>NC_141879.1:467605875-470105875 GCF_056163025.1 Triticum urartu | reverse complement strand
GACCAGGACCATGTATGCCTGAGGGAGAAATCCCTTGGCCTGAAGCGACACTAGCTCGCTATGCGGGATGGTTTAACTCTCCCAGTCCCCGGGTTTGGGACCGGAGGGGCGAGGGGAGGAGCTGCGACGGCTGGTCATGTTGGAATGGACCTTTGCTGGAAGCGCTCTAATGATAACTCGCGCAGAGGAGAAGATGTGGTTTGGACCTAAATCCCCATCCCGTTAAATAGGCGGCTCATTTATACGGCTAGGGGCGCGGATGTAAAAACGCCCTGGCTTTTCGCATTCGTTTGACACGTGGAAGACGGCCATTATTGCGCGTGGGAGTCGAGGAGCGCTACATTACAAAAATCGGACATTATTCCTACAGGTACACAGGATTTGGAGAAGAACCCGCCTTGCAATGCCGAACAAACTGCGTGCCGGGCTCATCGTCATTGAAGCCTGGTTCGGGGGCTACTGAGGGAGTCCTGGATTAGGGGGTGTTCGGGTAGCCGTATTATACCTTCAGCCGGACTCCAGGACTACGAAGATACAAGATTGAAGACTTCGTCCCGTGTCCGGATGGGACTTTCCTTGGCGTGGAAGGCAAGCTTGGCGATGCGGATATTCAAGATCTCCTACCATTGTAACCGACTCTGTGTAACCCTAACCCTATCCGGTGTCCATATAAACCGGAGGGTGGTAGTCCGTAGGACATCAACTCCATATACTGTTGGAAATATGCCCTAGAGGCAATAATAAAAGCATTATTATTATATTTCTTTGTTCATGATAATTGTCTTTATTCATGCTATAATTGTATTATCCGGAAATCGTAATACATGTGTGAATAACAGACACCAACATGTCCTTAGTAAGCCTCTAGTTGACTAGCTCGTTGATCAACAGATAGTCATGGTTTCCTGGCTATGGACATTGGATGTTATTGATAATGGGATCACATCATTAGGAGAATGATGTGATGGACAAGACCCAATCCTAAGCATAGCGCAAGATCGTGTAGTTCGTTTGCTAGAGCTTTTCCAATGTCAAGTATCTTTTCCTTTGACCATGAGATCGTGTAACTCCCGGATACCGTAGGAGTGCTTTGGGTGTACCAAACGTCACAACGTAACTGGGTGACTATAAAGGTGCACTACAGGTATCTCCGAAAGTGTCTGTTGGGTTGACACGGATCGAGACTGGGATTTGTCACTCAGTATGACGGAGAGGTATCACCGGGCCCACTCGGTAATGCATCATCATAATGAGCTCAAAGTGACCAAGTGTCTGGTCACGGGATCATGCATTATGGTACGAATAAAGTGACTTGCCGGTAACGAGATTGAACGAGGTATTGGGATACCGACGATCGAATCTCGGGCAAGTAACATACCGATTGACAAAGGGAATTGCACATGGGGTTGCTTGAATCCTCGACATCGTGGTTCATCCGATGAGATCATCGTGGAGCATGTGGGAGCCAACATGGGTATCCAGATCCCGCAGTTGGTTATTGACCGGAGAGTCTTCTCGGTCATGTCTACATGTCTCCCGAACCCGTAGGGTCTACACACTTAAGGTTCGGTGAAGCTAGGGTTGTAGGGATATGTATATGCAGTAACCCGAATGTTGTTCGGAGTCCCGGATGAGATCCCGGACGTCACGAGGAGTTCCGGAATGGTCCGGAGGTAAAGATTTATATATGGGAAGTCCTATTTCGGCCACCGGGACAAGTTTCGGGGTAATCGGTATTGTACCGGGACCACCGGAAGGGTCCCGGGGGACCACCGGGTGGGGCCACCTGTCCCGGGGGGGCACATGGGCTGTAGGGGGTGCGCCTTGGCCTACATGGGCCAAGGGCACCAGCCCCAAGAGGCCCATGCGCCTAGGGTTTTCATGGAGGAAGATTCCTAGGAGGGGAAGGCACCTCCTAGGTGCCTTGGGGGGGAGGGAAACCTCCCTTGGCCGCCGCCCCACCCTAGGAGATTGGATCTCCTAGGGCCGGCGCCCCCCCTTGGCCCTCCTATATATAGTGGGGGAAGGAGGGCTTTTGAGACACGCCTTTGGTTGCCTCCTTCTCCCTCTCCAACACCCCTCCTCCTCCATAGCGCTTGGCGAAGCCCTGACGGAGTACTGCAGCTCCATCACCACCACGCCGTCGTGCTGCTGCTGGAGCCATCTTCCTCAACCTCTCCTTCCCTCTTGCTGGATCAAGAAGAAGGAGACGTTACGCTGACCGTACGTGTGTTGAACGCGGAGGTGCCGTCCGTTCGGTGCTAGGATCTCCGGTGATTTGGATCACGTCGTGTTCGACTACCTCATCCCCGTTCTTTGAACACTTCCGCTCGCGATCTACAAAGGTATGTAGATGCATCCGATCACTCGTTGCTAGATGAACTAATAGATGGATCTTGGTGAAACCGTAGGAAAATTTTGTTTTCTGCAACGTTCCCCAACAGTGGCATCATGAGCTAGGTCTATGCGTAGTTCTTCTTGCGCGAGTAGAACACAATTTGTTGTGGGCGTAGATGTTGTCAACTTTCTTGCCGCTACTAGTCTTATCTTGCTTCAACGGTATTGTGGGATGAAGCGGCCCAGACCAACCTTACACGTATGCGTACGTGAGACCGGTTCCACCGACTAACATGCACAAGATGCATAAGGTGGCTGGCGGGTGTCTGTCTCTCCGACTTTAGTTGGAGCGGATTCGATGAAAAGGGTCCTTATGAAGGGTAAATAGAAGTTGACAAATCACGTTGTGGCTTTCACGTAGGTAAGAAAACGTTCTTGCTAGAACCCTACTTCAGCCACGTAAAACTTGCAACAACAATTAGAGGACGTCTAACTTGTTTTTGCAGCAAGTGCTTTGTGATATGATATGGCCAAAGTTGTGATGAATGATGATTGATCTATATGTGATGTATGAGATGTTCATGCTATTGCAATAGGAATCACGACTTGCATGTCGATGAGTATGACAACCGGTAGGAGCCATAGGAGTTGTCTATATTTTTTGTATGACCTGCGTGTCATTGAGAAACGCCATGTAAATTACTTTACTTTATTGCTAAACGCATTAGCCATAGTAGTAGAAGTAATAGTTGGCGAGCAACTTCATGGAGACACAATGATGGAGATCATGATGATGGAGATCATGGTGTCATGCCGGTGACAAGATGATCATGGAGCCCCAAGATGGAGATCAAAGGAGCTGTGTGATATTGGCCATATCATGTCACTATTATTATTTGATTGCATTTGATGTTTATCATGTTTTGCATCTTGTTTACTTAGAACGATGGTAGTAAATAAGATGATCCCTTACAACAATTTCAAGAAGTGTTCTCCCCTAATTGTGCACCGTTGCTAAAGTTCGTCGTTTCGAAGCACCACGTGATGATCGGGTGTGATAGATCCTTATGTTCACATACAACGGGTGTAAGACAGTTTTACACATGCAAAACACTTAGGGTTAACTTGACGAGCCTAGCATCTACAGACATGGCCTCGGAACACAGAGACCGAAAGGTCAAACACGAGTCGTATGGAAGATACGATCAACATGAAGATGTTCACCGACGATGACTAGTCCGTCTCACGTGACGATCGGATACGGCCTAGTCGACTCGGATCGTGTAACACTTAGATGACTAGAGGGATTTCTAATCTGAGTGGGAGTTCATTAATAATTTGATTAGCTGAACTTAATTATCATGAACTTAGTCTAAAACTTTACAATATGTCTTGTAGATCAAATGGCCAACGTAGTCCTCAACTTCAACGCGTTCCTAGAGAAAACCAAGCTGAAAGACGATGGAAGCAACTACACGGACTGGGTCCGGAACCTGAGGATCATCCTCATAGCTGCCAAGAAAGATTATGTCCTACAAGCACCGCTAGGTGATCCACCCGTCCCACAGAACCAAGACGTTATGAATACTTGGCAGACACGTGCTGATGACTACTCCCTCGTTCAGTGCGGCATGCTTTACAGCCTAGAGCCGGGGCTCCAAAAGCGTTTTGAGAGACATGGAGCATATGAGATGTTCGAAGAGCTGAAAATGGTTTTTCAAGCTCATGCCCGGATCGAGAGATATGAAGTATCCGACAAATTCTTCAGCTGTAAGATGGAGGAAAATAGTTCTGTCAGTGAGCACATACTCACTATGTCTGGGTTACATAACCGCTTGACTTAGCTGGGAGTTAATCTCCCGGATGATGCGGTCATTGACAGAATCCTCCAGTCGCTTCCAGCAAGCTACAAGAGCTTTGTGATGAACTTCAATATGCAGGGGATGGAAAAGACCATTCCTGAAGTATTTGCTATGCTGAAATCAGCAGAGGTAGAAGTCAAGAAGAAACATCAAGTGTTGATGGTGAATAAAACCACTAAGTTCAAGAAGGGCAAGGGTAAAAAGAACTTCAAGAAGGACGGTAAGGAAGTTGCCGCGCCCGGCAAGCAAGCTGCCGGGAAGAAGTCAAAGAATGGACCCAAGCCTGAGACGGAGTGCTTTTATTGCAAAGGGAAGGGTCACTGGAAACGGAACTGCCCCAAATACTTAGCGGACAAGAAGGCCGGCAACACCAAAGGTATATTTGATATACATGTAATTGATGTGTACCTTACCAGTACTCGTAGTGACTCCTGGGAATTTGATACCGGTGTCGTTGCTCATATTTGTAACTCATAGCAGGAGCTGTGGAATAAACGGAGACTGGCAAAGGACGAGGTGACGATGCACGTCGGGAATGGTTCCAAGGTCGATGTGATCGCCGTCGGCAAGCTACCTCTACATTTACCTACGGGATTAGTTATAAACCTCAATAATTGTTATTTAGTGCCAAGTTTGAGCATGAACATTGTATCAGGATCTCGTTTAATACGAGATGGCTACTCATTTAAATCCGAGAATAATGGTTGTTCTATTTATATGAGAGATATGTTTTATGGTCATGCTCCGATGGTCAATGGTTTATTCTTAATGAATCTCGAGCGTAATGCTACACATATTCATAGTGTGAGTACCAAAAGATGTAAGGTTGATAATGATAGTCCCACATACTTGTGGCACTGCCGCCTTGGTCACATAGGTGTCAAACGCATGAAGAAGCTCCATGCAGATGGACTTTTAGAGTCTCTTGATTATGAATCATTTGACACGTGCGAACCATGCCTCATGGGTAAGATGACCAAGACTCCGTTCTCAGGAACAATGGAGCGAGCAACCAACTTATTGGAAATCATACATACTGATGTGTGCGGTCCAATGAGTGTTGACGCTTGCGGTGGCTATCGTTATGTTCTCACCCTCACTGATGACTTGAGTAGATATGGGTATGTCTACTTAATGAAACACAAGTCTGAAACCTTTGAAAGTTCAAGGAATTTCAGAGTGAGGTTGAGAATCAACGTGACAGGAAAATCAAGTTTCTATGATCAGATCGTGGAGGAGAATACTTGAGTCACGAATTTGGCACACACTTAAGGAAATGTGGAATCGTTTCACAACTCATGCCGCCTGGAACACCTCAGCGTAACAGTGTGTCCGAACGTCGTAATCGCACTCTATTGGATATGGTGCGGTCTATGATGTCTCTTACCGATTTACCTCGCTATCATTTTGGGGATACGCTCTAGAGACAGCTACATTCACTTTAAATAGGGCTCCGTCTAAATCCGTTGAAACGACACCGTATGAATTATGGTTTGGCAAGAAACCTAAGCTGTCGTTTCTAAAAGTTTGGGGATGCGATGCTTATGTCAAGAAACTTCAACCTGAGAAGCTCGAACCCAAGTCGGAAAAATGTGTCTTCATAGGATACCCTAAGGAAACCATTGGGTATACCTTCTACCTAAGATCCGAAGGCAAGATCTTTGTTGCCAAGAACGGACTCTTTCTAGAGAAAGAGTTTCTCTCGAAAGAAGTAAGTGGGAGGAAAGTAGAACTTGATGAAGTATTACCTCTTGAACCGGAAAATGGCGCAACTCAAGAAAATGTTCCTGAGGTGCCTGCACCGACTAGAGAGGAAGTTAATGATAATGATCAAGATACTTCTGATCAAGCTCCTACTGAAATTCGAAGGTCCACAAGGACACGTTCCGCACCAGAGTGGTACGGCAACCCTGTCTTGGAAATCATGTTGTTAGACAACAGTGAACCTTCGAACTATGAAGAAGCGATGGCGGGCCCGGATTCTGACAAATGGCTAGAAGGCATGAAATCCGAGATAGGATCCATGTATGAAAACGAAGTATGGACTTTGACTGACTTGCCCGTTGAGCGGCGAGCCATAGAAAATAAATGGGTCTTTAAGAAGAAGACAGACGCGGATGGTAATGTGACCATCTATAAAGCTCGGCTTGTCGCTAAGGGTTATCGACAAGTTCAAGGAATTGACTACGATGAGACTTTGTCACCGGTAGCGAAGCTAAAGTCCGTCCGAATCATGTTAGCAATTGCCGCATTCTACGATTATGAGATATGGCAAATGGATGTCAAAACGGCATTCCTTAATGGTTTCCTTAAGGAAGAGTTGTATATGATGCAGCCGGAAGGTTTTGTCGATCCTAAGAATGCTAACAAGGTGTGCAAGCTCCAACGCTCGATTTATGGGCTGGTGCAAGCATCTCGGAGTTGGAACATTCGCTTTGATGAGATGATCAAAGCATTTGGGTTTACGCAGGCTTATGGAGAAGCCTGCATTTACAAGAAAGTGAGTGGGAGCTCTGTAGCATTTCTCATACTATATGTAGATGACATACTTTTGATGGGAAATGATATAGAACTCTTGGACAGCATCAAGGCCTACTTGAATAAGAGTTTTTCAATGAAGGACCTTGGAGAAGCTGGTTATATATTAGGCATCAAGATCTATAGGGATAGATCAAGACGCCTCATAGGTCTTTCACAAAGCACATACCTTGATAAGATTTTGAACAAGTTCAAAATGGATCAGTCCAAGAAAGGGTTCTTGCCTGTTTTGCAAGGTGTGAGATTGAGCTCGGCTCAATGCCCGACCACGGCAAAAGATAAAGAAGAGATGAGTGTCATCCCCTATGCTTCAGCCATAGGATCTATTATGTATGCCATGCTGTGTACCAGACCTGATGTAAACCTTGTCGTAAGTTTGGTAGGAAGGTACCAAAGTAATCCCGGCAAGGAGCACTGGACAGCAGTCAAGAATATCCTGAAGTACCTGAAAAGGACAAAGGACATGTTTCTCGTTTATGGAGGTGACGAAGAGCTCGTCGTAAAGGGTTACGTCGACGCTAGCTTCAACACAGATCTGGATGACTCTAAGTCACAAACCGGATACGTGTATATGTTGAATGGTGGAGCAGTGAGCTGGTGCAGCTGCAAGCAGAGCGTCGTGGCGGGATCTACATGTGAAGCGGAGTACATGGCAGCCTCGGAGGCAGCACATGAAGCAATATGGGTGAAGGAGTTCATCACCGACCTAGGAGTCATACCCAATGCGTCGGGGCCAATCAAACTCTTTTGTGACAACACTGGAGCTATTGCACTTGCCAAGGAGCCCAGGTTTCACAAGAAGACAAGGCACATCAAGCGTCGCTTCAACTCCATTCGTGAAAATGTTCAAGATGGAGACATAGAGATTTGTAAAGTACATACAGACCTGAATGTAGCAGATCCGTCGACTAAACCTCTCCCTAGGGCAAAACATGATCAACACCAGAATTCCATGGGTGTTCGATTCATCACAATGTAACTAGATTATTGACTCTAGTGCAAGTGGGAGACTGTTGGAAATATGCCCTAGAGGCAATAATAAAAGCATTATTATTATATTTCTTTGTTCATGATAATTGTCTTTATTCATGCTATAATTGTATTATCCAGAAATCGTAATACATGTGTGAATAACAGACACCAACATGTCCCTAGTAAGCCTCTAGTTGACTAGCTCGTTGATCAACAAATAGTCATGGTTTCCTGGCTATGGACATTGGATGTTATTGATAACGGGATCACATCATTAGGAGAATGATGTGATGGACAAGACCCAATCCTAAGCATAGCGCAAGATCGTGTAGTTCGTTTGCTAGAGCTTTTCCAATGTCAAGTATCTTTTCCTTTGACCATGAGATCGTGTAACTCCCGGATACCGTAGGAGTGCTTTGGGTGTACCAAACGTCACAACGTAACTGGGTGACTATAAAGGTGCACTACAGGTATCTCCGAAAGTGTCTGTTGGGTTGACACGGATCGAGACTGGGATTTGTCACTCCGTATGACGGAGAAGTATCACTGGGCCCACTCGGTAATGCATCATCATAATGAGCTCAAAGTGACCAAGTGTCTGGTCACGGGATCATGCATTATGGTACGAGTAAAGTGACTTGCCGGTAACGAGATTGAACGAGGTATTGGGATACCGACGATCGAATCTCGGGCAAGTAACATACCGATTGACAAAGGGAATTGCATACGGGGTTGCTTGAATCCTCGACATCGTGGTTCATCCGATGAGATCATCGTGGAGCATGTGGGAGCCAACATGGGTATCCAGATCCCGCTGTTGGTTATTGACCGGAGAGTCGTCTCGGTCATGTCTACATGTCTCCCGAACCCGTAGGGTCTACACACTTAAGGTTCGGTGACGCTAGGGTTGTAGGGATATGTATATGCAGTAACCCGAATGTTGTTCGGAGTCCCGGATGAGATCCCGGACGTCACGAGGAGTTCCGGAATGGTCCGGAGGTAAAGATTTATATATGGGAAGTCCTATTTCGGCCATCGGGACAAGTTTCGGGGTAATCGGTATTGTACCGGGACCACCGGAAGGGTCCCGGGGGACCACCGGGTGGGGCCACCTGTCCCGGGGGGGCCACATGGGCTGTAGGGGCTGCGCCTTGGCCTACATGGGCCAAGGGCACCAGCCCCAAGAGGCCCATGCGCCTAGGGTTTTCAAGGAGGAAGAGTCCTAGGAGGGGAAGGCACCTCCTAGGTGCCTTGGGGGGGAGGGAAACCTCCCTTGGCCGCCGCCCCACCCTAGGAGATTGGATCTCCTAGGGCCGGCGCCCCCCCTTGGCCCTCCTATATATAGTGGGGGAAGGAGGGCTTTTGAGACACGCCTTTGGTTGCCTCCTTCTCCCTCTCCAACACCGCTCCTCCTCCATAGCGCTTGGCGAAGCCCTGACGGAGTACTGCAGCTCCATCACCACCACGCCGTCGTGCTGCTGCTGGAGCCATCTTCCTCAACCTCTCCTTCCCTCTTGCTGGATCAAGAAGAAGGAGACATTACGCTGACCGTACGTGTGTTGAACGCGGAGGTGCCGTCCGTTCGGTGCTAGGATCTCCGGTGATTTGGATCACGTCGTGTTCGACTACCTCATCCCCGTTCTTTGAACACTTCCGCTCGCGATCTACAAAGGTATGTAGATGCATCCGATCACTCATTGCTAGATGAACTAATAGATGGATCTTGGTGAAACCGTAGGAAACTTTTGTTTTCTGCAACATTCCCCAACATATACAACAATTATACCATAGGCTAGCTTCTAAGGTTTAGCCTCCTTGATCTCGTGGTAGATCTACTCTTGTACTACCCATATCATCAATATTAATCAAGCAGGAGTAGGGTATTACCTCCATCGAGAGTGCCTGAACCTGGGTAAAAACAGCGTGTCCCTTGTCTCCTGTTACCATCCGGCCTTGACGCACAGTTCGGGACCCCCTACCCGAGATCCGCCGGTTTTGACACCGACAGTGTTCTCAGGAGGTAGGCCCTCCGCTGGGGAGGTGCCTCAGGGCCTGCTCCCGGCGGAGGACCCGTGGTCGTCGGGGGAACCGAGGCATCAGGCAAAGGTTACCATTTCGGTGCAACGAGACCAAGACCAGGAGGACTACGAGACGGAGGTCATTATGGAGCCCAAGACGGCGTCATCACCAGAGCTTTGCGCAGGCGAAGACTACTTTTGTCAGGATAACTGATACTAGCTGTCCCTCTTCAAATTAGCCCGCCATTGTTGGCTCCCTTCCCACTCGATATTTGGGAAGAGGGCCAGGGCCTCTATAAATAGGACCAGCCACCCGCAGGGTGGAAGGATAGAGGGATCGAAGGATCAAGGGATCGGCTGAGAAGGAGAGAGAGAGAAGGGTGACTGAACTCCTCCCAGCAGTTCATCCCCCCAGCCAAGAACAGACCCTCACGAGGCTGTTCTTCCTTGTATTGTTCATCATCATCAGCCCAAGAGGCAATCCACCACACCACACACTGGATTAGGGTATTACGCCACAACGGTGGCCCGAACCAGTATAAACCCTGTGTCTCTTGTGTTGTTCTTTCCATAGTTTAGATCCTAGCGAGGCGGAGGGGTGCAGGTAGGTAGGAGGCGAAATCTCCGCGTGCACCCCAGTGTTCGAACCTCAAGGGTCTGCCGGAACCCGAAATCCGACACCCACCAGCTGATTTCTTTCTACGTGCTGTTATAATTTGGTGCATCCATGATTATCCGGCTTTGGGCACTATGTCAGGGCGTAAGACACATGGTTACAATGCATGTGTTCGCTATGACAGGAATCCGCTGTCATAGCAATACTTAGCAAGATCAGTTACATTGGACACCGCCATTTCCTTGCCAAGGACAAGCCGCATCCTAGAAAATACCGAAGACATGTGTTCAATGCAAAGCATGAAAACCATGATGCGCCAAAGATGCTCACCGCCGATGAGTTGCAAGTGGAATTAGAGAAGGTTAGGCATATTACACCAGGAAACCATCCTGGTAATGGGAGCGGGAAAAGGAAGCATGGCAGGGCAGAAGAGAGATTATTGTTTACCCACAGGTCCACTTTGTGGGACTTGGAGTATTGGAAAGATTTGGATCTACGGCATAATCTTGATGTGATGCACATCGAGAAAAATATATGTGACAACATTATCGGCACACTTCTTAATATTGAAGGCAAGATGAAAGATACCTTAAAATCTAGGATTGATTTGAGACACCTGGGTATTAGACAGGATTTGCATGTGCAAAATGAAGGTAAACCACGGGATATGGCACCAGCTGTGTACGTCTTGGACAAGGTAAAAAGAAAAGAATTATGTGAGGTCCTGTCATGTGTGAGATTCCCACATGGATTTGCTTCCAACCCTGAAAGGAGAGTCAGTGCAGATGGAAACAAGGTACAAGGGTTGAAAACTTATGACTGCCACGTCCTACTTCAAAGGGTTTACCTGTTATCCTTAGAGGATTGGGCCGCCCTGACTTATATAGAGCAGTTGCAGAGTTGGGACAATTCTTTAGAGAACTCTGTAGTAGAAATATCTGGATAGATGCTTTGGAGCGTCTTAGAGACAAGATACCAACTATCCTATGCGACCTTGAGAAGATATATCCTCCAGCCTTCTTTGATGTGATGGTGCATTTGGCTGTTCATCTACCTGATGAGGCAGTACTTAGAGGTCCAGTAGAGTATGGCTAGATGTACCCTATTGAAAGGCGGCTAGGCACTTTCAAGGGGTATGTTAGGAACAGAGCTAGACCCGAGGGTTCCATTGCAGAGGCCTATATTGCTACAGAAGCGTTGACATTCTGCTCAAAATACATTGAAACAGCTGATCAGCTTAGCAAAGAGGTGGGTGAAGACAATCCCGGGATCAATGTTTTCGATTATTCTGTTTGAGTTACAGGGAAGAGTCGACAAGAGGACAAACCTAAATATTTGGACAAAATGGTTTGGTATGTGTTGAATAACTGTCCTAAGATACTACCTTATATCAAGTAAGTGCTAAGTATTGTAGCTTATACATCGTAATCTACTAAAATTGCAGCACATTCTTATATATTTAGATGTTTGACGCGATCACTATGTTGTGCAGCATCTACAAAAAGCAGTCACTACCGCAAAATCCAAGAAACATTGACAAACTCATTATGGCAGGATTTGCGAAATGGTTCAAGAGCCGTGTAAGCTTTTGAATTGCACTGTCAGTTTTTTTAATATATTGAGTACATAAGATGATCAGCTTGTCCATTTTCTAACCATAGGTTAAGAAGATGCGGGAGGATGGGCAGGCAGTTGATGATGCCCTTTACTCACTAGCAATGGGTCATGATACTCGGGTAAGACATTATGAATCTTGCGTTGTTGGAGATGTGCCCTACAACACCCTTGCACGAGACGAAGGCAGGAAGACACAAAACAGTGCCATCATGAGCACGGATACGTATGACAAAGAGACAACTGAAATGTATGCTAACATAATAGACATTGTTCAGTTGTAGTATATCTCCAGTTTTGAGGATCATCGGTGTGTGGTTCTATTGTGCTGTCGTTGGTATAACCTATTTTCCAGGATCGCAAAACCCAGAGCTGATGATTATTTCAAATCCATCAATGTCAAGGTGGCGTACCGGACCAATGAGCCTTTTATTTTGGCAAATCAAGCAACACAGATATTTTTCTTGTAAGACACATTTGCATGTAGTGATGACTAGAGAGTATTGCAAAGGTTTGAGCAGAGGAATTCGTTTAATGAAGTTGCACAACAAGATGATGCTTACACTGCTCCTGATGTACAAGATAACACAGATGTTCCTAATATCTTTGAGAACCATCACGTCAATGACGCCGGCGAAAAGATTGCCTGTCGTGTTGTGGACATACAAGAATTGATCAAGAAGAAGCCAACGTTCGAGGACGTTGAGGATGAAGAAGAAGATGACACCATTGGGAATTATGATTCAGACTGATACACATGGCGAAGATGTTGACGCTGCTGCTGTGGATGATGATTACATTGCTTTTGTCGTATTTGCCTGTCAAAAGACGTTTTTATCTACTATGTGAAATTGTGTTTGCTATGACAACTGAAACCTGATGAACATGTTGTTTAGTATTTTCCTCTGAGAACATCACTTGTTATGTATGCTGATTTGTGTTTGGTGATTGTATGACGACTAAAACATGATGACATTGTTGTTTAGTTGTACTCATATTTGGCTATGAAACTTGAATTTGTTGACATAGTTTGCTATTGGACTGCAATTTGCTCGACGTCTTCGAATGAGAACAAAGCTGACCCGACAGGGCCTCTGCTAATTTATTTATTTATTACCAAAAGGGCCTCTGCTATTTATTTATTTATGAGCAAAAGGGGATACCCCCTGATTTCCATTAATAGAAATCATTAGATGCTCACAACACTACGCCCAGCCTGTGACACAGGTTTCATTCATTACTAGTTTCAGCAAAGTGCTCATGTCATAGCCACTGAATACATCAAAAGTGCTACATACACTACAAATAAAGAGACAATCATCCTATATACAGAGCACATCGATTTTGCCCATTATCTTCACAAGCTCTTTCATCTTTAACCATGATCAGAGGAACTACATCTTTAACCTTCTGCTCTGCATCTTCCTCTTCTGTCGTTCCTTCAGTTACTTGTCCAACACCCCAACCGGCTGGTATTGGGATTCCTCGGCTAACCAAATAATAAGCGTAGTTGCACTCCCCCACATCAGCAACTTCCCAGAAATACAAATCACATGAATCTTCCCTTTTCTGCACGAATCAAATTGGAAGATCATCAACCATACTATTAAAAAATTTAGCAATTGAAAGCAGCAGAACAACACTTAAACATATTATTACCCCATGATTCGGGCATTTGTAGAAGACTCGGCCAGGGTTGAGGATTATGGTTGAGACGCGATGGATGACTCTGCGTGATTTGCAGCAGTGGCACCACACCAACGGCAGCGGGTTGCGATGAGCAACCGGCTGCGGTGCGCGTGCCGGCGTGGGTGTGATGAGACCCACAGGCGATGGTATGGGTGGTGACTTGGCGCATATCTGGTTGTTGCCTGCTGAAGAGCAGGTGGACGAGCAGCCAGCGGACATGGTTGTTGCGGCCAAAGCTTCTGATGCTATGCAGAGTAAGTAGAGAAGAGGAGAAGCAAATGTTGGATATGTCAGTTTCATTACTTGCAGAGTAGCATAGCACCATATATAGTCATAGTCTAGGTTTGGATTCGAACCAGCTACAGGAGCACGTCTCTCTTTTTTCTAAAACTCAGCAACGTCTCTTTACTAGTACACTAGCTTGTTCTGTACGCCTTCTCAAGTCTTTGATTCCTCCAGCTAACAACTGGGACCCACCGGAAGGGCCTCTGTATTTCACGAAAAAAACGTGCCCCCCGCTGACAGGTCGGACCAACCAGCTATCTTCGCACGCAAGGAAGTGCCTCCTTATTACGCAAAAAAATGAATACTCCCCCTGCCAGCTGGAACCCATCATAGTGGGAGGGTGACTTGTGGGCCTACCAAGTTGACGGGGACGGAGGGCTTTGTCAACTTAGTCAATATGAACGATTCTATCTCTAGTTACCGTACGATGTTCATCCAACGGCCGTAGTGCTTCTTCAACCTCTAGTCTTCTTGCCCCAGCCGCCCAAACCAGTGTCGGTCGTGCCTCGTGCTCCTGCCTCCCGTGGCCAGCTGCGATGCCGTGGAGGCCTCACCACCCCTACTACTCCCACCGCTGGCCAGGCCTTCCCTCTACTCACCCACACCCCCTATTGTTTTGCGGCGATGGCAGCCTCACACTGCAGCCGAACCAGTGAACCCTCATACTCCTCTCCGCGTGGGCATCCACTGCACCGTCGTCCCCTTCCTAGGCCTCGCCGTCGTCCACCGCCTTGGTGCTCTCGGCGTGGCGTGGTCAATGTGGTCAATGACCGACTTCCATCGAAAGAGTACTGTACATGGAGAGGCTGACAGCTAGGTCCACGGCCGCAGCTGGGTCCATGGCCACAGCCCAATTTTTTTGTGATTTGCCAAGTAAGTCGCTTTGTCAGGCCTGTTGGGCTGCAAATCTTTCAAGACGAGGAGAGCTTCATTCGCCTGGCCGAGAAAATGGCCTATCAGTAATGAGAAATGGGTTGTACATTTTTAAAACACATCAAACCGGCAATTAGTTTCAAATTTATTTATTTCATCTTGAAATTTTAAATTGCATTGATTTTTATGCGTGGACAATTTGTTGGATTTTATATTGATATACATTTACTTTTAAAATCAGTTTGAATGTGACTCGAAATTTCGGGATTAAAAACAGTTCGGACCGCACCGAAATATGCAAAATTTCATATAATTTTTTAACCGTGGACACAATATGGGCTGTAATGCTAACAAAAAGAATATGGGCTCCAAAAAGAACCTTAAGAAATAGCAAATGGGCTGTAAACTATTAGAAATAATGGCAGATGGGTTGTATGCTGTTTTCCACAGAGTTGAGGCTTTCCAAAAAAAGGTTGCCGCACAAGGAGTGACTGTTGGATGTCCATCCAACGGTCGTCCTGCTTCTTCAATCTCTGCTCTTCCTGCTCCAGCCGCTCAAACAAGCGCCGACGGGAATGCCTGCTCCCTCCTCCCCGTGGCCGGCTGTGCTGCCGCGCAGGCCTCACCGCCCCACCGTACACCCATCGCTGGCCTAGCCATCCCTCTGCTCACCCACACCTCCTATTATTCTCCAGCGACGGCAGACGAACCAGTAACCCTCATACAGTTGTACTCCCCTCCGCATGGGAAACAACTGCCGAGTATTCCCTGGCTCCATATCGTTCCCTTCCTAGGCCTCGCCGTCGTCCACCGCCTTGGTGCTCTCGGCGCGGCCTGGTCAATGTGGTCAATGATCGACATGCATTTGAAGTGGACTGTACATGGAGAGGCTGACAGCTGGGTCCATGGCCGCACGCAAGGAAATGCCTCCTTATTACGCGCAAAATAATGATTCCTCTACCTGACATCTAGGACCCACCGTAAGGGCCTCTGTATTTCGCTAAAAACGTTACTGCCGCTGACAGCTCGGACCCACCAGCTATATCTTCACACGCGAGGAAGTGCCTCCTTATTACATACGAAAAAATGAATACTCCCCCTGCTAGCTGGGACCTAGTATAGTGGGAGGACGACTTGTGGGCCTACTAAGTTGTCGGGGACGGAGGGCTTTGTGAACTTAGTCAATATGCACGATTCTAGCTCCAGTGACCGTATGATGTCCATCCAACGGCCGTAGTGCTTCTTTAACCTCTGGTCTTCTTGCTCCAGCCGCCCAAACTAGCGCCGGTCGTTCCTCGTGCTCCTGCCTCCCGTGGCCGGCTGCGATGCCGCGGAGGCCTCACCGACCCCTACTACTCCCACCGCTGGCCAGGCCATCCCTCTACTCACCCACACCCCTGGTTATTCTGTGGCGACGGCAGCCTCACACCGCAGCCAACCAGTGAACCCTCATACTCCTCTACGCGTGGGGATCCACTGTCACGTCGTCCCTGGCTCTGCGTCGTCCCCTTTCTAGGCCTCGCCGTCATCCACCACCCTGGTGCTCTCGGCAGAGTGGTCAACGTGGTCAAGGAACGACTTCCATCGAACGTGGACTGTACGTGGAGAGGCTGACAGCTGGGTCCATGGAAGCAAGGAAGTGCCTCCTTATTACGCAGAAAATAATGATTCCTCCACCTGACAGCAGGGACCCACCCGACGCGCAACTGTATTCACGAAAAAACGATTCACCCCCCTCACTGCTGGGACCCACTAGCTACATCTTTGCATGCAAGGAAGTGCCTGACAGTCGGGACCCACCTGGTCGAAGCGTACGTAGCGTTGTCATTCTGGTCGCGAACGTGTACATACATACTAGTCGATGTAGAGGCGCGCACGTAGCATGTACACGTACGTACAGCGGCTAGTGTGCAAGAAAGAAAATACGGCCACGTATGTACATACGGGCAGGGTCTCGAACGCCTACTCACGCATATGTACGCCCAGGGCTCGTGTACATGGCTGGGTCAGAACGGAGAAACACCGTCGTCGTTGTGTTCATGGGGAGCCAACCGGCTGGTCGAAACGGAATGCGTCGTCGTGTTCATCGGGAGGGCTTGGACGGAACAGCCGATGGAAACGAGGCCTGGCATACCGCAGAACAAAGGAAACGGCCTTGTGTTCGACCGGCCACGGTCGAAACAGGATCCTGTTCATCGGGAGGGGCCTGGCGTACCACAAAATGGAGGAAACAAACCTGCTACGGTTGAAACAGGGGTCTTGTTCTTGGGGAGGGGTGTGGCGTACCGCAAAACAGAGGAAAGTGACTTGTGTTGGAGTGCTATGGTCGAAACAGGGGTCCTGTTCATTGGGAGGGGTGTGGCGTACCGCAAAACGGGACTCCACGGGATACTGTTCATCTCCACCATCGACCCCCTTCGGCCTCCACGGGCTACTGTTCATCCACCGTCGACCTCCTCCAGCCTCCACCTGCGACTGTTCATCCACGGGCTCCTGTTCATCCAGCCTCCACCGCGCGCTACTCCACCGGCTACTGTTCAACCAGCCCTCTCCACGGGCTCCTATTCAACCACCCCTCAACGGGCTACTATTCATCCAGCCCTCCACCGTCTACTGTTCATCCAGCCCTCCACGGGGTGGTCCTGTTCATCCAGCCCCAACCGGCTCGATCGATCGGGGTCCTGTTCATCCAGAGGCAACACCACAGGGTCTTGTTCATCCACCCCCACTGGGAACTTTTCATTCAACCCCCCCAGCAACGCTCACTGTTTATCCAGAGGCAGCATCGATCGGCTTCAGTTAGCAGCAGTAGCGAAGGAATCACTCGGGTTGAGTAACACATAGCCTACAGTGCAATCGCTCAGGTTCAGTTAGAGCCGAACACCTCGCTCGGGTTCAGTTAGAGCCCAACGCCTCGCACACACGCACGTACGTGTACGAGAGAAACAATCATCGCTCGGCCCCGACCACCCACCATAACCGGGAACTCCCCGAAATTTTCCTCGCCCTCGCTTCTACCATGGTTTTTTCCGTCATGGAAGGCCCAAAGAATGTCACGCAGCTGCGTCTCCAGCCCGCCCAAGATGAAAAGCCCATTTTCTGTGATGATTTTTTGTCATGGAAGTAGGAGCCCACCACATCTATGATGATACCGGGTTTTGTCACAATTATTGTCATAGAAGTGTCATAAGTATGACAGAAAAAATTAGTTCGGCCCAAAATGTCATGGATGTGTCTTTTTTTGTAGTGGAACGGGGGTGCCCAGGCTTGCCTGCCTGCAGCCCACGAGCATTGCTCCATCCATGGCCCGGTACGGCCTAGCTTCAGCAGCGACAACTCAAGACCCTCACGAGGGGCCCAGCCTCGCGAGGTGGACGACACCAAGACCTCCCTGGGGGCAGCCTCGCTAGGCTGGCTCCTGAGGAGCGGAGATATCTATGCAAGGGGCACCTCACGAGGTTCGCGTGATGTGAGCCATGACGACCAAGGCCAGGCGGGTGCCAGCAGTCACAGCATGTCAGTTTCCTCTTTGGTGCTAAGGAGGCAAGCGCAGGCGCGGGGTCCCGAGGCATTAGGCAAAGGTTTCCATATCGGTGCAACAAGACCAAGACCGCCAGGACAGAGGTCATCGCGGAGCCCATGACAGCGTCACCACCAGAGCCTTTTGCAGGCGAAGACTACTTTTGTCAGGATAACTTGTACTAGTTGTCTCCCTTCGAATTTGGCCGTTGTAGGATCCCTTCCCACCTAAACATTTGGGAAGAGGACCAGGGCAACTATAAATAGTACCTAGCCACCACCGTCTTAAGGGATCGACCTATCTAGCGAGGAGGAGGACGGATCATTCAGTTCACCCTCACACCCACCAGCTCATCGAGCTCAAGAACACCTCACCTCCTGAGGTCGCTCATCCACTATACTAGTTCATCCTCAGCCCCTCGAGGAAATCCACCCACAAACTGGAGTAGGGTATTACAGCGCAAGGTGGACCGAACCAGTATAAGGCCGTGGGATCATTGAGCGAGCGAGTTTAGAAGAGAGTGTTCTTCGTGTGCACCCCAGAGTTCGAACCTCTCAAGGGTTTGCCGGAACCCGTAATCCGACAATATTTTTTGTCCCATTATATTTGGTAGGCCTTTCTTGAACACTTTTAATGCTAAGATAGATTGCGAGAAAGATATTGTTACTGTTGGTCTAGGGTATATGTCTCATGATTTTAATTTCTCTAAATTTCGTAGACAACCCCATGATAAAGAATTGCCTAGTAAGGATGAAATTATTGGTCTTGCTTCTATTGCGGTGCCTCCTGCTAATCCTTTAAAACAATATTTGCTAGACCATGAAAATGATATGTTTATGAATGAAAGAAGGGAAATAGATGAAGTATTATTTAATCAAGGGCCTATTTTGAAACACAATTTGACTATTGAAATCCTTGGAGATCCTCCTCCACCCAAGGGTGATCCCGTGTTTGAGCTTAAACAATTACTCAATACTCTGAAATATGCTTATCTTGATGAAAAGAAGATATATCCTGTTATTATTAGTGCTAACCTTTCAGAGCATGAAGAAAAGAAATTATTGAAAACTCTGAAGAAGCATCATGCTGCTATTGGATATACTCTTGATGATCTTAAGGGCATTAGTCCCACTCTATGTCAACACAAGATTAAATTGGAGATAGATGCTAAACCAGTTGTTGATCACAAACGACGGTCAAATCCTAAGATGGAAGAAGTGGTAAGAAAGGAAATACTAAAGCTCCTTCAGGTAGGTATAATTTATCCCGTTGCTGATAGTCAGTGGGTAAGTCATGTCCATTGTGTCCCTAAAAAGGGAGGTATTACTGTCGTTCCTAATGATAAGAATGAATTGATTCTGCAAAGAATTGTTATACACTAGTACGCGTCGGTCCTAAACAAATGGTTTTTAACCCCTTTCTGCGACGGCATTTGGAACTGTCGCCAAGTGAGTGTGGGCGATAGGGGGTCCTTCCCACATGACCAATAAACCGTCAGGGATAGGGCCCCTACAGTACTCCTACTCGTTTCTGCTCGCATTGCCATCGTAGTTGGTATTCTGTGGTGCTACGTTTACTATGCGTGGCCCATCACAAATGGTTCACTATTATAGAACGTGTATGATGCGCAGCCCCTCACAAACGGTTCACCATTAAGAAGATTAGCTAACCGTCGTACGAGTGTCGGACAGGATTACAAAATGTCGGACCGTCGTAACATCATCATACACAACAACTATCGCACACGCTATCCTGTGGTGCAACATTTACGATGCATACTTCTTCAGAAACTGTTCATGGTTGCGAATCATGTACGATAAGGCAACTAACACAAATGTTTAGTTTGCCCGCACCGTTTGTGATATTGTCTGACATCGCAGACGGTTTGCAAACGGCAACTGTGTGCATGCTTGCACATGTTTCCTCTCTGTGAATCGTCTCAGATTATGGTGCATATCGCAAACGTTTGTGTTTTACCAACCGTGTGTGCCGTAACAACCTGAAGAGCATAATTTCACCCTAATTTAATTGTTGCTTTTCCAAATTGTACTGGATTTGGATTTGAATTTGAATGTATGCTACAGCTTTATTAATATCCATCCAATGCATTATTCAATTCAGTACATATGTTCAAGATTACATAAGAACCAAATAAAGAATGATGAACCACAGTTGTATACTTGTACTATTAAAGACGGTAAAGAAAGGGGCGAAATATATTCTGGTTGCTGAACAAGGTGAAGCGGAATGCCCATATTGTGCCCTCCTCCATGCAGAAGGCACACACGACTCTAGTCCAACCCCTTGTGATGGCCGACCGCCCATCCTTCACGGTCTTCATGAAAACATGTAGATAATCATTGTGTTCTAGTAGAAATACTTTAACCTTTGCATGCCCACCAATCATGTAGTTTGAGAGGTAATCTTGAGTAAACTGCTTTGGCAACCACTACAAAGGAAAAAGATTCAGACATTGTCATCTAACATAACTCATTATTGGCAGTAAAAAGAAGGGTGCAGAGTTCTTACTTACCATCCTGCAGTTCGCTGTTGTCTTGGATAAAGTTTAAACAAATAGTTTAATTTCCATCTTTGGACCCATTTTACTAACAATCTTTATCAGCTTCCTCACTTGATGCTGGTTCATCGATATCTCATTGCCCCATACGCAGAAAGGGTCGAAGCGCAGATCTTTACCAATGACATATGTACCTAAAAGCATCAAGTTAATATTAGAAGCTAAACAGCAATTGCACAATGATGTAGTACAACACTCTTTTATAATATGTCTATATGCCTCTGTATGTGGTAGTCCATTTGAAATCTCTAAAAATACAAATATTTAGGAACAGAGGGAGTATCTTATAACATCCAATATACTCACATATTAGATGAATTAACATCTTATATTAAGGGCCGGAAGGAGTTTAGTGCATTCTTACAAATTATTGGCTGATTAACTGCTGTTGTATCCATGGGTTACAGTTAGTTTGAGCTAGTTCGGGATCAAATAGCCCTAAAGTATATATAAACATGAGGGATAGTTTGAGCTAGTTGCATCTAAAACCCACCCAAAAAAACTATCCAACCCAAGAGGTGCTAATTGGAGCTAGTTCTCCTAGTGCATTTATTGTCAATCTAACCCTGCCATCCAAACAACTCTCTGGATGGAGTTAGTTCGGGGTTAGTAATGATCTAGAAACTAACTCTAACCCCTAGCTAAGTTGAGTATCCAAACAGGGATGTGTTGTTGTTGTTGCTGCTTGTAAGTGCATCTAGTGCCACCCCTAGTTGGTTTTGGAGTATTGACGACAAACCTAGTTGAGGGACTAATGTGTTTGTGAGAATTGGAGGATAACACAGGTAGAAGTCCCTCATTGATTCGGTTTTCCTACCAGAGATGACCCCTAAAAATGTATGAAGACATTGAAGTCAAAGGTGGTATTCGAAGATATTCACATTGAAGACTATGACAAGAGAAGACACCGCATGAAGCCTATGGAGCTCGAAGACTTAGATCTTTCGTAGTTCTTTTTCTTCTCTGTTGAGTCGTAGGAACCACCGTACTGCTAAGTGGGGTCCAAGAGAACCAGTCAGAATGACTGATGTGATGCTTAAACAAAACCTATGTCTTCGAGTGAAGACTTTGAGAGCGAATCTTGTCCAGAGTCGGACAAGTCAGCTTTGCTTGTAGCCCAAGTAAAGTTGCCGTGTGAGTTTGAAATCTGACCATTGGAACACGTGTCAGTTCCTTAGTGACCCAGGGTCATTTCAGACAAATCAGGTCGGGTTGCCTAGTGGCTATAAATATCCCACCCCCTACAACCATAAACGGTTGGCTGCTTAGATTCAGAGTACGGCTTTTGTCATTTGAGAGCAACCCACCTCGAAGCCTTAGAGAGAGAATTCCTTGCGAGGATAAAGCCCTAACCACCCAGAGCCAAAGAGAATTAGGCATCACTTAAGTCTTCTTGTCTGTGTGATCTGAAGACTTATTACACTTGAGGACTGTGCATCCTCCAGCCGGTTAGGCGTCGCGTTCTGAGCATCCAAGAGACATTGTGGATTGCCGGTGAACAAAGTCTGTGAAGGTTTGGGAGTCTACCTTGAAGACTTACCAGAGTGATTGGGAGAGGTCTGTGTGACCTTAGCTCAAGGGGAATACGGTGAGGACTGGGTGTCCTAAGCTGCGTGTTCAGGACTGGGTGTCCGGGACTGTGTGTCCTAAGGTTTAAATACCTAGCCGCCCTAACCAGACGTACAGTTGTCACAGCATCTGGAACTGGTCCAACAAATCATTGTCTTCAACGAGTCACTAGTTTCATCTTTCCCTTCCCTTTACTTACTGTTACTCCTCATGAAGTCATTGTATGTTTGCACTATCTTTTGTCTTCACTGAGTGACTGCGTGTTCTGTGTGGCTTCACAATATCTTCCTACCTGACCTCTACTACATTGCTGCTATTAGTCATTGTGCTCTCACTTCATTGAATACTTGACTATGGTTTTCCTAGTGTAGTCTACCTTCCGCTGCATGGTAATAGGTTTATTTCTATCGTTCGTCTTCCAAACTTTCACGTTTTGAAGACTTTCATAAAAATCGCCTATTCAACCCCTCTAGTCGATATAACGCACTTTCAATTGGTATCAGAGCGAGGTGCTCCCTTGTTCTGTGTGATTCGGTTTAACCACCTGGAGTTTTAGCTATGTCGACTCCAGGGATAATTAAAGTCTCCACTTCGTGCCCCTCTTCGATGGAACTGAATATCCCTACTGGAAGAATAAGATGCGCATGCATCTTGAAGCAATTGACGTCGACCTATGGTATGTCGTCAAGAACGGAGTTCCCAAGGCTGGAGAAGGTGTCACTGCTGCTGATGTCAAGAAGTTCGTTCAACTGGACTCTACTGCCAAGAATATCATCTGTGGTCATGTGACCAAAGGACAGTATGGCCGTGTGAGTGCTTTGGAAACATTTAAGCTGGTCTGGGACTGGCTCTCCAAGGTCAATGAAGGCGTCTCAACCCAGAGAGATCAGAGAATCAGTGTCCTTCGCAACCTCTTCAACCGCTTCAAGCGAAATGACAATGAGAATGTCCAGCTCACATTTGACCGACTCACTGACATCACAAATGAGCTTCAAGCCCTCGACGCTACTGAGATCACCAAGCATGAAGTCGTCAAGACACTACTGAGATCACTTGATAGTTCGTTTGACACCCTAGCCCTGATGATTCAAGAACGACCTAATTTCAAGACACTCGATCCGTCCGACATACTTGAGAGGCTCAACACACATGAGTTTCAGCTTTCTGAGAAAAGAGATATCTACGGTCCAAACTATGGGCGAACTCATGCCTTGAAGGCAAAAGCTGTCTCCTCATCTGAAGAAGAATCTGACAGCAGTTCTGATGATCCTGAAGACATTGGAAAGGAACTTGCTATGCTTGTGAAGAAGTTCCAAAAATTCACCAAAAAGAAAGTCTTCACGATCAAGCTCAAGGAATGATGAAGCTTCTGCTCATGACTACAAGAAGAAAACATGCCACAGGTGCAAGAAAACTGTCCACTTCATCTCTGAGTGTCCGCAGTGGGACAATGAGAACAGAAAGAAGAAGAAGAGCAAGGAATATGACTCTAACGAGAAGAAGAAGAAGAAATACTCAAAGTCTACCTTAAAGTCTTCATCACACGAGAAGAGCTCATCTGGCAAGGCACGTGCGTTTGTTGGCAAGGAAATGGATTCAGAGGAGGAGTCCACTTCTGAGGAGGCGGAGGTGGAGTCTGAGGAGGAGTCCGATTCTGGCGTTGCAAGTCTGGCTACAGCATACGTTGCCTAGCCCATCTTCAATACTGAAGACAATGACTTCACCACCGACACCGATGCAAACAACAAGGACTACTCTGCTCCTACCTACTGCTTCATGGCACGCGGTGCCAAGGTAAACACACGCACTACTCACTATCAAACATCTAGTGACGATGACTCTGATTGTGATTCAAGACCCAGCTACAAAACACTTGCTAAAATTGCAACTGAACAACAGAAAGCCATGGAACATATTCAAAAACTGTTAGACAAAAGCGATGATCTGTTGGGCGCTGAAATGACTCGATCTGAGTCCTTAATTGAAGACATAAAAAATCTTCACGTTAAGTATGAGGAACTTGAAAGTCATCATGAAACGTTCTCAACAACTTATGAAAAGCTTTCCTATGATTATCTTCAAAGGAAGCAAGATCTTGAGAAATTGAGAGCAGCTCATGAAGATCTTCAAAAGGAAAATGAGCCACTTCGCGCCAAACAGATCAGTTCCGCTCAGGAAGGATTTGAACCACCATGTCTTAAATGCATTGAGCGTGATAATGCTACTTCTGTTGCTGAATGTTCTACTGCTGCTACTATTGCAATATCTTCAACTGTTGATGTGGTAACTAACCCCTCTGCTGAGGATACCATTGCTATTGCTGATGAGAATGCTAGGTTGAAGACATTGCTTGAAACAGGGATGTACAAAAGTCTTAAAGGACATCAGACACTATGTCATGTCCTCAAAAGGCAGATTCTGAACCGAAACCCGAGGAAAGAGGGTGTCAGGTTCATAAGGAAAATGAATGCTGATGGCTCTTACTGGAAACCCGAGCAGTATCCCAAAACCACATGGTTTGCTGCAAAGGAACCTTCAGCTGATCCATCCAATCTATTTGGCTTCACTTGTGCTAACCCCATTGTCATCGATGAATCCTTTGATGCAAACTATAAACTGTTTAAGAATTAGAATGGTGAAGTGTTTGCCAGGTACATTGGTACTAACTGTAGGAATGGACCGCCTATGAAGAAGATCTGGGTGCCCAAAAGGTGTTTGGAAAATCTTCCTGTGAATGTCATCATGACACCACAGATGAAGAAGACAAACCCCAGACCCCAAGCTTCATACGGCCCAAAGGCTTCATACAGACAGAGGACTCACCTGAGTCGCACTAACGCAAATGTTTTGCAGGGAAACCATACTCAGGCCTATGAATATGAGCACGGTTCATCGAACTGCCATGTTCATAAGACCAAAAACTATTCTGCTTATTCTTATGAGTATTATTGTCCGCCTGCAAGACTTTTTGCTAGGGCTCCAAAGCCAAAGTTTTCAGATGCTGCACTTAGACTTATCACTTCTAAGACACCCTTGAAGATGTGGGTGGTTAAGAAGGCTTAACTCTCTTCTGCAGGGAAAGGTCTCCAGTAGAAAACCAAAATCTTCTGATGCTATTGTTGGGGACCTTAAACATCTTGTAGGGTGCAAGATCAAATGCCCGAATGGTCTTACTATGTACTTCGTTCCTGAATCGCTTGCTACTCTCCCTATCAGTCCTAACCTGGATCTAAGCTTTCATAACCCACTGGTTCGTCAAAAGTTTTTGCTTCACAATTCTCTTCGTGAAGCCTATCCCCCTAAATGCACTGTAGGGTACGACACCAGCGTCTACAGAATGGATTATTGATAGTGGGTGTACAAATCACATGACTGGCAAAAGAAGCCTTCTTATGGACTCAACCTTACGTCCATCCGACAAGAGCCGCATCACATTTGCTGACACTGGTAAAAGTAAGGTATTGGGTCTAGGTAGAGTTGCAATCTCAAGGGATCAACAAATGGATAAAGTCATGCTTGTTGAATCCCTTAACTTCAACTTAATGTCTGTCTCAATGCTTTGCGATTTAAACATGATCGTAATATTTGGAAAATATCGTTGCCTTGTTCTAATGGAATCTGACAAGTCTCTAGTATTTGAAGGGTATCGAAAAGATGATTTGTACGTGGTAGACTTCTCAGCAGGACCACAGCTTGCCGTATGTCTTCTAGCAAAAGCTTCAGAATGCTGGCTCTGGCATCGGAGGCTTGGGCATGCTGGCATGAGGAACCTCCACACCCTTGCAAAGAAGAAGCATGTCATAGGCATCGAGGGCGTCAAGTTCAAGAAAGATCACTTATGCGGTGCCTGTGAAGCAGGAAAGATGACCAGGGCCAAACATCCTTCGAAGACAATCATGACTACTACTCGACCCTTCGAACTGCTTCACATGGATCTTTTCGGTCCCACTCATTACTCAACTCTTACTACTACTGCTTGTCTCTATGGCTTTGTCATTGTTGATGATTATTCTAGATATACTTGGGTGCACATAATCCTTTACAAGACTGAAGTGCAGGATGTCTTCAGACGCTTCGCCAATCGAGCAATGAACAACTATGGCGCCAAGATAAAGCACATCAAAAGTGACAATGGCACTGAATTCAAGAACACTGGCCTTGATACATATCTTGATACCTTGGGCATCACACATGAATTCTCAGCCCCGTACACGCCACAGCAGAATGGCGTCGTCGAACGCAAGAACAGAACACTCATTGAGATGGCCAGAACGATGCTAGATGAATACAAGACTCCAAGAAAATTCTGGCCTGAAGCCATTGATACTGCATTCCATACAATCAATCGTGTTTATCTTCACAAGCTTCTGAACAAGACATCTTATGAGCTCCTTACTGGCAAGAAGCCAAATGTCAGTTACTTCAGAGTATTTGGCGCCAGGTGCTGGATCAAGGACCCACATCACACCTCAAAATTTGCACCAAAAGCACATGAGGGTTTTATGCTTGGATATGGAAAGGATTCGCACTCCTACAGAGTCTTCAATCTCTTTCATTATAAAGTGGTTGAAACTTGGGATGTGCGGTTCGATGAGACCAATGGTTCACAAAGAGAGCACCTACCAAATGTGCTAGATGAAGTTACATCCAGTGAATCAATCAAGCTAATGGGAACTGGAGAAATTATACCTTCTGAAGCTCATCCTGAAGAAGAACTTATCATCTCAGCACCTGATCAACCTGAAGACAATGCTTAGCCTGAAGACATTCCCTCTAACAACGATAATGATCAGCAAGAGCAAAATCTTCGCCCTATACATCCTCGTGTTGCCAATGAAGTGCAGATTGAAAAAATAATTGATAGCATCAATGCACCCGGTCCACTCACTCGTTCAAGGGCAACTCAGCTAGCAAATTTCTGTGGGCACTTCGCATTCGTCTCAATAACAGAACCCAAGAAAGTTGAAGAAGCCTTCATGGAACCTGAATGGATTCAAGCTATGCAAGAAGAGCTTCAACAATTTGAGCTGAATAATGTATGGGAACTAGTTAAGCGTCGCGATCCTCGGAAGCACAACATAATAGGCACAAAATGGATATACCGCAACAAACAAGATGAGCATGGTCAAGTTGTCAGAAACAAAGCTCGTCTCGTTGCTCAAGGATATACTCAAGTGGAAGGCATTGACTTCGATGAAACATTTGCTCCTGTGGCTAGACTTGAAGCCATACGCATACTGCTGGCCTATGCAAATCATCACAACATACTTCTTTATGAAATGGATGTGAAGAGCACCTTTCTCAATGGCAAGATTGAAGAAGAAGTGTATGTTGCACAACCACCTAGCTTTGAAGATCCAAAACATCCTTACATGGTATACAAGCTCAACAAGGCACTGTATGGCCTCAAACAAGCCCCTCGGGCCTGGTATGACACACTCAAATACTTCCTGAAGAGCAAAGGCTTCATACCTGGTTCCCTCGACCCCACTCTCTTCACGAAGACATATGATGGTGAACTGTTTGTGTGTCAAATATATGTGGATGACATTATCTTCGGCTGCACCAATCAGAAGTACAGTGAAGAGTTTCGATATATGATGGAAGAGCAATATCAAATGTCTATGATGGGAGAGCTGAAGTTCTTTCTCGGTCTTCAAATACGATAGCAACGCAATGGCATCTTCATATCTCTAGAGAAGTATCTCAAAGATTGCCTGAAGAAGTTCGGTATGCAAGACTGCAAAGGCTTCACGACGCCAATGCCAGCCAAGCATCATCTAGGTCCTGACGACAATGGTAAATAGTTCGATCAAAAGGTATATCGCTCCCTGATTGGTTCTTTGCTTTATCTATGTGCATCTAGGCCAGATATTATGCTTAGTGTTTGCATGTGTGCTCGATTTCAAGCGGCACCAAAGGAGTCGCATCACTTAGCTGTGAAGCGAATTCTTCGATATTTGGCTCACACCCCAACTCTAGGATTATGGTATCCAAAGGGCTCAGAGTTTGATCTGGTTGGATTCTCGGATGCTGATTATGCTGGTGACAAAATGGATCGCAAGTCTACATCAGGCACATGTCATTTTTTGGGACGATCACTTGTATGTTGGTCTTCAAAGAAGCAGAACTATGTATCTCTCTCCACTGCTGAATCTGAATACATTGCTTCTGGATCTTGCTGCGCTCAGCTTCTATGGATGAAGCAAACACTCAAGGACTATGGCATTCATCTGAAGCAAGTGCCACTCTACTGCGACAACGAAAGCGCCATCAAGATTGCCAACAACCCAGTTCAGCACTCGAAGACAAAGCACGTTGAAATTCGTCATCACTTTCTCAGAGATCATGTTGTGAAGGAAGATATTGATATCCTACACGTCAACACTAAAGAGCAATTGGCAGATATCTTCACCAAGCCCTTGGATGAGAAGAGATTTTGCAATTTACGGTGTGAGCTAAATATCCTAGAATCCTCAAATGTCCTGTGATCAGGCACACATCCTAACCCTTATGCATATTGATGACTTAGATGTGCAACACATGAAGTAAAGTATATCTTCAATCAATGAAGACATACATTCTAAGTGTGAATACATTAATGTGGAATTTGACTTCGGAGCACCACGATAATTGTGCGCCGTGTCTGGGTCTAATACTTCCTATACGGTGGGTAATGCCACCACCAAATGTTCTATTTGAAGTGTTTCACTCATGGCGTTACCTTGCTATGTCTTCACATTTGGTTTGGCTTCAATCTCAACATGTTTTCATGATTATCTTCACTATGTTGATTATATACATATATACTAGTGTTCTGTCCTCTACATCATTCACTTATAGCTATGTCTTCTTGTTGAATCTTTTGAACTAAGTGAATGTGATCGGACCCTAACCTCTCTGTGCTTTCTATCTCAAACTCTATCTCTCCAAATCATATGCATTCTATTGAAACTGTCGAATGTCTTCTCTGCTTCCTTGTCAGCAGAAGATACAAAGACAAACCTTAAGTCCGTTTTCAATGCTCATTCCTCCACATGAAACCCGGAGAAGTAGGAACGACCACCCGACAATCCAGGCGTGCGTGGGACGTGGAACAAACCCCAAAAATTCTGCATGATGGCCACGTGTTCCTCAGATGTGAATCGCCAGGGGTACCTGTGTAATAACGTAGTGCCACCCCTGTACCTATAAATACACACTTCAAAGTGGTCATTATCTCTTCTTCCACTCTCGCACGAACCCTAGCGCCACCGCTAGCCCTCGACGACGCCGGCGACGAAGCGCTTCGCTGCCGCAACCTCTCCGACGCCGTCTTCACGCCGACCGCGGACATCATCCTCTCCGCCGTCGCCATAGGTGTCCTCCGTCGCCAAGTTAGGGCACGGAAGATCAAACTGCTCGGCCTCCTCTTCCACTCCGTCTAGCAGTTCTTAGTGTGGTAAATAAAACTTCCTTTTTTACGACCCCGTTGATCCTATGGTTTTGTCACTTTCTACCACAAGCAGTTTCTATTCACACAAGTTGGATCTCTCTCATACTACATCTCATAATATGCCTAGTATATTCACTTATGCTTCACAAAGTAGTTAGATTCCTCACTTGTACTGATCTCTGGATTCGTATAAATCTAGAACCAACTCCTTATCTATGAGTGAATGTCTTCGCACGATGAGGTCAATGTCTTCTAAACTGATTTCTATTCAAAATCTTCTGAGAATGCATATGACCTCTTCCCCTTCCCTCGCACCTTAATGCTGTCACAGGTACATGTCCGTGGGAGAATCCCTAGGTTCTCATAGTCTGCATTCATTTGCAGAATTCTTACAGCATCATATAAATTCTCCCGAAGCCAGTTCCTGTCTGTCCAGCAAGCGAAAGCCCTTGAAGCCTTTGAACATATTGAAGCCTTTCAGTTTAAAGTTCATGGCTTCAGAGAAATCAGCAAGGAAGGGTGGCAGAAAGCGTCATGGAGAAACATCAAGAGATCTGCCAGATGACCTCTCAGAACTGTACAAGACAGATCCTGAAGAGGATTACAATCAGCGCAAAACACGAATCCAATGGATTCGACGCTATTGGGCAGAACAGTGGTTCAAGTACAGATTTGTGACAAAGGAATATGCTGAAAAGAATGCCATTAAGCGACCATGGGGAGACATCCTCTACAAAAATCATCAACCCAGGACCAGAGATGAAGCCATTGAACAAGGCTTCTATCCCTGCATGGTCCGTGGACCATAGCCTGCGGATGCTGACCCATCGTCACTGCTATGGTGTCGTGACGACATTCTATTCAAGCGCAACTTTCAGTTTGCCCAAAACTCAGCGAAGCCGAACAAGAAGACATTGGGACTAGACTTCAACCCTGGTCCTTCTGCTCCAAGGGCTGATGGCACACGGGATGCAGAACCCAATGTCGTCGGTCCTTTCTACAACCTTGAAGGTCTCATCACCCATATCTTGGTTCAAGGGATAGCCGTGAATGAGCCTGCAGCTGACGCTGAATCAGATGAAGCGCCTGCAGCGCCGAAGCCAAAGAAGTTGAAGAAGCCTAAAGCTTCAAAGCCTGCCCCTTCACCAAAAACCTCACGGGCGAAGCCACTGGCAACTGCACCTCCTGAAGACAGTGTGCAGTCTGAAGATTTGTCACGCATCTCCAAGCCCCAGAAGGTCAAGATGCCTCTGCCACACACCGGTCAAGAGCTAACTACTGCTGCCATTCTGTGCAATGATGCCATTGATCTATTAAGTGATGAAGATCTTGCAGATGACGCTCTTGAGCAACTCATCAAGAGCAAAGAAGAAGAAGAAATCTTGAATGATCTGTCGCTCTTCGATGTAACAATCATCCACAACTTCATTGATGAGTGGTTTGACACGCCAAACATCAGCTTCGAAGATCTCCAACTACCCATTGGCCTCAGTGTCGCCTTCCATGGCGCCATTGCTTCAGAGTTAGCCATCGCCCAGCGCATTGTTGAACTGAAGTAGAAGATTGACTTTGAGAAATCTCAGTTCAAAAAGCATATGGCCAAGCTTAGCGTGCAAGACGTGAAGAACTTCAAGATTATGTTGCACGAGCTCAAGGAAGCCTTTCTAAAGAAACGTGCAGAAGCTCAGGGTTCTCGTGAGCGCATGAAGGTCCTGGCTGATAGGTGTGTGCAAGCCTACAATGAGGCTGAGAAGCGCAAGGCCCTTGGGAGTCCTGGCATCGACCCCGGGATGGCTACCAAGAAGAAGAAGAAGCCCGCTATGGCTGAACCTGAAGCACCAAGGCAGGAAGCAGATCCCCTTGTCTTCCCAACTAGCATGACTGGCCCGAAGCCAAAGGCCAGGTCAACCGCTTCAGAACTGAAGAAGACCAGGGCTGCTGAGGCTGAAGCAAGGAAGAGAAAACATCCTGAAGCCTCTGCTACTACCCCCACCAAGAAGAAAAGAAAGACCAAGAAGGAACGGGCTGCTCCCACAGAGCCCTTGATAGTTGAACCCATTTCCATGGTTCACCTCGACGCTGATCCACAAGAACGTCAACTGACTGTCCATGAGCCTGCTTTCACAGAGGCTCATGAAGCTAAAGACTTTCCACAGCTGATCCCATCGCTGCTGAAGACATTGGTCACCATGACCATGTTGAAGATGATGCAGCCCTTCCTCAGCTAGAGCACCAACAGGTATCATCGCCTGTGCTAACGCACAGCGAACTCATCAGCATTGGTCGTCCACTGATGCCAATTGCACAGGATGCTTCATGGGCAGATCGCCCACAAGAGGAAGAAGACTCTAAGGCCCAGCCAACCCCAACTCCACAAGCGTCACCCGCGTTGCGCAGGCTTCGCAAAGGTCCAAGGCCTCAAGTCTCTGCGACTGAAGATAAAACTGTTGAAGACAATCTGGCTGCATCAGCCGCTGAAGAAGAAGTCCCACAAGTTGCCACTCCCCTGTCCCACCAAGAAGCGGTTCTCGAGGAGAACGCGATCGTGACCGACCCTCCTGCTCGTCAAGTGGAGGTTGAATATCTTGAGGCTGCCACCACCAACACCACTGAAGCCACTGACGCTGTCATGGCTGAAGCTAATGTGGAGCCCTCACCAACAAAAGCACCAGAAGTCAGCGAAGCCACTGATCCCACTGCTTCTGTTCCTGCGTCTGCTGCCGGTCCCCAGCTCGACTATCATGTTGAGCACAGGCCTCAGGTACAGAAGCCAATCCCAAGATTGCCCAGGTTCCCAGGTCCTACATCAGCCCCTGGCTCCTTCAATATCAATGGCTTCAGAGCAGACAACACATTCTTCAACAGCTCCAGGAACCCCTACTCAAGGGAAAGAATATTATCTGATCGGTTCTGGAGCTATCCGCAGTGAAGCTATTACTCATGCATTCTTTACAACCAAGGTCGCATCTTCCCACACAAGTGCCTTGACATTGAAGCAATAGCTGGTCTGCCCTGTCTAGAAGAAGCTCTGGATTGCTTCAAAGAGGTTGGACTGCTGCCGTTCGTCACTGACCAAGAGCATTGGAATGAAGAGTTGCTGCTCCAATTCTATGCCACACTTCACATCTGCGGGTATAACAGAGATCTGAAGACTTGGGTCCTGGAGTGGATGACAGGAAATGTTCACCATGAAGCCAAAGCCTTTGACATCATTGAGCTCACTAGTTTGCCCACTCCTGGCGATCTCTACGAGCATGGTTGTCAGCTTCATAGTGAAGCTGTTGAGAGCATCTTTCAGAAGACTGAACCTAATATGAGTCAGATGCTCAGTATGATGAAGCCATTTCCCCAAGATGCTGCTTATCCCATGGAGTTCTTCGTTGAAGACCTTGAGTATCTGCCAAGGACCATTTATCACATCATAAGGCGAACTCTCTGGCCAATCAAAGGACATTCTCCCCATGCCAAGCTGGAAGGTGCAATGAAGACTTTGGTCTTCTATATTCTTCATGGAAAATGCTTCAATACACAGGATTTCTTCATTCGCCAACTTGCTGCATCTGGCTCTAATCTGTTTGGTTTGAAGTTCTACGCCCCTTGGGTGATGCGGCTGATCAAACTTCACTCCGCTATCTCATATCAGCCCTCTGCCCGCAATCATCGGATCTTTTTGCCTGATGTGGATATGTCTATTGAAGCCATCTATCCTGAGCCTGCCAAGGAACCTCAAAGTCTTCAGAATGCAGAGCATCAAAGTTTTTCACAGAACGTTGAAGGCGTTGAAGCCGTAACTCGTGTGTATCCTTTGGCTGGCACTACACGTGCACCGCATCCTGCTCTCACTGAAGCCACTGATAGCACCATTGCCCAACGACCCAAGAAGCGCACTCGTGTTCTCAATGACCGAGAGCTTCTGGTGGCTCTTCATCAGAAACAGGATAGGCATCATGACTGGCTGAAGCGTCAAATGCAAAGCCTCTTGGTGGATGTTAATCGCATTCACAATCTTGCCACCAAGAATGCCTTTGTTGCTCATGAAACCTCTCGACGCACATGGAAAGGGCTGATGCTGCTGTGTTCTGAAAATGATCTTCAAGAGGATGGCTTCTCTGAGCGATTCAAGTTTGACTCCACACCTCCTCGAAGGGCAGTGCTGCGACGAACTCCATCCCTTGAAGACTCTGAGTTCTCTTCCTCTGCTGCAACTGTGAATGCCAGAGTGATCGAGGATGAAGACGATGCTACTTCATTGCCACCTCCTTCTTCTGCACCGCCGAACACCACTGACGACCCTGCTGCTTCACCTACTCTTCATGGGAACGAGTAGATGCTCTATGTCTTCGAACCATTTTGGTCCTTACTGACAAAAGGGGGAGAAGCATATGAGTTTGATAGTCTTCAAGCGGGTCCATATGGGCGAGTGCTTTATATTTTGCTTCGTGCTTACAACTCTCATTTTGATACATTTGGTTCTTTGAGTTGTAACACTTAAACTCGATGGTCGTCTGCTACTTATTTGCCACCTTGTGTTGCGATGATAAATTCCGCATGTGCGACGATAAATTCCGCACTTAGATCATTTTGCGGACGTCCATTTTCCATTATGCATGTCATTATCTTCACATACTTTCACATGCATAGTGGATTTTCATCATAAGTTGAAGTGGATCTCCACAAGCACAACCTGCCATGTGCATTTGCATTCCAAAAGCAAATTACTTATATGCACATCTTCAGGGGGAGCCCTTGCAACTTATGAAGACAATTACTTATCCTTTACAATTTCATATATTATATTCCCCGTTGAAAACTTCAACTAGTTTGTCATCAATCACCATAAAGGGGGAGATTGTAAGTGCATCTAGTGCCACCCTTAGTTGGTTTTGGAGTATTGACGACAAACCTAGTTGAGGGACTAATGTGTTTGTGAGAATTTCAGGATAACACAAGTAGAAGTCCCTCATTGATTCGGTTTTCCTACCAGAGATGACCCCTAAAAATGTATGAAGACATTGAAGTCAAAGGTGGTATTCGAAGATATTCACATTGAAGACTATGACAAGAGAAGACACCGCATGAATCCTATGGAGCTCGAAGACTTAGATCTTTCGTAGTTATTTTTCTTCTGTGTTGAGTCATAGGAACCACCGTACTGCTAAGTGGGGTCCAAGAGAACCAGTCAGAATGACTGAAGTGATGCTTAAACAAAACCTATGTCTTCGAGTGAAGATTTGAGAGCGAATCTTGTCCAGAGTCGGACAAGTCAGCTTTGCTTGTAGCCCAAGTAGAGTTGCCATGTGAGTTTGAAATCTGACCGTTGGAACATGTGTTAGTTCCTTAGTGACCCAGGGTCATTTTGGACAAATCAGGTCGGGTTGCCTAGTGGCTATAAATAGCCCACCCCCTACAACCATAAATGGTTGGCTGCTCAGATTCAGAGTATGGCTTTTGTCGTTTGAGAGCAACCCACCTCGAAGCCTTAGAGAGAGAATTCCTTGCGAGGATAAATCCCTAACCACCCAGAGCCAAAGAGAATTAGGCATCACTTAAGTCTTCTTGTCTGTGTGATCTGAAGACTTATTACACTTGAGGACTGTGCATCCTCCAGCCGGTTAGGCGTCGCGTTCTAAGCATCCAAGAGACATTGTGGATTGCCGGTGAACGAAGTCTGTGAAGGTTTGGGAGTCTACCTTGAAGACTAACCAGAGTGATTGGGCGAGGTCTGTGTGACCTTAGCTCAAGGGGAATACGGTGAGGACTGGGTGTCCTGAGCTGCGTGTTCAGGACTGGGTGTCCAGGACTGTGTGTCCTAAGGTTTAAATACCTAGCCGCCCTAACCAGACGTACAGTTGTCACAACAACTGGAACTGGTCCAACAAATCATTGTCTTCAACGAGTCACTGGTTTCATCTTTCCCTTCCCTTTACTTACTGTTACTCCTCGTGAAGTCATTGTATGTTTGCACTATCTTTTATCTTCACTGAGTGACTGCGTGTTCTATGAGGCTTCACAATATCTTCCTACCTGATCTCTACTACATTGCTGCTATTAGTCATTGTGCTCTCACTTCATTGAATACTTGACTATGGTTTGCCTAGTGTAGTCTACCTTCCGCTGCATGGTAATAGGTTTATTTCTATCGTTCGTCTTCGAAACTTTCACATTTTGAAGACTTTCATAAAAATCGCCTATTCACCCCCCTCTAGTCGATATAACGCACTTTCACTGCTCTTCTACGTATATCTAGACATCATTAGAACATTAATTTAACACTCTTCCTTGTTGCTATGTAGCCTAGGATTGCATATTTAGACATTAAGTACCGTGCATGTTGCTATGTAACCTCAGATATAGTACATATGGCCCTAGTTAACCTAACAAAAAATGGGTTGTAGATATATTCAGTTAAAAGTCTGATTCACCGATTAGTCCCTTATCAGCCGCCGGCCTATATGGTACCAGCTACCGATATCCTGAACGTGAGAAGATATAAGCCATGGGATGAAACTAACCTCAATGGAAAACAACAATCGTTCCCAAAATTGTCCTGTGCAGGTAAATCGAGAAGCATGTTAAGCACAACAGGCTAAACATCAACCAAAATTATACATGGCAAACAAAATAATCTCCAAAAGATAGCTTCAGTGTGCAGGTTTAAGCACGCTAGTAAAGCAAAACAAGTGGAAAGGTGTGCTAACTGCAACAGGCCTAACATTTAACAACAAGCAAACATAGTCATTCAAACTGGTATTGTGTCTGTCTAAGTACACTGGTTATTGTTAAATAAAAATGGAAAGGCGTGTTAACTACAAGATGCAACAACCAAATGTAGTCATTCATAGTGGTATCGTTGAAACTGGTACTGATGAAATTGAACTACACAGTTCGTACTTGCACATATAGAACATCACGTTGTGAATAACTGGAATAAATAAGGCATACAATGAACAACCAAAGATAGCATTTGAAACTGGACATATGCTAACTACAAACAACCGAACAATCAAAAAAATTAAAAGAGGCATATGCTAGCTACAACAGGCTTAACAACAAGCAAATATATGCATTCCTATCCATATGTTTAAAACTGGATTGCTGAAATGTACTACACAGTAAATAATTGCACATATAGAGCATCACATTCTGAACAACTGAAATAAACAAGGCATACTGCAAACAACCAGATATAGCAATTAAAACTGGACATATTCTCACTACACTACAAAAGGGACTCAACCAAACAAATCATGGGTTTCCTCACTTGTCACAGATGGGCTCATTCCCCTGGGAAGAGCACGAACCCTGGATGTGCTCCATGTTGTCACAGATGGGCTCCTTCCCTAGGAAGAGCATGGCTGTTGGGTGCCCTCCCTGATGTCGCAGACTGGCACTTTCCCCTTGGAAGAGCAGAAGGGCTCTTTCCCCTTGGAAGAGCCAGAGAGAGTGCCCTCCTCGTGGTCGCCGTCGATGAGGTCTAACTTGGAAGCTGTGATCCCAAGCCAGCGTCGCTGAACCTGCCATTTATAAATGACAAAAGGGGCTCGATGGCGATGTGGAATGGAAAATTGTTGACAGTGAGCCAGATGAGATCAGCGGCGGGGCCATGGATGAGATCGGTGGCGGTTGAACCAGAGGGGTTCGGGGTGGGCCAATTAACTTGTGACACAACCCGCCTTAGGCCATCGCTATCGATGACCTCGATGTCGTAGCCGGCGGCCAAGACATGCCCACATACTCTAGCCTGCTGCTTGAGTGCCTGCCACCAGTAATGATCATCAACTTCCTCGGCGACGTCGGGCGAAGAGACCATGATAACCCACAAGTATAGGGGATCAATTGTAGCCTCTTTCGATAAGTAAGAGTGTCGAACCCAACGAGGATCTAAAGTTAGAACAAATATTCCCTCAAGTTCTATCGACCATCGATACAACTCTACGCACGCTTGACGTTCGCTTTACCTAGAACAAGTATAAAACTACAAGTACTTTGTAGGTGTAACGGGATAGGTTTGCAAGAATAAAAAGAGCACGTAAATGAAAACTAGGGGCTGTTTTAGGTAAAGAAGCAATAAAGTTAGTATAGCGAGTGTGGGAAAGTGGTAGTAGGAGTTGCGAAATTGTCCCTAATCAATTGACTACTTTACTAGACCCATAGCAAGTTTTATATGGGAGAGGCCATTGCTAGCATGTCATCCCTGACTTGGAATTCTATGAACTTATGATTGGAACTATTAGCAAGCATCTGCAACTACTAACGTTCATGAAGGTAAAATCAACCATAGCATTAAGATATATTGGTCCCCCTTCAATCCCGTATGCATCAATTTCTATGCTAGGTTGAAGCTTCTGTCACTCTTTCCCTCCAATACATAGTCCTATCAACATACAACTATGGTGTGATCCACGCGCGCGCTCATATGATGGGCACCAAAGGACAGCAACATAACCACAAGCAAATTAAACCAATCATAGTAATTCACCAATTACCGATAGGACAACGAAAATCTACTCAGACATTATAGGATGGCAACACATCATTGGATAATAATATGAAGCATAAAGCACCATGTTCAAGTAGAGGGTATAGCGGGTTGCGGGAGCGTGGACCGCTGTAGATAGATGGGGGAAGGTGAGGAAGACGTTGGTGAATATGAAGGAGGTGTTGGTGTAGATCGTTGTCGCAATGATGGCCCCGGCGGCGTTCCGGCGCCACCGGGAGAGAGGGGGAGAGGCCCCCCTTCTTCTTATTATTCCTTGACCTTCTCCCTAGATGGGAGAAGGGTTTCCCCTCTGGTACATGGCCTCCATGGAGGCAGAGGGGTGAGAGCCCCTCCGAGATTGGATCTGTCTCTCTGTCTCTCTCTATTTCTGCGTTCCTGATTCTGCCCTTTCACGATTTCTTAAATTCCTAGAGATCCGTAACTCCGATTGGGATGAAATTTGGACACGATTTTTATCTGGATCTTGGCTTTTTTGCAGAGAAAGAAGGGCACCAACCGCCTTATGGAGTGGACACAAGGGCCCAGGGTGTGCCTGACCCCCTGGGGGCGCCCCCTGCCTCATGGCCCCCTTGGGCATCGTCTCGCGTTGAGTCTTCTTCCCAAAAATCACATATATTACAAAAAAATCTCCATCAGTTTTTATCCCATTTGGACTCCGTTTGATATGGATTTTCTGCGAAACAAAAAACATGCAACAAACAGGAACTGGCGCTGGGCACTGGATCAATATGTTAGTCCCAAAAATAGTATAGAAAGTTGCCAAAAGTATATGAAAGATGTAGAATATTGGCATGGAACAATAAAAAAATTATAGATACGACGGAGACGTATTAGCATCCCCAAGCTTAATTCCTGCTCATCCTCGAGTATGTAAATGATAAAAAAGATAAATTATTAATGTGGAATGCTACCTAGCATAATCTTGATCATGTAATCTAATCATGGCATGAATATTAAGACACGAGTGATTCAAAGCAATAGTCTATCATTTGACATTAAGACAATAATACTTCAAGCATACTAATAAAGCAATCATGTCTTTTCAAAATAACATGGCCAAATATAGTTATCCCTACAAAATCATATGGTCTGGCTATGCTCCATCTTCACCACACAAAATATTCAAATCATGCACAATCCCGATGACAAGCCAAGAAATTGTTTCATACTTTTGATGTTCTCAAACCTTTTCAACTTTCATGCAATACATGAGCATGAGCCATGGATATAGCACTATAGGTGGAATAGAATATGATGACAGAGGTTGTGTGGAGAAGACAAAAAGGAAGAAAGTCTAACATCGACGCGGCTAATCAATGGGATATGGAGATGCCCATCAATTGATGTCAATGCGAGGAGTAGGGATTGCCATGCAACGGATGCACTAAGAGCTATAAGTGTATGAAAGCTCAAACTGGAAACTAAGTGGGTGTGCATCCAACTTGCTTGCTCATGAAGACCTAGGGCATTTGAGGAAGCCCATCGTTGGAATATACTAGCCAAGTTCTATAATGAAAATTCCCACTTGTATATGAAAGTGATAACTTAAGAGACTCTCTATATGAATAACATGGTGCTACTCCGAAGCACAAGTGTGGTAAAAGGATAGTAACATTGTCCCTTCTCTCTTTTCTCTCATTTTTTTCTTTTTTTGTAGGCTTTTTTGTCCTCTCTCTCCTTTTTGGGGGGATTCTTTGGCCACTTTTATTTTGATAACCTCACATGGGACAATGTTCTAATAATGATTGAGGGAGTCCGGGATTAGGGGTCTCCGAACAGCCGGACTATATCCTTTGGCCGGACTGTTGGACTATGAAGATACACGATTGAAGACTTTGTCTCGTGTCCGGATGGGACTCTACTTGGCGTGGAAGGCAAGCTAGGCAGTACGAATATGGATATATCCTCCTTCGTAACCGACCTTGTGTAACCCTAACCCTCTCCGGTGTCTATATAAACCGGAGGGTTTTAGTCCGTAGGACAACATACAATCATACCATAGGCTAGCTTCTGGGGTTTGGCCTCTCCGATCTCGTGGTAGATCAACTCTTGTAATACCCATATCATCAAGCATAAATCAAGCAGGACGTAGGGTTTTACCTCCATCAAGAGGGCCCAAACCTGGGTAAAACATCGTGTCCCCTGCCTCCTGTTACCATCCGCCTTAGATGCACAGTTCGGGACCCCCTACCCGAGATCCGCCTATTTTGACACCGACATTGGTGCTTTCGTTGAGAGTTCCTCTGTGTCGTCGCTGTTAGGCTTGATGGCTCCTACGATCATCGATAGTGATGTAGTCCAGGGTGAGACTTTTCTCCCCAAACAGATCTTTGTGTTCGGCGGCTTCGCACTGCGGGCCAACTCGCTTGGCCATCTGGAGCAGATCGAAAGTTACGCCCCTGGCTACCAGGTCAGATTTCGAAACTTAAATTACACGGCCGATATCCGCGGAGACTTGATCTTCGACGGATTCGAGCCCCTGCCTTGTGTGCCACACGGTCATGATGAGTACGATTTAGCTCTACCTTCGAACTGCATTCAGGAGATCGCACCGGCAGCCGCTCCGAGCCTCAATTCAGAGCCAGTCGCGCCATCCATGGACGGGTGGATAGATCCCGTCACAGAGGCCGTATCCTCAGCGGCGATCGAGCCGAATATCGACCTTACCCTTCACGAGAGCCGTGTTGCCATACTGCCGGATCCTTCCCCGGCCACGGACTCCGAACCGCCTGCGCCCGTGCCTATCAAATCCGACTGGGCGCCAGTCATGGAGTTCACCTCCGCGGATATCTTTCAGCACTCGCCCTTCGGCGACATACTGAATTCATTAAAATCTCTCTCCTTGTCAGGAGAGTCCTGGCCGAACTATGTCCGGCAGGATTGGCTGAACTATGTCCGGCAGGAGAGTCCCACCCACGACCCACTTAGTAGCCACTGTCGATGACTTAACCGACATGCTCGACTTCGATTCTGAAGACATCGACGGTATGGACGATGATGCAGGAGACAAACAGGAACCACTGCCCACAGGGCGTTGGACGCCCACTTCATCACATGATGTATACATGGTGGACACACCAAAAGAAAACGACGACAAGGAACGGAAGGACGCATCGAAGGGTTGTCCCCTCAAGAAGCAGTCAAAGCGGCGGCGTAAGCGTCGCTCCAAATCCTGCCTCGGCAGAAACAACGATCATATATACCCAGCGTTAGAGCAGGGTGAACCATCGTCGGACCACGGCAACACGGAGAATCAAACCGAACAACCCGACTCTATCAAAGATAATAGTCCGAACGACATCACACCGGACAGACACCCGGAGCAACAGAATGCCCATCAAAGGCTTGTTGCCACCGCGAGGAGTCTCAAAAAGCAGAAGCAAAGGCTCAAGGTTGCAGAAGACACACTCAGAATTAGATGGAGTAAAGTACTCAACACAGCAGCGAAGTACGGCGGTAATCGCCCCACCAAGAGCTACCCGAAGCGGAAGTTGCTACCTGAATTCGATGAGGACGCCTTAGATCCCCCGCAACCAAAAATTAAAACGGACATCTGGCCGGATAGACGACCTCACGGCCAACATAGAACGGCAAACAACGCCGCACATAAGCCAATATGCGATCCACACGAGGGCTTGCATGAAAAGGACGTCGCAACAAGATCCATCTATGGACCACCCAAGCGCGCTCCAGCATATGATGCAACACAACAAACATCCGAACAACGCGGTACACCCAGATACAGGGGTACCGCACACCCCCTATGTTTCATCGACGAGGTGCTGGACCATGAATTTCCAGAGGGATTCAAACCCGTAAACATAGAGGCATACGACGGAACAACAGACCCTGGGGCCTGGATTGAGGACTATATCCTCCATATCCATATGGCTCGAGGAGATGATCTCCACGCCATTAAGTATGTACCCCTCAAACTCAAAGGGCCAGCTCGGCACTGGCTTAAAAGCCTCCTCGAAAGCTCCATTGGAAGCTGGGAAGAGCTCGAAGATGCTTTTCGGGCAAATTTTCAAGGGACTTATGTCCGACCTCCGGATGCGGACGATCTAAGTCATATAACTCAACAGCCCGGAGAGTCAGCCCGAAAGCTTTGGAACAGGTTTCTTACTAAAAAGAACCAAATAGTCGACTGTCCGGACGCCGAAGCCTTGGTAGCTTTTAAACACAACGTCCGAGACGAATGGCTTGCCAGACACCTCGGCCAAGAAAAGTCGAGAACAATGGCAGCATTAACAAGCCTCATGAGCCGCTTTTGCGCGGGCGAGGACAGCTGGCTAGCCCGATGCAGCACCAGCGACCCAAGTACATCCGAAGTTAGAGATGGAAACGGGAAATCACGACGCAACAAAAATAATAAGGACCGAAATAAATAAGACAACCCGAAGAGCATGGCGGTAAACGCCGGATTTAGAAGCTCTCGGCCAGGTCAGCAAAAGCCGCCCTCTAAAGGCGCCAGAGATGAACTGTCCAGCCTAAACAAAATTCTGGACCAAATATGTCAGATCCATAGCACCCCCGATAAACCTTCAAATCATATCCACAGAGAATGTTGGGTCTTCAAGCAGTCCGGCAAGCTCAATGCCGAACATAAGGGGCAAGATACACCAAGCGAAGACGAGGATGAGCCTCGCAAGCAAAGCACTGGGGAACAAAAGAAATTTCCACAAGAAGTCAAAACAGTAAACGTGTTACACGTGATAAAGGGGAGAAACAAAGCGGCATTCCCAGATAAATATGCCCAAGGGCCTATCACCGCGGAGTTCTACCACTGGCCGTCTCAACCGATCACCTTCGACCATCAGGATTACTCGGCAAGTATCCGGCACGCAGGATGGCTGCCTTGGTATTAGATCCAATAATTGACGGATACCACTTCACACGAGTCCTGATGGACGGTGGCAACAGTCTAAACCTGATATATCAGGACACAATCCGCAAAATGGGGATAGACCCAATGAAAATTTGTCACAGCAATACTACCTTTAGAGGAGTAACGCCAAGCCCAGGGGCTCATTGCACGGGCTCCCTGCTACTAGAGGTTATATTCGGCTTCCCCGACAACTTCCGTAGTGAAAATTTAACCTTCCACATTGCTCTGTTCCAAAGTGGCTATCAAGCACTACTTGGACGTGAAGCTTTCGCTCGCTTTAACGCAATAATGCATTACGCCTCCCTCATGCTTAAGATGCCCGGTCCACGTGGCATCATTACAGTAAATGGAAATATTGAGCGATCCCTGCGTGTCGAAGAGAGTGCGGCTGCCTTGGCAGCCGCACACTAAAAGGCCTGACCAACTTACGCATTCGATAGGTCGTCAAGACCACGGACACAGTTAGACGAGTCCGACTCAGCTATATGTAATTCATACAGGTTTTATAACCACACCCCTATTACAATTACAAGGGGCTCGACGCGCGCAGACAAGTGGCAATTTTTACTCATCTTGAACTATACATGGTTTCTTTAAACCTACCTTTCACCTAAGTTCCTCTCTTTTACAGATGACCATCGCGCTACACCCGTCCAGGATACGGCACAACGGAGACACAGGCGCAGACGTGCAGCAGGGACCTGTTCAAAGGATGCTTTTTAGATTAAGACCCTGCGTCAACCTTTTTTACTGTCTCTTGTTGATACACATCCCTCGGATTCTTAGTACAATTGAGAAGGATGCTAACGTCTTGGCATGTGGCCACGTCAGAATAATGCACGTACTTGGACACCAGGGGCTTCTTACAAAGGGCACTGTTTAGGCCCGGTTTATACCATAAAGACTGAATACCTTAGGGAGTGTTCGGCGTCGCGAGTTTGGCCTTATATGCATCAGCTCCGAATCACGTCTTTGGTCAAATGTTGGGTTTGCCCGGTTCCTGTGTTTTGCTGCCTTAAGTTTCGCTCTATCGGCTAAGGCGGCACCAGGAGAACAACTGCGATTGTGCCCTGGTTCATCAGGACGAGCACCTCAGTAGAGAAAGCCGAAAACTGACTGTGATGATATAGCATGAGACTGGTCAACCACTCGATGACCAATCGGAATGTTAGAATTCCTCCGCCTTAACGAAGGGCCGTTTCCCGGCTAGGCATGTACGCACCCCGAATTCAGGAGAGTGCGGAGCCACCAGGGGCTATATAGTAGCCCCACCGTCGAACTCCTATGGCTAAGTGAAAGTGTTAAAGCATTATAGTCCGGTTGCCTCGTTTGCTGCGCTATCACCTCCTTAATAGGACCAAGACGTTGGATTAAGTGTGAATACACGTCTTCTGCGAACACCTCTGCATTATATGCGTGGGGGTTGAAGCCGACGACTGCAATCTTTCAGGTTATATACATATATACATAAACGGCCGCACATGAGGCATCATATTACTTTCAGGCAAAAGTATAAATACAACCTTAATAAATTTCATAAAACATTGTTTTTACAATGGGAATACATGTCACTCAAACATAATATTCTTCGAGCACTGGGTCTCTATCAAACGAGCACCCTCGAGAACTTCTTTGAAATAGTGCTCGGCAGCCACTCGGCCTATGGCCGAACCCTGCGCCGCAACAGTGGTGGCATCCATCTCCGCCCAATATGTCTTGACACGGGCAAGGGCCATCCACGAGCCTTCTATGCATGCCGACCTCTTCATCGCATTAATGTGCGGCACCGCATCAAGGAACTGCTGCACCGCATCAAGGAACTGCTGCACCGGCCACAAATGATCTACAACAGACCTCATGGCGAGTCCGGATAACCTATTGAGTTCGGCCCATTCAGCTAGCTGATCAGTCAATGGAAGCGGATGCTCTGGAACGTTAAAGTGCGACCAGAAGAGCTTGTCCACTTCACGATCTGTTTGATCTCGGAAGTATTCGGCCGCATCGACAGCGCTCGCCGCCAAGTCCATATATGCATCCGCCGAAATCCACAGCCGACCCAGAGGGGCATACCGCGGATCTCCGAACTTCCTTCGTAGCATAAAGGGCTTCCCCGCCGCAATATCCCCGACTTCACGCAGTTCCTCCTTCTTCGCTCTCATGCAGAGTGGGTGTCTTTGGTCGCCATCGTGGCCTTTTCAAGGTCCGTCGCCTTCGCTCGGTTTTCTTCTTCAAGGAACTGGCAACGGTCGGCAATGTCTTTTAACTTTACAGCCATCTTGGCCATCTTTTGTTTGCTCTCGCAATGCTCGGCCTTCTCGGCTCTTAACTCTTCGGCCGCCTTTAAAGCGGCCGCATTACTAATCCTTGTTTGTTCTTTGCCTCGGGCAAGTTCCGCCCGAAGGATCTCCACGGCGGCAGCTCCATCTGCAGTCACAACATACTACAGATACTGGCATCACGCTGCTCTTACTATGTGACATTGACCGGAAAAACATTACTTACCCTGTGCCTCGTCAAGCTGCTTGTTAACAAGCTCGATGTCGGCTTCTGCCGCATCCAGTTGCCGGTTTAGTTCAGCAAACTCATTAGTCCGGCTAGCCCCCGGAGCTTCCATCACCTGCACATAAAGCGGTATGGTTATTACCTGGGACTACGATCCTCTGTTGGCCGCTCTTCTCGGCGACAACCAGAGTCTCAGGGGCTACTATCTACACAGGGCACGCCTAAAAATGTGCGGTACCATCACAAATGTACATCATTTTACGTACCTAAAGGCCCGTTAGTAGACTCATAAAGGCGTCATGCAACCCGCTTTCGGCGAATGAAATCCTTTCCATCATCGTACCCATCAATGTACAGCGTTCTTCCGAGATGGTCGCCCGCCTTAGCAGATCCCTCAGTGCATCCGACCGCATACCAGATGGTGCCGGACTCTTTTGTTTACTCTCTTCAAGAGCCGGATGCTGGGGACTTCGGGTGACTATAGGATTATCTTCTGGCCTCACCGGATCCGGAGAGGCCCTCCGTGACGACACTTCAAGCTCGCCCGCTTCTTGAGCGGGGCAGTCCGGGGGAGGCGTTTCGCTCTCCATCATCTCCGGAAGAAGATCCCCCGAAGACGAGCTCTGCTGAGAAGGGCTAAGATCCGAGCTGCAAGATAAATGCTTCGGTTATTTTCCTCAGAGGTGAGGTAGTATATTTTCACTATAAAAGTACTTTTTGATCACTTACGGCTCGTTAGAGGGCTGATCCCCGCGCGGACTTTGTGTTGCAAAAGCACCCTCCAAGGCAGGACCCTCTGGTGGAGACTTCTTCTCCCGTTTGGAAGCCTTGGTTTCTGGATCTTCAGAGGCAGTCCTCTTCCTTCCCCGAAGCGAGAGAAGGTCAGATTCTTCCCCTTGGTTGTCCTCCTTCACGGAGGCGCTCATTCCCTCAGTTGGAATTGGTAGCGATGGGGTCTGCTTTCGCCCTCATTATTCCCCCCTTTATCTTCCTTAGAGGGCTCCAGGCAAGGTGCTAGCTCGAGCATCTTTCCCAGTAAGGGATTGTCCAAACCTCAGGAAGGGGGGCCGAACACTGAATCATCTTTGCCTTTGTTAGCCAGTCCTGGTCAAAGAGCAATTTCTTAGAATGACTTCATGATAAATGAAAGACGGTGTGTTCGGCTAGAGGATTACTTACTTGGTCGGCGGTACGGTTGCTGCTCAGGCCCACGTCCTCGGTAGCATCCGGACACTCTATTTGGGGTCCGAAGAATGATTTATACATATCCTCGTGCATCCGGCCAAGGAAATTCTGAATAGTGCGCGGCCCTTCTGGGTTGAACTCCCACATGCGGAGGGGCCGGCGTTTGCAAGACTGGACTCGATGAACCAGCATGACTTGCACCACCGTAACCAGACTGAAATCTCCGTCGAAGAGATCTTGAATGCGGCTTTGGAGTATAGGCAAGTCCTTGGCTGGACCCCAGCTCAGCCCTCTGCTAATCCATGACATTAGTTGTGGTGGAGGGCCCGAGCAGAAAGCAGGGGCGGCCACCCACTTGGCACTTCTGGGAGCTGTGATGTAAAACCACTCCCGTTGCCATAATCCGGACACCTCTGGAAAGGAACCCTTTGGCCATGGAGCTCCAGCAATTTTGCTTATTAATGCACCTTCGCACGCTACATGCTGCCCCTCGACCATCTTCGGCTTCACGTCAAAGGTCTTGAGCCACAGGCCGAAGTGAGGGGTAATGCGGAAGAAGGCCTCACATACGACAATAATGCCGAGATGTGGAGAAAGGAGTCCGGGGCTAGATTGTGGAAATCTAGCCCGTAATAGAACATCAAACCCCTAACAAAGGGATCCAGAGTGAGGCCTAAACCTCGGAGGAAGTGGGAGATGAACACAACGTTCTCGTTGGGTTCGGGAGTAGGGACGACCTGCCCTCGGGCAGGCAGCCGATGCGAAACCTCGGCGGTCAGGTATCTGGCCTCCCTCAACTTCTTGATATCCTCTTACGTAACGGAGGAGGGCATCCACCGGCATTGAAGGCTAAATCCGAACATGATTGAAGGTTTGAAGCACCTGACCTGGGCTTTGGGTGTTAGAACTCGAGGCGGGGGAGGGAAAAAAGTAAAATCCTTGTCCCTTTATAAAGAGGGTGAATATCAAGCGTCCTCCTAGTGGCCGTTTGGGACTTGCCTAAAATCTAGGAGTCCTAGGCACGGTTGGGTCACCCACCACCGTATTGATGAGAATCCCGTAATTAGGGGAACACAATCTCTGCTTTGACAAGACGTGTCAAGAAACCGCCTCGCGTTATGTGTGGAGCTGGTTGAAGAAAAACGGTTCGAATAATCACTGAGCCATGGCCTGATGACATGTTGCCAAAGCGTGTCAGCAGATTAAGATTTGTGGAAATATTATTCTCTCTACGGTGGTATGTGGAATTTGTTTTGCAGGGTCGGACACTATCCTTTTATTTAAACTCTTCTGTGGTATATCCGGAGGAGGAACCCGCCTTGCAATGGCGAAGACAACACTGCGCATCGGACTCATTGTCATTGAAGCCTGGTTCAGGGGCTACTGAGGGAGTCCGGGATTAGGGGTCTCCGGACAGCCGGACTATATCCTTTGGCCGGACTGTTGGACTATGAAGATACAAGATTGAAGACTTCGTCTCGTGTCCGAATGAGACTCTACTTGGCGTGGAAGGCAAGCTAGGCAGTACAGATATGGATATCTCCTCCTTTGTAACCGACCTTATGTAACCCTAACCCCCTCCGATGTCTATATAAACCGGAGGGTTTTAGTCCATAGGACAACTTACAATCATACCATAGGCTAGCTTCTAGGGTTTGGCCTCTCCGATCTCGTGGTAGATCAACTCTTGTAATACCCATATCATCAAGAATAAATCAAGCAGGACGTAGGGTTTTACCTCCATCAAGAGGGCCCGAACCTGGGTAAAACATCGTGTCCCCTGCCTCCTGTTACCATCCTCCTTAGACGCACAGTTCGGGACCCCCTACCCGAGATCCGCCGGTTTTGACACTGACAATGATGATCATCACACTTTTATTTACTTACAACTCGATACTAGAACAAAGATATGACTCTATATGAATGCCTCCGGCGGTGTGCCGGCATGTGCAATGATCTAGCGTAGCAAAGATATCAAAAAATGTACCAGCCATGAAAATATCATGCTAGCTATCTTACGATCATGCAAAGCAATATGACAATGAATGCTCAAGTCATGTATATGATGATGATGGAAGTTGCATGGCAATATATCTCGGAATGGCTATGGAAATGCCATGATAGGTAGGTATGGTGGCTGTTTTGAGGAAGATATAAGGAGGCTTATGTGTGATAGAGCGTATCATATCACGGGGTTTGGATGCACCGGCGAAGTTTGCACCGACTCTCAAGGTGAGAAAGGGTAATGCACGGTACCGAAGAGGCTACCAATGATGGAAGGGTGAGAGTTCGTATAATCCATGGACTCAACATTAGTCATAAAGAACTCACATACTTATTGCAAAAATCTATTAGTCATCGAAACAAAGTACTATGCGCATGCTCCTAGGGGGATAGATTGGTAGGAAAAGACCATCGCTCGTCCCCGACCGCCACTCATAAGGAAGACAATCAATAAATACCTCATGCTCCAACTTTGTTACATAACGGTTCACCATACGTGCATCCTACAAGAATCACAAACTTCAACACAAGTATTTCTACAACCCACAACTACCCACTAGCATGACTCTGATATCACCATCTTTATATTGCAAAACTATTGCAAGGAATCAAACATATCATATTCAGTGATCTACAAGTTTTATGTATGATTTAATGACTAACCATGTGAATGACCAATTCTTGTCATCTCTCTAAGTAGATATAAGTGAAGCAAGAGAGTTTAATTCTTTCTACAAAATATATGCCCACGCTCTTACAAATATAAGTGAAGAAAAAGAGCATTCTACAAATGGTGGTTTTCTGTGTGAAGAGAAACAGGCAATCCAAAATTCAGATGATATAAGCGAAGCACATGAAGCATTGTATAAAGCCATACTCAAAAGATATAAGTGAAGTGGAAAGAGCATTCTATAAATCAACCATGGACTATCTCATACCAGCATGGTGCATCAAAGAAAAGTAAAAACTAAATGCAAAAGATGCTCCAAGATTTGCACATATCACATGAACGAAACGAATCTGAAAACATACCGATACTTGTTGAAGAAAGATGGGATGCCTTCCGGGGCATCCCCAAGCTTAGACGCTTGAGTCTCCTTGAATATTTACTTGGGGTGCCTTGGGAATCCCCAAGCTTGAGCTCTTGCCTCTTCTCCTTCTCCTCACATCGAGACCTCCTCGTTCTTCGAACACTTCATCTAGACAAAACTCAACAGAAAGCTTGGTAAGATCCGTTAGTATAATAAAGCAAATCACTACTCTAAGTACTGTTGAAAACCAATTCATATTTTGTTTTTGCATTGTAGCTACTGTAATATAACTTTTCCATGGCTTAATCCACTTATAGAATCGATAGTTTCATCAAAACAAGCAAACTATGCATCAAAAACAGAACATGTCTTAAATAGGACAGTCTGTAGTAATCTGAACATTCACCATACTTCTGGTACTCCAAAAATTCTGAAAAATTTAGGAAAAATAAACAATTTGTATATAAAGATAGTGCAAAAAGTTTCAGAACAGTTTGACATTCCAGTAAAAAAATGTAAAATCACGCACTACAGCCAAAGTTTCTGTCTTGGACTGGACAAACCAACAAGCAATGTAAACATCCTAAAGGCAAATCTTGGCACATTATTTTTATTTTTAAACTTTATAAAAGCAGACAACAGAAATAAATGACTCTCTAAAACTACCGGGTTGTCTCCCTGGCAGTGCTTAAGTAATGAATCCACCAGGATCCCAAGGTATATCAAAGTCAATTTGAATCAACAATGATTTGTAATTTAGTAGTGAGCACAAAGTAACATATATCAAGCAATGACGAAGTCTAACTCTCTTCCTATGCATCGGCATGTCATACAAGAACAATTCATGCACATCAAGTAAGGGCTAATGCATAAAATGAGAAGTTTATTGCAATTTCTATCGTGTTGGAAACATAAAGAGGTGGAGATGTAGTTCTTCCCTCATAGTAATTGCAAGTAGGAGCAGCAAGCACATGCATATTATAGTCATCAAAATTATCATGTGCAACGGTAAAAGGCAACCCATCAATATAATCCTTAATAAGTGCAAACTTCTCCGATATAGTGTACTCAGGAGAATTTAAAAAGATAATAGGAATATCATGCGTGGGTGCAATAGCAACAATTTCATGTTTAACATAAGGAACTATAGCGAGTTCATCTCCATAAGCATAATTCATATTGGCATCTTGGCCACAAGCATAGCAAGCAATCATCAAAAAGGGATATTTCAAAAGAATCAATGGGATCATAACAATCATCATAGCATTCATCCTTCGGTAGATTCGAAGGGAAATTAAACAATCTATGGGATCAAGAGTTACTCTCATTAGATGGTGGGAACGGGTGATCAATCCGCTCTTCCTCCTTTTGTTCTTCGCTCTCCTCCTCATCTTTTTCATCCAATGAGCTCACAATATCATTAATTTCTTCTTCCATAGACTCCTGCAAAATATTAGTCTCTTCTTGGATAGCGGAGGAGTCCTCAATATATGGTTTAATATAAGGATTAGAAGCATAATTATCATAGCAATATTTAAGTATGGCCAAATTTTCAGATTTGTAGAGAGTAGTATCACACTCTTTAATAAAAGAAGCAATTTCACAAGTACCCCTAAAAGCAACAAATTCTTCAATTTGTTGAACATCATAGTAATTATAAACACCCTTAGTATACGAAGATACGATTCCATTATCACTAAACCCACATTGGTAAGGAAGGTGTTTCTTAGGGTCTTTAGAACAACAAGTACAATCATATATTTCACATAAATTCCAAGCATAGCACTGCAAATGGTGAATTTGATCCAATAAAAGTTTTCCTTTTTCAGATATGCGGTGTCGCACATAACAAGCATGCTCATCTAAACATTTTCCCTCAACTAAGCTAGCTGGGGTTTCAGCCCAAGCACATAGGGATCGAAGATGATCCCAGTAAAAAGCCTCAGGAGTGTGATAGATTTTGAGTGGTTATTCAACCATTGGTGTAGTAGGTACAACTAATTTTTTTGGTGTTTTGCGTTTCCTACCCATAACTAAAGATAGAAAAAAAGAGCACAAAATAAAAACTACTTAGTGATAAACCAAACAAGCACATACGAGAATATTCAATCCACGCTATAACTCCCCTGCAACGGCGCCAGAAAAAGGTATTGGTAACCCACAAGTATAGGCTATCAATTGTAGCCTCTTTCAATAAGTAAGAGTGTCGAACCCAACGAGGAGCTAAAGGTAGAAAAAATATTCCCTCAAGTTCTATTGACCATCGATACAACTCTAGGCACGCCTGACGTTCGCTTTACCTAGAACAAGTATAAAACTACAAGTACTTTATAGCTGCAACGGGATAGGTTTGCAAGAATATAAAGATCACATAAATAAAAACTAGGGGCTTTTTTAGGTAAAGAAGCAACAAAGTTAGTATAGAGAGTGTGGGAAAGTGGTGGTAGGAGTTGCGAAATTGTCCCTAAGCAATTGGCTACTTTACTAGACCGATAGCAAGATTTATGTGGGAGACGCCACTGCTAGCATGTCATCCCTGACTTGGAATTCTATGCACTTATGATTGGAACTATTAGCAAGCATCCGCAACTACTAACGTTCATTAAGGTAAAGCCCACACATAGCATTAAGATATATTGGTCCCCCTTCAAATCCGTATGCATCAATTTCTATGATGGGTTGAAGCTTCTGTCACTCTTGCCCTCCAATACATAGTCCTATCAACATACAACTAACCCTATGGTGTGATCCACGTGCGCACTCATATGATGGGCACCAAAGGACAGCAACATAACCACAAAATTAAACCAATTATAGCAATTCACCAATTACCGATAGGAGAATGAAAATCTACTTAGATATCATAGGATGGCAACACATCATTGGATAATAAATATGAAGGATAAAGCACCATGTTCGAGTAGAGGGTGTAGCGGGTTGTGGGAGAGTTGACTGCTGTAGATAGATGGGCGAAGGTGATGAAGACGTTGGTGAAGATGAAGGAGGTGTTGGTGTAGATCGTTGTCGTGATGATGGCCCCGGCGGCGTTCCGGCGCCACCAGGAGAGAGGGGGAGAGGGCCCCCCTTCTTCTTCTTCCTTGACCTTCTCCCTAGATGGGAGAAGGGTTTCCCCTCTGGTCCATGGCCTCCATGGCGGCGGAGGGGCGAGAGCCCCTCCGAGATTGGATTTGTCTGTCTGTCTCTCTCCGTTTCTGCGTTCCTTATTCTTCCCTTTCACCATTTCTTAAATTCTCGGAGATCCGTAACTCCGATTGGGCTGAAATTTGGACAAGAATTTTATCCAGATATTGGCTTTCTTGCAGCGAAAGAAGGGAACCAACCGCCTTACGGGGTGGCCACGAGGGCCCAGGGCGCGCCTGCGCACCCCTGCCTCATGGCCCCCTCGGGCATCATCTTGCGTTGATTCTTCTTCCCAAAAATCACATATATTCCAAAAAAAATCTCCGTCAGTTCTTATCCTATTTGGACTCCGTTTGATATGGATTTTCTGCAAAACAAAAATATGCAACAAACAGGAACTGGCACTGGGCACTGGATCAATATGTTAATCCCCAAAATAGTATAAAATTTTGCCAAAAGTATATGAAAGTTGTAGAATATTGCCATGGAACAACCAAAAATTATAGATACGACGGAGACGTATCAGACCGCTATACACTTCTTTTGGGCCAGTCGCTCCTCGAGCTCCACAGGAAGCGTAGCTGGGCTTAGGCTGCGATCCTCTGGAGTGGGGTATGGGGACAGGGATCTGTGGGAAAGGGGGCATTTGGCAGGTGTCATCTAAGAAACTCAGGGCGACGTGGGTATGGAGATCAGTGGGTAAGCTGCACGGGCAAACCAGAAGATGTTGACAATGGAGGCCTTGCGAAGGCGGCGGCAGCAGCGGCGGGGCCTTGCTGGGGTTTCGAGCAAGGGAGGGGGTGTGTGTGTGCGCGCACGCCCGAGGAGGTTTTGGTTTGTGTGTGTGTGTGTGGAGGGGCCGCGGGGTGTTCGAGGAAATGACACGGGTACTGAAAATTTTACTACGCAGGAGTCAAATGCGGAATAGAAATGTCAGGCTATTGAAAATTTTGATGATAGTGCATCGCACATGGTCCGGAGATAACAAACATGTGTTATGAAACAGAAAAACCCTCGAGGCGCGCAGATATTTTCTAAGGACGCAGGTTGGATTGGGAACAAGAAACATCGCACACGGTCCGGAGATAACAACCGTGTTTTATGAAACTGAAAAACCCTCGAGGCGGGCGGCTATTTTTGAGAGGGGAGCCTCGCGGAGCCCAATGTACTGTGCAGATGTGTGCGTGACAGGTGCACCGGCGTGGCACACGGTTAGTTTGAGTGTACCGTGTCTGTTGCGTCATACGACTTATCTAATGTTCATAAATTTGGTGAAAAATGATGCGGGAGAGGGTCTGAACACGAACACACTTGCATGTGGACCAAATTTATGTATTAAAAGGGTTGTTTGATTTTCAAATACCAAATGCAACTTCGATGTGGCACCTCTCTTGCAAAGCGCACTGTATTGCTTGCCCCCACACCCCCTCGTGTCGGCACGAAGGGAATCCTAAGCTATGAATGCATGCCCCCTCCCCCCCCAACCGAGGTTCACCTAGCAAAGTACGAAGTAGCTAGCAGCCCCCCTCCTCCCTCGTGTCGGCATGAAGGGAATCCTAAGCTATGAATGCATGCCCCCCCCCAACTGAGGTTCACCCACCTAGCAAAGTTCGAAGTAGCTAGCAGCCCCCTCCCCCCTCCCTCGTGTCAGCACGAAGGGAATCCTAAGCTATGAATGCATTCACCCTCCCCCCCAACCGAGGTTCACCCTAGCAAAGTGTGAAGTAGTTAGCAGCCCCCCTCCCTCGTGTCGGCATGAAGGGAATCCTAAGCTATGAATGCATGCCCCCCAACCGAGGTTCACCCTAGCAAAGTGCATGTAGCTAGCAGCCCCCTTCCTCATGTCGGCACAAAGGGAATCCTAAGCTATGAATGCATACCCCCCAACCGAGGTTCACCCTAGCAAAGTGTGAAGTAGCTAGCAGCCCCCCCTCTCTTGTGTCGGCACGAAGGGAATCCTAAGCTATGAATGCATGCCCCCCCCCCAGCCGAGGTTCACCTAGCAAAGTGCGAAGTAGCTAGCAGCCCCCCTCCCTCATGTCGGCACGAAGGGATTCCTAAGCTATGAATGCATGCCCCCCCAACCGAGGTTCACCTAGCAAAGTGCGAAGTAGCTAGCAGCCCCCTCCCTCATGTCGGCACAAAGGGAATCCTAAGCTATGAATGCATGCCCTCCCCCCCCCCAATAGAGGTTCACCCTAGAAAAGTGCGAAGTAGCCAGCAGCCACCCCTCCCTTGTGTCGGCACAAAAGGAATCCTAAGCTATGAATGCATGCCCCCCCCCCCCGACCGAGGTTCACCTAGAAAAGTGCGAAGTAGCTAGCAGCCCCGCCCTCGTGTCGGCACGAAGGGAATCCTAAGCTATGAATGCATGTCGCCTCCCCCCCAATCGAGGTTCACCTAGCAAAGTGCGAAGTAGCAAGCAGCCCCCACCCCCCTCGTGTCGCCACAAAGGGAATCCTAAGCTATGAAGGCATGCCCCCCCCCCAACCGAGGTTCACCTAGCAAAGTGCGAAGTAGCACCCCCCCACACACACACCAACACTTTCAGTTGGCGGGCTAGACAGGCGTATATCTCACCAAGATGGATTGTAAAACAGACCAAGAATAATCCACCTTTGTTGTACAACCTCTCTCTTGCTGTTGGTCAAAGTGATGGCCGTCCATGCGACCTCGGAGATGGGCTAGCTCGCCAATAATCACACAAGTAGCTAGTCCTCGAAGACAACCACTACATGCGTGTGGCCAAAACATATGTATGGAGAGGTGTGTTTTTGAGTAACAATGGAACAACTTTGATGTGGCACCATGATTTCGAACTAGAAATCCCCAGACTAAGTGAGGGTTAGGTTGACGATGCATATATATGTTACACCACACTTCAAGCCAACAACGGGGATTCATGCATGCGTGCATAGTATATGCGCTCAAACTTAATTAGGTCTAAATCTCACCATGACCTATACTACGATAACACGAACCAAATGAAGAATCTGCCATGGTAACCTATCTTGTTGTTGGTCAGGTGATCATGGATGTCCACATGGGCCCACAAATATATAGGCTTGTCGCTGATAACCACGCGAGGGAGTGTACCGTTTGAAGGCAACCACTACATGCATATGTATGGAGGTCATGCGTGCATGCATGTTTGAATACACAACATTGATGTGGCGTGTGTGTCAAAAATCGTACACTAGCTCCCCACACAGAGCGAGATCGGTTCATGATGTGTCGTTGTACTAGCCACTTCGACTTGATGGGAGGGATTCATGTGTACACATGCATGTGTGTGTGCTCAAGTTGTATCATGCATGTAATACCAGAGAAAAAATAATAATCCCCTCCTAAGTCAAATGAACCTCTGTTGTTGCCAGGCAAAAAGTAGTGATGGACCAAGAGGGCCCACAAATGGAAAGCATCGATATCGCTGATAACTGCTTAAGTGGGTGCGAGAGGACAACCACCACCGCTCTGCATGTGGGTCAAACATATATATGTTGAATACCCAAAATGCACAACTTTGATGTGCCACATGCCTCAAAAGCCATAAACCATGCACCCACACAGAGCAAGGTTCATATCAAGCGTACTACATATGATGGTCCCCTTCCCCCCTCTTCACCGCATACTATATGCTCCTGCTGTAATATATGTACAACCCAAAAAAATCCTCATCGATGGTGAAATTAATTAACCTCTCCTGATGTAGGTCAAAGTGATGCATGCATGCATCGACGATGGCCTCGTGGGCCCACAGATGGAAGCATCACACATGAGTGTCCTAGCTAGGATATGCATGTGGCACAAAAAGGTGTTGTGTGATGTTTGAATAACCAATTTCACAATTTTGATGTGGCATGTGCCTCGGAAACCAAAAAGTCCCGACACTGAGTGAGGTGTACTTGTTCACGGATGCGTATGTATAGTATATATGCTAGTCCCCTCCCACCTCTTCGATGCGTACTATATACCACCATAACACAAACAAAAAAGATTTTACCTTGCTGGTCAAATTAACCTCACTACCAACTGTTTGTCAAAGTGATGGACGGCGACCTCACGGGCCCACAGAAAGCGTCACACGCGAGTATCGAGTGTTGTGTAGGACAACCATCGACCGCATGTGGCCAAAACATTTATGTATGAAAGGGTTTTGTAATGTTTTAAATAACGATTTCACGATTCTAATGTGGCACCGGCCTGCCTAACAAAATGGCCAACCCACACGGTGGCTCACAACTCGTAGTGTACTGTGAGCCACCCGCCACCCCTAGACGCACACACCCACACACGCACCGTGAAACTACCGTAACTACAATGCATGTTAAATTAATTATCCCGCGGTGAACATACATGTTACCAAAGGAGGGATGTTTTAATTTCAAAAAAATCACAGAGATCATTAAGACGTTTTAGTACATTGATTGATTGATTTTCTACGGGTATAATGTGCAAAAATCAAATTTGAGCTACATGCACACGTGACAGTGCACCTAAATGGATTGCAAAAACACATGTGTCTCACTAGGTGCATGTTACTGCCTGTGCAAAAAAATTCAAACATTGAGAATCTTGATTTTTAAATTCTAGTACATCCAAAACTTGTTTGAAGTTCATGGAACTTATCGTGTTGTCATATGGACAGCAATACAAAGTGACATTGTACTTCTTTTTGTCAAATTTGAGACCAGTTTTGATGTAATCTTTATCTAATTACAGACAGGAGATTATTAATAATTGGGAACCAATATCCCAAACGGATTATTTATTCGAACCATGAGCGTTAGACCAACAATGGATACGTGCCATGCTTCGGTTAAGCAATAAAGCGGCAACATTAGTCATCCAAATGGAAAAACAATATACGTGCCACCGCGCGACCCGTGTGCCGTGCGAGCAGGCATGAGTTGACGGGATGCGTACGCCATGAAGGCAGACAGGGAGGTGTGCGTTAAGGTGTGTGAATTGACGGAGGCGTGCTCGCTACCCAATGTCATCAGGAGGCATGCGAGTAGTTGTGTGAAACTTTGTTAGGCATGCCAGTAGTCCTGTGCGCAGGCTCACCGGGAGGCAAGCCATCGGTTTGACCGCTGCCCGCCTCTCTCCCACAACTCCCACCACTCCATATTAATGGTGCGCCCGAGCGGCCGCACCCCCCATCCTTGCTACGCACACACAATCCTCTCTCTCCGCTTGCATCCTCGACATTGCGCTCAATCCTCAAAGCCGACAATGTATGAGGATGCCGCCGAAGCAACCCATCGGAGGGAGTGGCGACGCCGGGGCTACTAAAGCACCGGAGCATGGCGTTGAGATGGAGACAGAGGTTGCCGTCACCACCGGCAAGTTATCGCTGCACCCTAACATCGTCGACGGCGGTGAGCTTCCACAGCCGGCGGCGGAGTTCCACACCGACTCCACGACCACTCCGGCGACGACTCTGACGACCACTCCGGCGACGACTCCAGCACGACGGACAACTGGTTAGTCATCTATACCCATTTATGTGTCAAATAGATCATAGGGTTTCTTTGGTTACTCCCGCCTCCCCCTTTTTGGAATAGAAATCCTATGGTTATGTTCTAACAATCCATAAAATCTGAGTAAGTTTCGTTAGATCCGTGTAGTGTATTGATTTTTTTGAATGGTACAGGTGATAAGTGATAAGTTGTTTCATCTATGCAAATGATTTCTGCTAGTAATCCGACTAGGGTTAGTGTTCATGCTAATAATTCCTAGCCAGGGCTTGAAAATTTAGTTTCAATGACCTACATATGTTTGTACCACTATTTTCTTCAAGATTGGTCTGTACATAGATGACTGTGCTTAAAAATCGAACCATAATCTCTGGATATGTATAAATAAATAGCCATAAATTCCTAATCCTACTTCACGGCATGTAATCATTGATTTGATGCCAAATTTGTTTTACTATTTGTATAGGTGTTGTTTGACGATGTGGGACAGCGAGGATGAAGATGTCCAGAGGAGGTACAACAGGCAAATCCTGAGGGAGCTTTATGCGGGAATGCATAACAGGCGTATTAGGACCTGGAACGGCGGCTATGGATGCCCATTTTGCAACCAGAAGCTTCATGATGCGTATCTAAGTGTTCTGGCGCATGCAAGAGGATGGGCCGTTGGCTCCTTCAAGCAGAAGTATACTCGCAGGGTGGCGCATGGCGCGTACGCCGAGTACCTGGAGAAGCTTCAGGATCATGCCGGCCTGTGCAATGAGATGTGGGATGGATCGAACTATATATGTACGCTTGAGTATGCTTAATGCGGTTGAACTATGTACTACTTATGGTTGAACTATGCTTATGTACGTGTACGCTTATTATCTATGTCTGTGCATGTTATATATTTCGCCAAATTTTGGTAAAAATTACAACACGGGACGAATAAACTAGGACGGAGGTAGTACATCAATCACACACGGTTCCCAAAATTGGAACCATGTGCAATGACTTTCATTTTTCCTGTTGCGTCAATCACACATGGTTCGCTCTAGGAAACCGTCACCCCCAAAATTCTTTTTGGGATAGAAAATCCTCACCACCCAATTCAAAAAAGAAAAAAGAAAACCCTCAACATCCCCACGTCACAAAAACCCTCACCCCGCCCGCCACCCCCTCGACCTCTCCGGTACGTTCCCCATTCACACCTACACAAGCTCCTCCGCGTCTATGCCATGGCACCGCCTATCGCGGCGGTAAACACTTAGCTCGATGCCTGCCGCTGCCGCCAGGCTGCCGACAAAGCCCAACGCATTTCGCCACTTCTGCTTTCCGCCGCCTATCACCATCGACTTTCTCGACGCTGCTCGCGATCGACCCAGCTCCGCTCGGTTGGGGATCTGCCGTACTGAGGGTTCTTTCTCATGGACGACAAGGTAACTAATTTAACGAGATATTATCTAATCTCTTATCCCAGTTCATCTGCCTCCTTTAATCACCCGACTAAAATCGCCGTGAATTCATTTTTATTCGAGCTGATTTGAGGGTTTTCTTTCATTCATATAATGTACAGTGCACCAACACTTCAGGACTTTGCAACCTCCGCCAGAGATTCCATCTCACCGTACCAGATAACTTGAGGATGCACGCGGTATGTTCATTCTCACCCTAAATCGGTTAGCATGGCCTATTTTCCTGAACATATTCTAAATATTCCTACATTTGGATAAAAGGTGCCACATGCACCATATACGTCAAAGGGGATTTTCCCCCTCTTCTTTCTATATTAGGCAAATTAATGATGTATTGTTCTTTCGATTACTCTCATATTTCCATGACATCATGTTTACCCTATCAGTTTAATTATAATTCTTTGTCTTTCGATTTCAACTGATGTACAGTTTTTTCTGTTTGGGACCATATTTGCATGTTACCATATTTTCTTTAACTATCCAACCATTTTCTGCAGAACATTCCTTGCTATGCAACAGATGATGTAGTGCACAATTTTTTCCTTTACATAGATGAAGGCCCCATGGATGTCATACTGCACATAAACCATGGATTTACAATCGTTGCTACTGTAAGACTTGATGAACATGGTGACTCTTATTTTGGCACTGGCTTTTGGAAAGAAATTGCAAAGTTTTATGTACTGAAAACTGGCACTAAAATTGCACTGCACATAAAAGGGCCTGGTCATGAGATATATGCTAACTTCCCTGACAAAATCATCCTTCCAAACTTTGTTCAAAGTAAGTTTTCTTTTCAACCATCTGCAAGTTGACTTACCCAACAATGTCAAATGAATTGTGTGGTATTTCAGAAACCAATTTTTATTCCCTTTTCTTACTATATTCCTACCTAATAACGTCTAGTTACCAATTCACTTTTCTATTGCCCTATTTTAACTAAATATTCCCTGTACTCCCATTTCTATCAGAAAGTGCCGGGAGACTCCGGAGGTGGAGAACGGGGCTGCCAACAAGCGGAGGCGGGGCGAGCTAGTACCGCAAGCGACTCCAGCAGGCCTAGACTTCATCAGCAGCCTCCCCGATGATATGTTGAGAGTCATCATCTCCCTCCTCCCAATCAAATATGGGGCGTGGAAATCCATCCTTTCCCGGTGGTGGCGCCCCTATGGAACTCCAGCCCTCTCGACCTCATCGACACCCACGAGCTCTACCATGGCTTTCGCAAAAGCTTGGATGCATTCTCCAAGATCCTCGGCAATCACCTTGGCCCAACCAAAGGCCTTAGAATGGGAAAGTTCCGTTCCAACGGCAAGGACCGAGCCAAGCTTGACGACTGATTTCGATCCCCCGCCCTAGATCAACTCGAGGAGCTCACTTTTGATGATGGGCATATGCGGTCGCTGCCAACGTTCGCACTCCGCCTCGCACCCACGCTGCGCGTCGCCAAGTTCAGGAACTGCCACCCCCCTTAATGACGCACCCGCTCTTATTCTACCATGACTGAAGCACCTCGAGCGCGTCGTCGTCTGCCTCTCAAACGGTGACATGGAGCGCCTGCTCCATGGCTGTACTGCACTCGAGTACCTTCATCTTCAAGCGATCAATGGGTTGAGTACCTTCCACATCACTTCCATGACTCTCCGGACTATTTATGTGTGTTGCTGGTGCCAGGAAGACATTACAAGATGTGTACCACGGTATGGTCACTGAGGATACACCTGCACTTGAGAGATTACTTGTAGTTGATCAAGAAGGCCCAACAAGAATCAATGCCACTTCTGCGCCGAAATTGACAGTGGTGGGCTACTCGTCTCACAAATACTCCGAACTTGTTATTGGATCCACACCTGTTCAGGTACAACAGCCGCCTTCTACCTCTCCTTCTACAAATTAACATTATTTCTAATTTTGAAGATGTTTGTTCGTTTGTCATTTAGAAAATGATTCCGACAAGCTTGACCCCGAAACTGCGCACAGTGAAGGTCTTGGCACTAGAATCTATCGGCCCCAACCTGGAGCAAGCTGTCAGTTTCCTAAGATGCTTTCCGTGCGTGGAGAAGCTATATATCGAGGTGATGTTCCTTTCCTGTTAAATGTTAACCATAAGGGACTTCAAGTTTTCTTAGGGAACTTTTCATCCACTCCAACCTCTTGTGAAGAAGGCTACATTTTTTCTAGAATGTAATCAAATGCCCATGTTAATCATGTCAGATCGAAGATGGCATGTTAGTGCATTTTACAAATCCTGCAAACCAAATAGGCCTGTAGTAATGTTCAAAACTTCATGTAGGCACTAACACGTTTTCTTCTTTTGTAGATAAGATTCGGCCCAGTGGTGGATAATGTGATATAATATAACAATCACGTCGAATGCCTAGATCTGCATCTATCAAAAATTACTTTGAACTCCTACCGAGGGACCTTACCGAAGATTATATTCACCAGGTTCTTTGTTCTCGGAGCAAGGGTGCTGAAGGAAATGAGGTTTGCCCTACATTTATTTCGCAAAAACTATTGGTTTGTTGATCAGCGTCGGCGCCTGCGGCAGAATGGAGTAGGCTCCAAAAATGCTGAATTTCATTTTGGAACTTCAGATGACAGAGTAATCGGAAGTCATCGTGTCAACCCCATACATGACTTCTCAGTGGCTGACCCCTTTGCAAAAATTGTGAGGTTTCGAAACCAGACTTGGAAGCGGTGATATTAGTTTGAACCTCTCTGATATCCATGTTCAGTGGATCAATGCGAGCGTTTGCAGCTAATGAGCTGAATTTCATTTCTAATATCAGTTTGAACCTTGTAATCTTCGAGAGAGAAAAATTGAGCCATATAACTATGGAATTTGAACCTTGTAACATTTCAAGCTTTTGTGGTACAATCGTTGAAATGGCATCGTATGAGACTTGTATATTGCTAACACTATTTTGACCTTAATATGCAATGGTCTTAGATTTTATTAACCATTCTCGAATCATTTTACCTTGTCGATCTCACAGCACACGATCTGTATAGCTAATTCGACTACGATCTTCGACATTATTGCACACAGTTGGTTTCTTCCACCGTGTGCACTGTAGAGCGCAGAATTACTTATCACACTCGAGTGTCCATCATCACCCTTCTGTGTAAATTTGACCTCATCACCCATGGGTAAACTTATGATTGAAGTCATTCCACACACTTTCTTTTTACAAAGCTTTTTGCAAATATACACCCACGATTTGTCCCTCTTATAGCCGGCGCATGGCCAAACAAGCCAGGCGGGAAGCTTGCGCAGTAAACAGCGTGGTGGCGCGAGAACAGGCTCACCGATGATACGTTTGGCGCCTCTTCAAGCCCACGCATGCGGGGCGGTATTGTCAAGCGTGCACTGGAATCCTCCGCTATGAACGTAGTGATGATTATAGGTCAACCGGCCCCATTTATTACATCGTCCATTTAACCCTTGTGTTTCTTCAACCTTTCAACCGCGCCCCACCATTGCAAGAAGCACACACACCATGAGAAATACTTAGAGGGTATCGTGCGTGGCTCCAATGGCACTCCGAGCGGCTGCCACCAACGAGCAGCAGTTCACCATGCGTGCCGTGGTGGACACCCACAGAAGGTTCATGGACCTCTCGGTGATGTACACCAACGACCCGGTGTGGGTGGAGCACTCCATCCACATCATGGAGCTGTTGCTTGCCGCAGAGAAGTACAAGGTGGTCGGGTTCAATCTCGAGTACACCCGCGCTCGTGTCGGGTCTCGTCCCAAGGTCGCCATCGCCCAGATGTGTGTGCGCCACCACGTCCTTGTCTACCACTACTGCCTGGCCACAAGGCCTAACGAGCGTTTCGCCAGGTTTGTCAATAGCCCCCACTACATGTTCGCTACGGTGGACATCACCAACGATGTAAAGGCGCTCGAGAATTCAGGCATCGCCTACCGGAATCTTGTCGACATCCACGGCCAATACAAGATCTGGGGCAGCAAGGAGCATGCGAAGGGCTCACTGGTTCACCTCGCCGAGGCCATCATTGACCCCTACTACAGAGACATGAAGGATTCGTGCAACAAGGACAAGCGTGCGTGGCACTCGGCCTGGATGGAGAAACTCAACAAAGCTCACGTCATGTACGCGGCCAAGGAGGCGTACGCAAGCTACGACATGTACAGGCGGATCATTGACATGAGGAAGTTCCTCCTTCCCCAAGACGGCCAGGGATCCAGCCAGAAGCAGAGCAATGGCAAGCGTCGTCGCAACAATAAGTAGATGATTAGATCCTTGTTTCTCCAACTTTAGTATGCATGTAATTGCTTGCTTTGGTGTGTGGAAATGTTATGTTTGTAGTCACTTGTGCAATTTTATGCTTAATTTGGTTATGCAATGTTGTCTTTTTAAGTATGTACGTTGATGCTCTATAGACAGAGCATAGATGTTGTGCGGACAAAGAAAATCACATCGCACATGGACTAAACAATGTAACCCGTCGGTGATGTTTTCATCAATCACTCACAATTGTATACCAGCAATCGTTTGCTCACAACACACACGGCTTGTTAGCAGTAATCGTCTGTGTTGTTATCGGTCTTTGCACACGTTTCCGATTACACACATGTTTGCCTCGTATCACACACATCTTGTTCATTTGAACCGTTTCTGCTCTCATGTCTCAACGCAAACAGTTCATCCGAGTGAATCGCATGCCATATATCACACACACCTTTGATCTGGCTGACTGTTTCTTTTCTGTTGCCTAAATACAAACAGTTCATCCGAGTGAACCGTATGATGTACATCGCACACACCTTCATCTGGCTGCCCATTTCTTTTGTTCCTCCTCATCGCAAACAGTTAATTGAGATGAAACGTATGCCCTGTGATGTCTACTACACAACCTTCTTCTTGTAGATGTTGTTGGGCCTCCAAGTGCAGAGGTTTGTAGGACAGTAGCAAATTTCCCTCAAGTGGATGACCTAAGGTTTATCAATCCATGGGAGGCGTAGGATGAAGATGGTCTCTCTCAAACAACCCTGCAACCAAATAACAAAGAGTCTCTTGTGTCCCCAACACACCCAATACAATGGTAAATTGTATAGGTGCACTAGTTCGGCGAAGAGATGGTCATACGAGTGCAATATGGATGGTAGATATAGGTTTTTGTAATCTGAAATTATAAAAACAGCAAGGTAACTGATGATAAAAGTGAGCGTAAACAGTATTGCAATGCTAGGAAACAAGGCCTAGGGTTCATACTTTCACTAGTGCAAGTTCTCTCAACAATAATAACATAATTGGATCATATAACTATCCCTCAACAAGCAACAAAGAGTCACTCCAAAGTCACTAATAGCGGAGAACAAACGAAGAGATTATGGTAGCATATGAAACCACCTCAAAGTTATCCTTTCTGATCGATCTATTCAATAGTCCGTAGTAAAATAACACGAAGCTATTCTTTCCGTTCGATCTATCATAGAGTTCGTACAAGAATAACACCTTAAGACACAAATCAACCAAAACTCTAATGTCACCTAGATACTCCAATGTCACCTCAAGTATCCATGGGTATGATGATACGATATGCATCACACAATCTCAGATTCATCTATTCAACCAACACAAAGAACTTCAAAGAGTGCCCCAAAGTTTCTATGGGAGAGTCAAGACGAAAACGTGTGCCAACCCCTATGCATAAGTTCACGGAACTCGCAAGTTGATCACCAAAACATACATCAAGTGGATCACGTGATATCCCATTGTCACCACAGATAAGCACATGCAAGACATACATCAAGTGTTCTCCAATCCTTAAAGACTCAATCCAATAAGATAACTTCAAACGTAAAACTCAACTCATCACAAGAGAGTAGAGGGGGAGAAACATCGTAAGATCCAAATATAATAGCAAAGCTCGTGATACATCAAGATCGTACCACCTCAAGAACACGACAGAGAGAGAGAGATCAAACACATAGCTAATGGTACATACCCTCAGCCCCGAGGGTGAACTACTCCCTCCTCGTCATGGAGAGTGCCGGGATGATGAAGATAGCAACCGGATAGGGATTCCCCCCTCCAGCAGGGTGTCGGAATGGGTCTAGATTGGTTTTCGGTGGCTACGGAGGCTTTGGTGGCGGAACTCCCGATCTATTCTGCTCTGTGATGTTTGGGGGGTATATGGATATATATATAGGAGGAAGAAGTATGTCGGTGGAGCAACGAGGGGCCCACGAGGGTGGAGGGCGCGCCTAGAGGGGTGGGCGCGCCCCCCTGCCTCGTGGCCGCCTCGTTGATTTCTTGACGTCCACTCCAAGTCTCCTGGATCATGTTTGTTCCAAAAATAACTCTACCGAAGGTTTCATTCTGTTTGGACACCGTTTGATATTCCTTTTCGAGGAAACTCTAAAATAGGCAAAAAAAACAACAATTTGGGCTGGCCTCCGGTTAATAGGTTAGTCCCCAAAATAATATAAAAGTGTAAAAATAAGCCCAATAACATCCAAAATAGATAATATAATATCATGGAGCAATCAAAAATTATAGATACGTTGGAGACGTATCAAGCATCTCCAAGCTTAATTCTTGCTCGTCCTCGAGTAGGCAAATGATAAAAACAGAATTTTTGATGTGGAATGCTACCTAACATATTTATCCATGTAATTCTCTTTATTGTGGCAAGAATATTCAGGTCCATAAGATTCAACACAAAAGTCTAATATTGACATAAAAATAATAATACTTCAAGCATACTAATAAAGCAATCACGTCTCCTCAAAATAACATGGCCAAAGAAAGTTATCCCTACAAAATCATATAGTCTGGCTATGCTCCATCTTCACCACACAAAGTATTTAAATCATGCACGACCCTGATGACAAGCCAAGCAATTGTTTCATACTTTTGATGTTCTCAAACTTCTTCAATCTTCACGCAATACATGAGCGTGAGCCATGGATATAGCACTATAGGTAGAATAGAATGGTGGTTGTGGAGAAGACAAAAAGGAGAAGATAGTCTCACATCAACTAGGCGTACCAACAGGCTATGGAGATGCCCATCAATAGATATCAATGTGAGTGAGTAGGGATTGCCATGCAACGGATGCACTAGAGCTATAAGTGTATGAAAGCTCAAAAAGAAACTGAGTGGGTGTGCAACCAACTCACTTGCTCATGAAGACCTAGGGCATTTTGAGGAAGCCCATCATTGGAATATACAAGCCAAGTTCTATAATGAAAAATTCCCATTAGTATATGAAAGTGACAGCATAGGAGACTCTCTGTCATGAAGATCATGGTGCTACTTTGAAGCACAAGTGTGGTAAAATGATAGTAGCATTGTCCCTTCTCTCTTTTTCTCTCGTTTTTTTGGGCCTTCTCCTTTTTTATGGCCTTTATTTATTATTTATTTTTTTTGTCCGGAGTCTCATCCGGACTTGTGGGGGAATCATAGTCTCCATAATCCTTTCCTCACTTGGGACAATGCTCTAATAATGATGATCATCACACTTCTTTTTACTTACAACTCAAGAATTACAACTCGATACTTAGAACAAAATATGACTCTATATGAATGCCTACAGCGGTGTACCGGGGTGTGCAATGATTCATGAGTGACATGTATGAAAGAATTATGAACGGTGGCTTTGCCACAAATACGATGTCAATTACACGATCATGCAAAGCAATTATGACAATGATGAAGCATGTCATATTAACGGAACGGTGGGAAGTTGCATGGCAATATATCTCGCAATGGCTATGCAAATGCCATAATAGGTAGGTATGGTGGCTGTTTTGAGGAAGGTATGAGGTGGGTTTATGGTACCGGCGAAAGTTGCGCGATACTAGAGAGGCTAGCAATGGTGGAAGGGTGAGAGTTTGTATAATCCATGGACTCAACATTAGTCATAAAGAAATCACATACTTATTGCAAAAATCTATTAGTTATCGAAACAAAGTACTACGCGCATGCTCCTAGGGGGATAGATTGGTAGGAAAAGACCATCGCTCGTCCCCGACCACCACTCATAAGGAAGGCAATCAATAAATAAATCATGCTCTGACTTCGTCACATAACGGTTCACCATATGTGCATGCTATGGGAATCACAAACTTCGACACAAGTATCTCTCAAATTAACAACTACTCAACTAGCATGACTCTAATATCACCATCTTCATATCTCAAAACAATCATCAAGTATCAAACTTCCCTTAGTACTCAATGCACTTACATGAAAGTTTCTATTATTGTCATGTTGTTCTAAAGGACTCTCAAAATAATATAAGTGAAGCATGAGCGATCAATTATTTCTATAAAATAAAACCACGACCGTGCTCTAAAGGATATAAGTGAAGCACTAGAGCAAATGACAAACTACTCCGATAGATATGAGTGAAGTTTAATGAGTAGTCGAATAATTATGCAACTATGTGAAGACTCTCTAACATCTAAGAATTTCAAATCTTGGTATTTTATTCAAACAGCAAGCTAAACAAAAGAAAATAAAATGATGCTCCAAGCAAAACACATATCATGTGAATAATAAAAATATAGCTCCAAGTAAGTTACCGATGAACGAAGACGAAAGAGGGGATGCCTTCCGGGGCATCCCCAAGCTTAGGCTCTTGGTTTTCCTTGAATATTACCTTGGGGTGCCTTGGGAATCCCCAAGCTTAGGCTCTTTCCACCCCTTATTCCATAGTCCATCGAATCTTCATCCAAAACTTGAAAACTTCACAACACAAAACTTAACAGAAAACTCGTAAGCTCCGTTAGTATAAGAAAATAAATCACCACTTAGGTACTGTTGTGAACTCATTCTAAATTCATATTGGTGTAAAGTCTACTGTATTCTAACTTATCTATGGTTCATACCCTTCGATAATACTCATAGATTCATCAAAATAAGTAAACAACACAATGAAAACAGAATCTGTCAAAAACAGAACAGTATGTAGTAATCTGTAACTCTTGAATACTTCTGTAACTTCAAAAATCCTGAGAAATTAGGAAGTCCTAGGAAATTTGTTTAATGATCTACTGCAGTTGGAATTGGTATTTTATCGATCTCTGGTAAAAAATGAAAATTATTTTCGTGAGCGCATACTTTCTGTTTTTATCAGAGCGATCAAACAACAATCACCCAAGAAGATCCTAAAGGCTTTACTTGGAAAAAACACTAATTAAAACATAAAACCACATCAAAAAAGAGGCTAGATGAATTATTTATTACTAAATAGGATCAAAAAGCAAGGAACAAAAATAAAAATTGGGTTGCCTCCCAACAAGCGCTATCATTTAACGCCCCTAGCTAGGCATGATGATTTCAATGATGCTCACATAAAAGATAAGAACTGTAACATAAAGATAGAAACATTAAGAATATGACTAGAACATTTAAGTCTAACCCACTTCCTATGAATAGGGATTTTGTGAGCAAACAACTTGTGGGAACAAGAATCAACTTGCATAAGAAGGTAAAACAAGCATAACTTCAAGATTTTAAGCACATGGAGAGGAAACTTGATATTATTGCAATTCCAACAAGCATATATTCCTCCCTCATAATAATTTTCAGTAGCATCATGAATGAATTAAACAATATAAATATCACATAAAGCACTATTTTCATGATGCACAAGCATAGAATTTTTATTACTCTCCACATAAGAAAATTTCTTCTCATGAATAGTAGTGGGAGCAAACTCAACAAAATAACTATCATGTGAGGCATAATCCAATTGAAAATTAAAATCAAGATGACAAGTTTCATGGTTATCATTAGTCTTTATAGCATACATGTCATCACAATAATCATCATAGGTAGCAACTTTGTTCACATAATCAATTGGGACCTCCTCCAAAATAGTGGATTCATCACTAAATAAAGTCATGACCTCTCCAAATCCACTTTCATCAATATAATCATCATAAATAGGAGGCATGATTTCATCATAATAAATTTGCTCATCAAAACTTGGGGGACAAAAAATATCATATTCATCAAACATAGCTTCCCCAAGCTTGTGGCTTTGCATATCATTAGCATCATAGATATTCAAGGGATTCATACTAACAACATTGCAATCATGCTCATCATTCAAAGATTTAGTGTCAAACATTCTAATGCATTATTCCTCTAGCACTTGAGCACAATTATCGGAATCCTTATTTTCATGATAGATATTAAAAAGATGAAGCATATGAGGTACCCTTAGTTCCATATTTTTTTTGTAATTTTCTTTTATAAACTAAACTAGTGATAAAACAAGAAACTAAAAGATTTGATTGCAAGATCTAAAGATATATCTTCAAGTGCTAACCTCCTTGGCAACGGCGCCAGAAAGGAGCTTGATATCTACTACACAACCTTCTTTTTGTAGACGTTGTTGGGCCTCCAAGTGCAGAGGTTTGTAGGACAGTAGCAAATTTCCCTCAAGTGGATGACCTAAGGTTTATTAATCCGTGGGAGGCGTAGGATGAAGATGGTCTCTCTCAAACAACACTGCAATGAAATAACAAAGAGTCTCTTGTGTCCCCAACACACCCAATACAAGGGTGCACTAGTTCGGCGAAGAGATGATGATACAAGTGCAATATGGATGGTAGATATAGGTTTTTGTAATCTGAAATTATAAAAACAGCAAGGTAACTAATTATAAAAGTGAGCGTAAACGGTATTGAATGCTAGGAAACAAGGCCTAGGGTTCATACTTTTACTAGTGCAAGTTCTCTCAACAATAATAACATAATTGGATCATATAACCATCCCTCAACATGCAACAAAGAGTCACTCCAAAGTCACTAATAGCGGAGAACAAACGAAGAGATTATGGTAGGGTACGAAACTACCTGAAAGTTATCCTTTCTGATCGATCTATTCAAGAGTCCATTGTAAAATAACACGAAGCTATTATTTCCGTTCGATCTATCATAGAGTTCGTACTAGAATAACACCTTAAGACACAAATCAACCAAAACCCTAATGTCACCTAGATACTCCAATGTCACCTCAAGTATCCGTGGGTATGATTATACGATATGCATCACACAATCTCAGATTCATCTATTCAACCAACACAAAGAACTCCAAAGAGTGCTCCAAAGTTTCTACCGGAGTGTCAACACGAAAACGTGTGCCAACCCCTATGCATAAGTTCACGGAACTCGCAAGTTGACCACCAAAACATACATCAAGTGGATCACGTGATATCCCATTGTCACCACAGATAAGCACATGCAAGACATATATCAAGTGTTCTCAAATCCATGAAGACTCAATCCGATAAGATAACTTCAAAGGGAAAACTCAATTCATCACAAGAGAGTAGAGGGGGAGAAACATCATAAGATCCAAATATAATAACAAAGCTCGCGATACATCAAGATCGTACCACCTCAAGAACACGAGAGAGAGAGAGATCAAACACATAACTACTAGTACATACCCTCAGCCCCGACGGTGAACTACTCCCTCCTTGTCATGGAGAGCGTCGGGATGATGAAGATAGCCACCGGAGAGGGATTCCCCCCTCCAGCAGGGTGCCGAAACGGGTCTACATTGGTTTTCGGTGGCTACACAGGCTTCTAGCGGCGGAACTCCCGATATATTCTACTCTCCGATGTTTGGGGGTATATGGATATATATAGGAGGAAGAAGTACGTCGGTGGAGCAACGAGGGGCCCACGAGGGTGGACGGCGTGCCCAGGGGGTGGGCGCGCCCCCTGCCTCATGGCCGCCTCGTTGATATCTTGACGTCCACTCCAAGTCTCCTGGATCATGTTTGTTCCAAAAATAACGCTCCCGAAGGTTTCATTCTGTTTGGACTCCGTTTGATATTCCTTTTCGAGGAAACTCTAAAATAGGCAAAAAACAGCAATTTGGGCTGGGCCTCCGGTTAATAGGTTAGTCCCCAAAATAATATAAAAGTGTAAAAATAAGCCCAATAACATCCAAAATAGATAATATAATATCATGGAGCAATCAAAAATTATAGATACGTTGGAGACGTATCAAGCATCTCCAAGCTTAATTCTTGCTCGTCCTCGAGTAGGTAAATGATAAAAACAGAATTTTTGATGTGGAATGCTACCTAACATATTTATCCATGTAATTCTCTTTATTGTGGCAAGAATATTCAGGTCCATAAGATTCAACACAAAAGTCTAATATTGACATAAAAATAATAATACTTCAAGCATACTAATAAAGCAATCACGTCTCCTCAAAATAACATGGCCAAAGAAAGTTATCCCTACAAAATCATATAGTCTGGCTATGCTCCATCTTCACCACACAAAGTATTTAAATCATGCATGACCCTGATGACAAGCCAAGAAATTGTTTCATACTTTTGATGTTCTCAAACTTCTTCAATCTTCACGCAATACATGAGCGTGAGCCATGGATATAGCACTATAGGTAGAATAGAATGGTGGTTGTGGAGAAGACAAAAAGGAGAAGATAGTCTCACATCAACTAGGCGTACCAACAGTCTATGGAGATGCCCATCAATAGATATCAATGTGAGTGAGTAGGGATTGCCATGCAACGGATGCACTAGAGCTATAAGTGTATGAAAGCTCAAAAAGAAACTGAGTGGGTGTGCAACCAACTCACTTGCTCATGAAGACCTAGGGCATTTTGAGGAAGCCCATCATTGGAATATACAAGCCAAGTTCTATAATGAAAAATTCCCACTAGTATATGAAAGTGACAGCATAGGAGACTCTCTGTCATGAAGATCATGGTGCTACTTTGAAGCACAAGTGTGGTAAAATGATAGTAGCATTGTCCCTTCTCTCTTTTTCTCTCATTTTTTTGGGCCTTCTCCTTTTTTATGGCCTTTATTTATTTTTTTATTTTTTTTGTCCGGAGTCTCATCCGGACTTGTGGGGGAATCATAGTCTCCATAATCCTTTCCTCACTTGGGACAATGCTCTAATAATGATGATCATCACACTTCTTTTTACTTACAACTCAAGAATTACAACTCGATACTTAGAACAAAATATGACTCTATATGAATGCCTCCAGCGGTGTACCGGGATGTGCAATGATTCATGAGTGACATGTATGAAAGAATTATGAACGGTGGCTTTGCCACAAATACGATGTCAATTACACGATCATGCAAAGCAATTATGACAATGATGAAGCATGTCATATTAACGGAACGGTGGGAAGTTGCATGGCAATATATCTCGCAATGGCTATGCAAATGCCATAATAGGTAGGTATGGTGGCTGTTTTGAGGAAGGTATGAGGTGGGTTTATGGTACCGGCGAAAGTTGCGCGATACTAGAGAGGCTAGCAATGGTGGAAGGGTGAGAGTTTGTATAATCCATGGAATCAACATTAGTCATAAAGAACTCACATACTTATTGCAAAAATCTATTAGTTATCGAAACAAAGTACTACGCGCATGCTCCTAGGGGGATAGATTGGTAGGAAAAGACCATCGCTCGTCCCCGACCGCCACTCATAAGGAAGGCAATCAATAAATAAATCATGCTCTGACTTCGTCACATAACGGTTCACCATATGTGCATGCTATGGGAATCACAAACTTCGACACAAGTATCTCTCAAATTAACAACTACTCAACTAGCATGACTCTAATATCACCATCTTCATATCTCAAAACAATCATCAAGTATCAAACTTCCCTTAGTACTCAATGCACTTACATGAAAGTTTCTATTATTGTCATGTTGTTCTAAAGGACTCTCAAAATAATATAAGTGAAGCATGAGAGATCAATTATTTCTATAAAATAAAACCACGACCGTGCTCTAAAGGATATAAGTGAAGCACTAGAGCAAATGACAAACTACTCCGATAGATATGAGTGAAGTTTAATGAGTAGTCGAATAATTATGCAACTATGTGAAGACTCTCTAACATCAAAGAATTTCAAATCTTGGTATTTTATTCAAACATAAAGCTAAACAAAAGAAAATAAAATGATGCTCCAAGCAAAACACATATCATGTGAATAATAAAAATATAGCTCCAAGTAAGTTACCGATGAACGAAGACGAAAGAGGGGATGCCTTCCGGGGCATCCCCAAGCTTAGGCTCTTGGTTTTCCTTGAATATTACCTTGGGGTGCCTTGGGAATCCCCAAGCTTAGGCTCTTTCCACCCCTTATTCCATAGTCCATCGAATCTTCATCCAAAACTTGAAAACTTCACAACACAAAACTTAACAGAAAACTCGTAAGCTCCGTTAGTATAAGAAAATAAATCACCACTTAGGTACTGTTGTGAACTCATTCTAAATTCATATTGGTGTAAAGTCTACTGTATTCTAACTTATCTATGGTTCATACCCTTCGATAATACTCATAGATTCATCAAAATAAGTAAACAACACAATGAAAACAGAATCTGTCAAAAACAGAACAGTATGTAGTAATCTGTAACTCTTGAATACTTCTGTAACTTCAAAAATCCTGAGAAATTAGGAAGTCCTAGGAAATTTGTTTAATGATCTACTGCAGTTGGAATTGGTATTTTATCGATCTCTGGTAAAAAATGAAAATTATTTTCGTGAGCGCATACTTTCTGTTTTTATCAGAACGATCAAACAACAATCACCCAAGAAGATCCTAAAGGCTTTACTTGGAAAAAACACTAATTAAAACATAAAACCACATCAAAAAAGAGGCTAGATGAATTATTTATTACTAAATAGGATCAAAAAGCAAGGAACAAAAATAAAAATTGGGTTGCCTCCCAACAAGCGCTATCATTTAACGCCCCTAGCTAGGCATGATGATTTCAATGATGCTCACATAAAAGATAAGAACTGTAACATAAAGATAGAAACATTAAGAATATGACTAGAACATTTAAGTCTAACCCACTTCCTATGAATAGGGATTTTGTGAGCAAACAACTTGTGGGAACAAGAATCAACTTGCATAAGAAGGTAAAACAAGCATAACTTCAAGATTTTAAGCACATGGAGAGGAAACTTGATATTATTGCAATTCCAACAAGCATATATTCCTCCCTCATAATAATTTTCAGTAGCATCATGAATGAATTAAACAATATAAATATCACATAAAGCACTATTTTCATGATGCACAAGCATAGAATTTTTATTACTCTCCACATAAGCAAATTTCTTCTCATGAATAGTAGTGGGAGCAAACTCAACAAAATAACTATCATGTGAGGCATAATCCAATTGAAAATTAAAATCAAGATGACAAGTTTCATGGTTATCATTAGTCTTTATAGCATACATGTCATCACAATAATCATCATAGGTAGCAACTTTGTTCACATAATCAATTGGGACCTCCTCCAAAATAGTGGATTCATCACTAAATAAAGTCATGACCTCTCCAAATCCACTTTCATCAATATAATCATCATAAATAGGAGGCATGATTTCATCATAATAAATTTGCTCATCAAAACTTGGGGGACAAAAAATATCATATTCATCAAACATAGCTTCCCCAAGCTTGTGGCTTTGCATATCATTAGCATCATAGATATTCAAGGGATTCATACTAACAACATTGCAATCATGCTCATCATTCAAAGATTTAGTGTCAAACATTCTAATGCATTATTCCTCTAGCACTTGAGCACAATTATCGGAATCCTTATTTTCATGATAGATATTAAAAAGATGAAGCATATGAGGTACCCTTAGTTCCATATTTTTTTTGTAATTTTCTTTTATAAACTAAACTAGTGATAAAACAAGAAACTAAAAGATTTGATTGCAAGATCTAAAGATATATCTTCAAGTGCTAACCTCCTTGGCAACGGCGCCAGAAAGGAGCTTGATATCTACTACACAACCTTCTTTTTGTAGACGTTGTTGGGCCTCCAAGTGCAGAGGTTTGTAGGACAGTAGCAAATTTCCCTCAAGTGGATGACCTAAGGTTTATTAATCCGTGGGAGGCGTAGGATGAAGATGGTCTCTCTCAAACAACACTGCAATGAAATAACAAAGAGTCTCTTGTGTCCCCAACACACCTAATACAAGGGTGCACTAGTTCGGCGAAGAGATGATGATACAAGTGCAATATGGATGGTAGATATAGGTTTTTGTAATCTGAAATTATAAAAACAGCAAGGTAACTAATGATAAAAGTGAGCGTAAACGGTATTGCAATGCTAGGAAACAAGGCCTAGGGTTCATAATTTTACTAGTGCAAGTTCTCTCAACAATAATAACATAATTGGATCATATGACCATCCCTCAACATGCAACAAAGAGTCACTCCAAAGTCACTAATAGCGGAGAACAAATGAAGAGATTATGGTAGGGTACGAAACTACCTGAAAGTTATCCTTTCTGATCGATCTATTCAAGAGTCCATTGTAAAATAACACGAAGCTATTATTTCCGTTCGATCTATCATAGAGTTCGTACTAGAATAACACCTTAAGACACAAATCAACCAAAACCCTAATGTCACCTAGATACTCCAATGTCACCTCAAGTATCCGTGGGTATGATTATACGATATGCATCACACAATCTCAGATTCATCTATTCAACCAACACAAAGAACTCCAAAGAGTGCTCCAAAGTTTCTACCGGAGTGTCAACACGAAAACGTGTGCCAACCCCTATGCATAAGTTCACGGAACTCGCAAGTTGATCACCAAAACATACATCAAGTGGATCACGTGATATCCCATTGTCACCACAGATAAGCACATGCAAGACATATATCAAGTGTTCTCAAATCCATGAAGACTCAACACGATAAGATAACTTCAAAGGGAAAACTCAATTCATCACAAGAGAGTAGAGGGGGAGAAACATCATAAGATCCAAATATAATAACAAAGCTCGCGATACATCAAGATCGTACCACCTCAAGAACACGAGAGAGAGAGAGAGAGATCAAACACATAACTACTCGTACATACCCTCAGCCCCGACGGTGAACTACTCCCTCCTTGTCATGGAGAGCGTCGGGATGATGAAGATAGCCACCGGAGAGGGATTCCCCCCTCTGGCAGGGTGCCGAAACGGGTCTACATTGGTTTTTGGTGGCTACAGAGGCTTCTGGCAGCGGAACTCCCGATATATTCTACTCTCTGATGTTTGGGGGTATATGGATATATATAGGAGGAAGAAGTACGTCGGTGGAGCAACGAGGGGCCCACGAGGGTGGAGGGCGTGCCCAGGGGGTGGGCGCGCCCCCTGCCTCATGGCCGCCTCGTTGATATCTTGACGTCCACTCCAAGTCTCCTGGATCATGTTTGTTCCAAAAATAACGCTCCTGAAGGTTTCATTCCGTTTGGACTCCGTTTGATATTCCTTTTCGACGAAACTCTAAAATAGGCAAAAAACAGCAATTTGGGCTGGGCCTCCGGTTAATAGGTTAGTCCCCAAAATAGTATAAAAGTGTAAAAATAAGCCCAATAACATCCAAAATAGATAATATAATAGCATGGAGAAATCAAAAACTATAGATACGTTGGAGATGTATCAAGTATCCCCAAGCTTAATTCCTGCTCGTCCTCGAGTAGGTAAATGATAAAAACAGAATTTTTGATGTGGAATGCTACCTAACATATTTATCCATGTAATTCTCTTTATTGTGGAAAGAATATTCAGATCCATAAGATTCAATACAAAAGTTTAATATTGACATAAAAATAATAATACTTCAAGCATACTAATAAAGCAATCATGTCTCCTCAAAATAACATGGCCAAAGAAAGTTATCCCTACAAAATCATATAGTCTGGCTATGCTCCATCTTCACCACACAAAGTATTTAAATCATGCACAACCCCCGATGACAAGCCAAGCAATTGTTTCATACTTTTGATGTTCTCAAACTTTTTCAATCTTCACGCAATACATGAGCGTGAGCCATGGATATAGCACTATAGGTGGAATAGAATGGTGGTTGTGGAGAAGACAAAAAGGAGAAGATAGTCTCACACCAACTAGGCGTACCAACGGGCTATGGAGATGCCCATCAATAAATATCAATGTGAGTGGGTAGGGATTGCCATGCAACGGATGCACTAGAGCTATAAGTGTATGAAAGCTCAAAAAGGAACTAAGTGAGTGTGCATCCAACTGGCTTGCTCACGAAGACCTAGGGCATTTTGAGAAAGCCCATCATTGGAATATACAAGCCAAGTTCTATAATGAAAAATTCCCACTAGTATATGAAAGTGACAGCATAGGAGACTCTCTGTCATGAAGATCATGGTGCTACTTTGAAGCACAAGTGTGGTAAAAGGATAGTGGCATTGTCCCTTCTCTCTTTTTTTCTTATTTTTTGGGCCTTCTCCTTTTTTATGGCCTTTCTTTTTTTTATTTTTTTTATTTTTTTTCATCCGGAGGCTCATCCTGACTTGTAGGGGAATCATAGTCTCCATCATCATTTCCTCACTTGGGACAATGCTCTAATAATGATGATCATCACACTTCTTTTTTACTTACAACTCAATACTTAGAACAAAATATGACTCTATATGAATGCCTCCAGCGGTGTACCGGGATGTGCAATGATTCATGAGTGACATGTATGAAAGAATTATGAACGGTGGCTTTGCCACAAATACGATGTCAACTACATGATCATGCAAAGCAATTATGACAATGATGAAGCGTGGCATAGTAACGGAACGGTGGAAAGTTGCATAGCAATATATCTCGGAATGGCTATGGAAATGCCATAATAGGTAGGTATGGTGGCTGTTTTGAGGAAGGTATGAGGTGGGTTTATGGTAGCGGCGAAAGTTGCGCGATACTAGAGAGGCTAGCAATGGTGGAAGGGTGAGAGTGCGTATAATCCATGGACTCAACATTAGTCATAAACAACTCACATACTTATTGCAAAAATCTATTAGTTATCGAAACAAAGTACTACGTGCATGCTCCTACGGGGATAGATTGGTAGGAAAAGACCATCGCTCGTCCCCGACCGCCACTCATAAGTAAGGCAATCAATAAATAAATCATGCTCCAACTTCGTTACATAACGGTTCAACATATGTGCATGCTATGGGAATCACAAACTTCGACACAAGTATCTCTCAAATTAACAACTACTCAACTAGCATGACTCTAATATCACCATCTTCATATCTCAAAACAATCATCAAGTATCAAACTTCCCTTAGTACTCAATGCACTTACATGAAAGTTTCTATTATTGTCATGTTGTTCTAAAGGACTCTCAAAATAATATAAGTGAAGCATGAGAGATCAATTATTTCTATAAAATAAAACCACGACCGTGCTCAAAAGGATATAAGTGAAGCACTAGAGCAAATGACAAACTACTCCGATAGATATGAGTGAAGTTTAATGAGTAGTCGAATAATTATGCAACTATGTGAAGACTCTCTAACATCTAAGAATTTCAAATCTTGGTATTTTATTCAAACAGCAAGCTAAAAAAAAGAAAATAAAATGACGCTCCAAGCAAAACACATATCATGTGAATAATAAAAATATAGCTCCAAGTAAAGTTACCGATGAACGAAGACGAAAGAGGGGATGCCTTCCGGGGCATTCCCAAGCTTAGGCTCCTAGTTGTCCTTGAATATTAGCTTGGGGTGCCTTGGGCATCCACAATCTTAGGCTCTGGCCACTCCTTATTCCATAGTCCATCGAATCTTCATCCAAAACTTGAAAACTTCACAACACAAAACTTAACAGAAAACTCGTAAGCTCCGTTAGTATAAGAAAATAAATCACCACTTAGGTACTGTTGTGAACTCATTCTAAATTCATATTGGTGTAAAGTCTACTGTATTCTAACTTATCTATGGTTCATACCCTTCGATAATACTCATAGATTCATCAAAATAAGTAAACAACACAATGAAAACAGAATCTGTCAAAAACAGAACAGTATGTAGTAATCTGTAACTCTTGAATACTTCTGTAACTTCAAAAATCCTGAGAAATTAGGAAGTCCTAGGAAATTTGTTTAATGATCTACTGCAGTTGGAATTGGTATTTTATCGATCTCTGGTAAAAAATGAAAATTATTTTCGTGAGCGCATACTTTCTGTTTTTATCAGAGCGATCAAACAACAATCACCCAAGAAGATCCTAAAGGCTTTACTTGGAAAAAACACTAATTAAAACATAAAACCACATCAAAAAAGAGGCTAGATGAATTATTTATTACTAAATAGGATCAAAAAGCAAGGAACAAAAATAAAAATTGGGATGCCTCCCAACAAGCACTATCGTTTAACGCGCCTAGCTAGGCACGATGATTTCAATGATGCTCACATAAAAGATAAGAATTGTAAACGAAAGAGAGCATCATGAATATTATGACTAGCACATTTGACTCTAACACACTTCCTATGCATAGGGATTTTGTGAGCAAACAACTTATGGGAACAAGAATCAACATGCAGAAGAAGGTAAAACAAGCATAACTTCAAGATTTTAAGCACATGGAGAGGAAACTTGATATTATTGCATTTCCTACAAGCATATATTCCTCCCTCATAATAATTTTCAGTAGCATCATGAATTAATATAACAATATAACTATCACATAAAGCACTATTTTCATGATGCACAAGCATAGAATTTTTATTACTCTCCACATAAGCAAATTTCTTCTCATGAATAGTAGTGGGAGCAAACTCAACAAAATAACTATCATGTGAGGCATAATCCAATTGAAAATTAAAATCAAGATGACAAGTTTCATGGTTATCATTATTCTTTATAGCATAAATGTCATCACAATAATCATCATAGGTAGCAACTTTGTTCACATAATCAATTGGGACCACTTCCGAAATAGTGGATTCATCACTAAATAAAGTCATGAGCTCTCCAAATCCACTTTCATCAATATAACCATCATAAATAGGAGGCATGCTTTCATCATAATAAATTCGCTCATCAAAACTTGGGGGACAAAAAATATCATCTTCATCAAATATAGCTTCCCCAAGCTTGTGGCTTTGCATATCATTGGCATCATAGATATTCAAGAATTCATACTAACCACATTGCAATCATGCTCATCATTCAAAGATTTAGTGCCAACCATTCTAATGCATTCTTCCTCTAGCACTTGAGCACAATTATCGGAATCCTTATTTTCATGATAGATATTAAAAAGATGAAGCATATGAGGTACCCTTAGTTCCATATTTTTTTGTAATTTTCTTCTATAAACTAAACTAGTGATAAAACAAGAAACTAAAAGATTCAATTGCAAGATCTAAAGATATACCTTCAAGCGCTAACCTCCCCGGCAACGGCGCCAGAAAATAGCTTGATGTCTACTACACAACCTTGTTCTTATAGACGTTGTTGGGCCTCCAAGTGTAGAGGTTTGTAGGACAGTAGCAAATTTCCCTCAACTGGATGACCTAAGGTTTATCAATCCGTGGGAGGCGTAGGATGAAGATGGTCTCTCTCAAACAACCCTGCAACAAAATAACAAAGAGTCTCTTGTGTCCACAACACACCCAATACAATGGTAAATTTTATAGGTGCACTAGTTCGGCGAAGAGATGGTGATACAAGTGCAATATGGATGGTAGATATAGGTTTTTGTAATCTGAAATTATAAAAACAGCAAGGTAACTAATGATAAAAGTGAGCGTAAACGGCATTGCAATGCTAGGAAACAAGGCCTAGGGTTCATACTTTCACTAGTGCAAGTTCTCTCAACAATAATAACATAATTGGATCATATAACTATCCTTCAACATGCAACAAAGATTCACTCCAAAGTCAGTAATAGCAGAGAACAAATGAAGAGATTATGGTAGGGTACGAAACCAACTCAAAGTTATCCTTTCTGATCGATCTATTCAAGAGTCCGTAGTAAAATAACACGAAGCTATTCTTTTCGTTCGATCTATCATAGAGTTCGTGCTAGAATAACACCTTAAGACACAAATCAACCAAAACCCTAATGTCACCTAGATAGTCCAATGTCACCTCAAGTATCCCTGGGTATGATTATACGATATGCATCACACAATCTCAGATTCATCTAGTCAACCAACACAAAGAACTTCAAAGTGTGCCCCAAAGTTTCTACCGGAGAGTCAAGATGAAAACGTGTGCCAACCCCTATGCATAAGTTCACGGTACTCGCAAGTTGATCACCAAAACATACATCAAGTGGTTCACGTGATATCCCATTGTCACCATAGATAAGCACATGCAAGACATACATCAAGTGTTCTCAAATCCTTAAAGACTCAATCCGATAAGATAACTTCAAAGGGAAAACTCAATTCATCACAAGAGAGTAGAGGGGGAGAAACATCATAAGATCCAAATATAATAGCAAAGCCCGCGATTGTAGCGACCCGACCTCAAACGGTCAAGTCTCTATGCTTCCGTGTCATCCCTGGATCGGTAATGCTGACACACACAATACTCGAAGGATTTATAACAGAGTAGCAATCACACACTTAATACATCGAATGTCTCAAGAGAGAACTTATTACAATAAATATGGCTTAAGGCCATCTAATACGATAACAGCGGAAGGCTTGGAAGATAAAGTGAGTCCATCAACTCCAACGGCATAGCTGAGCTGCACGGCAACGACCTAACGAACCTTACTCCTCGTCTGAAAAGTCTGCAACATAATACGTTGCAGCCCAAAAACGGGTCAACACATGGAATATGCTGGCAATGTAACACAGTGGAGCAAGAACAGAATAATGCTATCACTACATGCATATTTGGCTGGTGGAAAGCTCTATGGTTATAGTTTTGCGAAAAGCCAATTTTTCGCTACAACAAAGGAATAAGTTTTAATTTAATTATCATGGTGGTTGAAACATCATTGAGAAGGTTCCTCCAACTCAATCCCAATTAAAGTGATTAACAACCCAACAATACTAATTAAGAGTGATGAGATACTTAAGATACTCCAAGTACTAGATACTCAAGATTTGTCCATAACCGGGGACACGGCAAACCATGATTAGTTTGTACACTCTGCAGAGGTTTGCGCACTTTTCCCCACAAGACTTGATCTCCTCCGTTGGATTTCTCGCACTACAGGGTGTTTGAGAAACGGATGACTGAGACCCAGTCTTTCAGAAACATTAACTCTCTACTCCGGGTAGACCATACCAAACCTACAAACCCACTACTTGTTGATCTACCTCTTCAAGAACTTCACGTAACTTACTCAACTATGCTAGAGCCCATAATAGCTTGTGGCTGCACACGGAAGTTTCTAGCATGAATCATCTCAGTTCCCTTTGAGCCTGGGTGGCAGTCCATAGGAAGATCACACGGGTACTCCGGGATTTCCAAAAAATACAGGCAACACTGGGTATTCCAGGTGCCTCAATCCACCCAGATGTAAATTCAAGTTGCCACCTTAAGTTGAACCATTAATTTAACAATCTCACATCTGTCATGGATTTCACTCACCCAAACCACATCTACGAGCATAACATAGCAATATAAGCAACGCGTAGAAGTAACTCCCAAGGGTTTGAATATAACAGGGCAATAAGTTCTACCTCAACAACTACTTCCCAACCCACATGTTAATGACATCCTAATCATGCAATGTTTGAGGATTGAAACTAATGCATAAAAATTGGGTATGGAAAGAGTTTGATCAATGTGTTACTTGCCTTGCTGACGATCCGCGAAACCTAGAGACTCCAAATAACACGCTTCGCACTCCGGGAATTCTATCGCAAGCAAACAATAGCATACATAAGCAACAAGCAAAGATGCACGGGCAAAACTCAAATAAGAAGATCTAACCATAAAGTTCAACTTAAGAACTCCGGTTTGCAAAAAGAGTCAAACCAAACGGAGCAACGAAACTCAAATGGTGAAAGAAACAAGATCCGTTTACTAATCTGGACTAAGGTCAAATTTTACCGTAGCAAAAACTTGTTCAAATTGGTTAAGAGGAAAGAGGGTCTCGAGACGAAGATCTAGGTGCTTGAATCGCCTGATTCCGACTAACGAGCAAAAAGATAAACAGAAACGAAAATCGGATCAGAAATCACGATCAAGAATAATTGCGGAAAAATCTGATAAAAAGAAAACTGGTGAACAGACTAACGAATGACCGTTCGTTATCTGTAACTAACGAGCGAAAACCGTTCATTAAAACGAACGTACGGACGAACATCCGCTAAATAGAGGAACCGGGAAAAACCGGCGAACCGATCTAAAAAAATAAAAAAATGAATCGGTTTCTAAAAAAACCGGCGGCGGCGGATCGGCGCGGTACCTCCTGTGTGGCGGGGCTTGTGCGGCGGGGCGGCGGCTTGCAGCGGCGGCGGCGAGGCGACGACGGGGCGCGGTTGCAGCGGCGGGGGCGAGGCGCGGGTGGCGGGAGGCGGCGGCGAGGCTCGGCGGCTGTGGTGGTTGTGGTGGTGGCGGGGGTCCGGGGGGAGTATATAAAGGGGGGGGGGCGGCGCGGCTTGGAGGAGGGGCCAAGGTGGCGGCGAGGAGGAGTCCCGGCCGGACTCCTTGTCCGAGGCGGCGGCTAGGTCTCCGGGCGGGAGACGGCGCGCGCGGGGAGTGGGCCGGCCCGGCTGGGTTTCGGCCTAGTCGGCTGGAAGTTTTTTTAAAATAACTCCGCCGAACAGAAAATAAATACTAAAAAATAAAATAAAAATCTAAAAATGCCAAACCAAATTTTCACCGTCTAAATAAAATATTTAGAACGAGATGAACATTTTCTTGGCCCTAAAATGCAATTTTGAAAACGTGCAATTTTACTAATGCAAATAAAATCCAAATAAAATCAAATAAAAGATTTTAATATTTTTCCTCCAATATTTCAATTATTTTGGAGAAGTCATATTATCTCCTCTCATATATTTTTTATGAAATATTTTTCGAAGAGAAAAATAATCAAAATCAAAAATCCTCGTTTCATTGTTTGATAAAAATCAAATATGAAAACCGGGAAATCCCCAACTCTCTCCAGGGGTCCTTGAGTTGCTTAGGAATTCGAGGATTGCGGAATGGTAATGCAATAAAATATGATATGCATGGATGATCTATGTATAACATTCCAAATTGAAATTTTGGAATGTTACAACGATACATCAAGATCGTACCACCTCAAGAACACGAGAGAGAGAGAGATCAAAAACATAGCTACTGGTACATACACTCAGCCCCGAGGGTGAACTACTCCCTCCTCGTCATGGAGAGCGCCGGGATGATGAAGATAGCCACCGGAGAAGGATTCCCCCCTCCGGCAGGGTGCCAGAATGGGTCTAGATTGGTTTTCGGTGGCTACGGAGGCTTCTGGCGGCGGAACTCCCGATCTATTCCGCTCTCTGATGTTTGGGGGTATATGGATATATATATGGGAGGAAGAAGTACGTCGGTGGAGCAACGAGGGGCCCACGAGGGTGGAGGGCGCGCCTAGGGGGGTGGATGCGCCCCCTGCCTCGTGGCTGCCTCGTTGATTGCTTGACGTCCACTCCAAGTCTCCTGGATCATGTTTGTTCCAAAAATAACACTCCCGAAGGTTTCATTCCGTTTGGACACCGTTTGATATTCGTTTTCGACGAAACTCTAAAATAGGCAAAAAATAGCAATTTGGGTTGGGCCTCCAGTTAATAGGTTAGTCCCAAAAATAGTATAAAAGTGTAGAAATAAGCCCAATAACATCCAAAATAGATAATATAATAGCATGGAGCAATCAAAAATTATAGATACGTTGGAGACGTATCACCCTGCATCGCACACGCAACTAAAATCTGAACCGTGTTTGATGCATCCTCCATCACAAACGTTTTTCACCTTTTTTGACAGTTTTTCACACCACTGTTTGCGATTATGGCATCGCACACAGTTTCGTCGAAGGGTATCTGATCGTAGTGTCGCGTTAGCAGCATCCTACAGTAGTGATAGGTTATAGAATGGTAATTGATTTTCGCAAATTAAATAAAGCTACAAGAAAAGATCATTACCCTCTACCTTTTATTGATCAAATGCTAGCAAGATTATCCAAGCATACACATTTTTGCTTTCTAGATGGTTATTCTGGTTTCTCTCAAATACCTGTGTCAAAAGATGATCAAGAGAAAACCACTTTTACTTGCCCTTTCGGTACCTTTTCTTATAGACGTATGCCTTTTGGTTTATGCAATGCACCTGCTACCTTTCAAAGATGTATGGCTGCTATATTCTCTGATTTTTGAGAAAAGATTGTTGAGGTTTTCATGGATCATTTCTCCGTTTACAGAACTTCTTTTGATGATAGCTTAAGCAACCTTGATCGAATTTTGCAGAGATGTGAAGAAACTAATCTTGTCTTGAATTGGGAAAAATGCTAATTTTTGGTTAATGAAGGTATTGTCCTAGGGCATAAAATTTCTGAAAGAGGTATTGAAGTTGATAAAGCTAAAGTAGATGCTATTGAAAAGATGCCGTGTCCTAAAGATATTATAGGTATAAGAAGTTTCCTTGGTCATACTGGTTTCTGTAGGAGGTTTATTAAAGACTTCTCTAAAATTTCTAGGCCTCTCACTAATCTCTTACAAAAAGATGATCCTTTTGTTTTTTATGATGATTGTGTAGAAGCATTTGAAATACTTAAGAAAGCCTTGATTTCCGCACCTATTGTTTAGCCACCTGATTGGAATTTACACTTTGAAATTATGTGTGATGCTAGTGATTATGCTGTTGGTGATGTTCCAGGGCAAAGAGTTGATAAGAAATTGAATGTTATTCATTATGCTAGTAAAACTCTAGACAGTGCCAAGAGAAATTATGCTACTATTGAAAAGGAATTTTTAGCAGTTGTTTTTGCTTGTGATAAGTTCACATCTTATATTGTTGATTCCAAAGTATTTGTTCACACTTATCATGCTGCTATTAAATATCTTATGGAAAAGAAAGATGCTAAACCTAGACTTATTAGATGGGTTCTCTTGTTACAAGAATTTGATTTGCATATTATTGATAGAAAGGGAGCTGAGAACCCCATTGCAGACAACTTGTCTAGGTTAGAAAATGTTCTTCATGACCCACTGCATATTGATGATAGCTTTCATGATGAATTAGCTAGCATAAATGCTTCTTGTAATGCTCCATGGTATGCTGATTATGCTAATTACATTGTTGCTAAATTTATACCACCTAGTTTCACATACCAGCAAAAGAAAAGGTTTTCTATGATTTAAGACATTACTTTTGGGATGACCCACACCTTTATAAAGAAGGAGTAGATGGTGTTATTAGATGTTGTGCACCTAAGCATGAACACGAAGAGATCCTACACAAGTGCCACTGCGAGTCTTATGGAGGACCCCACGCTGGAGATAGAACTGCACAAAAGGTATTGCAATCCGGTTTTTATTGGCGTACTGTCTTCAAGGATGCTCGTAAGTCTGTTTTGTCTTGTGATGAATGTCAAAGAATTGGTAATAATAGTAGACGTCAGGAAATGCCTATGAATTATTCACTTGTTATTGAACCATTTGATGTTTGGGGCTTTTATTATATGGGACCTTTTCCTTCCTCTAATGGGTATACACATATTTTAGTCGCTGTTGATTACGTTACTAAGTGGGTAGAAGCTATTCCAACTAGTAGTGATGATAATAACACTTCTATTAAGATGCTTAAAGAAGTTATTTTTCCAAGGTTTTGAGTCCCTAGATATTTAATGACTAATTGTGGTTCACATTTTATTCATGGTGCTTTCCGTAAAATGCTTGCTAAGTATGATGTTAACCATTTCATTGCATCTCCATATCATCCTCGGTCTAGTGGTCAAGTAGAGTTGAGCAATAGAGATATTAAATTAATTTTTCAAAAGACTGTAAATAGATCTAGAAAGAATTGATCTAAGTAACTTGATGATGCATTATGGGCTTATAGAACTTCTTATAAGAATCCTATGTTGAAAGGATCGAGAAGAGGTGTCTAGAGGGGGGGGGGGGGTATTAGACCCTCGACAAAGAAAAGTAGCAGTTTTAAGTTTTTTAAGTTAAGGTGGAGTTTTAGCACAAGTTTAAACATTCACAATACATTTCAAGCAAGCATGGCAAGAGTATATTTGCAGTGGAAAGTAAAGCATGAAACTTGCAAGAAAGTAAAGACATGGGATTGGAGTGTGCAAACGCAATTGGAGACACAGAGATTTTTGGCGTGGTTCTGATAGGTAGTGCTATCATACATCCACGTTGATGGAGACTTCAACCCGCGAAGGGTAACGGTTGCGCAAGTCCATAGAGGGCTCCACCCACGAAGGGTCCACGAAGAAGCAACCTTGTCTATCCCACCATGGCCATCGCCCACGAAGGACTTGCCTCACTTGGGTAGATCTTCACGAAGTAGGCAATGTCCTTGCCCTTACAAACTCCTTGGTTCAACTCCACAATCTTGATGGAGGCTCCGAAGTGACACCTAACCAATCTAGTATACAACACTCTCCAAAAGGTAATAGATGGTGTGTGGATGATGAACTCGTTGCTCTTGTGCTTCAAATGACAGTCTCCCCAACACTCAACACTCTCTCTCTCACACACACACACACACAGATTTGGATATGGTGGAAAGATGATTTGAGTGGAAAGCAACTTAGGGAAGGCTAGAGATCAAGATTCTAGTGGCTGGAATGGAATGTCTTGGTCTCAACACATGAGTAGGTGGTTCTTTCTCAGAGAATGAATGATGGAAGTTTAGGCACGTTCTGATGGCTCTCTCCATAAATGGAGGAAGGGCAGAGGGGTATATATAGCCTCCACACAAAATCTAGCCGTTACACACAATTTACCAAACTCGATGGGACCGTATAGTAAAACTCGGTCAGACCGATTTAGTTGAATATGTGAACGTTAGGCTTTTCTATGGGACCAATATGATCAACTCGGTGGGACCGATGTGCTAGGGTTAGGGTGAAACCTTAACTCAGTTTGAGCGATTACACAAACTCGGTGAGACTGATTTTGGTAATGAGCAAACAGAGAGTTGGTCAAACAAACTCGGTGCGACCGACTACATATCTTGGTGGGAACGAAATAATTGCAACAGGCAATAGAGAGTTTGCAAGCTCATCTCGGTGAGACCAAGATCCCATTGGTGAGACCAAACTAATTAGGGTTTCTGGCAGTGGCTATGTCAAGTGAACTTGGTGGCGCCGGATAGATCAAATCGGTGGGGCCGAGTTTGACTTTAGGTTTAGTACATATGTGGAAATGAGAAAGTGGTCGAGGGTTTTGGAGCATATCACTAAGCACTTTGAGAAAGTAAGCTATTAAGCAACACCTCATCCCCTTTTAATAGTATTGGCTTTCCTATGGACTCAAGGAGATCTTGGATCACAAAACTAGAAATGCAGAGTCTTGAGTTTGTGCCAATATGTGTCCTTAGCATCTTGAAGGGGTTCCACATCCTATTGTCTATGCCACGCCTATGTTGAACTATCTGAAATATACTAGATGCAAATATTAGTCCAACAAGCGATATGTTGACATTAATTACCAAAATCACCGAGGGAGCACTTGTGCTTTCATATGGGTATGTCTCTGTATAAAATGGTTTACGGAAAAGCATGTCACTTACCTCTTGAACTAGAAAATAAGGCATATTGGGCTATTAAAGAGCTCAATTATGATTCCAAATTTGCCGGTGAGAAGAGGTTTTTTGACATTAGCTCACTTGATGAATGGAGAACCCGAGCCTATAAGAATGCCAAGTTGTTTAAAGAAAAAGTTAAAATATGGCATGACAAAAGGATACAAAAGCATGAGTTTAATGTAGGTGATCATGTTTTTCTATACAACTCTTATTTAAGATTTTTTTGCAGGAAAACTTCTCCCTAAATGAGAAGGTCCTTACAACATCGAGGAGGTCTATTGTTCCGGTGCCATAAAAATCAACAACGGCGAAGGCACAAATCCGAAGGTGCTAAATGGTCAAAGAATCAAACATTATATCTTAGGTACTCTCATAAATGTTGAGACCAATATGATTAATACCGTAACACCGGAGGAGTACATAAGGGACACTTTCCAGAACATTTCAGACCCTGAAAAGGAGTAGGTATATGGTATGGTAAGTAAACCGACTCCAAAACTGTTCTAATATCAATTTTTCTCCATTTTGGAATATTTAACAAATTAGGAGAATTAAAAGTAGTCCGAAAGAGACACGAGGCCACCACAAGGGTGGAGGGAACCCCCCCATCCTTGTGGCCACCTCGTGTGCCCTCCGGACTCCGTTTTCTTGCACAGTACTTCTTTTGGTCGGTAAAAATCATTATATAATCTCCTGTAGGTTTTGACCACCATACCACGACAATATCTCCTGTTTTTGTTTCGAGCTGTTTTCTGTCAGATTTTTCAAGGCCAGACATCATGTCGCCCCCCTCCTCCAACAACGTGGGTGACGGTGTCCTGGACAAGGGGGTACTCACCACGTCACCTCCCGATCTATTAGATTGGGCCGAGGACCCCTATGGCCTTATACTCATGGGCCAGTTCAGACAGTTGCCGCATACATGGAAGATTCCACAAGACTTGGTGATCAAGACAAGGACTCCTCCCCACCGGCGTATTCGGCTAGGACTCTTTTTATCCTAGGCCTCTGATGCATTATATAAACCAGGGCCAGGCTAGTCGATAGAGATATACAAACAATCATACCATAGGCTAGCTTCTAGGGTTTTAGCCTTTACGATCTCATGATAGATCAACTCTTGTACTACTCATATTATCAAGAACAATCAAGCAGGACGTAGGGTATTACCTCCATCAAGAGGGCCTGAACCTGGGTAAACATCGTGTCCCCTGCCTCCTGTTACCATCGATATTAGACTCACAATTTGGGACCCCCTACCCGAGATCCGCCGGTTTTGACACCGACATTGGGGCTTTCATTGAGAGTTCCGATGTGTGATCGGCAAAAGGATCGATGGCTCGCCCGCAGGTCAACTGCGACGTCGGCTTCTTCATCACCGGCTCGGCCGGTCACCTTGGCTGGACCGAGGACTGGGCCCTTCCTCCGATCGTCATGTTCGGATGAGGGCCTTCATCAACATAAACTCCGATCTCTATCAAGATCATGGAGAAATCATCCAGGGAGCCCGGGGGCTCAACGTCAACACTGCCCTCGGGTGACCGTGCTGTTTTTCTGGATAGCAAACTCGTATCCGCCGCCACAGCCTTCTCAAGTGTTGTTTGAACGATTGCTTCAGTGGAATTGTGCGGAATTGAGTCTACAACAACCCTGGAAAAATTCGTCGAGTTCCGGTGCAGGAATCTCTGGCAATCCGTGATATACCGGAGCCCTGTCAAATCTGGACGGGAATCTGGACGAGTTTAGGGCGTGGTGTCCAGCTTCTAGCTCAGACGTCCTTTGGAAGATCCAACCGTTCTTCTACTGCGGAATTCTCATATCTACCACCCCTCCAAATTTCAGCTCGATCCGACGGTTCAAACTCCGGCAACCTTCCCATGAGTGGACCAATTTTCAGATCCGTTTTCTGCGCGAATACGGATCCGACCCGAATTCATGTTTCTTTATGAACGTGATATTGGACAACCTTTTTAGAGGAATTCTCTTCTAGGGTATTGTGCGTTGTTCTTAAACACGTGCCCGCAAATTTTTAAGCCTCCCCTGAGGTCGTCTTCATCATTATGCTGGTGTCAAACCAGTCCGGTAGTATTGCTCCAAGGCTGCCGACCTGCGCTAGACACGTCGTCACTTTGTTGAGCCGAGCTCAACTTCTTCGGATCATCATCTCGGCAAGCCGGACAAGAGTCCGGCATCGTGAAGGATAAATCATCACCAACATCGCCGCCCCACGGATTACACGGAGCGGGCATACCGGCATCGCCGCATGGTCACTTCATCAAACCGGCATCGGCCACGTCACGACCTGCATTGGCAAGGCCGCACTATTGCTTCTTCAAGCTGGTGTCCATCATGCCGATCTACTTCGACTCATCGGCTAATATCGAGCCTTCGACATCTCGGATGGACCGGGGGATTCGCCATCTCTTCATCAACCTACTCCGGAGACTTCGGCATCACTAGCCGACCAGCCCCGTCACATTAGCTGGACCGAGGGCTTTGCCTCAGCGAGCCAACCTTTGCCAGCATCGCCATACCGTCGCTTTATCGCCCATCAGGCAATGGGTGTGCGGATCAAGTCCCAATTTTCGGAATCACCTTTCTTCGGATTCCTACAACAAATAAACCAGGTGCTATTAATCCTAGTATTTTTTGCTGGTTCGGGTTCATTTTTCCCACAGAATTATTACTCTGGTTTGTTCATCATATGTACACAGGTCTATTAAATGATGGACGCATTAACGAGGTCGCATGGTGGTTCGGTCAGTTTCCGTAAATGGTCCAGCGAACGCCGCATCCGGAACTCGGACCGACCTGTGAATTCAGGCTTTGCCATGCATTTACCGCATCACGCCGACACCCTGCATCGACATTGACTTTGGCGCCAGGACATATCTCTTTTATTACTGACTGTGCATAAATTATTTATTATGCAACAATTTTTTTAATTATTATTATTATCTCCGGTTTGCACTATTTTTGGTGCACAGGAAAATAATCCGGGTTGGGCAGTATCGTCAACTCGGCGTACTGACATACCACGTCACCTCGGCTGGACGGGGGGCCTTCGTCAACACTTCATTACCCCATGCCAGGGACTTCAGCATCACTCTGCCGGCCCGCATTGACCGTGCTATGTCACCACTTCGGAGTGCCGAGCTCTTTACTCCGCCACCTTGGGACCGGCTTGGGGGATGGAACCTTGTCCCGCATCAAGCTCGGGCCGCGTCATCAATACCGAACACATTAACCAGCTAAGTTGCCTTCATGCTCAAAGTTTTAAAATTTTAACTTGTGTTCGGTTTGACCAAGCATTATACTTTTTGGAAAAAAGTTGCTTGTAAAAAATTTCCTTGTCCAAACTTTGTTTGTGACACACAAATTCAAATACCCCGTTTATTTGGGGGCTTCCATTATGAAGCTTTTCCTATTGCATATGATTATACTTGTACGCCTTCGTTCCTTGTTCGTGTATTACGCCACAATATGCACCATATTGACTTAAGCGATTTGCAAGCTGGGTTCCCTGGCTCCTGTGCTTACCCCTACATTCCCGATTGTTCGGCTAGGGAGTAAAGGGAGCACCTCTGCGATTGTCACGACCAGGTCCTCCGAGCTCTGACCTCAGACTGGTTGAAGCCGAAAGCTAGCGCTCTTATTGTTTTCAATCATGGTCAGCACAGAACGAAACTCATGAGTACAAAAAATCTATTGCACAAGTCTCATAGTAATAATGAGCACCCAAGAAAGGTATCGGTGGGGGTACTATTTTCTTTGAAGATGCTTCTTACACTTCGTCTGTAATATAGCATAAGTTCCCTGAGCGCGCTTTGTCTGTTACAGCCTTATGGCACGGTTGCCTGGTTATTGGAAACACTGTCAATATTCTCGACAAGTGGAGTAAATAACACTTTTCGGTCCTTGACCGAAGGGGGAGAAGCCGATGGTCGGTTAAGACGCGTTTAAAGTTCGGGTGAACAAAGATATGATATTAGTACTTCAGTACATACAATCATTATACATAAAATTCTTTTACCCAAGTCACTTGTGGGCTCCTAAATTTATATGAGCCGTTTTATAATAAGTGTTCTTCTTCTTATTCGTTGCAAAGTTTTTATTACTATTATTATTTATCACTCCTTTTTTCGACACGAGCATGTGGTCACTAGCCAGGGAGCCTAATTTCTCTCTCAAAGCCGCTAGAGTTTAGTTTGCTAAACTGACCTAATGAGAAGTACTCCACCCTTGGGATAGGAGGTTGAAGCCGTAGGCTGACCCGCTTGAAGTCTTGTGATAGGACGTGTCATGTTAAAGCACGACATAAGCACTTCTTTTTTCTAAGGCCAATTTTCGGATTGGCACTGAACACTTGATCTTGTTCGGACGTCAAGTTTTTACTGATGTTTTTTGGTTTTCCAAGCTTATGGCACTTTTAATCTATTTGTGTGTTTTCAGCACAAGTCTCGCAGTGCAACGCCGGACACCTTTAGAGATTCGGCAAAAACATTCTCGGATATTGCTATATATGCATCAGTTTTGAATTGTGTCTTCAGTCAATAGTTGGGTTGCCCAGCTCCTGCACTTGCTTCCTACGTTCCGCTTTGTTCGGCTAGGTGTGCAAAGGGAGAACCACTGCGACTGTGCTTACATCTCACATGGTTAAGCACCTCAGTGGAGAAAGCCAAAAACTGACTGTCACAATAAGCATAAACTGGTCAGTGATCCGATGACTGTGCTAAATGATGGGCCATTCATAACAATGGCCGAAGTGTTTACGGCTTGACGTTGACTGTCGCCGGACACTACCGGGGGCTATTAACTGGCCTCCCAAACTAAATCCTCGCTACTTTGCTCTTACATTAGAGCTGAGGTTTTATGATCATGCTTAGCATGACAACCCAAAGAAAGGAACCGATAGTGGGACTATTTTCTTTGGAAGACATTTCTTATGTTAAACAGTAATATAACATATCTCTCTGTGTACCTTTGTTTATAAAACCGTATGGCCAGATTGCCTTGTTTGTCATAAATCTTTGCCCTCATAAAGGCTTTATAAAGTAGGACAAACACTCCTCGGCTACTGGCCGAGGAGGTGGAAGCCAATGGCCGGTCAACGAAGTTTTGTACAATACGGATCCGAGCATTAATGACGTAAAGTACTTGGATACATAGAGTCATTACACATAATTTGTGATTTCACTATGGATATCGATCCTTAATTCGTTCACCCGTGCCCGCATTAAGGCTCGGGGGCTACTGGGCTTCGGGCTTATTATTTACAAATATTAAAGGGGCACATCGATCCCCTGATCTGGTGGTGCCACCCGACCAGTGTCTCGGGGGCTATTGCATTGCCTGTCCAATGCAGAAAATTTTAAGTGCAATACAGTTTCCGAGGAGATTTTGATCCTCAGGTTGGTCGGCCGGACCCAACCTGAGTCTCGAGTACTGAGCACGCCTCTTTTAGTGTCCCGAAGTATTCTGCCGAGCTAGGACTTGATCCTTAGACCGATTTTGCAAATCAACCTGAGTCTCAGCGGCTACTGGGATCAGCCGTCTTACGTCATCCTTCAGGTGCATCTCGGGTTTTAGACCGATACACACCTTGAGGGCTACTAGCTATATATCTCGGTAGAGAATAAATTGCACCAATAAAAATATTGACAAAAAATCGGCCCACAGTCAGGGTGGTGCACCACCTCGGAAGCAGTCCAGCATAAAGCTCGGGCGCTAGTGGCTGGCTCCATAGAGGGCATTTCCAGCATTAAGCTCGGCTAAACTCCTTCAACTTTTTTGGACCAAGATGATCTATGACATCTTGGATATAGTCCGGCGTTGGAGCTTGGACACAGTCCAGCGTTGGAGCTCGGATACATTTCGGCGTTGGAGCTCGAAAGCAGTCCGGCATTGGTGCTCGGCTGCAAAAGATACCTCGAATGCAGTCCGATGTTAGAGCTCGGGCGGGAGAGGACACTGCCTCTCGGGAACAACTGCAAGCCCGAAGTGTGGCATAAAAATAACAAGGCATTGATAAAGGCCGGAAACTTAAAGGGGCTCCTCGGATACCCGACGTGTACACTCGTCGAATGCATTTCGGCGATCCTCAAGATCGAAGATGAGAAGATTTGTTGAACCAGTTTTCAAGACCGACGACTGAAGATGAAGAACAGTTCGGAAGAATCGAGGACCATCCCTAACTTGAAGACCGGTTCAGGGGGCTACTGATGGTGTCCTGGACAAGGGGGTACTCACCACATCATCTCCCAATCTATTAGATTGGGTCGAGGACCCCTATGGCCGTATACTCATGGGCCAGTTCGGACAGTTGCCGCATACATGGAAGATTCCACAAGACTTGGTGATCAAGACAAGGACTCCTCCCCACCAGCGTATTCGGCTAGGACTCTTGTTATCCTAGGCCTCTGATGCATTATATAAACCAGGGCCAGGCTAGTCGATAGAGATATAGAAATAATCATACCACAGGCTAGCTTCTAGGGTTTTAGCCTTTATGATCTCGTGGTAGATCAACTATTGTACTACTCATATTATCAAGAACAATCAAGCAGGACGTAGGGTATTACCTCCATCAAGAGGGCCCGAACCTGGGTAAACATCGTGTCCCCTGCCTCCTGTTACCATCGATCCTAGATGCACAGTTCGGGACCCCCTACCCGAGATCCGCCGGTTTTGACACCGACAGCGGGCGATGATGCTTGGCTAATGAAGATAGAGATGAAGAGAGAAGAACTTGGGGAAATCAACGAGGGAGATAAGATCAAGAAAGCTGTGGAAGATCAAGTTCCAGCAGCAGCAAAAGAAGAAGACATCCTTCAACCATACTACAATCATCTTACCCCTACTGAAATTGAAGCCTTCAAGATCATTGAAATAGTTCATGTGTAAAATAAATATCTCACTCGTGAAAATATTCTGTTGCAATAGCATATCACCGCACTCAAGGGCATTTTTCGCAAATTGGAGCATCTCCTACGCTCGATGTGTGACACTACTCCATCAACAACTCCATCATCACCACCCCCGAAGAAAGAGACATAAACACATGGGTATGGGCACTCCTCTTGGCAACTGCCAAGCCTGGGGGAGGTGCCCCAGTATCGTATCACCATCATACCTTTATCTTTATCATTTTTCTTACTTCGATCCTTTTGGTTATATCTTGATCTAGTATAAGAAAGTTTTAGTATGATCTAGCTTTGAGTTTTGCTCTATGTTCCCTCTATGTAATCGAATAAGTCAGATATATATATAATAAAGAGTAGTTTTGAGTCGAGGGCTTTGCTATTTTGCTATGATCTTGAGGGAATTAAGTAAAAGAAAGAATAAAAAGAAATAAAAATATCATATATTGATCTTATGGAGAGTAATGACTTCACATATAAAGAGTATGATGAATAAAGGTGGTTGAGAGTTCACAAACATAATTTTGGTTATTGTTGCAATTAATAGGAAGTAATAAAGAAAGAGAGGATTCACATATAAATATACTATCTTGGACATCTTTTGTAATTGTGAGCACTCATTAAAATATGACATGCTAAAAAATTGATGTTGGACAAGGAAGACAACATAATAGGTTAGGTTTTCTTATATCCGAATAGAAGTTATATTGTCATGGATCATCCAACATGTTGATCTTGCCTTTCCCTCTCATGCTAGCCAAATTCTTTGCACCAAGTAGAGATACTACTTGTGCTTCCAAACATCCCTATACCCAGTTTTGCCATGAGAGTCCACCATACCTACCTATGGATTGAGTAAGATCCTTCAAGTAAGTTGTCATCGGTGCAAGCAATAAAAACCGCTCTCTAAATATGTATGATCTATTAGTTTGAAGAAAATAAGCTTTATACGAACTTGTGATATGGAAGAAATAAAAGCAACAGACTACATAATAAAGGTCTTTATAACAAGCGGCAATGTAAAGTGACATTCTTTTGCATTAAGATTTTGTGCATCCAACCATAAAAGCGCATGACAACCTTTGCTTCCCTCTGTGAAGGGCCTATCTTTTACTTTTATGTTCTACCCTTATACAAGAGTCATGGTGATAATCACCTTTCCTTTTTATACTTCTACCTTTGGCAAGCACTATATGTTGGAGAGATCCGGATATATATATCCACTCGGATGTAGGTTTTCATAAAGTATTATTGTTGACATTACCCTTGAGGTAAACAGTTGGGAGTCGAAACTATAAGCCCCGATCTTTCTCTGTGTCCGATTGAAGCTTTAAACCCACAAATATCATGTGAGTGTTAGCAATTGTGAAAGACTAAATGATAGTTGAGTATGTGGACTTGTTGAAAAGCTCTTATATTGACTCTTTCTGATGTTATGATAAATTGCAATTGCTTCAATGACTGAGATCATAGTTTGTTAGTTTTCAATGAAGTTTCTGATTCATACTTTATCTTGTGAATGAATTGTTACTTTACCATAAGAAATTATATGACAATATATGTTGATGTTCTAAAGATCATCATGATTCCCTCATATGTCTGTATTTTATTTTATCGACACCTCTATCTCTAAACATGTGGACATATTTTTTGATATCGGCTTTCACTTGAGGACAAGCAAGGTCTAAGCTTGGGGGAGTTGATACGTAAATTTTGCATTATGCTTTTATATTGATATTTATTGCATTATGGGATGTTATTGCACATTATATCACAATACTTATGCCTTTTCTCTCTTATTTTATAAGATTTACATGAAGAGGGAGAATGGCGGCAGGTGGAATTCTGGACTGGAAAAGGTGCAAATATTAGAGACTTGTTCTGCGCAACTCCAAAAGTCCTGAAACTATATGGAGAATATTTTCGGAATATATAAAAAATATAGGGCATAGAAAGCACCATAGGGGGGCCACCGGCCAGCCACAAGGGTGGAGGGCGCGCCCTACCCCCTGGGCGTGCCCCTGTCCTTGTGCCCCCCTAGCAGGTGTCTGACGCCCATCTTCTGCTCTATGGTGTGTTTTGACCTGGAAAAAATTAGAAGGAAGCTTTTGGGATGAAGCACCGCCATCTCGAGGCGGAACCTGGGAAGAACCAATCTAGGGCTCCGGCGGAGCTGTTCTACCGAGGAAACATCCCTCCGAGAGGGGGAAATCATCGCCATCGTCATCACCAACGATCCTCTCATCAAGAGGGGGTCAATATCAATCAACATCTCCACCAGAACCATATCCTCGCAAACCCTAGTTCATCTCTTGTATTCGATCTTGGTCCCAAAACCTCAGATTGGTACCTGCGGGTTGCTAGTAGTGTTTATTACTCCTTGTAGTTGATGCTAGTTGGTTTATCCGGTGGAAAATTATATTTTTCAGATCCTTAATGGTAATTAATACTCCTCTTATCTTGATCATGAATATGTTTTGTGAGTAGTTACATTTGTTCCCGAGGACATGGGAGAAGTCTTGTTATAAGTAATCATGTGAATTTGGTACTCGTTCAATATTTTGATGAGATGTATATTGTCTCTCCTCTAGTGGTGTTATGTGAACGTCGACTACATGACACTTCACCATTATTTGGGCCTAGGGGAAGGCATTGGGATGTAATAAGTCGATAATGGGTTGCTAGAGTGACAGAAGCTTAAACCCTAGTTTATGTGTTGCTTCGTAAGTGGCTGGTTTGGATCCATATGTTTCATGCTATGGTTAGGTTTACCTTAATTCTTATTTCGTAGTTGCGGATGCTTGAGAGAGGGGTTAATCATAAGTGGGAGGCTTGTCCAAGGAAGGGAAGCACCCAAGCACCGGTCCACCCACATATCTAATTATCAAAGTAACGAACGTGAATCATATGAGCATTATGAAAACTAACTTGACAACAATTCTCATATGTCCTCGGGAGCGCTTTGCTTTATATAAGAGTTCGTCCAGGCTTGTCCTTTGCTACAAAAAGTATTGAGCCACCTTGATGCACCTTGTTTGCTTTTATTACTTGTTACCCGTTACGACTTATCTTATCACAAAACTATCTGTTACTGATAATTTTAGTGCTTGCAGAGAATACCTTGCTGAAAACCGCTTGTCATTTCCTTCTGCTCCGTGTTGGGTTCGACACTCTTACTTATCGGAAGGTCTAAGATAGATCCCCTATACTTGTGGGTCATCACGCGACTTGGCGGAGCTCTTCCCGGACACCTCGCGCATCAGTCCTCGCCTCTTGGAGCTCCTTCTCCGCTTTGGATAGCCGGGAGGATTGCTCCTCCCGCCCCTTCTCAAGGGCCTCCAGCTTCTCGGTGTCATCCTGGAGCTCCACTTGGACTTTGGTCACTCGAGCCTCGTGCCGCTTAGCAGCAAGCTTGGCCTCCTCAAGCTCGACCACCGCCTTCTCAGCGGTCGTCTTCTTCGCGGCTGCCTCGGCCTTGGCTTTCTTTGGGGCCTCCTTTAAGCCCTCGACCTCGGTGGCAACAACTACAGGATCATAAAGATAAATGATTAGCATATAGTCCGGATTTCAATATCGGGCGTCAAACAAGTACACATCTTCTCATAGGGCCTACCTTGCGCCTCATCAAGCCGTTTGTTGACAAGGTCAAGCCCTTTATCGGAAAGCTTGAGCTTCCGATCCATCTCCTCTAACGTCGCAGCATTAGCAGCCGTGGCCACGAAAGATGCCCATGTCAGCAAAAGAAATGTCGACATGACTAACCGGCCTACCGAATTTGATCCTCTACAAGTCTCTTCGAGGTCCTGGCAAAGTCTCGAGGGCTGCTATGTATATGGCCTACCCAATCTAACAGTTATGACCGCATTACGAGGAAAGCACATTACTTGACTTACCCCAAATCCTGTTAGAAGGCCTTGGACAATGTTGTTCAGTCCGGATTGGACGGACCGAACACCTTGCATAACCACACTCATAAGAGTGCGGTGCCCGTCAATGATGACAGAGTTGTCCACCAGCTCCTCCAGCGCATCTGGCCAGCCAGCCGCCGCTCATGTAGAGGTGTCTGGCACTGACATTGGCTCCCCGGCCCCTCCCCCGGTGGGAGGAGCCTATGCCATCGAAAGCCTTAGGGGCTCGAGAGCTGTCGGCGGATGGGGACCGGATGGTCTGGACTCCTTTCCCGCATTAGCCAGGAGGGACGCTCCTTCCTGATCTTCGGTGACCGAGGTGTTACCCTCGGCCATTACGGCATTAGGATCCCCCTCTGCATTCCGAGGAGGAGGAGTCCTCCGATACCGCACCTCCTCGGCCTCTTCGGGGACCAGAGGAGGCGCGGAGTGCGCCATCGACCCACTGTCTGCCAGTTCAGTGGGTGGAGACGTCCCCTTCGAAGTTTGCTCGGTGGGGCGTTCATATGGGGGACTGAATTTAGAAGGATTAACCTTTGACTAGGACGAATCATTGAAAACAAGATAGCTAATATATCAATGCCTTACCTACTAGCTGGGGGCTTGACCCTGGGTCCCTTCTTCGGGATCTCTGATAATCCCTAAGTCCAAGGAATCATCGTAGCAATTTCCAAAGGTGGAAGTGATAAATATGGAGTGTCGAACCCACAAGGAGGTAAAGGTAAGATCAATATTCTCTCAAGTCCTATCTGCCACTGATGCGACTCTACATACACCGAATGTTTGCTTCCATCTAGAAACAAGAAATAAAACTATGTGGTGGGTATGAAGATGATAACTTTGCACGATATCGGAGAACTAAAACATAAGTTAGAATATATTAATATAGATTATAAATAGCAAGTGTGGAATAATGATGGATCGGTGTGTGGTATTATCCTAGGCAATTGTTGACAAGATCGGTGGTCATTATTGCAATTTTATATGAGGGTGAGGCATAAGCTAACATACTTTCTCTTCTTGGATCATATGCACTTATGATTGGAACTCTAGAAAGCATCCGCAAATACTAAAGATCATTAACGTAAAACCCACCCATAGCATTAAAGCATCAAGTCCCCTTTATCCCATACGCAACAACCCCCTTACTCAGGTTTAAGCTTCTGTCACTCTAGCAACCCACTATAAGCGAATCATGAATGCATTGCAACACCCTACAGCAGGAATCCTTCACGTGTGTGCAGTACGAAAGGCACCATAGGACAACACCAAAATAAAATATAATACTCAAACCAATCCAGATCATCAATCAACCCAAAGACAAAAGAAATCTACTCAAAACATCACAGGATGGGAACACATCATTGGATCATAATATGTGGCATAAAGTACCATGTTCAAGTAGGGGATTACAGCGGGGTGCGGGAGAGACGACCGCTTAAAGGAGATGAGGAAGGTGATGAAGATGGTGATATTGATGAAGACGATCACCGCAGCGATGGTTCCCCCGGTGGCACTCCAGCGCCACCGAGAGAGAGAGGGGGGGGGAGAGGGTCTCCCCCTTGTGCATCCTCCACTACTAGGAAAAGGGCTATAGCTAATATGGACATTAATGGCGCACCATGTATGTGGTGCGCCACTGCTATATAGCAGTGGCGCACCAGATACAGGTGCACCATTAGTAATGAGGACACTAATGGTGCACCTGTATCTGGTGCGCCACTGCTATATAGCAGTGGCGCACCAGACACACGGTGCGCCATTACTAACAAATTTTTTTCAAAACTAGTAATGGCGCACCAAGGCACAGTGCGCCATTACTAATTTCAACTAGTAATGGCGCACCACACACTCTGTGCGCCACTACTAACAATTTTTTTACTTTTTAAAAAAAAACTAGTAATGGCGCACCAATGTATAGTGCGCCATTACTAGTTCAAACTAGTAATGGCGCACCACAACCACGGTGCGCCACTACTAACATTTTTTTATTTTTTTGCAAAAACTAGTAATGGCACACCACGTAACAGGTGTGTCATTCATAACAAGGGTTACTAATGGCGCATTGTTAGGTGGTGCGCCATTACTAACTTTTTTTCCACCCCACCCCCACCCCACCCCCTGTGGACCACCTTTTCAGTTTTAGAAAAAATAAAAGAAAATGATGGGAATGTCAAAAAAATAAAAGAAAATAAGTTTCCCATGTGATATGTGGTCTAGTTGTTGGGAAAATTTACAGATATGAATTTTGACTTTATTTGCAAAATCTCTCTGGAATTTAGTAAAATGGGCATAACTTTTGGATACGAACTCGGATTAAAAAGTTTTTTATATGAAAAATCATTTACTCGAAAAGTTACATCCGAATTGAACCGGAGGAACGTTGTTCAAGATTTTCAAAATCCCCAAAAACCTAACAGAACAAAAGATACGGGGCTTTTAAGATCTAGACGGGGGAAATGAAAAAAAAATTCAAACTTAGTAGTGGCGCACCATTTGCTAGGTGCGCCACTAGTAACAGAAAAAAATGGTTTCGAATTATTTTTTTTGGATTTTTTTTCAAAATATGATACGTAATATGACCGGGAAGTTTGAAATATTTTTCAAATTTTCATCACACTCATGGACATGAACAAAGTCCTAGACATCAACAAGGTTTAATAGGATTGATATGATAGATATATCAACAAGTGCCTATTAAGTGAGGTGGTGTTGCGGTTGGATAGAACTGTGAAGTTAAGCATGCTCTGGCTGGAGTAGTGTGAGGATGGGTGACCTTCTGGAAAGTTTGACCACTTAGTGTGATTTGACTTGAGATTAAGCATATTGACCTGAGATTAAGCCATAGTGTCCCGAGATTAAGAAAAAACGAAAAAAATTTGAAATTTTTTTCTGATTTTTTTTGAAAAAAAAGTTAGTAATGGCGCACTTCTATGCGGTGCGCAATTACTAAGTCAGATAGTAATGGCGCACTTCTACGCATACTAATGGCGCACTATAGGTGCGCCATTACTATCTGTGATAGTAATGGCGCACCTATAGTGCGCCATTAGTATTTGTTACTAGTGGCGTGATAATAGTGGCGCACCTGTAGTGCGCCATTAATGGCCAAAACAGGTGCGCCACTAACTAGCGTTTTCCTAGTAGTGCTCCTTCGTGGCCTCCCCCTAGATGGGGAGAGGTTCTCCCTCTGGACCTTGGCCTCCATGGTGATGATGGCCCCCTACGGCTTTCTCCTTCGTGGCCTCCAATGATGAGGGCCCCTCTAGCAGGGTGCTAGAGAGGGCTATAGAGGCTTGCGGAGGCAAACTTCCGAACTAGGTTTCTTTCTAGGGGGTTTTGGTATTTATAGGAATTTTTGGCGTCGGTCTCATGTCAAGGGGGTCCATGAGGCGGTGACAAGCCAGGGGTGCATCCTAGGGGGGTGGGTGCGCCCTCCACCCTTGTTGCATCATCGCAAAGCTTCTAGTCCAACTCTTGTGCTTCGGGGGTTCTCTTTTGGTCCCTTAATAATCACTGTAAATTTTCAGCCCATTCCGAGAACTTTTATTTGTGCACAAAAAACGACACCACGGTAGTTCGACTGAAAACAGCGTCAGTCCGGGTTAGTTCTAATCAAATCATACCAAAACCGTATAAAATTGTTATAAACATGGCATGAATACTTCATAAATTATAGATATGTCGGAGACATATCAGCATTCCCAAGCTTAATTCTTGTTCGTCCTCGAGTAGGTAAATGATAAAAGAAATAATTTATGAAGTGTGAATGCTAGCATAGTGCATCAATGAAAGTTCCAAACACTTTTTCTAGCATCATTATATATCATAAACAGTAGCTCATCTCATAAAACTTCTCATTATCAAGTAACATGTTGTTCACATGTTAAAGTATAGACCATAAAGTTTCTTGAAAACTAACAAACTATGTTTGCAGTCACCAAACAATTGCAATTCATCTTATTTTCAGGAAGGGTCTATGTTAGAGCTTCGATTTAGAAAATTCCAGATACTCGACTATCATATAGTCTTCCATGATTGCTAACACTCAAAGCTTATTTTTAGAACAAATAGCATCCGTCAAACAAAGAGAAAGATAGAGGCTTAATGTTTCGCCTCCCAACTTATTTATCATATAGATAATTGTCAACAATTATAATTCATGATCAAATATATTTGAATGGCCATATATGCTTGGATCTTTCCCAACCACATGATGCTTGCCAACTAAAGAATAACTAAGGTTGAAATAAGAAGGAATACTAGTGAATCTTACATAAAAGTAAATACATGAAAGTAAAAGGTAGGCTCTTCGCAGAGGGAAGCAGAGGTTGTCATGCGCTTTTTAATTTTGGTTGTGCAAACCCTTAATGCAAAGGAACGTCATGTTGTATTTCCCTTTGTGATGGCAACCTTTATTATGCAGTCTGTCACTTTTATTTCTTTACCATCACAAGTTTGTACAACACTTATTTTCCCTTACAATAAAAGATCATACATATTTAGGAGCAATTTTTATTGCTTTTTGCACCAATGACAACTTACTTGAAGGATCTTATTCAATACATAGGTAGATATGGTGGACACTCATGGCATGAAACGGGGTTTAAGGGTTTTTGGATGCACAAATAGTATCTCTATTTAGTACAAAATTTTGGCTAGCAAAATATCCTAAGCAAGCACCACATGTTAGAGGATCCATAACAATATAACTTCTATGGAAATATACCCAAACATAACTCATTACGTTGTCTTCCTTGTTCAACTTCAACTAATTTGCTCAAGTTTGAAAATAATTAATGGGGATCACAATCATAGAAGATGTCCAAGATAGTATATTTATATGTGATATCTCTCTTCCTTCAATATTCTTTCATGAATTGTTCAAGTGAACAATGTTGTGTTTGCTATCTTACAACAAATTTTACCACCTATACTTCTTATATGTCAATTCATTACTCCCCATGGGATAAGCATATGAAGCATATATAATTTCATATTTATGATATTCAATTCATTCAACCATTTACTCATAAGATATAAGTGAAGCACGAGAGTAAATGACAAAACTACTCTAGAAAGATATAAGTGAAGATCAATGAGTAGTCAAATAGTTAAATGGCCATGGGAGGACACTCTCTCTTTAATTCAAGATTTCAGATCCAATTATTTTATTCAAACAGCAAGTAAAATGAAAATACTCTCCAAGGAAAACACGTATCATGTGACGAATAAAAATATAGCTCCGAGTAAGGTATACCGATGGTTTTGAAGACGAAAGAGGGGATGCCTTTCGGGGCATCCCCAAGCTTAGGAGCTTGAGTCTTCCTTGAATATTACCTTGGGGTGCCTTGGGCATCCCCATGATTAGGGTATTTCCACTCCTTATTCTCCTCGTATCAACATCTCACCCAAAACTTGAAAAATTTCAAGCACACAAAACTTAACGGAACTTCATGAGATGGGTTAGTAAGATAAAGAGTAAATCATTCACTATGGTACTATCAAGATAAGATCCATAATTGTTCTCATACAATGCCTACAATAACATATAATTTCTACAATTCATATTGAGCAATATAAGCCATAGAAACTAGAATACAGGCAAATTATGCATTGAAAACATAATCTGTCAAAAATAGAACAGTGTGTAATGATCTGAACAACAACCATACTTCTGTCACTCCAAAAATTCTGTAACATTAGGACAGCCTAGGAAATTTGTATATTAATCTTGTTCAAAAATAATTAGTATTTTATCACGCTTCTGTTAAAAATTAAAATTATTTTACTGGGTGTAAAAGTTTCTGTTTTTCAGCAAGATCAAATCGACTATCACCATAAGCCACCCCAAAGTTCTTACTTGGCACAAACACTAATTAAAACACCAAAACAAAATTACTACAGAGGTAATAATGTGTATTTACTGAAAAACATAACCAAAAACCAAATACACAAAAATAAAATTGGGTTGCCCTCTTCTAAGTCCAATTTAGATGATAGTCTTATTCATACTCCAAAAGAAACAAGTGAAGTTCATTTAGCATTATACGATTAATATAGATTTAACAACATCCAAGCTCAAAATATATAAGTGAAGCACAAAACATCCAAGCTCAAAATATATAAGTGAAGCACACGAAGCATTCTATAAAGCCATACCCAAAAGATTTAAGTGAAGCGCAAAGATGATTCCATAAAGCCATACTCAAAAGATTTAAGTGAAGCACAAAGGGCATTCTACAAAACAATGAAGGCCTATCTCATACTAGCATGGTTCATAAAGGAAAATAAAATAAAAATAAACACAAAAGATGCATATCATGTGAACAAAACAAAAACCGAGGTATGCCGATAATTGTTGAGGAATAAAGATGGGATGCTGATACGTCTCCGTCGTATCTACTTTTCCAAACACTTTTGCCCTTGTTTTGGACTCTAACTTGTATGATTTGAATGGAACTAACCCGGACTGACGCTATTTTCAGCAGAATTGCCATGATGTTGTTTTATGTGCAGAAAATAAAAGTTCTCGGAATGACCTGAAACTCCATGGAATATCTTACAATAAATAATAAAAAATCCTTGCCAAAGATGAAGACCAAGGGGCCCACACCCTTGCCACGAGGGTGGGGGCGCGCCCCCTACCTCGTGGGCCCCCTGGAGACTTCCCGACTCCAACTCCAACTCTATATAACTGCTTTCGGGGAGAAAAAAATAAAAGAGAACATTTCATCGTGTTTTATGATATGGAGCCGCCGCCAAGCCCTAAAACCTCTCGGGAGGGCTGATCTGGAGTCCGTTCGGGGCTCCAGAGAGGGGAATCCATCGCCATCGTCATCATCAACCATCCTCCATCACCAATTTCATGATGATCACCGTCGTGCGTGAGTAATTCCATCGTAGGCTTGCTGGATGGTGATGGATTGGATGAGATTTATCATGTAATCGAGTTAGTTTTGTTAGGGTTTGATCCCTAGTATCCACTATGTTCTGAGATTGATGTTGCTATGACTTTGCTATGCTTAATGCTTGTCACTAGGGCCCGAGTGCCATGATTTCAGATTTGAACCTATTATGTTTTCATTAATATATGAGAGTTCTTGATCCTATCTTGCAAGTCTATAGTCACCTATTATGTGTTATGATCCGTTAACCCCGAAGTGACAATAATCGGGATACTTACCGGTGATGACCGTAGTTTGAGGAGTTCATGTATTCACTATGTGCTAATGCTTTGTTCCGGTTCTCTATTAAAAGGAGGCCTTAATATCCCTTAGTTTCCATTAGGACCCCGCTGCCACGGGAGGGTAGGACAAAAGATGTCATGCAAGTTCTTTTCCATAAGCACGTATGACTATATTCGGAATACATGCCTACATTACATTGATGAATTGGAGCTAGTTCTGTGTCACCCTATATTATGACTGTTACATGATGAACCGCATCCCGCATAATTATCCATCACTGATCCGATGCCTACGAGCTTTCCATATACTGGTTTACGCTTATTTACTTTCCCGTTGCTATTGTTACAATCACTACAAAATACCAAAAACATTACTTTGCTTTCGTCACTCTTTTGTTACCGTTACCATCACTATCATATTACTTCGCTACTAAACACTTTGCTGCAGATACTAAGTTTCCAGGTGTGGTTGAATTGACAACTCAGCTGCTAATACTTGAGAGTATTCTTTGGCTCCCCTTGTGTCGAATCAATAAATTTGGGTTGAATACTCTACCCTCGAAAGCTGTTGCGATCCCCTATACTTGTGGGTTATCAAGACTAATTTCTGGCGCCGTTTCCAGGGAGCATAGCTCTATTCTTTGAGTCACTTGGGATTTATATCTGCTGGACACTATGTAGAATTTGAAAGACGCTAAGACAACAATTTATCCCTCAACTACGAGGGGAGGTAAGGAACTTCCATCTAGCTCTGCACTTGATTCACCTTCTCTTATGAGTAAGCTTGCGACACCTAAACCTGCTTCTGCTATACGTTCTGATATGTCGCATGTTATTGATGATGCTACTTCTGCTATATATGATACTTATGATGAAACTACTTCTATGCTTGATACTACTGTGCCACTTGGTGATTTTCTCGAGGAACGACTTGCTAGGGCTAGAGAGATTGAAAATATTGAATCTGATTATGTAGATGGAAGTGATGATGAAGAATCACTTGTTATTCCTGAGGGTTATTTATTTGATCAAGAAGCTTCTTTAGCTATTTTAGCTTGCAAAGATAGATATGAACTCAAAAGGTTATTAGCTAAATGGAATAAGAAATATCTAAATGCTAGGATGAAACCTGACCCTGCTTTTTCTACTTCACCTATCTGTGTTACTGATAAGGATTATGAATTCTCTGTTGATCCTGATATAATTAATTTAGTTGAATCTGATCCTTTTCATGGCTATGAATCCGAAACTGTTGTGGCACATCTTACTAAATTAAATGATATAGCCACCCTGTTCACTAATGATGAGAGATCTCGCTACTTTTATATCCTTAAAATATTTCCATTCTCATTAAAGGGTGATGCTAAGATATGGTTTAATTCTCTTGATCCTGGTTGTGTGCGTAGTCCCCAGGATATGATTTACTACTTCTCTGCTAAATTTTTCCCTGCTCATAAGAAACAAGCTGCTTTAAAGGAAATATACAACTTCGTGCAAATTAAAGAAGAGAGTCTCCCACAAGCTTGGGGGAGGCTTCTTAGGTTACTTAATGATTTGCCTGATCATCCTCTTAAGAAAAATGAAACACTTGATATCTTTTATAATGGACTAACCGATGCTTCCAGAGATTACCTGGATAGTTGTGCTGGTTCTCTTTTCAGGGAAAGAACACCGGATGAAGCTGAAATCTTATTGAATAATATGTTGAAAAATGAAAATGATTGGGCACCTCCTGAGCCAGCTCCGGAGCCAGCTCCTGCTCCAATTAATGATCCTATTCCTAAACCAACTCTGAAGAAGAGAGGTGTTCTATTTCTCAGTCCCGAAGATATGCAAGAGGAAAAGAAATCTATGAAAGAAAAAGGTATTAAAGCTGAAGATGATAAGAATTTATCTCCTATTGAAGAAATACATGGTCTCAATTTATCACCTATTGGAGAAACATATGATCTTAATCCTTTATTTATTGAAGAACCTCCAGACCTCAATAACCCGACACAGGTAGTAAAGGTAAATTCTCTCTATAGATATGATAAAGCTGAAATCCTTCCTGCTAAAATTGCTAGTCAATGCTTGGATGATTTTGATAATTTTATGTTTAAGCAAGAAGACTTCAATGCTTATTTTGGTACACAATTAAAACAAGATGCTGATATGATTAAATATTTGGGTGATTATATGGCTAATATTAGAGGCAAACTTAAACTTGTTAGCAAACATGCTTCTATGGTTACCACTCAAGTAGAACAAGTACTTAAAGCTCAAAAGGAATTGCTCAATGAGATGAATAGTAAGAAAAATAATTATGCTGTTAAAGTGGCTACTAGAACTGGTAGAATGACTCAGGAACCTTTGTATCCTGAAGGCCACCCTAAGAGATTTGAGCTATATTCTTAGAGAAAAAAATATTGATGCACCTAGTTCTTCTAAAAGGAAGAAAAAGAAAAATGATAGAACTGTGCAAACTTCTAGTGAACCTATTGCTGAACCACCTGATAATCCAAATGATATCTCTATGTCTGATGCTGAAACACAATCTGGCAATGAACATGAACCTAATGAAAATGTTAATGATGATGTTCATAATAATGCTCAACCTAGTAATGATAATGATGTAGAAATTGAACCTGCTGTTGATCTTGACAACCCACAATCAAAGAATCAATGTTATGATAAGAAAGATTATGTTTTTAGGAAACATGGTAAAGAAAGAGAACCTTTGGTTCAAAAACCCATGCCTTTTCCTCCCAAACCATCCAAGAAAAAGGATGATGAGGATTTTGAGCGCTTTGCTGAAATGATTAGACCTATCTTTTTGCGTATGCGATTAACTGATATGCTCAAAACCAATCCTTATGCTAAGTACATGAAAGATATTGGTACAAATAAAAGAAAGATACCAGAAGCTAAAATTTCCACCATGATTGCTAATTATACTTTTAAGGGTGGAATACCAAAGAAACTTGGAGATCCATGAGTACATACTATACCATGCTCCATTAAAAGAAACTATGTTAAAACTGCTTTATGTGATCTTGGAGCCGGTGTTACTGTTATGCCTCTCTCTTTATATCGTAGACTTGATTTGAATAAGTTGACACCTACTAAAATATCTTTGCAAATGGCTGATAAATCAACTTCTATACCTGTTGGTATTTGTGAGGATGTGCATGTTGTAGTTGCAAACGTTACTATTTTAACGGACTTTGTTATTCTTGATATTCCCGAGGACGATAGTATGTCTATTATTCTTGGAAGACCTTTTCTTAATACTGTAGGGGCTGTTATTGATTGCAACAAAGGCAATGTCACTTTTCATGTTAATGGTAATGAGCATACGGTACATTTTTCGAGGAAACAACCTCAAGTTCATAGTATCAATTCTATCGGAAAAATTCCATCGATTATATTTGAAGGGTTTGAATTTCCTCTTCCTACTGTCAAGAAGAAATATGATATACTTATTATTGGGGATGTGCATATCCCCGTTGAGGTAACCTAGTGTTAGTCGAAATTTCTCCGGTTTCATGTTAATTGGAATGAGTTTGTTAACAAGACTTGATCAACCTTGTTAGTGGATTCCTTTTGATGAGCATGATATGGATGAAACTAGAAGCACAACCTTCTGTACCCTCTCTATACTTTCTGTTATTGAGTTGAAATAAAGTAAAAATAAATAATTTTCTGTATGTTATCTGATTATCCGTGCAATATAAAAATACCTTGAAAATAAAAGTTCTCCAAATGCCCTGAAAATTAAATATGATTTTTTCTAGAATATTTGAGGATTTATGGAACAAAGAACACACCAGGGGGGCCAACCACCTCGCCACGAGGGTGGAGGGCGTGCCCACCCCCCTAGGGCGCGCCTCCCTGCCTTGTGGGCCCACGGTGGCCCTCGTCCACTTATTCTTGCACCCATCATCTTCTTCTTCCTCCCACAAACACGAAAAACCAACTCAAGCATGAGTTCCAGCCCTCTTTGCTGTAATTTTCGATCTCCTTGCTCAAAGCACCTCTCAAAAAACTGCTTGGGGAGATTGTTCCTTGGTATGTGACTCCTCCATTGGTCCAATTAGTTCTTGTTCTAGTGATTTATTCATTGCAAATTTTTGCTGCTTAGGTGACCCCGTTCTTGAGCTTGCATGTCAAATTTATATGGTCAATAGTAGTTTTGATGCATGATATAGGCCCTAGGCACTTGTAGGAGTGGTTGCTATCAATATTATTGAGTTTGGTTTACTTTATTTTGAAATTACTAAAAATTTTAGAATTTTTCAGAAAATGATGAGGAGATTATTGAGGGGCTCATCGAGCCAAAGCTCGAAGGAAAAGGCACCGAAGCCTAAGTATAATTTGCCGCGCACCGCGGAGGTTCGGGCATGTGAATGGCCTTCCGAGGATTTCTTGAGAGCAGCCAGGATTTATGAAGATTTTCATGAATTGGCTCATAATGCAGGCCTCACCGCTTTCCTCCACGACCAATGCGATCAGTATCTCTTACTCACAAATACCTTTGTGCAAAACTTTCATTTTCATTCTAGGAACTCACCACCTACGGTGGAGTTTCATTTATATGATGAGCATAAGGAGATGTCACTTTATGATTTTTGTTGGATTTTTTTAGTCCCTTTGGAGGGCAAGACAGAAGAACCACATCCTGATGATGTGGAGGGATTTATTGATACTATCACTGTAGGGGAAACTAGGAAGGTTTCCGATGCACGCATCACTAGCATACATTTTCCTGTCTTACGTTACTTTGCATTATTTGCTAGTCATTGCTTAATTGGTCGCGGAAACTATGGAAACCTTAGTATCCCTGATATTATTATTTTGCTCCAAGGTTTATACAGTGATAACACTTTTAGTATGGGCGGTGTTATTGCTAACGGTTAAGTCTGAACCATACAAAGGGCCCCATCTTTGGAGGCATCTATGCTACACGCCTAGCTTCACATTTTAACATACCTATTAGGCATGCTGAGAAGGAAGAAAATGTGCTGCCTCGTGTTTATCTAGATTATAAAAGTATGGTGGCACATGATTTTATTATTAAGAATAGGGCAAGAGAGCTTAAATATCAATTGTTCTTTAATAAACATCATCCTGAGACTATTACCTTGCCTGCTCCTTCTTTGTTTGATTTGACTGTAGGCACGTACCTTGTTCCGTTGACAGCTATCCACGCCTACCGGAACCCTGCACCAGCCGAGGAGCCAGAACCGAAACCACAATTTGATCCTTCACGACAGTCTAACTATCAGTGGGATCCGGAGATGATTGCCAGCCAGTGGCAATCGGAGCCTTCTTCTTCCTGATCGCAGTACGACCCCAACTATTATTATGGATATCAGCCAGGCCAGCCGTGGCCATAAACCAACTTAGGCCAAAAGCCTAAGGTTGGGGGGAGTACGTATTTCTCACCGACATTACATTTATGTTCACACACACTCATTGCTAGATGTTGGTGTTCATACTTTTTCATTGTATCATCCATGCTAGTTTATTTCCTTTTATACTTTCTTCTTGTGTGTTTAATAAACCTTAAGAAAAAACCAAAAAAATTAGTTGTAGATTTTAATCAGTTTAATTTCCATGCTTGTAGCAGCAATTAAAAAGAAAACCCAAAAATATTTCCTGTTCTTCTTTTGCTTGTTGGGAGCTTTCCCGTGTAAATAGTTTTATTTCTTTAATTTCTTTGGGGGTCGATAGGAGAAGACCATAATTAAATTGTTGAAGTGGCTCTTATATGCATTATTGTTTATCTGACAAAAGAGCCCATATTGCTTTGTCTTCTCCTGTTTATTGAATGCTCGCAGATTCCAGCTTAGTCCAATGCACGTGCACTCTTATTATTATTCACATCGTTCGGTCGTGCAAGTGAAAGGCAATTATGATGATATATGATGGACTGCCTAAGATGAGAAAAGCTGCTATGAACTCGACCTCTTTTGTTTTTGTAAATATGATGAGTTCATCGTTCTTGATTCAGCTTGTCATGAATAAACATGTTTGCAATGACAATTAGAGATCATAGTTGCTTGTGCCATGCTTGATTAGCTATGAGTTATAATGGTTTACCTTGCATGCCAACATGCTATTAAAATGGTTATGATGTGGTATGATAGGGTGGTATCCTCCTCTGAATGATTTAAGTGACTTGACTTGGCACATGTTCATGCATGTAGTTGAAACAAAATCAACATAGCCTTCACGATATTTATGTTCATGGTGGATTATATCCTACTCATGCTTGCATCCAATGTTTATTAATTTTAATGCATGTACATGGCTGTTGTCGCTCTCTAGTTGGTCGCTTCCCAGTCTTTTGCTAGCCTTCACCTGTACTAAGCGGGAATACTACTTGTGCATCCAAACTCCTTAAACCCCAAAGTTATTCCAGATGAGTCCACTATACCTTCCTATATGCGGTATCTACCTGCCGTTCCAAGTAAATTTGTATGTGCCAAACTCTAAACCTTCAAATAATCATCATGTTTTGTATGCTCGAATAGCTCATGTATCAACTGGGCTGTATGTATCTTCCATGCTAGGCGGGTTATTCTCAAGAGGAGTGGACTCCGCTCCTCACTCACAAGAAAATGGCTGGTCACCGGGATGCCCAGTCCCATGCTTTATGCAAACTAAATCAAAATAATTGCAAAACAAAACTCCCCCTGGGACTGTTGTTAGTTGGAGGCACTCATTGTTTCGAGCAAGCCATGGATCAATGTTTGTTGGTGGAGGGGGAGTATAAACTTTACCATTCTGTTTGGGAACCGCCTATAATGTGTGTAGCATGGAAGATATTGCCATCTCTTAGTTGTTATGTTGACAATGAAAGTATACCGCTCAAAATATTATTCACCTCTATTTCAAAACCGAGCTCTGGCACCTCTACAAATCCCTGCTTCCCGCTGCGAAGGGCCTATCTATTTACTTTTATGTTGAGTCATCACCCTCTTATTAAAAGCGCTAGCTGGAGAGCGCATCTGTCATTTGCATTCATCACTATTAATTTATATTGGGTGTGACTATGATTGGATCTCTTTTACCATGAATTACAATGTCTAGTCAGTCCTTGATCTTTAAAGGTGCTCTGCATTTATGTTTTGCGGTCTCAGAAAGTGTTGTCATCCGATATTTACTATTATGGCTTGCTAGTTGATTATGCTATTGATATGGGTAATCATGAGACCTGAGAATTATTGCAAATGTGGTTAGTTATAATCTGTGCTGAAAACTTGAATGCTAGCTTGACATATTTATAACAACAAGAGCAAATAGAGTTTGTAGAAGTTTTTCTTTATTTCTTTCAGTTTGTCAACTGAATTGCTTGAGGAGAGAAGCAAGGGTTTAAGCTTGGGGGAGTTGATACGTCTCTGCCGTATCTACTTTTCCAAACAATTTTGCCCTTGTTTTGGACTCTAACTTGTATGATTTGACTGGAACTAACCCGGACTTACACTGTTTTCAGCAAAATTGCCATGATGTTGTTTTATGTGCAGAAAACAAAAGTTCTCGGAATGACCTGAAACTCCACGGAATATCTTACAATAAATAAAAAAATCCTCTCCAAAGATGAAGACTAGGGGACCCACACCCTTGCCACGAGGGTGGGGGATGCCCCCCTAGGGCGCGCCCCCTACCTCATGGGCCCCCTGGAGACTTCCCGACTCCAACTCCAACTCTATATAACTGCTTTCACGGAGAAAAAAATAGAAGAGAAGACTTCATTGCGTTTTACGATACGAAGCCGCTGCCAAGCCCTAAAACCTCTCGGGAGGGCTGATCTGGAGTCCGTTCGGGGCTCCGGAGAGGGGAATCTGTCGCCATCGTCATCATCAACCATCCTCCATCACCAATTTCATGATGCTCACCGCCATGTATGAGTAATTCCATTGTAGGCTTGCTGGACGGTGATGGGATGTGATGAGATTTATCATGTAATCGAGTTAGTTTTGTTAGGGTTTGATCCCTAGTATCCACTATGTTCTGAGATTGATGTTGCTATGACTTTGCTATGCTTAATGCTTGTCACTAGGGCCCGAGTGCCATGATTTCAGATCTGAACCTATTATGTTTTCATTAATATATGAGAGTTCTTGATCCTATCTTGCAAGTCTATAGTCACCTATTATGTGTTATGATCCGTTAACCCCGAAGTGACAATAATCGGGATACTTACCGGTGATGACTGTAGTTTGAGGAGTTCATGTATTCACTATGTGCTAATGCTTTGTTCCGGTTCTCTATTAAAAGGAGGCCTTAATATCCCTTAGTTTCCATTAGGACCCCGCTGCCACGGGAGGGTAGGACAAAAGTTGTCATGCAAGTTCTTTTCCATAAGCACGTATGACTATATTCGGAATACGTGCCTACATTACATTGATGAATTGGAGCTAGTTCTGTGTCACCCTATGTTATGACTATTACATGATGAACCACATCCGGCATAATTATCCATCACTGATCCGATGCCTACGAGCTTTCCATATACTGGTTTACGCTTACTTACTTTCCCGTTGCTATTTTTACAATCACTACAGAATACCAAAAACATTACTCTGCTTTCGTCACTCTTTTGTTACCGTTACCATCACTATCATATTACTTTGCTACTAAACACTTTGCTGCAGATACTAAGTTTCCAGGTGTGGTTGAATTGACAACTCAGCTGCTAATACTTGAGAATATTCTTTGGCTCCCCTTGTGTCGAATCAATAAATTTGGGTTGAATACTCTACCCTCGAAAGCTGTTGCGATCCCCTATACTTGTGGGTTATCAGATGCCAACTGGGGCACCCCCAAGCTTAGTTGCTTGAGTATCGTTGAAATATTTACTTGGGGTGCCTTGGGCATCCCCAAGCTTGAACTCTTGCCTCTCCTTATTCTTCCCATATCGATAACTCCTCGATCTTCGAACATTTCATACACACAAAACTTAACAAAAAACCTTGTGAGATCAGTTAGTATAATAAAGAAAATCACTACCTTTAATTAAGTACTGTTGTATACTCATTCCAACTTCATATTGGCATTATATATATTGTATTCCAACTTCACCATGGTTCATACCCCCCGATACAACCCATAGATTCATCGAAATAAACAATTTGCATAGAAGTACTGTGTAAAAATTTCAAGATTTTATCACGCTCCGATGAAAAAAATGTAAATTCAATTACTACAGCAAAAGTTTCTATTTTTACACCGCACACACCAAGCAAGTAATTTAAACATTCTATAGCCAAAACTTGGCACATTATTTTTATAATACAATGGATATATACAAGGGGATAATTATTTTTGAGAAACTTCCATGAAAAATTCTACATTGGTTCTATGAGCATGAACACAAGTGTTCAAGGTCGACCCTCACTTCTCCAATGCATAACATTCCAATCACTTCTCTTTTTGAAAAAGTTTTTAGCCATAAGAGGCAAGTAATATTTTTTGTATTTTGCATTATTTTAATATATTTTTGTTTGTTTCAGCCACAACTAAAGAAAATAAAAATAAAAGGGAAAACAAAATCCACTTAGTGAAGAAAGCAAACAAGCATACACGAGAATACTAACCCCACGCTATTACTCCCCGGCAACGGTGCTAGAAAAGAGCTTGTTAGTCCCTAAGTGCAAGGAATCATCATAGAAATTTCCAAAGGTGGAAGTGAGAAGTATGGAGTGTCGAACCCACAAGGAGCTAAAGGTAAGATCAATATTCTCTCAAGTCCTATCTGCCACTGATACGACTCTATGTATACCGAATGTTTGCTTCCATCTAGAAACAAGAAATAAAACTACGTTGTGGGTATGAAGAGAATAACTTTGCATGATATCGAAGAACTAAAACATAAAACTAGGTGCTATTAACATAAAGTTAGAATATATTACAGTATATTATAAATAGCGAGTGTGGAATAATGATGGATCGGTGTGCAGAATTATCCTAGGCAATTGTTAACAATATCAATGGTCGTTATTGCAATTTTATATGAGGGAGAGGCATAAGCTAACATACTTTCTCTTCTTGGATCATATGCACTTATGATTGGAACTCTAGCAAGCATCCGCAACTACTAAAGATCATTAAGGTAAAACGCAACCACAAAATTAAAGCATCAAGTCCCCTTTATACCATACGCAACAACCCCCTTACTCAGGTTCAAGCTTCTGACACTCTAGCAACCCGCAATAAGTGAATCATGAACGTATTGCAACATCCTGCAGCGGGAATCCTTCACGTATGGCACCCTCTTGCTTTCTCCTTCATGGCCTCTTGTGATGATGGCCCCCTCCGGCAGGGTGCCAAACAGGGCCTACATTGATTTTTTGTGGCTACAGAGGCTTGCGGCGGCGGAACTTCCAATCTAGGTTTCTTTCTGGGGTTTTTGGTATTTATAGGAATTTTTGGCGTCGGTCTTACGTTAAGGGGGTCCACGAGGCGGTGACAAGCCAGGGGGTGCGCCCTACACCCTTGCCGCTTCCTCGTGAAGCTTCTAATCCAACTCTAGTGCTTCGGGGTTCTCTGTTGGTCCATAAAAAATCACCGTAAAATTTTAGCCCATTCCAAGAACTTTTATTTCTGCACAAAAAACGACACCATGGTAGTTCTGTTGAAAACAACATCAGTCTGGGTTAGTTCTAATCAAATCATATCAAAACCATATAAAATTTTAGTAAACATGGCATGAATACTTCATAAATTATAGATACATCGGAGACGTATCAATCTCGTCGGACGCCTCGGACTCCTTGTCGGAGTCCAAACTGTCGGACAGGACCAGCTTAGGTCGGCATTGTCTCTTCGGGGCCATAGAAGGTTGAACCTCCTCGACGTCCTGGGATGCCATCATCTTCTTGGAGCGCGATGAGGCACTCTCCTCCTCATCCTCATCCTGGTCCCCCTCTATGGATGAGGTCGCAACGTCTCCGGACCGGTTTCCCAGATGAACCCTACGGCGGAGGCCCTCCCTGGTCTCTGGTACTTCTTTATTTTTGCCCTTCTTGGTGGGCACCTTATAGGGCACTACGACCAGCGGATTCTCCAGCTGCTCTGATCGGGGCTCATCTGGCAGCGGCGCTGGGCCATCGATCTTCTTGGCCTTGGCAAGCCAGCCCTGCAAAATCCGAATACAAAGTCAGGCCGAATCGAATGCGGTATGAATATTCGAACACTCCTCGGAGTAAAACCCTACTCACCTCCTTTGGGGGGTTCGCGGTGTCAAGGCCGATGTCTTTCCCCTCGACCGGCCACTCCTTCTGTGGCTGGAATAGTTGGCCCCATATTTTGTCAGGGGTCGTGCCGTAGAGGTGTTGCACGGTGGCCGGATCTTCGGGCTCGTGCTCCCACATAAGCTTGGCCCTCTCTTGGCAAGGGAGGAGCCGGCGATGGAGCATGATTTGGACCACATCAACCAGCTTCGCGTCGGTCTCTATTATGTTGTCGACGCGCTTCTGCAACACCTTCGTGTGGGCGACACACCCCCAGTCCGAGGCCTTGGTGGTCCATGAGGCCAACCTAGTAGGGGGTCCGGACCTGAATGTGGGGGCTGCTCCCCATGTGGCCTCCCTCAGCTCGGTGATGTAAAACCCCTCCTTTTGACACATTCGGACGGTGTCGACGAAGTGTCCGTCCAGCCAGTGGACCCGTGTCAGTTTACTAATCATGGCCCCTCCATAGTTCACATGCTTGCCACCAACCACCTTGGGCTTGACGATGAACACCTTGAGCCATAAACTAAAGTATGGACGAACTCAAAGGAGCGCTTCACGGACTAGGATGAAGGTCGAGATGTGGAGGATGGAATTGGGGGCTAGATCGTGAAAGTCTAGCCCATAAAAGAACATCAACCCCCTTACAAAGGGGTGTAAGGGAAATTCGAGCCCCCTAAGGAAATGGGGGAGGAATACGACCCTTTTGCCCCGCTCGGGCATGGGGATGATCTGGCCCTCTTCAGGGGCCTGACCGGCGATGTTGGCCAACAAATAGCCGGCCTCCTTCAGCTTCAAGATGTCCCACTCGGTGACGCTGGAGGCCTCCCACTTCCCATTGGCTCCGGATCCAGCCATGGTCGAAGGAGGCAAGGAGGGATTCGCTGTGGAAGCAGAAAGGGCGCTAGAGATCTAAAGGTCTATGTAGGCGGGAGATGAAAGAGGGCGTGGGATGTGGACTGTAGCAGCTCTCCCTTTATAGACCGATGATACGCCTGGGATTTCCTTTTTCCATGCTGTTGGCTTCTCCAATTCCCGATATGCCCGCGATGTTATGAGCGGGGAGGGGAATCGGAATCATTAACCACATCCCCCCAAAAGTGGGACCTGATCTCCACCTCCAGGGGACATGTCAAACGTGGCATCGGACTCAAGCCGCGCTTTGAGAAATAGTTGTTCTACGGTGTTATGGCCAGATGTGACTCTTCGTTGAAGCAGAAAAAGTTGTCAGATGAAGGCATCATTTGTGCTTGAATGGTATTTTTTATTGCCTTCAGTGTTAAGTAAAACTACCGTTTCAGATTTCGGACATCACTTGATTCCGAACATGGGTGAAACATACTGAAGAACTCGCCTCGTAAACCGAATACTGGTCGGATGAGTGGATGCCGGATACAATCCCCGTTGTTGGAGGCAAGTTCGGGGGCTACTGAGGGAGTCTTGGACTAAGGGGTCCTCGGGGGGACGACCTACTGTACATGGGCCGGACTGGTGGATACGTATAGTGACAGGAGATCTATGAAGCCATGGTGTGCCCTCCAAGTCAAGAAGGCGCAGGATCTCTTTAATCCCTTATTGTAATCTTGTGACGCCCCCGATTCGATTGTACACTAATCATACACACAAACGTGTACGATCAAGATCAGGGACTCACAGGAAGATATCACAACACAACTCTACAAATAAAATAAGTCATACAAGCATCATATTACAAGCCAGGGGCCTCGAGGGCCCGAATACAAGAGCTCGATCATAGACGAGTCAGCAAAAGCAACAATATCTGAGTACAGACATAAGTTAAACAAGTTGCCTTAAGAAGGCTAGCACAAACTGGGATACAGATCGGAAGAGGCGTAGGCCTCCTACCTGGGATCCTCCTAAACTACTCCTGGTCGCCGTCAGCGGGCTGCACATAGTAATAGGCACCTCCCGAGTAGTAGTAGTCGTCATCGACAGTGGCATCTGGCTCCTGGGCTCCATCATCTGGTTGTAGCAATCGGATATAGGAAAGGGGAAAAAGGGGAAGAAAAGCAACCATGAGTACTCATCCAAAGTACTCGCAAGCAAGGAGCTACACTACATATGTATGCATTGGCATCAAATGGAATAAGGGTATCATATGTGGACTGAACTGCAGAATGCCGGAATAAGAGGGGGATAGCTAGTCCTTTCGAAGACTACGCTTCTGGTAACCTCCATCTTGCAGCAGGAGAAGAGAGTAGATGGTAAGTTCACCAAGTAGCATCGTGTAGCATAATCCTAACCGATGATCCTCCCCTCGTCGCCCAGTGAGAGAGCGATCACCGGTTGTATCTGGCACTTGGAAGGGTGTGTTCTATTAAGTAACCGGTTCTAGTTGTCATAAGGTCAAGGTACAACTCCAAGTCGTCCTGTTACCGAAGATCACGGCTATTCGAATAGATTAACTTCCCTACAGGGGTGCACCACATATCCCAACACGCTCGATCCCATTTGGCCGGACACACTTTCCTGGGTCATGCCCGGCCTCGGAAGATCAACACGTCGCAGCCCTACCTAGGCACAACAGAGAGGTCAGCACGCCGGTCTAAATCCTATGGCGCAGGGGTCTGGGCCCATCGCCCATTGCACACCTGCATGTTGCGTACGCGGCCGGAAGCAGAACTAGCCCCCTTAATACAAGAGCAGGCTTACGGTCCAATCCGGCGCGCGCCACTCAGTCGCTGACGTCTCAAAGACTTCGGCTGATACCACGACGTTGAGTGCCCATAACTGTCCCCGCGTAGATGGTTAGTGCGTATAGGCCAGTAGCCAGACTCAGATCAAATACCAAGGTCTCGTTAAACGTGTTAAGTATCCGCGAACACTGTCCAGGGCCAGGCCCACCTCTCTCCTAGGTGGTCTCAACCTGCCCTGTCGCTCCGCCACAAAGTAATAGTCGGGGGCCGTCGGGAACCCAGGCCCACCTCTACCGGGATGGAGCCACCTGCCCCTTCAGCCCCCAACTCCAAACAGTACCACAGGTAATGTAACTGTGTAAAGTATATAGTATATGCCCGTGATCACCTCCCGAAGTGATCACGGCCCAGTACACTACTAGGAAAAGGCCTACTAATGGCGCACCTAATTTGGCCATTAATGGCGCATTAGTGGTGCGCCATTATTAGCACGCCATTAGTATATTTTACTAATGGCGCACCACAGGTGCGCCATTAGTATCTGGTATACTAATGGCGCACCCCAGATGCGCCATTAGTATATACAACAGTGCGCCATTAGTATGCCTCCCAGGGGGCCATGTATACCCAGGTGCTTTGGCATACTAATGGCGCACGACATCAGGATGCGCCATTAGTAACTTCGGCATACTAATGGCGCACTCTTTAATGATGCGCCATTAGTATCCTTTGGCATACTAATGGCGCACTATGATGTGATGCGCCATTAGTATGAATATTAGGTTTTGTTTATTTTTTTATTTTCTGTTTTTTGCACAGGTTACAAAATGTATAATTGGACAAAATATAGACACCACACATCAACAACAGATTCATCGAATACAATAGAAGATTAGTCTCTGAATACAATTCATCATTTTAGTCTCCGAATACAAGTCATCATATTAGTCTCTGAATTGAAAAGACCGAACAAAGATAGAACATTATATTACAAGTCTCGAGACCGCGAGTTTGTCTTCACATTACAAGTCGATATCGATCATCTAAACTACCATCACATAAAAGAGAGCTGCGGTCATCACGATGAGCATCATCATGATGAAACTCGTCTTCATCCGGTTCCTCCAACGCTCCCTCCCATCTCCTACTAGATAGCGTACTAATCCCCTGGATCCACGCACTAATCCCCTGGATCAAGGTAGGCACAATGGCGGTGATCGTCGCTCCGAGTTGTTGTTGCACTTGCTCTTGGACAATCTCCGGAATCCGTTCCACCTGTGCCCTGAGTTCTTGAACCTCGCACGCCTGGCTTTCCGAGCTGGTCTTTTTCTCCTTTCGCCCACCAGTGTTATAGTATGACGACCATTTTGTCGACAAGCCTTTGCCGGCCACACGACCAGCTGACGTCGGCTTACTGAGCTTATCCTTGTTCTTCATTACATTCAACGCCCTATTTAGAGTGGTGTCCCAAGGGTTGCTCTTAGTCGACCCCGCGCTACTGCTTTCAGTCGCTTGTGGAAGGAATGTGAACCATTTAGAAATTTGGCTTCATTAATTAGAATGCAACCATATGGAGCTAATTACGCGGGGGTGTATTCCTTACCAGAACAAGCTCAAGCGCCCTGGTCTTCGGATCCGTAGTAAGCTCCTTTGTTTTCGGGTCCTTCATGTACCGGGCCCTGACAAAGTTCCTGGTCTGCTTGTCACCGTATTTATCGAAGAGGGGCGGTAGGCCTTGCTCGGCACGGTCCGCCTCCTCCTTGTCCCATATAGGCTCCGCCACTCTGTAACCGCCGGGACCGAGTGTGTGTTCCCCTAAGTTCAGCTCCCGCATTTCTTTCCCCCACTTACTTGATTCGGAGCTGGCGGTGCTCGAGCAATTGATCTTGAAGTCATTGTAGTCATCTTTAGTGATCGAAGGATTTTTCTCCTTGATCTTCTCATAACTCTCACCTTTCTCGATCATTCTCTTCACATTGCTTTTCCAAGTAGACAGGGCCGTGCTCATATTCGTGAGGGCAGCATTGTTCACTTTATTCCCTTTGAGGCTTGTGTTTTCAAATTCAGCGGGGAACTTGTATCGTTTGTGCAGCTTCGTGAAGAGGAGGTTGCGCAAATTCCCTCGGTCAGGATGCCTGAGGTTCTCGGTGTTGATCGAGACGGTGCTCCAGAGAATGCACCCAAGCTGAAGCGAGTACCCCTTGACTATTCGTTCGGGCGCCGTTGGATTCCCGTTGGAGTCCACTTCAGTAACTTCCTCCTTGAGGGTGCGGAGCACGGTCAGGCGCCGGTCCTTCCGTTGCCTCTTCGGTTGGCTGCCATCTGTGCGTGCGCCGCCATCATCAGTGGTGGCATCCTCGGCGGCACCATCAGTGGTGGCATCAGTGGGGTCATCCTCGGCGGTACCATCAGTGGTCTCAGGATCGGTGGGGAAGGCGGCGTCCTCATACAAGTGAGGTTGTTCCTCCATCTCCTGGGACAGCTCCCAGAATTTCTTGCCGCCCGAACCCCCGGCCTCATCGTTGTTGGCCATGTTTCTCTATAAATAGGAACAAAGTTTGGTCAAAAAGTTGGTTATTGTCAAGGAACAAGATCTCTAAGTTGACCAAATAACCTAATTCTCGAGGAATGTCGCCAAAAAGTTGGTTATTGTCAAGGAACAATTGAGAGATGTTTGTGATACTGCCTAGGTGTTTTGGGATAGAACCTGTTAGTGTGTTGTTGCTAAGGTCCAAGTCCACGTTCTCAGGGTAACCTAGTTCTTGAGGGGTGTGTCTAGAAAGTTGGTTGTTGCAAAGATACAAGGTTGTGAGTTTGGTCAAATTGCCTATGATGTTTGTGATATTGCCTTGGATCTTGAAGGCACTGTTGCATGATGCCTTCCTAACCCCCTTCTTCTTGTCTCCTCTCACTATCTCTCTCACACACATGGCAAGCAAGGGTGTCTGAGTGTGTGAAAAAAATACTAAACTAATCCAACCACTAAAGCAAATTAATTTTTATTTCGGTTGAGAATCGGGCACCTTCTAGGTCAAGAAAATTGGGCATGACCTTTGCTAATTTTCTTGACCTAGGAGTGCCCCATTTCTCAACCGAAACGGAAATTAATCAACGTTTCAGGAGGAAGGGGTTATTTTAGAAGATCACAAGTAGCAGCAGCATCACTTGACAAAATCACAACTAGCAGCAGCAACTCGCAGATAGCAGCAGCAGCATCACTTGACAAGTTTCAGACCACATAAATAGCACAAGTGACATGAAAATTCACTTGTAGTGTACTGATAGCACAAGTGACATGAAAATTCCTTTTACTGTCAAAAAACTACTAATATCACAGGTGACATGAAAATTCAGGAGTAGGAGATCACAAAGGCCATGTCATGCTTGGCAATATTTGTTTACTGAAACTAAATGAACATTTTACTGTCAATAAAAATGTTTTACATATCCTGCAGACAAGTGCAACCACCGGTAGAGGAGTTTCAGCTGTTTCTTTGAACATTTTACTGTCATCACTTACTGAACCTTTTACATATGCACAGGTTTTAGCTAATTTGAACATTTCACAAGGAATGCCATCACTTACTGAACCTTTTACATATCCTGCAGACAAGTGCAACCATCGGTAGAGGAGTTTCAGCTGAGATGGCTCACGTATGGAACAAGTGAAGCACTACTCCCTGATCACGGTGTTGTTGTGCTAAATTAAGACACATGTGCTCTGCCATTTCTCAGTACCAATGGTTGATCATAATGCTTTCTTTTGCTTTAAAAATGCGTGTGGAGGACCAATGGCGCCCTCTTGCTACACATTGTCCCCAGATGTATCGTGGATTCAGGGGCTACAGCCTAACCCTGTTAAAATGTTTTATTGCTGAAGTTATTATCTGGTCTTAGTAGTACATCTTATAGTAAACAGGAGATGGCACCATCATCGTGATTTTGAGTGAAATGCACTTGCAACCTAACTGGAGATGGTACTATCCTTGTGATTTGAGTGAAATGCACTTGCAACCGAAAGGCCGAAAGGCAGGCCGGTTTGCTCTTCTATGAAAATGGCACACCTTTTCATGGCATATTGTATGAAAGACATAACTATGGGGGTTTTACATATCTGTTTCTTTGAACATTTTACTGTCAATAAAAATGATGTACTGCCGCTTTCAGTTAATTCAACTTAGCTAAAACCTTTTACTGTCAAATAGTGCTAATGTTTACTCTATGAAATAAACTACTCCTCCTCTCTTCTCTTCTTTAGTTAATTAGGAATAGTTTTAGAGGTACCTAACTGAAACTATTTATCATGTTGACAACAGTAGCACGTGGACCTATCATGGGGATTCCACTAAAAATGCCACTTGCAAATACAGAAACAGAACTAAATTGTTTTCTTTATTTTTATACCAACTATGGGAAGGACATAATACCAATGCTTACAGAAAAGAAATCTGTGTGCTCAACAAAACTTAGGCATTGATCCTATAACTCATCGTGCCAGAGAGAGAGAGAGAGGGGGGGGGGGGTCTGACCTGCTGCTGTGCGTCCGAGGCACGGTGCGTGGGAGGTTTGCCGGTGATGGATGTCGCCTGCCTGCCGGTGACGAATGCCGCTTGCCTAGATGCAAATGGGGGTTGAGTGAGTCACAGCAGGCAGGGGAAGGTACATGAATGGAGAGAGAGAGAGAGAGAGGCTTACTGACCTGCTGCTGTCCGGCGGCGGCTGGTCCAGATCCAGGAGCCTCTGTGGCCGCGTGGTGAGAGGGCGAGGCGGAGGTAAAGAGCGGGATGGGGCGCGGGGAGGATGCCGGGGAGTGGGGCTCGGGGAGGATGTCGGGGCGGCGGGGCGGGGTCGAGGCGGCGTCGGGGCGGGGTCGGGGCGGCGGGGCAACGTCGAGGCGGCGTCGGGGTGGCGGGGCAGCGTCGAGGCGGCGGGGCAGCGGCGTCGGGAGAGGAGAGGGGAAGGGGATCAAGGGCGAGGGCTAGGGAGAGACAGGGGATAGGGAGGGGCCGGGGAGGGAATATGGATGGGGCCGGGCACAATACTAATGGCGCACCACCCCTCGGTGCGCCATAAGTATCTCCATACTAATGGCGCACCTCACCCTGGTGCGCCATTAGTATTTTTTTTTCTACTCGAGCCAACAGGTTATCTTCCACCTGACCTGATCCACACCAAGCCCCCTCTACTAGCTTGACTGGTCAGTAGCCAGTTCTCACACCAGGAGGTCCTGGGTTCGATTCCCAGGCTCCAAAAATTTTTTTTATGCATTTAAAATGCTGTTTGATACTTATTTGTGTTTAAATATGTTCAAACATGTTTAAATCATAATAGTAATATTTTTTTATAAGACAGTAATAATTTTTTAAAAAATATCATCAAACAGTAATGCCGGTGGAGCGGGGGAGGGTGCGCGCGGTGCGGGGGGTCGGCGGCGGCGGTTGAGTAGGGGAGGGGTGCGGGGGGTCGGCGGCGGCCGGTGGACCGGGGGGTGCTCGGCGGCGAGGGGGACCGGATCTGGCGAGGTGGGATAGCGATCGAGATCGAGGGGGATCGAGATCGAGTGTCCATGAAATTTAAAAATATTCATGATAGTTCAAAAACTGCCCATGAAATACAATCGAGAAATGAAGGCTACGATTCAAATACAATCGATCTTAGCTAGGTATCTATTCACAATCTTCTTGCCCTTCTTTTTCGCAAATGGAGTTCTTCTGTGGAATGGGCGTCCTTTAGGTAGGGTGGTCCTGCTTCTTCTTGTGGTGTATGATGCTACTTCATGATCGTCGTCATGTTCGATCCTCGGGTCGCCGTACTTGTCGAAGTAGTGCTCATTGGCTACTCCATCCATTCCAATGATCTTCCTTTTGCCTCTCCTCAGGACAACACGACTGGGCTTTGACGGGTCGGTAATGAAGAAGCATTGGTCCACTTGGGAAGCCAGTACCCATGGCTCATTTTTCGCGGTGACGTTTGCGCCCGCGGTCTTGGATTTGGCTTCGGGTATAACCATGGTGGTGAAATACCGGTCTTCTTTTAGGACGCTCTTGGCCCATCTGACACGGAACATCGAGACCTTCTCTCCAGCGTAACTCAGCTCCCAGATCTCCTCGATCCTTCCGTAGTATCTGTCCTTGTCGTTACCGGTGTAGGATTCCATCGTTACCCCGGAGTTCTGATAACCATCACTCTTCATGTCCTTGGTCTTGGTGTAGAATGTGTAGCCGTTGATATCGTACGCCTCATAGGTCATCAGGTTGTGCTCGGCGCCCTGTGACAAGGCGAATATGAGTTGTTCTTCCGCGGAAGAATCCTCATGTAAAGGGTACGACAGAAGCTTCTGCTTGAACCAACGCGTGAAACATGAGTTGTGCTCTTTGAGTATATCTCCGACCATCCTCTGTTGGCCTCGGTCATTGTACGTCTTCTTAATAAAGGTTTTGTGCTGTACCACCCAAGGATCGACCACGTCTATGTGTTGTAGCGCGACTAGGTTTGCTCTTTCAAAGTCGGCGAGTCGACCCTCGAAGTAGACATGCATTTCGCGACGACCCTCACGGTGACCCCATCCAGCGAGCCTGCCGAGGTGCCTGTTGACGGGCAGACCAACGGGGTTCTCGATGCCTAGATAATTCATGCAGTAGGAGATGCACTCTTCGGTCAGAAAGCCCCTGGCTATGCTTCCCTCTGGACGTGACATGTTGTGAACGTATCCTTTGATGACACCATTCATCCTTTCGAACGGCATCATGCTGTGCAGGAATGTCGGCCATGATATGGACCAGCAGATGCACCATAACGTCGAAGAATGCGGGCGGGAAGTACATCTCAAGCTCGCATAGTATCACCACGATCTCTTCCTGTAGCCTTCTGAGTTGCCTCACGCCAACAGACTTCCGAGAGATGACGTCGAAAAAGTTGCATAGGCCAAATAGGGTTTCACGGACGTGCGCGTCCATGATCCCACGGAGTGCAACTGGAAGTATCTGTGTCATCAGCACGTGACAGTCGAGAGACTTCATCCCGCTGAACTTCAGCTTTGCTGGGTCTAGGTATCAGCTTATCTTCCCCGCGTAACCGTAAGGAAGTTTTACTCCTACGAGGCAGGTGAAAAACTGCTCGATCTCCTCCTGACTTAGAGTGAGGCACGTGGGAGGGTAGTCATTTCCGGTCTTCTTGGCCTTTTTGCCTTTGTGACGACTTTCCGTGTCCTGCTTCGCCTCATCATCATCATCATCATCATGATCATCATATATAGCGTGAAGCTCCTGCCTGATGCTCATTGATTTCAAGTCTGCCCTTGCTTTCGGCCCATCTTTGGTCCTCTCTGGCATGTTGAGCAGGGTACCAAGCAGACTCTCGCACATGTTCTTCGTGATATGCATGACATCAAGGCTGTGAGGCACACGGTGGATCTTCCAGTATGGCAAGTCCCAGAAAACAGACCTTGTTTTCCGTACCTTCAGCAGCGGCTCTGGCGCCTTTCGCTTCTTTCCCGGCTCTGGCGCCTTTTGCTTCTTTCCCGGCAGTGGGCAGTCTTTCCAATTTTTCAACAGCTCGTCTATTTCCTCGCCGCTCCTCGTACGCGGGCGTCCTCGGGGTTCGGTTTCACGATCGAACAGATCCTTGCGTTTTCTCCACGGGTCATCGTCGCGAAGCCACCTTCGATGTCCCATGAACACGGTTTTCGAAGACCCGGGATCTCTATCTAGCTGGCGATACGTTGTGTCATCCATGCACCTGACGCATCCAGAAAATCCGTGGACCACCTGCCCCGCGACATATCCGTAACCGAGATAGTCGTGCACCGTCGTGAGCAGCGCGGCTCTCATAGGAAAATATTCTTTCTCTGCGGCGTCCCACGTATTGGCTGGCGTTTTCCACAACGTGTCAAGCTCCTCTTTCAGCAGCCCCAGATACAGATTGATGTCGTTCCCTGGTTGTTTCGGTCCTTCAATTAGCATACTCATGTGAATGTACTTCCTCTTCATGCACAACCAGGGGGGAAGGTTGTACATCCACACAAACACAGGCCAGGTGCTATGTGTGCTTCTCTGGCTGCCAAACGGATTGACTCCATCGGTGCTCGCGCCCAGCACGATGTTCCTTAGATCATTCCCAAACTCTGGGTCTTCGAAGTTCAACGCTTGCCACTGGCTCGCATCCTTAGGGTGACTCAGCATCTTGTCTTTTTTATCTATCTCCGGATCATTTGTGTCATCTTCTCGCTTCTTCTCCTCCCTATCTGCGTGCCAACGTAGGAGCTTTGCTACCTTAGGGTCCGCTAAATACCGCTGTAGACGAGGAGTGATCGGAAAGTACCACACCACTTTTTGAGGAGCTTTCTTCCTCTTCTTGTATCGAGTGACGCCGCACACCGGACATATGGTAGACTCCGCGTGCTCGTCCTGATAAATGATGCACTTGTTCATGCACACATGGTATTTCACGTGCGCCAAATCCAGAGGACACACGATTTTCTTCGCCTCCTCCAAACTGGTCGGGCACTTGTTCCCCTCGGGAAGACGTTCGTGTCAGAATGACATGTTCTCGTCGAAGCATGCGTCGGTCATTTTGTGTTTTACCTTCACCTCCAGAGACATGAGCGTTACTTTCAGGCGGGTATCCTCGGGCCTGCATCCTTCATACAATGGAGTAACCGCGTCTAACTCAAGTTGATCCATCTTGGCTTTCTCTCGGGCGGCAGCTCTTGCGTTATCCGTCTGCTTGAGAAGCAGCTCTTGAATATGAGGGTCCTGCACCCAGCCCATCGATGGTCCAGCGTCGTCTGCTCCGCCGGCATCATCATCTTCATGATCATGCCCGTCGACTGCTCCGGCATCTTCCTCATCATCATGTCCTGCATCTTCTACATGATGACTGTGTACAACATCACCGTCGTGATCATCTCCTGGGGATTCTTCGTCTTCTCGCCCGCCCGAGCCGCGGTGGTTGTCTTTCTGCCCTTCCTCATTTCTTGCCCGGCCCCCATGGACGACTTCGTAGTCATCTACATCACCTTGCCACCGATAGCCATCCATGAAACCACGCAAGAGCAGGTGGTCCCGCACCTGCCCGGATTCCGGGTCCGCAATAAGGCTCTTCAGCTTGCATCTTCGACACGGACATCTTATCTCCGTCTCGTTCTTTTGAAGCATCTCGGCCTTCGCGGACCTCAAAAACCTATTCACGATGCCTTCGGTCATCATGCGGACCATGGTCGCCTGCGGGGTAGAGCAAAACGACATTTTAGAACCAAGAAAAAATTTGGCATGACTTTCCCTAAAAATAGGACCAAAAAGAATGCTTAATGCCAAAATTCTCGCCGAAACGGAAATGAATCAACATTCCGGCAAAATATTGGCAACTATCGAATTTAAAATACCGGTACACCTCCAAACACAAACACATATGCAACACCAAAAACATATGCAACACCACGAACATACATAGATCTAGCTAGGCCATAAAAAGTGCATGTGCACATTGTTGTAGGGAGAACAACATAAATATAGCTTCCCCCCTTACTTACCTATCAAAACAAGGTAATTTAACCACTTAAATTGAATGAATCTATGGTGGAAATGAGGTGAAAAAGAGGAGGCACCCGAGACAAGGAGGAGGTGGAGAGAATGAAGTGGGGAGAAAGTGAGTGTGGGTAGGAGAGGTTGTCCAAAATATCTTGTTGCTGCCCACTTACTAATGGCGCACCAACTCTAAATGCGCCATTAGTAATCCAGGTTACTAATGGCGCACCTCCTGGTGGTGCGTCATTAGTAGTTTTGCAAAAAAAAATACTAATGGCGCACTGTCCCACAGTGCGCCATTACTAGTTTAAACTAGTAATGGCGCACAGTGGGACAGTGCGCCATTAGTAGTTTTGCAAAAAAGGGAATAAAAAATATAATTAAAAAAACAACATTAGTGGTGCACTTTCCGGCAGGTGCGCCATTACTAGTTACAACTAGTAATGGCGCACTTTGTCTGGATGCGCCATTAGTATGTTTGGACAGGCGCACTAGTTAAATTTTTTTTGATACTAATGGCGCACCCGGGGCCAGGTGCGCCATTAGTAGTTTCAACTCTAATGGCGTATCAGTAGGTAGTGCGCCATTAGTATATACTAATGGCGCACCGCTTGTCTGGTGCGCCATTAGTATCAATCCCATCTATAGCCCTTTTTCTAGTAGTGGTAGTATAGCATGGCAGACGGACAAGAGTGTAGGGCCACTGATGGAACACTAGCATCCTATACTAAGCAGTAGGATAGCAGGTAATGGTAACAACAGTAGTAGCAAGGACACGCTATGCATCAGGATAGGAATAACGGAAAGTAGTAACATGCTACACTACTCTAATGCAAGCAGTATAGAGAAGAGTAGGCGATATCTGGTGATCAAAGGGGGGGCTTGCCTGGTTGCTCTGGCAAGAGAGAGGGGTCGTCAACACCGTAGTCGTACTGGGTAGCAGCGGCGTCGGTCTCGGTTTCTAGCGAGAGAAGAGGGGGAAGAAACAATAAATATAATGCAAACAAATGCATGACATGACAAAGCGTGATGCTAGGTGTGCCCTAACGCGGTACGAGGTGGTACCGGTGAAGGGGAAAACATCCGGAAAAGTATCCCCGGTGTTTCTCGTTTTCGGGCAAAGGAGCCGGAGGGGGAAAGTTGCATGTTTGCTATGCTAGGGATGCGTGGCGGACGAACGGGCTGTGTATCCGGGTTCGTCTCGTCGTTCTGTGCAACTTTCATGTACAATGTTTTTCCATCCGAGCTACGGTTTATTTTATATAAATTTTAAAAGATTTAAATCATTTTTAGAATTTATTTAATTAATTTAATCAACATTATCCAGAATAGTGCTTGCTGACGTCAGCATGACGACAGCATGAGGTCAGCAGTTGACCTAGTCAACCTGATAGGTGGGTCCCGTTCGTCATTGACACATTTAATTAACAGGTTAATTAAACAGGGTCAATTAGTTTAATTAGTGGTTAGGTTAATCTAATCAGGATTAAATAGTTTAATTAATTCTTTAATTAATTAATTAAGTTTAATTAAGTCAATTAATTAATTTTATTTATTTATTTTTTAATATTTTTTTTGATAAAATGTTCTGGGCACGGGGCCCATCTGTCATAGGCCCAAGGGGCCAATCGGGCAAACGGGCGTGCGGGCGCACAAGTGTGGTGCCCGTGCCCGAGCCCAACCACGGGCGCGGCCGCGGAGTGGCCGGCCGGCCTGTGCTGCGCCCTGCAGCGGCGAGCCGAGGCGGTGGCCGGACGTGGGAGGACGGCGCATGTGCGCGGCGAACGGCGGGGAGAGCGGCCGCGGGGTGGGCGCGGCCTGGCGCCGGCGCGGGCGCCGGAGGTGGAGCAATGGCGACTCGAGGGGGGGGCGACGGCAGAGGGGCGGACGCTGGGGCGCGTAGGGAGGCGGCGGTGGCCGGAGCGCGCGGCAAGGCGAGGTCAGAGGCGAGCGGGCGCGGCAGCAGCGCAGCAGCATACGCGCGCGGGGGAGGCGATGCGCCATCGGCGATGGTCGAGCGCGGCCCGCAGGGGGCCGCGGCGGGCGCGGCACGTGTGTGCGCGGGTGGCGGCCGGAGCATGACCGGCGCAGGGAAGGGGGTAGTAGGTGCGAGCGGCCGAGCGCGTGTGCGGCAGAGCGGGGCAGAGGAGGAGGAGCAGCGCTCACGGTGGGGTTGTAGGGGTTCGGGGGCAGCGTGTTCGTGGAGGAAGGCCAGGACGCGACGACGACGACGGTGGGCGGCTCCGACGAAGCGGAAGGGGCTCGAGGCGGCGACGGTACGACGCTGGCGGCGTTCACGGGGGTCGGCGCAGAGGGGGGGAGGGCGTCGTGATGAGGGGGTGGAGGGGCGAGGAGGCAACGACGATCAGGGGCGGCGGCTTTGATGTCGAGCGGCGGGGCGGCGTCGGCCGGAACCGGGCGCGGTCAGGCGCGATCCCGATCCAGGAGGGGATCAGGGAAGTGGGTGGGGGGAGTGGGGATCGTGGGTAGGTTAGGGTTACAGGGGGAGTGGATAAGGAGGGGGTAGTGGGCCGGCCGGCTGGGCCTGGTGGGCGAGTGGGCTGGCCCACTGGGTCTGCTGGCCCGAGGGGTCTTCCTCTCTCCTTTCTTCCAATTTTAGTTTTAGTTTTTCTGTTTTGTTTTTATCTATTTGCATTTCTATTTTAAAACATTTTAAATTATTTAGACATTTTATAAAATGTGTTTGCTGCACCATAATTACCTTTGTAATATTTGGCAACCACCGAACATTTTTGTTTCAATTTTTGAAAACTTTTATTGTCGACATTAATTTTAAATTTGAATTTGACGTGGTTTGAACTAACGGAGTTTAGCAACAGTAATCGGGATGACGTGGCATGATTAGCGTGGGATTACTGTAGCAAGATTATCCGGGCGTTACAAATCTCCTCCACTACAAGAAATCTCATCCCGAGATTTAGGAGGTAGAAGGAAACAGTGCGGGGTATTCATCACGCAGGCGGTCCTCGCGTTCCCAAGTGGCTTCGTCTTCAGAGTGATTCGACCACTGGAGTTTGAGGAACTTGGTCGCCTTCTGACGTGTGCGGCGTTCAGCTTGGTCAAGAATGCGGATCGGATGCTCTTTATAGGAGAGGTCCTGTTGCAATTCAAGCACTTCATGATCCACTGCTCGGATTGGATCCTTGAAGCAACGGCGGAGTTGTGACACATGGAACACATCGTGAACCTGAGAAAGGTTCGGAGGAAGCTCCAGTTGATATGCCACTTTTCCACGCCTTTCGAGAATAGTGAAGGGACCGATATAGCGAGGAGCTAGCTTGCCCTTTATCCCAAAGCGGTGAGCACCCTTCATTGGTGTAACTCGAAGATAAGCCTTTTCGCCAGGTTGATAGACCATGTCTTGGTGATGACGGTCATACTGACTTTTCTGACGTGACTGTGCAGTCTTGAGATTCTCGTGAATAATGCGAACTTGTTCTTCGGCCTGTTGGATAATATCCGGACCGAAGAGTGGTCGTTCCCCCGTTTCTGACCAGTTCAGAGGGGTTCGACACTTTCGTGCATATAGCACTTCGAAGGGGGACATCTTCCGACTAGCTTGATAGCTATTATTATAAGAGAACTCGGCATATGGAAGAGATTCCTCCCATTTCTTGCCGAATGATATTACACAAGCTCGAAGCATGTCTTCGAGAACTTGGTTGACACGTTCAACCTGTCCTTGCGACTAAGGATGAAACGCAGTGCTGAACGACAGATGAGTTCCCATAGCTTCTTGGAAACTCGCCCAAAACCTTGAAGTGAATAAGCTGCCACGGTCTGAACTGATAACCAGTGGAATACCGTGAAGTGAAACAATTCTGGCCATGTAGAGAGTAGCAAGCTGACTAGCAGTGATTGTCTCTTTGACCACCAGAAAATGGGAAACTCTGGGGGAGGGGGAGCGAGTGCTCTAGGAGGAACAATATGGAGGTTCAGCTTTCTAAATTCTTCGACAAGCGAGAGCTGAACTTTGTGAACCTGGAGGTGGTTGCAGTAAGACTTGCGGCTCAAGGCATCAGCCATTATATTAGCCTTGCCGGGGGTATAGGATATACCCACGTCAAAGTCTGCAACAGTCTCCATCCATCTCTGCTGATGGAGGTTCAGATCTGGCTGAGTAAACAGATACTTCAGACTTTGGTGGTCGGTGAAGATCTCGCAATGATTATCGAGAAGGTAATGTCGCCACTGCTTTAGTGCATGAATGACAGCAGCAAGCTCGAGGTCGTGAACTGGGTAGTTTTCTTCGTGAGGGCGCAGTTGACGAGAGGCATAAGCAATCACTCTGCGCTCTTGCATTAGGACACAGCCTAATCCTTGACGGGAAGCATCGCAGTAAATGACAAAGTCCTTCTTAGTATTAGGTGGAGCAAGCACGGGGGCAGAGGTCAACTTGTCTTTGAGCACCTGAAAACTTTCCTGACACTTGTCTATCCATTCGAACTTGACACCCTTATGCAACAGATTAGTCAGAGGCCTAGCAATCTTGGAGAAGTTCTCGATGAATCGACGGCAATAGCTGGCGAGACCGAGAAAACTTCGGAATTGCTTGACATTCTTCGGAGGAGTCCAATCGAGAATAACCTGAACTCGTTCAGGGTTGACGGCAATACCATCCTTGGAGATGACATGCCCAAGATAGGTTACTTCGGGGATCCAGAATTCACACTTGGAATACTTAGCATACAGTTCGTGCTCTCGAAGCTTTACTAGCACAAGACGAAGATGTCCAGCATGTTCTTCCTCGTTCTTGGAAAATACAAGGATATCGTCCAGATAAACCACGACGAACTTGTCGAGGTAATCCATGAATATATAGTTCATCAGACGAGACAAGGTGGCGGGAGCATTCGTTAAGCCGAATGACATGACGGTGTACTCATATGATCCATACGGAGTCACGAAGGCGGTGTTTGGGATATCCTCTTCACGAACACAGATCTGGTGGTAACCCAACCTCAAATCGAGTTTGGAGAACACTAATGAGCCAGCCGGTTGATCATAAAGATCATTGATCCGAGGAAGAGGATATTTATTCTGAATGGTAGCTTGGTTTATAGGACGGTAGTCTTGGACTAATCGGTTTGTCCCATCCTTTTTCTTAACAGAGAGAGAATGTGCTCCCCAAGGAGAGCAACTTGGGCGAATGAAACCTTTGACAAGAGATTTGTCGATTTCCTCCTTAAGCTCGATGAGTTCATGCGGCGGCATCTTATAGGGTCGTTTAGCTATAGGGGTGGTGAGGGAGTCCTGGATTAGGGGGTGTTCGGGTAGCTGGACTATACCTTCAGCCGGACTCCTGGACTATGAAGATACAATATTGAAGACTTCGTCCCGTGTCCGGATGGGACTTTCCTTGGCGTGGAAGGCAAGCTTGGCGATGCGGATATTCAAGATCTCCTACCATTGTAACCGACTCTATGTAACCCTAACCCTATCCGGTGTCTATATAAACCGGAGGGTTGTAGTCCGTAGGAAATCAACTCCATATACAACAATCATACCATAGGCTAGCTTCTAGGGTTTAGCCTCCTTGATCTCGTGGTAGATCTACTCTTGTACTACCCATACCATCAATATTAATCAAGCAAGACGTAGGGTTTTACCTCCATCAAGAGGGCCCGAACCTGGGTAAAATATCGTGTTCCCTGCCTCCTGTTACCATCCGGCCTAGATGCACAGTTCGGGATCCACTACCCGAGATCCGCCGGTTTTGACACCGACATTGGTGCTTTCATTGAGAGTTCCTCTGTGTCGTCGCCTTTAGGCCCAATGGCTCCTTTGATCATCAACAATGATGCGGTCCAGGGTGAGACTTTGCTCCCCGGACAGATCTTCGTCTTCGGCGGCTTCGCTTTGCGGGCCAATTCGCTCGGCCATCTGGAGCAGATCGAAAGCTACGCCCCTGGCCATCCGCGGAGACTTGATCTTCGACGGGCTCGAGCCACGGCCAAGCGCGCCACACTATCTCGAGGGGCATGATCTAGCTCTGCCCCCGGAAAGTGTCCTGGAGGCCGCACACGCATCGGTTCCGACCCCTAACTCGGAACCTATTGCGCCAATCGAGGATGAGCGGTTGGACGTCACCTCGGGGGCTGCGATCCCGAAAGCGATCGAGCCGAACGCTAGCCCCGCACTCTGCACGACCCGTGACTCCGAGGATCCGGACTCCAAACCCCCCGCGCCCCTGCCAATCAAATCCGATTGGGCGCCGATAATGGAGTTCACCGCTGCAGACATCTTTCAGCATTCTCCTTTTGGCGACTTCCTGAATTCTCTTAAGTCTCTCTCTTTATCAGGAGAGCCCTGGCCGGACTACGGTCAGCGAGGGTGGGATACGGACGATAAGGAAATTCAAAGCCCACCCACCACCCACTTTGTAGCCACTGTCGACGATCTAACCGACATGCTTGACTTCAGCTTTGAAGACATCGACGGCATGGACGACGATGTAGGAGACGAACAGGAACCAGCACCTGTAGGGCGCTGGAAGGCCACCTCGTCATATGACATATATATGGTGGATACTCCAAAAGATGGAGATGGCGATGGAACAGTGGGGGATGACGCCCCCAAGAAACAGCCAAAGCACCGGCGTCAGCGGTGCCGCTCTAAATCCCGCCAAAGCAAAAACGGTGATTTCGGCACGGGAGATAATACTACTCCGGATAGCGCCAAAGAACACCCACCTCAGCAAGATTCGGCACAGGAAGATGGAGAAGCCAGCCCTCATGAGAGAGCGGCAGACCGAGAGGTCGAGGATGATAACTATACGCCTCCCTCCGAAGACCAGGCAAGCCTCGATGACGACGAATTCGTCATACCATCAGACCCCGCCGAACAAGAGCGTTTTAAACGCAGGCTTTTAGCCACGGCAAGCAGCCTCAAGAAAAAGCAGCAACATCTTAGAGCTACCCAAGATTTGCTATCTGACAGATGGACTGAAGTCCTTGCGGCCGAAGAGTATGAACTCGAACGCCCCTCCAAGAGTTACCCGAAGCGCAGGCCACTACCCCGATCAGAGGAGGAAGCACTTACATCACCAGCGCATGACATGGCAGACCGGCCACCTCGCGGCCGCGACAGTGAGGCCTCTCGGCCCCCCACCCAAGCCATGACCCGACGCCGCTCAACTAAGGCACGGGAAAATGCGCCCGACCTGCGAGACATACTGGAGGATAAGGTAAGACAAACAAGATCGATCTACAGATCGCGCAGGCGCCCTACGGCATGTGACAATGATCTTCACTCCGGATACAACAAATCCGGCTGGGCCGAACACAACAGACATAGCTCTTCCGAGCTGCGTCGTGATATAGCCCATTACAGATGCGCCGCACACCCGCTATGCTTCACGAATGAAGTAATGGATCATAAAATCCCAGAGGGTTTCAAACCCATAAACATCGAATGATACGATGGCACAACAGATCCGGCAGTATGGATCGAGGATTATCTCCTTCACATCCACATGGCACGCGGCGATGATCTACACGCCATCAAATACCTCCCGCTCAAACTTAAAGGACCGGCCCGGCATTGGCTTAACAGCTTGCCAGCAGACTCAATCGGTTCTTGGGAGGACCTGGAAGCCGCATTCCTCGACAACTTCCAGGGCACTTACGTGCGACCGCCGGATGCCGACGACTTAAGCCACATAATTCAGCAGCCAGAGGAATCGGCCAGACAATTCTGGACACGGTTCCTAACAAAGAAAAACCAGATAGTCGACTGTCCGGACGCAGAGGCCCTAGCAGCCTTCAAGCATAACATCCGCGACGAGTGGCTTGCCCGGCACCTGGGACAGGAAAAGCCGAAATCCATGGCAGCCCTCACGACACTCATGACCCGCTTTTGCGCGAGAGAAGACAGCTGGCTAGCTCGCAGTAATAACTTATCAAAGAACCCTGGTAATTCGGATACCAAGGACAAAAGTGGCAGGACACGTCGGAATAAGCAAAAACGCCGCGTTAACAGTGACAACAATGAAGACACGACAGTCAATGCCGGATTCAAAGGCTATAAATCCGGTCAGCGGAAAAAGCCATTCAAAAAGAATACTCAGGGCCCGTCTAGTTTGGACCGAATACTCGATCGCTTGTGCCAGATACATGGCACCCCCGAAAGGCCAGCCAATCACACTAACAGGGATTGTTGGGTGTTCAAGCAGGCAGGCAAGTTAAGGGCCGAAAACAGAGACAAGGGGCTGCACATCGACGACGAGGAGCCCAAGCCGCCGAACAACAATGGACAGAAGGGCTTTCCCCCACAAGTGCGGACGGTAAACATGATATACGCAACCCACATTCCCAAGCGGGAGCGGAAGCGTGCACTACAGGACGTATACGCGATGGAGCCAGTCGCCCCAAAGTTCAACCCATGGTCCTCCTGCCCGATCACTTTTGATCTAAGGGACCATCCCACTAGCATCCGTCATGGTGGCTTCGCCGCATTGGTTCTCGACCCAATCATCAACGGATTTCATCTCACAAGAGTCCTCATGGACGGCGGCAGTAGCCTGAACCTGCTTCATCAGGATACAGTGCGGAAAATGGGCATAGATCCCTCAAGGATTAAGCCCACAAGAACGACCTTTAAAGGCATTATACCAGGTGTAGAAGCCAACTGTACATGCTCAGTAACACTTGACGTGGTCTTCGGATCCCCGGACAATTTTCGAAGAAAAGAGTTAATCTTCGATATAGTCCCGTTTCGCAGTGGCTATCACGCCCTGCTCGGACGAACCACATTCGTGAAGTTCAATGCGGTGCCACACTACGCATATCTCAAGCTCAAGATGCCAGGCCCTCGAGGAGTAATTACGGTCACCGGAAACACCAAACGCTCCCTCCGTACGGAGGAGCATACGGCGGCTCTCGCAACGGAGGTACAAAGAAGCCTTGTCAGGAAATTCTCCAATCCGGCCATTAAAAAGCCAGACACTGCCAAGCGCGCCCGGAGTAACCCACAACAGGACCGCCTGGCACACTCTAAGCAAGCATAGCAATGCGGCCCCAACCCCAGCTTTCGCGACATAGTGAAACCAGTACCTCGTGTACATAACTACGCCCTTGAAATACCATGGGCACAAGGGAAGGGGCACAATAACGGCACGCCCAAAATACGGCTTAAAACGTACTAGGGGCTGCCGGATTCTTTTTTTAATTTTTTCTTACTTTCAGGACTCCATACTTCGGACGACCTGTTCGGCAATTCGATTGCCGCACAAACGATGCAAGATCCAGGGAGGCAGACAAGCCATGCCGCATTATGGAACTCCTAGGTGGTCTCTGTTACGAGCGGTATACCTGTTTTAAATACAATTCCGCGGCCTGCCCCTGGTCAGGACATACTGAATAGTCCGATATCTTTTGCTTACCGCACTATTTGTATCGTTCGGCTTTGATAAATAGCCTTTCTATAAACAATGCTTAACTTCTTGTCTATTTTTTGCATTATCTTCTTTTCACATTTATGTTTATTAAATGACATGATTGCACCCATACACCATGGTACGGCAAACACGGCAGGGGCTTCAGTACCCCTCATAATGGTGTGAGAAGTCCGTACACTTTCACAAGTGCGGCACCCCGAATTTATAGCACTATATGCAACGGCTCCGAATCATGATTTGGGTCAATAGTTGGGTTTGCTCGGCTCCTATGTTTTGGTGCCTTACGTTCCGCTCTATCGGCTAAGGTAGCACTAGGAGAACCACTGCAATTGTGCCCTGGTTCAGCTCGGTTAAGCACCTCAGTGGAGAAAGCTAAAACTGACTGTCATGATGAGGCAAGAGACCGGTCGCTGTTCGAGAGGTTTTTCGAGTCCCTAAAGACTTATGTCGCTTCGAGCGAGGAGCTGGCTTTGTCCGGCCAAGGCGTGGATAGCGCCCCGAACTCGGTCTTCCGAACTAGGGGCTTCGCCGAAATTTAAAATTATAGAGTTCTATGGCTAAGTGAGAGTGTTCAAGCATTATAGTCCGATTGCCTGGTTCGTTGTGCTGAGCGCCTCCCTCGAAGGACCCAACTATGGGAAAAAGAGCGCTCAGGTTTATCCCGAACACCCCAGCACTAGTGGCATGGGGGTAGAAGCCGACGACTGGCCATCTCTCAATTTTTTGATAAACGGCCGCACATAAAGTAATATTTTAAATTCAATAAGCATTGCTTAGCGCATATGAACAAGTTTTCAGCGCATAGGATAAACACGAGCGAGTTCATTCAAAAATCACATCCTTGGTACATTCATCCGCCACAAGGCGGGCACCCGCAAGAACATCCTTATAGTAGTTCTCGGGCTTGCGATACTCCTTCCCCGGTGGCGGCCCGTCCCTAACAAGCTTCTCACCGTCCAGCTTACCCGAGTGCACCTTTGCACGGGCAAGGGCCCTACGGGCACCTTCGATGCAGACGGAGCGCTTGATGACCTCGAGCCTTGGACAGGCCTCCACCAGCCGCCGCACCAGCCCGAAGTAGCTCCCAGGAAGGGCCTCTCCGGGCCACAGCCGAACTATGAAGCCCTTCATGGCCTGTTCGGCCACCTTGTGGAGCTCGACCAGCTGTTTCAGCTGGTCGCTCAAGGGCACAGGGTGTCCGGCCTCAGCATACTGAGACCAGAACACCTTCTCCATCGAGCTTCCCTCTTCAGCTCGGTAGAATGCGGCGGCGGCGGATACGCTGCGGGGAAGATCTGCGAATGCCCCTGGAGAGCTCCGGATTCGGGTAAGTAACAAGTAGTTTACTTTTATATTTCTGCTTTGCATAAAGAATGCCTAAACCAGCTGCTATCTTTTTCACCTCCTCCAACTCTTGGAGGGCCTTTTGGGCTTCGGCCTTGGCAGACTTGGCAGTCTCAAGGGCCGCCGCGAGCTCGGACGCTTGCGTCTTTGACTCAAGCTCCAGACTCTCATGTTTTTTCATGAGAGCCTGAAGCTCTTGCTGCACCTCGCCGACACGGGCCTCAAGTTTCTCTCGCTCGGGGCGCTCCGTGGCCGCTTTCTTTTCGGCCTCGGACAGCGCCTGCTTGAGGGTCGCCACCTCAGTCGTGGCCCCTACAATAAGCAGTACAATCCTGTTATTTTCTGCAATCACGTCTTTTTATAGGCACCTTTTTCTGTAAGGTATTTCTTACCTTCTTTCTCCTCGAGCTGCCGCTTGGCAAGGCCGAGCTCTTGCTCGGTCCGCTCGAGTCCCTGTTTCAGGGCACCCACCTCTGCAGTCAGTGCGGCGGTGGCTAGCAACGAAGCCTGCATACGCATATTGACTCTTTGTTGTTAGACTCCTGCGAAATTTAATAGATCCTCTATTCGGCTTTTCTTTCCAAACGCCAAACAGAGCATCAGGGGTTACTGTCTATGTGGTTATATTCTTACATATTTTTTACTTACCTCGAAGCCTGTTAGAAGGCTAGCGCAAGCTTCACTCAGTCCGCTCTTGGCGGACTAAACCTTCTGGATCACCGTACTCATAATAGTATGGTGCTCCTCGTCAATGGAGGCGCCGTCAAGCACCTCCAGCAGATTGTCCAGCACCTCTGGTTGGACGGAGGCCGCCGGCTCAGAAGACTTGCTCCTCTTGGAAGGAGTTCGCCTACCGCGATCCGGAATTGTTGAAGATTCCGGCGCGGTGTCCGGCACAAAGCCGGACTTGGAGCCCTGGGGGGTCTTGTCCCCTTTACTCCTGGAGTCCGGGAGGTCTCCTTGCGGCTCCTCCAGGACCACCTCCTCCTGCCCCGGAGCTCGTTGCGAGGCCACTTCGGCGTCATCCGCAGTACGGGGGGAGACAGCGGGCGGAACTGAGTTCACGTCCGATGAATCTAGGGAGCCGCTCAACGACTCGTTGAGTTCGGCCCGGGGCGGGCAGCATAATTATGTTCGACATTAGGGAAAGCTGTGCAACAAAGGAACATCATGAGTTATTCTGATACCCGAACTTACGATTTCGCCGGATGCTTAGCCCTGTTTGGCCACTCCTCTTTGCCCTCTTCGGCGTTGGGGGCATAGTCCGGCGGAGGGGTCTTCCTTTTCCTAGACACCTCGGCCTCCCCCATTGGGGCGGCCTTCCTCTTCTTCCTCCCTCCGCTGGGGGGGGAGAGTTTTCTTCTTCCTCCTCCTCGTTTTCGCAGGAGGAGGGCGTCTCGGACTCGTCAGATGACGAGTCCGACACCACCACGTTGCGGGCACTCTTTCGAGTCCCCGTGGCCTTCTTCCTCTTGGCCTTCTTCTCTGGCACCACATAAGGCACCGGAACCAGCAGCTTCGCTAGTAGAGCTGGGGCTGGGTCTTCGGGCAGCGGAGCCGGACAGTTAATCGGTCTGGATATCGCCCGCCAAGCCTGTCAAAGGTAAGGGAGTTTAGATCCCGCATAGAGTCAAACTATGAAAAAAGCTTAACATCTTGTAAAAGGTGTAGATGGCATATCTCGCTGGCGTGACGTTGCGAGCTGTATCCGCGGTCCTCGGAAGCGGATGCGGGAGCCTCGGCACCCTTGAATAGCATCTTCCAGGCGTCTTTGTACGTCGTGTCGAAGAGCCTGCTGAGGGTTTGATGCTGCGCCGGGTCGAACTCCCACAGATTAAAATCCCGTTGTTGGCACGGGAGGATCCGGCGGACGAGCATAACCTGGGTTACATTAACAAGCCGGACTGGCTTGTTCACCAGGGACTGGATGCATGTTTGCAATCCGGTCACCTCTTTTTCGTCACCCCACGACAGGCCCGTCTCTTTCCAGGACATAAGCCGCGTGGGGGGTCCGGTTCGGAACTTGGGGGCTGCGGTCCATTTCGGATCGCGCGGCTCGGTGATATAAAACCACCCGGATTGCCATCCCTTTAGGATCTCCACGAAAGAGCCCTCGAACCATAGGACGTTGGCCATCTTGCCCGCCATGGTGCCTCCGCACTCCGCCTGGCTGCCGCGCACCACCTTGGGCTTGGCGTTGAAGGCCTTGAGCTAGAGGCCAAAATGGGGGCGGACGCGGAGAAAAGCCTCGCACACGACGATAAACGCCGAGATGTTGAGGATGAAGTTCGAAGCCAGATCGTGGAAATCCAGGCCGTAGAAGAACATGAGCCCCCGGACAAATGGGTGGAGTGGAAAACCCAGTCCGCAGAGGAAGTGGGGGAGAAATACTACCCTCTCATGGGGCCTTGGGGTGGAGAGAAGTTGCCCCTCTTCGGGAAGCCGGTGCGCGATGTACTTGGACAGGTATCCGGCCTTCCTTAGCTTCTTGACTTTGTCCTCCATGGCGGAGGAGACCATCCACTTGCCTCCCGCTCCGGACATTGCTGGAGAAGGTTGAGGTGGGAAGTGCGGGCTTGGGCGCTGGAGCTTGGGTGCGCAGGAGATGGATAGGCAAAGGAGGAATAAGGCGTAGGTAAAAAGGTGGATCCTTGTCCCCTTATATGGGTGGATGCGGTTGTGCATCCCCACCTGCCTACTAAACCTCGCTTGCCTCCCAAGCGCCGTGATAAGTGGCGTGGTTGGGTTACCCACGTCCGTATTGATGAGAATCCCATAAAAGGGGGGTACACGATCTCTTCTTTGACAAGACGTGCCAAGGAAACCGCCTCGCAAAACATGCTGAGGTGGAAAAGAAAAAATGATTCGAGTAAAGGACTTGACCGTAGTGTGATGACGCACTGCGGAATACGTCAGCAGATTTGATTTGTGTTTATATCATTCTCTCTATGGCAATATGTGGAAGCTTATTTTGCAGAGCCGGACACTACTCTTAGTGTTTACAATCCTCTATGAAGGACTTGGAGGAGGAACCCGCCTTGCAATGCCGAAGACAATTTGCGTGCCGGACTCGTCGTCATTGAAGCCTGGTTCAGGGGCTACTGAGGGGGTCCTGGATTAGGGGGTGTTCGGGTAGCCGGACTATACCTTCAGCCGGACTCGTGGACTATGAAGATACAAGATTGAAGACTTCGTCCCGTGTCCGGATGGGACTTTCCTTGGCGTGGAAGGCAAGCTTGGCGATGCGGATATTCAAGATCTCCTACCATTGTAACCGACTCTATCTAACCCTAACCCTATACGGTGTCTATATAAACCGGAGGGTTGTAGTCCGTAGGAAATCAACTCCATATACAACAATCATACCATAGGCTAGCTTCTAGGGTTTAGCCTCCTTGATCTCGTGGTAGATCTACTCTTGTACTACCCATATCATCAATATTAATCAAGCAGGACGTAGGGTTTTACCTCCATCAAGAGGGCCCGAACCTGGGTAAAACATCGTGTTCCCTACCTCCTATTACCATCCGGCCTAGACGCACAGTTCGGGACCCACTACCCGAGATCCGCCGGTTTTGACACCGACAGGTGGTGCCAGGTTTCAAGTTGATGATGAATTCGACAGCTCTAGCAGGGGGAATCCCTGGAAGTTCTTCTGGGAAGACGTCTTGGAATTCACGAACGACGGGAATGTTTTCAATGCCCTCGAGTGGTGCAGCATTCAACGCATTCAAGGCATAAAGTCATGCCTCGGCGTTCTGAACTAGATGAGCTTGGTAAGCTATTATTTCGTCAGAAGGGTGTAGCAGATGGACGACCTTAGTGGCGCAAACTATAGAAGCAGTATGCGCTTTCAACCAATCCATTCCCAGAATGAGGTCGATTTTAGACGACTTCAGGATAATGGGAGAGGCATAGAATTCCAGCCCTTCGATTTCCACGGGGACATCGATGCCAACCAGTGAGGTTTGACATTGTCCCACGGGGGTTTTTACCAATACCGAAGTGTTCATCTCCTCACATTTAACGTCATGCTTGTATGCAAAATCTTCTGACATGAATGAATGCGATGCTCCTGAATCGAATAAAACAGATGCAAGTACTGAGTTTACGAGGAGTGTGCCCATCACTGTAGCAGGCTGGTCTAGAACTTCATTGAGATCAACGTGGTTGGCATGAACACAACCATAAGACTTGGCATTGTTGTTGCAAGGCTGGTTGCTTCCACGGCCAGCTGTGGGGAGGGCCAGTTGATTCCGGTTCTGATTGCAATCCCTAGCACGGTGACCTGGCTGACCACACTTGTAGCAGAGACCATTATTGGGAGTGGGAACAGGAGCTTGTGGTGGTGGAGCTGGAAGTCTTGGCTGCCTAGTTGGAGGAGCAGGCAGACGAGGTGCAACATAGGTCTGCCTTGGGGCAGGTGCATTCGGCTGGTACATGCTATTGGGAATCCATATCTTGCGCTTCTGCAAAGACGGGCCCGAAGATGAGCCCCTGTCACGGTTGCGCCTGTGAGAGCTCTGGTATTCCTACAGACCAGTTTCAACATTGATGGCTTTGTTCACTAGAGTGGCGAAATCAGCAAAGTCATGCACTAGAAGTGCAAGCTTGATGTCAGCTTGAAGGCCATCACGGAACTTCTCCTGTCTGCGTGCATCAGTTGCAATGTCCTCTTCAGCATAGCGGGACAAGTCCAGAAACTCCCGCTGATAAGCTTCCACAGTTTTGTTGCCTTGGGTGAGGTTGCGGAACTCACGCTTCTTCCGGTCCATGACTCCCTGAGGAATGAAGAGAGCACGGAAGGCAGCTTGGAAGTCTAGCCAGGTGATGATTGTTCCAGCTGGTAGAGTACGCCTGTGGCTGTCCCACCATTGAGCTGCGGGTCCTTTCAGGAAGAAGGAAGCAAAGGTGACATAGCTGGCAGGGGCTACATCAGCAGACTCCATCTCATAGGTGATGTCACGGAGCCAGTCGTCAGCATCCAGAGGCTGAGTTGAGCTGCGGTACATGGTTGGGTTGAGGCGCATGAAATCCTGCAGAGTCACTTGGGTTGGCTGCTGGTTCATATTGGGGCGAGGAAACTGAGCCATAATATTCTCCATGAACTGATGATTCAGCTCAAACTGTTGCATCATCCTAGCCATGTACTCAGGCGGTGGTGGGGCATTACCACCACGACCACGACCACCCGGTCTAACCATCCTGCTAGTATATAACAGGGGTAGTTCAGCATTGAGAAATTTGCAAAGACAAGAATCATTCATGATGAAACATGCACAACAAAAGCAGCACGATAGATACTACATCGCCCCCGATTAGATCGTACACTAATCATACACGCAAACGTGTACGATCAAGATCAAGGACTCACGGGAAGATATCACAACACAACTCTACAAATAAAATAAGTCATACAAGCATCATATTACAAGCCAGGGGCCTCGAGGGCTCAAATACAAGAGCTCGATCATAGACGAGTCAGGGAAAGCAACAATATATGAGTACAGACATAAGTTAAACAAGTTGCCTTAAGAAGGCTAGCACAAACTGGGATACAGATCGGAAGAGGCGTAGGCCTCCTGCCTGGGATCCTCCTAAACTACTCCTGGTCGCCGTCAGCGGGCTGCACATAGTAATAGGCACCTCCCGAGTAGTAGTAGTCGTCATCAACAGTGGCATCTGGCTCCTGGGCTCCATCGTCTGGTTGCAACAATCGTATATAGGAAAGGGGAAAAAGGGGAAGAAAAGCAACCGTGAGTACTCATCCAAAGTACTCGCAAGCAAGGAGCTACACTACATATGTATGCATTGGCATCAAATGGAATAAGGGTATCATATGTGGACTGAACTGCAAAATGCCGGAATAAGAGGGGGATAGCTAGTCCTTTCGAAGACTACGCTTCTGGTAACCTCCATCTTGCAGCAGGAGAAGAGAGTAGATGGTAAGTTCACCAAGTAGCATCGTGTAGCATAATCCTAACCGATGATCCTCCCCTCGTCGCCCTGTAAGAGAGCGATCACCGGTTGTATCTGCCACTTGGAAGGGTGTGTTTTATTAAGTAACTGGTTCTAGTTGTCATAAGGTCAAGGTACAACTCCAAGTCGTCCTGTTACCGAAGATCACGGCTATTCGAATAGATTAACTTCCCTGCAGGGGTGCACCACATATCCCAACACGCTCGATCCCATTTGGCCGGACACACTTTCCTGGGTCATGCCCGGCCTCGGAAGATCATCACGTCGCAGCCCTACCTAGGCACAACAGAGAGGTCAGCACGCCGGTCTAAATCCTATGGCGCAGGGGTCTGGGCCCATCGCCCATTACACACCTGCACGTTGCGTACGCGGCCGGAAGCAGAACTAGCCCCCTTAATACATGAGCAGGCTTACGGTCCAATCCGGCGCGCGCCACTCAGTCGCTGACGTCACGAAGGCTTCGGCTGATACCACGACATCGAGTGCCCATAACTTTCCCCGCGTAGATGGTTAGTGCGTATAGGCTAGTAGCGAGACTCAGATCAAATACCAAGATCTCGTTAAACGTGTTAAGTATCCGCAAACACCGACCAGGGCCAGGCCCACCTCTCTCCTAGGTGGTCTCAACCTGCCCTGTCGCTCCGCCACAAAGTAACAGTAGGGGGCCGTCGGGAACCCAGGCCCACCTCTACCGGGATGGAGCCACCTGCCCCTTCAGCCCCCAACTCCGAACAGTACCACAGGTAATGTAACTATGTAAAGTATATAGTATATGCCCGTGATCACCTCCCGAAGTGATCACGGCCCAGTAGTATAGCATGGCAGACGGACAAGAGTGTAGGGCCACTGATGGAAAACTAGCATCCTATACTAAGCAGTAGGATAGCAGGTAATGGTAACAACAGTAGTAGCAAGGACAGGCTATGCATCAGGATAAGAATAACGGAAAGCAGTAACATGCTACACTACTCTAATGCAAGCAGTATAGAGAAGAGTAGGCGATATCTAGTGATCAAAGGGGGGGCTTGCCTGGTTGCTCTGGCAAGAGAGAGGGGTCGTCAACACCGTAGTCGTACTGGGTAGCAGCGGCGTCGGTCTCGGTGTCTAGCGAGAGAAGAGGGGGAAGAAACAATAAATATAATGCAAACAAATGCATGATGATGCATGACATGACAAAGCGTGATGCTAGGTGTGCCCTAACGCGGTACGAGGTGGTACCAGTGAAGGGGAAAACATCCGGGAAAGTATCCCCGGTGTTTCTCGTTTTCGGGTAGAGGAGCCGGAGGGGGAAAGTTGTATCTTTGCTATGCTAGGGATGCGTGGCGGACGAATGGGCTGTGTATCCGGGTTTGTCTCGTCGTTCTGAGCAACTTTCATGTACAAAGTTTTTCCATCCGAGCTACGGTTTATTTTATATAAAATTTAAAAGATTTAAATCATTTTTAGAATTTATTTAATTAATTTAATCAACATTATCCAGAATAGTGCTTGCTGACGTCGGCATGATGTCAGCATGAGGTCAGCAGTTGACCTGGTCAACCTGACCGGTGGGTCCCGTTCGTCATTGACACATTTAATTAACACGTTAATTAAACAGGGTCAATTAGTTTAATTAGTGATTAGGTTAATCTAATCAGGATTAAATAGTTTAATTAATTCTTTAATTAATTAATTAAGTTTAATTAAGTCAATTAATTATTTAATTAATTAATTATTAATTTTATTTATTTATTTTTTTAAAATATTTTTTTTGTTCAAACGTTCATGGCACGGGGCCCATCTGTCATAGGCCCCAGGGGCCAATCGGGCAAACGGGCGTGCGGGCGCACGGGTGTGGTGCCCGTGCTCGAGTCCAACCACGGGCGCGGCGCGGAGAGGCCGGCCGGCCGGTGCTGCGCCCTGCAGCGGCGAGCCGAGGCGGTGGCCGGACGTGGGAGGACGGCGCGTGTGCGCGGCGAACGGCGGGGAGAGCGGCCGCGGGGGTGGGCGTGGCCTGGCGCCGGTGCGGGCGCCAGAGGCGGAGCAAGGGCGACTCGGGGGGGCGACGGCAGAGGGGCGGGCGCTGGGGCGCGTAGGGAGGCGGCGGTGGCCGGAGCGCGCGGCAAGGCGAGGTCAGAGGCGAGCGGGCGCGGCAGCAGTGCAGCAGCATACGCGCGCGGGGGAGGCGATGCGCCATCGGCGATGGTCGAGTGCGGCCCTCAGGGGGCCGCGGCGGGCGCGGCGTGTGTGTGCGCGGGTGGCGACTGGAGCATGACCGGCGCAGGGAAGGGGGCAGTAGGTGCAGGCGGCTGAGCGCGTGTGCGGCGGAGCAGGGCAGAGGAGGAGGAGCAGCGCTCACGGTGGGGTTGTAGGGGTTCGGGGGAAGCGTGCTCATGGAGGAAGGCGAGGACGCGATGACGACGACGGTGGGCGGCTCCGACGAAGCAGTAGGGGCTCGAGGCGGTGACGGTACGACGCTGGCGGCGTTCACGGGGGTCGGCGCAGAGGCGGGGGAGGGCGTCGTGATGAGGGGGCGGAGGGGCGAGGAGGCAATGGCGATCAGGGGCGGCGGCGTTGATGTCGAGCGGCGGGGCAGCGTCGGCCGGAACCGGGCGCGGTCGGGGGCGATCCCGATCCAGGAGGTGATCGGGGGAGTGGGTAGGGGGAGTGGGGATCGTGGGTAGGTTAGGGTTACTAGGGGAGTGGATAAGGAGGGGGTAGTGGACCGGCCGGCTGGGCCTGGAGGGCGAATGGGCCGGCCCGCTGGGTCTGCTGGCCCGGGGGGTCTTCCTCTCTCCTTTCTTCCAATTTTAGTTTTAGTTTTTCTGTTTTGTTTTTATCTATTTGCATTTCTATTTTAAAACATTTTAAATTATTTAGACATTTTATAAAATGTGTTTGCTGCACCATAATTACCTTTGTAATATTTGGCAACCACCGAACATTTTTGTTTCAATTGTTGAAAACTTTTATTGTCGACATTAATTTTAAATTTGAATTTGACGCGGTTTGAACTAACGGACGTTTAGCAACAGTAATCGGGATGACGTGGCATGATTAGCGTGGGATTACTGTAGCAAGATTATCCGGGCGTTACAAATATATCTTCAGTAACCCTAACCCTACCTTTGTCTATACAAACTGAGGGTTGTAGTCTTTAGGGCTAGAGCTACATTCATCACCTCATCGCCTTAGGGTTTAGCTCATGCTGATCTTGAGGTAGATCTACTCTATACACCATATTATACATCCAATACAATCAAGCAGGACGTAGGGTTTTACCTCTTCGAGAGGGCCCGAACCTGGATAAACACTATGTTCATTGTCCCTTGTTCCCATCGATCCTAGATCCAAAGCTCGGGACCCCCTACCCCGAGGTCTGTCGGTTTTGACACCGACACATGCTTTGCCACACATTTCATTTGCTATCTTATTATGTGAGCATGTTGGGTTGCATATTTTCTCCATTCGAGGACATCCATTTGTTGTTTTGATTGTATTGGTTTTTATTGGCCAAGTGGATGTACAAGAATTCCTAAGAACCTTCTCTAGCTATCTTTTCTCTTCTTGTCTCAAACTCTATTCATGCTATATCACAAAAATTGAACAAGTTATTTTCGGGCCCTCTGGGTAAGGAGCACTCAGAGCCACCGATCCATCAAGGGCTTCCTTCCAAAACCTTCTACTGCATTTCAGCCAGACCAATCCACTCAAACTCGGACATACCGAAAGAATTAGATTGATCTAGGTTTTCAATCTCGGTGCTACCGATTAGGCCAACTCAGTCCCACCGATTTGCTGTAACTGCATGCAGTTTTGCATCACCGACAACACATGGGTATATATGCTAGCGGCCCGTACGGTTGAAAAATTCTTCAAACATTTTGAGCCCGCACCCCATTGCTGTTGCCCCCTTGGTCCCCAGATCATCGCCGGCATCTCCTATGTGTCGTCACCGCAGGAATCCGCCGTTGTCTCATGTGCGTCATCATTGCAAGAATCCGTCACCGTCAACGGAATCCACTCCGCAATTGCCGCTGTAGAGAATCGTCACTGAGTTAGGGTAAGATTAGATCTCGTGCTTTCCCTTTCCGACTCAATACACAAGGATTCTGGCTAGTATCTTGCCATATTTGAGATGCATCCATCCACCAAACGAATTCGTTAGAATAGAGTCGAAGAAAATTTTTAGGGTTAGGTTTCCGCCGAACTCATCCTGGACCAACCAAAATGAAATTTTTGGTCCCACCGATTGGCCCTAGCCATTGCACAAGTACAACTCGGTTCCACCAAAACATACTGATCGGTGAGACCGAAAGTAAAAATTTCAGTGAAACCCTAGCATCTAGAAGCCACCGAACCACAACTTGGTCATACCAAAATTGTGTGTTTAGGCTCTGTGAGTGCTTCGGTGTCATTGAAATGTTCAACTCGGTAGCTCTGAAATGCTTTCTATGGAAAACTAAAACTAAATTTTGCACTCATCTACTCTTCCCATACCTATGTATTCACAGGGTCAGCTTTGCAAGATGTCAAGTGCTAGTGATAGTCAGAATCAGTCTGAATAGAATGTTGAGCTTAGTGAGGGATCTAGTCCCAATGAGAGCTATGATGATGGTAGTAGGAGCACTCCAAGCAACTTGCCAAAGGCTGCCACCAGGACAAGGAAGAAGAGAACCTCGGAAAGTGAGGATGAGGATTTTATTGTAGATGAGGTCACTTCCAAGAGGAAGAAAGTACTCACAAAGGAGTATGGCTTTACGGCTACCACTAAGCCAGGTGCCAAAACAAAGGCTGCTGTCAGGAGAGTCCCAACATCAAAACCTCAGAAAACATCAACTACACAAGATACAATGACCTTCACACTAGAAGAACCAAGTGAGGAAGAAGGTGATGCCAGCAAGAAAAAGAAAAGGGCTAGAAAGACAACTGCTATAGTTCTTGGCCGACTTTCCATGAGGGAAGATGATCATGAGGAGGAGGAAGAACATGATGAAGCACCTATAGCTAAGACACAAAAACTCATGGTAGATGCTATGAAGTCAGCTACTGCTCCCTCCAAGCCCAAGTCAAAGCCCAAGGCATCTGCACCCAAGAGGTCAACTAGAAACATTCCAGCTACTAATAAGAACAAGCCCCTAGTGCCTGAAGTTTAGGATGATGATGAGCCACTAGTGCCCAGGAAGCTCAAGCCCAAGATCCCAGACCATGACAATGCACACCCTGTTGTAGAAAACATGATGCTTAGGAAGGAAAATGTTTTGCGGGAGTGGAGGAAAGTGGATCCCTATTCAGTTAGGAGGAGGACAACTTGTGACTATTGTTTCAACACCAGAGAAAAACAAGATTTCTATGAGACAATTTTGCTTGATAAGAAGACAATTGTCAATGACATGAAGTGGGTGGACTGGAAATACATCGATGCAAATGAAGATTATCTCCCCCACATTCACGAGAGCTTTAGCCTTGCATGAGTTGACGAGTTTGTTGGTTAGAAGCTCACAAAGTGGAATGATGAGATGATCATGCAATTCTACTCCACAACACACTTCTATCCAGATGGGGGAATTGCATGGATGACTGAGGATTCCATGTACCGGTCATCAATCTCTGAGTGGGCTGCTCTTATTGATGCTCCTGAGGAGGAAAAGGATGATGTTGATGTTTATGGGAAGCCCAAGATGGACCATAATTCCATGGCTAATGTGTATAAGCCTATTCCTGATGAAGATTTGGAAACTCGCCAGTTTGGATCAGTCAAGCATCTGCTAGCTGGTTTGGCCACCACAAACACCATTTTTAGGCACACTCTTTTGCCCAAATCTGAAGATGACAGGATGATCCGTGGCCACTCCATCAACTTGCTTCACTTGTCTGACTCCCCACCTCAAAAAATCAAAGTTATGAGTTTAATTATTGAGACAGTCAAGAGGACAGCTTCTGACCAGAAGAGGTCCTGTGGATATGCCCCACACATTCAGATGCTTATCAACTCCAAGGTTGGTACAGACACATGTCTACTAGACCATGAGCACCTCCCTCTTCAGCCAGAGTACGAGGGTAATGTGGTTGTGATGGATCCCTCTGATACGTCTCCAACGTATCTATAATTTGTAAAGTATTCATGCCATGTTTGCAACAATTTTATATGGTTTTGGTATGATTTTATCAGAAGTAACCCGGACTGACGCTATTTTCTGTAGAACTACCGTGGTGTCGTTTTTTGTGTAGAGATAGAAGTTCTCGGAATGGGCTGAAAATTTACGGTGATTTTTTATGCACCAAAAGAGACCCCCGAAGAACCGGAGCTGGACCAGAAGAGTCCTGAGGAGTCCACAAGCCAGGGGCGCGCCCTGAGGGCTTATGGGCCCCTCGGGCACCCCCCTCGGTCACCCCATTGACTTTTTTCCAACACCAAAAATTCTTATAAATATAGAAATCTCCAAAAAGAACCCTAGATCCGAAGTTCCGTCGTTGCAAGCCTCTATAGGCACGAAAAACCAATCGGGAGCCTGTTCTGGCACCTTGTCGGAGGGGGAAACCATCATCGGAGGCCATCTTCATCATCCCGACGGTCTCCATGACGAGGAGGGAGTAGTTCACCCATGGAGTTGAGGGTATGTACCAGTAACTATGTGTTTGATCTCTCTCTCTCTCATGTTCTTCATTTGGAACAATCTTGATGTATCGTGAGCTTTGTTTCTATAGTTGGATCATATATTGTTTCTCCCTCTCTATCTTCTTGTGATGAATTGAGTCTTGCTCTTTGAGGTTTCGTTATGTTGGATTGAGTATTGGATTTGAGAACACTTGATGTATGTATTGTGATGGGATATCTATGGTGACAATGGGATGTGCTATTGATTCACTTGATGTATGTTTTGGCACTCAGCTCGTGGATTCCTGAGGCGACATTGGGGTAATCTATGCATAGGGGTCGATGCACATTTTTGTCTTATGTTCTCCGATAGGAACTTTGGAGCAATTCTTTGTCGCACGTTGAGGGGTTACCATATGATTTAATTATGCTATCATTGTTGGGAGAATTTGCACTAGTGAAAGTATGAACCCTAGGCCTTGTTTTCAAGCATTGCAATACCATTTTTGCTCACTTTTATTACTAGTTACCTTGTTTTTTTATATTTTCAGATTACAAAAACCTATATCTACCATCCATATTACACTTGTATCACCATCTCTTCGCCGAACTAGTGCACCTATACAATTTACCATTGTATTGGGTGTGTTGGGGACACAAGAGACTCTTTCTTATTTGGTTGCAGGGTTGTTTGAGAGATACTATCTTCATCCTACGCCTCCCATGGATTGATAGACCTTAGGTCATCCACTTTGAGCGAAAATTGCTACTATCCTACAAAACTGTGTGCTTGGAGACCCAACACGAGTCTACAAGAAGAAGGTTGCATAGAAGACATCACCCTCACACCCCACATCAATTGAGGCTCAAGACAAGGCTCAGGCAGCAGAAACAGCAAAAGTAACTCACGAAGCCACAGCTCCCAATGCACCCATTGCAAACCTCAAGTCCAAGAATGATCATATGACATATCTGCTGGAGGCCACCCTGAGGATTGAGAGGAGTCTGGCCAACATCTCCAACAACCAGGAGAGTCTAGAGCGGGTTGTCAGGACAAAGATTCATTATCTTGATGTGAAGATCACTGAGGTTCAGACTGTTGTGGAGAAGCTGCAGGCAGATGTTGAGGTTAGCAGGATGCAACCGAGGATAGTGAAGATGAGGGATCTACCACTGAGAGGTTCAAGACTACACCTAGGGCACCCAGATCTTCAGCTGTGCCAGTTGCAGACACGAGGCCTACTCACAGTGCACCTGCCGCTACTGCTTCAGTGCCACCTCTAGTGTCTAATCCACCGATCCAGCAGACGTCAGCGGAGGCATTTGTAGACGCAGTTCTCTCAATGCCATCTACGCAAACAGGAGCCACAAGCCAGAAGACCCCTTCAGGAGCTCTAGAGGATCGTGCCTAGAGAGACACATAGCTCTATACCTTTTAGAACTTTTTTGTACTTGTTGGCAAAGGGGAAGAAATTGTATAGATCATTAGGCTTCGAGAGAGAGAGAGTGTGTCTCGCTTTTGCTCTTTGGTTTTATTGAGTTTTTGCTACAATGTTCGTTGGTCCATGCTACTTGATCGTTTGATGCTCATGAGATACTACATTTGGTTATGTGGTTGATCATACTATGCTTAATGTGTGCTTAATGCTTATTGCGACAATTACTTGTGTATGGTCATTCACGTATGTCTTTGCTGATGCATGCATGTTATTTAACTCATATCATTTTGTGCGCTCCACCAAGATGTATGTGACATGGAAGAGTGACCCATGATCCTAATCGATTGTGCATTTGCACTCAAAGCGATGATGTATTTCATTCATTTAATCATTTGTGGAAGCTTTGATCTATATGTTGTCATCAATTACCAAAAAGGGGGAGATTGAAAGTGCAACTAATTAATCCCGGGTAGTTTTGGTAATTCACACCAAGATATAGCTCATTGAACTAATATCCATTCAAGATAAATATTCCAGGATGTTCAATGATTGGCATGGCATGGACTAGATATGTGGACCCCTCAAAATGCCAAGGACAAAGATTGACAAAAGCTCAAGACTCTTCATTTCTATTTAAGTGATCCAAGATCACATTGAGTGCATAGGAAAGCCAATACTACTAAAAGGGGATGAGGTGTTGCTTAATGGTCTACTTGCTCAAAGTTCTTAGTGACATTGCTCCAAAACCCTCAGCAACTTTCTCCATCCAAATATGTCCAAACCCTAATTCCAAACTTGCCCCACCGATTCTTTCTACCTGGAGCCACTGAGTTCATTTGACATAGCCACTACCAAAACCCTAACAATTCGGTCACACCGATACGGATCTCGGTCCCACCGATATGGCCTTGCCAGCGCTCTATGATCTATTGCATTCACTTTGGTCCCACCGAGTTTATGCAATCGGTCTCACCAAGTTGGCTTGACAGATTATCTGTTTCTTATTGCTTCACTTTGGTCCCACCAAGTTGATGCACTCAGCACCACCGAGGTGAAGTTTGCCGTAAGCCCTAGCACATCAGTCACACCAATTGTTCTAGTCGATCCCACCAAGATTCTTGACATTCATGTTTTTGAACAGATCGGTGCCACTGAGTTCCTTAATCGGTGCCACCGAGATGATTCAAAAGTGTATAACTGATGGATTTTGTGTGGAGTCTATATATACCCCTCCACCCCTTCTTCCTCAAGGCAGAGAGCCATCAGAATGTGCCTATACTCCCGCCATACATTTTCTAAAAGAGAACCACCTACTCATGTGTTGAGATCAAGAGATTCCATTCCAACCATTTGAACCTTGATTTCTAGCCTTCCCCAAGTTGTTTTCCAGTCAAATCCCTCTTCCACCATAGCCAAATCTGTGAGAGAGTGTTTAGTGTTGGGGAGACTACATTTGAAGAACAAGAGCAAGGAGTTCATCGTCAACAAACCATCTATTACCTTTTGGATAGTGGTGTCTCCTATATTTGTTAGGTGTCGCTTGGGAGCGTCCTTCGTGATGTGGAGCTGAACCAAGAAATTTGTATGGGAAAGGAGATTGCCTACTTCGTGAAGATCTACCTGAGTGAGGCAAGTCCTTCATGGGAGATGGCCATGGCTGGATACACAAGGTTGCTTCTCTGTGGACCCTTGGTGGGTGGACCCTCCGTGGAATTGCGCAACCATTACCCTTCGTGGGTTGAAGTCTCCATCAACGTGGATGTACGACAGCACCACCTATTAGAACCACGCCAAAAATCTTCATGTCTCCATTGTGTTTGCCTTCTCCAAACCCTTCCCTTTTACCTTCATATGCAATTTTATACTTTCCACTGCTATACTCTTAGAATTGCATGTGTAGGTTAATTGCTTGACTTGTGCTAATTGCTAAAATCTGCCCACATCTAAAATTGGGAAAATGATAGATTTTTATTTGGTCCAGTAGTGTAATCACCCCCTCTAGACATACTTTCGATCCTACTTCACCCAACCTGGTTTTGTGGGTTTTCCCATCGATGAGTTATTTGTGCCCTCTCTATTTTTCCATAATTTGGATGATTTTGTTTTGTGGCTTACTAGGTATGCAAGCACCTATATTGTTGTAGGGTACCGAGATGAGAAGGCATGCTAATTTTTATGGCTGCAGAAAAAAGGAGGAACCGATCGTTAAAGTTCATGATCACATGAGTTCATGACCCATATAATGGTTTGTGACACTACTGGCAACTAAAGGAAGTAATCTGACTAATCAATAGTTGCCTCTGTAGTTGATATCTTTTTTACTCATTGAAAGAATAAGGATACGCAGGTAGCTTTGGCTGATGAAACAGAGTGGCACTCACCAGTTGTTATTAAATGCCCCCAACAATTCCTTGGTAAGGATAGCTCTGGGTATAGAGGGGTTGAACATTTGTTTGCTCAAATCTTGCAGGCACAAGTATGAAATATCTTTGAACTGATATATTGTATTTGGTTTCTTTTGTAGGACCCGCTGGATGGCAATATTCTTCTAGAGTGAGTGTCTCTAGTCTATCAAGACAACAGATTAAGGATTTGTAGGAACTTAGTTACATGCATATTTAGATAGAAGAACTATAATATTGGCGTAGTTACACCTGTAGGTCATTCTTATTTAGCGCATCCATGCACTTCCACATTTACCTTGTTCAGGTACTTAAAGAAGCACTTTCAGCTTAGGCCTCCTTCGATTCATAGGATAGGAAAGTCATAAGAAATGAGATGACATGTATCTGAAATACTATGAATAGGAATAGAAAAAGAAGATGTCCTTTCATTCACATCATAGGATTTTTTCCCACTGAGTTTAGGCTAATGTTTATTTTCCTACGAAATGTGGAGGATAGAAGAATTCCTCCATGGGAATAGGATTTTCTTCGTACAAACCAAAGGGCTCTAAAGAAAAGTTTCCTGCATAAATCATATCCTATAGGATTCCTACAAAATTCCTACAAACCAAAGGAGGCCTTTGTCTTACCACCTCACTTAATTTTATTCTTTGCCATTAAAAAGGAGCACTCATGAAACTAAATCATTTTTATAAGGAGTTGAATCAAATCCTAATCAAGTAATGTAGAATTATGCCAGCGATTTCTAGCGATACTATGGCCCTAAGAAATGTACAAAAGTAGTTGCCTTGGTCTACAATGTTTTGCCTCTCCGGTGTTGTAACCATCCTCATGTTTATTGTAAATTTATAGCCTTCCACATTCTCAAAAAAGATATTTATAATGTCTAGATTTGCTCAAATAGAAAAACACATATATTGCTCTTTTCTAGTTACTCCATAATTCTTTATTGTACTCCAGATGTTAGCCATAAATAAACAAATGACCCTAATTATTAGATATGTTAACATGTTAAGTAAAAAAATAGAAGACTTTTTTTATGGTGGATGACACATCTAGTTTGGGTCTTTTAAATGTACTTATTGGTGCAATCGAGTCTTATGGTTTAAATATTGATAATGTAAGGGGCTAAGGGTACGATAATGGTTCCAACATGAAAGGAAATAAACAAGGGGTACAAAGTCGTTTATTGAAAAAAAATTCCAATAGCTCTCTATATATATGCCATGTGCGTGTCATAGCCTCAATCTTTGTGTGATATAGCAAGTTATTGTAGTAAAGCCATATCCTTCTTTGGAATTATGCGACGAATTTATGTCTTCTTTTCATGTTCCACTAAAAGATGGAAAGTTTTACTTGATCATATTCCAAGTTTAACCATGAAAGGTTTGTATAATACTCGGTGGGAGAGTCGAATAAAAAGTGTTAAAGCTATCAGATATCAAGCTCCACAATTAAGGCTAGTTGTGTCCAAGTTATGTAAAATTTGTGATGATGCCAAGTCAAAGAGTGACGCAAAAAATTTATTTGATGCATGGTAGTTTTGAGTTTTTACTTGGCATGATATATTATTTGTTGTAAACATGGTGAGCAGGAAGTTGCAGTCTACATCTTGATACGTCTCCATCGTATCTACTTTTCCAAACTCTTTTGCCCTTTTTTTGGACTCTAACTTGCATGATTTGAATGGAACTAACCTGGACTTATGCTGTTTTCAGCAGAATTGCCATGGTGTTATTTTTGTGCAGAAATAGAAGTTCTCAGATTGACCTGAAAATTTATGGAGAATATTTGGCATATACAAAAAAATATTGGCGCATGACTCAACCAGAGGGGGCCACCCAGAGGCCACAAGCCCTGAGGGCGTGCCCTGCAGGCTTATGGCCCCCCTAGAGCTCCTCCAACCCTAATTCCAACTCTATAAGTACCTATTCATGGAGAGAGAAAATCAGAGAGAAGGATTCGTCGTGTTTCATGATACAGAGCTTCCGCCGCCTCCTGTTCTTCATCGAGAGGGCTGATCTGGAGTCCGTTAGGGGCTCTAGAGAGGGGAATTCATCGCCATCAACATCACCATCCTTCCTCCATCAAGGATTTCATGATACTCACCGCCGTGCGTGAGTAATTATATTGTAGTCTTGCTGGACGGTGATGTGTTGGATGCGATTTATCATGTAATCGAGTTAGTTTTGTTAGGGTTTGATCCCTAGTATCCAATATGTCCTGAGATTGATGTTGCTACGACTTTGATATGCTTAGTGCTTGTCACTAGGACCCGAGTGCCATGATTTCAGATCTGAACCCTTTATGTTTTCACAAATATATTTGTGTTCTTGATCCGATCTTGGAAGTTGTAGTCACCTATTACGTGTTATGATCCGCATACCCCAAGGTGACAATAATTTGGATTCTTTCCGTGATTATCGTACTTTGAGGAGTTCATGTATTCACTAAGTGCTAATGCTTTGTTCCAGTTCTCTATGAAAATAAGGCCTTAATATCCCTCAGTTTCCAATAGGACCCCACTGCCATGGGAGGGTAGGACGAAAGATGTCATGCAAGTTATTTTCCATAAGCACGTGTGACTATATACGAAATACATGCCTACATTATATTGATGAATTAGAGCTAGGTCTGTGTCAGCCGAGGTTATTACTGCTACATGGTGAATATCATCCGATATATATCATTGCCGATCCATTGACTACGAGCTTTTCACATATTGATCTTTGCTAAGTTACTTTCGTTGCTACTGTTGTTACAATCGCTAGAGAACTGCTACTGGTACTTTTTCTGCTCCTACCGTTACTTCAATACTACTTTGCTACTAAACACTTCGCTGCAGATATTAAGTCTTTCAGGTGTGGTTGAATACTCAACAGCTAATACTCGTGAATATTCTTTGGCTCCCCTTGTGTCGAATCAATAAAATTGGGTTGAATATTCTACCCTCAAGAACTATTGCGATCCCCTATACTTGTGCGTTATCAAGACCATTTTCTGGCGCCGTTGCTAGGGAGCATAGCTCTATTCTATGAGTCACTTGGAATATATATCTATTGATCTCTATCTGGAATCTGAAGGATACCAGAACCAAGATTTCTTCCCTCTACTACGAGGGGAGGTAAGGAACTGCCATCTAGCTCTACACTTGATTCATCTTCTGTTTTGAGTAAACTTGCAACACCTACAACTGCTATTGATTCTGATATGTCGCATGTTACTGATGATGCTACTTCTACTATGCATGATGCTTATGATTATACATTGCTTGACAATACTGTGCCTTTGGGTGATTTTCTTGATGAACAACTTGCTAGAGCTAAAGATATTGAGAATGCTGAAACTGATGATATTTCTGAAACTGATGAAATTATTGAAACTGAATACTTTGAAACGACTGATAAGACTAGCTCTCCTACATATTAACTTCTTGTTATACGTAAGGGTTATGTTATGGATGGAGAGGTAGCTAGGGACTTTCTTTCTTGTAAAGATAGAGATGATCTTAAGAAATTACTATGCAAGTGGAAAGAAAAATCTTCGAATGCTAGAATGCAATATGATCCTAAGTTTACTACTTCACCTATCTTTGTTATTGATAAGGATTATGAATTCTTTGCCGATCCTGAGTTAATTACTTTGGTTGAATCTGATCCTTTCCATGGTTATATATCTGAAACTGTTGTGGCACATCTTACTAAATTGAATGATATAGGAAACCTATTTGCTCATGAGGAAAAAATTCTCTATTAATATATTCTTAAGTTGTTTCCTTTCTCGTTAAAGGGTGATGCTAAGATATGGTTTAATTCTCTTGCTCCTGGTTGTGTGCATAGTCTCCAGGATATGATATATTACTTCTCTAAAAAATATGTTCTTGCTCATAAGATACAAGCTACTTTCTAGGAAATATTTAACTTTGTGTAAATTGAAGAATAGAGTCTCCCACAAGCTTTGGGGAGGCTTCTCCAATTACTTAATTCTTTGCCTGATCATCCTCTTAAAAAAAATGAAATACTTGATATCTTTTATAATGGACTAATCGATGCTTCTAGGGACCACCTAGATAGTTGTGCTGGTTGTGTTTTCAAGGAACAAAGTGTTGAACAAGCTGAAGTACTATTGAATAATATATTGAGTAATGATAATGATTGGACTCTTCCTGAACCAAATCCTAAGCCAACTCCGAAGAAAAGAGGTATTCTATTTCTTAGTCCTGAAATATGCAAGAGGCAAAGAAATCTATGAAATAAATAGGTATTAAGGATGAATATGTTAAGAATTTACCACCTATTGAAGAAATACATGGTCTTAATACTCCGACACAGGTAGTAGATGTAAATTCTCTCTATAGATTTGATGAGGGTGATATTCCTCATAATAAGTATGCTAGTCAACGCTTGGATGAATTTGATAACTTTATTGTTAAAAAAGAAAACTTCAATGCATATGTTAGAAGACAATTGAAACGTAATGCTTATATGCTTGACTGCTTAGGTGACTACATGTGTAGAACTGTTAATGATCTCAAAATCATTAGTAAACATGCTTCAATGGTAAAAACTCAAGTAGAACAATTTCTCAAAGAACAAAATGATCTGCTCAATTAGATGAATAATAAAATAAATGATCATGCTATTAGAGTTATGACTAGAGGTGGTAAAATGACTCAAGAACCTTTGTATCCCGAAGGTCATCCTAAGAGAGTATAACAAGACTCTCAATTAATTAATACCGATGCACCTAGTCCTTCCAAAAAGAAAAAGAAAAGTGATAGGACTTTGCATGCTTCTAGTGAACCTGTTATAGACACACTTGAAAACCCAAATGATATTTATATCTCTGATGCTTAAACACAATCTGGTGATGAACATAAGCCTAGTGATAATATTAATGATGATGTTCATGTTGATGCTCAACCTAGTAATGATAATGATGTGGAGATAGAACCTTTTGTTGATCTGGATAACCCACAACCTAAGAATAAAAGATATGATAAGAGAGACTTCATTGCTAGGAAACATGGTAAAGAAAGAGAACCATCGGTTCAGAAACCCATGCCCTTTCCTCCTAAACCATCCAAGAAAAAGGATGATGAGGATTTTGAGCACTTTGTTGAAATGCTTAGACCTGTCTTTTTGCATATACATTTGACTGATATTTTGAAAATGTCTCCTTATGCTAAGTATATGAAAGATATTGTTACAAATAAAAGAAGGATATCGGAAGCTGAAATTTCCACTATGCTTGCTAATTACACTTTTAAGGGTGGAATACTAAAGAAACTAGGAGATCCGGGAATACCAACTATACCATGCTTGTTGGGGATATAGCTACCAGGTATGACCCGCCCAGGAGGGGCCGGGTCAACCCCAATGGCGGGTTACGAGAAGAAGCCCAGTAAATGTTCAAGGTGATAGTTTATTAAGACTTGTAGAAAGCCTAAGCCCAGAGGCGGCTTAAGGCCCAATATTGTGAACCGCCATATGTAGAGAAAGACTTGTAAAGAAAGGCATATAAAAGAAGTCACCGAGCCGGACACGTTTTATGAGCCGGCCAGGACTCTGTAGGCCGCCAGGCGTCAACCCATGTATATAAGGGGACGACCCGGCGGTGGCTTAGGACAAGAAACAAGAGATCGATAGCCAAGCTAGCAGATTCGCTCCTTGGTCATCGAAACCTAGCAATACAACATCAACTGGACTAGGCCTTACCTTCACCGTAAGGGGCCGAACCAGTATAAATCTCTCATGTCCTTTGTCCTGATTAACCCCTTTAAGCTTCCTAGTTGCGATGGCCCTACGACTAAGTCCTTTCGCTAGGACATCTGCTGTGACAATTCCATGACAGTTGGCGCCCACCGTGGGGCCAGTGCACGGTGGATTTGAGTTCTTGAAGGGCAGGTTTGAAGGACTCAAGGGATACGTTGTGGGCTGGATGACCAAAAGTTGTCACGGCAAACTCTACATAGACAACGAAGGCTGGGGCCCCGAGGCCGGCTCAATTGGGTATGGGTACCAGGTCCCCTTTGGCGAAAGCCATGTCTTCATCGGCCGGATCGACGAATCGGGCCCTGGACGTCTGCACCAACCTCATCGAGACAGCTCAGCGTGCGAGATCCGCCCGGGCTCAACCTGCCGTGAGGCATGCCTTCGTGGGTTGCATCCATGGAGGTGAATTCTCTGAAGGATCAGTGGATGGCGATGAGACGGCCATCTGTTCTGACGGTGAGTCGTCCTCAGGCGAGACAGATTCTTTGTATCAGTTACAAGATGGCGTGCTTGGGGGCTGTTCCCATGGCAGCAGTATTCCGGACCTCTCCGAGCCTCCGAATCGAGTCGGAGTTTTCATGGCTGGCACTCAACCCAGGCAGAACTCTATGGCTGCGACAGCGATAACCACTGAGTCGGCAGCAGCCGAGTCAGGAGACCCCGCTCGCCCCCGGCTCAGGTGCTAATGGACCTTATGGATAAGTTGACAGCTCTGTTGACTGCTGTAGTGGAGCCGGCGGATAAGGATCAGCATGACGCGGAGGTGGCACGGCTGCGCGAAGAGATGGCACAGGCCAAGGAAAATTTAGCAGCAGAAGAGGTCAGGATGGCCGCGGAGCGGGCAGCTTTGGATGCTCATGCTCAGCAGCTTCAGGCAGAGACTTTCCGGCTCTCGATGGATCTAAACGCGTCAAACGAGGTCATGAGGAGAAGGCACCAGAAAACTCAGTCACGTTAGCCTCTGACTTACGACCCTAGGAATCTCTTCCACACACCCGGGGCTGCTCCAAGTAACCCGCCAGAGGCAAACCAGATCACGACACCCGAGGCTAGGGCGCCGGTTCAACCGCGGGCCATGGAGCCACCCCGTATGAATACTGCTCCACCTGATTACACACCAATACCACCGGGTCACTTTTCTAACCCTTTGGAGAATCTCATCGGTGCGTCGGCTCGTTTGGCGGCTCTCCTGATGGAAGGCGACTCTCCGAAAACTTTTGAAACACGAAGGGTGAGAGAACTTCTTAAGACGGCTCTGGCGCAGCAGGATGCGTACTCTTATAGTTGAGACAGAATCCATTCAACCCCTCGTCCAAGCTGGAGCCCGAGCTATAGCAGGCATATGCACTCAACCTCTATGTCGAGCAATGCTCAACGCTGTAACCAACCACGCAGGCATGAGCCGGTGTAGGGGGGCCTTAACTTGACGGATCAAGAGAGAATCCGTCAAGAGGCGGAGCGAGCGGCTCAACTGGCAGCTAAGCAGGCGGCTCATCAAGCTTTTCCGGTTTATCCGGCAACCTCTGTTGAGGCAGGAGTGGCCACAAGAACAGGAGGTGTCCCTTGCCTGGTGCCGGCTATACGTAACGAGCGCTTGCCAAAAGACTTTAAGGGGCCTCGTAAGGTGCCTAATTACATGGCCGACTTACAGCCTAGGGCATGGATTGAAAGTTATGAGATGGCGATGGAGCTGTTGGAGGTTAGCGATGCAGCAATGGCTAAGTATTTCACTATGATGTTGGATGGAACGGCTCGCACTTGGTTGAAAGGGTTGCCACCCAACTGCATCGTCTCATGGGCGGAGTTAAAAGCCCGGTTCATTCAGAACTTGAAGGACACATGTAAACAATCTATGTCAATCGTGGACCTGACTAATTGTAAGCAGGAGGAAGGTGAATCCACGGCCCATTGGGTGCACCGGGTCAAGGAGATAATACATTCATCTAATAATATGGATGCCGGCTCTGCGGTCTTAATGTTGGAGAAAAATTGCCGTTTTGAACCTCTAAAACAGAAACTGGGGCGACTCAAGCGTGATTGTAATGACATGGGCTAGTTGATGGCGGCCTTGGTCAAATATGCTGATTCTGACAGTACCAAGGATCCCGTGTCTGAAGAAGAAAAGACAGGGAAGGGAAAGAAGAACGGCAACGGCAAGGGTCACCAGCATAACCCGGCGAATCAAGGAGGTTATAAACGTAAGGCCGACGAGTTTGTGTCTAACACCAATACACAGGGCAACAACCAACGGCGCAAGGGTAGGCCACCTCCTCGGTTAGGCGGGTCAGGTCCCACCCTTGAGCAACTACTGAATGAACCTTGTCCAAGACACGACACCCGGGAGAAGCCAGCTACCCATCTGTGGAAGAATTGTATGATCATGAAGGCATTTAAAAATTGCAACATGTTTGATGGTAGTCACAGACCTGGCGGCGGTTCAGGCGGGGGCAACTTTCATGGCCCGGGCGCAGGTTCAGGCCGAGGCGGTTTTCACGGTCAGGGCCATCCGGGTAACCAGGGTGGCTATAATCAGCAACCCGGCCAAAGTAATCAGCAGCAACAGTCCTGGTATCAGAGTAACCCAAAATAGTTGAATAGTGGGTAGTACCACGTATTTACCACTAGTTTATGCAAGAGGGACCAGAAGCTTCATAAGAGGCCTGTCAATGCGGTTGAGCCAGCGATTCCATGTTATTTGAGGTGGTCAAAACAACCTATTGTGTGGAGTAGGGAAGATCACCCTCCCCGGGTTGATAATCCGGGTCACTTGGCCTTGGTGGTGGCACCTCAGGTTGGTGGACATAAGTTCACTAAGGTGCTCATGGACGGAGGCAGTAGCATCAACATCCTCTATTATGAGATGTTTCGTCGGATGGGGTTGACTGATAAGAGTCTTAAACAATCCAACACTGTTTTTCATGGTGTTGTGCCCGGTAAGTCGGCATACCCAGTTGGTAATATTGAACTAGAAGTAGCCTTTGGGGATGAATATGATTCCAGGGCTGAGAAGTTAACTTTTGAGGTGGTTATGATCAAAAGCCCATATCATGCTCTGTTTGGACGGCCGGCTTATGCCAAGTTCATGGCTCGACCGTGTTATGTGTTTCTACACCTCAAGATGCCGGGCTATAAAGGCACCATCACGTTACATGGAAGCCGGAAAATAGCCCTGGAATGTGAAGAAGGTGATGCCGCTTATGCTGAATCTGTTTGTGCGACAGAGGAGTTAAAGTTTTATAAAGATAATGTTGACCCGGCAAACATGATGTCTTTTAAGAAGCCAACTACGGAGCATGAACCGGTGTTGAAATTCAAGCTAGTTGATGACACCAAGATGGTTGATTTTGTGCCTGGCGACTCATCCAAACAGTTCATCATCAGCGCCAACTTGGATCAATAATAGGAAAGCATGCTCATCGAGTTCATCCGTGAGAACTAGGACATCTTTGCATGGAAACCTTCCGACATGCCGGGTGTCCCGAGAGAACTCACTGAGCACACTCTTAATATTGATCTGAAGTTTATGCCGGCTAGGCAGTTTCTTCTATGGTTTAACAAGGAAAGGCGCAAGGCCATTGGAGAAGAGGTGGCCCGGCTCAGCAGGACAAATAACTACTAGGTTTGTGCCAGAAAAGTGTCTTGCGTGACGGGGAAAGAGTGGAAAAAGAAGGAGATTCATCAGCTATGGAATCTGACAGGTATCGGTATTGAACAGAGGGGGCTGTTCAAAAAGCATCCCATGGATGGTAATGGTGCTTCCCCAGCTGTTGTTCCTACTCCTTTGGCTGGTGCCAAATCAGGTGACTTTGAAGTTGAAGCTTGCCCAAAGAACGATGTAACCATGCTGGTAGTACTATGATTGCCTTAGAGCGCAGATTCATTATTGAAGTTTTTCACCCAGAGTGGTTGGCTAACCCGGTGCTTGTACTCAAGAAGAATGGCACCTGGCATATGTGTGTGGATTACACCGATTTGAACAAGGCTTGTCTGGCCGATCCTTTTGCTCTCCCTCGTATTGATCACATTATTGATGCTATGGCGGGTTGCGAGCGTTTGTGTTTTTTGGATGCATATTCAGGTTATCATCAGATCAAGATGGAAGTTAAGGACCAGGAGAAGACGGCTTTCATCACTCTGTTTGGAGCCTTCTGCTATGTGTCTATGCCTTTTGGACTGAAAAGTGCCCAAGCGACTTATCAACGATGTGTACATAATTGTCTTTACAATCAGATTGGAAGTAACGTTCATGCTTATGTGGATGACATAGTAGTAAAATCGAGAGAGAAGGAAACCTTGGTAACTGATCTGAAGGAGACCTTTGATAACCTCCGGGTCTACAAGATGATGCTTAACCCGGCCAAATGTGTTTTTGGAGTCCCAGCTGGCAAACTTTTTGATTTTTTGGTGTCTAACAGAGGTATTGACGCTAATCCGGAGAAAATTAAGGCAATTACATCTCTGGCCGAACCGGTGTGCATCAATGACGTTCTGTGTTTGGCGGGTTGCGTCGCTGCCTTAAGCCGGTTCATAAGCCGGTTAGGGGAGAAGGCGATGCCTTTGTATCAAATGATGAAAAAGACGGATGACTTTGTCTGGAGTGATGCTGCTAACTCTGCTTTTGAGGATCTGAAGAAACAGCTCGCTGAGCTGCCGGTTCTTGCTGCTCCGGTTGAGAGAGAGTCGTTGTTGTTGTATACGGCTGCTAACTCACGTGCGGTCAGTGTGGCCATTGTTGTGGAGCGCAAGGAGGCTAGCAAGGAACATCCGGTCCAACGGCCGGCTTACTACGTTAGTGTAACATCCCAAATTTTCAATTTGGAATGTTATACACTAGATCATCATTACATATCATATTTATTGCATTTTGGTTGATCCTAGAAATTTCACGCAACTCAAGGACCCTCGGAGAGAGTTGGGGATTTCGTTATTTTCATATTTGAGTTGTCTCAAATTTTGAAAACAGGATCATTTGATTTTATTTATTTTATCTTCAATTATTTCTATTGCAAAAATATAAGAGAGGGAATAAAATGACTTTCCCAAAATAAAGAAATATTGAGGATTTAATAAAAAAATCAAATCAGATTTATTCTCGTTTTATTTTCTATTTTACTTGAATTTAGGAAAAATGCGCGTTTTTCAAAATTGCATTTAGGCCCCCAAATAAATGTTCATCCTGTTCTGCTTGATTTTAGGAGCCGGGGAAAATTTCTTTCAGGATTTTTGGAGTCCGTTTAGTATTCCTTTTGTTTTTTTCTGAGCGTAACTATTTAAAAAAACTAAACCGACCTACGGGCCGTGTTAGGCCCGGACTCCTCCGGCCTCAGCCTTTATAAGCCGCCGGCCCGCCCCGGGCCGAAACCCTAGCGCCCCAGCCCCGCCGCCCTAGCGCCGCCGCCGCCGCCGCGCCGCGCCGCCGATCGCCGCCGATGTCAGATCCTTCGCCGGAGGTAGACCTCGCCGCCTCTTGTTTTTCCCGAAAAACCGTTCGGTTTTTCCGACGGTTTTGTTCGTTTTTTTTTCAGTTTCGGTTTTTTTAAATAGATAGGTTTTTCCGGTTTATTAAAATAGCGAGCGTTCGCCCGTTCGTTCGTTCTAACGAACGTTCGTCGTTTTTCTTTTTCTCGGAATAAATCCGTGATTTTCTAGATCGCGATTTCTGATCTGATTTTCGTTTTAGTATAACTTTTCCCTCGTTTATCGGAATCAGGCGATTCAAGCGCCTGGAGTTTCGTCTCGAAACCCTCTTTCCGTTTAACCAACTTAAACAAGTTTTTGCCAGAGTTGTGACGCAAAGAGTCATCTGGGCCTCCATCATATCCATACATCAATTTGGATCGGCGGCTTAGAGGAATGACCCGCCATGAGATCCAGCAATGGATCAAGTCAACTCCGTTTAAGCCATTCCCCAGTAAGGCATTGATCCTTTTAATAGATGGAATAAGCTTCTTGCATTCAGCAGTAGTAAGCTTATCAGGGAGCACAAACTTGGAATCCAGACGCTCCGCGCGATAACCCGGCAGTGGTTTTTCATTGGCTGGAGACGTATCTTGGCAATAGAACCAGGTCTGATTCCAATCTTTGGGATGACTCGGTAAGGCTATTAAGGGAAAGACGGCGCCCTGTCGGCGCTGAATTGAGATTCCACCGAGTTCCAAGCTAGGCCCATTGGTACACTCATTCTGGCGGTTCAGATAAAAGTACTCCCTGAAGAGTTCCACAATCGGCTCTTCTTGAAGATACACCTCACAGAGAACTTGAAAATTGCAGATGTTGGATATGGAATTGGGTCCAAGATCTTGAGGGTGAAGTTTGAAAAAATGAAGAACGTCTCTAAAGAACTTTGAGCCGGGTGGTGAAAAACCCCGATTCATGTGGTCAGTGAAGACAATAACTTCACCGTCTTTGGGATTAGGTAGTTCCTTGTCCGGGTCAGGTGCACGATAAGACATAACATTTTTCCCTGGCAAAAATCCTATGGTGAAAATTCCTTCAAGGTATCTTCAATGACTATGGAAGGGACCCAGTTGCAGACAGTCGGTGCTTTTGACGGCATGATGATCAAAGGACAAACTGAGAAGAAAGTAACGAGCCGGTTCAATTCAATGGTGAAATTAAAATTTAAATGATGATGGTGCAAATGAGTAATGGCAGCTCAAGTAAGGGCTAATGTCATATAAGGGAAAAGTGAGCCGGCGTAATAAGCTGCCATGACTAAAGACATTTGAAGGAAACCAGAAATAGAATTGGCTAAGTGTTGAGACAAACAGATTTCCCAAAGCTATCACTAGTATTCTGGATCAAAATGGGTCAGAAAATAAAAATAAATCTAGACCTAAAGAATGAGCGCAGAGGAGTTCATCAGCTCTAAGAAGGTATCTGTGCAAAGGAAAAGGATCTACTAACAACTAAGATGGGCGTAAAACCACTACCGCATAAGTTCTACTTTCCTTCTGGATCAAAAGAGGGTACGAAGAAGAAACTACAAGGAGGTCTGTGATGAACGGTGAAGAACATCGATGAACTCGTAACCCTAAACAGATCTAAGAGCGTGGAAAGGTAGGAACTTACGAATGAAGAGCTTCTACGAAGGGTCGCTGTGGTTCTCGGGACGAGCTCAGGGTGATGCAGCGGCCGACGTTGAGAGGCGGCGGCGGGCACTATAGTGACGGCGGAGCTCGAGAGGCAGAGAGGTAGCGAGAAGATGAGGAAGAATAAGAAAGGGGAAAGACCGGCCAAGCCTATTTATAAGGGGATAGGTGAACAGGCAAGCGCGAAAATTGAGGAAGACCAAAACAATGATAATCCAGCTAAACGGACGCCTCGATTCTCGGAAGACATTAAAAGATAAAGATACATTGAAGATGACATCATAGTAGGCTTTCGTGTTTTCAGAAGATGACGTCATGGCGGGTTATAGAGTTTTTACAGAGAGAGGAAGATGGATTTCGTCTAAGTGTTGAAGATTGACAATGAACAAAGTTCAAGTCAACCTGGGGCCTAATGTTGGGGATATAGCTACCAGGTATGACCCGCCCAGGAGGGGCCGAGTCAACCCCAATGGAGGGTTACGAGAAGAAGCCCAGTAAATGTTCAAGGTAATAGTTTATTAAGACTTGTAGAAAGCCTAAGCCCAGAGGCGACTTAAGGCCCAATATTGTGAACCACCTTATGTAGAGAAAGACTTGTAAAGAAAGTCATATAAAAGAAGTCACCGAGCCGGACACATTTTATGAGCCGGCCGGGACTCTGTAGGCTGCCAGGCGTCAACCCGTGTATATAAGAGGACGAACCGGCGGCGGCTTAGGACAAGAAACAAGAGATCGATAGCCAAGCTAGCAGATTCGCTCCTTGGTCATCGAAACCTAGCAATACAACATCAATTGGACTAGGCCTTACCTTCACCGTAAGGGGCCGAACCAGTATAAACATCTCATGTCCTTTGTCCCGATTAACCCCTTTAAGCTTCCTAGTTGCGATGGCCCTACGACTAAGTCCTTTCGCTAGGACATCTACCGTGACAATTCCACGACAATGCTCCATTAAAAGAAACTATGTTAAAACTGCCTTATGTGATTTAGGAGCCGGTGTCAGTGTTATGCCTTTCTCTTTGTATCATAGACTTGATTTGAATAAGTTGACACCAACTGAAATCTCTTTGCAAATGGCTGATAAATCAACTACTATACCCATCGGTATTTCTGAGGATGTGCCTGCCGTAGTCGCGAATGTTACTATTTTAACATACTTTGTTATTCTTGATATACCCGAGGACGACTGTATGTTGATCATCCTTGGTAGACCCTTTTTGAATACCACAGGGGTTGTTATTGATTGCAACAAGGGCAATGTCATTTTTCATGTTAATGGTAATGAGCATACAGTACACTTTCCAAAGAAACAACCTCAAGTTAATAGCATCAATTCTATTGGAAAAATTGCAACTATTGCTATTGGAGGTTTTGAATTCCCTATTCCTACTGTCAAAATGAAATATGATATTCTTATTGTTGGGGACATGCATATCCCCGTTGAGGTAACCTAGTGTTATATGAAGATTCTCCGGTTTCATGTCATTCGAAAAAAGTTCGTTAATAAGACTTGATCAACCTTGTTAATGGATACCTTTTGATGGGCATGAGATGGATGGATTTAGTAAACACAACTTTCTGTACCCACTTTTTACTTTCTGTTGTTTAGAATAAATAAAGAAAAAATACTATTATTTTGTCTATTTTCTGAATTAAATGTGCAATAAAAAATGTCCCGAAAATAAAATTTCTCCAAATGCCCTAAAAATTTAGTACGAATTTTTCCAGAATATTTAAGAATTTTTGGTACTGAAAACACACCAGGGGAAACACTAGTGGGCCACAAGTCCACATGGCGCGCCCACCCCTTGGGCATGCCTACAGGGCTTGTGGGTCTCATGTGGGTCCCCTCACTTATTCCAACACCCATCCACTACGTCTTCCTCCGGAAAAAATCACACCATTGCTCAAACCCGTGTTCTTGCTGATCTAGCTGCCATTTTCGATCTCCTTGCTCGGAACTCCATTTCCAAAACTGTTTCAGGGGATTATTCATCAGTATGTGACTCCTCCAATGGTCCAATTAGTTTTTGTTCTAGTGCTTTATATATTGCAAATTTTTGCCGTTGTGGTGATCTTGTTCTTGAGCTTGCATTTCAAATTTATATGGTCCAAAGTAGTCCTGATGCATGATATAACCTCTAGGCACTTGTGGTAGCAGTTGCTATCAATCTTATTGAGTTTTTTTCACTTTTATTTTGAGTCACTAAATATTTTAGAAATTTTTTAGAGAAAGAAAATGTTGAGGAATTGATAGCAACAATCTTTGATATGTATGTCCAAGGTGGTTCCAAGGTAGTTCCTCAAAGCAGAAATCTCCAAGGCTCGCAATATGTGAGCCGGACCTTGAACCACCGAGCGAGGCTCTAGTGCAACATTGCGAATGGCCGTCGAATCACTTCATGATTCATGCATGTTTCAAGGAGGAATTTGATATGTATGTCCACAACGCCAGCCTGACAGACTTTGTGTCAGATAAGTGTTTACAATATTACAACCTCACCAGTCCCTTTGTGCGGAGATATAAGTATTCATTCCATCGCAATACACATTATGTTTTGTTTGATCTTTATGATAAATCATTTACCATGGACCTAAAAGATTTTAATGATCCATGCAAAATTCCACAATGGCGTACTTGTACTTAACCTCGTAAATCTGATTGCTCTGAGTTCCTTGCTAGCATCACTGTAGGAGAAACCTGAACCATAACACAAGCCACTTTATTGAGCATTCACTTTTCCTGCATTACATTACTTTGCTTTACTTGTGGGTAGATGCATTAATGGTAAACACGATCATAGCCACCTCTACGCGTCTGATTTGAGTGTCCTCAAAAGTGCTGTAATGAATGATAAACAATTTAACTAGGGGGCTATCATTGCGTGTCGATTACATAACAATGCTAAGGATGGGGATTTCTTTGAATTTATGCCACCCGCTTAGCTAATTACCTTGGTGTCCCCATAAGAGAAAATTATGCTCAATTGCCACCTGCTTTCCTTGATTATAATGCTATGGTACATTACTAGTTTCTTGAGAGGAACGAACGGTCCCTCCTTTACCGACTAATCTTCGACAGGGAGCGCGTCTTTTGTATTACGCTTCCCACTCCTGCCTTCTTTGACTTTCAGGTAAAACGAAGATACTTCATAACCATAGAGGAGGCGGACGAGTATGAGAGAGCAGGGAGGCCGCTCGCCTCCATGAGGCAGCCCTCCAAGCGGTAGCTGCCGTGGCTCAGTACAACCCCAACCGTGATTTTGGATACTATCCAGGCCAGTCGTGGCCATAGACCAACTTAGGCTAAAAGCCTAAGCTTGGGGGAGTAGGTACTCACCGACATTACATTCATGTTCACACACTCATTTCAGTTGTCGGTGTTCCTACTTTTCCATTATATTATCCATGCTAGGTTATTTTTATTGCTTTCTTCTTGTGTGTTTGAAAAACTTTGAGAAAATCCAAAAAAAATCAGTTCCCGCTTCTTTTTAGCTTTTATTTTAAGTTTATTTAGTAGTAGTATTAAAAGAAAACCCAAAAAGATTTCTCATTCTTCTTTTGCTTGTTGGGAGCTTTCCCGTGTAAATAGTTTTTCTCATTCTTGTTTTTGCTTTCTTCATAAAAACAATTACTCCAAAAATATTTTAGTACATTTCTTTGAAATTCTTTTTCCTTTTCTTTGGGTCGTAAGGAGAACACCACGATGAAAATGTTGAGTGGCTCTCATATGCATTATTATTGATCTAACAAAGAGCCCTTATTACCTTGTCTTCTCCTTTGAATAAATGTTTTGCAGATTCTAGCTTAGTCCAATGCACATGCACTCTTATGATTATCCACACAGTTCGGTCGTGCAAGTGAAAGGCAATAATCACGAAATATGATGAAATTATTGAGATGGAGAAAAGCTGGTAAGAACTCGACCTATTTCGTTTTTGGAAATATGATTAGCTCATCATTCTTGATTATGCCCATTATGAATGAAACATATTTGCAATGACAATTAGAGATTATAGTTACTCATGCCATGCCCACTTAGCTATGAGTGGATAATGGTTTATCCTGCATGCCAACATGCATTTAAAATGGTTATTGTCACCCGGCTCAGAGAAACCAGAAAGCCCAGTATTCCAGCCCAGAGATTGAGGAGAAGTCTCTGGAATATGGCACTGCTTGACATAGAACAAATCAGCTCTTATTACAAAGGATAATGATACAAGTGTCTGATGTTACAAAGGATCACATTAGCACGATGACACTATGCCTGCGATACTACACTTGTGAAAGTGCGTTATATCGACTAAAGGGGGGGGGGTGAATAGGCGATTTTTATGAAGGTCTTCAAAACGTGAGAGTTATGAAGACAAACAGTGAAGATTATGCCTATTACTATGCAGCGGAAGTTAGATTACACTAGGACAGCCATGGTCATGTATTCAATAGAGTGAAAGCTCAATGGCAAACAGCTTCAGTGTATTAAGGATCAGGTAGGAAGAAGTTATGAAGCTGAACAGATCATACATTCATGTTGTGAAGACAAAAGATAAAGCAAGCATGCAATGGCTTCACAATGAATAACTGTAAATGAAGGGAAGTGAAGATGAAACCAGTGACACGTTGAAGACAATGATTTGTTGGACCAGTTCTAGTTGCTGTGACAACTGTACGTCTGGTTGGAGCGGCTAGGTATTTAAACCGAAGGACAGACAGTCCCAGACACCCAGTCAAGGACACTTAGTCCAAGACACCCAGTCCTCACCGTTTTCTCCTTGAGCTAAGGTCACACAGACCTCGCCCAATCACTCTGGTAAGTCTTCAAGGTAGACTCCCAAACCTTCACAGACTTCGTTCACTGGCAATCCACAATTTCTCTTGGATGCTCAGAACGCGACGCCTAACCGTCTGGAGGATGCACAGTCCTCAAGTGTAATAAGTCTTCAAATCACACAGACACGAAGACTTAAGTGATGCCCAATTTACTCTGGCTCTGGGTGGTTAGGGCTTTTCTCCTCACTGGGAATTTTTCTTTCAAAGGCTTCGAGGTGTGTTGCTCTCAAACGACAAAAGCCATGCACTGAAATTTGAGCAGCCAACCATTTAAGGTTGTGGGGGGTGGACTATTTATAGCCACTTGGCAACCCGACCTGATCTGTCCGAAATGACCCTGGGTCACTAAGGAATTGACACGTGTACCAACGGTCGGATTTCGAACTCACACGGCAACTTTTACTTGGGCTACAAGTAAAGCTGACTTGTCTAACTCTGGACAAGATTTTCTCTCATAGGCTTCGCTCGAAGACATAGGATTTGAATTAGGCATCACTTCAGTCATTCTGACTGGTTCTCTTCGACCCCACTGAACAGTACGGTGGTTCCTATGACGCAACATGATGAAATAAAACTACGAAGGATCTAGGTCTTCGAGTTTCAAAAGCTTCATAGGGAGTCTTCTCATGTCATTGTCTTCAATATGAATATCTTCATAAACCACCATTGTCTTCAATGTGAATATCTTCATAAACCACCATTGTCTTCAATGTCTTCGTACATTTTTAGGGGTCATCTCTGGTAGTAAAACTGAATCAATGAGGGACTTCTACCTGTGTTTTCCTGCAATTCTCACAAACACATTAGTCCCTCAACTAGGTTTGTCGTCAATACTCCAAAACCAACTAGGGGTGGCACTAGATGCACTTACAATCTCCCCCTTTTTGGTGATTGATGACAAACTAGTTGAAGTTTTCAACGGGGAACATAATTTGTGAAATAGTAAAGGAATTTGTCTTCATAAGTTGAAAGGGCTCCCCCTGAAGATGTGCATATAAGTAATTTGCCTTTTGAATGCAAATGCACATGGCAGGTTGTACTTGTGGAGATCCACTTCAACTTATGATGACAATCCATTATGCATGTGAAAGTATATGAAGATAATGTCATGCATAATGGAAAATGGACGTCTGCAGTAAGAAATAAGTGCGGAATTTATCATCGCACATGCGGAATTTATCTTCGCATAACGGAGTGACAAGCAGGTAGCAAACGGCCATCAAGGCTAAGTGTTACAACTCAAGAAGCAAATGTAGCAAGAACGGGAGTTGTAAGCACGAAGCAAAATTGTAGCAAAATATAGTGGCACCCGCCCAAAGTGACCCGCTTGAAGACTATAACCATCATATGCTTCTCCCCCTTTTGTCAGTGATGACCAAAAAGGTTTGAAGACATAGAGGTTTCTACGCGTTCCCAGGCGCAGCAGGGTCGGTGGAGTTGTTTGGCGGTGGTGCAGACGAGCTTGGTGCAGATTCGACGCGCGTTGAAGCAGGTGGAGATGATGTCGCGTCGTCTTCTTCTTCAATAATACGTGAAGACACGGTGGCAGCAGAAGAAGAGAACTCTGACTCTTCAAGTGATGGTGTGTTGCGCATCACCGCTCTTCTTGGAGGCGTGGAGTCAAATTTGAAGTGCTCTGTGAAGCCATCCTCATGCAGTTCAGCTTCAGGGCACATCATGGTGAGGCCCTTCCAAGTGCGGTGACAGGTCTCGTGTGTGACAAATGCATTCTTGGATTGCCATATTTCTGAGGCGATTGACGTCTTGCATGATGCTTCTCATCTGCCTCTTGAGCCAGTCGTGATGCCTATCTTGCTTTTGGTGAAGAGCCACAAGAAGCTCGCGGTCATTGAGTGCACGAGTGCGCTTCTTGGGTCTCTTTGCAGCTGTGCTGTTGGTGGCTTCAGTTGAGGCAGGGGCACGTGTGGTGCCTGCCATTGGATACACGCGAGAGAGAGCTTCAACACCTTCAATATTTTGAGTGAAGCTCTGGTGTTCTGCATTCTGAAGACTTAGTGGTTGCTTGGCCGGCTCTGGATATATTGCTTCAGCAGATGTGTCCATATCGGGCAAAAATATCCTATGATTGCGGGCTGAGGGTTGATAGGAGATTGCAGAGTGAAGCTTGATTAGCCTCATAACCCAAGGAGCATAAAACTTTAAGCCAAACAGTTCTGAAGCAGACGCAGCAAATTGACGGATGAAGAGATCCTGTGCATTGAAGCATTTGCCATGAAGAATGCAGAAGATGAGAGTCTTCATTGCACCATCAATCGTTGCATATCGAGAGTGTCCCTTGACTGGCCAGAGAGTCCGCCTTATGATGTGATATATTGTTCTGGGCAGGTACTCTAAGTCTTCAACGAAGAACCTAGTTGGATAGGGTGCATTTGGAGGAAATGGCTTCATCATTGAGAGCATCTGACTCATATCTGGCTCAGGACGCTGAAATATGCTCTCAATGGCTTCAGCATGGAGTTGGCACCCTTCTTCAAAGAATTCGCCAGGAGTGGGAAGGCCGGTAAGCTCAATTAGGTCAAAAGCATTGGCTTCATGATGGATATTGCCTGTCATCCACTCCAGGATCCATGTCTTCGGATCTCTGTTATAGCCTTTGATATGCAAAGTGGCATAGAACTGGAGCAGAAGCTCTTCGTTCCAGTGCTCTTCGTCAGTGATAAATGGCAGCAAACCCACTTGCTTGAAGCAATCCAATGCTTCTTCTAGACCAGGCAGACCTTCAACAGCTTCAACCTCAAGGCGCTTGTGAGGAAAGATGCGGCCTTGGTTGTAGAGGATGCATGAATAATAGCTGCGCTGTTGATGGCTCCAGAACCTATCTGATACAATCCGTTCCCTTGAATAAGGGTTCTTGGAGCGGTCGAAAAACGTGTTATCTGCCCTGAAGCCGTTGATGTTGAAGGAACCAGGAGCTGATGCAGGACCTGGGAACCTTGGTAGTCGTGGGATCGGCTTCTGGACCTGGGGCCTGTGCGCAATATGATAGTGGAATTGTGGTCCGGCAGCAGACTCAGGCACAGAATGTTCAGGAGCAGTAGCTTCGGTGTTTTCTGAAGCTGTTGTTGGGGAGGGCTCCACATTTGCTTCGGCGTTGTTTGTGGCAGCCTCAACATTTTCAGCTTCAGGCACGTTCTCCTTGAGAACTGCTTCTTGTTGGTGCGGGGGAGTTGGAGCTTGTGGTATTTCTGCTTGCTCTTCGGCTGATGCAGCCGGAATGTCTTCAACAGCCTGAGCCCTTGGCCCTCTGCGAAGCCTATGGAGGGTAGGCGCTGGTGGAGTTGAAGTGGGTTGGGGCTCATCTTCCTCCTGTGGGCGATCTTCCCACGACGCATCTTGTGTGATTGGCGTCAATGAACGACCAATACTGATCTGTTCGCTTGTCTCAAGCTGAGGAAGGGCTGCATCACCTTGCACATTGTCTTGGGGACCAATGTCTTCAGCAGCATTAGGGTTGGCTGTTGGAATGTCTTCAGCGTGCGGAGCCTCTATGTAACCAGGCTCATGCACTGTCATCTGACGATCTGCGTCAGGATAGCGGACGCAGAGTGGTTCAACTATCAGGGGCTCTGTGGGAGAAGCCCGAGATTTCTTGGTCTTGCGCTTCTTGATAATGGGTTCAGAAGGAGAGGCTTCAGAATGTTTTCTCTTCTTAGCCTTAGCCTCTGCAGTCCATGTCTTCTTGTGCTGTGAGGCAGTTGATTGACTCTTTGGCTTCGAGCCAGTCGTTGCAGCGGGGAAGACAATCGGAGCATCAGGTTCTGACCTTGGCACTTCAGGTTCGGGCACAGCCGCCTTCTTTTTCTTCTTCGCGGCCATCCTGGGGTCAATGCCGGGACGCCCAAGTGCCCTGCGCTTTTGTGCCTCATTGTAGGCTTGCACGCAACGTTCAGCCAAAGTCTTCATGCGTTCTCGTGAGCCTTGAGCTTCGGCACGCGTCTTCAGGAAGTTTTCTTTTAGCTCGTGCAACATGATCTTGAAGTTTTTCACTTCTTGCACACTGAGCTTGGCCACGTGCTTCTTGAACTGAGCCTTTTCATGATCAATTTTCTGCTTCAGTTCTACAATTCGCTGGGCTATTGCAAGTTCTGAAGAGATTGCACCTTGAAAGGCAACGCTGAGGCCTATGGGTAGCTGCAGATCATTGAAGCTTATGTCTGGTGTGTCAAACCATTCATCGATGAAGTTGTGGATGATGGCGACATCAAACAGAGGCAGATTGTTGAAGATTTCAGCCTCCTCCTTGCTCTTGATGAGCTGCTTAAGAGCATCATCTCCAAGATCTTCATCGCTTGAGAGATCAATGGCTTCGCAGCGCAGAATGTCAACAGCTGTGAGCTCTTTGCCTGTGTGTGGCTGAGGCTTCTTGGCTTTTTGGGGCTTGGACACTCGTGATAAGCCTTCTGACTGCACACTGGCTTCAGGAGGTGCAGTTGCTAAAGGCTTCACTCTTGCGATCTTGGGAGAAGCGGCTGGTTTTGAAGCTTTTGGAGCTTTTGGCTTCTTCTGCTTTGGCTTCAGAGCAGCAGGGGCGTCATCTGACTCAGTATCTGCTGGAGGGTCATTCACAGCAGTCCCTTGGACTAGGATGCGAGTGATGAGGCCTGCAAGATTGGCATACGGCCCGATGATATTGGGATTGGCGTTGCGTGTGCCATCTGCCCTTGGTGAGGAGGGACCAGGGTTGAAGTCAAGCCCAAATTTCTTCTTGTTTATCTTCGCTGACTGTTGTGCAAACTGAAAGTTGCGCTTGAAGAGATTATCATCGCGGCACCAGAGAAGTGATGCGGATGTGCCTCAGCTGGCTGTGGTCCTCTCACCATGCATGGATAGAATCCTTGAGCAATGGCTTCGTCTTTGGACTTGGGTACGAGATTTTTGTATAATACATCTCCCCACGGTCTCTTGATGGCGCACTTCTCCGCATATTCCTGAGTGACGAAGCGGTAGTGGAACCATTGCTCTACCCAATATCTTCGAATCCATTGGATTCGTGTCTTGCGCTGACCATAGCTTTCTTCAGGATCAGTTTTGTACATCTCTGCCAATTCATCAGGCAGATCTTTGGACGTTTCACCACGTCGCTGTCTGCCTCCCTTCCTTGCTACTGTTTCTGAAGCCATGGATAACTTGGAAGGCTTCAAGATGTTCAAAGGCTTCAAGGGCTTCCTTCTGCAAGATCTGGCTTCAGGCGAGTTGATGTGATGCTGCAAGTACTCTGCAAATGAATGCAGACTATGAGAACCGAAGGATTCTCCCACGGACATGTACCTGTGACAGCATTTAGGTGCGAGGGAAGGGGAAGAGGTCATATGCATTCTCAGAAGATTTTGAAGATAAATCGGTTTAAAAGACATTGACCTCATTATGCGAAGACATTCACTTATAGATAAGAAGTTGGTTCCAGATTTGTACGAACCCATAGATCAGTACAAGTGAGGAATCTAACTACTTTATGAAGTACAAGTGAATATACTAGGCATGTTATGAGATGCAGCGAGAGATTTAACTAGTGTGAAGAGAAACTTCTTATGGCAGAAAGTGACTGGACTGTAGGATCAAAAGAAGCTGTAAAAAGAGGTTTTATTTACCACACTTGGAACTACTAGACGAAGTGAGATTTGAGGCCGAGCAGTTCGATCCTCCGTGCCCTAACTTGGCGACGGAAGACACCTACGGCGAAGGCGGAGAAAGTGATGTCCGCTGTCGGCGTGAAAACGGCGTCGGAGAGGTTGCGGCAGTGAAGCGCTTCGTCGCCGGCGTCGTTGAGTGCTAGCGGTGTCGCTAGGGTTCGTGCGAGGGTGGAAGAAGGAGATAATGACCGCAGTGAATCATATATTTATAGGGATAGAGGCGGCACTGCGCTATTACGCAGGTACCCCTGGCGGTTCGCATTTGAGGCACGCGTGGCCAGTTAGATTATCGGGATTTGTTCCACGTCCCACGCACACCTCAACTATCGGGCGGTCGTTTCTGCTTCTCCGGATCTTATGTGGAGGAATGAGCATTAAAACTGACTTTTATGGTTGTCTCAATGTCTTCGGCTGACAAGGACACAGTGAAGACATTCGACAGTTTCAACAGAATGCATATGACTTGGAGAGATAGAGTTTGAGATAGAAAGCATAGAGAGGTTAGGGTCCGATCACATTCACTTAGTTCAAAAGATTCAACCAAGAAGACATAGCTATAAGTGAATGCTGTAGAGGACAGAACATCAGTACATATATATCCATATAATCAAAGCAGTGAAGATAATCATGAAGACATACAGAGAATGAAGCCAAAGCAATTGTGAAGACATTGAGAGATGACGCCATGAGAGAAACACTTCAAAATGGAACAATTTGTGGTGGCGTTACCCACCGTATAGGAAGTATTAGACCCAGACACGGCGCACAATTATCGTGGCGCTCCGAAGTCAAATTCCACATTAATGTATTCACACTTAGAATGTATGTCTTCATTGATTGAAGATATACGCTACTTCATGTGTTGCACATCTAAGTCATCAATATGCATAAGTGTTAGGATGTGTGCCTGATCACAGGACATTTGAGGATTCCAAGATATTTAGCTCACACCGTAACTTGCAAAATCTCTTCTCATCCAAGGGCTTTGTGAAGATATCTGCCAATTGCTCTTCAGTGTTGACGTGTATGATATCAATGTCTTCCTTCACCACATGATCTCTGAGAAAGTGATGACGAATTTCAATGTGCTTTGTCTTCGAGTGCTGAACTGGGTTGTTGGCAATCTTGATGGCACTTTCGTTGTCGCAGTAAAGTGGCACTTGCTTCAGATGAATGCCATAATCCTTGAGTGTTTGCTTCATCCACAAAAGCTGAGCGCAGCAAGATCCAGCAGCAATGTATTCAGATTCAGCAGTGGAGAGAGATACACAGTTCTGCTTCTTTGAAGACCAACATACAAGTGATCGTCCCAGAAAATGACATGTGCCTGATGTAGATTTGCGATCAACTTTGTCACCAGCATAATCAGCATCCGAAAATCCAACCAGATCAAACTCTGAGCCCTTTGGATACCATAATCCTAGAGTTGGGGTGTGAGCCAAATATCGAAGAATTCGCTTCACAGCTAAGTGATGCGACTCCTTTGGTGTCGCTTGAAATCGAGCACACATGCAAACACTAAGCATGATATCTGGCCTAGATGCACATAAATAAAGCAAAGACCCAATCATGGAGCGGTATACCTTTTGATCGAACTCTTTACCATTGTCGTCGGGACCCAGATGATGCTTGGCTGGCATTGGTGTTGTGAAGCCTTTGCAGTCTTGCATACCGAACTTCTTCAGGCACTCTTTAAGATATTTCTCTTGAGATATGAAGATGTCATTGTGTTGTTGCCGTATTTGAAGACCGAGAAAGAACCTCAGCTCCCCCATCATGGACATCTGATATTGCTCTTGCATCATGTATCCAAACTCTTCACTATACTTCTGATTGGTGCAGCCGAAGATAATGTCATCCACATATATTTGGCACACAAACAGTTCACCATCATATGTCTTCGTGAAAAGAGTGGGATCCAGGGAACCAGGTATGAAGCCTTTGCTTTTCAGAAAGTACTTGAGTGTATCATACCAGGCCCTAGGGGCTTGTTTGAGGCCATACAGTGCCTTGTTGAGCTTGTATACCATATCAGGATGTTTTGGATTTTCAAAGCCAGGTGGTTGTGCAACATACACTTCTTCTTCAATCTTGCCATTGAGAAAGGCACTTTTCACATCCATTTGATATAGAAGTATGTTATGATGATTTTCATAGGCCAGCAGTATGCGTATGGCTTCAAGCCTAGCCACAGGAGCAAATGTTTCATCGAAGTCAATGCCCTCCACTTGAGTATATCCTTGAGCAACTAGACGAGCTTTGTTTCTGACAACTTGACCATGCTCATCTTGCTTGTTGCGGTATATCCATTTGGTGCCTATTATGTTGTGCTTCCGTGGATCAGGACGCTTAACCAGTTCCCATACATTATTCAGCTCAAACTGTTGAAGCTCTTCTTGCATAGCTTGAATCCATTCAGGTTCCATGAAGGCTTCTTCAACTTTCTTGGGTTCTGATATTGAGACAAATGCGAAATGCCCACAGAAGTTCGGTAGCTGAGCTGCCCTTGAACGAGTGAGTGGACCAGGTGCATTGATGCTGTCCAGTATTTTGTCAATTTGTACTTCATTTGCAACACGAGGGTGTGTGGGGCGAAGACTTTGCTCTTGCTGATCTATGTGGTCATTTGAAGGTATATCTTCAGGCTGAGCATTGTCTTCATGTGGATCAGGTGCTGAGATGATAAGTTCTTCTTCAGGTTGAGCTTCAGAAGGTACAATTTCTCCAGTTCCCATAAGCTTGATTGATTCATTTGATGGAACTTCATCTAGCACATTTGGCAATTGCTCTCTTTGTGATCCATTGGTTTCATCAAATCGCACATCCACTGTTTCAACCACTTTGTAGTGGAAGAGATTGAAGACTCTGTAGGAGTGTGAATCCTTTCCATATCCAAGCATGAAGCCTTCATGTGCCTTTGGAGCAAACTTTGAGGTGTGGTGTGGGTCTTTGATCCAGCATTTTGCGCCAAATACTCTGAAATAACTGACATTTGGCTTCTTGCCAGTTAGGAGTTCATAGGATGTCTTGTTCAGGAGCTTCTGAAGATAAACACGATTGATTATATGGCATGCAGTATCAATGGCTTCAGTCCAGAATTTTCTTGGAGTCTTGTATTCATCTAGCATTGTTCTGGCCATCTCAATGAGTGTTCTGTTCTTGTGTTCGACGACGCCATTCTGCTGTGGTGTGTATGGAGCTGAGAATTCATGTGTGATGCCCAAGGTGTCCAGATATGTATCAAGGCCAGTATTCTTGAATTCGGTGCCATTGTCACTTCTGATGTGCTTTATCTTGGCGCCAAAATTGTTCATAGCTCGATTTGCGAAGCGTCTGAAGACATCCTGCACTTCAGTCTTGTAAAGGATTATGTGCACCCAAGTATATCTAGAATAATCATCAACAATTACGAAGCCATAGAGGCATGCAGAAGTAGTAAAAGTTGAGTAGTGAGTGGGACCGAAAAGATCCATGTGAAGCAGTTCGAAGGGTTGTGTAGTAGTCATGATTGTCTTCGAAGGATGTTTTGCCCTTGTCATCTTCCCTGCTTCACAAGCACCGCATAAGTGATCTTTCTTAAACTTGACGCCCTCGATGCCTATGACGTGCTTTTTCTTCGCAAGGGTGTGGAGGTTCCTCATGCCAGCATGCCCAAGCCTTCGATGCCAAAGCCAGCATTCTGAAGCTTTTGCAAGAAGACATACTGCAAGTTGTGGTCCTGCTGAGAAATCTACCACATACAAATCACCTTTCCTATACCCTTCAAACACTAGAGATTTGTCAGATTCCATTAGCACCAGGCAGCGATATTTGCCAAACATTACAATCATATTCAAATCGCAAAGCATTGAGACAGACATTAAGTTGAAGCCAAGGGATTCAACAAGCATGACTTTATCCATGTGTTGATCCTTTGAGATTGCAACTCTACCTAGACCCAATACCTTACTTTTACCAGTGTCAGCGAATGTAATGTGGCTCTTGTTGGATGGACGTAAAGTTGAGTCCATAAGAAGGCTTCTTCTGCCAGTCATGTGATTTGTACACCCACTGTCAATAATCCATTCTGAAGACTTTGAAGTCGCTGGTATCGTACCCTACAGTGCAGTTAGGGGGATAGGCTTCACAAAGAGTGTTGTGAAGCATAAACATTTGACGAACCAGTGGGTTATGAAAACTTAGATCCAGATTTGGACTAATGGGGAGAGTAGCATGCGATTCAGGAACGAAGTACATAATGATGCCATTTGGGCATTTTATCTTGCGCCCCACAAGATTTTTATGGTCCCCAGCAATAGCATCAGAAGATTTTGTTTTTGTGCTGGAGACCTTTCCCTGCAAAGGAGAGTTAAGCTTTCTTAACCACCCACATCTTCAAGGGTGGCTTAGAAGCTATAAGTCTAAGTGCAGCATCTGAGAATTTTGGCTTTGAAACCTTAGCAAACAGTCTAGCAGGTGGACAATAATACTCATAGGAATAAGCAGAATAATTTTTGGTCATATGAACATGACGGTTCGACGAACCACTCTCATATTCATATGCCTGAGTATGGTTCCCCTGCAAAACATTTGCGTTAGTGCGACTCAGGTGAGTCCCCTATTTGTATGAAGCATTTGGACCATATGAAGCCTTTGGTCTGAGGTTTGTCTTCTTCAAGTGAGGTGTCATGAAGACATTCACAGGAAGATTTTCCAGACATGTTTTCGGAACCCAGATCTTCTTCATAGGCGGTCCATTCCTGCAGTTAGTACCAATGTACCTGGCAAACACTTTATCATTCTGATTCTTAAACAGTTTATAGTTTGCATCAAAGGATTCATCAATGATAATTGGGTTAGCACAAGTGAAGCCAGACAGATTGGATGGATCTGCTGAGGATTCCTTTGCAGCAACCCATGTGGTTTTGGGGTACTGCTCAGGTTTCCAATAAGACCCATCTGCATTAATTTTCCTCACGAACCCAACACCCTCTTTCCTAGGGTTTCGGTTCAGAATCTGCTTCTTAAGGACATCACATAATGTCTGATGCCCTTTCAGACTTTTGTACATCCCTGTTTCAAGCAATGTCTTCAACCTAGCATTCTCATCAGCAATAGCAGTGGTATCCTCAGCAGAGGGGTTAGTTACCACGTCAACAGTTGAAGATATTGAAACGGTAGTAGCAGTGGAACATTCAGCAACAGAAGCAACATTATCACGCTCAATGCATTTAAGACATGGTGGTTCAAATCCTTCTTGAGCGGGACTGATCTGTTCAGCGCGAAGTGACTCGTTTTCCTTTTGAAGATCTTCATGAGCCACCCTCAATTTCTCAAGTTCTTGCTTCCTTTGAAGATAATCATAGGAAAGCTTTTCATGAGTTGTTGAGAGAGTATCATAACGATCTTCAAGTTCCTGATAATTAACGTGAAGGTTTTTTATGTCTTCAATTAAGGATTCAGATCGAGTCATTTCAGCACCCAACAGATCATCGCTTCGTCTAACAATTTTTGAATATGTTCCATAGCTTTCTGTTGTTCAGTTGCAATTTTAGCAAGTGTTTTGTAGCTAGGTTTTGAATCACATTTAGAGTCATCGTCACTTGATGTTTCATAGCGAGTAGTGCGTGTGTTTACCTTGGCACCGCGTGCCATGAAGCAGTAGGTAGGAGTGGAGTCGTTCTTGTCATTTGCGTCGGTGTCGGTGATGCAATCATTGTCTTCAGTATTGAAGATGGACTTGGCGACGTATGCTGTAGCCAGACTCGCAATGCCAGAATCAGACTCCTCCTCAGACTCCACCTCTGCCTGCTCAGATGCGGACTCCTCCTCTGAATCCATCTCCTTTCCAACAAACACACGTGCCTTGCCAGATGAGCTCTTCTTGTGTGATGAAGACTTTGATGAAGTTTTGGAAGAAGACTTTGAGTATTTCTTCTTCTTCTTGTCGTCAGAATCATATTCCTTGCTCTTCTTCTTCCTTCTGTTCTCATTTTCCCACTGTGGACACTCAGAGATGAAGTGTCCAGTTTTCTTGCACTTGTGACATGTTTTCTTCTTGTAGTCATGAGCAGAAGCTTCATCATTCCTTGAGCTTGATCGTGAGGATTTCCTGAAGCCTTTCTTCTTAGTGAATTTTTGGAACTTCTTCACTAGCATTGCAAGTTCTCTTCCAATGTCTTCAGGATCATCAGAACTGCAGTCAGATTCTTCTTTAGATGAGGAGACAGCTTTTGCCTTCAAGGCACGAGTTCGCCCATAGTTTGGGCCGTAGATATCTCTTTTCTCAGAAAGTTGAAACTCATGTGTGTTGAGCCTCTCAAGTATGTCAGACGGATCGAGTGTCTTGAAATCAGGACGTTCTTGAATCATCAGGGCCAGGATGTCAAACGAACTATCAAGTGATCTCAGCAGCGTCTTGACGATTTCATGTTTGGTGATCTCAGTGGCGCCGAGGGCTTGAAGCTCATTTGTGATGTCAGTGAGCCGGTCAAATGTGTGCTGGACATTCTCATTGTCATTTCGCTTGAAGCAGTTGAAGAGGTTGCGAAGAACACTGATTCTTTGATCTCTCTGGGTTGAGATGCCTTCATTGACCTTTGAGAGCCAGTCCCAGACTAGCTTGGATGTCTTCAAAGCACTCACACGGCCATACTGTCCTTTGGTCAGATGACCACATATGATATTCTTGGCAGTGGAGTCCAGTTGAGTGAACTTCTTGACATCAGCAGCAGTGACACCTTCTCCAGCCTTGGGAACACCGTTCTCGACGACATACCATAGGTCGATGTCAATGGCTTCAAGATGCATGCGCATCTTATTCTTCCAGTAGGGATATTCAGTTCCATCGAAGACGGGGCAAGCAGCGGAGACTTTGATTATCCCTGCAGTCGACATAACTAAAACTCCAGGTGGTTAAACCGAATCACACAGAACAAGGGAGCACCAGGCTCTGATACCAATTGAAAGTGCGTTATATCGACTAAAGGGGGGGTGAATAGGCGATTTTTATGAAAGTCTTCAAAACGTGAGAGTTATGAAGACAAACAGTGAAGATTATGCCTATTACTATGCAGCGGAAGTTAGATTACACTAGGACAGCCATGGTCATGTATTCAATATAGTGAAAGCTCAATGACAAACAGCTTCAGTGTAATAAGGATCAGGTAGGAAGAAGTTATGAAGCCGAACAGATGATACATTCATGTTGTGAAGACAAAAGATAAAGCAAGCATGCAATGGCTTCACAATGAATAACTGTAAATGAAGGGAAGTGAAGATGAAACCAGTGACACGTTGAAGACAATGATTTGTTGGACCAGTTCCAGTTGCTGTGACAACTGTACGTCTGGTTGGAGCGGCTAGGTATTTAAACCGAAGGACACACAGTCCCGGACACCCAGTCAAGGACACTTAGTCCAAGACACCCAGTCCTCACCGTTTTCTCCTTGAGCTAAGGTCACACAGACCTCGCCCAATCACTCTGGTAAGTCTTCAAGCTAGACTCCCAAACCTTCACAGACTTCGTTCACTAGCAATCCACAATTTCTCTTGGATGCTCAGAACGCGATGCCTAACCGTCTGGAGGATGCACAGTCCTCAAGTGTAATAAGTCTTCAAATCACACAGACACGAAGACTTAAGTGATGCCCAATTTACTCTGGCTCTGGGTGGTTAGGGCTTTTCTCCTCACTGGGAATTTTTCTTTCAAAGGCTTCGAGGTGGGTTGCTCTCAAACGACAAAAGCCGTGCACTGAAATTTGAGCAGCCAACCATTTAAGGTTGTGGGGGGTGGACTATTTATAGCCACTTGGCAACCCGACCTGATCTGTCCGAAATGACCCTGGGTCACTAAGGAATTGACACGTGTACCAATGGTCGGATTTTGAACTCACACGGCAACTTTTACTTGGGCTACAAGTAAAGCTGACTTGTCTGACTCTGGACAAGATTTTCTCTCATAGGCTTCGCTCGAAGACATAGGATTTGAATTAGGCATCACTTTAGTCATTCTGACTGGTTCTCTTCGACCCCACTTAACAGTACGGTGGTTCCTATGACGCAACATGAATGAAATAAAACTACGAAGGATCTAGGTCTTCGAGTTTCAAAAGCTTCATCGGGAGTCTTCTCATGTCATTGTCTTCAATATGAATATCTTCATAAACCACCATTGTCTTCAATGTGAATATCTTCATAAACCACCATTGTCTTCAATGTCTTCGTACATTTTTAGGGGTCATCTCTGGTAGTAAAACCGAATCAATGAGGGACTTCTACCTGTGTTTTCCTGCAATTCTCACAAACACATTAGTCCCTCAACTAGCTTTGTCGTCAATACTCCAAAACCAACTAGGGGTGGCACTAGATGCACTTACAACTTGCTCTATGCTAGCAGCGGAACAACTCGTATTGAAATAACTTATTGAAATAACTTGGCCACAAATGCCCTTGATTCTTTATACGACCATGGAGGTGGTTATTGCAATATTTTGGCACTATTCCTTGTGCTTATTTTCTGACCTGGGTCCGCACACATATGACATATGCTTGGGGCTTCTAGCTGTATAGAGCTCATTGTTGAGGCCAACCATACAAGAGGGTGACAAGAGTTCATGAGATCTCCCTGTCGGTGCGGGAATAATGGCCTTGGTGGCCACTATCAAGACTGTTGATTATGTGAGGTCATCGTCAGATCTTGTCGATCCTTGTATTACATGAGATGTATCTTTGCTTATCTTCATTTGCATGTCCCATGAGGTTGTTGAATCCTTGCCTTCCTTAGGTATATTTGCTTGATCACTGTCGTACCTCGTATGGGTGACTTATATGACCGGGGATGCATGCTCACCATATGTAAGAAGAATATGCCACCGAACACTCGATTCTGGGGGTAGGCATTTGTCTTGACTGAGTGGTACTTCTGACAAAAATATTAGGAATCTGACCCTCGAGCTGCACTATCATATACTGCATACTTACTGTGTCATATCTTGTAGCAATACTAAATACGACATGCGGTGTCGTACTGAAGAAGGCAAGGTGTCATGGGTTGAAAGCTATCAAAGTAACTTGCATGTCCTGGGATACATTCTCACCATATATGTGGAAAAGATATGTAGCCGATCACTTGATTTCGGAAGAAGACCTATGCCTTGACTGATTTTTGCTTCTGGCAAAAATGTTGCGAATCTGATTCTTGAGCGGTACTGTCAACTCATCATATAATCTCTATGGACAGTGTAATGGTGTGGTACTGACGTGGGCTGAGTGGCTTATGAGAGAAGCCATCTGAGTTGCTTGCTGAGGAAGACACGTTAGCTTCTACTCGAAGCTTTTGTCTGGGTAGCATGCTGGAGAAGCCTGGGTTCCATATCTGAGAAGCTTCTCCTCAGGTTGCTTGTTGGGAAAGATTCATTTCCGTCTGTCACAAGCTTTTACTGAGGTATCTTGCTGAGAAAGACTGGGTACCTTGGACCGGAATCTGTCCATATACTGTACTGAGGAAAAATTGAGGAACATTGCACCATACGCTTCTTCCAATAGCATGTGGAAGAAGGCTGGGTTTCTCATATCCAAAGCTTCATACTTGTGATATGCAGACTGAAATCCACCCATAATGTTTTGCGGCTGATTGCTTGCATAAGAAAATTTATTTGACCATCTTTCTTGATCATAGCACATTCTGGCTTTCTTTCAGAGTATAACATATTTCAAGCATCATTCATTGTTGAGCCAAACTTTGTAGATGATCCATACCTCTGACTGAAAATATACCGTTGCTCTATACATGACTTGTCTGCCTGCTGGCTGGATCATTATTGTTGTGAGGATTTTGTACTGATGTGGACTCGATGTTGATAATCTATCCAAGACACCATTGGTATTCTGAGCAGATATTAATTCTATAATGCAGTTGACTGGGTAGGCCATAATGTTTAGTGATGTCTACTACACAACCTTTCTTCTTGTAGACATTGTTGGGCCTCCAAGTGCAGAGGTTTGTAGGATAGTAGCAAATTTCCCTCAAGTGGATGACCTAAGGTTTATCAATCCGTGGGAGGCGTAGGATGAAGCTCAAACAACCCTGCAACCAAATAGCAAAGAGTCTCTTGTATCCCCAACACACCCAATACACTGGTAAATTGTATAGGTGCACTAGTTCGGCCAAGAGATGGTGATACAAGTGCAATATGGATGGTAGATATAGGTTTTTGTAATCTGAAAATATAAAAACAGCAAGGTAACTATTGAAAAAAGTGAGCACAGACGGTATTGCAATGCTTCGAAACAAGGCCTCGGGTTCGTACGTTCACTAGTGCAAGTTCTCTCAACAAGGATAACATAATTAGATCATATAACTATCCCTCAACATGCAACAAAGAGTCACTCCAAAGTCACTAATAGCGGAAAACAAACGGAGGTATTATTGTAGGGTACGAAACCACCTCAAAGTTATTATTTCTGATCAATCCATTGGGCTATCCCTATAAGTGTCACAAACAGACCTAGAGTTTGTAGTAAAATAACACCTTAAGACACAAATCAACCAAAACACTAATGTCACCTAGATACTCCAATGTCACCTCAAGTATCCGCGGGTCTGATTATACGATATGCATCACACAATCTCAGATTCATCTATTCAACCAACACGAAGAACTTCAAAGAGTGCCCCAAAGTTTCTACCGGAGAGTCAAGACGAAAATGTGTGCCAACCCCTATGCATAAGTTCACAAGGTCACAGAACTCGCAAGTTGATCACGAAAACATACATCAAGTTGATCACGTGAATATCCCATTGTCACCACAGATAAGCACATGCAAAACATACATCAAGTGTTCCCAAATCCTTAAAGACTCAATCCGATAAGATAACTTCGAAGGGAAAACTCAATTCATCACAAGGAGATAGAGGGGGAGAAACATCATAAGACCCAACTATAATAGCAAAGCTCGCGGTACATCAAGATCGTGCCATATCAAGAACACGAGAGAGAGAGAGAGGGAGATCAAACACATAACTACTGGTACATACGCTCAGCCCTGAGGGTGAACTACTCCCTCCTCGTCATGGAGAGCGCTGGGATGATGAAGATGGCCACCAGTGATGGATCCCCCCTCCGGCAGGGTGCTGGAACAGGGTCCCGATTGGTTTTTGGCGGCTACAGAGGCTTGCGGCAGTGGAACTCCCCATCTTGGTTATTTTCTGGAGGTTTGGGGATTTATAGGAGAGGTTGGCGTCGAGAACAAGTCAGGGGTGCCATGGAGAGTCCACGAGGCAGGGGCGCACCCTAGGGGGGTGCCCTCCACCCTCGTGGGGCCCACGGGACTCCCCTCCGATAACTTTTTGTCCCGGTATTTTTTATATTTTCCAGAAAAAATCTCCGTTGATTTTCAGTGCATTCTGAGAACTTTTATTTCTGCACAAAAACAACACCACGACAGTTCTGCTGAAAACAACGTCAGTCCGGGTTAGTTATAACCAAATCATACCAAAATCATGTAAAAATATTATAAACATGGCATGGATACATAAAAAATTATAGATACGTTGGAGACGTATCAGCATCCTCTGTAGCCACCAAAATAACCTAGATGGGGAGTTCCGCCGCCGCAAGCCTCTGTAGCCACCAAAAACCAATCGGGACCCTGTTTCGGCACCCTGCCGGAGGGGGATCCATCACCGGTGGCCATCTTCATCATCCCAGCGCTCTCCATGACGAGGAGTGAGTAGTTCACCCTCGGGGATGAGGGTATGTACCTGTAGCTATGTGTTTGATCTCTCTCTCTCTCTCTCCCTCTCTCTCTCCCTCTCATGTTCTTGATATGGCACGATCTTGATGTACCGTGAGCTTTGCTATTATAGTTGGATCTTATGATGTTTCTCCCCCTCTATCTCCTTGTGATGAATTGAGTTTTTCCTTTGAAGTTAGCTTATCGGATTGAGTCTTTAAAGATTTGAGAACACTTGATGTATGTCTTGCATGTGCTTATCTGTGGTGACAATGGGATATTCATGTGATCCACTTGATGTATGTTTTGGTGATCAACTTGCGAGTTTTGTGACCTTGTGAACTTATGCGTAGGGGTTGGCACACATTTTCGTCTTGACTCTCTGGTAGAAACTTTGGGGCCCTCTTTGAAGTTCTTTGTGTTGGTTGAATACATGAATCTGAGATTGTGTGATGCATATCGTATAATTACACCCGCGGATACTTGAGGTGACATTGGAGTATCTAGGGCGTCCTACAGCCAGACCTGCTCTGATACCAAGCATGTGTCACCCTGGCTCAGAGAAATCGGAATGCCCTATATTCCAGCCTAGATATCGAGGAGAAGTCTCTGGAAGATGACATTACCTGACATAGAACAAATCAGCTCTTATTACAATGGATAATGATACAAGTGTTTGATGTTACAGAGGATCACATCAGCATGGCGACAATACGCCTCCGATACTACAATTTCTCTATGCTAGCAGTGGAATAACTCGTAGCAGCGGAATACTTCTAGCAGTGGAACAACGACGAAGGAGGTGAACTCCACCCCGCAGGGATTCTGGCTGGGACACGATCTAGCTCGCACGCGTGGAAACCACAACAAGCAATCAATCAAACATGGCATCACCTACAATCTGGCATGACATGCCAGGTCAGTACATTGAATGTACTTGCAAGCTCACAACAACCAAGAGCATCAAGGCAAGACAATAACATAGCATGTAACAGGTTAATTAAAAATAAACTACTATGATACGAAAGCAACTACTAAGCATGATATGAAACTACTACCATAGTGATAAACCAACATCTCAATCTCAATGAACCCTCTCACTCTTGGCTAACTGGCCAATCAATATACCATCTCGATCACCTCATGATCCACCTGATCACCTTGTGATCAAAACATCCACATGATCACCCCGTGACCACATCACAAACTGAATGGTCATCCACGTGACCACCTCGACATCATCATCTACATCCTGCCAAACTGTTACTGCTCACAATATATATCAACATATAAATCACCTATAAGTCATTCTGTCATGTGAGTGTTGATCGAACAGTGTGACCTAGTATGAACTTATGCCCGTGACCAAGGATGCGGCTATCGATAGATTAAACACACACACTTTGCAGAGGTAGCACACTTCACCCACACCACGGAACCCATGGCCTCGCACTCCCATTCGGGTGGACCAATGGTGTTCCGACAAAACCCATCTACTGCCATGGCACTCTCCCGGCCACTCCGACCAACTCCCTTCTGGGATAAGTCATGGGTGGCCCCTTGCCTACCAAAGGCATCAACGGCCACCGTCATGGAAAAACAATAAACAGTCCTAAACAGGGACATGAGCTGAAAACAAACCATGGGCACACAAGGCTTATGCCATCCTACCCGGCCAAGGTAGCACCCGCGCATAACCTTCCCTCGTTGGAGGCACCGGCGAGAGGCATGACAATAGACTGCATTAGGGCCTTCCCATAAAAGGCAATTGTGGTTGCACTTGAAAAGCCCAATTCGGTGGCACCTGACCAACTTAATGACGGAATTTATCCCCAAAATATTACAGTGATAACTGATACTCCAATATCATCTATCAACCTCTAATCCAAGTCATAGCAATAACAAGAACAAGCTATCTATTGTCATACCAAAGTACTCCGAGGATAGCATAACACTACTATCATGATGAATCCAAGAACGATAATACTACTACTCTAATAGCAAGAACAAGCTATCCAGCTAAGATCTACTTGCAAGCATCATCTCCGAAATCATACTCCAAAACATAATATCAACTAGCATCATGATGAAAATAATACTAGGCACTGATAATCCAAAGGCAACATGACATGCAAAGTAATACTCCAAAATATAATACTAGATACCAACATGAAAATAATCATAACATGGGCCACTAATAATCCAATGGCAACATGTCATCCTCATAAGCTGCAAAATATTAGTCCTAGAACTCCAAGCAATATCATGGCAATAGCAAGATCAAAATAATACTCCGAGAAATGCCATGACAAGTCACAAGTGGCTAAAACAATATTTTAAACAATTTCAAATAATTTAAACCATGTCACTGCATTGCAATACTACAAATGGAGGGTGTGGCTTACCTGGGGTGGAAGGATTCACCGGGAAGAAGTGCGATAAAATCGCGAAATGTATCGCCGAAAATCTTTCGCTCTTCGAGGGGTTGATTAAGGGCAAGGGCATAATCATCATTTTTAGAATAACACATGGTGAAAATGATACCAACAGAATGGGCTCGATGAGACGAAGAAGTAGGCTTTGGAATCACCTCAATCGGAGTTGTTCGTGAAAAGATACGGTCGTTCATTCGTTATGCAGAAACAAATAAAAACTTATTTATTTCTGCTCTTAACCGATGAATGTTCAAAAAATAGACGGTTCGGCCGGCGGCTAGATAAAGAGAAAGCGCTTTTTCAGAAATATCCCTTCAGATCGGGGAAAATGTATTTTGGTCTAAAGACACACAGGAGTACGCTTTCTAACCTGGAAAACGCATGTTGGTGGGTACATGACCACTTATCCACGTCAGCATCGCGGGGTCAACTCCCAGAGCGGCTGACGAGTGGGTCCCATAGGAGGTGGGGTTGGCTAGCTGGGTCTTCTCCTTCATCTCCCTTCTGCGTCCGATGAAGCAAAGGGAGAGGGGCGGCGCCGATGGTCGCCTGGGCGGCGCCCGACCTACCCACGTGCTCAGGGCGACGAGGCCGACCCATTACAGGGTAGCTGTCGGATTTCGGGTTCTGGTAGACCCTTGAGGTTCGAACACTGGGGTGCGCATGGAGATTTTGCCTCCTACCTACCTGCACCCCTCTGCCATGCTAGGATCTAAAACTCAGGAAAGAACAACACAAGAGACATAGGGTTTATACTGGTTCGGGCCACCGTTGTGGTGTAATACCCTACTCCAGTGTGTGGTGTGGTGGATTGCCTCTTGGGCTGATTATGATGAATAATACAGGGAAGAACAGCCTCGCGAGGGTCTGTTCTTGGCTGGGGGGATGAACTGCTGAGAAGAGTTCAGTCACCTTTCCCTCTCTATCTCTTCCTCTCTCTCTCTCTCTCTTTCGACTTCGAACCAACCGACCAATCAACTAGCTGCCCCGCTCCTGTGGGTGGCTGGTCCTATTTATAGAGGCCCTGGTCCTCTTCCCAAATATTGAGCGGGAAGGGAGCCAACAATAGCGGGCTAATTTGAAGGGGGACAGCAAGTATCAGCTATCCTGACAAAAGTAGTCTTCGCCTGCGCAAAGCTCCGGTGATGACACCGCCTTGGGCTCCACGGTGACCTCCATCTCGTAGTCCTCCTGGTCTTGGTCTCGTTGCACCGAAATGGCATCCTTTGCCTGATGCCTCGGTACTCCGCGGCTGCGCTTGCCCCCTTTGCACCAAAGAGGAAAGGAGGACGCTACGCGGGCTAGCACCCGCCTGGCGCCCTGAGTCGTCATGGCTTGCGTCACGGGCACCTCGTGAGGTACCCCGCCTTGATCTCTCCGCCTCCTCATGAGCCAGCCTGACGAGGCCGTGCCTGAGGAAGCTCCGCGTCGTCCGCCCCGCGAGTCTTGGCCCCTCGCGAGGGTCTTGGGTTTGTGTTGGTGAAGACGGGACGTGCTGGGCCCCCTTTGAGCCACGCCGCAGGCCGCAGGCAGGCAAGTCTGGGGACCCTCATTCCCAGAACGCTGACAGTAGCCCCCGGGCCCATGGCGCGCCCGGACTTGGCTGTGCAGGGAGGCGGAAGGGCAAGAGCGAGGCGCCGCGGGCCCTAACAGCCTGCGGCCTTGGGCACCGCGTTGCGGTTGACTGGACGTGGGCGCCTTAACAACCGCGCGAGTTGATAAAGGAGTGGCATCCGCCTAGGCCCTGCTTCTTGCTTTCCCGGTTGCTGCTCAGATCCCCTTTCTTGCGCCTCTCCTTCCTTCCTACGAAATTTCCCGATCTGCTCTGACCGTGCGACCTAGGGAGCCATGGCGCCTCGTCAGCCCCCGGCCGTAGCTTGGTACTCGTCTTCCCTGGACTCGCCGAACGTGTCGGAGGCGGGCCTTGCCCGGTTGCACCGGATGGCGACGGCGTGGGGCATCGATGGGGTGAAGGTGTTCAAGGCCGGCTCCGCCACCACTGAGGGTCAAAGGAGCACCTTCTATCCGCTCTTCGTAAGTGCCATTGTTGCTGGCCTGGTGCCTCCCTTCTCCGAGTTCTTCTTCTCTGTCCTCCGCCATTACAAGCTACAGGCTCTGCATCTCCATCCCAACTCCGTCCTTCTCCTAGCAATCTTTGCTTATTATTGCGAGGCTCACGTTGAGGTGCAACCCTCAGTGGCCTTACTGCGCCACTACTTCTACCTCCGGACCTCTCGTGGGACTGCTTCCGCGTGCGCGAGCTTCGTCGCGTATGGCGGCGCCATTGCCATCTCGAACTCTGGGAAGAGGATTGAGGGCTTCAGGAGCAAGTGGATCTTGGTGGATGCTGGGCGCATCCACCCTCGACTGATCCTGCCCACAGAGCAGCCCACGAGCTCCAGCGACTGGGGTCGAGCGGAGCTCGCGGATCCCCGCACGAAGATGGTGTTGGAGAAGATGGACGCGGATCTGAGGTCGTCCGACATGGCGGCGGCGAGGCTGACCGGCGCATCGCTGCTGAGGGAGTTCCTGGAGCACCAGCTGGCTCCGCTTCGGCAGTACTCACTTCAAATGTGGAGGCCCCAACGGAGACCTGTCTGTGGTTCTCCAGTCTCTCGTCGGGGGCAACATGGCGAGGCTGGAGGGCGCTCCTACGCCCTTGTTCCTCCGCGACGACTGGGAGCGGGTGGTGAAGTCCATGCCCGTCTTCAACGGGGAGGGGCCAGTGCCCCTGGAAGCTCCCGAGGGACCGGTGGACGTGCCCTCCAACGACTCCAGCGAAGAGGAGGAAGGAGGGGAGCGGGGAAAAGGGCCTGACTCCGAGGCGACTGACGGAGAGTCGAGGGCTCCCCTCCCCCGGCGCAGGTCCCGCGTTCTCCGCCTCCCTCCGAGCGATGACGATGAGGATGACAACGAAGATGACGACGGGTAGGGCGGCGGGAGCTCGCCCCCGATCCCGAAGAAGGACAGGACCGGGCTGATCTCCCGCGGGTCTCCCCCGGCCCCGGGGCGAACCGCAGACGCGCCTTCCGCCTCCAAGCTTCCTGAGATTGACCCTTCCAGCCGGCTTTCAGGCTTCAAATTTGGCCGGAGGCCGCTTGAGCTTACTGGCGATGACCCGTAAGCATTCGATTCTTGTCTTTATCTCTTGCTCTGCTTCTGAGGCTTGACGTCCGCATTCTTTTGGATAGGCTGGTGCCCGCAGCAAAGAAGCCGAAGGGGGCTCCCGAGGTTCCATCTGTGGCGGCGCTTCTGCCCGCGAAGGAGGCCGTCCTCGCGAGGCCTGGCTGAGCCGGCTAGGGCGAGCTCAGCCCCCATGGCCCAAGTGGCTCCTGAGGTGCTCTTGCCTGCCGCCGCCGCTACAGCTGTTGGGGCGCGGCAGACTCCGCCTTAGGATGCCGCGGCTGCGCGGCCGCCTTCTCCTACTCCACCGGCCGCTGTCTCTCCGACTCCTTCTGCCGTTCTAGATCGTGCTGTTGCTGAGCTAGACCGACAGCGTCAGGATCTTCTTGGCGCCGACCCCCGCTTGGTGGCCGGGCGCTTGGAGCTGGCTTCAGGATGGGTTCGCTCCGACGCCTCGATTCGGGCGGCGCTGGTCCAGGCCTCGATGGCATGCGACGAGGAGAAGCAGGCCGTCCTGGAGGCGAAGGCTGCTCGTGATGCAGCCCTGGGGGAGGTGGTCGACGTCTGTGGTCGCTGCAAGGCGCTAGAGGACGAGCTGCAAGGCCTGCGGGATCAGCTCGCGAAAGAGGTCCGCCTTCACCAAGAGCAGGAAGAAGGCGTGAAGGCTCGCGAGGCGGCCGTCGAGGGCCGGGAGGCCAAGCTCAGGAAGCGCCGCGACCGCCTAGGCGCGCTGGAGCAGGAGTTGGGGCGAGGAAGGCCAAGCTGGACGACGAGGCCCTGGTTCTTGCCAAGGACCGCGTGGCCTTCACGGAGATGGAGGCGAGGGCTCGCTCCTCACTGAGGACGCTTTACGACAGCGCCCTGGAGAGCCCACTGGCTGGCCCCGAGGACGGCCCCGCCAAGCTGCTTCCCTTCCTAGTTCACGCTCTTGAAGATGTCGCCCTTGGCCCCACGGCCGAGGCTGAGGCGCGTGTCCTGTCTTCTGCAGCACTGACGCGGGTCCTCACCCACATCTACCTTCGCGATCCCGGTGTCGACCTCGACAGCCTGCTGGAGCCAGTGAGTGGTGAGCGTGCCGCTGCCGCTGCCGAGGCCGTGAAGGGTCGCGCGGAGGCTCTGCTGGGGAAGTTCCGGGCCTTCAGCACCTAGCCGGAGCAAGGCGCTGCCGACCCCGCTGCTCCGTGAGGCGAACCCGATCCGCGCTGCTCCATCGCTGATAAGTGACTCCGTCGCGGCTCCTGTCCTGCTTTTAGTTCCTGCACATGTATCATGCCTCGGGGAGGCGTTTAAACTTGCGTTGGGCATCGAGATAACAGTGTGGACTGTAATATTTGCTTTTGAATTCCTTGAAATTTGCGCTTTTCCTTCCTACTTGCTTATGTTCTACGCCGGCAGAGCCCGGCCCCGCGCGTACCTCACCCAGCAATAGTCCCGACCAGAAACCAGGACGGGACCAAGGAGTGAGGGGCTACGTGACAAGTTAGGCTCCTGAGTCACGATGCTCAGGAGTCCCCCTTGGCGCACGAACAGCATGTAGGGAGGTATGATGTGGGTGGATCCACCATTCTACGTCTGCAGAGCCCGGCCCCGCGCGTACCTCACCTAGCAATGGTCCCGAGCGGAAACCAGGACGGGGCAACGGAGTGAGGGGCTACGTGACCAGTTAGGCTCCTGAGTCACGATGCCCAGGAGTCCCCCTTGACGCTCAAATGGCCTTCGTACCTTGGCTCCGCTCGGGGAGAGACGCGCGACAAACCAGGCCCGGGGGGACCTGGCTGGGCGGCGTGCGTCTGGGTGTGACCCAGGCGCAGCCCCCGTGCCCAGCCCCCTCGCGCGGCACTCCCGAGGGGAGGCGTTACGATGAGGCTAGACACTGAGCTCTGGGCTCCCTGAGGTTGATGCGGCCCGGGGGCCACCCTCAGTTGTTTATCACCAGCGCGGAGCATAGTGCTACCGTATGTGTACGGGCATAGCCGCTCATCGGCAGTGTCGTCAGCCAGCACGGAGCATGGTGCTTCCACTAGTACGTGGGAGGGGGGCCCCCTCCGGGAGGAGCCCCCAAGGCGTGTACAGCCCCGCCCTGACACGTGGCTGGCATGGTAGGGCCTGGCGAGGTGTATCTGGGCACCCGTGAGCCAGCGCGGGACTCACGGGGCCCTACCTCTAGGCGGGTTGCGCCTGGCACTGGGCCTTATCTTGTGATTTGTCCCTGCAAATTTGGTTAGATGTCGGCACTCTACGTCCTCGGGTCCCGACCCTCGAGCTGGTGTCAGCCATCGCTGGTATGCCAGGTCGCGATGCCATGGACAAGGCCAGAGGGTGAGGGCTGGAGAGCCAGTAAGAGCCCTGAGTCGCGATGCTCAGGTACCCCCCCCCCTTTAATGTGCAAGTGGTCAGCATGGAGAAGAAGAGGTGCCATGGGACGGCATCAAATAATCTGGCATGGTGGGTCTAACGCATAATCGGAAATAAACGCAAATGGGATACATGCCACTGGGCCTGGCCCGAGCGGCTTGGGGATCATGCAGCCCGAGGGCGCCCCCAACAAGGTAAGCTAACGACGCGAAATAAAAAGGGGATACACGCCGCAGGGACGGACCCACGTGGCCTGAGAATAATGCAGCCCTGGGGGGCGCTCCCAGTTGGAAGTGAAACTAGAAAGATGTCACCTGATGATGTTGAGGACGAAGGGGTGTTGGTGTAGCAGACTCGGTGGGCTGCGGAAGCGGATCCTCATGAGCCCCCAGGCCCAGGAGCCTCGGGAGGCTCCGGAGGCGCTGGCGACTCCTCGCGGGCCATCTCCACCCCTGCCAGGGCAGCGGAACGCCTAGCCTCTCATGCCTCCATGATGCCCCTCATGAGGCGCTGGTACGCGTCAGCCGCGTTCGGCAAGCCATAAGGCATGCGAACGTAGCTGTGGGGTGGACCTCCGCAGCGCCCCACTCGCGAGGGCTAGAGGCGCTCCAGAAAGGCGACTCGGTTGAGCCCTGGTATGTCGATGCAGATGCGCAGCCCACCATCCTCGCCTGGATGGGGGGCCACTGCTGTCAGGCGGCGGCCGCCTTTCATGACTCTTGACTCCTGTAGCTCCTGAATGGCCTTGCTGACGAACTGCTGAGGGTCTGGATCTCCTTGCCTTGCTCCTTCTTGAGGGAAACGTGCTTCAAAACACGCCTCCATGTGGTGCCCAAGCGCCTCCCTCGTGACCCTAGCTAGGTCGGTGGCCCTCCGGGGGAGAGCCCCCGAGCCCTGCCTTAGGAGGGCACCGGGCGCGCTTTCCTATGCGATGGAGGGAGGTTCCCCCTGGGCAGGCGCGGGCCCAGAGGGGCCTGCCTCCTGAGTGGTCGGGCCAGACGATGTCTTCTTATTCTTGGGGGCGGTCTCGGGAGGCCTCCTGCTTCCACGATCCGGGTCTTCCAGTGACGCGACCTGAAAGGCTCGTTCCAGGGAACACACCGCGTCCTTCTCTTCACAGGGCCGTGATGACTCCGCCGCTTCCTGGCATCTTGAGGACGTTGTAGCCGTGGTGAGTTACGGCCATGAACTTGGCTAGCGCTGGGTACCCAAGGATGGCGTTGTACGGTAGGCGAATGTGGGCGACGTCGAAGTCGATGAGCTCGGTGCGGTAGTTGTCGTGTTCCCCGAAGGTGACAGGGAGGCGGACCTGCCCAATCGGGACCGTGGAGCCGTCGGTGATACCGGATAAAGGCTTAGTTGGCTGAAGCTGGTTGTAGGGCACTTGGAGGTTGTTGAACGTCTCCACGGACAAGACTTTGAGCCCTGCCCCTCCATCGATGAGGGTCTTGGTGACCACCATGTTGCTGATGATTGGGGAACAAAGCATCGGGAGGACTCCGGCTGTAGCCGCACACTTGAGCTGATCTGTTGAGCTGAACGTGATGGCGCACGCCGAGCACCTGAGGGAGCGCGTGGCTTCGAGCTTGGGGAGGACTGCATTAACTTCGCGGGCGAACTGCTTGAAGATGCGCTGAGAGGCGGGGGCTTGTGCTCCACCCAAGATGCAGGCGATTGCGCGCGGCTCCTGGAAGCCCCCAGCCTCCTCGTCCTGGTGGCGGTCCTCGTTTCTCCTTGGCTGCGACGGCAGTGGTGGGAGGCCTGCATTGCCTTGCGGGCGATCCTCGCGAGGCTGATCCCTCCAGTCTCCCTCGCGAGGCTGATCCCTCCATCCTCTCTCGCGAGGCTGGTCTTGCCAGCGATCCTCGCGAGGTTGGTCGCGCCACCCTTGGCGCGGGCCATGGTCTTCCCAGCGTCCTGCGTTCCTTCCTCCTCCTCGGCCGTAGCCCCGGTCACCGTGGTCAGGGCGACGGCCGATCCTTCCTTCATGCACGGCTCGGAGTTCTTGACATTCGTTGGTGTTGTGGGTGTGGAGGTCGTGGTACACACAGTACCGGCTGCCCTTGGTAGGTTCGGGCTGATCTCTGCCCCACTTGGTGTCTGGTTCTGCCGCGAGCATGGCAGCTCCCTTGCGCTTCACATCCTTGGCCTTGGGCCTCCTCTCTTTTGGGTCTGCGGCGGGCAGCTCGAGGAGGGAGAGTCGCCCTTCCTCGGCCCTGGCGCACTTGTTTGCCAACTTGAACAGCTCCAAGGAAGTGCACAGGTCTTCATGCATCGCCAGCTCCTCCTTCATCTTAACGTCGCGCACGCCGTCGAAGAAGGCCGAGATGATGACCTCCTCAGTCACCTTGGGAATCTTGAGGCGTGCGTTGTTGAAGCGCTAGATGTACTTCTGCAGGGTTTCCCCGGGCTGTTGCTTGATGCGGCGCATGTCACTCATGGCGGGTGGCCGGTTGCGAGTGCCTTGGAAGTTGGCGATGAAGCGGGTGCGCATCTCGTCCCAGGAGGAGATTGTGCCTCGAGCCAGGTTCAGGAGCCAGGTGCGGGCCCCGTCCTTGAGTGCCATGGGGAACCAGTTCACCATGACCTTCTCGTCTCCGCTGGCAGATTTGATGCCCAGCTCATAGAGCTGGAGGAACTCTGCAGGGTCAGCCATGCCGTCGTAGCGAGGAGGCAAGTCTGGCTTGAACTTGTCGGACCACGCGACGCTGCGTAGCTCGGTGGTGAAGGCACGACAGCCTGGTGTGGCCACAGGGGGCCTTGGGTGACGGGGAGCTTGGTCTTGCATGTCCCCACGCGCTGCAGCTGGGAGCAGCGCGGGGTCTTGACGCGCGGGAGCAGGAGCATGGTCGCGACGTGCTGGAGTAGGGAGCGCCCGGGCAGCTTCTTGCGGGCGAGGGACTTCTTGGCAGCTCTGCTCTTGCCGCGCTGGCACTTGACGGAGCGGGTTCCGCCCAGGGGCCCCGCGCCTTGGGGCCATGGCATCTTCTTGAGGAGGAGGCGGCTGGGGCACCGCCAGAGCCTCGTCGCCCCCGCGGGGCGGGGTGCGGTGCAGTGGAACGGACGGCGCAGGAGAGCCCCCTGCGGTGCGGACGAGCTCGGAGACACGGTTGAGCCATTCTTTGTAGACGTCGTCGACGGGACGGTAGTGCAGGAGCTCATTCGCCGCGATGAGCGCAGCTCGAGCCTCCATGGGTGCGCGGAACGAAGAACCAGCTGGGGTGAGCGAGGGTGTTGCGGTGCGGCCGTCTTGCCGCACGGACGGATGCTGGGATGATGGTTGCCGCTCGTCCCCCGCCGGGCCGGTGGCGGCGTTGACGGCAGGTGACGGGGAACGGTGTGGATGCCCGCCGACAGGGGCCGTCTGGGCGATGCGGGAAGCGAGTGCGGCCCGGCGCTCGGCGCGGGCCCGACGAGTGTCAGACATGGGCCTGATGGCCGAAGGAGAACGGGGCGGTGGAAGACGAATTCCGGCGCACCCCTACCTGGCGCGCCAAATGTCGGATTTCGGGTTTCGGCAGACCCTTGAGGTTCGAACACTGGGGTGCGCGCGGAGATTTCGCCTCCTACCTACCTGCACCCCTCCACCATGCTAGGATCTAAAACTCAGGAAAGAACAACACAAGAGACACAGGGTTTATACTGGTTCGGGCCACCATTGTGGTGTAATACCCTACTCCAGTGTGTGGTGTGGTGGATTGCCTCTTGGGCTGATGATGATGAATAATACAAGGAAGAACAGCCCCGCGAGGGTCTGTTCTTGGCTGGGGGGATGAACTGCTGAGAAGAGTTCAATCACCTTTGCCTCTCTATCTCTTCCTCTCTCTCTCTCTCTTTCGACTTCGAACCAACCGACCAATCAACTAGCTGCCCCACTCCTGCGGGTGGTTGGTCCTATTTATAGAGGCCCTGGTCCTCTTCCCAAATATTGAGCGGGAAGGGAGCCAACAATAGCGGGCTAATTTGAAGGGGGGCAGCAAGTATCAGCTATCCTGACAAAAGTAGTCTTCGCCTGCGCAAAGCTCCGGTGATGACGCCGCCTTGGGCTCCACGGTGACCTCCGTCTCGTAGTCCTCCTGGTCCTGGTCTCCTTGCACCGAAATGGCAACCTTTGCCTGATGCCTCGGTACTCTGCGGCTGCGGTTGCCCCCTTTGCAACAAAGAGGAAAGGAGGACGCTGCGCGGGCTGGCACCCGCCTGGCGCCCTGAGTCGTCATGGCTTGCGTCACGGGCACCTCGTGAGGTACCCCGCCTTGATCTCTCCGCCTCCTCGTGAGCCAGCCTGATGAGGCCATGCCTGAGGAAGCTATGCGTCGTCCACCCCGCGAGGCTTGGCCCCTCGCGAGGGTCTTGGGTTTGTGTTGGTGAAGACGGGCCGTGCTGGGCCCCCTTTGAGCCACGCCGCAGGCCACAGGCAGGCAAGTCTGGGGACCCCCGTTCCCAGAACGCCGACAGTAGCTCGGTCACCATGAAGCTCGGGAACGGTGGTGGGTTGGGCTGCAGCGGATGGCGGCTCAGTCGGAGTTGTGAACGAGGCCATGGTCGACCTGCCGACGGACTGAGAGAAGGAAGAGGTGCGTTGGTGAATGGGTGGAGCTCGGGTGGCGGAATGGAGGAGGGAGGGAGCTCAGCTTGACCGAATTTAGGAGGAGGGGACCAGCGTCCGTGGAGGTAATGGAGGTCGAGGAGGACTCCAGGAGCTCGGGGAAGAGGCTAGGGAGGGGTAGCGGAGTGAGACAAGGACAATGGTGGGCTCGGGAGGTCACGGGGCTGGCTATTTATAGCCGTGGGGTGATGTAACGCCCCAGACACACCCGGCGGTGGTCGTTACTTCTGGCGGGATCTAGACTAGGCCCACAGATCAATACTAGTCTTTTCTGCGCACTTTGTCCTCGCTCGTGCGCACCCGGGAGCAACTTCCCGGTCGGTCACCCATCCTGAAACTACTCCAAGCTGAGCACGCTTAACTTTGGAGTTCTGTCAGAATGGGCTCCTGGAAAAGAAGGAATTCCTTATTGATATGAGTAGTCTATCATCCCTATTAAGCCAGGCTATCACATACACCCCAACTCAGAGGAAACGGCGTCCTCGTCGGGCCACATGAATGTTCCCTCTTGGCACATATGTCTGTGCATCCAGTCCGGTAATGTACCATGCCGCGTGCCACGGCGGATCACAAACGTCATGAACAACATGACCGCGCACCTGTCCGCAAACATCCGTTTAACCGCGAGGGTCGGCTCTGATACCAACTTGTAATGCCCCGGACACACCCGCCGGTGGTCGTTACTCCTGGCGGGATCTAGACTGGCCCCACAGATCAATACTAGTATTTTCTGCGCACTTTGTCCTCACTCGTGCACACCCGGGAGCAACTTCCCGGTCGGTCACCCATCCTGAAACTACTCCAAGCTGAGCACGCTTAACTTTGGAGTTCTGTCAGAATGGGCTCCCGAAAAAGAAGGAATTGCTTATTGATATGAGTAGTCTATCATCCCTATTAAGCCAGGCTATCACAGGTGAGGTGCCGAGCTGGTTGCCAGTTGCCGCCGTTCGGGTCCGGCCAACGGTCTGGCGCGCTCAACGGTCACGGGGAGGATGGAGATTGAGGGAGTCCTGGATTAGGGGGTGTTCGGGTAGCCGGACTATACCTTCAGCCGGACTCCAGGACTATGAAGATACAAGGTTGAAGACTTCGTCCCGTGTCCGGATGGGACTTTCCTTGGCGTGGAAGGCAAGCTTGGCGATGCGAATATTCAAGATCTCCTACCATTGTAACCGACTCTGTGTAACCCTAACCCTATCCGGTGTCCATATCAATCGGAGGGTGGTAGTCCGTAGGACATCAACTCCATATACAACAATCATACCATAGGCTAGCCTCTAGGGTTTAGCCTCCTTGATCTCGTGGTAGATCTACTCTTGTACTACCCATATCATCAATATTAATCAAGTAGGAGTAGGGTATTACCTCCATCGAGAGGGCCCGAACCTGGGTAAAAACATCGTGTCCCTTGTCTCCTATTACCATCCGGCCTTGACGCACAGTTCGGGACCCCCTACCCGAGATCCGCCAGTTTTGACATCGACATTGGTGCTTTCATTGAGAGTTCCTCTGTGCCGTCGCAATTAGGAAGGATGCCTCCTCCCGTCTTTAAAGACGGCATCGTTGCTAAGGGAGCCTTGGCTGTCGGCCAAACTCTCCAGCTAGGTGGTTTCCTCATGACCGCCTGTTCGGCCGTTGCGCCGATGGTGACCTCTCGGGTCATCAAAAGCAACCTACACGTCGGCTCGGAGCTCGTCAAGCAGCTAGATCCAATGGAGCTCTCTTCCGTAAATGAGCTCTTGGATCGCGTCGCCGCCCTGGGGTTCGCTACGGATTACGACCAGGTTGGGCTTAAACCCGATCTAAGAGAAATTAACTCTCCCCAAGTCACCCACCACGTTGCCGTGGTAGAGGCGCAGTGCGGCGACCCTTCATCTATTTTAAGGACTAGCTACGTCCGAATTCCCGACTCCTCCAAGCCGGATACCCGCGGAGAGGAGGATGTAACTCAAGACCTGAGCTTAGGATCAGGCAACAGGCTAGATTCGTTGGACAACATCCAAGAATCCGAACTTCAGAGTTCGGAAACTCTTCGGCCTCCGAATCTTGGATTGGGTGAGGTTTCAGATTCAACGACACCCGCCCACCCGAACACAAGCGATCTCTCCCAAATCAGGCAGAGGCCCGAGGAAACAGTACATCATTACTGGGCCAGATTCCTCCTGGTTATGAACAGGATAAAGGATTGCCGCGAGGGAGACGCAATCTCAATTTTCTGCAGTAATTGCACGGACGAGGGAATCCTTAACGCCGTAAGTCGTGGTGATATTACACGCTTCGCTGACTTGGCGTCCATAGTTCAAAAATACTGTGCGATGGAAAGCGCCTGGAAAACCGAAATAAAATTTTGGGATAATCCGGCCTTAAATAGTAATCCCGTCCGAACTAAGAGGGTGCATCATCATAGGACACCCAGGATAAACACCAAAAAGCCAAAACCCTCTACAGGGCATGGAACCGTACTGGAAAGGTGGCTTGATGGACCCTGTAGAATTCACAGTACAGAGGACGCCACACCAACTCACAGCCTTAGAGCATGTTGGATACTCCGACAGGTGGCCAAAATTGGCGAGGACCTCTTAATCCTGGAGGCCGCAGAAAGCCAGCCCGAGGACACCAGTACCGTTCTCACAGTCTTCGAGACCTTCGCATCAAACAATATGCGAAAAAGAACACTCCGCAGCCTCGCCGAAGTCTATCAAGTTGCAACAATAAATCCATGGAGCGACACTGCTATTACCTTCAACGCAAGTGATGAACCTAGATTCCGAACAGCCCGAGCACCAGCCGCATTGGTCCTCAGTCCCATAGTGCACGGCTTTCGCCTCACCAAGGTGCTCATGGATGGAGGCAGCGGACTGAACCTCATTTATGAGGAAATCCTTCAAAAAATGGAAATAGACTGGAACCGCATCGAGCGAAGCAGCACAACCTTTAGAGGAATAATCCCCAGTCGGGAAGCGCGCTGCACAAGAAAAATCACACTAGATGTGGTGTTTGGCACGCCGGATAATTACAGGTCCGAAGAAGTCACATTTCAGGTGGCCCCGTTCAAAAGCGGATATCCCGCTTTACTGGGACGGGAAGCATTCACAATCTTCCAAGCAATACCCCATTACGGGTACATGAAGCTTAAGATGCCTGGGCCGAACGGAATTATCACTCTAGCTAGTGATCCGGACGTAGCACTCCGCGCCGAAAACAAGACAGCCGAATTAGCCCTTGAGGAACTATCCGAAGCCTTAGCGGCCGAGGAACTGACTGCGTTCCGCTCCACGGTTAACAGGGATGATGTGATACTCGATAAGAGATCCAAATCCTCATCCTTCAAGCCAGCTGACGAAATAGTCAAATTCCAGGTCCATCCAATGGACCCCAATAAAACAGCTTCCATCGGGGCACGACTGAACCCTGATGTAGACGCCGCAGTACGGGAGTTCCTATGAGAGAACTGGGACATTTTCGCCTGGCACCCTTCAGACATGCCAGGGATTGACGGGTGGTAGGTGCGACATATGCAACGGGTGGCTTATGATTGTGGGAGCCAGTAAGACATCGCTGGTGCCTGGAAACGGGATGAGGCGAAGACATGCACGCCGGCGAATCTTACCCAGCTTCGGGGCTCTCCGTGGAGATAACACCACTACCGCTGCTCTGCGGGGTCTCCGCATGATCACTAAATGGATAAGTGACTACACAATGCTCCTTGAGCTGTTTGGCGGGAGGAGGAAGAAGGGCGCAGCTAGCTTGCTTCTTCTCCTCGTGTGGTGTCTAGAACTAGCAGGGGGGTCGAACCCTTTGGATGGGTGCCCCGGGGGGTTTATATAGGCCTACCCCCCAGGGGTACAATGGTAATCTGACTGGGCGCAGGGCCCAGCCGTCTCTGACTGCGCTCGCCGGCTTCTGCGCCGGCTGCTGGGGCCCGCCGACTGGTGGGTCCCGCCGGCTGCCGGCCCCTTGGCCGATAGGCAGGCCCCATTGTCCAGGACCTGGTCGGCGGCTGATCACTGTTGCTCTATCTTGGTGACGCGGGCTTCGTCGTGGTAGGCGCGGCTACAGTGCCGCCGCCCGTCGGGCGATCGCTGTAGCCTCACCGCGTCTTGTCTCCTTAATGAGGCGTCTCCTTCGAGGGAGGCGGCAAGCCGGCTGCGGGGAGCCGACTCTGTCTTGGGCCGACTGGGGGGAGGCGTGGCCGCCTTCGGGTGTCTCTCTGCCCGAAGGGGCCCACAATCTGTGGGCCGCGCTGGCGGCCCGTCGTGGGTGACACTAGGGTCAGCATGGCAACAGTGCCGCGCCGGACGGGTCATGCCCACTCCGTACGGCGCACTGTGCCAGGCGTGCTCCGGGATTCGGGGGAGGCAGGCTTCACTGTAGCCACGCCCCGTCACATCGCCGCTAGGTGGATGCAAACTTTGAGGGTACGGTCCCGACCGCTCTGTGGGAGCCGGCTTCTTGGAGTCGGCCTCCTCGCGGCCGGCTGCTCAATGTCGGCCCTCCCATGGCTTTCTTCATGAGGGCTAAAGTCGGGCCACCTTCCGAAAGCCGGCCTGGGTGACAGCCGGCAAGGGGAAGGCGGCCCCATGTCTTGGATTCTTGAGAGCCAGACGGGCTCGTAATTTTTTCAGAAGGGCCAGGGGGAGCCGGCTAGGCTACCCATGGCTATTTACTCCGACAGTAGTCCCCGAAGCTGAGCGAGCTTCGAGGCTGATAAGGGGACGAGAAGGTCAGTCAGCTTCCTATCCTGCGGGGCCGGCTTCGTTTGTGCGCGCTGACTTCAGAGAGCTCCGGCTCTCGCAGGCGGGAACACGGGCCACGTGGCGAGTAAATCCTGCCAACGCACGCGCGCGACGGGACGTCGCCGCAGGCCCGGGCCCGCCACTCACATGCCTTGGTACGAGCGCGGATCTTCCGTGGCCCACATGGACCGCTCGCCTTCCCGCGGCGGTTTTATCCCGCCATCATGGCACAGTAATCGCGGGGCGTGGGGGAGTGGGCACGATCGATCCCCACATTTCCCCACGCCGTGCCTCCTCGGCTCTGCCACGCAAGCCTATAAGTAGGGGGAGGAGGGGGAGCGACAGAGGTTCGCACGCTCTCTCTCGCTCCGCCCCTTCTCGACCTCCTTTCTTCCTCTCGTTGCTGCCGCAGCCTCTTGTCTCAGCGCCGCCGCGCCGCCACATCGTCTTGCTCCCATGGCGCTGTCGAGCTCGTGGGACGGCTCCAACGTCCATGAAGACCATGTGGAGTTTCTCCGCGAGACTCGGCGCCTGCCCGACGCCAACCTCGTGCGGGTCCGCCTGGCGCCAGAGACGGAGATCTCGCCGGCACCGGAGGAGGGCGAGCGGGTCGTCTTCCGCTCGCACTTCCTGCGCGGCTTCGGCCTTTCGGCGAGTGGATTTCTGCGCTCCTTCCTCGAGTTCTACAACCTTTAGCCGCATCACCTCACACCCAATGCGGTGATGCTGCTGTCGGCCTTCGTCTCCCTCTGTGAAGGATTCTTGGGGATGCTCCCCACGCTGGAGCTCTGGGGGGAGTTCTTCCAGAGCAAACTCGGCACTGTCGTCGCAGGCGTGCCCGCCCCCTGCGGGGCCTTCATCGCCATGAGGAGGGCGGGCGAGAACAACCCGTTCCCGCCCATCCCCCTGATCCAGTCGGTGAAGATCTGGCAGAAGTCATACTTCTACGTGAAGAACGTCGCCGAGCAAGGAGACCTCGTCAACCTGCCGGCTTACGTAGCCGGCCCGCCGGCTGGGAGGCAGCCCTCATGGAGTTTCCGGTCCCGGTCATTGTCTCAGGCCGGGAACGCTGCCGTCTCCCGGCTTCGGGTGATGATCCAGTCGGAAGGTCTGAGCGGGGCCGACTTGGTGGCCGCCTTCGTGGAGCGCCGGATATCTCCTCTCCAAAACCGGCCCCACATGATGTGCCAGATGAGCGGCCGCTTCGACCCAAGCCGGCTGAGCACCAGGGAGATGCCTCAGGCGGAGGTGTCATACATGGTCAATTATATCTCCAATTGCAAGCTCGCCGAGGACTGGCGATACGGCAAGGCACCGTATTCTCGCGCCAACCCTCCGCCCGTGGTAAGTTTTCCTCTCTTTCTTCTTTCTGTTTGGTAGCCGGCTTTATGATGGCCGGCTTCTGATCAGTCGGTTCTTCTTAGCAGAACCCCCTTCTCCCGCCGACGACTGGGGCAGCGGGGATAGAACGCCAGTATGCCCCCGACCGCACGGCGGACGACGTCGACGACCCGGATTTGGGGGCGGCCGCCATGGAAGACGCCGTCGTGGGGGACGACGCCGAGCCCGGAGGCACAAGGCTCACCGCCAGCTTCGACGACTGACTGGATGACTTCGAAGCCGAAGTCGCCCCGCGTCGCCAGCCGGCGACCGGCCATCAAGGCGCGGGCTCATCCACCGTGCTGGCTGCCAGCGGCGGCGCACAGAAATGCCGGGCCGCGTCGATCCTCTTCGACAGTCGGCCGAAGAAGTCCAAAGCCTCCACCGCAGCGACCAAGCGAGACGAGGCGGCCGCGAAAGCGGCCCGCTTCCGCAAGGCGGTGAAGCAGCCCCAGGCGGTCTCAGCGTAAGTCGTTGACTACCTTGTCGCATGCTCTTTATCATTCTCTCTTGTTCGAAAATTCTACTTAACTTTTTCCCGCTTGCTGGACAGGGCGCCGCTTTCCCTTGAGCGGGGTCCCGGCGCCTCCGTAGTCGGGCCGACTGGAGGGTCTTCGAGCTCCCGCCGCGTGGACCCCCGCGCCGACCTCAGGGAGGCCACAGAGCGGAACGCCCGTGAGGCGCAGGAGGAGCGCGAGGCGGCGGAGAAAGCGGCCGCCCAGGCGGCGAGGGAGCGGGCCGACGCGACAGCCAAGGCCCAGGAGGAGGCGGCGACCGCGGAGACGGAGGCGGAGGGTTCGCGCAACCAGCCTCCGCTACTCGCCATTCCCCTCCGAGCCGTGGCCCCTGACACCCCACTGCCTTTGGCGGAGGAAATCGTCCAAGACCCGCTGCTGATGGAGAGGGGGGAGGACCCCGTGGCCTTCGCGAGGAGAGCGCCGCCAACAGCACCAACCGGAGCGGGCCAAGGCGGCCAATCGTCGGCGGTGCCAGAGGAGCCGGCCGGGGGTGAGCCGGAGGACCGAGCTAGCCTCGAGGTGCAGCCGGTGACGCGCCGGCGGGCAGGGGGAGGCGCCGCTCCGCCGGAGTCGCGCCGAGTCGTGGGCGCCGATCAGTCGGCGGAGGCTCTGGAGACGGCCAGCACCGCCACGTCCGAGTGGACTCCTAGCGGGGGACTACTGAGCTAAATCCGGCGGCTCAAGAGGTCCGGAGTCGGCTTCAAGCTCAGGCCGTCCTGCTGTAGCAGTACACCCAGGAGTTCCTGTCGACGCGGGCCGTCATCCGGGTGAGTTTTTCTTTCTTGGCCGCTTTGGTCTCTTGATTTCTTCCGTGGGGGCGCGTTAGCGCACCCACTGGGTGTAGTCCCCGAGATTCGGGCCGACTGCTGCGCAGTCTGGTCGGATCTTTCTTGACGACTATCTTATTTTTGCTTCCTGTCTGAACTTCTAGGAATATCATAACTCCCGTGCCGCCGCCTTCAACTCCCAGGCTCAGGAGTTGGGTCGGAAGACCGACGACCTGGCCAACAGCCGAAGTAAGTGCTTGATCTTGTCTTTCTCCTGTGGGGGCGCGTCAGTGCACCCACTGGGTGTAGTCCCCGAGATTCGGACCGACTGCTGCGCAGTCGGGTCGGATCTTTTCTTGACGACTTTTTCCTTATTGGTTTTCTTTTGTCTTTTGCGCTTTTAGGGGCCAACGCCGACTTGAGGAGGGAGCTCGGCGAAGCGAAGGCCGCCCTTCATACCAAGGATGCCGAGTACGCTGCCTTGGTCCAGGAGCGTGACCGCCTGGCCAAGAAGCTGGCTGACCAAGAGAAGAGCCACAAGGCGGCCCTGCAGAAAGCGCAGGATAGCGAGGCCGCCCTGAAGGCAGAGTTTGAGACCGAGGCGGCGAGCTGGGCTGAGACCCGGCGAGCACTGGATGAAGGCTTCGGCCGCATCGAGGACTTGATCGACGGTAAGCCGCCTTCCTCGCTCCTCTCCCGCCCCTTGGCGCCTGGTTTTTGGCCTAACTTGTGCTGCTGCTTATTTTCTTGTGCAGACTACCTTCTCGGCTACTCCGCCTTTGCCGCCCAAAGCATCAAGGCCCATCGCGAGGCGCGCTGTCAGGCGGGGGCCAACATCGCGCCGGACGCGAACCGGACTCTTGAGGAGCAGCTCTTAGCTGTCCAGGCGCAGTTGCAGCCGGCTCATCCCAAGCCGGACCTCCGAGACGATCCCCCGCACCCCAAGCCGGACGGCCGACTGGCTGGAGGTCGCAGTCGGTCGCTTTGAAGCTTGGAAGGCGTCGGCGGCCCGTCTTGGAGCCGGGCGGGCATTGGAGTTTGTTTGGGCTTGGTACCCAGGGCTGAGCCTGGACCAGCTGCGCACTTGGCAGCTGGAGGGCGACGCGGAGCTGGAGGAGGTTCGGCCAGCTATTGCCCAGCGTGCTTCGACGATCGCCGAGTGCACCGACATCAGTGTCTTTGCACCCGAAATCAATGATGATGGCGTTGCCCAGCCGGAGGAGTGGTTCGGGCTGGACCCGGCGGCGGGCGAAGACTCGGCCGAGGAGATTGCCTCCAGCGACGAAGGCGAGGATGACGAAGAAGAGGATGGCGAAGACGTCGAGTCGGCTAGTGGAACAACCGGCTGGCCTCAAGATGACCGTGCCTCTAGTAACGAGGCGCGTGGAAGCGCGCCCTCTGCGGGAGGCGGTGATCAAGCCTAGGTTCGCCAGCCGGCTGCTCCTTCAGCCGGCACAACCGTCTCTGCCGACCAGCCCGGCTCGTCCTTATTTTTCCTGCTTGTTGTGTTTTGAACAATCTTTATTAAGTTTTCGCAGTTCCACCCAGTGGGGGTGTATCCAAACTATGTTGAATGCTGGCCTCTCGGAGGTCTTTTATGTAAATATTATTATTATGTGCATGTTTGGTTTCCATTCGCGTATGCTTTTTATCCTTAGGCTTTTTCCTTTGCCGCCTTCCCTCTTTGGGGAGGCAAGTACTCGAGCTTTCTTGGATTGAAGTGAAGTGAATGGAAACCGACCAGCTGGCTACTCTAGTAGCCAGTCGGCGGTGGGTGAAAAACCGGCTTTTGTTATATTAGTCCGTTAGTCCCTAGTCGTTTTTCGTGTGGGCGCCCGTTCCTGCCCTTAACTCTTGCCAGCCGGACAGCCGGTTCTTCGAACTGCGACTTTTGGCAAGAGAAGGCTTGGGAGACGGCACACTACTTGTCTGACCAGTCCCCGAGCCGACTAGTCGAACCCGGTGCCGGACGGAACAAGTAAATGAAATGACAAGGTCATAAGCATGATATTTTTCATTCATAGATAAAAGATGGCAGTCCCCGAGCCCTCCTCGGGGCGCCTATTTGTCTCGTACTTAGTACAAAAGTTAGCGTGATACATACTGCATTTCAGCTGTAAAATCTTCGAAGGAGGTTGGCGTTCCATGGTCGTTCCGACTCCTTGCCGGAGTTGTCTCTCTTTCGCGCCTTTGGATTCTGCGCATCGATCAGGTAGTAGGAGTCGTTGCCTAAGTCTCTGCTGATGACAAAGGGGCCCTCCCAAGGGGCTGAGAGCTTGTGCTGGCCGGCTGTTCGCTGGATCAACCGAAGCACAAGATCGCCCTCTTGGAAGGATCTTGGCTTGACCTTCCGGTTGTGGTAGCGGCGCAGGCCCTGGTGGTAGATGACAGACCAGCTGAGGGCTAACAGCCGGCTTTCTTCCAGCAGGTCGACATCGTCTTCTCGTGCTTCCTTGGCCTCCGCCTCCGTGTACATGGTTACACGAGGCGAGTCGAACTCGATGTCAGTTGGGATCACCGCCTCGGCACCATACACAAGGAAGAAAGGGGTGAAGCCGGTTGACTTGTTTGGTGTAGTGCGCAGACTCCAGAGGACAGCCGGCAGCTCATCGAGCCAACAGCCGGCTGAACGCTCTAGTGGTACGACCAGTCGGGGCTTGATGCCGGAGAGGATGAGGCCGTTGGCTCGCTCGACTTGGCCGTTTGACTGCGGGTGGGCGACAGACGCTAAGTCCAGCCGGATACCCTGGGCTGCGCAGAAGCGTGCCAAGGCTCCTTTGGCAAAATTCGTGCCATTATCGGTGATGATGCTATGTGGCACGCCGTACCGAGTTGTTATGTCTGCGATGAATGTCACAGCAGTCGGCCCATTCAGCATCTTGATCGGCTTTGCCTCAATCCACTTGGTGAATTTGTCCACGGCGACGAGCAAATGCGTCATGCCGCCGCGCGCCGTCTTGAATGGGCCCACCATGTCCAGTCCCCAAACGGCGAAGGGCCAAGTGAGGGGAATGGTCTTGAGTGCCGAAGCCGGCATCTGTTGCTTGGAGCTGTAGAGTTGGCACCCCTTGCAATATTTAACTAATTCTTTGGCGTCATCCGAAGCAGTCGGCCAGAAGAAACCATGGCGGAAAGCTTTGGCGACGAGTGATCTTGAAGCCGCATGGTGGCCACATTCTCCTTGGTGAATGTCTCTGAGGATTGCAATGCCCTTCTCTTGCTCGACGCACCGTTGGAGGACTCCAGTGACACTGCGCTTGATGAGTTCTCTGTTGACGATTGTGTATGCTCCGGCTCGACGTTGGACTTGTCTTGCCTCTGTTTCATCAGCCGGCAGATCTTGGTTTACTAGGAAGTTGAGGATGGCCTGAGCCCATGACGGAGCCGCAACTTCTCCTGCTGCCAATGTGGCTACTGCCACCAGGGTGGGCGGGCTGGGTGGTGAAATGCTGGAGTTGGCCGCCGGCTGTTGTGTTGGTGCAGTCCCCGGGCCGGCTACCGCAGTCCCTGAGCCGGGTGTGGCAGTCCCCGAGCCGGTTGCCGAAGTCCCCGGGCCGGCTGCGGAAGTCTTGGGGTCGCCTGCTTGGTTCTTCGAGCCGGACCCGGCCGCGTCGGGGTCAGGCGGCACGAAGATGGAATCGGAATCTGGAGACGGCTTGATAAATGGCTTAAGGAGGCGTTGTAGAGCGACGCCGGTTGGTATTGCTTGCCGAGTAGAGCCTATTCGAGTCAAGGCATCGGCTGGCTCGTTGTCGGCTCGCGGTACGTGGAGGAACTCGCATCCTTCAAAGTATCCGCTGAGTTGTTGGACCAGGAAGTGGTAGCTCGCCATATTTGCGTCCTTGGCATCCCAGTCGCCGGATGATTGCTGGACCACCAAGTCCGAGTCGCCATAACATAGGATCCGGCGAATGCCAAGCTCTTTGGCAAGCCGGAGCCCGTGTATGAGCGCCTCGTACTCGGCCATGTTGTTGGAGGCGGCAAAGTGAATCTGCAGCGTGTATCTGAGCTTGTTGCCTTTGGGAGAGGTAAGGACGACGCCGGCTCCCAAGCCGGTGCGCATCTTGGAGCCGTCAAAGTGCATGCGCCAATGGGTGGAGTTGGGAGCCGGCGGAAGGTACTGGGTCTCGGCCCAGTCGACGAGGAAGTCGGCCAGTGCTTGGAACTTGATGGCGGTGCGGGGTTGGTAGAAGATTGTGTAAGGGGCCAGCTCGATGGCCCATTTCGCCACCCGGCCGGATGCGTCCCGGCTGCCTATGATCTCGGCCAGCGCGGCGGTGCATACGACCGTGACGGGGTGCTCTGGAAAGTAGGGCTTCAGCTTCTTGGCAGTGAACTACACGCCGTAACACATCTTCTGGTAGTGCGGGTAGTTCTGCTTTGAAGCGGACAACACCTCGCTCAGATAATACACCGGCCTCTGGACCGGCTGGGCTCGGCCTTCTTCTGGGCGTTGGACTACGATGACGGTGCTGACCACCCGGCTGGTCGCGGCGATGTAGAGGAGCATGGGCTCTTTCTCAGTCGGCGCCGCTAGGACAGGCGGCGTGGCCAGCCTCTTCTTCAGCTCATGAAAAGCTTGGTCGGCCTGGTCGTTCCACTCGAAGTGAGTGCTCTTCTTCATGAGGCGGTAGAGGGGGAGAGCTTTCTCTCCGAGCCGGCTGATGAAGCGGTTCAAGGAGGCCGAGCATCCGGTGAACTTTTGGATGTCTCGAAGCTTGGTGGGGATCTCCATTCTCTCGATGGCCTTGATCTTCACCGGGTTGCATTCGATGCCGTGTTCGGAGACCAGGAAGCCTAGGAGCTGGCCGGCTGGCACTCCGAACACGCATTTCTCGGGGTTGAGCTTGATTTGGAACCGGCGTAGGTTCTCAAACGTTTCCTTGAGGTCGCCCAGCAAGGTGCCGCGCTTCTCCGTCTTCACCACAATGTCTTCCACGTAGACGTGAGCGTTTCTGCCGAGTTGCTTGAGGAGGCATTTCTGCATGCAACGCTGAAAAGTAGCACCGGCATTTCTCAAGCCGAATGTCATAGTCAGGTAGCAGAAGGCTCCGAATGGCGTGATGAAGGCGGTCTTCAGGCGGTCGTCCGGATCCAGCTTTATCTGGTGGTATCCTGAGTAAGCATCCAAGAAACTCAACAGCTCGCATCCGGCTCTGGAGTCTATCACTTGGTCAATCCTTGGCAGGGCAAAGGGATCTTTGGGGCAGGCCTTGTTGAGGCTTGTGTAGTCTATACACATGCGCCACTTATTGTTCTTCTTTAGCACGAGGACCGGGTTGGCGAGCCACTCTGGAAAGAAAACTTCCATAATGAAGCCGGCTGCCAGAAGCCGGGCTATCTCCTCTCCCACAATCCTGTGTTTCTCCTCCGATAATCAGCGAAGGGGTTGTTTGACTGGCTTTGCGTCTTCTCGGACGTGTAGTTTGTGCTCGGCGAATTTCCTCGGAACACCCGGCATGTCCTTGGGGGACCATGCAAAGATGTCCCGATTCTCACGGAGGAAATCGACGAGCTCGCCTTCCTATTTGCTGTTCAGGTTTGCCCCGATGACGGCAAACCTCTCTGGGTGCTCGGGGTCAAGAGGTATCTTCTTCGTCTCCTTGGCCAGCTGGAAAGATCCTTGAACATCATGCTCCTTGGGATCAGGGGACACGGCCGACTGCTTGCCGGCTATGGCCACGACTCGGCCCAACATCTTCTTTTCTTCGGCAATCACAAGGGACTCGGCCAGCTGGCTGCTGGCTGCCGCGCACTCAGAGGACTTCTTGTAATCGCCGGCTATGGTGATGACGCCTTTGGTGCTTGGTATCTTCATCTTGAGGTATGCATAGTGGGGAACTGCCATGAGTTTGGCCAAGGCAGGTCGGCCTAGCAACGCATGGTAAGGGCTCTCCAGGTCCACTACTTCAAACTAGATCGCTTCCCGGCGGAAATGCTCCTTGTCCCCAAAAAGTACATCGATCTTGATCTTGCCAATGGGGGCGCAGGACAAGCCAGGTACGATGCCATGAAACACTGTCCGAGTGGGCATGAGCTGCTTCGTCTTGACATTTAGCTTGCCCAGGGTGTCACGGTACAGGATGTTGATGCTGCTCCCGCCGTCTATCAACACACGGGAGAAGCGGGCAGCGCGCCTGTCCGTCACGAGGGTGGCTTCCAGGACCAATGCATAAGAGCCGGGAGACGGCATCACTTCTGGATGGTCGGCCCGGCTCCAGCTGATGGGCTTTTCTGACCAATGCATGTGTCCGGCTGGGTTGGCAGCGACCATGCTGACTTCCTGGTGCTCTCGGCGTTTGCTGCGCCGGTCTTCGGGCTGGCTTGTAAAGACGATGTAGGTTGCTTGCTCGTAGGGGAATTCGTCGTGCACGGCTCCAACTGCGAGCCGAGCGGCCGGAGGCGGCGGGGCCGGAGGCGGCGGGTCAGCAAGCGGAGGCGGCACGAGCCCCTCGCCCTTAGAGATTCGGGTGAGCCAATGGCACTTCCGGGTTGTGTGGTTGGACGGCTTCGCGCCGCTGTGGAACTTGCACGGGGCGTCGATAGTTTGTTCGTAGGAGAAGGCCGGCTGCCAAGCCGGCCGGCCGCCCTTGGGTTTCTTGGGCGCGGGCCGCCCTTTAGGCGGCACGTCTTCAACTGTGGCCACCTACTGACTGGCGGGAGGCGGCGCGGGACCCTTGCGCTTGTGGTCGTTCGAGTGTGGTGTCGGCCGGAATCCCCAGCCGGCGTCTTGGGCGCCGGGTTGAGTACTTTTCCGGACGCGTCTACCCGAAGCTCGGTCTTCATCGAGGAGTCGGCGGTGGCATACTTGTCGGCTATGTCCAGAAGCGCGTCGAGGGTAGTCGGCTCTTCGCAGAGGAGCTTGTGCTTGAGGAGGGTGCCTTCTCGGCATCCGGCTGTGAAGTATTCTATGGCTTGCACCTCGTGCACCCCTTCGCAAGAGTTGCGGAGCTCGGCCCAACGCGCGAGGTAGTCGTGAGTGGACTCGACGGGGCCTTGTACGCACAAGGAGAGCTGTCTGGGCTTGGGAGCCCGCTTGTAGGTGCTGGTGAAGTTGCGGATGAAAGCTTCGGTGAAATCCAGCCAGCTGTTGATGCTGCGCGGTTTGAGGCTGTTGAGCCAGGTCCATGCCATGCCTTGCAGCATGAGGGGCACGTACTTCATGGCAACGCGCCGGTTGCCGTTGGCTATGCTAACCGCCGTGGAGTAATCGATCAACCAATCTTCCGGCTTCACGGAGCCGTTGTACTTGGGCATGTCTCTCGGGAGCGAGAACCCTTTGGGGAAGGGCTCGTCGAGGATGCGGGGGCCGAAGCAAGGCGGACCGACATTGTCTTCTTCTTCCAGCGCTAGGGATCGCGCCAGGCGGTCGATCCGATGGCGGGCGTCGTTCTCGCCGACTCCTTCGCGGCGACCTAGTCGGCCGCTGAGAGTCGGGTGTACCACTGGCGGCGGGGTGGGATATCTTTCTCCACGGGGTCGAGGCGGAGGCGGGTTGCCCCGCCATTCCATGGCTCGGGGATGGCCGTCCGCGTCTCGCTCGATGGAGATTCGGGTTTGGCTTCGGCTGGCAGCCCTCTCTTTCTCGCGTCGCGCGCGGTCTCTGCCCGCAGTCGGTGTCTGGGACGTCACGCCGTGATCTCGGTGCGGAGGAGGGCTTTCCGCGCGGGCGTCGGCTTCGTGCCGCTACGCGGCTGCATCGATCATCTGCTGGATGCATCGGGCCATGTGGGGAAGTTCTTCGGCCCCCAGTCCATCCAGCTCGTCTACGGCCGCCTGGGCGGTGCGCAGGTTCTCGAGTGGAGTGGCGTAGACTGGGCGGTCAACTCCCAGCGTGTCAGCGATGACGGCGCCGCGTTGCTTGACAATGCCGGCCCTGCTTGGCCCGCCCGGGGCCGGCGTGCCGAAGGTGGCGCTGTCGGCTTCGCGCTGGTAGGCCTCAGTGAGGCGTCTCACGGAAGCCAGCCTCCGGCCCTCTGCGAGGACGGCGAGGCAGCGCGCCTCCAGTGCTTCGTCGTCGGCATCAGCTGGGAGGGGGGTGGACAAGTCGTGGGCCACTGCGTGCGGGGCGTCGTGGGCGCTCTCGTCGGCAGCACCGTCGTGGCCGATGACCATCACCTCGGTGGTGACGGCGTCGCAGCCACCGGCTCGGGGAAGCGGGTCGTTGTAGATCGCGACGTTGGTGGGGAAGGTGTCGATCGAGGCCGTGTCGGAGTCGACAGGCATCGGATCGGTGGAGCCAACCGACTCCAGATCCACAGCGGGCTCGCTGGAGACATGGAGCTGGCTGAGGAGGTTGGCGAGGTGGTCAGTGCCCGCATCGGAGGCGAGCTCATCGGAGATGAAGGTCTTGTCGAGGAGATCAGCGAGGTTGCTCGCTGCGCAGGCGTTGGTGACGCCTTGCAGCGCGTCGTGGCAAGCACCATCGGGCGTGTCGGGCTGGCTACGCTCGCGGGGGAGGAAGAGGGTTCCCGTCCAGAACAGGTCTCCGGATGACGGTGCACCTGGCCCCACGGTGGGTGCCAAATGTCGGGTGGTAGGTGCGACATATGCCAACGGGTGGCTTATCATTGTGGGAGCCAGTAAGACATCGCCGGTGCTTGGAAATGGGATGAGGCGAAGACATGCACGCCGGCGAATCTTACCCAGCTTCGGGGCTCTCCGTGGAGATAACACCCCTACTGCTGCTCTGCGGGGTCTCCGCATGATCACTAGATGGATAAGTGACTACACAATGCTCCTTGAGCTGTTTGGTGGGAGGAGGAAGAAGGGCGCGGCTAGCTTGCTTCTTCTCCTCGTGTGGTGTCTAGAACTAGCAGGGGGTCGAACCCTTTGCATGGGTGCCCCGGGGGGTTTATATAGGCCTACCCCCCAGGGGTACAATGGTAATCCGACTGGGCGCGGGGCCCAGCCGTCTGTGACTGCGCTCGCTGGCTTCTGCGCCGGCTGCTGGGGCCCACCGACTGGTGGGTCCCGTCGGCTGCCGGCCCCTTGGCCGATAGGAAGGCCCCACTGTCCAGGACCTGGTCGGCGGCTGATCACTGTTGCTCTATCTTGGTGACATGGGCTTCGTCGTGGTAGGCGCGGCTATAGTGCCGCCGCCCGTCGGGCGATCGCTGTAGCCTCACCGCGTCTTGTCTCCTTAATGAGGCATCTCCTTCGAGGGAGGCGGCAAGCCGGCTGCGGGGAGCCGACTCTGTCTTGGGCCGACTGGGGGGAGGCGTGGCCGCCTTCGGGTGTCTCTCTGCCCGAAGGGGCCCACCATCTGTGGGCCGCGCTGGCGGCCCGTCGTGGGTGACACCAGGGTCAGCATGGCAACAGTGTCACGCCGGACGGGTCATGCCCACTCCGTATGGCGCACTGTGCCAGGCGTGCTCCGGGATTCGGGGGAGGCAGGATTCACTGTAGCCACGCCCGGTCACATCGCCGCTAGGTGGATGCAAACTTTGAGGGTACGGTCCCGACCGCTCTGTGGGAGCCGGCTTCTTGGAGTCGGCCTCCTCGTGACCGGCTTCTCGAAGTCGGCCCTCCCATGGCTTTCTTCATGAGGGCTAAAGTCGGGCCACCTTCCGAATGCCGGCCTGGGTGACAGCCGGCAAGGGGAAGGCGGCCCCATGTCTTGGATTCTTGAGAGCCGGACGGGCTCGTAATTTTTTCAGAAGGGCCAGGGGGAGCCGGCTAGGCTACCCATGGCTATTTACTCCGACAGGGATCCCACGCAGGCTGGCCGAACACACCTTAAATATCCTAAAAGGATTCAAACCTATCAAACAAGCCCTTTGGCGTTTTTCCGAACCCAAGAGAGAGGCTATGGGAAAGGAGCTAGCCAAGCTATTGGAGGCCGGATTCATTAGAGACATAAAACATCCGGACTGGCTAGCAAACTTGGTGATGGTACCAAAGAAGGACAAATCCTGGCGCCTGTGTGTCGATTTTAAAGACCTTAACAAGGCTTGCCCAAAGGATCCCTTCCCCCTCCCCCGTATCGATAAAATTATCGATTCCACCGCAGGACACGACTCGTTGTGTTTCCTCGACGCATACTCCGGATACCATCAAATCAAGATGGCAGAATCAGACCAAGCCGCAACAACATTCATCACACCATACGGCCCATTCTGCTTCAACACAATGCCCTTCGGGCTGAAAAACGCCGGCGCAACATATCAGCACATGATCCAGACATGTCTGGCAAATCAGATCGGCAAAACAATGGAGGCGTATGTGGATGATGTGGTCGTCAAATCAAGACATGTCGAATCTCTAGTAGACGACTTGAGGCTTACATTCGATAACCTCCGAAAATATGACATCAAGCTCAACCCGGAAAAATGCATCTTCGGCGTTCCATCCGGAAAGCTCTTGGGCTTCATTGTATCCGGTAGAGGAATTGAAGCAAATCCAGCCAAGATCCGAGCTTTGTCACAATTGGATATCCCAAAGGACCTCAAACAAATACAAAAATTAACCGGATGCATGGCGGCTTTAAGTTGCTTCATCTCCCGCTTGGGAGAAAAGGCACTACCCCTCTATCGCCTCCTTCGGCGCACCGAACACTTCGAGTGGACGGAGGCCGCCACGGCCGGACTTGATGAAATAAAAGCCATATTGGCAACAAACCCAGTCCTGGCCGCGCCGAACACCGGCGAACCAATGTTATTGTACATTGCAGCAACACATCAAGTTGTCAGCGTAGTGCTTGTTGTCGAGCGGGAAACGGATGGACACAAATTCCCCCTTCAAAGGCCGGTCTACTACTTATCCATTGTCCTCACTCCATGCAAATCACGGTACCCGCATTATCAAAAGATTGCATACGCGGTATTCATGGCATCCCAGAAGCTATGACACTACTTTCAAGAGTGTTCCATAACAGTAGCCTCGGAAGTACCACTCAACGATATTATCAACAACCGCAACGCAACGGGCCGGATTGCAAAATGGTCCATCGAGCTTCTCCCGTTCGATATAACCTATAAGCCACGTCGAGCTATTAGATCGCATGTTTTGGCCGACTTCGTCGCAGAATGGACGGAGGCCGAGCTCCCTAAAGAGTATGGCACATATTCAAACTGGATTATGCATTTCGACGGCTCCAAAATGTTGGCCGGACTGGGGGCTGGCGTCGTCCTGACGTCCCCCACAGGAGACACAGTCCAATATGTGCTCCAGATCATGTACATGGATTCCAACAATGCAGCCGAATATGAGGCCCTCCTACATGGTCTCCGGATAGCAGTATCCATGGGTATCCAGCGCCTAGAGGTACGCGGGGATTCAAACCTCGCGATATACCAAATAAATGGAGACTTCGACGCCAAGGACCTAAAAATGGCAGCTTACCGCAACGCCGTCCTAAAAATGTCAGCTCGGTTCGAAGGGCTGGAGTTTAACCATATAGCCCGAGAAAACAATCAAGCAGTGGACGTCCTGGCACGCATCGGAGCAAAACGCGATGAAGTCCCCCCCAACATCTTTTTGGAAAGATTGTTCAAGCCATCCGTAGAATGGGAGGGGGAACCCGCAAATAACAGCCCGGACCCAGCCGCACCACTCGATGCCGAACAATCTGACACAATTGGAGGCTATGCCAATGAAATTACACCTTCAGCCCACGTAATAATGGCGGTCATCACCCCGTGGACAGAACCATTCCTAGCCTACCTTACTAGGCAGGAACTCACGGAGGACTAAAACGAGGCCCGCTGCATAGTGCGGCGATCTAAAGCCTATAGAGTCCATGAGGGAGAGCTTTATAAGAAAAGCACTACCGGAGTCCTTCAAAGGTGTTTCTCCGAAGAGGAAGGGCGGAACCTTCTGGCTGAAATTCATGCCGGACCCGGTGGTCACCACGCCGCTGCTCGGTCCCTTGTTAGCAAGGCTTTCCGTACAGGCTTTTATTGGCCGACGGCCCGGGCAGATACTCAGGACCTAGTCCAACGATGCGCTGGTTGCCAACTTTTTGCCAACCAAAGCCATATGCCACCCACCGCACTCCAAACTATACCCATCACCTGGCCTTTTGCGGTCTGGGGGCTTGACATGGTCGGACCCCTTAAAGGTGGGACCGATAGGAAAAAATACTTACTGGTCATGGTGGATAAATTCACCAAATGGATAGAAGCCAAGCTTGTTAAAACGGCTGAATCCGGACCTATGATAGACTTCATATCCGGGGTTGTACACCGTTATGGCGTCCCCCACAGCATCATAACCGATAACGGTACAAACTTTACCGCCGACGAGGTAAAACTCTGGTGCAAAAACATGGGCATCAAGCTCGATTATGCTTCCGTCTATCACCCACAAACCAACGGCCAGGTCGAACGTGCAAATGGTGTTATCATGAGCGGCATTAAAACCAGACTGGTGCGGTCCCTGAAGGAATCTAACATGCTCTGGGTAGAGGAGCTCGACTCCGTGCTATGGGGGCTGCGGACCACGCCAAATCGCACCACCGGATACACACCATTTTTTATGGTGTACGGCGCAGAGGCAGTTCTGCCCTGCGACATAATTCATGACTCACCTAGAGTGCGCATGTACGAATAAAGAGAAGCCGAGATCGATCGGCAGGACAACTTGGACGCCCTGGAGGAGGAGCGTGATGTGGCAAAAGCCCGTTCCGCATTTTATCAACAGCAGGCCCGAAGATATCAAAGCAGAGAAGTATAGGCCAAAAATTACAATGTTGGCGAACTAGTTCTACGCCTGCCGGATAAGAAAAAGGACAAACTCAAGCCCAAGTGGGAATGTCCATTCATAATCGACCAAGTCCTGACTGGCGGGGCGTACCGCTTGCGAGACGCGTCGGATAACCGACTCGAGCCGAACCCGTGGAACGCCACCCGTCTCCAAAGATTCTATGCCTAGCGCCGGACTCTGTGTTCGTCTCCTTCCTCTGTCCATTATTTGCATTTTTCTGTCTTACATTTCTCTCCTTCCCCTCTTTTCTTTTATAGCCCTCAAAGGCTCATCTAGCGATGCGCTACTCGCGCTCATTACACCTGGGGGCTTCTTTAACAGAAGCTTATTTATACGGGCTTCACGCCCAACACATGCGTCAAACTTCCGCATGTACCTTTTTCTTCACCATTATATGCATCGATATGACTTAAGTTTTGGCCAAGCTGGGTTGCCTGGCTCCTGTGCTTACCCCTACGATCCCGATTGTTTGGCTAGGCGGTAAAGGGAGCACCTCTGCGATTGTTACTGCCGGGTCAGCCGGATGTGTACCTCAGACTGGGTGAAGCCGAAAGCTAGCGTTCTTAAGGGAATATTCGGTCGGTGAGATAAAAGATGATCTTTTTACTCATTTTATGCACCCCTAGATGCTTTTTTCTGCGTCTTTTTATGCAGTCCGGACATGCACTTTAGGGCATGCCTCCCAGCGAAAGGAACCCCTAACGGAACTATTCTCTCTGGAAGATGTTTCTTACTAACCATGTAATATAACATAACTAGTTGGGCACTTGTCTGATAAAGCACTAATGACCCCTACGCCTGGTCTCCACGCATACCACGGTTCTTATATAACCGCTATGGTATTCAGACACACTCCGGACCGTTAGGTCCCGAGGTTGAAGCGAAAAGGTCGGCAACGACAAACGATCTACAATCCGTCTAGAAGGCATTACACATGTCAATTCAAAATTACATAGTCATTCTGACTGATTGTATTCCTCTTCTATACCATCTAACAGGCTGTCTAATTTATAGTCCTGCTGGGAATACTTCGCGGCCAACTCTACTTGGCCGTATACTAAGCTCACAGGGAGCTCCTTCCCGTCAGGCCCCACTGGTCCGACCTCGGCCATGTGGTTTGGGTCAGACTTCGTAAAACGGGTCTTCACCATGGCCCAGGCTTCCCTAGCGCCTTGTCGGCAGGCCGATATCTTCCACAACCGGAAGCGCCGCCGAGCTCCCTTCAGCTTCTCCGCAAGCTCTCCAAGGCCCTCGGGCATGGAGTGGGCAGGCCAAAAGGCTTGGGCAACACCTCGCATCGCCTGCCAAATTCGCTCGTGCAGTTGCATGAGTTCGGGAAGAAGGTCACCCGTAGAACTGGGCATCTCCTCTGCAGGACGACCTGTGAGCATACCTACAGACATTACTCTGTTAGTCAACTTCCTCGCCGAACTCTTTTTTTTCAAAGTTCGTTCAAGCACCTACCGAATATGCCGCGTCGAAGCCGCTGATTCTCCCTCGTGGAGTCCGATAGCTGGCCACGAACATCTTTAAGTTCGACATCCAGCCTGGTGTTGGCATCCTGAAGATCATTCTTCTCTCGCCTCACCTTTGTCAACGTACTCTCACCGGCCTTTAGCCGGCGTAAGAGTTGGTGCTTTTCCGGATCGAGTCCGGCGCTATCTGCAACATGATTTGTCAGATTTGCACCCACACCGCACAATACAAATCTTTCGAAGCGTATCTTACCTGAGGGGGTCTCTTTGGGCTCCCCTCCTGCAGCTAGTGCGGCCTCTAGTTGGGCCTTGCACTTTTCCAGCTCTTGGGATAGTACGGTATTCTTCTCTGTAAGAACCTGCTTATTAAATGATCCTTAAATCAGTTGCTCTAACTGTTTCAAGTCTCGGGGGCTACTGGTATATCTATATTTGACCAAAATTTTCTTACCTGTATGTCTTTTACATACTGCTCCGTGGCTCTGGCTAAACCATTTTGAGTGGCACGGAGGTACGCATCTCCCGAATTAAAGGCATCTAAACCCTCTTGGGAGAAACAAGCGTCACGTAGAACTATTCGGCGACGCCTGTGGTTCATGGCACTCTCCACTTCAGAATTTGTGGCAGATAGCCTGTCCGGTGCGTCCAGTGCGCGCCTTGTGCTCGCCTCCGCTTCCTGGCCAGACGTTGGAGCCTGGCTGGTGGGGGCGCGATTGGCAACCTCTCCGGATGTAGTCCGGCGAGGTCTCTTCATTCTGAAGATAGCACGAACGTTAATATGCCCTGACAGAATAACACCAGGGAAACAGAGGGTGCGCTATACCTTTGCGCCGGCATCTTAGTCCGGACTGCATTCCTTTTTGCCCCACGGGGTCCTGCGGCCCCTCGTTGGCTAGCAGCCGCAGGTTCGGCCTCCTGCCTTGGAAATCTCCCCTGCAAAACATGGTTGTCGTCAGAAACACCGGAATACGTGAGAGTGGAATCTCTCTCAAGGGAATGAGACTCTGGTTTCTGTCACCTGGGAGGCCGGGATTAACCCTGGGTAATCAGCCGTGATGGCTACCAAGGTATTGTCCTTGCTTAGCTGATGGAACACCCCGTCGATAAGCTCCACCGATATGTCCGGGTCCTCTTCGGAGTCCGGATCGAGGGACCGTTCTAGGTCCTCGGGCTGTGGAGGGCGGCTGTTTATATCCTTTACCTCCTGTCGCAGTTCCTGCACTAAAGTCGTTAGACTACATATCTAACCGTCGGAGTATAAAACAAACAGGCAAGCGCAATTATTCACTTACCCAACTTGGAGGATTGTACATAGTAAATCCGGCCTGCGGATTGACGCGGAGGAATTCCTCCTTTTCTCCCTTGTACAAAGAGGATAAGATCTTTACTAGGGTGACAGCTGAGGCCGGCCCCTTACAACCGTAACGGGTGGCGTCATCCTCCCCGTTGAAATCCCACATGGGTGGCCTCTATATTGAAGCGGCTGCACCCCCCGCATAATGCATGCAGCCATGACTCCAATCATGGTTAGTCCGGAATGAGTCAACAATCTTATCCGGCCCATCAGGTAAAGGACGTCTCTGTCGCTTTCTTTCTGAGAGCTCCGCAGACGCCAGCTCAAGCGTTTCTTCAATGGGGCACTGTTGAACTTAGGGAGACCGACCCGGATAGGGTCCGGTAGCGGGACGTCATCTATGTAAAACCATTCCGAAGGCCAGTCCTCGGACGCCTTCTTTGGGGTTCCAGATAGGTATCCGGTCCCAGCGATGCGCCATACTTCGGCTCCGCCCACTTGGTATATAGACCCCTCTCGAGAATGGGGCACCAGGCAGAATAACCTCTTCCACAGCGCGAAATGAGCCTCAACGCCTAAAAATAGCTCGCAAAGGGCGACGAAACCCGCAATATGTAATACGGAGGCGGGCGTGAGATTGTGCAGCTGGAGGCCGTAGAACTAGAAGCCCGTGGAGAAATGGATGAATTGGAAACCCCAGTCCCCTTATTAGATAGGGGACGAGGCACACCCGCTCTCATTTAGAAGGATTGGGGGTGCTCTCCGCTTGTTTTCCGCCATTATAGGTGGCGAGACCGGCTCGGACCGGGACCATGTATGCCTGAGGGAGAAATCCCTTGGCCTGAAGCGACACTAGCTTGCTATGCAGGATGGTGCAACTCTCCCAGTCCCCGGGTTTGGGACCGAAGGGGCGAGGGGAGGAGCTGCAACGGCTGGTCATGTTGGAATGGACCTTTGCTGGAAGTGCTCTGATGATAACTCGCGGAGAGGAGAAGATGTGGTTTGGACCTAAATCCCCATCCCGTTAAATAGGCGGCTTGTTTATATGTCTAGGGGCGTGGATGTAAAAACGCCCTGGCTTTTCGCATTCGTTTGACACATGGAAGACGGCCATTATTGGGCGTGGGAGTCGAGGAGCGCTACATTACAAAAATCGGATGTTATTCCTACAGGTACACAGGATTTGGAGAAGAACCCGCCTTGCAATGCCGAACAATCTGCGCGCCGGACTCATAGTCATTGAAGCCTGGTTCGGGGGCTACTGAGGGAGTCCTGGATTAGGGGGTGTTCGGGTAGCCGGACTATACCTTCAGCCGGACTCCAGGACTATGAAGATACAATATTGAAGACTTCGTCCCGTGTCCGGATGGGACTTTCCTTGGCGTGGAAGGCAAGCTTGGCGATGCGGATATTCAAGATCTCCTACCATTGTAACCGACTCTGTGTAACCCTAACCCTATCCGGTGTCCATATAAACCAGAGGGTGGTAGTTCATAGGACATCAACTCCATATACAACAATCATACCATAGGCTAGCTTCTAGGGTTTAGCCTCCTTGATCTCGTGGTAGATCTACTCTTGTACTACCCATATTATCAATATTAATCAAGCAGGAGTAGGGTATTACCTCCATCAAGAGGGCCTGAACCTGGGTAAAAACATCGTGTCCCTTGTCTCCTGTTACCATCCGGCCTTGACGCACAATTCGGGACCCCCTACCCGAGATCCGTCGGTTTTGACACCGATAGAGATCACGATGAGGAGGAGCGGTTGAAGGTCACGGTGCAGCAGGAGCCAAGGGGGAGCCGGAGGAAGAGGACGGGGAGCGAACAGAGTCGGTCGAACACAGTGCTCTCATGGGCGCGTGGCCACTAGCACTGGTGAGGATGTTTCGGGGGGGCAGAGGGTCGAGGGAGACGGGTGAGGCTCGGGGAGTTAGGTCGGCACGCTCGGACGCAAGGAAACCGTCGAGGCAGAGCTGCCCGATGAGTCTAGTCGCGTAGAGCGCGTTTGCTGCAGCCAAAGCACGCAGACACAAAAATCCATGCGGTCACCGCCTGACATGGCAAGGAGGGGACGCAAGAGGCTGCTAATTTATGTCCAGTGAGTAGTCCTTCCATCAGGGAGGCTGTGGGAGTTGATAGATCAGCAAAAGAAACCAAGGTGGGATGTGAGGCTTCACTGAAAGTTTGTTGTATAAAACTTGGCTGTGCACTGCTGATCAACAGGGAATTAATCGGGGTCAATGGAGTTGTCTGGGGTGATTAACTAGAGAGAATTCCTTATTTAACACTGGCTTAAACTTTTATTCCCTATTTAACACTGGAAAAATATTTCTTCCCTCTCTAACACAACCTTTAAATTTTGTTCCCAATATAACACTTTCATCTATTTTTTGTGCAAAAAATGTTAAATGACACATGAAATGACAATTCTACCCTCATACATCTATTTCAGTTCTTTTATTTATTTTGGTGTCCTATTTAAGGGTGGAATCCATGGTTAGTGTAACAGAATGGCGTCATGTTCCAAGAGATCACACGTACGAGTACCAAACAACTAACTCCCTACTGGATGGATTTCTTAAGCTAGCTTGCACACAGCAAACGCACGTATAAAACAACATGGCCGCCGGCTTACTTGCTTGATGGATCGACTCGATGAAACACGCACACGACACACGCGAACAATATGAGGACACGTCGAGTTGATTACAAAACGACCGTGTCGTGCCTTTGGGTTTTTTTATTTTTATTTTGACCGTATCGTGCCTTGGGATTTTTAATTGCTAGTATTTCTGATTGGGGTCACGGTTCAGTGTACGTATATATCAGCTGCCAACACAATCTAGCCTTTTCAGAGTATCAAACTCTCGCTTACACATGTATGCGTACAAGACACGGACACAGACGAGTTGGGTTTAATTCCAACATCGGTGTTCTTGTGCAAGCGGATTGTGGGCTGGGTGAAGCCAATGAGAATGACTTTGACCTGACTTAGGTCCTTCTAGTGCCAGGGGTAAACTTGTCATTTCACATGTCATTTAACATCATTAGGTCAAAAAATGTACCGAAGTGTTATATTGGGAACAAAATTTAAAGTTGGTGTTATATAGGGAAGAAATATTTCTTCGATGTTAAATAGGGAAACAAAATTTAAAACAGTGTCAAATAAGGAATTCTTTCGATTAACTAAGGAAGGACTACAATCCTGGAGAGTTTTAGGATAATTGGACTACAAAACAATATGGTTGCTTTGTAACTGCAAAATTGGTCCAGAAACTTGATCGGGAAAGTGCACTCACATGGAGTATCAACTTGAGCTGAAATTTGGCCAGGCATTATGATTTTGACATGTAGAGATGCTGTAAAATTTTCATACCAATTGGACAAGCCAAAATGGCACTTGCTTCACAAACATCCTCTTTGTCCAAAAACTTGCAAAACTTCTAGAGCAATATTAGCTCCATGAATTGATCCCAAAATTGGTGGAGAAAGGTTTTATAACTGTGAGAATGCCCTGGTAAATTCTCTACCAAAATGAAGCAATATAAAATATACTTTCTTCACTAAGTGAAAAATTGGATAGAAACAAAGATTTTGTCCTGTGCTCACATAAATAATTGAATGGGGCTGAAATTTGGAGGAGGGAAACTATATGAGCACATGAAGAGGCATGCAAAATTTCAACTCATTTGGATACTCCTAGCTAGTACTTCCTTCACAATGGTATCTGTTTGACAAAAACTTTGAAAAATCATTGAGGGAAGTTGGCTAGGCGAATGAAGCTGAATTTTTGCATGAGGCAATGATTTGGATGTAGAAGCTTGACCAAAAAGTATGGGAGCAAAGAAGATAAGATAAATGGCACTTCCTTCACAAAATGCCATTCTGGATAGAATAGAAAAAAAGAATATTGGGGAATTATTATTGGGCTAGGACAGGAATGTTTGGGCATATTTGATCAACATATGACCCAAAGAAATTATGGAAATTATTTGGCAATTTTTGGATGGACAAAAATATAGGTTGCTTCACAACCTAGGGCACTTGAGGTTATTCCTTTAATATAAAATGATTTTTCCCCAAGAAAGAGAATTATGGATTTGGGCCAGAATGGAAATGGCATGATCTTGGGAAAGTTTTGAGAATTATAAGGCACTTGGGAGAAGAAATGATGATGATCTCCCAGGTTTCAAGGCCACAGAACTGTAGCGACCAAACCTCGAAGGATTTGAGTCTCTATGCTTACCGTGCTAGTCCCTGGATCGAACTCGCCAGCAAACACAATATAGATGAATACCAGAATAGCAAGTGCATCATTTATTACATCGTATGATCCAGAATATATAAAATAAAACAATCTGCATAGCACTTGGCTAGCTTTATTCAATCAAACAGCGGAAAGTAGCAGAAAATAACGATGAGTCCCATCATAGCCCACTGGCGATGTTGAGTGCAGACTCGTGACCCTAACGGTACCTTACTCTTCGTTTGAATATCCTGCAACATGAGACGTTGCAGCCATATAGGTAAATACTTGGAATGTATTGGCAAGTTACACAGGAGTAATAATAAAGCAGACCTACATGTACATGCATAGTATATCAAAAGGAAGGTTTGAGGGTTTATTTTTGCAGAAAGCTGATTTTGTCCTCATAACTACCTAATAGTCAAATTTTTATTTAGTTCTTTTATTACTACAATTAAATACACAAGGTTGAGTTGGCAAAAATCAACTCCAACCTACCCTTTTATTAAGTTTCCCACAAATATTATTAAGTGTCACATCTGTCAAGATCATCCAACAACTGTAATGGCATAGTCGCTCAAAGTTACCCATAAACGGGGGCATGACTAATCATGATTAGTTTTTAATACTCTGCAGAGTTTAGTACGCTTTACCCACTGGACCCAACCCGAAGATTGAGACAAAGTCTTTCAGAAGCAGTCCCCTAGTCCCAACAGGAGGCCCATCCCAACTATTATATCTACATCTGCTGGCACATCCGGGTAAGGGTTCCACAACTGATAAACTAAGCCAGAGCCCACTTAGCCAGTGGTCGCACATGGAAGCTACTAGTCACTAAGTCTGTCTGATCTTTTTGAGCCTGGGCGGCCGTCCACTTACATTCAGAGGGTATAAACCATGATGTTCTTGAAACCACCCTAGCAATACCAATTCTGCCTAGAGGTGAATTAAATCCTGAGTTACTACTCAAATTGTTACATATATAATCCTCACATAAGCTCAATGAATACACGAACCACCCCCTTCTACAAAGCATAGCAACTACAACTACCACGATCTGCAATGACGGGAGATAGCTCAACAATATAGTAAAGTAATATAGTAAACCTATACATGCATATATTCATAGTGTGATATAACTACATGCATAGAAAACAATAGGTAAAGGATGATCAACATGTAACTTGCCTTGGTTCTGGTTCAGAAAGTCACACTTCTGACAATAGCTCGCGTCGCACTCCGCACAATCTACACGTTTCACACAATTCAACAAATCAATCATCGGAACACAAATAGAACCAAAACAAAACCAACAACAAGAAAACCATTTTTAAAACTCAAAACAGAAGCTTAACATCACCTAAATTGCACTTCGCTCACAACGCAAAAAGAATGTCTTGAATTCGATAAGCGGTTTGAAAGATACGCCTTTTGGAAAGTTTAATTCAAATTCAAACGAATTCAAATTTGCACAGTGCAAACATGTGCAAAGCTGTTACTGTGACAATGTGCTGATTTTTTTGAGTGCATAGGAAAAAGAAACACCTAAATTGGACAAATATACTAAGAGTTATAGCAAATTGAAATTTGGATGAAAATCTGGAAAAGAAACAAAAGGCAGCAGAAAACTCCTGAACTGTAGCAACTCCTGTGCGTGCACTGTAGCAGTGAAACGTGGCAGCCGGCGGTTGGCCGAAAAACCTCCTGTGCGGCGTGCTCACCGTTTACAGAGGAAAATGGCGGCAGCTTCGGGCGTCGGCGGGGGCGCTCCTCCGGCGACTCTCCGGCGATGGGGAAGTGACGGGAGGATGCAGCTTCGAGTGGCAGGGCGGTGGTGGTGAAAACGTTGACTGGTTCGACCTCTGCTGACGACGACGGCGACGGAAAAGTGGCATGCTCCAGCAAAGTTGGGCGGGGTTGATCCTCTCGCTCCGCTGCGAGTTGGGCAAGGCCAAAGTGTCAAACGGGTGCGCGGAAGATAGAGGGGTCGAACGGAGTAGGCGGTGCAACTCTGCTCGTTCTTACGGCGGTGCAATCTTCCGGTGAACGGCGGGGGATAGCGGAGCTCTGGGTGAGATGCGTTTCGCCCTAGCTCGTGCGTGCGGCAATAGGGAGGATCGGGGAAGGGGTGCGGGGGTTCGTCGGGCTCTTGGGCACGCACCAGATATCTCGGGCGTGCACGGGGCGGCTCGGGTGTGCGACCTCGACTCGGGTTTGCCTTGGCTGTGCGCGCGGTGCGTGCGTGTTCGACTCGGGGAAGAAGAAAGCGGCGCGGGGCCCACGGTCAGTGGCTGGAGGCGAGGTGGATCGGGTGCGGGTTGGGTGCGAGTGACGCTGCTGCGTACCTCTTCGCGGGAAGTGGGCTGCGGCGGCGGGAGCTGGGCCGCGGCGTTGGCTGGCCGGCTGGTGTTTTTTTAAAACAAAAACTACAGCAGCAGAACAAAATAAATAAAATAAAATACACAGTATAAATTCTAAATAAAAATACCTAGACACACAGGAAAAGTAGCTCTACAGCTATAAACTACAGGAACACTAGTTCCAACACTAATGCAATTTTGTCAAATAATTTTGATGCAATAGGCCACTCTAACATCAATAATATAATCAAATAAAATATTTTGAAAATTTCAATAAATAATTACTAGAACATATCAAATGAACTGAAAATAATATTATGCACATTATGAACATTTTTAAACAGGGGAGAAGTCATGTTATCTCCACTCCAATACCTTGCCTTGAGTTGCATAATGATTCGAATATTGCAGAAAAACAAATAATGCAATAAAAATATGATATGCATATGAATGATCTAATAACATCCTAATTTAGGAAAATTTAGATGTTACAAACCTACCCCCCTTAAGATGAATCTCGCCCTCGAGATTCGGGCTGGCTAGCAAATAGGTGTGGGTGATCCTGCCTGAGATCTTACTCTCGTTCCTAGGTAGCTTCCTCCTCTGTGTGATGATCCCACTGAACCTTGCATAACTTAATTGTCTTGGTGCGAGTAACTCTCTCTGCTGTCTCTAGAATCTTAACAGGCTTCTCCTCATATGACAAATCACTCTCCAACTGAATTGCCTCAAGTGGCACCGTGTCCTAAATGGAACATCCATCATCTCTGCGTGACACTTCTTCAATTGAGATACATGAAACACATCATGAACTCCTGACAAAGATTCTGGCAACTCCAGCTGATAAGCTACCTCTCCTCTACGCTCCAAGATCTTGTAAGGCCCCACAAAACGTGGTGCTAACTTACCTTTGATTCCAAACCTCTTAATTCCACGAAGTGGTGAAACTCGAAGATATGCATGGTCTCCTACCTCATATGCCACCTCCTTACGTTTAGCATCTGCGTAACTCTTCTACCTGGACTGTGCTATCTTCAGCCTGTCACGAATCAACTTGACCATCTCCTCGGCATCCCTGATCAAGTCTGGTCCAAAGAACTGGCGTTCTCCAACCTCATCCCACATCAACGGTGTCCTGCACTTCCTACCATACAATACCTCAAATGGTGCCATCTTCAGACTAGCCTGGTAACTGTTATTATATGAGAACTCTGCATAAGGTAAATTATCATCCCAACTAGACCCATAGTCCAAAGCACAAGCTCTCAACATATCCTCCAAAATCTGATTTACCCTCTCTGTCTGCCCATCTGTCTATGGATGGAAAGCTATACTAAACTCTAGCCTGGTGCCCAAGGATTCATGCAACTGACGCCAAAATTTGGATGTGAACTGAGTACCTCTATCAGACACTAACTTCCTTGGAACTCCATGCAGACAAACAATTTTAGACATATAAATTTTTGCGAGCTGAGCACTGGTATAAGTAGTCTTTACTGGGATGAAGTGAGCGACTTTAGTCAAACAATCAACAACTACCCAAATGGAATCATATCCTGACTAAGTCCTGGGTAGACCTGTAATGAAATCCATACAAATCTCATCCCACTTCCATTCAAGTATAGGAAATGGTTGTAACAAACCTGCTGGCCTCTGATGTTCTGCCTTAACTCGCTGGCACACATCACATGTTCCAATATAACCAGCAATTTCCCTCTTCAGGCTAGGCCACCAAAATCTTTCCCTCAAATCCAAATACATCTTAGTATTACCTGGGTGAATAGAATAAGGTGAATCATGCGCCTCCTGAAGAATCAACTTCCTGATACCTGCATCTTGAGGTACACAAATACGCTTCTCAAACCATATGGCTCCATGTTCATCCTCATGGAAACCATCTGCCTTACCTTCAACCATGTTCGCTTTTATCTCAGCAATCTCCTTATCACCCTTTTGAGCTTCTCTGATCCTGCCAAGCAAAGTAGGCTTTACCTCCAGTGTTGCTAAATATCCCTTAGGAACCATCTCCAACCTGAGATTCCTGAATTGCTCACATAACTCGGGTGGCATATCCTCAATATTAACTGCATTAGCATGGCTCTTACGACTCAACGCATCAGCAACAACATTAGCCTTACCAGGATGATACTGCACATTCAAATCATAATCCTTAATAAGCTCCAACCATCTCCTCTGCCTGAGCTTCAAATCCTTCTGAGTAAAAATATACTTCAAGATCTTATGATCAGTAAATATATCACAATGATTACCAATAAGATATGGCCTCCAAGTTTTCAATGCATGCACAACTGAGGCTAACTCCAAATCATATGTAGGATAATTGTGCTCATGATTCTTAAGCTGACATGAAGCATAAGAAACAACTTTACCTTCCGGCATCAAAACACTCCCAAGTCCTTGACGAGAAGCATCACAATATACCTGGAAGTCCTTATGTATATCTGGCAGAGTTAAGACTGGTGCCGTAACCAAACGCTGCTTCAATTCCTGAAAGCTGGCTTCACATTCATCAGTCCAAACAAATTTCTTTTCCTTCTTCAAAAATTCAGTCATAGGCTTTGCAATCTTGAAAAAGTTCTCAATAAACCTCCTATAATAACCTGCAAGGCCCAAAAAACTACGAATCTCCCCAACTGTCGTGGGTGTCTCCCACTCTGTAACTACAGCAACGTTAGATGGATCAACTTCAACTCCATTACCTGACACAACATGTCCAAGGAATGCTACCTCACCCAGCCAAAACTCACATTTGCTGAACTTGGCATACAGCTAATGTTCCCTTAGTTTCTCCATTACCAAACACAGATGCACCTCATGCTCTTGCTTATTCTTGGAGAACACCAATATATCATCAATGAAAACAACCACAAATTTATCCAAGAACTCCATAAACATCTTGTTCATCATATTCCTAAAGTATGCAGGAGCGTTAGTCAATCCAAATGACATAACAGTATATTCATACAACCCATACCTCGTAGTAAAAGCGGTCTTTGGAATATCTTGCTCACGAATCTTCAATTGATGATAACCAGAACGAAGATCTATCTTAGAAAACATAGTAGCTCCCTCCAACTGGTCAAACAGATCGGTTATCATAGGCAAAGGATATTTATTCTTAATGGTTACCTCATTCAAAGAATGATAATCAACACACATCCTCAAGGTCCCATCCTTCTTCTCCACAAACAAAACTAGAGCTCCCCAAGGTGATGAACTTGGGCGAATAAATCCTTGTGCCTGCAATTCTCTTATCTGCCTCTTCAAATCTTCCAACTCTTGAGGAGGCATTCTATACGGTCTCTTTGCAATAGGTCCAGTGCCCGGTATTAAATCAATAAGAAACTCAATATCTCTATCTGGTGGCATACCTGGCAACTCCTCTGGAAACACACCTGGATAATCCCTCACAACTGGCACATCTTCCAGGCTACCCCCCTTAAGAGAGTTCACCTGCACCTGATTATGCTTATACTTACATACATATTTGATCCTCTTCCCTCTTGGTGCACTGAGAGTAATAGATTGACTGGCACAATAAATACGACATTTATATAACTGCAACCAATCCTTACCCAAAAAAAACATCTAGACCTTGTGACTTCAATATTATCAAATCCGTAGGAAACTCATGCTTCCCAATAGACAAAGTCAACTGATGACAACCAACACCTGCTATCATCTCAGCTCTTGGGGAACTCACTCTAATAGGCATACTAAGTGTTTTGGTTAGCAATCCATGTTTATCAAAAATACCCTCGAAATAAATGGATGAGATGCACCAGTATCAAACAGAACAAGTGCAGGTACTGAATTAATCAAGAACTTACCAATCACTGCATCAGGTTCATTATAGACTTCCTCAACATTAACATGGTTGACATGACCCTTCTGGAAGGGGTTTGGCTTGCTGACTCCTGAATTCCCATTACTGTTCTTGCTCTCTGGACAAGCATTGGAGTAGTGGCCCATCTGCCTACACTTATAGCACTGAACCTGGCTAATATCCCTCTGCACAGGCATACTCTGGTGGCTCTGGTTATTATTCCCTCCATTACCATTACCATTACCTCAACCATTGCCATTGTTACTCTTGTGCCCATTGTGATGATGGTGGCCATTATGGTTGTGGCCATTTCCTCCATGATGATTATGCCCATTACCTCCATCATGATTATGCCCATTACCTCTATTACCATGATATGAAGTGCGTGGCTTCTGCTGTGGTCCTGAATTATACCTGTTATTATTGTTGTACTTCCTCTTGCGATTCTCTATGGCCTGTTGCTTTCCCTCCAGCACAATAGCCTTATCAATCAAATCCTGACAATTCCTAAAAGTGGACACTGTCAACTGAAGGCTCAAGTCATCATTTAGGCCCTCCAAGAATTTCTCCTGCCTAGCTGCATCTGTGTTAACATCATTAGGAGCATAGCATGCAAGATTATTAAATTCCTCCACATAAGCATTAATAGTGTGACCTCCATGGCGCAAACTGCGAAACTCCTTCTTTTTCAGACTCATACCACCAGCAGACACATGTGTAGCACGGAAAGCATCCTGAAACTGTACCCAAGTGATACTAGCAATGTGATAAGTGACCAAGTAGTTGTCCCACCAAGCTGCGGCAGGACTCTCCAGCAAATGTGAGGCAAACCTCACCCTCTCTGCATATGTGCATCCAACCGTCTCCAGGTTCCTATTGACTGCACGGAGCCAATCATCAGCCACAATAGGTTCAGGGGAAGTAGAGAACCTCTAAGGATTCAATCTCAAGAACTTGGTAAGCATATCCATAGGTGGTGGCGGCGGCGGATTTTTGTTGTTATTGTTGTTGTTCTGGTTCTGAGTAAGCAACTGGATCAACTGGGCATGTCCCTCGATAACCTGTTGTATGTATGGTGGTACTCCATTGCCATTGTTGTCTCCTCCTGTAGTATTGCGTCTAGTATCATGCCTCGGCGGCATCTGGTGGGCAAGCATAGATGAGTTATAGATATAATAGGGCCAAAAGCTATGTATATATAAATATATTCTACCCATATGCATAATACGATCAAGCCAACAAAACACAACAACGAATAACACCAACAAACAAACAGCAAACAGCAAACAAAATAATAATATTATATATATAGTCAAATAATTTCGACACTAAGCAATTTAACAAACAACTACCAATCAAGCAAACAATCTAGTATCTTCATAGCACGAAAGTGGGAATAATCAGATACTCTAACACGATAATGTTGCAATATAAAACAAGCATGAATGGTGGTCTCAGCACTAGTTCCTATTTAACTGTTCAAGATACTTGAGGGGGTTAACTAAGAAACAGCAAGAAGTATAACTAGCTAATATAATAATTTTCACTCCTATGGCTTTTCTAATCCATTTTCTAGGGTCACGTCCTACAGTAAGCACACGGCTCTGATACCATCTGTAGCGACCAAACCTCGAAGGATTTGAGTCTCTATGCTTACCGTGCTAGTCCCTGGATCGAACTCGCTAGCACACAGTATAGATGAATACCAGAATAGCAAGTGCATCATTTATTACATCGTATGATCCATAATATATAAAATATAACAATCTGCATAGCACTTGGCTAGCTTTATTCAATCAAACAGCGGAAAGTAGCCAAAAATAACGATGAGTCCCATCATAGGCCACTGGCGATGCTGAGTGCAGACTCGCGACCCTAATGGTACCTTACTCTTCGTCTGAATATCCTGCAACATGAGACATTGCAGCCATATAGGTCAATACTTGGAATGTATTGGCAAGTTACACAGGAGTAATAATAAAGCAGACCTACATGTACATGCATAGTATATCAAAAGGAAGGCTTGAGGGTTTATTTTTGCAGAAAGCTAATTTTGTCCTCATAACGACCTAATAGTCAAATTTTTATTTAGTTCTTTTATTACTACAATTAAATAAACAAGGTTGATTTGGCAAAAATCAACTCCAACCTACCCTTTTATTAAGTTGCCCACAAATATTATTAAGTGTCACATCTGTCAAGATCATCCAACAACTGTAATGGCATAGTCACTCAAAGTTACCCATAACCGCCGGCACGGCTAATCATGATTAGTTTTTAATACTCTGCAGAGTTTAGTACGCCTTACCCATTGGACCCAACCCGAAGATTGAGACGAAGTCTTTCAGAAGCAGTCCCCTAGTCCCAACAGGAGGCCCATCCCAACTATTATATCTACATCTGCTAGCACATCTGGGTAAGGGTTCCACAACTGATAAACTAAGCCAGAGCCCACTTAGCCAGTGGTCGCACACGGAAGCTACTAGTCACTAAGTCTGTCTGATCTTTTTGAGCGTGGGCGGCCGTCCAATTACATTCAGAGGGTATAAACCATGATGTTCTTGAAACCACCCTAGCAATACCAATTCCACCCAAAGGTGAATTAAATCCTGAGTTACTACTCAAATTATTATATATATAATCCTCACATAAGCTCAATGAATACACGAACCACCCCCGTCTACAAAGCATAGCAACTAGAACAACCACGATCTGAAGTGACGGGAGATAGCTCAACAATATAGCAAAGTAATATAGTAAACCTATACATGCATATATTCATAGTGTGATATAACTACATGCATAGAAAACAATAGGTAAAGGATGATCAACATGTAACTTGCCTTGGTTCTGGTTCAGAAAGTCACACTCCTGACAATAGCTCGCGTCGCACTCCGGACAATCTACGCGTTTCACACAATTCAACAAATCAATCATCGGAACACAAATAGAACCAAAACAAAACCAACAGCAAGAAAACCATTTTTAAAACTCAAAAACAGAAGCTTAACTGCACCTAAATTGCACTACGCTCACAACGCAAAAAGAATCACTTGAATTCGATAAGCGGTTTGAAAGATACGGCCTCTGGAAGGTTTAATTCAAATTCAAATGAATTCAAATTTGCACAGTGCAAACATGTGCAAAGTTGGTACTGTGACAATGTGCTGATTTTTGTCAGTGCATAGGAAAAAGAAACACCTAAATTGGACAAATATACTAAGAGTTATAGCAAATTGAAATTTGGATGAAAATCTAGAAAAGAAACAAAAGGCAGCAGAAAACTCCTGAACTGTAGCAACTCCTGCGCATCACTGTAGCAGTGAAACGTGGCAGCTGGAGGTTGGCCGAAAAACCTCCTGTGTGGCGTGCTCACCATTTACAGAGGAAAATGACAGCGGATTCGGGCGTCGGCGGGGGCGCTCCTCCGGTGACTCTCCGGCGATGGGGAAGTGACGGGAGGATGCGGCTTCGAGTGGCGGAGGCGGTGGTGGTGAAAACGGCGACTGGTTCATCCTCTGCACACGACGACAGCGATGGAAAAGTGGCGTGCTCCGGCGAAGTCGGGCGGGGTCGATCCTCTCACTCCGCTGCGACTTAGGCAAGGCCAAAGTGTCAAACAGGTGCGTGGAAGATAGAGGGGTCGAATGGAGTAGGCGGTGCGGCTCTGCTCGTTCTTACGGCGGTGCAATCTTCCGGCGAACGGCGGCGGACGGCGGAGCTCCGGGCAAGATGCGTTTCGCCCTAGCTCTCACGTGTGGCGACAGGGAGGATCGAGGAAGGGGTGCGGGGGTTCGTCGGGGTCTTGGGCACGCACCAGATGTCTCGGGCGTGCACGGGGTGGCTCAGGTGTGCGACCTCGACTCGGGTTCGCCCCGGGTGTGCGTGCGGTGCGTGTGTGTTCGACTCGGGGAAGAAAAAAGAGGTGTGGGGCCCACGGTCTGTGGCTGGAGGCGAGGTGGATCGGGCGCAGGTCGGGTGCGAGCGACGCTGCTGCGTACCTCTTCGCGGGAAGTGGGCTACAGCGGCGGGAGCTGGGCCGCGGCGTTGGCTGGATGGCTGGCTAGCTAGCTGGGCCGGTGGCTAACTGGCTGGCCGGCTGGTGTTTTTTTAAACAAAAACTACAGCAGAAGAACAAAATAAATAAAATAAAATACACAGTATAAATTCTAAATAAAAATACCTAGACACACAGTAAAAATAGCTCTACAGCTATAAACTACAGGAACACTAGTTCCAACACTAATGCAATTTTGTAAAATAATTTTGATGCAATAGGCCACTCTAACAGCAATAAAACAATCAAATAAGATATTTTGAAAATTGCGAAAAAATTACCAGAACATATAAAATGAACTGAAAATAATATTCTACACATTATGAACATTTTTAAACAGGGGAGAAGTCATGTTATCTCCACTCCAATAACTTGCCTTGAGTTGCATAATGATTCGAATATTGCAGAAAAACAAATAATGCAATAAAAATATGATATACATATGAATGATCTAGTAACATCCTAATTTAGGAAAATTGGGATGTTACAAGAACCACTCCAAAAAGAAAAACAGAGCAAAAACCAAATAAATCAAAGGAAAAAGAAAAGGGACAAAAACCAGGTTGTTACAAACCTTCCCCCCTTAAAGAAATCTCGTCCTCAAGATTTGGTTGCTTAGGAAACAAGTATAACTTGAGGACACCGTTTCCATCTCGGGTATCCTTTTCCTTTATTTATTATCCCCCCGAGAATCTTATATGATCTGCTTACCTTGTTCTGGGGTGGTTTGCTTCACCTTTCCCAAATTCTGACCGGTTTTTGCTCATATACCAATTCCTCTTGCTGACATTGATTCTCTCATATTTGCGGTCATATCCAATGGATCTAGGCATAACTTTTCACTTTGTCATGAAAACCTTTTTACTTCTGCCATGGGATTTGCTCAAACAAATGCATGTCCTCCGGTTTCAATAAATGCTGAGAATCATGGCCATTGTCCTAATGGGATCTGACTGCTCACATGTGGCATTGATTTATCTTGATTTGTTTCTTGGGCTCGAGCATGAGATATGTACCAAATATTCGACCGCCTTCTGTCATGAGTAATATAAAGGGGTATGGATTTATAGTTGTATCATACCTTAAACATTAGCATCTTGAGACTCTCCTGATAGTTGTTTTGGCGGGAAGATACTTTTCATGATAGGCTGTGTGTGTACTTGGTTCCACCAGTGAGTATAGCTGGCCTGAACTGATGGTTCGGCTTTTAATTTACACATTTTGTCGGTATACCCATCTGTGGTAATAGGCCGTGGGATGCTTTAACACTGCCACTGAAGTCAAACTGCTGCAGTTGCACCGGAATCTTGGATCTGATGGAATAGACTTGGATATTCTGCACTAACCATTCCAATCGGGTCAGTGGAATATAAAGTCCTTGTATAACAGAGTAGGCCGCTGAGGGTATGTCTTCGTGGATCCATATGGCATCATGGCCTCTAACTGACTTGGGTATCCGGACCCTGACGGTTGCGTAAAAATCTCCACACCTTTGTTGTCGGTCTCACCCTTTGACTATCATGATTTTCTTTGTCAGGATACCTTATTTAAATAACTTGGCCACAAATGCCCTTGATTCTTCGTATGACCATGGAGGTGGTTATTGCAATATTTTTGGCACTATTCTTTGTGCCTATTTTCAGACCTAGGTCCGCACACATATGACATATGATCGGGGCTTGTAGCTGTATAGAGCTCATTGTTGAGGCCAACCATACAAGAGGGTGACAAGAGTTCATGAGATCTCCTTGTCGGTGCAGGAATATTGGCCTTGGTGGCCATTGTCAAGACTATTAATTCTATGATGTCATCTCCAGATCTTGTCGATCCTTGTATTACATGAGATGTATCTCTGGTTATCTTCATTTGCATGTCCCATGAGGTTGTTGAATCCTTGCCTTCCTTAGGTATAATTGCTTGATCACTGTCGTACCTCGTGTGGGTGACTTATATGACTGGGGATGCATGCTCACCATATGTAAGAAGAATATGCCAGTGAATACTTGATTCTAGGGGTAGGCATTTGTCTTGACTGAGTGATAGTTCTGACAAAATCATTAGGAATTTGACCCTTGAGCTGCACTGTCGTATACTGCCTACTTACTGTGTCATATCTTCTAACAATACTGAATACGACATGCGATGTCATACTGAACAAGGCAAGGTGTCATGGGTTGAAAGCTATCAAAGTAACTTGCATGTCCGGGGATACATTCTCACCATATATGTGGAAAGATATGTAGCCGATCACTTGATTTCGGAAGAAGACCTATGCCTTGACTGATTTGTGCTTCTGGTAAAAATGTTGTGAATCTGATTATTGAGTGGTAATGCCAACTCATCATATAATCTCTGAGGACGGTGCAATAGTGTGGTACTGACGTGGGCTGAGTGGCTTACCAGAGAAGCCATCCGAGTAGCTTGCTGAGGAAGACTCGTTAGCTTCTGGTCAAAGCTTTTGTCTGGGTAGCGTGCTGAAGAAGCCTGGGTTCCATATTCGAGAAGCTTCTCCTCAGGTTGCTTGTTGGGAAAGATTCATTTCTGTCTGTCAAAAGCTTTTACTGAGGTATCTTGCTGAGGAGGACTAGGTACATTGGACCGGAATATGTCCATATACTGTATTGAGGAAAAATTGTGGAACCTTGCACCATACACTTCTTCCGATAGCTTGTGGAAGAAGGCTGGGTTTCTCATATCCAAAGCTTCATACTTGTGATACGCAGACTGAAATCCACCCGTAATGTTTTGTGGTTGATTACTTGCATGAGAAATGACTGTCTTTCCTGATCATAGCACATTATGGCTTTCTTTCAGAGTATAACATATTTCAAGCATCATTCATTGCTGAGCCAAACTTTGTATATGATCTATACCTCTAACTGAAAATATACCGTTGCTCTATACCTGACTTGTCTGCCTGCTAGGTGGATCATTACTGCTCTGAGGATTTTGTACTGATGTAGACTCAATGCTGATAATCTATCCAAGACACCATTGGTATTCCGAGTAGATATTAATTCTATAATGCAGTTGACTGGGTAGGCCATAATGTTTAGCTGAGCTTCTTCCAAATATTTGAAATCATTATTGCTTCTTTGAGTCCGGTGTCGGTTGATGAGAAATTTCCATAAGGGGAAATAAGGTAACACCGAGGGCCCAAAAGAAAGAAGCAAAAAAGAAACAACTTAAATAAAGAAAAGCACACAAAAACAATCAACTCACACGCAAACAAGGTCACATTTTACTGCTAGTCACACAATATGCATGCCTACTTAAGCACACAAATCTCGCGGGATCTCTGGTACTACGATCTAACATGCTATGATGGTGTGCACGAGGATGAATCACTGTGTGGAAGGATTGGTGTAAACATCGTTACACCAAGTGCTGGCTTAGCCAGGTAGCAACCTGGACTAGCTCGGGGGTGAGGACTCACTCGATAACCATGTACCTTGACACAAATGTCGTGACCACATTGTTATCAAGCGGGCGGAAAGGATCTGTACTCGTCCAAGGAAAAGGGTAGCGAGGAAAACCGAGTTGGCTGGCATAGCCCTTTCTTCATGACTAAGATCATTAAGGGTTGCCAAAATGACAAGAGAAAGACACGATCCAGGATAGAAGCATGTCTACTACCGAAACGATAAGCGAGGCTGAAATAAGGATATCAGTGCGATACCTGAGCACCATTCCTGAAAATAGTGTCGGGATCACTTGGCATCACTCCACTGGGACAGAAATGACACCAAACACCAAAGAATGAGCAAGAAAAGAAACTGGAAGAAATGCAGGGGCTGAGCTTTAGTGGATCCGAACCGATGCCGGCGACACTCACAAGATAAACCGTTAGCAACAAGTAATAAGTCTATATGCATGCTATGCAACAAACAAATGCAGCAAACAAATGCAACCAACAAAACAGACTCTATAATACTGATTTCTACCGCTCGCGCTGACTAGGGCGTCATACAGCTAGACCTGCTCTGATGCGAAGCCTGTGTCACCCCGGCTCAGAGAAACCGGAATGCCCCGTATTCTAGCCCAGAGATCAAGGAGAAGTCTCTGGAATACGGCACTGCTTGACATAGAATGAATCAACTCTTATTACAAAGGATAATGATACAGGTGTCTAATGTTACAAAGGATTACATCGGCACGGCAACACTACGCCTGCGATACTACACTTGCTCTATGCTAGCAGCGGAACAACTCGTAGCAGCGGAATACTTCTAGCATTAGAACAATGACGAAGGTGGTGAACTCCACTCCATAGGGACACTGGTTGGGACACGATCTAGCTCGCACGAGCGGAAACCTCGTCAAGCAATCAATCAAACATGGCATCACCTACAATCTAGCATGACACGCCAAGTCAGTACATTGAATGTACTTGCAAGCTCACAACAACCAAAAGCGTCAAGGAAAAACAATAACATAGCATTTAACACGTTAATTAAATAACAACTACTATGATACGAAAGCAACTACTAAGAATGATATGAAACTACTACCGTACTGATAATATTAGAGTATCACCTATAAGTCATTCCATCATGTGAGTGTTGATCGAATGGTGTGACCTAGTATGAACTTATGCCCATGACCGAGGACGCGACTATCGATAGATTAAACACACACACTCTGCAAAGGTAGCGCACTTTACCCACACCACGGAACCCATGGCCTCTGATACGTCTCCATCGTATCTACTTTTCCAAACACTTTTGGCCTTGTTTTGGACTCTAACTTGCATGATTTGAGTGGAACTAACCCGGACTGGCGCTGTTTTCAGCAGAATTGCCATGGTGTTATTTATGTGCAGAAACAAAATTTCTCGGAATGACCTGAAACTTCATGGAACGCATTTTTGGAAATAATAAAAAATCCTAGCAAAAGATGAAGACCAGGGGGCCCACACCCTAGCCACGAGGGTGGGGGGCGCGCCTGCCCCCCTAGGCGCGCCCCCTACCTCGTGGGCCCCCTAGAGCTCCTCCGACCTCAACTCCAACACTATATATTTGCTTTCGGGGAGAAAAAAATAGAGGAGAAGGATTCATCGCGTTTTATGATACGGAGGTGCCGCCAAGCCCTAAGACCTCTCGGGAGGGCTGATCTGGAGTCCGTTTGGGGCTCCGGAGAGGGGATCCGTCGCCATCGTCATCATCAACCTTCCTCCATCACAAATTTCATGATGCTCACCGCCGTGCATGAGTAATTCCATCGTAGCCTTGATGGACGGTGATGGGTTGGATGAGATTTATCATGTAATCGAGTTAGTTTTGTTAGGGTTTGATCCCTAGTATCCACTATGTTCTGAGATTGATGTTGCTATGACTTTGCTATGCTTAATGCTTGTCACTAGGGCCCCGAGTGCCATGATTTCAGATCTGAACCTATTATGTTTTCATGAATATATGTGAGCTCTTGATCCTATCTTGCAAGTCTATAGTCACCTAATATGTGTTATGATCCAGCAACCCCGAAGTGACAATAATCGGGACCACTCCCGGTGATGACCGTAGTTTGAGGAGTTCATGTATTCACTATGTGTTAATGCTTTGGTCCGGTACTCTATTAAAAGGAGGCCTTAATATCCCTTAGTTTCCACTAGGACCCCGCTGCCACGGGAGGGTAGGACAAAAGGTGTCATGCAAGTTCTTTTCCATAAGCATGTATGACTATATTCGGAATACATGCCTACATTACATTGATGAATTGGAGCTAGTTCTGTGCCACCCTAGGTTATGACGGTTACATGATGAACCGCATCCGGCATAATTCTCTATCACCGATCCATTGCCTACGAGCTTTCCATATATTGTTCTTCGCTTATTTACTTTTCCGTTGCTATTGTTACAATCACTACAAAATACCAAAAACATTACTTTTGCTATCATTACCTTTTGCTACTGTTACCACTACTATCATATTACTTTGGTACTAAATACCTTGCTGCAGATATTAAGTTTCCAGGTGTGGTTGAATTGACAACTCAGCTGCTAATACTTGAGAATATTCTTTGGCTCCCCTTGTGTCGAATCAATAAATTTGGGTTGAATACTCTACCCTCGAAAACTGTTGCGATCCCCTATACTTGTGGGTTATCAAGACTATTTTCTGGCGCCGTTGCCGGGGAGCATAGCTCTATTCTTTGAGTCACTTGGGATTTATATCTGCTTATCATTATGAAGAACTTGAGAGATCCAAAAACCAAGATTTATCCCTCAACTACGAGGGGAGGTAAGGAACTGCCATCTAGCTCTGCACTTGATTCACCTTCTGTTTTGAGTAAGCTTGCGACACCTAAACCTGCTTCTGCTATTGATTCTGATATGTCACATGTTATTGATGATGCCACTTCTGCTATGCATGATACTTATGATGAAACTGCTTCTATGCTTGATACTACTATGCCACTTGGTGAATTTCTTGATGAACAACTTGCTAGGGTTAGAGAGAATGAAATTATTGAAACTAATAATATTGATGAGAGTGATGATGAAGACTCTCCCCCTAATAAATATGAATTGCCGGTTGTTCCTAAGGGTTATGTTCTGGATGAAGAATCTGCTAGAGCTATTTTAGCTTGCAATGATAGATATGATCTTGTAGCGACCAGACCTCAAACAGTCTGATCTCTGTGCTCCGGTGTCATCCCTGGATCAGTAATGCTGACACCACACAGTACTCGGAGGATTTATAGCAGAGTAGCAATCACACACTTATTACATCGAGTGTCTCAAAAGAGAACTTATTACAATAAATATGGCTTAAGGCCATCTAATAACGATAACAGCGGAAGGCTTGGAAGATAGGTGAGTCCATCAACTCCAACGGCATCACTGAGTATAGAACCACGACCTAAAAACTCCTTAATCGTCGTCTGAAAAGTCTGCGACATTAACGTTGCAGCCCGAAAACAGGTCAGCACATGGAATATGCTGGCAAGGTAACACATAGAGAGTAATGGAATGCAACAACTATACTATATGCATATTTGGCTGGTGGAAAGCTCTATGGTTACTGTTTTTGCGTAAAGCCAATTTTCCCCTACTTCAAAGGAATAAATTAATTACTGACATGGTGGTTGTTAAATATTGAGAATGGTTGAAAGCATTCTCAATCCCAATTAAGTAACATCAATAAACCCATCAAAATTAACTTTAGAGTAACATGTTGAGATTCACATGATAATCCAGGTACTAGATACTCAAGATGTCCATAATCGGGGACACGGCTAATCATGATTAGTTTATTACACTCTGCAGAGGTTTGCGCACTTTTCCCCACAAGACTCGATCACCTCCGTTTGGTTTCTCGTACTACAGGGTGTTTGAGAAACGGATGACCGAGACATAGTCTTTCAGAAGCGCTAGCACCTTACGATCGGGTAGACCGTACCACCTACATCCCCTACATCTGCTAGTCTACCACTGTAAGAGTTCGCACAACTTAGTCAACTATGCCAGAGCCCATAATGGCTTGTGGCTGCACACGGAAGTTTCTAGTATGAATAATCTCATGATCCCTTTGAGCCTGGGTGGCGGTCCAAAAGAAAAACAGGCAAGTCCTGGAAACCAGGTGCCTCAATCCACCCAGATGTGTGTTTAAGTTGCCACCTTAGATAAACCATTAATTATCAATCTCACATCTGTCATGGATATCACTCACCCAATCCACGTCTACTAGCGTAGCATGGCATAATAAGCAAACATAGAAGTAACTCCCAAAGGTTTGATAATAAACAGGTAATAGGTACTACCTCATCTACTTCCCATCCCACAATTTAATTAGATCCTAATCATGCAATATGTGAGGATTGATCTAATGCAATAAAACTGGGTTGTAGAAAAGGTATGATCAAAGTGTTACTTGCCTTGCTGATGATCCGCGAAACCTAAAGATTCAACGTAACAGGCGGCGCACTCCGGGTATTCTATCGCAGACAAACAAACAAGCATACAATAAGTACTCATATAATGCACAGGTAAAACGCAAATAGAAGGTCTAACCAGAAAGTTCAACTTAAGAACCCTGGTTGGCAAAAAGAATCAAATCGAACGAAGCAAAAGAAAACAAACGGCGAAAAAACAACTTTGTTCTAGTAATCTGGATCTAAGCCAAATTTTACAGTAGCAAAAACTTGTTTAAGTTGATTATTCAGAAAGAGGGTTTCGAGACGAAACTCCAGGCGCTTGAATCGCCTGATTCCGATAGACGAGCGAAAAGTTATACCAAAACGAAAATCGGATCAGAAATCGCGATCAGAAAATAACCGCGAAAAATCTGACGAAAAAGAAAAACGACGAACATAATTTTTTTTAACAGCACGGAAAACAAGGCGGCGGCGAACCTCGGGCGGCGCACTGCTCCGGCGAGTCGGCGGCGGCGGCGGGCGGCGGCGGCGGCTGGAGGCGGCGGCTAGGGTTAGGGCAGGGGCGGCTGGCGGCTGGCGGCTGGGCTTTCGGGCCCCGGGGCGGCGGCTTATATAGCCTTGGCCGGCGGTGTCCTGGCCGAGTACGGCCCAAAGTCGGTTCCGCGCATTTTTTTTTAAATAATTCCGCTCGGAAGAAAAATAAAAAGAAATACTAAACGGACTCCAAAAATCACGAAATAAATTTTGCCGGGTTTCTAAAATCAAGCCCGATAAAGTGAACATTTATCTGGGCCCAAACTACATCTTTGAAAAACGCGCATTTTTCCTAAATTCAAATAAAAATACCGAAAAACTCCGAAATAAATCTTATTTGATTTTTTTATTAAATCCTCAATATTTCTATATTTTGGGAAGTCATTTTATTCCCTCTCTCATATTTTTGTAATAGAAATAATTGATGATAAAATAAATAAAATCAAATGATCCTGTTTACATAATTTGAGAAAACTCAAATATGTAAATAACGAAATCCCCAACTCTCTCTGTGGGTCCTTGAGTTGCTTAGGATTTTCTAGGATCAAAAGCAAAAGCAAAATAAAATATGATATGCATGATGACCTAATGTATAACATTCCAAATTGAAAATTTGGGATGTTACAGATCTAAAGAGGTTATTAGCTAAATGGAAGCAGCAATCCCTTAATGCTAGAATGAAACCTAACCCTGCTTTTGCTACTTCACCTATCTGTGTTACTAATAAGGATTATGAATTCTCTGTTGATCCTGATATAATTACTTTGGTTCAATCTGATCCTTTTATGGCTATGAATCTAAAACTATTGTGGCACATCTTACTAAATTAAATGATATTGCTACCTTGTTCACTAATGATGAGAGAACTCGTTACTTTTATATCCTTAAAATATTTCCGTTCTCATTAAAGGGTGATGCTAAGATATGGTTTAATTCTCTTGATCCTAGTTGTGTGCGTAGTCCCCAGGATATGATTTATTACTTCTTTGCTAAATATTTCCCTGCTCATAAGAAACAAGCTGCTTTAAGGGATATATATAATTCTGTGCAAATTGAAGAAGAGAGTCTCCCACAAGCTTGGGGGAGGCTTCTCCAATTACTTAATGATTTGCCTAGTCATCCTCTTAAGAAAATGAAATACTTGATATCTTTTATAATGGACTAGCCGATGCTTCCAGAGATTACCTGGATAGTTGTGCTGGTTCTGTTTTCAGGGAAAGAACACCGGATGAAGCTGAAATTCTATTAATAATATGTTGAGTAATGAAAATAATTGGACACTTCCTGAGCCTATTCCTAAATCAACTCCGAAGAAGAGAGGTGTTCTATTTCTCAGCCCTGAGGATATGCAAGAGGCAAAGAAATCCATGAAAGAAAAGGGTATTAAAGCTGAAGATGTTAAGAATTTACCTCCTATTGAAGAAATACATGGGTCTTAATTTACCGCCTGTCGAAGAAATGCATAATTTTAATCCATCTCCTATTGAAGAAGTACATGGTCTTGATAACCCGACACAGGTAGTAAAGGTAAATTCTCTCTATAGATATGATAAAGCTGAAATCCCATTTACTAAGTTTGCTAGCCCATTCTTAGATGAGTTTGATAAATTTATGGTTAAGCAAGAAGACTTCAATGCTTATTTTGGTAGAGAATTAAAATGCAGTGCTGATATGCTTGAACACTTGGGTGATTATATGTCTCATGTCAAAGGTGAACTTAAACTTATTAGTAAGCATGCTTCTATGGTTACTACTCAAGTAGAACAAGTACTTAAAGCTCAAAATGATTTGCTCAATGAATTGAATAGTAAGAATAATGATTATGCTGTTAGAGTGGCTACTAGAACTGGTAGAATGACTCAGGAACCTTTGTATCCTGAAGGCCACCCTAAGATAATTGAGCAAGATTCTCTCAGAAATGATATAGATGCACCTAGTCCTTCTAAAAGGAAGAAAAAGAAAAATGATATGACTTTGCATGCGTCTAGTGAACCTATTACTGAAACACCTGAGAATCCAAATGATATTTCTATTTCTGATGCTGAAACACATTCTGGTAATGAACCTGAAACTAGTGATAATGTTAATGATAATGTTCATGTTGATGCTCAACCTAGCCATGATAATGATATAGAAATTGAACCTGCTGTTGATCTTGATAACCCACAATCAAAGAATCAATGTTATGATAAGAAAGACTTTGTTGCTAGGAAGCATGGTAAAGAAAGAGAACCATGGGTTCAGAAACCCATGCCTTTTCCTCCCAAACCATCCAAGAAAAAGGATGATGAGGATTTTGAGCGCTTTGCTGAAATGATTAGACCTATCTTTTTGCGTATACGACTAACTGATATGCTTAAAATGAATCCTTATGCTAAGTACATGAAAGAAATTGTTACTAATAAAAGAAAGATACCAGAAGCTGAAATTTTCACCATGCTTGCTAATTATACTTTTAAGGGTGGAATATCAAAGAAACTTGGAGATCCAGGAGTACCCACTATACCATGCTCCGTTAAAAGAAACTATGTTAAAACTTCGTTATGTGATCTTGGAGCCGGTGTTAGTGTTATGCCTCTCTCCTTATATCATAGACTTGATTTGAATAAGTTGACACCTACTGAAATATCTTTGCAAATGGCTGGTAAATCAACTGCTATACATGTCAGTATATGTGAGGATGTGCCTGTTGTGGTTGCAAACGTTACTATTTTAACGGACTTTGTTATTCTTGATATTCCTGAGGACGATATTATGTCTATTATTCTTGGAAGACCCTTTTTGAATACTGCAGGGGCTGTTATTGATTGCAACAAAGGCAATTTCACTTTTCATGTTAATGGTAATGAGCATACGGTACACTTTCCAAGGAAACAACCTCAAGTCCACAGTATCAATTCTACTGGAAAAATTCCATCGATTTTTTTGGATGTTTTGAATTTCCTCTTCCTACTATCAAGAAGAAATATGAAATTCTTATTGTTGGGGATGTGCATGTCCCCGTTGAGGTAACCTAGTGTTATTCGAAAATTCTCTGGTTCCATGTTATTCGAAATGAGTTTGTTAACAAGACCTGATCAACCTTGTTAGTGGATTCCTTTTGATGATCATGAGATGGATGAATTTAGAAAACACAACTCTCTGTACCCTCCTTTTACTTTCTGTTATTTATATTAAATAAAATAAAAATATGTATTTTCCGTCTATTATCTGAATTATCCATGCAATATAAAAATACCCCGAAAATAAAAGTTCTCCAAATGCCCTGAAATTTAAATATGATTTTTCTGGAATATTTGAGAATATTTGGCACTGAGAACACAACACGGGGGCATCCACCTGGCCACGAGGGTGGAGGGCGCGCCCTACCCCCCTGGGCGCGCCCCCTGCCTCGTGGGCCCACGGTGGCCCTCCTCCACTTATTCCTGCACCCACACACTCCTTCTTCCTCCCACAAACACGATTATTCAGTTCAAACCTGAATCCAAGCTCATTTTGCTGCCATTTTTGATCTCCTAGCTCAAAGCACCTCTTACAAAACTGCTTGGGGGATTGTTCCTTGGTATGTGACTCCTCCATTGCTCCAATTAGTTTTTGTTCTAGTGCTTTATTCATTGCAAATTTGTGCTGCCTAGGTGACCCTGTTCTTGAGCTTGCATGTCAAATTTATGTGGTCAAAAGTAGTTTTGATGCATGATATAGGCTCTAGGAACTTGTAGGAGTAGTTGCTATCAATTTTGTTCAGTTTAGTTTACTTTTATTTGAAGTTCCTAAAAATTTCAGAAATTTTTCAGAGGAAGAAATATGTTTAGGAAAATGTACCAAGGTGGCTCTTCAAGGAAACAAGAACCCAGGCTTGCAATGCGTGATGCTGATGATGAGCCACCAAGGGACGCTCCAGTGCGGCCCTGTGAATGGCCTTCAGAGGACTTTATGGATCGAGCGGAAATCAAGGAAGAATTTAACGCATATTTGCGTAACGTTGATCTTGTGAGCTTCGAGGAGGAAAAGTGCCACCAGTACCACTATCTCACTAGTTCCTTTGTGAGGAGGTTTGAATTTTCATCTTCACGCAATTCTCCAACTGTCCTGTTTGATCTTTATGAAAAATCTTATGCGATGAACTTAGAGGATTTTACCACGGCTTGCAAACTTCCACAATAGGGTAGTGTTAGGGAACCTCGCAAATCTGAATTTAGAGATTTTCTTGCTAGTATAACTGTGGGGGAATCTAGAGATATAACACAAGCTACCATAGGGAGCATTCACTTTCCTGCTATACATTATTTTGCTCTCTTCATAGGTAGATGCATTAATGGTAAAGATGAGGCATGTCACATGTGTGTCCCTGACCTTAGTATTCTTAGGAGTGCTGTGTTAGGAGATAAATCTTATATTTTGGGAGCCATTGTTGCACGTAGGTTGCATCTTAATAGATTTAATGGAGATTTCTTTGGTGGAATTTATGCAACCCGCATAGCTAATTTTCTTGGTATAATCATATGTGAAGATGATATTGAGTTCCCCCTGCTTATTTGGATTATGAGGCTATGGTTCGTCATCAGTTTGTTGAGAGGAACGATCAGTTCCTCCAGTACCGACTAATCTTTGACAGACGACGCACCTATCACATCGCCCTCCCTTCTTCTACTTTTTTGACTTTCAGGCAAAAAGGAGATATTTTATAACCAGAGAGGAGGCGGAAGAGTATAAGAGGAGAGGTAAGATAGCTCGCCTCCAAGCTACAGCCCACGATGCAATGACTGCTGCATCGCAGTATGACCCCAGTTACAACTTTGGATATCCGCCAGGCCAGCCGTGGCCATAGACCAACCTAGGCCAAAAGCCTAAGCTTGGGGGAGTACGTATTTCCCACCGACATTACATTTATGTTCACACACTCATTGTTAGATGTCGGTGCTCATACTTTTTCATTGTATCATCCATGTTAGTTTATTTCCTTTTAATGCTTTCTTCTTGTGTGTTTAATAAACCTTAAGAAAAAAAAAATTAGTTGTAGCTTTTAGCTAGTTTTAATTTCCATGCTTGTAGTAGTAATTAAAAAGAAAACCCAAAAAGATTTCCTGTTCTTCTCTTTGCTTGTTGGGAGCTTTCTCGTGTAAATAGTTTTATTTCTTTTCTTTTCTTTGGCGTCGATAGGAGAAGACCATAATTAAATTGTTGAAGTGGCTCTTATATGCGTTATTGTTGATCTGACAAAAGAGCCCATATTGCCTTGTCTCCTCCTGTTTATTGAATGCTTGCAGATTCCAGCTTAGTCTAATGCACGCGCACTACTATTATTATCCACATCGGTCGGTCGTGCAAGTGAAAGGCAATTATGTCAATATATGATGGACTGATTGAGATGAGAAAAGCTGGTATGAACTCGACCTCTCTTGTTTTTGTAAATATGATTAGTTCATCATTCCTGATTCAGCTTATTATGAATAAACATGTTTGCAATGTCAATTACAGATTATAGTTGCTTATGCCATGATTTATTAGCTAGGAGCTTATAATGGTTTACCTTGTGTGCCAACATGCTATTAAAATGGTTGTGATGTGGTATGATAGGGTGGTATCCTCTTTTGAATGATTCGAGTGGCTTGACTTGGCACATGTTCACGCATGTAGTTGAAACAAAATCAACATAGCCTCAACGATATTTATGTTCTTGGTGCATTATATCCTACTCATGCTTGCATTCGGTGTTGATTAATTTTAATGCATGTTCATGACTGTTGTCGCTCTCTAGCTGGTCGCTTCCAGTGTTTTTCTAGCCTTCACATGTACTAAGCGGGAATACTGCTTGTGCATCCAATCCCATAAACCCCAAAGTTGTTCCATATGAGTCCACCATACCTACCTATATACGGTATCTACCTGCCGTTCCAAGTAAATTTGTATGTGCCAAACTCTAAACCTTCAAATAAATATCATGTTTTGTATGCTCGAATAGCTCATGTATCAACTAGGGCTATCCGTATCTTCCATGTTAGGCGGGTTATTCTCAAGAGGAGTGGACTCCGCTCCTCACTCACGAGAAAGTGGCTGGTCACCGGGATGCCCAGTCCCATGCTTTATGCAAACTAAATCAAAATAATTGCAAACAAAACTCCCCCTGGGACTCTTGTTAGTTGGAGGCACTCGTTGTTTCAAGCAAGCCATGGATTGATGCTTGTTGGTGCATGGGGAGTATAAACTTTACCATTTTGTTTGGGAACCGCCTATAATGTGTGTAGCATGGAAGATATCGCCATATCTTGGTTGTTATGTTGACAATGAAAGTATACCGCTCAAAATATTATTCACCCCTATTTCAAAACTGAGCTCTGACACCTCTACAAATCCCTTCTTCCCTCTGCGAAGGGCCTATGTATTTACTTTTATGTTGAGTCATCATCCTCTTATTAAAAAGCACTAGTTGGAGAGCACCGCTGTCATTTGCATTCATTACTATTAGTTTACATTGAGTATGACTTGACTGGATCTCTTTTACCATGAATTACAATGTCTAGTCAGTCCTTGATCTTTAAAGGTGCTCTGCATTTATGTTTTGCAGTCTCAGAAAGGGCTAGCGAGATACCATCTTGTTATATCATATTATGATTGTTTTGAGAAAGTGTTATCATCCGAGATTTATTATTATTACTCTCTGGTTGATTATGTCATTGATATGAGTAAACATGAGACCTACGCGTTATTGTGAATATGGTTAGTTTATAATCCTTGCTGAAAACTAGAATGTTGGCTTTACATATTTACAACAACAAGAGCAAACAGAGTTTGTAACAGTTTTTCTTTATCACTTTCAGTTTGTCAACTGAATTGCTTGAGGACAAGCAAAGGTTTAAGCTTGGGGAGTAGATACGTCTCCGTAGTATCTACTTTTCCAAACACTTTTGCCCTTGTTTTGGACTCTAACTTGCATGATTTGAATGGAACTAACCCAAACTGATGCTGTTTTCAGCATAATTGCCATGGTGTTATTTATGTGCAGAAACAAAAGTTCTCGGAATGACCTGAAACTTCACGGAATGTCCTTTTGGAAATAATAAAAAATCCTTGCAAAAGATGAAGACCAGGGGGCCCACACCCTAGCCACAAGGGTGGGTGGCGCGCCTGCCCCCCTGGGCGCGCGTCCCCTACCTCGTAGGCCCCCTGGAGCTCCTCCCACCTCAACTCCAACTCTATATATTTGCTTTCGGGGAGAAAAAAATAGAGGAGAGGGATTCATCACGTTTTACGATACGGAGCCGCCGCCAAGCCCTAAAACCTCTCGGGAGGGCTGATATGGAGTCCATTCGGGGCTCCGGAGAGGGGAATCCATCGCCATCGTCATCATCAACCTTCGTCCATCACCAATTTCATGATGCTCACCGCCGTGCGTGAGTAATTCCATCGTAGGCTTGCTGGACGGTGATGGGTTGGATGAGATTTATCATGTAATCGAGTTAGTTTTGTTAGGTTTTGATCCCTAGTATCCACTATGTTCTGAGATTGATGTTGCTATGACTTTGCTATGCTTAATGCTTGTCACTAGGTCCCGAGTGCCATGATTTCAGATCTGAACCTATTATGTTTTCATGAATATATGTGAGTTCTTGATCCTATCTTGCAAGTCTATAGTCACCTACTATGTGTTATGATCTAGCAACCCCGAAGTGACAATAATCGGGACCACTCCTGGTGATGACCGTAGTTTGAGGAGTTCATGTATTCACTATGTGTTAATGCTTTGGTCCGGTACTCTATTAAAAGGAGGCCTTAATATCCCTTAGTTTCCACTAGGACCCCGCTGCCACGGGAGGGTAGGACAAAAGATGTCATGCAAGTTCTTTTCCATAAGCACGTATGACTATATTCGGAATACATTCCTACATTACATTAATGAATTGGAACTAGTTCTATGTCACCCTAGGTTATGACTGTTACATGATGAACCGCATCCGGCATAATTCTCTATCACAGATCCATTGCCTACGAGCTTTCCATATATTGTTCTTCGCTTATTTACTTTTCCGTTGCTATTGTTACAATCACTACAAAATACCAAAAACATTACTTTTGCTATCATTACCTTTTGCTACCGTTGCCACTACTATCATATTAGTTGCTACTAAATACCTTGCTGCAGATATTAAGATTCTAGGTGTGGTTGAATTGACAACTCAGCTGCTAATACTTGAGAATATTCTTTGGCTCACCTTGTGTCGAATCAATAAATTTGGGTTGAATACTCTACCCTCGAAAACTGTTGCGATCCCCTATACTTGTGGGTTATCAGCCTCGCACTCCCATTTGGGTGGACCAATGGCGTTCCGACAAAACTGATCTACTACCATGACACTCTCCCGGCCACTCCGACCAAATCCCTTCTAGGATAAGTCATGGGTGGCCCCATGCCTACGAAAGGCATCAATGGCCACCGTCGTGGAAAAACAATAAACGGTCCCGAACGGGGACATGAGCTCAAAACCAATCATGGGCACACAAGGCTTATGCCGTCCTACCCGGCCAAGGTAGCGCCCGTGCATAACCTTTCCTCATTGGAGGCACCGGCGAGAGGAACGACTATTGACTACATTAGGGCCTTCCCATAAAAGGCAATTGTGGTTGCATTGGAAAATCCTAGTTCAGTGGCACCTGGCCAACTTAATGACGGAATTTATCACCAAAATATAACAGCGATAACTGATACTCCAGTATCATCTATCAACCTGTGATCCAAGTTATAGCAATATCCAACTACTAATCCAAAGCATACTATCGTCATACCAAAGTACTCCGAGGATAGCATAACACTACTATCATGATGAATCCAAGAACGATAATACTACTACTCCAATAGCAAGAACAGTCTATCCAACTAAGATCCACTTGCAAGCATCATCACCGAAATCATACTCCAAAACATAATATCAACTAGCATCATGATGAAAATAATACTAGCCACTAATAATCCAATGGCAACATGACATGCAAAGTAATACTCCAAAATATAATACCAGATAGCAACATGAAAATAATCATAACATGGTCCACTAATAATCCAATGGCAACATGCCATCCTCATAAGCTGCAAAATATTAGCCCTAGAACTCCAAGCAATATCATGGCAATAGAAAGATTAAAATAATACTCTGAGAAATGCCATGACAACTAACAAGTAGAAAAAATAATATTTTAAACAAGTTCAAATAATTTAAACCATGTCACTTCATTGCAATCATGCAAATGGAGGGTGTGGCTTGCCTGGGGTGGAAGGATTCATCGGGAAGAAGTGCGAGAAACTCACGGAACGAATCACCGAAAATCTTTCTCTATAGGAGGGGCTGATTAAATGCAAGGGCATAATGGTCATTTTTAGAATGTTAACACATGGTGAAAATGATACCAATAGAATGGGCTCGACGAGATGAAGAAGTGGGATTTGGAATCACCTCAGTCGGAGTTGTGAGTGAAAAGATACGGCCCTTCATTCATTAGGCAGAAACAAATAAAAACTTATTCATTTCCGCTCTTAACCGATGAACGTTCACAAAATAGAGGGATCGGCCAGCGGCTGGAAAAAGAGAAAGCGCCTTCTTAAAAATACGCCTTCAGATTAGGGAATACGTATTTTGGTTTAAAGACACACAGGATTACGCTTTCTAACCTGGACAATGCATTTTGGCGGGTACGTGACCAATTATCCATGTCAGCGTCACGGGGTCAACGCCCGAAGCGGCTGACGGGTGGGTCCCGTAGGCAGTGGGGTCGGGCAGTTGGGTCTTCTCCTTCGTCTCCCTTTAAAGCCCGATGAAGCAGAGGGAGAGGTGCGGCGCCGGCGCTCGCCCGGGCGGCTCTGGCCACTGTAGGTGGCGCCCGACCTACCCACGTGCTCAGGTCGACGAGGTTGCTACCTCTTGAGCTTGCGTTGGATTTTCCCTTAAAGAGGAAAGGGTGATGCAGCAAAGTAGTGTAAGTATTTCCCTCAGTTTTGAGAACCAAGGTATCAATCCAGTAGGAGACAACGCGACAAGCCACTGAATACCTGCACAAACAAACACCAACTTGCAACCAACGCGACAAAGGGGTTGTCAATCCCTTCATGGTTATTCGCAAAGTGAGATCTGATAGAGATGGATAGGCGGTAAAGTAATATTTTTTGGTATTTTTGGTTTATGGAATGGAAAGTAAAAGATTGCAAAAGAAAGTAAATAGGAAACTAGAATTATAGATCGGAAACTTATATGATGGAAAATAGACTCGGGGCCATAGCTTTCACTAGAGGCTTCTCTCAAGAAAAGAACTATTACGGTGGGTGAGCAAATTACTACCGTGCAATTGATAGAAAAGCGCAAAGTTATGATGATATCTAAGTCAATGATCATGAATATAGGCATCACTTCCGTGTCAAGTAGACCGAAACGATTCTGCATCTACTACTATTACTCCAGACATCGACCGACTCCTGCCTGCATCTAGAGTATTAAGTTCATAAGAACAGAGTAACACATTAAGTAAGATGACATGATGTAGTGGGATTAAATCAAGCAATATGATGAAAAATCCATCTTGTTATCCTTGATGGCAACAATACAATACATGCCTTGTTGCGCCTACTGTCACTGGGAAAGGACACCGCAAGATTGAACCCAAAGCTAAGCACTTCTCCCATTGCAAGAAAAACCAATCTAGTTGGCCAAACCAAATCGATTGTTTGAAGAGACTCGCAAAGATATCAAATCATGCATATAAGAATTTAAAGGAGATTCAAATAATCTTCATAGATAATCTAATCATAAATCCACTATTCATTGGATCTCGGCAAACACACCGCAAAAGAGTATTACATCGAATAGATCTCCAAGAACATCAAGGAGAACATGGTATGAGAATCAAAGAGAGAGAAGAAGCCATCTAGCTACTAGCTATGGACCCGTAGGTCTGTAGTAAACTACTCTCGCTTCATAGGAGAGGCAATGGTGTTGATGTAGAAGCCCTCCATGATCGAATCCCACTCCGGCATGATGCCGGAAAAGGCCCCTAGATGGGATCTCATGGGATACAGAAGGTTACGGTGGTGGAAAAGTGGTTTCGTGGCTCCCATGGATGTTTTTGGGGTATAAGAGTATATATAGGAGGAAGATCTAGGTCAGGAGGTTTACGAGGGGCCCACAAGGTTGGGGGCACTCCCTCCACCCTTGTGGCCACCTCGTGGCTCTTCCGACTTGCACTCCAAGTCTCCTGGGTGTCTTCTGGTCCAAGAAAGATCATCGCGAAAGTTTTATTCCGTTTGGACTCCGTTTGCTATTCCTTTTCCATGAAACCTTAAAACAAGGAAAAACAGAAACTGGCACTGGGCTCTAGGTTAATAGGTTAGTCCCAGAAGTCATATACAATAGTATATTAATGCATATAAAACATCCAAAACAGACAATATAATAGCATGGAACAATAAAAATTATAGATACATTGGAGACGTATCAGAGGCCAGCCTGTTCCAGGGTATCTCGGTCACCGGGAGCTCGGGAACAGTGGTGGTGAGGGCTGCGGCAGATGGCGGCTTGACCGGGGTTGGGATCAAGGCCATGGTCGACCCGCCGATGAATTGAGAGAAGGGAGAGGTGCGCTGGTGAATGGGTGGAGCTCGGGTGGTGGAATGGAGGAGGGAGGGAGCTTAGCTTGACCGAAATTTAGGAGGAGGGGGCTGGTGACCTTGGTGGCAATGGAGGTCGAGGAGGACTTCAGGAACTCAGAGAAGAGGCTAGGGAGGGGTAGCAAAGTGAGGCAAGTATTTCCCTTAGTTTTTGAGGACAGGATGATGCAGCAAAGTAGCGTAAGTATTTCCCTCAGTTTTTGAGAACCAAGGTATCAATCCAGTAGGAGGCTACGCGCGAGTCCCTCATACCTACAAAAAAACAATGGCTCAATGCAACCAACGCGCTTAGGGGTTATCAATCCCTTCACGGTCACTTACGAAAGTAAGATCTGATAGAGATGATAAATAATATTTTTGGTATTTTTGGTATAGAGATGCAAAGTGAAAAGTAAAAGGCAAAGTAAAAAAGCAAAGCAATAATAAAGTGATGGAGATTGATATGATGAGAAAGAGACCCGGGGGCCATAGGTTTCACTAGTGGCTTCTCTCAAGAGAATAAGTATTCTACGGTGGGTGAACAAATTACTATTGAGCAATTGACAGAATTGAGCATAGTTATGAGAATATCTAGGTATGATCATGTATATAGGCATCACGTCCGAGACAAGTAGACCGACTCCTGCCTGCATCTACTACTATTACTCCACTCATCCACCGCTGTCCAGCATGCATCTAGAGTATTAAGTTAAAAACAGAGTAACGCCTTAAGCAAGATGACATGATGTAGAGGGATAGTTTCATGCAATATGATAAAAGCCCCATCTTGTTATCCTCGATGGCAACAATACAATACGTGCCTTGCTGCCCCTTCTGTCACTGGGAAAGGACACCGCAAGATCGAACCCAAAGCTAAGCACTTCTCCCATGGCAAGAACAACCAATCTAGTAGGCCAAACCAAACTGATAATTCGAAGATACTTGCAAAGATAATCAATCATACATAAAAGAATTCAGAGAAGATTCAAATATTATTCATAGATAGACTGGATCATAAACCCACAATTCATCGGTCTCAACAAACACACCGCAAAAAGAAGATTACATTGAATAGATCTCCATGAGAGAGGGGGAGAACATTGTATTGAGATCAAAAAAGAGAGAAGAAACCATCTACCTACTAACTATGGACCTGTAGGTCTGAAGTAAACTACTCACACTTCATCGGAGGGGCTTGGATGATGATGTAGAAGCCCTCCATGATCGATGCCCCCTCCGGCGGAGTTTCGGAACAGGCCCCAAGATGGGATCTCGTGGATACAGAAAGTTGCGGCGGTGGAATTAGGTTTTTGGCTCCGTCTCTGATCGTTTGGGGGTACGTGGATATATATAGGAGGAAGAAGTACGTCGGTGGAGCAATAGGGGGCCCACGAGGGTGGAGGGCGCGCCTGGGGAGGGGGGGTAGGCGCGCCCCCCTACCTCGTGGCCTCCTGTTAATTGGCTTGACGTAGGGTCCAAGTCTCCTGAGTTGTATTCGGTGAGAAAATCACGTTCCCGAAGGTTTCATTCCGTTTGGACTCCGTTTGATATTCCTTTTCTTCGAAACCCTAAAACAGGCAAAAAACAGCAATTATGGGCTGGGCCTCCGGTTAATAGATTAGTCCCAAAAATAATATAAAAGTGTATAATAAAGCCCAATAATGTCCTAAACAGTAGATAATATAGCATGGAGCAATCAAAAATTATAGATACGTGGGAGACTTATCAAGCATCCCCAAGCTTAATTCCTGCTCGTCCTCGAGTTGGTAAATGATAAAAACAGAATTTTTGATGCGGAGTGCTACTTGGCATAATTTCAATGTAAATCTTCTTAATTGTGGTATGAATATTCAGATTCAAAAGATTCAAGACAAAAGTTCATGTTGACATAAAAATAATAATATTTAAAGCATAGTAACAAAGCAATTATGTCTTCTCAAAATAACATGGCCAAAGAAAGCTATCCCTACAAAATCATATAGTCTGGCTATGCTCTATCTTCACCACACAAAGTATTTAAATCATGCACAACCCCGATGACAAGCCAAGCAATTGTTTCATACTTTTGACATTTTCAAAACTTTTTCGATCTTCATGCAATACATGAGCGTGAGCCATGGATATAGCACTATATGTCGAATAGAATGGTGGTTGTGGAGAAGACAAAAAGAGGGGAAGATAGTCTCACATCAACTAGGCGTATCAACGACCTATGGAGATGCCCATCAATAGATATCAATGTGAGTGAGTAGGGATTGCCATGCAACGGATGCACTAGAGCTATAAGTATATGAAAGCTCAACAAAAGAAACTAAGTGGGTGTGCATCCAAATTGCTTGCTCACGAAGACCTAGGGCATTTTGAGGAAGCCCATCATTGGAATATACAAGCCAAGTTCTATAATGAAAAATTCCCACTAGTATATGAAATTGACAGAATGAGAGACTCTCTATCATGAAGATCATGGTGCTACTTTGAAGCACAAGTGTGGTAAAAGGATAGTAACATTGTCCCTTCTCTCTTTTTCTCTCATTTTTTTGGGCCTTCTCTTTTTTATGGCCTCTTTTTCTTTTCTTTTTTTCGGCCGGAGTCTCATCCTGACTTGTGGGGGAATTATAGTCTCCATCATCCTTTCCTCACTTGGGACAATGCTCTAAAAATGATGATCATCACACTTTTTATTTTTCTTACAACTCAACAATTACAACTCAATACTTAGAACAAAATATGAATCTATATGAATGCCTCCGGCGGTGTTGTAGCGACCCGACCGCAATCAGTCAAGCCTCTGTGTATCCATGCCATCCCTGGATAGGTATGCTGGCACACACAGTACATCAATGTATATATCAAAGTGCAATCACATGTATAAATAATGTAAAACTGATATATACCTCATAAGTCTCAGCGGAAACAAACATAAGGGTGTGGAGTCCATCAATGCCAACGGCAAGTTGAGTGTAGACCGTAACCCTACAACGTAACTCTTACTCGTCGTAGAAAAATCCCTGCAACATAAGACGTTGCAGCCCTGTAGGTCAGTACATTGAATGTACTGGCAACTCACATCATAAGAATAATGAACCTATTTGTACATGCAATTTGGCTGGTGGAAAGCTCTAAGTTTAGTTTTTGCATAAAGCTAGTTTTTCCCTACAATAAAAGATATTATTCTACCACTACTGTATAGCATAGGATGAGTTGGTAAAACCAACTTAATCCATTCCCAAAGTTTCATTTAAAACCCAACTGTTTAATTAAGAGTGATGAGATCTCCCAGCATTTCCACTACTAGATGCTCAAGTTGTCCGTAACCGGGGACACGGCTAATCGATTAGGTTTTTAACACTCTGCAGAGGTTTGCGCACTTTTCCCCACAAGACTCGATCGCCTCCCTTGAAGTTCTCGCACTGCCTGGCGTTTGAGAACAGGATGACCGAGACATAGTCTTTCGAAAATGTTCCCCCTTAACCCACGGATAGGCCGGTACACCTACATCATTCTACATCTGCTAGCCCATCCCGGAAGGGGTCACACTAACTACTCAGCTAAGCCAGAGCCCATATTGACTTGTGGCTGCACACGTAAGCTTCTAGACATGAGAATACGATTGATCTCTTTGAGCCTGGGCGGCCGACCACTAGTGGTGCACCACCATAGATTAACCATGCATGCTCCCACTGTACTTCGCCACCATTCAAACCAAATACCAGCCAGGTAGTTCATTTACAAGTCTTGGTCTTGATTACTACTTTGTCACTCATGTCTCACCATGAACACTTCCCAATCCACGTCTACATTGGCGAGGCAAAATTAAAGTTTTCGCGGTGGTGACAAAGGTATATGGTTGAAACCTACCTCAATGAACTACTAGGTGACGGCATAGCCATCTGGCAACAATAAATCCTACCATGCAATCCTACCACAAAAGGACTAAGTGCATAATATAAAAACATAGGTAATTGGAAGAATGGTCAAATGTGGACTTGCCTTGGTAATAGTTGATGAAGATTATATCACTCTTAGAAATTTACTTAATAGAACTATTCGTAACTCTCCGATGAAAATCTATAAAGTCAAACATTGCATTCACATAAGCATCATTTCAGAGAACCAAATAACATGCAACATGAAAAGACTCGGAAAATCCAAATGAACACACAACACACTTAACTATCAAAAGTAAATACTAAGTGCAAAACAACATAGGGCATGGGTGCCAAAAATTGTGACGTGGACCATAGTGCATACTAGGCATACGAGTAAAACTACTATGGACAGATCCTAATGTGTGAAAAATATCGTGAGATAGGTCCAAGTGATAGGGTTTGGCAACGGTGACACGGTGCAAAAAGAATCACATCAATCGGAGCTACGGTTTAGGAGATATGGCCAGTTGAAGTTTGAATTCCAATCTGAATAAATTCAAATTTGAAATTGGCCAAAAGTTTTCAAAGTTGGTTCTCTGGATAAATCTATTCAAGATGAACATTTTGCCGCTGGTTTCGTCAAATTTGGAGTTACGGTTAAAAAGATACAACCATTCGAAGTTCAGGGACTCATCTGAAAACTCAGGGACTAAACAGAAAAGAAATAACTGCAAACAGGACCTTGGCCACGTGGCGGCTCGTGACTGGCCGAGCAGCGCTCGCTGTAGAAGCTATACGGCGAACAACCCGCATTTAATAAAAACGCTAACGCGCGGCTAACTAACAAAAACCGACCAGTGGTTTTTAAAATAAAACCTAGGGTTAACCGCGGCTAAACTAATTAAGTGAACCGACCGGTTTAAAAATAAAACCAGTGGTTTTGTTTTTTGTGTAACGGTTCAAAAAAAGACCTAATCTTTGAAAAGAACGAGGAGGCGGGGCGGCTCACAGAGGGCAACTGCGGTGGCGCCGGCGTTGGCCAGCACCTCGGCGCCGACGGGGCAGCGGTTCCGGCGGGCTTCAACGGCGGCGAAGTGGACGGAGGGGTGCTGCGTGGCGCGGGCGTCACGGTGGTGGTGGCGAGGATCCTCGGGGCGTCCGGATGGGCGGTGCGAGGACAACGGAGCTCCGTGCTCCGGCGGGGCTCTCCGTCGGTGGGGCAGCGGCTGCGGCGGTCCTCGGCGGCAGGGAAGGAGGCGGCGGGGTCCGGCATGTCGAGGGCGTCCACGCAGTGGTGGTGTAGGGCGTCGACAGTGTCCAGGCGGGCGGAGGAAGGGCGGCGGCTCCGGTGCTCCGGCGAGGGCACGCGTCGTCGGGGCGGCTTCTCCGGGCGACCTAGGCGACAAGAAAAACGTCACAAAGACGAGGAGGAGCATGGGGGTCCGGATGAGCACGGAGATAGGGATCAAAAAAAGTTCACCGGCGATGAATTCGTCCGGTGAGGAGCTCGGCTTCGGTGAGATGCACTCGATGATGGCGATAGATAGGAGCGGCGAGAGGACGAGAAAGTGGGCAGGATGGAGAGAGGGGGCTCCGAGGCTTTTATAGGCGCGGAGAGGGGTGCTCAGGTTGGCGGGATAAGCCTCATCCGCGGGGCTTCGCTGGCGGTTGTGGGCGGGCGCGCTCGCGGCCTGTCCCGTGCGGCACGGCGGGAGGTTGGGGATGAGCTGGGAGGTGGGGGCCACCAGTCAGCGGGTGTTGGCGGGGCGACCGAGCGAAGAGGGGCGCAGGCGAGCGAGGCGTAAGGCCTCGGGCGGCCTTGGGCGCTGCTGGGCCAGCTCGGTGCGCTGGCTGGCTCTTGGGCCGAAGACCATGGGCCGGCTGGCGGGCGTGTGTGTTTGTTCTTTTTTCAGAAAGGAGACTCCAACAGAAGTAAATTAAATAAAAAATATACATAGGCATATCATATACCAAAATGTTCAGAAAAATACCCTGAATAAGATGAACTGTTTTTCAAGTTCAACTAAATTCCAAAAAAATCATAAAAGTCAAACAGTGCTATCGTTGCATTTAAAATCAATAAAAATCATTTTTTAAATAGCAAAATGATTTCAAATTTATTTTCTCCTAATTTTCCATTGAAAAGAATCATTTTACCCTTATTTCCATTTATTTATTTTTAGGAGAAAAATAATTTGAATTAAAACTAAATAACTTCCAAGAGGATTTGAATTTGGAATTTGAAACAACTTCAAAGTGACTTCAAATTATTCCTTTGAAACTTCCAACTCTCTTTCTTCAAATATGACGAAGTCATTTTATGAACTCATTGAGTTGCTTAAAGTTTCTAAATTTGAAATATTTCAAAAAGGAATTCAAATCATTTTCAAACCCCTTTTCATTTCTTTAAATGGAAGAAGTCATATCATCTTCACTCTAGGGTTTTGTGATGAAATGAATTTGAATTCAGGAAGATCAAAATGCAAGATGAAAGTTTTGGGAAAGTCCTTTTATTCCCTCTCATTCAAATTTCAAAAAGTTTCGATTTCCACCCAGTTTCACACAATCAATCACACAAAAATCAAATAAACAATCACAATTATTTATTTAATATAACATTCCAAAATTTAGAATTTTGGGATGTTACAAACTACCACCCTTAAAATGAATCTTGTCCTCGAGATTCAGAGAGGCTAGAAAGAAGGTTAGGTTTGGGGGGTCTCCTTGAAAATCCATTCATCAACACATGGTATGGGGTGCTACCACCCTTAGAATCATGGTTACGGTTCCGACAAAACTCATGTACTCCGTCCTTTGCGTTGACGGTGCCGGTCTTCTCATATTCTCCGAGATAAATCCTTCACTTTTGCTCTTCTGGTAAGGGCATGGCCTTTTCCTCAAAATCTTGAGTTCTTGCATCAAATAAGGTCCTTCCGAGTCTGGGTCTTCTTAGCTGTCAGGCTGTCGCCAATGCTAAACAACTATCGAAATCTCATGGTGGTCAAAAAATTCTGGTTCCTCCTGCAGGAAATGGGTCTGGGTTGAATCTCACCGTAGAACCAATGATTGGCAATGATTGCTTGTAAAGGGTTCCATCGTCCTACCATTCTAAGGCTTTTGTCTTGTCATGTCGACACTCTTCTAGGGTTTTAAGGCTATCTGATTTTCCATCAACATATAATAGCTCATGATAGAAGTCTCCGGTATGGGGGCCAATCCATCCCATACTTGAATCATTACCACATACGCAGATAGTGAATCACATATTCTAACACTTGGGCATCCTCACAAGCATTGCAGAACTTCTCTTCTCCATGAACTAGGTTCGGGTAAATCCATTTGTTCTGCAAGCCAAACAAAATCTCTATCGCTTCTTCACAACTCTCGGGTTTACGTAACCTCCTATGGAACGTCTGCTGATGAAATCACAACTTCCTTCAGAATTCTTTTCTTCAACAAGATTGCGCTTGTTTCCTTATCAAATCCTGGGTCCTATGGGTTATGGCCCACTTCAACACTTGTATTCTTTAACTCATCCTTGGAGTTACTATTGTTCCATATTCCAACATTATATCTCCTTTAAATCCAATAGTACTTCATTCCTTCATATTCTTGGGGTAACCATCATAACTAAAACCAAACTCCAACTCATTTGTCCAAACTAGACTCTATGGAATACATTTTCTTTTCCATTGTTCAAGTGTTCACATAGACAAGTATCGCCAAAAAAATGCACTGGTTCATCCATAATTCTCTTCATATCAAATCCTTTATTACATCCTTAACCACTACTCCAAACTCAAATTTCAAAAGTACTTTATTACAAAATCTGCCATCCACGTAGTTTGGTATGGTCAAGCATTACTTCCATCTTTATTCATTTGCCCTTCTTGAAGATACTTTAGTCCCACTAGAATTGTGCGATGTGATCCTTCAAATCATCGATGTTTTGCTTCATCGTGGTGGCCATGAGCTTCATCTCCATCATCTCTGCATGCACCTCCCTCAGGTATTCCTGAGTGTGACGGAGTCTTGCTTCTAGTATTTCTCCAATCTGACGTATGGTTTCCATAGCAGCTTCACGAACATAGTCAAAGAATGTTGCTCGTGGTACTCGAGAAATGAAAAAGTATTGTCCCATATTCTTTGGGCAAACACCCTTCACATGGTGGAGGTGTACCTCCACATACCAGAGTTCAACTCCCTTATCCATGAATGGATAACCCTTGTAAACTGCATCTCCTTCAAGTTGAATATGCTTCATCATGTCCTTCAGGATCTTCAGGTAATCCTGATCACTGGTCAGGGTCATGATCGTTTCCGGGCCCTTCAGAAAAGACTCGTAAAGGGTTGTCGTCTACAGGCATAAGATAGAAGGGGTACTCAGGATACTGTATGTATTTCCTTGGGTGAAATGTGGTTGTTTTTCTGGGAAAAGTTTGGGGTCAGCTTGTCCATGGGTTCGAGGTTTTAGTCTGGGTGAGATAATGAGAGAGGCACTCACAATCAACGAACAACTCATAACATTTCATATGATATTACAAACACATCCACTTTTATTGCTTCATGATCTATTACAATTTCCATTTCACAACTCAACTCAACATCCCCAATGAAAATAAAAGTGTGTTCCAACTTTATTACATGCTTTATTCCAATATCAAGATCTCAACTACTCTGCTCAAGCTCTCCTTGGGTCTTAACATTCTCTGGAAAAATGTCCTACTCCTTTGTAGCATAAACAAATGACTTTAGACAAATCCAGGGGCTTCCTGGTGGTTATCTTAGCTCCTTGGGTTCTTGGCTTACTTGCTGGGCATTTGCTAGCATAATGACCTAAATCCTTGCACCTGTAACAAGTGATTTGACTCAGGTCCTTTTCTGCAAAAATTGGGTTGTTCTAGGGATACATGCTCTTTCTCTTCCTCGACTTCTTTGTTCCGATCAATTCTTCTATCTCATGTGGATCAAACTCCACTTCTTCCGTCGGAAAGTTTCCCAGATACTCTTGGCTTTCCTTCGTGCAATACTGTGAAAAATGTCCTTCTTCTCCACATGAATATCAAGCATTGGAGTAAAATCTATTTAGGCTTTCTCCATCAGGGTCGTCAACATCTTCTTTCATCACTGGTTTTCTTAAACTTTTCCCGAGGGCTTCTTTCACTGCTTCCATCTGCTGCTTGGAAATTTCTTGTACCTTGGGGTAAATATGACACTGGGCAGGGTAGTGCATAGTTCCTTCACACAAGGAACAAGTAACCTGCCGAGTTGGGCATTCTTTAGCTCGGTGATTTGCTTTATAATGAGGGCATCCATCCTTGTGTTCCTCATGGGTATGTCCTATCTCACCGCAAATCTTGCATGCACAAGGTTTCCTCATTTTATTGCCATAGGGCTTCTGAATAAGACGAGACCTTAGTAGAGTGATCTTGAATTGCTCCCAAGTTTTTGCTCCGTTACATCCTTGTATGGCCTGATGCATTTTCCACCAGGTTGCGGCACTTTTTGTAAAGTACCGAAGAGCGTACTGAACCTCATACTTCCTTGCAACCAAATTGCTCCCGAAGTGATTCTCCATGTTTTGAATCCATAGCTCTGCCTCTAACTGAGTGATCGGTCCAGAGAATACAAGTCCATCTTCATTCATCATCTATTGGGTCCAAGTGTTTTGGGATGAGATAAGAGGGATAGAGGGAGATACACACAATACAAACAATATAGTTTTGTAAATAAGTTTAATTTGTTGATGTCGGAAAACACACACCAAATATGACAGCTCACAAATCATCGCATCTAACGTGAGTATACAGCAAGGGTTTGGTCTTCTAAAGGTCATATAAATATTGGAATTAGTCAGTGTCTTCAAATTCTTCAACTCTTCAAAGGCTTCGACCGTTATAGCTTCAATTCTTCCAGTGTATGGTGAAGTCCGATATCTTGCCCTTCTCGGAGGGGTCTCATCAATTGATCCTCCGTGTGGTCCAAAGGGGAACGGGGTATTATCTAGCTAAAAGGGAATATTTGATAAAGCTCAGAAAAGAAGAGAGGTAAAGGATCTTGTTGAAAATAAAGTTTTAGAGAAATCCTTTCCTAAGGGCTTTCCAGTTTCTAGGATTACGTCCTACAGTCAACATGTGCTCTGATACCATCTCTATAGCGACCTGACCTCAATCGGTCAAGCCTCTGTGTATCCGTGCCGTCCCTGGATCGGTATGCTGGCACACACAGTACATCAATGTATATATCAAAGTGCAATCACATGTATAAATGACGTAAAACTGATATATACCTCATAAGTCTCAGCGGAAACAAACATAAGGGTGTGGAGCCCATCAACGCCAACGGCAAGTTGAGTGTAGACTATAACCCTACAACGTAACTCTTACTCGTCGTAGAAAAATCCCTGCAACATAAGACGTTGCAGCCCTGTAGGTCAATACATTGAATGTACTGGCAACTCACATCATAAGAATAATGAACCTATTTGTACATGCAATTTGGCTGGTGGAAAGCTCTAAGTTTAGTTTTTGCATAAAGCTAGTTTTTCCCTACAATAAAAGATATTATTCTACCACTACTGTATAGCATAGGATGAGTTGGTAAAACCAACTTAATCCATTCCCAAAGTTTCATTTAAAACCCAACTGTTTAATTAAGAGTGATGAGATCTCCCAGCATTCCCACTACTAGAGGCTCAAGTTATCCGTAACCGGGGACACGGCTAATCGATTAGGTTTTTAACACTCTGCAGAGGTTTGCGCACTTTTCCCCACAAGACTCAATCGCCTCCCTTGAAGTTCTCACACTGCCTGGCGTTTGAGAACAGGATGACCGAGACATAGTCTTTCGAAAATGTTCCCCCTTAACCCACGGATAGGCCGGTACACCTACATCATTCTACATTTGCTAGCCCATCCCGGAAGGGGTCACACTAACTACTCAACTAAGCTAGAGCCCATATTGACTTGTGGCTGCACACGTAAGCTTCTAGACATGAGAATACAATTGATCTCTTTGAGCCTGGGCGGCCGACCACTAGTGGTGCACCACCATGGATTAACCATGCATGCTCCCACTGTACTTCGCCACCATTCAAACCAAATACCGCCCAGGTAGTTCATTTACAAGTCTTGGTCCTGATTACTACTTTGTCACTCATGTCTCACCATGAACACTTCCCAATCCATGTCTACATTCGCAAGGCAAAATTAAACTTACACGGTGGTGACAAAGGTATATGGTTCAAACCTACCTCCGCATAGCCATCTGGCAACAATAAATCCTACCATGCAATCCTACCACAAAAGGACTAAGTGCATAATATAAAAACATAGGTAATTGGAAGAATGGTCAAATGTGAACTTGCCTTGGTAATAATTGATGAAGATTATATCACTCTTAGAAATTTACTTAATAGAACTATTCGTCACTCTCCGATGAAAATCTATAAAGTCAAACATTGCATTCACATAAGCATCATTTCAGAGAACCAAATAACATGCAACATGAAAAGACTCGGAAAATCCAAATGAACACACAACACACTTAACTATCAAAAGTAAATACTAAGTGCAAAACAACATAGGGCATGGGTGCCAAAAATTGTGACGTGGACCATAGTGCATACTAGGCATACGAGTAAAACTACTATGGACAGATCCTAATGTGTGAAAAATATCGTGAGATAGGTCCAAGTGATAGGGTTTGGCAACGGTGACACGATGCAAAAAGAATCACATCAATCGGAGCTACGGTTTAGGAGATATGGCCAGTTGAAGTTTGAATTCAAATCTGAATAAATTCAAATTTGAAATTGGCAAAAAGTTTTCAAAGTTGGTTCTCTGGATAAAGCTACTCAAGATGAACATTTAGCTGCTGGTTTCGTCGAATTTGGAGTTACGGTTAAAAAGATACAACCATTCGAAGTTCAGGGACTAATCTGAAAACTCAGGGACTAAACAGAAGAAATAACTGCAAACAGGACCTTGGCCACGTGGCGGCTCGTGAATGGACGAGCAGAGCTCGCTGTAGAAGCTATACGGCGAATGGCCGGCATTTAATAAAAACGCTAACGCGCGGCTAACTAACAAATACCGACCGGTGGTTTTTAAAATAAAACCCAGGGTTAACCGCGGCAAAACTAATTAAGTGAACCGACCGGTTTAAAAATAAAACCAGCGGTTTTGTTTTTTGTGTAACGGTTCAAAGAAAAAAGACCTAGTCTTTGAAAAGAACGAGGAGGCGGGGCGTCTCACAGAGGGCAACTGCGGTGGCGCCGGCGTTGGCCAGCACCTCGGCGTCGACGGGGCGGCGGTTCCGGCGGGCTTCAACGGTGGCGAAGTGGATGGAGGGGTGCTGCGTGGCGCGGGAGTCGCGGTGGTGGTGGCGAGGATCCTCGGGGCGTCCGGATAGGCGGTGCGAGGACGACGGAGCTCCGTGCTCTGGTGGGGCTCTCCGTCGGTGGGGCAGCGGCAGCGGCGGTCGTCGGCGCCAGGGAAGGAGGTGGCGGGGTCCGGCGTGTCGAGGGCGTCCACGGAGTGGTGGTGCAGGGCGTCGACAGCGTCCAGGCAGGCGGAGGAAGGGCGGCGGCTCCGGTGCTCCCGCGAGGGCACGCGTCGTCGGGGCGGCTTCTCCGGGTGACCTAGGCGACAAGAAGAACGTCACAAAGACGCGGAGGAGCACGGGGGTCCGGATGAGCATGGAGATAGGGATCAAAAAAAGTTCACCGGCGACGAATTCGTCCGGTGAGGAGCTCGGCTCCGGCGAGATGCACTCGATGATGGTGACAGATAGGAGCGGCGAGAGGACGAGAAAGTGGGCAGGATGGAGAGAGGGGGCTCCGAGGCTTTTATAGGCGCGGAGATGGGTGCTCAGGGTGGCGGGATTAGCCTCATCCGCAGGGCTTGGCCGGCGGTTGCGGGCGGGCGCGCTCGCGGCCTGTCCCGTGCGGCACGGCGGGAGGTTGGGGATGACCTGGGAGGTGGGGGCCACCAGTCAGCGGATGTTGGCGGGGCGACCGAGCGAAGAGGGGCGCGGGCGAGCGAGGTGTAAGGCCTCGGGCGGCCTCAGGTGCTGCTGGGCCAGCTCGGTGCGCTGGCTGGCTCTTGGGCCGAAGACCATGGGCCGGCTGGTGGGCGCGTGTGTTTGTTTTTTTCAGAAAGGAGACTCCAACAGAAGTAAATTAAATAAAAAAATATACATAGGCATATCATATACCAAAATGTTCAGAAAAATACCCCGAATAAGATGAACTATTTTTCAAGTTCAACTAAATTCCAAAAAAATCATAAAAGTCAAACAGTGCTACTGTTGCATTTAAAATCAATAAAAATCATTTTTTAAATAGCAAAATGATTTCAAATTTATTTTCTCCTAATTTTCCATTGAAAAGAATCATTTTACCCTTATTTCCATTTATTTATTTTTAGGAGAAAAATAATTTGAATTAAAACTAAATAACTTCCAAGAGGATTTGAATTTGGAATTTGAAACAACTTAAAAGTGACTTCAAATTATTCCTTTGAAACTTCCAACTCTCTTTCTTCAAATATGACGAAGTCATTTTATGTACTCATTGAGTTGCTTAAAGTTTCTAAATTTGAAATATTTCAAAAAGGAATTCAAATCATTTTCAAACCCCTTTTCATTTCTTTAAATGGAAGAAGTCATATCATCTTCACTCTAGGGTTTTGTGATGAAATGAATTTGAATTCAGGAAGATCAAAATGCAAGATGAAAGTTTTGGGAAAGTCCTTTTATTCCCTCTCATTCAACTTTCAAAAAGTTTCGATTTCCACTCAGTTTCACACAATCAATCACACAAAAATCAAATAAATAATCACAATTATTTATTTAATATAACATTCCAAAATTTAGAATTTTGGGATGTTACAGGTGTACCGAGATATGCAATGAATCAAGAGTGACATGTATGAAAGAATTATGAACAGTGGCTTTGCCACAAATACGATGTCAACTACATGATCATGCTAGAAATATGACAATGATGGAGCGTGTCATAATGAACGGAATGGTGGAAAGTTGCATGGAAATATATCTCGAAATGGCTATGGAAATGCCATGATAGGTAGGTATGGTGGCTGTTTTGAGGAAGGTATTTGGTGGGTGTATGATATCGACGAAAAGTGTGCGATATTAAAGAGGCTAGCAATGGTGTAAGGAAGGAAAGTGCGTATAATCCATGGACTCAACATTATTCATGAAGAACTCACACACTTATTGCAAAAATATATTAGTCATTGAAACAAAGTACTACGTGCAGGCTCCTAGGGGGATGGATTGGTAGGAAAAGACCATTGCTCATCCCCGGCCGCCACTCATAAGGAAGACAATCAATAAATAAATCATGCTCCGACTTCATCACATAACGGTTCACCATACGTTTATGCTACGGGAATCACAAACTTTAACAGAAGCATTTATCAAATTCACAACTACTCAACTAGCATGACTCTAATATCACCATCCACATATCTCAAAGCAATTATCAAGCATCAATTTTTTCTTAGTATTCAACGCACTCAAAAGAAAGTTTTACAAATCTTGAATACCAAGCATATTATTCTTAAGAAAATTACCACGCTATTAAGACTCTCAAAATAATCTAAGTGAAGCATGAGAGATCAATAGTTTCTATAAAACAAATCCACCACTGTGCTCTAAAAGATATAAGTGAAGCACTAGAGCAAAATTATATAACTCAAAAGGTATAAGTGAAGCACATAGAGTATTCTATCAAATTCCAAATTATGTATGGCTCTCTCAAAAGTTGTGTACAGAAAGGATTATTGTGGTAGACTAACAAGCAAAGACTCAAATCATAAAATAAGCTCCAAGCAAAACACATATCATGTGGTGAATAAAAATATAGCTCCAAGTAAAGTTACCGATAGAAGTAGACGAAAGAGGGGATGCCTTCCGGGGCATCCCCAAGCTTTTGCTTTTAGGTGTCCTTAGATTATCTTGGGGGTGCCATGGGAATCCCCAAGCTTAGGCTCTTGCCACTCCTTGTTCCAAAATCCATCAAATCTTTACCAAAAACTTGAAAACTTCACAACACAAAACTTAAAGTAGAAAATCTTGTGAGCTCCGTTAGCGAAAGGAAACAAAAGACCACTTCAAGGTACTGTAATGAACTCATTATTTATTTATATGGGTGTTATACCTACTGTATTCCAAGTTCTCTATGGTTTATAAACTATTTTATTAGCCATAGATTCATCAAAATAAGCAAACAACACACGAAAAACAGAATCTGTCAAAAACAGAACAGTCTGTAGTAATCTGTAGTTAGCGCAAGATCTGGAACCCCAAAAATTATAAAATAAATTTCTGGGCGTGATAAATTTATCTATTAATCATCTTCAAAAAGAATTAACTAAATATCACTCTCCAAATAAAAATCACAGCAGTTCTCATGAGCTCTAAAGTTTCTGTTTTTTACAGCAAGTTCAACAAGACTTTCCCCAAGTCTTCCCAACAGTTCTACTTGGCACAAACACTAATTAAAAACAAAAAACGCAACAAAAACAGAGGCTAAATAATTTATTTATTACTAAACAGGAACAAAAATAAAGGAATAAAAATAAAATTTGGTTGCCTCCTAATAAGCGCTATCTTTTGACGCCCCTAGCTAGGCATAACAAGCAAGAATAGATCTAGGTATTGCCATCTTTGGTAGGCAATCCATAAGTGGCTCTCATGATAGATTCATATGGTAATTTTATTTTATTTCTAGGGAAGTGTTCCATGCCCTTTTTTAATGGAAATTGGAATCTAATATTCCCTTCCTTCACATCAATAATTGCACCAACCGTTCTAAGGAAAGGTCTACCGAGAATAATAGGGCAAGAAGGATTGTAATCTATATCAAGAACGATAAAATCTATGGGCACATAATTCCTATTTGCAACAATAAGAACATCATTAATTCTTCCCATAGGTTTCTTAATAGTGGAATCCACAAGATGCAAGTTTAGAGAGCAATCATCAAAATTACGGAAATCTAGCAAATCACACAAAGTTTTGGGAATAGTAGAGACACTAGCACCCAAATCACACAAAGCATAAAACTCATAATCTTTAATTTTAATTTTAATAGTAGGTTCCCACTCATCATAAAGTTTTCTAGGGATAGAAACTTCCAATTCAAGTTTTTCTTCATAAGATTGCATCAAAGCATCAACAATATGTTTAGTAAACACTTTATTTTGACTATAAGCATGAGGAGAATTTAGCACGGATTGCAACAAGGAAATACAATCAATAAAAGAGCAACTTTGATAGTTAAATTCCTTGAAATCCATAATAGTGGGTTTAGCAACATCTAGGGTTTTAATTTCTTCAATCCCACTTTTATCAAATTTAGCATCAAGATCAACAAATTCCAAATTCTTAGAACGCCTTCTAGGTGAAGGTGGATCATATTCAGTCCCATCATTATCAAGATTAATATTGCAAAACAAAGATTTAATAGGGGACACATCAATAACTTTTAGATATTCATCTTTATTTTCATAGGAACTAGAAGAACACGCTTTAATAAAGGCATCTTTCATAGCACGCGTCCTAGCGGTTCTTTCCTTGCACTCCTCAATGGAAATTCTCATGGCTTTGAGAGACTCATTGATATCATGCTTAGGTGGAATAGATCTAAGTTTCAAAGAATCAACATCAAGAGCAATTCTATCAACGTTCCTAGCCAAATCATCAATCTTAAGCAATTTTTCTTCAATCAAAGCATTAAAATTCTTTTTCGAAGTAATAAATTCTTTAATATTAGATTCAAAATCAGAGGGCATCTTATTATAATTTCCATAAGAATTGTTGTAGGAATTACCATAATTATTAGAAGGGTTACTAGGATAAGGCCTAGGGTTGAAATTTCCTCTATATGCGTTGTTACCAAAATTGTTCCTACCAACAAAATTCACATCCATATATTCATTATTATTCTCAATCAAAGTAGACAAGGGCACATCATTAGGATCAGAAGAAACACTCTTATTAGCAAATAATTTCATAAGTTCATCCATCTTTCCACTCAAAACATTAATTTCTTCTATCGCATGCACCTTTTTAGTAGATCTTTCAGTATGCCATTGAGAATAATTAACCATAATATTATATAGGAGTTTAGTAGCTTCTCCTAAAGTGATTTCCATAAAAGTGCCTCCCGCGGCCGAATCTAAAAGATTTCTAGAAGCAAAATTCAATCCGGCATAAAATTTTTGTATAATCATCCACAAATTTAAACCATGAGTAGGGCAATTACGTATCATTAATTTCATTCTCTCCCAAGCTTTTGCAACATGTTCATGATCAAGTTGCTTAAAATTCATAATATCGTTTCTAAGAGAGATGATCTTAGCGGGAGGAAAATACTTAGAGATAAAAGCATCTTTGCACTTGTTCCATGAATCAATACTATTTTTAGGCAAAGATGAAAACCAATCTTTAGCATGATCTCTAAGCGAAAAAGGAAATAGCTTCAATTTAACAATATCATTATCGACATCTTTCTTCTTTTGCATGTCACACAAATCAACGAAGCTATTAAGATGGGTAGCGGCATCTTCACTAGGAAGGCCGTAGAACAGATCTTTCATGACAAGGTTCAGCAAAGCAGTATTAATTTCACAAGATTCAGCATAGGTAAGAGGAGCAATCGGAGTGCTAAGGAAATCATTGTTGTTGGTATTGGTGAACTCACACAATTTAGTATTATCTTGAGCCATCGCGACAAACAAGCAATCCAACACACGAGCAAACAAAAGGCAAACGGGCAAAAAGAGGCAATAGAGAAAGAGAGGGAGGATGGAGAGAGAGGGGGCGAATAAAATGGCAAGGGTGAAGTGGGGGGGGGGGGAGGAAAACGAGAGGCAAATGGAAAATAATGTAATGCGGGAGATAGGGATTGTGATGGGTACTTGGTATGTTGACTTTTGCGCAGACTCCCCGGCAACGGTGCAAGAAATGGATCGTTGACGAGAGGTAAAATTTTAACTTGACTTCGCGTGAGCCTCCCCGGCAACGGCGCCAGAAATTCTTCTTGCTACCTCTTGAGAACTGCGTTGGATTTCCCCGAAGAGGAGAGGATGATGCAGCAAAGTAGCGTAAGTATTTCCCTCCGTTTTTGAGAACCAAGGTATCAATCCAGTAGGAGGCTACGTGTGAGTCCCTCGTACCTACACAAAAACAATAGCTCAACGCAACCAACAGGCTTAGGGGTTGTCAATCCCTTCACGGTCACTTACGAAAGTGAGATCTGATAGAGATGATAGATAATATTTTTGGTATTTTTGGTATAGAGATGCAAAGTGAAAAGTAAAAGGAAAAGTAAAAACCAAAGGAATAATAAAGTGATGGGGATTGATATGATGAGAAAGAGACCCGGGGGCCATAGGTTTCACTAGTGACTTCTCTCGAGAGCATAAGTATTCTACGGTGGGTGAACAAATTACTGTTGAGCAATTGACAGAATTGAGCATAGTTATGAGAATATCTAGGTATGATCATGTATATAGGCATCACGTCCGAGACAAGTAGACCGACTCCTGCCTGCATCTACTACTATTGCTCCACTCATCGACCGCTATCCAGCATGCATCTAGAGTATTAAGTTAAATACAGAGTAACGCCTTAAGCAAGATGACATGATGTAGCGGAATAGTTTCATGCAATATGATAAAAAAACCCATCTTGTTATCCTCGATCGCAACAATACAATACATGCCTTGTTGCCCCTTCTGTCACTGGGAAAGGACACCGCAAGATCGAACCCAAAGCTAAGCACTTCTCCCATGGCAAGAACAACCAATCTACTAGGCCAAACCAAACTGATACTTCGAATAGACTTGCAAAGATAACCAATCATACATAAAAGAATTCAGAGAAGATTCAAATATTATTCATAGATAGACTGGATCATAAACCCACAATTCATCGGTCTCAACAAACACACCGCAAAAGGAAGATTACATCGAATAGATCTCCACGAGAGAGGGGGAGAACATTGTATTGAGATCCAAAAAGAGAGAAGAAGCCATCTAGCTACTAATTATAGACCCGTATGTCTGAAGTAAACAACTCACACTTCATCGGAGGGGCTTGGATGATGATGTAGAAGCCCTTCGTGATCGATACCCCCTTTGGCGGAGCTCCAAAACAGGCCCCAAGATGGGATCTCTTGGATATAGAAAGTTGCAGCGGTGGAATTAGGTTTTTGGCTCCGTCTCTAATCGTTTGGGGGTACGTGGATATATATAGGAGGAAGAAGTATGTCAGTGGAGCAACTGGGGGCCCACGAGGGTGGAGGGCGCGCCTGGGGGGGGGGGGGCAGGCGCGCCCCTACCTCGTGGCCTCCTGTTAATTGGCTTGACATAGGGTGCAAGTCTCCTAAGTTGTATTCGGTGAGAAAATCACGTTCCCGAAGATTACATTCCGTTTGGACTCCGTTTGATATTCCTTTTCTTCGAAACCCTAAAACAGGCTAAAATCAGCAATTCTGGGCTGGGCCTCCGGTTAATATGTTAGTCCCAAAAATAATATAAAAGTGGATAATAAAGCCCAATAATGTCCAAAACAGTAGATAATATAGCATGGAGCAATCAAAAATGATAGATACGTGGGAGACATATCATGGTGTCATGTGAACATCGACTACATGACACTTCACCATATTTGGGCCTAAGGGAATGCATTGGGGAGTAGCAATTAGATGATGGGTTGCGAGAGTGACAGAAACTTAAACCTCAGTTTATGCGCTATTCCGTAAGGGACTTATTGGATCCAAAAGTTTAATGCTATGGTTAGAATTTATTCTTAATACTTTTCTCGTAGTTGCGGATGCTTGAGGGAGGGTTAATCCTAAGTAGGAGGTTTGTTCAAGTAAGAAAAACACCTAAGCACCGGTCCACCCAAATATCAAATTATCAAAGTAGCGAACACAAATTGAACCAACATGATAAAGCTACTAGATAAAATGCTCGTGTACCCTCAAGAACGATTTGCTTATCATAAGAGACTTTTTTGACCTGTCCTTTGCCTCAAAAGGATTGGGCTACCTTGCTGCACTTTTGTTACTACTATCGTTACTTGCTCATTACAAATTATCTTGCTATCAAACTACTCTGCTAGTTACAATTTCAGCACTTGCAGACATTACCTTACTGAAAACTAATTGTCATTTCCTTCTGCTCCTTGTTGGGTTCGGCACTCTAACTTATCGAAAAGGGCTACAATTGATCCCCTATACTTGTGGGTCATCAAGGCTATTTTTTGGCGCCGTTGCAGGAGATGGAACCGAACATCCTGGTATGCACTTGATATATGTAGACCAAATTTGTGGATTGTTTAAGCTTGTAGGTTTACCCGGAGATAAAGTTATGAAGAAGGTTTTCCCTTTATCTTTGAAGGGAAAAGCATTGGCATGGTATAGGCTATCCGATGATATTGGATCATGGAATTGGAATCGTTTGAAATTGGAGTTCCACCAAAAAAATTAACCTATGCATCTAGTTCATCATGATCGGAATTATATATATATAATTTTTGGCCTCGTGAAGGAGAAAGTATCGCTCTAGCTTGGGGAGGCTTAAGTCAATGTTATATTCATGCCCCAATCATGAGCTCTCAAGAGAAATTATTATTCGGAATTTTTATGCTCGGCTTTCTCGTAATGATCAAACCATGCTTGCCACTTCTTGTGTTGGTTCTTTTATGAAGAAGACTATTGAATTCCGGTGGGATCTTTTGGAAAGAATTAAACGAAACTCTGAAGATTGGGAACTCGACAAAGGTAAAGAGTCAGGTAAGCCCTGTTCATTATGTTCCTAAGAAAGGAGGTATAACTGTTGTTCCTAATGATAAGAATGAACTTATTGCACAAAGAATTTTTACAGGCTATAGAATGGTAATAGATTTTAGAAAATTAAACAAAGCAACTAGAAAAGATCATTACCCTTTGCCTTTTATTGATCAAATGCTTGAAAGATTATGTAAGCACACACACTTTTGCTTCCTTGATGGATATTCTGGCTTTTCACAAATACTTGTTTCTCAACCTGATCAAGAAAAGCTACTTTTACTGTCCCTTTGGAACCTATGCTTATAGGCGTATGCCTTTTGGTTTATGTAATGCACCTGCTACCTTTCAAACATGTATGACTGCTGTTATCTCTGACTTTTGTGAAAAGATTGTTGAGGTTTTCATGGATGACTTTTTTGTCTATGGGAAGTCTTATGATGATTGTTTAAGGAATCTTGATCGAGTTTTGCAGAGATGTGAACAAACAAATCTTGTCTTGAATTGCGAGAAGTGCCACTTTATGGTTAATGAAGGCATTGTCTTGGGTCATAAAAAATTTGAAAGAGGTATTGAAGTGGATCAAGCTAAGGTTGATGCAATTGAGAAAATGCCATGTCCTAAAGATATAAAAGGTATTCGTAGTTTCTTAGGTCATGATGGTTTCTATAGGAGATTTATAAAAGACTTCAAAAATTTCTAGGCCTCTTACTAGTCTCTTGCAAAAGGACATTCCTTTTGTTTTTGATGATGATTGTTTAGAAGCCTTTGAAACACTTAAGAAAGCCTTAATTTCTGCACCTATAGTTCAACCACCTGATTGGAACTTGCCTTTTGAAATTATGTGTGATGCTAGTGATTATGTTGTTGGTGCTGTTATAGGACAAAGAGTTGACAAGAAACTTAATGTTATTCATTATGCTAGTAAAACTCTAGAGAGTGCTCAAAGAAATTATGCTACTACTGAAAAGGAATTCTTAGCAGTTGTGTTTGCTTGTGATAAATTTAGTCCTTATATTGTTGATTCCAAAGTAACTGTTTACACAGACCATGCTGCTATTAAATATCTTATGGAAAAGAAAGATGCTAAAACTAGACTTATTCGATGGGTTCTCTTGTTACAAGAATTTGATTTACATATCATTGATAGAAAAGGATCTGAGAACCCAGTTGTTGATAATTTGTATAGGCTTGAAGATGTGCTTGATGACCCACTACCTACTGATGATAGTTTTCCTGATGAGCAGTTAGCTACAATAAATGTTTCTCATCGTACTCCTTGGTATGATGATTATGCTAATTAGATTGTTGCTAAATATTTACCACCTAGCTTTACATACCAACAAAAGAAAAAATTCATCCATGACTTAAGACATTACTTTTGGGATGACCCACATCTTTATAAAGGAGTAGATGGTATTATTAGACATTGTGTACCTGAGCATGAACAGGGACAAATCCTACCGAAATGTCACTCTGAGGCTTATGGAGGGCATCATGCTGGAGATAGAACTGCTCACAAGGTATTGCAATCTGGATTTTATTGGCCTACTTTCTTCAAGGATGCCCGTAAGTTTGTCTTTATCTTGTGATGAATGTCAAAGGATAGGTAATATCTGTAAGCATCAAGAAATGCCTATGAATTATTCACTTGATGTTGAACCATTTGATGTTTGGGGATTTGATTACATGGGACCTTTTCCATCCTCTAATGGGTATACACATATTTTGGTTTCTATTGATTATGTTACTAAATGGGTTGAAGCTATTCCAACTAGTAGTGTTGATCACAATAGCTCTATTAAAATGCTTAAGGAAGTTATCTTGCCAAGGTTTGGAGTCCCTAGATATTTAATGACCGATGGTGGTTCACACTTTATTCATGGTGCTTTCCGTAAAATGCTTGCCAAGTATGATGTTAACCTTATCATCCTCGGTCTAGTGGTCAAGTTGAACTTAGCAATAGAGAAATAAAATTAATTTTGCATAAGACTGTCCATAGGTCCAGGAAGAATTGGTCTAAGAAATTAGATGATGCACTACGGGCTTATAGAACAACATATAAAAATCCCATTGTTATGTCTCCTTCTAAAATGGTTTATGGAAAAGCATGTCATTTGCCTCTTGAGTTAGAACATAAAGCATATTGGGCAATCAAAGAACTCAATTATGATTTCAAACTTGCTGGTGAAAAGAGGTTATTTGATATTAGCTCATTAGATGAATGGAGAACCCAAGCTTATAAAAATGCAAAATTATTTAAAGAAAAAGTAAAAAGATGGCATGACAAAAGAATTCAAAAGCGTGGGTTTAAAGTCGGAGAATATGTTCTTTTGTACAACTCTCATTTCAGATTCTTTGCAGGAAAACTCCTCCCAAAATGGGAAAGCCCATACGTCATCGAGGAGGTTTACCGGTCCGAAGCCATCAAAATAAATAATTTTGAAGGTACTAACCCGAAGGTTGTCAATGGACAACGAATAAAGCATTATATCTCAGGTACGCCTATTAATGTTGAAAGTAATATTATCCAAACTATGACACCAGAAGAACACAAAAAAGAGTCCTTCCGGAACATTCCAGAATCGTGAAAATAAGGAGGTATGTGATACGGTAAGTAAACGGACTCCGAAAAATCCGCAAAAATATTTTTTAATCAGCTTTGGAATATTTTAGAATTTTGGGAATAAAGAAACTTCCAGGAAGTGTCCCCTGGTGGGCACAAGACACTAGGGTGCGCCAGGCAAGCCTGGTGCGCCCAGGTGGGTTGTTCCCACCTAGGACACCTCCCATACTCCGTTTTTCTACCATATACTTGTCCTCCAAGATAAAAAAATCTATATATACTTCTCGAACCTGTTGAGCACCATATCGCGGAGAAATCCTCTGTTATCTTTTCTTGCTGTTTCCTGCGCAGTTTTGAAAATATGTCGTCTCAAACTCCGACGGTGAGAGCTATGTCTCGCATCTCATTGCTGATCTAAAGGCCTATGGGGACCTATCTCCTTATGGTCGAACTACAGATGATGAGGGGGATGCTCACTTGATGAGGATCGATGATTCAAGCTCGGAGGAGGAGGATGTTCCTCTACCTCAACCTGGGGATATGCACATAAAGTTCAAGAAGTCCAGTCTCCCTAAGAGAGCTAACCGATTTGTACCTTCTCGTTTTCGGCAGAAAAGTAAAGGAGATATATGTGACAAGATCTTGAAGTTGGAGTCGGAAGTCGATGATTTAAAGGAGGAAATTGCCCTCCTCAACTACAATATGAAAAAGTTGAAGGCACAATTGTCCTCACCACCACCACCATCACCTTCTTCACCACCAAAGGATAACTGATGAAGCGACCCGACCCGAATGGATCAAAGTCTATGTGCTTTAGTGTCATCCCTGGATCGGTATGCTGACACACACAATACTCGAGGATTTATAACAGAGGTACTCACATGTATAGAGTAACGTAAATACTATTACCTCAATCCATATAGCGGAAGAAACAACAAAGCTGTGGAGTCCCAACAACACCAACGGCAAAGCTGAGTGTAGACATCGTAACCCTAATGTATCACTTACTCGTCGTAAGAATCCTGCAACATGAGACGTTGCAGCCATATAGGTTAGTATATTGAATGTACTGACAATTTCACACCATAGAGTAATAATGAGAATTGTCTATCTCTATATGCATATTTGGCTGGTGGGGGCTCTAAGTTTAAATTTTGCATAAAGCTAATGTTTCCCTACAACAAAGGAATAAATTTTATTTACTACTAAGTTAAATTACCAATATTGAGAAGGTAAGCCCAACTCAATCCCAAAATCACCAAATCATTAATAACCCAACAATTTCATTAAAGATAGTGATGAGATCAACCAATAATTCAAATACCAGATACTCAAAATGTCCATAACCGGGACACTGCTAATCATGATTAGTTTGTACACTCTGCATAGGGTTGCGCACTTTTCCCCACAAGACTCGATCTCCTCCGTTGAATTTCTCGCACTGCCTGATGTTTGAGAAACAGATGATCGAGACATAGTCTTTCCGAAGAGGTCCCCTTAACCGATAGATAGGCCGGTACACCTACAATTCTCCTATATCTGCTAGCCTATCATGGAAAGGTTTCCCACAATACTCAACTATGCCAGAGCCCATAATGGCTAGTGGCTGCACACGGAAGTTTCTAGGCATGAAATATCATATGATCCCTTTGAGCCTGGGTGGCATTCCATAGGATAATCTCACGGGTACCCAGGGATCTCCTAGGACAACACTGGATTCCCCACGTGCCCGCAACCAATCCACCCATATGTGTATTAAAGTAGCCACCTTAAGTTTCCCTTAGTTATTATCTCTCACAACTTGTATGATTCTCACATACCAATCCCCGTCTACGAGCATGGCTAAGCAATATGAGCATAACATATATTCCTGGGGTGATCAAAGATATTAGGTTCCTATTTCATCAACTACATAGCAATAGTCAAATGTTCCAAATCCTACTCATGCAGTATTTGATAGTGAACTAATGCAAGTAAAACTGGGTATAGGAAGAGTATGATCAAAGTGTGAACTTGCCTTGTACTGTTGATGAAGATTCTTCGCACTCATAATTTCTGATAGTTCTACTCGTCACACTCCGATCAATCTATTGTAAGGAATCAATTATAACCACACATAAGCAATCACTCAAAGACTCAGAAAATGCAAAGGAAGATTGCAAAAACTCCAAAAGAACCGAATCAAATTATTTTGCAAGATCAGATCCTAATTTTGGTGAAAAAGTGTGGTGATGGCTTAAGATGATAGATTACGTCTAGGGATTCATTCTATAACAATATAAAAAGAACCAAAGGAGCAGATCCAACTGATCTCGGCCATCGAACTAAGTTAATCCAACGACCTAGACTGCTCCAATGGCGAGCGTTAAACATGTTTAACGTGCAATTAATATCATACCAAATATTACACTAATCACAGGATTAACACACAAATAATAGCATACCTAATATCCGCGTGCAATTAATATATTGCCTAAATATTAACGTGCGTTGCACGTGCGCATTTACTAGTTAAAATAAGGAATCAATTGAAAATGCGCTACCGTTTCCAAGATATGATCAAATGAAGGTTCGAATAGTTTGAAAATTTCCAAAGTTGAAACTAATGATACTACTAGATGTAGGAAGTCAATAGGAACATGTAGGAACAAAAATTACTAGATTGGAAATAACGGATCAAAAGATACAAGTAATTCAACATAGCATGGAATCTGCTTAGAATGTTGTGTGATAACTCTTTGTTGACTAGTAGAGTAATCTGGCTATGATCAAAATTATATATTGAAAAGATAACACTAATTTTATGAACGGAAAGATTTTCTTCGATACGAATCCAACGCAATTGGATTCATCGCAAACGGAGTTACGGATAAAAAGATATGATCAAAAGAAGTTTGAAAATGAATATGAACAAATATTCAAAATTTTAAATTTCAAAAAAAGTTGATGGGATAGGTTCACTGGATAAGTGGAATAAAAGATGAAACTGTAGGCGTTGGTTTCATCTAATTTGGATAAACGAGTGAAAAATTATGTCTATTTAAAAAATCAGGACCAAACTATTTTACGGAAGAAAAAATAGGTATGGCTAAAAGAATTCTAAATTTATTGTATAAATACAAAGACTAATTGATAATCTAATTATTCTACCGTATATTAGTCTAGAAATATAACTATGGAAATATAAAAGAAAATACGAGGAGAATACTTTTAGAAGGTAAAGAAAAGATAACTTCGCATAGAGGAGATAACTTTTAGAATTTCCACCGGAGAGGAGAAATATATTTTTCTTTAGTGAATCTAGTCAAACCAAAATATTGATTTAACCTGAATCGAATGATTTTTGGAGGCTCTATGGGTCTATATTTATAGGTGAAAAAAGGTTTAGGGGTTAAAGACTAGGAAATATGGGACTAAACATATACGTACGTAGAGGAAATTTGAAAAAATCACGCGCATGGGCTAAAAGTTCGGAGCGCGCTGTAGTTTTTTTAAAACAAAATTCGGTCAATGTGAAAAAAGGGAAAAATAGATGACTGGGCCTGGCCCATGTAGGGGAGAAGAAAAATAAAATGATGGTGCGCCCGATGCCACTATGCTGCGCATGTGGGCGACTCTTAGTTCCAGGTGCACGCGTAGTTTTTTAAATAAAATAGAAAAGGTAAACTGCATAACGAAAATAAAAATAAAATTTTACATAGGCATATTATATGTCAAAATTTTCAGAAAAAGATTTCTGAAATGATGAACATATTTTGAGTGGTAAATAAATTCTGCAAAAAATTAAATAAAGCAAATAGTGCTACTGGTTCAAATAAAAACCAAATAAAAATGATTTAAAATACCAAAATAACTTCAAATTTATTTCTCTCCAGTTTTCTATTGTAGGGAATCATTTTACCCTGTTTTCCATATAGTTAATTTTTGAAGAAAACTAATTTGAATTAAACCAAATAACTCCAAATTGCAAGTGGGTTTCATAATAACTTCAAAGGGACTTTCAATTTGATTCTTTGAAACTTCCAACTCTCTTTCTTAGCATTTTAAGAAGACATTTTATCTTCTCTCATGAAACTCATTGATTTGCATAAAGTTTCCGAATTTGAAATATTTCCAAATGGAATTCAAATCTTTTCAAAACCCTTTTCATTTATTTAAATGGAAGAAGTCATATCATCTTCACTCTAGGGTTTTGTGATGAAATGAATATGAATTCATGGAGATCATAAATGCAAGGTGAATGTTTGGGGAAGTCATTTCATTCCCTCTCATTCAACTTTCAAAATGTTTCAAATTTCACTCAGTTTCACATAACACATCACACAAGCAATCGGGATTACCTAATTAATATAACATTCCAAAATTTAGAATTTTGGGATGTTACAACTGAGTATCGGGTATGGGCACTCCCCTTGGCTTCCGCCAAGCTTGGGTTGGTTCCCGGGTATCGTATCATCCCACTATCTTTTTGCTTTTACTTATTTTAGTTTGATATCTTGCTTTAGATGAATAAAAGTTTAGTTCGATCCTTTCTTCTTTGAGAGTTTGCTTAGTGATCTATACTTGTAATCGTGTGCTATATAATAAAGTTTAGTGTGAGTTTTTGCTTTCTTTACTCGCATGTTACAAAGAAAGAAAAGAAATAAAGAAGGAAAAGAGAAAGGAAATAAATAAAAAGAATAATAAATTAATAAGATCATATACTAATCATATGGTAGGTGATGGGACCACATAAGGAAAAGTATAAGTAGAAAATTTTATTAGAGATTGACAAACATAGCATTAGTCAATGATGCAACTCATGAAAGAATTAATAAGGGAAGAGAATAATCATATATAAATATATTATCCTAGAAATCTTTTGTGATTGTGAGCCCTCATCGAAATATTATATGCCAAAATTGTTGACGTTGGACAAGGAAGACAACTTAATGATTTATGTTTGTTCATATTCACATAGATGTCATATATATTGTCATAGATCCTTTAACATCTGGTGCTTGCCCCTATCTTTGCTAGCCAAAAATTCCGCACTAAGTAGAGATACTACTTGTGCATCCAAAAACCCTTAAACCCAAATCTTATTTTCAACTATCCGCCATACCAACCTAGGGATTGACCAAGATCCCTCAAATAAGTTGTCATCGGTGCAAAAAAGCAATAAAAATTGCTTTTAAAAGTGTGAGATCATTTAGTGTAAGAGAAAATTGAGCGTTGCACGAACTTGTGATGGTCAAGAATAAAAGCGATAAACTGCAAATAAAGGTCGCTATCAAAAGGGTCAATGTAACATGACGTTCTTCTGCACTAAGGGATTGAGCATACAAACAAATAAGCGCATGGCAACCTCTGCTTCCCTCTATGAAGGGCCTATCTTTTACTTTTATGCAAAGAGTCAAAGTTTTTCTCTCTATTACTTTTTTATTTTTCTCCTTTGGCAAGCATCATGTGGTGAGGAAAGATCTAGGCACATATGTCCAGTTGAATATGGGTGGAATGAGTTATTATTATTGACATCACCCTTGAGGTGAGTATGTTGGGAGGCGAAACAATAAGCCCCTATCTTTCTATGTGTCCAGTTGAAACGTTTTGCTCACGGGTAGGAGGTGAGTGTTAGCAATCATAGAAGACTATATGGTGGTTGAGTATGTCGACTTGCCTAAAGGCTCCGACACGTGACTCTTCCGGAAAAGATGATGAATTGTAGTTGCAAAGTTGACTGAGAACATAGTTTGTTGGTTCCTAATAGAGTTTTTGCTTTATACTTCGATTGTGTGTTGAACTATTACTTATTCATGAGAAGTATATGATGAAAGTTCTATGATAAACATCCTATGTTTAATTTTGTTGTTGTTATAATAATCAACATGATGCTTCTATGTCCTTATTTTGTTTTTGTCGACACCTCTCTCTCAAAGCATGTGGGCATGTTTTTTGATTTCGGTTTTCGCTTGAGGACAAGCGAGGTCTAAGCTTGGGGGAGTTGATACGTCCATTTTGCATCATGTTTTCTTACTGTTATTTATAATTTTTTTATCCATAAAAATGCTTTTTGGAGTAATTCTTATGCCTTTCCTCTCATAATTTGCAAGGTACACACCAAGAGGGAGAATTCTGGCAGCTAGAAATGTGGACCTGGAAAAGCTAAGTCAGGCAACCTATTCTGCACAACTCCAAATAAGTTGAAACTTCACGGAGATTTTTTATTGATTATTTAAGAATTATTGGAGCAAATAACTACTAGAGGGGGCCCACCAGGTGGGCACAACAACCCACACTACTGCAGGATGGTATAAACACGACACTATGATCAGAGACCCTTTGACAAAACTGTGTGTGATGCCATAATCGCAAACGGGGGTGTAAAAAAACCTTCAAAAATGTGCAAAATGTTCGTGATGACAGATGCATAAAACACGGTTCAGATTTTAGTTGCGTGTGCGATGCAGGGCATATGGTTCAGTTCAATTAATTGTTTGGGATGAGGAGGAACAAAAGAAACGGGCAGCCAAATGAAGGCGTATGCGATATATAGCATACAGTTCACTAGGATGAACTGTGTGTGATTAGGCAACACAATTTAAACGGTTCAACTAAACAAGATGTATGTGATACGCGGTAAACAGGTCTGTAATCAGAAATGTGTGCGAAGACCAATAATAACACAGACGATTGCTGCTAATAAGCCGTGTGATTTGCTCTGTCTACAATAGAATAACATGTATATGTATATAATTAAAATAAACATCCAATTACATAAGTGATTATAAAGATCATTCGCACACACCTTAATAAACAATTGCGTGCCTTCTAAAGTAGGAGAAACGGTCGTCTAGTCATCTACTTCTTGTGACGCTCTCGCCACTGCTATGCGGCTCAATGCCTCGTCTGGGTTAGGAAGAAGACAGTTCCTCATGTCAACGATCCGCTTGTACATCTCGTAGCTTTTGTACGCGTCCATGGCCATGTACTTGACATGTTGTTCATCCAGTCTCTTATGCCGCATACTATGCCAAGCGTTCCTGTCCTTATTGCTCTTATTCTTCATCTTCATGTAGTAGGGGTCGATGATGGCCGAGGCGAGGTCAACCAGGGAGTTCAGTTTGTTTTTGTCGCTGCCCCAGACCTTGTAGTAGCTTTGGATGTTGACAAGATTCGGGCATTTCAAGCATGAAACCTTGAGCACTTTTAGATCGTTGGTGGTGTCCACCACAGCGAAACTGTAGTCGGAGCTGTTGATAAACTTGGAGAAACGCTCGCAAGGCGTTGTGGCCAGGTGGTAGTGGTAGACGAGGATGTCATGTCACACACACAACTGGGCGACGGCGACCTACTGATCGTGCCCGGCACGACCCATGGTGTACTCGAGGTCGAAGCCGACCACTTGGCACTTGTCCTCGGCAAGGAACTGCTCCATAGTTTGGATGGAGCTCTCCACTGAGACCAGATCATTCGTGTACACCACTGAGAGAGCCTTCCCCCTCACGTGGGTGTCCACGACGTGTTGCGTGGTGACCTGACCACTGTTGTCATCGTCGGCCGCTGGGAGTGAGGCAGTCCTGGACTAACGGGTCCTCGGGTGTCCGGCCTGTTATTTATGGGCCAGACTGATGGGCTGTGAAGACATGAAGGCCGAAGACTGCTCCGTGTCCGGATTGGACTCTACTTGGCGTGGAAGGCAAGCTTGGCGACCGAAGATTCCTTCTTATATAACCAACTCCATGTAAACCCTAGATCCCCTCGGTGTCTATATAAACCAAAGGGGATAGTCCGGAAAGGACAATGCATATATTCATTACCATACACACATAGGCTAGACTTCTAGGGTTTAGCCATTACGATCTCATGGTAGATCCACTCTTGTAACACTCATATTCATCAATATCAATCAAGCAGGACGTAGGGTTTTACCTCCATAGAGAGGGCCCGAACCTGGGTAATCATTGTGTCCCCCGTCTCCTGTTACCATTGATCCTAGATGCATAGTTCGGGACCCCCTACCCAAGATCCGCCGGTTTTGACACCGACATTGGTGCTTTCATTGAGAGTTCCACTGTGTCGTCGACAGAAGGCTCGATGCCCCTTCGATCATCAGTAACGATGTTGTCCAGGGAGAAACCTTCCTCCCCGGACAGATCTTCGTATTCGGCGGTTTCGTACTGCGGGCCAACTCGTTTGGCCATCTGGAGCAGATCGAAATCTACGCCCCTGGCCATCAGGTCAGAATCGGAAGCTTGAATTACATCGCGGACATCCGGGGAGATTTGATCTTCAGCGGATTCGAGACCGCGGCATCCGTTCCCCATTACCTCGATGTACATGGCCTAAACCTGTCATCGGGCCGCATCCAGGAGATAGCTCCTGTAGAGGCTCTGGCCTTAAATCCGGAGTAGATCAAGTCGCCCGAAGATGGGAAACTCGACCCCATCACGGGGGCTACCGATTCAGCGGCGCTGGAGCCGCACGCAGATCCCACTTCATACGGTATCCGCATCAATGGAACCTCGGACTCGCCTCTAACTCCGAACTCCAAACCCTGCGAGCCCGCGTATACCGAACTCGATCGGTTGTCGATCTTCAAGTTTAGCGCCACAGATGTCTTCCAACACTCGCCCATGGGTGACATGCTAAACTCGCTAAAAATCCTATCCCTGGCAGACGACCCGTCGCTGAACTATATTCGGTTCGAACTTTCGGCGGACGATAGAGAATTTTGTTTCCCACCCGCCACCCACTTTGTAGCCACTGTTGAAAACCCAACCAACACACCCGACCCCCGCTCCGAAGACATTGACGGTGTGGACGACGATGAGGGGCAGGGCCAGAGCTTACTACCCACTCGACACGGGACGACTACTTCCTGGTATGACGTGTGTATGTTAGACACACCTTACGGCACTCTCGACGATGATAAGGAGGATCCGGTCGAGAATAAACCGCTTGGTACATAGCCCGGACACCGGCACCCTAGGTCACGTCACCCTAGGTACACAGCCAGCACCAGAGAAGACGGCACTTCGGACAACAAAGACCCTGTTGAGGTAGAATCCGAGCAGGATGAACAGGAAGGCGGGCAAGACAACTCTGATGAACAGACCACATACGGTGACTCGGACGACAGCAATTATCTCCCACCCTCCGAGGAAGAGTAGATCTTCGGCAACAAGGATTTCACCATGCCCAAGGAACCTCTCGAGCAGGAGCGCTTTAAACGCCAGCTTATAGCCACTTCAAGGGGCCTATGAAAGAAGCAGCTGCAGCTCCAAGCAAGCCAAGATTATCTCAACGACAGATGGACCGAGGTCTTGGCCGCCGAAGAATACAGCCTTAGCAGCCCATAAGCATGGCAATGGGTTGGGTTTGGATCGGGTTGAACAATCTCAAATCCATATCCATGTCCATGAAGACAGTCTTTGCCCGCCCATGAAAAAATCCATGGGTGAAAAATTGTGTCCATGTCCAAATCCGATGGATATCCATACCCATTGGATATCCATTGGGTCCTCTCGAGACATATAAATAAGACATAACACAATATTAACATAAACTCTTCCATTATTCACCTCGTGGTAGGCTAGGCTTCACTTATGGTAAATCAACATCCACTAACAACCTAAGATCATTTAGTATTTTTCTAACAAATGAGAATGACGAGTCATTTAAGGAGGTAAAAATAAGGGAAGGGGTGTTGGAGTATGTTACAGAGGGGATTGAATGTCAACTAAAAAAAGTTACGATGGGGATTGTGTAATTTCTTATGCATGTTTTAGATAAAAAAGTGTAAAATTGCTGTGGGACATACGACCGTGGGGCAGGGATAGCAGATTTCCCCCATTAAGTCATACTATCGGGTCGGGTTTGGCTATATCCATGGGTACAAGATTATATCCATGCCCTATCCACGAACAATCGGGTCAGGTTTGGGCACCGCCCATGGACACAAAAGCATATCCAAACCCTATCCATTCGGGTCGGATATCCATGGATATCCATGTCCATGGATAAAATTGCCATCCTTAGCAGCCCAGTCAAAAGCCACCCTAAGAATAGGTGGCTCCCTCAACACGAGGGTAGAGTGATGGAACCCATACCACCATCGAACAATGCGGCAGGCCGACCACAATCCGGTCCAGACAAAGCAGCAGCCCAGGCAGAGCACCACACCAACCCATCCAGCCGTCAAAACAAAACAGCTCGGGGGAACACCAACGATATCAACCAAGACACGGAGGGTAGAGCAAGACGCACAAGATCGACGTACAGATCACGAAGATATACCCCCGACCGACGACGATGGTCGCCCATCCAGACACTACAGAGCCGACCACGCCCGGTTAGAGCACCGTCAACGGAGCCCGCCGGAGATACTTCATAGTGTGGCCCAACATAGAGGAGCCGCACACCCCCTCTGCTTCACGGATGAAGTAATGGAACACGAATTTACAGACGGGTTTAAACCCATTAACATCGAATCATATGATGGGACGACCGACCCTGCAATATGGATCAAGGATTGCCTCCTCCATATTCACATGGCCCGCGAGGATGACCTCCACGCCATTAAATTGTTGGGGAACATAGTAATTTCAAAAAATTTCCTACGCACACGCAAGATCATGGTGATGCATAGCAACGAGAGGGGAGAGTGTTGTCTACGTACCCTCGTAGACCGAAGCGGAAGCGTTGACGCAACATAGAGGAAGTAGTCGTACGTCTTCCCGGTTCAACCGATCCAAGCACCGTTACTCCGGAACCTCCGAGTTCTTGGCACACGTTCAGCTTGATGACGTTCCCCGGGCTCCGATCCAGCAAAGCTTCGGGGAAGAATTCCGTCAGCATGACAACGTTGTGACGACCTTCATGTTCAACCGTCGCAGGGCTTCGCCTAAGCACCGCTACAATATGACCGAGGTGTAATATCGTGGAGGGGGGCACCGCACACGGATAAGGAACGATCACAAAGATCAACTTGTGTGTCCTACGGTGCCCCCTTGCCCCCGTATATAAAGGAGCCAAGGGGAGGGGGCGGCCGGCCAAGGAGGGCGCGCCAATGGGGAGTCCTACTCCCACCGGGAGTAGGACTCCCTTCTTTCCTAGTTGGATAAGGAGAAGGGGAAAGAGGAGGAAGAGAGAAAGGAAAGGGGGGCGCCACCCCCCTTCCCTTGTCCTATTTGGACTAGGAAGGGGAGGGGCACATGGCCACCTCTTACCTCCTTTCCTCTTCTCCCTTAAGGCCCATGTAGGCCCAATAACCCCCCGGGGGGTTCCGGTAACCCCCCCGGTACTCCGGTAAAATCCCGATTTCACCCGGAATGATTCCGATATCCAAATATAGGCTTCCAATATATCGATCTTTATGTATCGACCATTTCGAGACTCCTCATCATGTCCATGATCACATCCGGGACTCCGAACAACCTTCGGTACATCAAAATACATAAACTCATAATGAAACTGTCATCGTAACATTAAGCATGCGGACCCTACGGTTCGAGAACAATGTAGACATGACCGAGACATGTCTCCGGTCAATAACCAATAGCAGAACCTGGATGCTCATATTGGTTCCTACATATTCTACGAAGATCTTTATCGGTCAGACCGCATAACAACATACGTTGTTCCCTTTGTCATCGGTATGTTACTTGCCCGAGATTCGATCGTCGGTATCTCAATACCTAGTTCAATCTCGTTACCGGCAAGTCTCTTTACTTGTTCTGTAATACATCATTTCGCAACTAACTCATTAGTTGCAATGCTTGCAAGGCTTATGTGATGTGCATTACCGAGAGGGCCCAGAGATACCTCTCCGACAATCGGAGTGACAAATCCTAATCTCGAAATACGCCAACCTAACATGTACCTTTGGAGACACCTGTAGAGCACCTTTATAATCACCCATTTACGTTGTGACATTTGGTAGCACACAAAGTGTTCCTCCGGCAAACGGGAGTTGCATAATCTCATAGTCATAGGAACATGTATAAGTCATGAAGAAAGCAATAGCAACATACTAAACGATCGGGTGCTAAGCTAATGGAATGGGTCATGTCAATCAGATCATTCACCTAATGATGTGATCCCGTTAATCAAATAACAACTCTTTGTTCATGGTTAGGAAACATAACCATCTTTGATTAACGAGCTAGTCAAGTAGAGGCATACTAGTGACACTCTGTTTGTCTATGTATTCACACATGTATTATGTTTCCGGTTAATACAATTCTAGCATGAATAATAAACATTTATCATGATATAAGGAAATAAATAATAACTTTATTATTGCCTCTAGGGCATATTTCCTTCAGTCTCCCACTTGCACTAGAGTCAATAATCTAGTTCACATCGCCATGTGATTCAACACTAAGAGTTCACATCACCATGTGATTAACACCCATAGTTCACATCGTCATGTGACCTATACCCAAAGGGTTTACTAGAGTTAATAATCTAGTTCACATCATTTATGTGATTAACACCCAAAGAGTACTAAGGTGTGATCATGTTTTGCTTGTGAGATAATTTTAGTCAACGGGTCTGTCACATACAGATCCGTAAGTATTTTGCGAATTCTATGTCTACAATGCTCTGGACGGAGCTACTCTAGATAATTGTTCCCACTTTCAATATGTATCTAGATCGAGACTTAGAGTCATCCAGATCTGTGTCAAAACTTGCATCGACGTAACTTTTTACGATGAACCTTTTGTCACCTCCATAATCGAGAAATATTTCCTTATTCCACTAAGGATAATTTTGACCAATGTCCAGTGATCTACTCTTAGATCACTATTGTACTCCCTTGCTTAACAAAGTGTAGGGTATACAATAGATCTGGTACACATCATGGCATACTTTATAGAACCTATGACCAAGGCATAGGGAATGACATTCATTATCTTTCTATCTTCTGCCGTGGTCGGGCTTTGAGTCTTACTCAATTTCACACCTTGTAACATAGGCAAGAAACTCTTTCTTTGACTGTTCCATTTTGAACTACTTCAAAATCTTGTCAAGGTATGTATTTATTGAAAAACCTTATCAAGCGTCTTGATCTATCTCTATAGATCTTGATGCTCAATATGTAAGCAACTTCACCGAGGTCTTTTCTTTGAAAAACTCCTTTCAAACACTCCTTTATGCTTTGCAGAATAATTCTACATTATTTCCGATCAACAATATGTCATTCACATATACTTATCAGAAATGCTGTAGTGCTCCCACTCACTTTCTTGTAAATACAGGCTTCACCGCAAGTCTGTATAAAACTATATGCTTTGATCAACTTATCAAAGCGTATATTCCAACTCCGAGATGCTTACACCAGTCCATAGATGGATCGCTGGAGTTTGCATATTTTGTTAACACCTTTAGGATTGACAAAAACTTCTGGTTGCATCATATACAACTCTTCTTTAAGAAATCCATTAAGGATTGCAGTTTTGTTATCCATTTGCCAGATTTCATAAAATGCGGCAATTGCTAACATGATTCGGATAGATTTAAACATAGATACGAGTGATAAACTCTCATCGTAGTCAACACCTTGAACTTGTCGAAAACCTTTTGCGACAATTCTAGCTTTGTAGATAGTAACACTACTATCAGCGTCCGTCTTCCTCTTGAAGATCCATTTATTTTCTATGGCTTGCTGATCATCGGGCAAGTCAACCAAAGTCCATACTTTGTTCTCATACATGGATCCCATCTCAGATTCCATGGCCTCAAGCCATTTTGCGGAATCTGGGCTCATCATCGCTTCCTCATAGTTCGCAAGTTCGTCATGGTCTAGTAGCATGACTTCCAGAACAGGATTACCATACCACTCTGGTGCGGATCTCACTCTGGTTTACCTACGAGATTCGTTAGTAACTTGATCTGAAGTTACATGATCATCATCATTAGCTTCCTCACTAATTGGTGTAGTAGTCACAAGAGCAGATTTCTGTGATGAACTACTTTCCAATAAGGGAGAAGGTACAATTACCTTATCAAGTTTTCTACTTTCCTCCTACTCACTTCTTTCGAGAGAAACTCCTTCTCTAGAAAGTTTCCGAATTTAGCAACAAAAGTCTTGCCTTCGGATCTGTGATAGAAGGTGTATCCAATAGTTTCCTTTGGAAATCCTATGAAGACGCACTTCTCTGATTTAGGTTTGAGCTTATCAAGTTGAAAATTTTTCACATAAGCATTGCAACCTCAAACTTTAAGAAATGACAGCTTAGGTTTCTTACTAACCCATAGTTCATACGGTGTCATCTCAAACGGATTTAGATGGTGCCCTATTTAACGTGAATGTAGCTGTCTCTAATGTATAACCCCAAAACAATAGCGGCAAATCCGTAAGAGACATCATAGATCGCACCATATCAAATAAAGTACGATTACGACGTTCGAACACACCATTACACTGTGGTGTTCCAGGTGGCGTGAGTAGTGAAACTGTCACCCGCTAGCCACCTTTGTGCAAAGCACGTCGGGAGAACCGGTCTCGCGTAAGCGTACGCGTAATGTCGGTCCGGGCCGCTTCGTCCAACAATACCGTCGAACCAAAGTATGACATGCTGGTAAGCAGTATGACTTATATCGCCCACAACTCACTTGTGTTCTACTCGTGCATATAACATCAACACATAAAACCTAGGCTCGGATGCCACTGTTGGGGAACGTAGTAATTTCAAAAAAATTCCTACGCACATGCAAGATCATGGTGATGCATAGCAACGAGGGGGGAGAGTGTTGTCTATGTACCCTCGTAGACCGAAGCGGAAGCATTGACGCAACGTAGAGGAAGTAGTCGTACGTCTTCCCGGTTCAACCGATCCAAGCACCATTACTCCGGCACCTCCGAGTTCTTGGCACACGTTCAGCTCGATGACATTCCCCGGGCTCCGATCCAGCAAAGCTTCGGGGAAGAGTTCCGTCAGCACGACGGCGTGGTGACGATCTTGATGTTCAACCATCGCAGGGCTCGCCTAAGCACCACTACAATATGACCGAGGTGTAATATCGTGGAGGGGGGCACCGCACACGGCTAAGGAATGATCACGAAGATCAACTTGTGTGTCCTAGGGTGCCCCCTTGCCCCCGTATATAAAGGAGCCAAGGGGAGGGGGTGGCCGGCCAAGGAGGGCGCGCCAAGGGGGAGTCCTACTCCCACCGGGAGTAGGACTCCCTTCTTTCCTAGTTGGATAAGGAGAAGGGGAAAGAGGAGGAAGAGGGAAAGGAAAGGGGGGGCGCCGCCCCCCTTCCCTTGTCCTATTTGGACTAGGAAGGGGAGGGGGGCGCGGCCACCTCTTGCCTCCTTTCCTCTTCTCCCTTAAGGCCCATGAAGGCCCAATAACCCCCCGGGGGGTTCCGGTAACCCCCCCCCCCCCGGTACTCCGGTAAAATCCTGATTTCACCCGGAACGATTCCGATATCCAAATATAGGCTTCCAATATATCGATCTTTATGTCTCGACCATTTCGAGACTCCTCGTCATGTCCATGATCACATCCGGGACTCCGAACAACCTTCGGTACATCAAAATACATAAACTCATAATGAAACTATCATCGTAACGTTAAGCGTGCGGACCCTACGGTTCGAGAACAATGTAGACATGACCGAGACACGTCTCCGGTCAATAACCAATAGCGGAACCTGGATGCTCATATTGGTTCCTACATATTCTACGAAGATCTTTATCGGTCAGACCGCATAACAACATACGTTGTTCCCTTTGTCATCGGTATGTTACTTGCCCGAGATTCGATCGTCGGTATCTCAATACCTAGTTCAATCTCGTTACCGGCAAGTCTCTTTACTCGTTCCGTAATACATCATTTCGCAACTAACTCATTAGTTGCAATGCTTGCAAGGCTTATGTGATGTGCATTATCGAGAGGGCCCAGAGATACCTCTCCGACAATCGGAGTGACAAATCCTAATCTCGAAATACGCCAACCCAACATGTACCTTTGGAGACACCTGTAGAGCACCTTTATAATCACCCATTTATGTTGTGACGTTTGGTAGCACCCAAAGCGTTCCTCCGGCAAATGGGAGTTGCATAATCTCATAGTCATAGGAACATGTATAAGTCATGAAGAACGCAATATCAACATACTAAACGATCGGGTGCTAAGCTAATGGAATGGGTCATGTCAATCAGATCATTCACCTAATGATGTGATCCCGTTAATCAAATAACAACTCTTTGTTCATGGTTAGGAAACATAACCATCTTTGATTAACGAGCTAGTCAAGTAGAGGCATACTAGTGACACTCTGTTTGTCTCTGTATTCACACATGTATTATGTTTCCGGTTAATACAATTCTAGCATGAATAATAAACATTTATCATGATATAAGGAAATAAATAATAACTTTATTATTGCCTCTAGGGCATATTTCCTTCATAAATACCTACCTCTCAAGCTTAAAGGGCCATCTCGGTACTAGCTAAACAGTTTGCCAGAAAATTCTATTGGCAACTGGGAGGATCTGGAAGACGCCTTTCAAGACAACTTCCAGGGAACATATGTCTGGCCATTATTTGCGAATGACTTATGTCACATTGTATAGGAGCCCGGCGAGTCAGCTAGGGAGCTCTGGACCAGGTTCTTAGTCAAAAAGAACCAAATTGTCAACTGTCCGGACGCAGAAGCCCTCGCGGCATTCAAACATAGCATCGGGGATGAATGGCTCGCGCGTTACCTCGGCCAGGAAGGACCTAAATCCATGACAGCCATCACCGCTCTAATGAACCGCTTCTGCGTGGGAGAAGACAACTGGCTTGCTCATAAAGGCAATGATGCCAGCGGCCCAGGCACTTCCGAAATCCGAGATGGTAACGGCAAGCCACGATGAACCGAACACAACAACATACGCAACATGGCGGTGAATGCCGGATTTCACAATCCGAAGCCCTGTCAGCGGAAGAAGCCACTAAAGGCAAACCAGGATGGACCATCCACCCTTGACAGGATATTGGACCGACCTTGTCAGATTCACGGTCTCCCTGATAGGCCAGCTAATCATACCAACCGTAACTGTTGGGTCTTCAAGCAGGCAGGCAAGCTTAATGCTGATCACAAGGGGAGGAGGCCACCGGGTGACAAAGACGACGGATCGGCTTGCCAGCAGAACACCAGGGGCCAGAAAAAGTTCCCCTTTGACGTTCGACCACTCCCGGAACACAAATAGCAGTTCGGCTTCCGCCATCCACCTACTGTACTGGCGAAATTTGCACCACGCGCACATCACTAAGCACTCAAGATACCATGGGCATCAGCGGAAGCACAATTACGACAACCCTTCAAGCATTCCCGTAACGTTTTTTATATCCTCTTTTCATTTTTTCTGTATCATGCATAAAGAACAGGTGACAAACTGGAAAGCATCTACAGCAGACTCTATCGGAGTTCGGATCCATGCACTCACCTAAGGGGTTACTTCCATTAAGGATCTCACTCCCCGAGGATGGGCTACACAGACGTGCGACGGGAGGTCCAAAATTACCTTTGGTAGACCGCACTCTTTACTCCGAGCCTGTACTATGCCCCTTTTCCTCTGCTCCCGACCACGAGCATGTCAAATAGCCAGGTCCGTGGTTTCTCTTTATACACACACACACACATACACACACACACATAAATTTATCATTGGCACATCGCTCCGTCCTCAGTTAGCCTCACCCGAGCCAAACTCTCATACCCTTTGAACAATAAGGTACGGCCTCAACGGCTGCTTTGCAGATGCACCTCGGCACACCCTACCAGGGGCTCAACATGAGAATGAATGAGTCGCCAGTAAAAGTCCGAACAGCTCTATAGCGTACTTCGGCGTCGCAGGTTTGGCCTTATATGCATCAGCTCTGAATCTTTGTCGTGGGTCAATAGTTGGGTTGCCCGGCTCCTGTGTTTGCTACCCTACGTTCCGCCCTATCGGCTAGGGTAGTAAAGGGAGAACTACTGTGATTGTGCCCTGGCCTAGACCGGATGAGCACCTCAGTAGAGAAAGCCGAAAATTGACTGTCATGATGCGGCGAGAGCTGGTCAACCACTTGATGACTTATTGGAATCTTTACTGATTCTCCATGTAATACGAGGGATCTTTTTCAGATCAGATATGTAAGGCACCACATGCCGCATACACACCAGGGGCTATGTCGTAGCCCCACCATAAAACTCCTATGGTTAAATGAAAGTGTTAACTCCTTATAGTCCGATTTCCTGGTTCGCCGCATTATCACCTCCTTCATGGATCAAGACACTGGATAAAGAGTGATTAAATGCTTTTCTGAACACCCCCATACTTCCTACGAGGGGGCTGAAGCAGACGACTAGAAAACTTTCAGATTATATTAAAACGACCGCACAGGAGGCATTCAAGCTTTTCAAGCAAAACATAAATAGATTAACTATAAAGTTGTCTTTTACAAATCATCATACACCTCACTTGAACATTATGTTCTTCAAACATTGACCCTCAATCGAGTGGGCGGCCTCCAGGACGTCTTCAAAATAATGCTCTGGTTTCGAACGGTCCTCGCCTTTGGGCGGACCCTTCTTTGCGACGTCGATGGCCTTCATCTTCCCCCAGAATGTCTTGACTCAGGCAAGGGCCATCCGTGCACCCTCAATGCACACCGATTGCTTCACAGCATCGATTCGCGACACTGCATCGACAAGCTTCTGCACCAAACCGAAATAGCTATTCGGCACAGGCTCGGTCGGCCATAGCCGGACTATGACATCCTTCATGGCAGCGCCAGATACCCTATGAAGTTCGGCCCATTGGGACATCTGTTCATTAAGAAGTAGCGGGCGTTTTGGCACACCAAACAGTGACCAAAAAAGCTTCTCCGTTGCATATCCAGCTTGCGCTTGGTAATACCGCACTGCATCGGAAGAACTCTTCGGCAAGTCAAAATACTCGTCCGAAGAACTCCACACTTGGTTCAGCTGAACATAGTCTGGGTCACCGAACTTAGTATGCAACAGAAAAGGCTTTCCAGCCAATATCTCTTTCGCCTGCCGAACCTCCTCACGGAGTGCTCTGGATTCTCATCGCGCTTCTCTTGCCTCCTGTTGGGCCTTGTCCAGTTCAGCCGTTAAGGCTTTATTCACCTTCTCAAGAAATTCACAGCGGCCAGTAGCACCCTCCAAAGCGAGTGTCATCGTGGATATCTTCTCCTTGCCCTGGCATCACGCAACTTGTTTGGCCTTCAGTTCAACCAATGCTCCTTCAGCAGTAGCATCACTAAGCTGGGCCCGCTCCTTGGCCCGACATAGCTCTGGCCGAAGAGCCTCCACGGCGGTAGCACCATCTGCATTTTATGCACATCCATATAAAGCTCTTTCCCGCGTCAAGCACACTGATGTAAAGAATGCTCGAGATACATACCTTGCGAGTCGTCAAGACGCCTGTTGATCAACGCAACGTCATCCTCCGCAAACTTTCGCCGCAGTTCGGCCACTTCCGGATTCCGGGCAGCCGCAGGAGGGGAAGCATCCTGTATTTCAAATAAAAACCGAGTTTAATACCTAAGCATATCTCTTTGTTCCTCCGATCGCTCCCTTCAGAAGACAATCTGAGTCTCCGGGGCTACTGCATATACAATAGGTGCATTTTGTCAATGAAATTCAATTGACAAAGTTACATCACAAACCTCAAAACCTCTAAGAAGGCTCGTGAAGGCCTCGTTCAGTTCACTCTTCGCGGATAGAACCCTTTCGACCATCGTAGCTGATACGTCTCCAACATATCTATAATTTTTGATTGCTCCATGCTATGTTATCTACTGTTTTGGGAAATATTGGGCTTTATTATCCACTTTTATATTATTTTTGGGACTAACCTATTAACCGGAGGCCCAGCCCAGAATTGTTGTTTTTTGCCTATTTCAGTGTTCCAAAGAAAAGGAATATCAAATGGAGTCGAAACGGAACGAAATCAACTAGAGAAGTTATTTTTGGAAGGAAAGCTACCGGATGGACTTGGACCCCACAGCAAGAGCCAAGGGAGGTGCTCACGAGGGTAGGGGTGCCCCCCTAGGGCGCACCCCCCTGCCTCGTGGGGCCCCCGAAGCTCCACCGACGTACTTCCTGCACCCATATATACCTACGTATCCTAAAACTTCCAGAATAGACGATAGATCAGGAGTTCCTCCTCCAGAAGCCTCCGTAGCCACCGAAAACCAATCTATACCCGTTCTGGCACCCTGCTAGAGGGGGCAATCCCTCTCTGGTGGCCATCTTCATCATCCCGGCGCTCTCCATGACGAGGAGGGAGTAGTTCTCCCTCGGGGCTCAGGGTATGTACCAGTAGCTATGTGTTTGATCTCTCTCTCTCTCTCTCTCGTGTTCTTGAGGTGATACGATCTTGATGTATCGCGAGCTTTGCTATTATATTTGGATCCTATGATGTTTCTTACCACCTCTACTCTCTTGTAATGAATTGAGTTTCCCCTTTGAAGTTATCTTATCGGATTGAGTCTTTAAAGATTTGAGAACACTTGATGTATGTCTTGCTGTGCGTATCTGTGGTGACAATGGGATACCACGTGATTCACTTGATGTATGTTTTGGTGATAAACTTGCAGGTTTCGCCCATGAACCTATGCATAGGGGTTGGCACACGTTTTCGTCGTGATTCTCCGGTAGAAACTTTGGGGCACTCTTTGAGGTCCTTTGTGTTGTATGAATAGATGAATCTGAGATTGTGTGATGCATATCGTATAATCCTACCCACGGATACTTGAGGTGACATTGGAGTATCTAGGTGACATTAGGGTTTTGGTTGATTTGTGTGTTAAGGTGTTATTCTAGTACGAGCTCTAGGGCTGTTTGTGACACTTATAGGAGTAGCCCAACGGATTGATTGGAAAGAATAACTTTGAGGTGGTTTCGTACCCTACCATAATCTCTTTGTTCGTTCTCTGCTATTAGTGACTTTCGAGTGACTTTTTGTTGCATGGTGAGGGATAGCTATGTGATCCAATTGTGTTAGTATTGTTGAGGGAACTTACACTAGCGAAAGTATGAACCCTAGGCCTTATTTCCATGCATTGCAATACCGTTTACGCTCACTTTTATCATTAGTTACCTTGCTGTTTTTATAATTTCAGATTACAAATACCTTTATCTACCATCCATATTGCACTTCTATCACCATCTCTTCGCCGAACTAGTGCACCTATACAATTTACCATTGTATTGGGTGTGTTGGGGACACAAGAGAGTTTTTGTTATTTGGTTGCAGGGTTGCTTGAGAGAGACCATCTTCATCCTACGCCTCCTACGGATTGATAAACCTTAGGTCATCCACTTGAGGGAAATTTTCTACTGTCCTACAAACCTCTGCACTTGGAGGCCCAACAACGTCTATAAGAAGAAGGTTGTGTAGTAGACATCAAGCTCTTTTCTGGCGCCGTTGCTAGGGAGGTGAGTGCTTGAAGGTATATCTTTAGATCTTGCAATCGAGTCTTTTAGTTTCTTGTTTTATCACTAGTTTAGTTTATAAAAGAAAACAATAAATAAAATGGAATTGAGTTTGTCTCATATGCTTCACATTTTTAATATCTTTCGTGAGTATGATGGAAAGGATAATTGTGCTCAAGTGCTAGAAGAAGAAATCTATAATATGTTTGGCACTAAATCTTTGAATGATGAGCATGATTGCAATGTTTTTAGTATGAATTCTTTGAATATCCATGATACTAATGATGATTGCAGTAGCTATGATGAAAATGTCTCCTATAAACATGTCAATTTTTGTGGAGTACATTGGGTTTGTAAGTACACACCAAATAGGGAAGATAGATATTGCAAGAGGCATAAGTACTTAGAAACTAAATTGTTGCAAGAACAGCTAGATGAATGTGCTGAAAATTTAAATTATGTTGGCCATGCTTGTGACCTTTACAATGAACATGATCATTTCAATACCCATTGCAAATTGTTTCACGATCGTATCGTGTCCAAAAGTTGTGATGACTTGATTTCCCTTACACATTATAATGAACTTAGTTTGCTTATGGGTTACGAAGAAATGAAACGTATAACTAAGCATCTTCCAGAATTTTCCCGTTATAAACTTCTTGGATTTGATCTAGAGTAAATTTATATGTATTGTGCGGTGAATTGTATTGAAAATCCTTATATTGCCAATTACATAAAGAAAACAAAACAAATAGAAGATGAAGAGAACACTAATTAAAGGGAAGAGACTTCCCAATATCCTCCTATTATTTCTTATGATGAATCAGGTAACGAGGAGGAGCCTCCTATTCAACCAATCTCATTAATAAGGAGCTCCAAAAAGAGGATTGAACCCACACATGATGTGGTGAAGAAGAAGAAAAGAAAAAGGAAGAGAGGTAAAAGGGTACCCCTCCCAAATAATGGTGCTCCTATTACTATTGTGCCTCATGAAAATATAATTATGGAAGATAATGATACTTCTTATGATCTTGAAAATCTTTTTGGCACTTGCTTGGAAGAATATGATAATTGCTATACTATTGGTGCTATTCATACTATTAATTATGAGAGTGATTATGCTTATGATATGAAAAGGCCCAAGCTTGGGGATGCTATGTTTGATGAAGATGATGTTTTTGAGAATATATTTGCTGCAATTAATGTTTGTCCCAAGCTTGGGGATGCTACGCTTAATGAAGATGATATTTTTAGTATCCCAAGTTTTGATATGCAAATTTATAATGATAATAACATGCCTCCTACTTATGATAATTATTGTGATGATACATATGCTATAAAAAGTAGTGAGGATTATATTTATAAAACTTGTCATGATTATGGTTACCCCTTTTCTGAACATTACTCTTTTAATGTGGAAACAATTTATGGTATCCAAGTCCCTTATGATACTCCCACTATCCCGAATGAGAAGAATTTTGCTTATGTGGAGAGTAATAAAATTTCTATGCTTGTAGATCATGAAAAGAATGCTTTAGGTGCTGGTCATATTGTTAAATTCATTCATGATGCTACTGAAAATTATTATGAGGGAGGAATTTATGCTTTTAGTAATTGCAATAATATTAAGTTTCCTCTCTATGTGCTTAGAGTTTTGAAGTTATGCTTGTTTTACCTTCGTATGCAAGTTGATTATTGTTCCCATAAGTTGTTTGCTCACAAAATCCCTATGCATAGGAAGTATGTTAGACTTAAATGTGTTAGTCATATTCTTCATGTGATCTCTTTATGTTTCAATTCTTATCCTTTATATAAGCATCACTGAAATCATCATGCCTAGCTAGGGGCGTTAAACGATAGCGCTTGTTGGGAGGCAACCCAATTTTATTTTAGTTCCTGTTTAGTAATAAATAATTCATCTAGCCTCTGTTTATATGTGGTTTTATGCTTTTAGTTAGTGTTCGTTCCAAGTAGAACCTTTGGGAAGACTTGGGAGAAGTCTTGTTGATCATGCTGTAAAAAACAGAAACTTTAGCGCTCACGAGGATTTCTGCCATTTTTATTTGGAAAGTGCTATTTAGTTAATTATTTTTGAATATGATTAATAGATAAATTACTCAGGTCCAGAAATTTATTTGAGAATTTTATGAGTTCCATAAGTATACGTTTGATCCAGATTACTACAGACTGTTCTGTTTTTGACAGATTCTGTTTTTCATGTGTTGTTTACTTATTTTCATGAATCTATGGCTAGTAAAAGAGTTTATAAACCATAGAGAAGTTGGAATAAAGTAGGTTTAACACAAATATAAATAAAGAATGAGTTCATTACAGTACCTTGAAGTGGTGATTTATTTTCTTATACTAACGGAGCTTACAAGATTTCTGTTAAGTTTTGTGTTGTGAAGTTTTCAAGTTTTGGGTAAGGATTCGATGGACTATGGAATAAGGAGTGGAAAGAGCCTAAGCTTGGGGATGCCCAAGGCACCCCAAGGTAATATCCAAGGACAACCAAGAGCCTAATCTTGGGGATGCCCCGGAAGGCATCCCCTCTTTCGTCTTCGTTCATCGGTAACTTTACTTGGAGCTATATTTTTATTCACCACATGATATGTGTTTTGCTTGGAGAGTCAATTTATTTTGTTAGGATTTGATTGCTGTTATTTAGAACAATGTTTTTCATCTTTTATTTCAATAAAAGTGGCATTGATAGCCTTTACTATGCCTATTTTAGAAGTCCACATGTTGCTGTTTGAAAACAGAAAGTTTACCGCTGTTGCAATAATTCCCTAGAAAATTCAGAATGTGATAAAATATTGAAACCTTTTGCATATTAAGATCTGATAAATTTACTACAGTGGGAATTTTATTTCATAATTTTTGGAGCTAGGGAAGTATGGATGTTGCTGCATTCTTTACAGACTGTCCTGTTTAGGCAGATTGCTGTTATGTTTGCATTGTTTGCATATGTTTGCTTCTTTAATGATTCTATTTGAGGATAGGACTATTAAATATGCAGAGGCATTTAGTATGCAATGTGGAATAATAATTTTAATGATCTGCTACAGTAGAGTATGATAAGGTTTTTGCAATGGTTTATACTAACTTATCTCACGAGTCCTTGTTGAGTTTTGTGTGGATGAAGCTTTTGAGATTTAGGGAGACCGTGATATGAGAGGAATTAAGGAGACAAAAAAACTCAAGCTTGGGTATGCCCATGGCATCTCAAGATAATATTTCAAGAATTCTCAAGCATCTAAGCTTGGGGATGCCCCGGTTGGCATCCCACCTTTCTTCTTCAACAACTATCGGTTAGTTTCGGTTGATCCTAAGTTTTTGCTTCTTCACATGATGTTTGCCATTCTTAGAATGTCATTTTATTTTTATTTGCTTGCTGTTTGAATAGAATACCAAGATCTGAAATTATTAAATGTTGGAGAGTCTTCACATAGTTGCATAATTATTCGACTACTCATTGATCTTCACTTATATCTTTCGGAGTAGTTTGTCATTTGCTCTAGTGATTCACTTATATCTTTTTAGAGCACGGTGGTAGTTTTATTTTGGAGAAATAGATGAACTCTCATGCTTCACTTAGATTATTTTGAGAGTATTAATATCATGGTAATTTGCTTAAAATCCTAATATGCTAGGTATTCAAGAATAATAAAACTTTCTTATGAGTGTGTTGAATACTAAGAGAAGTTTGATACTTGATGATTGTTTTGAGATATGGAGGTAATAATATCAAAGTCATGCTAGTTGAGTAGTTGTGGATTTGAGAAATGCTTGTGTTGAAGTTTGCAAGTTCCGTACCATACACGTATGGTAAACGTTGTGTAACAAATTTGAAACATGAGGTGTTATTTGATTGTCCTCCTCATGAGTGGCGGTCGGGGACGAGCGATGGTCTTTTCCTACCAATCTACCCCCCTAGGAGCATGCGATAGTGCCGAGGTTTTTGATGACTTGTAGATTTTTGCAATAAGTATGTGAGTTCTTTATGACTAATGTTGAGTCCATGGATTATACGCACTCTCACCCTTCCATCCTTGCTAGCCTCTTTGGTACCGTGCATTGCCCTTTCTCACATTGAGAGTTGGTGCAAACTTCGCCGGTGCATCCAAACCCCGTGATATGATACGCTCTTTCACACATAAACCTCCTTATATCTTCCTCAAAACAGCCACCATACCTACCTATTATGACATTTCCATAGCCATTCCGAGATATATTGCCATGCAACTTTCCATCATTCCGTTCATCATGACACATTCATCATTGTCATATTGCTTAGCATGATCATGTAGTTGACATAGTATTTGTGGCAAAGCCACCGTTCATAATTCTTTCATACATGTCACTGTTGATTCATTGCATATCCCGGTACACCGCCGGAGGCCATATAGAGTCATCTTTGTTCTAGTATCAAGATGTAATCATTGAGTTGTAAATAAATAGAAGTGTGATGATCATCATTATTAGAGCATTGTCCCAAGTGAGGAAAAAAAGTGAAGGCCCCAAAAAAGAGAAAGGCCATAAAAAAGAGAAGGCCCAAAAAAATGAGAGAAAAAGAGAGAAGGGACAATGTTACTATCCTTATACTACACTTGTGCTTCAAAGTAGCACCATAATCTTCATGATAGAGAGTCTCTTGTTTTGTCACTTTCATATACTAGTGGGAATTTTTCATTATAGAACTTGGCTTGTATATTCCAACAATGGGCCTCCTCAAGTGCCCTAGGTCTTCGTGAGCAAGCAAGTTGGATGCACACCCACTAGTTTCTTTTGTTGTGCTTTCATACATTTATAGCTCTAGTGCATCCGTTGCATGGCAATCCCTACTCCTTGCATTAACATCAATCGGTGGGCATCTCCATAGCCCATTGATTAGTCTCGTTGATGTGAGACTTTCTCATTTTTGTCTTCTCCACATGACCCCCCTTATTATATTCTATTCCACCCATAGTGCTATATCCATGGCTTGCGCTCATGTATTGCGTGAAAGTTTATAGGTTTGAGATTACTAAAGTAGGAAACAATTGCTTGGCTTGTCATCGGGGTTGTGCATGATGAGAGCATTCTTGTGTGAAAAAAATGGAGCATGACTAAACTATATGATTTTGTAGGGATGAACTTTCTTTGGCCATGTTATTTTGAGAAGACATAATTGCTTAGTTAGTATGCTTGAAGTATTATCATTTTTATGTCAATATGAACTTTTGTCTTGAATCTTCCGGATCTTAATATTCATACCACAATTAAGAAGAATTACATTGACATTATGCCAAGTAGCACTCCGCATCAAAAATTCTATTTTTATCATTTACCTACTCGAGGACGAGCAGGAATTAAGCTTGGGGATGCTTGATACTTCTCCAACGTATCTATAATTTTTGATTGCTCCATGCTATGTTATCTACTATTTTGGGCAATATTGGGCTTTATTATCCACTTTTATATTATTTTTGGGACTAACCTATTAACCAGAGGCCTAGCCCAGAATTGCTGTTTTTTTTGCCTATTTCGGTGTTTCGAAGAAAAGGAATATAAAATGGAGTCGAAACGGAACACAGTCACCTGGAGAAGTTATTTTTGGAAGGAAAGCTACCAGATGGACTTGGACCCCACGTTAGGAGCCAAGGGAGGTGCTCACGAGGGTGGGGGGGGGGCGCGCCCCCCCTAGGGCGCACCCCCTGCCTCGTGGGGCCCCCAAAGCTCCACCGACGTACTTCCTGCACCCATATATACCTACGTATCCTAAAACTTCCAGAATAGACGATAGATCGGGAGTTCCTTCGCCAGAAGGCTCCGTAGCCACGGAAAACCAATCTAGACCCGTTCCGGCACCCTGCCGGAGGGGGCAATCCCTCTCCGGTGGCCATCTTCATCATCCTGGCGCTCTCCATGATGAGGAGGGAGTAGTTCTCCCTCGGGGCTGAGGGTATGTACCAGTAGCTATGTGTTTGATCTCTCTGTCTCTCTCTCTCGTGTTCTTGAGGTGATACGATCTTGATGTATTGCGAGCTTTGCTATTATATTTGGATCCTATGATGTTTCTTCCCCCCTCTACTCTCTTGTAATGAATTGAGTTTCCCCTTTGAAGTTATCTTATCGGATTGAGTCTTTAAAGATTTGAGAACACTTGATGTATGTCTTGCCGTGCATATCTGTGGTGACAATGGGATACCACGTGATTCACTTGATGTTTGTTTTGGTGATCAACTTGCGGGTTCCACCCATGAACCTATGCATAGGGGTTGGCACACGTTTTCGTCGTGATTCTCCGGTAGAAACTTTGGGGCACTTTTTTAGGTCCTTTGTGTTGTATGAATAGATGAATCTGAGATTGTGTGATGCATATCATATAATCATACCCACGGATACTTGAGGTGACATTGGAGTATCTAGGTGACATTAGGGTTTTGGTTGATTTGTGTGTTAAGGTGTTATTCTAGTACGAGCTCTAGGGCTGTTTGTGACACTTATAGGAGTAGCCCAACGGATTGATTGGAAAGAATAACTTTGAGGTGGTTTCGTACCCTACCATAATCTCTTCGTTTGTTCTCTGCTATTAGTGACTTTCGAGTGACTTTTTGTTGCATGGTGAGGGATAGCTATGTGATCCAATTATGTTAGTATTGTTGAGGGAACTTACACTAGCGAAAGTATGAACCCTAGGCCTTATTTCCATGCATTGCAATACCGTTTACGCTCACTTTTATCATTAGTTACCTTGCTGTTTTTATAATATCAGATTACAAATACCTTTATCTACCATCCATATTGCACTTGTATCACCATCTCTTCGCCGAACTAGTGCACCTATACAATTTACCATTGTATTGGGTGTGTTGGGGATACAAGAGACTTTTTGTTATTTGGTTGCAGGGTTGCTTGAGAGAGACCATCTTCATCCTACGCCTCCTACGGATTGATAAACGTTAGGTCATCCACTTGAGGGAAATTTTCTACTGTCCTACAAACCTCTGCACTTGGAGGCCCAACAACGTCTACAAGAAGAAGGTTGTGTAGTAGACATCAGTAACCATCAAGGAACGGTGCTCTTCTGAAATAGACGCTCGTCGTAGCATGTCCGTCAGCATTTCTAGCGCTCTCGGGTCTTCAGAAACCACCGCCGGAGTACGGCATTCCAGTGAAGGAACTCGCTTGCTTGCCTCCAGAACCGTCTCTGACTGTAAATCGGACGGTTCGGGGACGCCGGTCTCGATCCCGGAACCTCGGGTGATGGAGGCACTGCCTTCGAGTGCCCTTCGAGATGATACCTCGGTATCATCTCCTCTATTGGGCGACGGGGACGGAGGAGGCGTGTCACTCTCCATCATCTCTGGAAGAAGATATCCCGAAGAGGAGGACGATTGAGAAGCACCAGGTGTTAACCTGCATGGACGAACATATATCAGATGATTACTTCACTATTAAAAAAAGAATGAGGTGCGCTTAAAGTACCCTAGCCTCGCTTACAGTCTACCTCGAGGTTCGTCCTCATCATCAAACTCTATGGCAGCCTCGCTCGCCCGGCCCAAGCCGCTCGACGACGGCGTTTTTTCTCTCTTGGAAGGCTTCCCCTCCTGATCTTCGGAGGCGAACCTCTTCTTGCCCTGGAAGGCTCCCTCCGCACTCTTGCCCTTGGGCAGAAGGATTTCGGTTTCCCCGGACACAGCCACTTGGTACGGTGTTTGAATCAGCATTCTCGTCAGCAGGTCGGTCGCAGGGCCTTCGGGAAGAGGCGCCGGACACCAGATTAGCACCGCTTTCTTTATCCAGTCCTGAGCAGGGACGGCTTGTTCAATATCTCGTTAAAAGATGCTCGAATGAAAGGTGCTTGAGTACTTACCGAAGTAGCCAGACGATTGCAGTCAAGGCCAACATCTTCGGTAGTGTCCGACCATTGCCCTTGTTCCCCAAAATACAATTTCCACATTCCTTCGTGCGTAGTGCCAAAGAAGTGATGTAGGGCCCGCCGCCCTTCTGGGTTAAACTCCCACATACGAAGAGGCCGCCGCTGACATGGCAGAATCCGACGGACTAGCATTATTTGAACGACGCTCACAAGATCGATGCCCTTCTTGGTAAGGCATCGGATGCGGCTTTGTAGAGTCTACACTTCGTTGATGGATCCCCAGTCCAATCCCTTATTGACCCATGAAGCAAGCTGAATTGGAGGGCCGGGGCAGAACGCAGGTGTAGCCACCCACTTGGAGCTCCGTGACTCGTTGATATAAAACCACCCCTGCTGCCATAGGTCGGGAGATTTGGCGAAAGATCCTTCGGGCCAATCCATGCCAGCCAGCTTGCCTATTATGATGCTGTTGCACTCTGCCTACTCCTCCTCTGTCTCCTGCGGCCTCACACCAAAGGTCTTGAGCCATAAACCAAAGTGTGGAGGAGTCCGGAGTAAGGCCTCACATGTGACGATAAATGTCGAGACGAGGAGAATAGAGTCCGAGGCTAGATCGTGAAAATCCAGTCCATAGTAGAACATGAGCCCCCGAACGAAGGGGTTAAGCGTGAACCCTAGCCGATGAAGGAAGTGGGATATAAATAATACCCTCTCACCAGATCTGGGGGTCGGTATGACTTGTCCTTGTGACGGGAGCCGATGAAAGATTTCCGAGGTCAGATACCTCGCTGCGCGGAGCTTCGCAATATCCTCCTCTGTGACAGAAGAAGCCACCCACAGGCCCTGATGGTTGGATCCGGACATGACTAGGGATGGTGGCGATTGGAACCCGAGGGTTGGAACTTGGGGTGGCTGGGGTTGAGGAAGAAGCAAGCGCAATGGAAGAAAACGAGATTGGGTCTCTATATAAAGGCGCCAAGTATTGGGCGTCTCCCCCAGGGTCTCTAAGCTTACCTATTACCAAGGAGTTGTACCCAGGGGACGGTTGGGTTACCCACGCCTACGTTAATAAAAATCCCGTAAATAAAGGAACACGATCTCTGCCTTGACAAGGCGTGCCAGTAAAACCGCACACTGAGACGTGGGGCGGCTCGCTAACCGACGGTTGGAAATAGCAACCGGGCAGGCATGATATGATGTCATGAATAGTTATCAATAGGTTGGGCTCATGAGGTATTATATTCTCTGCCATTATATACATAGGTCCGGATATACTTACTTCATCCGAAGACTATTCTGGAGTTCGGAAGGAGGGAACCCGCCTTGCAATGCCAAAGATGAATCTGCACGCCGGACTCCTCGTCATTGAAGCCAAGTTCAGTGGCTACTGAGGGAGTCCTGGACTAAGGGGTCCTCGGGCGTCCGGCCTGTTATCTATGGGCCGGACAGATGGGCTGTGAAGACATGAAGGCCAAAGACTACACCGTGTCCAGATTGGACTCTACTTGGCGTGGAAGGCAAGCTTGGCGACCGAAGATTCCTTCTTATGTAACTGACTCCTTGTAAACCCTAGACCCCCTCGGTGTCTATGTAAACCAAAGGGGATAGTCCGGAAAGGACAACGCATATATTCATTACCATACCCACATAGGCTAGACTTCTAGGGTTTAGCCATTACGATCTCATGGTAGATCGACTCTTGTAACACTCATATTCATCAATATCAATCAAGCAGGACGTAGGGTTTTACCTCCATAGAGAGGGCCCGAACCTGGGTAAACATTGTGTCCCCCGTCACCTGTTACCATCGATCCTTGAAGTACAGTTCGGGACCCCCTACCCGAGATCTGCCAGTTTTGACACCGACAGGGAGCGCCATTGGAGCCACGAGGAGTGCCATTGGAAACGCTGGATGTCCTTTTTGTATGTGTCCTCGTGGGTGTGCTTATTGTGTCGTGTGAGACGAGAGATGAAGGTAAATGGCCGCAGGAATAAAAGGGGGATGGGCAGCGTGGATTCTTGGTGCGTCTGCATGGCAGTTTTTGCAGCGGGTAACTACATCGTCGCGCCGCGCCCGGCGCAACCGCATGCACATGAACGTGTGTGATCGTGCGCCGGCCCCAAACACTGGCAGCGTGCATGGAGGGATGAGGGTAGAGCACCCAGAGGGACGTGAGAGCAGAGCGCGTGCGGCGGGACGAGAGCAGAGCGTACCACGGCCGCCTGAACCGCAAGCAACCACACACATAGAGCAGTTGAACACACAGGAAATAGTCGCCTACTAGCCGGCCGATAGTTGCGTCGCTGCGTAGAGAGCGGACGTGTGCTACCACGTCCATCTAGTCTATAGTCCCCTGTATATTCTGTGCCATACTTGGCCCCCAAATTTAACCAACAAAATGTTAGTGCATGTTATAAAAATTATATAATTGGAAACTATGTTAAAATACGAATCCAACTATATACACTTTGGCGACATGCATTCATATTTTATTAGTTAAATCATACTTATAAACCAGGATGGGGGTATAGTAAGTAATTAAAGCGCAAATGTTTTTTATTAACCGTACGTGTACGTGGCCTTTCTTCCTCCTCCCGCACGTATTGTCACCCCGCTGCCACAGACGGCTTACATCGCAAGCTTGCGCAGCGTGCGGGGGCATTCTTTTGGCCAAACGGTGGCGCCAATGAATCGTTGCTGAGCCCGTTCCCGCGCAACCTCGCAGGTTGCCACGCAAGCTTCCCGCCCGACTCGGTGAAATCCCCCAAAATCCCAATGCTTACCGGCCTGCTATAAAAACCCTCACGACCGGCGAGTCATGCGTTGCATTTTCCGCACCCTTCCTGTAGCTTATCTCGTCTGCTTCTCCAACAATCACCAATGGCACCAGTCCGTCGTCATCACTCAACCACTTCGCCGTCCTCAAAGGACAACTCCAGCTGGGAGGCTACACCGCGGCGGCGGCGCAGTCCCCGACATAGTGTAGTGCGTGTGGCGTCCCTGTTGGGTGTGCGCGGAACACCCACCACACGCTCCGCTACCGGTGCCCGTCGGCAGCTGTTGCTGGCCGCTATTGCCGCCACACCACCTTCGAAAGCCAGGGCCATCGCCCGCTCCGCCGCCGCGGCCCGAAGGCGAGAGGTGGACGTCATGGCCGCCACCCCACTGCCAGCCACCATGGCTATCACCTGCTCCGCCACCGGGGCCCGAAGGCGGGACGTGCTGGTCGTGGCTGCCACCCCGTCATCGGCCGCCATGGCGGCCAGCCCACCGTCGACCGCAGGGGTCATCACCCGCTCCGCCACCACCTCCTGAAGGCAGGAGGCGGAGGTGGATGCCCGCACGTGCGTCAGCGACCTTGCGCGCTACATCGAGTTCCTGTGGGAGGAGGAGGAGCGCCTCGTCGAGCACGCAAAGAGCCTTACCGCCGCCGTGGCCGCGGCACACGCCGCCTCAGAGGCAAAGAAGCAGGAGATCTATGAGGAGAACCACCACTTTGAGAGGGGCATCTAGAGCGGCAGAGGGCGTTCGAGGTGAGCGTCGCTGAAGCTGCAACAGCGGCAGGTACCGTATTGTGGTTGCCAAGCTCGTCGGTAGGCTCCTCCTCCTTCGCCTCTTACTGAGCGCGCTCAGCAGAGGAGTGGCAGCCGGAAGTAGTACAAAGCCCCTCCACAATAGTAGTAGTATTTAGGGTCTATTTTGTTCAGTTCATCTGACTATAGATGTGGTGGAACTGTACAACGTACTTAAAATTAGCTAGTATATATAGTTGAACTAGCTATTTCAGTACGTTGTTGGCAACAATTGGGGAAAGGTTTGGCTATTTCAGCTATCGAGTTGAACCGTTTGTATAAATTAAGAACGAATGCTTAATCTACGAATGAAATCTGTGCTTAATTACTAAATTATAGTTGCAAAGATTAGATACTGCTAGTGATTTTTAGCTTCATATTTTGACAAATGCAGTGTTACAAGGTTGACAAATGGCAATGTTACTAGATCAACAAAGGTTAATCTTTCCAGTTTGACAAATGGTAACATAGTCAATATGACAGATGCAAATCGCGCAAAATTGTTTGTAAGTGGTTGCACACGGGTCATCCAAAAGAACCGTTTGTGTTGAAGAGATGCACAAATCCTGCTCTCGCTTTGCATCGTCCTGGGGTCGACAGGCGGGGGGCGGGAGGATGGTAGCTTGCGGCGCTGAGAGGTAGTGTTCGACGGCGGCGTCCCATGCCACTGAGGGAGGCGTGTGCATGGAGAGGAAGGCGGGCAGCCATGGAAGTGAGAGGGCTCGCTTCCTAGTGAGCCTGCGCAGCGTACAACTCGCACGCATCCCGGTGAGCCTACGCATTCGAGGACAACTTGCACTCCTCTCGGTCAGCCTACGCACCGGACTACGCTCGCACACCTCCTGTTCAGTCAAGGTCAAGCAGCTATCCGCACGGCACCTCCTACAGCCATTAAAACCAAGACACGTGGCGTCATGTGAATGGTTAACAGAACACACATGGTCTGTATTATACAAACATTTGAGATATTAAAGTGGCAACTATTTTTTTCAAAATTCCTTTGTTGGCTGTCATTATTCAAGTGCGCCTTCTCTCAAAATGGACACAAAAAATACCACATCATGTCGGGTGCCATTCCATGATAGCATGCCAAGTTTCATGAAATTCAGACGAGTTTTGGATTTACTAGAATTTAAAAACCAGGCATCTCAATGTTTTGCCGGCAGTCAACGGTGCCATGGTGTTTGAAATTCATTCGCATTTCTTGCATCGGACCAAAGCATGCACCCATGGACACAGATTTTATTTTTCAACCAATTTATATGCACTCGAGCATGTGCATGTAGTTCAAATTTGAATTGTGCACATAAATGCATTGAAAACTCAGTTAATGCATAAAAATGTCCAAACAAACCCCGAAAAATCACCAAAATTGACACAACACTCCTGTTGTTCTATGTTCACACGAGAAATTTTTTGGAAGCAATAAGAGGCAATGGATATCGTTTAGTCCCCAAAGGTGGGACGTTCCCTACCGAAACCATCCTGCTTGTTGTGGGAAGCTCTGGTTTGTGAGAAGCATATACCCAAACTTGTCCCAAACGAGACAAATTTTTTACCAAGGCATGTTGATGCTGCTCCATGAAAGCATGCCAAGTTTCATGAATTTCAGACGAGTTTTGGATTTACTAGAATTTAAAAACAAGGCATCTCAATGTTTTGCCAACAATCAACGGTGCCCTGGTGTTTGAAATTCAATCCCATTTCTTTCATGGGACCTAAGCATGCACCCAAGGCCACATATTTGATTTTTCAACCAATATATATGAACTGGAGCATGTGCATGTAGTTCAAATTTGAATTATGCACATAAATGCATTGAAAACTCAGTTAATGCATAAAAATGTCCAAACGAACCCCGAAAAATCACAAAAATTGGCACAACACTCCTGTTGTTCTATGTTGACACGAGAAAAAATTTGGAAGCAATAAGAGGCAATGGATATCATTTCGTCCGCAAAGGTGGGACGTTCCCTACCCAAACCATCATGCTTGTTGTGAGAGGCTCTGGTTTGTGAGAAGCATATATCCAAACATGCCCCAAATGGGACAAAAAGTTTACCACGACATGTTGATGCCGCTCCATGATAGCATGCCAAGTTTCTTGAATTTCAAAAGAGTTTTGGATTTACTAGAATTTAAACACCAGGCATCTCAATGTTTTGCCGGCAATCAATGGTGCCGTGGTGTTTGAAATTCATTCTCATTTCTTGCATGGGACCTAAGCATGCACCCAAGGACACATATTTGATTTTTTTCAACCAATTTATATGCACTGGAGCAAGTGCATGTAGTTCAAATTTGAATTATGCACATAAATGCATAGAAAACTCAGTTAATGTAGAAAAATGTCCAAACGAACCCCGAAAAATCACAAAAATTGACACAACACTCCTGTTGTTCTTTGTTGACACAAGGAAAATTTTGGAAGAAATAAGAGGCAATGGATATCGTTTCGTCCCCAAAGGTGGGATGTTCCCTACCGAAACCATCATGCTTGTTGTGAGAAGCTCTGATTTGTGAGAAGCATATACCCAAACCTGCCCCAAATGGGACAAAAATTTTACCACGGTATGTTGATGCCGCTCCATGATAGCATGCCATGTTTCATGAATTTTAGACGAGTTTTGGATTTACTAGAATTTAAAAACCAGGCATCTCAATGTTTTGCAGGCAATCAACACTGCCCTGGTGTTTGAAATTCATTCTCATTTCTTGGATGGGTCCTAAGCATGCACCCAAGGACACAAATTCGATTTTTCAACCAATTTATATGCACTGAGCATGTGCATGTAGTTCAAATTTGAATTATGCACGTAAATGCATTGAAAACTCAGTAAATGCATAAAAATGTCAAAATGAACCCCAAAAAATCACAAAAATTGACACAACACTCCTGTTGTTCTATGTTGACACAAGAAATTTTTTTGGAAGCAATAAGATGCAATGGATATCATTTCGTCCCCAAAGGTGGGATGTTCCCTACCCAAACCATCATGCTTGTTGTGAGAAGCTCTGGTTTGTGAGAAGCATATACCCAAACCTGCCCCAAATGGGACAAAAAATGTACCACGACATGTTTATGCCGCTCCATGATAGCATGCCAAGTTTCATTAATTTCAGGTGAGTTTTGGATTTACTAGAATTTAAAAACCAGGTATCTCAATGTTTGCGGCCGAGTGACGGTGGCAGGGTGTTTGACATTCATTCCCATTTCTTGCATGGGACCTAAGCAGGCAACCAAGGACACATATTTGTTTTTTCAACTAATTTATATGCATTAGAGAATGTGCCTATAGTTCAAATTTGAATTAGGCACATGAATGCATAGAAAACTCAGTTAATGTATAAAAATGTCCAAGTGAACCCCGAAAAATCCCAAAAATTGACACAACACTCCTGTTGTTCTATGTTGACACTAGGAAAAAAATTTGAAATCGAGAAGAGGCAACGGATATCGTTTCGTCCAGAAAGGTGAAACGTTCCCTACCGAAACCATCACACTTGTTGTGTGAGAAGCTCTAGTTTATGAGAAGCTTATACCCAAACCTGCCCCAAATGGGACAAAGTTTTTACCACGACATGTTGATGCCGCTCCATGATAGCATGCCAAGTTTCATGAATTTCAGACGAATTTTGGATTTACTAGAATTACAAAAGCAAGTACGTCGACGCTTGCCGGAGAGCCACGGTGCCGTGTGTTCGAATTTTATCCCCATTTTTTGCATGGGAGATAAGCATAAACCCATGGACACATATATGATTTACAACCCATGTTGGTGCACCAGAGCATGTGCATGTAGTTTAATTTTGAATTGTGCATCTGAAATGGCTAGAAAACCAATTTAATGTATAAAATGTTCAAATGAACCCTGCATAATTCCAATTCTTTTACGACACACATATAGTTGCATGTTCACTCCAAATAAAAGGTCTAGCAAATCAAATATCGTCCATTGCCGCTGTGACCCATTATGTAATTCAAATCAAGATGAAAATCAAGTAGATCGCACACAATTTATTATCACCAACTATGTGAGATGCAACACACAATATCATGGAGCACCGTTGGTGTATAGTACGCCTATGGCTTACGTGAGAAGGTGCGTCGGCTACAGTCCACAGTCGACGTCTCAAGCACACTAGCTCGCTCCCCAAATATCATTTAACTATTCAATCATCATCGATGAAAGATGGGCACGTGGACCCGCATCGTGAGGGAAACTTTGGTGGCCCACTCCGGCGAGAGAGCAGCCACAGCCGCCATGCACGTGCTAACAAGGTGCATGAGCACGGCCGCAATATGTGACCGGGCGGCCATGGCAGCCCAAACGTCCATTGTTGCTTCTCAGGTGGCGGCAGCAACATCTGTCTCGGGGATAACAACTGGCGAGAGCGGCATAGCAGTTGTCCGTTCCGGAGCGGCGGCCTTAGCCCTGATGGAGGCTGCCCACGACCATGTCGAGGCCTCCCACGCCCAGCTCCTGGAGGTCACCGCACAAATCAAATGAAGCTTCTTCGACAACGGTCGGTAAACCACGGCCGAAGAGTTGGCAATTGCCGAGAGCGTTCGAGCAGCCGACCGTTCCTCTGCCGCATACCTTCTGACGACGGAGCTCGTCCAAGCCCAGAACACGTCCGCCCACGCCCAGCTCATGGAGGCCTTTCCCAAAGAGATGGCGGACGTGGATGGCGAGATTCTTGCCGAGTATGGTGTGATGGATGCCATGGAGCCCCTTCCCGAGGAGACCATCGGGCGCGAGCTGGACATGGAGGCGGCAGCGGAGATCGACGAGCACCAGCCCTAGTCGTACTCTTTGTTTTATCTAATTAAGAGTGCCGGTCTTTAATTTGTCAGAGTAATGTTTAAGTCAGCTAGCTCTGTTTAATTGCTGAACTTGCTCGATTAAGAAGTTAGTCTCCTTTATGTACCCAAATTATGCAATGAGGTGAATGATCACTGTAACCATGGAAATTTGAACCAAAATTTTTGACGTTCAAACTCATCACACACGGGTTAAGCTATCTGAATCGTTTGTGATGTTCACATATCGTACACAGTTCTGAATAAGGGACCGTGTCTAATGACACTTTGTGCGCCAGTTTTTTCGCTGAAGCGATTCCAAATTTTTGGCTTTCGCGGAAATATCTACCTCCCCGCCCCTCCCCCTTACCAAAAGCCACATTTCCCCTATTTTCGCCTTCCTTTCCAAGATGAAACCTTCACTCCTTGCTTGCAGCGCAGCCTCCTCGTCAGCGACCCTCCTTTACGTTGCTCGGCCTCGTCTATCCAGGCAGGTAATCCACACCCGACCCCATCCTCCTCCTCCTTCCACATCCCACATGCCCCGACCGCCGACGCAAGCGCGACACCTTCCACCCAAATCACCGACCCCTCCACAAAATAAGCGCGGCCCTAAGCCATGGTGCACGCGGTATAGCCAGGTCTCAAGGAGCATTTCACAGTGGAGAAGCAAATCACAGCCGCATGCGCGGATGAAGTCGCGATGCCTGCCATTCGTGCCGACCCCCAAATCTAGGAGGAGCACCTTGCCATTTGCTAGCTATGCCGGTTAAGCATGCTCGGTTTACCCGTTGCGTGTGCTGCTCCTGCCTTTCCTTCACAAATTCTAGTGAATTGTGCTATGTAATTTTACCATGCAATCTGTTGCTCAAGTGTATATGTTCTATATGTCGTGCAGTGTGGTGCTCACTTATTAACTGTTTTGTTAATTAGTTTTCGTCTTCAGTTAACTGTTTGGCTCAATTCTGCAAATGTTATGTTCAATTCTTCAGGCTGCAATTTTGTATTGTCTTCCATGTGAGAAATAAATCGAATTTATCTTTACAAAATACATGGGAAACGAATACAATTGCTATATTTCCAAGTTTTCAAGCATGCTTGGTTTGGTTATACATTGTGCAATGTGGTGCTCCGTTAACCTTTGGTTCATTTGTGTTGTGGTGTTTAGTTAACTGTTTGGTTAAAATCTGCAATGCGATGTTCAATAGTTGTGGGTGCATTCTGTTATTGTATACCATGTGAGGAATAAATTGAATTTGGCTGTAGTAAATACTTAACCTGATGACTAACTACCTTATATGTGTTGCAGGGAAACAATGGGAAGCACTGAGGTTTACAATCGAGGTTAGCACGTGCATGGTTCGTTGTCTAATAGCACATTATTGTGCAATTGCAGGAACAATTCTAATATTTTGGTTTTTAACAATTTGGTCTTGCACGTGTAGGTCCTGCTGTCAGAGGTTTTGACCCACTGTTCGACCCTTTTTTGCATACGGGGAAATGAGTTGTCCATGAATATCAATCAAATTAGAAAAATCAAAAAGATTGTTAGGATAAAGAAATTAGCGACAAAAACAACAAGATCTTTGTCTGCACAATGAAGAAGACATCAGTTCACTACAAGATGGTACTAACAATTATACCTTGCCTTTTTTATTCCACTGCCCCATTTCCAATATAGAGAAGATATTTATGCACATCCTTGTTTTCAGGCCTTTCCAAAGCAGTTCACTGATGATTACTTCTCAACCCACCTCTATGGTCAGGAGGTGAGGAAGGTTTTCATACAACACCCACGGTTCAATATTGAAGTGTTCCTGAAGTGGACGAAGGACGAACGGTCAATCATCCACAGGCACTGGCCTAAAGTTGAAAAGACCTTCAACATGAATGAAGGCTCAATATTCGCCTTCCGCTTCAGCAGTTTTCCAGATGAGATGCATCTGTATATATACCATCTATGATGCTAATTTCGAAAGGTTCTACATGTTGCATGTGAAATTTGGTGCTAGTGAAGTTTTGTAATGGGGTAGCTGAGTGCTGAAGCTATATCATGTTGTACTCTGATGTATTTCAATTATGAAATTCTGCTTCCTTAATATGGAAATGAAATATATTATGTTCTTAATATGAATGCCAATTAAATTAATAAATGGATTGTTAATAATAGGGCAATTAGCATGCTAATGGCGAATTAGCCTGCTAATTGGGTTTTGCTATTGCAAACGGTTGTTGAAAAATTACCGTGGGCGATGACCTCAGGCAACGCACACAGTTTCTAGGAATAAACCGTGTTGGATCAATGAACAATCACACACGACTTTCTCTTGAAAACTGTTTGTGTTAGACCACCTTGCACAAACGTTTACCAAATAAAAACTGTGTGTGATGGACAACCTTTGCCACACAATTTCTTCTATGGACCGTGTGTGATAAATTCGATAACGCAGACGATTTAATAGGAAAATTTGTGTGTGATGTACTTGTGAATGGAAACATTTTCCTTGGAGCGACTATGTGGGATGTACATACGAACGGAAACGTTTAGCGGGGACTGACAGTGTGGGATGTACTTGCGACCGAAAACAATGTCGCCGTATAATTGTATTTTTTAGTTCTACTGTATGTATTTCCGTATTTGAGAGCTCGCCGGTCGCACACGACCTCATTTTGTCGAGCGTGTGTGCCAGGAGGGCATATCCCCGATGGTTTTTGGGTCGTGTGGGAAGGACCGCCCCTACGCCCACACTCACTTGGCGATGGTTCCAAATGCCGTCGCGGAAAGGGCTTAAAAACCATTTGTTTAGGACCGACGCATACCAGTGCCACCTGGGCGCGCCCTGGTGGGTTGTGCCCTCCTCGGCCCATCTCCAGTGCCCATCTTTTGGTATAAGTCATTTTGACCTAGAAAAAATAAGGGGAGGACTTTCGGGATGAAGCGCCGCCGCCTCGAGGCGGAACTTGGGCAGGAGCACTTTTACCCTGCGCGGAGCAATTCCGTCGGGGGAACTTCCCTCCTGGAGGAGGAAATCATTGTCGTCATCATCACCAACAACTCTCCCTTCTTGGGGAGGGCAATCTCTATCAACATCTTCAACAGCACCATCCGTTCTCAAACCCTAGTTCATCTCTTGTGTTCAATCTTGTTACCGGAACTATAGATCGGTACTTGTTGGTGACTAGTAGTGTTGATTACATCTTGCAGTTGATTACTATATGGTTTATTTGGTGGAAGATTATATGTTCAGATCCAATATGATATTTAATACCCCTATGATCATGAGCATGTTTATCATTTGTTAGTAGATACCTTTGTTCTTGAGATCATGGGAGAAATCATGTTGCAAGTAATCATGTGAATTTGATATGTGTTCGATATTTTGTTAGTATGTATGTTGTGATTCCCTTAGTGGTGTCATGTGAACGTCGACTACATGACACTTCACCATATTCGGGCCTAAGGGAATGCATTATGGAGTAGCAATTAGATGATGGGTAGCGAGAGTGACAGAAGCTTAAACCCCATTTTATGCGCTATTCCGTAAGGGACCGATTGGATCCAAAAGTTTAATGCCATGGTTAGAATTTATTCTTAATACATTTATCGTAGTTGTGGATGCTTGCGGGAGGGTTAATCATAAGTAGGAGGTTTGTTCAAGTAAGAACAACATCTAAGCACCGGTCCACCCACATATCAAATTATAAAACCAACATGATGAAAGTGACTAGATGAAATTCCCGTGTACCCTCAAGAACGCTTTGCTTATCATAAGAGACCTTTTTGGCATGTCCTTTGCCTCAAAAGGATTGGGCTACCTTGCTGCACTTTTGTTACTACTATCGTTACTTGCTCGTTACAAATTATCTTGCTGTCAAACTACTCTTCTACTTACAATTTCAGCACTTGCAGACATTACCTTACTGAAAACTACTTGTCATTTCTTTCTGCTCCTCGTTGGGTTCGACACTCTTACTTATCGAAAAGAGCAAAAATTGACCCCCTATACTTGTGGGTCATCAGCCAACGCTCTAGCGCCCTCAGCGGTCACGGGGAGGAGGCAGATCACGACAAGGAGGAGCGGACGAAGGTCATGAAGCAGCAGGAGCCAAGGGGAGCAGGAGGAAGAGGATGGGGCGCGAACAGATCCGCTCGGCCATATTGCTCTCGTGGGCGCGCAGCCGCTAGCGCTGGCGAGGATGTTTTGGGAGGGGGCAGAGGGTCGAGGGCGGTGGGTGAGGCACGGGGAGTCAGGTCGGCACGCTCGGACGCGAGGAAACCGTCTAGGCAGAGCTGCCCGAAGAGTCTATTCGCGCAGAGCGCGTTGGCTTCAGCCAAAGCGCGTGCAGACGCAAAAATCCACGTGGACACCGCCTGGCATGGCAAGGAGGGGATGCAAGAGGCTGCCAATTTATGTCCAGTGAGTAGTCCTTCCATCAGAGAGGTTGTGGGAGTTGATAGATCAGCAAAAGAAACCAAGGTGGGATGTGAGGCTTCACTCAAAGTTTGCTGTATCAAACTTGGTTGTGCGCTGCTGGTCAATAGGGAATTAATTGGGGTCAATGGAGTTGTCTGGGTGATTAACTAAGGAAGGACTACAATCCTGGAGAGTTTTAGGATAATTGGACCACAAAACAATATGGTTGCTTTGTAACTGCAAAATTGGTCCAGAAACTTGATCAGGAAAGTCCACTCACATGGAGTATCAACTTGAGCTGAAATTTGCCTAGGCAATATGATTTGGACATGTAGATATGCTGTAAAGATTTCATACCAATTGGTCAAGCCAAAATGGTACTTGCTTCACAAACATCCTCTTTGTCCAAAAACTTGCAAAAATTCTAGAGACATATTTGCTCCATGAATTGATCCCAAAATTGGTGGAGATAGGTTTTATGGCTGTGATAATGCCCTAGTAAATTTTTGTCCAAAATGAAGCAATATAAAATATACTTGCTTCACTAACTGAAAATTTGGACAGAAACAAAGATTTGGTCATGTGCTCACATAAATGATTGGATGGGGCTGACATTTGGAGGAGGACAATGATATGAGCACATGAAGAGGCGTGCAAAATTTCAACTAATTTGGATACTCCTAGCTAGTACTTTTCACAATGTCTTATGTCTGACAGAAACTTTGAAAAATCACTGAGGGAAGTTGGCTAGGCAAATGAAGTTGGATTTTTGCATGAGGTAATCATTTGGATGTAGAAGAATTCCCAAAAATTTTGGGAGCAAAAACGATAAGAGAAATGGAACTTCCTTCACAAAATGCCATTCTGGACAGAATAGAAAAAGGAATATTGGGGAATTATTATTGGGCTAGGACAGGAAAGTTTTGGCATATTTGAGAAACATATGACCGAAAGAAATTATGAGAATTATTTGGGAATTTTTGGATGGATAGAAATATAGGCTGCTTCACAACCTAGGGAACTTGAGGTTATTCCTTTAATAGAAAAGGAATTTTTCCCCAAGAAAAAGAATTATGGATTTGGACTAGAATGGAAATGGCATGATCTTGGGAAAGTTTTGAGAATGATGAGGCACTTGGGAGAAGAAATGATGACGATCTCCCAGGTTTCAAGGCCACAGAACTACTCCAAAAAGAAAAACAGAGGAAAAACCCAAATAAATCAAAGGAAAAAAAGAAAAGGGCCAAAAACCAGGCTGTTACAGTTATGATGTAGTATGATAGGATGGTATCCTCCTTTGAATGATTCAAGTGGCTTGACTTGGCACATGTCCACGCATGTAGTTGAATCAAAATTAATGTAGCCTCCATTATATTTATGTTCATGGTGATTTATATCCTACTAATGCTTACACTCAATGTTGATTAATCGCAATGCATGTTATGACCGTTGTCGCTCCCTAGTTGGTCGCTCCTCAATCTTTTGCTAGCCTTCACTTGTACTAAGCGGGAATACTTCTTGTGCATCCACTTCCTCAAACCCAAATTTGTTCCATATGAGTCCACCATACCTACCTATATGCGGTATTTGCCTATCGTTCCAAGTAAATTTGCATGTGCCAAACTCTAAACCTTCAAATAATAATCTGTTTTGTATGCCCGAATCGCTCGTGTGGTGACTGGGGGCTGTCAGTATCTTCCATGCTAGGTGGGTTATTCTCACGATGAGTGTTTATTCACTTGTCATTCAGGAGAAAGTGGCTGGTAATCAGGATGCCTAGTTCCATGCTCAAAATCAAATCAAAATATAATCAAACAAAACTCCCCCAGGACTATTGCTGGTATGGACGATACCCGTGGATTCGGTTAGCCGTGGAGTGTGATTGTTGGTGGAGGGGAGTAAAAACTTTACCATTCTGTTTGGGAACCGCCTATAATGTATCTAGCATGGAAGATAGTGAGATCTCATGGTTGTTATGTTGACAAGGAAAACATACCGCTCAAAATTATATTCATCTCTCTTTTAAAAGCCCGTGCTCTCACACCTCTGCAAATCCTAGCTTCCATCTGCGAAGGGCCTATCTATTTACCTTTATTGTTGAGCCATCATCTTCTTATAAAAGGCACCAGTTGAAGAGCACCACTATCATTTATATGCTTTTTTATTAATTGATATAGACTATGAGTGTGACTGGATCTCTTTTGCCATGAATTATAATGTCTAGTCAGTCCTTGATCTTTAGGGGTGCTCTGCATTTATGTTTTGCGCTCACGGAAAGGACTAGCGAGATAACATTTTGTTATATTATATCTTGAATGTTTTGAGAAGTGTTGTCATTGGAGATTTGTCATTATTGCTCGCTAGTTGATTGTGTTATTGATATGACTAAATTTGAGACCTAAATGTTATTGTGGATATGGTTAGTTCATAATATTTTTTGAAAACCTGAATACTGGCTAGACATATTTGCAACAACAAGGCCAAACAGAGTTTGTAAAAGTTTTTCTTTGTCACTTTCACTTTATCAACTGAATTGCTTGACGACAAGCAATGGGTTAAGCTTGGGGGAGTTGATGCGTCTTCATCGTATCTACTTGTCCAAACTCTTTTGCCCTTGTTTTGGACTCTAACTTGCATGATTTGAATGGAACTAACCCGGACTGATGTTGTTTTCAGCAGAATTGCCATGGTGTTATTTTTGTGAAGAAATAAATGTTCTCGGGTTGACCTAAAAATTTACAGAGAATATTTTTGGAATATATAAAAAATATTGGCGCAAGAATCAACCAGAGGGGGGCCACCCAGAGGCAGCAAGCCCTGGGGGCACGCCCTGCAGGCTTGTGGGTCCCCTGGAGCTCCTCCGACCCTAATGCCAACTCTATAAGTACCGATTCATGGAGAAAAAAAATTAGAGAGAAGGATTCATTGTGTTTTATGATACGGAGCTACCGCTGCCTCCTATTCTTAATCGGGAGGGTTGATCTGCAGTCCGTTCGGGGCTTTGCAGAGGGGGATTCATTGCCATCATCATCACCAACACTACAAAAAAAAGACACTTCCATGATGATACGTGTTTGTCACAGTAGGTCACATTTTTTGTCATGCATGTACATCCATGACAATTTTATGACAAAATCAAGATAGTCATACATGTGCTGTTGTAGAAGTGTTCCATTACATTACCAAAAATATCATCACGGAAGTGTCCACTTCCATGACAATAAATCCCGCGTCATAGAAGTGCTTTCATCAAGGGTGACCGACATGTGGCATCCACCATAACGGCTCGCCGTTACGCTGTCGAGTCCGGTTTTGGATCCGATAACCCGTTAACAGCCCCGACCAATGGGGATTTTCCACGTGTAAAATCATCATTGGCTGGAGGAAACACGTGTCGGGTCACCGTTGGGACAGATGTCATCCACTCATTGGACCGATGGCACCTATGATACATCAACATGTGGCACGGCCCAACAGAGGCCCATTCCTGTGAAAAGGCTAGCCCGTTTGACTTGGTCAAAAGGTGGCGGGCCAGCCCATGGAAAGCATGTTAACGGCATGTTAGCATATAGCCCATTTACAACCTGCTAACCCAGGGCCCGTTATGACCTATCCGAATTAGGCCCAATAGCGTCATCTGGGTCATCCAATATGATTCCAGCCCATTTTAACTTCTGGCCCATGTATATCCCATGAAGTCTTTCGGCCCATATGAGGCCCTTTGTAACTCTTGGCCATTAACGGCCCGTGGTGAAACTAGCCCGTAATGAACAATGTATCACTTTATACCCATTAATGGCCCATTATACCGTTGGGCTGTTTCCAACCCATGTTATCTTTCGGCCTTCTCAGTGCCCATTTATTCTTGGACTCATTTCCAGCATTCAGTTACTTACGGCCTGTTACTGTCATTTTCTGCTTGTGGGCCAAATTCATCCCGTGGTTACAGTCGGCCTGTTTGTGGCTCGTTAATACGTTGGGCCGTTTTCATAGCGTCATCAAATACGGCTGATTAACAACGGCCCGTTATGGTCGGCCCATGAGCGGACAATTTCAACTCTAGCCCATTTACGACCATAATGTGGTCTGTTATTGGCCCATGTTTGGCCAACCGATGATACGTCCCGTAGAAGGCCCATTGATGATACGGTCCGTAGAAGGCCCATTGTTTCTACGCCCCGTAGAAGGCCCATTGTTTCTACGGCCCGTAGAAGGCCCAGTGCCACTATAGTAAATATGTAGCCCATGGTTATTATGGCCTACTTAAAAAATAGGTTATTGCGGCCACTAGCAAACCGCGGAAAAAGAACAACACTGACTACAAGCAAAAAAATAAACAAGACAACAAGGAAATAGATAAGCAAGCAACTTACGTTAGGCTATCACGACTATTACACATATTACATCCACTGGGCATCAAAGTTCACCACCAGTGCAAATATAGGGAACAAAGCAGCATATCATATACACTGGTTGTCAAAGTTGGCGACCAGTGCAAATAAACGCCGCAGCAAAACAAGTCCAGAACTGAAACCACTTCAGAAGATCTCAAGAAATAATATCCTGGGTACCCATAATGCTGGAAAGATGCTTAGCAAGCTTATTAACTTTCTCTTGTTTGGCGCTTAAATCCTCCAGCGCTTGCTCTTGCACCAGAAAGTATGCATCTGAATTCTACAGGGACTTCCTCAGTCCTTCAGCTTCCTGTCGCAACACATCTGATCGATGTCTTTCAACTTGAAGCTGAGACTCAAGAAGACAAACTGATTCAGGCAGCGAGTTCGAAGAGCTTGTGCCAGTAGTAGTGGTCAGTAACTGGAACACTACATCAAGACTGGACTTTTGGGTTCTCTCACTGTTACCAAGGTAGTTTTTATCAGCTTTCTTGGAGACCAACAAGGATGTCTGACTATATTGAACCTTATCTGCATTACTTCCTTTACCATTGCATAACGGGGGTACTGTTCTCCAATATTTTGTCCGCATTCTAAAAGAGAAACAAGCAGACACATCACAGGTTTACCATGTTGTATATGAAACTCATTTTGGTAAATCAGTTCAGTAGTAAAGTGCATAGGATAACAACATGAAACAAATATGTATGTACCATGGTCACTTTATGGTCTATATCATTCTAGTTTTTGTTGCCAAATCAAGATAGAGACACAGTTCAAATAATATTTGTTCAAGACAAAGCAGAATAGACAGAATATAAGTGTGGGAAACTATAGAGCAATAACAACACTTGTAATGTGCATGACATGAGAACATAACTGTTTATTCAATTGAAACTAAAATCAACATAGAGCAAGTTACAGCAGCAAACCAGTTAAAGAAACAGGTTTAAAACATACCTGTTGCACCATTGGATTTTCAATTCTATCCTTCAAATTTGAAAATAGTTGGTCTGAGTAAATATAGTGATGCAAGAGCAAAGGAGTATGAACCATAGCTACAGAACCTGACCTGAGAACAATTCTTCTTCTCCTTTAAGCATTGAGTTGGGATTCGGAGTGGTGGTCCTCGTGCTTTGGGCACTGCAGTTCCCTTACTAACTGCTCGTGTTTGGGTGCTTTGTGGTGGAGACGGTGTTGTGTAAACTGGAACTTGGTTACTATCTGCTGGGGTTGGGGTTAGAAGAGGTGGAGCTGGTTCTCTGTCCAACTGGGTAGGGGTACAATCTGCGAGAGTCTGGGTTATGTGTGGTGGGGCTGGTTCTTGGGCAAGTACAACTGTGGTTCTATCTGCATCAACTGGTAGCACTATCTTTTTTGAAGACCGTGTTGTTACTCCCTCAGATACTGCCATCGCCCACTCCAATTCAAATGGCGGATAAACAAGAAAAGTAATTGAATGTATAGACATAGTATGATAGACAGGTGCAATGGATAGTGGGGAATAAAAGAGGGCATGAAATAATTCACATTTATGTTGTCTAACCAAAAAGGATAGCATGACACAATTTCACATATATGATGGCTAACTAAACAGGATAGCATGACACAATTTCACATTATGATGGCTAACTAAAAAAGATGGAAAGACATAGTTCAAATAGGTTGGCATGCCATAATTCACATACATGCCGTCTATGGAAACATGATAGCATGATATAATTCCCAGATAGAATGACATAATTCAAAATATGATGACTGTAAACACTAAACATGATGAGATGAGATAACTATATGATGTCTTTATTAAATGGGTTGCCATGCCATAATTCAGATAGATGCTGTGTATGTAAAGATGATGGCATGATATAATTCAAATATGTGATTTATATAGTAAGCAAGTAAGTAGATGGCAATCCATATATGATGTAAAAACTAAGCAATGCAAGACAACATGCATGACATGGGTAATATAACCCTGCCAAGTTTGAGCATAGACCTTAGGGGGGAAATAGGACTGGTCATCAGTCTCTGAATCCTCCTCTAAGGAGCTCTCTGTATCCAGCAAGATGTCTGCTTCAGCAGGTAGCATTGTCTCCTCTGAATACCTTGTTTCACTCCAGATACTTCCATCACCGCTTTAAATGGCTGATACACATGAAGAGTAGTTGAATATACAAACGTTGTGGACAAATGGAACACGTAATACAAAAAAATGATAGAATGATATAAGTCACATACATGATGATTGGCTCAACAACATGGCATTGCATAATTCACATATATAATGCCTTTGCAATAAGATAGCATTGCATAATTCACATATATAATGTCTTGCAACAAGATGGCAATGCATAATTCACATTTATGATAATTAGACACTAAACAGGTGGCATTCACACAATGCACGATATGAGCAACATAACCCTGCCAAGTTAGAGCATACACCTCGGGGGGGGGATAGGACTGGTCATGTGTCTCTAAATCCTCCTCTAAGGAGCTATCTGTAACTAGCGAGATATGCGCTTCGTCAAATAGCATAGTCTGCTCTGAAGTCCTTGTTTTCACTCCAGAATTTTCCATCATCGTGTCAAATGGCTGATGCATAGGAAGAGTAGTTGAATGTACTAACATTGTTGACAAATGTAATACGTAACGAAAAAAAGGATGGCCTGATATAATTCACATATAAGATGACTAGCTAAGCAGGATGGCATTGCAAAATTCACATATATGATGCCTGGCTAAACAAGATGGCGTTGCATAACTCACATAAACGATGAATAAACTAAATAGATGGCATTCACACAAAGCATGTCTAAACTAAGCAGTTGACATATTTGATGTATAAAGTAAGCAATGCAAGGCACCATATGCATGATATAACCAACATCAGCATGCCAAGTTAGAGCAAAGACCTCAGGGGGTAAATAGGAGTGGTCTTCTCCTTCTGAACCCCCCTCAGAACAGGTATCTTCCTCTCGATTACAATCCGAAATGGGTGGAGGGGGGCTGCCTTTGTGCCTACCATGGAGCGACGTCTGCATGAAATTTTATTTCCACGCAAGGCTCATCTCTTTTGCTCTACATATTCAGTTCCATTGTGTACAATAACTGACATGCATAGGAATAAGCAGAGTGATATTATGTAAGGAGTGCATGCAGAAATCCAGAGTGATGGTAGCAACCTGTGGATAGAACCAAAACCAATGATAGCAGGCAGATAATGGCTTCAGTTAAAAAATACAGATAATGGCTTCTTTACTGTTTGTTTCCCACCCAACATGAAACTCATAGTAGACACTAGAGATTAACTAGATAATAGATAGATACAATTGATTGTGGCCCCGATATGTACCCCACAACCATTTAAAAACTCAATTTTGACCGATAGCAGGCAGATAATCGGTGAACAGGACGATAAAGTAGCATGTAATATTAAGCGATGCGTAACGTAAGAAGACACAAAAGAGTGCGACCTCTCTTGCGGACCCGTGTAGTCCTCAAGGTCATTTGCTCGGTTGATGTGGTGAGGGAGTCCTGGATTAGGGGGTGTTCAGATAGCCGGACTATACCTTCAGCCGGACTCCTGGACTATGAAGATACAAGATTGAAGACTTCGTCACGTGTCCGAATGGGACTTTCCTTGGCGTGGAAGGCAAGCTTGGCGATGCGATATTCAAGATCTCCTACCATTGTAACCGACTCTGTGTAACCCTAACCCTATCCGGTGTCTATATAAACCGGAGGGTTGTAGTCCGTAGGCAATCAACTCCATACACAACAATCATACCATAGGCTAGCTTCTAGGGTTTGGCCTCCTTGATCTCGTGGTAGATCTACTCTTGTACTACCCATATCATCAATATTAATCAAGCAGGAGTAGGGTATTACCTCCACCGAGAGGGCCCGAACCTGGGTAAAACAAAGTGTCCCCTGTCTCCTGTTACCATCCGGCCTAGACGCATAGTTCGGGACCCCCTACCCGAGATCCGCCAGTTTTGACACCGACATTGGTGCTTTCATTGAGAGTTCCTCTGTGTCATCGCCTTTAGGCCCGATGGCTCCTTTGATCATCAACAACGATGCGGTCCAGGGTGAGATTTCTCTCCCCGGACAGATCTTCGTCTTCGGCGGCTTCGCACTGCGGGCCAATTCACTTGGCCACCTGGTGCAGATCGAAAGCTACGCCCCTGACCATCAAGTCAGGTTTGGAAGCCTAAACTACACAGCAGACATTCGCGGAGATTTGATCTTCGACGGATTCAAGCCACAGCCAAGCGCGCCGCACTGTCTCGTGGGGCATGATCTAGCTCTGCCGCCGAACAGTACCCTGGAGGCCGCAAACGCACCGACTCTGACCCTTAATTTGGAGCCAGCTACGCCAATCGAGAGTGAGCAGTTGGACGTCACCTCGGGGGCTGTAATCTCAAAGGCGATCAAGCCAAACGCCAGCCCCGCACTCTGCACAGCCCATGACTCCAAGGAGCCGGATTCCTCTCCGAACTCCGAACCCCTCGCGTCCCTGCCGATCGAACCCGATTGGGCGCCAATAATGGAGTTCACCGCCACGGACATCTTTCAGCACTTGCCCTTCGGCGACTTCCTGAATTCTCTAAAGTCTCTCTCTTTATCAGGAGAGCCCTGGCCGGATTACGGTCAGCGAGGATGGGATACAGACGAGGAAGAAATTCAAAGCCCACCCACCACCCACTTGGTAGCCACTGTCGACAATTTAAACAACGTGCTCATTGCGACTCCGGAGACATTGACAGCATGGATGACGATGTAGTAGAGATACCGACGAACCAACGCCCATAGGGCATTGGACAGCCACCTCATCCCACGATGTCTACATGGTGGATACCCCTAAAGGAAGCGACAACGAGGAAAAAGGGGACAGGACAGGAGATCGACCCCCCGAAAAGCAATCAAAACGACGGCGTAAACGCCGACCCAAGCCCCGTCTCGACAAAAACCCAGCCATAGAGCAGGACGAGCCGGTAGACGACGAGCAGGCCTTAGAGAAACCGTCCGAACAGGGAAACACGGATAAAACTGAACATCCCTCCCCCGGCGAAAATGGCATTCCGAACGACCTCACGCCGAATAAACCTATGGAGCAGAAGAATCTCCACGAGAGGCTCGTTGCAACTGCACGCAGCTTAAAGAAGCAGAAGCGGAAGCTAAAAGCAGCGGAAGACGCACTCCGGATCAGATGGAGCAAAGTAATCAATACCACAGATAAGTACGGCGACACGCGCCGCACTAAAAGCTATCCGAAAAGAAAGCTACTGCCCGAATTCGACGAAGAGGCCCTAGAGCCTTCGCATTCAAAAAATGAAAAAGCCACACGGTCGGATAGACGACCCCATAAAGCGGCAAGCGACGCCGCACTTAAATCGGCATGCGACCCACTTAAGGATTCGCATCATGGCCCAGTCAGGTCCATTTATGGGCCAAGAAAGCAAGCTCTCGTAAGCAACGCTATGAAGCCATCATCAGAATCTGGCACACCCAAATACAGGGGCGCCGCACACCCCCTATGTTTCACCGATGAGGTCCTGGACTATGAATTCCCAGAGGGATTCAAACCCGTAAACATAGAGGCATATGATGGAACAAGAGACCCTGGAGTCTGGATCGAGGATTATATCCTCCACATACACATGGCTAGAGGAGATGATCTCCACGCCATAAAATATCTACCCCTTAAGCTTAATGGGCCAGCTCGGCATTGGCTTAAAAGCCTTCCCGAAAACACAATTGGAAGCTGGGAAGAGCTCGAGGACGCTTTCCGAGCAAACTTTCAAGGGACCTATGTCCGCCCTCCGGATGCAGACGATCTTAGTCACATAACTCAACAACCCGGAGAATCAGCTCGGCAGTTCTGGAATAGATTCCTCACTAAAAAGAATCAGATAGTCGACTGTCCGGACGCCGAAGCCTTAGCAGCTTTCAGGCATAACGTCTCGAGACGAATGGCTCGCCAGACTCCTCGGCCAAGAAAAGCCAAGAACAATGGCCGCACTAACAAGCCTCATGACCCGCTTTTGTGCAGGAGAGGACAGCTGGTTGGCAAGGTGCAGCCCCAGCAACCCAAGTACATCCGAAACTAGGGATGGAAATGGAAAACCGCGATGCAACAAGGACATTCGCTGGACTAAGGACAAAAGTCCGAAGAGCACGGCAGTCAATGCCGGATTCAAAGGATCACGACAAAATCAGGAAAAATCGCCCCCCCAGGATAACAGGGACGATCCATCCAACCTAAATAAAATCCTGGACAGGATATGTCAGATACATAGTACTCCCGGGAAGCCTGCTAACCATACCCACAGAGACTGTTGGGTTTTCAAACAATCCGGCAGACTCAATGCCGAACACAAGGGGCTCGACACATCAAGCAAAGACGAGGACGAACCCCAAAAGCAGAGCACCAGGAAACAAAAGAACTTCCCACAAGAAGTAAAAACAGTGAACTCACTTCACATAACAAAACGTGCGGCGCCCGTAAAGGTACGCACCGCACAGCCCAAAGGGTCCTGCCACTGGTTGTCAAAACCGATCATCTTCAATCAGCTAGATTATTCTAGGAATATCAAGAATGTAGGCTGGACTGCCTTGATACTCGATCCAATAATTGGCGGACTCAAGTTTTCAAATGTCCTTATGGACGGCGGCAGTGGACTAAACCTGATATATCAGGATACAATCCAGCACATGGGGATAAACCCAGCAAGAATCCACCGCAGCAAAACCTCCTTTCAAGGGGTAATACCTGGTCCAGACACCCATTGTACGGGTTTTCTCCGGCTCACAGTCACATTCGGCTTTGCCGATAACCTCCACCGTGAAAAGCTGACCTTCCATATCATCCCATTTTCATGTCGCTATCAAGCACTACTGGGACGTGAAGCTTTCGCTCGCTTTAACGCAATACCACATTATGCATCTCTTACGCTTAAGATGCCCGGTCCACGAGGCATCATCTCTTTGAAGGGGAAGCACTAAAGTGCGCCTCCCCAAGCGGAGGGCTGTGCGGCCGCTTTGATAGCCCCACAGCAAAATGGCCTTACCGGCCAAAAAACTTCGAAATAGTTCATTCAAGACCACGAACGCGGATTGACGAGTTCGGTGCAAAATCATCATTGATGCAGGCCTAGAAGCCATATACCCCCGCACTAGGGGCTCCACGCATATACAATAAGAGACAATAAAGCTCAAACTTATATATCTTACTTTATACTTTGCTTATTTTAAACTTTTTCGGCACGACCCATTTTCAACTCAGTTACTCTCTTTTACAGATGAACGTTGTGCGGCGCCCGTCCAGGATATGGCACAACGGAGACACAGGCGCAGACGTGCAGTAGGGACCCGTCCTAAAGGATTCTTTTTAGATTAAGACCCTGCGTAAACCTTTTTTTACTGTCTCTTGTTGCTACACATCCCCTGGTTTTTTCCTTTCTGATATAACCAAGGAGGAGGTTAGCGTCTTGGCATGTGGCCACGTCAGAATTTTTGCACGTACCTAGACACTAGTGGCTTTTTTAATAAAGAGTGTTGTTTCGCCCGCAATCATAAAGACCGAACACCTTAGGGAGTGTTCGGCGTCGCGAGTTTTGGCATTATATGCATCAGCTCCGAATCATGTCTTTGGTCAAATGTTGGGTTGCCGGGCTCCTGAGTTCGGCTACCTTACGTTCCGCTCTATCGGCTAAGGTAGCACCAGGAGAACTACTACGATTGTGCCCCCGGTTCGGCCAGGGTGAGCACCTCAGTAGAGAAAGCCGAAAACTGACTGTCATGATGTAGCGTGAGACTGGTCAGCCACTCGATGACCTATCAGAATCTATCGGATTCCATCGCTTGAACGAAGGGCCGCTTCCCGGTCAGGCACATACGCGCCCCGAATTCGGACGAGCGCAGTTGCCACCAAGGAGCTACCTAAAGAGTCTCATTGTCAAACACCTATGGCTAAGTGAAAGTGTTAAAGCATTATAGTCCGGTTGCCTGGCCCGCTGCGCTATCACCTCCTTTGTAGGACCAAGACGTCGAGTTAAGTGTGAAAATGCGTCTTCTGCGAGCACCCCCGCACTATGTGCGTGGGGGCTGAAGCCAACGACTGCCATCTTTCAGATTCTATATATATATATATATATATATATATATATATATATATATATATATATCTTAAAACGGCCGCATAGAAGGTGTTCCCAATACATGGAGGCACAAGTATAAACAAGGCCACTACAGGTAATCAAAATATTACTTTATAATTACATATGCTATCATAAAATAGCATCTTTCGAGCACTGCGACTCTATTACACGAGCGCCTTCAAGAACTTCCTGAAAATAGTGCTCGGAGGGTACTCGGCTTTTGTCCGAATCTCGGGACGCAACAACGGTGGTCTCCATCTCTGCCCAGTATGTCTTAACACGGGCAAGAGCCATCCTAGCGCCCTCTATGCATGCTGACCTCTTCATTGCATCTATACGCGGCACCGTGTCAAGGAATTGCTGCCCCAAGCTGAAATAACTCTTCGGCTCCGATCTCCCAGGCCACAGATGACCCATGACATACTTCATGGCGAGTCCGGACAATCTATTCAGCTCGGCCCATTGAGCCAGGCGATCGTCCACTGCCAGTGGACGCTCTGGATTGTGAAACTGTGACCAGAAAAGCTTTTCCACTTCGCGATCTTCCAGATCTCAAAAGTGTTCGGTCGCATCAGCAGCACTTGCTGCCAAATCCAGATAGGTGTCCTCCACACTCCACATCCGGTCCAACGGAGCAAACTTCGGATCACAAACCTTCCTCCGCAGCATAAAGGGCTTTCCAGCCGCAATCTGTTTGGCTTGACGCAGCTCCTCTTTTGCAGCTCTCATCGCAGAGCGAGCGTCCTTGGCATCGGCAACGGCCTTCTCTAAGTCCGTCTGTCTCGCCCGATCCTCTTTCTCAAGAAGTTTGCAACGGTCTGCAGCGCTCTTTAACTTCTCGGCCATCTCGGCTATCTCTTCTTTGCTTCGGCAGTGAGCAGCCTATTCGGCTCTCAGCCCTTCAAGGGCCTTCTCAGCAGCCGCATCGCTTTTTCTGGCTTGCTCCTTAGCTCGGGCAAGTTCTGCCCTAAGATTCTCCACGGCGGCCGTACCATCTGCGTCAAGCACACACATTGTAAGACACTGGCATGAAGCTCCTCTTACCTAATGCCGCTCGAAGAATTACATACCTTGAGCCTCATCAAGCCGCTTGTTGACAAGCGCGATGTCGGCATCTGCCACGTCCAGTTGCCGCTTTAGTTCGGCCACATCATCAGTTCGGCTTGATTCCAGACACCTCGCCACCTACATTCAAAGGCGACATCTTAGACCTGGGATCATGATCCTCTGCGTGCCGTCTTTTCTTGACAACGCGCAGAGTCTCAGGGGCTACTATCTACACAGGGCGCATCTTATTTATGCGCAACTGACAAAAGTGTACCTTATCTAACGTACCTCAAAACCCGTCAGTAAACTTTTGACGGCCTCATGCAATCCGCTTTCTGCGAATGAAATCCTTTCAATCACCGTACCCATTAATGCACGGTGCTCTTCTGAGATAGAAGCTCGCCCCAGCAGAATCTTTAGTTCCTCCGGCCGAGCACCAGACGGTGCTGGACTTGCCCTATGACCTCTTTCGAAGGCCGGACGCGGAGAACCTCGGGGGGCCACATAGCTATCTTCCGCCCCTGCCGGATTCGGAGAAACCCTCCACGACGACACCTCAGGGTTGCCCACTTCACTGGGCGGCACGGCAGGGGGAGGCGTCCCGCTCTCCATCATCTCCGGAAGAAGATCCCCTAAAGACGAGCTCTGCTGCAAAGGGCTGAGGTCCGAGCTACAAGGTAAAATTTCGGTTAATCTTCTCAGAAATAAAATCAAGGATTTCTCTCATCCCTCAAAAGAAAAATATTTTCTCCACTTACGGCTCACTTGAGGGCTGATCCCCTTGAGGGCGTAGTCCGGCCGAGGAACTCCCCGGCGTCGGACCCTCTGATGAGGATTTTTCCCCCGTTTCGAGGCCATGGTCTCCGGGTCGTCAGAGGCGGCTCTCTTCTTCCCCTTAGGAGAGGAATTGCCGGTTCCTCCCTTCGGAACAGCCTCCTTTGAGGAGGCCATAGCTTCCTTGTCCTCCCCCTCCAAAGGCATTATCTCCAGCATCCTGACCAGCACGGGATCCGGCCTGGTTTCAGGAAGGGGAGCCGAACACCTGATCAGCTTTGCCTTCGCTATCCACTCCTGTTTAAAAGGACGGCTCTTTTAGGGGCAAGTTTATGACAATTATACGGATAGAAGGTCCGGGCACAAGGTTGCTTACTTGAGTATCCGGGCGATTGCAGCTTAGGCCTGCGTCCTTGGTTAAATCCGGACACATTTCTTGTGATCCGAAGAACAGTCTATACATCTCCGCGGGCGTTGCGCCCATAAAATGCTGGAGAGTTCATGGTCCCTCCGGATTAAACTCCCACAGATGAAGGGAGCGACGTTTGCCGGGCAATGTTCGGCGAATCAGCATGACCTGCGTCACCTTGACCAGGTTGAGGTCTCCTTTTAAGAGATCCCTAATGTGGCCCTGCAACAGGGGTACGTCTTTGGATAACCCCCAATCTAATCCTTTGTTGACCCATGACGCTAGCCGTGGTGGGGGACCCGAGCGAAAGGTAGGAGGCGCCACCCACTTGGCACTCCTGGGAGCGGTGATATAGAACCACTCTCGTTGCCACAAGCCGAGCTCCTCTTGAAAGGAGCCCTCGGGCCATGGAGCATCGGCATTCTTACTGATGACAGCACCTCCGCACTCTGCGTGCAGTTCCTCGATCATCTTCGGCTCCACTCCAAAAGTCTTGAGCCATAAACCGAAGTGAGGAGTAACGCGGAGGAACGCTTCGCACACAACAATGAATGAGGAAATGTGGAGGATGGACTCCGGAGCTAAGTCATGAAATTCCAGCCCGTAATAAAACAGCAGCCCCCTCACGAAGGGGTCCATCGGGAAGCCTAACCCCCGAAGGAAGTGAGACATGAACACTATGCTCTCACCGGGCTGGGGATTGGGAATAGCCTGCCCTTGAGCAGGCAACCTATGCGGAATTTCGGCGGTCAAGAACTTAGCCTCTCTCAACTTTAGCACATCCTCCTCTGTGACGGAGGAGGGCATCCATCGGCCTTGAAGGTCGGAACCAGGCATTGTCGAAGGTCCGAAGCGCCCGGAATCTGAAGCCTAGGGTGTTGGAACTCGAGGCGACGGGCGAGCTCGTTTGAGATTAGAAAAAGGAGTAAGGCCTTGGTCTCTTTATAAGAGGTTGAATGCCAGGAGCCCTCTCCGTAACCGTTTGAGACTCACCTTTAATCAAGAAAACATGCTAATGGGCACGATTGGGTTACCCACGTCCGTATTGATGAGAATCTCGTAAAAAGGGCACACGATCTCTGCTTTGACAAGACGTGCCAAGGAAACCGCCTCGCAAAACAGGCTGAGGTGGAAAAGTAAAAACGATTCGAGTAAAGGACTTGGCCGTAGTCTGATAGCGCACTGCGGAATACGTCAGCAGATTTGATTTGTGTTAATATTATTCTCTCTATGGCAATATGTGGAAGCTTACTTTGCAGAACCGAACACTACTCTTGGTGTTTACAAATCCTCTATGAAGGACTTGGAGGAGGAACCCGCCTTGCAATGCCGAAGACAATTTGCGCACCGGACTCGTCGTCATTGAAGCCTGGTTCAGGGGCTACTGAGGGAGTCCTGGATTAGGGGGTGTTCGGATAGCCGGACTATACCTTCAGCCGGACTCCTGGACTATGAAGATACAAGATTGAAGACTTCGTCCCGTGTCCGGATGGGACTTTCCTTGGCGTGGAAGGCAAGCTTGGCGATGCGATATTCAAGATCTCCTACCATTGTAACCGACTCTGTCTAACCCACACCCTATCCGGTGTCTATATAAACCGGAGGGTTGTAGTCCGTAGGCAATCAACTCCATACACAACAATCATACCATAGGCTAGCTTCTAGGGTTTGGCCTCCTTGATCTCGTGGTAGATCTACTCTTGTACTACCCATATCATCAATATTAATCAAGCAGGAGTAGGGTATTACCTCCATCGAGAGGGCCCGAACCTGGGTAAAACAAAGTGTCCCTTGTCTCCTGTTACCATCCGGCCTAGACGCACAGTTCGGGACCCCCTACCCGAGATCCGCCAGTTTTGACACCGACATTGGTGCTTTCATTGAGAGTTCCTCTGTGTCGTCGCCTTTAGGCCCGATGGCTCCTTTGATCATCAACAACGATGCGGTCCAGGGTGAGATTTCTCTCCCCGGACAGATCTTCGTCTTCGGCGGCTTTGCATTGCGGGCCAATTCACTTGGCCACCTAGAACAGATCGAAAGCTACGCCCCTGACCATCAAGTCAGGTTTGGAAGCCTAAACTACACGGCAGACATCCGCGGAGATTTGATCTTCGACGGATTCAAGCCACAGCCAAGCATGCCGCACTGTCTCGTGGGGCATGATCTAGCTCTACCGCCGAACAGTACCCTGGAGGCCGCAAACGCATCGGCTCTGACCCTTAATTTGGAGCCAGCTACTATCTCTTAGTCTTGTGCTTCATGAATAGGAATTTGAAAAGGAGGACAAGTGGAAATTAAAATCCGCACGGTTTTTTCTTTCAAGGAGACACTAAAGGAACAAATCCTACAGTTTTCCTTTGCTCCATTCCTTTGAACCAAATGCATGAATAGTAGTACCATAGGAAACTTTCCAATTCCTATGTTTTTCCTTCACTTTTCCTTTCAAGCACTGGCGATTCTAGTAGGCAGTCTTGAGCAAGGAAAAACTACACTCAAAAATTGTTTTTGTGCTACTTGCCTACTTCTACTACATTGGACCCAGGCCACTACCCTACTAGCTCAACTCCCAGGCCCATCGATAAATGCACAGCTCAAACACGCAGAGATAAATAATGATGGCGTTCAAGGGAGTCCATCATGGATAGCTAAGTTGCCTGGTACCTCACTGCTTGTCATATAGTAGGAGAAACTAATCGTATTTCACGTTACTACGTGTGTTCAGTGAACAATATACATAACATGTAGAGTAAAAAAGAGATGCAACAAGTGTACAACCTCTTTGGCGAAGCCATGTTCATCTCAGCATGATTGGGTTGGTCGGTGAGGATGGTCCGGCTGACTTGGCTGTCGGAGGAGGGGGAGAAGATCTTAGGCATCTTGACATGGAGCCCGGGGTACTGCTCCACTATGATGGAGGGTTTCGTCGTTGGAGAAGCTCCGATGAGTTGTACGACGCCGAGGCTGAAGCAGGACTGGAGAGACAATGTTAACCTGAGTGGAATTCTAATAGCATCTCCAATAGATGACGTAAAATACATAACCACAAAGTTCTAGATGTAAAATACATCAGCCGCTCATCTCTCAACTTAACTGTTGAAATTGAATTTAACTGACAAAACAGAACTTAACTGTCAAACTGAATTTTGCTGTGGAAACTGAATTTTACTGTCGAAACTAAATTTTACTATCGAAACTGAACGCACTAGCTAGTAGAAGAAAAGCAGCAGCAGCAACAACGCGTGCGAGAGCCGGTCGACTGAATTTTTCATCTCTGGCCAGTCGATTTTCCAGCCATTGGATACGAAATCAAGGGCCTGCAATTCAACTGAAACCTCCACCCCCCTGAGCCGCCAACCACCACCGACCAAACCGCCGCCCTCCGTCGCCCGCGGTTGGCGGTGCACTGCCCCGCCCTCCCCGAAACCACTCCCCACCACCGGTCCGCCGCCGCCCCGGCCATCCCTCTGAGGCCCCCCATGCCGAGCTTTTTCTCCGGCGATCCCCATGCCACCGCCCCACCACCGCTGACGACCACCACCCCCACCCTGAACCCTAAGATAGATAGTGGGGTACCTCTCCGGCGAGCCCCCCTCCCCGCTGCGGCTAGTTCTTCCTTAACTCCGGCGAGCCCCCCCACCCCCTGAAAATCGACTGACCCAAAAGTCGATTCAGTCGACTGAAGTGTAGCTAAATCGGAGCAGCATCGCAAGCAAGAGCAATAGTGAGAGCAGCAGCGTGAGAAAGAGCAAGAGCAAGAGCAAGAGCAAACCAAGAAGGGGACCGCGAGGAAGAGCAGAGCGGCAACGCTAGCGAGCGAGAGCTAAAGTAGCAACAGCTCCTATTGATGTGGATGTCGCCGCCGAGGGAGCGACGCCGTGGAGGAAGTGGACGGCGATGCCGCCGTGGATGGAGCTGTGCCGTGTCGACTCAGGACCGAGCACCGGCAGCACCATGAGATTGAATCAAGAAGAAAATGAGGCGATTAATGTACAACCTCTTTGGTGGCACCGATTAGGCCTCAACTTCATCCAAGGAAACGGTAATGATGATGCTCTTCCGGTTGTGCAGGTGAAGACGGCGGTGTGGGAATGGAGGTGGTGCGAAAGACAAGGGGAACATCGGGGCAGCGCCTTGGAGGTGGAGGACGGGGTGGCTGAACCGGTAGGACGACGAGATCGACGACAGATCCTCATCTAGTACGGTGGATGAGGGACGTTGAGGTGTTGCTGTGGACGACGTCGTCGGGGAAGAGGCTCCGGCTGGGTGGCGGACGGAGGAGGGTGTGGGGCTTCGCGGGTTTTCGCGGCCTCGGTATATGAATGGGTGGGCAGATGGGATGGGAGTGGGGAACCATGGCTTAGGGACATGCTTGTCCAAAATGTGGGGTAAGTTACGAAAGTACCCCCACCGATTTGGGCTGGGCGGTTCTTTCGGTTCAGGGGTATCACGGGCATTTTGCGTGTCGGGATTTCACAGGAGGTGGGAGTTTTCGCGTGCGTTGTAATTTTGGAATAGCAAGGCGTGGGTTGAGATGGAGGGAGTTGTCGGAGCACAATGAGACAAAGATATATCTTAAATATTTCGGGGTAACAAGGCGGGGGTTGAAATTTCTGGAAAAGCCCAACTTGTACTGTACCAAATCAATTTGCACTTCTGTGGACGAAAAAACAAAAAGAAATCAATTCACAACACACAAGAGAGTCTAGTCCTGTGTACTGTACCAAATCAATTCGCACTACAAATTGAAAGTGCTAGTGATCGACTAGAGGGGGGGTGAATAGGCGATTTTTATGAAAGTCTTCAAAACATGGAAGTTTCGAAGATAATCGATAGAAATAAACCTATTACCATGCACCGGAGAGTAGACTACACTAGGCAAGCCATATTCAAGTATTCAATGAAGTGAAAGCACAAAGACTAATAGCAGCTAGGCAGTATGGATCAAGATGGAAGATAGTATGAAGCCAATCAGAACAAGCAGTCACACAATGAAGACAAAAGGATAATGCAAACATGCAATGACTTCACAATGATTAACTGCAAATAAAGAGATGGGAAGGATAGAACCAGTGGCTCGTTGAACACAATGATTTGTTGGACCAGTTCCAGTTGCTGTGACAACTATACATCTGGTTAGGGAGGCTGAGATTTAACTCAGAAGACCGCGTCTTCACCTTATTCCCCTTGAGCTAAGGACACCCAGTCCTCGCCCAATCACTCTGGTAAGTCTTCAAGGTAGACTTCCAAACCTTCAGAGACTTCGTTCACCGGCGATCCACAATGACTCTTGGATGCTCAGAACGCGACGCCTAACCGGCTGGAGGATTCACAGTCCTCAAGTGTAATAAGTCTTTAGATCACACAGACAGGAAGACTTCAGTGATGCCTAACACTCTTTGGCTCTGGGTGTTTAGGGCTTTGTCCTCGCAAGGATTTCTCTCTCAAAGGCTTCGAGGTGGGTTGCTCTCAAATGACAAAAGCCGTGCACTAACTCTGAGCAGCCAACCAATTTATGGTGTAAGGGGTGGGATATTTATAGCCACTAGGCAACCCGACCTGATTTGTCCGAAATGACCCTGGGTCACTAAGGAACTAACACGTGTTCCAATGGTCAGATTTCAAACACACACGGCAACTTTACTTGGGCTACAAGCAAAGCTGACTTATCCAACTCTGGATAAGATTTGCTCTTATTGTGTTCGCTTGAAGACATAGGATTTTGGTTAAGCATCACTTCAGTCATTCTAACTGGTTCACTCGGACCCCACTTAACAGTACGGTGGTTCCTATGACTCAACAAAGAAGAAAAGGAAACAACGAAACAACTAAGTCTTCGCGCTCCATAGTCTTCACGCGATGTCTTCTCTTGTCATAGTCTTCAATGTGAATACCTTCACATACCACCTTTGTCTTCAATCTCTTCATACATTTTTAGGGGTCCTCTCCGGTAGGTAAACCAAATCAATGAGGGACTACTACCTGTGTTATCCTGTAATTCTCACAAATACATTAGTCCCTCAACCAGGTTTGTCATCAATACTCCAAAACCAACAAGGGTTGGCACTAGATGCACTTACAATCTCCCCCTTTTTGGTGATTGATGACAAACTGGTTGAAGTTTTCAACGGGGATAAAAGTAAGTGAAATTGTAAAGGATTAAGTATTGTCTTCGTAAGTAGCAGGAAGGCTCCCCCTGAAGATGTGCATATAAGTATTTTGCCTTTGAATGCAAATGCACATGGCGGGTTGTACTTGCGGAGCTCCTCTTCTACTTATGAAGACAATTCATCATGCATGAGAGGATATACCGAAGATAATGACATTCATAATGAAAAAAATGGACGTCTGCAAGATGACTTCGTGCGGAATTCATCGTCGCACATGCGGAATTTATCATTGCATCACATGGTGTCGAAAAGGTAGCAGACGACCAACAAGTTTAAGTGTTACAACTCAAAGACGAACCAAATGTGTCAAAAGCGAGAGTTGTAAGCACTTGGCAAAAGTAGCAAAAATAAAGCAACCACCCATATGGACCCTCTTGAAGACTATCAACTCATATGCTTCTCCCCCTTTTGTCAGTAATGACCAAAAAGGTTTGAAGACATAGAGCTTCTACTCGTTGCCATGAGGAGTAGGCGAAGCAGCAGGGTCGTCGTTGAGGTCCGGTGGTGCAGAAGAACTTGGTGCAGTGTCGATACGCGCTGAAGTTGGAGGTGGTGAGGTAGCATCATCTTGATCATCTATGACTCTGGCATTCACCGTTGCAGCTGAGGAAGAATAGTCAGAGTCTTCAAGTGAGGGAGTCCGATGCAAGTGAGCATTCCTTGGAGGAGTGGAGTCAAACTTGAATCTTTATGTGAAGGCATCGTCTTGAAGATCTGCTTCAGCAGTGAGTAATGTCAAACTCTTCCAAGACCTCCGACAGGTTTCATGTGTAACAAAGGCATTCTTGGTGGCAAGATTGCGAATGCGATTGACATCCACCAAGAGGCTTTGCATCTGACGCTTAAGCCAGTCATGATGCTTATCCTGTTTCTGATGTAGAGCGACGAGAAGCTCTCGATCATTGAGAACACGAGATCGCTTCCGAGGCCTTTGGGCAATGGTGCTTCCAGTGGCTTCAGTTTGAGTGTGAGGGGCACGAGTGTTGCCAGCCAAGGGATAAACACGAAAGACGGCCTAAACTCCTTCAATGGGCTGGGTGAAGCTTTGACGATCAACATTGTGAAGATAAATTGGATCCTTTGTAGGCTCTGGGTAAATAGCTTCAACAGACAGATCAACCTCTAGCAAGAATACAAGATGATTGCGCGCAGACGGCTGATAGTTGAAGGCAGAGTGAAGCTTGATAAGGCGCATTACCCATGGAGCATAGAACTTCAGACCAAATATGTCAGAGCCAGATGAAGCCAATTGCCTGATGAAGAAGTCTTGAGCATTGAAGCTTATGCCATTAAAGATATAGAAAACCAAAGTCTTCATTGCTCCTTCAAGCTTAGCTGCAGAGAGTGTCCTTTGACAAGCCATATAGTTTTTCCGATAATATGGTAAATAGTGCGGGGCAGATACTCTAGGTCTTCAACAAAGAATTCGGTTGGGTATTCAGCGTCGCATGGCAAAGGCTTCATCATGCTCAGCATTTGGCTCATGTTGGGTTCTGGCTTCTGGAAAATGCTCTCCAAAGCATTCTGGTGTTGTTGACAACCTGGTTCATAATATTTGCCAGGAGTGGGCAAGGCTGTAAGCTCAATGATCTCTTGGGCTTTAGCTTCATGATGAACATCTCCTGTCATCCACTCAAGGATCCAAGTCTTCGGATCCCTGTTGTATCCACGAATGTGGAGGGTAGCATAGAATTGAAGCACAAGTTCTTCATTCTAGTGTTCCTTGGCAGTCACAAAGTTGAGCAGACCCGCATCACAGAAGCAGTCAAGGGCTTCTTCAAGGCATGGCAGTCCAGCAATGGCTTCAAAATCAAGATGCATATGAGGGAAGATGCGTCCCTGATTGTACAAGATGCATGAATAATAGCTTCGCTGCTGATAACTCCAGAATCGGTCCAAAGAGATTCTTGGCCTTGTGTAGGGGTTCTTGTCACTTTTGAAGAATGTGTTGTGTGCCTTGAATCCATTCAGATTAAATGATCCTGGAGACGTTGCAGTACCTGGAAACCGTGGTAGCCTTGGCTTTGGCTTCTGGACCTGAGGCATGTGCTCCACATGATAGGCAAATTGAGGTCCGGGAGCAGGCGGAGGAACCAGAATTGCCCAGCAAACGGTCACAAGCTAACCATGATCATATGCTTGCTCGATGGTGTGTGGCCTGGGAGGTGGTACAGGAGCAGAAGCATTGGCTTCAAGCTGCAGATTTGCATCAGGTGCAGCGACATCTGGCACCACATTAGCTTCAGGCGCCACATTAGCTTCAGCCATGACAACGTCATTGGCTTTAGTGTTGATGTTGGTGGCCGCCGCAATATTGGTAACCTCCACTTCAGGAGCTAGAGGGTCGGACACGTTCTCCTTGAGAACAACTTCACGGTTGGACGGGGGTGTAGCAACTCTTTCTTCATGGTGTGGTTCTTCTTCTTCATCAGCTGATGCAACCGGAATATCTTCAGCCGCTTTGGCTTCAGATTTAGGGATGTTCGCAGTAGGAGAAGCTTCAGGAAAGACTTCGCGTGAAACAGATTGGCGCTCTTCTCCTTCTGGAACACTTGACAACGTGATGTGGGGCCTTAGTCCTTTGCGAAACCTGCGAAATGCTGGCGACGCCTATGGAGATGGAGTTGGTTGGGCCTCAAAGTCTTCATTGTCAATCACCGGAGTGGTGACCTGTGGTGGGGGAGTGACTGGTGTTTATTCATCACGAGGGAATTCTTGAGGGTGATCAGCCCATGAGTCATCCTGAGCAATTGGCGTCAATGGACGACCAATGCTGATGAGTTCGCTGTTCGTGAGAACAGGCGATGTTACCAAATTGTGCTCGACCTGAGGAAGGACTTCATCATCTTCAACATTGTCGTGAGGACCAATGTCTTCAGCTATGGTGGTGTCAACGGCTGGATTCTCTTCAGCTGGAGGAGCCTCTATGGAAGCAGGCTCATGAACTACCAAACAACGTTCTCGATGTGCAGAGGAAGGACGAGCAACATAAATTGGCTCGACAACAAGGGGCTCTGTGGAAGCAGCCCAATCTCTCTTCTTTGTCTTTCTCTTCTTCATTGGCAGAGCATCGTCAGTGGTGTGCTTGGTCTTACGCTTGCGGGCTTCGGCTTCAGCTGCCCTTGTTTTCTTGAGTTCTGAAGCCACTGTGGGGACCTTAGGCTTCGAGCCTATCATACTGGCCGGGAAGACAATGCGAGGTTCTTCCTGCCTTGATGCTTCTGGTTCGCCAACAGATGGCTTCTTCTTCTTCTTGGCAGCCATTCTGGGGTCGATGCCTGGTCGCCCCAAAGCCTTGCACTTTTCAGCTTCATTGTAGCCTTGAACACATTTGGCAGCAAGATTCTTCATGCGGTCACGAGAACCTTTTGCTTCTTCTCGTTTCTTGTGGAATGCCTCCTTGAACTCATGCATCATGACCTTGAAGTTTTGAATGTCTTCAACATTGAGCTTGGCCATGTGCTTCTTGAACTGAGCCTTTTCATAGTCAATTTTGTGCTTCAGCTCAACAATCTTCTGTGCAAGAGCCAGCTCAGGAGAAATGGCTCCGTGGAAGGAGACGCTGAGGCCAATCGGGAGCTGAAGATCATCAAAACGGATGTCTGGGCTGTCAAACCATTCATCAATAGACTTGTACAAGATTTCCACATCAAAGAGGGGAAGATCATTGAAGATTTCCGCCTCTTTCTTGCTCTTTATCAATTGCTCAAGAGCGTCATCGCCAAGATCGTCGTCGCTGGACAGATCAATGGCGTCATTCTCGTTTCTCAAAACAGCAGCTAAAGTCAGTGCTTGACTAGTGGGTTGCATGGGCTTTTTCAACTTGTCAGACTTGGAGATGCGTGAGAGATCTTCAGACTGCACATTGGCTTCATGAGGTGAAGTGGCCAGAGGCTTCGCCCGTAAGACTTTTGGTGCAGAGGGGGGTTTTAAAGCCTTTGGTTTCTTTTGCTTCACAGGCTTCGGTGGTGCAGGCGCTTCGTCAGAATCATCGTCATGTGCAGAGTGGTCCACAGCTGCCCCTTGAACCTAAATGTGAGTGATGAGACCTTCTAAGTTGTAGAAGGGCCCAATAAGATTGGGTTCAGCTTCGCGTGTGCAGTCAGCACGTGGTGCAAAGGGGCCTGGGTTGAAATCTAATCCCAAAGGCTTCTTGTTTTCCTTGGCCGAGTTCTTTGCAACTTGATAGTTGCGCTTGAAGAGATTATCTTCACGACATCATAACAGAGAGGATGGGTCGGCATTAGCAGGTTGAGGTCCACGAATCATGCAGGGGTAGAAGCCCTAAGCAATAGCTTCAGACTTCGACTTGGGCTGAACACCTTTGTATATTATATCTCCCCAAGGGCCCTTGATGGCATTCTTCTCAGCATATTCATCGATGACGAATCTGTACTTGAACCATTCCTCTGCCCAATGTCTTCGAATCCATTCGATTCAGTTCTTGCATTCTCCATAGGTTTCTTCTGGATCTGACTTGTATAACTCATAGAGATCCAGTGATAGGTCCTTAGTAGTGTTTCCACGGCGCTGTCTGCCACCCTTCTTGACTAATTTTTCAGTTTCCATGAAGTTTAGACTGAAAGGCTTCAACACTGTCAAAGTCTTCCGTCTACTGGTCAGACAGGAACTAGCTTCAGGAGAATTTATGTGACGCTGTAAGAACTCTGCAAATGAATGCAGACTATGAGAACCAAGGGATTCTCCCACGGACATGTACCTGTGACAGCATTAGAGATGCGAGGGAAGGGGAAGAGGTCATATGCATTCTCAGAAGATTTTGAAGATAAATCAGTTTTAGAAGACTTTGACATCATAGTGCGAAGACATTCACTCATATGTAGAGAGCTAGTTCTAGATTTGTATGAATCCACGAATAAGTACAAGTGAGGAATCTAACTACTTTGTGAAGCATAAGTGAACATAGTAGGCATGCTATGAGATGCAGAACGAGATAGATCCAGCTTTGTAGGAACAGAAACCACTTGTGGTTGAAAAGGATGAATCTTATCGGATCAAAAAGACTAAAAAAAGAGTTTTTATTTACCACTCGAGGAACTGCTAGACAGAGTAGGAGATGAAGCCGAGCAGTTCGATCTTCCGTGCCCTAACTTGGCGACGGAGGACACCTATGGCGACGGCGGAGAAGACGATGTCCACGGCCGGCGTGATGACGACGTCGGTGAGGTCGCGGCAGCTAAGCGCTTCGTCGCCGGCGTCGTCGAGGGCTAGCGGTGGCGCTAGGGTTTGTGCGAGAGTGGAAGAAGAGATAATGACTGGGGTGAGGCGTGTAATTATAGGGACAGGGACGACACAACATTATTACGCAGGTGCCCCTGGCGGTTCACATCTGAAGGACACGTGGCGATCATGCAACACATTGGAGGTTGTTCCACATTCCCACGCACGCCTGGATTGTCGGGTGGTCGTTCCCGCTTCTCCGGGTTTCAGGTAAAAAGGATTGAGCATTTAAAATAGATTTAATGTTTGTCTCTGTATCTTCTACTGACAAGGATGCAGCGAAGACATTCGACAATTTCAATAGAATGCATATGATTTGGATAGATAGACTTAAGACGGGAGCATAGAAAGGTCAGGGTCCGATCACATTCACTTAGTTCAAAAGATTCAACTAGAAGACATAGCTATAAGTGAATGCTGTAGAGGACATAAACCAAATCAGTGTATTGAAGATAAACATGAAGCCATGTTAACAATGAAGACAAACAAAATGCGAGGACTTTGCAAATGTAACGCCAACAGAAAGTATTCCAAACAATAGTTTGGTGGTGGCGTTACCCACCGTATAGGAAGTATTAGACCCAGACACGGCGCACAATTATCATGGCGCTGCGAAGTCAAATTCCGCATTAATGTATTCACACTTAGAGTGTAAGTCTTCATTGGTTGAAGATATACGTTACTTCATGTGTTTGCACATCTAAGTCATCAACATGCATAAGTGTTAGGATGTGTGCATGATCACATGACATTTGAGGATTCCAAGATATTTAGCTCACACCGCAACTTGCAAAACCTTTTCTCATCCAAGGGCTTTGTGAAGATATCTGCCAGCTACTCTTCAGTGTTGACGTGAATGATATCAATATCTTCCTTCATGACATGATCTCTGAGAAAGTGATGACGGATCTGAATGTGCTTTGTCTTCGAGTGTTGAACTAGGTTGTTGGCGATCTTGATGGCGCTTTGATTGTCGCAGTAGAGTGGCACTTGCTTAAGATGAATGCCATAGTCTTTTAGTGTCTGGTTCATCCATAGAAGCTAAGCGCAGCAAGATCCAGCAACAATGTATTCAGATTCAGAAGTGGAGAGAGATACACAGTTCTGCTTCTTTGAAGACCAACACACAAGTGATCGTCCCAGAAAGTGACATGTGCCTGATGTAGACTTGCGATCCACCTTGTCACCAGCATAATCAGCATCCGAGAATCCAACTAAATCAAACTCTGAGCCCTTTGGATACCATAATCCTAGTGTTGGGGTGTAAGCCAAATATCGAAGAATTCGCTTCACAGCTAAGTGATCCTTTGGTGCCGCTTGGAATCGGGCACACATGCAAACACTAAGCATGATATCTGGCCTAGATGCACATAAATAAAGCAAAGAACCAATCATCGAGCGGTATACCTTTTGATCGAACTCTTTACCATTGGCGTCAGAATCTAGATGACTCTTGGTAGGCATTGGCGTCGTATAACCTTTGCAGTCTTGCATTCCAAACTTCTTCAGGCAATCTTTGAGGTATTTCTCTTGAGATATGAAGATGCCATTGCGTTGCTGCCGTATTTGAAGACCAAGGAAGAACTTTAGCTCAGCCATCATGGACATCTGATAATGCTCTTGCATCATGTATCCAAACTCATCACTGTATTTCTGATTGGTGCAGCCGAAGATAATTTCATCCACATATATTTGGCACACAAACAGTTCACCAACATATGTCTTTGTAAAGAGTGTGGGATCCAGGGAACCAGGTTTGAAACCTTTGCTCTTTAGGAAGTCCTTGAGTGTGTCATACCAAGCACGAGGGGCTTGTTTGAGGCCATACAGTGCCTTGTTGAGCTTGTAAACCATGTCAGGGTGTTTTGGATCTTCAAAGCCAGGCGGTTGTGCAACATACACTTCTTCTTCAATCTTGCCATTGAGAAACATACTCTTCACATCCATTTGATACAGAAGGATGTTATGATGATTTGCATAGGCTAGCAATATGCGTATAGCTTCAAGCCTAGCCACATGAGCAAATGTTTCATCAAAGTCAATTCCTTCAACTTGAGTGTATCCTTGAGCAACTAGACGAGACTTGTTTCTGACAACTTTACCATGCTCATCTTGCTTGTTGCGATATATCCATTTAGTGCCTATGATGTTGTGTTTACAAGGATCAGGACGCTTGACCAGTTCCCATACATTATTTAGCTCAAACTGTTGAAGCTCTTCTTGCATAGCTTGAATCCATTCAGGTTCCATGAAGGCTTCATCAACTTTCTTGGGTTCTAATATTGAGACGGATGCAAAGTGTCCACAGAAATTTGCTAGTTGTGTTGCCCTTGATCGAGGGAGTGGACAGGGTGCATTGATGCTATCGATTATCTTCTCAATTTGTACTTCATTTGCAACACGAGGATGAACTGGACGAAGATTTTGCTCTTGTTGTTCATTGTCATCGTTTGAAGGATTGTCTTCAGGCTGAGCATTATCTTCAGATTAATTAGGTGCAGAGATGATAAGTTCCTCTTCAGGCTGTACTTTAGACGATATGATTTCTCCAGTTCCATAAGCTTGATGGATTCACTGGGTGGAATTTCATCTAGCACATTTGGCAGGTGCTCTCTTTGCGAGCCGTTAGTCTCATCGAACCGCACATCCACAGTTTCAACCACTTTATAGTGAAAGAGGTTGAAGACTCTGTAGGAGTGCGAATCCTTTCCGTAACCAAGCATAAAACCTTCATGTGCTTTCCGTGAAAATTTTGAAGTGTGATGTGGATCCTTGATCCAGCACCTCGCACCAAATACTCTAAAATAACTGACGATTGGCTTCTTACCAGTGAGGAGTTCATAGGATGTTTTCTTCAGAAGCTTGTGAAGATAAACACGGTTGATGACATGGCATGCAGTATCAGTAGCTTCAGGCCAGAACTTCCTTGGAGTTTTGTATTCATCGAGAATCGTCTGAGCCATCTCAATGAGTGTTCTGTTCTTGCGTTCCATGATGCCATTCTGCTGAGGCGTGTACGGAGCTGAGAACTCATGAGTGATGCCCAATGTATCAAGATAAGTGTCAAGGATGGTGTTCTTGAATTCAGTGCCATTGTCACTTCGGATGTGCTTGATCTTAACGCCATAGTTTTTCATGACTCGATTGGCGAAACGTCTGAAGACATCCCGCACTTCAGTCTTGTAGAGGATTATATGCACCCATGTATATCTTGAATAATCATCAACAATGAAGAAGCCATAGAGACAAGCAGTAGTAGTAAGGGTTGAGTAGTGAGTAGGGCCGAAGAGGTCCATGTGTAGCAGTTCGAAGGGTTGAGTCGTTGTCATGATTGTCTTCGAGGGATGCTTGGCCCTCGTCATCTTTCCAGCTTCGTAGGCACCGCATAAGTGATCCTTCTTGAACTTGACGCCCTCGATGCCTATGACGTGCTTCTTCTTTGCAAGAGTGTGCAAGTTCCTCATGCCAGCATGCCCTAGCCTCCAATGCTAGAGCCAGCATTCTGAAGCTTTTGCAAGAAGACATACTGCAAGCTGTGGTCCTGCTGAGAAATCTACCATGTACAAATCATCTTTCCGATACCCTTCAAAGACTAGAGACTTGTCAGATTCCATTAGAACTAGGCAACGATATTTTCCAAATGTCACAATCATGTTCAAATCGCAAAGCATTGAGACGGACATTAAGTTGAAACCAAGGGATTCAACAAGCATCACTTTATCCATGTGCTGATCCTTTGAGATTGCAACTCTACCTAGACCCAATACCTTGCTTTTGCAAGTATCAGCAAATGTGATGTGACTTTTGTCAGATGGACGTAGAGTTGAGTCCATGAGAAGACTTCGCTTGCCAGTCATGTGATTAGTACATCCACTATCCATAATCCATTCTGAAGCAGCTGGTCTCATACCCTATAGTGCAGTTAGGGGGATAGGCTTCACGGAGAGAATTGTGAAGCATAAACATTTGACGAGCAAGTGGATTATGAAAGCTTAGATCGAGGTTAGGACTGATAGGGCAAGTAGCAAGCGACTCAGGAACAAAATACATAATAAGACCATTTGGGCATTTGATCTTGCGCCCTACAAGATGTTTAAGGTCCCCAGCAATAGCTTCAGATGCATTTGATTTTTGGTTGGAGACCTTTCCCTACAAAAGAGAGTTAAGCTTTCTTAGCCACCCACATCTTCAAGGGTGGCTTCGAAGCAATGAGTCTAAGTGCAACATCTGAGAACTTTGGCTTTGAAGCAATAGCAAATAGTCTTGCAGGTGGAGAATAGTACTCATAAGAATAAGCAGAGTAGTTCTGGGTCTTATGAACATGGAGGTTTGATGAAACACGCTCGTATTCATAGTCCTGAGTGCGGTTTCCCTGCAAAACATTTGCGTTAGTGCGACTCAGGTGAGTCCTCTGTCTGTATGAAGCCTTTGGACCATATGAAGCCTGTGGTCTGGGGTTTGTCTTCTTCACTTGTGGTGTCATGACGACATTGACAAGAAGATTCTCCAGACACTTTTTCGGTACCCAGACTTTCTTCATAGGTGGCCCATTCCTGCAGTTAGTACCAATATACCTGGAAAACACTTAACCATTCTGATTTTTAAATAGTCTATAGTTTGCATCAAAGGATTCATCAATGATGATGGGATTAGCACAAGTGAAGCCAGATAGGGTGGATGGATCCACTGAAGGTTCCTTTGCAGCAACCCATGTGGTTTTGGGGTACTGCTTAGGTTTCCAATAAGAGCCATCAGCATTCATTTTCCTTTCGAACCCAACACCCTCTTTCCTAGGGTTTCGGTTCAGGATCTGCCTTTTGAGGACATCACATAGTGGCTGATGCCCTTTGAGACTTTTGTACATCCCTGTTTCAAGCAATGTCTTCAACCTAGCATTTTCATCAGCAATAGCGGTGGTATCCTCAGCAGAGGGGTTAGTTACCACATCAACAGTTCAAGATATTGCAACAGTAGCAGCAGTAGAACATCCAGCAACAGAAGTAGCATTGTCACGCTCAATGCATTTAAGACATGGTGGTTCAAATCCTTCCTGAGTGGAACTGATCTGTTTGGCGCGAAGTGACTCATTTTCCTCTTGAAGATCTTCATGAGCCGCTCTCAATTTCTCAAGATCTTGCTTCCTTTGAAGATAATCATAGGAAAGCTTTTCATGAGTTGTTGAGAGCGTTTCATGACGACTTTCTAGTTCCTCATACTTAACATGAAGATTTTTTATGTCTTCAATTAAGGACTGAGATTGAGTCATTTCAGTGTATAACAGATCATCACTTTTGTCTAACAGTTTTTAAATATGTTCCATAGCTTTCTATTGTTCAGTTGCAATTTCAGCAACTGTTTTGTAGCCGGGTTTGGAACCACAATCAGAGTCATCTTTACTAGATGTTTGGTAGTGAGTAGTGTGTGAGTTTACCTTGGCACCGCGTGCCATGAAGCAGTAGGTGGGAGCGGAGTTGTCCTTATCATCAGCATCGGCGTCGGTGACGAAGTCATTGTCTTCAGAGTTGAAGATGGACTTGGCAACGTAGGCTGTAGCCAGACTCGCAACACCAGAATCGGGCTCCTCCTCAGACTCCACCTCCACCTCCTTAGAAGTAGACTCCTCCTCTGAATCCATTTCCTTGCCAACAAACGCACGAGCCTTGCCAGATGAGCTCTTCTTGTGTGATGAAGACTTTGAGGAAGAAGACTTAGAGTATTTCTTCTTCTTCTTCTTGTCGTCAGAATCATATTCCTTGCTCTTCTTCTTCGTGTTGTTCTCATTGTCCCACTGCGGACACTCAGATATGTAGTGACCAGGTTTCTTGCACTTGTGGCATGTTCTCTTCTTGTAGTCATGAGCAGAAGCTTCATCATTCCTTGAGCTTGATCGTGAAGACTTTCTGAAGCCTTTCTTCTTGGTGAATTTTTGGAACTTCTTCACAAGCATAGCAAGCTCCTTTCCAATGTCTTCAGGATCATCAGAATTGCAGTCAGATCCTTCTTGAGATGAGGAGACAGCTTTTGCCTTCAAGGCCCAAGTTCGGCCATAGTTGGGACCGTAGATATCTCTTTTCTCAAAAAGCTGGAACTCATGTGTGTTGAGCCTTTCAAGTATGTCAGAAGGATCGAGTGTCTTGAAGTCTGGGCGTTCTTGAATCATCAGGGCTAGGGTGTCAAATGAGCTGTCTAGTGATCTTAGGAGTGTCTTGACGATTTCATGCTTGGTGATCTCAGTAGCGCCGAGAGCTTGAAGCTCATTTGTGATGTTAGTAAGGCGATCAAACGTGAGCTGAACATTATCATTGTCATTTCTCTTGAAGCGGTTGAAGAGGTTGCAAAGGACACTGATCCTTTGATCTCTTTGGGTTGAGACGCCTTCGTTGACCTTGGAGAGCCAGTCCCAGACTAGCTTAGACGTTTCCAGAGCACTCACACGGCCATACTGCCCTTTGGTCACATGACCACAGATGATGTTCTTGGTAGTGGAGTCCAGTTGAACGAACTTCTTGACATCAGCAGCGGTGACACCTTAACCAGCCTTGGGAACGCCATTCTTGACGACATACCAGAGGTCGACATCAATGGCTTCAAGATGCATGCACATCTTATTCTTCCAGTAGGGATATTCAGTTCCATCGAAGATGGGGCACGCAACGGAGACTTTGATTATCCCTGCAGTCGACATAGCTAAAACTCCAGGTGGTTAAACCGAATCACACAGAACAAGGGAGTACCTTGCTCTGATAACAATTGAAAGTGCTAGTGATCGACTAGAGGGGGGGGGAATAGGCGATTTTTATGAAAGTCTTCAAAACATGGAAGTTTCGAAGAAAAACGATAGAAATAAACCAATTAACATGCAACGGAGAGTAGACTACACTAGGCAAGCCATAGTCAAGTATTCAATGAAGTGAAAGCACAAAGACTAATAGCAGCTAGGCAGTATGGATCAAGATGGAAGATAGTATGAAGCCAATCAGAACAAGCAGTCACACAGTGAAGACAAAAGGATAATGCAAACAGGCAATGACTTCACAAGGATTAACTGCAAATAAAGAGATGGGAAGGATAGAACCAGTGGCTCGTTGAAGACAATGATTTGTTGGACCAGTTCTAGTTGCTGTGACAACTGTACATCTGGTTAGGGAGGCTGAGATTTAACTCAGTAGACCGTGTCTTCACCTTATTCCCCTTGAGCTAAGGACACCCAGTCCTCGCCCAATCACTCTGGTAAGTCTTCAAGGTAGACTTCCAAACCTTCACAGACTTCGTTCACCGGCGATCCACAATGACTCTTGGATGCTCAGAACGCGACGCCTAACCGGCTGGAGCATTCACAGTCCTCAAGTGTAATAAGTCTTCAGATCACACAGACATGAAGACTTCAGTGATGCCTAACACTCTTTAGCTCTGGGTGTTTAGGTCTTTGTCCTCGCAAAGATTTCTCTCTCAAAGGCTTCGAGGTGGGTTGCTCTCAAACGACAAAAGCCGTGCACTAACTCTGAGCAGCCAACCAATTTATGGTGTAAGAGGTGGGCTATTTATAGCCACTAGGCAACCCGACCTGATTTGTGCGAAATGACCCTAGGTCACTAAGGAACTAACACGTGTTCGAATGGTCAGATTTCAAACACACACAGCAACTTTACTTAGGCGACAAGCAAAGCTGACTTATCCAGCTCTGGATAAGATTTGCTCTCATTGTCTTCGCTCGAAGACAAATGATTTTGGTTAAGCATCACTTCAGTCATTCTGACTGGTTCACTTGGACCCCACTTAACACTACGGTGGTTCCTATGACTCAACAAAGAAGAAAAGGAAACAACGAAACAACTAAGTCTTCGCGCTCCATAGTCTTCACGCGAAGTCTTCTCTTGTCATAGTCTTCAATGTGAATACCTTCACATACCACCTTTGTCTTCAATGTCTTCATACATTTTTAGGGGTCCTCTCCGGTAGGTAAACCGAATCAATGAGGGACTACTACCTGTGTTATCCTGCAATTCTCACAAACACATTAGTCCCTCAACCAGGTTTGTCGTCAATACTCCAAAACCAACTAGGGGTGGCACTAGATGCACTTACAAAATGTCATTGAAAACTTTGAATTCATGTTATGTTCAATTAAAATATTTCATTACGTGTATAATGCATGCAACCTGCTACTCAAATGAACATTTTAATGTATTCCAAATGTATATACTACCGCTTCAATATGAACTAAATTTGAATTCGTTTCTCTATTTGAATATGATCTACAGTAATGATTGTTGTGAAGTCAAACCATTTGAATTCGTTTCTCTATTTTAATAAGATCTACAATCATCATTATTGTCAAGTTAAACTATTGTTGTGTATTATCTTCATAGCACACCACATGATTACTCTCGAGTTAGATATAAACTATGTGTACTATATGAACTCGAACTCGATTTTTGAATCCACTTTATGTTGATTTCAAATCACAGTACATTTCAAGCTCTAGCTAGATCTTCATAATCTAAACCATGTATCATATGCATAATGTGTTTATCACATAATGTATGGTGCCGCGCCCCCTACGCCTACAAATATTTGGATGTGAGTTGAAAACACCACACATTACCACAAATTCAAATAAAGATGAGATTGTTTGATATATAGTATTGTTTAGATTGTTGGATATTTAGTTGTAAGCTGCAAACGCCACACATTGTCAAAAATTCGAATAAAATGTGAGATTGTTCGATATATTGTATGGTTTAGATTGTTTGACATTTAGTTTTGAGTTGCAAACGCCATGCATTATCACATTATGGTATAACATGTGCAAAACCACATCACACGTATCACCGCTATATTCATGCACGCATATGTTTATAACACTATGATCTCCTATTCAAATATACGTATCTATGTTGATATCAAATTATGATCTTTGTTAGTCTCTTACACCCACACAATCCTCTAACCTTTCACTACTAGGGAAAAGCTTATACGCAGGAGCTCACCAGTAGCACTTTTTACAACAAAGCGCTGCTGCTAAATAACGGTAGCGCTTGTGCCCGAGGAGCGTTGCTACTATACATATATCAGTAGCGCTTTTTCTACAAAACACACTGCTACTGTAATTGCCATAACCGTTGCAGGCCATGTAGGCATACTAGTAGTGCTCATAAGCAAAAAGCACTACTGCTTTTGTACATAGAAATAGCGCTACTGCTAAATAGCAGTAGCGGTGTGTTCTTAATAGTGCTAATACTACGCTTACCTTATCCACACCCGCACATCCCTCTCACTCTCCCCTCACACACACTCACTCGCCCACCGTACTACTCCGCCGCCCGCTGTCGCCCGCCGTCACCCCCAAGGTATGTGCCTCCTTCCCTCCCTCCTCCTTTCGCTGCCCTCCTCTCTCCCTCCTCCCACGGCCGTCCTGTAGCGCCGACGGCCGTCGCTCCTCCCTCCTCTCCCTTGTCCGACCGCCGCCCTCTTGCCTACTCCGTCCTCTCTCCTCCCTTCGTCCCCAACCGCCCAAAGCCCTCACTCCTCCATCTTCCTCCTCCTCCCACTGCCCTCCTCTCTTAAAAATTTAGGTATAAAAATTTTTAGTAAAAGAATTTAGTAGTAGAAAATGTTAGGTAGAGAAATATATTATGCTATGTGAGATTATTTTAGTTAATGTACGTTTTTTCAATAGAATTGAAAAAAATAAGTAAACGCAGGTCTTTTGAATAGAATAGGAATTTTTCTAAGTTATGGGAAATTAGTGCATTTTTCTATGGTTCAAGAAGTAGACAGTAGGTAAAAAATGAGGATAATAATGTTCTTAGGGTTTAGGAAACAAATTGCAGACACTTGAAAATTTAATTTGGAATCAAATTGGATATTTACTTGATAGCTTATGGAGTTCCACTAAGTCCTAAGATGACAATAATAATGTTTTTGTTTATATTTTGTTTTTGCAGAAATCAAGGAGCCCCTGCAACATCCCCACTGTCGCCCCCGTCACCGACCCCCTCCGACCTCGATTGAGGTGAGAGCAGCCACCCCGTGTTTTTAGTAAGTGTTTATATAATTAGTTAGCAAATTAATAGAACTAGTTAAACTAGTTTATTTTTAGTAAGTACTAGTTTATTTTATTTATAGTAAGTGCTTAGTTGAACTAGTTGAATTAATAAAACTAGTTTATTTTTAGTAAGATAATTTAGGTATATGAGATTTGATGATCTAATTAAAATTTTACTATAGAACTAGTTTATTTTTAGTAAGAAAATTAATAGAACTATTTTATTTTTTTAGTTAAACCAATTATTCCCGCATCGGCGTCGACGAAGCCTATCCCGCATCCTCGTCGTAGACTCGGCGGAGGAGGCCTGGGCTTGGTGAGGAACCATGTCCGGGACTGGGCTCCGCCGGGCTGGTACTGGGAGGTGCTACCTTCAGGGGGGTAGCTTGGTGAGGAGCCAGCCCGTCGTTGATCCGAACCTTCTTTGGTGGCGGTCGGGTGGGCCAGTGATGGTGCGGAGGCTTGAGGACCCCGCGGAGGTGGTACGTCACCGTGTCAGCGAGGAGAACGAGCATGTCCGTCGCTACATGGTTGCGTTGGAGGGCAGGTTCTTCAGGGATCTCACTGGAGCTATGATCCTGTGATGGTTCCTTCTCTTTGGGTGTCCACCGCCCGTGCCGATACCCGTCGTTCGATACGGTTTTAGCTGCATTAGTGATGTTATATGTATGATACTATTCGAGATCTATTAGTGATAATATTCGACGATGTACGGACGAAAGAGATGGTTTAGTTTTTCTTATTGAATGAATGCTAATTTGAATACTAATTTATTTTATGATTTGGTTTTGCTTATTGAATGCTCAAATTGGAAAACTACTCCATCAAGTTTGAATGCTCATATGATGTAGATATAAACATGTATATCTTGTGTTGCTCAAATAGGATATGTGCTTGCCCAAGTGGCCGGCCATGTTTGTAGGTTACACCTCCTATAGTGGCCTATGTTTTGCCGGAGTGTTGATTAATTTCCGTTCCGGCAAATTTCAGGTGCTCGATATGTCCTTTTTTAGCAAAGGTCATGCCGGATTTTTTCGTGAATTCTGGCATGACTTGTGCTAGAATATGCAGGAAATATCGAGTGGCCTGGATTTTCTCAAAAAAATAATTAAATGACATTTCGGGTTGACTTTAAGTCTGTCGAGGCTCCATCACCGAAGGTCGAAAAATCAGTGAGGGAGTGTATCCACCATATATGAGAGAGGACGAAGAAGCCCGACTATTGTCATGGGGGTCGTTTTTCCTACTTCTCCTTGTGCTAGACCTTTGTTATGCACTAGGGGAAGGAGGAATAATGACCATCAACGACGGTCGAAAAATCTATGAGGGAGTGTATCCACCATATATAAGAGAGGATGAAGAATCCCGACTATTGTCGGGGGGTCGTTTCTCCTTCTTCTCCTTCTTCTCCAGGAGACTTTCGATGTTGAAATGGTACGCAACGACGAGAACTGTTTTTTCGTAATTAAGCATGAATTCAACTATTTCAACGTGTAGTTTTCATCTTTTACAATTTGAGTAGCTTATCCCATGCCATGCAAGACGCTATGTCTTGGAGAGGATGGGTTTTGGAGACCATGAAAATTTCGAAACAAAGAAAATTCACCTAAGGACCCATCATGATGTGGATTTTGAAGTAAATCTGTATAATTCTAAGAGCGTAACCCATTTTGGTTGCAAAAATTGGGAAGCACTTTGCAAGATGTATGGTTTTTATGAGGGTATGCTTGTCACCATGGATCTTGGTGATCCTGACAACGACCAAGACAATATGGACATTTGGGTCCTTGTTGATACGCTTCCAATTCTACCGCTATGTGAGTTTCTCAAACATAGTTATTAACTAATTTATATTGTTCATTTCAAAATAGTTGACAGCTTGTTTCCATTGACAGATTATTTTCATTGTTCAAACAATGTGCAGAACATGGTAGACAGAACCTACTGCACTGATGGCTCTCAGTTAACTTATCAGGAGAAAAATCATCTGGTCGCATTTTGTACTGATCTTGAGAATTACAATATCTATTATAAAACTCCTCGACATTATGGTCAATACGTGCCACTAGTGCACGTGTTGAACTACGGTAACATCCATGGAGATGCCATCGTAAGATTTTTTTAGTATTACGACATCCATGCATCTTTTGCATAAATTCTTTTAAAACTTAACTACATTGCTAACTACGAAGTTATTACTATGTTTTTCAACAGAAAATCCTGAATGATTTTGTGCCTCATCTGATGTATCAGAATGGTCGCCTTGATGTTTTGAACATATGACCAGGTCATCCTACGAATCTCACCTGTCCATATTGGATTTCTAAAAGAAGTGGAGACATGAAAATTAAAGAATGGAAAAAATGTATGGACAGTCGTAAGGAGGTACTTGGAAGCAACATTGTGCGAAAGGCAAGAATTGAGGACAGGATAATCTCCATTCTCCATAACTGAGAGTTAGGGGCTATCTTCTTTTATGCTATTTTACCTAAGAGAAGGTAGTATGCCCTAGTTAATAATACTCATCATGTGCTAAGAACAACTAAGTAGGATTGGTTAGATGACTATGATGATGATGTGGTATCGAGTAGAAGTTGTATGATTGATGATGATGAGTATAACTTATTATTATGATACCAATGATGAGTTATTTATTACTATGATCGATGATGCATGATGCTACGTTGTTATATGAGCATGATTACTTATTATATATAACAGTGGGTGAAATGAACCTGGATTAGATTCAAGTGAAGCCAACATGTGGTGCACATCGAAAGTACTACTAATCCAAACTAGATCAAGTTTGGATTAGAGTAGTACTTTCGACATGCACCACATGTTGCCTCCACTTGAATCTACTCCACATTCATTTCACCCACTATTATATATAATAAGTAATCATGGTCATAAAATCATATGATGAAAGTACTGTATATAAAACCACACAATGAAAATAAGCTGTATTTTTAAAAATACAGGAAAATTTAGCAGCAACGCTTTTTAGAACAAGCGCTACTGCTACTTACAAGTGGCAGTAGCGCTGTCCAAAGGAAAGCGCTACTGCTAACTAGGTATAGCAGTAGCGCTCCCTTTCCAGCGCTACTTCTACTAGTTAGCTGTAGCGCCTTAGTGGTAGCGCTGGACCCAACGCTACTACTATGCATATTTCAAGCGCTACTACTAGGGTTTTCCCAAGTAGTGTTTGTAGCTAGCACTAACTTTCTCTCATGCATGCACACGCCCTCCTTGCCCTCCCCCTCCCTCAGCATTTCTATCCATCCCGCACATTCATTTTTTTTCTTTAGGTCGTTCTCCCACAGTCTCCACAACTCCTTTCCGACACACACTGATCGATAAACCTCTCCAGCATCTGCCTACAACATATGTACACACGCACCTTCCATCTCCTCCTTTCTGTGTCCATGCCTCATGTCTCTCATACGGTCCCACACACGTGTAAACTCTCGCCCCTCTTTTCATCGATCTCACAACTGCACACTCCTCCCCTATCTAGCTAGTAGCTCGGCCTCTCGCACCAGCTCCTACCTCCATTCTCTCTGTCTATCCATCTTGCTGGGCCTTATTTGCCTCTAACAAATGGATGTACACCAACCGATCTCCTGCTATACATATAGCTAGCTAGGTCCTTATAACTCGTTTTTCCCCACTCGTCGATCGATCTACCTCATTAGTTATGTCTCTCCCTTCCTCCGACAAACAACAATTGATCTACCGATCTAGTTAGGTTTGCTTAGCAAACACATGGTTCCCCTTCATCATCCATGCATGCATCCCAACAGATCTATCATGCATAGGCACACACAGAAACACATCCCCACTCTTATTGATAATATTGTAGTTCTACCCTTAGTTTGTCTAGTAGGCCTCTCCCACCATCTTCGAGAAGAAACTCCATCACCCATCCAGCACTCTACCCATCTCCCTCCCTCTCTCTCTCCTCTCTCTCTCTCTGTCCCAACCTATTTCCCGTCCTTCAGTTATGTATGGATCTCGACCCATCTCCCTCAACACATAGCTGGGTCTCTCCTTCTCAACACATATATGAGTCGTTCTACCTCTCTAGTTAGGCCTCTGCCTCATGGACCGAACCCTTCTTGGCCTACCTCAACAGGTCAGAGCTCCCTGAGGACCAGAATGAGGCTCGCTGCATTGTTCGGCGTTCAAAGGCCTATAAAGTCCACGAAGGAGAACTCTATAAGAAAAGAGCTACCGGAGTACTCCAAAGATGTATCTTTGAGGAGGAGGGGCGGCAGCTCTTGGCTAAGATTCATGCCAGTCTCGGTGGTCACCACGTCACAGCTCGGGCCCTTGTAAGCAAGGCCTTCCGTATAGGCTTCTACTGGCCGACGGCCCGAGCAGATGCACAGGACCTCGTCCAACGGTGCGTCGGATGCCAACTTTTCGCCAACCAAAGCCATATGCCACCCACTGCTCTACAAACAATCCCCATCACTTGGCCTTACGCGGTTTGGTGGCTTGACATGGTTGGACCCCTTAAAGGAGGCAGCCATAAGAAAAAAATATCTGCTAGTCATGGTAGATAAGTTCACTTAGTGGATAGAGGCCAAACCAGTTAAAACGGCCGAAGCCGGACTAGTGATAGACTTTATATCCGGCGTTGTGCACCGTTATGGTGTCCCACACAAAATCATCACTGACAACAGCTCTAACTTTACAGCCGATGAGGTGAAATCCTGGTGCACTAATCTAGGCATTAAGCTCGATTAGGCCTCTGTCTATCATCCGCAAACAAATGGTCAAGTCGAATGAGCCAATGGTCTTATTATGAGCGGCATCAAACCCAGGCTAGTGCGGTCTTTGAAACAATCAGACAAGCACTGGGTTGAGGAGCTCGACTCCGTAGTCTGGGGCTACGGACCACGCCCAATAGCACTACCGGATATACACCTTTCTTCATGGTGTATGACGCAGAGGCTGTGTTACCCCGTGACATACATGACTCACCTCGAGTGCACATGTACGAAGAGAGAGAGGCCGAGCTCGATCGGCAGGACAACTTAGATGCCTTGGTGGAGGAGGTGCGCGATGTTGCAAAAGCCCGTTCCGCATATTATCAACAGTAGGATCGCAGATATCAAAGCGGAGAAGTACGGGCCAAGACTTACAATGTTGGCGAACTCACTCTACGCTTGCCAGAGAAGAAAAAGGACAAAATCAAGCCCAAATGGGAGGTCCTTCATCATTGATGAAGTTCTCATTGGAGGAGCATACCGCCTGCGTGATGCATCAAATAACCGCCTTGAACCAAACCCCTGGAATGTGGCCAGACTTCGCCGAACCCTTCGTTTGCTTCCTCCTCCCTGTTGCTTACATTTTTTATCCTCTCTTTTCACCCTCTTTTTTAGCCTGAAAGCTTTCGTGTGACTACAACTATACACCTGTAGCGTACACATTGTCAAATGTGTATGTCCATTATACCTGGGGCCTTCTCGCACAGAAGCTTATTACCATTGTTTCCCGAGCGTCAAGCTCATTACATATGTGTTTTCCTCATATGTGTCTTTTCTTTGCCCTTATATGCATCGATATGACTTAAGTTTTGGCGAAGCTGGGTTGCCTGGCTCCTCTGCTTACGCCCTATGTTCTCGTTAGTTCGGCTAGGGCATAAAGGGAGCACCTCTGCGATTGTTACTGCCGGGTCATCTGGATGTGTACCTCAGACTGGGTGAAGCCGAAAGCTAGCGTTCTTAAGGGAATATTCGGTCGGTGGACTAAAGATGTTTTACATTTCTTCCACTAGAACCGCCATATGTTACCTATACTCTGACGTTTTTGATCACAGCTCGGACATGCTTATTAACGCATGCACACCCAGGGAAAGGAACCCTTAACAGAACTATTTTCTCTGGAAGATGTTTCTTACAATCACAATGTAATATAACATAGCTAGCCGGATATAACTTGTCTGTTCAAGCAACTATGACCCCTATGCCTAGTTTCCAAGCATACCCCGGTTAATTTTTACCGCTTGAGTATTCGGAAACACTCCGCACCTTTGGGTCCAGAGGTCGAAGCGAAAAGGTCGGCCATGACAATCGTTTTTACAATCTGGCTAAGAACAAATATATTAAGGAAAGTACATAGTCACTTGGACTCAAAAACTTCCTCCTCTATGCCATCCAACAGGCTGTCTAGCCTACAATCCTGTTGGGAATACTTGGCAGCTACTTCTTCTTGGTCATATACCAAACTAACGGGAATTTCTTTCCCATATGACCCTAGCGGTCCAACCCGGGCCATATGATTCGGATCAAGCTTGGTATACCGTGTTTTTACCATGGCCCAGGCCTCTCGCGCTTCTTCCCGGCAGGCTGATATCTTCCATAACTGAGTACGCCTCCGTGCCGCTTTGAACAGCTCCCGGCAGGCGAACATCTTCCATAACTGAATAAAGCCTTGGCAACACTGTGCATTGCCTGCCGAACTCGCTCGTGCATCTGGGACAGCTCTTGTAGCAGGTTGCTGGAAGATCCGGGCATCTCTTCCTCGGGATGGCTAGTCAGCATACCTGCAGACATAAATCTGTCAGTTCCGGCCCTCACCGAATTATAGGGAGGCAAGTTTGAAAAGCATACTGAATATGCCACCTCAAAGCCTCTTATTTTCCTTCACGGAGTCAGCTAGCTGGGCCTGTACATCTTTCAGTTCCTCACCCAGTTGGGTCTTGGAATCCTGGAGCTTGCTTTTCTCCTCCATGACCCGTGTTAGCACACGCTCGCCCGCGGCTAGTAGTCTTTTGGCTTCTCGTTCTCCCCTTGAGCAGATTTCAGTTGCTCTTGTAGTTGATCTGATGATCATGTTAACAGATGAGCAGCCATGTTAGCGTGCTTGGTATGCAATTATGTTTTCTTGATGGAGGAGAACATTACCAGGTGATGCCTTCTTGGATTTCTCTAGTTCGGCATTGGAAGCAGCTAGCTGGGTTCGATACTTTTCTAGTTCCCGAGATAACAGGATGTTCTTCTCCGTAAGTACCTGGTCATACAATGATCCTTAAATCAGTTGGATCAACTGTTTCAAGTCTCGGGGGATACTGGTATATATTTATCAGATGGGTACAACATAAACTTACCCGCATATCTTTTAGATGCTGGTCCATGGCTCTTGCGAGCCCATCCCGAGCAGCTCGGATGTACGCATCGGCCGAGCCAAAGGCATCAAATTCCTCCTTTGAAAAGCCGGGGTCACAGAGAGCGGCCCTCCGACGACGATGATTCATGGCGCTCTCCACTTCAGAGTTCGTGACAGACACATTGTCCTGATCCTCTGCACAAGGACAGTTTGACGCCGCTCCCGTGTCAGCCCTCGTCCTTAGGGCAGGGTCTGGAACCTGACTAGTGGAGGCACGACTGGAAGAATCCCCGGACATAGTCCGGCGGACACTTTTCCTAATAGAATGTGGCGAATGGCGTCATGATTTGATGTGGCGGTCAGAAGATGAATTCTTCAAAAGAAAGCCTTACCTCTTTGACAAGGGTTCTGCCGTATTATCATTTGCCTTCCTCTTCGAAGAAGTGCTCGGCGCGGGCGCCGCTCTCCTCGGAGACGCTTTTGGTGCACGTTGGGACGTTGAGCGCCTCCGCTTTGGAACACGAAATAGTGCGGTGGGTGAGGCATAGTAAGGAAACTCTTTCGAAGAAGGTGTCTTTTAAATTACCTACATGCGAAGCAGGAAGGAGGCCGGGGTAGTCGGCGATGATGGGTACTTCTGTACCATCGTAGCTCGTCTGATAGAATACTCCATCCTCTAGCTCCACAAATATGTCCGGATCTTCTTCGAATCCGGGGTCAAGGTCTTGGTTGTGACCCTATGGCTGGGGGGCGGGGCTGTAGATCCCCTCGATAGCCTTCCGCCATTCCTGTTGCAAGTGGATAGGTTACTATCCATCAAAAAATGATTTAGGGAGAGGAGTAAAATGGTTTAATAGAGCTTACCCAGCTAGGAGGATTATACATGGAAAATCCATCTCGTTATTGGAGACGAGTGAACTCCTCCTTCTCCCCTTTGTACAGTTCGGCCAATATTTTGGCCAAAGCGGCAGGGGTTTTCGGACCCTTTCGTCTGCAGTGTGAGGCGTCATCTTCCCCATTATAGTGCCGCATGGGAGCCCTCTGTATTGGAGTGGTTCGACCCCCACGCTATGGACATCGCCATTACGTCTATTATTGACAATCTGGACTGGGCGAGCGTCTTAACCTTGCCCATCAACTGACTAACTTCCGCGCTATCCTCCTCCTCGAGGCTCTGAGGATGCCAGCTGTGGCGTTTCTTCAACAGAGGACTTGAAAATTCACAGAGGCCCATTCGGACTGGATCATTAAGAGAGACGTCGTCAATATAGAACCATTCAGAAGGCCACTCTTCGGAAGCCTTCTTTACCGTGCCGGACAGGTATCCGGTCCCGGCGATACCCCACACTTCGGCTCCTCCCACTTCGCCATGTGGAAGCTGAAGTCAGGAAGGCATGGAAGCCGATGGGCACGGCATTAAATGGAAAAGCCGAATACCACTCTTTAAGTCGGGAAACTTTGACGTGATCGGAGGGGGAACCCGCCTTGCAATGCCGAAGACAATTTGTGCACCGGACACCTCGTCATTGAAGCCTGGTTCGGGGGCTACTGAGGGAATCCTGGACTAATGGGTCCTCAGGCGTCCGGCCTATTGGACATGGGCCAGACTATTGGGCCATGAAGATACAAGATAGAAGACATTCTCTCGTGTCCGGATGGGACTCTCCTTTGCGTGGAAGGCAAGCTAGGCAGCCGGATATACTATTTCCTTTCTATGTAACCGACTTTGTATAACCCTAGACCCCTCCAATCTCTATATAAACCGGAGGGCTTAGTCTGTAGAGACACAAAACAATCATAATCAGATAGGCTAGACTTCTAGGGTTTTAGCCATTACGATATCGTGGTAGATCAACTCTTGTAACCCCCACACTCATCAATATTAATCTAGCAGGACGTAGGGTTTTACCTCCATCGAGAGGGCCCGAACCTAGGTAAACATTGTGTTCCCTGTCTCCTGTTACCATCAACCTCAGACGCACAATTCGGGACCCCCTACTCGAGATCCGCCAGTTTTGACACCGACACCGACACCCCTCCCCCACCCCCACCCCCACCCCCCAAAAACACACACCAATACATCGAGCGATCTAGTCATGTCTCCCAGCCACACACAAACTTGCCATGTGCCCTCTGACGTTCTGGTATGTCAGTCGCCCAATATCTTTGACTTGCACACACACAATTTTGATGGCTCTCTTCATCCATCTCGTACCCACCCACTTGATCCTCTCTTTGACTCTATCGATATCTATGACCCCTCCCTCTCTTCTCGTGGATCGCCCCCTCTGGCCCTCTCTATATGATATGGATATGCCTCTATTTCACACACATTGCATGCAAAATTTTGTTTGAGATTTCATCGACACATATTCCCACAAATACATTCACGAAATCACCCCCCCCCCAAACAAAAAACACTCACAAACGCACACGCCATCTTTTTAGGTTTGTATCTCTCTCACACACACCCACGTAGGTGGGGGACGTGCACAAAGAGAAGAGGTGCATGCATGGTGCACGTACTCCCGTCTCTTTCCCAACCACACCCGCGCGGATACACGGTGGAGCTCATTTCCGTACGAAAAGGCAGCCCACGTGGTAATTTGACACGTGTACTGGTTGTCCACTTGATGGAGGATCGTCTACCATGGGTGAACAAACAAATTGCGACTTGACGCGATATGTTAAAAAAGATGCAAACCATGTGGGGCCTACCTTAGAGGCAAGGCTCTGTACACTGGAGTACTTTTGATGTGTCCCGTCAACTCACAGAATGAGGAGAAGCTTGCTTAGTACACCGTCTCCCCCGCCCACGGGCGCGGTGGCTCGCAGGATGAGGTGAAGCTTGCTTACTAGTACACCTTTACACCCGCTCCCTCGCCCACGCGTGCGGTGGATCGTGGGACGAGGAGAAAATTTTACTACTCCCTCCATTTAATCCTCGTCCCTACCTTGGTTAGAGAGATTATCATATTGTTTGGAATATATGTCCTTTAGTAGATTTCAATATGAACTACTAGTACATACTCCAAACACTGATGTATATAGACGTATTTTAGAGTGTAGATTCACTCATTTTGCTCCGTATGTATTCCATACTGAAACAGGCGTAATAGTACGCACTCTCCCTCGCCCCTCAACCCTCGCCCACGTGGTGGGACGTGTAACAATTCATTCGTTCTCATATAGCCAGAACGATATATACTGCAGTACCATTATTGCTCGACTTCCCGAAGAGGCGAAGAGCCAATCGCAAGGTTATTATTTTGGAGATGCCAAGCGCAAGGTTTATAGGAGAACAAGTAGTGTGTGCCGCGTCATTTATAAATAATTTTTTTCTTCATTGGCACGTACGCAATATAAATAGGTTCATATGGAGAGAAAAGGAAACCGCTCCACTATATACATAGGCAGGACGAGCCTACATGGTTGCTTGTCGGGGTTGCTCTCTTCAGTCTTCACACTCTCTCGCACAAAACGACTGTGGCCACTGTCGGTGTCAAAACCAACGGATCTCGGGTAGGGGGTCCCGAACTGTGTGTCTGAGGTTGATGGTAACAGGAGACAGTGAACACAATGTTTACCCAGGTTCGGCTATGCTCGGCCAATCTGCGTGGGATTCCTGGCTTGTATCCTTTCAGTATATTGAGGTTGTGCTCAGCCAATCTGCGTGGGATTCCTAGCATATCAGAAGGGTGCCACGCGAATATGTCCCAATTTTCGCGTAGGAACGCTCGTAGTGCGGCGTCCACCGTCGGGTCCAGTTGTGCGCCGATGGAGGCTGTCTTCTTTGGGTCTATCGGGTGGACTTGAAATTTGACTATTTCATCTGCTGGTTTGAAGGAGGTGGATTTGGAGCGCTTGTCGAGGATTATGTCGTCCCTATCCACCGTTGAGCGCAGCGCCGTTAACTCTTCGGCCGCAAGGGCCTCAGAGAGTGCCTCAAGGGCCAGGGAGGCTGTTTTGTTTTTAGCACGGAGGGCTATGTCTGGATTACTAGCGAGAGTGATAATACCGTTGGGCCCGGGCATTTTGAGCTTCATATACCCGTAATGAGGTATGGCTTGGAAGCATGTGAATGCATCCCGCCCCAACAGGGCGTGGTACCCACTGTTAAAAGGGGGCACTTGGAAGGTTATCTCTTCGGACCGATAGTTCTCCGGCGTGCCGAATACCACGTCAACTGTGATTTTTCCCGCGCATCGTGCCTCCCAACTAGGAATAATTCCTCGGAAGGTCATGCTGCTTTGCTCGATGCGGCTCCTGTCTATTTCCATTTTACTGAGTGTATCCTCGTAGATGAGGCTTAATCCGCTGCCGACATCCATGAGCACCATGGTGAGTCGAAAGCCATCCACAATTGGATTGAGGACCAAGGCGGCTGGTACCCGGTGTCGGTGTCAAAACTGGCAGATCTCGGGGTAGGAGGTCCCAAGCTGTGGATTTAGGATCGATGGTAACATGGACGATGAACACGGTGTTTTACCCAGATTCAGGCCCTCTTGATGGAGGTAAAACCCTACATCCTGCTCTTGTTTATATTGATGGAGTATCAAGTACAGAGTTGCTCTACCTCGAGATCATATGTTGTGGTCTAAAACCTAAGGGTATGATGAATAATGTCATAATGATCTATCGACTAGCCTGGCCTCGGCTTATATAACATACTAGAGGCCTAGGATAACAAGAGTTCTAGTCGAATACGTCGGTGGAGAGGAGTCCTTGTCTTGATCACCAAGTCTTGTGGAATCTTCCTCGTATATGTCATCGGCTATCCGAACTGGCCCATTAGTGAACTGCCGTGGGGGTCCTCGGCTTGACACACTGGTCGGGAGACAACATGGTGAGTACCCCCTAGTCTAGGACGCCGTCAGTAGCCCCCTGAACTGGTCTTAAAGTTGGGGACGCTCCTCAATTCTTCCGAACTGTTCTTCATCTTCGGTCACCGGTCCTTCAAACTGGTTCAAAAATCTTCTTATCTTTGATATTGAGGATCGCCGAAGTAAATCCGAAGAGTTTACATGTTGAGTATCCGAGGAGCCCCTTTAAGTTATCGACTATTATCAATGCCTTGTTATTTTTACGCCCACATCAGGTTTGAAGTGTTTCCCGTGCGGCGGTGTCCTCTCGCGTCTAAGATCCAACGTCAGACTACATTCGAGGTATCTTTTGCAGCCAAGCACCAACGCGGGACCGCTTCCGAGCTTCAACGCTGGAATGTATCTCAGCTCCAACGCTGGACTGTATCCGAGGTGTCATAGATTACCTTGGTCTTGAAAAAGTTTTAGCCGAGCTTAATGCCAGAAATGCCCTCTAAGGGGCCAGCCACTTGTATCCGAGCTATATGGCGAACTGCTTTCGAGGTGGCTCAGCACCTTGTTCATGGGCTAATTGTTTTCGGATTTTATTTCCGATGCGTATAAATTTATTTGATGATGAGATGTATGGCTAGTAGCCCACAAGGTGTCTGTCGGCCTAAAATCTGAGATGCACCTGAAGGAAAATATTAAATTGTTGATCCTAGTAGCTTCTGAGACTGAGATCATGAAATCGTCCTGAGGATCAACTCCTAGCTCGGCAGCATACATAGGAATAGAAACACATTGTAATAGTGATCGGCGGACGGGCCCTTGAGAGAGGGTTTTGAGAAGTCTCCATAACATATTAGCTTGAAGCCGGATAAGTACCAGATTGTACTTATTGTTGTCCGAAGACGTGTTTTCCCATAGTTCAGTCTAGCCAAACACTGTGCACTTTGAATTTTCTGCATTGAATAGGCAATGTAGTAGCCCCCGAGACACTGGTCGGGTGGCAACACCAGATCAGGGGATCGATACGCCCCTTTAATATTAGTGAATGATAAGCCCGAAGCCCGGTAGCCCTCGAGCCTTAATGTGGGCACGGGTGGCCGAATTAAGGATCGATATCCAGAGTAAAATCACAAATTATGTGTAATGATTCTACGTATCCAAGTACTTTACATCATTAATGCTCGGATCCGCATTGTACAAAACTTTGTTGACCGACCATCGGCTTGAACCTCCTCGGCCAGAAGCCGGGGAGTGTTTGTCCTACTTTATAAAACCATTATAAGGGAAAAGATTTAGGGAAAACAAGGCAATCCGGCCATATGGTTTTATAAACGAAGGTACGCAGAGAGATATGAAACATCTTCCAAAGAAAATAATCCCGCTATCGGTTCCTTTCTTTGGGTTGTCATGCTGATCATGATCATGAAACCTCACCTCCAATCAATGTGGGAGGAAAATATTGAGGATTTAGTTCGGGGAAATTTCCCGAACTCTATGGTATTAATGAACCAAAATTTTCACTTCCGTCGTTGCCGACCAATTATATCCCTTAAGATCGCTAGCTTTCGGCTTCACCCAGTCTGAGGTACTAACTTAGATGACCGGATAGTAACAATCACAAAGGTGCTCCCTTTGAACAATCGGGAACGTAAGGGTAAGCACAGGAGCCAGGCTACCCAGCTTGGCCAAAATCTTAAGTCAAATTGATGCATATTTATGGCTTTATAACGATGATTACAAAAGGTAGCCCTCATATATAAAATACGAAATCTTATGATATATTTATTTTGACTCCGTTGCGACCGTTTATCACTTGAAAGTGGCCCATCGTCGGCTTCTACCCTTTTGTAGATACTACACATGGTGTTTCCACAATAACAAAACAACCCTTAGCCGACGTCTCGGTGCCCGAAGGCGGTTGTGTTAGCGAAAACAAGGCTATCAGATATGCAGGCTTTATAACTTTCACTTAGTCATAGGAGCTTTAAACTGGGGAAGCTAGCTACGAGCCCCCGGTTAGTGTTCGGCGATAGCCGAGGTCAAGCCGTAAACACTTCTGCCAATGTTATGAACGGCCCGTGATTTAACATAGTCGTCGGATCGCTGACCAGTTTACGCTTATTGTGACAGTCAGTTTTCGACTTTCTCCACTAGGTTGCTTAAACATGCGAGCTGGAAGCACAATCGCAGTGGTTCTCCCTTTGCACATGTAACGCCCACGATGCGGCTATATCTCCCACGTGTCGAAGCACAACTTAGAGGCATAACCGCATTGTAAGCAATGTCGCAAGTGGGGTAATCTTCACACAACCCATGTACTAAATAAGGAAAAGAGATACATAGTTGGCTTACAATCGCCACGTCACACAATGCATAAATAACATTACATTCATCCAGATACAATCAAGGTCCGACTACGGAACCAAAATAAAGATAACCCCAAATGCATAATGTCCTCAATCGCCCCAACTGGGCACCACTACTGATCGTCTGGAAAAGAAATGTAGTATCGTCCTGAGTCCTCATCGAACTCCCACTTGAGCTCAGCCGAATCTCCTGGAGCGGTATCATCGGTCCCTGCATCTGGGTTTGGAAGGAATCTGTGAGTCATGGGGACTCAACAATCTCACACCCTCGCGATCAAGACTATTTAAGCTTATAGGTAGGGTAAAAGGTATGATATGGAGCTGCAGCAAGCACTAGCTTATATGGTGGCTAACATACGCAAATGAGAGCGAGAAGAGAAGGCAAAGGCACGATCGATAAACTATGATCAAGAAGTGATCCTAGAACAACCTACGTTCAAGCATAACACGAGACCGTGTTCTCTTCCCGGACTCGGCCGAAAAGAGACCATCACGGCCACACACCCTGTTGATTCATTTTAATTAAGTTCAGTTTCAGATTTTCTACAACCGGACATTAACAAATTCCCATCTGCCCATAACCGCGACATGGCTTTCAAAAGTTCAAATCCCTGCAGGGGTGTCCCAACTTAGCCCATCACAAGCTCTCACAGTCAACCAGGGATATTCCTTCACCCAAGACAACCCTATCAGACTCGAAATCCCGGTTACAAGACATCTCGACAATGGTAAAACTAAACCAGCAAAGCCACCCGATGTGCCGACAAATCCCGGTAAGAGTCGCACGTATCTCGTTCTCATGGCACATCGGATAGGTCAAGCTACGAGTAAAACCAACCCTCGAGTTACCCTGAGGTGGCCCTATAGGCTGCCCATTTTGGACCAACACTCAGAGGAGCACTGGCCCAAGGGGGTTTGAAATAAAGATGACCCTTCAGTCTGCGAAACCCAAGGGAAAAGGCTAGGTGGGAAATGGTAAAACCAAGGTTGGCCATTGCTGGAGGAGTTTTATTAAAGGTGAACTGTCAAGGGGTTCCCATTATAACCCAAACGTGTAAGGAACACAAAATCAAGGAACATAACACCGGTATGACGGAAACTAGGGCGGCAAGAGTGGAACAAAACACCAGGCATAAGGACGAGCCTTCCACCCTTTACCAAGTATATAGATGCATTAAAGTAGACAAGATATAATAGTGGTACCCCAACAATAAACATGTTCCAACAAGGAACAAACTCCAATCTTCAGCTGCAACTAGCAACGCTATAAGAGGGGCTGAGCAAAGCGGTAACATAGCCAAACGACGGTTTGCTAGGACAAGGTGGGTTAGAGGTTTGACATGGCAATATGGGAGGCATGATAAGAAAGTGGTAGGTATTGTAGCATAGGCATAGCAAAAGAGCGAGCATCTAGCAAGCAAAGATAGAAGTGGTTTCGAGGGTATGGTCATCTTGCCTGCAAAGTTCTCCGAGTTGACGTTAGCTTGATCCTTGTAAGAATACTCAACGGGTTCCTCGATCACGTACTCGTCTCCCAGCTCTACCCAAAGCAAGAACAACAAGCAAAGGGAGACACAATCAACCACGTGCAATGCACAAGCAACATGATGCAAAACATGGCATGATATGCGGGATGTGATATGCAATGCATATGCATGCTTCGGAAAGGAAAGATTGAACCTGGCCTCAACTTGGAAAACCAAGAGTGCCACTGGAAAGAGGAGTTGATTTCGGTCGAATCGATATAAAGATCTCCGGAATCGGATGCACGGTTTGCAAATGGCAAGCAAAACAAATATGACACCAATCTGCGATTAACAGCACAAGGCCATCTAAATGCATCAAGAACAACAATCTACTGCACCCTAACATAACAACAAAACACATGGCCGTGATCCAGTCAAGATGCTTGACAAAAGATGAACACTAAGCTACGGCTAATTCACTCAATAGCAGGCCCAAACAAGCATGGCAAAAATGCAAAAGATATCAGGTTACAAACTTAGTGAAAATAACAACATGTCAGGAATTTAACATCAGGAAGCAATGTTTAGAGCACAATAACAACATGCTACAGGAACATATCATCGCAAAGCAAGGCATGGCATGAAGCTACTCAGAGCATACAATAAAAGACACTTACTGATCGTAAGACAAAAGTGATCAGAAAATATAATGGCAACCATGTGAACATAGCAACTTTCGTTAACAGATTCAGACTTAGTAGAAAACTGGAACATGTCAAAACAGATTCACGTAGGCATGTTTACGAGCTCGATGCACTCACCACAAAGCATGGCATGAGAAACTAAGCATACACCCAGCAAGTAGACATGACATAGAATCAAAACATGGCAAGAACAACATCATAGCATGCATGGATCAACTACAACAACCTCGGCAAAAATGCTTAACATGTTAACATTCTGCCAGGAACATTTTATAGCAAAAGTAGAGCTCGATTGAGTCAAGCTAGGGTGCTCCATAGTTGCAAACAATGACATGGATGGATAGAGCACAACAATATCTACAAAACATCCTTACCGATCATGCTCAAAAGAGGCATGGATCACACTGTAGCAACAAGAATACATGGAATAAAAATATTAACAGGGCAAAGACTTAGAAGATTTCTAAGTCCCTGAAATCAGCAACATTACGAGAGCTACTTTGCATGCTTGTGCTAGTCACCACAAAGATCACAAAAATACGTGGCATACACCCCTGTAAAGATGGCATGGCATACTTCAAAACACATGTAGGGCTCAAGATCATAGGAGGCACACATTAACCATGGCAAAAATGACAAAAGTCCAATCTCTGCTAAGAATCTGAAACTAACATTGCATAGCACTCTTGCAACAGCATTTAGGGCATCAAGATGAACTCAAATGAACGTGGTGCAATGGAATGAAATGAAGTACTCGTCGAGACGAACAATTTCATATGCTACACGCCCAAAACGGAGCCACGGGTGCACAGATATGATGCAATAAAAAATGCAAAAAATTACCAGGACATGAGAAAAAGTCAACCCTCGAGATCCAGATCTAGGGTTCGTGCATGTTCTTCGAGGTTCGTCGGAGGGGCTCACCGGAGACGCTGCGCAGGGTCGCCGGAGTTGACGGAGGGGGGCCGGATCGGGCGGGACCGGCTGGATCCGGAGCCGGGGCGGCGCACGGCGGCGAGGGTTGGCGAGGTGTGGCAGGGCGACGGTGGCGCGACGGTGGGCGAGGGCGGCGGCCGGGCGGCGAGTGGCGGCTGGCGTCCGGCGACGGCGGTGCCCTAGCGAGGAGGCGCACCGGCGAGGCGGCGAGGAGGCAGGCGGCGGCGTCGGGTGGATGGGCCGCGGGGGCCCGAGTTGGGCTCGGCGGGCCTCGGTGGCGGCGGGTCGGCGACGGTGACGCGGTGGCGCGGGATAGGGTGAGGCGGTGGGGCGGACACGTCCGGTCCGCTCCGGACGTGTCCGGCGGTGTGGGGAGCGGATTTTTAGGGTTAGGGTTGGAAGGGATCCGGGATTTTCGGGGGGAGTTGCCTTTTTATAGGTAGAGGGAGCTAGGAGGCTCCAAATTGAGCACGGTTTTCAGCCACGTGATTGATCGAACGACCTAGATGATGGAAGGGGTTTAGCTGGGTTTTGGGCCACTTTGGAGAGGTGTTGGGCTGCAACACACACGCGGGCTTTACGGTCCCTCGGTTAACCGTTGGAGTATCAAACGAAGTCCAAATGGCACAAAACTTGACAGACGGTCTACCGGTAGTAAACCAAGACTGCTTGGCAAGTCTCGGTCCAATCCGAGAACGTTTAACACCCGCACAGGAAAAGAGGTAAAAGGGGACACCGGAGGACATAGGAGCGCCGGAATGCAAAACGGACAACGGGGAAAATGATGGGATGCATGAGACGAACATGTATGCAAATGCGGTGCACATGATGACATGATATGAGATGCATGAAAAAGACAAAACAACACGAAGACAAAAACCCGAAAACGAGGAAATATCATAACTTAGTGCCGAAAATGGCAAGAGTTGGAATACAAATATGGCAGGTTACATATGGGGAATTATAGCACACCTAACCGAACAAAGCGGAATGTAGGTGGCAAGCATAGGAGCTGGGCAACCCAACTATTGACCAAAGACACAATTCGAAATCGATTCATATATAGGAATATCCGAGAATGTTTTTACCGAATCTCTAAAGGTGTCCGACGTTGCACTGTGAGACTTATGCTGGAAACACACAAATGTTTAAAAGTGCCATAGGCTTGAAAAACCAAAAAACTTCAGTAAAAACTTGACGTCCGAACTAGATCAAGTGTTCGGTGCCAATCCGAAAATTGGTCTTAGAAAAAAATTGTGCTTCTGTTGTGCTTTAAAATGACACATCTGATCTCAAGACTTCAAGCGGGTTAGCCTACGGCTTCAAGCTCCTTATCCCAAAGGTGGAGTGCTTCTACGAGGCTAGTTTAGCGAACTAAACTCGAGCAGCATTAGAGAGAATCTAGGCTATCCGGCTATTGACCATGCACTTGAGTCGAAAAAGGAGTGGTAGAAAAAGACTTTGCAATGACCAAGATGAAAACACATTTACTATAAAACGACTCATATAAATTTTAAGAGCCCCTAGTAAACTTGGGTAAAAGAATTTTATGTATAATGATTGTATGTAACGAAGTACTTATATCATATCTGTGTTCTCCCGAACTTTTAAACGCATCTTAACCGACCGTCGGCTTCTCCCTCTTCGGTCAAGGGCCGAAAAGTGTTATGTACTCCACCTGTCGAGAATATCGACGGTGCTTCCGATAACCAGGAAATCCAGAGTGTAAGAAGCATCTTTGAAGAAAATAGTACCCCCATCGATACCTTTCTTCGGTTGCTCATTGTTACTATGAGACTTGTGCAATAGATTTTTGTACTCATGAGTTCCGTTTTTTGTGCCGACCATGATTGAAAACAATAAGAGCACTAGCTTCCGGCTTCACCTGGTCTGACGTCCGAGCTTGGATGACCCAATCATGACAATCGCAGAGGTGCTCCCTTTACTCCCTAGCCGAACAATCGAGAACGTAGGGGTAAACACAGGAGCAAGGCAACCCAGCTTGCGGAACACTAAAGTCAACATGGTGCATATCGTGGCGTAATACACTAACAAGGAACGAAGCCATACAATTATAATCATATACAAGAGGAAAGGCTTCGTAAAGGAACACCCCAAGTAAATGGGGTATTTGAATTTGTGTGTCACAAACAAAGTTTTGACAAGGAAGTTTTTCACAAACAACTTTTTGTCAAAAAAGTATAATGCTTGGTCGAACTGAACAAAATTGAAAAAGTTTTTGAGCATGAAAGCGACTTAGCTGGTTAATGTTCTCGGTATTGATGACGCGGTCCGAGCTTACGGCGGAATGAGCTCCCAGCCCCCAAGCCGGTCCCGAGGTGGAAAAGCAAAGAGCTCGACCCTCGGAAGTGGCGACATAGCATGGCCGATGCAGGCCATCAGTGTGACGCCGAAGTAGCCGGCGTGGGTTAATGAAGTGATGACGAAGCCCCCGGTCCAGCCGTGACGTGGCATGTCGATACGCCGAGGTGACAGCGCTGCCCAATCCGGATCATTTACCTGTGCAGAGAAGATAGTGCAAGCTGGAGATAATAATAATAATAATAATTTTTTTTTTAAAAGTATGCATGATTAATAATTTATGCAAAGTGAGTAACAAAATAAATATGGCATGTGTGCCGAACACTCTATAAGGTAGAGCTCCCTCAGCGATGTCGAAGTCCCGAGGCAACCGAACATGTTGGTATGGCAATTCGACCAACAAGGTGATCAAGTGAGACGATTTAGGCCGATTGGGACGACGGCGTCGGCTTGCCGAAGTGACCGCGTGACGCAGTCGAAGTCGATTACCTACACATGTAAAATAGTGTAGTCCAACAATAATAATATAAATATATAAAAATGCTCGCGTAATTAAATTACGCAAAATAATTTATTTTAAAGATATGTGGCCTGGCGCCGAAGTCAATGTCAATGCAGGGCGTCGGCATGATGCGGTAAAGGCGTGGCAAAGCCGAACCACCACATGACCGTCGTTAATGCGGCCACCATTTGATAGACCTGTGTATAGATGATGGAACAAACCAGAGTAATAATTCATTGGAAAAAATGAACCCAAACAAGCAAAAATTACTACGATTAATAGCACCTGGTTTATTTGTTGTAGCAATCTGAAGAAAAGTGACTCCAAAAATTGGGACTTGATCCGCACACCCATTGCCTGATGGGCGATAAAGCGACGACATGGCGATACTAGCAAAGGTTGGCTCGCCGAGGCAAAGAGCCCGGTCCCACTAACGTGACGAAGTTGGTCGGCTGGTGACGCCGAAGTCATCCGGGTATGTTGATGAAGAAATAGCAAAGTCCCCGATCCAGCCGAGGTGTCGAAGCCTCTACGTCAGCCGATGAGTCCAAGCAGGTCGGCTGGTGATGTCGAAGCCACCGGAGTAGGTTGGATGAAGATATGGTGAAGCCCCCAGTCCAGCCGAGGTGACGGAGCAGGTCGGTAAGGAAGCGTTGCAACTACTGTGTCAGCCGAGGTGTTGAAGCAGTTCGGCATGATGGACACCGGCTTGAAGAAGCAACAGTGCGGCCATGCCGCCGTAGGACGTAATTTCTGACGCGGCCAATGTCGTCTTGATGAAGTGACCATGCGGTGATGCTGCTGTGCCCGCTCCGTGTGATCCGTGGGGTGGCGATGTTGGTGATGATTTATCCTTTGTGATTCCGAACTCTTGTTCGGCTCGCCGAGATGATGATCCGAAGAAGTTGACCTTGGCTCAACAAAGCAATGACGTGTCTACTGCAGGTTGGCAGCCGTGAAGCAATATTGCCGGACTAGTTTGACACCAGCATGACGGTAAAGATTACCTCCAGAAAGGAGAAAAATTTGTGAGCATGTGTTCGGAAACAAAACAGAATACTCTAGAAAGAGATTCTTCCTAAAAGGTTGTCCAATATCTCGTTCATGAAGAGAGATGAAATCAGGTCGGATTCGTATTCGCGCAGAAAACAGATCCAAAAAGTGATGCACTAATCAGAAGGTTCCTTGAGTTTGAACGGTCGGATCGAGTTGAAATTTTGAGAGGTGGTAGATATGGAAATTCCTCAGTAGATGAACGGTTGGATCATCCAAATAACCTACGAGCTTGGCTCTGGAGACCACGCCCTAAACTCTTCCTAATTCCTGTCCAGACTCGACAAGGCTCAGGTATATCAGAGATCGGCGGAGATTGTTCCATCGGAACGCGAGGAAATTTTACAGGGTTGTTGTATACTCAATTCTGCACAATTCCTCCAAAGGAATCATCAAAGCGATGCTCGAGGAGGTGGTGGCAGCAGATACAAGTTTGCTGTCCAGAAGAATAGCACGGTCGCCCGAGGGCAATGTTTACGTTGAGCCCCGAGCTCCAAGGATAATTCCTCCATGATCATGATAGAGATCAGAGTTGATGTTTGATCAAGGCCCTCGTCCAAACATGACGATTGGAGGCAGGGTACAGTCCTTGGTTAAGCCAAGGTGAACAGTTGAGCCAGCGACGAAGACGCCGACGTCGTAGTTGATCTGCAGGCGAGCCATTGATCCTCTGTCGATCTCACAGCGGAACTCTTAATGAAAGCACCATTGTCGGTGTCAAAACCGGCAGATCTCGGGATAGGGGGTCCCGAGCTATGGATTTTGGATCGATGGTAACAGGGACGATGAACACAGTGTTTTACCCAGGTTTGAGCCCTCTTGATGGAGGTAAAACCCTATGTCTTGCTCTTGTTTATATTGATGGAGTATCAAGTACAGAGTTGATCTACCTCGAGATCATATGTTGTGGTCTAAAACCTGAGGGTATGATGAATAATGTCATAATCGACTAGCCTGGCCTCGGCTTATATAACATACCAGAGGCTTAGGATAACAAGAGTCCTAGTCGAATACGTTAGTGGAGAGGAGTCCTTGTCTTGATCACCATGTCTAGTGGAATCTTCCTCGTATATGTCATCGACTACCGAACTGGCCCATTAGTGAACCGCTGTGGGGGTCCTCGGCCTGACCCACTGGTCGGGAGACAACATGGTGAGTACTCCCTAGTCCAGTACACCGTCACTCAGACTGACCGGGTTCTTGGTTCGTCACTGGAATTGAAAGTTATGGCCGTGTCGTTCCAAGGATTTATTGTTGTGACTTGAGAGTCTTCGGCAAGGTCGTGAAGTGCCCTATTGCACCGATTGTTTGAGGTGAAAGTCTCCAAGACCGTCAATACTCTGCGGTCATCGTGTTCTGGGGGGACTTGTTCCGAGGTATTTTTGGTGAGGATATCCTCGCCACTCTTGGCCACTTGCCGGAGTATCCAACATGCTCTAAGGCTGTGGGTAGGTATGGTATACGGTGTTATGTGTATTTTTCACGGCCTATCGAGCCATCCCTCCAGGACGGTTCCGCGCCCCGTAATGGGTTTGGATTTCTTTACTACTATGTCAGGCGCCCCATGAGGGTGCATCCTTTTTGTCCGGACGGAAGGTTGAGTGGGAGCTGGCGATTCCCACCGAGTTGTGTGAGTTTTCCAGGCGCTTTCCATTGCATGATACTTCTGTACTATGGTTGCCAAGTCAGCGAAGTGTAACACGCGACGACGGTTGATAGAGTTGAGTATTCCTTCGTCCGTACAATTATTGCGGAATATTGAGATCGCGTCTTCGTCCCGGCAATCCTTGATCTTGTTTTTGACAAGGAGGAATCTGGCCCAAAAGTGATGGACTGTTTCCTGAGACTGCTGCCGTAGGTATGTGAGATCGCATATGTCTGGGTGGGTGGGTGGATTTAAGTCCGAACCCTGACCAAATTTAGGATCCGGAGCTTGAGAAATTTCTGAGCAGAATAGTTCGGGCTCCGGGGGATCGACTGATTTTTCAGGTCTACCGTCTGATTCCAAGTTCGGAGGACAAGGCGTGTCGTTCCATGGACAGGTATCTGGCTCTTCGATCTTGGTGATCCGAACATAGTTCGTCCTCAGTATAGAGGGAGAGTTGTTGTTTTGCTCCTCCACTACCGCTATCTGGTGGGTGATCGATGGAGATTTGATTTCTCTCTGATAGGGTTTAAGCCCAATCCTACAGTACTCTGTAGCGACCCCCAAGGCGGCAACGCGATCTAAGAGTTCGTTCAAGGATGATAATTGCATTGGATCCATCTGTCTGGAGTATTTGGAGTCAATTCGGAGGCGATTTTCAATGATCCAAGAAGTCATCGTCGGCTCAACGGTCGAACGGACGGTCGTGATAAAGCCACCCAACCGGAGGGTTTGGCCTGAGGCCAGGGCTCCATCGGCGGTGATGTTGTTCTTGATCACAAGGCGAGGCATCAACCCTGACTTCGATGACACAGTGGAACACTCAATGAAAGCACCAATGTCGGTGTCAAAACCTGTGGATCTTGGGTAGGGGGTCCCAAACTTTGTGTCTGAGGTTGATGGTAACAGGAGACAGGGAACACAATGTTTACCCAGGTTCGGGCCCTCTCGATGGAGGTAAAACCCTACGTCCTGGTAGATTAATATTGATGAGTATGGGTGTTACAAGAGTTGATCTACCACGAGATCGTAATGGCTAAAACCCTAGAAGTCTAGCCTATCTACTTATGATTGTTCTCTACGGACTAACTCCTCAGTTTATATAGACACCGGAGGGGAATAGGGTTGTACAAAGTCGTTTACATAGAAAGGAAATAGTACATCCGGCCGCCTAGCTTGCCTTCCACGCAAAGGAGAGTCTCATCCAGACACGGGAGAAAGTCTTCTATCTTGTATCTTCATGGCCCAATAGTCCGGCCCATGTCCAACAGGCCGGACTTCCGAGGACCCCTTAGTCCAGGACTCCCTCAGCCACATCTCTAACATCCTGGCGGATCATGTCTTCTGGGGGAAGGGGTGGGTGCTTTTAGTGTAGATGCGGTCGCCGTCGCCGACGGCAAAAACCCACTGTCGACACGTCCCCGTCAGGGGTCCCCGCTGTTCTCTCTCAAAAAGTCGGTGAGGTTGCCTTCGTCCATTTCTCACTGCCGCGACGTGGGCAGTTGCCTCCTCCCGCCGCCCTCCTCTAGGCTGAGCTACGTCCCGACATCCCTCAGGTACAACTCCCTTTGCAGCCGGCTTGCACCACTGCTCCAGCTGCCCACATCACTCCATGTGGATATTTCTCTACTTCTTTGCCCCGCACATACCTCTACTAGCTTCTACGAACTATATTTGTGATGAGTTTATGTCTCATCAACTAGTCCCAGTAATCTTATTCTAATCATGATTCTTCAATTTCTTTGCCACAGGGATGCTCATCTTGATTTTGGTGAAACCGCACAACATGATCCGATGGTCAAAGAGTTGCAAACTTCATTTCTTCGGAAGCTCCAACATTGCCAACAAATTAAAGCCCGGTTAGGCCTTCTTTGATTCATAGGATAGTAATTTTATAGGAATAGGAAAATCATAGGAAGTGAGATGACATGCATGTCAATTCTTATAGAGAAAGAGATGCCATTTGGTGCATAGGATAGGATTTTTTCCATTGAGTCTAGGCTAATGTTTTTTTCCCTCCAAAACGTGAAGGATTGATTCCTATCCTACATAGGAATAGGAATCCATTCCTACAAACCAAAGGGCTTCAAAGGAATTTTTCCTTTGCAAATCCTATCCTATAGAATTCCTACAAAAATCCTACAAACCAAAGGAGGCCTTAGGGTTTATGGTTCAAGGGCTAGGGACTACATGGATCATTTTTTTCTTTAGCTTTCTCTATTCCAAAATAAGTGTCAACTTTAGTAGTAGTACAACTTTGTACTAAAGTTTGCATAAAGTTGAGACACTTATTTTGGAACGGAGGGAGTACATATTGGCTATGATATGTCAAACATTGAGATGCAACAACATGCATGTTAGTATCCTTTGTATTTCATGAAATGTTGCAACGGGAAACCTTGGATGCAAGATACATGAAACAGAAGCTGGAAGCTTCATAGCATTGTACAAATTTATCTGGCTGATAAATTACAGTACGTACTATATATACTAGTACTATATAAAGAGTTAGGTGTCGCATGGTGTCCAGAAAATTTGGTGATAGTGTGAGGTGGGCCATTTAATCACTGAGCCGGCGTGTTTTCACTGCTCTCGCACTCCTTCTCTGAGAATGGAGAAAATTGTAATCTAGTAGTACCTCCTTTCGCCGAAAGCGTGGGACATCCAGCAGTCCTACCACCTTAGTAATAATGACCAATGAGCCATCAAATCACATAGACCCAGCAGTAAGTTGGACGGACGAAGCAACCATCACTCTTGAATCCGCTTCAGCCTTCAACACAGGTGCCAGTGAGAGGTCGCGTCCGCTCTGCCCGGGCATGAATGCGGCACCGATTCTTTGGAGCGGCACTGACCGTTTCGGGCGGGAAGCGCGCACGGGCGATGGAGGGGCTTTGGGTGGGCCAGGCTGGTCAGGAGCGGGCGTGGCAGCTGTCCCGCCTATCCCGGCTGGACGCCCGGAAACGAGAGGATGCACTGACTCTCGCGGATAAATCGTACACTACACACCATCTCTCTTTAGGAGTAGGTCGATGTGTCGCTCTCTCTAACACACACATGTTGTTAAACACACACACACACACACCGAGGTAAAATGAGTCTATATCTCAATTAATGAAGACTTGCATGTTACCATCCATATGTTACTACCTACTATGAAAGTAGTAACATAAACTAGTAATGTATGCATGTTACTAGTCCAAGTTACTCACCACTATGACCAGCCTAGAAATGTAATCAAACACTCCTTACGCTGCCTTGTTATCTCCCCCGAAAACCCAATGCATGGAGCGCAACTACGCGATGATGCATGCGAGTTAATACGTGGCCCTGCATGGTAGCTAAAACGGCATCTCTTAGTTGTTGTGATTAATTTTTGCGTTTAGAGACAGAAATCAGGGCTTTGATTGGAGGAAGGACCGGTTAAGTTTCTCCTTCTCCTCCAATCTGCTTGCACCTCGTTTCAAAAAAAAATTGCTTGCACCTTGGTCCCGCTGCACCTTCTAACGTGATTTATTACACCTAGACGAAGGGAGTAGTACGAGATACGGTGGCACACTGACTTAGGTCGAATACAAGTGCCCAAAATTGTGTGCAAGTTATAATAAGGATTCACTTAAAATAGTATGTGAGCAAACAAAGGGATCAATTGGACAGTGTTCATGAGCAGTAGCGAGATGTGTGAGGTAAGATACACCGCTGGCGCTTTTAATTTTCTTATTAATTTGTTTGTTTCACCCTATGACTGGTGGGACCCAACATACTACGTGGAGAAAAGTAAGGTGACTAAGGCTGCATTATTTCTGTACTACCAACACTGCTTTAAATCCCAAAAGGCCTTACCACCAAAGCCACATGACACGATTATGATTTAAATCCCAATGACTCCCATGCAAAAAAAACACGGCATGCTTGTCACACGAATGCAGGAATGTATTAAAGGCTATTTTCCTCTCGCTAAACATAACGTGGGGGTGGTGTAGCTGGTTAGCATGTTCGCTCATCAAACTTGAGGTCTCGGGTTCGATAACTACACTTGAGCATAATTTTGTTTTTGTTCGACTTCTTTCTTCCACCCAATGATAGGTAGGCCCCGCATGACAAAGAGAGAAAGTGATCTGGGCGGTGCCAGGAGGATTCTTTGACTGGTCAAAATGGATGGATACAGAGCTATACGATCTCGTAGTGACCGTATAATCACCTCATCACATATACGCTGGCTGCAGCCTCGGCGCTTGTTTTCTAGGGTTTACACTCTTCACAATCTCTCTCTCAAGTATATATATACACACTGGAGCCTCAGTGTTTGTAGTTGCTCTTTTCACACTCTCTCACCCTCTCCAGATCTAAACAAGACTTCGTTGGCCTCTATCTCTCCCCTCACTGCTGGTCAAAGAGCCGGCAGGATCCGTCCGCCGGGAAGGGAAGGAGGCTTAACATTGTCGCCGTTGTTGAGGGAGGGAATCCACTACCGACGCAGTTGTTCTCTTTCACCCAACGACGGCACGGGAGGGCCTCATGACCCCTTCTTCCTCCCCTCCGTACATAGTGTGGGCCGAACGGCCTCTGGTCGCCCATCGAACCAAACCCCAACAACCTTAAGGTATAATTTACTTATTCCACATGCATTGCTCTAGCTGCATGTGGGCTTTTTCCGCTTCTACACTCGAATCTAGGTGTTGGATCAAACAAGAAAGTAGTAGTGAAAGAGGAAAGGAAGGGGGGAAAGTACTAGTATAGAATGGCTATCCAGCACCTATGTTGGTCAAAAAGGGGAAACAATGACAAACGCAGTACGCACATCTGTAACGAACTGATATTTTGTTTTGGGTGACAAGGTTGTAGAGTTTGAGCGGGACTAGATTTGCTATGCTCACATAGGGAAAGGTGTCTAAAGATAACAAAACTGGGACCAACACAAATATGCTCCTTGGTTGTTTTTGTTCTTTGTTGCAACAGACTATGCATCACCCCTTCATACATCGATAGATGCACATGGTGCTGGTGCGTCCATTGTCCCATGCAACTCTTTACTTGTTGTTAATCTAAGGGCCTGTTTCGTTAAAAACTCCCTAGTCCCTACCTTCTTGGTAACAGGGAATAAACATGGACTAGAGGTTATTAAATGACATGCTAAAAGACCATGTTACCCCTAGTAATGAACTAATAGAGACAAGCTGCGAAGTGGGTCATGGGCAACTGTTGGAAAAAGTCCAAAAAAGACTCTCCCTTGGGGCCTTCTTTCTTTAGTCCCTAAAAATCCCTCCTGTTTAGTTTAGATGGGACTGACACAGACTTTTTTTACTCCTACACCATAATTTCCCTGTAAATGAACACCCTCTAATAATGCCGCTGGAAAATTGATGCAATGCCACAGTTAAAAGCAAATTACATGTTTAACAAATTTTATTGTTAATATAATCTCTCTATTAATATTAATCAATGCCACCATTTGAGAAATGCTACTGTCTTGCTTTCTTTCCCATTTAGATAATTCGATGCTTCTTTTTGTTGGCTTCTGTGTCATCCACCGTTATTGACCACTAGTTGTTTCCTTTGCACCTTTGTGTAAACAGGGTTATGTACTTCACCTCGTTGCTATTGTGACCTTTTGTTGCACTGCACAAAACACTTTTGTTTTAAGAGTGTTTTGTGCGGTTCAACCAAAATGTCACACCGACAATGTTGCTTGATTGCTTGATCTTAGTGGAACTACACAAGAGGAGATCTTACTTCCTATCCATGTTGGCAAATTTGGTTCAGATCTTCTTCTTGTGAGTTGTTTGAATTCCGCGTCATGAGAGGTCAGTACTAGGCTTCTTTCACATGATTGTTCAGTGTGCTTTCATATGTTGTGCTACTTGTACACTAATGTTGCTTGATTTTAGGGAAATGCACAAATGGAGACAAGACTTCCAATCTGTATGTGCATCGTAATATCCCATTGAGGTAAGATAAGGATATTTCACAACTGTTGGCATGTATTTTGACACTTTCATCTAAAAATTAACGTCATTGTTTAGTTCTATACTTGTGCTCCCTAATTGACATGCCAAATCTTACATTGAAGGTGAAGCTTGTCTCATTGTTGTAATGTAGGGGAAGAACAAGCGGAAGAAAAATAAAAATAAAAATCAACTCCCGGTGTTGTAATGAAGCACTAGAACTGTGATGACACAAGTGATGAAGGGGAAGAACAAGCGGAAGGAAAATAAAAATCAACTCCCGGTGTTGTAATGAAGCACTGGAACTGTGATGACACAAGTAATGATATAGTTTTGCATCTTAATTTATTGCTATGGCTGGAACGAGCAATTGTTTTTCCACTGATTTGATACCACTCTTAATGTAATATGTAATTATCTCTAGGTGTGCAAACAGGGATCTTCTTTGAAGATACCATATATTTTAGTGGAACTGCACAAGAAGATGTTGGAAACATTAAACTAATCGAGGAGTATATAGTAAGCATGGCAATCACAGTAGATAACAACAGATGGTTCCAGAGAAGGGCTTGATCTGTATGCTCTACACAATAAGCCTCCTAACAAACGTTGGTACTCGCCCATGGATTTCATCCATATGATTGAGCTTTGTCATCTCTATTGGTGTTGTGCTACTGTTTAGATACTGTCATGAGAAAGTGGTATTGTCCTTGAGAAGTGCTTCATCTGTGTTGTTTTAAATATTTCCTTTCCTTTTTTTGAGCAAACAGGGATGCTAGCATTTAGTTGTTCTCTTGTCTTTGCACAACAGGATCATCCTCCTCTGAAGAAGAATATGGAGTACGTGAAGTGTGTAGTTCCGATTATGCCAGGATAAAGAAGCCAAGCCTCTCTTCTTAAGAAGGGAGCAGTTGAAGGATGGTTACATTATTTCCCACAAGAACAATGTAAATTCAGCTCAGAAGGACTCACGGATCTCCATCTTTGTTGCTGTGATGGCCAGTACAATGTTGTTTTACGATTCCTTCTGGTGAGTTCCATTTTTTTAAATGTGTGCTCTGCATGGATCATGTGGGTTGACTGTTTAAACTGTCAATTCATAGTACAATTTGCTTTATAATACTCACTTTTTTCTATTTATGCAAACAGGGGTGCTCATCTTGATTTCAATGGGAACTGCACAAAATGTTCACGAATACATCGAATATTCTCGAATCATTCATTTCCACCACAAGAAAGGAGGTGCCGACATGTTCAAGGCGTTAAAACATATAAAGGCGAAATCATACAGGCTATGCACGAATTTGGTTGATTTTGGTGGAACTGCACAAAAAGAACAGCTGGTTTATTTAGCACGAGGTGCCATGTCAATGTCTGAACTGATGGCAAACCCTGCCCATTCCATAATTGTAGCCATTTGATATTTTGTAATGGGACAACCTTGTCAAAGTTTGCTCATTGATGAATGCAAAACAACACGCATTTGATATTTTGGAATGGGACAACCTTGTCAAACTTTGCTCATTGATGTTAGCAAGAAGACATGCGTTTGATATTTTCGATTGGGACACCCTTTGCTTTTAGCAGCATCGGTTGATTTTTCTTTATTCTTTAGTTGTGAAGTAAATATTGGCTCTGACATGTGAATCGCTGAGATGCATAATCATCGATTGTTTTGAATGTTCTCTATGAATTGCCAGGCCTGTGTGTTGATTACAATGTACAGGAACACTAAATTTTGTACTCCCTCTGTTTCTTTTTACTACGGATATTAGATTTCTTTCAAGTCAGTTGATTTTATATTGTGAATGTTGATACTTTTTTCTATAAGATTGGTCAAAGTAGAGATACTTTGACTTCTGACAAAACTTGTATGCAGACTAAAAAGGACCGGAGGGAGTACATGTGAAACTGCTACAAACGAGGTGATCACCTTGGGAATAATTCTAGTACGTATTGTTTTGCATGTTCATCCAATGCCAGTGATACAAGAATTCAAACAAATCGAACTAAATTCATTCATACACTACCGGATTTCATTACATTTCATACATTCTTCAACTGAAAAGGGGTGCACTGGAGGTATAATTAATTAACCGTAGCACCCGTGTCTAGCTGAGCCGAACAGATGTTGGGGAACGCAGTAATTTCAAAAACATTCCTACGCACACGCAAGATCTATCATGGTGATGCATAGTAAAGAGAGGGGAAGAGTGTTGTCCACGTACCCTCGTAGACCGTATGCGGAAGTGTTATGACAACACAGTTGATGTAGTAGTACTTCTTCGCGATCCGACGAATCCTAGTACCGAAAGTACGGCACCTCCGTGATCTACACACGTTTGGCTCGGTGATGTCCCATGAACTCTTGATCCAGGTGAGTGTCGAGGGAGAGTTTCGTCAGCATGACGGCATGATGACGGTGATGATGAAGCTACCGGCGCAGGGCTTCGCCTAAGCACTACGACGATATGATCGAGGTGGATTATGGTGGAGGGGGGCACCGCACAGGGCTAAGAGATCAATGATCAACTTGTGTGTCTATGAGGTGCCCCCTACCCCTGTATATATAAAGGAGCAAGGGGGAGGCCGGCCAGCCCTTGGGGCGCGCGAGGAGAGGAGGAGTCCTCCTCCTAGTAGGAGTAGGACTCTCCTTTTCCTAGTCCTACTAGGAGGGGGAAGGAAGGAGGAGAGGGAGAAGGAAAGGGGGCGCCCCCCTCCTTAGTCCAATTCGGACCAGAGGGGGAGGGGGCACGCGGCCTGCCCTGGCCAGCCCTCTCTCTCGCCACTAAGGCCCATGTGGCCCATTAGTTCCCGGGGGGGGGGGGGTTTCGGTAACCCTCCGGCACTCCGGTTTTCTCCGAAATCACCCGGAACACTTCCGGTGTCCGAATATAGCCGTCCAATATATCAATCTTTATGTCTCGACCATTTTGATACTCCTCGTCATGTCCGTGATCATATCCGGGACTCCGAACTACTTTCGGTACATCAAAACACATAAACTCATAATACCGATCGTCACCGAACGTTAAGCGTGCGGACCCTATGGGTTTGAGAACTAGGTAGACATGACCAAGACTCATCTCCGGTCAATAACCAATAGCAGAACCTGGATGCTCATATTGGTTCCTACATATTCTACGAAGATTGTTATCAGTCAAACCACATAACAACATTGTTCCCTTTGTCATCGGTATGTTACTTGCCCGAGATTGGATCGTCGGTATCTCGATACTTAGTTCAATTTCGTTACCGGCAAGTCTCTTTACTCGTTCTGTAATGCATCATCCTGCAACTAACTCATTAGTCACATTGCTTGCAAGGCTTTATAGTGATGTGCATTACCAAGACGGCCCAGAGATACCTCTCCGATACTCGGAGTGACAAATCCTAATCTTGATCTATGCCAACTCAACAAACACCATAGGAGGCACCTGTAGAGCATCTTTATAGTCAGCTAGTTACGTTGTGATGTTTTATAGCACACTAAGTGTTCCTCTGGTATTCGGGAGTTGCATGATCTCATAGTTATAGAAACATGTATAAGTTATGGAGAAAGCAATAGCAACAAACTAAACGATCATCGTGTTAGGCTAACGGATGGGTCAAGTGAATCACATCATTCTCCAATGATGTGATCCCTTTAATCAAATGAAAACTCATGTCTATGGTCAGGAAACATAACCATCATTGATTCAACGAGCTAGTCAAGTAGAGGCATAGTAGTGACACTTTGTTTGTCTATGTATTTACACATGTACTAAGTTTCCGGTTAATACAATTCTAGCATGAATAATAAACATTTATCATGATATAAGGAAATATAAATAACAACTTTATTATTGCCTCTAGGGCATATTTCCTTCAGTCTCTCACTTGTACTAGAGTCAATAATCTATATTACATTGTAATTATTCTAACACCCGTGGAGTCTTGGTGTTGATCATGTTTTGCTCGTGAGAGAGGCTTACTAAACGGGTCTGCAACATTCAGATCCGTATGTATCTTGCAAATCTATATGTCTCCCTCCTTGACTTGATCGCGGATGGAATTGAAGCGTCTCTTGATGTCCTTGGTTCTCTTGTGAAATCTGGATTCCTTTGCCAAGGCAATTGCACCAGTATTGTCACAAAAGATTTTCATTGGACCCGATGCACTAGGTATTACACGTAGATTGCATATGAACTCCTTCATCCAGACTCCTTCATTTGCTGCTTCCGAAGCAGCTATGTACTCTGCTTCACATGTACATGCCGCCACGACGCTCTTCTTGGAATTGCACCCACTGACAGCTCCACCATTTAATAAAAATACATATCTGGTTTGTGACTCAGAGTCATCCGGATAAGTGTCAAAACATGCATCGACGTAACCGTTTACGACGAGCTCTTTGTCACCTCCATAAACGATAAACATATCCTTAGTCCTTTTCAGGTATTTCAGGATGTTCTTGACCGCTGTCCAGTGATCCAATCCTAGATTACTTTGGTACCTCCCTGCTAAACTAATAGCAAGGCACACATCAGGTCTGGTACACAACATTGCATACATGATAGAACCTATGGCTAAAGCATAGCGAATGACTTTCATTTTCTTTCTATCTTCTGAAGTGGTCGGGCATTGAGTCTGACTCAACTTCACACCTTGTAACACAGGAAAGAACCCTTTCTTTGCTTGACCATTTTGAACTTCTTCAAAACTTTATCAAGGTATGTGCTTTGCGAAAGTCCAATTAAGCGTCTTGATCTATCTCTATAGATTTTGATGCCCAATATATAAGCAGCTTCACCGAGGTCTTTCATTGAAAAATTCTTATTCAAGTATCCTTTTATGCTATTCAGAAATTCAGTATCATTTCCGATCAACAATATGTCATCTACATATAATATCAGAAATGCTACAGAGCTCCCATTCACTTTCTTGTAAAAATAGGCTTCTCCAAAAGTCTGTATAAAATCATATGCTTTGATCACACTATCAAAGTGTATATTCCAACTCCGAGAGGCTTGCACCAGTCCATAAATGGATCGCTGGAGCTTGCACACTTTGTTAGCTCCTTTTGGATCGACAAAACCTTCTAGTTGCATCATATACAAATCTTCTTTAAGATATCCATTAAGGAATGTTGTTTTGACATCCATTTGCCAAATTTCATAATCATAAAATGTGGCAATTGCTAACATGATTCGGATGGACTTAAGCATCGCTACAGGTGAGAAGGTCTCATCATAGTCAACTCCTTGAACTTGTCAAAAACCATTTGCAACAAGTCGATCTTTTTAGACAGTAACATTAACGTCAGTGTCGGTCTTCTTCTTGAAGATCCATTTATTCTCTACGGCCTGTCGATCAACAGGCAAGTCAACCAAAGTCCACACTTTGTTCTCATACATGGATCCCATCTCAGATTTCATGGCCTCAAGCCATTTTGTGGAATCTGGGCTCATCACCGCTTCCTCATAGTTCGTAGGTTCGTCATGGTCAAGTAACATGACCTCCAGAACAGGGTTACTGTACCACTCTGGTGCGGATCTTACTTTGCTTGACCTACGAGGTCCGGTAGTAACTTGATCAGAAGCTTCATAATCATCATCATTAGCTTCCTCACTTACTGGTATAGGAATCACTATAACTGATTTCAGTGATGAACTACTTTCCAATAAGGGAGAAGGTACAATTACCTCATCAAGTTCTACCTCCCTCCCACTCACTTCTTTCGAGACAAACTCCTTCTCTCGAAAGGATCCATTCTTAGCAACGAATATCTTGCCTTCGGATCTGTGATAGAAGGTATACCCAACAGTCTCCTTTGGGTATCCTATGAAGACACATTTCTCCGATTTGGGTTCGAGCTTATCAGGTTGAAGCATTTTCACATAAGCATCGCAGCCCCAAACTTTAAGAAACGACAACTTCGGTTTCTTGCCAAACCACGGTTCGTAAGGTGTCGTATCAATGGATTTAGATGGTGCCCTATTTAACACGAATGCAGTTGTCTCTAAAGCATAACCCCAAAATGATAGCGGTAAATCAGTGAGAGACATCATAGATCGCGGCATATCTAGTATAGTACTATTACGATGTTCGGACACACCATTACGCTATGGTGTTTCGGGTGGCGTGAGTTGCGAAACTATTCTGCATTGTTTAAAATGAAGACCAAACTCGTAACTCAAATATTCTCCTCCACGATCAGATCGTAGAAACTTTATTTTCTTGTTATGATGATTTTCCACTTCACTCTGAAATTCTTTGAACTTTTCAAATGTTTCAGACTTATGTTTCATTAAGTAGATATACCCATATCTGCTCAAATCATCTGTGAAGGTGAGAAAATAACGATATCCGTCGTGAACCTTAATGTTCATTGGACCACATACATCAGTATGTATGATTTCAAATAACTCTGTTGCTTGCTCCATTGTTCCTGAGAATGGAGTTTTAGTCATCTTGCCCATGAGGACTGGTTCGCAAGTACCAAGTGATTCATAATCAAGCGATTCTAGAAGTCTGTCAGAATGGAGTTTCTTCATGCGCTTACACCAATATGACCCAAATGGCAGTGCCACAAGTAAGTTGCACTATCATTATCAACTCTGCATCTTTTGGCTTCAATACTATGAACATGTGTGTCACTACTATCAAGATTTAGTAAAAATAGACCACTCAACAAGGGTGCATGACCATAAAAGATATTACTCATATAAATAGAACAACCATTATTCTCTGATTTAAACGAATAACCGTCTTGCATCAAACAAGATCCAGATATAATGTTCATGCTCAACGCTGGCACCAAATAACAATTATTTAGGTCGAAAACTAATCCCGAAAGTAGATGTAGAGGTAGCATGCCGACGGCGATCACATCAACTTTGGAACCATTTCCCACTCGCATTGTCACCTCTTCCTTAGCCAATCTTCGCTTAATCCATAGCCCCTGTTTCGAGTGGCAAATATTAGAAACAGAAGCAGTATCAAATACCCAGGCGCTACTCCGAGCATTAGTAAGGTACACATCAATAACATGTATATCAAATATACCTTTCACTTTGCCATCCTTCTTCTGCGTCAAATACTTGGGGCAGTTACGCTTCAAGTGACCAGTTCCTTTGCAGTAGAAGCACTCAGTTTCAGGCTTAGGTCCAGACTTGGGTTTCTTCACTTGAGCAGCAACTGTCTTGTTGTTCTTCTTGAAGTTTCCCTTCTTCCCTTTACCCTTTTTCTTGAAACTAGTGGTCTTGTTGACCATCAACACTTTATGCTCCTTCTTGATTTCTACCTCTGTAGCCTTTAGCATTGCGAAGATCTCGGGAATAGTCTTATCCATCCCTTGCATATTATAGTTCATCACGAAGCTCTTGTAGCTTGGTGGAAGTGATTGAAGAACTTTGTCAATGACACTATCATCAGGAAGATTAACCCCAGTTGAGTCAAGTGGTTGTGGTACCCAGACATTCTGAGTATATGTTTAGTGACAGAACTATTCTCCTCCATTTTGCAGCCGTAGAACTTATTGGCGACTTCATATCTCTCAATCTGGGCATTTGCTTGAAGTATTAACTTCAACTCCTGGAACATCTCATATGTTCCATGACGTTCAAAACGTCGTTGAAGTCCCGGTTCTAAGACGCAAAGCATCGCACACTAAACTATCGAGTAGTCATCAGCTTTGCTCTGCCAGGTGTTCACAACATCTGGTGTTGCTCCTGCAGCGGGTTTATCACCTAGCGCTGCTTCCAGGACGTAATTCTTCTGTGCAGCAATGAGGATAATCCTCAAGTTACGGACCCAGTCCGTGTAGTTGCTACCATCATATTTCAACTTAGCTTTATCTAGGAACGCATTAAAATTCAATGGAACAACAGCACGGGCCATCTATCTACAACAACATAGACATGTAAAATACTATCAGGTACTAAGTTCATGATAAATTACTGTTCAATTTATCAAATTACTTAAGAACTCCCACTTAGATAGACATCTCTCTAATCATCTAAGTGATCACGTGATCCATATCAACTAAACCATGTCCGATCATCATGTGAGATGGAGTAGTTTTCAATGGTGAACATCACTATGTTGATCATATCTACTATATGATTCATGCTCGACCTTTCGGTCTCAATGTTTCGAGGCCATATCTGCATATGCTAGGCTCGTCAAGTTTAACCCGAGTATTCCACATGTGCAAAACTGGCTTGCACCCGTTGTATGTGAACGTAGAGCTTATCACACCCGATCATCACGTGGTGTATCGGCACGACGAACTATAGCAACGGTGCATACTCAGGGAGAACACTTATACCTTAAAATTTAGTGAGAGATCATCTTATAATGCTACCGCCGAACTAAGAAAAATAAGATGCATAAAGGATAAACATCACATGCAATCAATATTAGTGATATGATATGGCTATCATCATCTTGTGCCTTTGATCTCCATCTCCAAAGCACTGTCATGATCACCATCGTCACCGGCTTGACACCTTGATCTCCATTGATGCATCGTTGTCGTCTCACCAACTATTGCTTCTACGACTATCGCTACTGCTTAGTGATAAAGTAAAGCAATTACATGGCGATTGCATTTCATACAATAAAGTGATAACCATATGGCTCCTGCGAGTTGCCGATAACTGTGTTACAAAACATGATCATCTCATACAATAAAATTTCGCATCATGTCTTGACCACATCACATCACAACATGCCCTGCAAAAACAAGTTAGACGTCCTCTACTTTGTTGTTGCAAGTTTTACATGGCTGTTATGGGCTGAGCAAGAACCGTTCTTACCTACACATCAAAAACCACAACGCGATATAGTGATTGCTTTTTGATCTTTAGAAATAACCTTGTTCATTGAATCCGATTCAACTAAAGTTGGAGAAACTGACACCCACCAGCCACCTGTGTGCAAAGCACGTCGGTAGAACCAGTCTCACGTAAGCGTACGGGTAATGTCGGTCTGAGCCGCTTCATCCAACAATACCGCTGAATCAACTAGTGACGGCAAGCAATATGTATATACCCACGCCCACAACTCCTTTGTGTTCTACTCATGCATATAACATCTACGCATAGACCTGGCTCGGATGCCACTGTTGGGGAACGCAGTAATTTCAAAAATATTCCTATGCACACGCAAGATCTATCATGGTGATGCATAGCAACGAGAGGGCAAGAGTGTTGTCCACGTACCCTCATAGACTATAAGCAGAAACGTTATGACAACGCGGTTGATGTAGTCGTACGTCTTCACGATCCGACCGATCCTAGTACCGAAAGTATGGCACCTCCGCGATCTGCACACATTCGGCTCGGTGACATCCCACGAACTCTCGATCCAGCTAAGTGTCGAGGGAGAGTTTCGTCAGCACGGCGGCATGATGACGGTGATGATGAAGCTACCGTCGTTGGGATTCACCTAAGCACTACGACGATATGACCAAGGTGGATTATGGTGGAGGGGGGCACCGCACATGGCTAGGAGATCAATGATCAACTTGTGTGTCTATGGGGTTCCCACCTGCCCCTGTACATAAAGGAGCAAGGGGGAATGCCGGCCGGCCCTTGGGGCGCGCCAAGAGAGGAGTTGTCCTCCTCCTAGTAGGAGTAGGACTCTCCTTTTCCTAGTCCTACTAGGAGGGGGAAAGGTAGGAGGAGAGGGAGAAGGAAAGGGGGCGCCGCCCCCACTTACCTAGTCCGATTCGGACCAGAGGGAAGGGGGCGCGCGACCTGCCCTAGCCGGCCCTCTCTTTCTCTCTCCACTAAGGCCCATGTGGCCCATTAGTTCCCCGGGGGGTTCCGGTAACCCTCTGGCACTCCGGTTTTCTCCGAAATCACCCGGAAAACTTCCGGTGTCCGAATATAGCCGTCCAATATATCAATCTTTATGTATCGACCATTTTGAGACTCCTCGTCATGTCCATGATCACATCCGGGACTCCGTACTACCTTTGGTACATCAAAACACATAAACTCATAATACCGATCGTCACCGAACGTTAAGCGTGCTGACCCTACGGGTTCAAGAACTATGTAGACATGACCGAGACTCATCTCCGGTCAATAACCAATAGCGGAACCTTGATGCTCATATTGGTTCCTACATGTTCTACGAAGATCTTTATTGGTCAAACCGCATAACAACATACATTGTTCCCTTTGTCATCGGTATGTTACTTGCCCGAGGTTCGATCGTCAGTATCTCAATACCTAGTTCAATCTCGTTACCGGCAAGTCTCTTTACTCATTCTGTAATGCATCATGCCACAACTAACTCATTAGTCACATTGCTTGCAAGGATTTATAGTGATGTGCATTACCGAGAGCGCCCAGAGATACCTCTCGATACTCGGAGTGACAAATCGTAATCTCGATCTATGCCAACTCAACAAACACCATCGGAGTCACCTGTAGAGCATCTTTATAGTCACCCAGTTACGTTGCGGCGTTTGATAGCACAGTAAGTGTTCCTCCGGTATTCGGGAGTTGCATGATCTCGTAGTTATAGAAACATGTATAAGTTATGGAGAAAGCAATAGCAACAAACTAAATGATCATCGTGCTAAGCTAACGGATGGGTCAACTCAATAACATTATTCTCCAATGATGTGATCCCGTTAATCAAATGACAACTCATGTCTATGGTCAGGAAACATAACCATCACTGATTCGATGAGCTAGTCAAGTAGAGGTATACTAGTGACACTCTGTTTGTCTATGTATTCACACATGTACTAAGTTTCCGGTTAATACAATTCTAGCATGAATAATAAACATTTATCATGATATAATTAAGGAAATATAAATAACAACATTATTATTGCCTCTAGGGCATATTTCCTTCAGTCTCCCACTTGCACTAGAGTCAATAATCTAGATTACATTGTAATAATTCTAACACCCATGGAGTCTTGGTGTTGGTCATGTTTTGCTCGTGAGAGAGGCTTAGTCAACGGGCATGCAACATTCAGATCCGTATGTATCTTGCAAATCTCTATGTCTCTTGATGTCCTTGGTTCTCTTGTGAAATCTGGATTCCTTTGCCAAGGCAATTGCACCAGTATTGTCACAAAAGATTTTCATTGGACCCGATGCACTAGGTATTACACCTAGATCAGATATGAACTCCTTCATCCAGACTCCTTCATTTGCTGCTTCCGAAGCAACTATGTACTCCGCTTCACACCTAGATCCCGCCACATGGCTCCGCTTGGAACTGCACCCACTGACAGCTCCACCATTTAATAAAAATACGTATCCGGTTTGTGACTTAGAGTCATCCGGATCAGTGTCAAAACTTACATTAACGTAACCGTTTATGACGAGCTCTTTATCACCTCCATAAATGAGAAACATATCCTTAGTCCTTTTCAGGTATTTCAGGATGTTCTTGACCGCAGTCCAGTGATCCACTCCTAGATTACTTTGGTTCCTCCCTGCGAAACTAATAGCAAGGAACACATCAGGTCTGGTACATAGCATTGCATACATGATAGAACCTATGGCTGAAGCATTGGGAATGACTTTCATTTTCTTTCTATCTTCTGCAGTGGTCGGGCATTGAGTCTGACTCAACTTCACACCTTGTAACACAGGCGAGAATCCTTTCTTTGCTTGATCCATTTTGAACTTCTTCAAAACTTTGTCAAGGTATGTGCTTTGTGAAAGTCCAATTAAGTGTCTTGATCTATCTCTATAGATCTTGATGCCCAATATATAAGCAGCTTCACCGAGGTCTTTCATTGAAAAATTCTTATTCAAGTATCCTTTTATGCTATTCAGAAATTCAGTATCATTTCCGGTCACTTTCTGGTAAATACAGGCTTCTCCAAAAGTCTATATAAAACCATATGCTTTGATCAAACTATCAAAGCATATATTCCAACTCAGAGAGGCTTGCACCAGTCCATAAATGGATCGCTAGAGCTTGCACACTATGTTAGCTCCTTTTGGATCGACAAAACCTTCTAGTTGCATCATATACAACTCTTCTTTAAGATATCCATTAAGGAATGTTGTTTTGACATCCATTTGCCAAATTTCATAATCATAAAATGAGGCAATTGCTAACATGATTTGGATGGACTTAAGCATCGCTACGGGTGAGAAGGTCTCGTCATAGTCTACTCCTTGAACTTGTCGAATACCTTTTGCAACAAGTCGAACTTTGTAGACAGTAACATTACCATCAGCGTCAGTCTTCTTCTTGCAGATCCATTTATTCTCTATGGACAGCCGACCAATGGGCAAGTCTACCAAAGTCCACACTTTGTTCTCATACATGGATCCCATCTCAGATTTCATGGCCTCAAGCCATTTTGTAGAATCTGGGCTCATCATCGCTTCCTCATAGTTAGTAGGTTCGTCATGGTCAAGTAACATGACCTCCAGAACAGGGTTACCGTACCACTCTGGTGTGGATCTTACTCTAGTTGCCCTACGAGGTTCAGTAGTAACTTGATCAGAAGCTTTATGATCATCATCATTAGCTTCCTCACTTACTGGTGTAGGAACCACTAGAACTGATTTTAGTGATGAACTACTTTCCAATAAGGGAGAAGGTACAATTACCTCATCAAGTTCTACTTCCCTCCCACTCACTTCTTTCGAGAGAAACTCCTTCTCTAGAAAGGATCCATTCTTAGCAACGAATATCTTGCCTTTGGATCTGTGATAGAAGGTGTACCAAACAGTCTCCTTTGGGTATCCTATGAAGACACATTTCTCCGATTTGGGTTCGAGCTTATCAGATTGAAGCTTTTTCACATAAGCATCGCAGCCCCAAACTTTAAGAAACAACAACTTCGGTTTCTTGAGAAACCACAGTTCATAAGGTGTCGTATCAACGGATTTAGATGGTGCCCTATTTAACATGAATGCGGCTGCCTCTAAAGAATAACCCCAAAATGATAGCGGTAAATCAGTGAGAGACATCATCGATCACATCATATCTAGTAAAGTACGATTACGATGTTCGGACACACCATTACTTTGTGGTGTTCCGGGTGGCGTGAGTTGAGAAACTATTCCGCATTGTTTCAAATGAAGACCAAACTCGTAACTCAAATATTCTCCTCCACGATCAGATCGTAGAAACTTTATTTTCTTGTTACGATGATTTTCCACTTCACTCTAAAATTCTTTGAACTTTTCAAATGTTTTAGACTTATGTTTCATTAAGTAGATATACCCATATCTGCTCAAATCATCTGTGAAGGTGAGAAAATAACGATATCCGCTGCGAACCTCAATGTTCATTGGACCACATACATCAGTATGTATGATTTCCAGTAACTCTGTTGCTCGCTCCATTGTTCCGGAGAATGGAGTTTTTTTCATCTTGCCCATGAGGCATGGTTCGCAAGTACCAAGTGATTCATAATCAAGTGATTCCAGAAGTCCATCAGAATGGAGTTTCTTCATGCGCTTTACACCAATATAACCCAAACGGCAGTGCCACAAGTAAGTTGCACTACCATTATCAACTCTGCATCTTTTGGCTTCAATACTATGAACGTGTGTATCACTACTATCAAGATTTAGTAAAAATAGACCACTCAACAAGGGTGCATGACCATAAAAGATATTACTCATGTAAATAGAACAACCATTATTCTCTGATTTAAATGAATAACCGTCTCGCATAAAACAAGATCTAGATATAATGTTCATGCTCAACGCTGGCACCAAATAACAATTATTTAGGTCTAAAACTAATCCCGAAGGTAGATGTAGAGGTAGCGTGCCAACGGCGATCACATCGACTTTGGAACCATTTCCCACGCGCATCGTCACCTCGTCCTTAGCCAATCTTCGCTTATTCCGTAGCCCCTGTTTTGAGTTGCAAATATTAGCAACAGAACCAGTATCAAATACCCAGGCGCTACTGCGAGCATTAGTAAGGTACACATCAATAACATGTATATCAAATATACCTTTCACTTTGCCATCCTTCTTCTCCGCCAAATACTTGGGGTTGTTCCGCTTCAAGTGACCAGTTCCTTTGTAGTAGAAGCACTCAGTTTTAGGCTTAGGTCCAGACTTGGGTTTCTTCACTTGAGCAACAATTGGCTTGCTGTTCTTCTTGAAGTTCCCCTTCTTCCCTTTACCCTTTTTCTTGAAACTAGTGGTCTTGTTGACCATCAACACTTGATGCTCCTTCTTGATTTCTACCTTCGCAGCCTCTAGCATTGCGAAGAGCTCGAGAATAGTCTTATCCATCCCTTGCATATTATAGTTCATCACAAAGATCTTGTAGCTTGGTGGCAGTGATTGAAGAACTCTGTCAATGACACTATCATCAGGAAGATTAACTCCCAGTTGAGTCAAGTGGTTGTGGTACCCAGACATTCTGAGTATATGTCCACTGACAGAACTATTCTCCTCCATGTTTCATTGGATTTATACGTAATACAAATTTATATTTAAATTGTATTTATTCTAACTAGAAATGTCGGGATAAAAATATTTCAGATCCCATCAAATGTGGGAAATTTTATTGAATTCTGTTTTGAACGGTTTGTTGAAATTATTAATCGTTGTCCTAGCTAGAAAATGGGTTGTAATTTTAACAAACTGTAAATGGGCTGTAGTAAATTCCATTAGAATTCAAAAATGGGTTGTACATTCTTAGAAATCTCAAATGGGCTATAAGTTCTCTTCCACACACTTGTGGGCCTACTAAGTTGACGCATCCCCTAAAAAAATAGTTGACGCGTATGCAAGGCTTTGTCAACTTATAGTCAACACACGGTTCTAGCAAAATTGGCCGTTGGATGTCCATCCAACGGATGCCATGCTTCTTCTTCAATCTCGGATATTCTAGCTTCACCCTCCAAAAAAAAGATTCCTCAATGGTCATCGTGCTTCTTCAACCTCTGGTCTTCTTGCTCCAGCCACCCAAAGCAGCGTTGGTCATGCCGCTTGCTCCTGCCTCCCATGGTCGGCTGTGCTGCCGCGGAGGCCTCACCGCCCCTACTACTCCCACCGCTGGCCAAGCCATCCCTCCACTCACCCACACCCCCTGTTATTATGCGACGACGACAGCCTCACACCATAGCCGAACCAGTGAACCCTTGTACTCCTCTCTACGTGGGCATCCAGTGTCGCGTCTTCCCAGGCTCCGCGTCGTCCCCTTCCTAGGCCTCACCGTCGTCCACCGCCTTGGTGCTCTCGGCACGGCGTGGTCAATGTGGTCAACGACCGACTTCCATCGGAAGAGTACTGTACGTGGAGACGCTGGCAGCTGGGTCCATAGCCGCAGCAAGGAAGTGCCTCCTTATTACGTGGAAAATAATGATTCCTCCACCTGACAGCAGGGACCCACCGGACGGGCCACCGTTTTTCACGAAAAAACATTTCCCCCCTAACTGCTGGGACCCACCAGCTACATCTTCGCATGCAAGGAAGTGCGTCCATATTATGGAAAAAATGATTTGCCCCCTGACTGCTGGGACCTACCAGCTACATCTTCGCACGCAAGGAAGTGCCTGACAATCAGGACCCACCTGGTCGAAGCATACGTAGCGTTGTCATTCTGGTTGCGAACATGTACGTACATACTGGTCGATCTGTCTGTCTGCAGGCTGCAGTGATGAACCGTGGCCGTGCAAGGAAGGGTACGTGTCGTAGTACAGGCACGCACGTAGCATGTACACATACGTACAGCGGCCAGGGTGCAAGAAAGAAAATACGGCCACGTATGTACATAGGGGAGGGGTCTCGAACGCCTACTCATGCATACGTACGACCAGGGCTCGTGTACATGGCTGGGTCGGAACGGAGAAACTGCGTCGTCGTCGTGTTCATCGGGAGGCAACGGAATGCGTCGTGTTCATCGGGAGGCAACGGAACGCATGTTGTTCATCGGGAGCCAACCGGCTTGGACGGAACAACCGATGGAAACGAGGCCTGGCATACCGCAGAACAGAGGAAACGGCCTTGTGTTCGACCGCCCACGGTCGAAATGGGATCCTGTTGATCGGGAGGGGTCTGGCGTACCGCAAAACGGAGGAAACGGACTTCTGTTGGACCTCCTATGGTCGAAACGGGGTCCTGTTGACCGGGAGGGGTGTGGCGTACCGCAAAACGGAGGAAACGGACTTGTGTTGGAGCACTACGGTTGAAACAGGGGTCCTGTTCATCGGGAGGGGTGTGGCGGACCGCAAAACGGGACTCCACAGGATATTGTTCATCTCCACCGTCGACCTCCTCCAGCCTCCATGGGCTACTGTTCATCCACCGTCGACCTCCTCCAGCCTCCACCTGCGGCTGTTCATCCATGGGCTCCTGTTCATCCAGCCTCCACCGCGCGCTCATCCACCGGCTACTATTCAACCAGCCCTCTCCATTGGGTCCTGTTCAACCACCCCTCCACGGGCTACTGTTCATCCAGCCCTCCACCGGCTACTGTTCAACCAGCCCTCCACGGGGTCGTCTTGTTCATCCAGCCCTCCACAGGGTCCTGTTCATCCACCCCTCCACCGTCTCGATCGATCAGGGTACTGTTCACCCAGCGGCAAAGACCTCTACTACCACGGGGTCCTGTTCATCCAACCCCCACCGGGAACTATTCATCCAAACCCCCCAACAATGCTCACTGTTCATCCAGAGGCAGCATCGATCGGCTTCAGTTAGCAGCAGTAGCGAAGGAATTGCTCGGGTTCAGTTAACAGCAAGGGATCGATCGATCACTCGGGTTCAGTAACGCGTAGCCTGCAGTGCAATCGCTCGGGTTCAGTTAGAGCCCAAGGCCTCGCTCGGGTTCAGTTAGAGCACAACGCCTCGCACAAACGCGTGTACATACGAGAGAAATGTGCATCGCTCGGCCTCCGACCACCCACCGTATCGGGAACTCCCCAATATTTTCCGCGCCCTCACTTCTACCACTGTTTTTTCCGTCATGGACGGCCCAAAGAATGTCATGCAGCTGCGTCTCCGGCCTGCGCAGGATGAAAAGCCCATTTTTCTGTCATGATTTTTTGTCATAGAAGTAGGAGCCCACCACATCTATGATGCTACCGGGTTTTGTCACAATTATCATCATAGAAGTGTCATAAGTATGAAAAAAAAATTCATTCGGCCCAAAATGTCATGGATGTGTCTTTTTTTGTAGTGCAACCTTCCTCCATCACCAATTTCATGATGGTCACCGCCGTGCATGAGTAATTCCATCGTAGGTTTGCTGGACGGTGATGGGTTGGATGAGATTTATCATGTAATCGAGTTAGTTTTGTTAGGGTTTGATCCCTAGTATCCACTATGTTATGAGATTGATGTTGCTATGACTTTTCTATGCTTAATGCTTGTCACTAGGGCCCGAGTCCCATTATTTCATATCTAAACCCTTTATGTTTTCATGAATATATTTGTGTTCTTGATCCGATCTTGCAAGTTGTGGTCACCTATTACGTGTTATGATCCGCACACCCCAAGGTGACAATAATTGGGATTCTTTTCGGTGACTACCATAGTTTGAGGAGTTCATGTATTCACTAAGTGCTAATGCTTTGATCTAGTTCTTTATTAAAAGGAGGCATTAATATCCCTTAGTTTCCAATAGGACCCCGCTGCCATGGGAGGGTAGGACAAAAGATGTCATGCAAGTTATTTTCCATAAGCATGTGTGACTATATACGGAACACATGCCTACATTATATTGATGAATTGGAGCTAGTTCTATGTCACCCTAGGTTATGACTGCTACATGGTGAATATCATCCGACATATATCATTGTCGATCCATTGCCTACGAGCTTTTCACATATTGATATTTGCTAATTTACTTTCGTTGCTACTTCTGTTACAATCGCTACAAAACTGCTACTGTTACTTTTGTTGCTATTACTGTTACTTTCATACTACTTTGCTACTAAACATTTTGCTGCAGATATTAAGTCTTTCAGGTGTGGTTGAATTGACAACTCAGCTGCTAATACTCGTGAATATTCTTTGGCTCCCCATGTGTCGAATCAATAAATTTGGGTTGAATACTCTACCCTCGAAAACTATTGCGATCCCCTATACTTGTGGGTTATCACATCTATGTGTGTCGAATCTTGAAAGTGCAACTAATCCCCGGGTGGTTTTGGTAATTCATAACAACATATAGCTCACTGAACTAATATCCATTCAAGTTAAATATTTCAGAAGGTTCAATGGTTGGCATGGCATGGACTAGAGATGTGGACCCCTCAAAATGCTAAGGATAAAGATTGGCAAAAGCTCAAGACTCTTCATTCATTTTGTGATCCAAGATCACATTGAGTCCATAGGAAAGCCAATACTATTAAAAGGGGATGATCTGTTGCTTAATGGTCTACTTGCACAAAGTGCTTAGTGATATTGCTCCATAACCCTCAGCCACTTTCTCATTTCCAAATATGTCCAAAACCTAAAAGTCAAACTCGGCCCCACTGATTTGATCTATCCGACGCCACCGGGTTCATTTGACCTAGCCACTGCCAGAAACCCTAGTCAATTCGGTCTCACCGATCGGGATCTCGATATCACCAAGATGGCCTTGCAAACTCTCTGTTTCCCTTAATAATGTTTCAGTCTTACCGAAATGAGCGATAAGTCCCATCGAGTTTGCCTGACCAACTCTCTGTTAACTCATTGCTGAAATTGGTCTCACCGAGTTCATCCAATCGGTCACACAGAGATGAGGTTTTTCCCTAACCCTAGCACATCGGTCCCACCGAGTTGATCATGTCGGTCCCACCGAGATTCCTAACGTTCACATTTTGAACTGAATCGGTCTCACCAAGTTCTTCTATTCGGTCTGACCAAGTTGGGTCAATTGTGTGTAACGGTTGGATTTTGTGTGGACGCTATATATACCCCTCCACCCCGTTCTATATTCAAGAGAGAGCCATCAGAACGTGCCTACACTTCCACTACTCATTTTCTGAGAGAGAACCACCTACTCATGTGTTGAGACCAAGACATTCCAATCCAACCACAAGAATATTGATCTCTAGCCTTCCCCAAGTTGCTTTCCACTCAAATCATCTTTCCATCATAGCCAAATATGTGAGAGAGAGTTGATTGTTGGGGAGACTATCATTTGAAGCACAAGAGTAAGGAGTTCATCATCAACACACAATCTATTAACTTTTGGATAGCGGTGTCTCCTAGATTGGTTAGGTGTCACTTGGGAGCATCCGACAATAATGTTGAGTTGAACCATGGAGTTTGTAAGGGTAAGGAGATCGCCTACTTCGTGAAGATCTACCCGAGTGAGGCAATTCCTTCGTGGGTGATGGCCATGGTGGGATAGACAAGGTTGCTTCTTCATGGACCCTTCATGGGTGGAGCCCTTCGTGGACTCGCACAACAGTTACCCTTCGTGGGTTGAAGTATCCATCAACATGGACGTACGATACCACCACCTATGAGAACCAGGCCAAAAATCTCCATGTCTACATTGCTTTGGCCTTTACCTTCATATGCAATGCTTTACTTTCCACTACTACACTCTTAGAATTGCATGTGCAGGTTGATTGCTTGACTTGTGCTAAGTTGCTAAAATCTGCCAAGACTTAAAATTGGGAAAAGGCTAGATTTTTATTTGGTCAAGTAGTCTAATCACCCTCCTCTAGACGTACTTTTGATCCTACAAGTGGTATCAGAGATTTGGTCTCCATTTGCCTTGATTTCCATAGCTTTGGTGATCATAGCCTTGGTTTCACAACCTAAGAGAGTATGGCGTCTAGCGAGGGAAATTACCACCATAGAGGTCCTTACTTTGATGGTACTTATTTTGCTAGTTGGAAGCATAAGATGAAAATGCATATTCCTGGTTATAACCCCGCCATTTGGGCTATTGTGCGTATTGGTTTGCAAGGTGAATACTTCGAGGATGGAAGAGAACCCACAGAAGAATTGAAGATGTTGCAATACAATGCTCAAGCTTGCAATATTCTCTTCAACAGATTGTGCCCCGAAGAATTCAACAAAATCAGCCGCCTTGAGAATGCAAAGGAAATTTGGCATACTTTGGTTGATATGCACGAAGGTACTGAGTCCGTCAAGGAATCGAAATTGGATGTGCTTCAAAGTCAACTTGACAAGTTTAAAATGAAGGATGGTGAAGGAGTCGCTGAAATGTACTCTAGGCTTGCTCTCATCACAAATGAGATTGCTGGCTTAGGAAGCGAAGAGATGACCGACAGATTCATCATCAAGAAGATCCTAAGAGTCTTGGATGGAAAATATGACACAGTGTGCACCTTGATCCAAATGATGCCCAGTTATAAAGATCTCAAGCCAATGGAAGTCATTGGTAGAATTGTTGCTCATGAGATGTCACTCAAGGATAAGGAAGAGCTTCACAACAAGTCTAGTGGTGCTTACAAAGCTTTCATGTGATGCTCCTATAACATCAAGTGAGAAACAAGTCTTCAATCAAGAATTGAGCTTAATGGTGAAGAACTTCAACAAGTTCTACAAGAGTAGAAGCAAAGAGAGAAGTTCCAAGTCAAGGTCCTACAATGACAAATGATCTTCTAGTCATGATCCCAATTGCTACAATTGTGGAAGACTCGGATACTAGTCCAATGAGTGTATGGCTCCCTACAAAAGAAAAGAAGACTCACCTAAAAGGAGAAGTAAAAGAGAGGAATCACCACCAAGAGAGAAAAGGAGTAGAGATGATCGTTATGAACGAAGACCCTCTCGTAGAAGCAAGGATTCGGAAAGGAAGGACAAGTCATCAAAGAGCTATACAATACGAAGACATCAAGCTCATCTTGGTGAATGGGTATCCGGTTCCGATTCCAACAACTACTGCGAGAGAAGTTATCACTCCTACTCCAAATATACTCAAGATGAAGGTGTTGCCGATCTTGCACTTGTGCGATCCAACTCCTACGACATATTCGACTCACCAAATGAAGGGATTGGAAGATGCTTCATGGCTAAAGGCCCCAAGGTATCACACCCTGAGTATGTTGATTTCAATAGTGATGAAGATGATTTGTTAGGTGATGATGCTTACTTGTTGACAACACTAGTGATGACAACTATGATGAAATTGCTATTAATCATGCTAATCAAGATGAAGCGAATGATAATCATAAGAAGGAGATTGAGCGTCTAACTAAAGAACTAAACACTCTTAAGTTAGCTCATGAAACTACCTTAGAGGATCATTGAGAGCTTTTAAAGACTCATGAGAAGCTATGCTTTTAAATTTTCAATTTAGAGCAAGAGAATGGGTTCTTAAAAGCAATCAATGATGATCTTCGTAAGAAAAGTTCTTCCTACATTGCCAAGCATTTACTCTTTCCTACTTACATGCCACAAGTAAATCTAGCAACAAGAGCAAGAAAGATTCTTCTTCTAGTAATAACAATAATCATGCTAAATCCAATATTGTTGCTTCTAGTAGTTCTCTTGATTCCACTAATGATTCTCTTAGCCAAGTTACACTTGAGCAAGAAAATAGCTTATTGAAGGGAATTATAGAGAAAGGTGTTTCCAAGAGCCTTGCCGAAAGTAAGCAATTTGAGGAAATTGTACGCAGGCAAGGAAGGAACTAGGGGAATCAAGGTGTTGGTTTTGAACGCAAGTTCAATGCCAATGGAGTTGCATGGTAAGAAGATCAATACCCCAGGACAAAGTTTGTTCCTCAACAAGAGAAGTATGATCCCACTTCTTTCAAGGGAACACAAGCTCAAGATGATCTTCCAGCATAAGACCATAAGCCAAAAGGCAAGGACAAGCTTCAAGAAGAGCTTGATTCATTTGAAGAAGATACAAAGGCCTTGGTCAAGTAGGTTCCCCACGACTACATCAAGTTATACTTCATCAAGTACGACTACAACTCCAAGGATCCCCATCAAGTTGATGTGGGTCCCAGAGAAGAAGAACTAGAGAGTTCTTGAGGGTGACTCCGCCAACATACTTCACTCATATTCATTTTTGCAAGGACAAGTGCAATCAACTTCCATATCTTGCACTAGTTCAAGGAGTCACAAACCCTCTTGTTGGTAAGACAAGGTACAAGATAACCTAATGTTTTAATGGACATCATCGTATGTGTATTTCAGTCTATGTCTATGGATATCCTTGTATGTTCCTTGAGGGACTAACCCATGTAGGTATTGAAAGTGTAACTCACTCAAATGGATTGCTCCAAATGATCTACATCAACATTGAGCATCTACATCTTCAACACCTACATGAAGTCATCATCGACAAAACCCAAGGTTAGTTCGTCCCTCTTAGGGGGGATATCACATCTAGGGGGAGCTTTGGTCTAAGAATGAGCTAAAGCAACTCTAATGGTGTGAACACAATAATGCTTTATGTAAAATTGGTAACCCCACTTGTGCTTAAACAATGAGTATGACCTATGATCAAATGTTCTTATTTGGCTCCTTGGTCAATATACTCATATATAGATGACCTAGTCATCGCCAATTGTTTGATAGATGCTAGAGTGTTCGTGCATGCTTTGCCACATATTTCATTTGCTATCTTATTCGAGGACATCCATTTGTTGCTTTGATTGTTTGGTCTTTCTTTTTTCCAAATGGATGGACAAGAATGCCTAAGAACTCCCTCTAGATATCTATGATTTTCTCGTCTCAAACTCTATTCATGCTACATCACAAGGTTTGATCAAGTCGAATTCGGACCCTCCGGGTGAGGAGCACTCGGAGCCACTGGTCCATCAAGGGCTTAAACTTCCAAAACCTCTTAATGGCTTTTGGTCTGACTGATTAATTCCTTTCGGTCCCACCAAAATCGTTGAGTTAATCTAGGTTTTCACCTCGCTGCAACCGATTAAAACTGTTCGGTCTCACCGAGTTGCAGTAACCAGTTGCGATTCTGCATCTCGGTGCCATCGAGTCATTCCACTCGGTCACACCGATAGTCACTAGGTATATATACTGCAGGCTGAATTTTTGGAAATTCCTCCAAACACCCAACTGCGCCTGCCCAGCTCTACCGCCCTCCTGGTCTCTGGATCGTGTCTGTCATCGCCGGCGTCCTCCTGCCACTGGTCTACGTCTCCATCAATGGAAATCTCACTGCTGTTGTCACCGTAGCCAGTTTGTCGCCAAGTTAGGGTACGGACTCGATCTCTTTGTGCTTTCTTTAACTCCAATTCTTACACAAAGATCAATGCCTAGTTTCTTTACACGATTGAGATCAATCTATCGACCAAAAAGTTCCTTTATATTAGATTTGATGCAAAAACTTAGGGTTAGGTTTCTGTAACACCCACGATGCGGCTATATCTCCCACGTGTCAGAGCACGACATAGAGGCATAACCGCATAGTAAGAATGTCGCAAGAGGGGTAATCTTTACACATCCCATGTACTGAATATGAAAGGGATAAAGAGTTGGCTTACAATCGCCACTTCACACAATACAAGAATATAGCATTACATCATCCAGAATACAATCAAGGTCCGACTACGGAACCAAATTAAGAAAGACAACCCCTAATGCAAAAGAACCCCGATCACCCCGACTGGGCTCCACTACTGATCAACTAGAAATGAAACAAGACTACGATCAAGATCTTCATCGAGCTCCCAATTGAGATCAGTTGCGTCATCTGCACTGGTATCAACGGCACCTGCAACTAGTTTTGGAAGTAATCTGTGAGTCACGGGGACTCAGCAATCTCACACCCTCGCGATCAAGACTATTTAAGCTTGTGGGTAGGAAAACGTAGTGAGGTGGAGCTGCAGCAAGCACTAGCATATATGGTGGCTAACTTACGCAAATGAGAGAGAGAAGAGAAGCAATGCAACGGTCGTGAACTAGAAGTGATCAAGAAGTGATCCTGAAACTACTGACGATCAAACATAACACAAGAACCGTGTTCACTTCCCGGACTCCGCCGGAAAGAGACCATCACGGCTACACACGCGGTTGATGCATTTAATTAAGTTAAGTGACAAGTTCTCTACAACCGGATATTAACAAACTCCCATCTGCCCATAACTGCGTGCACGGCTTTCGAAAGTTCAAAATCCTGCAGGGGTGTCCCAACTTAGCCCATCACAAGCTCTCATGGTCAACGAAGGATATTCCTTCTCCCAGGACGACCCGATCAGACTCAGAATCCCGGTTACAAGACATTTCGACGATGGTAAAACAAGACCAACAAGATCACCCGCTGTGCCGACAAATCCCGATAGGAGCTGCACATATCTCATTCTCAGGGCACACCGGATAAGCAAAGCGTGCAGGAGCCGACATAACCCAAGTTGCCAAGGGATGGCCCTGCACGGTGCTCTAGTTTGGACCAACACTCACAGGAGCACTAGCCCGGGGGTTTAAAATAAAGATGACCCTTGAGTCTGCAGAACCCAAGGGAAAAAGGCTTAGGTGGCAAATGGTAAAACCAAGGTTGGGCCTTGCTGGAGGAGTTTTATTAAAAGCGAACTTTCAAGGGGTTCCCATTATAACCCAACCGCGTAAGGAACGCAAAATCAAGGAACATAACACCGGTATGACGGAAACTAGGGCGACAAGAGTGGAACAAAACACCAAGCATAAGGCCGAGCCTTCCACCCTTTACCAAGTATATAGATGCATTAATTAAATAAAAGATATTGTGATATCCCAACAATAATCATGTTCCAACATGGAACAAACTCCATCTTCACCTGCAACTAGCAACGCTATAAGAGGGGCTGAGCAAAGCGGTAACATAGCCAAACAACGGTTTGCTAGGACAAGGTGGGTTAGAGGCTTGACATGGCAATATGGGAGTCATGATATAGCAAGTGGTAGGTATCGCGGCATAGCAATAGAGCGAGCAACTAGCAAGCAAAGATAGAAGTGATTTCGAGGGTATGGTCATCTTGCCAGCAAAGTTCTCCGAGAAGACGAAAGCTTGATCCTCGTAAACGAACTCAACGGGTTCCTCGAACACGAACTCGTCTCCCGGCTCTACCCAAAGCAAGAACACAAGCAAAGGCAACAACAATGAACCACGGTGCAATGCACAAGCAACATGATGCGAAACATGGCATGATATGCGGGATGTGATATGCAATGCATATGCATGCTCTTGAAGGAAAAGATTGAACCAGGCCTCAACTTGGCAAACCAAGTGCGCCTCTGGAAAGATGAGTTGATTTCGGTCGAAATCGATATAAAGATCACCGGAATCGGATGACGGTTTGGAAATAGCAAGCAAAACAATAATGGCACAATTCTGCGGTTAACAGCATGATGCCATCTAGAATGCAACAAGAAACTAAGCTACTGCACTCCAACATAGCAACAAAGCACATGGTAGTGATCTAATCAAGATGCTTGACAAAAGATGAACACTGAGCTACGACTAAACACAAGAGCAGGTTCAAACAAGCATGGAAAAAGTGCAAAAGATATCAACATCTCAGACATAGTGAAAATACTAACATGTCAGGATTAAACATCAGGAAGTAATGTTTAGAGCAAGATAACAACATGCTACATGAACATAACATAGGAAACAAAGGCATGGCATGAATCTACTCAAAGCATATAACAGAAGTCCCTTACTGACCATAAGCCAAAAGGATCATAAGATATGATGGCACCCATGTAAACATGACATAAACAGAATTATGAAGGCATGTTTGCGAGCTCGATGCACTCAAGACAAGGCATTGCATGAAAAACTAAGCATACTACCAGCAAGAAGACATGATCAAGAAGCTAACCATGGCAAGAACAGTCTCATAGCATGCATGGATCAACTACAACAACCTTGGCAAAATTGATTAACACATAAACAATCTGCCAGGAATAATTTATAACAAAAGTAGAGCATGATTGAGTCATGCTAGGGCACTCCATAATTGAAAACAAGGGCATGGATGGATAGAGCACAACTATATGCCCAAATCATCCTTACTGAACATACTCAAAAGAGGCATAGATCTCTCTGTAGCAACATGAATACATGGCAATTAAATAACAGCGGGGAAATGACTTAGTGAAATTCTAAGTCTCTGAAATCAGCAACATCGCGAGAGCTACTTTGCATGCTTGTGCTAGTCACCACATTGATCAGAAAAATACATGGCATACACCCCTGTAGAGAGGGCATGGCATATCCCAAAACACATTTAGAGCTCATGCCCATAAGAAGCACACAATAATCATGGCAAAAATGACAAATGCTCATAAACTGATAAGAATCAGCACCTAACATTATGAAGCACTCTTTCATCAACTATTTGGGCATCAAGATGGACTCAAACAAGCATGGTGCAATGGAACAAAATGAAGAGCACATCCAGACGAACATTTCGATATATAGCACGCACAAAACGGAGCTACGGATGAGGAATTATGGCATGATGAAAAGGCACCCATGAATCTGAAATCTCAGGACTTGTCGTTTCCGAAAAAAACAGAACAGGCGCAGAATGTTAAAACGCGCACTGGGCGAGGGTTAGGCGGGTTGCTCACCATGGGCTTGGCCAGGTTGAAGGAGAGGCAGACCGAACTAAGGTGGGCCGGCTCGATGGCCGCGGGGCCCATGCGAGAGGAGGCGGGAGGCGTTCGCCGTCGTCCTCCTCCCGTGCTCCTCACGGCAGGAGGCCATGGCGGTGGCGCAGAAGAACAAGGGATGCTGGCGGCAGCAGGGTGACCTCTCCGGCGACGACGGCGGGCGCGGATGCCGGGAATGGATGCAGGGGTGGACGTAGAGGACGGATCCGGGCATGGCCCCTCCGGATCCGGTCGGAGGAGAGTGGACCGAGACTCCGGTGATGGGCTCTAGCGGTTGGTGGCACTACGAGGAAATAGAGGGGGTGAGACAGGGAGAAAGAGAGGAGAGAGGAAGGAGCAGGGCATGGGGGAGCCTGGCCTGGTCGGCGCCGAAGGAAAGCGGCGGCGCAGCGTGCTCCGTTGAGGCGTGGTCGCCGGAGACTTGCGGCGAGGACGCGCTGGCGGCGGGGGCGCGGATCGAGGAGCTCCTCCCTTTGATCGGCTGCGGGAGCGGGGCTCCTGGATCGGGCGCGGCGAACAGGCGCGGTCGGGCTCGCGCGAGCCCGCTATGGGCTCGGCGGGCCGCGGCCACGGGGACGATGGCGGCGGACAGGTGGTGGCTCCGGATTGGGCAAGGGCGATGGCGGACATGTCCTGCCGCCGAGCGGACATGTCCGGCGGCACGGGGAAGATGGATCTAGGGTTAGACTGCACGAATTTCGGAGGGGGGGTCTATTTATAGGTAGAGGGAGCTAGTTGAGTCCAAATGGAGTGCGGTTTCCGGCCACACGATCGTGATCGAACGACGAGAGGATGGAGGGGGTTTGGATGGGTTTTGGACCACTTTGGAGGGGTGTTGGGCTGCAACACACATGAGGCCTTTACGGTTCCCTGGTTAACCATTGGAGTATCAAACGAACTCCAAATGGCGCGAAACTTGACAGGTGGTCTACCAGTGGTGTACCAAGGCCGCTTGGCAAATCTCGGTCCAATCTGAGAACGTTTAACACCCGCACACGAAAAGAGGTGAAAGTGGGCGCCGGAGGACATAGGAGTGTCGGATCGCAAAACGAACAACGGGGAAAATTCTCGGATGCATGAGACAAACATGTATGCAAATGCGATGCACATGATGACATGATATGAAATGCATGACAGGCAAACAAATGACAAGGCAACAACAGCGAATAACTGGAAGACACCTGCCGCATCGGTCTCAGGGCGTCACAAGACTCCACCACTATGAGAGAATCTCGTCCCGAGATCTAGGATGGCACCGGAGGGAAAACAGAAGAGGAAGAGAAAAGGTAAAGCTAAGTTGCTTCTTTGACAAACGAGTGAAACCAAAGAACCTTGAAAGTTTGAACCATTTTGAGAATAGAATACAACGGACATGAACGAAGTAGAAAACACTTCATTAGAAAAGAGGGACAAAGAAGAACAAATTCGGGCAGCACTCCGGTTGAAAAGATATGCAAGACTTGATAAGGCGAAAAGAACCTGAGTAGAGGTCACAACACTCCGGATGAAAGGATAAGCACGAAAAGAACACGATCCTCACAACTTGAGATGATGAGAGAAAAGAGAAACATCACAATGCCTCCGGAATGAATGAGAGAAGGGAATGGAATGAACGAAGGATAAAACAATATCTTCTACCTCAAATGAGCTTGAAAAGCATCTTTAGGAAAAGGGTCAAACGGAGTTGTTGGAAAAACCACCAACGAAAAGTGTAAGCTTGTTGTGGACTTATGGAAACATATCAAATTCTTGAGGTGAAATTCTTCCACTAACGGAAACAATAGATTGGATTGATATGAACAAGAAGACGAGAAACTATTTCACCGGGAGTATAAATGAAGAACTTGGGTCATTTATGAGCACCATAAATAGCAAAAATCCTTATGGAAAGCTTTAGGTGAAATATAACCCAAGATACCTCCAACGAAGAGATTGATGGATTGGGAAGAGCTCATGCTCAAAGAAATTGATGTGTTCAGCTATCTCATTCCTGACAACTTTTGAATCATGAAACATGAAGGAAGTTGTCAAAAATGACATAACACCACCTCAAATGATAAGGTAGAACGAATTGCACTCCGTATTGCAAGATGAAGAAAACTTGAGCTCCTCTGAAAAGAATCTCAATGAACACTTCGAGAACAAATTAAATCCTTGATGAACCATCATGTAGAGCCTTCGTGAGAACTCCGGTAATAAAAGGATGATAGAAAGAAAGAGAAGTTGAAAACAAAAGGTGAAGCCTTGCAATGATTTAGATGGAGCTCGCGACGATGCAACCGAGAAAACTTGGAACTCCGGAAAAGAAAGAAGAGCAATTGAAACCAAGAATTTTCGATGAATCTCCAGAATAAAGAATTAATCACTTGGGTGAAACAAGAATAAGAATTACATTATGCGTATCCTTCACTAATTTAAATTGATGACAAGCAACGGATTTGGCATAACACTTATTCTCGTAGAAAGGATTAAGATAGATATATCACAAACTTGGGAAGGTCTTCAACGAATCATCAGTAGGATTGAAACAACGAATGAATTAATATGATAACCATGGATGAGAATCTTGAGGAAAACACTGTAAGACTTGGAAATGAAAGTAGCAAAGGCAGAAAACACCAGGAAGAATTTTAAAACGAATGAAGATACTTGCTGAATTTAGATATGTGTGAGCGAATAGGACACGAGCTGCTTAGAGAATACTTGAATGATGCGCCGGAAGAATTCCAGAATGAGAGCTGAAAGCTGAGAATGAATAAATCTGAAATGATGGCCTTCAGAGAATCAAACTAAAAAGACTCCTGAATTGCTCCGGATGGGTGAAAAGAATTCTCACAATCAAAAACAATTATATGAGGAAGGCATCAAGCTTGAACTACGCATCTTCGAGAGAACGGACCAAGATTTGAGAGAAACTCTTCTTCGGTCTTCATGTGTGAGAATGATGACGAGAAACACCACCATGAATTTTTGAGGCACTCTGGAATGCAAATTAGAAAGGTTGAACCAACAATGGAAGAATTTGAAAGAACTTGGAGAAAGACATTTGACTGATGACAATTCATTCTTACGTCAAACTTGGAAATGAATTTGAGAATAACTCCGGGAAAATTAGAAGAGTCAGGTAAGATCCTGGGAAAAGACCTGTGGGTTAGGGCCCACTCAAAAGATACACCGTTGAACAATTTGAAGGAGAGATTGCACCGGTTAAATTAAATGGCTTGAATAAGATAACAACCTCGAAATAGCTTGAACGGATTGAATGAGATAACATCTTCTGAGATATCTTCGCACTCCGGAACAAATGAATAGAGAGAGGTGAATGATTAAGAGGTGCATCGGCATGAGAAAGCACTTGAACCGAGGAAAATATATGATCAACAAAGCTTGAATTGATTCCACCAGAGAAGAAAGAGAAGAAGAATGATGAACTAGTAAAACATCTTCATGAGAACCACCGGGTAAGAACATTGACTGAAAAGAATGGAGAGACTTCGCATCAATAAAAAGATACTGGATTAAGAGATCTGAGTCCTTGAAGAAAAAAGGGGGTGGGTGGGCGGGATAACAAAAGAAACTTTGCACGGATGAAACAAACACCGTTGAGAAGACTTAGAATTGATCTTGCGAATGTAGAAATGATTGAATCCACTTGAAGAGAAACACGCCGGTTGAAAAGGATTGACATGGCAATCTTGATTATCATGATGGATTAGTATTCACATAGAAATATGAGAACACCACTTAGGAAAGGTATGGAATCAACATTTGACTTCGAAGCAACTTGAATACCACAACCGAAAACAAAACAAAGGATTGGATTGCAAAATAAGCCGGAACAAACATATGATAGAGATTCCGTCCGAAGTTTTCATGTTGGGGCCCACACGGGCTCGATCGTACAGCACCATCATGTACAAGGCAGTGCACATGACATATGAAGCGTCCCCGAGTCAGCATAGCCAAGGACTCTATAAGACACAACGAGACCACTGTAAAACCAACCGCGGATAGGCGGACCACTAGACGTCGAACCCCAATCTCATATCATGCATCCGTCGGAAAGATATCCTAGGAGCTACTAGAATTCCTACTTATAAACTCCCGAAACTTTCTGGTTATGCAATCAGGTGTTGGGGATACAGGGGAAGCATAATATCTGACCCAAAACTAGCAAATCCTACATCCAGCTGTATCCATCCTTCAACACATAACCAAGAAACCTTCGAAAATCATTTACCTCAACCTTCGAAAAGCATCCGTTATACGAGTTATGGCAATACTCCCGAACTCCCGCCCAAGTACTGGGTGGCGTCGAGGTTATCTCACCAACAACTACATAAAAGAGATTTTCGATGTCGGCAAACTCAGGTATTCCAGAACTGCAACAATAAAATTGTGACAACAACACCTCGGAGCTCAACTCCCCGGGACACTGCCACAACCCCTAAATGTCAGGAGGCACCAAGAACAATGTTCTCGTCACAAAACCATCGGAATGATAACAAGATACCCACGTGATCCTAAAACAAATTAGTGAAATTTGAGAAAAGAAGAGTCAAAACTCTATGTCAGGAGGCCTCACCAGAGCGACGTAGGGACTGAGTAAAAAGAATCCTACTCTCCGATATATATATAATCCTATAAGACTCGAAACATTTTTCTAGACTCAACAACGCCAGCGATTCGATCAAGCAGGGGGCTCCTAAGTCGGGGATGGCTCTGATACCAACTTGTAACACCCACGATGCGGCTATATCTCCCACGTGTCGGAGCACGACTTAGAGGCATAACCGCATAGTAGGCATGTCGCAAGAGGGGTAATCTTTACACATCCCATGTACTGAAGATGAAAGGGATAAAGAGTTGGCTTACAATCACCACTTCACACAATACAAGAATATAGCATTACATCATCCATAATACAATCAAGGTCCAACTACGGAACCAAATTAAGAAAGACAACCCCTAGTGCAAAAGATCCCCGATCGCCCCGACTGGGCTCCACTACTGATCAACTGGAAATGAAACAAGACTACGATCAAGATCTTCACCGAGCTCCCACTTGAGCTCAGTTGCGTCATCTGCACTTGTATCAACGGCACCTACAACTGGTTTTGGAAGTAATCTGTGAGTCACGGGGACTCAGCAATCTCACACCCTCGCGATCAAGACTATTTAAGATTGTGGGTAGGAAAAGGTAGTGAGGTGGAGCTGCAGCAAGCACTAACATATATGGTGGCTAAATTACGCAAATGAGAGCGAGAAGAGAAGCAATGCAACGGTCGTGAACTAGAAGTGATCAAGAAGTGATCCTGAAACTACTTACGATCAAACATAACACAAGAACCGTGTTCACTTCCCGGACTCCGCCGGAAAGAGACCATCACGGCTACACACGCGGTTGATGCATTTAATTAAGTTAAGTGACAAGTTCTCTACAACCGGACATTAACAAACTCCCATCTGCCCATAACTGCGGGCACGGCTTTCGAAAGGTCAAAATCCTGCAGGGGTGTCCCAACTTAGCCCATCACAAGCTCTCACGGTCAACGAAGGATATTCCTTGTCCCAGGACGACCCGATCAGACTCGGAATCCCGATTACAAGACATTTCAACGATGGTAAAACAAGACCAGCAAGATCACCCGCTGTGCCAACAAATCCTGATAGGAGTTGCACATATCTCGTTCTCAGGGCACACCGGATAAGCTAAGCGTGCAGGAGCCGATGTAACCCAAGTTGCCAAGGGATGGCCCTGCACGGTGCTCTAGTTTGGACCAACACTCAGAGGAGCACTTGCCCGGGGGTTTAAAATAAAGATGACCCTTGAGTCTGCAGAACCCAAGGGAAAAAGGCTTAGGTGGCAAATGCTAAAACCAAGGTTGGTCCTTGCTGGAGGAGTTTTATTCAAAGCGAACTGTCAAGGGGTTCCCATTATAACCCAACCGCGTAAGGAACGCAAAATCAAGGAACATAACACCGGTATGACGGAAACTAGGGCGACAAGAGTGGAACAAAACACCAAGCATAAGGCCGAGCCTTCCACCCTTTACCAAGTATATAGATGCATTAATTAAATAAGAGATATTGTGATATCCCAACAATAATCATGTTCCAACATGGAACAAACTCCATCTTCACCTGCAACTAGCAACGCTATAAGAGGGGCTGAGCAAAGCGGTAACATAGCCAAACAACGGTTTGCTAGGACAAGGTGGGTTAGAGGCTTGACATGGCAATATGGGAGGCATGATATAGCAAGTGGTAGGTATCACGGCATAGCAATAGAGCGAGCAACTAGCAAGCAAAGATAGAAGTGATTTCGAGGGTATGGTCATCTTGCCTACAAAGTTCTCCGAGAAGACAAAAGCTTGATCCTCGTAAACAAACTCAACGGGTCCTCGAACACGAACTCGTCTCTAGGCTCTACCCAAAGCAGGAACACAAGCAAAGGAAACAACAATCAACCACGGTGCAATGCGCAAGCAACATGATGCGAGACATGGCATGATATGCGGGATCTGATATGCAATGCATATGCATGCTCTGGAAGGAGAAGATTGAACCAGGCGTCAACTTGGCAAACCAAGTGCGCCACTGGAAAGATGAGTTGATTTCGGTCGAAATCGATATAAAGATCACCGGAATCGGATGACGGTTTGGAAATGGCAAGCAAAACAATAATGGCACAATTCTGCGATTAACAGCACGATGCCATCTAGAATGCAACAAGAAACTAAGCTACTGCACTCCAACATAGCAACAAAGCACATGGCAGTGATCTAATCAAGATGCTTGACAAAAGATGAACAATGAGCTACATCTAAATCACACAAGAGCAGGTTGAAACAAGCATGGCAAAAGTGCAAAAGATATCAGCATCTCAGACTTAGTGAAAATACCAAGATGTCAGGATTAAACATCAGGAAGCAATGTTTAGAGCAAGATAACAACATCGTACAGGAACATAACATAGCAAACAAAGGCATGCCAATCTACTCAAATCATATAACAAAAGTCCCTTACTGACCATAAGCCAAAAGGATCATAAGATATGATGGCGCCCATGTAAACATAGCAAGTTTCGTTAACAGATTCAGACTTAGGAGAAAACTGGATGTGACATAAATAGAATTATGAAGGCATGTTTGCGAGCTCGATGCACTCAACACAAGGCATTGCATGACAAACTAAGCATACTACCAGCAAGAAGACATGATCAAGAAGCTAACCGTGGCAAGAACAGTCTCATATCATGCATGGATCAACTACAACAACCTTGGAAAAATTGATTAACACATAAACAATCTGCCAGGAATAATATATAGCAAAAGTAGAGCAAGATTGAGTCATGCTAGGGCACTTCATAATTGCAAGCAAGGGCATGGATGGATAGAGCACAACCATATGCCCAAATCATCCTTACTAAACATACTCAAAAGAGGCATAGATCTCTCTGTAGCAACATGAATACATGGCATTAAAATAACAGCAGGGAAATGACTTAGTGAAAAACTAAGTCCCTGAAATCAGCAACATCACGAGAGCTACTTTGCATGCTTGTGCTAGTCACCACATTGATCACAAAAATACATGGCATACACCCCTGTAAAGAGGGCATGGCATAGCCCAAACACATGTAGAGCTCATGCCCATAAGCAGCGCATAATAATCATGGCAAAAATGACAAATGCTCACAAACTGATAAGAATCAGCACCTAACATTATGAAGCACTCTTGCATCAACTATTTGGGCATCAAGATGGACTCAAACAAGCATGGTGAAATGGAACAAAATGAAGAGAACATCCAGACGGACATTTCAATATATAGCACGCACAAAATGGAGCTACGGATGAGGAGTTATGGCATGATGAAAAGGCACCCATGAATCTCAAATCTCAGGACTTGGTCATTTCCGGAAAAAAATAGAACAGGCGCAGAATGTTAAAACGCGCATTGGGCGAGGATTAGGTGGGCTGCTCACCATGGGCTCAGCCCAGGTTGAAGGAGAGGTTGGCCGAACTGAGGTGGGCCGGCTCGATGGCCGCGGGGCCCATGCGAGAGGAGGCGGGAGGCGTTTGTCGTCGTCCTCCTCCCGTGCTCCTCATGGCAGGAGGCCATGGCGGCGGCGCAGAAGAACAAGGGACGCCGGCGGTAGCAGGGTGGCCTCTCCGACGACGACGGCGGGCACAGAGGCCGAGAATGGATGCAGGGGAGGACACAGAGGACGGATCCGGGCATGGCCCCTCTGGATCTGGTCGGAGGAGAGAGGACCGAGACTCCGGCGATGGGGTCCGGCGGTTGGTGGCACTGCGAGGAAATAGAGGGGGTGAGACAGGGAGAAAGAGAGGAGAGAGGAAGGAGCAGGGCACGGGGGAGCCTGGCCTAGTCGGCGGCGAAGGAAAGCGGTGGTGGAGCGTGCTCCGGCGAGGCGCGGTCGCCGGAGACGGGCGGCGAGGACGCGCTGGCAGCGGGGGCGCGGATCGAGGGGCTCCTCCCTTCGATCGGTTGCGGGAGCGGGGTCCTGGATCAGGCGCGGCTAACAGGCACGGTCGGGCTCGCGCGGGCCCGCGATGGGCTCGGTGGGCCGCGGCCGCGGGGACGACGGCGGCGGACAGGTGGCGGCTCTGGATTGGGCAGGGGTGGTGGCGGACATGTCCGGCCGCTGGGCGGACATGTCCGGCGGCGCGGGGAAGATGGATCTAGGGTTAGACTGCGTGAAGTTCGGAGGGGGGTCTATTTATAGGTATAGGGATCTAGGAGAGTACAAATGGAGTGCGGTTTTCGGCCACGCGATCGTGATCGAACGACTGAGAGGATGGAGGGGGTTTGGATGGGTTTTGGGCCACTTTGGAGGGGTGTTGGGCTGGAACACACACGAGGCCTTTACGGTTCCCCGGTTAACCGTTGGAGTATCAAACGAACTCCAAATGGCATGAAACTTGACAGGCGGTCTACCTGTGGTGCACCACGGCCGCTTGGCAAATCTCGGTCCAATCCGAGAATGTTTAATACCCGCACATGAAAAGAGGTAAAAGGGGGCACCGGAGGACATAGGAGTATCGGATCGCAAAACGAACAACGGGGAAAATGCTCGGATGCATGAGACGAACATGTATGCAAATGCGATGCACATGATGACATGATATGAAATGCATGAAATGCAAACAAATGACAAGGCAACAACAGAGAATAACTGGAAGACACCTGGCGCATCGGTCTCGGGGTGTCACAGTTTCTGCCGAACTCATCTCGGACCGACCGATCTGAAGATTTCGGTCTCATCCTTTGGCTCAGGCCATTGCATATGTACTATTTGGTCTGACTGAAGTGTACTAATCGGTGTGACCGAGTTCACTTTCTCTGTGAAACCCTAGCATCTCGGAGTCACCGAACTGCATTTCATCTGACCGAAACTGTATATTTAGACTGATTGTGCTTCGGTGTCACCGAGTTTGTCATATCGGTAGCTCCGAAATGCTTTGTGCAGAAAACAGAAGTTAAGTTTTTGTCTCAATGTTTTTGCAAAATAGCAGTGCTTTGTGATGCTCATCCACTCTACCTATACCTATCTATTCTCAGGGTCGGTTTCAGAGATGTCAGAAGGCAGTGGCAGTTAGAACAGGTCAGAGGAGCAGGTGAGTCTTAGTGAGGGCACTAGTCTCTCCAATAGTAGCTATGATGAAGGTAGAAGTACACCTAGCAACTTGCCAAAGGCAACTACAAGGACAAGAAATAAGAGAACCTCAGAATCTGAAGATGAAGACTTTGTTGTTGATGAGTAAGTGACCTCAAAGAAGATGATGCTCAAGAAGGAGCATGCTGCTGCTGCTGCCACTAAGCTTGGTATGCCAAAGCAGGCTCCTACTAAGAGGAAGCCAACGTCAAAAGCCAGAGCCTCCACTCAAGAAACCATGGAGTTCACTCTTGAACCAACAGAGGAATAGGTTGTTGGAGGAAAGAAAAGGAAGGAGAGAGTCAAGAAGACTATGGCCAGAGTCATTGGCAGATCATCCATGATGAGAGAGTCAGATGAAGATGAGGAGGAGTAAGAGCCAGCTGCACCACCTCCAAAGTCTCAAAAGATCATGGGGGATGCCATAAAGTCTGGGGCTGCTCCATCTAAGCCCAAGACATCCTCCAAGCCTCCAACTCAAGCTCAAGGTCCAAAACCTTCTGCACCCAAGAGATCCACTAGGAACATTTCTGTTGCTAAGAAGAACAAGGCCCTAGTGCCTGAAGTTCAAGAGGATGAGGAGCAGCAAGTGTTCAGAAAACAAAAGTCAAAGATTTCTGATCATAGTGATGATCATCCTGTTGCTGAGAACATGAAGGAGAGAAAGGATGAAGGCCTCAGGCTATGGAGACAGACTGATCCTTATGCCATAAGGAGAAGAACTGCTGTAGATTATCGTTTCCACATCAAGGAACAGAAGGACTTCTATGAGACTATCTTGCTAGACAAGAAGCCTATTATCAGTGATATGAGATGGGTTGATTGGACATACATTGGTGACAATGAGGATTACTTCCGATGTGTGCATGAGATCTTCAAGATGAATGGAGTCAACAAGTTTGTTGGTCAAAAATTGACAAAATGGAATGATGAAATGATTATGCAATTCTACTCCACTGCTCATTTCTATCCAGATGGCAAATAGTCTGGATGATAGAAGGAACAAGGTATTAATCTTCAATTGCTGAATGGGCCAAGTTGATCAATGCCCTCGAGGAAGCTGAAGATGACACAAATGTATATGCTAAGCCAAGGAAAGATCACAACTCAATGACAAACATGTACAAGACCATTCCAGATGCTACCTTGGAGACTCACAAGCTTGGGTCCATATACTATCTGCTGGCATGATTGACAACCATCAACACCATCTTGAGGCACACTCTATTGCCCAAGTCAGGAGATCATAGGATGATCAGTGGTCACTCCATCAACTTGCTCCATATGTTTGATGTGCCAGAGAAGTTCAAAGTGATGAGTGTAATAGTTGAAACGATGAAGAGAACTGCAGCTGATCAGAAAAGATCATGTGGATATGCCCCTCACATACAGATGCTAATCAACACCAAGATGGGGACATGGACATATCTTCTTGATAAAGAACATATTCCACTGAGGCCAGAATTTGAGGACAATGAGATTGTCATGGATGAATATCATCCAACAAGTGCAAAAGCCGAGGAGAAGAGAAAGAGAGCAAAGGCTGCTAAAGCAGCAAGCGAAACAAGTGTACCAGATGCTTCACAAGTGATGCTCAAGACCAAGTAAGATCAACTCGGTTATCAGCTTGAGGCTACTTTGAGGATTGAGAAGGGCTTGGCCACTCGGAATCAAGAAAGTCTTGAGAGGATCATTGAGACCAAATTCCATGATCTAGATGTGAAGGTCACAGAGATCCAAACTACTGTGGAGAAGCTCTAGGAAGAGATTGAAGACAGGAATGACAGACCTACCACCAACACTTTTCAGCGTGTACCAAGGGCAATGAGGTCTTTAGTAGTGACAGTAGTCAGTGACACGAGGACTACACTCTCAGCACCTGCAGCAACTGCCACTATTGCACCTTTAGTTTCAACTCCTCCAGCTCCACAGACGCCAGTTGAAGCTTTTGTAGACGGACTCCTCTCCACGCCATCTACGCACACCGGAGCAACCAGCCAAAAGACCACTTCATGAGCTCCCGAAGATCATGCCTAGAGTGCCGCATAGCACTATGCATTTTCGAGCTTTTTGGTAACTTGTCGCCAAAGGGGAGAGAGTGTATAGATCATTAGGCTTTGAGAGAGAGAGAGCGTTTTGCCTTTTGTTGCCTCTCTTGGTACTTTGATCATTTGCTTTGATCGTTTGCTCGTTTGTTTCCTATGCTACTATATCTATGCTTGTTTGAGAGATACCCTTGTGATCATGTGTTTGATCATATTATACTTTAATGTGTGCTTGAATGATGATATCTTGATACTTGTGTATGATCAATTATGTTTCCCTTGGTGATGACTGCATGTTCTTTATATCTTATCCTTTTGAGCGCTCCACCAAGATGTATGTGACATGGAAGAGTGACCCATGCATGATCCTAATCGATTGTGCATTTGCATTCAAAAGCAAACTTTAAATAATGCACAATTTTAGGGGGAGCTCTTGCTTATCACATACTTCTCAAAGCGACGATGTATTTCATTCGTATTATCATTTGTCGAAGCTTTGATCTATAGGTTGTCATCAATTACCAAAAAGGGGGAGACTGAAAGTGCAACATAACAACATATAGCTCATTTAACTAATATCCATTCAAGTGAAATATTTCAGAAAGTTCAATGGTTAGCATGGCATGGACTAGAGATGTGGACCCCTCAAAATGCTAAGGACAAAGATTGGCAAAAGTTCAAGACTCTTCATTTTCATTTTAGTGATCCAAGATCACAGTGAGTCCATAAGAAAGCCAATACTATTAAAAGGGGATGAGTTGTTGCTTAATGATCTACTTGCTCAAAGTGCTTAGTGATATTGCTCCATAACCCTCAGCCACTTTCTCATTTCCAAATATGCCCAAAACCAAAAAGTCAAACTCGACCCCACCGATTTGATCTATCTGGCGCCACCAAGTTCATTTGACCTAGACACTGCCAGAAACCCTAGTCAATTCGGTCTCAGTGAGATGGCCTTGCAAACTCTCTGTTTCCCTTCGTAACGTTTCGGTCTTACCAATATGAGCGATCGGTCCCGCCGAGTTTTCCTGACCAGCTCTCTGTTAACTCATTGCTCAAATCGGTCTCCCCGAGTTCATGTAATCGGTCACACCGAGATGAGGTTTTTCCCTAACCCAAGCACATCGGTTCCACCAAGTTGATCATGTCGGTCCCACCGAGATTCCTAACGTTCACATTTTGAACTGAATCGGTCTCACCTAGTTCTTCTATTTGGTCTAACCGGGTGAGGGAGTCCTGGACTAAGGGGTTCTCGGGCGTCCGGCCTGATATCTATAGGCCGGACTGATGGGCTGTGAAGACATGAAGGCCGAGGACTGCACCGTGTACAGATTGGACTCTACTTGGCGTGGAAAGCAAGCTTGGCGACCGAAGATTCCTCCTTATGTAACTGACTCCATGTAAACCCTAGATCCCCTCGATGTCTATATAAACCGAAGGGGATAGTCCGGAAAGGACACCATATATATTCATTACTATACCCATATAGGCTAGACTTCTAATGTTTAGCCATTGCGATCTCGTTGTAGATCCACTCTTGTAACACTCATATTCATCAATATCAATCAAGCAGGACGTAGGGTTTTACCTCCATAGAGAGGGCCCGAACCTGGGTAAACATTGTGTCCCCCGTCTCCTATTACCATCGATCCTAGACGCATAGTTCGGGACCCCCTACCCGAGATCCAGCGGTTTTGACACCGACATTGGTGCTTTCATTGAGAGTTCCACTGTGTCGTCGACAAAATGTCCGATGGCCCCTTCAATCATCAATAATTATGTTGTCCAGGGAGTAATCTTCCTCCCCGGACAGATCTTCGTATTTGGCAGCTTCGTACTGCAGGCCAACTCACTTGGCCATCTGGAGCAGATCGACAGCTACACCCCTAGCCATCAAGTCGGATTCGACAGCTTGAACTACGCCACGGACATCCGTGGAGACCTGATCTTCGAGGGATCAGAGCCCGCGGCGATCGCTCCCCCTCATCCCGATGAACGTGACATAAATCTGTCATCGGATCACACCCAGGAGATGGTTCCTGCGGCTGCAACGACCTCAGAGCCGAAGCAGATCGAGCCATCCGAGGCCTCAGAATCCGCGACGTTGGAGTCGCACATGGACTTGACGCCCTGCAATATTCGCTTTAACGGAACTTCGGACTCGTCTCCAGCTATAAGTTCTGAACTGTGTACGCCTGCGGACACCGAGCTAGATCGGTTATCGATCTTCGAGTTCAGCGCCGCCGACGTTTTCTAGCACTCGCCTTTGGGTGATGTGCTAAAATCTATAAAGAATCTGTGCTTGGAGAAGGACTCTCAGCCGAACTATGTCCGGTTCGAGCTAGAGACGGATGATGAGGAATTTTGCTTCCCACCCGCCACCCACTTCATAGCCACAGTCGATGACTTAACCGACGTGCTTGACTATGGCCCCGAAGACATCGACGGCGTGGACGACGATGCCGACAAGGAGCAAGGCCAAGACCCTCCATTCACTAGACGTTGGACGGCTACCTCTTTGTATGACGTGTACATGGTTGATACACCTAAAGGATCTGGCGACGACAAAGAAGAGCTGGATGCAAACAAAACCTCCGAGACACAGTCCAAGCGCCGGCTGCCCAAACGCCGCCCTAAGCCCCGTCGCTCAAAGGACGGCAACACTGGCACCGGAGAAAATAGTACTCCGGGCGACACCGAAAATAGTAAAGACCCCACCGGGGCTACATCCAAACAGGAACATGACAGCAGGCAAGACAACACTGACGAACAGGCCATAGAAGATGACCCGGAGGATGACAGTTACAATCCACCCTCCGAGGAGGAGACAAGCCTTGGCAACAAAGACTTCATCGTGCCTGAGGATCCTCTCGAGCAGGAGCACTTCAATCTTCAGCTCATAGCCACTGCAAGGAGCCTGAAAAAGAAACAACAGCAGCTTCAAGCTGAACAAGACCTGCGCGTCGACAGATGGACTGACATTCTGATAGCCGAGGAATACGGCCTCAATCGCCCAGCCAAGAGCTACCCGAAACGCAGACTGCTACCTCAATTCGATGAGGAGGCGCTGGAGCATATATCTCCCTCGCGCAATGCGGATCGACCACCACGCGGTCGGGACAGGGCGGCGGAACGGCCAACCCACAGTTGAGATAAAGCGGCAACTCAGGCCGGACAGCAGACCGACCCACCACCCCATCAAACTAGGGACGGAAGAGTTTGGGCCCATATGTACGACCTCCGACAGACCCTGGATAGTAGAGCAGGACACACAAGATCGATCTACAGATCACGTGGACGTGCCTCGAGGCGTGATGACGGCTACGTATTCAGCCGTGACAAACCTAACGACGCTCGAGCCGAATGCCGCCGACGGACTCCTTCAGAGCTCTGCCACAATGCGGCCCGATATAGAGGCGCCGCACACCCGCTCTGCTTCATAGATGAAGTACTGGATCATGAATTCCCCGAGGGGTTCAAGCCCGTCAATATCGAATCATACGACGGCACAACCGATCCTGCAGTACGGATCGAGGACTTCATTCTCCACATCCACATGTCCCAAGGAGATGACCTCCACGCCATCAAATACCTCCCATTAAAACTCAAAGGACCAACTAGGCACTGGTTAAATAGCCTGCCTGAGAACTCAATCGGCGGCTGGGAGAACTTGGAAGAGGATTTCCTTGACAATTTCCAAGGAACTTATGTCCGGCCACCAGATGCCGATGACCTAAGCCACATAGTCCAACAACCTAGAGAATCGGCCAAAAAATTCCGGACTAGGTTCCTAACCAAAAAGAACCAGATCGTCAACTGTCCGGATGCCGAGGCCCTAGCAGCCTTCAAACACAGCATCCGGGACGAATGGCTAGCACGCCATCTCGGACAAGAAAAGCCGAAGTCAATGGAAGCCCTTACGGCACTCATGACCCGCTTTTGCTTAGGCGAGGACAGCTGGCTGGCTCGTAGCAAAAACACAGCCAGCGAGGCAAGCCCTACAGAGGCCAAGAACAACACCGGCAAGCTCCGGCGCAATAGACACAAACGCGGAAGCAATGGCGACAACACTAAAGACACCACACTCAACGCCGGATTCAGTGGCTCCAAGTCCGGCCAACGAAAGAAACACTACAAAAGAAACAACAAAGGACCTTCCAGCCTGTACCGCATACTCGACCGCTCATGCCAAATTCACGGCACCCCGGATAAACAAGCCAATCATACCAACAGGGATTGTTGGGTCTTCAAGCAGGCTGGCAAGTTAAATGCCGAAAACAAAGAAAAGGGGTCACAAAGCGAGGACTAGGATGAAGAGCCCCGGCAACCGAACACCGGGGGACAGAAGAAATCCCCCCTCCCAAGTCAAAACGGTGAACATGATATATGCCACGCACATCCCCAGAAAGGAGCGCAAACGAGCACTCAAGGACGTCTACGCGGTAGAGCTAGTCGCCCCAAAGTTCAATCCATGGTCATCATTTCCGATCACCTTCGATCGACGAGATCATCTGACTAGTATCCGCCATGGATGTTCGGCCGCACTAGTCCTAGACCGAATCATCGACGGATTCCACCTAACACGAGTCCTGATGGATGGCAGAAGCGGCCTCAACCTGCCATATCAGGATACAGTAAGGAAGATGAGCATTAAACCCTCGCAAATCAAACCAAAAAAGACTACCTTTAAAGGAGTCATACCAGGTGTAGAGGCCCGCTGTAGAGGCTCAATCATGCTGGAGGTGGTCTTCGGTTCTCCGGACAACTTCCGAAGCGAAGAGTTAATCTTTGATATCGTCCCCTTCCGCAGCGGCTACCACGCACTGCTCGGACAAACTGCGTTCGCTAGATTTAATGCAGTTCCACACTATGCTTATCTCAAGCTCAAGATGCCTGGTCCACGCGGCGTCATAACAGTCAATGGCAATACGGAACGCTCCTTCTGAACAGAGGAGCAGACCGCCGCCCTAGCAGCTGAAGCACAGAGCGGCCTTCTCAAGCAGCATTATAACCCAGCTGCCGAGCCCCTGGACACCATCAAGCGGGTCCGGACTACACTGCAACAGGACAGCGCGGCTCGTCAAGAGCTCGACTAGCAATTCAGCCTCCATCCTAGCCCCAATAAGGTAGTGGCATTCGTACCATGCGTACACAATTACGCACTCAAAATTCCATGGATATCGACGGAGGCACGAGATAACCCGGGTTCTACAATCCGTCCATACCGATCCTGGACACACATACTTTTACTTCTTTTTCTTCTTTCAGGCACCCTTTTCCACGGGTCTGATGTCAAGTCCTTAAGAAGGACTGAAATACAATGGAGGCAAGCAACACATGTGTGTAGGGTAACCTTTATATGTTCTTCTTGACAGTATTCATACTTATTTCTCAGGACCCGCACACTACGCCCTATTGATGCCGGCATGTTAAATGGTTGGATACTTCTCGCACCATCTGTACAAGATACGCCTTGATGTATCCATCCAATTATAATAAAATGGTTCATGGCCCAGTTCCTGTGGTTTTCGCTTCTTACTTCGTTTTTATTTTCGATCAGCTTATTTGCTGCATCGACACTCTTTTATGTTTAATATTCGCCAGGGGCTCCATATCGCCCCACAATACGGCAGCACAGTCCAAACACTTTTTATATATGTTCGGCACCCCGAATTTAGCATTATATGCATTGGCTCCGAATCATGTCTTTGGTCAATAGTTGGGTTGCCCAGCTCCTGTGCTTGCTGCCCTACGTTCTGCTCCATCGGCTAGGGTAGTAAAGGGAGAACTACTGCGATTGTGCCCTGGCTTTGACCAGACAAGCACCTCAGTAGAGAAAGCCGAAAACTGACTGTCATGATGTGGCGAGAGCCGGCCAGCTACTCGAGGGTGACAAATCGTTGGAGATTTTTTCCGCGTTACATGAGAGATCGGAACTTCCCGGTCATATGCTGACAGTACTCTGGATTAAACCAGGGGTTGCGCCCATGCTTTATTATAAAAATCCTATGGCTAAGTGAGGGCGTTAAAGCCATGAAGTCTGATTGCCTTGTTCGTTGCGCTAAACAACTCCTTCAAGGACCATGTAATTGGATGAAGATTGTATAGATTCCATCTCGAACACCTCTTTACTACCTACATGAGGGCAGAAGCTGACGACTGGCCAACCCTCAGATTACACACAACACGGCCGCATAGGAGGAAACAATTCAAAGCATAATAAAATTACTTTACAAAAACTAGTATTGTTCCCATAATACACAACAAAGGCAACATGAATACATTTATTCAAATACAATGTCCTACAAACATTGCGCTGCTACAAGTCGAGACCCTTCCACAACGTCCTCGAAATATCGCTTGGGTGTGCGGTGCTCCTTGCCCTCCGGCGGCCCGCTGGTGACTTCAACAGTGTTCATCTTCGCCCACCACATCTTGTAGGGAGCGAAGGCCATACGGGCACCTTCAATACAGACGGAGCGCTTGATAACATCCAGCCGAGGACAGGCATCCACCATCCGCCTCATGAGTCCGAAGTAGCTACTAGGCATAGCTTCAGCTGGCCAAAGCCGGATTATCACATCCTTAATGGCTAGTTCGGCCACCCTATGCAGCTCCACTAGCTGTTTCAGCTGATCGGTTAAGGACACGGGATGCTCTAGTGCCGCATACTACGACCAGAAGAGCCTCTCCGAAGAACCCCGTCCTTCGGCTCAATAGAACTCCACGGCGTCTGATACACTGCGTGGCAAATTCGCAAAAGCCCCTGGGAAACTCCGAACCCGGGTTAGTAAAAGGTACTGCTTCTCCACATACTTGCTTTGCACCCTTAAATGCCTTACCCGCTGTGATCTTCTTGGCCTCCTGGATCTCCTGGAGGGCGGCCTGGGCCTCATTCCGTGCGGTCTCCATGCTCTGACGAGCCTTGGCGAGTTCGGTCCCTCGAACCGACGCATCATGCTCCAAGGCCTCGCATTTATTCACCGCATCTTGGAGCTCCTGGTGAACTTCTTTGACCCGGGCATTTAGCTTCTTACGGGCGGCTTGCTGCCGGACAGCCTGCTCCTCGGCCTCGCCCAAGGCCTTCCTCAGGGCCTCGACTTCGGTCACGGCTTCTGCACATATCACAATACCACTGTCAATATACAGCGTTTATCCCTTCCCGAACATATAGCAAGTCGTTCCTCACCTTGCTTCTCCTGGAGCCGAACCTTAACCTCGCCGAGCTCGTTCTCGGTCCGCTCCAGCCTCCGCTTCAGCTCGGAGACCTCGGCAGCATGCGAGGTCGCGGCCAACAGGGACGCCTGCTTATCGATACATATTCAGTCAGCCTCTTATAATTAAGGATTGATCCCATGTCCGGTTCTCCTCGCCGAACACCGGACAGCGTCTCAGGGGCTATAGACTATACGGGGTTTTTCTCTTTCTTACCTCGAAACCTGTTAACAAGCTGCTGCAGGCTTCATTCAGTCTGCTCTTGGCGGACTGAACCTTCTCAATCACCGCACCCATAAGGATACAGTGCTCGTCGACGACGGAGGCGCTTCGTAGCGCCCCCATCAGGTCATCTGGCGCTCCTGGATGGACAGGAGCCACCGGTGGAGGCGACACACCCCCCTCCTTCAAAGGGGGCTGCTCGCCCGACTCCGGAGCCATATTGGTCTCCGTAATCGTATTCGTTTGAGGGTCGAACTGGATACAGCCCTCTTCGCTAGTCTCCATGGTGATTGACCCCCCCCCCCCCCCCGTGTGTCCGGCAGCGGAGGTCCCGCCTTGTGGCGCCTCCCGGACAACATCCTGGGCTCCTCCCCTCGGAGCGGTCCTTCGCGATAACACTTCAGTGTCGTCCCTGGCCCCAGGGGAGTAAGCAGGCGGTGGCGACATGCTCGCCATCTCCGATGGAGCCAACGAACCTCCAGATGAGGATCGCTGGATAAGGTCGCGGGCCGGACTGCAATAATGTGGATTAACCATGTTAGAATAATAAAAAGAAAGGGCTGATATGCGCATGAATAAGCCATGTCACTTACGATGCGGCCTGGGGCCTAGTACGGGGGTGACGTTCCAGACTACTGTCAGCGTCCCACGCGGTGTTGACCGCTGGGGCGCCCTTCCCCTTTTGGGGCGCTTTCACCTCCAGGTGTGCCGAGGCCACCCTTTTCTTCTTCTTCTCCTCAGGAGGAGGGTTGTTTTCCTCCTCCTCCTCTTACTCGTCGTTGTCCTCAGGGACAGAGGAATGGGCCTCGTCATCTTCGGATGCCGCATCCGAAGTGTCCTTGGGACGGGGCCACTCTTGGCCCCCTTGGCTTTCTTCTTAGCCTTCTTCTCCGGCGCCGTATATGGCGCCGGCACCAGCATCTTTGCCAGGCGCGGGATGACTGGTTCTTCGGGCAATGGATCCGGACACTGGATCCGCTTCGCCCTCTCCACCCAGTCCTGGAAGCAATACTAAAGTCTCATACATCATCCTTGAAACATTTAAGTTGGGAGTACATCAAAAGTAACATACCTCGCTCGCAGGGCGGTTACAATTATGGCCATGTTCTGAGTCTGTGGCCGGTGGCCTCTCGTTGCCCTTAAAGAGCAACTTCTAGGCCCCTTCGTAAGAAGTATCTAAGAGCCTTTTCAGGGTCTGGTGCTTCTTCAAATTGAATTCCCATAAAGGGCGGCTGCGGCGCTGGCACGGAAGAATCCGGCGGATTAGCAACACCTGGATAACATCGACGAGCTTGATGTCCTTGGTCACCATGCTTTGAACGCGCGTCTGCAGCGCTATCAGCTCGTCGGGTGTGCACCAGTTCGGAGTCTTCTTGACCAAGGAGGCCAGTCGCATGGTAGCACCGGAGCGGAATTCAGCAGTTGAAAGTGCAACTATCCCTAGGTGGTTTTGGTAGTTCCTAACAACATATAGCTCATTGAGCTAATGCTATTCCAAGATGAGTATTTCAGGAAAGCTCAATGGTTGGCATGGCATGGATTAGAAAGTGGACCCTTCAAAATGCTAAGGATAAAAGATTGGCTCAAGCTCAAAGCACAAGACTCTACATTTTCTATTTTAGTGATCCAAGATCACATTGAGTCTATAGGAAAAGCCAATACTATTAAGAAGGGATGAGGTGTTGCTTAATGAGGTGCTTGCTCAAAATGCTTAGTGACATGCTCCAAAACCCTCCACTACTTTCTCATATCCACATATGTCCCACACCAAATATCCAACTTGGCCCCACCGATTCTTTCTATCTGGCACCACCAAGTTCAGTTGACATAGCCACTACCAGAAATCCTAGTCTTTTCGGTCTCACCTATAGGGATCTCGGTCTCACCGAGATGGGATTGTAATCTCTCTGTTTCCCTTCATAAAGTTTCGGTCAAACCGAGATGAGCGATCGGTCCCACCCAGATTGTAATGTAAACTCTCTATTTCCCTTTCGTAACACTGCGGTCCAACCGAGATGAGCGAATCGGTCCCACCGAGTTTGCCCGACCAACTCTCTGTTAGTCCATTACCAAAATTAGTCTCACCGAGTTTGTGTAATCAGTCTCACCAAGATTACGTTATGCCCTAACTCTAACGAAATCGGTCCCACCGAGTTGACATGCCGGTCCCACCGAGAATCCCAACGTTCACATTTTGAACTAAATGGGTCTGACCGAGTTTCATGATTCGGTCCCACCAAGTTTGGTGATTTGTGTGTAACGGTTAGATTTTGTGTGGAGGCTATAAATACCCCTCCACCCACTCTTCATTCGAGGAAAGAGCCATCAGAACATGCCTACACTTCCAATACATATATTCTGAGAGAGAACCACCTACACTTGTGTTGAGGTCAAGATATTCCATTCCAACCACATAAATCTTGATCTCTAGCCTTCCCCAAGTTGCTTTCCACTCAAATCTTCTTTCTACCAAATCCAAATCCTGTGAGAGAGATTTGAGTGTTGGGGAGACTATCATTTGAAGCACAAGAGCAAGGAGTTCATCATCAACACACCATTTGTTACTTCTCGAAGTGTGGTGTCTCCTAGATTGTCTAGGTGTCACTTGGGATCCTCCGACAAGATTGTGGAGTTGAACCAAGGAGTTTGTAAGGGCAAGGAGATCGCCTACTTCGTGAAGATCTACCCTAGTGAGGCAAGTCCTTCGTGGGCGACGGCCATGGTGGGATAGACAAGGTTGCTTCTTCGTGGACCCTTCGTGGGTGGAGCCCTCCGTGGACTCGCACAACCGTTACCCTTCATGGGTTGAAGTCTCCATCAACGTGGATGTACAATAGCACCACCTATCGGAACCACGCCAAAAATCTCCGTGTCAACATTGCGTTTGCTCCCTCAAACTCCTCCCTTTACCTTTGATGACCCACAACTATAGGGGATCGCAACAGCTTTCAAGGGTAGAGTATTCAACCCAAATTTATTGATTTGACACAAGGGGAGCCAAAGAATATTCTCAAGTATTAGCAGCTGATTTGTCAATTCAACCACACCTGGAAACTTAGTATCTGCAGCAGAGTGTTTAGTAGCAAAGTAATACGATAGTGGTGGTAACGGTAACAAAAGAGTAATGAAAGCAAAGTAATATTTTTGGTATTATGTAGTGATTGTAACAATAGCAATGGGAAAGTAAATAAGCGTAAACCAGTATATGGAAAGCTCGTAGGCATCGCATCAATGATGGATAATTATGCCGGATGCGGTTCATTATGTAATAGTCATAACATAGGGTGACATAGAACTAGCTCCAATTCGTCAATGTAATGTAGGCATGTATTCCGAATATAGTCATACATGCTTATGGAAAAGAACTTGCATGACATCTTTGTCCTACCCTCCCGTGGCAGCGGGGTCCTAATGGAAACTAAGGTATATTAAGGGCTCCTTTTAATAGAGAACCGGAACAAAGCATTAGCACATAGTGAATACATGAACTCCTCAAACTACGGTCATCACCGGTAAGTATCTTGATTATTGTCACTTCGGGGTTAATGGATCATAACACATAATAGGTGACTATAGACTTGCAAGATAGGACCAAGAACTCTCATATATTGATGAAAACATAATAGGTTCAGATCTGAAATCTTGGCACTCAGGCCCTAGTGACAAGCATTAAGCATAGCAAAGTCATAGCAACATCAATCTCAGAACATAGTGGATACTAGGGATCAAACCCTAACAAAACTAACTCGATTACATGATAAATCTTATCCAACCCATCACCATCCAGCAAGCCTACGATGGAATTACTCACGCACGGCGGTGAGCATCATGAAATTGGTGATGGAGGATGGTTGATGATGATGACGACGACGAATCCCCCTCCGGAGCCCTGAACGGACTCCGGACCAGCCCTCCCAAGAGGTTTTAGGCCTTGGCGGCGCCTCCGTATCATAAAACGCGATGAAATCGTCTCTCCTATTTTTTTCTCCCCGAAAGCAGATATATAGAGTTGGAGTTGGAGTCGGGATGTCCCCAGGGTGCCCACGAGGTAGGGGGTGCGCCCTAGGGGGGCGCCCCCACCCTCGTGGAAAGGGTGTGGGCCCCCTGGTCTTCATCTTTGGCGAGGATTTTTTATTATTTATTGTAAGATATTCCGTGGAGTTTCAGGTCATTCCAAGAACTTTTGTTTTCTGCACATAAAACAACATCATGGCAATTCTGCTGAAAACAGCGTCAGTCCGGGTTAGTTTCATTCAAATCATATAAGTTAGAGTCCAAAACAAGGGCAAAAGTGTTTGTAAAAGTAGATACGACGGAGACGTATCAACTCCCCCAGGCTTAAACCCTTGATTGTCCTCAAGCAATTCAGTTGACAAACTCAAAGAAATAAAGAAAAACTTTTACAAACTCTGTTTGCTCTTGTTGTTGTAAGTATGTCAAGCTAGCATTCAAGTTTTCGACAAAGATTATAACTAACCATATTTGCAATAATTCTCAGGTCTCATGACTACCCATATCAATAGCATAATCAACTAGCAAGCCGTAATGATAAATCTCGGATGACAACACTTTCTCAAAACAATCATAATATGATATAACAAGATGGTATCTCGCTAGCCCTTTCTGAGACCACAAAACATAAATGCAGAGCACCTTTAAAGATCAAGGACTGACTAGACATTGTAATTCATGGTAAAAGAGATCCAATTATAGTCACACCCAACATAAATTAACAGTGATGAATGCAAATGACAGCTATGCTCTCCAGCTAGTGCTTTTAATAAGAGGGTGATGACTCAACATAAAAGTAAATAGATAGGCCCTTCGCAGAGGGAAGCAGGGATTTGTAGAGGTGCCAGAGCTCGGTTTTGAAATAGAGATAATTAACATTTTGATCGGTATACTTTCATTGTCAACATAACAACCAAGAGATTGCGATATCTTCCATGCTACACACATTATAGGCGGTTCCCAAATAGAATGGTAAAGTTTATACTCCCCCTCCACCAACAAACATCAATCCATGGCTTGCTCGAAACAACGAGTGCCTCCAACATACATCAGGTCCCAGGGGGAGTTTTGTATTGCAATTATTTTTGATTTAGTTTGCATAAAGCATGGGACTGGGCATCCCGGTGACCAGCCATTTTCTCGTGAGTGAGGAACGGAGTCCACTCCTCTTGAGAATAACCCGCCTAGCATGGAAGATACATGCAGCCCTAGTTGATACATGGGCTATTCGAGCATACAAAACGGGATGATTATTTGAAGGTTTAGAGTTTGGCACATACAAATTTACTTAGAACGGCAGGTAGATACCGCATATAGGAAGGTATAGTGGACTCATCTGGAATAACTTTGGGGTTTAAGGGATTGGATGCACAAGCAGTATTCCCGCTTAGTACAGGTGAAGGCTAGCAAAAGACTGGGAAGCGACCAACTAGAGAGCGACAACAGCCATGTACATGCATTAAAATTAATAAACATTGGATGCAAGCATGAGTAGGATATAATCCACCATGAACATAAATATCATGAAGGCTATGTTGATTTGTTTCAACTACATGCGTGAACATGTGCCAAGTCAAGTCACTTAAATCATTCAAAGGAGGATACCACCCCATCATACCACATCATAACCATCTCAATAGCATGTTGGCACGCAAGGTAAACCATTATAACTCATAGCTAATCAAGCATGGCACAAGCAACTATGATCTCTAATTGTCATTGCAAACATGTTTATTCATAACAAGCTGAATCAACAACGATGAACTCATCATATTTACAAAAAAGAGGTCGAGTTCGTACCAGCTTTTCTCATCTCAGTCAGTCCATCATATATCATCATAATTGCATTTCACTTGCACGACCGAATGATGTGAATAATAATAAGACTTCGCGTGCATTGGACTAAGCTGGAATCTGCGAGCATTTAATAAATAGGAGAAGACAAAGCAAAATGGGCTCTTGGTTAAATCAACAATAAAGCATATAAGATCCACTTCAACAATTTAATTATGGTCTTCTCCTATCGACCCCCAAAGAAAAGAAAAGAAATAAAACTATTTACACGGGAAAGCTCCCAGCAAGCAAAAGAAGAACAGAAAATATTTTTGGGTTTTCTTTTAATTATTACTACAGAAAGAAAAGTAAACTACTACTAATTTTTTGGTTTTTCTTAAGGTTTATTAAACACACATAAAATAAACTAGCATGGATGATACAATGAAAAAGTATGAACACCGACATCTATCAATGAGTGTGTGTGAACATAAATGTAATGTCGGTGAGAAATACGTACTCCCCCAAGCTTAGGTTTTTGGCCTAAGTTGGTCTATGGCCATGGCTGGCCTGGCTGATATCCATAATAATAGTTGGGGTCGTACTGCAATGAGGAAGAAGAAGGCTCCGATTGCCACTGGCTGGCAATCATCTCTGGATCCCACTGATAGTTAGACTGTCGTGAAGGATCAAATTGTGGTTCCGGTTCTGGCTCCTCGGCTGATGCAGGGTTCCGGTAGGCGTGAATAGCCGTCAATGGAACAAGGTACGTGCCTACAGTCAAATCAAACAGAGAAGGAGCAGGCAAGTTAATAGTCTCAGGATGATGTTTATGAAAGAACAATTGATATTTAAGATCTCCTGCCCTATTCTTTTATAATTGTGTGCCACCATACTTTTATAATTTAGATAAACACGAGGCAGCACTTTTTCTTCCTTCTCAGCATGCCTAATAGGTATGTTAAAATGTGCAGCTAGGCGTGTAGCATAGATGCCTCCACAGATGGGACCCTTAGTACGGTTCATACTTAACCGTCTAGCAATAATGCCGCCCATACTAAAAGAGTTATCACCGTATAAGCCGTGGTGCAAAATAATAATATCAGGGATACTCAGGTTTCCACAGTTTCCGTGACCAATTAAGCAACGACTAGCAAATAATGCAAAGTAGCATAAAACAGGAAAATGTATGCTAGTGATTCGTGCATCGGAAACCTTCCTTGTTTCCCCTACAGTGATAGTGTCAATAAATCCTTCCACATCATCATGATGTGGTTCTTCTGTCTTGCCCCCAAAGGGGACTAAATAAATCCGACAGAAATCATAAAGTGACATCTCCTTATGCTCATCATATAAATGAAATTCCACCGTAGGTGGTGAGTTCTTAGAATGAAAATGAAAGTTTTGCACAAAGGTATTTGTGAGCAAGAGATACTGATCGCATTGGTTGTGGAGGAAAGCGGTAAGGCCTGCAGTCTGAGCCAACTCATGAAAATCTTCATAAATCCCGACTATCTTAAGAAATCCTCGGAAGGCCATTCACACGCCCGAACCTCCGCGGTGCAAGGTAAATTATACTTAGGCTTCGGTGCCTTCTCCTTTGAGCTTTGGCTCGATGAGCCCCTCAAAAGTCTCCTCACCATTTTCTGAAAAATTCTGAAATTTTTAGTAACTTCAAAATAAAAGTAAACCAAACTCAATAATATTGATAGCAACTACTCCTAGAAGTGCCTAGGGCCTATATCATGCATCAAAACTACTTTTGACCATATAAATTTGACACGCAAGCTCAAGAACAGGGTCATCTAAGCAGCAAAAATTTGCAATTAATAAAGCACTAGAACAAAAACTAATTGGAACAATGGAGGAGTCACATAACAAGGAACAATCTCCCCAAGTAGTTTTGTGAGAGGTGCTTTAAGCAAGGAGATCGAAAATGGCAGCAAAGAGGGCTGGAACTCGTGCTTGAGTTGGTTTTTCGTGTTTGTGGGAGGAAGAAGAAGAGGATGGGTGCAGGAATAAGTGGAGGAGGACCACCGTGGGCCCACGAGGCAGGGGGGCGCCCTCCACCCTCGTGGCAAGGTGGTTGGCCCCCTGGTGTGATTTTTGCACCATAAATCCTCAAATATTCCCGAAAAAATCATATTAAATTGGCATGTCATTCTGAGGACTTTTATTTTTGAGACATTTTTATATTGCACAGATAAATCAGGAAACAGAAAAGGAAAAAAAATACTATTTTTACTTTATTTCAACTAAATAACACAAAGTATAAAGAGGGTACAGAAGGTTGTGCTTCTAGTTTCATCCATCTCATGCTCATCAAAAGGAATCCACTAACAAGGTTGATCAAGTCTTGTTAACAAACTCATTTCGATTAACATGAAACCGGAGAAATTTCGAATAAAACTAGGTTACCTCAATGGGGATATGCACATCCCCAATAATAAGTATACCATATTTCTTCTTGACAGTAAGAAGAGGAAATTCAAAACCTCCAAATATAATCGATGGAATTTTTCCGATAGAATTGATACTATGAACTTGAGGTTGTTTCCTCGGAAAGTGTACCGTATGCTCATTACCATTAACATGAAAAGTGACATTGTCTTTGTTGCAATCAATAACAGCCCCTGCAGTATTAAGAAAAGGTCTTCCAAAAATAATAGACATACTATCGTCCTCGGGAATATCAAGAATAACAAAGTCCGTTAAAATAGTAACGTTTGCAACCACAACAGGCACATCCTCACAAATACCGATAGGTATAGCAGTTGATTTATCAGCCATTTGCAAAGATATTTCAGTAGGTGTCAACTTATTCAAGTCAAGTCTACGATATAAAGAGAGAGTCATAACACTAACACCGGCTCCAAGATCACATAAAGTAGTTTTAATATAGTTTCTTTTAATGGAGCATGGTATAGTAGGTACTCCTAGATCTCCAAGTTTCTTTGGTATTCCACCCTTAAAAGTATAATTAGCAAGCATGGTGGAAATTTCAACTTCTGGTATCTTTCTTTTATGTGTAACAATATCTTTCATGTACTTAGCATAAGGATTCATTTTGAGCATATCAGTCAATCGCATACGCAAAAAGATAGGTCTAATCATTTCAGCAAAGCGCTCAAAATCCTCATCATCCTTTTTCTTGGATGGTTTGGGAGGAAAAGGCATGGGTTTCTGAACCCAAGGCTCTCTTTCTTTACCATGTTTCCTAGAAACAAAGTCTTTCTTATCATAACGTTGATTTTTGATTGTGGGTTATCAAGATCAACAGCAGGTTCAATTTCTACATCATTATCATTACTAGGTTGAGCATCATTATGAACATCATCATTAACATTTTCATTAGGTTCATGTTCATTGCCAGATTGTGTTTCAGCATCAGACATAGATATACCATTTGGATTATCAGGTGGTTCAGCAATAGGTTCACTAGAAGTTTGCACAGTTCTATCATTTTTATTTTTCTTCCTTTTAGAAGAACTAGGTGCATCAATATTATTTCTCTGAGAATCTTGCTCAATTCTCTTAGGGTGGCCTTCAGGATACAAAGGTTCCTGAGTCATTCTACCGGTTCTAGTAGCCACTTTAACAGCATAATTATTTTTCTTACTATTCATCACATTGAGCAATTCCTTTTGAGCTTTAAGTACTTGTTCTACTTGAGTGGTAACCATAGAAGCATGTTTGCTAACAAGTTTAAGTTCACCTCTAATATTAGCCATATAATCACCCAAATATTTAATCATATCAGCATCATGTTTTAATTCTCTACCAAAATAAGCAATAAAGTCTTCTTGCTTAAACATAAAATTATCAAACTCATCCAAGCATTGACTAGCAATTTTAGCAGGAGGGATTTCAGCTTTATCATATCTATAGAGAGAATTTACCTTTACTACCTGTGTCGGGTTATCGAGGTCTGGAGGTTCTTCAATAAGTAAAGGATCAAGATCATATGTTTCTTCGGCAGGCGGTAAATTAAGACCATGTATTTCTTCAATAGGAGGTAAATTATTAACATCTTCAGCTTTAATACCTCTTTCTTTCATATATTTCTTTGCCTCTTGCATATCTTCGGGACTAAGAAATAGAACATCTCTCTTCTTCGGAGTTGGTTTAGGAATAGGATCATTAATTGGAGTAGGAGCTTGCTCAGGAGCTGGCTCAGGAGGTGCCCAATTATCTTCATTTGTCAACATATTATTCAATAAGATTTCAGCTTCATCCGGTGTTCTTTCCCTGAAAAGAGAACCGGCACAACTATCCAGGTAATCTCTGGAAGCATCGGTTAGTCCATTATAAAAGATATCAAGTATTTCATTTTTCTTAAGAGGATGATCAGGCAAAGCATTAAGTAACTTGAGAAGCCTCCCCCAAGCTTGTGGGAGACTCTCTTCTTTAATTTGCACAAAGTTGTATATTTCCTTTAAAGCAGCTTGTTTGTTATGAGAAGGGAAATATTTAGCAGAGAAGTAGTAAATCATATCCTGGGGACTACGCACACAACCAGGATCAAGAGAATTAAACCATATCTTAGCATCACCCCTTAATGAGAATGGAAATATTTTAAGGATATAAAAGTAGCGAGATCTCTCATCATTAGTGAACGGGGTGGCTATATCATTTAATTTAGTAAGATGTGCCACAACAGTTTCAGATTCATAGCCATGAAAAGGATCAGATTCAACTAAAGTAATTATATCAGGATTAACACAGAATTCATAATCCTTATGAGTAACACAGATAGGTGAAGTAGCAAAAGCAGGGTCAGGTTTCATCCTAGCATTTAGAGATTGCTTACTCCATTTAGCTAATAACCTTTTGAGTTCATATCTATCTTTGCAAGCTAAAATAGCTAAAGAAGCTCCTTGATCAAATAAATAACCCTCAGGAATAACAAGTGATTCTTCATCATCACTTTCATCATCATAATCAGATTCAATATTTTCAATCTCTCTAGCCCTAGCAAGTCGTTCCACGAGAAAATCACCAAGTGGCACAGTAGTATCAAGCATATAAGTAGTTTCATCATAAGTATCATGTATAGCAGAAGTAGCATCATCAATAACATGCGACATATCAGAACGAATAGCAGAAGCAGGTTTAGGTGTCGCAAGCTTACTCATAACAGAAGGTGAATCAAGTGCAGAGCTAGATGGCAGTTCTTTACCTCCCCTCGTAGTTGAGGGATAAATTGTTGTCTTAGCGTGTTTCAAGTTCTTCATAGTGTCCAGCAGATATAAATCCCAAGTGACTCAAAGAATAGAGATATGCTCCCCGGCAACGGCGCCAGAAATTAGTCTTGATGACCCAGAATTATAGGGGATCGCAACAGCTTTCCAGGGTAGAGTATTCAACCCAAATTTATTGATTTGACACAAGGGGAGCCAAAGAATATTCTCAAGTATTAGCAGCTAAGTTGTCAATTCAACCACACCTGGAAACTTAGTATGTGCAGTAGAGTGTTTAGTAGCAAAGTAATACGATAGTGGTGGTAACGGTAACAAAAGAGTAATGAAAGCAAAGTAATATTTTTGGTATTATGTAGTGATTGTAACAATAACAACGGGAAAGTAAATAAGCATAAACAAGTATATGAAAAGCTCGTAGGCATCGGATCAATGATGGATAATTATGCCGGATGCGGTTCATCATGTAACAGTCATAACATAGGGCGACACAGAACTAGCTCCAATTCGTCAATGTAATGTAGGCATGTATTCCGAATATAGTCATACGTGCTTATGGAAAAGAACTTGCATGACATCTTTTGTCCTACCCTCCCATGGCAGCGGGGTCCTAATGGAAACTAAGGGATATTAAGGCCTCCTTTTAATAGAGAACCGAAACAAAGCATTAGCACATAGTGAATACATGAACTCCTCAAACTACGGTCATCACCGGTAAGTATCCCGATTATTGTCACTTCGGGGTTAATGGATCATAACACATAATAGGTGACTATAGACTTGCAAGATAGGATCAAGAACTCTCATATATTGATGAAAACATAATAGGTTCAGATCTGAAATCATGGCACTTGGGCCCTAGTGACAAGCATTAAGCATAACAAAGTCATAGCAACATCAATCTCAGAACATAGTGGATACTAGGGATCAAACCCTAACAAAACTAACTCGATTACATGAGAAATCTCATCCAACCCATCACCGTCCAGCAAGCTGTGACGCCCATGATTTGACCATACACTAATCATACACGCAAACGTGTACGATCAAGATCAGGGACTCATGGGAAGATATCACAACACAACTCTACAAATAAAAAAAGTCATACAAGCATCATATTACAAGCCAGGGGCCTTGAGGGATCGAATACAAGAGCTTGATCATAGACGAGTCAGCGGAAGAAACAAATATCTGAGTACAGACATAAGTTAAACAAGTTTGCCTTAAGAAGGCTAGCACAAACTGGGATACAGATCGAAAGAGGCGCATGCCTCCTGCCTGGGATCCTCCTAAACTACTCATGGTCGTCGTCAGCAGGCTGCACGTAGTAGTAGGCACCTCCCGTGTAGTAGTAGTAGTCGTCGACGGTGGCGTCTGGCTCCTGGGCTCCAACGTCTGGTCGCAGCAATCGGGTATAGGAAGGGGGGAAAGGGGGAGTAAAGCAACCGTCAGTACTCATCCAAAGTACTCGCAAGCAAGGAGCTACACTACATATGTATGCATTGGTATCAAATGGAAAAGGCTATCATATGTGGACTGAACTGCAGAATGCCGGAATAAGAGGGGGATAGCAAGTCGTATCGAAGACTACGCTTCTGGTAACCTCCATCTTGCAGCAGAAGAAGAGAGTAGATGCTAAGTTCACCCAGTATCATCGCATAGCATAATCCTAACCGATGATCCTCCCTTCGTCGCCCTATGAGAGAGCGATCACCGGTTGTATCTGGCACTTGGAAGGGTGTGTTTTATTAAGTATCCGGTTCTAGTTGTCATAAGGTCAAGGTACAACTCTGGGTCGTCCTTTTACCGAGGGACACGGCTATTCGAATAGATCAACTTCCCTGCAGGGGTGCACCACATTTCCCAACACGCTCGATCCCCTTTGTCCGGACACACTTTTCTGGGTCATGCCCGGCCTCGGAAGATCAACACGTCGCAGCCCTACCTAGGCTCAACAGAGAGGTCAGCACGTCGGTCTAAATCCTATGGCGCAGGGGTCTGGGCCAATCGCCCATTGCACACCTGCACGTTGCGTACGCGGTCGGAGAGCAGACCTAGCAACCTCCATTACAAAGGAAGTTGTGTTACGCGGTCCAACCCGGCGCGCGCGGCTCAGTCGCTGACGTCACGAAGGCTTCGGCTGATACCACGACGTCGAGTGCCCATAACTGTCCCCGCGTAGATGGTTAGTGCGTATAGGCCAGTGGCCAGACTCAGATCAAATACCAAGATCTCGTTAAGCGTGTTATTTTGAAATAACCACGGACACCGACCAGGGCCAGGCCCACCTCTCTCCTAGGTGGTCTCAACCTGCCCTGCCGCTCCGCCACAAAGTAACAGTCAGGGGCCTTCGGGAACTCGGGCCCACCTCTACCGGGATGGAGCCACCTGCCCCTGCAGCCCCAAACATCGGAATCACTCGCGGGTACTCCTATGAGCCGACCCGACTTTAGTCACCAACTGTATAGCATGTATATATGTATAAGTATATACCCGTGATCACCTCCCGATTGATCATGCCCCGATAGTATAGCATGGCAGACGGACAAGAATGTAGGGCCACTAATGATAAACTAGCATCCTATACTAAGCATTAGGATTGCAGGTAAAGGTAACAACAGTAGTAGCAAGGACAGGCTATGCATCAGGATAGGATTAACGAAGCAGTAACATGCTACACTACTCTAATACAAGAAGTAGAGAGAAGAGTAGGCGATATCTGGTGATCAAAGGGGGGGCTTGCCTGGTTGCTCTGGCAAGAGAGATGGGTCGTCAACACCGTAGTCGTACTGGGTAGCAGTGGCGTCGGTCTCGGTGTCTAGCGAGAGAAGAGGGGGAAGAAATAATAAATATTAAGCAAACAGATCCATGACGATGTAGGACATGACAAAGCGTGAGGCCAGGTGTGCCCTAACGCGGTACGAGGTGGTACCGGTGTAGGGGAAAACATCCGGGAAAGTATTCCTGGTGTTTCGCGTTTTCGGACAGATGAACCGGAGGGGGAAAGTTGCGTGTTTTCTATGCTAGGTATGTGTGGCGGACGAACGGGCTGCGTATCCAGATTTGTCTCGTCGTTCTGAGCAACTTTCATGTACAAAGTTCTTCCATCCGAGCTACGGTTTATTTTATATTAATTTTAAAAGATTTAAATCATTTTTAGGATTTAATTAATTAAATCAACATTATCCAGAATAATGTTTGCTGACGTCATCATGACGTCAGCAGTGTTGACTGGGTCAAACTGAAGTGTGGGTCCCACACGTCATAGACTGTTTAGTTAGTAGTTTAATTAAACAGAGTTAATTAGGTTAATAATCTAATTAGTTTAATTAAACAGGATTAATTTAGTTAATTAATTAATTAACATTTTTATTTATTTATTTTTAATATTTTTCTTTTTTAAACGTTCAGGGGCGTGGGCCCCTTGTGTCATTGGCCCAGAAACCATAGCAGGCACAGCCCCAAACGGGCGACGGCTCGCAGGGGCGCACTGGACGGGGCGAGTGGCGGGCGCGGGCGTCGGTGTGCCGGCGAGCTGAGGCGCGCGGGGCGGCGAACGGCGGGGAGCTTCGGTGAGTAGCAAGCCGCAGTGGAGTAGGGGCGGAGGGCAGGGGACGCGCGCGCGGTTGCGGCGCGGGGTGAGGTGGAGCGGACGGCGTGGGCGCCGGTGAGCGCGTGCCTGGGGCGCGGCCAGGGAATGGGAGGAGGCGGGGGTGTCGGCGGGTGGATGCAGGCGCGAGACGCGACCGCCGGCGACGAGCGTGGAACGCGGCGGCCGGGTGAGCGAGGCCGAGCGGGGCTGCGGGCAGGACGACAAGCGCGGGGAGCGGCCAGGTAGTGTGGCGGGGTGCAACGGGCGCACAGGTCGCGAGGCCAGGCCCGCACGCTGGGTGCGGCCAGCGTGGGGTGACCGCGGTCGCGGCGCAATGGCGGCTACGGGAGGACGCGGGGCACGGTCGAGAGCTGCAGGGGGTGACGGCGCCATAGCATGCGTGGGACAGGGGAGAGAGGAGAGGGTGTGGCCCTCACCGAGTAGTGTAGGGGAGTGGCAGCGGGTTTGCGGAGGAGGATGAAGATGATGGGCGGCGACGGTGGAGCTCCGGGTGGCGGCGACGATGTGTGGCAGAGCGGTCCGGCGAATGGCGCCGGCGTGGTGGCGACAGGAATCGGCGGTGTGGCGCAGTGTGGCTTGGGGAGGTCATCGAGGGCGAGGTGAGGAAGGGGCGGTCGGCGATGGGATGAGGGCGGCACCGGGCGGCGGCGTCGGAGACGGGATAGGGCCCTCCCGATCCAGATCCCACGAGAGAGAGGGGAAGGGAGTGGGGAACGTGGGGAGTGGGGGTGTGCGGTTAGAGTTTGGGGGAGTGGGAGAGGCCTATGTAGGCCAGAGGCATGGGCCGGCCTGGTCAGTGGGTTGGGCGGCTGGGCCGGTTGGCCCAGTGGGGGGAGGGGGTGGTTTCCTTTTCTTTTTTCTTTTTTCATGTTTTGTTCTTTTCCTTTTAATTATTCTTTGGTTTGTTTTTATTTTACTTTAGTTCTATTATTATGAATCCATGTCCTAAGAGAGAATTTCAATTTGGTACACTGTCATAAAAAGTTTGGTGCAATAATAGAATACTTTGCATATTTCTATTATTTAAAAGGCATTTAAATATTTGTTTTAGCTAGTGTTTTATTTACCTTTGAGCATTTAAACATTTTATAAAATTGTGGTTTCATCACCATAATTACCTATGCATTATATGTCACCTCTCGAACATTTTAGTTTTAACTTTTGAAAACCTTTGTTGTTTGCCTTTAAATTTAAATTTGAATTTGAATCGTTTTGAACTAACACAAGATTAACAACAATAACCGAGGTGACGTGGCTTCATTAGCAGGGGTTTACTATAGCTTAATTACCCAGGCGTCACACAAGCCTACGATGGAATTACTCACGCACGGCGGTGAGTATCATGAAATTGGTGATGGAGGATGGTTGATGATGACGACGGCGACGAATCCCCCTCTCCGGAGCCCCGAACAAACCCCAGATCAGCCCTCCCGAGAGGTTTTAGGGCTTGGCGGTGGCTCCGTATCGTAAAACGCGATGAAATCTTCTCTCCTATTTTTTTCTCCCCGAAAGCAGATATATAGAGTTGGATTTGGAGTCGGGAGGTCTCCAGGGGGCCCACAAGGTAGGGGGCGCGCCCCACACCCTCGTGGAAAGGGTGTGGGCCCCCTGGTCTTCATCTTTGGCAAGGATTTTTTATTATTTATTGTAAGATATTTCATGGAGTTTCAGGTCATTCCGAGAACTTTTGTTTTCTGCACATAAAACAACATCATGGCAATTCTGCTGAAAACAGCGTCAGTCCGGGTTAGTTTCATTCAAATCATATAAGTTAGAATCCAAAACAAGGGCAAAAGTGTTTGGAAAAGTAGATACGACGGAGACGTATCACCTTCATATGCAATTGTTTTACATTCCGCTGCTATACTCTTAGAATTGCATGTGTAGGTTGATTACTTGTTTGTGCCAAGTTGCTAAAATCTGCCAAGAACTAAAATGGGGAAAAGGCTAGATTTTTATTTTTGTTAAGTAGTCTGATCCCCCCTCTAGACATACTTTCGATCCTACAAGTGGTATCCGAGCTTTGGTCTCCATTTGCTTTGATTTCCATAGCTTTATGTGGTCATAGCCTTGGTTTCACAACCTAGGAGAGTATGGCGTCTAGCGAGGGAAATTACCACCGTAGAGGTCCTTACTTTGATGGTACAAATTTTGCTAGTTGGAAGCATAAGATGAAAATGCATATTCTTGGACATAACCCCGCCGTTTGGGCTATTGTGTGTGTTGGCTTGCAAGGTGAATTCTTTGATGGGAGAGAACCAAACCGTGAAGCTACCGCGGAAGAGTTGAAGATGCTACAATACAATGCTCAAGCTTGTGATATTCTCTTCAATGGATTGTGCCCCGAAGAATTCAACAAGATCAGCCGGCTTGAGGATGCAAAGGAAATTTGGGATACTTTGATTGATATGCACGAAGGTACCGACTCTGTCAAGGAATCCAAATTGGATGTGCTTCAAAGTCAACTTGACAAGTTCAAAATGAAAGATGGTGAAGGTTTCGCCAAAATGTATTCTAGGCTTGCTCTCATCACAAATGAGATTGCCGGCTTAGGAAGTGAAGAGATGACCGACAAATTCATCATCAAGAAGTTTCTAAGAGCCTTGGATGGAAAATATGATACCGTGTGCACATTGATCCAAATGATGCCCAATTACAAAGATCTCAAGCCAATGGAATTCATTGGAAGAATTGTTGCTCATGAGATGTCACTCAAGGATAAGGAAGAGCTTCACAACAAGTCAAGTGGTGCTTACAAAGCCTCATGTGATGCTCCCACATCATCAAGCAAGAAACAAACCTTCAATGAAGAATTGAGCCTAATGGTGAAGAACTTCAACAAGTTCTACAAGAGTAGAAGCAAAGAAAGAAGTTCCAAGTCAAGGTCCTACAATGACAAAAGATCTTCTAGTCGTGAATGTAATTGCTGCAATTGTGGAAGACCCGGACACTACTCCAATGAGTGTATGGCTCCCTACAAAAGAAGAGAAGATTCTCCGAAAAGAAGAAGTAGAAGAGAAGAATCACCACCAAGAGAAAGGAGGAGTAGAGATGATCGTTATGAATGAAAACCCTCTCGGAGAAGCAAGGATTCGAAAAGGAAAGAAAATTCGTCAAGGAGGTACACAAAAAGAAGACATCAAGCTCATGTTGGTGAATGGGTATCCGGCTCCGACTCCGACAATCACTCCGAAAGAAGTTATCACTCCGACTCAGAATATACTCAAGATGAAGGTGTTGCTGGTCTAGCACTTGTGTCAACCAACTCCTACGACATATTTGACTCACCAAATTAAGGAATTGGAAGGTGCTTATTGGCCAAAGGTCAAAAGGTAACACATCCCGAGTATGTTGATTTCAATAGTGATGAAGATGATTTGCTAGGTGATGATGATTTACTTGTTGACAACTCTAGTGATGAATACTATGATGAAACATCAATTAATAATGCTAATCAAGATAAAACAAATGATGATGATAAGAAGGATATTGAGCGTCTAACTCAAGAACTAAACACTCTTAAGTTAGCTCATGAAACTATCTTGGAAAATCATCGAGAACTTTTAAAGACTCATGATAAGCTACGCTTTGAAAAGCTCAACCTTGAGCAAGAGCATGACTTTTTAAAGGCAATCAATGATGATCTTCGCAAGAAAAGTTCTTCTTACATTGCCAAGCATTTACTCTTGTCTACTTATATGCCACAAGTTAAATCTAGCAACAAGAGCAAGAAAGATTCTTCATCTAGTAGTAACAACAATCATGCTAAATCCAATATTGTTGCTTCTAGTACTTATCTTGATTACACTAATGATTCTCTTAGCCAAGTTACACTTGAGCAAGAAAATAGCATATTGAAGGGAATTATAGAGAAAGGTGTTTACAAGAGCCTTGCCGGGAGTAAGCAATTTGAGTAAATTTTACGCAAGCAAGGAAGACACTGGAAGAATCAAGGTGTTGGAATGAAAGTTCAATGCCAATGGAGTTGAGTGGGAAGAAGATCAATACCCCAAGACGAAGTTTGTTCCTCAACAAGAGAAGTATGATCCTACTTCTTTCAAAGGGACACAAGCCCAAGATGATCTTCCACCACAAGACCACAAGCAAAAAGGCAAGGACAAGCTTCAAGAGGAGATGGATGCATTTGAAGAAGCACCCAAGGCCTTGGTCAAGTGGGTTCCCAAGACCACATCAAGTTCTACTTCATCAAGTACAACTACAACTCTGAGGGTTCCCATCAAGATGGTGTGGATCCAGAAGAAGAAGAACTAGAGAGTTCTTGAGGGTGACTCCGCCAACATACTTCACTCTTATCATTTTGGCGAGGACAAGTGCAAACAACTTCCATATCCCGCACTAGTTCAAGGAGTCACAAACCCTCTTGTTGGTAAGACAAGGGACAAGGTAACCTAATGCTTTCATGGACATCATCTTGTGTATGCATCACTCTATGTCTATGGATATCCTTGTTTGTTCCTTGTGGGACTAACCCATGTAGGTATTGAAAGTGCAACTCACTCCAAAGGATTTCTCCAAATGATCTACATCAACATTGAGCATCTACATCTTCAACACCTACATGAAGTCATCATCGACAAAACCCAAGGTTAGTTCATCCCTCTTAGGGGGATATCACATCTAGGGGGAGCTTTGCTCTAACCAATTGAGCTAAACCAACTCTAATGGTGTGAACACAACAATGCTTTATGTAAAAGTGGTAACCCCACTTGTGCTTAAACGATGAGTATGACCTATGATCAGATGTTCTCATTTGACTCCTAAGTCAATATACTCATATATAGATGACCTAGTCATCGCCAAATTGCTTGATAGATGCTAGAGTGTTTGTGCATGCTTTGTGACATATTTCATTTGCCATTTTATTGTGTGAGCATGTTGGTTGCATATTTTACTCATTCGAGGACATCCATTTGTTGTTTTGATTGTTTGGCTCTTTCTCTTTTGCCAAATGGATGGACAAGGATGCCTAAGAACTCCCTCTAGCTATCTATGCTTTTCTCGTCTCAAACTCTATTCATGCTACATCACAAAGTTTGATCAAGTCAGATTCGAACCACTCTGTCTGAGGAGCAATCGGAGTCCCCGATTCGTCATAGACTTAAACCTCCAAAACCTCTTTGTGCATCTCGGTCTGACCGATTCATCCTTTTCGGTCCTACCGGGTCACTAAGTTGATCTAGGGTTTTTCAATCTCGGTGCAACCGATTAGAACCTTTCGGTCATGATGACTGAGGGAGTCCTGGATTAGGGGGTGTTCGGGCAGTCGGACTATACCTTCGGTCGGACTCCTGGACTATGAAGATATGAGATTGAAGACTTCGTCCCATGTCCGGATGGGACTTTCCTTGGCGTGGAAGGCAAGCTTGGCGATGCGGATATTCAAGATCTCCTACTATCGTAACCGACTCTGTGTAACCCTAACCCTATCCGGTGTCTATATAAACCGGAGGGTTGTAGTCCGTAGGCAATCAACTCCATACACAACAATCATACCATAGGCTAGCTTCTAGGGTTTAGCCTCCTTGATCTCGTGGTAGATGTACTCTTGTACTACCCATATCATCAATATTAATCAAGCAGGAGTAGGGTATTACCTCCATCGAGAGGGCCCGAACCTGGGTAAAACAAAGTGTCCCCTGTCTCCTGTTACCATCCGGCCTAGACGCACAGTTCGGGACCCCCTACCCGAGATCCGTCGGTTTTGACACCGACATTGGTGCTTTCATTGAGAGTTCCTCTGTGCCGTCACAATCAGGAAGGATGCCTTCTCTCGTCTTTAAAGACGGCGCCATTGCTAAGGGAGCCTTGGCTGTCGGCCAAACCCTCCGGCTAGGTGGTTTTCTCATGACCGCCTGTTCGGCTGTTGCGCCGACGGTGACCTCTCAGGTCATCAAAAGCAACCTACATGTCAGCTTGGAGCTCATCGAGCAGCTAGATCCAATGGATCTCTCTTCCTTAAACGAGCTCTTTGATCGCATCGCCGCCCTGGGGGTCGCTACAAATTATGACCAGGTTGGGCTTAAACCTGATCTAAGAGAAATTCAATCTCCCCAAGTCACCCACCACGTTGCCGTGGTAGAGGCGCAGTGCAGCGACCCTTCATCTATTCTAAGGACTAGCTACGTCCGAATTCCCGACTCCCCCAAGCCGGATACCCGCGGAGAGAGGGATGTAACTCAAGACCTGAGCTTAGGATCAGGCAACGGGCTAGATTCGTTGGACAACATCCAAGAATCCGAACTTCAAAGTTCGAAAACTCTTCGGCCTCCGAATCTTGGATTGGGTGAGGTTTCAGATTCAACGACACCCGCCCACCCGAACATAAGCGATCTCTCCCAAATCAGGCAGAAGCCCGAGGAAACAGTACATCATTACTGGGCCAGATTCCTCCTGGTTATGAACAGGATAAAGGATTGCCGCGAGGGAGACGCAATCTCAATTTTTTGCAGTAATTGCACGGACGAGGGAATCCTTAACGGCGTAAGTCGCCGTGATATTACACGCTTCGCTGACTTGGCGTCCATAGTACAAAAATACTGTGCGATGGAAAGCGCCTGGAAAACCGAAATACAATTTTGGGATAATCCGGCCTTGAATAGTAATCCCGTCCGAACTAAGAGGGTGCATCATCATAGGACACCTGGGATAAACACCAAAAAGCCAAAACCCTCTACAGGGCATGGAACCGCACTGGAAAGGTGGCTTGATGGACCCTGTAGAATTCACAGTACAGAGGACGCCACACCAACTCACAGCCTTAGAGCATGTTGGATACTCCGACAGGTGGCCAAATTTGGCGAGGACCTCTTAATCCTGGAGGCCGCAGAAAGCCAGCCCGAGGACACTAGTACCGTTCTCACAGTCTTCGAGACCTTCGCATCAAACAATATGCGAAAAAGAACACTCCGCAGCCTCGCCGAAGTCTATCAAGTTGCAACAATAAATCCATGGAGCGGCACTGCTATTACCTTCAACGCAAGTGATGAACCTAGATTCCGAACAGCCCGAGCACCAGCCGCATTGGTCCTCAGTCCCATAGTGGACGGCTTTCGCCTCAACAAGGTGCTCATGGATGGAGGCAGTGGACTGAACCTCATTTATGAGGAAACCCTTCAGAAAATGGAAATAGACTAGAACCGCATCGAGCGAAGCAGCACAACCTTTAGAGGAATAATCCCCAGTCGGGAAGCGCGCTCCACAGGAAAAATCACACTAGATGTAGTGTTCAGCACGCCGGATAATTACAGGTCCGAAGAAGTCACATTTCAGGTGGCCCCGTTTAAGAGCGGACATCACGCTTTACTAGGGCAGGAAGCATTCACAATCTTCCAAGCAATACCCCATTACGGGTACATGAAGCTTAAGATGCCCGGGCCAAATGGAATTATCACTCTAGCTAGTGATCCGGACATAGCACTCCGCGCCGAAAATAAGACGACCGCATTAGCCCTTGAGGCACTATCCGAAGCCTTAGCGGCCGAGGAGCTGACTGCGCTGCGCTCCACGGTTAACAGGGATGATGTGATACTCGATAAGAGATCCAAATCCACATCCTTCAAGCCAGCTGACGAAATAGTCAAATTCCAGGTCCATCCAACGGACCCCAATAAAACATCTTCCATCGGGGCACGACTGAACCCTGATGTAGACGCCGCACTGCGAGAGTTCCTACGAGAGAACTGGGACATTTTCGCCTGGCACCCTTCAGACATGCCAGGGATCCCACGCAGGCTGGCCGAACACAGCTTAAATATCCTAAAAGGATTCAAACCTGTCAAACAAGCCCTTCGGCGTTTTTCCGAACCCAAGAGACAGGCTATGGGAGAGGATCTAGCCAAGCTATTAGAGGCCAGATTCATTAGAGACATAAAACATCCGGACTGGCTAGCAAACTTGGTGATGGTACCAAAGAAGGACAAATCCTGGCGCCTGTGTGTCGATTTTAAAGACCTTAATAAGGCTTGCCCAAAGGATCCCTTCCCCCTCCCCCGTATCGATCAAATTATCGATGCCACTGCAGGACATGACTCGTTGTGTTTCCTCGACGCATACTCCGGTTACCATCAAATCAAGATGGCAGAATCAGACCAAGCTGCAACAACATTCATCACACCATACGGCCCATTCTGCTTCAACACAATGCCCTTCGGGCTGAAGAACGCCGGCGCAACATATCAGCGCATGATCCAGACATGTCTGGCAAATCAGATCGGCAAAACAGTGGAGGCGTATGTGGATGATGTGGTCATCAAATCAAGACATGTCGAATCTCTAATAGACGACTTGAGGCTTACATTCGATAACCTCCGAAAATATGACATCAAGCTCAATCCGGAAAAATGCGTCTTCGGCGTTCCAGCCGGAAAGCTCTTGGGCTTCATTGTATCCGGTAGAGGAATTGAAGCAAATACAGCCAAGATCCGAGCTTTGTCACAATTGGATATCCCAAAGGACCTCAAACAAATACAAAAATTAACCGGATGCGTGGCGGATTTAAGCCGCTTCATCTCTTGCTTGGGAGAAAAGGCACTACCCCTCTATCGCCTCCTTCGGCGCACCGAACACTTCGAGTGGACAGAGGCTGCCACGGCCGGACTTGAGGAAATAAAGGCCATATTGGCAACAAACCCAGTCCTGGTCGTGCCGAACACTGGCGAACCAATGCTATTGTACATTGCAGCAACACATCAAGTTGTCAGTGCAGTGCTCGTTGTCGAGCGGGAAACGGATGGACACAAATTCCCCCTTCAAAGGCCGGTCTACTACGTATCCACTGTCCTCACTCCATGCAAATCACGGTACCCGCATTATCAAAAGATTGCATACGCGGTATTCATGGCATCCCGGAAGCTACGACACTACTTTCAAGAGTGTTCCATAACAGTAGCCTCGGAAGTACCACTCAGCGATATTATCAACAACCGTGACGCAACGGGGCGGATTGCAAAATGGGCCATCGAGCTCCTCCCGTTCGATATAACCTATAAGCCACGGCGAGCTATTAAATTGCAAGTTTTGGCCGACTTCGTCGCAGAATGGACGGAGGCCGAGCTCCCTGAAGAGTACGACACATATTCAAACTGGACTATGCATTTCGACGGCTCCAAAATGTTGGCCGGACTGGGGGCTGGCGTCGTCTTGACGTCCCCCACAGGAGACACAGTCCAATATGTGCTCCAGATCATGTACATGGATTCCAACAATGCAGCCGAATATGAGGCCCTCCTACATGGTCTTCGGATAGAAGTATCCATGGGTATCCGGCGCCTAGAGGTACGTGGGGATTCAAACCTCGCGATATCCCAAATAAATGGAGACTTCGACGCCAAGGACCCAAAAATGGCAGCTTACTGCAACGCCGTCCTAAAAATGTCAGCTCGGTTCGAAGGGCTGGAGTTTCACCATATAGCCCGAGAAAACAATCAAGCAGCGGACGTCCTGGCACGCATCGGAGCAAAACGCGATGCAGTCCCCCCCAACATCTTCTTGGAAAGATTGTTCAAACCATCCGTAGCAGGGGAGGGGGAACCCACAAATAACAGCCCGGACCCAGCCGCACCACTCGACAACGAACAATCTGACACAATTGGAGGCTCTGCCAATGAAATTACACCTTCAGCCCACGTAATAATGGCGGTCATCGCCCCGTGGACAGAACCATTCCTAGCCTACCTTACTAGGCAGGAACTCTCGGAGGACCAAAACAAGGCCCGCCGCATAGTGCGGTGATCTAAAGCCTATAGAGTCCATGAGGGAGAGCTTTATAAGAAAAGCACTACCAGAGTCCTTCAAAGGTGCATCTCCGAAGAGGAAGGGCGGAACCTTCTGGCTGAAATTCATGCCGGACTCGGTGGTCACCACGCCGCTGCTCGGTCCCTTGTTAGCAAGGCTTTCCGTATAGGCTTTTATTGGCTGACGGCCCGGGTAGACGCTCAGGACTTAGTCCAACGATGCGCTGGTTGCCAACTTTTTGCCAACCAAAGCCATATGCCACCCACCGCACTCCAAACTATACCCATCACCTGGCCTTTCACGGTCTGGGGGCTTGACATGGTCGGACCCCTTAAAGGTGGGACCGATAGGAAAAAATACTTACTGGTCATGGTGGATAAATTCACCAAATGGATAGAAGCCAAGCCTCTTAAAACGACCGAATCCGAACCTGTGATAGACTTCATATACGGGGTTGTACACCGTTATGGCGTCCCCCACAGTATCATAACCGATAACGGTACAAACTTTACCGCAGACGAGGTAAAACTCTGGTGCAAAAACATGGGCATCAAGCTCGATTATGCTTCCGTCTATCACCCACAAACCAACGGCCAGGTCGAACGTGCAAATGGTCTTATCATGAGCAGCATTAAACCCAGACTGGTGCGGTCCCTGAAGGAATCTAACACGCACTGGGTAGAGGAGCTCGACTCCGTGCTATGGGGGCTGCGGACCACGCCAAATCGCACCACCGGATACACACCATTTTTTATGGTGTACGGTGCAGAGGCAGTTCTGTCCTGCGACATAATTCATGACTCACCTAGAGTGCGCATGTACGAAGAAAGAGAAGCCGAGCTTGATCGGCAGGACAACTTGGATGCCCTGGAGGAGGAGCGTGACGTGGCAAAAGCCCGTTCCGCATTTTATCAACAGCAGGCCCGAAGATATCAAAGCAGAGAAGTACGGGCCAAAAATTACAATGTTGGCGAACTAGTTCTATGCCTGCCGGATAAGAAAAAGGACAAACTCAAGCCCAAGTGGGAAGGTCCATCCATAATCGACCAAGTCCTTACTGGCGGGGCGTACCGCCTGCGAGATGGTCGGATAACCGACTCGAGCCGAACCCGTGGAACGCCACCCGTCTCCGAAGATTCTATGCCTAGCGCCGGACTCTGTGTTCGTCTCCTTCCTCTATCCATTTTTTGCATTTTTTGTCTTACATTTCTCTCCTTCCCCTCTTTTCTTTTATAGCCCTTAAAGGCTTATCTAGTGACGCGCCACTCGCGCTCATTAAACCTGGGGGCTTCTTTAACAGAAGCTTATTTATACGGGCTTCATGCCCAACACATGCGTCAAACTTCCGCATGTACCTTTTTCTTCACCATTATATGCATCGATATGACTTAAGTTTTGGCCAAGCTGGGTTGCCTGGCTCCTGCTTACCCCTACGTTCCCGATTGTTCGGCTAGGCGGTAAAGGGAGCACCTCTGCGATTGTTACTGCCGGGTCAACCGGATGTGTACCTCAGACTGGGTGAAGCCGAAAGCTAGCGTTCTTAAGGGAATATTCGGTCGGTGAGATAAAAGATGATCTTTTTACTCATTTTATGCGCCCCCAGATGCTTTTTTCTGCGTCTTTTTACGCAGTCCGGACATGCACTTTAGGGCATGCTTCCCAGTGAAAGGAACCCCCAATGGAACTATTCTCTCTGATAAAGCACTAATGACCCCTACGCCTGGTCTCCACGCATACCACGGTTCTTATATAACTGCTATGGTATTCGGACACACTCCGGACCGTCAGGTCCCGAGGTTGAAGCGAAAAGGTCGGCAACGACAAACAATCTACAATCCGGCTAGAAGGCATTACACATGTCAATTCAAAATTACATAGTCATTCTGACTGATTGTATTCCTCTTCTATACCATCTAACAGGCTGTCTAATTTACAGTCCTCCTGGGAATACTTCGCGGCCAACTCTACTTGGCCGTATACTAAGCTCAGAGGGATCTCCTTCCCGTCAGGCCCCACTGGTCCGACCTCGGCCATGTGGTTTGGGTCAGACTTCGTAAAACAGGTCTTCACCATGGCCCAGGCTTCCCTAGCGCCTTGTCGGCAGGCCGATATCTTCCACAACCGGAAGCGCCGCCGAGCTCCCTTCAGCTTCTCCGCAAGCTCTCCAAGGCCCTCGGGCATGGAGTGGGCAGGCCATAAGGCTTGGGAAACACCTCGCATCGCCTGCCAAATTCGCTCGTGCAGTTGCATGAGTTCGGGAAGAAGGTCACCCGTAGAACCGGGCATCTCCTCTGCAGGATGACCTGTGAGCATACCTACAGACATTACGCTGTTAGTCGACTTCCTCGCCGAACTCTTTTTTCAAAGTTCGTTCAAGCACTTACTAAAAATGTCGCGTCGAAGCCGCTGATTCTCCTTCGTGGAGTCCGATAGCTGGCCACGAACATCTTTAAGTTCGACGTCCAGCTTGGTGTTGGCATCCTGAAGATCATTCTTCTCTCGCCTCACCTTTGTCAACATACTCTCACCGGCCTTTAGCCGGCGTCAGAGTTGTTGCTTGTCCGGATCAAGTCCGGCGCCGTCTGCAATATGATTTGTCAGATTTGCACCCACATCGCACAATACTAATCTTTCGAAGTGTATCTTACCTGAGGGGGTCTCTTTAGGCTCCCCTGCTGCGGCTAGTGCGGCCTCTAGTTGGGCCTTGCATTTTTTCAGCTCCTGTGACAGTACAGTATTCTTCTCTGTAAGAACCTGCATATTAAATGATCCTTAAATCAGTTGCTCTAACTGTTTTAAGTCTTGGGGGCTACTGGTATATATATATTTGACCAAAATTTTCTTACCCGTATGTCTTTTACATACTGCTCTGTGGCTCTGGCTAAACCATTTTGAGCGGCACGGAGGTACGCATCTCCCGAATTAAAGACATCTAAAGCCTCTTCGGAGAAACAAGCGTCGCGTAGAACTGTCCGACGACGCCTGTGGTTCATGGCACTCTCCACTTCAGAATTTGTGGCAGACAGCCTGTCCGCATCCTCTGTCGGAGGAGCGTCCGGTGCGCGCCTTGTGCTCGCCTCCGCTTCCTGGCCAGACGTTGGAGCCTGGCTAGTGGAGGCGCGATTGGCAACCTCTCCGGATATAGTTCGGCGAGGTCTCTTCGTTCTGAAGATAGCACGAACGTTAATATACCCTGATAGAATAACTCCAGGGAAATAGAGGGTGCACTATACCTTTGCGCTGGCATCTCAGTCTGGACTTCGTTCCTTTTTGCCCCACGGGGCCCTGCGGCCCCTCGTTGGCTAGCCGCTGCAAGTCCGGCCTCCTGCAAAACATGGTTGTCGTCAGAAACACCGGAATACGCGAGAGTGCAATCTCTCTCAAGGGAATGAGACTCCGGTTTCTGTCACCTGGGAGGCCGGAATTAACCCTGGGAAATCGGCCGTGATGGCTACCAAGGTTTTGTCCTTGCTTAACTGATGGAACACCCCATCGATAAGCTCCATCGATATGTCCGGATCCTCTTCGGAGTCCGGATCGAGGGACCGTTCGGGGTCCTCGGGCTGTGGAGGACGGCTGCTTATATCCTTTACCTCCTGTCGCAATTCCTGCATTGAAGTCGTTAGACTACCTATCTAACCATGGTAGTATAAAACAAATGGGCAAGCGCAATTGTTCACTTACCCAACTCGGAGGATCATACATACCGAATCCGCCCTGTGGGTTGACGCGAAGGAATTCCTCCTTTTCTCCCTTATACAAAGAGGATAAGATCTTTACTAAGGCGGCGGCTGAGGCCGGCCCCTTACGACCGTAACGTGTGGCGTCATCCTCCCCGTTAAAATCCCACATGGGGTGGCCTCTATATTGAAGCGGCTGCACCCCCCGCATAATGCATGCGGCCATGACTCCAACCATGGTTAGTCCGGAATGAGCCAACAGTCTTGTCTGGCCCATCAGGTAAAGGACGTCTCTGTCACTTTCTCTCTAAGAGCTCCGCGGACGCCAGCTCAAGCGTTTCTTCAATGGAGCACTGCTAAATTCAGGGAGACCAACCCGGATAGGGTCCGGTAGCGGGACGTCATCTATGTAAAACCATTCCGAAGGCCAGTCCTCGGACGCCTTCTTTGGGGTTCCGGATAGGTATCCGGTCCCGGCGATGCGCCATACTTCGGCTCCGCCCACTTGATATATAGACCCCTTTTCAGAACGGGGCACCAGGCAGAATAACCTCTTCCACAGCCCGAAATGAGCCTCAACGCCTAAAAATAGCTCGCAAAGGGCGACGAAACCCGCAATGTGCAATACGGAGGCGGGCGTGAGATTGTGCAGCTGGAGGCCATAGAACTCCAGAAGCCCGCGGAGAAATGGGTAAATTGGAAATCCCAGTCCCCTTATTAGATAGGGGACGAGGCACACCCTCTCTCCTTTAGAAGGATTGGGGGTGCTCTCCGCTTGTTTTCCGCCATTATAGGTGGCGAGACCGGCTCGGACCGGGACCATGTACGCCTGAGGGAGGAATCCCTTGGCCTGAAGTGACGCTAACTTGCTATGCAGGATGGTGCAACTCTCCCAGTCCCCGGGTTTGGGACCGGAGGGGCGAGGGGAGGAGCTGCGACGGCTAGTCATGTTGGAATGGACCTTTGCTGGAAGCGCTCTGATGGTAACTCGCGGAAAGGAGAAGATGTGGTTTGGACCTAAATCCCCATCCCGTTAAATAGGAGGATCGTTTATACGGCTAGGGGTGTGGATGTAAAAACGCCCCAGCTTTTCGCATTTGTTTGAACACGTGGAAGATGGCCATTATTGGGCATGGAAGCCGAGGAGCACTACATTACGAGAATCGGACATTATTCCTATAGGTACACAAGATTTGGAGAAGAACTCGCCTTGCAATGCCGAACAATCTGCGCGCCGGACTCGTCGTCATTGAAGCCTGGTTCGGGGGTACTGAGGGAGTCCTGGATTAGGGGGTGTTCGGGTAGTCCGACTATACCTTCGGTCGGACTCCTGGACTATGAAGATACGAAATTGAAGACTTCGTCCCGTGTCCGGATGGGAGTTTCCTTGGCGTGGAAGGCAAGCTTGGCGATGCGGATATTCAAGATCTCCTACTATCGTAACCAACTCTGTGTAACCCTAACCCTATCCGGTGTCTATATAAACCGGAGCGTTGTAGTCCGTCGGCAATCAACTCCATACACAACAATCATACCATAGGCTAGCTTCTAGGGTTTAGCCTCCTTGATCTCGTGGTAGATCTACTCTTGTACTACCCATATCATCAATATTAATCAAGCAGGAGTAGGGTATTACCTCCATCGAGAGGGCCCGAACCTGGGTAAAACAAAGTGTCCCCTATCTCCTGTTACCATCCGGCCTAGACGCACAGTTCGGGACCCCCTACCCGAGATCCGCCGGTTTTGACACCGACAATGACCCACAAGTATAGGGGATCTATTGTAGTCCTTCCGATAAGTAACAGTGTCGAACCCAACGAGGAGCAGAAGGAAATGATAAACGGTTTTCAGCAAGGTATTCTCTGCAAGTACTGAAATAAGTGGTAACGGATAGTTTTGTAATGAGATAATTTGTAACGAGCAACAAGTAACAAAAGTAAATAAAGTGCAGCAAGGTGGCCCAATCTTTTTTGTAGCAAAGGACAAGCCTGGACAAACTCTTATATAAGGAAAAGCGCTCCTGAGGACACATGGGAATATCATCAAGCTAGTTTTCATCACGTTCATATGATTCGCGTTTGGTACTTTGATAATTTGATATGTGGGTGGACCGGTGCTTGGGTGTTGTTCTTACTTGAACAAGCATCCCATTTATGATTAACCTCTATTGCAAGCATCCGCAACTACAACAAAAGTATTAAGGTAAACCTAACCATAGCATGAAACATATGGATCCAAATCAGCCCCTTACGAAGCAACGCATAAACTAGGGTTTAAGCTTCTGTCACTCTAGCAACCCATCGTCTACTTATTACTTCCCAATGCCTTCCTCTAGGCCCAAATAATGGTGAAGTGTTATGTAGTTGACGTTCACATAACACCACTAGAGGCTAGACAACATACATCTCATCAAAATATCGAATGAATACCAAATTCACATGACTACTAATAGCAAGACTTCTCCCTTGTCCTCAGGAACAAACATAACTACTCACAAAGCATAAACATGTTCATAATAAGAGGGGTATTAATATGCATAAAGGATCTGAACATATGATCTTCCACCAATTAAACCAACTAGCATCAACTACAAGGAGTAATTAACACTACTAGCAACCTTCTAGCACCAATCCCGGACTTGGAGACAAGAATTGGATATAAGAGATGAACTAGGGTTTTCAGATGAGATGGTGCTGATGAAGATGTTGTTGGAGATTGCCCTCTCCCGATGAGAAGGGCGTTGGTGATGATGATGGCGATGATTTCCCCCTTTGGGAGGGAAGTTTCCCCGGCAGAACAGCTCTGTCGGAGCTCTAGATTGGATCCGCCAAGGTTCCGCCTCGTGGCGGCGGAGTTTCGTCCCAAAAGGTTGCTTCTTATTTTTTTTCTCGACGAAAGACTTCATATAGGAGAAGATGGTCATCGGAGAGCCACCAGGGGGCCCATGAGGCAGGGGGCGCGCCCTAGGGGGGGCGCCCCCCACCCTCGTGAGAAGGGTGTGGGCCCCCTGGTCTTCATCTTTGGCAAGGATTTTTCATTATTTATTATAAGGTGCTCCGTGGAGTTTCAGGACTTTTGGAGTTGTGCAGAATAGGTCTCTAATATTTGCTCTGCTTCCAGCCCAGAATTCAAGCTGCCGGCATTCTCCCTCCTTATGTAAACCTTGTAAAATAAGAGAGAATAGCCATAAGTATTGTGACATAATGTGAAATAACAGCCCATAATGCAATAAATATCGATATAAAAGCATGATGCAAAATGGACGTATCAACTCCCCCAAGCTTAGACCTCGCTTGTCCTCAAGCGAAAAGCCAAAATCGAAAAAATATGTCCACATGTTTAGAGATGAAGGTGTCGATAAATATAAAATACGGACATGAGGGCATCATGATCATTCTTATAACAGCAACTTATATAATTTTTGTCATATGATCTCGGTATGAATCATAATTTTTGTCATGTTTAGAGAGTAATAAATCAATCACAATATTAGGTATGAATCGTAAACTTCATTGAAAACTAACAAACTACAATCTCGGTCATTGAAGCAATTGCAATTTATCATAACATAGGAAAGAGTCAATGTATAAGAGCTTTTCAGCAAGTCCACATACTCAACTATCATATAATCTTTCACAATTGCTGACACTCACGCAATACTTATGGGTGTGGAGTTTTAATCGGACACAGAGAAAGATAGGGGCCTATAGTCTTGCCTCCCAACTTTTTACCTCAAGGGTAATGTCAACAGTAATAGTTCATGAAAACTCACATACAATTAGCCATATATACTGGGATCTTTCCAACATACTGTGCTTGTCAAAGGATAAAGTGTAAAAAGGAAGGGTGAAAATCACCATGACTCTTGCATAAGGTAGAAGATAATGATAAAAGATAGGCCCTTCGCAGAGGGAAGCAGAGGTTGCCATGCGCTTTTATGGTTGGATGCACAAAATCTTAATGCGAAAGAATGTCACTTTATATTGCCCCTTGTGACATGAACCTTTATTATGCAGTCCATCGCTTTTATTACTTCCACATCACAAGATCGTATAAAGCTTATTTCTCCCACACCAATCAATCATACATATTTAGAGAGAAATTTTTATTGCTTTGCACTGATGACAACTTACTTGAAGGATCTTATTCAATCCATAGGTAGATATGGTGGACTCTCATGGCAAAACTGGTTTATGGGTATTTGGAAGCACAAGTAGTATCTCTACTTGGTGCAATGAATTTGGCTAGCATGAGGGGGAAAGGCAAGCTCAACATGTTGGAAGATCCAAGACAATATAATTTATCTCAGATGTAAGAAAACATCACCCATTACGTTGTCTTCCTTGTCCAATGTCAACTCTTTAGCATGTCATATTTTAATGAGTGCTCACAATCATAAAATATGTCCAAGATAGTATATCTATATGTGAAGACCTCTCTTTCTTTATTACTTCCTATTAATTGCAACGATGACCAAAACTATGCTTGTTAACTCTCAACAACTTTTATTCATCATACTTTTTCTATGTGATCTCAATACTCTCCATGAGATCCATATGATCTCTTTGTTTCTTTTTATTTCTTTCTCTTTTATTTTATTCACTTAGGATCATGGCAAAACAATCAAGCCCTTGACTCAACACTAATCTTTTTTATATAGCTCACGGACTCGATTACATAGAAGGATAGTAAAGCAAAACTCACAACTAGATCACACTAAGAACTTTTATTCTACTAGATCAAGATACTACTAATAAGATCGAACTAAGGAAAACGGTAAAGATAAAAGTGATGGTGATACGATACCGGGGCACTGCCCCAAGCTTGGCAGTTGCCAAGTGGAGTGCCCATACCCAGATACTCAATTCTTCTTTGTTGGAGGAGACGGTGGAGGTGTTGTTGATGATGGATAGTCACACATCGAGCGTAGGAGGTCTTCTAACTTGCGGATAATGCCCTTGAGTGCGAGGATATGCTCCTTCAACAAAATATTTTCACATGTGAGATACTTATTTAGTATACGATCCAACTCAATCATCTTGAAAGCTTCGATTTCTGTAGGGGTAAGAAGATTATGATCCAGTTGAAGGGTGTCTTCTGTTGCTAGAACTTGGTCCTCCACGGCCTTCTTGATCCCTTCATCCTTATTGATCTCCATAGGTTCTTCTCTCTTCAGCTCTATATTCATTAGCCAAGCATCATTGCCCTCATGGTTGGAGGAGGAGGGAGACGACATAGTGCCTGGTCTTGAAAAACCTGACAGAAAACAGCTCAAAACAAAGATAAGAGATTTTTGCATGATATGGGAGTCAAAACCCCTGGGATATTATATACTGAATTTTTACCGACCAAAATACGTATCGTGCAAGAAAATGGAGTCCGGAAGGCACACGAGGTGCTCACGAGGTAGGGGGCGCGCCCAGGGGCTAGGGCGCACCCTCCACCCTCGTGAGCCCCTCGTGTCCTTCCCTGACTGCTACTTAATTTTCTATTTTTCTAAACATTCCAAAATGGAGAAATATTGCCTTAAAAATTGTTTTGGAGTCGGTTTTCTTACCATACCACATACCTATTCCTTTTCGGAGTCTGAAACGTTCTGGAGAGTGTCCCTTATGTATTCCTCCGGGGTTACGGTTTCAATAATATTGGTTTCAACATTTATGGGATTACCTGAGATATAATGTTTGATTCTTTGACTGTTTACCACCTTCGGATTTGTTCCTTCGAAGTTTTTGATTTTTATGGCACCGGAATGATAGACCTCCTCGATAACATAGAGGCCTTCCCATTTAGAGAGAAGTTTCCCTGCAAAAAATCTTAAACGAGAGTTGTATAGCAATACATAATCAGCTACATTAAACTCACGCTTTTGTATCCTTTTGTCATGCCATCTTTTAACCTTTTCTTTAAACAACTTGGCATTTTCATAAGCTTGAGTTCTCCATTCATCAAGTGAGCTAATATTAAATAACCTCTTTTCACCGTCAAGTTTGAAATCATAGTTGAGCTCTTTAATAGCCCAATATGCCTTATGTTCTAGTTCGAGAGGTAAGTGACATGCTTTTCCATATACCATTTTATACGGAGACATACCCATAGGATTTTTATATGCAGTTCTATAGGCCCATAATGCATCACCAAGTTTCTTAGACCAATTGTTTCTAGACCTATTGAAAGTCTTTTGCAAAATTAATTTGAGTTCTCTATTACTCAATTCTACTTGACCACTAGACTGTGGGTGATACGGAGATGCAATTCTATGATTGACGTCATATTTAGCAAGCATTTTACTGAAAGCACCAGGAATAAAATGTGAACCACCATCAATCATTCAATATCTAGGGACTCCAAACCTCGGAAAAATAACTTCTTTAAGCATTTTAATAGAAGTGTTATGATCAGCACTACTAGTTGGAATAGCTTCTACCCACTTAGTAACGTAATCAACAGCAACTAAAATATGTGTATATCCATTAGAGGTAGGAAAAGGTCCCATATAATCAAAACCCCAAACATCAAATGGTTCAATAACAAGTGAATAGTTCATAGGCATTTCTTGACGTCTACTAATATTACTAATTCTTTGACATTCGTCATGAAATAGGACAAACTTACGGGCATCCTTGAAGAGAGTAGGCCAATAAAAACCGGATTGCAATACCTTATGTGCAGTTCTATCTCCCGCGTGGTGTCCTCCATAAGTTTCGGATTGGCACTTGCGTAGGATATGTTCCTGTTCATGCTCAGGTACACAACATCTAATAACACCATCTACTCCTTCTTTATAAAGATGTCGGTCATCCCAAAAGTAATGTCTCAAATCATAGAAGAACTTTTTCTTTTGTTGGTATGTGAAGCTAGGTGGTATAAATTTAGCAACTATGTAATTAGCATAATCAGCATACCAAGGGGTACTACGAGAAGTACTTATGACATTTAATTGTTCATCAGGAAAACTATCATCAATAGGTAGTGGGTCATCAAGAACATTCTCTAACCTAGATAGGTTGTCTGCAATGGGGTTTTCAGCTCCTTTTCTATCAACAATATGCAAATCAAATTCTTGTAGCAAGAGAACCCATCTAATAAGTCTAGGTTTAGCATCTTTCTTTTCCATAAGATATTTAATAGCAGCATGATCAGTGTGGATAATTACTTTAGAATCAACAATATAAGGTCTGAACTTATCACAAGCAAATACAACTACTAAAAGTTCTTTTTCAGTAGTAGCATAATTTCTTTGAGCATTGTCTAGAGTCTTACTAGCATAATGGATAACATTTAATTTCTTATCAACTCTTTGCCCTAGAACAGCACCTACAGCATAATCACTAGCATCACACATAATTTCAAAGGGTAAATTCCAATCAGGTGGCTGAACAATAGGTGCAGAGACTAATGCTTTCTTAAGTATTTCAAATGCTTCTACACAATCATCATCAAAGACAAATGGTATATCTTTTTGTAATAAATTAGTCAGAGGCCAAGAAATTTTTGAGAAGTCCTTGATGAACCTCCTATAAAATCTGGCGTGACCAAGGTAACTTCTTGTACCTTTGATGTCCATGGGACATGGCATCTTTTCAATAGCATCAACCTTGGCTTTATCAACTTCAATACCATTTTCAGAAACTTTATGCCCCAAAATAATACCTTCATTAACCATAAAGTGGCACTTTTCCCAATTCAAGACAAGATTAGTTTCTTCACATCTCTGCAAAACTCGATCAAGATTGCTCAAGCAATCATCAAAAGAAGATCCATAGACGGAAAAGTCGTCCATGAAAACCTCACGAATCTTTTCACAAAAGTCAGAGAATATAGCCATCATGCATCTTTGAGAAGTAGCAGGTGCATTACATAAACCAAAAGGCATACGTCTATAAGCAAAAGTACCAAAAGGGCATGTAAAAGTAGTCTTTGATTGATCTTTAGCTGACACAGGTATTTGCGAGAAACCAGAATAACCATCTAGAAAGCAGTAATGTGTATGTTTGCCTAATATTTCTAGCATTTGATCGATAAAAGGTAAGGGGTAATGATCTTTCTTAGTAGCCTTATTTAATTTGCGGAAATCAATTACCAGCCTATAACCGGTAATAATTCTTTGTGGAATCAATTCATCTTTATCATTAGGAACAACAATAATACCTCCCTTCTTAGGGACACAATGAACATGACTTACCCACTGACTATCAGCAACGGGATAAATTATACCTGCCTCTAGAAGCTTTAGTATTTCTTTTCTTACCACTTCTTTCATTTTGGGATTCAAACGTCGTTTAGGATCACGAACTGGTTTGGCATCTGCTTCCAAATTTATTTTATGTTGACATAGAGTGGGACTAATGCCCTTAAGATCATCAAGAGTATATCCAATAGCAGCACGGTGCTTCTTCAGAGTTTTCAATAATCTTTCTTCTTCATGCTCTGAAAGGTTAGCACTAATAATAACAGGATATATCTTCTTTTCATCAAGATAAGCATATTTAGGATTATCAGGCAATGGTTTAAGCTCAAACACGGGATCACCCTTAGGTGGAGGAGGATCCCCTAGGATTTCAATAGGCAAATTGTGTTTTAGCATAGGTTCTTGTTTAAAGAATACTTCATCTATTTCCCTTCTTTAATTCATAAACATATCATTCTCATGGTCTAGCAAATATTGTTCTAAAGGATCATTAGGAGGTACGGCAATAGAAGCAAGACCAACAATTTCATCCTTACTAGGCAATTCTTCTTCGCGGTGTTGTTTACTAAATTTAGAGAAATTAAACTCATGAGTCATATCATCCAAGCCAATAGTAACAATATTCTTTTTGCAGTCTATCCTATCATTAACTGTATTCAAGAAGGGTCTACTAAATATAATGGGACAAAAGCTATCTTGTGGAGAACTAAGAACAAGAAAATCAGCAGGATACTTAGTTTTCCCGCACAAGACTTCAACATCTCTAACAATTCCCATTGCTGAAATAGTATCTCTATTAGCAAGTTTAATTGTGACATCAATATCTTCTAACTCAGCAGGTGCAATTTCATGCTTGATTTCTTTATACAAGTCATAAGGTATAACACTAGCACTAGCACCCATATCACATAAGCCATGATAACAATGATCTCCTATTTTAACAGAAATAACAGGCACGCCTACCACGGGTCTATGTTTATCTTTAGCACAAGGTTTAGCAATTCTAGCAGTTTCACCACAGAACTGAATAACATGCCCATCAATATTATCAGACAAGAGCTCTTTAACAATAGCAATATTAGGTTCAACTTTAACTTGCTCAGGAGGTGTATATGTTTTAATATTGCCTTTACGAACCACAGTTGAAGCTTTAGCATGATCCTTTATCCTAACAGGGAAAGGTGGTTTCTCAACATAACAAGTAGGAACAATAGGATCATTATAAGTGACAGTCTTTTCTTCAACTTTAATAGGTGCAGCTACTTTTACTTCTATGGGAGGATGATATTTAAACCACTTCTCATAAGGGAGATCAACATAAGTAGCAAAAGATTCATGGAAAGAAGCTACTATCTCAGAATCAAGTCCATATTTAGTGCTAAACTTACGGAAAATATCGGTATCCATAAAAGATTTAACACAATCAAACTTAGGTGTCATACCTGACTCCTTACCATTGTCGAGGTCCCAATCTTCAGAGTTGCGTTTAATTCTATCCAATAAATCCCATTTGAATTCAATAGTCTTCATCATAAAAGAGCCAGCACAAGAAGTATCAAGCATGGTGCGATTGTTATCAGAAAGCCGAGCATAAATTTTTTGAATAATTGTTTCTCTTTGAAGCTCATGATTGGGGAATGAATATAACATTGATTTAAGCCTCCCCCAAGCTTCAGCGATGCTTTCTCCTTCGCGAGGCCAAAAATTATATATATAATTGCTATCACGATGAACAAGATGCATAGGGTAATACTTTTGATGAAATTCCAATTTCAATCTTCTATAGTTCCACGATCCCATATCATCACATAGCCTATACCATGTCAATGCATCTCCCTTCAAAGATAAAGGGAAGACCTTCTTCTTAGCAACATCATCGGAAATACCTGCAAGCTTAAATAATCCACAAACTTCATGCACATTTATTAGGTGTTCATTAGGATTCTTTGTTCCATCTCCTGTAAAAGGATTAGCTAGCAGTTTTTCTATTATACTCGAAGGATACTCATAAGGAATTTCATTTTCAATAGGTTCAGTAGGTTGAGGAGAAACTCTTTGCTCTACTGGTCGGGGTGAAGATACCCCGAACAAGCCCCTTAGAGGATTACTTTCCATAGTAACAAGTGACAGTAAATTTCAGCACACTATATAAATTGTTGTAACACCCTCGATGCGACTATAGCTCCCACGTGTCGAGGCACAACTTAGAGACATAATCGCATTGAAGGCATATGTCGCAAGTTAGGCAATCTTCACAACATCCCATGTAATATGAATAATAAAGGGGAGAACATAGTTGGCTTACACTCGCCACGTCAATCAAGAACATAAATAACATTACATCATCCAAAACACTCATGGCCCGACTACGGTGCCAAAATAGAAGAGAACCCAACATGCGACAAGGCCCCGAATCAAACCCCAACTAGGCACCACTACCGATCATCAAGAAAAGACACGTAGTAACGCTGAGAGTCTTCGTCGAACTCCCACTTGAGCTCGTACTCATCACCTGGAGCGGAATCACCTGGACCTGCATCTGGAGTTATAGTAATCTGTGAGCCACAGGGACTCAGCAATCTCGCACCCTCGTGATCAAGACTATTTAAGCTTTTAGGAAGGGTAAGGCAAATATATATGTGGAGCTGCAGCAAGCGACTAGCATATATGGTGGCTATCTTATTTGCAAAAGAGAGCGAGAAGAGGAGGCAAAGCACGAGCGAGAAACTAGAGAGCAACCTGCGCAAACATTACTCCAACACCGTGTCCACTTCCCGGACTCCGCCGAGAAGAGTCCATCATGGTAACACACTCAGTTGATTCATTTTAATTAATTAAGGTTCAAGTTATCTACAACCGGACATTAACAAATTCCCATCTGCCCATAACTGCGGGCACGGCTTTCGAAAGTTCAATCCTTGCAGGGGAGTCCCAACTTAGCCCATGACAAGCTCTCACGGTCAACGAAGGAATAGACCTCCTCCCAAGACATTCCGATCAGACTCGGGATCTCGGTAACTCAAGACACTTCGACAGGTTAAAACAAGACCAGCAACACCACCCAAATGTGCTGACAAATCCCGATAGGAGCTGCACATATCTCTTTCTCAGGGCACACTCAGATTGTCTAAACTTCCGGTAGGCCAGCCCAGAGTTGCCCCTGGTAGCCACCGGCGGCTGACGGTTTGGACCAACACTTAGAGGAGCACTGGCCCGGGGGGTTAATAAGATGACCCTTGAGTCTGCAGAACCCAAGGGAAAGAAAGGCTAGGTGGCAAATGGTAAAACCAAGGTTGGGCATTGCTGGAAAAGCTTTAATCAAGGCGAAATATCAAGGGGTTCCCATTATAACCCAACCGCGTAAGGAACGCAAAATCCGGGAACATAACATCGATATGACGGAAACTAGGGCGGCAAGAGTGGAACAAAACACTAGGCGAGAGGCCGAGCATTCCACCCTTTACCAAATATATAGATGCATTAAGATAACATAGCAATATAATGATATCCCAACAAGTAAATAAAAGATGTTCCCACAAGGAACGGCCTGCAATCTTCACCTGCAACTAGCAACGCTATAAGAGGGGCTGAGCAAAGCGGTAACATAGCCAATCAACGGTTTGCTAGGACAAGGTGGGTTAGAGGTTTGACATGGCAATTGGGAGGCTGACAAGCAAATGGTAGGCATCGTAGCATTGGCGTAGCAAAGAGCGAGCAAACTAGCATAGCAAAGATAGTAGTGATTTCGAGGGTATGATCATCTTGCCTGCACAGTTGTCAGAGTTGACTGGATACTCACAAGCAAACTCAACGGGCTCCTCGGTAGCGAACTCGTCTCTTGGCTCTACCCAAACAAGACAACCAAGCAACAAGGACACAATCAACCACGTGCAAGGATCAAGCGATATGATGCAATGATGATATGCTATGCGGGATGCGATGCGGGATGCAAAATGCAAGATATGACAGGAAAATGCATGAACCTGGCCTCAACTTGGAATTCCAAGGGTTCCACTGGAAAGATGAGATGAAATCGCTTGAAAACGATGTAAAGAACGCCGGAATCGGAGTTACGGTTTGGAAATGGCAAGCGATTCAAAATTGACACCGCTCTGCGATTTACAGCAAGTAGGCATCTAAATGCAATGAAGTGAACATGCTACAGCCACCAAACATGACAACAAAATACATGGCAGGGATGCACACAAGATGCTTAACAAAAGACTAGCACTGAGCCACGGCCAATTCATCCATTATAAGGTTCAAACAAGCATGGCAAAAACACAAATACAAAACAGATTCCAGACTTTGTGAAATTAACACTTGTCTGAAATTTCAGATCACGAAGCCCTCTTCGGAGCAGCAAAACAACATGATACATGACCTGATTAAGACAAAGAAGAGCATGGAATGGAGCTACTCAACAAGCTTAACAAAATTCCCAAAGTGACCTGGGGCCAAAAGGGTTCACAAAATATACTAACGGGCACACGAACATAGCTAAAACACAATCAGTTTTCAGACTTGGTGAAAACTGAGACATGCTGAAATATAACTCACATAGGCATGTAAACAAGCTCGATGCACTCACTACGGTGCAAGTCATGGCAAGGCAAGCATACATCCTTTAAGAAGGCACCAAATACAAGCTAGACATGGCAAGAAAAATGGCATAGCATGCACGGATCAACTACAATAGCATCGGCAAAATCGCAAACGAGTTGACGATCTGCCCAGATTCACAACGAAGCAAAAGTAGAGCTTGATTGACTCAATCTAGGGTGCTCCATAATTGCAAACAAAGACATGGATGGATAGATCATAACAAGATTAACAAAACTCCCTTACTGATCATCCTCAAAAAAGGCACGGATCACTAGGAAACTAGCTGAACATATGGCATCATGAACTAAATAATCCCAGACTTCGTGAAAACTACTAAGTCCCTGAAAACAGATTTACCGGGTGCCTCACTTTGCAAGCTTGCACAAGTCACCACACACATCCTAAAAATGCATGGGTTGCACCTCTGGAAAGAAGACAAAATCCTTAACAAAACATATGAAGGACTCACAGGCATAGCATGCACACAATAATCATGGCAAAAATGACAAAAGTCTAAGATGAACTAGCAGATCTGACAATTAACTCACGAAGCCTCCTTCTAACAGCATTTCGGGCATCAAGATGAGCTCAAATGAAAATGATGCAATGGAATGAAATGATGTACTCGTCGAGACGAACATTTTGATATACCATATGCCCAAATCGGAGCTACGGATACGGAGATACGGCCGGTCAAAGTAGGCATAAAAAAATTAGGGTTTGGAGGGAAAGTCAACCGAGGAGTCTCCAGATCTGGATCTGGCGCGCGGATCGAGGAGATCGCCGGAGTTTGCACTGTAGCTAGCCGGAGTCGATGGAGGGGGCGGGAGCAGCAGGGAGAGACCGGGGCGGCGTGGTGCTTGGAGGGAGAGGCCGGGGCGTGGTGCGGCGGCGCCGGCGGGCGCGGACGGTGGCGGTGGTCCGCCGGAGTGGCGCGGGCGGCGATGGTGCGGCGAGGGGGCGAGGCGGCGGTCGGTCACCAGAGTTGGCACGGCGGCGGGGCGGCCGGGCTCGAAGACGAAGGCGGCGGGGCGCGGGTGCTGGGCGGCGGCGGCTCCGGGCCGGGAGGGCCCCGCACGGGCCTGTGGGCCGGCGGCGCGGTCGGCGAAGTGGGGCGCGGGGCGGCGAATCGGCGACTGCCACGTGGCGGCGGTGGTGGATCCGGACGCGTCCAGCTCCGTCCGGACGTGTCCGGCGGCGGCGGAGGAGATTTTGGGGTTTCGTGGGGGAGGAGAGATCCGAAAAACGAGGGGGCTATTTATAGGCATAAGTGGAGCTAGGAGAGTCCAAATGAGGTGCGGTTTTCGGCCACGCGATCGTGATCGAACGCTCTAGGACATGGAGCAGAGTTTGGTGGGTTTTGGGCCAAATTGGAGGAGTGTTGGGCTGCAACACACACGAGGCCTTTTCGGTCCCTCGGTTAACCGTTGGAGTATCAAACGAAGTCCAAATGATACGAAACTTGACCGGCGGTCTACTGGTAGTAAACCAAGGCCGCTTGGCAAGTCTCGGTCCAATCCGGAAATTTTTAATACCCACACACGAAAGAAATCTAGAAATGACCACCGGAGGAGAACGAAGCGCCAGAATGCAAAACGGACAACGGGGAAAATGCTCGAATGCATGAGACGAACACGTATGCAAATGCAATGCACATGATGACATGATATGAGATGCATGACAACGAAAAAAACACACGGAGACAAAGACCCGAACCCGAGAAATAAATATAACTTAACGCCGGAAACGGCAAGAGTTGGAGTACAAATTGGGAAAGTTACATCCGGGGTGTTACAACACTCCACCACTATGAAAAGATCTCGTCCCGAGATCTAGGACTGAAAGAACGTCGGGTACTCAGAACGGAGGTGATCCTCGCGTTCCCAGGTAGCTTCACGGTCGGAATGGTGTGACCACTTGACTTTGAGAAATTTGATTGACTTGTTGCGAGTCTTGCGTTCAGTCTCTTCAAGAATAGCAACTGGGTGCTCATGATAAGAGAGATCTTCTTGGAGCTCAATGTCCTCGAAGTTGACGGTGCAGTCAGGAGTCTTGAAGCACTTTCGAAGCTGAGAGACATGGAACACGTCATGAACATTTGCAAAGTTTGAAGGAAGCTCGAGTTGATAGGCGAGGTCGCCTCTCTTGCTGACAATCTTGAAAGGTCCCACGTATCTAGGGGCAAGCTTCCCTTTGATACCGAAGCGACGAGTACCTTTCATAGGAGAGACACGGAGGTAAACATGATCTCCGATCTCGAAAGCCAAATCACGGTGCTTACTATCATAGTAGCTCTTTTGACGGGATTGGGCTGCTTTGAGGTTATCACGAATGACTTTGCACATTTCTTCTACTTCTGTGATTAAGTCATTACCCAGCAGCTGACGTTCACCGGTTTCAGACCAGTTGAGAGGGGTACGGCACTTACTGACATACAGAATTTCAAATGGGGCCTTGCCCGAACTTGCTTGAAAACTATTGTTGTAGGAGAATTCAGCATAAGGAAGACAATCCTCCCACTTCATGCCAAAGGAGATCACACAAGCCCTGAGCATATCTTCAAGAATCTGGTTGACACGCTCGACTTGACTGCTTGTTTGAGGATGGAAAGCAGTGCTGAAGCGGATGTTAGTGCCCATGGCCTTCTGAAAAGAATCCCAAAACTTCGAGGTAAAGATGCTCCCACGGTCTGAAGATATCACTTGAGGAATACCGTGCAGAGAGACAATGCGAGAGGTATAGAGTTCCGCCAATTGAGCTGCGGTGATCGACTCTTTGATAGGCAGAAAGTGAGCCACTTTGGTGAGCTTGTCGATGACAACAAATATAGCATCATTGCCATGCTTGGACTTTGGAAACCCAGTCACGAAGTCCATTTCAATGTGGTCAAACTTCCATTCTGGAATGGCAAGAGGTTGGAGGAGACCAGCTGGCCTTTGGTGTTCTGCCTTCACTCTTCTGCAGACATCACATTCATTCACGAATTGAGCGATCTCGCACTTCATTTGAGTCCACCAATAAGCTTGCTTAAGGTCCTGATACATCTTCGTACTCCCAGGGTGGATGGAGAGAAGAGAATTGTGAGCCTCATTCATGATCACTTTACGGAGGTCACCTTTGGGCACAACAATACGATCCTCAAAGAAAAGAGTGTCCTTGTCATCAAGGCAGTAGCACTTGTACTTGGACTGACTCTTAGCAATCCCAATCTTCACCTTTTTCACCATAGCATCAAGAAGCTGGGCTTGGCAAATCTGGTCTTCTAAGGTAGGAGAGACTAGAAGGTTGGCGAGGAAACCTTGAGGAACAACTTGCAGATTAAGCTTGCGGAAAGCTTCAGAAAGCTTAGGTTGATAAGGCTTGAGAATCAGACTGTTGCAGTAGGCCTTTCTGCTCAAAGCGTCAGCAATCACATTGGCCTTGCCTGGAGTGTACTCAATACTCAGATTATACTCTTGAATCATTTCGACCCATCGAGTTTGCCTGAGGTTGAGATTAGGCTGAGTGAAGATGTACTTGAGACTCTTGTGATCAGTGAAAAATGTCCACTTTTCTTCCCAATAAAAGATGTCTCCAAGTCAACAGAGCATGTGTGCCACCAACTCGAGATCATGAGTGGGGTAGTTCTTCTCATTAGGCTTCAACTAGCGAGATGTATAAGCAACAACTTTCTTCTCTTGCATCAATACTGCGCCAAGACCTTGGAGAGAGGCATCACAAAAGACCTCGTACGGCTTGGATTCATCAGGCGGAGTCAAGACTGGAGCAGTGATCAACTTCTCTTTCAAAGTGTTGAAAGCAATATCACACTCCGGAGACCAAACGTACTTGACGTGCTTCTGAAGAATATTTGAGAGAGGCTTCGCGATCTTGGAAAAGTTTTCAACGAATCTTCGGCAATAGCTTGCGAGACCGAGAAAACTGCGGAGTTGCTTCACGTTCTGAGGAGGTTCCCAATTCACTATTGCGGACACCTTCTCAGGATTCACGGCAATGCCCTCGGCAGAGATGATATGACCAAGATAAAGAACCTCATCAAGCCAAAATTCACACTTGGAGAACTTGGCGTAGAACTGATGTTCTCTGAGCTTATCAAGAACCAAACGCAAGTGCTTGGCATGATCTTCCTTGTTGTTCGAGAAAACCAGAATGTCGTCGAGATAGACCAAAATGAAGTCATTGGTGTAGGCGTTGAAGATGAAATTCATCATGCGAGAGAACGTCGGAGGAGCGTTGGCGAGGCCAAAAGACATGACAGTGTATTCATATGAACCAAAGCTTGTTCTGAATGCTGTCTTGGGAATATCTTCTTCACGAATGCGAATCTGGTGATAACCCATACGGAGATCAAGCTTGGAGAATACTTGGGCACCTTTGAGTTGTTCGAACAGCTCATTGATGTTGGGAAGTGGGTATTTGTTCTTGATGGTCTTCTTGTTCACTGGACGGTAATCAACACAAAGTCGGTCCGTTCCATCCTTCTTCTTCACAAAAAGAACACCACAACCCCACGGAGAAGAACTAGGCCGGATAAGACCCATTCTTTCTTGCTCATCTAGTTGCTTCTTCAGCTCTTTCAACTCTTCAGGTCCGAGCTTGTAAGGACGTTTGCACACAGGTTCCGTGCCAGGCTCAAGTTCAATAACGAATTCAACTGGCCGGTGCGGAGGCATTCCTGGGAGCTCTTCTGGAAAGACGTCTTGATATTCTCAAACGACTGGAATTTGAGAGATGGCATCCAATTCACCCTTCTCATTGAGAGAAAGCAGACGGATAGTATTATCCCGAGTGGCAAAGACAATTACATCCTCAGACGAATGAGTCAATTGAATCTGTCTGGCTGCACAATCAAGCTGAGCCTTGTGCTTAGAAAGCCAATCCATGCCGAGAATAAGATCAATATCCGAGTTACCAAGAACCATTGGAGAAGCCAGAAACTTGAAATCACCCATCGAGATAGAAATATCCGGAACTTCGTAGTTAGCAAGCAAGCATCTACCCGGAGAGACGACTGCTAATGGCTTATGCATAACTTGAGAAAACCACCCATGCTTAGATGCAAAAGGTCTGGAAATGAAGCAATGCGATGCACCCGTGTCAAAAAGAACTTTTGCAGGAACATCGTTAACAGGAAGGTTACCCATGATCACATCTTACGAGTCCTCTGCCTGGGCTGCATTCACCATATTAACCTTGGCGTACTTGGGGTTATGCTTGACCACAGCTGCACTTGCCGACCTGACAGGAGGAGGAGGTGGAAGACGCCTCTGGTTGAAACACTTGTTGGCATAGTGACCCTTCTGTTGGCACTTGTTGCACGTGACCTCTGAAAGCGGGCGGTGATACGGAGCACTCGATCTTGGAGCTTGAGATGAAGTCTTGTTCTGAAAGCCAGGGTTGGGTGGGTGGGAAGAACCACTGCCACCTTTGCTCTTCTGCTGATACGGCTGACGGAACGGAGGAGGAGGAAGCCAAAACTTCTGCTGCTTGGCCACTTGAGTAGAGGAAGAAGGAGTAACATCTCTGACTCGCTTCCTGGAAGCATCACACCTCAACTGAGCAGCCTCTTGCTTCAGTGCCATGTTGTAGAACTCATCGTATCTCAAGGGCTCGAAGAGAACAAGAGCGAGCTGAATATCTTCTCTGAGACCACCCCTGAACTGGTATATCATGCTCTTCTCATCAGGCACGTCCTGCTTGGCAAAGCGGGCAAGCTTCTGGAACAACTTGTTGTAGTCATAGACATACAAAGAGCCTTGCTTCAGATTGCGGAATTCCTCACGCTTGCTTTCAACCACGCTCTGCGGAATATGATGAGCTCGGAAATCTCGACGGAAATCATCCCAAGTGATAACACGTCCACCTCTGGAGTCCCTGTACTGCTGGAACCATTCTGCAGCTCGATCTTTGAGTTGGAAGGAAGCGAACTTAACAAAGTCCTCAGGCCTGACGTTACTGCACTCGAAATGCTTACACAAATCCACAAGCCAATCGTCAGCATCGGTTGCCTCAACACAATTGCTGAAAGTCTTTGGCCCGTTAGCAAGGAACTGGTTGAGTGTAGCAAAGTGACTCTGATTGCTGCCTTGATTCCCTTGACTGCCTTGATTGCGCTCTTGAAGAATTTGCATGATCAGCTGTGTGTTTGCATTGGTTGCGGCCATCACAGCTTGCCATGCCTCTGGAGGAGGTGGGGGTGGTGGCGGATCAGGATTCGGAGTCGTGCGCGTTGGAGGAGCCATCCTGAAGAGGGTGACCACTATTAGCACATTGACAGATAAATATTGAAGCTGAATCCAATGGAATGAAAATTGCAACATATAGTCTTCACATCCGAACAAAATGAACGAATGCATTCCTCTTCAAATGGTCACATATCCATAAATTGAGAAGCCACGTAGAATTAAGGTAGAGAAATAAATCAACAAGGTATGGATCAAGAACGAATAATCGGTAAGAAATCCCAATCTCAAACCAATATTCGTGGAAGAAGAACTAGAGCTACTAGAATTCCCACCTATGAAACTCCCGAACTTTCCGGTTATGCAATCAGGTGTTGGGGATACAGGGGAAGCATAATATCTCACCCAAACTAGCAAATCCTACATCCAGCTGTATCCATCCTTCAACACATAACCAAGAAAACTTCGGAAACCATCTACCTCAACCTTCGAAAAGCATCCGTTATACAAGTTATGGCGATACTCCCGAACTCCCGCCCTAGTACTGGGTGGCGTCGAGGTTATCTCACCAATGAACTGCATAAAAGAGATTTTCGATGTCGGCGAATATATCTCAAGTATTCCAGAATTGCAACAATAAAATTATGATGACAACACCTCAGAGCTCAACTCCCCGGGACACTTCCACTATACCCCTGACAGGAGGCACCAAGACAGTATTCTCATCATAAGCCATCGGAATGATTCCAAGATACTCGCGTGATCCTAAAAAAATTTTAGTGAAATTTGAGAAGAGAAGAGTCAAAACTCTACGTCAGGAAGCCTTACCAGAGCGATGAGGAGACTGGGAAGTAAAAAGAATTCCTAAACTCTCCGATATATAATTCCTAAAGACTCAAAACATTTTTCTAGACACAACTCGGCTGCTAAAAACGATCAAGCAATGGGGCTCCTAAGGTCAGGGAAGGCTCTGATTACCAACTTGTAACACCCTCGATGTGACTATAGCTCCCACATGTCGAGGCACGACTTAGAGACATAATCGCATTGAAGGCATATGTCGCAAGTTAGGCAATCTTCACAACATCCCATGTAATATGAATAATAAAGGGGAGAACATAGTTGGCTTACACTCGCCACGTCAATCAAGAACATAAATAACATTACATCATCCAAAACACTCATGGCCCGACTACGGTGCCAAAATAGAAGAGAACCCAACATGCGACAAGGCCCCGAATCAAACCCCAATTAGGCACCACTACTGATCATCAGGAAAAGACACGTAGTAACGCTGAGAGTCTTCGTCGAACTCCCACTTGAGCTCGTACTCGTCACCTGGAGCGGAATCACCTGGACCTGCATCTGGAGTTATAGTAATCTGTGAGCCACAGGGACTCAGCAATCTCGCACCCTCGTGATCAAGACTATTTAAGCTTTTAGGAAGGGTAAGGCAAATATATATGTGGAGCTGCAGCAAGCGACTAGCATATATGGTGGCTATCTTATTTGCAAAAGAGAGCGAGAAGAGGAGGCAAAGCACGAGCGAGAAACTAGAGAGCAACCTGCGCAAACATTACTCCAACACCGTGTCCACTTCCCGGACTCCGCCGAGAAGAGTCCATCATGGTAACACACTCAGTTGATTCATTTTAATTAATTAAGGTTCAAGTTATCTACAACCGGACATTAACAAATTCCCATCTGCCCATAACTGCGGGCACGGCTTTCGAAAGTTCAATCCCTGCAGGGGAGTCCCAACTTAGCCCATGACAAGCTCTCACGGTCAACGAAGGAATAGACCTCCTCCCAAGACATTCCGATCAGACTCGGGATCTCGGTAACTCAAGACACTTCGACAGGTTAAAACAAGACCAGCAACACCACCCAAATGTGCTGACAAATCCCGATAGGAGCTGCACATATCTCTTTCTCAGGGCACACTCAGATTGTCTAAACTTCCGGTAGGCCAGCCCAGAGTTGCCCCTGGTAGCCACCGGCGGCTGACGGTTTGGACCAACACTTAGAGGAGCACTGGCCCGGGGGGTTAATAAGATGACCCTTGAGTCTGCAGAACCCAAGGGAAAGAAAGGCTAGGTGGAAAATGGTAAAACCAAGGTTGGGCATTGCTGGAAAAGCTTTAATCAAGGCGAAATATCAAGGGGTTCCCATTATAACCCAACCGCGTAAGGAACGCAAAATCCGGGAACATAACATCGATATGACGGAAACTAGGGCGGCAAGAGTGGAACAAAACACTAGGCGAGAGGCCGAGCATTCCACCCTTTACCAAATATATAGATGCATTAAGATAACATAGCAATATAATGATATCCCAACAAGTAAATAAAAGATGTTCCCACAAGGAACGGCCTCCAATCTTCACCTGCAACTAGCAACGCTATAAGAGGGGCTGAGCAAAGCGGTAACATAGCCAATCAACGGTTTGCTAGGACAAGGTGGGTTAGAGGTTTGACATGGCAATTGGGAGGCTGACAAGCAAATGGTAGGCATCGTAGCATTGGCGTAGCAAAGAGCGAGCAAACTAGCATAGCAAAGATAGTAGTGATTTCGAGGGTATGATCATCTTGCCTGCACAGTTGTCAGAGTTGACTGGATACTCACAAGCAAACTCAACGGGCTCCTCGGTAGCGAACTCGTCTCCTGGCTCTACCCAAACAAGACAACCAAGCAACAAGGACACAATCAACCACGTGCAAGGATCAAGCGATATGATGCAATGATGATATGCTATGCGGGATGCGATGCGGGATGCAAAATGCAAGATATGACAGGAAAATGCATGAACCTGGCCTCAACTTGGAATTCCAAGGGTTCCACTGGAAAGATGAGATGAAATCGCTTGAAAACGATGTAAAGAACGCCGGAATCGGAGTTACGGTTTGGAAATGGCAAGCGATTCAAAATTGACACCGCTCTGCGATTTACAGCAAGTAGGCATCTAAATGCAATGAAGTGAACATGCTACAGCCACCAAACATGACAACAAAATACATGGCAGGGATGCACACAAGATGCTTAACAAAAGACTAGCACTGAGCCACGGCCAATTCATCCATTATAAGGTTCAAACAAGCATGGCAAAAACACAAATACAAAACAGATTCCAGACTTTGTGAAATTAACACTTGTCTGAAATTTCAGATCACGAAGCCCTCTTCGGAGCAGCAAAACAACATGATACATGACCTGATTAAGACAAAGAAGAGCATGGAATGGAGCTACTCAACAAGCTTAACAAAATTCCCAAAGTGACCTGGGGCCAAAAGGGTTCACAAAATATACTAACGGGCACACGAACATAGCTAAAACACAATCAGTTTTCAGACTTGGTGAAAACTGAGACATGCTGAAATATAACTCACATAGGCATGTAAACAAGCTCGATGCACTCACTACGGTGCAAGTCATGGCAAGGCAAGCATACATCCTTTAAGAAGGCACCAAATACAAGCTAGACATGGCAAGAAAAATGGCATAGCATGCACGGATCAACTACAATAGCATCGGCAAAATCGCAAACGAGTTGACGATCTGCCCAGATTCACAACGAAGCAAAAGTAGAGCTTGATTGACTCAATCTAGGGTGCTCCATAATTGCAAACAAAGACATGGATGGATAGATCATAACAAGATTAACAAAACTCCCTTACTGATCATCCTCAAAAAAGGCACGGATCACTAGGAAACTAGCTGAACATATGGCATCATGAACTAAATAATCCCAGACTTCGTGAAAACTACTAAGTCCCTGAAAACAGATTTACCGGGTGCCTCACTTTGCAAGCTTGCACAAGTCACCACACACATCCTAAAAATGCATGGGTTGCACCTCTGGAAAGAAGACAAAATCCTTAACAAAACATATGAAGGACTCACAGGCATAGCATGCACACAATAATCATGGCAAAAATGACAAAAGTCTAAGATGAACTAGCAGATCTGACAATTAACTCACGAAGCCTCCTTCTAACAGCATTTCGGGCATCAAGATGAGCTCAAATGAAAATGATGCAATGGAATGAAATGATGTACTCGTCGAGACGAACATTTTGATATACCATATGCCCAAATCGGAGCTACGGATACGGAGATACGGCCGGTCAAAGTAGGCATAAAAAAATTAGGGTTTGGAGGGAAAGTCAACCGAGGAGTCTCCAGATCTGGATCTGGCGCGCGGATCGAGGAGATCGCCGGAGTTTGCACTGTAGCTAGCCGGAGTCGATGGAGGGGGCGGGAGCAGCAGGGAGAGACCGGGGCGGCGTGGTGCTTGGAGGGAGAGGCCGGGGCGTGGTGCGGCGGCGCCGGCGGGCGCGGACGGTGGCGGTGGTCCGCCGGAGGGGCGCGGGCGGCGATGGTGCGGCGAGGGGGCGAGGCGGCGGTCGGTCACCAGAGTTGGCACGGCGGCGGGGCGGCCGGGCTCGAAGACGAAGGCGGCGGGGCGCGGGTGCTGGGCGGCGGCGGCTCCGGGCCGGGAGGGCCCCGCACGGGCCTGTGGGCCGGCGGCGCGGTCGGCGAAGTGGGGCGCGGGGCGGCGAATCGGCGACTGCCACGTGGCGGCGGTGGTGGATCCGGACGCGTCCAGCTCCGTCCGGACGTGTCCGGCGGCGGCGGAGGAGATTTTGGGGTTTCGTGATCGAACGCTCTAGGACATGGAGCAGAGTTTGGTGGGTTTTGGGCCAAATTGGAGGGGTGTTGGGCTGCAACACACACGAGGCCTTTTCGGTCCCTCGGTTAACCGTTGGAGTATCAAACGAAGTCCAAATGATACGAAACTTGACCGGCGGTCTACCGGTAGTAAACCAAGGCCGCTTGGCAAGTCTCGGTCCAATCCGGAAATTTTTAATCCCCACACACGAAAGAAAGCTAGAAATGACCACCGGAGGAGAACGAAGCGCCGGAATGCAAAACGGACAACGGGGAAAATGCTCGAATGCATGAGACGAACACGTATGCAAATGCAATGCACATGATGACATGATATGAGATGCATGACAACGAAAAAAACACACGGAGACAAAGACCCGAACCCGAGAAATAAATATAACTTAATGCCGGAAATGGCAAGAGTTGGAGTACAAATTGGGAAAGTTACATCCGGGGTGTTACAATTGTTCCTTACCAAATTCCACCTACCAAAGGCGTTTCACTCCCCAGCAACGGCGCCAGAAAAGAGTCTTGATGACCCACAACTATAGGGGATCTATCGTAGTCCTTTCGATAAGTAAGAGTGTCGAACCCAACGAGGAGCAGAAGGAAATGATAAACGGTTTACAGCAAGGTATTCTCTGCAAGTACTGAAATAAGTGGTAACAGATAGTTTTGTAATGAGATAATTTGTAACGAGCAACAAGTAACAAAAGTAAATGAAGTGCAGCAAGGTAGCCCAATCCTTTTTGTAGCAAAGGACAAGCCTGGAAAAACTCTTATATAAGGAAAAGCGCTCCCGAGACCACATGGGAATATCGTTAAGCTAGTTTTCATCACGTTCATGTGATTCATGTTCGGTACTTTGATAATTTGATATGTGGGTGGACCGGTGCTTGGGTGTTGTTCTTACTTGAACAAGCATCCCACTTATGATTAACCTCTATTGCAAGCATCCGCAACTACAACAAAAGTATTAAGGTAAACCTAACCATAGCATGAAACATATGGATCCAAATCAGCCCCTTACGAAGCAACGCATAAACTAGGGTTTAAGCTTCTGTCACTCTAGCAAGCCATCATCTACTTATTACTTCCCAATGCCTTCCTCTAGGCCCAAATAATGGTGAAGTGTTATGTAGTCGACGTTCACATAACACCATTAGAGGCTAGACAACATACATCTCATCAAAATATTGAACGAATACCAAATTCACATGACTACTAATAGCAAGACTTCTCCCTTGTCCTCAGGAACAAACATAACTACTCACAAAGCATAAACATGTTCTTAATCAGAGGGGTATTAATATGCATAAAGGATCTGAACATATGATCTTCCACCCATTAAACCAACTAGCATCAACTACAAGGAGTAATTAACACTACTAGCAACCTTCTAGCACTAATCCCGGACTTGGAGACAAGAATTGGATACAAGAGATGAACATGGGTTTTGAGATGAGATGGTGCTGATGAAGATGTTGTTGGAGATTGCCCTCTCCCGATGAGTGGAGCGTTCGTGATGACGATGGCGATGATTTCCCCCTCCGGGAGGGAAGTTTCCCCGACAGAACAGCTCTGCCGGAGCTCTAGATTGGATCCGCCAAGGTTCCGCCTCGTGGCGGCGGAGTTTCGTCCCGAAGGGTTGCTTCTTATTTATTTTTCTCGACGAAAGACTTCATATAGGAGAAGATGGTCATCGGAGAGCCACCAGGGGGCCCATGAGGCAGGGGGACGCGCCCTAGGGGGGCGCCCCCCACCCTCATGAGAAGGGTGTGGGCCCCCTGGTCTTCATCTTTGGCGAGGATTTTTCATTATTTATTATAAGGTGCTCCATGGAGTTTCAGGACTTTTGGAGTTGTGCAGAATAGGTCTCTAATATTTGCTCCTTTTCTAGCCCAGAATTCCAGCTGCCGGCATTCTCCCTCCTTATGTAAACCTTGTAAAATAAGAGAGAATAGCCATAAGTATTGTGACATAATGTGAAATAACAGCCCATAATGCAATAAATATCGATATAAAAGCATGATGAAAAATGGACGTATCAGGTCACACCGAGTTGCAGTAATTGACTGTAGTTTTGCATCTCGGTGCCACCGAGTTGTTCCACTGGGTCACACCGACAGGGTCAGGTTATATATACCGACGGGCCAAAATTTGGAAATTTTTCCGAACCTCCCCGCCCGCGCATAACCTACTCTGCCTCCTCGGGTCTCCGGATTGTCCACTTGTCGCCAGCGACCTCCCACTACTGGTCTTCGCCGCCGTCAACGGAAATCTTCACCGCCGTTGCCGTCGTAGCAAGTTTGTCGCTGAACTAGGGTACGAACTTGATCATTGTGCTAATCCTTAACTCCGATTCTTAGCACATTGCTTTGCCATGATTCTTGCCATGAATGAGATCATCTTGTCCAGCGAAAACATCCCGTAGATTAGTTTTGAGTTCAAAATTTAGGGTTAGGTCACCGCCGAATTCATCTCAGACAGACCGAGTTGTAGAAATCGGTCTCACCGATTTTGGCTTAGGCCAGAGCACACGCATTTTCGGTCTGGCTGAAAATTGCAAATCGGTGTGACCGAGCTCAATTCTCTGTGAAACCCTAGCAGTCTCGGTGCCACCGAACTGTGACTCGGTCTGACCGAGTTCACCAGTTTAGGTTCCAAAAACTGCTTCAGTATCACCGAGTTTACAAATCGGTAGATCCGAAATTAAATCGGTAGACCGAGTTCACCGAGTTTTTGAGTCAATTGTTTTGCAAAACTCCTGTAGTTTGTGATGCTCATCTACTCTACCTCATCTATAATCTATTCACAGGGTTTGCTGACAGTTTGCCTGCATGATGTGTGACCAAAGTGATAGCCAAAACAAGTCTGAGGAGCAGGTTCAACTGAGTGAGGGCACTAGTCCCTCCAGTTCATCTAATGATGGCAGCAGGAGCACACCAAGTAACTTGCCAAAGGCAGCCACCAGAATAAGAAAGAAGAAGACCTCAGATTCAGTGGATGAGGACTATGTGGCTATTGAGGAAGAAGTCAGCTCCAAGAAAAAGGTGCTGAAAAAGGAGTATGGCTCAGCTGCTACAGTCAAGCCAGGGATGCATAAGAAGGCACTAGCAAAGAGAGTCCCCATGTCTAAGGCCAGAGCATCCACTGCTGAAACCTCCAAGCCATCTGAAGAGGTAGTTGGAGAAGGCAAGAAAAGGAAGGAAAGGCTCAAGAAGACCATTGCAGAGTGCTTAGCAGATCATCAATTATGAGAGATGATGTTGAAGAGGAAGAGGATGCTGCACCAGCACCCAAAGCTCAAAAGCGCATGGGAGACGCAATCAGATCAGGGGCTGCTCCATCTAAGCCCAAAGCTGCTCCCATGGTAGCTGCTCCAGCTCAAAAGCCCAAGAGAAGCACTAGAGACATTTCTGCTGAGGAAAAGAACAATCCCCAAGTGCCTGAAGCTGCTGAAGAAGAAGAAACTCAAGTGCTAAGGAAGCTGAAACCCAAGATTCCTGACCACAATGATGCACATCCAGTCGCATAAAACATGAAAATCAGGAAGGATGCAGGATTTAGAATATGGAGAGAGTCAGATCCATATGCTACCAGGAGAATAACTGATGTGGACTACAGGTTTCACACTAAGGAACAACAGGACTTCTATGAGACAGTGTTGCTTGATAAGAAGCCCATTGTGTGTGACATGAGATGGGTAGACTGGGAGTACATCCAGAAGAATGAAGATCACTATCCTGGAGTGTATGACAGCTTTAAGGCATGTGGAGTGATGAATTTGTTGCACAAAAGCTCACCAAGTGGAATGATGAGTTGATCATGCAGTTCTACTCCACTACCCACTTCTATCCAGATTGGAAGATTGTATGGATGTCTGAGGGTACTAGGTACCAATCCATAGTTGATGAGTGGGCCAAGCTTATAAATGCTCCTGAGGAACATGAGGATGACTTGGATGTTTATGTAGAGAAAAAGAAAGACCACAACACTATAGCCAACATGTACAAGGAGATCCCAGATGCTGCCTTGGATACACACAAGTTTGGATCTGTCCACTACTTGTTGTCTGGTCTGCCTACCATAAACTGGATTCTGAGGCACGCACTGCTACCCAAGTCAGGTGATCACAAGATGATCAGAGGACATGCTATAAACTTGCTGCACACATTTGATGTCCCACAGAAGTTCAAGGTCATGAGCCTGATTGTTGAGACAATCAAGAGGACTGCTACTGATCAGAAGAGGAGTTGTGGTATGCTCCACAAATTCAGGAGCTCATTAACTCAAAGATGGGCACCGGCACATATCTTTTGGACAAGGAGCACCTGCCCATCTATCCTGAATTTGAAGACAACACTGTGGTGATGGATGAAAATGAACCATCTTCAGCTCAAGCACATGAGAAGAGAGAAAAGGCAAAGGCAGAAAGAGCTGCAAAGATGCCAACTGTTGAAGAAGTATCTCAAGTGTTCTTGAAATCCAAACAAGATCAACTTGGATATCTAATCCAATCCACCATGAGGATTGAGAAGGGCTTGGCCACCCTGACAAAAAACCATGAGAGTTTGGAGAGGATCATTGAGCAGAAGTTCTATGATCTGGATGTCAAGGTAACTGAGATCCAAACTGTAGTTGGGCAGCTACAGGAGGAAGCAGAGGAGAGGAAGGGCAAGTCTACTAATGTTGCTTTCAAGTGAGTGTCATGAGGTCCAAGGTCTGCTGCAGTGCCTGTGACAGATACTCGAGCTTCAGTGTCAGCACCAGCAGCCACAGCTCCAGTTCCACCTCCAACACCCACTCCATCAGCTCCAACTACTTCATCGGAAGCCTTCGTCCTTGGAGTTCTCTCTACACCACCTCCCGAAGATCAAGCCTAAGAGTCGTTTAGCACTATGCATTTTTGAACTTTTTGGTAACTTGTTGCCAAAGGGGGGGAAATGTATAGATCATAGGCTTCGAGAGAGAGTGTTGGTTTTTATCTCTCTTGCTATTTTGTTTGAAACTTTTTTGTGTGCCTGTGTGAGCTACTTGTTGATCATGTGTTTGATCATATGCTACCCTTAATGTTTGGTTGAATGATGCTATCTTTTATATCTCTTATATGATCATTCACTTGCTTGGTGATGAGTGCATGCTTTTAATCTCTATCATTTTGAGTGCTCCACCAAAATGCATGTGACATGGAAGAGTAACCCATGATCCTAATCAATTGTGAATTTGCATTCAAAAGAAAATTTTAAATAATACACAAATTTAGGGGGAGCTCTGGATTATCACATACTTCTCAAAGCGACCGTGTTTTTCAATCTTATTTATCATTTGTCGAAGCTTTGATCTATATGTTGTCATCAATTACCAAAAGGGGGAGATTGAAAGTGCAACTATTCCTAACAACATATAGCTCATTGAGCTAATGCTATTCCAAGATGAATATTTCAGGAAAGCTCAATGGTTGGCATGGCATGGATTAGAAAGTGGACCCTTCAAAATGGTAAGGATAAAAGATTGGCTCAAGCTCAAAGCACAAGGCTCTACATTTTCTATTTTAGTGATCCAAGATAACATTGAGTCTATAGGAAAAGACAATACTATTAAGAAGGGATGAGGTGTTGCTTAATGAGGTACTTGCTCAAAATGCTTAGTGACATGCTCCAAAACCCTCCACTACTTTCTCATATCCACATATGTCCCACACCAAATATCCAACTCGGCCCCACCGATTCTTTCTATCTGGCGCCACCGAGTTCAGTTGACATAGCCACTACCAAAAACCCTAGTCTTTGCGGTCTCACCGAGATGGGATTGTAATCTCTCTGTTTCCCTTCATAACATTTCGGTCAAACCGAGATGAGTGATCGGTCCCACCGAGATTGCAATGTAAACTCTTTGTTTCCCTTTCGTAACACTTCGGTCCAACCGAGATGAGCGAATCGGTCCCACTGAGTTTTCCTGACCAACTCTCTGTTAGTCTGTTACAAAATTGGTCTCACCGAGATTAGGTTATGCCCTAACCATAACGAAATTGGTCCCACCGAGTTTACATGTCGGTCCCACCGAGAATCCTAACGTTCACATTCTGAACTAAATTGGTCTGACCGAGTTTCATGATTCGGTCCCACCGAGTTTGGTGATTTGTGTGTAACGGTTAGATCTTGTGTGGAGGCTATAAAAACCCCTCCACCCACTCTTCATTGAAGGAGAGAGCCATCAGAACATGCCTGCACTTCCAATACATATTTTCTGAGAGAGAACCACCTACACTTGTGTTGAGGTCATGATATTCCATTCCAACCACATAAATCTTGACCTCTAGCCTTCCCCAAGTTGCTTTCCACTCAAATCTTCTTTCTACCAAATCCAAATCCTGTGAGAGAGAGTTGAGTGTTGGGGAGACTATCATTTGAAGCACAAGAGCAAGGAGTTCATCATCAACACACCATTTGTTACTTCTTGGAGAGTGGTATTGTTGGAAATATGCCCTAGAGGCAATAATAAATTAGTTATTATTATATTTCCTTGTTCATGATAATCGTTTATTATCCATGCTAGAATTGTATTGATAGGAAACTCAGATACATGTGTGGATACATAGACAACACCATGTCCCTAGTAAGCCTCTAGTTGACTAGCTCGTTGATCAATAGATGGTTACGGTTTCCTGACCATGGACATTGGATGTCGTTGATAACGGGATCACATCATTAGGAGAATGATGTGATGGACAAGACCCAATCCTAAGCATAGCACTAGATCGTGTAGTTCGTATTCTAAAGCTTTTCTAATGTCAAGTATCATTTCCTTAGACCATGAGATTGTGCAACTCCCGGATACCGTAGGAGTGCTTTGGGTGTGCCAAACGTCACAACGTAACTGGGTGGCTATAAAGGTACATTACAGGTATCTCCGAAAGTGTCTGTTGGGTTGGCACGAATCGAGACTGGGATTTGTCACTCCGTGTAAACGGAGAGGTATCTCTGGGCCCACTCGGTAGGACATCATCATAATGTGCACAATGTGATCAAAGAGTTGATCATGGGATGATGTGTTACAGAACGAGTAAAGAGACTTGCCGGTAACGAGATTGAACAAGGTATCTGGATACCGACGATCGAATCTCGGGCAAGTATCGTACCGCTAGACGAAGGGAATTGTATACGGAATTGATTAAGTCCTTGACATCGTGGTTCATCCGAAGAGATCATCGTGGAACATGTGGGAGCCAACATGGGTATCCAGATCCCGCTGTTGGTTATTGACCGGAGAACGTCTCGGTCATGTCTGCATGTCTCCCGAACCCGTAGGGTCTACACACTTAAGGTTCGATGACGCTAGGGTTGTAAAGGAAGTTTGTATGTGGTTACCGAATGTTGTTCGGAGTCCCGGATGAGATCCCGGACGTCACGAGGAGTTCCGGAATGGTCCGGAGGTAAAGATTTATATATGGGAAGTCCTGTTTTGGTCACCGGAAGAGTTTCGGGGTTTATCGGTAATGTACCGGGACCACCGGGAGGGTCCCGGGGGTCCACCAAGTGGGGCCACCAACCCCGGAGGCTTGCGTGGGCTAAGAGTGGTGAGGGACCAGCCCCTTAGTGGGCTGGTGCGCCTCCCACAAGGGCCCATGGCGCCTAAGAGGTGGAAAGGGGGCAAACCCTAAGGGATATGGGCCTTAAGGCCCATATTGGTGCGCCTCCCTCTCCTCTCCCCCTCTTGGCCGCCATCCTTGATCCCCATCTAGGACTGCCGCCCCCCTAGGGGGTGGGAACCCTAGAGGGGGCGCAGCCCCTCCCCTTCCCTATATATATGAGGCCTAGGGCTGCCCATAATAGACGCGATTCGATCTCTCGTTGGTGCAGCCCTGCATCTCTCTTCCCCTCCTCTTCTGTGGTGCTTGGCGAAGCCCTGTAGGATAGCCACGCTCCTCCATCACCACCACGCCATTGTGCTGCTGCTGGATGGAGTCTTCCTCAACCTCTCCCTCTCTCCTTGCTGGATCAAGGCGTGGGAGACGTCACCGGGCTGCACGTGTGTTGAACGCGGAGGTGCCGTCCGTTCGGCACTAGGATCATCGGTGATCTGAATCACGACGAGTACGACTCCATCAACCCCGTTCACTTGAACGCTTCCGCGCGCGATCTACAAGGGTATGTAGATCCACTCCTCCCTCGTTGCTAGATGACTCCATAGATAGATCTTGGTGACACGTAGGAAAATTTTGAATTTATGCTACGTTCCCCAACAGGTATCTCCTAGATTGGCTAGGTGTCACTTGGGAGCCTCCGACAAGATTGTGGAGTTGAACCAATGAGTTTGTAAGGGCAAGGAGATCGCCTACTTCATGAAGATCTACCCTAGTGAGGCAAGTCCTTCGTGGGCGACGGCCATGGTGGGATAGACAAGGTTTCTTCTTCGTGGACCCTTCGTGGGTGGAGCCCTCCATGGACTCGCGCAACCGTTACCCTTCGTGGGTTGAAGTCTCCATCAACGTGGATGTACGATAGCACCACCTATCGGAACCACACCAAAAATCTCCGTGTCAACATTGCTTTTTCTCCCTCAACCTCCTCCCTTTACCTTCATATGCAATTGTTTTACATTCCGCTGCTATACTCTTAGAATTGCATGTGTAGGTTGATTACTTGTTTGTGCCAAGTTGCTAAATCTGCCAAGAACTAAAATTGGGAAAAGGCTAGATTTTTATTTGTTCCAGTAGTCTAATCCCCTCCTCTAGACATACTTTCGATCCTACAGCAGTAGCGGCCCAGGTGGTCCTGCGAGGTTCTGTAATATAGAACCACTGCTTCTGCCATTCCTTTACTGTCTCAACAAAGGTGCATTTGGGCCATGAGATGTTGGATAGCTTGCTCACCATGGCCCCTCTGCACTCCGTGTGCTGTCCCTCCACCACCTTCGGCTTCATGTTGAAGACTTTGAGCCACAGCCCAAAGTGGGGATGGATGTTGGTATGGAACGACACCTATGGGATCACAAGAATCCCTACTACGGTTGCCGGGCGCAGGGTTGCGAGGAGAGTAGGGCTAGTAGAAAGCACAAGGATCGTTTACCCAGGTTCGGGCCGCGAGGATGCATAAAACTCTAGTCCTGCTTTGGTGGGTGTATTTCTGAGAGTTCTTGAGCTCTCGAACTAGCTGTGGTCAGCGTGTGGTTCGAAAGAGTCGAATCCCCCTCCTCGTCGCCTCGGGCCTCCTTTTATAGGAAAAAGGGGTTGGCATAGTGGCACACAGGAGGTGGAAAGGTCTATGGTGGCACGAGGTTATCCCTCGTATTACAGGACAAGGTGCATTTAATGCATCACTTAGGTGTCCTCTTGCTTTATCGAGGACGGGGGCGAGGCCCGTCCCATCCATCGCTGCTCCTCCTCGCTTTGACACGCGCCTCAACCAGGGATGCGTGCGGTGCCATGTAGGCAGGCAGGCAGCTGAGTTGGCGCGGTGGTGGAGCCTTCACGAAGATCTGCATGCCGACACGCAGGCGCTTGATGAGTTGGCCTGGGAGCTGCATGTTGCCACGCAGGTGCCCGCCCAGCTGGTTGGCTGGCAGCTGCATGTGAACGGCGGTGGAAGCTTGGTTGACGTGGGCTTGGCGGTGGCCTTGCCAGCGTCTTTGGCGAGGGCCTTGTCGGGTGGCCCGGCAAGGGTCTCGCCGTGGCATGTTGTCGTCCCCGGCAAGGATCTTGCCGGGGGTCTGGTGGCCTTCCTTGGCAAGGATCTTAACGAGAATGGTCGTCTTCTAATCTAATCTTGAATATGTCTTCACAAATATCTACATGCCACCACAGGGGTGCCTTCCCGAGCCCTGGCCCCACATTGATGATGGCACTGGGGGCCGTGGGCTCAAGGGTGGCTCACTCTATTGGTGCGGGGTGAGCTGTCCCAGCAAGAGTCTTGCCGGGGCCGCTGAGGCCGCCCAGCAAGGGTCTTGCTGGGGGAACTTGCTTCATCCCTCTGCTCTTTGTGGTCTTGGCCTTGGCATTGCTTTAATTGTCATGGGTTTCAATCTTACCTTGGCTCACCTCCCTCATTCTGCTTGGTGTGGCCGTGGGCGCGACTCTGACCGCCCATGCATAGGACAAGGGGTACAAAGATGGGCCCCTATTTTTGTACACCGACAGGAGCCCCCGGGCCTGGGCCACACATAAGCGCGACGCGTTGTTGGGCCAGGCCCAAAACGGTGCGCGGGAAGGTGGGACGGTTTTTACCGTGGTAAGATTCTTTGCGTGCTCCGCCTCCCACGACCCGCGCGCGTGGCGCGCCGTGGAGGGGTGTGCGTGACGTGGGCGGCATGCGTGGGACGGTTTCCACACGCATGCATCACGTTGCAGTAAATGGGCAGCGCGCCCCGCGGCTTCCCCATAAAAAGGGATAACCGCGGGCGCACTGTTCCTTTACCCTCCGCACAACCCCAATCTCGGAAACCTCCGTCTGCCTTCCTCTTCTTCCTTAAGCTTCGTCCCCACTTGCCGTCGTTGCGCTTCTGCCGCCCTCTGTCCTGCCCTCCTCCCCCAGTCGCCATGGCGCCAAAATCCACCAAGGGCAAGGGAGTGGCCAAGGACGTCGGAGCCGCTGGAGAGTGCGCTGGCGGTGCAGCGGACGCAGTCCGCCTTCTTCCCCTCGACGGTCGACGTGTTCGAGCTTCGGGACTCCTTCAGGCCCCTGTGGGGGTGAAGACGGGGGGGAGAGAATTCGCGGCATCCGGCCACGCGCGTCATCCCCGCCAGCTGCGCCGAGGCTGCCCCAAATCGGTACCCCTTCTTTGTTGATTATTTTTCTTGCGGGCTCTGTCCTCCCTTCTCCGATTTCTTCAGTGACATCATGCACACCTTCGGCTTCCACCTCCTGGATTTTACTCCGAATGCGGTGGCGTGCATGGCCCATTTCGCGCACCTCTGTGAAGGCTTTGCCAGGGTGCACCCCAACACGGCGCTCTTCCGCCATTACTTCTTCCCTCGGATCCAAACGGGATGTGACATCTCGGGGTGCATCGCCTGGATCCCAAAATACAAGGGAGCGTACCCGGACGGCGCCATGAAAGAGAGGTGGGAAGAATGGCGGGGCCGGTGGTGCTGGATCAAAGAGAAGGACCCGCCGGCATTCTGCAGAGTTCGTCGGGCACCGCCGGTTCGCGGAAGCGATTGGAGCGACGTCGACGCCGACGACAGAAAGCTCACGGTCGCCAGCACCAGGATTCTCCGGCTTACCCAGATCGGTCTCACCCTAGAGATGATCGGGGCGGACTTCATCCGTCGCCGGATTGCTCCTCTGCATAACAAGGGGAGGCTAGCCTGGCTCTTCACGAACCCCGCCGACATCATGCGGCTCCGCCCTGGCCTCGACCACAACTTCACAGTGATGGCGCACACCCATTTCCTCGAGTGGATCTTCCAGCTCGACGTGGGCCGCGACGGTGAGGTCGAGCGGACAGGCAAGGTTGTGAGGGCCGCCGCGAAGGCCGGCAAGGTCCTCAAGGGGCCTCTGTTCAAGCTGCCGACGGGGGTGGGACCGTTGTGCAACAACTCGCGTCGGTCCGAGATCATCACCATGATGACAGACTGCAACACGCACGGCCCCGTCTTGAGCTGGAAGGAGTCGGAGGACGCTGAAGTGCAGCAGTTCTTCGACACCCTACACGAGGTGTATGTCAACGCCGATGCCGAGCGGCTACTTGTCCAGGACACCTCCCAGGCGGAGCTGAACTACATCGCCACCAAGGCAAGGGAGGCGCAACTTGCCAGGTTGGCCGTCAATTCCGGCGAAGTGGAGGATAAGTCCGCGACGGCCACGGAGGAGGAGGAGCTCGCCCGGTGGGTGGTGGCCACTGGGGGAGCCAGCAGCGCCGGCACCGAGGCTCCTTTGGTTGAAGATGTGACCGGCGGGTCGTCGGAGGAGGAGGCCGAGACCGCAGAGCCGACGCCACCTACGGGGAGGGGGCGAGTCCTGCGGTGGGCCAGTTCCGGCGAGCCGGTCCGGCCCGGCAGGGCTGTGCGGTCACAGCTGACCTTGGAGGAGCCCGGGCGCCATACGAGGGCCGCGGCGGCAAAGAAGCCAGCGAAGGCCACGGTGAAGAAGAAGACAGCCGCCCCTTCTTCGTCTGCGCGTGCCCAGACACCACCTCCTTCTCCTCCTCCGGTGAATGTTGATATGGAGGTTACTTTTGATTATGGATCCCTCAGCCCAAGGAGGAAGAGGAAGACAGCAGAGGAGGAGGCCGACGACGAGTAAGTATCTGGTTCCTTTTCGTTATCTCTGCCTCCTCAATCTGCGTTGCTTGTCTTGACTTGTTTTCATCTTTGCAGGGACGGGGAGATGCTGGCCCAGAGAGCGAAGAGGGCCAAGGTCTCGGCGGGTGGCCAGCCCCCAGCTGGTACTTCGGGGGCGCCATTGGTGGTGTTGAGCAGCCCGGATAGCAGCCCCCAGCAGAGCCCCCAGCGTAAGTTCATCACTCTTCTCCCATTGACATGTGTAAGGGGCACAACACCTTGGTGTTGACCTTGTAAAGTACGCAGGAGGAGAGCAGCAGCAGGAGGAGCCATAGAGGACTACTCCCAATGCGCCGCCCCCATCAACCACGCCACCCCGGGGGGCGTCCCCGGCATGGGCGCCAGGCACCAGGCCCACGCACATGGAGGAGGAGGAGGAGAACTTGGGTGCTAGCGTCTTTGCCTCAACGCCAAATGTTGGCGGGGAGGGGCCTTCCGTTTCCTAGCCGGGTACTGGCACACGTAAGCCGTTTGCCATTCGTCCCTGCTTCCCCCTTTTTTGGCTCCTGGTCCTAGCCTTGCCTCACCCCCTTCTTCGGTGCCCATATTCCTCCTCGGTGAACCCAGAGGACGTGGACGCTGTCATTGAGGGCGTCGCCAAGGCCGCCAGGGCGGACGCCAAGAGGATCGCCGCTGAGGAGGTCACCAAAGACGCTGCCGAGGACGTCACCGAGGGGCCCACCGGGGAGGCCGACAAGGCTGCCGCTGACGAGGCCGACAAGGGGCCTGCCGGGGAAGCTGGCGGGACCATTGCCGAGGAGGAGTAGGAGGAGGAGGAGGCTGGTGACCAGCCTTCCTCCTCTGCTACTTCCGGCTCCGGCAAGTACCTGAGGGTTAGTGACGATTTGTTCGTCCACCTTCCAGGCGCGTCGAGCACCAGGACACCGGTAGAGGGAGAGGTGTTCGACGACGAGGTGCTTGCCACTGTCGGGTTTGCAGTCGTCGACGAGCCGATCGTTGGCGGCGACGGCTCGCAGGAAGAGCGTCTCCTCCACGCCATGGGCACCAGCTTCCAGAAGCTCCAAGTGCTCCACCGCGCCCGCCTAGACAAGGCTAAGTCCAGGATGGCGGTGGTGGAGAAGGCGGAGGCGGACCTCCAGAAGCGCGTTGCCGAGGCGCAGGACTGGTTCCGCGAGGCCCACAAGGAGCTCAAGGCAGCCCAGGGTGAGCAGGCCAAGCACGACGTGGAGCTCACCATGAAGCTCGCCGACGCCCAGAAAGCTCAGGAGGCGGCGAAGAACTTGGCTGAGGCCGCCGAAGCCGCTCGGACCCAGCGCGAGGCTGCGCTGAACTCCTAGGAGGAGGACCTCACTGCGCGTGAGGAGAAGCTTGCCGCCATGCTTTGCAGCAAGGATGCAGAGGTGGAGAAGCTTGTCTTGCAGCGGACCAGTGAGCTGGAGCAGAGGCACAAGGAGGCACTCAATGCCCAGGCCCAGGTTCATGCCGGCAAGGTGGAGGACCTGGAGGCAGAGCACGACAGGCTGAAGGAGGAGGCCCTGAAGTTGTACCAGGAGAAGGACACGCTCAACAGTGCCCTGACAGTGGCGCAGGGCGCAGTCATCAGCAAGGCTGGGGAGCTCTCCGAGGCCAACAACTCCATCAAAGACCTCAAGCTAAAGCTGGACGGTCTCGAGAAGGTGCTGTCGAAGGCCACAACCCGAGAGGGGACCCTGGCCAAGGAGCTCGAGGCCGAGAAGCTGTTGCGGAAGAACGAGGGCCTCAACTTCGCGGACCACGTGGAGGGCGAGAACCGTTGGCTCGATCGCCTTGCCACCGTCGCCAACCAGGCCGCCGCATAGCTGGCCATCATGGGGATGCCGGACGTGAGGTATGTCCCGGAGCGGGGCGTGAGCCCCAATTGCAGCCTGACCATGTTCTTCGATAAGGTCGTCGGTGCTCTGGAGCGGCTCCATGCCAACCGGGCGGCCTCACTCGCCAACGAGTCCCGGAGGTTTTGCCAGGGTGCCATGACCAAGGTTCTCACCAAGGTGGCGCACTGGTACCCCGACCTCGACTTCGACGATGCGTTGGAGAGCTTGCCGGAGGGAACCGACCTTGTGCCGCTCAGGGAGCACATCGAGCCCATCATCAGCCGAGTCGGCGGAATTCAGAGGGTGGAGGGCCAGCGCCGGGATTAGGCATCCTGTTTTTTTATCGCCACTGTAGGTTCACAATCAAGACAATTGCTATCTCTAGTTAGAACCGCAGCAACAATTTGATGTAACATAACTCTGCAGTACTTTTTAGTATCATGCATGTTATTTTCCTGTTCGATTTTTCCTTGTATGTCCATCCTACATAACTAGGTAGGCTTGCCGGCGCGTAAACCCAGGGCGGTGTCGTGGGGACAGATCCCCATTGGCCTGCCGGGTGTGCTTGCTGCCGGGCAAACCACCTTACCGCCCTTAGCGTGGCCGCCCGAACTGTCGAGTTTGACTCGAGTCAGAGTCAGGAGCGTTGCCAGGTGCGGAAGGCTACCCCGCCACTCTCGACGCGGCAGCTTTGAGCTGTTGAGCGGACTCGAAACAGAACAAAGGCGTTTCCAATCGCGGGGGCCCCCTTGCGTGCAGGTTTCCCATACATAGGCCAGATCTCCGAGGACGATAACCTTAAGTGTAAGAGGAAATAATCCAAGGCTCTGAATGACTTAGCTTTTCTGTCGCCGAGACGGCATCGTTCCTCCAGCCGCCTTCTTCTCAGAAAACGAAAGCGATGAAGAATCGCTAGGCTAACTACCAGACCAGATTCTCACAATTGCGCCCCCTACCTGGCGCTCCAAGGATGTCGGTGTGGAACGACACCTATGGGATCACAAGAATCCCTACTACGGTAGCCGGGGCGCAGGGTTGCGAGGAGAGCAGGGCTAGTAGACAGCACAAGGATCGTTTACCTAGGTTCGGGCCGCGAGGATGCGTAAACCCTAGTCCTACTTTGGTGGGTGTACTTCTAAGAGTTCTTGAGCTCTCGAACTAGCTGTGGTCAGCGTGTGGTTCGAAAGAGCAAAATCCCTCTCCTCGTCGCCTCGGGCATCCTTTTATAGGAAAAAGGGGTTGCCACAGTGGCACACAGGAGGTGGAAAGGTCTACAGTGGCACGAGGTTATCCCACGTATTACAGGACAAGGTGCATTTAATGCATCGCTTAGGTGTCCTCTTGCTTTATCGGGGACGGGGGCGAGGCCCGTCCCAACCGTCGCCGCTCCTCCTCGCTTCGACACGCGCCTCAGCCAGGGATGTGTGCGGTGCCATGTAGGCAGACAGGCAGCTGAGTTGGCGCGGTGGTGGATCCTTCACGAAGATCTGCATGGCACCACGCAGGCGCTTGATGAGTTAGCCTGGGAGCTGCATGTTGTCGGCGTTCTGGGAACGGGGGTCCCCAGACTTGCCTGCCTGCGGCCTGCGGCGTGGCTCAAAGGGGGGCCCAGCACGGCCCATCTTCACCAGCACTAACCCAAGACCCTCGTGAGGGGCCAAGCCTCGCGGGGCGGACGACACGGAGCTTCCTCAGGCACGGCCTCGTCAGGCTGGCTCGCGAGGAGGCGGAGAGATCAAGGCGGGGTACCTCGCGAGGTGCCCGTGACGCAAGCCATGACGACTCAGGGCGCCAGGCGGGTGCCAGCCCGCGCAGTGTCCTCCTTTCCTCTTCGGTGCAAAGGGGGCAAGCGCAGCCGCGGGGTACCGAGGCATGAGGCAAAGGTTGCCGTTTCGGTGCAACGAGACCAAGATCAGGAGGACTACGAGACGGAGGTCACCGTGGAGCCCAAGACGGCGTCATCACCAGAGCTTTGCGCAGGCGAAGACTACTTTTGTCAGGATAGTTGATACTTGCTGTCCCCCTTCAAATTAGCCCGCCATTGTTGGCTCCCTTCCCGCTCAATATTTGGGGAGAGGACCAGGGCCACTATAAATAGGACCAGCCACCCACGTAGCAAAGGGGGGTTCGGCTCAGTCTCCTCCAAGGGCTCGACAAGTAGAGAGGTGGTAAAGAGAGAGAGAGAGATAGAGAAAGGTGCCTGAACTTCTCCCAGCAGTTCATCGCCCCAGCCAAGAACAGACCCTCGCGAGGCTGTTCTTCCTTGTACTATCCACTATCATCAGCCCAAGAGGCAATCACCACACCACACACTAGAGTAGGGTATTACACCACAACGGTGGCCCGAACCAGTATAAACCCTGTGTCCCTCGTGTTGTTCTTTTTGTAGCTTTGATCCTAGCGTGGCGGAGGGGTGCAGGGAGGTAGGAGGCGAAATCTCCGCGCGCACCCTAGTGTTCGAACCTCAAGGGTCTGCCGGAACCCGAAATCCGACATTTGGCGCGCCAGGTAGGGGTGTGCCAGAATTCGTCTTCCACCGCTCCGTTCTCCTCTGACCATCATGCCCATGTCTGATGCACGTCGGGCCCGCGCGGAGCGCCGGGCCGCCCTCGCTTCCCGCGTCACCCAGACAGCCCCTGTCGGCGGGCATCCTCGCCGTTCCCCGTCGCCCGCCATCAATGCCGCCACCGGCCCGGCGGAGGACGAGCAGCAAGCATCATCTCAGCATCCATCCGTGCGCCAAGATGGCCGCACCGCGACTCCCTCACTCGCCCCGGCTGGATCTTCATCCGGCGTGCTTCGCGCGCCCATGGAGGCTCGGGCTGCACTCATAGCGGCAAACGAGCTCCTGCGCTACCGTCCCGTTGACGACTTCTACGAAGAATGGCTCGACCGCGTCGCCGAACTCGTCCGTGCCGCAGGGGGCTCCCCCGTGCCGTCCGCTCCGCTGCACCGCACCCCGCCCCGCGCGGCCGACGAGGCTCCGGCGGCGCCCCGGCCGCCTCCTCCTCAAGAAGACGCCATGGCTCCAAGACGCGTGGTCCCTGGGCGGAACCCGCTCCGTCAGGTGCCAGCGCGGCAAGAGCAGAGCTGCCAAGAAGTCCCTCGCCCGCCAGAAGCTGCCCGGGCACTCCCTGCTCCAGCACGTCGCGACCATCCTCCTGCTCCGGCGCGCGGGGACATGCAGGACCAGGCTCTCCATCACCCAAGGCCCCCCATGGCCACAGCAGGCTGCCGCGCTTACGCCACCGAACTGCGCAGTGTCGCGTGGCCGGGCAAGTTCAAGCCGGACCTGCCTTCTCGCTACGACGGCACGGCCGACCCTGCAGAGTTCCTCTAGCTCTACGAACTGGGCATCGAAGCTGCCAACGGAGACGAGAAGGTCATGGAGAACTGGTTTCCCATGGCGCTCAAGGACGGGGCCTGCACCTGGCTCCTGAACCTGGCTCCAGGCATGATCTCCTCCTAGGAAGAGATGCGCACCCGCTTCATCGCCAACTTCCAAGGTACTCGCGACCGGCCACCCGCCGTGAGCGACATGCGCCGCATCAAGCAACAACCCAGGGAGACCCTGCAGAAGTACATCCAGCGCTTCAACAACGCACGCCTCAAGATTCCCAAGGTGACTGAAGAGGCCATCATCTCAGCCTTCTCCGACGGCGTGCGAGACGTCAAGATGAAGGAGGAGCTGGAAATGCATGAAGACCTATGCACTTCTTTGGAGCTGTTCAACTTGGCGAACAAGTGCGCCAGGGCTGAGGAAGGGCGTCTCTCCCTCCTTGAGCTGCCTGCCGCAGACCCGGAAGAGAAGAAGCTCAAGGCCAAGGAAGTGAAGCGCAAGGGGGCTGCCGTGCTCGCGGCAGAACCAGACACCAAGCGGGGCAGAGATCAGCCCGAACCCCCCAAGGGCAGCCAGTACTGCGTGTACCATGACCTCCACACCCACAACACCAGCGAATGCCAAGAACTCTGAGCCATGCGTGAAGGAAGGATCGGCCGTCGCCCTGACCGTGGTGACCGGGGATACGGCCGAGGAGGAGGAAGGAACACAGGGCGTTGGGAAGACCGTGGCCTGCGCCAGGGATGGCGCGACCAACCTCGCGAGGATCGCTAGCAAGACCCACCTTGCGAGGGAGGCTGGAGGGATCAGCCTCGCGAGGATCGCCCGCAAGGCAACGTAGGCCTCCCACCACTGCCGCCGCAGCCAAGGAGAAATGAGGACCGCCGCCAGGATGAGGAGGCTGGGGGCTTCCAGGAGCCGCGCGCGATCCCTGCATCCTGGGCGGAGCTCAGGCCCCAGCCTCTCAGCGCATCTTCAAGAAATTCGCCCGCGAAGTGAATGCAGGCCTCCCCAGGCTCGAAGCCACGCGCCCTCTCAGGTGGTCGGTGTGTGCCATCACCTTCAGCTCAGCAGATCAACTGAAGTGTGCGGCTACAGCCGGAGTCCTCCCAATGCTTTGTTCCCCAATCATCAGCAACGTGGTGGTCACCAAGACCCTCATCGATGGCGGAGCAGGGCTCAACGTCCTGTCCGTGGTGGTCACCAAGTGCCCTACAACCAGCTTCAGCCAACCAAGCCCTTCTCCGGTATCACCAACAGCTCTACAGTCCCGATCAGGCATGTCCGCCTCCCCGTCACCTTCGGGGCACGCGACAACTACCGCACCGAGCTCATCGACTTCGATGTCGCTCGCATCCGCCTGCCGTACAACGCCATCCTCGGGTACCCGGCGCTGGCCAAGTTCATGGTCGTGACTCACCACGGCTATAACGTCCTCAAGATGCCAGGGAGCGGCGGAGTCATCATGGTGCCCTGTGAAGAGAAGGACGCAGTGTGTTCCCTGGGGCGAGCCTTTCAGGCCGCATCACTGGAGGACCCAGATCACGGAAGCAGGAGGCTTCCCGAGGCCGCCCCCAAGAAGAAGAAGACATCGTCCGGCCTGGCCCCTCATGAGGTAGGCCCCTCTGGGCCCGTTCCTGCCCAAGGGGAACCTCCTTCCGTCACATAGGAAAGCACGCATGGCGCCCTCCTCAGGCAGGGCTCGGGGGCTCTCCCCTGGAGGGCCACCAACCTAGCAAGGGTCACGAGGGAGGCGCTGGGGCACCACATGGAGGCGTGTTTCAGAGCACGTTTCCCTCAAGAAGGAGCAAGGCAAGGAGATCCAGACCCACAGGAGTTCATCAGCAAGGCCATTCAAGAGCTACAGGAGTCCAGATTCATGAGAGGCGCCCGCCGCCTACCAGCAGTGGCTCCCCATCCAGGCGAGGATGGCGGGCTGCGCGTCTGCATCGACGTACCAGGGCTCAACCAAGTCGCCTCCCTGGAGCGCCTCTGGCCCTCGCGAGTGGGGCGCTGCGGAGGTCCACCCCACAGCTATGTTCGCATGCCTTACGGCTTGCCGAGCGCGGCTGACGCGTACCAGCGCCTCATGAAGGACATCGCGGAGGCGCAAGAGGCTAGGTGCTCTGCAGCCCTGGCAGAGATGAAGATGGCCCGCGAGGAACCGCCAGCGCCTCTGGAGCCTCCCGAGGCCCCTGGGCCTGGGGGCTCATGAGGATCGGCTCCCGCAGCCCACCGAGCCAGCTACACCAACACCCCTTCATCTTCAACGTCATCAGGTGACATCTTTCAAGTTTCACTTCCAGCTGGGAGCGCCCCCAGGGCTGCATTATTCCCAGGCCATGTGGGTCCGTCCCTGCGGCGTATATCCCTTTTATTTCGCGTCGTTAGCTTACCTTGTTGGGGGCGCCCCTCGGGCTGCATGATCCCCAAGCCGCTTGGGCCAGGCTCAGCGGCATGTACCCCATTTGCGCTCATTTCCGGTTATGTGTTAGAACTGACATGCTTGATTATTTGATGTCGGTCCGCGGTGCTTCCTTTTCTCCATGCTGACCACTTGCACGTTAAAGGGGGGGTACCTGAGCATTGTGACTCAGGGCTCTTACTGGCTCTCCAGTCATCACCCTCTGGCCTTGACCACGGCATCATGACCTGGCATACCAGCGACGGCTAAGACCAGCTCGAGGGCCAGGACCCGAGGACGTAGAGTGCAGGCATCTAACCGAACTTGCAGGGACACAACACAAGATAAGGCCCAGTGCCAGGCGCAACCCGCCTAGAGGTAGGGCCCCGTGAGTCCCGCTGTGGCTCACGGGTGCCCAGATACACCTCACCAGGCCCTACCGTGCCAGCCACGTGTCAGGGCGGGGCTATACACGCCCCGGGGGCTCCTCCCGGAGGGGGGCCCCCTCCCACGCACCAGTGGAAGCACCATGCTCCGCGCTGGCTGACGACACTGCCGAGGAGCGGCTATGCCCGTACTCATACGGAAGCGCTATGCTCCGCGCTAGTGATAAACAACTGAGGGTGGCCTCCGGGCCGCATCAACCTCAGGGAGCCCAGTGCTCAGTGTCTAGCCTCATCGCAACGCCTCCCCTCGGGAGTGCCGTGCGAGGGGGCTGGGCACGGGGGCTGCGCCAGGGTCACGCCCAGACGCACGCCGCCCATCCAGGTCCCCACGGGCCTGGTTCGTCGCACGCCTCTCCCCGAGTGGAGCCAAGGTATGAAGGTCGTTTGAGCGTCAAGGGGGGACCCCTGAGCATCGCGACTCAGGGGCCTAACTTGTCACGTAGCCCCTCACTCCTTGGTCCCGTCCTGGTTTCCGGTCGGGGCTATTGCTGGGTGAGGTACGCGCGTGGCCGGGCTCTGCAGACGTAGAACGGTGGATCCGCCCACATCACACCTCCCTACTTGCTGTTCGTGCACCAAGGGGGACTCCTGAGCATCGCGACTCAGGAGCCTAACTTGTCACGTAGCCCCTCACTCCTTGGTCCCGTCCTGGTTTCCGGTCGGGGCTATTGCTGGGTGAGGTACGCGCAGGGCCGAGCTCCGCCGGCGTAGAACGTAAGCAAGTAGGAAGGAAAAGCACAAATTGCAAAGGAATTCGAAAGCAAATATTACAGTCCACACTGTTATCCCAGTATCAGGTGCAAGTTTAAACGCCTCCCCGAGGCATGATACGTGTGCAGGAATCAAAAGCAGGGCAGGAGCCATGATGGAGTCACTTGACGGCGGGGGAGCGGCGCGGCGTGGGCTCGCCTCATGGAGCAGCGGGGTCGACGGCGCCTTGCTCCGGCTTGGTGCTGAAGGCCCGGAACTTCCCCAGCAGAGCCTCTGCGCGACCCTTCACGGCCTCGGTAGCAGCCACCGCGCACTGGCCGCTCACGAGCTCCAGCAGGCTGTCAAGGTCGAACCCGGGATCGCGAAGGTGGATGTGGGTGAGAACCCGCGTCAGTGCTGCAGAAGACAGAACGCACGCCTCGGCCTCGGTCGTGGGGCCGAGGCCAAGGGCGACATCTTCAAGAGCGTGGACCAAGAAGGGAAGCAGCTTGGCGGGGCCGTCCTCGGCGCCGGCCAGCGGGCTCTCCAGGCCGCTGTCATAAAGCGTCCTCAGCGAGGAGCGAGCCTTCGCCTCCAGCTCTGTGAAGGCCGCATGGTCTTCGGCGAGGACCAGGGCCTTGCCGTCCAGCTCGGCCTTCCTCGCCCCCAATTCCTGCTCCAGCGCGCCTAGGCGGTCGCGGCGTTTCTTGAGCTTGGCCTCCCGGCCCTCAACGACCGCCTCGCGAGCCTTCACGTCCTCTTCCTGCTCTTGGCGAAGGCGAACCTCTTTCGCGAGCTGATCCCGCAGGCCCTACAGCTCGTCCTCCAGCACCTTGCAGTGACCACGGGCGTCGACCACCCCTCCCAGGGCTGCATCGCGAGCAGCCTTTGCCTCAAGGACGGCCTGCTTCTCCTCGTCTCATGCCGTCGAGGCCTGGACTAGCGCCGCCCGAATCGAAGCCTCGGAGCGAACCCATCCAGAAACCAGCTCCAAGCGCCTGGCCACCAGGCGGGGGTCGACGCCGAGAAGATCCTGCCGCAGCCGGTCCAGCTCAGCAGCAGCGCGGTCCAGGACGGCGGAAGGAGTCGGGGAGATAGCATCCGGTGGAGTAGGAGGAGAAGGCGGTAGCATGGCCGCAGCATCCTGAGGCGGAGTCTGCCGCGCCCCGACAGCTGTAGCAGTGGCGGCAGACGGGAGCACCTTGGGAGCCACTTGGGCCGTGGGGGCTGAGCTCGCCCCAGCCGGCTCAGTCAGGCCCCGCGAGGATGACCGGGCGGGAGAAGCTTGTGCGTCGTGGTCACCTTCCTTCAAGGGCGCTGTCACGAACGAACCCTCAGGAGCCCCCTTTGACTTCTTCGCTGCGGGCGCCAACCTATCCAAAGATGCGGACGTCAAGCCTCAGAAGCAGAGCAAGAGATAAAGACAAGAATCGAACGCTTACGGGTCGTCGCCAGTGATCTCAAGCGGCCTCCGGCCAAATTTGAAGCTTGAAAGCCGGCTGGAAGGGTCAACCGCGGGAAGCTTGGAGGCGGGAGAAGCTTGTGCGCCTGCGGTTCGCCCCGGGGCCGAGGGAGACCCGCGGGAGATCAGCCCGGTCCTGTCCTTCTTTGGGATCGGGGGCGAGCTCCCGCCGTCCTGCTCGTCGTCGTCTTCTTCGTCATCCTTGTAGTCATCATTCGGAGAGAGGCGGAGAACGCGGGACCTGCGCCGTGGGAGGGGAGCCCTCGACTCTCCGTCAGTCGCCTCGGAGTCAGGCCCTTTTCCGCGCTCCCCTCCTTCATCTTCTTCGCTGGAGTTGCCGGAGGGCATGTCCACCGGTTCCTCGGGAGCCTCCAGGGGCACGGGCCCTTCCCCGTTGAAGACAGGCATGGACTTCACTACCCGCTCCCAGTCGTCGCGAAGGAACAAGGGCGTAGGAGCGCCCTCCAACCTCGCCACATTGCCCCCGACCAGAGATTGGACAACCGCGGCCAAGTCTCCGTCGGCCCAGGCCGCGGGGCTCGGACGGGGCCTCCACATTGGAAGCGAGTACTGCCAAAGCGGAGCCAGCTGGTGCTCCAGGAACTCCCTCAGCAACGACGCGCCAGTCAGCTTCGCCGCCGCCATGTCGGCCGGCCTCAGATCCGCGTCCATCTTCTCCAACACCCTCTTCGCGCGGGGATCCGTGAGCTCTGCCCGACCCCAGTTGCTGGAGCTCGTAGGCTGCTCGGTGGGCAAGATCAGCCGAGGGTGGATGCGCTCAGCGTCCACCAAGACCCACTTGCTCCTGAAGCCCTCGATCCTCTTCCCAGAGTTCGAGATGGCAATGGCGCCACCGTACGCGATGAAGCTCGCGCACGTGGAAGCAGGACCGCGAGAAGTTCGGAGGGAGAAGTAGTGGCGCAGCAAGGCCACTGAGGGCTGCACCCCAACGTGGGCCTCGCAATAATAAGCAAAGATCGCGAGGAGAAGGACGGAGTTGGGATGGAGATGCAGAGCCTGCAGCTTGTAATGGCGGAGAACAGAGAAGAAGAACTCGGAGAAGGGAGGCACCAAGCCAGCGACAATGGTGCTTACGAAGAGTGGATAGAAGGTGCTCCTCTGACCCTTAGAGGTGGCGGAGCCGGCCTTGAACACCTTCGCCCCGTCGATGCCTCGCACCGTCGCTATCCGGCGCAATCGGGCAAGGCCCGTCTCCGACATGTTTGGCGGGTCCAGGGCAGACGAGTACCAAGCCGCGGCCGGGGGCTGGCGAGGCGCCATGGCTTCCTGGGTCGCACGGTCAGAGCAGATCTGGAGATTTCAGAGGAAGGGAGGAGAAGCGCAGGAAAGGGGATCTGAACGGCAACCGGGGGAAGCAAGAAGAAGGGCCTAGGCGGACGCCACTCTCTTATCAACTCGCACGGCTTCTAAGGCGCCCACGTCCAGTCAACCGCCACGCGGCGCCCAAGGCCGCAGGCTGTTAGGGCCCGCGGCGCTTCGCTCTTGCCCTTCCACCTCCCTGCACGGCCAAGTCCGGGCGCGCCTTGGGCCCGGGGGCTACTGTCGGTGTTCTGGGAACGGGGGTCCCCAGACTTGCCTGCCTACGGCCTGCGGCATGGCTCAAAGGGGGGCCCAGCACGGCCCATCTTCACCAACACAAACCCAAGACCCTCGCAAGGGGCCAAGCCTCGCGGGGCGGACGACATGGAGCTTCCTCAGGCACGGCCTTGTTAGGCTGGCTCGCGAGAAGGCGGAGAGATCAAGGCGGGGTACCTCGCGAGGTGCCCGTGACGCAAGCCATGACGACTCAGGGCTCCAGGCGGGTGCCAGCCCGCGCAGCGTCCTCCTTTCCTCTTTGGTGCAAAGGGGGCAAGCGCAGCCGCGGGGTACCGAGGCATCAGGCAAAGGTTGCCATTTCGGTGCAACGAGACCAAGACCAGGAGGACTACGAGATGGAGGTCACCGTGGAGCCCAAGACGGCGTCATCACCAGAGCTTTGCGCAGGCGAAGACTACTTTTGTCAGGATAGTTGATACTTGCTGTCCCCCTTCAAATTAGCCCGCCATTGTTGGCTCCCTTCCCGCTCAATATTTGGGGAGAGGACCAGGGCCACTATAAATAGGACCAGCCACCCGCGTAGCAAAGGGGGGTTCGGCTCAGTCTCCTCCAAGGGCTCGACAAGTAGAGAGGTGGTAAAGAGAGAGAGAGAGAGAGAGAGAGAGAGAGAGAAAGGTGGCTGAACTTCTCCCAGCAGTTCATCGCCCCAGCCAAGAACAGACCCTCGCGAGGCTGTTCTTCCTTGTACTGTCCACTATCATCAACCCAAGAGGCAATCCACCACACCACACACTGGAGTAGGGTATTACACCACAACGGTGGCCCGAACCAGTATAAACCCTGTGTCCCTCATGTTGTTCTTTTCATAGCTTTGATCCTAGCGTGGCGGAGGGGTGCAGGGAGGTAGGAGGCGAAATCTCCGCGCGCACCCCAGTGTTCGAACCTCAAGGGTCTGCCGAAACCTGAAATCCGACACATGTTGCCACACAGGTGCCCGCCCAGCTGGTTGGGCTGGCAGCTGCATGTGGACGGCTGTCGGTGTCAAAACCGGCGGATCTCGGGTAGGGGGTCCCGAACTGTGCATCTAGGCCGGATGGTAACAGGAGGCAGGGAACACGATGTTTTACCCAGGTTCGGGCCCTCTTGATGGAGGTAAAACCCTATGTCCTGCTTGATTAATATTGATGGTATGGGTAGTACAAGAGTAGATCTACCACAAGATCAAGGAGGCTAAACCCTAGAAGCTAGCCTATGGTGTGATTGTTGTATATGGAGTTGATTGCCTACGGACTACAACCCTCCGGTTTATATAGACACCGGATAGGGTTAGGGTTACATAGAGTTGGTTACAATGGTAGGAGATCTTGAATATCCGCATCGCCAAACTTGCCTTCCACGCCAAGGAAAGTCCCATCCGGACACGGGACGAAGTCTTCAATCTTGTATCTTCATAGTCCAGGAGTCCGGCTGAAGGTATAGTTCGGCTACCCAAACACCCCCTAATCCAGGACTCCGTCAACGGCGGTGGAAGCTTGGTTGAGGTGGGCTTGGCGGTGGCCTTGCCAGCGTCTTTGGCGAGGGCCTTGCCGGGTGGCCCGGCAAGGGTCTCGCCGTGGTGTGTTGTCGTCCCCGGCAAGGATCTTGCCGGGGGTCTGGTGGCCTTCCTTGGCAAGGATCTTGCCGAGAATTGTCGTCTTCTAATCTGATCCTGAATATGTCTTCACGAAGATCTACGTGCCACCACAGGGGTGCCTTCCCGAGCCCTGGCCCCACGCTGATGATGGCACTAGGGGCCGTGGGCTCAAGGGTGGCTCGCTCTGTTGGTGCAGGTCGAGCTGTCCCGGCAAGAGTCTTGCCGGGGCCGTTGAGGCCGCCCGGCAAGGGTCTTGTCGGGGGAACTTGCTTCGTCCCTCTGCTCTTTGTGGTCTTGGCCTTGGCATTGCTTTAATTGTCATGGGCTTCGATCTTACCTTGGCTCACCTCCCTCATTCTGCTGGGTGTGGCGGTGGGCGCGGCTCTGACTGCCCGTGCACAGGAAAAGGGGTACAAAGATGTGCCCCTATTTTTGTTCACCGACAATGGATGCGGAGGAAGGCCTCGCACACGATGATGAACACTGAGATGTTGAGGAAGGAATTCAGGGACAGATCATGGAAATCTATCCCGTAGTAATACATCAGCCCGCGGATGAAAGGGTGGAGTGGAAACCCTAGCCCGCGGAAGAAATGGGGGATGAATACCGCCCTCTTTGTGGGCTCCGGCATGGGGACAACTTGTCCCTCGGCTGGCAGACGATGGGCGATCTCCTTCGCCAAATATCCGGCCGCCCGGAGCTTAGTAATGTCCTCCTCCTTGATGGAGGAGACCATCCACTTGCCCTGACCACCAGATCCGGACATGGTTGCTTGAGTGGAAGGGAGATGAGAGCTTGGGCGTTGGAGCTTGATATCAGAAAGGCGGAGGCAGAGAGAGAGCGCGAGGAGAGGAAGACGGGATCCTTATCCCCTTATAAAGGCAGTAAATATTAAACGCCTCCTCACTCGCCTTAGGATTCGCCTGTTCCCTAGGACTATATAAACGGCACGGTTGAGTTACCCATGCCCGCATTGATGAGAATCCTGCAATAAGGGGACACGATCTCTGTTTTGACAAGACGTGCCAGTAGCAACCACGCCTCGTAGCGTGGATTGGCTGAAGAAAAACGGTTCAAAATTATAACCGGACAGACGCGATGTCGTGTTGGGAAAAAGCTGTCAACAGATTAGATTCGTGCAAATATTATATTCTCTCTGCGGTTGTGTGTGTGACAATTCCGGATACCATCATTGCATCCGAAGACTATCTTGGAGTTCGGAGAAAGGGGAACCCGCCTTGCAATTCCAAAGACTATCTTGGAGTTCGGAGAAAGGGGAACCCGCCTTGCAATTCCGAAGACAATCTACATGCCGGACTCCTTGTCATTGAAGCCAGGTTCAGGGGCTACTGAGGGAGTCCTGGACTAAGGGATCCTCGGGCGTCCGGCCTAATATCTATGGGCCGGACTGATGGGATGTGAAGACATGAAGGCCGAAGACTGCACTGTGTCTGGATTGGACTCTACTTGGCGTGGACAGCAAGCTTGGTGACCGAAGATTCCTTCTTATGTAACCGACTCCATGTAAACCCTAGATCCCCTCGGTGTCTATATAAACCGAAGGGGATAGTCCAGAAAGGACACCATATATACTCATTACCATACCCAAATAGGCTTGACTTCTAGGGTTTAGCCATTGCGATCTTGTGGTAGATCCACTCTAGTAACACTCATATTCATCAATATGAATCAAGCAGGACGTAGGGTTTTACCTCCATAGAGAGGGCCCGAACCTGGGTAAACATTGTGTCCCCCGTCTCCTGTTACCATCGATCCTAGACGCACAGTTCGGGACCCCCTACCCGAGATCCGCCGGTTTTGACACCGACCACCGGGTTGGGTCAATTGTGTGTAACCATTGGATTTTGTGTGAAGGCTATATATACCCCTCCACCCCCTTCTCTATTCAAGAGAGAGCCATCAGAATGTGCCTACACTTCCACTACTCATTTTCTAAGAGAGAACCACCTACTCTTGTGTTGAGACCAAGACATTCCAATCCAACCACAAGAATCTTGATCTCTAGATTTTCCCAAGTTGCTTTCCACTCAAATCATCTTTCCACCATAGCCAAATCTATGTGAGAGAGTTGAGTGTTGGGGATACTATCATTTGACACACAAGAGCAAGGAGTTCATCATCAACACACCATCTATTACCTTTTGGAGACTAGTGTCTCCTAGACTGGTTAGGCATCACTTGGGAGCATCCGACAAGATTGTGGAGTTGAACCAAGGAATTTGTAAGGGCAAGGAGATCGCCTACTTCGTGAAGATCTACCCGAGTGAGGCAAGTCCTTCGTGGGCGATGGCCATGGTGGGATAGACAAGGTTGCTTCTTCGTGGACCCTGATGACCCACAAGTATAGGGGATCTATCGTAGTCCTTTCGATAAGTAAGAGTGTCGAACCCAATGAGGAGCAGAAGGAAATGATAAGCAGTTTTCAGTAAGGTATTCTCTACAAGCACTGAAATTATCGGTAACAGATAGTTTTGTGATAAGGTAATTGGTAACGGGTAACAAGTAATAAAAATGAATAACGTGTAGCAAGATGGCCCAACCCTTTTTGTAGCAAAGGACAAGCCTGGACAAATTCTTATATAAAGGAAAGTGCTCCCGAGGACACATGGGAATTATCATCAAGCTAGTTTTCATCACGCTCATATGGTTCGCGTTCGGTCCTTTGATAATTTGATGTGTGGGTGGACCGGTGCTTGGGTACTGCCCTTACTTGGACAAGAATCCCACTTATGATTAACCCCTCTTGCAAGCATCCGCAACTACAAAAGAAGTATTAAGGTAAACCTAACCATAGCATGAAACATGTGGATCCAAATCAGCCCCTTACGAAGCAACGCATAAACTAGGGTTTAAGCTTCTGTCACTCTAGCAACCCATCATCTACTTATTACTTCCCAATGCCTTCCCCTAGGCCCAAACAATGGTGAAGTGTCACGTAGTCGATGTTCACATGACACGACTAGAGGAAAGACAACATACATCTCATCAAAATATCGAACAAATACCAAATTCACATGACTACTTATAGAAAGACTTCTCCCATGTCCTCAGGAACAAACATAACTACTCACAAATAATATTCATGTTCATAATCAGATGGGTATTAATATGCATAAAGGATCTGAACATATGATCTTCCACCAAGTAAACCAACTAGCATCAACTACAAGGAGTAATCAACACTACTAGAAACCCACAGGTACCAATCTGAGGTTTTGGGACAAAGATTGGATACAAGAGATGAACTAGGGTTTGAGATGAGATGGTGTTGGTGAAGATGTTGATGGAGATTGACCCCCTCCCGATGAGAGGATCGATGGTGATGACAATGGTGATGATTTCCCCCTCCCGGAGGGATGTTCCCCTGGCAGAACAGCTCCGCCGGAGCCCTAGATTGGTTCCGCCAAGGTTCCGCCTCGTGGCGGCGGTGTTTCGTCCCGAAAGCTTGCTTATGATTTTTTCCAGGGTGAAAGACTCCATATAGCCAAAGATGGGCATCGGAGGCCTGCCAGGGGGCCCGCGAGACAAGGGGCGTGCCCGGGGGGTAGGGCGCGCCCCCACCCTCGTGGATGGTGGGTGGCCTCCCTCTGGTGCTTTCTTCACCCAATATTTTTTATATAATCCAAAATTGACTTCTGTGGATTTTCAGGACTTTTGGAGTTGTGCAGAATAGGTATCTAATATTTGCTCCTTTTCCAGCCCGGAATTCCAGCTGCTGGCATTCTCCCTCTTCGTGCAAACCTTGTAAAATAAGAGAGAATAGGCGTAAGTATTGTGACATAATCTGTAATAACAGCCCATAATGCAATAAATATCGATATAAAAGCATGATGCAAAATGGACGTATCAACTCCCCCAAGCTTAGACCTCGCTTGTCCTCAAGCAGAAGCCGATATTGAAAAATATGTCCACATGTTTAGAGACAGAGGTGTCGATAAAATAAAATATGGACATGAGCGCATCATGATCATTCTTATAACAGCAACGTATATATATTATATATATATTGTCATATGGTTTCTTATGCTAAAGTAACAATTCATTCACAATTTCAAGTATGAATCAGAAACTTCATTGAAAACTAACAAACTATAATCTCAGCCATTGAAGCAATTGCAATTTATTATAACATCGGAAAGAGTCAATATAAGAGCTTTTTAGCAAGTCCACATACTCAACTATCATTTAGTCTTTCACAATTGCTAACACTCACGCAATACTTATGAGTACGAAGCTTTAATCAGACATAGAGAAAGATAGGGGCTTATAGTTTTGCCTCCCAACCTTTTACCTCAAGGGTAATGTCAACAATAATAGTTCATGAAAACTCACATCCAATTAGATATATATATCAGGATCTTGCCTACACACAGTACTTGCCAAAGGATAAAATGTAAAAAGGAAAGGTGAATATCACCATGACTCTTGTATAAGTATAAGACAAAAATAAAAGATAGGCCCTTGGCAGAGGGAAGCAGAGGTTGTCATATGTTTTTATGCTTGGATGCCCGAAATCTTAATGCAAAAGAACGTCACTTTATATTGCCACTTGTGATATGAACCTTTATTATGCAGTTTGTCGCTTTTATTTCTTCCACATCACAAGATCGTATAAAGCTTATTTTCTCCACACTAATAAATCATACATATTTAGAGAGAAATTTTTATTGCTTGCAACAATGACAACTTACTTGAAGGGTCTTACTCAATCCATAGGTAGATATGGTGGACTCTCATGGCAAAACTGGGTTTAAGGATATTTGGAAGCACCAGTAGTATCTCTACTTGGTGCAAGGAATTTGGCTAGCATGAGGGGGAAACGCAAGCTCAACATGTTGGATGATCCATAACAGTATAATTTATTTCGGATGTAAGAAAACATAACCCATTATGTTGTGTTCCTTGTCCAACATCAACCTTTTAGCATGTCATATTATAATGAGTGATCACAATCATAAAAGATGTCCAAGATAGTATATTTATATGTGAAAACCTCTCTTTCTTTATTACATCCTATTAATTGCAAAAATGACCAAAACTATGTTTGTCAACTCTCAAAAACTGTCGGGGGTTGGGTGCGACATATGCCAATGCATGGCTTATCATGGTGGGAGCGAGTAGAGCGTCGCCGATGCCCAGAAGCGGGATGAGGCGTAGACATGTACACCGGCGAACTTTACCCAGGTTTGGGGCTCTCCTAGGAGATAACACCCCTAGTCCTGCTCTGCGGGGTCTCCGCATGATCACTAAAGCTCAAGTGTGTACAATGGTGCTCCTCGAGCTGTATGCTAGAGGTGGGAGAAGGCAAGGCTTGCTCTCTCCTCCCCTAGGTATGAATCTAGTCCTATCTGGATGCCAACCCTTTGCATGAGTGCCCTGGGGGTTTATATAGGCCTACCCCCCAGGGGTACAATGGTAATCCAGCTGGGCGTAGGGCCCGACTGTCAGTCTCTCTGGTCGTCGGCTTCTCCGCCGACTGCTAGGGCCTGCCGGTTGGTGGGCCCCACCAGCGGGTCTTGTACGGAGCCGACAGGACGCCTCCGCCGCTTGCGGGTCCTGCCGGCTGTGGATTACTGTAGTCGTGCTGCTAATGACGCGTGCTCGATCGGGGAGGCGTGGCTACAGTCCCGCCACCTGGTGGGAGATCACTATAGCCACTCTGCATCTTATCTGGTTAATGGCGTGTGGGACCCTGAGGAAGGATCTGGCTGGCCGCTGGGAGCCGGCCTCCCTCGAGTCCGACCGGTGTGGCTCCCGCCGCCCTCCGGGCTCTCGCTGACCGGTAGGGCCCGCTGTCCTTGGGCCGTACCGACAAGAGGTCATGGGAGCAGGACCTGGCCTGTCTGGAGTGACGTCAGGGGCGAAGTGGCAACAGTGCTGCGCCGGGCGGAGATCTCCGCTGGTACGAGGCACTGTGGCCACGCCTGCCCCTGAATTCACGCGGGGGGATGGGCTACACTTTTGCCTCACCCCGTCCTATCTTCTTTAATGGGGGTGCGGACTTTGAGGGCGTCATGGGCCGACTGCTGGGAGTCGGCCTCTCTGGAGGCCGCCTGCCAAGAGTCGTCCTAACTTGGGACCATCTTCCGGTGCATGGCCGCCTTACAGCAGGCAGCCATCCATTCAGCCGGCTACCAGAAGGCAGTGCTTTATCTCGGCGTCTGGAGGGGCGCAGCCGGCCCGATGTCTTGAAAGGTTCTGGGCCCTGGGTTAGGCTACCCGTGGCCCATTACTCTGACAGTAGTCCCCAAAGCTGGTGAGGCGCCACGGTTGGTGAGTCAAGGAGCCTCAACAGTTTCCTCCTCCGGGTACTCTGAAGGAAGCCTTGTCCGACTCCCGGGAAGCCGGTTGGCGGGAGTCGGTCACGTCCAGTCGGATCTTCCTGGAATTTGAAGGCATCGGCGGGAAACTGATGGCGTGCTGACTAAGCTTCTTGGTCAGCCGCCGGTTGTCGGCGCGCCATGTGGTGCCAACCGGCCGGGCCAGCCTGTAGGCCCACGCGCGCGATGGGACGCCTCGGCAAGCCGGGGCCACCATTACCGGGCCTCGGCACGCGAGCAGATCCACTGCGGACGAGGCGGGCGGTTTTGCTCGCCCGTGGAGTTACTGCGCGCAGTAACTTTGCATGTTTAAAGGTGGGGACGTGGGGTCGTGGGCACAGTTGATCCCACGATCCCACGCCCGCCCCCTCGGCTTCATAGCCCGCAGGCTATAAGTAGGGGAGGAGAGGGAGCGGCAGAGCTCGCGCGCCCCTCTTCCTCGCCCCTGCTTCCTTCTTCCTTTCGCCGCAGCGCCCCCCAAGCCACGCCGAAGTGCTGCTGCAGTTCGTCTCCGTCGAGCCCGTACGCCCAAGCTTTCTCGCTCCGCCCCACTCTCAGCTTCCTCGCTGCGCCTCTCTCCGTCGAGCTCTCCATGGCGCGCGAGCGAGGAGGGGACTGGGACGGATCCAATGTCAACGAGGATCATATCACCTTCCTCCGCGAGATGCGGCATCTCCCCGGTGCAGATTAGGTGAAGGCGCGCGTGCCGCCAGAGGGAGAGATCTCGCCGACGCTGGGTGAGGGCGAGCGGGTCGTCTTCCCCTCGCACTTTATCTGGGGCTTCAGCCTGCCGGCGTGTCACACCCTAGCTAGTTCAAGCATTAGAGTGTGCATCATTTTTAAATTCCTCTTAAATTTGAAATGGGGAAGGCAAAAACCCCCAACACCCCCCCCTGGAAACAACTAGGGTTTACTAAAATTATTTTCAATGAACCTCAAATGCCCTTCTAAAAAGTTCACCCTATTTGTCTTGGGTTAGAACCTCTGGCAAAATTGGTGCACAATTTTCTAGGTCAACAGAAGGTCATTGAATTAAATCATAAGTATTTGAATTTGGGCATTTAAATGCTATAAAATAATTTAAATGCTCAAATAATTCTGAAAATAAATGTTCGCTGTTGGCTATATTCTAAACAGAGCCCACAATTATTTTCAGGATTTTTGGAAACATTTTAGTATTTTTAATAAAGCCCAACAGTTGCAGTTAAATAGAAAAACAGAAACAAATCAAAAAATGAGAGAGAGGGAAGCCCACCTTGGCCTTACCTGGCTGGCCCAGCCCACCTGGCTCGGCCCTGCCAGTCGTCCTCCTCCTCCCGCCAGAAGGACGCGGAGCGCGTGGCCGGAGCCCGCGGCCACACGCCGGCCACCTCCTGCTTCTGCCGACGCCCTGGAGACGTCCAGGGATGCCACGCAACCCCCACGTCCCCCTCTCATCCTCCCTCACTCTCCTCCTCGTCTCCCTCACTCTCCCCCGCGATGGCCGAGCACGTTCCTCGCCGCCGTTCGCCGTAGACGCCACCAGAGCCACCCCCTCGCCCTCCAACGAGCCCAATAGCTCCGCCTCATCGCCCTGGACCTCTCCGCTGACCCACGCGACTCTAAACACCGCCGAACGCCGTCTTTGCCCTCGTCTTCAACCTCGGGCACCTGAGCCATCTCCGGTCGATTCGCCACCGCCAGGACATCCCCGAGCTCGCTGACCCCCTCTCCGACCCCGCTGTGAGCTCCTCTTCCTCTTCCCCCAGCTCCCGTGCTCGTTTGGCCTCTGTAGACGCCGCCCCCTTCCTCACCGTAGCACGCCGCCGTGCAAGCTCGACGCCGGCGTCACTCCGGTGACCTTTTGGTCACGGGCTTGTGTCCGTCACACTCCTCGCGTCGCGTAGAGGCTGTAGGTGCTAGCGCCGCACCGCCTAGGCCACTGTAGCCACGCGCACGAGCTGGCCCGAGCTTCGGCCTCCGCCTGACCTCGTCGCCGGCGATGCTCCGGCCAATCCCTGGCCAAGCCATCACCACGGCTGGATGCGGGCGAGCACCAGCTGCCCGTAGCTGCTCTCCGCGTAGCAAATGGAGCCCTGTGGGCAAATCCCGCAGCACGCCGCCGCGTCTGGCCTCGCCGGCGGTTAAATGCCGGCGGGATTAGCCCCGCTGACCAGGGGTTTGACCCCAGGTTGACTCCCCTGAGTCAATGACAAGTGGGCCCCCCTCTGCTAACTAAATCAAATTAGTCTTAACTAAAAATAATTAGTTTAATTAACTACTGACACGCGGGACCCACCAGTCAGGTTTGACCTGGACGTCCCCGTTGACCACTGACGTCACCCTGACGTAATGCTGACGCAGTAATTAAATTACTGGAATTATTCTTATACAGGAAATTCTAGAAAATAGTCAAAACTTCTAAAAATCATAGAAAATCAACCATAGCTCCAAATGCAAAGATTTATATATGAAAAATGATCTGAAAAATTTAATCTATCCATCTGTAATGGTTTCATGCATGAAAAAACAAGTTTACCTTGCTGTTTAAGAAGAATAAGGAAATGCACTATTAAGGCCATGTTTAATGAGCTAATATTTGAATCTTTGATTCAAATGAGTTCATTCCTTTCTGTTATAGCTTGCATTAGGCCAAGACACATTCATATTGCCATGTCATAGCATGCATCATATTGTTGCATATCGTCATGTGTTGATTGTGTTCCGATGTGTTCTTCGTGGTAGGTTCTGCCTCCGAGGATATTCACGAGTATCCAACTGAAGGGCAGTATCCCACTACCACTCCATCAGGCGAGCAACCATTGATCATTCCGATACAAACCCATGTTCTCGCTTCTGCTCTTGTTTACTGCATTAAGACAACGCGATTCAAACTGCTGTGTGTTACGGTAGTTGAACCCTTATCCTCTGCATGACCTGTCATTGCCACAGTAACTAGATGAAACCCACTAGCATGTGTAGGAGTTGATTGAGCCATGTATGTGATTCCTACCTTGCTATGCCTGCTATGCTTAGAGTTGTGTCAGGTCTGGTTCATCTGGGTGATGGGCTAGAGTGATATGATCATGTCGGTAATAAGAGGGATGTGTGGAACATGTTTTGGTAAAGGTATCGATGAGAGGCCATGTAGGAGTACATGGTGGGTTGTTTCATTGAGGCCATCCCTAAGAACTAAGATCTGTATGTGTGATTTAAGATTCAGCTACTACCATGCATTGGGATCCTTAATTGACCCTCTCGGCTTCTTAATCACCCTAGTACTCTGTCCAGGAGTTGCAAATAGTTTCTGGTGTTTGTAGGTTATGTGTTGGCGGCCGTGCATAGCGCTGACCCTAGGGGTGGGCTATGTTGCGGTAGATACACCGTGGCACGGTGTACCGAGTCACCCGTTTGGTGTCTCGGGAACCCTGTTCACATCGTTCGGGGCCGTATGTGGAAACCTCGGCCGGACTCCCTGCGGATGGTACCTGGATAGGCGATAAACCTGGACTAGAGACTTAAGTGTTTAGGTAGGCCATGGCCGACACCCTCGGTGGGCTTCCGCTTGAAGGTTGCCGAGTACATGTCGTGTAAGCGGCGGTAAGTGGTGAAAGCGTGTATGAAGAAGTACACCCCTGCAGGGTATAAAACTATTCGAATAGCCGCGTCCGCAGTAAAGGACTACTTGGTTGCCTATACAGTTCATAGACAAGTTAATGGATACTACTAAAAGACTCAAGATAAGTGTGAGTACCGAGGATGGCCCTCTCGTAGGATGACGAGGGAGGATCCTCGATGGAGTATTGTGTTGGTGAGTAGTGGACTCGTGTGCAAAAACTATTTTACTAGTGGAGTTCCGTAGGATAGCTTAGCCAAGATTCAAAGCTGGCTTGCTGCAATAACCCCACCACCTTCTTGAGAATAAGCATGTATAGTAGGTTCTGATGTAAGACTTGCTGAGTACCTTTGTCCTCATGTTTGCTTAATTACTGTTTTCAAACGACACCGCCCCCTCCGATGGGTTCTACGTAGACCTTGACGTCGACGAGTGACTTGCCACCCAGGTGGTGATCCGGGCCATGGAGGGCCCTATGTAGATAGACAGGCTTCGAGAAGCCTTCTTTCTTTCTAGAGTATGTACTCAGACTAGTTGCTTCCGCATGTGCTTGTATGATTGTATGACTTGAGTGTCGGGTCATGTGACCCCTATCTGTATGAACATGTTATGTATGGCTCTCTGGAGCCTTTAAATAAAGTACTTGAGTTGTAGAGTTTTGTTGTGATGCCATGTTGTATGTACTCATATCGGGCATATTGTGTGTATGATTGAAATGCTTGGTATGAGTGGGATCCGACAATCTAGTTGATTATCCTTGGCAGCCTTTCCTATGGGGAAATGTAGTCTAGTGTTCCTCGAGCCATAGTAGTCCGCTACAGCCCGGTTCACCGGAGTCCTGCTAGCCCAGCACTACTGTTCAGGACACATGATTGGCCGGCATGTGTTTCACTTCGTTCCTATGTCTGTCCCTTCAGGGAAATGTCACGCGGTGACTTCCGGAGTCCTGCCTAGCCTGCTACAGCGCGGGTTCCCCGGAGTCCTGTTAGCCCAGTGCTACAGCCCGGAATCACTCGCTGATGACCGACATGCTCGATGTGATTCATGTATGCCTGTCTCCATAGGTCTGTGCTGCTTTGGGTTCACGACTAGCCATGTCGGCCCGGGTTCTCTGTCATATGGATGCTAGCGACACTATCATATACGTGAGCCAAAAGGCGCAAACGGTCCTAGGCCATGGTAAGGCGACACCCGTGGGATACCGTGCGTGAGGCCGCAAAGTGATATGAGGTGTTACCGGCTAGATCGATGTGGCTTGGAATCGGGGTCCTGACAGCGTTGGTATCAGAGCCGGACTGCCTGTAGGTTCGTTGAGCCAAACTGGTCGATGTCGAGTCTAGAAATGCTTTAGTTATATGTAGGGGAATTGATTGTGGAGGGAACGTAAGGCTCTTTTACTCCTTTACTCTATGCCTCTGATCTGAGTCATTCTCTTCTCATTCAACATGGGTTAAGGACTAGGCTCTCTTCTTCTATCAGGTTCACGTGTTACTAATCCGTAGTAGCTTATAGGATTGTGGTTACAAGTCCCAGTTCAGTTTCTACTATTCTTAGTATGTTGCTAATTGAATCAGAACCTTGATATGATGTTGTTGAGTGGTATTGCAAACTGTTGTGGATGTCTCAAATTCTTTTTTGAGCATTTACAGCTGTTATGCTGTCCAATTTTCCCTAGAAATTCTGATGTCTTTGCATTGTGGTTGTGCTTTCAGATGGCCAACCGTGTCCAAAACCAAGTGGTTCGCCTGACCCGGTGCCTCGACGTGCCCGGTCATACTGCTATGTTAGTCCGGGTAATGATCGAGACGGGTTACCGTTGGTATCCCAAATACACCGTCGAAGAGCAATTCCGAGACTTTAATCAAAGCCAATATTTCTGCACCGTCAGGATATTTCCTTCTTATCCTGGATCTACCGAGCCCCTTCACTGTTCCTATGGACTCGGGGTTACTGTTGAGATGGCTGTGCAGGATGCTGCCTATTCCATGATGACCATCATGCGAGTCCGGACTGGCCTGCTTCGGAACACCGACTTCCATTACATGCCAGCTTCACTTCCGGGAGCGCAAGGGTATCTTCAGGCTATCTATGCTGACTCCACTCAGGAGGACTCATTAACTCGTACCACTGCCGAGATGCTCGAAGATAAGGACCGAGAGAATTGGGCCTTGAGGCTGGAGCTTTTCAATACCCGTGCTGATCATTGGGCCACATTGACTCGGTTTGCACCTGCGGTGCAAGCTGGATGTATGGATACAAGGGATCTATATCCTGTGAGATCTGCTCTGCCAGACATGGTGGATTGGCGTGATGTGGGAGGCATCACCCCACCCCGTGGTCCCCGCAGGCCACCGTTTGTTGGTCCAAGACCTCATCCTAGCCCCTATGGTCCACAGGCTCCTCAGGACCGTCTGTTCCCGGATGGTCACGTTGAACTTCCAGGCTATGGAGGTGACTTCTATGAGGACTACTACGGATCTGTCTGAGTTAGTAGTAGTACCACTAGTATTGTAATAGTTGTATCTTCACTGTCCTGCGTGACTGGTGGACTACGACTTAGTGTGTAATCAATTCCGGAGGTGTAGACAAATAATGTATAGGAGCTTGGGATGCCTCCGATGAGATGTAACGTCTTTCATCATAGTTGTACTGTAGCCTGGGCTTGTACTAAACTATGTATGATGTGTATGACCGTTGGTATATATATGGCGGTTTTATATTACCATGACATACGGATGAACATCTCTGCATTCCGTGTTATCCATTACATTCTGCACTTCCTTGCTAAGTTTGAGCCATCCTTATCTAAACCATTGTCTTGTTTTCTCCTAGGATGGTCAACACCCGCAGCAACCCTGCTGTCTCGGAGCAGGGGGAAGCCAGTGCAGCTAGGGGTGAAAATCTGCCTCACCCGCCTTCTCTGGCCGAAGTGATGCTGGAGGCGGAAAGAAACAAGCGTGAGACTAACCGCCTGCTGGAGTGGATTGAGCAGAACACTGCACGCCATCCACGAAATGACTTGGTGTCAATCAATGACTTTATCAAGCTGTACCCACCAAAGTTTAACCATTCCGTTGAACCCCTCGACGCGGATGACTGGCTTCGCAGCATTACCCACAAGCTACGTTCTGCCAACGTAGCCGAAGCCGACAAGGTTACCTATGCTGCCTATCACCTCGAAGGCCCTGCTAGCCTTTGGTGGGAAAACTTCGAAGCTATGCGCCCGGTCGGCCAAATCACTACTTGGGCTGAATTCAGTGAGGCTTTCCGTGAGCATCACATTCCGGAAGGTCTCATGGATCGCAAGAGGGAGGATTTCTGCAACTTCACCCAAGGAAGACTGACTGTGGATGCTTATAGTCGTGAATTTGGGAATCTGGCACGTTATGCCCCTGAAGAGGTATCTACTGACGCTAAGAAGCAGGCAAGGTTCCGCAAGGGACTTAGCCCTGAGCTTCGCCGCGATCTTCGTCTGCACGAGTGCACCTCTTTTCAGAAGTTGGTCAATAAAGCCATCAGTGCTGAGACAGGCCAGACTGATTATGACGCTTCATGCAAGCACTCCCGTGATTTTGGATCTTCATCCGGCTCTGGAGCTCAGAATCGCCGGGTGTGGATTCCAAGCACGGCACTGCCACCCAGGTTCATCCCGAGGCCATCCTTTGAGGCGCCTCGTCCCAACCAGCAATTTGCACCGCCCAAGCCCTATGGTGGCCCCGCTGCTAATGCTGCTCCACGCCCCACTGTGGTGACATGCTTTAAGTGTGGAGAGTCGGGTCACTATAGCCGAGAGTGTCCCCAGAACAACAACCCCATTCAAACTGGAAAGTCCGTTGGCCGTGGTAAGCCTGCGGGAAAGACATTCTACGCCAAGCCGGTCACCACTGCCCGTGGCCATGTCAACTATGTTTCAGCCAAGGAGGCTCATGAGGATCCCAATGTCGTCCTTGGTACGCTCCTTGTTAACTGCCATCCAGCATCTGTTCTTTTCGATACTGGAGCATTTCATTCATTCATATCCGAGAACTATGCTCGATTGCATAACACAACATTCTGTGACATGCCCACTTCCATGGTAATTCAAACTCCGGGTTCCAAATGGCAAACTTCTAGAGTAAGCCATGGGAACGAAATTCTTGTCGATAGACTTGTCTTCCTTGCATCCTTAATAGCTCTCAAGTCCACGGACATAAACATCATCTTGGGTATGGACTGGATGTCAGCTCATTATGCTAAGATTGATTGTGCCACTAGAACCGTTCAACTTACTCACCCATCGGGCAAGACAGTCAATGTCTTAACTCGAGTGGCCAAGCGCCAGCTTTACTCCTTAAATGCCAACCCCCTTCCAGACCTTGAGGATGTTCCGGTAGTCCGAGACTTTCCGGATGTCTTTCCAGAAGAACTGCCAGGTGTTCCACCTGACAGGGATGTTGAGTTTGTGATAGACCTTGTTCCAGGAACCGTTCCAATTTCTAGAAGACCCTACAAGATGGCACCCTTAGAACTAGCTGAGCTTAAAAACCAACTCGATGAGTCCTTGAAAAAGGGTTTCATCCGTCCTAGTTCCTCTCCTTGGGCTTGCCCCGTCCTCTTCGTTAAGAAGAAGGATGGAACGGATCGAATGGTTGTGGATTACCGACCTATCAACCTGGTCACCATCAAGAACAAATACCCGCTTCCCAGGATCAACGATCTGTATGATCAGCTCGCTGGATCCTCAGTCTTCTCCAAGATGGATTTGAGGTTGGGCTACCATCAAATCAAAATCAGAAACGAGGACATTCCCAAAACGGCCTTTGTTACTCGTTATGGCCAATACGAGTACACCGTTATGTCCTTCGGTTTAACCAATGCCCCAGCTACCTTCTCCCGGTTAATGAACTCGGTTTTCATGGAGTACTTGGATAAATTCATCGTAGTATACCTCGATGACATACTCATCTACTCCAAGAATGAAGAGGAACATGCCGAACATCTAAGGCTGTTATTGATGAAACTTCGAGAGCATCGCCTTTATGCCAAATTCTCCAAGTGTGAATTTTGGTTGCCAGAAGTGACCTATCTAGGCCATGTAATCTCTGGTAAGGGTATTGCTGTCAATCCCGAGCGAGTTCAAGCCGTCCTTGATTGGACTCCACCTGAGACGGTCAAGAAAGTTCGGAGCTTCCTTGGCTTAGCGAGCTATTGCCGCCGCTTCGTTGAGAATTTCTCCAAGGTTGCTAAACCTCTAACTGAACTCCTCAAGAAAGATAAAAAGTTCGAGTGGACTCCACAGTGCGAGTTCAGCTTTCAGGAACTGAAAAGACGCCTGACATCTGCTCCCGTACTGGTACCACCAGACTTCTCCAAGGGCTTTATTATCTATTGCGACGCCTCGCGACAAAGACTAGGTTGCATACTTATGCAAGATCGTCAGGTAATTGCCTATGCTTCACGGCAATTACACCCACATGAGGAAAATTATCCCACACATGATCTAGATCTTGCACCTGTAGTCCATGCACTTAAAACCTGGCGACATTACCTCCTCGGTAATCGTTGCGAAATCTTCACCGATCACCAAAGTTTGAAATATATCTTCACCCAACCAGATTTGAATCTCAGGCAAAGACGTTGGGTCGAGTTGATCTCGGATTACGACTTAGGAATAACTTACACCCCGGGCAAAGCCAATGTCATGGCTGATGCGCTAAGTCGTAAATCCTATTGTAACAACCTGATGTTACAACAAAGTCAACCACTTCTCCATGAGGAATTTCGTAAGCTTAATCTTCACATTGTTCCTCGAGGTTTTCTATCCACCCTGGTAGCGAAACCTAACCTTATGGATCAAATCATAACCGCCCAGCGGTATGATAAGGGCATATCCCGAATTAAGGAAAACATCGCTAGCAGAGTTGCTAAATGTTTCTCCATGGATGAGCGAGGTGCTGTCTTCTTCGAGAACCGTTTGGTGGTTCCCAAGAAACAACATCTACGCCAGTTGATCCTTAAGGAAGCTCATGAATCCCCTCTCACCATTCATCCCGGTAGTACCAAAATGTATCGAGACCTATGCCAGAGGTTTTGGTGGACTAGGATGAAGAGAGAAATCGCTCAATACATTGCTAATTGCGACGTTTGTCGTCGTGTTAAAGCAGAGCATCAACGGCCTGCTGGCACCCTTCAACCTTTGGCTATTCCTGAATGGAAATGGGAAAAAATTAGTATGGATTTCATCACTGGGTTTCCCAGGACCAAGAGACGGAATAATGCCATATTCGTCATGATCGACCGACTTTCCAAAGTAGCCCACTTTCTACCTGTTCGTGAGAGTATCACCGCTAGCCAGCTAGCCGATTTATACATCTCCCGAATAGTGTCTCTTCATGGTGTTCCATTGGAAATTAACTCAGACCATGGGAGTCTCTTCACCTCTCGATTTTGGGAAAGTTCCCAAAATGCTATGGGAACTCGTCTCTCTTTTAGTACCGCCTTCCATCCTCAATCAAGTGGTCAAGTAGAGCGAGTCAATCAAATTCTGGAAGATATGCTCCGAGCTTCTGTTATCTCGTACGGAATGAGTTGGGAGAATTGCCTCCCATTCGCGGAGTTTGCTTATAACAATAGTTATCAAGCCAGCTTGGGCAAGGCTCCTTTCAAAGTTCTCTATGGACGAAAATGTCGAACGCCTCTTAACTGGTCAGAAACCGGGGAAAGACAACTCTTTGGCTCGGATATGATTCAGGAAGCATAAGAGGAGGTTCGCGTTATTCGTGAGAAATTGAAAACAGCCCAATCTCGTCAAAAGAGTCAATATGATCGTAAACATAAGCCTATGACTTATGAAGTCGATGAGAAGGCTTACCTTCGGGTTACTCCGTTAAAGGGAAACCATCATTTCGGTATCAAAGGCAAATTGGCTCCTCGTTACATTGGACCCTTTCGCATTCTTGCCAAACGAGGAGAAGTTGCCTACCAATTGGAACTACCTCCGCATCTTTCCAGAGTTCACGATGTCTTCCACGTTTCACAACTCAGGCGTTGCTTCGCGGATCCTATCCGTGGAGTGGACCACGAAACGCTTGATCTATAAGATAACCTCTCATATCGGGAATATCCCGTTCGTATCCTTGATCAAGCCGAGCGTACCACTCGACGTCATAATATCAAGTTTCTCAAGGTTCAATGGTCACACCATTCCGAGAAAGAAGCCACTTGGGAAAGGGAGGATCGTCTTCGACTCGAGTACCCCACCTTCTTCCCGGACGATCCTAAATCTCGGGACGAGATTCTTTTGAGTGGGGGTGAGTTGTCACACCCTAGCTAGTTCAAGCATTAGAGTGTGCATCATGTTTAAATTCCTCTTAAATTTGAAATGGGGAAGGCAGAAACCCCCAACACCCCCCCTGGAAACAACTAGGGTTTACTAAAATTATTTTTAATGAACCTGAAATGCCCTTCTAAAAAGTTCACCCTCTTTGTCTTGGGTTAGAACCTCTCGCAAAATTGGTGCACAATTTTCTAGGTCAATAGAAGGTCATTGAATTAAATCATAAGTATTTGAATTTGGGCATTTAAATGCTATAAAATAATTTAAATGCTCAAATAATTCTGAAAATAAATGTTTGCTGTTGGATATATTCTAAACAGAGCCCACAATTATTTTTAGGATTTTTGGAAAAGTTTTAGTATTTTTAATAAAGCCCAACAGTTGCAGTTAAATAGAAAAACAGAAACAAATCAAAAAAAGAGAGAGAGGGAAGCCGACCTGGGCCTTACCTGTGCTGGCCCAGCCCACCTGGCTCGGCCCAGCCGACTGGCCCTGCCAGTCGTCGTCCTCCTCCCGCCAGAAGGACGCGGAGCGCGTGGCCGGCGCCCGCGGCCACACGCTGGCCACCTCCTGCTTCTGCCGACGCCCTAGAGACGTCCAGGGATGCCACGCGACCCCCACGTCCCCCTCTCATCCTCCCTCACTCTCCCCCTCATCTCCCTCACTCTCCCCCGCGATGGCCGAGCGTGTTCCTCGCCGCCGTTTGCCGTAGACGCCACCAGATCCACCCCCTCGCCCTCCGACGAGCCCAATAGCTCCGCCTCATCGCCCTGGACCTCTCCGCTGACCCACGCGACTCCAAACGCCGCCGAACGCCGTCTTCGCCCTCGTCTTCAACCTCGGGCACCTGAGCCATCTCTGGTCGATTCGCCGCCGCCAGGACCTCCCCGAGCTCGCTGACCCCCTCTCCGACCCCGCTGTGAGCTCCTCTTCCTCTTCCCCTAGCTCCCGTGCTTGTTTGGCCTCTGTAGACGCCGCCCCCTTCCTCACCGTAGCACGCCGCCGCGCAAGCTCGACACCGGCGTCACTCCGGTGACCATTTGGTCACGGGCTTGTGTCCGTCACACTCCTCACGCCGCGTAGAGGCTGTAGGTGCTAGTGTCGCACCGCCTAGGCCACTGCAGCCACGCGCACGAGCTGGCCCGAGCTTCGGCCTCCGCCTGACCTCGTCGCCGGTGATGCTCCGGCCACTCCCCGGCCAAGCCATCACCACGGCTGGATGCGGGCGAGCACCAGCTGCCCGTAGCTGCTCTCCGCGTAGCAAATGGAGCCCTGTGGGCAAATCCCGCAGCACGCCGCCGCATCTGGCCTCGCTGGTGGTTAAACGCCGGCGGGATTAGCCCCGCTGACCAGGGGTTTGACCCCAGGTTGACTCCCCTGAGTCAATGACAAGTGGGCCCCCCTCTGCTAACTAAATCAAATTAGTCTTAACTAAAAATAATTAGTTTAATTAACTACTGACACGTGGGACCCACCAGTCAGGTTTGACCTGGACGTCCCCGTTGACCACTGACGTCACCCTGACGTAATGCTGACGCAGTAATTAAATTACTGGAATTATTCTTATACAGGAAATTCTAGAAAATAGTCAAAACTTCTAAAAATCATAGAAAATCAACCATAGCTCCAAATGCAAAGATTTATATATGAAAAATGATCTGAAAAATTTAATCTATCCATCTGTAATGGTTTCATGCATGAAAAAACAAGTTTACCTTGCTGTTTAAGAAGAATAAGGAAATGCACTATTAAGGCCATGTTTAATGAGCTAATATTTGAATCTTTGATTCAAATGAGTTCATTCCTTTCTGTTATAGCTTGCATTAGGCCAAGACACATTCATATTGCCATGTCATAGCATGCATCATATTGTTGCATATCGTCATGTGTTGATTGTGTTCCGATGTGTTCTTCGTGGTAGGTTCTGCCTCCGAGGATATTCACGAGTATCCAACTGAAGGGCAGTATCCCACTACCACTCCATCAGGCGAGCAACCATTGATCATTCCGATACAAACCCATGTTCTCGCTTCTGCTCTTGTTTACTGCATTAAGACAACGCGATTCAAACTGCTGTGTGTTACGGTAGTTGAACCCTTATCCTCTGCATGACCTGTCATTGCCACAGTAACTAGATGAAACCCACTAGCATGTGTAGGAGTTGATTGAGCCATGTATGTGATTCCTACCTTGCTATGCCTGCTATGCTTAGAGTTGTGTCAGGTCTGGTTCATCTGGGTGATGGGCTAGAGTGATATGATCATGTAGGTAATAAGAGGGATGTGTGGAACATGTTTTGGTAAAGGTATCGATGAGAGGCCATGTAGGAGTACATGGTGGGTTGTTTCATTGAGGCCGTCCCTAAGAACTAAGATCTGTATGTGTGATTTAAGATTCAGCTACTACCATGCATTGGGATCCTTAATTGACCCTCTCGGCTTCTTAATCACCCTAGTACTCTGTCCAGGAGTTGCAAATAGTTTCTGGTGTTTGTAGGTTATGTGTTGGCGGCCGTGCATAGCGCTGACCCTAGGGGTGGGCTATGTTGCGGTAGATACACCGTGGCACGGTGTACCGAGTCACCCGTTTGGTGTCTCGGGAACCCTGTTCACATCGTTCGGGGCCGTATGTGGAAACCTCGGCCGGACTCCCTGCGGATGGAACCTGGATAGGCGATAAACCTGGACTAGAGACTTAAGTGTTTAGGTAGGCCATGGCCGACACCCTCGGTGGGCTTCCGCTTGAAGGTTGCCGAGTACATGTCGTGTAAGCGGCGGTAAGTGGTGAAAGCGTGTATGAAGAAGTACACCCCTGCAGGGTATAAAACTATTCGAATAGCCGCGTCCGCAGTAAAGGACTACTTGGTTGCCTATACAGTTCATAGACAAGTTAATGGATACTACTAAAAGACTCAAGATAAGTGTGAGTACCGAGGATGGCCCTCTCGTAGGATGACGAGGGAGGATCCTCGATGGAGTATTGTGTTGGTGAGTAGTGGACTCGTGTGCAAAAACTATTTTACTAGTGGAGTTCCGTAGGATAGCTTAGCCAAGATTCAAAGCTGGCTTGCTGCAATAACCCCACCACCTTCTTGAGAATAAGCATGTATAGTAGGTTCTGATGTAAGACTTGCTGAGTACCTTTGTCCTCATGTTTGCTTAATTACTGTTTTCAAACGACACCGCCCCCTCCGATGGGTTCTACGTAGACCTTGACGTCGACGAGTGACTTGCCACCCAGGTGGTGATCTGGGCCATGGAGGGCCCTATGTAGATAGACAGGCTTCGAGAAGCCTTCTTTCTTTCTAGAGTCTGTACTCAGACTAGTTGCTTCCGCATGTGCTTGTATGATTGTATGACTTGAGTGTCGGGTCATGTGACCCCTATCTGTATGAACATGTTATGTATGGCTCTCTGGAGCCTTTAAATAAAGTACTTGAGTTGTAGAGTTTTGTTGTGATGCCATGTTGTATGTACTCATATCGGGCATATTGTGTGTATGATTGAAATGCTTGGTATGAGTGGGATCCGACAATCTAGTTGATTATCCTTAGCAGCCTTTCCTATGGAGAAATGTAGTCTAGTGTTCCTCAAGCCATAGTAGTCCGCTACAGCCCGGTTCACCGGAGTCCTGCTAGCCCAGCACTACTGTTCAGGACACTTGACTGGCCGGCATGTGTTTCACTTTGTTCCTATGTCTGTCCCTTCGGGGAAATGTCACGCGGTGACTTCCGGAGTCCTGCCTAGCCTGCTACAGCCCGGGTTCCCCGGAGTCCTATTAGCCCAGTGCTACAGCCCGGAATCACTCGCTGATGACCGACATGCTCGATGTGATTCATGTATGCCTGTCTCCATAGGTCTGTGCCGCTTTGGGTTCACGACTAGCCATGTCGGCCCGGGTTCTCTGTCATATGGATGCTAGCGACACTATCATATACGTGAGCCAAAAGGCGCAAACGGTCCCGGGCCATGGTAAGGCGACACCCGTGGGATACCGTGCGTGAGGCCGCAAAGTGATATGAGGTATTACCGGCTAGATCGATGTGGCTTGGAATCAGGGTCCTGACACGGCGAGCGACTTCCTCCGCTCGTTCCTCGAGTTCTACCACCTTCAGCCTCATCACATCACGCCCAACACCGTGATGCTCCTGGCCGCCTTCGTCACGATGTGCGAATGATACCTCGGCATTCTCCCCACCATCAAGCTGTGGGGAGCCTTCTTTTACACCAAACTAGGAACCTCCGTCCAGGAGGTGGCTGCCCAGTGTGGTGCTTTTGTTGGGGTCCGCTGGCCATCGCCGCAAAACAACTTCCCGACCATCAAGCTGCCGTAGTCGGTGAAGATGTGGCAGCAATCCTACTTCTACGTGGAGAACATAGACCCGCCTGTCGACTTCCTCAACCTGCCGGCATACGAAGCCGGCCCGCCTGCCGAGCCTCAGGCTAGCTGGGGCTATAAGCCGAAGCCGGTGTCGGCAGATGGCACCGCCACCATCCAACGGCTCCGAGCGCTGATCGACATCGAAGGCCTCAGGGCGTCTAACTTGCTGGTCGCTTACGTCGAGCGCCGGGTTCTTCCGCTCCAACGCCGGCCGCACCTGATCAGCCAGATGAGCAGGCACCGCGATCCATGCCGGCTGAGCACCAAGGAGATGCCAGCTGCTGAAGTCGCAAACTTGGTGAATGAGATCTCCGGCCTCAAGCTGGAGGGGTCTTGGAGTTTCGGCAAGCGGCCATATTCCCGCGCCGACCCACCGCCTGCGGTAAGTTTGCTGATACTCTCTCTCTCTCTCTGATACTTGCCCTAGTCTTGATTTTGATCTTGGTCAGCCGGCCTTCTGTTGTCTAAAATAGATCTATATGTTGGACACGACGGCCGCCCTTGTAGGGGCGGGTGGTGACTACCAGCCGGACCGGGCGGTAAGCGATGTGGACGATCTCGACTTGGGGGCGGCCGCCTTGGAGGACACCGTGACTGGCGGTGTCTATGAAGCCGGTGGCTCCGAAGAAGTCAGCATCGAGCCCTGGCCTGATGACGATGAAGACGAAGAAGAGCCGCACCCCGCGCGAGGCGCTGATAAGTCAGACGCAGGCCCCTCCGGCGAGCCGACTGCCCGAGGCGGCGCGCGCAAGCGTAAGCAAGGCGCCGCCTTGTTCGGCAGTGCGCCGAAGAAGCCCAAGAATCTGAGCACGGCGACCAAATGGAAGGAGGTCGCGGCGAAAGCGGCCAAGTACCAGAAGGTCCCCAAGGCGCCCCCTATGGTGTCGGCGTAAGTTTCTTTCTTTTGTGCTTTCCTTCTCATTGACTATTTCTGAACTTCTTTTGCTTTATGTTCTTGATTTTAGGGCTCCATTCTCTTTCGAGAATTCGACCGCCAGCTCCATCGTGAGGTCGGCGGAGACCTCCATCACCACCCGGTGGATCGATCCGGCCGCCGACCTCCAAGACGCGACGGAGTGGAACGCGCGGGAGGCGCGCGAGGAGTGGGAAGCTACCCGCCGGAAGAATGCGGAAGCTGACAAGGCGGAGGCCGCCGCCCTGAAGAAACTGGCGGAGGCCGAGGCCGCCGACGTGGCGAAGAAGCGTGCTGAAGAGGCCGCGCATCGCCAGTCGGCAGTGTTCGTTGTTCCTCTGAACTCTGCGCCACCACCACCGGAGTTCGTGGCGCAGACTGGGGAAGCCGGCCGCAAGCACCCTATTATGGAAAGGGATGGTGGCGACGTCTCCATGCCGGACGTCCTCGTGCCCCCGCCACCTCCTTCTACGGAGGCTCGAGACAAGCGACCGGTCGACCCACCAGCACCACCAGCCGGGAACGAGATGGTGACGGGCCCGACTCCCGGGGTCCGTACACCCCTACGCCGCCGGCTCGTGAAGGCGGCATCGGCGCCGCGCCCGCTGGAGGCCGGCACCACAAACTCCTTGATTCCGGACACCGAGGCGACCAGCGCCGCACCCGCTGTGTGGGTGCGGGGAGGCGAAACGGGCCCTCTGAACCAGGCGATTCTGGACGTTCAAGCAAAACTCCGCACCGAGGCCGACGCTCTCAAGCTCTGCAACAAGACTTTCCTGGAGTTTCCAGCGGCCATCTGGGTACACTTCTTGCTTCTTTGCTCTTGATTCTTGTACTTCTTCATGGGGGCACGCTGGCGCACCCACTGGGTGTAGTCCTCGAGTTTCGGGCCGGCTGCTGAGCAGGCGGCTCGGAACTCTAATTGGCGAGCTCCGAGTACTAAATATCGTTGCTTGCAGGATTATCATAACCTCCGTGCGGCCGCCTTCAACTCCAAGGTCCTGGAGTCGGATCAACGTGCTGCCGACTTGTCGGAGAGCTGGAGTAAGTCTCCTTCTTTCTCTGCGGGGGCGCGCTGGCGCACCCGCGGGCTGTAATCCCCGAGATTCGGGCCGACTGCTGAGCAGTCGGGCCGGATCTTCCTGGCGACTTCATCTTTCTTTGCTGAATGTTGTCGTCTCTTTCTCTTTTCACTTTTTGCAGAAGCCAACGTTGTTCTTCAACGACAACTGGGCGAAGCCAATGCCGCGCTTTGAGCCAAGGAGGTGGACTGCGGCAAGCTGGCGGAGGAGCGCGACCGTCTTATCACGCAGCTGGCGGAACAGAAGGAGCTCCTCAAGAAAGCCCAGGAGGAGGCGGAGGCTGGGGAGACCATTCTCCTTGCTGAATTTGCGGTCGAGCGCTGTGCCTGGACCGATAAGGAAATGGAGCTGACTTCTGTCTTTCACGTGATCGAGGACATAGTCGATGGTAAGCTTCCCTCTTTTTCCTTCTTTGAACTACCGGCTTGTTGGTTGAGCCAGCTTCTCGTTTTTAACTTTGGATTTTGCTTTCTATTTGGCAGACTTCTTCCCTGGCCACTCGGACGCCACCAACCAGGCCATCGAAGCTGATCACGAAGGACGGAGGGCGGACGATGTGCATATCGCAGCCAACGCCCGCGGACCCTTAGCGAGCAGATCCTGAGCATCGAGGCCCGTCATCGGCCGGCACACCGGATGTTGCGCCAGCTTCAGCATCTCGGCGCCCAGGCGGTTGCCGCCCTGTTGCCTGACATGCCGGCTCCGTGCACTCCCAGTCGGACTGCCGACTGGCTGGAGGTGGCGGCCGGATATCTTAAGGCCTGGAAGGGCTCCTCGGCCCGGGCTGGAGCGCGCCGAGCCTTGGAGTTTGTCAAGGCGTGGTATCCTGGGCTAAGTCTAGCCCAGCTAGCCACGTTCCGCCTGGAGGCTCATGAGGAGTTGGCAGGTATGGAAGATGAACTCGTCAAGCGCGCGGCGTCGATCGCCGAGTACACCAACACCGGCATCTTCGTCCCGGAGTGGGTTGAGGACGGCACCGAGGCACCGCTGGAATGGTTCGGGCTGAACCCGGAAGACGGCGAGGACTCGGCGGAGGTGATTGACTCCAGCGGCGAGGAAGAGGGCGAATCAGAGGAGGAAGGCGAAGAAGAGGCACCAGAGGTCGGAGCGGGCCGCCAGCCCCAGCCCGACCGTGCTTCAAGCTACGAGCCGCGCCCAACCGAGCCGACTGTCGCCAGGTGCGACCAGGCGGAGACTAACCAGCCGACCGCTCCACCAACTGGCGCCGTTGATTCCTCCGCTCCACCAAACCCTTCTGCCACTTCCTAGGCCGCTATTTTATCTTTGTTTCGCATGTCTATCAATCTTGATAAACTTGTTAATTTTGCACAATTCCACCTGCGGGGTGTATCTTAAACTTGTGTTTTGAAGATCGGCCAAGGGCCTTTGTTATGTAAATATTATTCCGAGTTCTGTCTTTTCTTGCTTGCTGCTCTTTGGCTTTTTCCTTTGACGCCTTCCCTTGGTTGTCGTCTTGCCAGCTGAACAGCCATTCTACGGACTGTGGCTAGGTCAAGTACTTAGCTACTTCTGAGAAGGCAAGTACTTAGCCGTTTTAGAACATTCTAGCAAGTTAAGTAGAAGTCGGCAGGCCGGCTGCTCAACAGTTGATACGTCTCCAACGTATCTATAATATTTGATTGCTCCATGCTATATTATCTACTGTTTTGGATGTTTATGGGCTTTATTATACACTTTTATATCATTTTTTGGGACTAACCTATTAACCCAGAGCCCAGTGCCAGTTTCTGTTTTTACCTTGTTTTAGAATAATGCAGAAAAGGAAAACCAAACGGAGTCCAATTGACCTGAAACTTCACGGAACTTATTTTTGGATCAGAAGAAGCCCAGAAGACTTGGAGTGCACGTCAGGGGATCTACGAGGAAGCCGCGAGGCAGGGGGCGCGCCCACCCACCCTGGGCGCGCCCTCCACCCTCGTGGGCCCCTCGTGGCCCCCCTGATGTATTTCTTCTGCCTATATATCTCCATATACCCTAAAAACATCCGGGAGCACAATAGATCGGGAGTTCCGCCGCCAGAAGCCTCCGTAGCCACCGAAAACCAATCTAGACCGGTTCCGGCACCCTGCCGGAGGGGGCAATCCCTCTCCGGTGGCCATCTTCATCATCTCGGTGCTATCCATGACGAGGAGGGAGTAGTTCTCCCTCGGGGCTGAGGGTATGTACCAGTAGCTACGTGTTTGATCTCTCTCTCTCTCTCGTGTTCTTGAGGTGATACGATCTTGATGTATCGCGAGCTTTGCTATTATATTTGGATCCTATGATGTTTTCTCCCCCCTCTACTCTCTTGTAATGGATTGAGTTTCCCCATTGAACTTATCTTATCGGATTGAGTCTTTAAAGATTTGAGAACACTTGATGTATGTCTTGTCGTGCGTATCTGTGGTGACAATGGGATACCACGTGATTCACTTGATGTATGTTTTGGTGATCAACTTGCGGGTTCCGCCCATGAACCTATGCATAGGGGTTGGCACACGTTTTCGTCATGATTCTCCGGTAGAAACTTTGGGGCACTCTTTGAGGTTCTATGTGTTGGTTGAATAGATTAATCTGAGATTGTGTGATGCATATCATATAATCATACCCACGGATACTTGAGGTGACATTGGAGTATCTAGGTGACATTAGTATTTTGGTTGATTTGTGTCTTAAGGTGTTATTCTAGTATGAACTCTAGGGCTGTTTGTGACACCTATAGGAATAGCCCAACGGATTGATTGGAAAGAATAACTTTGAGGTGGTTTCGTACCCTACCATAATCTCTTCGTTCGTTCTCCGCTATTAGTGACTTTGGAGTGACTCTTTGTTGCATGTTGAGGGATAGTTATGTGATCCAATTATGTTATTATTGTTGAGAGGACTTGCACTAGTGAAAGTATGAACCCTAGGCCTTGTTTCCTATCATTGCAATACCGTTTACGCTCACTTTTACCATTAGTTACCCTTGCTGTTTTTATAATTTCAGATTACAAAAACCTTTATCTACCATCCATATTGCACTTGTATCACCATCTCTTCGCCGAACTAGTGCACCTATACAATTTAACATTGTATTGGGTGTGTTGGGGACACAAGAGACTGTTTGTTATTTGGTTGTAGGGTTGCTTGAGAGAGACCATCTTCATCCTACGCCTCCTACGGATTGATAAACCTTAGGTCATCCACTTGAGGGAAATTTGCTACTGTCCTACAAACCTCTGCACTTGGAGGCCCAACAACGTCTACAAGAATAAGGTTGTGTAGTAGACATCAAGCTCTTTTCTGGCGTCGTTGCTGGGGAGGTTAGCGCTTGAAGGTATATCTTTAGATCTTGCAATCGAATCTTTTTGTTTCTTATTCTAGCACTAGTTTAGTTTATAAAAGAAAACTAAAAAATGGAATTGAGTTTACCTCATATGCTTCATCTATTTAATATCTTTCGTGAGTATGATGGAAAGGAAAATTGTGCTCAAATACTAGAAGAAGAATTACATAGAATGCTTGGCATAAAATATGTGAATGATGAGCATGATTGCAATGTTGTTAGTACGAATTCTTTGAATAACCATGATACTAATGATGATTGCACTAGTTATGATGAAAATGTATCCTATAAGCATGTCAATTTTTGTGGAGTGCATTAGGTTTGTAAGTACACACCAAATAGGGAAGATAGATATTGCAAGAGGCATAAGTACTTAGAAACTAAATTGTTGCAAGAAAGGCTAGATGATTGTGCTGAAAATTTAAATTTTCTTGGCCGTACTTGTGGACTTTGTAATGAACAGGGTCATTTAGCTATCCGATGCAAATTGTTTCATGATCTAATCGTGTCCAAATATTGTGATGAATTTATTTCCCTTGCACATTATAATGAACTTAGTTTGCTTATGGGCTACGAGGAAATGAAACGTATAACTAACTATCTTCCAGAATTTTCCCATTATAAACTTCTTGGCTTTGATCTAGAGGAAATTTATATGTATTGTGCGGTGAATTGCATTGAAAATCCTTATGTTGCCAATTACATAAATAAAATAAAACAAATAGAGGATGAAGAGAATACTAACGAAAGGGAAGAGACTTCCCAATACCCTCTTATTATTTCTTATGATGAATCAGGTAACGAGGAGGAGCCTCCTATTCAACCAATCTCATTAATAAGGAGCTCCAAAAAGAGGATTGAACCCACACATGATGTGGTGAAGAAGAAGAAAAGAAAAAGGAAGAGAGGTAAAAAGATATCTCTCCCAAATAGTGCGCTCCTATTACTATTGTGCTTCATGAAAATATAATTGTGGAAGATAATGATACCTCTTATGATCTTGAAAATCTTTTTGGCACTTGCTTGGAAGAATATGATAATTGCTATACTATTGGTGCTATCCATACTATTAATGATGAGAGTGATTATGCTACGAAAAGGCCCAAGCTTGCGGATGCTATGTTTGATGAAGATGATGTTTTTGAGAATATATTTGCTGCAATTAATGTTTGTCCCAAGCTTGGGGATGCTATGTTTAATGAAGATGATATTTTTAGTCTCCCAAGTTTTGATATGCAAATTTATAATGATAATAACATGCCTCCTACTTATGATAATTATTGTGATGATACATATGCTATAAAAAGTAGCGAGGATTATATTTACAAAACTTGTCATGATTATGGTTACCCCTTTTCTGAACATTACTCTTTTAATGTGGAAACAATTTATAGTATCCAAGTCTCTTATGATACTCCCACTATCCCGAATGAGAAGAATTTTGCTTATGTGGAGAGTAATAAAATTTCTATGCTTGTAGATCATTAAAAGAATGCTTTATGTGCTGGTTATATTGTTGAATTCATTCATGATGCTACTGACAATTATTATGAGGGAGGAACATATGCTTGTAGGAATTACAATAATATCAAGTTTCCTCTCTATGTGCTTAAAGTTTTGAAGTTATGCTTGTTTTACCCTCCTATGCTAGTTGATTATTGTTCCCACAAGTTATTTGCTCACAAAATACCTATGCATAGGAAGTGGGTTAGACTTAAATGTGCTATTCATATTCTTCATGATGCTCTCTTTATGTTACAATTCTTATCTTTTATGTGAGCATCATTGAAATCATCATGCTAAGATAGGGGCGTTAAACGATAGCGCTTGTTGGGAGGCAAACCAATCATGTTCTTGTTCTTTACTTTTTGTTACTGTTTAGTAATAAATAATTCATATAGACTCTGTTTAGATGTGGTTTTATGCTTTTAATTAGTGTTTGTGCCAAGTAGAACCTTCGGGAAGACTTGGGGAAAGTCTTGTTGATCATGCTGTCAAAAAAAGAAACTTTAGCGCTCACGAGAATTGCTGCCATTTTTTATTGGAGAGTTATATTTAGTTAATTATTTTTGCAGATGATTAATAGATAAATTCCTCACGTCCAGCAATTTATTTTAGAATTTTTGGGGTTCCAGAAGTTTGCGTTAGTTAAAGATTACTACAGACTGTTCTGTTTTTGACAGATTCTGTTTTTCGTGTGTTGTTTGCTTATTTTGGTGAATCTATGGCTAGTAAAATAGTTTATAAACCATAGAGAAGTTGGAATACAGTAGGTTTAACACCAATATAAATAAATAATGAGTTCATTACAGTAACTTGAAGTGGTCTTTTGTTTTCTTTCGCTAACGGAGCTTACGAGTTTTCTGTTAAGTTTTGTGTTGTTAAGTTTTCAAGTTTTGGGTAAGGATTCGATGGACTATGGAATAAGGAGTGGCAAGAGCCTAAGCTTGGGGATTCCCAAGGCACCCCAAGGTAATATTAAAGGACAACCAAAAGCCTAAGCTTGGGGATGCCCCGGAAGGCATCCCCTCTTTCGTCTTCGTTCATCGGTAACTTTACTTGGAGCTATATTTTTATTCGCCACATGATATGTGTTTTTCTTGGAGCGTCATTTTATTTTATTTATTTTTCCTTGCTGTTTGAATAAAATACCAAGATCTGAAATTATTAAATGTTAGAGAGTCTTCACATAGTTGCATAATTATTCGACTACTCATTGATCTTCACTTATATCTTTCGGAGTAGTTTGCCATTTGCTCTAGTGCTTCACTTATATCCTTTTAGAGCACGGTGGTGGTTTTATTTTGTAGAAATAAATGAACTCTCATGCTTCACTTAGATTATTTTGAAAGTCTTAAACAGCATGGTAATGTTCTTAATCCTAATATGCTAGGTATTCCAGAATAGTAAAAACTTTCTTATGAGTGTGTTGAATACTAAGAGAAATTTGATACTTGGTGATTGTTTTGAGATATGAAGGTAATAATATCAAAGTCATTCTAGTTGAGTAGTTGTGAATTTGAGAAGTGCTTGTGTTGAAGTTTGCAAGTCCCATAGCATGCACGTTTGGTAAAGTTATGTAACAAATTTGCAACATGAGGTGTTATTTGATTGTCTTCCTTATGAGTGGCGGTCGGGGACGAGCGATGGTCTTTTCCTACCAATCTATCACCCTAGGAGCATGCGCATAGTACCGAGGTTTTTGATGACTTGTAGATTTTTGCAATAAGTATGTGAGTTCTTTATGATTAATGTTGAGTCCATGGATTATATGCACGCTCGCCCTTCCATCCTTGCTAGCCTCTTCGGTACCGTGCATTGCCCTTTCTCACATTGAGAGTTGGCGCAAACTTCATATAGAACTTGGCTTGTATATTCCAACAATGGGCCTCCTCAATTGCCCTAGGTCTTCATGAGCAAGCAAGTTGGATGCACACCCACTTAGTTTCTTTTGTTGAGCTTTCATACATTTATAGCTCTAGTGCATCCGTTGCATGGCAATCCCTACTCCTTGCATTAACATCAATCGGTGGGCATCTCCATAGCCCATTGATTAGCCTCGTTGATGTGAGACTTTCTCCTTTTTTGTCTTCTCCACATAACCCCTCTCATTATATTCTATTCCACCCATAGTGCTATGTCCATGGCTCGCGCTCATATATTGCGTGAAAGTTTATAGGTTTGAGATTACTAAAGTATGAAACAATTGCTTGGCTTGTCATCGGGGTTGTGCATGATGAGAGCATTCTTGTGTGATGAAAATGGAGCATGACTAAACTATATGATTTTGTAGGGATGAACTTTCTTTGGCCATGTTATTTTGAGAGGACATAATTGCTTAGTTAGTATGCTTGAAGTATTATTATTTTTATGTCAATATGAACTTTTGTCTTGAATCTTTCGGATCTGAATATTCATGCCACAATTAAGAAGAATTACATTGAAATTATGCCAAGTAGCACTCCGCATCAAAAATTCTGTTTTTATCATTTACCTACTCAAGGACGAGCAGGAATTAAGCTTGGGGATGTTGGTACGTCTCCAACGTATGTATAATTTTTGATTACTCCATGCTATATTATCTACTGTTTTGGATGTTTATGGGCTTTATTATACACTTTTAAATCATTTTTTGGGACTAACCTATTAACCCATAGCCCAGTGCGAGTTTCTGTTTTTACCTTGTTTTAGAATATCACAGAAAAGGAAAAGCAAACGGAGTCCAATTGACCTGAAACTTCATGGAAATTATTTTTGGATCAGAAGAAGCCCAGGAGACTTGGAGTGCACGTCAGGGGATCTACGAGGAAGCCACGAGGCAGGGGGCGCGCCCACCCACCCTGGGGGCGCCCTCCGCCCTCGTGGGCCCCTCGTGTCCCCCTGATGTATTTCTTCCGCCTATATATCTCCATATACCCTAAAAACATCCGGGAGCACAATAGATTGGGAGTTCCGCCGCCAGAAGCCTCCGTAGCCACCGAAAACCAATCTAGACCCGTTCCGGCACCCTGCCGGAGGGGGCAATCCCTCTCCGGTGTCCATCTTCATCATCCCGGTGCTCTCCATGACGAGGGAGTAGTTCTCCCTCGGGGCTGAGGGTATGTACCAGTAGCTATGTGTTTGATCTCTCTCTCTCTCTCTCTCTCTCTCGTGTTCTTGAGGTGATATGACCTTCATGTATCACGAGCTTTGCTATTATATTTGGATCCTATGATGTTTTCTCCCCCCTCTACTCTCTTGTAATGGATTGAGTTTCCCCTTTGAAGTTATCTTATCGGATTGAGTCTTTAGATTTGGGAACACTTGATGTAGGTCTTGCCGTGCGTATCTGTGGTGACAATGGGATACCACGTGATTCACTTGATGTATGTTTTGGTGATCAACTTGCGGGTTCCGCCCATGAACCTATGCATAGGGGTTGGCACACGTTTTCGTCGTGATTCTCCGGTAGAAACTTTGGGGCACTCTTTGAGGTTCTATGTGTTGGTTGAATAGATGAATCTGAGATTGTGTGACGCATATCGTATAATCATACCCACGGATACTTGAGGTGACATTGGAGTATCTAGGTGACATTAGGGTTTTGGTTGATTTGTGTCTTAAGGTGTTATTCTAGTATGAACTCTAGGGCTGTTTGTGACACCTATAGGAATAGCCCAACGGATTGATTGGAAAGAATAACTTTGAGGTGGTTTCGTACCCTACCATAATCTCTTCGTTCGTTCTCCTCTATTAGTGACTTTGGAGTGACTCTTTGTTGCATGTTGAGGGATAGTTGTGTGATCCAATTATGTTATTATTGTTGAGAGGACTTGCACTGGTGAAAGTATGAACCCTAGGCCTTGTTTCCTATCATTGCAATACCGTTTACGCTCACTTTTACCATTAGTTACCTTGCTGTTTTTATAATTTCAGATTACAAAAACCTTTATCTACCATCCATATTGCACTTGTATCACCATCTCTTCGCCGAACTAGTGCACCTATACAATTTAACATTGTATTGGGTGTGTTGGGGACACAAGAGACTCTTTGTTATTTGGTTGCAGGGTTGCTTGAGAGAGACCATCTTCATCCTACGCCTCCTACGGATTTATAAACCTTAGGTCATCCACTTGAGGGAAATTTGCTACTATCCTACAAACCTCTGCACTTGGAGGCCCAACAACGTCTACAAGAAGAAGGTTGTGTAGTAGACATCAACAGTCGGTCATAGGAGGCGGGGAACCGACTCGAACTATGAGTGTGCTTTGTGTCCTTAGTCATTTTTCATGTGGACACCCTTTCTGCCTTACTCCTGCCCACCAGACAGTCGCTCTGCGAGCTATGGCTTTTGGCAGGAGGCGGCTCAAGTGCCAACACATTACTTGTCCGGCTGCAGGAAGCACTTCATAGTACAAGACGACGAGTCCACGGGCCGACTAGTCGGACCCGACGCCAATCGGTATAAAGAAAATGACATACTTATAGGCATGATTCTTATCATATAGATAAAAGAGGGCAGTCCCCGAGCTCTTCTCGGGGGGCCTGGAGTCTTCGTACTTTAATACAAAAGGTAGCATGGTACATACTGCATCAACTGTAAAATCTTCGAAGGAGATTTGCATTCCATGCTCGCTCCGTCTCCTTGTCGGAGTCGGCCCTCTTGCATGCTCGAGGCTTCTGAGCATCGATCAGGTAGTAGGAGTCGTTGCCCAACACCTTGCTGATGATGAAGGGGCCTTCCCAAGGCGCCGAGAGCTTGTGCTGGCCAGCTGTTCGCTGGATCAGCCGGAGCACAAGGTCTCCTTCTTGGAAAGATCTTGGATTGACCTTCCAGTTGTAGTACCAGCATAGGCTCTGCTGGTAGATGCTTGACTGGCTGAGTGCCAGCAGCCGGCCCTTTTCCAGCAGATCGACATCGTCTTGATGTGCTTCTTCTGCCTCCTTTTCGGTGTACATGGTGACTCGAGGGGAGTCGAATTCTATGTCCGTTGGGATGACGGCCTCGGCACCGTAGATGAGGAAGAAAGGCGTGAAGCCAGTTGACTTGTTCGGAGTTGTGTGCGGACTCCAGAGGACGGTCGACAGCTCGTCGAGCCAGCAGCCGGCCGACCGCTCCAAAGGCTCGACCAGTCGGGGCTTGATGCCGAACAAAATAAGGCCGTTTGCTCGCTCCACCTGGCCATTTGACTACGGGTGAGCAACGGGCGCTACGTCCAGTCAGATGCCCTGCGTCGCGCAGAAACGGGCCAAGGTACCCTTGGTGAAATTTGTGTCGTTGTCGGTGATGATGCTGTGTGGTATGCCGTACCGAACGGTGCTGTCGGAGATGAAAGTCACAGCAGTCGGACCATTCAACTTCTTGATTGGTTTTGCTTCTATCCACTTGGTGAACTTGTCCACCACGACAAGCAGATGAGTCAGGCCACCTCTTGCCGTCTTGAATGGTCCCACCATATCCAGGCCCCAGACGGCAAAGGGCCAGGCTATGGGAATAGTCTTGAGTGCAGAAGCTGGCTGATGAGGCTTTGAACGAAACTTCTAGCACCCTTTGCATTTTTGGACCAAGCTCTTGGTGTCTTCCAGGGCAGTTGGCCAGAAAAAACCATGGCGGAAAGCCTTGGCGACAAGCGCTCTTGAAGCCGCATGGTGGCCACATTCGCCTTGGTGGATGTCTTTGAGGATTGCTTGGCCTTGCTCCAGCTCGACACAGCGCTGGTAGACACCGGTGACACTGCGCCTCATGAGCTCTCTGTTGACTATGGTGTATGCTGCCGCCCGTCGTTGCACTTGCCTGGCCGAGATCTCATCAGTCGGCAACTCCTTGTTTACCAGAAAGTTGAGGGTGGGCTGGGCCCATGAAGGTGATGTGATTTCTTGAACTGTTAGGACTGCAACTGGGACGAGGGTGGTTGGGCCGGGAGGCTCCGGGTTGGAGTCGGCCATCGCCGCCGCTTGCTGGGTCGATAAAGTCTCCGGGCCGACTGCTGCAGACCCCGGGCCGGGCTCTGAAGTCCCCGGGCTGGCCGCTACAGTCCTCGGGCCGAGATCCGAAATCCCTGGGCCGGGTGCGACTGCCGCAGTCCCCGAGGCGCCTGCCAGAATTTCCGTGCTGACTGCTGGAGCTCTTGAGCCGGATCTGACTGCTTCGGGAGGAGCCGGCACGAAGATGGAATCCGACTCTAGCGATGGCTTGACAGACGGCTTGAGGAGGCGTTGTAGGGCGACGCCGGTTGGTACTGCTTGACGGGTGGAGCTGATTCGCGCCAAGGCGTCTGCTTGCTCATTGTCGTTCTTGGCACATGGAGGAACTCGCACCCATCGAAATATCCACTGAGCTGTTGTACAAGGAAACGATAGTTCGCCATGTTTGCATCCTTGGCGTCCCAGTCGCCTAACGACTGCTGGACCACCAAGTCAGAGTCACCATAGCATAGGATCCGGCGAATGCCGAGTTCTTTGGCAAGCCGGAGCCCGTGAATGAGTGCCTCGTATTCAGCGACGTTGTTGGAAGTAGCAAAATGGATTTGCAGCACATATCTGAGCTTGTCACCCTTAGGATAGGTGAGGACGATGCTGGCTCCCAAACCGGTGCACATCTTGGAACCATCAAAGTGCATCCGCCAATGGGTGGAGTTTGGCGCCGGTGGCAGGTACTGGGTCTCGGCCCAGTCGACGAGGAAGTCGGCCAACGCCTGTGACTTGATGGCGGTGCGAGGCTGGTAGTAGATGGTGTAGGGGGACAAATCTATGGCCCATTTGGCCACTCGGCCAGAGGCATCTCGGCTTCCAATGATCTTGGCGAGCGGGGCAGTGCAGATAACAGTGATTGGGTGCTCTTGAAAGTACGGCTTCAATTTTTTGGCGGCAAAATGCACGCCTTAGCACATCTTCTGATAGTGGGGGTAGTTTTGCTTGGAGGTTGACAGTACTTCACTCAAGTAGTACACCGGCCTCTGGACTGGTAGTGCCTTGCCTTCCTCCTTGTGTTCTACCACTATGACTGAGCTGACCACCCGGCTGGTGGCGGTGATGTAGAGGAGCATGGGCTCCTTAGGAGTCGGAGCCACCAGGACAGGTGGAGTGGTCAACATCTTCTTGAGCTAGAGAAATGCTTCATCCGCCTTGTCGTTCCACTCGAAAAAAGTGGTCTTCTTCATGAGCTGGTATAGGGGGAGAGCCTTCTCTCCCAGCCGACTGATGAAACGGCTGATGGATGCCAAGCAGCCGGTGAACTTTTGTACGTCGAGCAGTCAGGTGGGCACTTCCATCCTCTCGATAGCCATGATCTTCATAGGGTTGCGCTCTATGCCGCGTTCCGAGACCAGGAAGCCAAGGAGCTGGCCGGCAGTCACTCCGAAGACGCATTTCTCCGGGTTGAGCTTGATCTGAAATCGGCGTAGGTTCTCAAAGATCTCCTTGAGGTCTTCTAGCAGCGTTCCGCACTTCTCCGTCTTCACCACGACATCGTCCATGTAAACGTGGGCATTTCTGTCGAGTTGCTTGAGGAGACACTTTTGCATACAACGTTGAAACATGGCGCTGGCATTCCTCAAGCCGAATGTCATGGTTAAGTAGCAGAAGGCTCCAAATGGCGTGATGAAGGCGGTCTTCAGTCGGTCGGTCGGGTTCAGCTTGATCTGGTGATACCCTGAGTATGCATCCAAGAAACTCAACAGCTCGCATCCGGCTGTGGAGACTATCACTTGGTCAATTCTTGGCAAAGCGAACGGGTCTTTGGGGCAGGCTTTGTTGAGGCTGGTGTAATCAATACACATGCGCCATTGCTTGTTTTTCTTCAGCACAAGGACTGGGTTGGCCAGCCACTCTGGGAAGAATACTTCCATGATGAAGCCGGCTGCTAGCAGCCGGGTTATCTCTTCTCTGACGTCTCTTCTCTTCTCTTATGACAGGCGGCGCAAGGGCTTCCTGACTGGCTTGGCATCAGATCGGACATGTAACTTGTGCTCGGCAAAATCCGTCGAAACACCCGGCATATCTTTTGGTGACCATGCAAAGATGTCCCGATTCTCACGGAGGAAATCGACGAGCTCGCCTTCCTATTTGTTGTCGAGGTTTGCACCTACGATAGCGTACCTCTTTGGGTGCTCCGGGTCCAAGGGAATCTTCTTTGTCTCCTTGGCCGGCTTGAATGAGCCCTCGGCTTCCGACTGCTTGGGGTGGGATAACATCTCCGGCTGCTTGCCTGCCATCGCCACAACTCGGTCAAGAAGCTGCCTCTTGGCTGCGATCATGCGAGACTCGGCCAGCCGACTTCTTTCAGCCTCACAAGCGGACGACTTCTTGTAGTCCCTGGTTACGGTCAGAATTCCCTTAGAACTCGGCATCTTCATCTTGAGGTAAGCGTAATGGGGGACCGCCATGAACTTGGCCAGTGCAGGTCGGCCAAGTAGCGCATGGTATGGGCTCTTGAGGTCCACCACTTCAAACCAGACTGGCTCTCGTCGGAAGTGATCCTTGTCCCCAAAGAGGACGTCTATCTGGATCTTGCCGATTGGTGAGAAGGAAAGGCCAGGAACTATGCCATGGAATACCGTCCGGCTGAGCTGAAGTTGCCTTTGTCTGATTCCTAACTTCTCCATGGTATCTTTGTACAGAATGTTGATGCTGCTGCCGCCATCTATCAGAACTCGGGAAAACCGAGTAGCTCGATTATCAGTGGCAAAGGTGGCATCCAGAACCAGGGCGTAGGAACAAGGATTGGGCATCACATCCGGGTGGTCGGCTCTGCTCCAGTTGATGGGCTTCTCGGACCAATGCATGAACTCGAGGGTCTCTGATGTTACTGCATTCACTTCTTGTTGTCGTTGTTGTCTGATGTGCTTATCGTTGGCCATGCTGGTGAACACGACATAAGCTCCGTGCTCTTCAGGGTACTCGTCTTGTACGGCTCTAACTGGTGGAACGGCCGGCTGCTGAGGGGGAGGGCCGGCTGCTGCCCAGCAGGCGGAAGGCCGTCTCCCTTGGCGATCCTGGTGAGCCAATGGCACTTCCGAGTGGTATGGTTGGACGGCTTCGCACCACTATGGAATTTGCATGGTGCATCAAGAGTCTGCTCATATGAGAAGGTCGGCAGCCAATTGGACTTGCCGCCCTTCGGGCGTTTGGACGGAGGCTGCCCATCCGGCTGCTGGTCTTCGACTGCTGCCACCTGTCGGCTTATGGAAGCCGGCTGTATGGCTTTGCGCTTTTTGTCACTCTGTTGCTGGCGCCGGCTGGTGTCTCTAGCCGGGGTTCGAGGAGCCTGAGGGGCTACTTTGCCAGACGCATCAACTTGAATTTCTGCCTTCATGGATGAGTTGGTCGTGGCATATTTATCTGCTATGATCAGCAGCTCGTCGAGGGTCGCCGGCTCGTTGCAAAGGAGTCGGTGCTTGAGGAGGGTGCCCTCCCGGCACCCAGCGGTGATGTACTCGATGGCCTGCACCTCGTGCACGCCTTCGCAAGAGTTGCGGAGCTCGGCCCAGCGCGTGAGGTAGTCGCGAGTCGACTCATTGGGGCCTTGCACGCACAAGGAGAGCTGGCGAGGCTTAGGCGGCCGCTTGTACGTGCTGGTGAAGTTGCGGATGAAGGCTTCTGTAAAGTCAACCCAACCGTTGATGCTGCGGGGCTTCAGACTGTTCAGCCATGTCCGGGTTGCGCCCTGGAGCATGAGCGGGACATACTTCATGGCTACGTGCTTGTTGCCGTTGGCTATGCTGACGGCTGTGGAGTAGTCGACCAGCCAGTCCTCCGGCTTCACGGATCTGGTGTATTTGGGCGTGTCTCTTGGGAGCATGAACCCTTTGGGGAAGGGCTCGTCTCGAACGCGGGGGCTGAAACAGGGCGGGCCCAATTCATCTTCCTCTTCTAGCGCTAGGGACCGGTGGAGACGGTCGATCCGGTGGTGGGCATCGTTCCCTCCGACTCCCTCTCGACGGCCAAGGCGGTCGCCGAGTGTCGGGTGCTCAACAGGTGGCGGGGTGACACGCCTTTCCCTTCGAGGGGGAGGAGGCGGACAGTTATCCCGTCGTTCCACTCCTCTTCAGCGGCCGTCTTGGTCGCGCTCAATGGTGATGCGAGTCCGGCTACGGGTAGCAGCCGGCTCCTTGTCTCTTCTCACGCGGACGTCACGAGTCGGCATCCGAGATGTCGCGCCTTGGTCTCGTTGGAGAGGCGGATCGTCATTTTGCCGGTGTGGCGCCTCAGTGCGGCAACCGGCCTCGTGCTGCTCAGCAGCCGCATTGAGGAGCCGCTGGACGCGCTCCGCCATCTCGCGACGCTCTTCACCCTCAAACTTGTCTAGTTCTTCTGCTGCCGCCTGGGCAGCTCAGATATTTTCCACAGGCGTGGCGTAGACGGGGCGATCCGCCCCAAGCAGGCTGGCGATGGCCACATCACGCTGCTAGACCGTGCCAAGGCGGCTGGGCCCAGCGGGAGCCGGCGTGCCACCCACGGCGCGGTCCATCTCGTGCCGGTAGGCTTCCGACAGGCATCTCATGCTAGCCAGCTTCTTGGTGCCCTCGACGAGCTGGAGGCGGCGTGCGTCCAGCATCTCGCCGTCGGCGTCTTCTGGGATGGGCGTCGTCAGGTCTTGTAGTGTCGTGTTGAGCGGGTCGTGAGCATCTCCGCCAGAGTGCTCACTGTGGCCGATGACAAGCACCTCCGTGACGGCGCTTTCGCCGCTCTCCTCGCGAGGAGGCGGCTCATCATAGACCACCACGTTGGTGGGGAATGCGTCAAGCGACGCAGTGTCAGAGTCGACAAGCATCGGGTCGGTGGAGCCAACGGATTCCAAATCCGCAGCGGGCTCGCTGGCGACGTGGAGCTGATCGAGAAGGCTGACGAGGTGGCTCTCAAGGCCGTCATCGCCTGCATCGGACGCTGGCTCGTTAGAGAGGCGGACCTCGCCAACAAGGTCGGCGAGGCAGCTTGCTGCACAGGCGAGCTCCGCATCGCGCAGCGCGTCGGCACAGACTCCGTCTGGCATACCGGGCTGGCTATGCTCGCCAGGGAGAAAAAGGGTTCCTGTCCAGAACAGGTCTCCGGACGACGGTGCACCTCGCTCCACGGTGGGCGCCAAATGTCGGGGGTTGGGTGAGACATATGCCAATGGATGGCTTATCATGGTGGGAGCGAGTAGAACGTCGCCGGTGCTCGGAAGCGGGATGAGGCGTAGACACGTACGCCGGCTGATACGTCTCCAACGTATCTATAATTTTTGATTGCTCCATGCTATATTATCTACTGTTTTGGTCAATATTGGGCTTTATTATCCACTTTTATATTATTTTGGGGACTAACCTATTAACCGGAGGCCCAACCCAGATTTGTTGTTTTATGCCTATTTGAGTGTTTTGAAGAAAAGGAATATCAAACGGAGTCGAAACGGAACGAAATCAACTGGAGAAGTTATTTTTGGAAGGAAACACACCTGATGGACTTGGACCCCACGTCAGAAGATACGGGAGCTGCCCACGAGGGTGGGGGCGCGCCCACCCCCCTATGGCGTGCCCCCTGCCGTGTGGGGCCCCCATGGCTCCCCTAACGTGCTTCTTCTGCCTATATAACTCCATATACCCTAAAACTTCTAGAACACAGATTAGATCAGGAGTTCCGCCGCCAGAAGCCTCCGTAGCCACCAAAAACCAATCTAGACCCGTTCCGGCACCCTGCCGGAGGGGGCAATCCCTCTCCGTTGGCCATCTTCATCATCCCGGTGCTCTCCATGACGAGGAGGGAGTAGTTCTCCCTCGGGGCTGAGGGTATGTACCAGTAGCTATGTGTTTGATCTCTCTTTCTCGTCTTCTTGAGATGATACGATCTTGATGTATCGCGAGCTTTGCTATTATATTTGGATCCTATGATGTTTCTTCCCCCCTCTACTCTCTTGTAATGAATTTAGTTTCCCCTTTGAAGTTATCTTATCGGATTGAGTCTTTATAGATTTGAGAACACTTGATGTATGTCTTGTCGTGGATATCTATGGTGACAATGGGATATCACGTGATTCACTTGATGTATGTTTTGGTGATCAACTTGCGGGTTCCGCCCATGAACCTATGCATAGGGGTTGGCACACGTTTTCGTTGTGATTCTCTGGTAGGAACTTTGGGGCACTCTTTGAGGTTCTATGTGTTGGTTGAATAGATGAATCTGAGATTGTGTGATGCATATCATATAATCATGCCCACGGATACTTGAGGTGACGTTGGAGTATCTAGGTGACATTAGGGTTTTGGTTGATTTGTATCTTAAGGTGATATTCTAGTACGAACTCTAGGGCTATTTGTGACACTTATAGGAATAGCCCAACGGATTGATTGGAAAGAATAACTTTGAGGTGGTTTCGTACCCTACCATAATCTCTTCGTTCGTTCTCCGCTATTACTGACTTTGGAGTGACTCTTTGTTGCATGTTGAGGGATAGTATTATGATCCAATTATGTTAGTATTGTTGAGAGGACTTACACTAGTGAAAGTATGAACCCTAGGCCTTATTTCCTATCATTGCAATACCGTTTACGCTCACTTTTAGCATTCGTTACCTTGCTGTTTTTATATTTTTAGATTACAAATACCTTTATCTACCATCCATATTGCACTTGTATCACCATCTCTTCGCCGAACTAGTGCACCTATACAATTTACCATTGTATTGGGTGTGTTGGGGACACAAGAGACTCTTTGTTATTTGGTTGCAGGGTTGCTTGAGAGAGTCCATCTTCATCCTACGTCTCCTACGGATTGATAAACCTTAGGTCATCCACTTGAGGGAAATTTGCTACTGTCCTACAAACCTCTGCACTTGGAGGCCCACCAACGTCTACAAGAATAAGGTTGTGTAGTAGACATCACCGGCGAACTTTACCCAGGTTCGGGGCTCTCCTAGGATATAACACCCCTAGTCCTGCTCTGCGGGGTCTCCGCATGATCACTAAAGCTCAAGTGTGTACAATGGTGCTCCTCGAGCTGTATGCTAGAGGTGGGAGAAGGCAAGGCTTGCTCTCTCCTCCCCTAGGTATGAACCTAGTCCTATCCGGATGCCAACCCTTTGCATGAGTGCCTTGGGGGGTTTATATAGGCCTACCACAGGGGTACAATGGTAATCCAGCCGGGCGTAGGGCCCGACTGTCAGTCTCTCTAGTCGCCGGCTTCTCCGCCGACTGTTGGGGCCCGCCACTTGGTGGGCCCCGCTGGCGGGTCTAGTACGGAGCCGACAGGCCGCCTCCGCTGCTTGCGGGTCCTGCTGGCTGTGGATTATTGTAGTCGTGCTGCTAATGACGCGTGCTCGGTCAGGGAGGCGTGGCTACAGTCCCGCCGCCTGGTGGGAGATCACTGTAGCCACTCTGCATCTTATCTGGTTAATGGCGCGTGGGACCCTGAGGAAGGATCTGGCCGGTCGCTGGGAGCCGGCCTCCCTCGGGTCTGACTGGTGTGGCTCCCGCCGCCCTCCGGGCTCTCGCTGACCGATAGGGCCCGCTGTCCTTGGGCCGTACCGACAGGCGGTCGTGGGAGCAGGACCTGGCCTGTCTAGAGTGACGTTAGGGGCGAAGTGGCAACAGTGCCGCGCCGGGCGGAGATCTCCGCTGGTACGAGGCACTGTGGCCACGCCTGCCCCTGAATTCACGAGGGGGAGGTGGGCTACACTGTTGCCTCACCCCATCATGTCTTCTTTAATGGGGGTGCGGACTTTGAGGGCGCCGTGGGCCGACTGCTGGGAGCCGGCCTCTCTGGAGGCCGCCTGCCAGGAGTCGGCCTAACTTGGGGCCGTCTTCTGGTGCATGGCCGCCTTCCAGCAGGCGGCCGTCCAGCCAGCCGGCTACCAGAAGGCAGTGCTTTATCTCGGCGTCTGGAGGGGCGCATCTGGCCCGATGTCTTTGAAGGTTCTGGGCCCTGGGTTAGGCTACCCGTGGCCCATTACTCCGACAACAACTTTTAGTCATCATACTCTTTATATGTGAAGTCATTACTCTCCATAAGATCAATATGATATTTTTATTCTTTCTATTTTTTCTCAAGATCATAGCAAGATAACCAAGACCTTGACTCAACACTAATCTTTGTTATATATAGCTCACGGACTCAAAACTTGATCATGCTAAAACTTTATTCTACTAGATCAAGATATTACCAAAAGGATCAAACTAAGAAAAATGGTAAAGATAAAAGTGTGATGGTGATACGATACCGGGGCACTCCCCCAAGCTTGGAAGTTGCCAAGGGGAGTGCCCATACCCAATACTCAATTCTCCTTTGGTGGTAGTGATTATGGAGTTGTTGATGATGTAGGCTTGTCGTCCAACATCGAGCGCAAGAGGTGCTCCAACTTACGAATAATGCCCTTGAGTGCGGTGATATGCTCTTGCAACAGAATATTTTCACGAGTTAGATACTTGTTCTGCACCCGAACTATTTCAATCATCTTGAAAGCTTAAATTTCAGTAGGGGTAAGAATATTGTAATGAGGTTGAAGGATGTCTTCTTCTCCCGCTGCCAGAGCTTGACCCTCTGTGGCCTTCTTGATCCCATCATCCTTGTTGATCTCCCCTGGTTCTTCTCTCTTCAGCTCTATCTTCATTAGCCAAGCATCGTCGCCCTCATTGTTGGAGGAGGGGGACGACATGATGCCTGGCCTTGACAACTCTGGTAGAAAACAGCTCGAAACAAAAACAGAGGAGAATTGCGTGGTACGGTGGTCAAAACCTTCGGGAGATTATATAATGAATTTTTACCAACTAAAAGGAGTATCGTGCAAGAAATCGGAGTTCGGAGGGCACACAAGGTGCCTATGAGGCAAGGGGCGCGCCTAGGGGGGTAGGGCACTGCCTCCACCCTCGTGGAAGCCTCCTGTCCTTTCTGTACTGCTTATTATTTTCCTATTTTCTTAAATATTCCAAAACGGAGAAAAATTGCTATTAGAACTGTTTTGGAGTCGGTTTACTTACCGCACCACATACCTCTTCCTTTTTGGAGGCTGAAACGTTTTGGAAGGTGTCCCTTATATACTCCTCCAGGGTTACGGTTTCAATAACATTAGTTTCAAAATTTATAGGATTACCTAAGATATAATGTTTGATTCTTTGACCGTTCACCACCCTTGGATTTGTACCTTCAAAGTTGTTGATTTTTATGGCACTGGAATGATAGACCTCCTCGATAACGTAAGGACCTTCCCATTTAGAGAGGAGTTTTCCTGCAAAAAATCTTAAACGAGAGTTGTATAACAATACATAATCACCTACATTAAACTCATGTTTTTGTATCCTTTTGTCATGCCATCTTTTAACTTTTTCTTTAAACAGTTTGGCATTCTCATAGGCCTGGGTTCTCCATTCATCAAGTGAGCTAATGTCAAATAGTCTCTTCTCACAAGCAAGTTTGAAATCATAATTGATCTCTTTAATGGCCCAACGTGCCTTATGTTCTAGTTCGAGAGGTAAGTGACATGCTTTTCCATAAACCATTTTATGTGGAGACATACCCATAGGATTTTTATATGCAGTTCTATAGGCCCATAATGCATCATCAAGTTTCTTGGACCAATTCTTTCTATATCTATTAACAGTCTTTTGCAAAATTAATTTAAGCTCTCTATTACTCAGTTCTACTTGACCACTAGACTGTGGATGATATGGAGATGCAATTCTATGATTAACATCATACTTAGCAAGCATTTTACGAAAAGCACCGTGAATAAAATGTGAACCACCATCGGTCATTAAGTATCTAGGGACTCCAAACCTCGGAAAAATAGCTTATTCAAGCATCTTAATAGAGGTGTTATGATCAGCACTACTAGTTGGAATAGCTTCTACCCACTTAGTAACGTAATCAACAACAACTAAAATATGTGTATACCTATTAGAGTAAGGAAACGGTCCCATATAATCAAAGCCCCAGACATCAAATGGTTCAATAACAAGTGAATTCATAGGCATTTCTTGACGTCTACTAATGTTACCAATTCTTTGACATTCATCACAAGACAAGACAAACTTACAGGCATCCTTGAAGAGAGTAGGCCAATAAAAACCGGATTGCAATACCTTATGTGCAGTTCTATCTCCAGCATGGTGTCCTCCATAAGCCTCGGAGTGACACTTGCGTAGGATCTGTTCCTGTTCATGCTCAGGTACACAATGTCTAATAACACCATCTACTCCTTCTTTATAAAGGTGTGGGTCATCCCATAAGTAATGTCTTAAATCATAGAAAAACTTTTTCTTTTGCTGGTATGTGAAACTAGGTGGTATAAATTTAGCAACAATGTAATTGGCATAATCAGCATACCATGGAGCAGTACGAGAAGCATTTATGGCAGCTAATTGTTCATCAGGAAAGCTATCATCTATAGGTAGTGGGTCATCAAGAACATTCTCTAACCTAGACAAGTTGTCTGCAACGGGGTTCTTAGCTCCCTTTCTATCAATAATATGCAAATCAATTTCTTGTAGTAGGAGGACCCATCTAATAAGTCTAGGTTTAGCATCTTTCTTTTCCATAAGATATTTAATAGCAGCATGATCAGTGTGAACAGTTAATTTAGAATCAACAATATAAGGTCTGAACTTATCACAAGCAAACACAACTGCTAAAAATTCATTTTCAGCAGTAACATAATTTCTCTGGGCACTGTCTAGAGTTTTAATAGCATATTGGATAACATTTAATTTCTTATCAACTCTTTGTCCTAACACGGCACCTACAGCATAATCACTAGCATCACACATAATTTCAAAGGGTAAATTCCAATCAGGAGGCTGGACAATAGGTGCAGAAATCATGGCTTTCTTAAGTATTTCAAATGCTTCTACACAATCATCATCAAAGATAAAAGGAACATCTTTTTGTAAGAGATTAGTCGGAGGCCTGGAAATTTTTGAGAAGTCTTTAATGAACCTCCTATAAAAACAGGCATGACCAAGGAAACTTCTTATACCTTTAATGTCCTTAGGACACGACATCTTTTCAATAGCATCAACTTTAGCTTTATCAACTTCAATACCTCTTTCAGAAATTTTATGCCCCAAGACAATACCTTCATTAACCATAAAGTGGCACTTCTCCCAATTCAAGACAAGATTATTTCTTCACATCTCTGCAAAACTCAATCAAGGTTGCTTAAGCAATCATCAAAAGAAGTTCCATATACAGAAAAATCATCCATGAATACCTCAACAATCTTTTCACAGAAGTCAGAGAATATCACAGCCATACATGTTTGAAAGGTAGAAGGTGCATTACATAAACCAAAAGGCATACGTCTATAAGCAAAGGTACCGAAAGGACAAGTAAAGGTGGTGTTTTCTTGATCCTCTTTTGACACATGTATTTGAGAGAAACCAGAATAACCGTCTAGAAAGCAAAAATGTGTATGTTTAGATAATCTTTCTAGCATTTGATCAATAAAAGTTAAAGGGTAATGATCCTTTTTAGTAGCTTTATTTAATTTGCGGAAATCAATTACCATTATATAACCTGTAACAATTCTTTCTGGGATCAATTCATCTTTATCATTAGGAACAACAGTAATACCTCCTTTCTTAGGGACACAATGGACAGGACTTACCCACTGACTATCAGCAACGGGATAAATTATACCTGCCTCAAGAAGCTTTAGTATTTCTTTTCTTATCACTTCTTTCATCTTAGGATTTAACCGTCGTTGGTGATCAACAGCCGGTTTAGCATCTTTTTTCAATTCTATTTTGTGCTGGCATAGAGTGGGACTAATGCCCTTAAGATCATCAAGAGTATATCCAATAGCAGCACGGTGCTTCTTCAGAGTTTTCAATAATTTCTCTTCTTCCTGCTCTGAAAGGTTAGCACTAATAATAACATGATATATCTTCTTTTCATCAAGATAAGCATATTTAAGAGTATCAGGCAATGGTTTAAGCTCAAACACGGGATCACCCTTGGGTGGAGGAGGATCCCCTAGAATTTTGACAGGCAAGTTGTGTTTCAAAATAGGTCCATGTTTAAAGAATACTTCATCTATTTCCCTTCTTTCATTCATAAACATAATATAATAGGACAAAAGTCATCTTGTGGGTAACCAAGAACAAGAAAATCAGTAGGATATTTAACTTTCCCACACAAGACTTCAACATCTCTAACAATCCTAACTGGTGAAATAGTATCTCTATTGGAAATCTTAATTGTAACATCAATACCTTCTATCTCAGCAGGTGCAATATCATGCATAATTTTTCATATAAAGAATGAGGTATTGCACTCGCACTAGCACCCATACAACATAAGCCATGATAGCAATTATCTCCTATTTTAACAGAAATAACAGGCATGCCTACAACAGGTCTATGTTTATTTTTAGTATCGGGTCTAGCAATTCTAACAGCTTCATCACAGAAGTAAAATAACATGCCCATCAATATTATCGGACAAGAGATCTTTAACCATAGCAATACTAGGTTCAACTTTAATTTGCTCAAAGGATGTAGGTGTTCTAATATTACTTTTGTTGACCACAGTTGAAGCTTTAGCATGATCCTTTATTCTAGTAGGGAAAGGTGCTTTCTCAATATAAGCGGTCGGAACAATAGGATCAACATTATAAGTGATAGTCTTTTCTTCCACTTTAATAGGTTCAACTACTTTTACTTCAATGGGAGGATGATATTTAAGCCACTTCTCCTTAGGGAGATCAACATGAGTAGCAAATGATTCACAAAAAGAAGCTACTATCTCATAGTCAAGTCCATATTTAGTGCTAAATTCACAAAAAGCATCGCTATCCATAAAAGATTTAACACAATCAAACTTAGGTGTTATACCTGACTCCTTACCTTCGTCGAGTTCCCAATCTTCAGAGTTGAGTTTAATTCTTTCCAATAAATCCCATTTGAATTCAATAGTATTCATCATAAAAGAACCAGTACAAGAAGTATCGAGCATGGAGCGATTATTGAGAGAAAGCCGAGCATAAAATATTTCAATAATAATTTCTCTTGAGAGCTCATGATTGGGGCATGAATATAACATTGACTTAAGCCTCCCCCAAGATTGAGCGATGATTTCTCCTTCGTGAGGCCAAAAATTATATATATAATTACGATCACGATGAACCAGATGCATAGGATAAAACTTCTGATGAAATTCCAATTTCAATCGGTTGTAGTTCCATGATCCAATATCATCACATAGCCTAAACCATGGCAATGCCTTTCCCTTCAGAGATAAAGGGAATACCTTCTTCTTGATAACATCCTCGGGCATACCTTCAAGCTTAAATAATCCACAAACTTCATCCACATAGATTAAGTGCAAATGAGGATGTAATGTTCCATCTCCTGTAAAAGGGTTAGCCAGCAGTTTCTCTATCATACCCGAAGGAATTTCAAAGTAAACATTTTCAGTAGGTTCAGTAGGTTGAGGAGCAACTCTTTGCTCTACTGGTCGGGGTGAAGATACCCCGAACAAGCTCCTCAAAGGATTACTTTCCATAGTAAAAAGTGACAGTAAATTTCAGCACACTATATATAAATTTTTCCTTACCAAATTCCACTTACCAAAGGCGCTTCACTTCCCCGCAACGACGCCAGAAAAGAGTCTTGATGACCCACAAGTATAGAGGGTCTATCATAGTCCTTTCGATAAGTAAGAGTGTCAAACCCAACGAGGAGCAGAAGGAAATGATAAGCAGTTTTCAGTAAGGTATTCTCTGCAAGCACTGAAATTATCGGTAACAGATAGTTTTGTGATAAGGTAATTGGTAACTGGTAACAAGTAATAAAAGTGAATAAGGTGCAGCAAGATGGCCCAATCCTTTTTGTAGCAAAGGACAAGCCTGGACAAACTCTTATATAAAGGAAAGCGCTCCCGAGGACACATGGGAATTATCATCAAGCTAGTTTTTATCATGCTCATATGATTCGCGTTCGTTACTTTGATAATTTGATATGTGGGTGGACCGGTGCTTGGGTACTGCCCTTACTTGGACAAGCATCCCACTTATGATTAACCCCTCTTGTAAGCATCCGCAACTACAAAAGAAGTATTAAGGTAAACCTAACCATAGCATGAAACATGTGGATCCAAATCAGCCCCTTACGAAGCAACGTGTAAACTAGGGTTTAAGCTTCTGTCACTCTAGCAACCCATCATCTACTTATTACTTCCCAATGCCTTCCCCTAGGCCCAAAAAATGGTGAAGTGTCATGTAGTCGACGTTCACATGACACCACTAGAGGAAATACAACATACATCTCATCAAAATATCAAACAAATACCAAATTCACATGACTACTTATAGCAACACTTCTCCCATGTCCTCAGGAACAAACATAACTACTCACAAATAATATTCATGTTCATAATCATAGGGGTATTAATATGCATAAAGGATCTGAACATATGATCTTCCGCCAAGTAAACCAACTAGCATCAACTACAAGGAGTAATCAACACTACTAGCAACCCACAGGTACCAATCTGAGGTTTTGGGACAAAGATTGGATACAAGAGATGAACTAGGGTTTGAGATGAGATGGTGATGGTGAAGATGTTGATGGAGATTGACCCCCTCCTGATGAGAGGATCGATGGTGATGACGATGGTGATGATTTCCCCCTCCTGGAGGGATGTTTCCCCGGCAGAACAACTCCGTCGGAGCCCTAGATTGGTTCCGCCTTGTGGCGGCGGTGTTTCGTCCCGAAAGCTTGCTTATGATTTTTTTCAAGGGAGAAAACTCCATATAGCCAAAGATGGGCACCAGAGGCCTGCCAGGGGGCCCACGAGACAGGGGGCGCGCCCAGGGGGTAGGGCGCGCCCCCCACCCTCGTGGATGGTGGGTGGCCCCCCTCCGGTGATTTCTTCGCCCAATATTTTTTGTATAATCCAAAACTGACTTCCATGGAGTTTTAGGACTTTTGGAGTTGTGCAGAATAGGTCTCTAATATTTGCTCCTTTTCTAGCCCAGATTTCCAGTTGCCGGCATTCTCCCTCTTCGTGCAAACCTTGTAAAATAAGATAGAATAGGCATAAGTATTATGACATAATGTGTAATAACGGCCCATAATGCAATAAATATCAATATAAAAGCATGATGCAAAATGGACGTATCAGACCCTTCATGGGTGGAGCCCTACGTGGACTCGCACAACGTTACCCTTCGTGGGTTGAAGTCTCCATAAACGTGGACGTACGATAGCACCACCTATCGGAACCACGCCAAAAATCTTCGTGTCTACATTGCGTTTGCCTTCTCCAAACCCTTCCCTTTTCCTTCATATGCAATACTTTACTTTGCGCTACTTCACTCTTATAATTGCATTTATAGGTTGATTGCTTGACTTGTGCTAAGTTGCTAAAATCTTCCAAGACTTAAAATTGGGAAAAGGCTAGATCTTTATTTGGTCAAGTAGTCTAATCACCCCCTCTAGACCTACTTTTGATCCTACAAGTGTACCTTGCAACAAATTGAAGGCGTAATGCTGTTTTTTGATAAGTATAGAGACAAAGGATTTGCATCTTGTTTGACTATTACCAAAGGTCTTACAATTTATATGGGCATAGAACGATCGTTTCCATTAGCATGTAACGTTACTAGGAAGAAACAATTTGATGAACCTAATATCGATAAAGAAATGCTAAAAGCTGATAAGGTGTTCGAAGTTAATTGCTTCTTATTTGTGGTTGATATCGCAAAGGTGTCTCTATGAACTAGATTCAAAGAACTCAAAGTGTTCAAAAGTATATTTGGCTTCCTACTTAGATCAAAAGACATGAAATTATTGGATGATGTTGAACTACGCTATGCTAAGTTTATAGAAACAGTTTCACGAAATGGTTCATGCGATGTTGAGTTAGATTATCTTTTTTCTGAATTAAGACTGCTGCAAATGATTTTACTAGAGTCAGATTTGCCATTGCATGTATGAAGATTTTTGAGTTTGTTAGAGATATTGAGTCTTTTACCAGTTTTTCAATTTCTTGTCGAATTTTGTTCTTTGTACCAATGACCGTAGCATCAGCGGAGCATAGCTTTTCAAAGCTGAAATTGCTAAAGAACTATTTGAGGTCAATAATGTCACAAGAAAGATTAAATGGTCTTGCTACTTTATGTATTGATAAATATAAGTTGGATGAAATAAATGTTGATGCAATCGATGACTTTGCTTCTAGAAGTGTTAGATGAATTTCCAAGTTCTAGTATAAATGTCAAATGCTCAGTTTGCTTTACTATGCCTTGAGCGGGAATGTTTGGAAGAATTGAGTTATTATCCGGGTGAAGAATTTTGGAGTGAAGAACATGGCCGATTGGGGAGGATCCAGAAACAAATGTAAGTTCATGCCTAACTTTTTATCTGATGGTAACACAAAAGATCTAAGTAGCAACTTGTTTTGACATGAATTTTTTTTTGCAGAACAAAATGAGGTCTCAATTCAAATTTAGGAATGCAAGCTTTTGTGGACAGCGAGCTTTTTTCGAACTACACCATTTCATTACTATCATGGTAGTTCATTTGATCAATAAATAAATTGTACTATCAGTTTTAGAGTCCAAATTAAGATCATTAGGCTATGCTATGTACTGGATATTACTTTTCTTTTAAAATATAAAATATTTTGAGATTTTGAGTAAACAAGGGACCCTTATTGTTGTATTTTCCCTGGGCCCCGTATATCTATGAGCCGACCCTAGATGCTCCGCACAAATAGAGAAAAACATAGCTAAACTCGCAACCCTGAGAAGTAGTCCATACCAACAACAGACGACCAAAATCTCTAGATCCAGAATCAAGGATGCCGTCAGTAAACAAGATGTCACCTTCATGAAGGAGAATGACACCGAGATGTCATTGCCGTATGATCTGGAGAACCGAACCTAGGGTTTCCCTTGCCGTTCGAGGAGGGGCATAGATAATTGCCGTGACAATGCCTCCAAGAAGGGGACGGCGTCCACTAGTGTTGCCGCTGTTAGCATAGGATGCAAGGATTTTGCTGTATCCAGAGTCCGAATAATCCCAAATCATCGTAGCATGAATTGAAGAGGAAGTCGGGCATAAGCAAAAACCATGAATGCAAGAATGGGAGCAACGCCCGCTGCCGAAGAGGCACCGGGTGCTGCCAGGTGCTGGAGTAACGAAGCAGTGAAGGGACAAATGGGGCACGAAGGTTGGCGGCTGGGCGAAATTGGAGGCAACGGGGGATGTCAAGGTGGCCGGAGGCCCAGGCGAGTGATACGTCTCCAATGTATCTACTTTTCCAAACACTTTTGGTTTAGTTTTGGACTCTAATTTGCATGACTTTAATGAAACTTACCCGGACTGACGATGTTTTTAGCAGAACTATCCTCGTGTTCTTTTTGTGCTGAAATAAAATTTCTCAGAATTGGATGAAACTTTGTGGAGATTTGTTATGGACTACTCCCTCCGTCCGGTGAAGAGCGTATGTTTGCTTCAAAATTTGTCCACAAAAGAGTGTACATCTATCTTTACAATGCACTTTAAAGTAGAAAAAATGCTTCTCTCTTATCACACAGTAATCAAGAGCAATAACATCCTACACATGCTCTCCTTAATTTCTACATATACTTAGCTCATGGGGGGTTGGGTAATTAAAGAGGAGAGAGATGGTGGCTTACACCTTTCCAATGCATTTTTTCCTCCACTCCATAACTTGTCCTAAAATTTCTGTATGTACATGTTTCACCGGACGGAGGGAGTATACAAAAAATACTGGAGCAAAGAAGTACCGGAGGGGGCCCACCATGGGGCCACAAGCCAGGGGGCATGCTATGCTAGCTTGTGGGTCCCATAGACTTCCGGATGACTTAATTCCAAGCCTATAAATTTCATATTTTCAAGAAAAAAGCAAAGAAAGCTTCATCACATTTTACGATACGGAGCTGCCACCAACTCCCATTCTTCATCAGGATCCCTAATCTGGAGTCCGTTCGAGGCCCTTGAGAGAGGGATTCGTCGCCGTCGTCATCACCAACCCTTCTCTATCAACAATTTCATGATGCTCACCATCATTAGTGAGTAATTCCCTTGTAGGCATACTTAAGGTAGATGGAGATGGGTGAGATTTCTTATGTAATCGTGTCAATTTGTTAGGGTTTGATCCCTGGTATCCACTATATTCTGAGATTGATATTGCCATGACTTTGCTATGCTTAATTCTTGTCACTAGAGCCCGAGTGACATCATTTAAGATCTGAACACTTACGCTTTCACGAATATATTTGAGATGTTGATCTTACCTGCAAGTTCTATGCACCTGTTATCGTTCTAAAACTTAGACCCCAAGGTGCCAATGATTCGGATATTGATGGGGAAGACTTAACTTGAGGAGTTCATGTATTAACTATGTGCTAATGCTTTGTTCTGGTTCTCTATTAAAAAGAGCGCCTTAATTACCCTTAGTTTCCACTAGGACCCTGCTGCCATGGAAGGTAGGACAAATGATGCCATGCAAGTTCTTACCGCAATCACGTTTGACTATATACAAAATACATGCCTGCATATAATTGATGAATTGGAGCTATTGTGTATCACTCTAGGTTGTGACAGTTACATATTAAATATAATCCAAATCCATCGCTACTCCATGCTTATTCTTTAATACCATTGCTTTGTTGAAGTTACTGCCGCTACTCTGTTTGCTGCAAAACTGCTACTATTACTGTTACTATTGCTATCAATGCTATCATATTACTATGGTACTAATAAATTGCTTCAACGAAGTGATTCTCAGGTGTGGTTGAATTGACAACTCAACTGCTAAGGCTTATAAATATTCTTTAGCTCTCCTTGTGTCGAATCGATAAATTTGGGTGAAATACTGCCCTCAAATATTGTTGTGATCCCCTATACTTGTGGGTCATCAGCGAGCAAAGAGGAGCAAAGATCCGGGTCACCGAGACGAGTGCAGCAAGGATGCTGATGAGCCCAAGGAGCTGGTGGGGCACATCTCCCATAGTGCCCCAGAATAGAAGATGCGTTGGGATGGATGACCCACCAAGGGCACCAAGAGGGTGGGGGTGCGGAGGCACAGAGGTGCCTGTGAGCCGAATGAGCCGGAAGGAACACAACTCCCGGGGCGCGCTAGCCATGGCAGCTAGGCTGGAGTCGCCCTTACTGGGGGTGTTTGGTGGTGGTGGTGGTGAGCACGCGCACATCCAAGTCCCGGCCGGTGCGCTGCAAGAGGCAGCCACCGTCGGGCACCACCAGCACCTCGAAGGCCACTGCCTGGAAGGGGGTGACCCAAAGCTCGTGAGCGGGCAGGGACGTCGCCAACCGTTGGAGGAGCCACAGTCGGCCAGGGAATGAACTTCCAGAACGCCGCAGCTGGTCGGGGAAGTCCCACAGGAGCTGGATCTAGCGGGTGGAGGTGGTGGAGAGAGAGAGAGAGAGAGAGAAGAGGTCATGGACGTAAGCCACATGGTTCCTCACTGCTGCCGTCCTCCGTGACACTTTGCCCTTGGGGCTCCTCCTGTGACGACGAGTGGAGGGTGGCCGACAGTGGAACTTTAGCTAGGTGGCGATGCGGGGGCGTGTGGAGTCGCGAAAGCGACCCGAGAGGGAGGCTAGATCAGTCCATGCAACGTTCGAACTAGTATCATTGGGCGTATAGAATGCAGGAATATAGAACATCGAAAAACTATAAAAATAGGAAAAACCAAGGAATAGAAAATGAGTATAGTTGTAAAATGGAAAATGGAAAACATAACATCACATGCAAATTGATGGGAGAAAGGCATTAGAATTCAGCAGTAATGTACAAGATATCATTAATAAAGACTAAATTTTGATAATAAATAGTGATTAAAATGGGCATATTAGCTATTAATTGGAATTATTTACATTGAGGGCACATGCGACCTCCACAGTGAGACCCTAACGGACTCGGAGAATCCCCCCGTGTAGGCCCATGGAGATAGTCAACCCAGCTAAAGGCCTAGACGCAGCCCAACAGGTGATGGGCAAGCCAGGTCAAGAGATGTGTGGTGAAGATGAGCGTTACCAGAAATACAACTAAAGACTAAAGTATGTAATAAGTAGTGTTGGAACAATCGACATTCAATGACCCATTACTTGTAGCATTAATTAAGTCGATCATCGTAGCTTCTAAGAGCATGGATAATAATATAGCCTGCTGCTGGATATATGATGTCGCCATGTCATCTATAGCCAAACTTATAGCCGGCAAATACAATAGCTGGATATAAATATGTACTACTTTGTTGATAAATGGCTCACCTCACTTTCACAAAGTATCTAGGAGCATGGGCTGCAGCCGGCTGTTAACTAGTAGCTAGCTCATCTTCTCTCTCTTCCAAATAAACAAAAATATTATATTTAAAGTCTTATAGTTCGCATAGATCACCTTATTATAGTTGCTCTAACCATGCTTGACACTATATAAGGCATGCCTAGATCAATTAGCCGAGCGTCCTTATATACAATAGAAATCCTAGCGGTAAGAGTAGTGTGGTATCCCTTCTACATGGCACCCGAAAAATCCTTGCTTGTACACCCATGTGATCATTCAACACACTCTAACTTCTCCATCTACACCAAAATATCGACAACATGAAATTAATCTTCCCAGGGTACATTGCGGGAAGTGGTAAAAAACTAGGATCAGCCTTGTTGGACTAACCGGCTTGCGAAACCATGTGAAAATTATGAAAGGAACTAAATATTTAGGATATATTGATCTAACCCCGTAGAGACATATAGAGTAGAATGTGAGGGAGAGATTTTTTTAGACATGAGGGAGAGAGACTTGGAGTTTTTTTTTTGAGCATTAGTACAGACACAAGCGCTCATATACACGCGCATACACTCACCCCTATGAACGCACACACGCACATCCTACCCCTATGAGCACCTTCGAGAGACTGAGCCGGCATATCATCTTGAGATTTACGAAGTCACCGTAGGCGCCTCGTCGTCGACGGAAACGTCTCAGAGTAGAATGTGAGGGAGAGATTTTTTTTAGACATGAGGGAGAGAGACTTGGAGTTATTAGTTAAACCTATTCTAGGCATTTCATATTCGGCGCCAGCAATAGAGTTTCCTTCAATACGCGTACGCAGCGCTCAAGCGCTAATGTATTGGGCCGGCTCATATAACCCATCCAGCTAGCTCCGGTTTTAGGAAACAACTAGATGCTTCCTGTTTAAATTTCGTTACGTTTCTTCTATGGGTTTTCCATATGGGCCTGTGTTTGTTTTTTCTATTCCTTTTCTTTTTCTTTAATTCCTTTTTCCGTTTATTTTTTATTTTCACTCTTTTTTATTAAAAAATCAATTTCTTAAATAACTATTGAAATCCATGATTAATCAAAAATTGTTGAACTTTTTAAAATTCATAAACTTATCACAAATTGCTATAGTTTTTTTCAAATGCATGACCTTTTTTCAAACAACAATATTTTTCAGCTTTGTGAGTATTTAAAAATTCAAATGAGTAAACTATTCCAAAATTTGCGAACATTTGTGAAATTTACAAATGCGCGAACAAATTTCAAATGCGTGAACAATTTTCAACTGAGCAAACATTTTTCAGATGCGCGAATAATTTTCAGTTGTGTGATATTTTTTTCAAAGTCATTAACTCTTTTAAAAATATCCCTGAAGTATTTTCAAATGCGCAAATATATTTCGAATTCGTGAACACCCGTGAACTTTTTCCAAATGCGTGAACTTTTTCAATTGTGCAAATGTTCTCCAAATACGTTAAGATTTTTCAAATGCATAAATTTTTACCAAATACGTGAACTTTTTTCAAATTGGCGGACATCCATTAAGGTTTTTCAAATGCCTTAACAATTTCCAAATGCATGATTTTTTTTAAAAACCAGCAAGCATTAGTGATCCCTTTTTGAATGTGCAATTTTTTTTGAAATGCATGAATAATTTTAAAATGCGTGAACTTTTTTCAAATTTGCAAACATCCGTGAACTTTTTCCAAACACACAGACACTTTTCAGCGTGAACTTTTATCAAAGATGCAATCAACTTTCAAATGCCCTATTAATTTTTGAACGCGTGAACTTTTCAAATTCACTAACATCTGTCAACAATTTTCTAATGCATGATTTTTTTCAAGTAAATAAATGAACTTATTTCATATGAGCGAACTTTTTTCAAATTTGCAAACCAAATATCGAACAGTTTTCTGCAAGCATGACCTTTTTCCAAAAAAATGAACTTTTGAAATGCTCCAAGTAGTTAAAAATATGCTATCAATTTTCAAATTCGTGAACATTTTTTAAATCTGCAATATTTTTTCAAATGAACGAACATCTTTTTAATCATGAAGTTCTTTTCAAGTTCATTTTTTTATTTTTAACTTAAAAAAATTGAACATAGAATTTTTAATCATAAAAAACGAGGTATGGTTTTTTCCTGAAGCTGTTATTTTTTTCTGCCACGCCAAAGCAGCGAGCGTGGCTAGCGATGGAGAAGGACCGAAGTTAATGGGTCGTGGCCTGCTACAGCCGCGCAAGCACCTGCGATTGGATGCCAAAGGCATTGTGGAGGAGCTCTCCACGACCAAATATAGGCTAGCTCGGCATTTCCTAAACGGCGCCTTCGGCGCCTTCAGCGCCCGTTTATTCGATTCAAGCAAACGGGTGCACACTACAGTTCCGCGCTGGGCCGGCCCATGTTACTTTTCAAATTCACTAACATCTGTCAACAATTTTCTAATGCATGATTTTTTTCAAGTAAATAAATGAACTTATTTCATATGAGCGAACTTTTTTCAAATTTGCAAACCAAATATCGAACAGTTTTCTGCAAGCATGATCTTTTTCCAAAAAAATGAACTTTTGAAATGCTCCAAGTAGTTAAAAATATGCTATCAATTTTCAAATTCGTGAACATTTTTTAAATTTGCAATCTTTTTTCAAATGAACGAACATCTTTTTAATCATGAAGTTCTTTTCAAGTTCATTTTTTTATTTTTAACTTAAAAAAATTGAACATAGAATTTTTAATCATAAAAAACGAGGTATGATTTTTTCCTGAAGCTGTTATTTTTTTCTGCCACGCCAAAGCAGCGAGCGTGGCTAGCGATGGAGAAGGACCGAAGTTAATGGGTCGTGGCCTGCTACAGCCGCGCAAGCACCTGCGATTGGATGCCAAAGGCATTGTGGAGGAGCTCTCCACGACCAAATATAGGCTAGCTCGGCATTTCCTAAACGGTGCCTTCGGCGCCTTCAGCGCCCGTTTATTCGATTCAAGCAAACGGGTGCACACTACAGTTCCGCGCTGGGCCGGCCCATGTTACTTTTCAAATTCACTAACATCTGTCAACAATTTTCTAATGCATGATTTTTTTCAAGTAAATAAATGAACTTATTTCATATGAGCGAACTTTTTTCAAATTTGCAAACCAAATATCGAACAGTTTTCTGCAAGCATGACCTTTTTCCAAAAAAATGAACTTTTGAAATGCTCCAAGTAGTTAAAAATATGCTATCAATTTTCAAATTCGTGAACATTTTTTAAATCTGCAATCTTTTTTCAAATGAACGAACATCTTTTTAATCATGAAGTTCTTTTCAAGTTCATTTTTTTATTTTTAACTTAAAAAAATTGAACATAGAATTTTTAATCATAAAAAACGAGGTATGGTTTTTTCCTGAAGCTGTTATTTTTTTCTGCCACGCCAAAGCAGCGAGCGTGGCTAGCGATGGAGAAGGACCGAAGTTAATGGGTCGTGGCCTGCTACAGCCGCGCAAGCACCTGCGATTGGATGCCAAAGGCATTGTGGAGGAGCTCTCCACGACCAAATATAGGCTAGCTCGGCATTTCCTAAACGGCGCCTTCGGCGCCTTCAGCGCCCGTTTATTCGATTGAAGCAAACGGGTGCACACTACAGTTCCGCGCTGGGCTGGCCCATGTTACGTTTCCTTTTCTGTAAAAAGCATTTCCTAAACGGCGCCTTCGGCGCCTTCAGCGCCCGTTTATTCGATTGAAGCAAACGGGTGCACACTACAGTTCCGCGCTGGGCTGGCCCATGTTACGTTTCCTTTTCTGTAAAAACTCCCAAAAACACAGCGAGCTGGTTGGTCTGGGGTCGAACTCGGCACCTGTTTCTTCTTTGAGATCGAACCAGCGCAGTAACCAGCTGACCATGATTCCTGTTGGTGCTAATTGTCTTCCTTTACTTTTCTTTAACTAAATTGTGTTGTGTTTTTACCATATTTTATTTGTTTTGACCGGAATTCTTCTGCCTTTTTTGCTTTTCTTTTTCTGTTAAGTTTTCAAAATTCATGAACTTGTTCAAAATTGATGAAGTTTTTTCAACTGCACAAACCTTTTTTTCAAAATCAATGAACGGTTTCAAATTGGATGAACTTTTTTCAACTTCGATGAATTTTTTTCAAATTTAATGAACTTTTTTCCTAATTCGATGAACTGTTTTTCAAAAATCATGACCTTTTTCCAAAGGTGATGAACCTTTTTCAAAATCGGTGAACTTTTTTTCAAAATTGATGAAACTTTTTAAAAATTTGATGAACTTTTTTTGAATACGTGAACTTTTTTTCTCAATTTTTGTGAACTATTTCTGAAAATTGATGAACTTTTTTAAAATGCGTGAACTTTTTTCTCATTTTTTGTGAACTATTTCTGAAAATTGATGAACTTTTTTCAAATCCTATGAACTTTTTCTCAAAGCCGTGAACTTTTTTTCAAAATCAATTTTTTTTGTAATTCACGAACTTTCTTTCGAAATGTTTTCAAATAGTTGAAAAATCAAACGCTACAGTGAATGGTAGATGTGTACTAATAAATTGCGCGTCTATTAATGTCCTTAAACAATTGTCCCTGTACTTGGTCACTAGTACGTACCTAGGTCAGGTGGTTTGCCTTTTGTGGACGTGTTTGTGAGGGCGCTTGTTCGATCCACGAGGAGACCTTTTTTCCCGATATTTTCGCGATGCCCACGAGGATACCTGCGATCTATTGAAATTTGCTGGGCTGGCCCAGTACCATCGAATGCGGGCGCCAGACCTCTCGGCTAGCTCGTACAGGGCGCACAGCCCCTGATCTCTCTCATCGTTGCTATATGGGCCGGCCATTTTATTTCTGTCTTTCGGTGATTCAAAGGTTGAAATCTTCAGTCCGAGACCGGTTCATGGTGGGATCAATTATCTCTGACATCAAGGCGATTTGTAATGCTCTATCGTCTGTGTCATTCATACATGTTCGTCGCCATCATGTTGTCTTAGCTCATGTTCTTGCTAGGTCTAGTTTGAGCTCTTTGAGCCTTTGTGTTTATAATTCTGCTCCGGATTGCATCCGGAAGACTCTGTAATATGTTTGCTTGATTAATAAAGGCCGACATTCTCTAAAAAAAAAGCTACCTCCAGCTTCGTCGTACACTACGCAAACCACAAGCCACCAAGCCTAATATGATTAGGTGCACCTTTCTATTTCTTTTCTTCCTCGCACTTTTCTTTTATTATTTTCCCTTTTTTTCCCTTTTCTTTTTTCTTTCTTCCGGGTTAGATGCAAAATCGATGAAGTTTGTAACAAATTTGATGAACTTTTTTCAATTTTGATGAATTTTTTCCCAAATCCGATGACCTTTTTTCAAACTCGATGAACTGTTTTCCAATTCATGAACTTTTTTTATCAAAAGTGATGAACTTGTTTTAAATCTGCGAACTTTTTCCAAAATCTGGTGAACTTTTTTCAAATTTGTGATCTTTTTTTATCAAAACCGGTTAACTTTTCAGAAATCCATGAACTTTTTTAGAATTCATGAACTTTTTTTTATCAAAATCGATGGACCTTTTTCAAAATCGAGTGAAATTTTTTCAAATATGTGAACTTTTAAAAAAATGATGAACTTTTTTTGATTTTTTGTGAACATTTCTTTGAAATATGTGACCTTTTGTCAAAATCAATGATCTGTTTTAAAATTCATGAATTCTTGTTCAATTTTCCTTTCCCTTTTTCCAAATAATTTGTAGTGCGACACAAACTCGGGGTAAAATAAAATTGTTTTAGTATATAACACACCAATGTCATCCTGCTGAAGTGGTTGAAGCCCCAAGTCCGTCAACTATGGCACGTGGGTTAAAATCCTTTCTACATATATTTTCTAGCCATTTATTTTTCATTGGAAACCGCGCATTGAACGAGCTCCTCAGCTCGTTCTTGGGCCGGCTGTAATGACCCGAATCTGATAAGATTCGATGTCTCTATGCTTACTGTGCTAGTCCGTGGATCAATAGCTAGAACACACAGTACAAGATGTAATATCAAGAATAAACCACATGTTATAATATTACATCGTAAATCCAGAATTTAATATAATACATACCTACATAGCTCAAGCTAGCATACAAACAAAATGCAGCAGAAAAGCAAATAAAATCTCCATGAAGTCCATCAACACCACACGCAAATGTTAAGTATAGACATCGTAACCCTACATCATATCACTCATTCGTCGTATAAAATCTGCAACATGAAACGTTGTAGCCACGAAGGATCAATACTTTGAATGTATTGGCAAGTCACACATGGAAATCATATAACAGACCTACTTCTATATGCAGGGTATATCAAAAGGATAATGTAGTGGTTGTTTTGCAGAAAGCTAATTTTTCCTTAATATTACATATTATAATAGTCAAATTTTATTTCTTTTCTTGCTATAATTAAATACATATGGTTGAATTGGGCAATCCAATTCCAACCCATCCCAATTATTAAGTTTCCCATCAAGTTTTATCAATTGTATCATCTGTCAAGACCATCCAACAACTGTAATAGTCTAGCTGCTCAAATTTGTCCATAACCGAGGACATAGCTAATCACGATTAGTTTGTACACTACCCACAGGAGGCCCATCCCAACTATCATAATTACATCTGCTGGCACATCCGGGTAAGGTTTCCACAACTGATCAACTAAGCCAGCGCCCATATTAGCGAGTGACGGTACATGGAAGCTACTAGTCACTAAGTCTGTCGGATCTTTTTGAGCCTGGACGGCACCCACTTACATTTAGAGGGTATAAACCATGATGATCTTGAAACCACCCAGCATTAATTACCATCCGGGCGCACTTAGCCATGGTCCATGCCCTTAGAAAAGGAACAAGAAACCATGATGCCACCCTGTCCGTCTAGAGGTGAATTGTATATTATGTTTTTACTCAAGTTATATTGTAAATAGTCCTCACATAATCTCGATGCATACACGAACCAATCGCCGTCTACAAGCATAGCAAGAATACACTACCACGATCTACAATAAGGCCATACTAAGCTGACTCAAAGGCAATAACATACCACCATGATCTTCCTACACATGGATAATGTGGTATTGTAATACATAACTACATGCATGAAAAATCATAGGATGAAGGATGATCAAGGTGTAACTTGCCCGGTACGTTTGATGAAGATAGTCGCACTCATAATTCCTGACAGTTCTACTCGTCACGCTCCGAGCAATCTATCGTAAACAAAAGAATCCAAATAAATAACCATGCCATACAGAAAGAATCAAAAGAACAACAAAACAAATATGGCAAGGTTAAGCAACAACAACAAAATATATAGGCTTAATATATACTACGGGTCTTTATGGTGATATAAGGTGGAAGGTAAAGGAATTAACTCGAAAGACTCAATGGATGATGAATTATTGCCATATAAGATTACATTGGAGATATTATGGAACAAGGTCAAAAGTATTTGGAGAGCAACATGAAAGTTGTATGACATATTGCATATGACATATGGACTCATTCGACGAAAAAATTAATTGAAAAGAAATACTACAACACAAGTTATAGCGAGATGAAGTATGGATTGAATTCGAATTCAAAACAGGTCAAAAAGTGTTTGAATATTTATTATACATGATATGATCAGATAGTATTTGATACAAGCTTTTATATGCAAAAGGAATCAATTCGAAAGGTGTCACGGTTCACCCGATATGATCAAATGAAGTTTTGAATTCAAATTTGAAAAGTACAAAGTTGAAAATTATGATTCTACTCGATAGTCATGATCAACAATAACACATAGGAAAAAGAATTAGTGCATTCGGATGTGTGGATCTCAATATATAGCATAATGAAATTTGGTGTGAATATGTGAAAAACTGCTGCTGTGGCTGCTGTAGCACACTGCCATGTGGTGTGACGGGATTCGTCCAAAAAAAACTGTGCGCGCGCGCTCACCGTGAGCAGGGGAAGATGGCGGCGGCCTCGGACGTCGACGGGAAGGCGTCCCCCGGTGGTTATCTGACTTAGGGAAGTGCACGGGGAGGTTAGGCGTGGCACACTGGAAACAGGGGAGTCGTCGGAGTTCCCCGGTGCGTCCTGCATCGACGGCGGGAGCGAATGAACAAGGGGCGGCGATTGGCTCCTGTGGCCTTCAGGGCTTCTTCCAGGAGCTCGGTTCGGCGCTTCCAGGAGAAAACAAAAGGGTCAAGGAGCGAGGCAACAACGCGTATGTGAAGAAGCAAATCTCAGACAGTCGAGGGGATCACCGGAGATGGCCGATTCACTCACCGGAGAAGCTTCAGGCGGCGGATCTTCGCGAGGTCGTACGCCCGATATCGAGGGGGAAACCGAGCGGTGAGTGTGGGAATTGTGTTGGAAATATGAGCAATTTACCGAATGATTTTATTAACAGAAATACTAGATAAAGCATGACTAATATAGTAGAGATAAAACAAGTCATGCGTTCGGACAGAGAGAAGGTAAAGAGCATCTGCATATATGAACTTGAACTAAACACATCTAGAACAGACACTAGATGAAGTTTCATATATGAAGTAGAACCTAACACATGTAGGACGGAAAGTAGAGCAAAGAACTGTGTCATGACATCTAACAGAAAGAGTAAGAACTGATACGTCTCCGTTGTATCTACTTTTCCAAACACTTTTGCCCTTGTTTTGGACTCTAACTTGTATGATTTGAATGGAACTAACCCGGACTGACGCTGTTTTTAGCAGAATTGCCATGGTGTTGTTTTATGTGCAGAAAACAGATATTCTCGGAATGACCTGAAACTCCACGGAACATCTTAGAAAAAATAATAAAAAAATCCTCGCCAAAGATGAAGACCAGGGGGCCCAAACCCTTCTCACGAGGGTGGGGGGCGCCCCCCCCCCTAGGGCGCGCCCCCTACCTCGTGGGCCCCCTGGATGCCCTCCGACGCCAACTCCAACTCTATATATTTGCTTTCGGAGAGAAAAAAATTAGAGAGAAGAAATCATCGCGTTTTACAATACGGAGCTGCCGCCAAGACCTAAAACCTCTCGGGAGGGCTGATCTGGAGTCCGTTTGGGGCTCCGGAGAGGGGGATTCGTCGCCGTCGTCATCATCAACCATCCTCCATCACCAATTTCATGATGCTCACCGCCGTGCGTGAGTAATTCCATCGTAGGCTTGCTGGACGGTGATGGGTTGGATGAGATTTATCATGTAATCGAGTTAGTTTTGTTAGGGTTTGATCCCTAGTATCCATAATGTTCTGAGATTGATGTTGCTATGACTTTGCTATGCTTAATGCTTGTCACTAGGGCCCGAGTGCCATGATTTCAGATCTGAACCAATTATGTTTTCATGAATATATATGAGTTCTTGATCCGATATTGCAAGTCTATAGTCACCTACTATGTGTTATGATCCGGCAACCCCGAAGTGACAATAATCGGGACCACTCCCGGTGATGACCATAGTTTGAGGAGTTCATGTATTCACTATGTGCTAATGCTTTGTTATGGTTCTCTATTAAAAGGAGGCCTTAATATCCCTTAGTTTCCAATAGGACCCTGCTGCTACGGGGGGTAGGACAAAAGATGTCATGCAAGTTCTTTTCCATAAGCACGTATGACTATATACGGAATACATGCCTACATTATATTGATGAATTGGAGCTAGTTCTGTGTCACCCTATGTTATGACTGTTACATGATGAACCGCATCCGGCATAATTATCCATCACTGATCCGGTGCCTATGAGTTTTCCATATACTGGTTCTCGCTTATTTACTTTCCCGCTGCTACTATTACAATCACTACAAAATACCAAAAACATTACTTTTGCTGTCTTTACTTTTGTTGCCGCTACCACCGCTATCATATTACTGTGCTACTAAACACTTTGCAGCAGATACTAAGTTTCCAGCTGTGGTTGAATTGACAACTCAGCTGCTAATACTTGAGAATATTTTTTGGCTCCCCTTGTGTCGAATCAATAAATTTGGGTTGAATACTCTACCCTCGAAAGCTGTTGCGATCCCCTATACTTGTGGGTTATCAAGACAAATTTCCGGCTCCGTTGCCGAGGAGCATAGCTCTATTCTTTGAGTCACTTGGGATTTATATCTGCTGGACACTATGAAGAACTTGAGAGATCCAAAAACCAAGATCTATCCCTCAACTACGAGGGGAGGTAGGAACTGCCATCTAGCTCTGCACTTGATTCACCTTATGTTATGAGTAAGCTAGCGACACCTACACCTACACCTGCTTCTGCTATTTGTTCTGATATGTCGCATGTTATTGATGATGCCACTTCTGCTATGCATGATACTTATGATTAAACTGCTCCTATGCCTGATACTATTGTGCCCCTTGGTGAATTTCTTGATGAACAAATTGCTAGGGCTAGAGAAAAAGAAATTATTGAATCTAAATACGATGATGATAGCGATGATGAAAATATGCCTGTTATTCCTCAGGGCTATCTTTTTGATATGGAATCTTCTGCCGCTATTTTAGCTTGCAGAGATAGATATGAGCTTAAGAGGTTATTAGTTAAATGGAACAAAGAATCACTTAGAGATAAGATGAAACCCGACCCTGCTTTTGCTACTTCACCTATTTGTGTTCCTGATAAGGATTATGAATTCTCTGTTGATCCTGATATAGTTACTTTGGTTGAATCTGATCCGTTTTATGGCTATGAATCTGAAACTGTTGTGGCACATCTTACTAAGTTAAATGATATAGCTGCCCTGTTTACTAATGATGAGAGATCGCGTTACTTTTATATACTCAAAATATTTCCGTTCTCATTAAAGGCTGATGCTAAGATATGGTTTAATTCTCTTGATCCTGGTTGTGTGCGTAGTCCCCAGGATATGATTTATTACTTCTCTGCTAAATATTTCCCTGCTCATAAGAAACAAGCTGCTTTGAGGGAAATATACAACTTCGTGCAAATTAAAGAAGAGAGTCTCCCACAAGCTTGGGGGAGGCTTCTCAAGTTACTTAATGCTTTGCCTGATCATCCTCTTAAGAAACCTGAAATACTTGATATCTTTTATAATGGACTAATCGATGCTTCCAGAGATTACCTGGATAGTTGTGCTGGTTCTCTTTTCAGGGTAAGAACACCGGATGAAGCTAAAATTCTATTGAATAATATGTTGACAAATGAAAATAATTGGGCACCTCCTGAGCCAACTCCTGCTCCAATTACCGAGCCTATTCTTAAACCAACTCCGAAGAAGAGAGGTGTTCTATTCCTCAGTCCCGAAGATATGCAAGAGGCAAAGAAATCTATGAAAGAAAAAGGTATTAAAGCTGAAGACGTTAAGAATTTACCTCCTATTGAAGAAATACATGGTCTTAATATACCGCCTGTTGAAGAAACATATGATCTCAATTCTTTATTTACTGAAGAACCCCCTGATCCCGATATCCCGACACAGGTAGTAAAGGTAAATTCGCTCTATAGATATGATAAAGCTGAAGTCCCTTATGACCCACAAGTATAGGGGATCTATCATAGTCCTTTCCATAAGTAAGAGTGTCAAACCCAACGAGGAGCAGAAGGGAATGATAAGCGGTTTTCAGCAAGGTATTCTCTGCAAGTACTGAAATAAGTGGTAACAGATAGTTTTGCGATACGATAAATTGTAACGAGCAACAAGTAACAAAAGTAAATAAAGTGCAGCAAGGTGGCCCAATCCTTTTTGTAGCAAAGGACAAGCCGGAACAAACTCTTATAATAGGAAAAGCGCTCCCGAGGACACATGGGAATATCGTCAAGCTAGTTTTCATCACGTTCATATGATTCGCGTTCGATACTTTGATAATTTGATATGTGGGTGGACCGGTGCTTGGGTGCTGTTCTTACTTGAACAAGCATCCCACTTATGATTAACCTCTATTGCAAGCATCCGCAACTACAACAAAAGTATTAAGGTAAACCTAACCATAGCATAAAACATGTGGATCCAAATCAGCCCCTTACGAAGCAACGCATAAACTGGGGTTTAAGCTTCTGTCACTCTAGCAACCCATCATCTACTTATTACTTCCCAATGCCTTCCTCTAGGCCCAAATAATGGTGAAGTGTTATGTAGTCGACGTTCACATAACACCACTAGAGGCTAGACAACATACATCTTATCAAAATATCAAACGAATACCAAATTCACATGACTACTAATAGCAAGACTTCTCCCTTGTCCTCAGGAACAAACGTAATTACTCACAAAGCATATTCATGTTCACAATCAGAGGGGTAATAATATGCATATAGGATCTGAACATATGATCTTCCACCAAATAAACCAACTAGCATCAACTACAAGGAGTAATCAACACTACTAGCAACCTACTAGCATCAATCCCGGACTTTGAGACAAGAATTGAATACAAGAGATGAACTAGGGTTTGGAGATGAGATGGTGCTGGTGAAGATGTTGATGGAGATTGCCCTCTCCTGATGAGAGGAGCATTGGTGATGACGATGGTGATGATTTCCCCCTCACGAAGGGAAGTATCCCCGGCAGAACAGCTCTGCCGGAGCTCTAGATTGGTTCCGCCAAGGTTCCGCCTCGTGGCGGCGGAGTCTCGTCCCGAAAAGTTCCTTCTGATTTTTTTCTCATTGAAAGACTTCATATAGGAGAAGATGGACGTCGGAGAGCCACCAGGGGGCCCACGAGGTAGGGGGGCGCCCCCCACCCTCGTGAGCAGGGTGTGGGCCCCCTGGCCTTCATCTTTGGCGAGGATTTTTCTTTATTTATTTTAAGATGTTCCGTGGAGTTTCAGGACTTTTGGAGTTGCGCAGAATAGGTCCCTAATATTTGCTCCTTTTCCAGCCCAGAATTCCAGCTGTCGGCATTCTCCCTCCTTATGTAAACCTTCTAAAATAAGAGAGAATAGCCATAAGTATTGTGACATAAAGTGAAATAACAGTCCATAATTCAATAAATATCGATATAAAAGCATGATGCAAAATGGATGTATCAACTACCCCAAGCTTAGACCTCGCTTGTCCTCAAGCGAAAAGCCGATAACAATAAATATGTCCTCATGTTTAGAGGTAGAGGCGTCGATAAAAATAAAAATACGGACATGAAGGCATTATGATTATTCTCATAACAGCAACATATATAGCTTTTGTCATATGATTACTTATGTTCAAGTGATGATCTATTCACAATGCAAAAGTATAAATCATAAACCTTATTGGGCTCCGACAAACTATAATCTCAGTCATTGAAACAATTGCAATTTATCATAACATCGGAAAGAGTCTATGCAGAGCTAAAAAGCAAGACCACATACTCAACTATCATTTAGTCCTCCATAATTGCTAACACTCATGCAATACTTGTGGTTACGGAGTTTTAATCGGACACAGAGAAAGATAGGGGCTTATAGTTTTGCCCCACAACCTTTTACCTCAAGGGTAATGTCAACAAAAATGGTTCATGCTCCCTTACATCCAATTAGATATATATATATATATATATATATATATATATATATATCATGTTCTTTCCAACATGCTGAGCTTGCCAAAGGATAAAATGAAAAAGAAAAGGTGAAGATCACCATGACTCTTGCATAAGGTAGAAGATAATAATAAAGGATAGGCCCTTCGCAGAGGGAAGCAGAGGTTGCCATGCGCTTTTATGGTTGGATGCACAAAATCTCAATGCGAAAGAACGTCACTTTATATTGCCCCTTGTGATATGAACCTTTATTATGCAGTCCGTCGCTTTTATTACTTCCACATCACAAGATCGTATAAAGCTTATTTCTCCCACACCAATCAATCATACATATTTAGAGAAATTTTTATTGCTTTGCATCGATGACAACTTACTTGAAGGATCTTACTCAATCCATAGGTAGATATGGTGGACTCTCATGGAAAAACTGGTTTAAGGGTATTTGGAAGCACAAGTAGTATTTCTACTTGGTGCTGAGAATTTGGCTAGCATGAGGGGGAAAGGCAAGCTCAACAAGTTAGAGGATCCATGACAACATACTTTATCTCAGATATAAGAAAGACATAACTCATTACGTTGTCTTCCTTGTCCAACATCAACTCTTTAGCATGTCATATTTTAATGAGTGCTCCCAATCATAAAAGATGCCAATGATAATATATCTATATGTGAAAACCTCTCTTTCCTTATTACTTCCTATTAATTGCAACAATGACCAAAGCTATGTTTGCCAACTCCCAACAACTTTTAATCATCATACTCTTTCTATGTGAAGTCATTACTCTCAATAAGATCAATATGAACTTTTTGTTTCTTTTTATTATTTTCTTCTTTCTTTTATTCACCCAAGATCATGGAAAAATAATCAAGCCCTTGACTCAACACTAATCTTTATTATATATAGCTCATGGACTCGATTACATAGAGAGATCAAAAAGCAAAACTCAAAACTAGATCATGCCATAAACTTTATTCTACTAGATCAAGATACTACTAATAGGATCGAACTAAGAAAAACGATAAAGATAGGAGTTGTGATGGTGATACGATACCGGGGCACCTCCCCCAAGCTTGGCAGTTGCCAAGGGGAGTGCCCATACCCATGTGATCATATCTCCTTCTTTGTTGGTGAAGAAGGTGGTGGTGATGTTGGCTTAGTTGATGGCTTAGGATTCTCCCTTAATTTGCGCTTGAGGACGGCATTTTGATCCCTCAGATCATCAATCTCCCACTCCAGGGTTAATATCTTTTTGCATAGGTCCTGCTTATTTTCCTGCAAGAGACAAAAAGGGATAAACTCGAACTTGGGTTTCTTTACTCTATCAGGGAGACTTGACTTTTTGAACTCCACGTGCATGTCCTTTGGTCGAGGTAATGGTGCTTCATCTTCATCTGAGCTCGTCTCCTCCTTCCCCTTGGGTTCATAGTCCTCTTCTTCCTCCATGGTCCATCCATCATGTTCCACATCTCCATAGACCTTGGGATTTGCTAAGTAATCATCCACATAGCTTTCTCCTTCCGAATCCCGGGAAGACATGTTGATTTGATCTGCAACGGGACAGCTCGAAACAAAAACAGAGGATATTTGCGTGATACGGGAGTCAAAACCTTCGGGAGATTATATAATAAATTTTTACCGAGAAAAATACGTAACGTGCAAGAAAACGGAGTCCGGAAGGCACACGAGGTGTTCACGAGGTAGGGGGCGTGCCTAGAGGGGTAGGGCGCGCCCACCACCCTCGTGAGGCCCTCGTGTCCTTCCCGGACTGCTACTTATTTATCTATTTTTCTAAATATTCCAAAACAGAGAAATATTGCCTTAAAAATTGTTTTGGAGTCGGTTTACTTAGCGTACCACATGCCTATTCCTTTTCGGAGTCTGAAACATTCCGGAAAGTGTCCCTTATGTATTCCCTCGGGGTTACGGTTTCAATAATATTGGTTTCAACATTTATGGGATTACCTAAGATATAATGTTTGATTCTTTGACCGTTTACCACCTTCGGATTTGTGCCCTCGAAGTTGTCGATTTTTATGGCACCAGAATGATAGACCTCCTCTATAACGTAGGGGCCTTCCCATTTAGAGAGAAGTTTTCCTGCAAAAAATCTTAAACGAGAGTTGTATAGCAATACATAATCACCTACATTAAACTCACTCTTTTGTATCCTTTTGTCATGCCATCTTTTAACTTTTTCTTTAAACAACTTGGCATTTTCATAAGCTTGAGTTCTCCATTCATCTAGTGAGCTAATATCAAATAACCTCTTCTCACCGGCAAGTTTAAAATCATAGTTAAGCTCTTTATAGCCCAATATGCCTTATGTTCTAGTTCGAGAGGTAAGTGACATGCTTTTCCATAAACCATTTTATACGGAGACATACCCATAGGATTTCTATATGCAGTTCTATAAGCCCATAATGCATCATCAAGTTTCTTGGACCAATTCTTTCTAGACCTATGAACAGTATTTTGCAAAATTAATTTGAGCTCTCTATTTCTCAACTCTACTTGACCACTAGACTGAGGGTGATAAGGAGATGCAATTCTATGATTAACATCATATTTAGCAAGCATTTTACGGAAAGCACCATGAATAAAGTGTGAACCACCATCAGTCATTAAATATCCAGGGACTCCAAACCTCGGGAAAATAACTTCCTTAAGCATTTTAATAGAAGTGTTATGATCAGCACTACTAGTTGGAATAGCTTCTACCCACTTAGTAATGTAATCAACAGCAACTAAAATATGTGTGTATCCATTAGAGGCAGGAAAAGGTCCCATATAATCAAAGCCCCAAACATCAAACGGTTCAATAACAAGAGAATAATTCATAGGCATTTCTTGACGTCTACTAATGTTACCAATTCTTTGACATTAATCACAAGACAAGACAAACTTACGGGCATCCTTGAAGAGAGTAGGCCAATAAAAACCAGATTGCAATACCTTATGTGCAGTTCTATCTCCAGCGTGGTGTCCTCCATAAGCCTCGGAATGACACTTGCGTAGGATCCGTTCCTGTTCATGCTCAGGTACACAACGTCTAATAACACCATCTACTCCTTCTTTATAAAGATGTGGGTCATCCCAAAATTAGTGTCTTAAATCATAGAAAAACTTTTTCTTTTGCTGGTATGTGAAGCTAGGTGGTATAAACTTAGCAACAATATAATTTGTTGGGGATCGTAGCAGAAATTTAAAATTTTGTACGCATCACCAAGATCAATCTATGGAGTAATCTAGCAACGAGGGGAAGGGGAGTGCATCTACATACCCTTGTAGATCGCTAAGCGGAAGCGTTGCAAGAACGCGGATGAAGGAGTTGTACTCGTAGCGATTCAGATCGCGGTTGATTCCGATCTAAGCGCCGAACCACGGCGCCTCCGCGTTCAACACACGTGCAGCCCGGTGACGTCTCCTATGCCTTAATCCATCAAGGGGAGAAGGAGAGGTTGGGGAAGAATCCGTCCAGCAGCAGCACGAAGGCGTGGTGGCGGTGGAGGAACGCGGAACTCCAGCAGGGCTTCACCAAGCACTACGAGAGACGAGGAGGGAGAGAGGTAGGGCTGCGCCAAGAGGGAGATGATCTCGCATGTGTTGCAGCCCCCAATACCTCAAGTATATATAGGGGAAGGGGAGGGGCTGCGCCCCCATCTAGGGTTCCCTCCCTAGGGGTGGCGGCAGCCCCAAAACCCATCTAGGGTTGCGGTCAAGGGGGGAGAGAGGGGGGCGCACCTAGGTTGGGCCTTAAGGCCCATCTGGACCTAGGGTTTGCCCCCTCCCACTCTCCCTTGCGCCTTGGGCCTTGGTGGGAGGCACCCCAGCCTACCTAGGGGCTGGTCCCTTCCCACTATTGTCCCATGTAGGCGTCCGGGGCTGGTGGCCCCACCTGGTGGACCCCCGGACCCATCCGGTGGTCCCGGTACACTACCGGTGATGCCCGGAACACTTCCGGTGGCCAAAACCATACTTCCTATATATCAATCTTTACCTCCGGACCATTCCGGAACTCCTCGTGATGTTCGGGATCTCATCCGGGACTCCGAACAACATTCGGTAACCGCGTACATACTTTCCCTATAACCCCAGCGTCATCAAACCTTAAGTGTGTAGACCCTACGGGTTCGGGAGTCATGCAAACATGGCCGAGACAACTCTCCGGTCAATAACCTACAGCGGGATCTGGATACCCATGTTGGCTGCCACATGTTCCACGATGATCTCATCGGATGAACCATGATGTCAAGGATTCAATTAATCCCGTATACAATTCCCTTTGTCTATCAGTACGATACTTGCCCGAGATTCGATCGTCGGTATCTCGATACCTTGTTCAATCTCATTACCGGCAAGTCTCTTTACTCGTTCCATAACACATCATCCCGTGATCAACTCCTTGGTCACATTGTGCACATTATGATGATGTCCTACCGAGTGGGCCCAAAGATACCTCTCCGTTACACGGAGTGACAAATCCCAGTCTCGATTCGTGCCAACCCAACAAACACTTTCGGAGATACCTGTAGTGAACCTTTATAGCCACCCAGTTACGTTGTGACATTTGGTAAACCCAAAGCACTCCTACGGTATCCGGGAGTTGCACAATCTCATGGTCTAAGGAAATGATACTTGACATTAGAAAAGCTTTAGCATACGAACTACACGATCTTTGTGCTAGGCTTAGGATTGGGTCTCGTCCATCACATCATTCTCCTAATGATGTGATCCCGTTATCAACGACATCCAATGTCCATGGTCAGGAAACCGTAACCATCTATTGATCAGCGAGCTAGTCAACTAGAGGCTTACTAGGGACATGGTGTTGTCTATGTATCCACACATGTATCTGAGTTTCCTATCAATACAATTCTAGCATGGATAAAAACGATTATCATGAACAAGGAAATATAATAATAACCAATTTATTATTGCCTCTAGGGCATATTTCCAACATAATTAGCATAATCAGCATACCATGGAGTACTACGAGAAGTACTTATAACATTTAATTGTTCATCAGGAAAGCTATCATTAATAGGTAGTGGGTCATCAAGAATATTTTATAACCTAGACAAGTTGTCTGCAACGGGGTTCTCAGCTCCCTTTCTATCAACAATATGCAAATCAAATTCTTGTAGCAAGAGAACCCATCTAATAAGTCTAGGTTTAGCATCTTTCTTTTCCATAAGGTATTTAATAGCAGCATGATCAGTTTGAATAGTTACTTTAGAATCAACAATATAAGATCTCAACTTATCACAAGCAAATACAACTGCTAAAAGCTCTTTTTCAGTAGTAGCATAATTTCTTTGAGCATTGTCTAGAGTATTACTAGCATAATGAATAACATTTAATTTCTTATCAACTCTTTGCCCTAGAACAGCACCTACAACATAATCACTAGCATCACACATAATTTCAAAGGGTAAATTCCAATCAGGTGGCTGAACAACAGGTGCAGAGACTAATGCTTTCTGAAGTATTTCAAATGCTTCTACACAATCATCATCAAAGACAAATGGTGTATCTTTTTGTAGTAAATTAGTCAGAGGCCGGGAAATTTTTGAGAAGTCCTTAATGAACCTCCTGTAAAATCCGGCGTGACCAAGGAAACTTCTTATAGCTTTGATGTCCTTGGGACATGGCATCTTTTCAATAGCATCAACCTTGGCTTTATCAACTTCAATACCTCTTTCAGAACTTTATGCCCCAAGACAATACCTTCATTAACCATAAAGCGACACTTTTCCAAATTCAAGACAAGATTAGTTTCTTCACATCTCTGCAAAACTCGATCAAGATTGCTCAAGCAATCATCAAAAGAGGAGCCATAGATGGAAAAGTCGTCCATGAAAACCTCACAAATCTTTTCACAAAAGTCAGAGAATATGGCATCATGCATCTTTGAAAGGTAGCAGGTGCATTACATAAACCAAAAGGCATACGTCTATAAGCAAAAGTACCAAAAGGGCATGTAAAAGTAGTCTTTGATTGATTTCTAGCTGACACAGGTGATGAAGCTATGTACCTAGGGTAGGGTCATGGACTTGTCCTTACTGCCCTACCCAAGGAAATCTCTAGAAGAAATCACCTTTCAATCGACTTGGAGGTGTTCCACTCGACAGACTCGAAGACACTCGACCAAGAAGCAATCACTCGACCAAGATCCAACCACTCGACGGCCGGGAGACCTAAAGTCACTCCGCACGCTAATGGTCGGTCACTAACTAGCTTTTATGGTCATCATAGCACTTTATTAGGGGCGTTACCAGTAACGCCCGACCTTAATGTACTTAAAACCCTGCATAACTGAGGGCCGGAGGGGTCTGGCGAACTCTATATAAGCCACCCCCTCCTTAGTGTAAAGGGTTCGCACCCCTGTAATTCATACACACATAATCCAGTCGACCGCCTCCGGGCTCCGAGACGTAGGGCTATTACTTCCTCCGAGAAGGGCCTGAACTCGTAAACCTCGTGTGCTTACAACTACTCCATAGCTAAGATCTTGCCTCTCCATACCTACCCCCCTACATTACTGTCAGACTTAGAACCACGACAGTTGGCGCCCATCATGGGGCAGGTGTCTTAGCGATTTGTTGGAGGAGTTGCGATCTTTTCCGATCCAAATCATCATGGTTTCTGGCGGAGTTTTGGTGGAAGGCCGCGAGATCCGTCTCGGCGCGCTCACGTTCATCACCGACGACTCCGCTTGGCTTCAGGAAGCTCCGCTCGACGTCGACGCACTGCCTGTCCGCGGGGCAACGCACTTTCGCACGTGCGTCCGCGGCGTCCTCTTGCGGCAACCGTCGACCCATTATCGGTCGGCCCCTGTGTTGTCCTCCCTCCCTGTTTCCCGCCGGCGCAAGCGCTCCGGTCGATCGAGACTTCAGCGGTGGGTGAGACACGCGGTGGCACGCCAGTCGGCCACCCCTCAAGTCGCGGCGATCGAGCCCAACGAATCCCTCTACGGCCTGTTCGACTGGCTCCGCAGAGACCGCATCCGAGTGCGACAGTAGTGATCCGGCGGCAGAGATTCTTATGCTTGATGGACCGCGCAGTCCTCCCGGTTTTCACCGCACCGACGGAGGCGCAGGTGGAGGCGACCCGTCGCATCCCCATGAGGAATATCTTCCCGAGCCTCTCATGTCGCTGCAGAGAGAAGAACTTCATCGCCAGAACATGGATGCACTACACACTCCTATCGTTGGAGAAACCCCCGAGGCTCGTGCCTTGGAGGACGCGCGCCTGGCAAACTTGGCTGAGCGCACTCGACTAGAGAACCTCCAGCGAGCACTCGACGAGCGTGCGCGACAACGGGTTCCAGAATCCAGTCAACGTCAGCTCTTTCCGCCCCCGCAGGTATATCGAACTCCGATTCAGAATTTAGCAGCTGCAGCCCGTATAGCAGAGTCGATTCAGCCTTCCCAGTCAGAGGCTGGCAGAGGCTTGCTGCAGATCGTTACTCCGGGTAGAAGGAGACCAGAATTCCGCTGTTTCTCAGTCGCGGAACAGGATTCATAGCAGATCCATTGCTGCAGACACAGTCCAGTTGGCTCATAGCCCAAGATCGCCCCCGAGGCGTGAGGGATGTGGGGACCGGCGTGATCAGTATGGAAACCGTGAGCAGTATGATCACCGATTCGATCGTGACGATCGACGTCGAGCGTCCACCCCTCCCCCGAGGAGTGGATCGTATGTGCCTCGACAGCAGGATGACAGGCGCCCTCATAGTGTTGGGCGAAGGATTCCAGTCGACCCCAGGGAACCAGGCTTTGATGCGAGGTCCATTCTCGTTCAAGGTTTGATCGACAGGAACAGAGCTCACCGAGAAGGTCACGACAGGGATGCACCTGCCAGCAGCAGAGTACATGTTTCGGGGCCAGAGTGCTTTAGTAGAGCCATCAGGGCCGCTGTGATTCCACCCAACTTCAGGTTGGCGACTGGAGTCAGTAAGTTCACTGGTGAGTCCAAGCCCGATACTTGGCTTGAAGACTACCGAGTGGCTATCCAGATTGGCGGTGGCAATGAAGAAGTGGCCATGAAGCACCTGCCTCTCATGTTGGAGGGCTCGGCCAGAGCGTGGCTGAATCAGTTAGCACCCAACAGCATCTACACTTGGGAAGATCTCGCCCGAGTGTTTGTCACCACATTTAAAGGAACATGCAAGCGACCGGCGGGGCTGACGGAACTGCGTTCTTGCGTGCAGAAGTCGAATGAAACCTTGAGGGATTACATCCAGAGATGGATCACGTTACATCACATGGTAGAGAATGTGCCTGATCACCAAGCAGTCTGTGCCTTCAAAGAAGGCGTCAAGTACAGAGAACTGAATCTGAAATTTGGTCGAACTGGAGACATGTCTCTGAATCGGATGATGGAGATTGCCACCAAGTATGCTAATGGTGAAGATGAGGATCGACTCCGGAGTGGCAAGCACAAGTCAGTCGCCCAAGAAACCGGAGGAGGAAATTCCAATCGGAAACAGAAGCGGAAAGCCGAGCCAGCTGCTCCTGGGGAAGCCTTGGTTGTAACTCAAGGAAAGTTTAAGGGGAAACCCAAAGGGCCTTGGAACCCCAAGAAAGTTAAAGACCAAGACGGAAATGATGTGTTGGATTTGCCATGTCACATCCACACCAAGAAAGATGAAGAGGGTAAGCTCATTTACCCGAAACATACCACTCGACAGTGTCGGCTCTTGATCCAGTAGTTCCAGGGCAAATAGCCCAAAGATAAGGAAAAGGAGTCGGACAAAGTTGAGGACAAGGAAGACAGTGATGATGGATACCCCCAGGTCAATTCCACCTTGATGATTTTTGCTGATGTTGAAAGCAAAAGTCGACTGAAAGTTATCAATCGTGAGGTGAATATGGTTGCTCCGGCGACACCCAGTTATCTGAAGTGGTCTCAGAATGCCATCACATTCGACCAGTCCGATCACCCAACGCACATTGCCACCCCTGGGAGGCAAGCTTTGGTGGTCGACCCAGTTGTTGAAGGCACTCGACTGACCAAAGTCTTGATGGATGGTGGCAGTGGTTTAAACATACTGTATGCTGAGACGTTGAAAGGGATGGGCATTCCGATGTCCAGACTCAGTACCAGCAACATGAGTTTCCATGGAGTCATTCCTGGGAAGAAGGCTAAGTCACTCGGCCAAATTGCTCTTGATGTGGTTTTCGGTGATTCCAAGAATTACCGCAAAGAAAAGTTGACGTTCGAAGTTGTAGATTTCTAGAGTGCTTACCACGCTATTTTGGGCAGGCCAGCTTACGCACGCTTCATGGCTCGACCATGTTATGTGTATCTCAAATTGAAGATGCCTGGTCCCAAAGGTGTGATCACTGTTACGGGCAATCGGAAGAAAGCAGAAGAGTGTTTTCAGAAAGGCTCAAAGATCGCTGATGCTCAAATGGCAGTGGTGGAGCTGCAGGAGTACCAGAAGACTGCAGACCCGAGTGATTTGTTGCGAGCCAAGAAGACCGCTACAGAATCAGCTTTTCAGTCGTCTGGTGAAACGAAGCCGGTTCACATTCACCCGACCGATCCCAGTGCTGCTCCGACTCATATCTCAACAACACTCGACTCCAAATAGGAAGAAGCGCTCATCCAGTTCCTCTGTGAGAACTGGAACATCTTTGCATGGAAGCCTTCTGACATGCCGGGTGTTCCCTGGGGGCTGGCTGAGCACCGCCTACGAGTCAACTCAAAAGTGAAACCTGTCAAAGAACATCTCCGACGGTCCACCGTCCAGAAGAGAAAGGCTATTGGTGAGGAGGTGGCTCGGCTCTTAGCAACGGAGTTCATCCGAGAGATTTACCACTCCGAGTGGCTCGCCAACGTTGTCATGGTCCCCAAGAAGGACAAGTCACTTCGCATGTGCATTGACTTTAAACATATCAATCGGGCCTGCCCGAAAGATCATTTTCCTCTCCCCCACATCGACCAGATAGTCAACTCGACTGCGGGATGTGACCGACTGTCTTTTTAGACGCCTATTCCGGGTACCATCAGATCCATCTGTATGGACCTGACGAGATCAAAACAACTTTCATCACTCCATTCGGGTCCTTCTGTTATGTTACCATGCCATTCGGCCTCAAGAATGCCGGAGCCACATTCATGAGGATGATTCAGAAGTGTTTGCTCACTCAAATCAGTCGGAATGTGGAAGCATACATGGATGATATTGTGGTCAAGTCACGGAAGGGTTCCGACCTGCTGACTGACCTTGCTGAAACCTTTGCTAACCTCAGGAGGTATGATATCAAGCTTAATCCATCAAAGTGCACATTCGGAGTTCCTGGCGGAAAGTTACTCGGTTTTCTCGTTTCCGAACGGGGAATCGACGCCAGTCCAGAAAAAGTCGGTACTATACTCCGGATGAAACGTCCTATGCGAGTGCACGACGTCTAGAAGCTTATTGGTTGCTTGGCCACTTTAAGTCGATTCATCTCTCATCTCGGTGAAAAGGCATTGCCTCTTTACCGATTGATGAAGAAGTCAGACAAGTTCGAGTGGACTCCTGAAGCTGATGCAGCGTTTGCAGAGCTCAAAGCTCTGCTCTCCACCCAGCCGGTGCTTGCTGCCCCAATCAGCAAAGAGCCTTTGCTGCTTTACATCGCAGCCACGAGACAAGTCATCAGTACGGTACTTACAGTCGAGCGGGAAGAAGGAAAAGCCTTCAAAGTTCAGCGCCCAGTATATTATATTTCTGAAGTTTTGACCCCGTCGAAGCAAAGATATCCTCATTATCAGAAGCTTGTATATGGGATTTATATGACCACAAAGAAGGTTGCTCACTACTTCTCTGATCATTCCATTACAGTCGTCAGCGACGCTCCATTGTCAGAGATCCTACACAACAGAGATGCAACTGGTCGAGTGGCAAAATGGGCGATTGAACTCCTTCCTCTAGATATCAAGTTTGAGGCAAAGAAAGCTATCAAGTCCCAAGCAATAGCAGATTTCGTCGCCGAGTGGATTGAGCAACAACTGCCGACTCAGGTTCACTCGGAGCATTGGACCATGTTCTTTGATGGTTCCAAAATGATGAATGGTTCCGGTGCCGGCGTAGTATTGGTCTCCCCCCGAGGAGATAAGCTCAGATATGTTCTTCAAATCCACTTCGATTCCTCCAATAATGAAGCAGAATATGAAGCACTTTTATATGGGTTGCGCATGGCCATTTCACTCGGCGTCCGTCGCCTCATGGTCTATGGCGACTCAGATTTTGTGGTTAATCAAGTGATGAAGGAGTGGGAGTCAGAAGTCCAGCCATGACTGGTTATTGCAATGCGGTGAGAAAGCTAGAGAAGAAATTCGAGGGGTTAGAACTTCATCACATACCCCGACTGAAAAATCAAGCAGCTGATGATTTGGCGAAAATAGGTTCCAAAAGAGAAGCCATTCCCAGCAATGTGTTTTTGGAACACATCCACACACCATCAGTTCAGGAAGATCCCTTCACTGAAGAAGCCCCGCAGCCAAAAAGTGCCACGGATCCGATTGAAGTTGAAGTTCCAGCTGTGGTCGACCTGATCATGGAAGTTTTTGTCATCACTCCTGACTGGACGGTACCGTACATCGCGTACATGCTAAGGAAAGAACTCCCAGAGGACGAAGAAGAGGCTCGACAGATCGTCCGTCGATCCAAGGCCTTTACAGTCATAAAGGGACAGTTGTATAGAGAAAGTGCGACTGGAGTCAGTCAGAAGTGTATACCACCAGAAGAAGGTCAGATAATCCTTGATGATATCCACTCGGGGACCTGTGGTCATCATGCGTCCTCTCGGACCATTGTGGCTAAAGCATACCGAGCGGGATTCTATTGGCCAAGGGCGAATGAAATGGCAAAAGAGATAGTCGACAAATGTGAAGGATGTCAGTTTTACTCCAATATGTCACACAAACCCGCGTCAGCCCTGAAAACCATTCCACTCGTCTGGCCCTTCGCCGTTTGGGGATTAGACATGGTTGGACCACTGAGAACGGGCAGGAGCGGCTTCACTCATGTGCTAGTAGCAGTCGACAAGTTCACCAAATGGATTGAAGCTAAGCCTATCAAGAATCTTGATGCTTGCGCTGCTATCAGTTTCATCAGAGAGTTGATATTCAGATATGGAGTTCCGCACAACATCATCACTGACAATGGGTCAAACTTCAATTCTGACAAATTCAGAGCCTTTTGCGCCTCTCAAGGCACACGAGTCGACTACGCTTCAGTCGCTCACCCCCAGTTGAATGGACAAGCAGAAAGAGCAAACGGCTTAATTCTCAAAGGACTGAAACCCCGACTGATGCGTGATCTCAAGCACGCAGCAGGTGCATGGGTCGACGAGCTTCCATCAGTTCTTTGGGGATTGAGGACAACCCGGAACCGATCGACTGGAAGAACCCCATTCTTTCTGGTCTACGGAGCCGAAGCAGTTTTGCCGAGTGACCTACTTCACAATGCACCCCGAGTCGAGCTCTACTCTGAAGATGAAGCAGAACAAGCCTGGCAGGACGCAGTCGACCTCCTGGAAGAAGAAAGAGAAATGGCCATGATCCGATCGACTATCTATCAGCAGGACTTGCGTCGATTCCATGCCAGAAATGTGAAGAGTCGAGCCTTCCAAGAAGGAGACTTGGTCCTCCGAGTGGATCAACAGAAACCACACAAACTCGCTCCTACTTGGGAAGGTCCCTTCATAGTCACCAGAGTCCTCCACAATGGAGCGTACCACATTTATAATGTCGATCGCCAGATTGATGAGCCATGAGCCTGGAATGCGGAGCTGCTCCGCCCCTTTTATACTTGAATTCTCACTCGGATGAGATGTAATAAGAAAAACTTATGTAGTTTATTTATCAAAGACAAGAGCGTTATAATTTTCCCAGTGATTGTTATTGTTTTTGTTTGCGTGAGAAATCCCCCAGTGGGTGGCTTAGCTGCGAATCCGTTTCGCCTAAGTTTGTAAAAATAATTTCCTACCGAGTGGTGAGCCAGCTTCTCACTCGGAGGCTTAGCTGCGAACCCGTTTCGCCTAAGTATTTGAAAATCCTACCGAGTGGGGAGCCAGCCTCCCACTCGGAGGCTTAGCTGCGAACCCGTTTCGCCTAGGTATTTAAAAATCCTACCGAGTGGGGAGCCAGCCTCCCACTCGGGGGCTTAGCTGCAGTCCAGTACTCGCCTAAGTATTTGAAAATCCTACCGAGTGGGGAGCCAGCCTCCCACTCGGGGGCTTAGCTGCAGTCCAGTACTCGCCTAAGTATTTGGAAATCCTACCGAGTGGTGAGCCAGCCTCCCACTTGGGGGCTTAGCTGCAGTCCAGTACTCGCCTAAATATTTGAAAATCCTACCGAGTGGTGAGCCAGCCTTCCACTCGGGGGCTTAGCTGCAGTCCAGTACTCGCCTAAGTATTTGAAAATCCTACCGAGTGATGAGCTAGCCTCCCACTCGGGGGCTTAGCTGCAGTCCAGTGCTCGCCTAAGTATTTGAAAATCCTACCGAGTGGGGAGCGACCCTCCCACTCGGGGGCTTAGCTGCAGTCTAGTACTCGCCTAAGTTTGAAAAATCCTACCGAGTGGAGAGCGACCCTCCCACTCGGGGGCTTAGTTGCGGTCCAGTACTCGCCTAAGTTTGTAAATCCTACCGAGTGGAGAGCGACCCTCCCACTCGGGGGCTTAGCTGCAGTCCAGTACTCGCCTAAGTTTGAAAAATCCTACCGAGTGGAGAGCGACCCTTCCACTCGGGGGCTTAGCTGCGGTCCAGTACTCGCCTAAGTTTGAAAAATCCTACCGAGTGGAGAGCGACCCTCCCACTCGGGGGCTTAGCTGCGGTCCAGTACTCGCCTAAGTTTGAAAAATCCTACCGAGTGGAGAGCGACCCTCCCACTCGGGGGCTTAGCTGCAGTCCAGTACTCGCCTGAGTTTGAAAAATCCTACCGAGTGGAGAGCGACCCTCCCACTCGGAGGCTTAGCTGCAGTCCAGTACTCGCCTAAGTACGAAACACATCCCAATCCGCAGGGACGACGAGGTGCAGGTCGACTGCCACCTTCTCCTTCGGAGCTTCGCCACAAATACAACGTGCGCTCCATCCCAATCCGCAAGGACGACGAGGTGCAGGTCGACTGCCACCTTCTCCTTGGGAGCTTCGCCACAAATACAACGTGCGCTCCATCCCAATCTGCAAGGACGACGAGGCGCAGGTCGACTACCACCTTCTCCTTGGGAGCTTCGCCACAAATACAACGTGCGCTCCATCCCAATCCGCAAGGACGACGAGGTGCAGGTCGACTGCCACCTTCTCCTTCGGAGCTTCGCCACAAATACAAAAGTTGTCTCGAGTGAAGAACAATTTCCACTCGACGGAGAATTCATGAAGATATTCAACGATAAACCAAGTTCAGATAAATCCTAAAGGTTCCAGACCGCAGATCGAAGTGCTCAGGCATTCAGCCCAAAAGAGTTTAACGGTTACAAAAACCACTCGGCATCCCGAGGCAAATTTAAGGTGGGGCATAAAAGTTTATTCACTCCGCAGGAGGAGGACTGGCAGGCTCGACGAACTCGTCCAGGTCGACGCCGTCGACGATCCGAGTGGCTACAGCAATAAAAGTCTCCATAAAAGATCGGAAGTCATGCCTCTGGGTGTTGGCGACCTTGAGTGCTACCAGCTTGTCTTCACGAGCCTCCTTGCAATGGACTCGCACCAGGGACAGTTCCACATCAGCACCACACCGGGCGGATGATTTCTTCCATTCTTGCACTCGGCCAGGGATCTCGTTCAGTCGAGTCATCAGAGATTCCAGATCATTCTGGAGCGTGGCCCCTGGCCAAAGTGCCGTGTCGATCCATGACGTGGCGACCTTCAGTTGAGCCAAGTAGTCCACAACACCGTCGATGCGGGATTCCAGTCGGAGCAGATTCATGGCAGTTTCATCTTTCACGGGAGAGTTGATGGGGTCCAAACCTGGCTCAATCCGCCCAGTCTCCTCCTCGAAGTTCTGGCAAAACTCTGCATTCACGATCCAAGGATAAGTCAATTTTTGTATGCTGAGTTGACAAAAAAAACATCAGTCGGAACAAAATGTATACCTTCAAGCTTGATGAACAACTTCTTGGCAAGGCTCCTCAGATAGCTCTCCAGATCGTCCCTCCTGCGAGCGATGCCTTCCATCTTCTTGTACAGGTTGACATTGTCCTTCTTCAAGCGCGTGCACTCCTTGTTGGCTTCGTTCAGGGCAGATTTCGTCTTGGCGTTCTCTTCTTCCAATTGGCCGACTGAAGCCAGTTTCTGTTCAGCCAGAGCGGTTCTATCGTCGGCTTTCTTTTGAGCAGCAGCCAAATCCTGATCCTTCTTCGCCAGCGCTTCGTTCAGTTTTTCTGCAAAGAAATGGTGCTTGATTCAGAAAGAGCAGAAGGGTACTCAAGCCTAAGACAAACCAGTCGACAAGCTCGTCTTACCATTGGCGTCGTCCTTGGCCTTTTGCAGCTCTGTCTTGGCCAATTCCAAGTCAAGGTTTAGCTGGATCTGCTGTTTCTCCAAGTCAGCAAAGCGAGCTCCAAGATCACAAGATTTCTGAAATCAGGGAGGGGAAGTTATTTTACAGCGAAAAACGACAAAGACAATAAATACTAAGACTACGGTCGACTGCCCGTAGTCCACCGTAGTCTCGGGGACTACACCCAGTGGGTGCACTTTGCGTGCCCCCACCGGTTCGGTTTACACTCGACACGGCCAGACCAGATCGAGCGAAAGAATCAAAATACAAAGACTACAGTCGACTGCCAGCAGTCCACTGTAGTCTCGGGGACTACACCCAGTGGGTGCACTCAGCGTGCCCCCAGTAGTCCAAAAATTCAATCGACGCACCCAGTGGGTGTACAGATGCAAAGATTTTCGGAAAGAGAGTCTTCAGATAGCATATCCTAACAGAACAAGCGGTGACCAACTAACCTGAACATTGCTTTGGAGAGACGAGCTGGCGTCATAGGCGGCCTGACTGGCGTCCCGCACCATCTTCACCTTCTCCATCATAATGCCCGCCTGGCGTATGGCTTCCTTGGCAGCATTCACTTCGTCCTCTGGGACATGATGGATCACAAAAACTGAAGGTGGGTCGGCAGGAGTTTGAGCAGTCGACGAAGAAGGCAGGGCACTCGACAATGGTACGGTGAAGGTAACAGAACCCCGATTGGCATCACCAGCATCCTGAACGACTGGTTCCATCATCGGCGTCGACTGTGGCACCTTGCTTGCAGGAGCTTTCCTATTTTCCTCGTCAAAGGCCTCTCAGGCTCTTCATCATCATCATCGGGGAGGTCAATAATGTTAGGAGCTGTTCAAAGATCAATCGCCAAAATCACATCACCTAATGGTACACATTGCAGTTGAGTCGACCAAATAAAGATAGAATGACAGAAATCATACCCAGATTGGAAGTGATTGTATCCTCCATTACCTCATCCTCATCTCTGTAAGCTGAGGTCCCGGAATTAGCAGCGCTGCCAGTTCCAAAGTTCGTCTGGTTAAATCAAGAAAAAATAAACAGCACGGAGCATCGAGTGAATACAAAGGGAGACACTCACGCAGAAGCGACGGGGATATCAATCTTAATCTTCGGCAACGCCTTCCGAGGCTTCTGCTCTGCAACTTTGAGATGCTTTGACACTTTTTCAGTTGGGGTTGGCGAAGATGTCCGAGGACGCTTTGAAGACTGACCAGTCTGAGCAATCGCCTTTTCACGGGCGCTCGGTCGTTCTTGGTCAAGCTTGGATCGCCTCTCCCTGCGAGGAGGCGACTCGACTTCTTCTTCGTCACTTGAGTCGTCGTTTTCTTCGTCCTCTTCTCCGTCAGAATGCCATTCGCCACTGTCGCCGCCGCTCGCCTCTCCTTCCGGGTCTTGCTCTTGCTCTCCGTTGGGCACTGAGTACATTTCGATAAGGGCCTGAAAGAAAGCAGGAAGAATAAAGTCAGTCGACGCAGTATAGACAGCTGCGCGAGTGAGTTCAGATTATAATCAAAAGCTCAGAATTGGACCTTTTCTGGATCATGGGACTGGTCGAATGGAGGAACTCTCCTGGCTCCCCTGGGGTTGTCCTTGTTTCCGGTGATGCCCGACAGCCACCCCTCCAGTGTGTCGTCATCGACCTCCTCCGGGTGAATCCAAGTGGTGTCGTCAAGACCCGAATACATCCACATCGGATGGTCTCGAGCTTGAAGAGGCTGGATGCGCCGCCGAAGGAAAACCTCCAAGAGATCCATACTAGTGACCCCGTCACGGATAAGCTGGACCACTCGTTCGACCAGCACCCTAACTTGTGCATTCTCCTCCGGGATCACCTTCAAAGAGGAGGGTTTCCTCACTCGGTCCATGGTAAAAGGAGGGAGGCCAGTCGACTGCCCTGGCGTCGGCTGGTCTTTGCAGTAAAACCAGGTCGACTGCCATCCGCGGACCGAGTCGGGAAGAATCATGGCCGGAAAGTAACTTTTCCCTCTCATCTGAACACCAAGACCCCCGCACATCTGAATCACTTGTGTTCTCTCATCACTCGGATTGGCCTTTTTCACCGTCTGAGAACGACAGGTGAAAATGTGCTTGAAAAGACCCAGTGAGGCCGACAACCCAAGAAATTCTCGCACAAAGACACGAAAGCAGCGAGATACACAATTATGTTGGGAGTGAAGTGGTGGAGTTGTGCCCCAAAGAAATTCAGAAATCCCCGAAAGAAAGGGTGGGGAGGCAAGGAAAACCCACGGTCGACGTGGGTGGCAAGGAGAACGCGCTCACCCTCCCGAGGTTGCGGCTCGGATTCCTTCCCTGGAAGCCGCGCCGATCCATGGGGGATCAGTCCTCCGTCGGCTAGGTCGTTGAGGTCTTCTTGGCGGATCGTCGAGCGGATCCAGTCGCCCTGGATCCAGCCCTTCGGCAGGCCGCCTCGTGAGGAAGATCCACCCCGACTGGTCGCCTTCCCCTTCGCCTTTGCCATCGCCTTCTTCGCCCGCTCCAGAGCCGCTGTCTTCTCCTTCCCCATCGTCGCCGGCGGGACACGTACAGAGCAGCAGCGCTAGGGCGAGAACGAGCGCAACGAAGAAGCCTGAAGAGGAGGAGAGGAAATGAGAATGCACTGTTCAAGAAACCCCGGTCTGACGCCTTATATGATGTTACTTCCGAGTGGCTGACTGGTAGGCCTGGACGATCCTGTCAAATCCCGCAACAGTCGCGCGCCTCCCCCGTCCCGCGCGCTTCCCAAAATTCGAATCCCATGAATTGAAATCCGTGGGCAGCAGAACAACTTGTCAGACGGAAGATCTCCTCCACACCGTCACTCGGAGCTTTTCAAGTAAAGAAACTCACTCGACAAAAAACCAAGAATGGATCAAGGCGACTGAAAAGGAAGTTGCTGTCGTCACTCAGGTTCATTGATCCGAAACAAGATATGCTCATGGCATGAAAAATGAGTCGGAGAAGCTCTCAACTCCTTCCCCACTCAAACCTCGATCCATTCGGGGGCTAATGATGAAGCTATGTACCTAGGGTAGGGTCATGGACCTGTCCTTACTGCCCTACCCAAGGACATCTCTAGAAGAAATCACCTTTCAACCGACTTGGAGGTGTTCCACTCAACAGACTCGAAGACACTCGACCAAGAAGCAATCACTCGACCAAGATCCAACCACTCGACGGTCGGGAAACCTAAAGTTACTCCGCACGCTAACGGTCGGTCATTAAGTAGCTTTTATGGTCATCATAGCACTTTATTAGGGGCGTTACCAGTAACGCCTGACCTTAATGTACTTAAAACCCTGCATAACTGAGGGCCGGAGGGGTCTGGCGAACTCTATATAAGCCACCCCCTCCTCGGTGTAAAGGGTTCGCACCCCTGTAATTCATACACACATAATCCAGTCGACCGCCTCCGGGCTCCGAGACGTAGGGCTATTACTTCCTCCGAGAAGGGCCTGAACTCGTAAACCTCGTGTGCTTACAACTACTCCATAGCTAAGATCTTGCCTCTCCATACCCACCCCCCTACATTACTGTCAGACTTAGAACCACGACAGTTGGCGCCCATCATGGGGCAGGTGTCTTAGCGATTTGTTGGAGGAGTTGCGATCTTTTCCGATCCAAATCATCATGGTTTCTGGCGGAGTTTTGGTGGAAGGCCGCGAGATCCGTCTCGGCGCGCTCACGTTCATCGCCGACGACTCCGCTTGGCTTCAAGAAGCTCCGCTCGACGTCGACGCACTCCCTGTCCGCGGGGCAACGCACTTTCGCGCGTGCGTCCGCGGCGTCCTCTTGCGGCAACCGTCGACCCATTATCGGTCGGCCCCTGTGTTGTCCTCCCTCCCTGTTTCCCGTCGGCGCAAGCGCTCCGGTCGGTCGAGACTTCAGCGGTGGGTGAGACACGCGGTGGCACGCCAGTCGGCCACCCCTCAAGTCGCGACGATCGAGCCCAACGAATCCCTCTACGGCCTGTTCGACTGGCTCCGCAGAGACCGCATCCGAGTGCGACAGTAGTGATCCGGCGGCGGAGATTCTTATGCTTGATGGACCGCGCAGTCCTCCCGGTTTTCACCGCACCGACGGAGGCGCAGGTGGAGGCGACCCGTCGCATCCCCATGAGGAATATCTTCCCGAGCCTCTCATGTCGCTGCAGAGAGAAGAACTTCATCGCCAGAACATGGATGCACTACACACTCCTATCGTTGGAGAAACCCCCGAGGCTCGTGCCTTGGAGGACGCGCGCCTGGCAAACTTGGCTGAGCGCACTTGACTAGAGAACCTCCAGCGAGCACTCGACGAGCGTGCGCGACAACGGGTTCCAGAATCCAGTCAACGTCAGCTCTTTCCGCCCCCGCAGGTATATCGAACTCCGATTCAGAATTTAGCAGTTGCAGCCCGTATAGCAGAGTCGATTCAGCCTTCCCAGTTGGCCACCCCTCAAGTCGCGGCGATCGAGCCCGACGAATCCCTCTACGGCCTGTTCGACTGGCTCCATGATCGCACCATATCTCATAGTGTTCGATTATGACGTCTGGACGCACCATTACCTTGTGGTGTTCCAGGTGGCTTCAACTATGAAACAACTCCACAATGTCTTAAGTGATTGCCAAACTCATAACTCAGAAAATCCCCTTTTGATCAGATCGTAGGAACATGATCTTATTGTTATGATGATTCTTAACTTCACTCTGAAATCGCTTGCACTTTTCAAACATTTCAGACTTGTGCTTCATTAAGTAGATATACCTATATCTACCCAAATCGTCAGTGAAGATGAGAAAATAGCAATATCCACCGCACGCTTCAATTCTCATTGGATCACACGCATCAGCATGCACGATTTCCAACAAGTCACTTGCCCGTTTCATTTTACCTGAAAACAGGGTCTTAGTCATCCTGCCCATGAGGCATGGCTCGCATGTGTCAAGTGATTCAAAATCAAGTGACTCCAAACATCCATCAACATGGAGTTTCTTCATGCATCTTACACCAATATGACCTAAGCGGCAGTGCCACGAGAAAGTGGTACTATCATTATTAACTCTACATCTTTTGGCGTGAACATGTGTATTACCACGACCGAGATTCAATGAACCATTCACATAGGGTGCATGACCATGAAAGGTATCATTCATGTAAACAGAATAACCATTATTCTCTAACTTAAATGAATGACTTTATTGCAACGAACATGGTCTAATCATATTCATGCTCAACGTAGACACCTGATAACATTTATCTAGGTTCAATACTAATCCCGAAGGTAGATGGAGCGTGCGATGGTGATCTCATCAACTTTGGAAACACTTCCAACACACATCGTCACCTCGCCCTTAGCCAGTCTCCGTTTAGTCCGTAGCTTTTGCTTCAAGTCACCAATAATAGTAACTGAACCGGTATCCAATACCCAGGTGCTACCAGGAGTACTAGTGAGGTACACATTAATAACACATATATACTTTTTTGAAGTTGCCAGCCTTCTTATCTACCATGCATTTGGGGTAATTCCGCTACCAGTGACCGTTCCCCTTACAATAGAAGCACTTAGTCTCGGGTTTGGGTTCAACCTTGGGTTCTTTCACTGGAGCGGCAACTGGTTTGCCATCCATGAAGTTTCCCTTCTAGCCATTGCCCTTCTTGAAACCAGTGGTCTTGTTAAACCATCAACACTTGATGCTCCTTCTTGATTTCTACCTTTTGTGGTCTTAAGCACTGCGAACAGCTTCGGGATCAACTCCATCCCTTGCATGTCATAGTTCATCATGAAGATCTAGTAGCTTAGTGATAGTGGCTAGAGAACTCTATCAATCACTATCTTATCTGGAAGTTTAACTCCCACTTGATTTAAGTGATTGTAGCACCCAGACATTCTGAGAACATGCTCACTAGCTGAGCTATTCTTCTCCATCTTGTTGGCAAAAGAACTTGTCAGAGGTCTCATACCTCTCAACACGGGCATGAGCCTGAAATCCCAATTTCAGCTCTTGGAACATCTCGTATGTCTCATGGCGTTCAAAACGTCATTTGAATCCCGATTCTAAGCCGTAAAGTATGGTGCACTAAACTATCAAGTAGTCATCAGGATGTGTCTGTCAGGTGTTCACAACATCCACAGACGACGTTGTAGGGGTTTGCACATCGAGCGGTGCATCAAAGACGTAAGCCTTCTGTGTAGCAGTGAGGACACTCCTCGGACTACGGACCCAGTCCGCATCATTGCTTACAATATCTTTCAACTTAATCTTTCTCTAGGAACGTATTGAAACAGGGGGCTACAACATGAGCTATTTATCTACAACATATTTGCAAAGACAATTTAGACTATGTTCATGATAATTGAGTTCATCTAATCAAATTATTTAATGAACTCCCACTCAGATAGACATCCCTCTAGTCATCTAAGTGAAACATGATCCGAATCGACTAGGCCGTGTCCGATCATCACGTGAGACGGACTAGTCATCAACGGTGAACATCTCATGTTGATCGTATCTTCTATACGACTCATGTTCGACCTTTCGGCCTTCCGTGTTCTGAGGCCATGTCTGTACATGCTAGGCTCGTCAAGTCAACCTAAGTGTTTCGCATGTGTCCCGAGGCCATGTCTGTACATGCTAGGCTCGTCAACACCCGTTGTATTCGAATGTTAGAATCTATCACACCCGATCATCACGTGGTGCTTCGAAACAACGAACCTTCGCAACGGTGCACAGTTAGGGGGAACACTTTTCTTGAAATTTTAGTGAGGGATCATCTTATTTAAGCTACCGTCGTTCTAAGCAAATAAGATGTAAAACATGATAAACATCACATGCAATCAAATAGTGACATGATATGGTCAATATCATTTTGCTCCTTTTGATCTCCATCTTTGGGGCTCCATGATCATCGTTGTCACCAACATGACACCATGATCTCCATCATCATGATCTCCATCATCGTGTCTTCTTGAAGTTGTCTCGTCATCTATTACTTCTACTACTATGGCTAACGCTTTAGCAATAAAGTAAAGTAATTACATGACGTTTATGTTGACACGCGGGTCATAAATAAATTAAGACAACTCCTATAGCTCCTGCCGGTTGTCATACTCATCGACATGCAAGTCGTGCTTCCTATTAGAAGAACATGATCAATCTCATACATTACATATATCATTCATCACATCCTTTTGGCCATATCACATCACAAAGCATATGCTGCAAAAACAAGTTATACGTCCTCTAATTGTTGTTGCAAGTTTTTACGTGGTTGCTATAGGTTTCTAGCAAGAACGTTTCTTACCTACGCGAAAACCACAACATGATATGCAAATTTCTATTTACCCTTCATAAGGACCCTTTTCATCGAATCTGATCCGACTAAAGTGGGAGAGACAGACACCCGCTAGCCACCTTATGCAACTAGTGCATGTTAGTCGGTGGAACCAGTCTCACGTAAGAGTACGTGTAAGGTCGGTCCGGGCCGCTTCATCCCACGATGCCGCCGAATCAAGACAATACTAGTAACGGCAAGTAAATTGACAATATCGACGCCCATAACTGCTTTGTGTTCTACTCGTGCATAGAAACTACGCATAGACCTAGCTCATGATGCCACTGTTGGGGATCGTAGCAGAAATTTAAAATTTTCTACGCATCACCAAGATCAATCTATGGAGTAATCTAGCAACGAGGGGAAGGGGAGTGCATCTACATACCCTTGTAGATCTCTAAGCGGAAGCGTTGCAAGAACGCGGATGAAGGAGTCATACTCGTAGCGATTCAGATCGCGGTTGATTCCGATCTAAGCGCCGAACCACGGCGCCTCCGCGTTCAACACACGTGCAGCCCGGTGACGTCTCCTATGCCTTGATCCAGCAAGGGGAGAAGGAGAGGTTGGGGAAGACTCCGTCCAGCAGCATCACGACGGCATGGTGGCGGTGGAGGAGCGCGGAACTCCAGCAAGGCTTCGCCAAGCACTACAAGAGACGAGGAGGGAGAGAGGTAGGGCTGCGCCAAGAGGGAGATGATCTAGCGTGTGTTGCAGCCCCCAATATCTCAAGTATATATAGGGGAAGGGGAGGGGCTGTGCCCCCATCTAGGGTTCCCTCCCTAGGGGTGGCGGCAGCCCCAAAACCCATCTAGGGTTGCAGCCAAGGGGGGAGAGAGGGGGCGCACCTAGGGTGGGCCTTAAGGCCCATCTGGACCTAGGGTTTGCCCCCTCCCACTCTCCCTTGCGCCTTGGGCCTTGGTGGGAGGCGCCCCAGCCCACCTAGGGGCTTGTCCCTTCCCACTATTGGCCCATGTAGGCCTCCGGGGCTGGTGGCCCCACCTGGTGGACCCCCGGACCCATCCGGTGGTCCCGGTACACTACCGGTGATGCCCGGAACACTTCCGGTGGCCAAAACCATACTTCCTATATATCAATCTTTACCTCCGGACCATTTCGGAACTCCTCGTGATGTTCGGGATCTCATCCGGGACTTCGAACAACATTCGGTAACCGCGTACATACTTTCCCTATAACCCCAGCGTCATCAAACCTTAAGTGTGTAGACCCTACGGGTTCGGGAGTCATGCAAACATGGCCGAGACAACTCTCCGGTCAATAACCAACAGCGGGATCCGGATACCCATGTTGGCTCCCACATGCTCCACGATGATCTCATCGGATGAACCATGATGTCAAGGATTCAATCAATCCTGTATACAATTCCCTTTGTCTATCAGTACGATACTTGCCCGAGATTCGATCGTCGGTATCTCGATACCTTGTTCAATCTCGTTACCGGCAAGTCTCTTTACTCGTTCCGTAACACATCATCCCGTGATCAACTCCTTGGTCACATTGTGCACATTATGATGATGTCCTACCGAGTGGGCCCAGAGATACCTCTCCGTTACACGGAGTGACAAATCCCAGTCTCGATTCATGCCAACCCAACAGACACTTTCGGAGATACTTGTAGTGAACCTTTATAGCCACCCAGTTACGTTGTGACGTTTGGTACACCCAAAGCACTCCTACGGTATCCGGGAGTTGCACAATCTCATGGTCTAAGGAAATGATACTTGACATTAGAAAAGCTTAGCATACGAACTACACGATCTTTGTGCTAGGCTTAGGATTGGGTCTCGTCCATCACATCATTCTCCTAATGATGTGATCCCGTTATCAACGACATCAAATGTCCATGGTCAGGAAACCGTAACCATCTATTGATCAATGAGCTAGTCAACTAGAGGCTTACTAGGGACATGGTGTTGTCTATGTATCCACACATGTATCTGAGTTTCCTATCAATACAATTCTAGCATGGATAATAAACGATTATCATGAACAAGGAAATATAATAATAACCAATTTATTATTGCCTCTAGGGCATATTTCCAACATAATTAGCATAATCAGCATACCATGGAGTACTACGAGAAGTACTTATAACATTTAATTGTTCATCAGGAAAGCTATCATTAATAGGTAGTGGGTCATCAAGAATATTTTCTAACCTAGACAAGTTGTCTGCAACGGGGTTCTCAGCTCCCTTTCTATCAACAATATGCAAATCAAATTCTTGTAGCAAGAGAACCCATCTAATAAGTCTAGGTTTAGCATCTTTCTTTTCCATAAGGTATTTAATAGCAGCATGATCAGTTTGAATAGTTACTTTAGAATCAACAATATAAGATCTCAACTTATCACAAGCAAATACAACTGCTAAAAGCTCTTTTTCAGTAGTAGCATAATTTCTTTAAGCATTGTCTAGAGTCTTACTAGCATAATGAATAACATTTAATTTCTTATCAACTCTTTGCCCTAGAACAGCACCTACAACATAATCACTAGCATCACACATAATTTCAAAGGGTAAATTCCAATCAGGTGGCTGAACAACAGGTGCAGAGACTAATGCTTTCTAAAGTATTTCAAATGCTTCTACACAATCATCATCAAAGACAAATGGTGTATCTTTTTGTAGTAAATTAGTCAGAGGCCGGGAAATTTTTGAGAAGTCCTTAATGAACCTCCTGTAAAATCCGGCGTGACCAAGGAAACTTCTTATAGCTTTGATGTCCTTGGGACATGGCATCTTTTCAATAGCATCAACCTTGGCTTTATCAACTTCAATACCTCTTTCAGAAACTTTATGCCCCAAGACAATACCTTCATTAACCATAAAGCGACACTTTTCCCAATTCAAGACAAGATTAGTTTCTTCACATCTCTGCAAAACTCGATCAAGATTGCTCAAGCAATCATCAAAAGAGGAGCCATAGATGGAAAATTCATCCATGAAAACCTCACAAATCTTTTCACAAAAGTCAGAGAATATGGCATCATGCATCTTTGAAAGGTAGCAGGTGCATTACATAAACCAAAAGGCATACGTCTATAAGCAAAAGTACCAAAAGGGCATGTAAAAGTAGTCTTTGATTGATTTCTAGCCGACACGGGTGATGAAGCTATGTACCTAGGGTAGGGTCATGGACTTGTCCTTACTGCCCTACCCAAGGAAATCTCTAGAAGAAATCACCTTTCAATCGACTTGGAGGTGTTCCACTCGACAGACTCGAAGACACTCGACCAAGAAGCAATCACTCGACCAAGATCCAACCACTCGACGGCCGGGAGACCTAAAGTCACTCCGCACGCTAATGGTCGGTCATTAAGTAGCTTTTATGGTCATCATAGCACTTTATTAGGGGCGTTACCAGTAACGCCCGACCTTAATGTACTTAAAACCCTGCATAACTGAGGGCCGGAGGGGTCTGGCGAACTCTATATAAGCCACCCCCTCCTCAGTGTAAAGGGTTCGCACCCATGTAATTCATACACACATAATCGAGTCGACCGCCTCCGGGCTCTGAGACGTAGGGCTATTACTTCCTCCGAGAAGGGCCTGAACTCGTAAACCTCGTGTGCTTACAACTACTCCATAGCTAAGATCTTGCCTCTCCATACCTACCCCCCTACATTACTGTCAGACTTAGAACCACGAAAACAAGTATTTGAGAGAAACCGGAATAACCATCTAGAAAGCAATAGTGTGTATGTTTGCATCATCTTTCTAGCATTTGATCAATAAAAGGTAAGGGGTAATGATCTTTCTTAGTAGCTTTATTTAATTTGCGGAAATCAATTACCATCCTATAACTTGTGATAATTCTTTGTGGAATCAATTCATCTTTGTCATTAGGAACAACAGTAATACCTCCCTTCTTAGGGACACAATGGAAACGACTTACCCACTCACTATCAGCAACAGGATAGATTAGACCTGCCTCCAGAAGCTTTAGTATTTCTTTTCTTACCACTTCTTTCATTTTAGGATTCAGACGTCGTTGAGGATCACGAACTGGTTTGGCATCTGCTTCCAAATTTATTTTATGTTGACATAGAGTGGGACTAATGCCCTTAAGATCATCAAGAGTATAGCCAATAGCAGCATGATGCTTCTTCAGAGTTTTCAATAATCTTTCTTCTTCATGCTCTGAAAGGTTAGCACTAATAATAACAGGATATATCTTCTTTTAATCAAGATAAGCATATTTAAAATTATCAGGCAAAGGTTTAAGCTCAAACACGGGATCACCCTTGGGTGGAGGAGGATCCCCTAAAATTTCAACAGGCAAATTGTGTTGCAGAATAGGTTCTTGTTTAAAGAATACTTCATCTATTTCCCTTCTTTCATTCATGAACATATCATTTTCATGGTCTAGCAAATAGTGTTCTAAAGGATCACTAGGAGGTACGGCAATAGAAGCAAGACCAATAATTTCATACTTACTAGGTAATTCTTCCTCACGATGTTGTTTACTAAATTTAGAGAAATTAAACTCATGAACCATATCATCCAAGCCAACAGTAACAACATTCTTTGTGCAATTTATGGTAGCATTGACAGTATTTAAGAAGGGTCTAGCAAATATAATGGGACAAAAACTATCTTGTGGGGAACCAAGAACAAGAAAATCAGCAGGATATTTAGTTTTCCCACACAAGACTTCAACATCTCTAACAATTCCCATTGGTGAAATAGTATCTCTATTAGCAAGTTTAATAGTAACATCAATTTCTTCTAACTCAACAGGTGCAATGTCATGCATAATTTCTTTGTATAAGTCAATAGGTATTGCACTAGCACTAGAACCCATATCACATAAGCCATGATAACAATGATCTCCTATTTTAACAGAAATAACAGGCATGCCTACTACATGTCTATGTTTATCTTTATCACAAGGTTTAGCAATTCTAGCAGTTTCACCTTCGAACTGAATAACATGCCCATCTATATTATCAGACAAGAGATCTTTAACAATAGCAATATTAGGTTCTACTTCAACTTGCTCAGGAGGTGTATAAGTTCTAATATTGCTTTTACGAACAATAGTTGAAGCTTTAGCATGATCCTTTATTCTAACAGGGAAAGGTGGTTTCTCAACATAAGAAGTAGGAACAATAGGATCATTAAAGTGACAGTATTTTCTTCAACTTTAATAGGTTCATCTACTTTTACTTCTATGGGAGGATGATATTTAAACCACTTCTCCTTAGGGAGATCAACATAAGTAGCAAAAGATTCACAGAAAGAAGCTACTATCTCAGAGCCAAGTCCATATTTAGTGCTGAACTTACGGAAAATATCGGTGTCCATAAAAGATTTAACACAATCAAACTTAGGTGTCATACCTGACTCCTTACCTTCGTCGAGGTCCCAATCTTCAGAGTTGCGTTTAATTCTATCCAATAAATTCCATCTGAGTTCAATAGTCTTCATCATAAAAGAGCCAGCACAAGAAGTATCGAGCATGGTGCGATTGTTTTCAGAAAGCCGAGCATATAAATTTTGAATAATCATTTCTCTTGAGAGATCATGATTGGGGCATGAATATAACATTGATTTAAGCCTCCCCCAAGCTTGAGCGATGCTTTCTCCTTCGCGAGGCCAAAAATTATATATATAATTGCGATCACGATGAACAAGATGCATAGGGTAATACTTCTGATGAAATTCCAACTTCAATCTTTTATAGTCCCATGATCTCATATCATCACATAGCCTATACCATATCAATGCGTCTCCCTTCAAAGATAAAGGGAAGACCTTCTTCGTAGAAACATCATTGGGTATACCTGCAAGCTTAAATAATCCACAAACTTCATCCACATATATTAAGTGCTCATCAGGATGCTTCGTTCCATCTCCTGTAAAAGGGTTAGCTAGCAGTTTTTCCATCATACCCGAAGGAAATTCAAAAGGAGTTTCATTTTCAATAGGTTCAGTAGGTTGAGGAGCAACTCTTTGCTCTACTGGATGGGGTGAAGATACCCCGAACAAGCCCCTCAGAGAATTACTTTCCATAGTAGCAAGTGACAGTAAATTTCAGCACACTATATAAATTTTTCCTTACCAAATTCCACCTACCAAAGGCGCTACACTCCCCAGCAACGGCACCAGAAAAGAGTCTTGATGACCCACAAGTATAGGGGATCTATCGTAGTCCTTTAGATAAGTAAGAGTGTCGAACCCAACGAGGAGCAGAAGGGAATGATAAGCGGTTTTCAGCAAGGTATTCTCTGCAATAAGTGGTAACAGATAGTTTTGCGATAAGATAAATTGTAACGAGCAACAAGTAACAAAAGTAAATAAAGTGCAGCAAGGTGGCCCAATCCTTTTTGTAGCAAAGGACAAGCCGGAACAAACTCTTATAATAGAAAAGGCGCTCCCGAGGACACATGGGAATATCGTCAAGCTAGTTTTCATCACGTTCATATGATTCACGTTCGATACTTTGATAATTTGATATGTGGGTGGACCGGTGCTTGGGTGCTGTTCTTACTTGAACAAGCATCCCACTTATGATTAACCTCTATTGCAAGCATCTGCAACTACAACAAAAGTATTAAGGTAAACCTAACCATAGCATAAAACATGTGGATCCAAATCAGCCCCTTACGAAGCAACACATAAACTAGGGTTTAAGCTTCTGTCACTATAGCAACCCATCATCTACTTATTACTTCCCAATGCCTTCCTCTAGGCCCAAATAATGGTGAAGTGTTATGTAGTCGACGTTCACATAACACCACTAGAGGCTAGACAACATACATCTTATCAAAATATCAAACGAATACCAAATTCACATGACTACTAATAGCAAGACTTCTCCCTTGTCCTCAGGAACAAACGTAATTACTCACAAAGCATATTCATGATCATAGTCGGAGGGGTAATAATATGCGTATAGGATCTGAACATATGATCTTCCACCAAATAAACCAACTAGCATCAACTACAAGGAGTAATCAACACTACTAGCAACCTACTAGCACCAATCCCGGACTTTGAGACAAGAATTGAATACAAGAGATGAACTAGGGTTTGGAGATGAGATGGTGCTGGTGAAGATGTTGATGGAGATTTCCCTCTCCCGATGAGAGGAGCGTTGGTGATGACGATGGTGATGATTTCCCCCTCCCGGAGGGAAGTATTCCCGGCAGAACAGCTCTACCGGAGCTCTAATTGGTTCCGCCTCATGGCGGCGGAGTCTCGTCCTGAAAAGTTCCTTCTGATTTTTTTCTCATCGAAAGACTTCATATAGGAGAAGATGGACGTCAGAGAGCCACCAGGGGGCCCACGAGGTAGGGGGCGCGCCCTAGGGGGGCGCCCCCACCCTCGTGAGTGGGGTGTGGGCCCCCTGGCCTTCATCTTTGGCGAGGATTTTTCTTTATTTATTTTAAGATGTTCCGTGGAGTTTCAGGACTTTTGGAGTTGCGCAGAATAGGTTTCTAATATTTGCTCCTTTTCCAGCCCAGAATTCCAGCTGCCGGCATTCTCCCTCCTTATGTAAACCTTGTAAAATAAGAGAGAATAGCCATAAGTATTGTGACATAAAGTGAAATAACAGTCCATAATTCAATAAATATCGATATAAAAGCATGATGCAAAATGGACGTATCAGTCCCTCCTACTAAGATTGCTAGTCAGTGCTTGGATGAGTTTGATAACTTTATGTTTAAGCAAGATGACTTCAATGCTTATTTTGGTAGACAATTAAAAGAAAATGCTTATATGATTAGACGCTTGGGTGATTATATGGCTAATATTAAAGGTGAACTTAAACTTGTTAGCAAACATGCTTCTATGGTTACCACTCAAGTAGAACAAGTACTTAAGGCTCAAAAAGAAGTGCTTGATGAAATGAATAGTAAGAAAAATGATTATGCTGTCAGAGTGGCTACTAGAACTGGTAGAATGACTCAGGAACCTTTGTATCCTGAAGGCCACCCTAAGAGAATCGAGCAAGATTCTCAAAGAAATAATATTGATGTTCCTAGTTCTTCTAAAAAGAAGAAGAAGAAAAATGATAGAACTGTGCAAACTTCTAGTGAACCTATTGCTGAACCACCTGATAATCCAAATGATATTTCTATGTCTGATGCTGAAACACAATCTGGTAATGAACATGAACCTAATGAAAATATTAATGATGATGCTCATGATGATGCTCAACCTAGTAATGAAAATGATGTAGAAGTTGAACCTGCTGTTGATCTTGATAACCCACAATCAAAGAATCAACGTTATGATAAAAGAGACTTTGTTGCTAGGAAACATGGTAAAGAAAGGGAACCTTGGGTTCAGAAACCCATGCCTTTTCCTCCGAAACCATCCAAGAAAAAGGATGACGAGGATTTTGAGCGCTTTGTTGAAATGATTAGGCCTATCTTTTCGCATATGCGATTAACTGATGTGCTCAAAACAAATCCTTATGCTAAATATATGAAGGATATCATTACTAATAAAAGAAAGATACCGGAAGCTGAAATTTCCACCATGCTTGCTAATTATACTTTTAAGGGTGGAATAGCAAAGAAACTTGGAGATCCCGGAGTACCTACTATACCTTGCTCCATTAAAAGAAATTATATTAAAACTGCTTTATGTGATCTTGGAGCCGGTGTTAGTGTTATGCCTCTCTTTTTATATCGTAGACTTGACTTGAATAAGCTGGCACCTACCGAAATATCTTTGCAAATGGCTGATAAATCAACTGCTATACCTGTCGGTATCTGTGAGGATGTGCCTGTTGTGGTTGCAAACGTTACTATTTTAACGGACTTTGTTATTCTTGATATTCCCGAGGATGATAGTATGTCTATTATTCTTGGAAGACCTTTTCTTAATACTGCAGGGGCTGTTATTGATTGCAACAAAGGCAATGTCACTTTTCATGTTAATGGTAATGAGCATACGGTACACTTTCCGAGGAAACAACCTCAAGTTCATAGTATCAACTCCATTGGAAAAATTCCATCGATTATATTTGGAGGTTTTGACTTCCCTCTTCCTACTGTCAAAAAGAAATATGATATACTTATTATTGGGGATGTGCATATCCCCATTGAGGTAACTTAGTGTTATTCGAAATTTCTCCGGTTTCATGATTATCGGAATGAGTTTGTTAACAAGACTTGATCAACCTTGTTAGTGGATTCTTTTTGTTGAGTATGAGATGGATGAAACTAGAAGCACAAACTTCTGTACCCTCTCTATACTTTCTGTTAATTAGTAGAAATAAAGTAAAAATAGTATTTTTATGTCTGTTTCCTGACTTATCAGTGCAATATAAAAATATCCCGAAAATAAAAGTCCTCAGAATGACATCCCAACTTAATATGATTTTTTCGGGAATATTTGAGGATTTACTGTGCAAAAATTACTGCGGGAGGAGTTGCCACCTGGCCACGAGGGTGGTGGGCGCGCCCCCCTCTAGGGCGCGCCCCCCTGCCTCGTGGGCCCACGGTGGCCCTCCTCCACTTATCCCAGCACCCATCTTCTTCCTCTGTCTCACACAAACCCAAAAAACCAACTCAAGCACGAGTTCGAGCCACTTTTGCTGTGATTTTCAATCTCCTTGCTCAAAGCACCTCTCGCAAAACTGCTTGGGGAGATTGTTCCTTGGTATGTGACTCCTCCATTGGTCCAATTAGTTTTTGTTCTAGTGCTTTATTCTTTGCAAGTTTGTGCTGCATAGGTGACCATGTTCTTGAGCTTGTCAAATTTATATGGTTCCAAGTAGTTCTAATGCTTGATATAGGCTCTAGGCACTTGTAGGAGTAGTTGCTATCAGTTTTATTGAGTTTGGTTTACTTTTATTTTGAAGTTACTAAAAAATTCAGAATTTTTCAGAGAAAAACAATATGCTTAGGAAGATGTTCCAAGGTGGTTCCTCTAAGAAGCAAGGACCCAGGATTGCTATGCGCGATGCTGACGAGGATCCACCAAGAGACGCTCCAGTACGGCCTTGCGAATGGCCGTCGAAAAATTTTATGGACCGTGCGGGAATTAAGGAAGAATTCAAAGCATATTTGTGCAATGCCGGTCTTGAGGATTTTGAGGCTAACAAATGCCCCCAGTATCATGATCTCACAAGTTCATTTGTGAGGAGGTTTGAGTATTCATCTTCGCGTAATTCTCCTTCAGTCATGTTTGATTTCTATGATAAATCTTATACCATGGACTTAGAGGATTTCACTTCTGCTTGCAAACTTCCATCATGGGGTAGTGTTAGGGATCCCCCTAAATCCGAATTTAGAAACTTTCTTGCTAGTATAACTGTGGGGGAATCTAGAGATATAACGCAGGCTACCATAGGGAGCATTCACTTTCCTGCTATACATTATTTTGCTTTGTTCATCAGTAGATGCATAAATGCTAAGGATGAAGCATGTCACATGTGTGTCCCTGATTTTAGCATTCTTAGGAGTGCTGTGTCAGGAGACCAATCTTATCATATGGGAGCCATTGTAGCTCGTAGGTTGCATCATAATAGACATAATGGAGATTTCTTTGGAGGAATTTATGCAACCCGCTTAGCTCATTTTCTTGAGATAGACATTCATGAGGGTGATACGGAGTTTCCTCCTACATATTTAGATTATGACTCTATGGCTTCGCACCAGTTTGTTGAGAGGCCTAAATCACCTCTCTTATATCGTTTAATTTTTGATAAACGACGTGTTTTCCGTATTACTCTCCCTGCTCCTGCCTTCTTTGATTCACAGACAAAAAGAAGATATGTTATTACCAGAGAGGAGGCAGAAGAGTACGAGAGGAGAGTGGAGGCAGCTCGACTCCATGCTGCAGCTCAGCAGGCGATAACCGCTGCACATCAGTATGATCCCAACTATTCTTCCTCATCACAGTACGACCCCAACAACTATTATTATGGATATCCGCCAAGCCAGTCGTGGCCATAGACCAACTTAGGCCAAAAGCCTAAGCTTGGGGGAGTACGTATTTCTCACCGACATTACATTTATGTTCACACACACTCATTGCTAGATGTCGGTGCTCATACTTTTTCACTGTAATATCCATGCTAGTTTATGTTCTTTTTCCTGCTTTCTTCTTGTGTGTTTGTTAAACCTTAAGAAAAACCAAAAAAATAGTAGTAGTTTATTTTTCTGCTGTAGTAGTAATAATTAAAAAGAAAACCCAAAAATATTTCCCGTTCTTCTTTTGCTTGTTGGGAGCTTTCCCGTGTAAACAGTTTTAGTTTTTTTCTTTTCTTTGGGGGTCAGTAGGAGAAGACCTTAATTAAATTGTTGAAGTGGCTCTTATATGCATTATTGTTGATTTAACCAAGAGCCCATATTGCCTTGTCTTCTCCTGTTTATTGAATGCTCGCAGATTCCAGCTTAGTCCAATGCACGTACACTCTTATTATTATTCACACCATTCGGTCGTGCAAGTGAAAGGCAATTATGATGATATATGATGGACTGACTGAGATGAGAAAAGCTGGTATGAACTCGACCTCTTTTGTTTTTGTAAATATGATGAGTCCCTCGTTCTTGATTTAGCTTATTATGAATAAACATGTTTGCAATGACAATTAGAGATCATAGCTCCTTGTGCCATGCTTGATTAGCTATGAGTTGTAATGATTTACCTTGTGTGCCAACATGCTATTGAGATGATTATGATGTGGTATGATGGGGTGGTATCCTCCTTTGAATGATTTAAGTGACTTGACTTGGCACATGTTCACGCATGTAGTTGAAACAAATCAACATAGCCTTCACGATATTTATGTTCATGGTGGATTATATCCTAGTCATGCTTGCATCCAATGTTTATTAATTTTAATGCATGTACATGGCTGTTGTCTCTCTCTAGTTGGTCGCTTCCCAGTCTTTTGCCAGTCTTCACCTGTACTAAGCGGGAATACTGCTTGTGCATCCAATCCCTTAAACCCCAAAGTTATTCCAGATGAGTCCACCATACCTTCCTATATGTGGTATCTACCTGCCGTTCCAAGTAAATTTGTATGTGCCAAACTCTAAACCTTCAAATAATCATTCTGTTTTGTATGCTCGAGTAGCTCATGTATCAACCAAGGTTGTCCTTATCTTCCGTGTTAGGCGGGTTATTCTCAAGAGGAGTGGACTCCGCTCCTCACTCACGAGAAAATGGCTGGTCACCGGGATGCCCAGTCCCATGCTTTATGCAAACTAAATCAAAATTAATTGCAAACAAAACTCCCCCTGGGACCTGATGTATGTTGGAGGCACTCGTTGTTTCGAGCAAGCCATGGATTGATGCTTGTTGGTGGAGGGGGAGTATAAACTTTACCATTCTGTTTGGGAACCGCCTATAATGTGTTTAGCATGGAAGATATCGCCATCTCTCAGTTGTTACGTTGACAATGAAAGTATACCGCTCAAAATACAATTTATCTCTATTTCAAAACTGAGCTCTGGCACCTCTACAAATCCCTGCTTCCCTCTGCGAAGGGCCTATCCATTTACTTTTATGTTGAGTCATCACCCTCTTATTAAAAAGCACTAGCTGGAGAGCACAGCTGTCATTTGCATTCATCACTATTAATGTATGTTGGGTGTGACTATGATTGGATCTCTTTTACCATGAATTACAAATGTCTAGTTAGTCCTTGATCTTTAAAGGTGCTCTGCATTTATGTTTTGCGGTCTCAGAAAGGGCTAGCGAGATACCATCTTGTTATATCATATTATGATTGTTTTGAGAAAGTGTTGTCATCCGAGATTTATTATTATGACTTGCCAGTTGATTATGCTATTGATATGAGTAATTATGAGACCTGAGAATTATTGCAAATATGGTTAGTTATGATCTATGCTAAAAACTTGAATGCTGGCTTGACATAGTTACAACAACAAGAGCAAACAGAGTTTGTAAAAGTTCTTCTTTCTTTCTTTCAGTTTGTCAACTGAATTGCTTGAGGACAAGCAAGGGTTTAAGCTTGGGGGAGTTGATACGTCTCCAACGTATCTACTTTTCCAAACACTTTTGCCCTTGTTTTGGACTCTAACTTGTATGATTTGAATGGAACTAACCCGGACTGACGCTGTTTTCAGCATAATTGCCATGGTGTTGTTTTATGTGCAGAAAACAAATATTCTCGGAATGACCTGAAACTCCACGGAACATCTTAGAAAAAATAATAAAAAATCCTCGCCAAAGATGAAGACCAGGGGGCCCACACCCTTCTCACGAGGGTGGGGGGCGCCCCCCTAGGGCGCGCCCCTACCTCGTGGGCCCCCTGGATGCCCTCCGACGCCAACTCCAACTCTATATATTTGCTTTCGGAGAGAAAAAAATTAGAGAGAAGAAATCATCGCGTTTTACGATACGGAGCAGCCGCCAAGCCCTAAAACCTCTCGGGAAGGCTGATCTGGAGTCCGTTCGGGGCTTCGGAGAGGGGGATTCGTCGCTGTCGTCATCATCAACCATCCTCCATCACCAATTTCATGATGCTCACCGCCGTGCGTGAGTAATTTCATCGTAGGCTTGCTGGACGGTGATGGGTTGGATGAGATTTATCATGTAATCGAGTTAGTTTTTTTAGGGTTTGATCCCTAGTATCCATAATGTTCTGAGATTGATGTTGCTATGACTTTGCTATGCTTAATGCTTGTCACTAGGGCCCGAGTGCCATGATTTCAGATCTGAACCTATTATGTTTTCATGAATATATGTGAGTTCTTGATCCGATCTTGCAAGTCTATAGTCACCTACTATGTGTTATGATCCAGCAACCCCGAAGTGACAATAATCGGGACCACTCCCGGTGATGACCATAGTTTGAGGAGTTCATGTATTCACTATGTGCTAATGCTTTGTTCCGGCTCTCTATTAAAAGGAGGCCTTAATATCCCTTAGTTTCCAATAGGACCCCGCTGCCACGGGGGGTAGGACAAAAGATGTCATGCAAGTTCTTTTCCATAAGCACGTATGACTATATACGGAATACATGCCTACATTACATTGATGAATTGGAGCTAGTTCTGTGTCACCCTATGTTATGACTGTTACATGATGAACCGCATCCGGCATAATTATACATCACTGATCCGGTGCCTACGAGTTTTCCATATACTGGTTCTCGCTTATTTACTTTCCCGCTGCTACTATTACAATCACTACAAAATACCAAAAACATTACTTTTGCTGTCTTTACTTTTGTTGCCGCTACCACCGCTATCATATTACTGTGCTACTAAACACTTTGCTGCAGATACTAAGTTTCCAGGTGTGGTTGAATTGACAACTCAGCTGCTAATAGTTGAGAATATTCTTTGGCTCCCCTTGTGTCGAATCAATAAATTTGGGTTGAATACTCTACCCTCGAAAGCTGTTGCGATCCCCTATACTTGTGGGTTATCAAGAACACGTACGGGACAACAGCAGCAGAAGTGCTGGACTTGGGGTCGGTGTCCTCGCCTGCCATGTCGTCGAGGAGATCATGGACGTCGGGGAAGAAGTCATCGTCGGGGAAGTAGTCGTCGGCGACCGGATCGTCCGTGATGAAGCAGCCAGTAGTCGCGCTGAGCGCTCCCCAAAAACCTTATGACCCTTCTCCCGTACAGGACTCAAAAGGTTCGGTTTCGGAGGCCTACTGTCCCGACCTGCGGTGCACGCCGCAAGCCGGGATGGGGAAGATCGTAGCAGCAGCGCAGTGCTCAGGAACTTGTGGCGGTAGGAGGAAGAGGTTCTGGTGCGTCTCTCTGGGAGGAGCGACCTCCCTTTTATAGGCACAAGAGAAGGAGGCGAGAGGGCAGCGACGGGAGGCGAAACGAAGAGAGGGAGGCGAAGCGAACAGCCAGCAGCCCTCGGCTGCACCGTTCACATTCAAACTCCACTTTCGCAAAAATCTTTTTAGCTTCCGTGTGACCTTTCGTATACTCATAGTGTGTGGCAAAAATTTAGATATCGGCTCGTTCCCGCAACCCGTGGCGCGTCATGATGAGGCGTGGCGTGGCGTGGCGAGGCGGGCGGCGGAGGAGGAACGCGCGTGGATATCCCTCTTGTTCTCATGCTCATACAAGTGGGGAAAGAACCTCCCTTATAAGGAGGTCCAACTCCCACTTAACTAGCAATGTGGGACTAAACTTTAGTAGTATCCCTTGCCTTGCACAAATGGGCTAAGTGGGCCTCTAGGATTTATTAGGAATTTCTGAAACTGCTATTGGGCTAGGCCCAAAATAAACAAAATTCCAGCAATCCCCCACTAGATCCCAGAGGCACACAGAAATTGCCTTTGGTTCCAAAACACTGTTTTATATATCGGTACTGTAGTGGAGACTGTTAAGTTGAACTTCCACCTAGAACTCTATGCTACACTAGTAAGCAACTTGAACAGTGGACTGGGCCTTGAACTGCAAGTTTTCTGCGAATCTAGCTTCACATAAAGCCTTGACCGATACGTGGCTACCGTGGGTCTTCCCCGCGGGTGGAGCTTATACGTCATACTCCGTGACCTTTCATGAGTTTACTAGAGAGAACCCTACTCTCATAGATTGCGACGTTTGACAATCAGACTCATATAGGTGTGTTCTTTAAAAGATGTTCTGCAGGATAACATCTCTGCTTTAATGAGCCACTTAGAAGACATTAAGATATATATCAACCTGCCATGCAGATTAGGAGAGCATTGCATCTTCATGGAGTGGTATTGTGAATAGTAAGGATACTCTCCTCTCAGTTGACCAACAGCTTGTCTTCCACATCTAATTCACGGGATCTCCGATCACAAAGAATAGGTTACCACTGTGAACAATTCATATTGTGGGTCTCATACCCATCTCCCTCGATGCATTATCTATCACATTACGTGATAGACCCTTAGTAAAAGGATCTGCCAGATTTTTAGACATTTGGATATAATCCAATGCAATAACTCCGGAGTTTTTCATTTTCCTGACAGACTTTAACTTTCTCTGAATGTGTCTTGATGACTTCATGTTATCCTTTGAGCTGCTCACTTTCGTGATCACAGTTTGATTGTCGCAGTTCATAAGGACACCTGGTACATGTTTCTCAACAACCGGCGAGTCATTCAAGAGCCGACGAAGCCAATCTGCTTCCACCGTAGCTGTATCTAGTGTTGTGAGTTCTGCTTCCATTGTTGACCTCGTTAAGATGATCTGCTTGCAAGACTTCCAAGAAATAGCGCCACCTCCATGAGTGAATACATAACCGCTCGTGGCCTTTATCTCATCAGCATCTGAGATCCAGTTTGAGTCACTATACCCTTCAAACACCTTTGGGTGCCCGATGTAGTGAATTCCATAATTTGCAGTGCCTTTCAAATAACGCAAAACTCTCTGTAGAGCTTTCCAATGCACATCTCCTGGTTTTGAAACAAACCGACTTAGTTTGCTAACAGCAAAAGAGATGTCAGGCCTTGTAGCACTGGCTAAGTACATAAGCAAGCCAATAATCTGAGAATACTTCAATTGGTCTCTAGCAATTCTTTGATTCTTTCGAAGCAACACACTAGCATCATATGGTGTTGGAGAGGGCTTGCTGTCACTGTAGCCAAAGCGACTCAAGATATTTTCCACATAGTGAGATTGAAGCAATGTAATCCCACCATCATCGTCTCTCAACAACTTGATATTTTAGAATGACATCAGCCACTCCTAAATCCTTCATCTCAAAACAACAAGATAGGAAATCCTTGACCTCCTTAATAACATTCAGATTTGTTCCGAAAATCAGTATGTCATCAACATACAAGCAAAGGATAACTCCCTCGCCCCCACCATGGCGATAGTACACACATTTGTCAGCTTCGTTTACAACAAAGCCTGCAGCTGTTAAAGTTCTTTCAAACTTCTCATGCCACTGTTTGGGTGCTTGCTTGAGTCCATACAAAGACTTTAGCAACTTGCACACTTTTCCTTCCTGACCATCTAGTACAAACCCATCTGGTTGTTCCATATAAATTTCCTCGTCCAACTCTCCATTTAGGAAAGCAGTCTTAACATCCATTTGATGAACGAGAAGACCATGTGAGGCAGCTAGTGAAAGTAGAACTCGAATAGTGCTCAGTCGAGCCACAGGTGAGTAAGTATCAAAGAAGTCTTCACCTTCCTTTTGGGTATAACCCTTTGCCACGAGCCGAGCCTTGTACTTTTCAATAGTACCATCAGGCCTAAGCTTCTTCTTGAATACCCATTTGCATCCTATAGGTTTGCACCCATAAGGACGATCAGTTATCTCCCAAGTTTCATTCGCCAAGATGGAATCCATCTCGCTACGAACTGCTTCCTTCCAGTAGTCAGCATCTTCAGATGCATAGGCCTCTGAAATAGAACTGGGAGTGTCATCTATGAGATACACAAGAAAATCATCACCAAAGGACTTTGCAATCCTCTGTCTCTTGCTCCTAGTAGGAACTTCATTGTTCTCCTCCACAGGACTTTCAAAGTGTTCTATCGAAATGGCAGGTTTGGTAATTGTAACTGGTTCCTGATTCGATGAACTAGGCATCTCCTGATTAGATGAGGTAGACATATCCTTCATGGGAAAGATATCTTCAAAGAAAGTCACATCATTCGACTCCATGATCGTACCGACATGCATGTCAGGTACCTCAGATTTTACAACCAAGAATCTATAGCCAATGCTATGAAAAGCATATCCCAGGAAAACACAATCCACAGTCTTTGGTCCAAGCTTCCGCTTCTTTGAAATTGGAGCATTGACTTTCGCCAAACAACCCCATGTTCGTAGATAAGAGAGTTTTAACCTTTTCTTATCCCATTCCTCGAATGGAGTTATCTCTTTGTTCTTTGTGGGGACTCGGTTCAGGACATGACATGATGTCAATATCGCCTCCCCCACCATGCCTTGGAGAGACCCGATGTGTCTAACATGGCGTTAACCAAATCAGTTAGAGTACGGTTCTTTCTTTTGGCCACCCCATTTGACTGAGGTGAGTAGGGAGGCGTCCTCTCATGGATTATACCATGTTCCGCACAAAAAGCATCAAACTCATTGGAAAAATACTCTCCACCACGGTCGGACCTAAGCCTCTTGATTTTTCGATCAAGTTGGTTTTCCACTTCAGCTTTATAGATCTTGAAAAAGTTCAAAGCCTCATCCTTAGATTTCAGAAGATACACACGGCAGTATCTAGTGGAGTCGTCAATTAACGTCATGAACTATTTCTTTCCACCTTTTGTCAAAACACCATTCATTTCACATAGATCTGAATGTATGAGCTCTAGTGGTGCAAGATTTCACGAGGAAGAAGTCGTCGTCGGGGAAGTAGTCATTGGCGACCGGATCGTCCGTGATGAAGCAGCCAGTAGTCGCGTTGAGCGCTCCCCAAAAACCTTATGACCCTTCTCCCGTACAGGACTCAAAAGGTGCGGTTTTGGAGGCCTACTGTCCCGACCTGCGGTGCACGCCGCAAGCCGGGATGGGGAAGATCGTAGCAGCAACGCAGTACTCAGGAACTTGTGGCGAGAGGAGGAAGAGGTTCTGGTGCGTCTCTCTGGGAGGAGCGACCTCCCTTTTATAGGCACAAGAGAAGGATGCGAGAGGGCAGCGACGGGAGGTGAAACGAAGAGATGGAGGCGAAGGGCTGCACCGTTCGCATTCAAACTCAACTTTCGCAAAAATCTTTTCAGCTTTCGTGTGACCTTTCGTATACCCATAGTGCGTGGCAAAAATTTAGATATCGGCTCGGCTCATTTTCACAACCCACAACCCACAACCCGCGGCGCGTCATGGCGAGGCGTGGCGTGGCGGGCGGCGGAGGAGGAGCACGCGTGGATATCCCTCTTGTTCTCATGCTCATACAAGTGAGGAAAGAACCTCCCTTATAAGGAGGTCCAACTCCCACTCAACTAGCAATGTGGGACTAAACTTTAGTAGTATCCCTTGCCTTGCATAAATGAGCTAAGTGGGCCTCTAGGATTTATTAGAAATTTCTGAAACTATTATTGGGCTAGGCCCAAAATAGACAAAATTCCAGCAAATCGGACGAGGGGATCAAGAGGGACCATCCGGTGTCCATGGATCGGATAGGGGGGTTAAGGATCTAGCCGAATCGAGGGCAGGTTGGAACGGGCGCTTGAGTCCAAGAAGAACACCCCTCACAAAACAAAGTCCAGGAAGAACACGGCGCCTTGAAGGAGATGACATGCGGGCCAGAGGTGTCAGCGGGTGTATCTACTACCCCTATAAAAAAAAAGGGACAGATTCAAACAATTATATCCATCCATCTACATGATCTGATGGCTCATAATCTTTCTGTGTTTAACCCAACAAGCCACGATTAAGCCAGGTACGTACAGTCCATCGATCGCTAAAACAAAACGTTCCCACGACCTCTGGCCCCGCCCGCACGACCTCACGCCCCGCGCCGTTACTCCCGCACAACCTCACGCCCCCGCGCCGTTCCTCCTGCAGATCGAGAAGGATGGATATATCATGAGCAAACATCACCGCTTCCCTTCCTCCATGCGCCGCCGCTCCATCCTTCCCCTCCTCCTCGCGCCGCCCCTCTTTCTACCGTCACCACCCCCCATCGGCGCCCTCCGCAGCCTAGCTGAGCCCCTTCGCCCGTGGACGTGTTCCGGCGTCATCCCGCTACAGGTTGTCGTACCTCTGGAGGTGCGGAGTGGTGGTGGAGGCGAGAGGAGAGGCGCAGGATCTTGGCCTTGATGTCACCGATTTCGACGTGGGCGGTGTCTTGCTCGCGTCCGGGTGTCGGTGGTTCGTGCCGTCACCGTACCACCAACAAGGATGACACCTGATGGCCTCTCCCTGAGAACCGTCTTTGCTTCGCCGATGTATCCCACCTGCGCCCAATGTTGAGGTCTTGAGGGTGTGATTCCTAGTGAGAAGGACCGCCGTCAGGCCACAATGGACTTCACACCTCCCATTTTCTACTGTTCTCGCATGCACGTACTGTTACCTAGAGCAGAAAGCATATAGAGATTATATTAGTATAGATGTATAGAAGTCATGATGATGGACTAAGATAATTCTGTTGCACAATACTATGCACTGAGATTCAGTCATGGCATTTCTTGTCAGTATCGCATGAACATGATAGAGACTGATCAAATAAATGGCACTTGATTTCATCTACTTATATTCTTCAGGGCATGTAAGCAAGCGGTGCATGAAAGCTGATACTTGCAATCTGTTTGCGGAATCTGGCAGTGTTTCAGTCCAAGAATGAGAATCATGTGATTGCTGGTAAGTGCTAATTGCATGCGCGTGCGTGATTTGTTTCAGGCCATCTTTTTTTCTGCTTCCTGTCCTGCTCTTGACATGTTCCATTTGGAAATACATCAAATCTTTTTTTAGAGTCAGGTCACTTCAGTTCTTGCAACTCCAGCTGGTATTCATGAACTTTTTGTTCCTGTGTTGTTTTCTTAGATCGACTATGCAGCTTGTTTAGGCATCAGCGTCTCTACTGCTATCTGGGATTGGAGGAAAGGCAGCTCGAAAAACTAAAGCACTAATGAAGCAACAAGTGGAAGTCCAATTCAGAAAGAAGTAGTTTGTTCTATATACTAGATTGGACAATGTTTTTCCGCTGGAAGTCTATTGCTGAATCTTAAATCAAGAGGAAGCTATCTAACTTTCTTCTTAAGGAGCCGGGAAGTTTCGCCAAGCCACTACAGTGGGCAAGAGATCAGCTAATTCATTTGAGGTAACACACCAGGCCTGGATTAACATGCCAACTTTCTTGTGATTTGCCTACAGTTAGATGAATTTACCATCAGTTTAGTGTACATAATATATGGACAAGTCAGGTTGCCAAAATTTAATCTGGCATAAGCATGCGTATAAATTTATGTGTTTGCTTAATAGTAACTTGAATCTAAAATCATAAAAGTATGTTTGTAGTTCAGACGTGCTTTGCGTATTTGTTTTTTAACAAGACATGCATTGCACTTGCAAGCTTACTTGTCTTTGATAGAACAACAAACTGATTTTAGATGCTAAAATAAACACTAAACACTACATCCTCATGGCGACTATGTGTAAAAAGACGAGGAGATCCCGACTATTGATGTGAAGCCAGGGTGGAAGAAGGTCACGAAGATCACCTTCCTAGAAGGAAGGATCTGATTTTTCCAGTGCAGATATGTGTTTCAAAAAGTTATTGGGATGTAATTTTTATAACACTAGAGTCTATGAAGTTATATTTCCAGATATTTCACTTTTCGCATAAGCTGAGGCACCATTTTATTTTAAAATATTTTTTGAAGTAAAATTTGTGAATAAACTGCATGATGTTTCATGTGTGTGAATTGCACTTTAGCTACAACACTGAGATAACAAGGTGCAGAGGATATGAATGGTTATGGCTTGTGTCTTGTGGGGTCAGCCGGGGAGGCGACGGCGGCGGGGAGCAGCGGCACATCGGCGGACAGCAACACATGTGTAGCACACAGCGGCAGCGGCTGCACGGCCACGACGGACAAGCAACAACGCGAAGCAGGGGCAGGTGGTGGTAAGAATAAGTATCACTTGTCATGTTTAACTCATGGCCAACAAAGAGTAAGTATCACTTGAAACTCACTACATGAAGAATACTGCTGTGACGATTATCTACATATATGTTCCACTTGGTTGCTCAGGTAGTATTAATTTCTAATTTCTTATCACTTCCTTTTTCTTGCAGTCAAGTTTTGAAACTGGGCTTTGATGAGAAGTTCATTCGTATATGGGAATTCTATCTTGTATACTCTGCCTCTGGTTTGAAGTCATGAGTAGCTAGAGATTACCTGGTACGGATGCATATATGTGTGCTCTTTGTATAGGTTTACCTGCATTATTCCTATTTCCTAAACAAATGTAAGTCATATACTCCCTCTGCCCTCTGGTCTTCAAAAAACATCTTTCTGGAAACTGTTTGGTGGTTTCCAATGCAGACTATAAAATTTAAGTTGATGTTGCTTTCTACAATTATGTTAATCTCAGCCATAAGATTCTGAGATCAGTCGACAACAGATCTTTGAGTAAAAAGTAGTAAATTAGAACCTTTGGTGAACTTGCAGAAAACAAGCTTTCATCGTTTGAGATTGTAAATGACCTGAGACAAACCTGGGTCCTTTACATTCTTATTTGATAACTTTGAATCTTTACGTCTTCTGTATATATATTTCAGCACATTTTGTATCAACTGATAACTTTGAATCTTTGCGTCTTTCATCAGATCATGCTTACTGTTGGATTTGCACATGAATAACTAAAAGCGCCATGACATTACGTATTTCCTTCATTTTAGCCATTAAACTCATCTATCGAGTGTTAATTTAGTATGTTTTCTTGTCCTGAGTGTATATTCATCTTAGTTAGAAAGGTCTTTGAGTGGCTTTGGTCATCCTAAATTTTGTGTGGATTCTTTTTCCAATCCTGTTTAGCTTTGCCTAACAATAATTATTATAGCCCTTGATGTGCACATGCCCAATTTCCCCATATTGTATAGTTTCCCATTCTATAATGGCAACCTTTCTGCACTGCTAAGATGTAAGCACGACTACATGTTTAACTCATGTTTAATATTGTCAGAACTAAGCATATGGTAGAGAAAGGGTTGCTTGCATGCCATCCATGTCATCGAGAAATTGTAGAATTCCCTCTCCCCATTTCCTTACCATGAATATAACGCTTTATCGACCTGTTTTTAGCTTTTAGATGTTCTGCAACTATATACACAATAGATACTGGCTGTCTGAACTGTAATTCCACTCCATGAGAAGCTGAGATAAAGTAAGAACGGGGCAAAGAAATTCCGACTCTTTCTGCTCGCAGGCGGGGCCTGCTATGACTCCCAATGGGTGGTATTACTGCAACTGTCGATCCTTCAAATTTTGACGATAACAAGTAGCCTGAATCCAAGAAGAAAACTAATTCAATTCTCCCAAGACTGCTAATTTTTGGGTTTCTTTGTTCCAACTTTGCATTGACACCACTTGGACAATGTTTGTGTTCCTTTGCTTTTCATCATGAAAACAAACATTCTGAAATCTTCATAGGATATTTGATTCCATTTTTACTATACAATAGAGTAAATAGGCTACGTCCTTACATTCTCCGCGGAGAAGTTATCCAGCCAGTCGGTTGCCATTGATTTGTGACATTTTTTTATACAGTTGTGATTCCCGTGGTCTGCTTGTTATCGTCAAAAGATAATTGATGGGTTTTTACTTCTCCTTTTGTTTATAGAGAATGGGTCATCCTAGAGTATGAATTTGACATGGTTTGATTGAGACGTGCGTTGCACGTGCACGTTTACTAGTAAGAATATAAAGAAGAGAGAAAAAAGTCTAGGGCGTCGCTGCTGTTGGCCTTCGACATGCTGGGCTGCTGCTGCGCTGTGTCACGTGCATGAGCGGCCGAAAGGAACTGGGCCACCGGGGTAGCTGGGTAGGATTAGAGTAGAATAGGTTTATGATTTTCTATTTATTTATTTTAGGTACAGAAAGGATGTTAGCTCCAAAGATGATCAAAATCATTTTATAAAAATACCAGGACATCCAAAAACACAAATATAGTCACATACAACATAGTAAACATTTTTCTAGTCCAAAATATTTATAAAAAATACATATAATATTTTCGTAAACTTTACTTTGACACTTATAAAATGTTCCACGAAATATTTTTGAACTCCAAAGAAATATTCAAATAACATATTCAAGAATTTCCAACTCTCTTTAACATTGAAGGAGCCATATTTCCCTCTCTCATAAGAATTTATTTTCGAGTTAGAATTGTTTTAAATATTCAAAATTCAGATGGGAGAATATTCAATTGTTCATCAATATTACTCCTTGAGGAAGTCATGTCATCCTCTCTCATATTTAAATTGGAAATAGTCTGAATATTCTCCAACCCAAAATAAGATGAAATTGAATAATTGGGAAAGTCATTTTATTCCCTCTCTTTTAAGAAAAGCTGAAATTCCAAAAGCTCCAGATCCTAGTCAAAATTAACTAACAATAAGCACTACAAGCAATTTTTAATAAATTATATTTAAATAATTAACATTTCAAAATTTAGAATTTTGGGATGTTACACCGGCCCGCATGTATCTGTTTTTTTTCTTTCTGTTTACAATATTAAAAAAGGTGAGCCAGCTCAATATTACTCCTTGAGGAAGTCATGTCATCCTCTCTCATATTTAAATTGGAAATAGTCTGAATATTCTCCAACCCAAAATAAGATGAAAATGAATAATTGGAAAAGTCATTTTATTCCCTCTCTTTTAATAAAAGCTGAAATTCCAAAAGCTCTAAATCCTAGTCAAAATTAACTAACAATAAGCACTACAAGCAAATTTTAATAAATTATATTTAAATAATTAACATTTCAAAATTTAGAATTTTGGGATGTTACACCGGCCCGCATGTATCCGTTTTTTTCTTTCTGTTTACAATATTAAAAAAGGTGAGCCAGCTCAATATTACTCCTTGAGGAAGTCATGTCATCCTCTCTCATATTTAAATTGGAAATAGTCTGAATATTCTCCAACCCAAAATAAGATGAAAATGAATAATTGGGAAAGTCATTTTATTCCCTCTCTTTTAATAAAAGCTGAAATTCCAAAAGCTCCAAATCCTAGTCAAAATTAACTAACAATAAGCACTACAAGAAAATTTTAATAAATTATATTTAAATAATTAACATTTCAAAATTTAGAATTTTGGGATGTTACACCGGCCCGCATGTATCCGTTTTTTTCTTTCTGTTTACAATATTCAAAACCAGATGGGAGAATATTCAATTGTTCATCAATATTACTCCTTGAGGAAGTCATGTCATCCTCTCTCATATTTAAATTGGAAATAGTCTGAATATTCTCCAACCCAAAATAAGATGAAATTGAATAATTGGGAAAGTCATTTTATTCCCTCTCTTTTAAGAAAAGCTGAAATTCCAAAAGCTCCAGATCCTAGTCAAAATTAACTAACAATAAGCACTACAAGCAATTTTTAATAAATTATATTTAAATAATTAACATTTCAAAATTTAGAATTTTGGGATGTTACACCGGCCCGCATGTATCCGTTTTTTTCTTTCTGTTTACAATATTAAAAAAGGTGAGCCAGCTCAATATTACTCCTTGAGGAAGTCATGTCATCCTCTCTCATATTTAAATTGGAAATAGTCTGAATATTCTCCAACCCAAAATAAGATGAAAATGAATAATTGGAAAAGTCATTTTATTCCCTCTCTTTTAATAAAAGCTGAAATTCCAAAAGCTTCAAATCCTAGTCAAAATTAACTAACAATAAGCACTACAAGAAAATTTTAATAAATTATATTTAAATAATTAACATTTCAAAATTTAGAATTTTGGGATGTTACACCGGCCCGTATGTATCCGTTTTTTTCTTTCTGTTTACAATATTGAAAAAGGTGAGCCAGCTCAATATTACTCCTTGAGGAAGTCATGTCATCCTCTCTCATATTTAAATTGGAAATAGTCTGAATATTCTCCAACCCAAAATAAGATGAAAATGAATAATTGGGAAAGTCATTTTATTCCCTCTCTTTTAATAAAAGCTGAAATTCCAAAAGCTCCAAATCCTAGTCAAAATTAACTAACAATAAGCACTACAAGCAAATTTGAATAAATTATATTTAATTAACATTTCAAAATTTAGAATTTTGGGATGTTACACCAGCCCGCATGTATCCGTTTTTTTTTCTTTCTGTTTACAATATTAAAAAAGGTGAGCCAGCTCAATATTACTCCTTGAGGAAGTCATGTCATCCTCTCTCATATTTAAATTGGAAATAGTCTGAATATTCTCCAACCCAAAATAAGATGAAAATGAATAATTGGAAAAGTCATTTTATTCCCTCTCTTTTAATAAAAGCTGAAATTCCAAAAGCTCCAAATCCTAGTCAAAATTAACTAACAATAAGCACTACAAGCAAATTTTAATAAATTATATTTAAATAATTAACATTTCAAAATTTAGAATTTTGGGATGTTACACCGGCCCGCATGTATCTGTTTTTTTCTTTCTGTTTACAATATTAAAAAAGGTGAGCCAGCTCAATATTACTCCTTGAGGAAGTCATGTCATCCTCTCTCATATTTAAATTGGAAATAGTCTGAATATTCTCCAACCCAAAATAAGATGAAAATGAATAATTGGGAAAGTCATTTTTTCCCCTCTCTTTTAATAAAAGCTGAAATTCCAAAAGCTGCAAATCCTAGTCAAAATTAACTAACAATAAGCACTACAAGCAAATTTTAATAAATTATATTTAAATAATTAACATTTCAAAATTTAGAATTTTGGGATGTTACACCGGCCTGCATGTATCCGTTTTTTTTTCTTTCTATTTACAATATTAAAAAATGTGAGCCAGCAAGAATTCGAACGCACGACCCGCTGCTTCTACTCAAGCAACCAGAACAACTACGCCATGCAATGACTTGTGTTTTGAAACTTCTTTCCTTGTTTTTATTGTCCTCTTCGAGAAGCTTTCCAAACAGGGGTTTTTCAATTCTTTGGTCATTTTTCGGTGCCGTTTTATTCAGGTTTTCGTTTTCTTGTTTTTTTATTTTTTGTTCATTTAAATGCGTGTTTTTCAAAAACAATTTTGTGTTTTGTTTTTTCTAGAAAAACCGATGGTTTTTTTCAAAATTGATGAACTCTTCAAATTTGATGAACTCTTCAAATTTGATGAACTCTTTTCAAAATCATTGAACTATTTTCAAATTCAATGAACTTTTTCCAAAGTTGATGAACTTTTTTGAATTTTGATGAACTTTTTTCAAAATCATTGAAAGTTTTTCAAGTTTGATGAACTCTTTTCAAATTCCCTGAACTTTTTTCAAAATGGATGAACTTTTATCGAATTTAATGAACTTTTTTCCATGTTATGGTTAACTTTTTTAAACATCGATGAACGTTTCTCAAAATCAATGACTTTTTTTAAAATCAATGAGCTTTTTCCAAAAATACGATGAACTTTTCAAATCTGTGATTTTTTTCAAATTATGATGAACCTTTTTTCTTCAAAATTTACATTTTTAAAATTTGTGCTTTTTTTCCAGATATTGATGAACTCTTTTTCCAAAACGGTCCATCTTTTTATTTTTAAAATTTATGTACTTTTTTCCAATTTCTGATTTTTTTTTGAAAAACGGTGAACTTTTTTCAATTTTTGAAAAGTCAATGATGTCAACTATGATAGGTCAAAGGTTCAATGTTCAACTGATACCTGAGTTTTTTTTTTTGAGAAGCAACTAATGTTCGAACTAGGAGGAGTTTTTCTATTGAAATATACGTTTTTTAATCACTTGTACTTGGACAAATAGAAATATTTCCTGCTAGTAAACAACGAAGGGATGCCAGCACAGTGGTTGTCATGTCGTGCCGTTGTCCTTGGTGTCCTGCCTGCGATTCTCGGCTCTCCGTTTTGTTGTTTGGGCACTACCATTTTTTCATGTTTGCTCTTTTAGCAGTTTTCTGGGCCGGTCCACTATGCGTCTCCGGTGACCGCCAGCAGCTGTGCGCTTGTAGCGCTAACTAGGAGCTCCCGGTTCCCAGCTTGTTACTAAAAAAAAGATGGTTCCCAGCCAGTTTTTTCTGGTTTTGAGAACCTTCTAGAAGGGTACTGAATCGGTTTTTCCAATTCCCCCTTTTCCCTTTTTGTTTATTTTTCTTTTTAATTTTTAGTTTTCTTTTCTTTTTCTGTTTTCATTTTTTTCTTCGCTCTTTCGTTTTTTCTTTTTATGTTTCCTTTTATTCAGTATTTCATAACATGTTCTTATTTTTAAAAATTTGCTCCCAATTATAAAAAAAATCTCGTTTTCAAATTGTGTTCACATTTTCAAAAAAAAGGTTTGTGTTTCGAAAAGTCTATGCGGAATTTAAATAAATGTTATGGTTTTCAAATTTTGTTCACAATGAAAACATGTTCATGCTTTAAAAATGTTCAGTAATTTCAAATTTTCCTGAGAAATGTTCTCATTTTCAAATTTTGATATGTTCATGTTTTCAAAGAATATTGTTCAGTAATTGAAAAAATACTAATTTTTTTCTTTTTCTTTTCGGTTTCTATTTTTTATTTTTCCTCGTTCTTTTATCTCCCATTTTCTGTTTCTTTTTATTTTCCTTTTCTTATTTTAAATTTTTAAATTTAAATTTTAAGTTTATTTCAAAAAATGTTCGTGTGTTTCAAAACAGTTGCTATTTTTTCCAAAAATGTTCGTGTTTTATAATTTACTCAGGAGTTTCAAAAAGTGTTCAGGTTTTTAAATTTGTTCTGGAGTTTCAAAAAATGTTCAGGGAGTTAAAAAAATCATGTTTTCAAATAACGTTCATGTTTCAAAAAAAAATCCTATTGTATTGTCTGCAAAATTTCAAACGATTTCCCCGTATTGAAATTTGTTCTGGAGTTTCAAAAAATGTTCCCTTTTTAAAATTTGTTCGCATTTTTTAATTTTGTTAGGACTTTCAAAGAATATTCTTTTTTAGAAAATGTAGTTTGATTCAAAAAAGGTTCTTAATTTTTAGAAAATGTTCATGTGTTTAGGAAATATTTTGAGTGAAAAGTGTTCATGTTTCATTAAGCATTCATTTCACAAAAATCGGAATTTTTTTATAAACATGAACAATTTTGAAAGCTTGAACATTTTCCAAAAAAGCGAAGAATTTCTGAAGTTTTTGAACTTTTTTGTAAAGTACAAACTAGTTCTGAAAACATGAGCATTTTTTGAAATTTGCAAAAAAATTGAAAACAAGAACTTTTTTTAATTTGTGATCAAATTTCAGGTTCGAGAAAAAAAATTCACTTAAAAAATTCATCAAAAACACGAAATGAAAAAAAAGAAAAAGGAAATGTTTGGACCTACGTCGATATTGGTTCTGATAAGCTTGCGGTAATAAGTAATGAGCTCTCATTGTCTATGGTGGTTAGCACACAAAGATTGTTTGCTTGAGTTCTCGTGTTCGATCCATGGTATTGCTTGACTTTTTTTTGCCAGTTTAAAGTCGATACAGTAGTCGATCGTTGGCACATCGCTCGTTCGTCAGTGGGTCGGCACAGTCGGGGCCACCTGTGCGTTTGCCCGACAATCTGCCGCAATAAGCGGCAGATAGGACGTCCCCATGTAAAGCAGGAGCGGGGAAGTTCCCTTTCCCCGTTCAGGGAGGCTCCCACAAGCTTTTCTGGGTAGGGATTGGGAAGCTTCTGAAGCTTCCTGCCGGTTTATTCTTTGACTTTTGTTTTTGTTTTTTGTGGACCAGTTTTTTTTCAATTTCATGATTTTTTAAAGTCTAAAACTTTTTTAAAATGTCATGAATATTTTATACTATAAATGGCGATTTTTGTACCTACTGTAAAAAATATAGGAGAGAAAGAAAAAAAGGAGCGAGTGAGCGGAAGGCAGCGCGCGTTACTGGCCCAGATCCATGCGGGCGACGTCCTGGTCACTAGTTCACCAAGTGGCGCTTAAGCGCCCAAGAGGAGGAGCCTCTATTCTATTGTATCTCTTTATCTCTAACTCAAATGTATTTCTTTGTCTAACATGATCAACTACTCTCTTTTTTTAATCCCTAAAAAAAACAATTCAACTACTCTTTGTTTTCATGGCAGAATTGATCAACTATGATGCCACCATTCGCACTTACTCGTTCCTCTTTGTTTCGCGGGACATTACTCTCACATTTATTCTCAAAATAATATTATCACAATTTTATTTTCTTTGCCTAGTCACAGTGAGAAGTAATTATGTTACTTGTCTAAGTTATTACCTCTATAACTGGTAGTAAAAATGTCATGCAACACTTTATTTATTACTCCCTTCGTCCGTGAATAAGTGCACTTGAGCACTTCTACCTTCTGTCTTAAGTCAAAGTTTTAAAATTTGATCAACTTTATAGAAAAGCGTAGTAACATATATGACATCAAGTCGGTACATTATGAAAGTACTTTTTAAAATGGACCTAGTCATACTAATTTATTGCTATAAATGCTGTTGTCTTTTTCTATAAAGTTGATCAAAATTTTAAATCTTTGACAGTTTGACTTACGACAAAAGTTTAAAGTACACTTGTTCGCGGAAGGAGTAGGTTGTAGATTGATTTTGTCTTGGTATGTGTGATGTTTCGGTAACATATTATGTTACCACAAGCTTCGCTTTCCTCATTAATTATTTGCCACATCATCTATTTTTCCTAAATATGTGTAATGTTATCACTTATGTTAGGCTAAGACATAGTGTGGAGTAACTTAGAGTAGTGCCATCCATATGACAATAGTCAATGTTATTACCTTTATAGTTGAAAATGACATAGAAGTAGTATCATAGATGATTGAATTTTTTAGATTATAGACTCAATTTACTTTGGGTTGTGTTATGTTACAGTAATTATGTTACTCTGAACAGCCATCCTCTCATTAACTACATGCTACATAAGCAAATTTGTTTACTTGCTAAGTTACTCCCACTATGATCACTATGGGTAACTGAATACCCTACTAATAATGACCATCAAGTGAGTAACTCAAATATGCTAATTAATTATCTGTAGAATGGTTTAACTGCATTTTTTAGGGTAACTGAAATTATTAATGTAAAAAAACAACAACAAATGTATACCCCGAATCAGAAGTGAACACGCACTCACGCAGCACCATAGTTTGATGACTTACGGTAGCAAATGTTAAGGATGCAGAAACACATACATGACTAGCAATTATTGTACCTAGCATTGTTACACTTACAAGCTACGTTGGTTGATCTATCAGAATTGCTCTTTGCCCTCGAAGCTCTGGCCGATCGTCCAGCTTGCCGGCACGACGGCGCCGAGGACGACGGAGCGGCCGTCGCTTGCGACCACACGGAACGAGAGCCCCTGCCCGACGAGATTTTGGACATCTCCGTCCCAGATCTGTCCCCAGTTCCTCTTCATGTTCCGCCACTGCCCGTCCTTGGCCCCTTTCACGGCCAACGCCTTGACTTCGCCGGGACCGGCGACGTTGAAGACGAGCACGCCGACCCAGTACTGGTTGCCCGTCATCTCTATCCGGATGCCGCCCTTCTTGGCGCAAGGCACGCGTCGGTACTGCACGGGGATGATGCCGACGTGGAAGTCGGTGACGAGGCGAAGGAACATGGGCTTGGAGAGATCGAAGTGCTTCAGCGGCGGGTTGCACCAGTTCTCGTAGGGCTTGGAGTAGTTGGCCGGGCAGAGGTTGGTTGCCGTCACCGTCACTGGCGCTCCGCCGGGCTTGCAGTGCGGGTCGCCGTGGCACTGGATCTCGTAGCAGCCGCCGCAGGACCAGCCGTCGCTGAAGAGGGCCACGCTCAGCGCTGTAGTGTCCAGCCCGTACCCCTGCTGGAATAGGTTACCGTACCCACACGCACCCTCTGCATGGCACATGCAGGCATCCCGTGGAGAATGTTAATTAGGTAAAAACTTCGCGTGATGATGCGGGGTCGAATCTGAGTAGTTAGTTTGCTTACGCATGGTCTCAGCTCCGGTCTCATCGCCGTAGAAGGTAGCGTGCGCGTCCATCCAGCCACCGCTTGCTACGGCCGCCGCCGGCGACCAAGCCAGGATCAGCACCACCGCCCCCACGGACACGGCGGAAACCGCTGGACGTCTCGTCTCCATTCTTCACTAAACTAGTGTGATCTGTGTCTGAGCACTTGTACCCCAATTCAACTTTGCGATGATTGATAAGTAGCTACCTCATGAGTCATGCTTTATGTGTACGCACTTATGCCACTGGCTGCGGAGTTTTGGCCTTTTGCGTGGGCTGCGGAGTATCTCTAAGCTGCCAGTGGCAACAGACTGCATTTGTCCACGAATAAGCGCATGCTAATATGCGGCATTAATGGAGAATATTTTAACCTAAAATCTTAAAAGTGCACGCGCGCTTATTGAAGAGAACGAGCAGTCGCTCTGTCACTCGCATGCATACATGCATGTATTGTCTGCTAGTGCATGTGACTACTAGCATTAAATGCGGTCAGACTTGTCACATGTGACCAAAAATAGATCCACGTCTACTTATTTCGGGTTTTTCAAATTTTTAAAAAGTCATATCTTTCAAACCATGCGTCGGAATTTAGATTCGTCTTCACTGTTAGATTTCTCGTGACGAGATCTTTGAAATTAGATCCCACATGGGTATGTTTCGACGAAATTTTTTCGATGCCAACTTTCGTGCTATATGGTGCAACTAGTCTACTGTCCCAACCAACTACCTAGTAGTCGTTGTGCAACTCTCCTCCCTACTCGTGGATGCGTAGTTTTTCACTGTTGGCACACCCTACCCCCACCTCCCCTGCAAGGGATATGTGCAACTTGGTCTATTGTTCAAGCCAACTGCCTATTAGTCAATGTGCAACTCCCTACACTCTCTATTTGTGGACCTGTATTTTCAATTGGCGGGACCAACAAACAGAGTTGCACATAGTCTGCTAAGTAGTTGGCCAGGGGCAATATATGAAGTTGCACATCAGTTGAATGGTAAAAAGTTGCATATAAACAGAGTGCTAAAGTTGCAAAACTCACTAGGGGGGTGGTTTGGGCCGTGTGCTAGCAATAAAACTACACATCCATGGGGTACGAGAGAAAGTTGCTAATCACAGTTAGACAGTTGGCTGTGGCAGTATACGAAGTTGCACATCCACTATTAGGTTGTTGGCCGATGCAGCAAATAGTGAAGCACATCTACGGGCAGGGAAAAGTTGCAGATCAACTACTATGCAGTTGGCCTGGGTAACAGATGAAGTTGCACATCTCATTGGAAGGAGTTAGTTTTGCACCATCATTGAAATCTGCATGTTTACGGTATAGGAGAAAAGTTGCATATGCCTGTCAGGTAGTTGCACGCCGACGACTAGGCAGTTGCACAAAACAGGAAAAAAATTGCACAATTTTTTTTTCCGTCAAAACATAGCCATGTGGGATCTAGTTTCGAAGAGCACGCCACGAGGGTTCCAAAAGTGAAAACGGATCTTAATTTCGACGTGCGGTTTGAAAGTTATGATTTTTTAAAAACTGAAAACACAAATTAAATACGTTCACAACTGTTCACATGGATACTTTACAATTATTTATCCTCTTCGCATATGTCCACACCTGTTTACTTTTTCTAATATGAGTCAGGGAGACAAAAACTTACCTTTTTCAACCAGCCACCACGGAGTGCTAGTGGGCAGCCGGCTGCCGGCTAGACGCGTCCATATTTTAAGATATGGCTCAACAAAACCCGATTATTTGAGCGCGCCAGTTTCAACAGGTCAGACTGAGCTACCGTAAAAAATAGTGACAATTTTCTGTTCCAGATTGAACATAACATTTAAAAACCAGCCATGCTACAGCTACAGACAGTTTTTCATGAATTCAAGGCTACAGACGGGATTGTTGTCACCTGGTTGGGTGGAGAGGGGCCCCACCCCTGGATTTCAGGGCGTAGGAGTGAATTAGGAGATGCCACATACGTTTGTAAGATTGTTTCCATAAGCCTCGACCGTAAGTGATGGTGAAGGTGAAGACCATGCCCGGCCAGGCTGACACTTTCTAGAGGTATTTTTTCGAGTCAAAATAACCAAGCTTTATTACTCAATCCCAGTGTTCATCAGATATTACAAGATCACCGTGGGGTAAACCAAACCGAACATGTCTTCCCTATGGAAAAATTGTACCCTGCGTAGCTACTTTATGAGCTGCATAGTTAGTAGCTCGAAATTCATGCACATAATTACATGAAATAAAAGAAAGTTTTCTTTGTTGTATCTCCCGTATGATCCCTCCAAAAGCTCCACCAGCGCCATCTCGAATACTCTTCACTACCTCTTGGCAATCTGATGCTATATGCAGATGATGTAATCCCAGATCTTCGGCCAAACCAAGAGCTTCTTTGCACGCCAACGCCTCTAGTACGGATGGATCTAACATTCCCTGAATCACCAAAACCGAAGCTCCTAAATATGTACCATCTCTATCCCTGCAAATACTCGCTGCAGTTCCCCTGTTATGATCAACGGGCACATCTACGTCGAAATTGAACTTTACAAACCCCATGAGGGGTGGGATCCTGTTGTTTCTCCTAGGAGCTCTAGTTGTGACTTGTTGGCCGTTCTCTTTTAACTGATCGAGCTCTGCTATAAACCTTGTGACAAACAGGTGTGTGGAGAGCATGCTTTGATGTATCTCCTCATTAATGAGTTTCCTCCTGACAGTCCATATTGCCCATATCGTAACTATCAACCGTGTAAGCTCATCATGAGAGAGGACTTCCATCATCGAGAACAATCAGTTTCTCGCTGATGGATCAGTGGTAGCAATCAAGTGTTCAAGCAATAGCAGGTCAACCAATGCCCAAACACAGCGTGCCATCGCGCACTCGATCAAGCTGTGCCTCCACAACTCTTTCATCTCGCATACAATGCATGAATGCCCTGTTGCCATATTCCTATGTTTTCACACATCCTCAGTAGGAAGGGAATGTCGGGCCAACCTCCATAAGAACATTTTTAGTTTAGTTGGAACTGTGACATGTTGTGACGCCCCCGACTTAATCATGCACTAATGATACACGCAAATGCACAGGATCATGATCAAAGACTCACGGGAAGATATCACAACACAACTCTAGACACAAATTAAAGTCATACAACTTTATATTACAAGCCAGGGCCACGAGGGCTCGAATACATAAGTCAGCGGAACAAACATTATCTGAGTATAGACATAAGATAAACAAGTCTACCTTAAGAAGGCTAGCAAAACAACAATATCTGGATAAAAAAAGGCGCATGCCTCTTGCCTGGGAGTCTCCTAACTACTACGGGTCGTCGGCGGTCTCTACGTAGTAGTAGGCTCCGCCGGGGTAGTAGTAGCCCTCAGCGATATCAGCTGGCTCCTGGGCTCCGTCATCTGATCACAGCAATCAGGTAGATGGGGAAAGAGGTAGCAACGTAACCGTGAGTCCTCATCCAGAGTACTCGCAAGACTTACATCAGATCTATACTAAGTATCCATCTATATCAAAGGAATTGGGCTATATCTTTGGACTATACTGCAGAAATGCCAGAATAGAAGGGAAGGCCTAGCCTTTTTCCAAACACTTTTGCTCTTGTTTTGGACTGTATTTTGCATGATTTGAATGAAACTAACCCGGACTGCCGATGTTTTCAGTAAAACTACCATGGTGTTGTTTTTTGTGCAGAAAAGAAAGTTCTGGGAATTGGATGATACTTTATGGAGATTTTTTATGGAATATAAAAAATACTAGAGTCAAGACCCAACAGAGGGGGGCCACCTGTTGCCCACAAGGCAACAGGGAGCGACCACCCCCAAGTGCACCCAGTTGTCTTGTGGGGCCCACGTGGCTCCACTGACCCTTATCTCAAGCCTATAAATTCCTTTTCCCCGAGAAAAAATAGAAGAAGAAGTTTCATCGAGTTTTACGACACGGAGCCACCGCCACCTCCTGTTCTACATCGGGAGGCCAGATCTGGAGTTCGTTCGGGGCTCGGGAGAGGGGGATTCGTCTCCATCATCATCACCAATTTCATGATGCTCACTACCGGGAGTGAGTAATTCCTTCTTAGGCTTGCTGGACGGTGATGGGGTTGGATGAGATTTATCATGTAATCGAGTCAATCTGTTAGGGACTGATCCCAAGTATCCACTATGTTCTTGGATTGATGTTGCTATGACTTTGCTATGCTTAATGCTTGTCACCAGGGTCCGAGTGCCATGATCTCAGATATGAACCCTCTATGTTTTCATGAATATATTTGAGTTCTTGATCATATCTGCTAGTCATATGCACTTGTTATTATTCTGATCCGTAGACCCCATAGTGACAATTGTCTGGGATACTCTCCGAGGATGACTGTAATTCGCGGAGTTCATGTATTCACCATGTGTTAATGCTTTGTTGTGGTTCTCTTTAATATCCCTATGGACCTTGCTGCCACGAGAACAAAATATGTCATGCAAGTTCTATTATAAGCTAGTATGACTATATACGGAATACATGCCTACATTACATTCATGAATTGGAGCTATTGTGTATCGCTCCAGGTTGTGACTGTTATATGATGAATATCATCCAACACAAACATCCATCACTAATCCAATGCCTACGCTTTTCATATACTGATCTTTGCTAAGTTACTTTTGCTGATGCTATTGCTGTTACACTCACTACAAAAACTGCTACTGTTACTGTTACCATTGCAATTGCTACCGTTACTACTGCTATCAAACTATCATATGATACGTTTCCAACATATCTATAATTTTTTATTGCTCCATGCTATTAAAGTATCAATCTTGGATGTTTTATATGCATTTACAAGCAATCATATATCCTTTTTTGGGACTAACCTATTAACTTGCCCAGTGCCAATTGCTGTTTTTTGCCTGTTTTTGGTTTTTCAGAATATCGGTACCAAACGAAGTCCAAATGCCACAAAACTTTTTGGAGATTTTTTCTGGACATAAGAGACCCTGGAAGCTTTGGGAAATGACCAGAAGATGGAGCAGTGGCCCATGAGGCACCAGGGCGCGCCCAGGGGGTGGGCACGCCCTCGGGGAAGGTGTTGGGGAACGTAGTAATTTCAAAAAAATTCCTACGCACACGCAAGATCATGGTGATGCATAGCAACGAGAGGGGAGAGTGTTGTCCACGTATCCTCATAGACCGAAAGCGGAAGCGTTTGCACAATGTGGTTGCTGTAGTCGTACGTCTTCATGATCCGACCGATCAAGTACCGAACGCACGGCACCTCCGAGTTCAGCACACGTTCAGCCCGATGATGTCCCTCGAACTCCGATCCAGCCAAGTGTTGAGGGAGAGTTTCGTCAGCACGACGGCGTGGTGACGATGATGATGTTCTACCAACGCAGGGCTTTGCCTAAGCACCACTACAGTATTATCGAGGTGGACTATGGTGGAGGGGCGCACCGCACACGGCTAAAAGATCAAATCAATTGTTGTGTCTCTAGGGTGCCCCTGCCCCCGTATATAAAGGAGCAAGGAGGGGAGAGGTGGTCGGCCAGGAGGGGCGCGCCAGGAGGAGTCCTACTCCCGCCCTCCCTTTTCCTTGTTGGATTAGGAGAGGAGAGGGAAGGAGAGAGAGAGGGGGAAACGAAAGGGGGGGGGGGCGCCGCCCCCCTCCTTGTCCAATTCGGACTGGGGGGGGGGGAGGGGCGCGCGGCTGCCCCTTGGCCGCCTCTCCTCTTCCACCAATTGGGCCCATGAGGCCCAATAACCTCCGGGGGGGGGGGGGGGTTTGGTAACCCCCCGGTACTCCGGTATATATCTGATAACCCCCGGAACCATTCCGGTGTCCGAATATAGTCGTCCAATATATCAATCTTCATGTCTCGACCATTTCGAGACTCCTCATTATGTCCATGATCACATCCGGGACTCCGAACAATCTTCGGTACATAAAAACATATAAACTCATAATATAACTGTCATCGAAACTTTAAGCGGGCGGACCCTACGGGTTCGAGAACTATGCAGACATGACCGAGACACGTCTCCGGTCAATAACCAATAGCGGAACCTGGATGCTCATATTGGCTCCCACATATTCTACGAAGATCTTTATCGGTCAAACCGCATAACAACATACATTGTTCCCTTTGTCATCGGTATGTTACTTGCCCCAGATTCGATCGTCGGTATCTCAATACCTAGTTCAATCTCGTTACCGGCAAGTCTCTTTACTCATTCCGTAATACATTATCCCGCAACTAACTCATTAGTTGCAATGCTTGCAAGGCTTAAGTGACGTGCATTACCGAGTGGGCCCAAAGATACCTCTCCGACAATCGGAGTGACAAATCCTAATCTCGAAATACGCCAACCCAACAAGTACCTTTGGAGACACCTGTAGATCACCTTTATAATCACCCAGTTACATTGTGACATTTGGTAGCACACAAAGTGTTCCTCCGGTAAACGGGAGTTGCATAATCTCATAGTCATAGGAACATGTATAAGTCATGAAGAAAGCAATAGCAACAAACTAAACGATCAAGTGCTCAGGGCCGGTCCTGAGATTTTGGGGGCTCGGGGCGAAACTATAATCCAGGGTCCTTCGGGGTCCTTATTATAAATATCTAGTTAATAATCATCATATATACATATAATTTGTATCAAAGAAAATAATTAAGTGCATCTAAAATAATTGTGCATATCACATAATGTATCACATATTACCTTCAAATTTTCTCCTTGTGTGTTCCTTCTCCTTTGTGATTTGTTGTTGTAACTCTTTATCAATTGTTTCATGCTTGCTCAGTCTAACTCTTAGTTCATTCTAAGAGTTCATGTTGATAATATGGTCGACACTAGCCTCGTGCTCTTTTAGTCTCTTATTAATATGCCTCCAATCACAAAACCCATCATTCCCCATTGCACTCGTGCATTTATCAGAATTGAAAAGCTTACAGGAAAAACAAAACACTTTTTTGCGCGTTTTGAAAAAACTAACCATTTCCTATCACACTCCTCTCCATTGCTCATCTTTGTTGAGTAATGACTATACGAAAGATGTCTTGAATTTTCATCCAAAGGATATTCAGTATTTTCTTCTTCCCTTTTGGCCCCCTTTTCACTAATATGTCCCTCGCTTTGTTATCAAGATAACCCAATTGCTTGAATCATAAATACCCACGGTAACCGGTTACTGGTCAACACTAGTAGATTCTGCCGTAGATGAATTAAATATGGGCACATGATCACTCACATTGCTATCATCCATGCTGACGTCAACATTGCCTTCTGTACAAGTATGACCATCATCTTCCTGATTGCCATTAGTTTGGAAACCCGCAAGAACTATCGCCAACTCGTCTGCATTTCTTGGAGTGCTTGTATCGCTCTTATAATATTTAAAAATAGATCCACTCAATGCATCTTTCTCCTCATCTGCCTCCTTCTTCCTTTTTTGTTTTATGACCTCCGGGTGGATACTTTCTACCCGAACTCAACATGACCCTGCTCAAATTCAAAGGAACAATTAGTTTTTAAAATTCACACAAAACTAATTAAAATTTAAAATTTTAGATAAAGTACCGAAGATCATCTAATATAATGAGAAACTGCTAGGGCCTAATATAGTACCTTCTCTCTGTAATCTAATTGGCAACGTGGGCGCAGTGATTCGAGCGCCCTAAAAACAATTCGTCAATTCCCTGTTAAGCTGTTTGATCGATCAAGAAATTGGCAATTAGGATTAGAAAGAAAAGAAATAGGATGAAGATCATGCGAGGGAAGAGGGCACGACCAGATGTACCTGCCGCAGTCATCGCATCGTTCGTGAGGAGGCAGAGTCAAAGAGATTAGACAAATAGGAAAAAAAGGGCAGGGAACAACCGATCCAAATTACAGGAGGAAATCAATCCAACAATTCCTTTTCCTATCTCCGGTTTCCACGTGACTATGTACAAACATGGGCCAGGCCCAACATATCTTTACTTTCCTAGGATAGTAGTGATCGGGGCGATCGGCCAGAAGCTGAGCGAGGCGCGCTGAGACGCGTGAGAGATAGATTAGTTTCAGTTTTTCCCGATCAAAGACTTGTATATACGTACGTACGTATACCTAGGAGGCCCCCCTAACTTTTGGGGGCCCGGGGCGGCCGCCCCGTTCGCCCCTCCCCAAGACCGGCCCTGCCAGTGCTAAGCTAACGGAATGGGTCAAGTCAATCACATCATTTTCCTAATGTTGTGATCATGTTAATCAAATGACAACTCATGTCTATGGCTAGGAAACATAACCATCTTTGATCAATGAGCTAGTCAAGTAGAGGCATATTAGTGACACTCTGTTTGTCTATGTATTCACACAAGCATTATGTTTTCGGTTAATACAATTCTAGCATGAATAATAAACATTTATCATGATATAAGGAAATAAATAATAACTCTATTATTGCCTCTAGGGCATATTTCCTTCAGTCTCCCACTTGCACTAGAGTCAATAATCTAGATTACACAGTTATGATTCTAACACCCATGGAGCCTTGGTGCTGATCATGTTTTGCTCGTGGAAGAGGCTTAGTCAACGGGTCTGCAACATTCAGATCCGTATGTATCTTGCAAATTTCTATGTCTCCCACCTGGACTAAATCCCGGATGGAATTGAAGCGTCTATTGATGTGCTTGGTTCTCTTGTGAAATCTGGATTCCTTTGCCAATGCAATTGCACAAATATTGTCACAAAAGATTTTCATTGGACCCGATGCACTAGGTATGACACCTAGATCAGATATGAACTCCTTCATCCAGACTCCTCCATTTGCTGCTTTCGAAGAAGCTATGTACTCCGCTTCACACGTAGATCCCGCCACGACGCTTTGTTTAGAACTGCACCAACTGACAGCTCCATCGTTCAATGTAAACACATATCCGGTTTGCGATTTAGAATCATCCGGATCAGTGTCAAAGCTTGCATCAATGTAACCATTTACGACGAGCTCTTTGTCACCTCCATAAACAAGAAACATATCCTTCGTCCTTTTCAGGTATTTCAGGATGTTCTTGACCGCTGTCCAGTGATCCACTTCCTGGATTACTTTGGTACCTCCCGGCTAAACTAATAGTAAGGCACACATCAGGTCTGGTACACAACATTGCATACATGATAGAGCCTATGGCTAAAGCATAGGGTACATCTTTCATTTTCTCTCTATCTTCTACATTGGTCGGGCATTGAGTCTTACTCAACTTCACACCTTGTAACACAGACAAGAACCCTTTCTTTGCTTGATCCATTTTGAACTTTTTCAAAACTTCGTCAAGGTATGTGCTTTGTGAAAGTCCAATTAAGCGTCTTGATCTATCTCTATAGATCTTGATGCCCAATATATAAGCAGCTTCAACGAGGTCTTTCATTGAAAAACTCTTATTCAAGTATCCCTTTATGTTATCCAGAAATTCTATATCATTTCCAATCAGCAATATGTCATCCACATATAATATCAGAAATGCTACAGAGCTCCCACTCACTTTCTTGTAAATACAAGCTTCTCCAAAAGTCTGTATAAAACCAAATGCTTTGATCACACTATCAAAGCGCTTATTCCAACTCCGAGAGGCTTGCACCAGTCCATAAATGGATCGCTGGAGCTTGCACACTTTGTTTGTTCCTTTTGGATCGACAAAACCTTCTAGTTGCATCATATACAACTCTTCTTGAGGTCTCTTCTGGCCAAACAAAGAAGGTACACAGAAAATATTTGTGGTAGGCCCCCGCGTCGCTCCACACGAGCGACACGGGCGGCGACCCAAGCCACCGCCGACAGCCCTTTCTCCGTCGTCTACCTCCCTCGCCGCCGCCCGGATGCGCCGCCGGGCAAAGCCCGTGTGACAGCAGCGGCAGCGGGGCTTCTTCTTCACGAGGCGGGCGGCTGGTGGCTGGCTCATGCGGCGCCGACGCATGGTCGTCATGAGCTCGGCGTCGACGGTCTGAAGCCCCTCTCCTCCGACGGGGGTGGCGGATCCGGGGCCCTCGCACCCGGATCTGATGGTGTGTGGGCGGGGCCGGCCTGCAGCGGCGGCCCTGGCGCCATGGGTTGGCGCCCGTGTTGCGGCTGATCTGGTCCGGCGCGGGCGTGGCCCGGTGGTGCTCTGGCTGGGAAGATGCGGTCAGACGGGAGGTGAAACTTGAGGTGCGGGTGCGGCCGGGTCACGGTGCGTCCGTGTGGGGAGGTGCAGCACGAGGTGCCCGGCGGCTTGGTTCTGTCGTGGTGAGGATGTGCAGCGGCGTGGTCGGCGGCTGCTGCTCGGGCAGTGCGGCAGCCCAGGTGGAGGCAACACAGTGTTGAGGTGCTGGGTGCGTGGGGCTGCGCGGATCTGCTGCTCGGAGGTCGCGAAGGGTGAGGGTGGTCAGATCCGGCCGGATTTGACATCGGTGGCTCGATGGAGGGCTTGCTGATGCATGATGTGCGGAGCTCGAGAGGTTGACCCGGGTGAAAGCTTGTCTCCGGCGTGTCCGGAGCCGGCGATGGCGACGCTTTCAGGCGTTGTTTCCTTCTTGTCAGCATCGTCGAGGTACTCTCAGCTCCAATCTTCGCAGCTTTGGGGGAAACCTTAGATCCATGGGATCAGACGATGACGGTGCTCTAGCATCGTATCCCCTCTCGAGGGCTTCGTCTTTGGAGCTAGGCATCATCAAGCGGGACTGATGGAAGTTGGTGGAGTTGGCGTTGAGGCTTCTGTGGCAACGATGATGGGTGTGTGCGATGTCGGAGACGCGGCAATGGTTGCGATAGTCGGCTCTTCTTCGGCGTGTTCATGGGCAGATTACCTCGGGTTGTTTTGTTGCGGTGAAGTCAGAGCTGTGGCGGCGGGGCCCCTGTGGCGACGATGACAGGCAACAGGTGGTCTGTTCGGTGGTCTTCCGCGGCGCCAACCTTGCCTAGTTCTCCTTCGGAGCTATCTTTCAGAGTCGGAGTTGTGCTGTCCTTGGCGCGGGTGGCTGAGTTTGGCGCGGGGCTTCTTGTGTTTCACATAGCCTCTACGATGTGGGTTGGGTCTACATTTGTCTTCGGAGAAGTCGGAGTCGCTTGCTCGGGATTAGGGAGGGTGATGACGCCTGTTGGGGAGAAGTGATGACGATGACACCGGTGTGTGATGTTGACGAGACTCTCTATGTGAGGTGTGTGTGTGTGTGATTATGAGTGTGCCGCTCAGCGGTTTGTGACGGTTTTCGCCCAGTTTTCCGTTTATTAACCGGGCAACTCTCTTCTTCTTTATTAATGAGATGAGGCAAAGCTTTTGCCTCCGTTTCAAAAAAATATACAACTCTTCTTCTAGAAATCCATTCAGGAATGCAGTTTTGACATCCATTTGCCAAATTTCATAATCATAAAATGTGGCAATTGCTAACATGATTCGGACAGACTTAAGCATCGCTACGGGTGAGAAGGTCTCATCATAGTCAACCCCTTGAACTTGTTGAAAACCTTTTGCAACAAGTCGAGCTTTATAAATAGTAACATTACCGTCATCGTCAGTTTTCTTCTTGAAGATCCATTTATTCTCAATGGCTTGGCGATCAACGGGCAAGTCAACCAAAGTCCACACTTTGTTCTCATACATGGATCCCATCTCAGATTTCATGGCCTCAAGCCATTTTACGGAATCTGGGCTCACCATCGCTTCTTCATAGTTCGTAGGTTCGTCATGGTCTAGCAACATAACTTACAGAACAGGATTACCGTACCACTCTGGTGTGGATCTTACTCTGGTTGACCTACGAGTTTCAGCAACAACTTGATCTGAAGTTTCATGATCATCATCATTAACTTCCTCACTAATTGGTGTAGGTGTCGCAGAAACCGGTTTCTGTGATGAACTACTCTCCAATAAGGGAGCAGGTACAGTTACCTCATCAAGTTCTACTTTCCTCCCACTCACTTCTTTCGAGAGAAACTCCTTCTCTAGAAAGGATCTATTCTCAGCAATGAATATCTTGCCTTCGGATCTGTGATAGAAGGTGTACCCAACATTTTCTTTTGGGTATCCCATGAAGACGCACTTCTCCGATTTGGGTTTGAGCTTATCAGGTTGAAACTTTTTCACATAAGCATTGCAACCTCAAACTTTAAGAAACGACAGCTTAGGTTTGTTTCCAAACCATAGTTCATACGGTGTCGTCTCAACGGATTTAGATGGTGCCCTATTTAACGTGAATGTAGCTGTCTCTAATGCATAACCCCAAAAAGATAGTGGTAAATCGGTAAGAGAGCACCATATCTAATAAAGTACAATTACGACGTTCGGACACACCATTACACTGTGGTGTTCCAGGTGGCGTGAGTAGTGAAACTATTTCACATTGTTTTAACTGAAGGCCAAACTCGTAACTCAAATATTTTACTTCTGCGATCATATTGTAGAAACTTTTATTTTTGTTATGATGATTCTCCACTTCACTCTGAAATTATTTGAACTTTTCAAATGTTTCAGACTTGTGTTTCATCAAGTAGATATACTCATATCTGCTCAAATCATCTGAGAATATCAGAAAATAATGATACCTGCCGCGAGCCTCAATATTCATCGGATCACATACATCAGTATATATGATTTCCAACAAATATGTTGCTCGCTCCATTGTTCCGGAGAACGGAGTCTTAGTCATCTTGCCCATGATGCATGGTTCGCAAGCATCAACTGATTCATAATCAAGTGATTCCAAAAGCCCATCAGCATGGATTTTCTTCATGCGCTTTACACCAATATGACCTAAACGGCAGTGTCACAAATAAATTGCACTATCATTATTAACTTTGCATCTTTTGGCTTCAATATTATGAAAATGTGTATCACCACGATCGAGATCCAACAAACCATTTTCATTGAGTGCATGACCATAGAAGGTTTTATTCATGTAAACAGAACAACAATTATTCTCTAACTTACATGAATAACCGTATTGCAATAAACATGATCCAATCATATTCATGCTCAACACAAACACTAAATAACATTTATTTTAGGTTTAACACTAATCCCGAAAGTATAGGGAGTGTGCGATGATGATCATATCAATCTTGGAACCATTTCCAATACACATCGTCACTTCACCCTTAACTAGTCTCTGTTCATTTTGCAACTCCCGTTTCAAGTTACTATTCTTAGCAACCGAACTAGTATCAAATACTGAGGGGTTGCTATAAACACTAGTAAAGTACACATCAATAACATGCATATCAAATATACCTATGTTCACTTTGCCATCCTTCTTATCCGCCAATTACTTGGGGTAGTTCCGCTTCCAGTGACTAGTCCCTTTGCAGTAGAAGCACTCAGTTTCAGGCTTAGGTCCAGACTTGGGGTTTTTCACTTGAGCAGCAACTTGCTTGCCGTTCTTCTTGAAGTTCCCCTTTCTTCCCTTTGTCCCTTTACTTGAAACTAGTGGTTTTGTTTACCATCAACACTTGATGCTTTTCTTGATTTCTACCTCCGCAGCTATTAGCATTGCAAAGAGCTCGGGAATTGTCTTATTCATCCCTTGCATATTATAGTTCATCACAAAGCTTTTGTAGCTTGGTGGCAGTGATTGAAGAACTCTGTCAATGACACTATCAACAGGAAGATTAACTCCCAGTTGAGTCAAGTGATTATGATACCCAGACATTTTGAGTATAAGTTCACTAACAGAACTATTCTCCTCCATCTTGCAGCTATAAAACTTATTGGAGACTTCATATCTCTCAATCCGGGCATTTGCTTGAAATATTAACTTCAATTCCTGGAACATCTCATATGCTCCATGACGTTCAAAACGTCGTTGAACTCCCGGTTCTAAGCCGTAAAGCATGGCACACTGAACTATCGAGTATTCATCAGCTTTACTCTGCCAAACATTCTTAACGTTGTCAGCAGCATCTGCAGCAGGCCTAGCACCCAGCGGTGCTTCCAGGACGTAATTCTTCTGTGCAGCAATGAGGATAATCCTCAAGTTACGGACCCAGTCCGTGTAATTTCTACCATCATCTTTCAACTTTGCTTTCTCAAGGAATGCATTAAAATTCAATGGAACAACAGCACGGGCCATCTATCTACAATCAACATAGACAAGCAAAATACCATCAGGTACTAAGTTCATGATAAATTTAAGTTCAATTAATCATATTATTAAAGAGCTCCCGTTTAGATAGACATCCCTCTAATCCTCTAAGTGATCACGTGATCCAAATCAACTAAACCATGTCCGATCATCACGTGAGATGGAGTAGTTTCAATGGTGAACATCACTATGTTGATCATATCTACTATATGATTCACGCTCGACCTTTCGGTCTCCGTGTTCCGAGGCCATATCTATTATATGCTAGGCTCGTCAAGTTTAACCTGAGTATTCCGCGTGTGCAACTGTTTTGCACCCGTTGTATTTGAACGTAGAGCCTATCACACCCGATCATCACGTGGTGTCTCCGCACGAAGAACTTTCGCAACGGTGTATACTCAGGGAGAACACTTATACTTTGATAATTTAGTGAGGGATCATCTTATAATGCTACCATCAATCAAAGCAAGATAAGATGCATAAAAAGACAAACATCACATGCAATCAATATAAGTGATATGATATGGCCATCATCATCTTGTGGTTGTGATCTCCATCTCCGAAGCACCGTCATGATCACCATCGTCACCGGTGCAACACCTTGATCTCCATCGTAGCATCGTTGTCGTCTCGCCAATCTTATGCTTCTACGACTATCGCTACCGCTTAGTGATAAAGTAAAGCATTACAGGGCGATTGCATTGCATACAATAAAGCGACAACCATATGGCTACTGCCAGTTGCCGATAACTCAGTTACAAAACATGATCATCTCATACAATAAAATTTAGCAACATGTCTTGACCATATCACATCACAATATGCCCTGCAAAAACAAGTTAGACGTCCTCTACTTTGTTGTTGCAAATTTTACGTGGCTGCTACGGGCTTAGCAAGAACCGTTCTTACCTACGCATCAAAACCACAACGATAGTTTGTCAAGTCGGTGCTGTTTTAACCTTCGCAAGGACTGGGCGTAGCCATACTCGGTTCAACTAAAGTTGGAGAAACTGACACCCGCCAGCCACCTGTGTGCAAAGCACGTCGGTAGAACCAGTCTCGCGTAAGCGTACGCGTAATGTCGGTCCGGGCCGCTTCATCCAACAATACCGCCGAACGAAAGTATGACATGCTGGTAAGCAGTATGACTTATATCGCCCACAACTTACTTGTGTTCTACTCGCGCATATGACATCTACGCATAAAACCTGGCTCGGATGCCACTGTTGGGGAATGTAGTAATTTCAAAAAATTTCCTACGCACATGCAAGATCATGGTGATGCATAGCAACGAGAGGGGAGAGTGTTGTCCACATACCCTCGTAGACCGAAAGCGGAAGCGTTGGCACAACGCAGTTGATGTAGTCGTACGTCTTCACGATCCGACAAATCAACTACCGAACGCACGACACCTCCGAGTTCAGCACACGTTCAGCCCGATGACATCCCTCGAACTCCAATCCAGCTGAGTGTTGAGGGAGAGTTTCGTCAGCACGACGGCGTGGTGAAGATGATGATGTTCTACCGATGCAGGGCTTTGCCTAAGCACCGCTACAGTATTATCGAGGTGGACTATGGTGGAGGGGTGCACTGCACACGGCTAAAAGATCAAATCAATTGTTGTGTCTCTAGGGTGCCCCCTGCCCCCGTATATAAAGGAGCAAGGGGGGGGGGGGGGGGAGGCGGCCGGCCAGGAGGGGCGCACCAGGAGGAGTCCTACTCCCACCGGGAGTAGGACTCCCTCCCTTTTCCTTGTTGGATTAGGAGAGGAGAGGGAAGGAGAGAGAGGGGGAAAGGAAAGGGGGGGGGGGCGCCGCCCCCCTCCTTGTCCAATTCGGACTTGGGGGAGGGGGAGGGGCGCGCGGCTGCCCCTTGGCCGCCTCTCCTCTTCCACCAATTGGGCCCATGAGGCCCAATACCTCCGGTGGGGGGGGGGGTTTGGTAACCCCCCGGTACTCCGGTATATATCCGATAACCCTCGGAACCATTCCGGTGTCCGAATATAGTCGTCCAATATATCAATCTTCATGTCTCGACCATTTCGAGACTCCTCATTATGTCCGTGATCACATCCGGGACTCTAAACAATCTTCGGTACATCAAAACATGTAAACTCATAATATAACTGTCATCAAAACTTTAAGCGTGCGGACCCTACGGGTTCGAGAACTATGCAGACATGACCGAGACACGTCTCCAGTCAATAACCAATAGCGGAACCTGGATGCTCATATTGGCTCCCACATATTCTACGAAGATCTTTATAGGTCAAACCGCATAACAACATATGTTGTTCCCTTTGTCATCAGTATGTTACTTGCCCGAGATTCGATCATCGGTATCTCAATACCTAGTTCAATCTCGTTACCGACAAGTCTCTTTACTCGTTCCGTAATACATTATCCCGCAACTAACTCATTAGTTGCAATGCTTGCAAGGCTTAAGTGATGTGCATTACCGAGTGGGCCCAGAGATACCTCTCCGACAATCGGAGTGACAAATCCTAATCTCGAAATACGCCAACCCAACAAGTACCTTTGGAGACACCTGTAGAGCAACTTTATAATCACCCAGTTATGTTGTGACGTTTGGTAGCACACAAAGTGTTCCTCCGGTAAACGGGAGTTGCATAATCTCATAGTCATAGGAACATGTATAAGTCATGAAGAAAGCAATAGCAACAAACTAAACTATCAAGTGCTAAGCTAACATAATGGGTCAAGTCAATCACATCATTCTCCTAATGATGTGATCCCGTTAATCAAATGACAACTCATGTCTATGGCTAGGAAACATAACCATCTTTGATCAACGAGCTAGTCAAGTAGAGGCATACTAGTGACACTCTGTTTGTCTATGTATTCACACAAGTATTATGTTTCTGGTTAATACAATTCTAGCATGAATAATAAACATTTATCATGATATAAGGAAATAAATAATAACTCTATTATTGCCTCTGGGGCATATTTCCTTCAGATGGTGGGGCCCATGTGGCTCCGTTTGACCTAACTCTACCTCTATAAATTCTCTAAAATCGGGAAACCAACAGAGAGCCACCCAAAATACTTTTTCCGCCACCGCAAATTCTTGTTCTCGCGAGATCCCATTTGGAGGCCTTTTTTGGCACTCCGCCTGAGGGGGAATCAATCATGGAGGGGCTCTACATCAACCTTGCTGCCCATTCAATGATGCGTGAGTAGTTTATCACAGACCTACGGGTCCATAGTTAGTATCTCTCTCTCTCTCTGATCTTCAATACAATATTCTCCTCGATGTTCTTGCGGTTCTATTCAATGTAATCACTTTTGCGGTGTGTTTGTTGGTACCCGATGAATTGTGAGTTTATGATCATATTATCCATGAATATTATTTGAGTTTTCTCTGAACTCTTTTATGCATGATTATTATAGCTTTTTTATTTATCTCTAATCTATTGATTTAGTTTGGCCAACTAGATTGATTTTTCTTGCAATGGGAGAGGTGCTTTGTAATGGGTTTGATCTTGCGGTGCTCAATCCCAGTGACAGAACAGGACATGACACATATTTCTATCGTTGCCATTAAGGATAAAAGATGGGGTTTATTCATGCATGAGTTTACTTTGTCTACATCATGTCATCTTGCTTAAGGCATTACTCCGTTCTTTATGAACTTAATACTCTAGATGCATGCTAGATAGCGATTGACGTGTGGTGTAATAGTAGTAGATGCAGGTAGGAGTCGGTCTACTTGTCTCGGACATGATGCCTATACATGATCATTGCCTTGGATATCGTCATGATTATTTGCTTTTCTATCAATTGCCCAACAGTAATTTGTTTACCCATCATACGCTATTTTCAAGAGAGAAGCCTCTAGCGAAAACTATAGCCACCGGGTCTACTTTTATCATATATAAAATCCTAAAAATACCTTGCTGCAATTTTATTTTTTTGTATTTTTGTTCAATCTATCTATCAATTAGTACACAATTTAATCTTGCATGTAACCGCCGAGGGATTGACAACCCCTTGTTCGCATTGGGTTGCAAGTATTTGTTATTTGTGTGCAGGTGCTGCTAACGAGGTGTTGCATGGTTCTCCTACTAGATTGATAACCTTTGTTCTTAACCGAGAGAAATACTTATCTCCACTATACTGCATCGTCCTCTCCTCTTCGGGGAAATCCCAATGTAAGTCGCAGGAAGAATTTCTGGCACTGTTGTCGGGGAGACATCATCAACATCTATCAAGTACCTACACATAAACTACCATCTCCTTGCATTTACGTTATTTGATATTTGCCTCTCGTTTTCATCTCCCCCACTTCTAAAATGTTTTTACAAAAATAAAAATGTTTTCTGTTTTCTTATTTGTTTGCTTGTTATCTTGTTTGCCTAGTTACAATGTCTCAAGAAAATAAAAAATTGTGTGATTTTTCCAATACTAATAATAATGATTTTATTAGTACTCTGATTGCTCCTCCCGTCGCTAGTGCGGAGACTTGTGATATTAATGCCGCTTTGTTAAATCTTGTTATGAAATAACAATTTTCTGGTAGTCCTAATGAAGATGATGCATCCCATTTGAACACTTCCATAGAATTGTGAGATATGCAAAAGAAAAAAGATGTGGATAGTGATATTGTGAATTTAAAACTATTTCCATTCTCATTACGAGATTGTGCTAAAATTTGGTTTTCATTTTTGCCATGGAATAGTATTGATTATTGGGATAGGTGTAAAGATGCTTTTATTACCAAGATTCCTCCGGCAAAAAATATTTCGCTTAGAAATCAAATTAAGAATTTCAAGCAACTTGAGCATGAACATATTGCCCAATCTTGGGAGAGGATGAAATTAATGATAAGAAATTGCCCTACTCATTGTTTGAATTTATGGATGATCATACAGAATTCTTATGTGGAATTGAACTTTGTTTCTAGAAATCTTTTAGATTCCGCCGTGGGTGGTACTTTTATGGAAATTACGTCAGGAGAAGTGATACATCCATTTTGCATCTGTAAGTGCATCTAGTGCCCCTTAGTGATTTTGGTGTATTGAAGACTTATAGGTTGAGGGACTAATGAGTTTGTGAGTGTACACAAGTCTATAAGTCTATGAGGAGTTTGATATTTACGATGAAAGTCGACCCCTAAAAATGAATGTCTTTAGCTGAAGACTGGTTTTCTTGAAGACTTTGAAAGTGAAGAAATTGGTGTGACCATGAAGACTTGATATTCATGCGAGGATTATGAAGCATGAAGACTTCTGTTTCTGTAGTTTCTTTTTCTTTTTCTTGAGTCATAGGAAACACCGTACTGTTAAAGGGGGTCGAGGTAAAACTAAGGAAAAGTTTCCAAGTGATGCTCACCTCAAAATCCTACAACTACCCAATACTTTCGAGTGAAGCCATTGGAAATCTCATACAGTTCAATCAATCTCTTCAGTGATAGAGACGAAGATATTCTATTCTCCGAGGAATTTGTTCTGACTGAGGAGTTAGGAATTCGCCTGTGCGGATTGCCTACAAGTGAGGAACATGATAGCCCTAAGGAATTTGATAGTCAAATTTCCGGCCGTTGCTGTGCTATGTGCCAGCTGTCCCAAAATATCTACCCACCTAACAGTCATATCATTGAAGGACATTTATGTCTTATCATGTCGGGCTGCTCCCTAGGTTATAAATAGCCGCCCCCACAACCACTAGCTGGTTGGCTGCTCCGAGAGAAACTGACACTTGTCATTGAGAGCATACTGTCCTCCAAGGACTTTGAGCGAAAATCATCAAGTGAGGAAAACCCAAACCCAAACACCTACAAACCCAAAGTGATTGAGCATCACTGAAGAGACTATTCTTGTGTGGAACCGACGCTTGTTACCTTTGAGGACTGTGCATCCTCCAGACGATTAGGCATCATGGTCTAGAGCATCCAAGAGGAAATTGTGGATCGCCGAGTGACCGAGTCTGTGAAGGTTTGGAAGTCACCTGAAGACTTACCACGAGTAATTGGGCAAGGTATGTGTGACCTTAGCTCAAGGAGAATACGGTGAGGACTGTGTGTCCGGGACTGTGTGTCCGCAGGTTTAAATACCTAGCCGCTCCAACCAGACGTACGACTGTCACAACAATTGGAACCGGTCTACCAAATCATCGTCTTCACCAAGCTACTGGTTCTATTTCCTCAACCCTTTCATTTCCTCATTATTGTGTAGAAGTACTTGATCGTTGCTATTTGAAGACTTTGACTAAAGAATTCCTCACTTTCCTCAATCCTAATTCTTCAGTCACCTTGTCTTGAGCCTGCTTATCCCGTGTTCACGCTACTTGTACTCTGTGCTTGTTTTCATTTCATCATGATGACTGTGCTATTGCTCTGTTATGCTTGCATGTGAGTACTTATTCCGCTGCCAAGTAGTTCATTTCTTAGGAATTTCCTCACCTAGAAATTCCTCAGTGACAAATTTGTAAAAATCGCCTATTCACCCCCCTCTAGTCGATATAACGCACTTTCAATTGGTATTAGAGCAAGGTACTCCCTTGTTCTGTGTGATTTTGGTTTAACCGCCTGGAGTTTTAGTTATGTCGACCGCAGGAATGAAGAAAGTGACATGCCCCATCTTTCACGGTCATGATTATCCCAAGTGGAAGGCCATGATGAAGAAGCATCTAATGACAATGGACATCGAGTTGTGGACCGTCACTGAGATTGGTGTTACTGATCTTTGCAAGATGGCGGAGGCTGATGATATTCGCAAGTACACATGACTTGACATCATAGCGAAGGATGTCATGTGCTCCGGCTTATCCCAAAATCAGTTTAGGAACATTATGCATCTCCGCCATGCGAAGCTCATCTGGGACCGACTCTCTGATGTCTATGAAGGTCATCGAACTTTCATGATTCATGGTTTGAGGAATTCAAGGAATCGCTCAAAATGATGACTTTGGATCCTGAATCATCATCTCTGCACCATGCCTTATGGAAAAAGTTGCCAAGGTAACTAAATGCTTCCTATCTTAGTCTAGTGATGATGAATCTGGTGATGAATTTGGACCCAGCTATACGAAACTTTCTTTCCTTGCCACTAAACAACAAAGAGCTTTGGAAAAAGTCCAAAACATGCTAGATGAAAGCGATGATATGTTGGGTGAAGAAATGGATCGAACTCAAACTTTGACTGATGATCTTCAGAGACTTTAGTCTATGTTTGACAACCTTCAATGTCATCATAGCACTCTCTCTTATCTGATCATGAGAAGCTTTCTTATGAATTTCTTCAAAGAAAGCAAGATCTTGAGAAGCTAAGGGTAAGTTATGAAGATCTTCAGAAGGAATGTGATTCATTGCTTGCTCAACAGACCAGTTCCGCTCATCTTGAATTCATTTAACCATGTTTAAAATGCATTGAACGAGAATATGCTAATTCTTCACCTGAAAGTTCATCTGCCTCTATTGATGCAAATTCTTCAACTGTCTCTGTTATCACAAATTCCTCATTTGCGGATACCACTAGTATCACTGACAATGCAGGGTTGAAGGAATTGTATGTGACATGCATGTACAAAAGCCTGAAAGGGCACCAGGCTCTTTGGGACGTGCTTAAAAAGCATATCCTCAACAGGAACCCTAGGAAAGAGGGTATCACCTTTGAGAGGAAACTCAATGCTGATGGGACCTACTGGAAACCTGAGCTGTATCCCAAAACCTCATGGGTTGCTGCAAAAGGACCTCCCGTAGATCCATCCACTTTATCTGGCTTTAATTGCGAATCTTCATATTCTTCTGATGAGTCATTTGACTCCAACTATAAACTTTTCAAAAATCAGAATGGTGAAGTATTTGCTAGATATGTTGGCACTAACTGCAGGAATGGCCCCCCTATGAAGAAAATCTGGGTTCCCAAAAGGTGCCTTGAAAATTTTCAGGTGAATGTCATCATGACACCACCAGTGAAGAATAGGAACCCCAGATCAACTTCTTCATATGGACCAAAGTGTTCATATGGATCCAAGTCCCCATATGGACCAAATTCCTCATATGGATCTAGATCCTCATATGAACATCATCGTGCTAACACTTATGTTTCATAGGGAAAGCCTAAGGGCTATGAATATGTGCATTATTCTTCAAATCATTATGTTCATAAGTCCTCGAAGAATTTCTCTGCTTATTCATATGCTTACTCTAACCCCTCTTATATGAAATGAAGTGGACTGGCTTCTATGCCACCTTTTTCTTATGGAGCTCATAGAATGATGAACTCTTTGCCACCCCTCCAGATGTGGGTGGTGAAGAAAAAGAACTAATCTCTTATGTAGGGTCAGGTCTCCAGACGAACTTGGACGTCTGATGAATTTGCTGGAGACCTGAATATGCTTGAAAGGACGCAAGCTAATCATGAAGAAATGATTTTTTCATTTCTCACGTCCTCATACTACTATATCTGTTGTATCGTTTGATGAAATTTATCTGATGAATTTGATGTCATATTCTTCACTAATGAATTATATGAGTTCGTAAGATGCACTAATTCATCTGCAGGATGATCAACCCAAAGCTACTAAGTGGGTCCTCGACAGTGGATGTACAAATCACATGACCGGTGACAAGAACCTATTAATGGACACAACTTTATCTCCATCGCATCTGAAGCATATCACCTACACTGATAAAGAAAAAAAATTCAAGGTATTGGGTCTAGGTAGGGTTGCGATCTCAAAGGATCGACACAGGGACAAAGTCATGCTTGTCGAGTCCTTAGGGTTCAACCTCATGTGTGTCTCAATGCTTTATGATCTTGATATGGTTGTTGTCTTTGGGAAGTATCATTGTGTTGTGATCATGGAAGCTGACAATTCCAAAGTCTTCTAAGGCTTTAGGAGAGGAGACTTGTATATTGTTGATTTCTCTACAGGACCAGAACCTGCCATGTGTCTACTGGCAAAAGCTTCAGAAGGCTGGTTATGGCATCGACGACTAGGTCATGCTGTCATGAGGAACTTGCACACGCTCTCGAAGAAGAAGCATGTCATTGGCATCGAGGGTGTCAAATTCCTCAAAGATCACCTGTGTGGAGCTTGTGAAGCTAGAAAGATGACCAAGACCAAGCATCCCTTAAAGACTATCATGACTACCACTCGTCCATTTGAATTGCTTCACATGGATCTCTTCGGCCCTACTCATTATGCCACATTCACCAATGTTGCATCTTTATATGGCTTTGTTATTGTTGATGACTATTCACATTATACATGGGTGCATAGCATCACTTACAAAACTGAAGTGCAGGAAGTCTTGAAATGATTTTCCTCGAGGGCTTCAACAAACTTCGGAGTGAAGATCAAGCACATCATAAGTGACAATGGGACCGATTTCAAGAATACAAGCCTTGATGACTATCTTGATCAACCTGGTATTACTCACGAGAGTTATCTGCTCCTTATACTCCTCAGAAGAATGGCATCGTGGAGCGCAAGAACATGACTCTTGTTGAGATGGCTCGCACTATGCTTGATGAATTCAATATGCCTCCTGACTTCTAGCCTGAGGCAATCGATGCTTCGTGCCACATCATCAACATGGTATATCTTCACAAAATCTTCAAAAGGACCTCATATGAACTCCTCACTGACAAGAAACCCAATGTGAGTTATTTCAAAGTCTTGGGTGCTAAATGTTGGATTAGAGATCCTCATCACAATTCTAAATTTGCACCGAAAGCACATGAAGGTTTTATGCTCGGTTACAGAGAGGCTAGCACACCTACAGAGTCTTCAACACATATCACCACAAGATTGTTGAAACTGTAGATGTGCGTTTCAATGAATCTAATGGCTCACAAAGAGAGCATCTACCTCCTGTGCTATATGAAATGTCACCTGAGAAATCCATTAAGTTTGAGGCTACTGAGGATGTCATTCCTACCGAAGAATCTGCTCAAGAAGTCATTCCAGAACGTGAAGAACATCATGATGTTGCACCTGAGGAAAATGGCTCTGAAGAAAATGTTGAGCCCACTCAACGTCGTCAACCCGCTCATCCTCATATCGCAAATGAAGTGCAGATTGAGAGAATCATTGACAACATCAAAGCACCAGGTCCTCTCACACGCTCAAAGGCTTCACATTTGTCTAACTTTTGTGGGCACTTTGCCTCTGTCTCTATCAGAGAGCCTAGCAAAGTAGATGAGGCATTTCTGGAGCCTGAGTGGGTTCAAGTGATGCAAGAGGAATTACATCAGCTGGAGCTCAACAATGTCTGGGAACTTGTCAAGCGACCAAACCCACGCAAGCACAATATCATCGGCACCAAATGGATCTACTGCAACAAGCAAGATGAAAATGGCCTCGTGGTGAGGAATAAGGCACGCCTAGTAGCTCAAGGCTACACACATGTTGAAGGAATTGATTTTGATGAATCTTTTGCACCTACTGCTAGACTTGAGGCTATTCGCATATTGCTTGCTTATGCTAACCATCATAATATCATCTTATACCAAATGGATGTGAAAAGTGCATTCCTCAATGGTAAACTTGAGGAAGAAGTATATGTTGCTTAACCCCTAGGTTTTGAATATCCTAAGCATCCTGACCAAGTCTTCAGACTCTATAAGGCCCTCTATGACCTCAAGAAGGCCCCTCGGGAATGATATGATACTTTGAAGGAATTCCTCATGAAGAAAGCCTTCAAACCCAGTTCACTTGACCCAACTCTTTTCACCAAAACCTATGATGATGAATTATTCGTGTGCCGGATATATGTTGGTGATATTATCTTTGGCTGTACTAACCAACATTACAGTGATGAATTTGCCTATATGATGAGATGGGAGAATTGAAATTCTTCTTAGGTCTTCCAATCCGTCAACAGCGCAACGACATTTCATATCTCAAGAGAAATACCTCAAGTATGTACTAAGGAAATTCGGCACGCAAGATTGCAAAGGCGTCAAAATCCCAATGCCCACAAATGGCCACCTATGCACTAATGAAAATGGTATAGACTTCGATCAAAAGGTATACCGCTCTATGATTGGCTCTTTATTGTATCTATGTGCATCTAGGCTAGATATTATGCTTAGTGTTTGTATGTGTGCCCGCTTTCAAGCTACACCAAAGGAATCACACCATAAGGCTGTGAAGCATATTCTTCGATATCTAGCTCACACTCCAACACTTGGATTATGGGATCCCAAGGGCTCGACTTTTGATCTCATTGGATATTACGACTCTGACTATGCTGGTGATCGTGTGGACCACAAGTCAACATCTGGCACATGCCATTTCTGTGGATGATCCTTGGTATGTTGGTCCTCGAAGAAGCAGAACTGCGTATCACTCTCTACTGCTGAAGCTGAGTACATTGCTGCTGGTTCGTGCTGTGCACAATTGCTATGGACGAAGCAAACCCTCAAGGACTATGGCATCAATGTGAAGAATGTGCCACTCTTCTGTGACAATGAGAGTGCCATCAAGATTCCTCATAACCCAGTTCAGCACTCAAAGACAAAGCACATCCAGTTTCGTCATCATTTTCTTCGAGATCATGTGTTGAAGGGCGACATCTCTATTGAGCACGTGAAGACTGAAGAACATCTAGCTGATATCTTCACAAAGCCCTTGGATGAGAAGAGATTTAGCAAGTTGCGGTGTGAGCTAAATATCTTTGAATCTTTGAATGTTATTTGAAAAGGACACACATCCTCACACTTATGCAAATTGATGACTTAGATGTGCAACACACGAAGTAACGTTTTTCTTCAATCAATGAAGACTAACCCTCTAAGTATGAAGAAATTAACGAATAATTTGATTCTCAGAGCACTACGACAATTGCACGCAGCATCAGAAATCATCATTCTTATATGGTGGATCACGCCACCACCCAAAGTTGAAATTCTTCAGTTTGAGTTTTTCTTCATTTTTGAAATTTCTCAGTTGTTCAAATTCTTCAAATTTGCAAGCCTTCACTCTTTCCGTCTGTGTTCTTCATTAATTATATATATTTGAGTTTTCAGTCCTCTACAACATTCACTTATTGCTAATTCTTCAAGTTGACTTTTCTACTAAGTGAATGTGATCGGACCCTTCCCCCTCTATGCTAAACTCAACCCAGTCTGTTCACAAATTCTTCATGTGCATTCTATTTGAAACCCGCTCAAAATCTTCACTGTGTCCTTGTCAGCTGAAGAATTTGCGAACGAAACTTTAAAATATTATTATCTGAATTTTCGGATTTTGCCGCTCAAACCGTTCAGCATCTCACGATAAGATTAAAATACTCACCCATGATCTCCACTTCTCAGTACGTGGGTGAAACATGTCGCTAGGATGAGAAGGGTCAGGGGCATGTTCGTCTATTTTCTTCGGACGAGCAGTTTTTCATCTCGGCTATAAATACCCCTCGCCATCCTCTTACCTCATTTACCCCGCCCGACCTCACTCCCCTTGCTCGAGCTCTCTGACCTAGCGCCGCCGCTACTTCCATCGTCGCTGATGAGGAAGAGCTTCACTGCCTCGACCTCGCCGCCGTCGTACTCGCGTCGGCCACGGAAATCTTCACTCCATCGCCGCCGTAGCTGTCTTCCGCCGCCAAGTTAGGGCATGGAAGATTTGAACTGATGAACTTCTCCACTTCAACTCTCAGTTCGTCATGTTCATCATCAAGGCGTTCCTTGAAGACAAATTGCACATCTCGTCAGAGAATTCTATTGTTCAAAATCCTCAGCTGAAGAAAATGGCTGATGGCAAGAGACCTCAGAAGGGAGGCAAGAGACCAGAAGTAAATACTACTTTTGAAATCTTTGATGATTGATAACCCACAAGTATAGGGGATCAATTTTAGCCTCTTTCGATAAGTAAGAGTGTCGAACCCAACGAGGAGCTAAAGGTAGAACAAATATTCCCTCAAGTTCTACCGACCACCGATACAACTCTACGCACGCTTGACGTTCGCTTTACCTAGAACAAGTATGAAACTAGAAGTACTTTGTAGGTGTTGTTGGATAGGTTTGCAAGAAAATAAAGAGCACGTAAATAAAAAGTAGGGGCTGTTTAGATAAAGAAACAACTAAGTTAGGTTTAGTAGAGAGCTTTTTGTCACAAGAAAGTTATTTGTCCGTAGGCAATCGATAACTAGACCGGTAATCACTATTGCAATTTTATTTGAGGGAGAGGCGTAAGCTAACATACTTTCTCTTCTTGGATCATATGCACTTATTATTGGAACTCTAGAAAGCATCCGCAACTACTAAAGATCATTAAGGTAAAACCGAACCATAGCATTATAAGGCATCAAGTCCTCCTTACTCCCATACGCAAACAACCTACTTACTCGGGTCTGTGCTTCTGTCACTCACGCCACCCACCATAAGAAAATCATGAACATATTGTAAACCCTACAGCGGGGATCCCTCACGCTTGCACGACACAGAGAGCATCATAGGACAACACCAATAATAAAACATGCAACTCAAACCAATCACGATCATCAATTAACCCATAGGACAAAACAGATCTACTCAAACATCATAGGATGGCCATACATCATTGGGAAACAATATATAGCGTTGAGCACCATGTTTAAGTAGAGATTACAATGGGTAAAAGAGGGGTTACACCGCTGCATAGAGGGGGGAAGAGTTGGTGATGATGGCAGTGAAGTTGTTGGTGTAGATTGCGGTGATGATGATGGCCCGGCGGTGTTCCGGCACCACCGGAAGAGAGGGGGAGAGAGCCCCCCTTCTTCTTCTTCTTCCTTGACCTTCTCCCTAGTTGGGAGAAGGGTTTCCCCTCTGGTCCATTGTAACACCCACAATGCGGCTATAGCTCCCACATGTCGGGGCACGACTTAGAGGCATAGCCGCATGGTAGGCATGTCGCAAGAGGGGTAATCTTTACACATCCCATGTACTGAATAAGAAAGGGATAAAGAGTCGGCTTACAATCGCCACTTCACACAATACATAAATAGTCATACATCATCCTGAATACAATCAAGGTCCGACTATGGAACCAAAATAAAGAAATACAACCCCAAATGCTAGATCCCCGATCGTCCCAACTGGGCTCCTCTACTGATCATCCAGAAAAGGAACATAGTAACGGCCCGAATCCTCGTCGAACTCCCACTTGAGTTCGGTAGCGACCCCTGCACTGGCATCATCGGCACCTGCATCTATTTGGAAGTATCTGTGAGTCACAGGGACTCAGCAATCTCACACCCACGAGATCAAGACTATTTAAGCTTAAGGGTAGGAAAGGGTAGTGAGGTGGAGCTGCAGCAAAGCACTAAGCATATATGGTGGCTAACTTACGCAAAAGAGAGTGAGAAGAGAAGCAATGCATGGTCGAGAAGCTAATAGTGATCAAGAAGTGATCCTGAAGCTACTTACGCTCAAGCATAACACGAAACCGTGTTCTCTTCCCGGACTCCGCTGAAAAGAGACCATCACGGCTACACACACAGTTGATTCATTTTAATTAAGTTAAGTGTCAAGTTCTCTACAACTGGATATTAGCAAATTCCTATCTGCCCATAACCGCGGGCACGACTTTCGAAAGTTCAAAACCCTGCAGGGGTGTCCCAACTTAGCCCATCACAAGCTCTCACGGTCAACGAAGCATATTCCTTCTTGCGGGAAGACCCGATCAGTCTCGGAATCCCGGTTACAAGACATTTCGACAATGGTAAAACAAGACCAGCAAAGCCACCTGATGTGCCGACAAATCCCGATAGGAGTCGCACGTATCTTGTTCTCATGGCAACACTGGATGAGACTAGCTACGAGTAAAACCAACCCTCAAGTTTCCCTGAGATGGCCCCGCAGGCAGCTCGGTTCGGACCAACACTCAGAGGAGCACTGGCCAGGGGGGGGGGGTTAAAATAAAGATGACCCTTGAGTCTGCAGAACCCAAGTGAAGGTATATGGTGGTAGGTAGGCAAATGGTAAAACCAAGGTTGGGCTTTGCTAGAGGAGTTTTATTTAAAGCGAACTATCAAGCGGTTCCCATAACACCCAACCGCGTAAGGAACACAAAATCAAGGAACATAACACCGGTATGACGGAAACTAGGGCGGCAAGAGTGGAACAAAACACTAGGCATAAGGCCGAGCCTTCCACCCTTTACCAAGTATATAGATGCATTAAAGTAAACAAGATATAATAATAATGATATCCCAAACGATATCCATGTTCCAACATGGAACAAACTTCATCTTCACCTGCAACTAGCAACGCTATAAGAGGGGCTGAGCAAAACGGTAACATAGCCAAACAACGGTTTGCTAGGACAAGGCGGGTTAGAGGCTTGACATGGCAATATGGGAGGCATGATAAAGCAAGTGGTAGGTATTGCGGCACAGAAATAGAGCGAACAAATAGCAAGCAAAGGTAGAAGTGATTTCGAGGGTATGGTCATCTTGCCTGCAAAGTTCTCAGAGTTGACGAAAGCTTGATCCTCGTTAGTGTACTCAATAGGTTCCTAGATCACGTACTCGTCTCCTAGCTCTACCCAAAGCAAGAACACAAGCAAAGGATCAACAATCAATCACGGCGCAATGCACAAGCAACATGATGAAAAACATGTCAGGATATGCAAGACATGATATGCATGCTTTGGAAGGGGAAGAATGAACAAGGCATCAACTTGGCAAACCAAGTGTGCCGCTGGAAAGATGAGATGATTTCAGTCGAAAATGATATAAAGATCGCCGGAAACGGATGCACGGTTTGCCAATGGCAAGCAAAACAAGAATGGCACAATTCTGCGATTAACAGCATGATGCCATCTAGAATGCAACAAGAAACAAGCTACTGCAGCCCAACATATTAACAAGGCATATGGAAGTGATGTACTCAAGATGCTTGACAAAACATGAACACTGAGCTACGGCTAAATCACACTAGAACAGGGTCAAACAAGCATGGCAAAAGTGCAAAAGATATCAGCTTCACAGACTTTGTGAAAATACTAACACGCCAGAAATAACATCAGGAAGCCATGTTTAGAGCAAGCAAGCAACATGCTACAGGAACAGATCATAGAAAACAAAGGCATGGTACGAATATAATAAATACATAGAACAAAAGTCCCTTACTGAACATGAGCCAAAAAGGCACAGAAGATATGATGGCACCCATGTAAACATAGCAAGTTTTATTAACAGTTTCAGACTTAGCAGAAAACTGAGCATGGCATAAACAGAATTATGAAGGCATATTTGCGAGCTCAAACCACTCATCACAAAGCCTTGCATGAGAAAACAAGCATGGCAACAGCAAGATGACATGTTCATGAAGCTAAACATGGCAAGAGCAAGTTCATAGCATGCTTGGATCACTAACAACAACCATGGCAAAATTGACTAACATGTAAACAATCTGCCAGGAACATTTTATAGCAAAAGTAGAGCAAGATTAAGACATGCTAGGGCACTCCATAATTTCAAACAGGGGCATGGATAGATAGAGCATAACCATATGTTCAAAACATCCTTATTGAAGCAACTCAAAACAAGCATGGATCTCACTTTAGCATCATGTTTACATGGCATCAAAATAACAGCAGAACAAGGACTTAGCAAAATCCTAAGTCCCTGAAAACAGCAATATCACGAGGCCTAGTTTGCATGCTTGTGCTAGTCACCACATTGATCACAAAAATGCATGGAAATAACCTCTGTAAAGATGGCATGGCATAGTTCAAAACACATGTAGAGCTCATGCCCATATGAAGCACACATCAAATGTGACAAAAATGACAAATCATCATAATATGATAAGTAACAACAGGAAACATTTTATAGCCCTCTTGCATCAATGATTAGGGCATCAAGATGAACTCAAACAAGCATGCCACAATGGAATGAAATGAAGAGCATCTCCCAATGAACATTTTGATATCTCATATGCGTGAAACAGAGCTACGGTCATGGAGTTATGATGCGTTGAATAGAGCATGGAAATATTAAGGACTTAGAAGAAAACGACCTCTCAGAAGATAGATCTAGGGTTCGTCTTCTCTGCACATGAACCGAGGTTCACCGGAAGGAGCTGGCCGGAGTTGGAGGTCCGGTGGCGGAGATGCGGCCGGAGAGGAGGAAGGAGGAGGCCGGGGCGCCGGATCTAGGCCGGAGCTCGCCGGCGTCCAGCGGAGGAGGCACGGGTGGCGGCGGCCGGCGTGCTGCGGCGGCGCGATCGCGGCAGAGGCGGAGGCCGGCGAGGTGGAAAATGGCGGTGGGGAGGCGCTGTGAGGGGGAGCGAAGGGCAGCAGCGCGGGAAGGCACGGGTGCGCGGGCGGCGACGATGGGCTAGGCGGGCCTGATCCGGGCTCGCCGGGCCGCGGCGGCGGGAGGTGGCGGAGATGCCACGTGGCGGCGGCAGGTTGGACGGGGCGCGGCGGCGGATGCGTCCGGCCGGTGCGGACATGTCCGACGCGGAGGGAGAGGGTGATAGCTAGGGTTTGGAGCCGAATTTCGGGGGAGGAGCACCTATTTATAACTAGAAAGAGGTGGGAGTGTCCAAATGGAGTGTAGTTTTCGCCCACACGATCGTGATCCGACGATGGAAGACATGGGAGTGGTTTGGATGGGTTATTGGGCCGTTTTGGAGGGGTGTTGGGCTGCAACACACAAGAGGCTTTCCCGGTTACCCGGTTAACCGTTGGAGTATCAAACGGACTCCAAATTGCACGAAATTTGACAGGCGGTCTACTGGTGGTGTACCAAGGCCACTTGGCAAATCTCGGTCCATTCGGAGAATGTTTAATACCCGCTCACGAAAAGAGACAAAAGGGGTACACCGGTGCACGTAGGAGTGTCGGATTGCAAAACGGACAACGGGGAAAATGCTCGGATGCAAGAGATGGACACGTATGCAAATGAGATGCACATGATGACATGATAGGAAATGCATGACATGAACAAAATGCAAAACAAAGACAAAACCCCAACCACGAAGGGAAATCTCATAACTTAAAGCTGAAAAAGGAAAGAGTTGGAGTTACAAATATGGCAAGTTACATCCGGGGTGTTACATCCATGGCCTCCATGGCATCGGAGGGGCGAGAGCCCCTCCGAGATTGGATCCGTCTCTCTGTCTCTCTCTGTTTCTGCCCTCTAGATTCTTCCCTTTCACCGTTTCTTATATTCCCAGAGATCCGTAACTACGATTGGGCTGAATTTTGGACACGATTTTATCCGGATATTAGCTTTCTTGCGGCGAAAGAAGGGCACCAATCGCCTTACGGGGTGTCCACGAGGGTCAGGGGCGCGCCCCCTGCCTCATGGGCCCCTCGAGCATCGTCTCGCGTTGATTTCACTTCCCAAAATTCACATATATTCCAAAAAATTCTCCGTCAGTTTTTATCCCGTTTGGACTCCGTTTGATATGGATTTTCTGCGAAACAAAAAACATGCAACAAACAGGTACTGGCACTGGGCACTGGATCAATATGTTAGTCCCAAAAATAGTATAAAAAGTTGCCAAAAGTATATGAAAGTTGTATAATATTGGCATGGAACAATCAAAAATTATAGATACGACGAAGACGTATCAGCATCCGCAAGCTTAATTCCTACTCGTCCTCGAGTAGGTAAATGATAAAAAGGATAATTTTTGATGTGGAATGCTACCTAGCATAATCTTGATCATGTTATCTAATCATGGCATGAATATTAAAACACAAGTGATTCAAAGCAATAGTCTATCATTTGACATTAAGAAAATAATACTCAAGCACACTAATAAAGCAATCATGTATTTTCAAAATAACATGGCCAAAGAAAGCTTATCCCTACAAAATCATATAGTCTGGCTATGCTCTATTTTCATCACACAAAATAATCAAATCATGCACAACCCCGATGATAAGCCAAGCAATTGTTTCATACTTTTGACGTTCTCAAACCTTTTCAACTTTCACGCAATACATGAGCGTGAGCCATGGACATAGCACTATGGGTGGAATAAAATATGATGGTGGAGGTTGTGTGGAGAAGACAAAAAGGAGAAAGTCTTACATCGATGCGGCTAATCAACGGGCTATGGAGATGCCCATCAATTGATGTCAATGTGAGGAGTAGGGATTGCCATGCAATGGATGCACTAAGAGCTATAAGTGTATGAAAGCTAAAACTGGAAACTAAGTGGGTGTGCATCCAACTTGCTTGATCATGAAGACCTCCGGCATTTGAGGAAGCCCATCATCGGAATATATGAGCCAAGTTCTATAATGAAAATTCCCACTAGTATATGAAAGTGATAACTTAAGAAACTCTCTATATGAATGTGACGCCCCGAGACCGATGTGCCAGGTGTCTCCCAGTTATTTCCCGTCGTTGCCATGTCATTCACTTGCATGTGCATCTTGTCATTGCATCATGTGCATTGCATCATCATGTTTTTGAAACTTGCATCCGTCCCGGTCTACCAGTTCTTTCCGTTGTCCGTTCTGAGCCCAGACACACTTGCACGCACCCGCGGCATGTCTGAAATATTATTTTATAGGTGACCGGAAAATGTTCTCGGAATGGGATGAAAGTTGGCGTGTGGTCTTATTATAGTGTAGATAGACCGCCTGTCAAGTTTCATTGCATTTGGAGTCCGTTTGATGCCCCAACGGATAACTATAGCGACAGTATAGCCGGTCATACGTCAGACGTTTCCGGTATCCGGAAACAGTCGCAGGGCCTCTCTTCTCTTCTCTTCTCGCAGCTTGAGACCGTCTACACAGTCCACTACCTAACGCCAGGCCCAACCTAACCTCTCTCGTCAGCCCACGGCCCTCCTCGCGTGCACATCCAAAAGCTGTCCCGGAACCGACCCGGGCAGTCGTCACCGTTGTGTCTGGATCATCCCCAAACATCTACAAAACATCACCATTTTCTTATTTGGACTCCCTAGCCTAAGTTTCTCGATCGTCTGATTTGAATTGAAGGGCCCAGATGCACCCCAAATCCACCTGCTATATAAATATTGAGGCAACACTAAAATCAAGGAGATATGTCCCATCATTCCTCCTCGCCGCCGCCACACTCAAACCCCCCACCTCGGGATCCTCTCAGATCCCCTTCTACTCGATCTACCCTGCCACCAGCGACCCAACCAGAGCAGCTAGCCCCGACGCCTCTGCACAGGGCTCGCCGGAGCAGGCACCACCAGGCCATCCCCTGCTCCCTTCCCCGTTCTCTTCGCTGAAGCTTTCTCTGTCTCAGCCGACTCCCCCCCTCTCTCTCTCTCTCTCTCTCTGTTCTGTGCGAACAGTGCCCGCCGCCGCCTTGATCTGTCATGCGGACGCCTTCCATGGAGTTCCCCGCAGCTTCCCGTCAGCATCGTCTCGAGCCGAACCTCGCCGTCCACCGCCAAGGACGTCCTGACGCTAGAGCTCGCCATCGCCCACTGATACGTCCATTTTGCATCATGCTTTTATATCGATATTTATTGCATTATGGGCTGTTATTTCACATTATGTCACAATACTTATGGCTATTCTCTCTTATTTTACAAGGTTTACATAAGGAGGGAGAATGCCGGCAGCTGGAATTCTGGGCTGGAAAAGGAGCAAATATTAGAGACCTATTCTGCACAACTCCAAAAGTCCTGGAACTCCACGGAATACCTTATAATAAATAATGAAAAATCCTCGCCAGAGATGAAGACCAGGGGGCCCACACCCTATCCACGAGGGTGGGGGGCGACCCCCTAGGGCGCGCCTCCCTACCTCGTGGGCCCCCTGGTGGCTCTCCGATGACCATCTTCTGCTATATGAAGTCTTTCATCGAGAAAGAAATAAGAAGCAACCTTTAGGGACGAAACTCCGCCGCCACGAGGCAGAACCTTGGCAGAACCAATCTAGGGCTCCGGCAGAGCTGTTCTGCCGGGGAAACTTCCCTCCCGGAGGGGGAAATCATCGCCATCGTCATCACCAACGCTCCTCTCATCGGGAGAGGGCAATCTCCATCAACATCTTCATCAGCACCATCTCATCTCAAAACCCTAGTGAATCTCTTGTATCCAATTATTGTCTCCAAGTCTGGGATTGGTGCTAGTAGGTTGCTAGTAGTGTTAATTACTCCTTGTAGTTGATGCTAGTTGGTTTAATTGGTGGAAGATCATATGTTCAAATCCTTTATGCATATTATTACCCCTCTAATTATGAACATGAATATGCTTTGTGAGTAGTTACGTTTGTTCCTGAGGACAAGGGAGAAGTCTTGCTATTAGTAGTCATGTGAATTTGGTATTCGTTCGATATTTTGATGAGATGTATGTTGTCTAGCCTCTAGTGGTGTTATGTGAACGTCGACTACATAACACTTCACCATTATTTGGGCCTAGAGGAAGGCAATGGGAAGTAATAAGTAGATGATGGGTTGCTAGAGTGACAGAAGCTTAAACCCTAGTTTATGTGTTGCTTCATAAGGGGCAGATTTGGATCCATATGTTTTATGCTATGGTTAGGTTTACCTTAATACTTTTGTTGTAGTTGCGGATGCTTGCAATAGAGGTTAATCATAAGTGGGATGCTTGTTCAAGTAAGAACAACACCGAAGCACCGGTCCACCCACATGCCAAATTATCAAAGTACCGAACATGAATCATATGAACGTGATCAAAACTAGCTTGACAATATTCCCATGTGTCCTCGGGAGCGCTTTTCCTTATATAAGAGTTTGTCCAGGCTTGTCCTTTTCTACAAAAAGGATTGGGCCACCTTGCTGCACTTTATTTACTTTTGTTACTTGTTGCTCGTTACAAATTATCTTATCACAAAACTATCTGTTACTACTTATTTCAGTACTTGCAGAGAATACCTTGCTGAAAACCGCTTATCATTTCCTTCTGCTCCTCATTGGGTTCGACACTCTTACTTATCGAAAGGACTACGATAGACCCCCTATACTTGTGGGTCATCAAGACTCTTTTCTGGCGCCGTTGCCGGGGAGTGAAGCGCCTTTGGTAGGTGGAATTTGGTAAGGAAAAATTTATATAGTGTGTTGAAATTTACTGTCACTTGTTACTATGGAAAGTAATCCTCTGAGGGGCTTGTTCAGGGTATCTTCACCCCGACCAGTAGAGCAAAGAGTTGCTCCTCAACCTACTGAACCTATTGAAAATGAAATTCCTTATGAGTATCCTTCAGGTATGATAGAAAAACTGCTAGCTAATCCTTTTACAGGAGATGGAACAAAGCATCCTGATGAACACCTAATATATGTGGATGAAGTTTGTGGATTATTTAAGCTTGCAGGTATACCCGATGATGTTGCTAAGAAGAAGGTCTTCCCTTTATCTTTGAAGGGAGACGCATTGACATGGTATAGGCTATGTGATGATACGAGATCATGGAACTATAGAAGATTGAAAATGGAATTTCATCAAAATTATTACCCTATGCATCTTGTTCATCGTGACCACAATTATATATATAATTTTTGGCCTCGCGAAGGAGAAAGAATCGCTCAAGCTTGGGGGAGGCTTAAATCAATGTTATATTCATGCCCCAAGCATGAGCTCCCAAGAGAAACAATCCTTCAAAATTTTTATGCTCGGCTTTCTGAAAATAATTGCACCATGCTCGATACTTCTTGTGCTGGCTCTTTTATGATGAAGACTATTGGATTTAGATGGGATTTATTGGATAGAATTAAACGCAACTCTAAAGATTGGGATCTCGACAAAGGTAAGGAGTCCGGTATGACACCTAAGTTTGATTGTGTTAAATCTTTTATGGATACCGATATTTTCTGTAAGTTTAGCACTAAATATGGACTTGATTATGAGATAGTAGCTTCTTTCTGTGAATTTTTTGCTACTTATGTTGATCTCCCTAAGGAGAAGTGGTTTAAATATCATCCTCCCATAGAAGTAAAAGTAGCTGCACCTATTAAAGTTGAAGAAAAGACTGTCACTTATAATGATCCTATTGTTCCTACTTGTTATGTTGAGAAACCACCTTTCCCTGTTAGGATAAAGGATCATGCTAAAGCTTCAACTGTGGTTCGTAAAAGCAATATTAAAACATATACACCTCCTGAGCAAGTTAAAGTAGAACCTAATATTGCTATTGTTAAAGATCTTTTGTCTGATAATATTGATGGGCATGTTATTCAGTTCTGCGGTGAAACTGCTAGAATTGCTAAACCTTGTACTAAAGATAAAAATAGACCTGTGGTAGGCGTGCCTGTTATTTCTGTTAAAATAGGAGAACATTGTTATCATGGCTTATGTGATATGTGTGCTAGTGCTAGTGCAATATCTATTGACTTATACAATGAAATTATGCATGACATTGCACCTGTTGAGTTAGAAGAAATTGATGTCACTATTAAACTTGCTAATAGAGATACTATTTCACCAATGGGAATTGTTAGAGATGTTGAAGTCTTGTGTGGGAAAACTAAATATCCTGCTGATTTTCTTGTTCTTGGTTCCCCACAAGATAGCTTTTGTCCCATTATATTTGGTAGACCCTTCTTAAATACTGTTAATGCTACCATAGATTGCACAAGGAATGTTGTTACTATTGGCTTGGATGATATGACTCATGAATTTAATTTCTCTAAATTTAGTAAACAACACCGTGAAGAAGAATTGCCTAATAAGGATGAAATTATTGGACTTGCTTCTATTGCCGTACCTCCTAGTGATCCTTTAGAACAATATTTGCTAGACCATGAGAATGATATGTTTATGAATGAAAGAAGGGAAATAGATGAAGTATTCTTTAAACATGAACCTATTCTGAAACACAATTTGCCTGTTGAAATCCTAGGGGATCCCCCTCCACCTAAGGGTGATCCCGTGTTTGAGATTAAACCGTTGCCTGATAATCTTAAATATGCTTATCTTGATGAAAAGAAGATATATCCTGTTATTATTAGTGCTAACCTTTCAGAGCATGAAGAAGAAAGATTATTGAAAACTCTGAAGAAGCACCGTGCTGCTATTGGATATACTCTTGATGATCTTAAGGGCATTAGTCCCACTTTATGTCAACATAAAATAAATTTGGAAGCAGATGCCAAACCACTTCGTGATCCTCAACGACGTCTAAATCCTAAAATGAAAGAAGTGGTAAGAAAAGAAATACTAAAGCTTTTGGAGGCAGGTATAATTTATCCCGTTGCTGATAGTCAATGGGTAAGTCCTGTTCATTGTGTCCCTAAGAAGGGAGGTATTACTATTGTTCCTAATGATAAAGATGAATTGATTCCACAAAGAATTATTACAGGTTATAGGATGGTAATTGATTTCCGCAAATTACATAAGGCTACTAAGAAAGATCATTACCCCTTACCTTCTATCGATCAAATGCTAGAAAGATTATGAAAACATACACATTACTGCTTTCTAGATGGTTATTCTGGTTTCTCTCAAATACATGTGTCGGCTAAATATCAATCAAAGACTACTTTTACATGCCCTTTTGGTACTTTTGCTTATAGACGTATGCCTTTTGGTTCATGTAATGCACCTGCTACCTTTCAAAGATGCGTGATGGCTATATTCTCTGACTTTTGTGAAAAGATTTGGGAGGTTTTCATGGACGACTTTTCCATCTATGGATCTTCTTTTGATGATTGCTTGAGCAATCTTGATCGAGTTTTGCAGAGATGTGAAGAAACTAATCTTATCTTGAATTGGGAAATGTGCCACTATATGGTTAATGAGGGTATTGTCTTAGGGCATAAAGTTTTTGAAAGAGGTATTGAAGTTGATAAAGCCAAGGTTGATGCTATTGAAAGGATGCCATGTCCCAAGGACATCAAAGGTATAAGAAGTTTCCTTGGTCAGGCCGGATTTTATAGGAGGTTCATTAAGGACTTCTCAAAAATTTCTCAGCCTCTGACTAATTTATTACAAAAATATATACCATTTGTCTTTGATGATGATTGTGTAGAAGCATTTGAAATACTTAAGAAAGCATTAGTCTGTGCACCTATTGTTCAGCCACCTGATTGGAATTTACCCTTTGAAATTATGTGTGATGCTAGGGATTATGCTATAGGTGCTGTTTTAGGGCAAAGAGTTGATAAGAAATTAAATGTTATCCATTATGCTAGTAAGACCCTAGACAATGCTCAAAGAAATTATGCTACTACTGAAAAAGAACTTTTAGCAGTTGTATTTGCTTGTGATAAGTTCAGACCTTATATTGTTGATTCTAAAGTAACTATCCACACTGATCATGCTGCTATTAAATATCTTATGGAGAAGAAAGATGCTATACCTAGACTTATTAGATGGGTTCTCTAGCTACAAGAATTTGATTTGCATATTGTTGATAGAAAAGCAGCTGAGAACCCCATTGCAGACAACTTATCTAGGTTAGAGAATGTTCTTGATGACCCACTACCTATTGATGATAGCTTTCCTGATGAACAATTAAATGTCATAAGTACTTCTCATAGTACCCCTTGGTATGCTGATTATGCTAATTACATAGTTGCTAAATTTATACCACCTAGCTTCACATACCAACAAAAGAAAAAGTTCTTCTATGATTTGAGACATTACTTTTGGGATGACCCACATCTTTATAAAGAAGGAGTAGATGGTGTTATTAGACGTTGTGTACCTAAGCATGAACATGAACAGATCCTACGCAAGTGCCACTTCGAAACTTATGGAGGACTCCACGCGGGAGATAGAACTGCACATAAGGTATTGCAATCCGGTTTTTATTGGCCTACTCTCTTCAAGGATGCCCGTAAGTTTGTCCTATCTTGTGATGAATGTCAAATAATTGGTAATATTAGTAGACGTCAAGAAATGCCTATGAATTATTCACTTGTTATTGAACCGTTTGATGTTTGGGGCTTTGATTATATGGGACCTTTTCCTGCCTCTAATGGATATACACATATTTTAGTTGCTATTTATTACATTACTAAGTGGGTAGAAGCTATTCCAACTAGTAGTGCTGATCATAACACCTCTATTAAGATGCTTAAAGAAGTTATTTTTCTGAGGTTTGGAGTCCCTAGATATTTAATGACTAATGGTGGTTCGCATTTTGTTCATGGTGCTTTCCGTAAAATGCTTGCTAAATATGACGTCAATCATAGAATTGCATCTCCATATCACCCACAGTCTAGTGGTCAAGTAGAATTGAGTAATAGGGAACACAAATTAATTTTGCAAAAGACTGTCAATAGGTCTAGAAAGAATTGGTCCAAGAAACTTGATGATGCATTATGGGCCTATAGAACTGCATATAAAAATCCTATGGGTATGTCTCCGTATAAAATGGTATATGGAAAAGCATGTCACTTACCTCTCGAACTAGAACATAAGGCATATTGGGCTATTAAAGAGCTCAACTATGATTTCAAACTTGCCGGTGAAAAGAGGTTATTTGATATTAGCTCACTTGGTGAATGGAGAACCCAAGCTTATGAAAATGCCAAGTTGTTTAAAGAAAAGGTTAAAAGATGGCATGACAAAAGGATACAAAAGCGTGAGTTTAATGTAGGTGATTATGTATTGCTATACAACTCTCGTTTAAGATTTTTTGCAGGAAAACTGCTCTCTAAATGGGAAGGCCCCTATGTTATCGAGGAGGTCTATCGTTCCGGTGCCATAAAAATCAACAACTTCGAAGGCACAAATCCGAAGGTGGTAAACGGTCAGAGAATTAAACATTATATCTCAGCTAATCCCATAAATATTGAAACCAATATTATTGAAACCGTAACCCCGGAGGAATACATAAGGTACACTTTCCAGAATGTTTCAGACTCCGAAAAGGAATAGGTATGTGGTACGGTAAGTAAACCGACTCCAAAACAATTTTTAAGGCAATATTTCTCTATTTTGGAATATTTAGAAAAATAGAAAATTAAGTAGCAGTCCGGGAAGGACACGAGGGCCCCATGAGGGTGGAGGGCGCGCCCCCTACCTCGTGAGCTCCTCGTGTGCCTTCCGGACTCCGTTTTCTTGCACGATACATATTTTGGTCGGTAAAAAATCACTATATATTCTCCCGAAGGTTTTGACTCCCGTATCATGCAAATATTCTTTGTTCTTGTTTCGAGCTGTTTTTCTAATAGATCTAGATTATCATGACGTCCCCAAGTGCTTCCAAGGACAAGTTCTTCGAGAAAGTCATCAACCCTTACCTCGCGGAGGTGCTGTGACACCCTCAAACCATTGAGATGCGTGATGGGTTGCTGCACATCTGCGACGCTGAGGGACAAAGGGAACCGGAAGCGTGGAGATGAGGCTCGAAGCAATGGAGCAACAAATTTTCAAGTGCCAGGGGATGGTGGAGCGTGGAATCAACGCTAGCCACACGATGCTCGCGGAGTTCACTAACATCTACAAGCCGAATGCCAAGAACACCGAGGAGGCCATCTTCAAGCTACATGAGAAGATCGAGCACCTCCAAGCTCAAATCTATGACCTGCAAAACCAAAACTGTGAGTATGAATATAGATTCAAAAGAATGAGTTTGGCTGCAGATTCGAGGATTCCGGAGACTCGATCATCCTTCTATGATGGTGAACCTATGCCTTGGACGATGGATGACAAGCCCGCATCATCAACAACACCTCCACCTTCTTCACCAACCAAGGAGATATAATAACATGGGTATGGGCACTCCCCTTGGCAACCGCCAAGCTTGGGGGAGGTGCCCCAGTATCGTATCACAATCACAACTCTTATCTTTACTGTCTTCCTTAGTTTGATCCTATTAGTAGTATTTTGATCTAGTAGAATAAAGTTTATGGCATGATCTAGTTTTGAGTTTTGCCTTATGATCTTTCTATGTAATCGAGTCCGTGAGCTATATAATAAAGATTAGTGTTGAGTCAAGGGCTTGAGTTTCTTGCTATGATCTTGGGTGAACAAAAGAAAAGAGAAAAAGAATAAGAAGAAACAAAAGTTCATATTGATCTTATTGATAGTAATGGCGTCACATAGAAAGAGTGTGATGATTAAAAGTTGTTGGGAGTTGGCAGACATAGCTTTGGTCATCGTTGCAATTAATAGGAAGTAATAAGGAAAGAGAGGTTTCACATATAAATATACTATTATTGACATCTTTTATGATTGGGAGCACTCATCAAAATATGACATGCTAAAGAGTTGATGTTGGACAAGGAAGACAACGTAATGGGTTATGTTTTCTTATATCTGAGATAAAGTATGTTGTCATGGATCATCCAACATGTTGAGCTTGCCTTTCCCCCTCATGCTAGCCAAATTCTCAGCACCAAGTAGAGATACTACTTGTGCTTCCAAATACCCTTAAACCAATTTTTCCATGAGAGTCCACCATATCTACCTATGGATTGAATAAGATCCTTCAAGTAAGTTGCCATCGGTGCAAAGCAAAAAAAATTGCTCTAAATATGTATGATTAGTGTGGGAGAAATAAGCTTTATACGATCTTGTGATGTGGAAGTAATAAAAGCGACGGACTGCATAATAAAGGTTCATATCACAAGGGGCAATATAAAGTGACGCTCTTTCGCATTAAGATTTTGTGCATCCAACCATAAAAGTGCATGGCAACCTCTGCTTCCCTCTACGAAGGGCCTATATTTTATTATTATCTTCTACCTTATGCAAGTGTCATGGTGATCTTCACCTCTCCCTTTTTCATTTTGTGCATCCAACCATAAAAGCCCAGCATGTTGGAAAGAACCTGATATATATATATATATCTAATTGGATGTAGGGGGGCATGAGTTATTATTGTTGACATTACCCTCGAGGTAAAAGGTTGTGGGGTGAAACTATAAGCCCCTATGTTTCTCTGTGTCCGATTAAAACTCCGTAACCACAAGTATTGCGTGAGTGTTAGCAACTATGAAGGACTAGATGATAGTTGAGTATGTGGACTTGCTTTTTAGCTCTGACATAGACTCTTTCTGAAGTTATGATAAATTGCAATTGCTTCAATGACTGAGGTTATAGTTTGTTGGTTCTCAATAAGGTTTCTGATTCATACTTTTGCATTGTGAATAGATCATCACTTGAACATAAGTAATCGTATGACAATATCTATATATGTTGCTGTTATGAGAATAATCATGATGCCTTCATGTCCGTATTTTATATTTATCGACGCCTCTACCTCTAAACATGGGGACATATTTATTGTTATCGGCTTTCGCTTGAGGACAAGCGAGGTCTAAGCTTGGGGGAGTTGATACGTCCATTTTGCATCATGCTTTTATATCGATATTTATTGCATTATGGGTTGCTATTTCACATTATGTCACAATACTTATGGCTATTCTCTCTTATTTTACAAGGTTTACATAAGGAGGGAGAATGCCGGCAGCTGGAATTCTGGGCTGGAAAAGGAGCAAATATTAGAGACCTATTCTGCACAACTCCAAAAGTCCTGAAACTCCACGGAATACCTTATAATAAATAATGAAAAATCATCGCCAAAGATGAAGACCAGGGGGCCCACACCCTGTCCACGAGGGTGGGGGGCGCCCCCCTAGGGCGTGCTCCCTACCTCGTGGGCCCCCTGGTGGCTCTCCGATGACCATCTTTTGCTATATGAAGTCTTTCGTCAAGAAAAAAAAAAAGAAGCAACCTTTCGGGACGAAACTCCGCCGCCATGAGGCGGAACCTTGGCGGAACCAATCTAGGGCTCCGGCAGAGCTGTTCTGCCGGGGAAACTTCCCCCCGGAGGGGGAAATCATCGCCATCGTCATCACCAACGCTCCTCTCATCGGGAGAGGGCAATCTACATCAACATCTTCATCAGCACCATCTCATCTCAAAACCCTAGTTAATCTCTTGTATCCAATTCTTGTCTCCAAGTCCGAGATTGGTGCTAGTAGGTTGCTAGTAGTGTTAATTACTCCTTGTAGTTGATGCTAGTTGGTTTAATTGGTGGAAGATCATATGTTCAGATCCTTTATGCATATTATTACCCCTCTGATTATGAACATGAATATTCTTTGTGAGTAGTTACGTTTGTTCATGAGGACAAGGGAGAAGTCTTGCTATTAGTAGTCATGTGAATTTGGTATTCGTTCGATATTTTGATGAGATGTATGTTGTCTAGACTCTAGTGGTGTTATGTGAACGTCGACTACATAACACTTCACCATTATTTGGGCCTAGAGGAAGGCATTGGGAAGTAATAAGTAGATGATGGGTTGCTAGAGTGACAGAAGCTTAAACTCTAGTTTATGCGTTGCTTCATAAGGGGCTGATTTGGATCCATATGTTTCATGCTATGGTTAGGTTTACCTTGATACTTTTGTTGTAGTTGCGGATGCTTGCAATAGAGTTTAATCATTAGTGGGATGCTTGTTCAAGTAAGAATAGAACTGAAGCACCGGTCCACCCACATGCCAAATTATCAAAGTACCGAACACGAATCATATGAACGTGATGAAAACTAGCTTAACGATATTCCCATGTGTCCTCGGGAGCGCTTTTCCTTATATAAGAGTTTGTCCATGCTTTTCCTTTGCTGCAAAGAGGATTGGGCCACCTAGCTGCACTTTATTTACTTTTGTTACTTGTTGCTCGTTACAAATTATCTTATCACAAAACTATCTGTTACTACTTATTTCAGTACTTGCAGAGAATACCTTGCTGAAAACCGCTTATCATTTCCTTATGCTCCTCGTTGGGTTCGACACTCTTACTTATCGAAAGGACTACGATAGATCCCCTATACTTGTGGGTCATCACCCGCTCGGCCGCGCCAAGTTCCACCGCCCCGTCCTCTTTCTGCTTCGCCCGGCGCCAAGTCCTACTTTTTTTGACTGCCTCCTCGCTCGATCTGCCCGAGTCTTCAACCACGACGCAGCTGGCCCAACGCGTCTCCGGCAACCACGCGACCTCCCCGACCCCGTGCCAAGTCCGTCTTCGAGCCAAGCCGCCTGGAGCTTCTTCGCTATCCCGCCAAGTCCTGCTCATGCCTCTGTTCGTGAGGAGGAGGCTGCAGCAGCGACACCCTGTTGACCCTCCTCTGCTTTCCACTCACCGCCACCTCGCCGGAGAATGACGTCACGCGCCCGGATCCGCTCATCTCCGCCGTGTCCCGTGCACGCCGCCGTCGGCCATGCTCCGATGACCTGTTCCAGAGTCTCAGCGCCCGCGGCCCCCTGCCTTGACCGCCTCTTGTGTGTCTGGGAACGACGAATGCTCGTCTTGGAGCATTGACCACGCCCCCTCCACCTCCTCGTTCGATCCAGCCAGGCCCAGCGCGCCCCTCTCCTCTCCGTTGTGGGCCTCAGCCCAGGGTGAGCAGCCCCCGCTCCTGTGCACTTTTGGGGCCGGCTAGATTTGGCCCGAGTGCCTGTTTTTTTCCGCGACCGAATTTGCTATTTATCCTGAGAACTGCCAGTTTTGCAGAAACACCCTTGCACTTCATGCATATCCTAACTAATTAACCGTGCATCGGATTAAAACAAACTTTATATGTAAAATGTCTAGAATTTTGTCTAGTTTAATAATATCCAACTTTCATCTATGTTTAAAATGTTTAAAATGCTGTTTGTGTAATTTTGTCCATATAGCATGCTAAAATGATTTAATTCATAACTAAATAACCGTAGCTCCAAACCTAACAAACTTTATATGTTAATGGGGTAGAAAAATGCCTAGTTTAACATGGTGGCATCACTTTGCATGTTTAACAACTCTAAAATATGGTTTAGGGCAGAATAGTACCAAATCCATAAATTGCACATGAGGATTTTTCCGGACTTGTTGCTTGTTGTTTCGGCCTCATTTAAACTTGTCTAGATAGGTAGTTTTTCATATGCTTCACCCTCTTGCCATGTTTAACAACATTTAATATTGTTGGGTACATAAACAAGTTCGAACTAAATAAGTCACGTGGTGTTTCGTCAATATGCAACGGAGTTTCATATTGAGCTCCACTTAATTTGTAGGATTGCTTGTGCACTTTGCCATGCCATGCTTCATTAAACCGGACATGCATCATACTTGATTGTGCATCATGCCATGTTTATGTGATGGTTGTTTACTATGTTGTTTGCTTCTTTCCGGTGTTGCTTCTTCGGGTTAGTTCCGATAACGTCGCGTTCTGAGGGTTCGTTCGACTACGTCCGTTTGTCTTCTTCATGGACTCGTTCTTCTTCCTTAGGGGATCTCAGGCAAGATGACCATACCCTAGAAATCACTTCTATCTTCGCTTTCTAGTTGCTCGCTCTATTGCTATGCTGCGATACCTACCACTTGCTATATCATGCCTCCCATATTGCCATGTCAAGCCTCTAACCCACCTTGTCCTAGCAAACCGTTGTTTGGCTATGTTACCGCTTTGCTCAGCCCCTCTTATAGCATTGCTAGTTGTAGATGAAGATGAAGTTTGTTCCATGTTGGAACATGGATATTGTTTGGGATATAATTATTATTATATCTTGTTTACTTTAATGCATCTATATACTTGGTAAAGGGTGGAAGGCTCGGCCTTATTCCTGGTGTTTTGTTCCACTCTTGCCGCCCTAGTTTCTGTCATACCGATGTTATGTTCCTTGATTTTGCATTCCTTACGCGGTTGGGTTATAATGGGAACCCCTTGACAGTTCGCTTTGAATAAAACTCCTCCAGCAAGGCCCAACCTTGGTTTTACCATTTGCCAACTAAGCCTTTTTCCCTTGGGTTCTGCAGACTCAAGGGTCATCTCTATTTTAAACCCCCGGGCCAGTGCTCCTCTGAGTGTTGGTCCAAACTAGAGCACCGTGCAGGGCCGTCCCTTGGCAACTTGGGTTACATTGGCTCCTCTACGCTTAGCTTATCCGGTGCGCCCTGAGAACGAGATATGTGCAGCTCCTATCGGGATTTGTCGGCACAGCAGGTGGCTTTGCTGGTCTTGTTTTACCATTGTCAAAATGTCTTGTAACAGGGATTTCGAGTCTGATTGGGTCTTCCTGGGAGAAGGAATATCCTTCGTTTACCGTGAGAGCTTGTGATGGGCTAAGTTGGGACACCCCTGCAGGGTTTTGAACTTTCGAAAGCCATGCCCGCGGTTATGGGCAAATGGGAATTTGTTAATATCCGGTTGTAGAGAACTTGACACTTAACTTAATTAAAATGCATCAACCGCGTGTGTAGCCATGATGGTCTCTTTCCGGCGGAGTCCGGGAAGTGAACACGGTTCTTGTGTTATGCTTGAACGTAAGTAGTTTCAGGATCACTTCTTGATCACTTCTAGTTCACGACCGTGCTTTGCTTCTCTTCCCTATGTCATTTGCGTAAGTTAGCCACCATATATGCTAGTGCTTGCTGCAGCTCCACCTCACTACCTTTTCCTACCCATAAGCTTAAATAGTCTTGATCGCGAGGGTGTGAGATTGCTGAGTCCCCGTGACTCACAGATTACCTCCTAAACTAGTTGCAGGTGCCGTTGATACCAGTGCAGATGGCGCAGCTGAGCTCGAGTGGGAGCTCTATGAAGATCATGTTCGTTGTGTTGTTTCGTTTTCCAGTTGATCAGTAGTGGAGCCCAGTCGGGACGATCGGGGATCTATGCATTTGGGGTTGTCTTTATTTTGGTTCCGTAGTCGGACCTTGATTGTATTCTGGATGATGTAATGTTATATTTATGTATTGTGTGAAGTGGCGATTGTAAGCCAATTCTTTATCCCTTTCTTATTCAGTACATGGGATGTGTAAAGATTACCCCTCTTGTGACATGCCTACTATGCGGTTATGCCTCTAAGTCCTGCTCCGACACGTGGGAGATATAGCCGCATCATGGGTGTTACATGAAGAACATGGTGCTACTCTGAAGCACAAGTGTGGTAAAAGGATAGTAACATTTCCCCTTCTCTCTTTTTCTCTCATTTTTTTGTTTTTTTCTTTCTCTTTTTTTGGTGGGCTTCTTTGGCCTCTTTTTAATTTGGGCTTCTTTGGCCTCTTTTATTTTGATAACATCACATGGGACAATGCTCTAATAATGATGATCATCACACTTTTATTTACTTACAACTCAATATTACAACTCGATACTAGAACAAAAATATGACTCTATATGAATGCCTCCGGCGGTGTGCCGGGATGTGCAATGATCTAGCGTAGCAAAGATATCAAAAAACGGACAAGCCATGAAAACATCATGCTTGCTGTCTTACGATTATGCAAAGCAATATGACGATAAATGCTCAAGTCATGTATATGATGATGATGGAAGTTGCATGGCAATATATCTCGGAATGGCTATGGAAATGCCATAATAGGTAGGTATGATGGCTGTTTTGAGGAAGATATAAGGAGGCTTATGTGTGATAGAGCGTATCATATCACGGGGTTTGGATGCACCGGCGAAGTTTGCACCGACTCTCAAGGTGATAAAGGGCAATGCACGGTACCGAAGAGGCTAGCAATGATGGAAGGGTTAGAGTGCGTATAATCCATGGACTCAACATTAGTCATAAAGAACTCACATATTTATTGCAAAAATCTATTAGCCATCGAAACAAAGTACTATGCGCATGCTCCTAGGGGTATAGATTGGTAGAAAAGACCATCGCTCATCCCCGACCGCCACTCATAAGGAAGAAAATCAATAAATAAATCATGCTCTGACTTCATCGCATAACGGTTCACCATACGCGCATGCTACGGGAATCACAAACTTCAACACAAGTATTTCTACAATCCACAACTATCCACTAGCATGACTCTAATATCACCATCTTTACATCGCAAAACTATTGCAAGGAATCAAACATATCATATTCAGTGATCTACAAGTTTTATGTAGGATTTTATGACTAACCATGTGAATGACTAGTTCCTGTCATCTCTCTAAATAGATATAAGTGAAGCAAGAGAATTTAATCCTTTCTACAAAAGATATGCCCATGCTCTAATAAATATAAGTGAAGCAAAAGAGCATTCTACAAATGGCGGTTTTCTATCTGAAGAGAAACATGCAATCCAAACTTCAAAAGATATAAGTGAAGCACATGAAGCATTCTATAAAGCCATACTCAAAAGATATAAGTGAAGTGCAATGAGCATTCTATAAATCAACCAAGGACTATCTCATATCAGCATGGTGCATTAAAGAAAAGTGAAAACTAATGCAAAAGACGCTCCAAGATTTACGCATATCATGTGACGAATAAAAATATAGCTCCAAGTAAAATTACCAATGATTGTTAGAAGAAAGAGGGGATGCCTTCCGGGGCATCCCCAAGCTTGGTTGCTTGGGAGTCCTTGAATATTTCCTTGGGATGCCTCGGGCATCCCCTATCTTAGGCTCTTTCCACTCCTTATTCCTTCATCCATCGTGATCTCTCCCGAAACATGAAAACTTCAATCACACAAAACTTAACAGAAAGTTCGGTAAGATCCGTTAGTATAATAAAGCAAATATCTACTCTAAGTACTGTTGAAAACCAATTCATATTTTGTTTTTGCATTGTAGCTACTGTAATATAACTTTTCCATGGCTTAATCCACTGATAGAAATCGATAGTTTCATCAAAACAAGCAAACTATGCATCAAAAACATATTCTGTCTTAAACAGGACAGTCTATAATAATATGAACATTCACCATACCTCTGTTACTCCAAAAATTCTAAAATAATTAGGAAAATAAAAAAATTGTATAGCAAGAGAGTGCAAAAAGTTTCAAAACCGTTTGACGTTCCAGTAAAAAAGTAAAATCGCGCACTACAGCCAAAGTTTCTGTTTTGCACCGCACAAACCAACAAGCAATGTAAACATCCTAAAGGCAAATCTTGGCACATTATTTTTATAATACAATGGAATTGTACAATGGGATAATTATTTTTGTTGAAAAGTTTCTGTAATCAAGATTCACAAAGTTTCTGTGAGCATGAACAAAGTTCAAGGAGTTCCCCCACTTCAACAATGCTTGTCTCTCTCACTTTCACTTTCCTTTTTGAAAAGTTTTGGATTCCCCTCTTTATTTTTTTGTTTTTAAACTATATAAAAGCACTCAACAGAAATAAATGAATCTCTAAAACTTCTGGGTTGTCTCCCTGGCAGTGCTTTCTTTAAAGCCATTAAGCTAGGCATAAGGTGCTCAAGTAATGAATCCACTCGGATCCCAAGGTATATCAAAGCCAATTTTAATTAACAATGATTTGTGGTTTAGTAATGAGCACAAAGCAACATATATCATGTAATGACGAAGTATAACTCTCTTCCTATGCATCGGCATTTCATAAAAGAACAAATCACGCACACATAGTAAAGGCCAATGCATAGCATAAGAAGTTTCTTGCAATTTTATCATATTGGAAACATAGAGAGGCGGAGATGTAGTTCCTCTCTCATAATAATTGAAAGTAGGAGCAGCAAGCACATGCATATTATATCTATCAAAATCATCATGTGTAGTAGTGAAACACAACCCATCAATATAATCCTTAATAAGGACAAACTTCTCCGATATAGTGTAGTCGGGAGAATTCAAAAAGATAATAGGACTATCATGCGTGGGTGCAATAGCAACAATTTCATGTTTAACATAAGGAACTATAGCAAGTTCATATCCATAATCATAATTCATATTGGCATCTTGGCCACAAGTATAGAAAGCATCATCAAAAAGGGATATTTCAAAAGAATCAACGGGATCATAACAATCATCATAGCAATCATCCTTCGGTAAGCACGAAGGGACATTAAACAATGTATGAATTGAAGAGTTACTCTCATTAGAAGGTGGGCACGGGTAGCTAATCCGCTCTTCCTCCTTTTGTTCTTCACTCTCCTCATCATCTTTTTCATCTAATGAGCTCACAGTTTCATCAATTTCTTCTTCCATAGACTCCTGCAAAATATTAGTCTCTTCTTGGACAGCGGAGACTTTCTCAATAAATTCATCAATATAGGAATTGAATTTATAATTATCATAGCAATATTTAAGGATAGCTAAATTTTCAGTTCTGTAAACAACATCATAAAGATTTTCACACTCTTTAAACAAAGATTCAATTTCATAAGCACCCATAAAAGCAACGAATTCTTCTATTTGTTCCACATCATAGTAATCATATATACCATTAGCATATGAAGCTAAGGTTTCATTATCATTAAATTCGCATGAAAAGGGAAGGTGTGGAGCATTCATCCTAGAGCAACAAGTATAATCATATCTCAAGCATAGTTGCCGAGCATACCAATGCAACATATGAATTTGATCCCATAATAGTTTCCCTTTTTTAGTCAAGAGATAATCCCTAAAGTATTCACGTTGATCCAATGTTACTCCCATTATAAAGTTGAATGGGGTTTTCTCAATATTATCAAAGTAGTACGTAATATCTTTCACATAATGAGCATCGAGGGTATTAGGAGGTTCCCCATCTCCATGAGTAGCAAGTAAACCTAATTTTTTTGGTATTTCGTGTTCCATATCCATAACTAAAGATAGAGAACAACTTATAACAACAAATAAAAATTACTTAGTATAAAGAAAACAAGCACACATGAGAATATTCACCCCACGCTATAACTCCCAGGCAACGGCGCCAGAAAAAAGTCTTGATAACCCACAAGTATACGGGATCAATTGTAGCCTCTTTCGATAAGTAAGAGTGTCCAACCCAATGAGGAGCTAAAGGTAGAACAAATATTCCCTCAAGTTCTATCGACCATCGATACAACTCTACGCACGCTTGACGTTCGCTTTACCTAGAACAAGTATGAAACTAGAAGTACTTTGTAGGTGTTGTTTGATAGGTTTGTAAGAAAATAAAGAGCACATAAATAAAAAGTAGGGGTTGTTTAGATAAAGACACAACTAAGTTAGGTTTAGTAGGGAGCTTTTTGTCACAAGAAAGTTATTTGTCCGTAGGCAATCGATAACTAGACCTGTAATCACTCTTGCAATTTTATTTGAGGGAGAGGCTGTAACACCCCGGATGTAACTTTCCCTATTTGTATCCAACTCTTGCCCTTTCCGGTGTTAAGTTATATTTATTTCTCGGGTTCGGGTCTTTGTCTCCGTGTGTGTTTTTCTTTTCCGTGCATCTCTTATCATGTCATCACGTGCATTGCATTTGCATACATATTCATCTCATGCATTCGAGCATTTTCTCCGTTGTCCGTTTTGCATTCCGGCGCTTCGTTCTCCTCCGGTGGCCATTACTAGCTTTCTTTTGTGTGTGGGGTTCAAACATTTCCGGATTGGACCGAGACTTGCCATGCGGCCTTGGTTTACTACCGGTAGACCGCCTGTCAAGTTTCGTATCATTTGGACTTCGTTTGATACTCCAACGGTTAACCGAGGGACCGAAAAGGCCTCGTGTGTGTTGCAGCCCAACACCCCCAAAATTTGGCCCAAAACCCACCAAACTCAGCTCCATGTCCTAGAGCGTCCGATCACGATCGCGTGGGCGAAAACCGCACCTCATTTGGACTCTCCTAGCTCCACTTATGCCTATATATACACCCCTCCATTCGGATCTCCTCTTCCCCCGTCCAAAACCCTAAAAAAAAACAGATCCATCTTCCCCCGCGCCGGGCCGGACGTGTCCGCCCGCGCCGGACGTTGTCCGCCCCGCCGCCGCCTACCCACTCTCGCGCCGCCACGTGGACCGAGGCCCACATCGCCGCCGCCGGGCCCGCCTGGCCCGCGCGCCGGCCCCCTTCCTCCTCCTCCCGGGCCAGAGGTGGCCGGCGCCGCCGACCGCCGCCGCCCGAGGCCACCGGCCTCCACCGCCGCCCGTAGCTCCGGTGGCCGGAGCCACCACCGCCGCCAACGCCGCCGCCTCTCCTCGCCCCGCCGCCCCCTCGCCGCGCCGCCGCGGGACGCCGCCCCCGCCGGCGCCGCCGACCGCCGCCGCCCCGGCCTCGCCCCGCCTCGCCGGCCTCCTCCCCAAGCTCCGGCTCCGGCGAGCTCCGCCGGCTGCTACAGTAACTCCGACGCCGCCTCGGGAAGCGTGCCGATCCTGATCTGGATCTGGATCTGGGATCCCCCGGTTGACTTTTATCTCCTAACCCTAGTTTTTTTATGCGATGTTTGACTGCTCGTAACTCCGCAACCGTAGCTCCGTTTTGGGCATATGATATATCAAAATCTTCGTCTCGACATGTACATCATTTTTGCCATGTTCAATTCATGCATGATATGCCTGTGCCCCTTTGGGATGAATTGTTAAGCATTTTGTCTTCTTTCCAGAGCTGCCACCCATGCATTTTTAGGATGTGTGTGTTGTCTTGTGCAAGCTTGCGAAGAGAGGTACCTGAGATTGCTGATTTCAGGGACTTAGTGATTTTCACTAAGTCTGGGATATTTTAGTTCGTGATGCTATATGTCCAGCTTGTTTCCTAGTGATCCATGCCTCTTTTGAGGATGATCAGTAAGGGAGTTTTGATATTTATGTTATGCTCTATCCATCCATGTCTTTGTTTGCATATGTGGAGTGCTCTAGGTTGACTCAATCGAGCTCAACTTTTGCTTCGTTGTTAATCTGGGCAGATCGTCAACTTGTTTGCGATTTTGCCGATGCTACCGTTAGTGTTCCATGCATGCTATGCCTTTGTTCCTGCCATGTGTAGCTAGAATATTGTGTCTTCTTTCTAGATATATGCTTGCCTTGTCATGAATTGCACCGTAGTGAGTGCATCGAGCTCGTTTACATGCCTTCGTGAGTTATAATTTCAGCATGTCTCAGTTTTCACTAAGTCTGAAAACTGATTGTGTTCGAGCCATGTTCGTGAGCTCGGTAGAGTATTTTGTGAACCCTTTTGGCCCCAGGTCACTTTGGGTGTTTTGTTAAGCTTGTTGAGTAGCTCCATGCCATGTTCTTACTTGTCATGTTCAGGTCATTTATCATGTTGTTTTGCTGCTCCAAAGAGAGCATCGTGATCTGGAATTTCAGGCTAGTGTTATTTTCACTAAGTCTGGAATCTGTTTTGCATTTGCGTTTTTGCCATGCTTGTTTGAACCTCTTAATGGATGAATTTGCCTATGGCTCAGTGCTAGAGTTTTGTTAAACATCTTGTGTACATCACTGCCATGCATTTTGTTTTCATGTTTGGTGGCTGTAGCATGTTCATTTCGTTGCGTTTAGATGCCTACTTGCTGTAAATCGCAGACCGGTGTCATATCTTAAAACGCTTGCCATTTCCAAACCCTAGCTCCGATTCCAATGATCTTTATATCGTTTTCAAGCGATTTCATCCCCTATATCCATTGGCACACTTGGTTTTCCAAGTTGAGTCCAGGTTCATGCATTTCTTGTCATATCTTGCATTTTGCATCCCGCATCGCATCCCGCATAGCATATCATCATTTCATCATATTGCTTGGTCTTGCACGTGGTTGATTGTATCCTTGTTGCTTGTTTGTATTGTTGGGTAGAGCCAGGAGACGAGTTCGCTACCGAGGAGCCCGTTGAGTTTGCTTGTGAGGATCCAGTCAACTCTGACAACTGTGCAGGCAAGATGATCATACCCTCGAAATCACTACTATCTTTGCTATGCTAGTTTGCTCGCTCTTTTGCTTTGCCACTACTACGATGCCTACCACTTGCTTGTCAGCCTCCCAATTGCATGATTGAACCTCTAACCTACCCTTGTCCTAGCAAACCGTTGATTGGCTATGTTACCGCTTTGCTCAGCCCCTCTTATAGCGTTGTTAGTTGCAGGTGAAGATTGGAGCCGTTCCTTGTTGGAACACTTATTTGCTTGTTGGGATATCACTATATTACTATGTTATTTTAATGCATCTATATACTTGGTAAAGGGTGGAAGGCTCGGCCTCTCGCCTAGTGTTTTGTTCCACTCTTGCCGCCCTAGTTTCCGTCATATCGGTGTTATGTTCCCGGATTTTTGCGTTCCTTACGCGGTTGGGTTATAATGGGAACCCCTTGATATTTCGCCTTGATTAAAGCTTTTCCAGCAATGCCCAACCTTGGTTTTACCATTTGCCACCTAGCCTTTTCTTTCCCTTGGGTTCTGCAGACTCAAGGGTCATCTTATTTTAACCCCTCCGGGCCAGTGCTCCCTCTGAGTGTTGGTCCGAACTGAGCTGCCTGCGGGGCCACCTCGGGGAAACTTGAGGGTTGGTTTTACTCGTAGCTAGTCTCATCTGAGTGTGCCCTGAGAAAGAGATATGTGCAGCTCCTATCGGGATTTGTCGGCACATTCGGGCGGTGTTGCTGGTCTTGTTTTAACCTGTCGAAGTGTCTTGAGTTACCGAGATACCGAGTCTGATCGGAACGTCTTGGGAGGAGGTCTTTTCCTTCGTTGACCGTGAGAGCTTGTCATGGGCTAAGTTGGGACTCCCCTGCAGGGATTGAACTTTCGAAAGCCGTGCCCGCGGTTATGGGCAGATGGGAATTTGTTAATGTCCGGTTGTAGATAACTTGAACCCTAATTAATTAAAATGAATCAACTGAGTGTGTTGCCGTGATGGCCTCTTCTCGGCGGAGTCCGGGAAGTGGACACGGTGTTGGAGTAATGCTTGCACAGGTTGTTCCTCTAGATTCTCGCTCGCGCTTTGCCTCCTCTTCTCGCTCTCTTTTGCGAATAAGTTAGCCACCACATATGCTAGTCGCTTGCTGCAGCTCCACATACTTGCCTTGTCCTTCCTATAAGCTTAAATAGTCTTGATCGCGTGGGTGCGAGATTGCTGAGTCCCTGTGGCTCAGAGATACTATAATTCCAGATGCAGGTCCAGGTGATTCCGCTCCAGGTGACGAGTACGAGCTCAAGTGGGAGTTCGACGAGGACTCTCAGCGTTATTATGTTTCTTTTCCCGACGATCAGTAGTGGTGCCTAGTTGGGGTTATCGATTCAGGGCCTTGTCGCATGTTGGGGGTATTTTTCTATTTGGCACCGTAGTCGGGCCATGAGTGATTTGTATGATGCATGTTATTTATGTACTTTGATGTGACGTGGCGAGTGTAAGCCAACTATGTCTCTCCCCTTTATTATGTATTACATGGGATGTTTGTGATGATTTCCTAACTTGCGACATTGCTTTCAATGCGGTTATGTCTCTAAGTCGTGCCTCGACACGTGGGAGCTATAGCCGCATCGAGGGCGTTACAAGTTGGTATCAGAGCCTTCCCCGACCTTAGGAGCCCCCATTGCTTGATCGTTTTTAGCAGTCGAGTTGTGTCTAGAAAAATGTTTTGAGTCACTTAGGAATTATATATCGGAGAGTTAGGAATTCTTTTTACTTCCCAGTCTCCTCATCGCTCTGGTAAGGCATCCTGACGTAGAGTTTTGACTCTTCTCTTCTCAAATTTCACTAAAATTTTTTTTAGGATCACGCGAGTATCTTGGTTTTGTTCCGATGGTTTTGTGACGAGAACATTGTTCTTGGTGCCTCCTGTCTTTAGGGGTTGTGGCAGTGTCCCGGGGAGTTGAGCTCCGAGGTGTTGTCGTCACAATTTTATCGTTGCAATTCTGGTATACTTGAGATTTGTGCGCGACATCGAAAATCTCTTTTATGCAGTTCGTTGGTGAGATAACCTCGACGCCACCCAGTACTGGGGCGGGAGTTCGGGAGTATCGCCATAACTTGTATAACGGATGCTTTTCGAAGGTTGAGATAGATGGGTTTCCGAAGGTTTCTTGGTTATGTGTTGAAGGATGGATACAGCTGGATGTAGGATTTGCTAGCTTGGGTGAGATATTATGCTTCCCCTGTATCCCCAACACCTGATTGCATAACCGGGGAAAATTCGGGAATTTCATAGGGGGGAATTCAAGTAGCCTCAGGATATCTTTCCGACAGATGTATAATATGAAATTGGGGTTCGACGTCTAGTGGTTCGCCTATTCACGGTCGATTTTACAGTGGTCTCGTTGTGTCTTAAAGAGTCCTTGGCTATGCTGACTCGGGGACGCTTCGTATGTCATGTGCACTGCCTTGTACATGATGGTGCTGTACGATCGAGCCCGTGTAGGTCCCACCACGAAAACTTCGGACGAAATTTCTATCATGTATTTGTTTCCGGCTTATTCCGCAAGCCAACCCTTGGTATTTTCAGTTGTGGCATTCGTTTTGCTTCGACATCATATGATGATTCCATCCCTCGTTGTTGTACCCCTTCTACCTGATTCTTCGTGGCTTCGCAATTTAGGAATATGTGACCACTTCAAGAGAAATGCATTCGTTCATTTTGTTCGGATGTGAAGACTATATGTTGCAATTTTCATTCCGTTGGATTCAGCTTCAATATTTATCTATCAATGTGCTAATGGTGGTCAACATCTTCAGGATGGCTCCTCCAACGCGCACGACTCCGAATCCTGATCCGCCTCCACCTCCGCCTCCTCCAGAAGCATGGCAAGCTGTGATGGCCGCTACTAATGCAAACACTCAGCTGATCATGCAAATTCTCCAAGAGCGCAATCAAGGCAGTCAAGGGAATCAAGGCAGCAATCAGGGTCACTTTGCTACACTCAACCAGTTCCTTGCTAACGGGCCAAAGACTTTCAGTAATTGTGTTGAGGCAACCGATGCTGACGATTGGCTTGTGGATCTGTGTAAGCATTTCGAGTGCAGAAACGTCAGGCCTGAAGATTTCATCAAGTTCGCTTCTTTCCAACTCAAAGATCAGGCTGCAGAGTGGTTCCAGCAGTACAAGGATTCCAGAGGTGGACGTTTGATCACTTGGGATGATTTCCGTCAAGATTTCCGCGCTCATCACATTCCGCAGAGCGTGGTTGAAAGCAAGCGTGAGGAATTCCGCAATCTGAAGCAAGGCTCTTTGTCTGTCTATGACTACAACAAATTGTTCCAGAAACTTGCCCGCTTTGCCAAGCAGGACGTGCCTGATGAGAAGAGCATGATCTATCAGTTCAGGGGTGGTCTTCGTGAGGAAATTCAGCTCGCTCTTGTCCTCTTTGAGCCATTGAGATACGATGAGTTCTACAACATGGCACTGAAGCAAGAGGCTGCTCAGTTGAGGTGTGATGCTTCCAGGAAGCGTGCCAGAGATGTTACTCCTTCTTCCTCTACTCAAGTGGCCAAGCAGCAGAAGTATTGGCTTCCTCCTCCTCCGTTCCATCAGCCGTATCAGCAGAAGAGCAAATGTGGCAGTGGTTTCTCCCACCCACCCAACCCAGGCTTTCAGAACAAGACTTCGTCTCAAGCTCCAAGATCGAGTGCTCCGTATCACCGTCCGCTCTCAGAGGTCACGTGCAACAAGTGCCAACAGAAGGGTCACTATGCCAACAAGTGTTTCAACCAGAGGCGTCTTCCTCCTCCTCCTCCTGTGAGATCGGCAAGTACAGCTGTGGTCAAGCATAATCCTAAGCACGCCAAGGTCAATTTGATGAATGCAGCTCAGGCAGAGGACTCGTCAGATGTGATCATGGGTAACCTTCCTGTTAATGATATTCTTGCAAAAGTTCTTTTTGACTCTGGTGCATCGCATTCCTTCATGTCATTTCCATTTGCATCGGAGAATAATTTTAGCACTAAGGCATTACCGAGAGCTATGCAAGTCATCTCTCCAGCTAAGCGACTGAGTTCCAGTATGGAGGTGCTGGATATTTCAATCTTGATGGGTGATTTCAAGTTTCTTGCTTCTCCAATGGTTCTTGGCAACTCTGATATCGATCTTATTCTCGGAATGGATTGGCTTTCTAAGCATAAAGCTCAGCTTGATTGTGCAACCAGGCAGATTCAACTGACTCATTCGTCTGAGGATGTCATTGTCTTTGCCGCTCGGGATAATACCATCCGGTTGTTTTCTCTCAATGAGAAGGGTGAATTGGATGCTATTTCGCAGATTCCGGTTGTTTGTGAGTATCAAGACGTTTTTCCAGAAGAACTCCCAGGGATGCCTCCAAACCGGCCGGTTGAATTTGTTATTGAACTTGAGCCCGGTACGGAACCTGTGTGCAAACGCCCCTACAAGCTCGGCCCCGAAGAGTTGAAGGAATTGAAGAAACAACTCGATGAGCAAGAAAGATTGGGTCTCATCCGGCCTAGTACTTCTCTGTGGGGTTATGGTGTTCTTTTTGTGAAGAAGAAGGATGGATCGAGTCGACTTTGTGTTGATTACCGTCCAGTGAATAAGAAGACCATCAAGAACAAATACCCACTTCCCAACATCAATGAGCTGTTCGAACAACTCAAGGGTGCTCAAGTATTCTCCAAGCTTGATCTCCGTATGGGTTATCACCAGATTCGCATTCGTGAAGAAGATATTCCCAAGACAGCATTCAGAACAAGCTTTGGTTCATATGAATACACTGTCATGTCTTTTGGCCTCGCCAACGCTCCTCCGACGTTCTCTCGCATGATGAACTTCATCTTCAACGCCTATACCAATGACTTCGTTTTGGTCTATCTCGATGACATTCTGGTTTTCTCGAAGAACAAGGAAGATCATGCCAAGCACTTGCGTTTGGTTCTTGACAAGCTCAGGGAACATCAGTTCTACGCCAAGTTCTCCAAGTGTGAATTTTGGCTCGATGAGGTTCTTTATCTTGGTCATATCATCTCTGCCAAGGGCATTTCCGTGAATCCCGAGAAGGTTTCCGCAATTGTGAATTGGGAACCTCCTCAGAACGTGAAGCAACTCCGCAGTTTTCTCGGTCTCGCAAGTTATTGCCGAAGATTCGTTGAAAACTTATCCAAGATCGCGAAGCCTCTCTCAAATCTTCTTCAGAAGCACGTCAAGTACGTTTGGTCTCCGGAGTGTGATATGGCTTTCAACACTTTGAAAGAGAAGTTGATCACTGCTCCAGTTCTGACTCCACCTGATGAATCCAAGCCGTACGAGGTCTTTTGTGATGCCTCTCTCCAAGGTCTTGGCGCAGTATTGATGCAAGAGAAGAAAGTTGTTGCTTATACATCTCGCCAGTTGAAGCCTAATGAGAAGAACTACCCCACTCATGATCTCGAGTTGGCGGCAGTTGTGCATGCTCTTTTGACTTGGAGACATCTTCTATTGGGAAGAAAAGTGGACATTTTCACTGATCACAAGAGTCTCAAGTACATCTTCACTCAGCCTAACCTCAACCTAAGGCAAACTCGATGGGTCGAAATGATTCAAGAGTATAATCCGAGTATTGAGTATACTCCAGGCAAGGCCAATGTGATTGCTGACGCTTTGAGCAGAAAGGCCTACTGCAACAGTCTGATTCTCAAGCCTTATCAACCCGAGCTTTGTGAAGCTTTCCGCAAACTGAATCTTCAAGTTGTTCCTCAAGGTTTCCTCACCAACCTTCAAGTTTCTCCTACCTTGGAAGACCAGATTCGCCAAGCCCAGCTTCTTGATGCTATGGTGAAAAAGGTGAAGATTGGTATTGCAAAGAGTCAGTCCAAGTACAAGTGTTACCGACTTGATGACAAGGACACTCTCTTCTTCGAGGATCGAATTGTTGTGCCCAAAGGTGAACTTCGTAAAGTGATCATGAACGAGGCTCACAACTCTCTCCTCTCCATCCACCCTGGTAGTACGAAGATGTATCAGGATCTCAAGCAAGCTTATTGGTGGACTCGAATGAAGCGCGAGATCGCTCAATTCGTCAATGAATGTGATGTCTGCAGAAGAGTGAAGGCAGAACACCAAAGGCCAGCTGGTCTCCTCCAACCTCTTGCCATTCCAGAATGGAAGTTTGACCACATTGAAATGGACTTCGTGACTGGGTTTCCAAAGTCCAAGCGTGGCAATGATGCTATATTTGTTGTCATCGATAAGCTCACCAAGGTGGCTCACTTTCTGGCTATCAAAGAGTCGATCACTGCAGCTCAATTGGCGGAACTCTATACCTCTCGCATTGTCTCTCTGCACGGTATTCCTCAAGTGATCTCTTCAGACCGTGGCAGTATCTTTACCTCGAAGTTTTGGGATTCTTTTCAGAAGGCCATGGGTACCAACATCCGCTTCAGCACTGCTTTCCATCCTCAAACAAGCGGTCAAGTCGAACGTGTCAATCAGATCCTTGAAGATATGCTCAGGGCTTGTGTGATCTCCTTCGGCATGAAGTGGGAGGATTGTCTTCCTTATGCTGAATTCTCATACAACAACAGTTTTCAAGCAAGTTCGGGCAAGGCCCCCTTTGAAATTCTGTATGGCAGGAAGTGCCGTACCCCTCTCAACTGGTCTGAAACCGGTGAACGTCAGCTGCTGGGTAATGACTTAATCGCAGAAGCAGAAGAAATGTGCAAAGTCATTCGTGATAACCTCAAAGCAGCCCAATCCCGCCAGAAGAGCTACTATGATAGTAAGCACCGTGATTTGGCTTTCGAGATCGGAGATCATGTTTACCTCCGCGTCTCTCCTATGAAAGGTACTCGTCGCTTTGGTATCAAAGGGAAGCTTGCCCCTAGATACGTGGGACCTTTCAAGATTGTCAGCAAGAGAGGCGACCTCGCCTATCAACTTGAGCTTCCTTCAAACTTTGCAAATGTTCATGATGTGTTCCATGTCTCCCAACTCCGAAAGTGCTTCAAGACTCCTGACCGCACCGTCAACTTCGAGGACATTGAGCTCCAAGAAGATCTTTCTTATCGTGAGCACCCAGTTGCTATTCTTGAAGAGACTGAACGCAAGACTCGCAACAAGTCAATCAAATTTCTCAAAGTCAAGTGATCCCACCATTCCGACCGTGAAGCTACCTGGGAACGCGAGGATCACCTCCGTTCTGAGTACCCGGAGTTCTTCAGTCCTAGATCTCGGGACGAGATCTTTTCGTAGTGGTGGAGTGTTGTAACACCCCGGATGTAACTTTCCCTATTTGTATCCAACTCTTGCCCTTTCCGGTGTTAAGTTATATTTATTTCTCGGGTTCGGGTCTTTGTCTCCGTGTGTGTTTTTCTTTTCCGTGCATCTCTTATCATGTCATCACGTGCATTGCATTTGCATACATATTCATCTCATGCATTCGAGCATTTTCTCCGTTGTCCGTTTTGCATTCCGGCGCTTCGTTCTCCTCCGGTGGCCATTACTAGCTTTCTTTTGTGTGTGGGGTTCAAACATTTCCGGATTGGACTGAGACTTGCCATGCGGCCTTGGTTTACTACCGGTAGACCGCCTGTCAAGTTTCGTATCATTTGGACTTCGTTTGATACTCCAACGGTTAACCGAGGGACCGAAAAGGCCTCGTGTGTGTTGCAGCCCAAAACCCCCCAAATTTGGCCCAAAACCCACCAAACTCAGCTCCATGTCCTAGAGCGTTCGATCACGATCGCGTGGGCGAAAACCGCACCTCATTTGGACTCTCCTAGCTCCACTTATGCCTATATATACACCCCTCCATTCGGATCTCCTCTTCCCCCGTCCAAAACCCTAAAAAAAAACAGATCCATCTTCCCCCGCCGGGCCGGACGTGTCCGCCCGCGCCGGACGTTGTCCGCCCCGCCGCCGCCTACCCACTCTCGCGCCGCCACGTGGACCGAGGCCCACATCGCCGCCGCCGGGCCCGCCTGGCCCGCGCGCCGGCCCCCTTCCTCCTCCTCCCGGGCCAGAGGTGGCCGGCGCCGCCGACCGCCGCCGCCCGAGGCCACCGGCCTCCACCGCCGCCCGTAGCTCCGGTGGCCGGAGCCACCACCGCCGCCAACGCCGCCGCCTCTCCTCGCCCCGCCGCCCCCTCGCCGCGCCGCCGCCCCGGCCTCGCCCCGCCTCGCCGGCCTCGTCCCCAAGCTCCGGCTCCGGCGAGCTCCGCCGGCTGCTACAGTAACTCCAGCGCCGCCTCGGGAAGCGTGCCGATCCCGATCTGGATCTGGATCTGGGATCCCCCGGTTGACTTTTATCTCCTAACCCTAGTTTTTTTATGCGATGTTTGACTGCTCGTAACTCCGCAACCGTAGCTCCGTTTTGGGCATATGATATATCAAAATCTTCGCCTCGACATGTACATCATTTCATTCCATTGCATCATTTGCATTTGAGTTCATCTTGATGCCAAAAATGCTGTTAGAAGGAGGCTTCGTGAGTTAAATTGCAGATCCGTTAGTTCATCATGCACTTTTGTCATTTTTGCCATGTTCAATTCATGCATGATATGCCTGTGCCCCTTTGGGATGAATTGTTAAGCATTTTGTCTTCTTTCCAGAGGTGCCACCCATGCATTTTTAGGATGTGTGTGTTGTCTTGTGCAAGCTTGCGAAGAGAGGTACCTGAGATTGCTGATTTCAGGGACTTAGTGATTTTCACTAAGTCTGGGATATTTTAGTTCGTGATGCTATATGTCCAGCTTGTTTCCTAGTGATCCATGCCTCTTTTGAGGATGATCAGTAAGGGAGTTTTGATATTTATGTTATGCTATATCCATCCATGTCTTTGTTTGCATATGTGGAGTGCTCTAGGTTGACTCAATCGAGCTCAACTTTTGCTTCGTTGTTAATCTGGGCAGATCGTCAACTTGTTTGCGATTTTGCCGATGCTACCGTTAGTGTTCCATGCATGCTATGCCTTTGTTCCTGCCATGTGTAGCTATAATATTGTGTCTTCTTTCTAGATATATGCTTGCCTTGTCATGACTTGCACCGTAGTGAGTGCATCGAGCTCGTTTACATGCCTTCGTGAGTTATAATTTCAGCATGTCTCAGTTTTCACTAAGTCTGAAAACTGATTGTGTTCGAGCCATGTTCGTGAGCTCGGTAGAGTATTTTGTGAACCCTTTTGGCCCCAGGTCACTTTGGGTGTTTTGTTAAGCTTGTTGAGTAGCTCCATGCCATGTTCTTACTTTTCATGTTCAGGTCATTTATCATGTTGTTTTGCTGCTCCAAAGAGAGCATCGTGATCTGGAATTTCAGGCTAGTGTTATTTTCACTAAGTCTGGAATCTGTTTTGCATTTGCGTTTTTGCCATGCTTGTTTGAACCTCTTAATGGATGAATTTGCCTATGGCTCAGTGCTAGAGTTTTGTTAACCATCTTGTGTACATCACTACCATGCATTTTGTTTTCATGTTTGGTGGCTGTAGCATGTTCATTTCGTTACGTTTAGATGCCTACTTGCTGTAAATCGCAGACCGGTGTCATATCTTAAAACGCTTGCCATTTCCAAACCCTAGCTCCGATTCCAATGATCTTTATATCGTTTTCAAGCGATTTCATCCCCTCTATCCATTGGCACACTTGGTTTTCCAAGTTGAGGCCAGGTTCATGCATTTCCTGTCATATCTTGCATTTTGCATCCCGCATCGCATCCCGCATAGCATATCATCATTTCATCATATTGCTTGGTCTTGCACGTGGTTGATTGTATCCTTGTTGCTTGTTTGTATTGTTGGGTAGAGCCGGGAGACGAGTTCGCTACCGAGGAGCCCGTTGAGTTTGCTTGTGAGGATCCAGTCAACTCTGACAACTGTGCAGGCAAGATGATCATACCCTCGAAATCACTACTATCTTTGCTATGCTAGTTTGCTCGCTCTTTTGCTTTGCCACTGCTACGATGCCTACCACTTGCTTGTCAGCCTCCCAATTGCATGATTGAACCACTAACCTACCCTTGTCCTAGCAAACCGTTGATTGGCTATGTTACCGCTTTGCTCAGCCCCTCTTATAGCGTTGTTAGTTGCAGGTGAAGATTGGAGCCGTTCCTTGTTGGAACACTTATTTGCTTGTTGGGATATCACTATATTACTATGTTATTTTAATGCATCTATATACTTGGTAAAGGGTGGAAGGCTCGGCCTCTCGCCTAGTGTTTTGTTCCACTCTTGCCGCCCTAGTTTCCGTCATATTGGTGTTATGTTCCCGGATTTTTGCGTTCCTTACGCGGTTGGGTTATAATGGGAACCCCTTGATATTTCGCCTTGATTAAAGCTTTTCCAGCAATGCCCAACCTTGGTTCTACCATTTGCCACCTAGCCTTTTCTTTCCCTTGGGTTCTGCAGACTCAAGGGTCATCTTATTTTAACCCCTCCGGGCCAGTGCTCCCTCTGAGTGTTGGTCCGAACTGAGCTGCCTGCGGGGCCACCTCGGGGAAACTTGAGGGTTGGTTTTACTCGTAGCTAGTCTCATCTAAGTGTGCCCTGAGAAAGAGATATGTGCAGCTCCTATCGGGATTTGTCGGCACATTCGGGCGGTGTTGCTGGTCTTGTTTTAACCTGTCGAAGTGTCTTGAGTTACCGAGATACCGAGTCTGATCGGAACGTCTTGGGAGGAGGTCTTTTCCTTCGTTGACCGTGAGAGCTTGTCATGGGCTAAGTTGGGACTCCCCTGCAGGGATTGAACTTTCGAAAGCCGTGCCCGCGGTTATGGGCAGATGGGAATTTGTTAATGTCCGGTTGTAGATAACTTGAACCCTAATTAATTAAAATGAATCAACTGAGTGTGTTGCCGTGATGGCCTCTTCTCGGCGGAGTCCGGGAAGTGGACACGGTGTTGGAGTAATGCTTGCGCAGGTTGTTCCTCTAGATTCTCGCTCGCGCTTTGCCTCCTCTTCTCGCTCTCTTTTGCGAATAAGTTAGCCACCACATATGCTAGTCGCTTGCTGCAGCTCCACATACTTGCCTTGTCCTTCCTATAAGCTTAAATAGTCTTGATCGCATGGGTGCGAGATTGCTGAGTCCCTGTGGCTCACAGATACTATAATTCCAGATGCAGGTCCAGGTGATTCCGCTCCAGGTGACGAGTACGAGCTCAAGTGGGAGTTCGACGAGGACTCTCAGCGTTATTATGTTTCTTTTCCCGACGATCAGTAGTGGTGCCTAGTTGGGGTTATCGATTCAGGGCCTTGTCGCATGTTGGGGGTCTTTTTCTATTTGGCACCGTAGTCGGGCCATGAGTGATTTGTATGATGCATGTTATTTATGTACTTTGATGTGACGTGGCGAGTGTAAGCCAACTATGTCTCTCCCCTTTATTATGTATTACATGGGATGTTTGTGATGATTTCCTAACTTGCGACATTGCTTTCAATGCGGTTATGTCTCTAAGTCGTGCCTCGACACGTGGGAGCTATAGCCGCATCGAGGGCGTTACAGAGGCGTAAGCTAACATACTTTCTCTTCTTGGATCATATGGACTTATGATTGGAACTCTAGCAAGCATCCGCAACTACTAAAGATCATTAAGGTAAGACCCAACCATAGCATTATAAGGCATCAAGTCCTCTTTACTCCCATACGCAAACAACCTACTTACTCGGGTCTATGCTTCTGTCACTCACGCCACCCACCATAAGCAAATCGTGAACATATTGCAAACCCTATAGCGGGGATCCCTCACGCTTGCATGACACGGAGAGCACCATAGGACAACACCAATAATAAAACATGCAACTCAAACCAATCACGATCATCAATTAACCCATAAGACAAAACGGATCTACTCAAACATCATAGGATAGCCATACATCATTGGGAAATAATATATAGCGTTGAGCACCATGTTTGAGTAGAGATTACAGCGGGTAAAAGAGGGGTTATACCGCTGCATAGAGGGGGGAAGATTTGATGATGATGGCGGTGAAGTTGTTGGTGTAGATTGCGGTGATGATGATGGCCCCAGCGGCGTTCTGGCGCCACCGGAAGAGAGGGGGAGAGAGCCCCCCTTCTTGTTCTTCTTCTTCCCTGACCTTCTCCCTATATGGGAGAAGGGTTTACCCTCTAGTCCATGGCCTCCATGGCATGGGAGGGGCGAGAGCCCCTCCGAGATTGGATTTGTCTCTTTGTCTCTCTCTGTTTCTGCCCTTTAACGGTTTCTTATATTCCTGGAGATCCATAACTCCGATTGGGCTGAATTTTGGACACGATTTTTATCTGGATATTAGCTTTCTTGCAGCGAAAGAAGGGCACCAACCTCCTTAGGGGTGTCCACGAGGGTCAGGGGTGCGCCTGCCCCCTGGGGCACGCCCCCTGCCTCGTGAGCCCCTCGTGCATCATCTCGTGTTGATTTCACTTCCCAAAATTCACATATATTCCAAAAAAAATCTTCGTATGTTTTTACTCCGTTTGGACTCCATTTGATATGGATTTTCTGCGAAACAAGAAACATGCAACAAACAATAACTGGCACTGGGCACTGGATCAATATGTTAGTCCCAAAAAATAGTATAAAAGTTGCCAAAAGTATATGAAAGTTGTATAATATTGGCATGGAACAATCAAAAATTATAGATACGACGGAGACGTATCTATGATATCTATGCGGGGTTTTGCAGTCCTGATGAAGCAATTCATGGCAAGGAGACAAAGAATGAGCGCAAAGTGCACATTCAGAGGATAGAGAGGAGATAGGCACGAGAATGGAGGGAGTACAAATATGTGACTCCCAAGTACGTGAAGAAATTCGCAGTACACCCTGCATGCCCAAGACCTCCATTGGCACCAGCCCAAGTTGCTGATCCCTCTGGCATCAGAAAAGGTGAGGACTTTCCAAAAGAATGGGCAAAGCGGCAAGCCAAGTTGGCCAAAATGGCCAAAGAAGAAGTGAAGAAATTCAATGAAGATCCTGCTGCTGCCGCTGCTGAGGCCTCTGCTAACAAGCCCAAGAAGACCATGCTCAAGAAGCCTACGCACAAGCCCAGTTCCTCAGCTACAATTCCCTCAAGGCCAAGCTCCTCAAAGCCCTCACAGCCAGTGCCTCACGCCACTTCCTCAATGGCAGCTCCAGCTCCCTCTGCTAAATCCTCAGCGCCTGCTGCAAAGTCCTCGACACCTGAACACCTCGCCTCTTGCTAGAGGACCGCTGGGATATCAATTACTTCAGCAGCATCTGCAAGTTCTTCAGCTCCTCCACAATCTTCAATAGGCCCCACTGTCATGGGAGCAAGGCTGACAGTAAGAATAGGGGATACGTAGGAGGAGGCAAGGCCCTAGCTATGGCAAGGTTGTGCATGCAAGGTTTACGAGTTCAGGCCCTTCTCGAAGGAAGTAATAGCCTTACATCTTGGTTCCCGGAGGCTTTTGTCGACTGGGTTATGCATGAGAGTTATAGGCGGTCCAACCCTTTTGCCAGAGGAGGGGGTGGCTTATATAGAGTGCGCCAGCCCTCTCCAGCCCTCAGTTACACATGGTTTAATGTGGGTTAAGACAGAGACATTACTGATAACGCCTGCTATAATGACTATTAATGACCTTTAAGGCTACAGAGTGAGTTCCTGACCGTTGCCACCCAGAGGTGGCTTTAGATCTTCTATACTCCGAGTGATTCTTCATACGGCCGAGTGGAATTGGGGTATCCGTGTGAGATAGCTGGTCGAGTGGATTGCACTCCAAGGTGATTTCAGTCGGTATCTTCTATTGTACTTTGAATGTCCTTGACTCTAGGGCAGTGTCCTTTGGTAGGGCATCTAGGTCAGGCCTATGACCCTACCCTAGGTATATGTCATCGTCATTAGCCTCCGAATGGATTGAGGTCCGAGTGAAGAAGGGTTGAAGTTGGTCTCCGACTCGATTCCATGCTTTGGATGGATTTCACTAGAGTCTGGCAAGCATGCTGAAGCTTCAACCTCGTTTCAGTCGCCTTGATCAATTCAGAGGTCGTCGAGTGAATTATGCTGATAATCTTCGAGTGCTATTATGGTGCGAAATCTTCGGCGCGATTGGTTGCTCTGTGGTTTCCGGATCTCACGAGATTCAAAATTTTGGAGAAGCACGCGGGACGGAGCATGCCGCAGTAATCAGAGCGGGTAGACAGAGACGCCTCAATCCTTGTGCCGCCTTTTTCGCCACGTATTGGGTGAGGGAATGTTGCGGGATATGATAGGATTTCTTGGGCCCACGGGTCAGCCACTCAGAAGTAGACCCATAAAAGGCGTCGAGGCCGATGCAACATATAGTACGCCTCATTCAATCTCTGTTTCCTCTGCTTCTCCGCCATGCCCTCCTCTGCTCTCGACGCATCCGCTCAGCTCGTGCGCATTCCACCGCCATGGGGAAGGAAAGGACAGCGGCCTTGGAGCGTGCAAAGAAGTCGACGGCGGCAACGAAAGGCAAGAGGACGGCTCGGGGGACGTCATCGCGGTCCGGTTTGCCGCCTGGTTGGATCCAAGGAGACTGGATCCGCTCCACCGTCGTGCAGGAAGATCTGGAGAGGCTCACCGAGGACGGGATGATTGCTGACAAATCTTGGAGGTTACCAGAGGGGGAATCCGAGCCCCAGCCGCGCGAGGGTGAGCATGTCCTCCTCACCACACATGTCGATCGAGGTTTTTCCCTTCCCCCGCATCCGTTCTTTCGGGGTTTCTTGAACTTTTTTGGTGCCTAGATTCACCATTTCCCCCCAACACCATCACATAGTGATACGTCTCCAACGTATCTATAATTTTTGATTGCTCCATGCTATATTACCTACTGTTTTGGACTATATTGGGCTTTATTTTCCACTTTTATATTATTTTTGGGACTAACCTATTAACCAGAGGCCCAGCCCAGAATTGCTGTTTTTTGCCTATTTCAGTGTTTCAGAGAAACAGAATATCAAACGGAGTCCAAATGGAATGAAACCTTCGGGAACGCGATTTTCTCATCAGATAAGACCCACGAGACTTGGACCCTCCGTCAAGAAAGCCACGAGGCGGTCACGAGGGTGGAGGGCGCGCCCCCCTAGGGTGCCCCCCTGCCTCGTGGGCCCCTCGAAGCTCCACCGACGTACTCATTCCTCCTATATATACCTATGTACCCCCAAACGATCAGATACGGAGCTAAAAACCTAATTCCATCGCCGCAACTTTCTGTATCCACGAGATCCCATCTTGGGGCCTGTTCCGGAGCTCCGGCGAAGGGGGCATCGATCATGGAGGGCTTCTACATCATCATCCAAGCCCCTCCGATGAAGTGTGAGTAGTTTACTTCAGACCTACGGGTCCATAGTTAGTAGCTAGATGGCTTCTTCTCTCTTTTTGGATCTCAATACAATGTTCTCCCCCTCTCTCGTGGAGATCTGTTCGATGTAATCTTCTTTTTGCGGCGTGTTTGTTGAGACTGATGAATTGTGGGTTTATGATCCAGTCTATCTATGAATAATATTTGAATGTTCTCTGAATTCTTTTATGTATGATTGGTTATCTTTGCAAGTCTCTTCGAATTATCAGTCTGGTTTGGCCTACTAGATTGGGTTTTCTTGCCATGGGAGAAGTGCTTAGCTTTGGGTTCGATCTTGCGGTGTCCTTTCCCAGTGACAGAAGGGGAAGCAAGGCACGTATTGTATTGTTGCCATCGAGGATAACAAGATGGGGTTTTTATCATATTGCATGAAACTATCCCTCTACATCATGTCATCTTGCTTAAGGCGTTACTCTGTTTTTAACTTAATACTCTAGATGCATGCTGGATAGCGGTCGATGAGTGGAGTAATAGTAGTAGATGCAGGCAGGAGTCGGTCTACTTGTCTCGGACGTGATTCCTATATACATGATCATACCTAGATATTCTCATAACTATGCTCAATTCTGTCAATTGCTCAATAGTAATTTGTTCACCCACCGTAGAATACTTATTCTCTTGAGAGAAGCCACTAGTGAAACCTATGGCCCCCGGGTCTCTTTCTCATCATATCAATCTCCATCACTTTATTATCGCTTTGCTTTTTTACTTTGCCTTTTACTTTTCACTTTGCATCTCTATACCAAAAATACCAAAAATATTATTTATCATCTCTATCAGATCTCACTTTCGTAAGTGACCATGAAGGGATTGACAACCCCTAAGCGCGTTGGTTGCGTTGAGCTATTGTTTTTGTGTAGGTATGAGGGACTCACGCGTAGCCTCCTACTGGATTGATACCTTGGTTCTCAAAAACTGAGGGAAATACTTACGCTACTTTGCTGCATCATCCTCTCCTCTTCGGGGAAATCCAACACAGTGCTCAAGAGGTAGCACATACCTTTCTGCGTACATCTCTTTGTGTGAAAACTTCTTGGGTTGCCAACCACACTAGGATCTCTTCAAACACATCTTTACTTGCCATTCCCAATCGATGAAGAGAGCCAATCCGACTGACGAGAAGACGCACGTGATTCAGATGTGAGGGGGTTTAGGGATTCAAACTAGGGGTAGAAGCATTTTTCCTTCCGTGACCCTTCCCGAGTCATTCCGCGGATGGCAGTCAACCTGGTTTTACTGCAATGACGTCCCGACTCCTAGTCAGTCGACCGGTCTTCCCCCTTTCACTATGGAGTGACTCTGCCAACCTTCACTGATTGTGACCCCGGAGGAGAAAGGTGAGGTGTCCCTTTTAGTCGATCAAGTTGTTAACTTGGTTTGGGAGGGTGTCACTGGTATGGACCTGTTGGAGGTGTTCCTCAGTCGGCGAATCCATCCTACCCAAGCCCGTGACCATCCGATGTGGATGTATTCGGGCCCTGGAGACACCGCTCGGGTCCACCCAGAGGAGGTCACCGAGGAGACGGTGGCCCAGTGGCTGAGGAGCATCATTGGGAACAAAGATAATCCTAGGGGGTCCAAGCGAGTTCGGCCATTCGATGCTAAACATGAGCCGGAAGAGGTCAGGCTCAAAATACCGAGTGTTTACTTCTTTCAGTCTGCAATTGTCCTTGAATCCGAGTGACACTTGTAGTTTATGTCTTGCAGGTTTATACCAAGATGTATTCGATGCCAAACGGGGAACAACTCCAGGAGGGAGAGGAGAGCGCAGATGAAAGCGCGGACTGGCAATCCAGAGATGATAGCGAAGATGATAGTAACGACTCGAGCAACAGCGAGGAGGTTGACTCGCCGCCCCGCTCAGAGCATCGTTCCAAACAATCCCAAGATCCTACAGGTGGGTGCGGCAAGGCAGTTCCACCAAGCACGCAAGTGCCAAAGCGCACTCGGACTTCGACTCCAAAACCGTCAAAGAAGGCCGCTAAGAATCCCAAGGTTGTCCCATCGAAGCCTCGGAAGGCCATGCCCAAGATCAAGGTGGATGTCCCTGTTGCTTCTACATAAGTGTTTGTTTCTTCCCTTTGTCTTCTATGTTATTGTTGACTCATCCGCTTGCTTGACCGAGTGAATTTTGGAGTTTTCAGTGCTGCTACCTCTGGGACTTCCATGGACATTGACAAGGAGCAGGGCGATGCGAAAACCGTAGATGCGACCACCTCCCGAGCAGGTACATCTCCACACCCAAGCTCTTACTGTACCAACTGTTTTGACGGTCGACTGAACTCTTATGGTCGAGTGTTTTGCAGCACCACATGTTATCCAACTTCCAGATGACGACAATGATGAAGAAGCGCCACGAAAGGATACAAGGAGGAGGGGCAGGACTCTAAGCAAGAGGGTGCCTGCCAGCAAAGCATCTCACTTGACATCAGCATCAGAACCAGTCGATCATCAACTTGGCGATCCAGTCCGGGCTTCTGTTTCCTTTGCTGTGCCTTTGTCGACTAACCAGCCCTCGGCATCGACTACCTAGACTCTTGCTCTGACCGTGCAAGTTCAAGCTTCGGCTCCACCAACTACGGACCCACCGGCCACACCATTAATTCCATCATCTCCTTTGTTCATTACTCACCATGTCCCAGAAGACCAGGTAGGAGCTGCCAAGGAGGCCATGCTTCAAGCAGGTCTAATGATGGACCGACTGAAAGTGGTGTATGACAACAGCAAGGCCGCCTATGACGCCAGCTCTGCCCTCCAAGCCAATGTCCGAGTAAGTGGGATTGTAAGTTGATTTCCGATTGGTTTCCAGCTTGACCTTTGCTCTGTTAGGATATGCTATCTGAAAACTGCTGCTTTATTATTCGTAAGATGCCAGTGGATGAGCGTTTTGGAACCTTGCATCTGTTCACCCACTGGGTGTTTGTCTTTTGCTTTGTAGCTCTTTCACTTGAGTCGACCAGGTCGTGTCGAGTGAACTCTTGAACCAGTGGGGGCATGCTGAGTGCACCCACTAGGTGTAGTCCCTGAGACTGCCGTCGAATGTTTGATTCGACAGGGGTCTTTGCGAAATGTTTGTTTGTAGTACTTCCACTCGATTTAGACAGGTCGTGTCGAGTGAGAATCGAAACAGTGGGGGCACGCCAAGTGCACCCACTAGGTGTAGTCCCCGAGACCGCGGTCGACTGCGGGCAGTCGGTGGTGGTCTGAGAACATATGTTGTTATGTGTTTTTTTACTCCTTCCACTTGTGCTGGGTGAACCATGCCGAGTGGGAAATCAAACCAGTGGGGGCACACCAAGTGCACCCACTGGGTGTAGTCCCCGAGACTGTAGTTGAATGTTTAATTCAATAGTAGTCTTAGAACTCTTTTTATCATAACAATCTACAACTTATCACTCGGAAGTGACTGATCCTTGTTCCTGTCGATTGACATGTCTTGTTGTTGATTGCAGAAATCTTGCGAACTTGTGGTCAAATTCGCTGATCTGGAGAAGAAGCAGACCGAACTTAACCTCGACCTAGAACTAGCCAAGAAGAATCTGAAGAAAGCCCAGGATGAAGCTCCTGCCATGGGAGGTAACCACTTGTCGACCGCTCGCTTGGCGATCTTTTTCTTTTCATGCTTTGAACCGAGTGATTCCACTTGATTAGATGTGCATGGCAAAAACCGTCAACTCCAAGCTCATTTGAAGAATGTTATTTCTTTAGACAAAATGAAGCAGGCTCTGTTGTAGAAGGATCTTGACCTCGCAGCGGCGCAGAAGACAGCGTGAGAGAAAACAGAACTTGCTGATAAGAAGCTGGCTTCAGTCGGATAGTTGGAAGAAGAGAACGCCAAGTTGAAGACCGTTGTTCATGAAGTGAAGAATGAAGTCGTGCAGCTGAAAGAGGAGAAGGTGGCCTTGGCAGACAGAGTTGATACTCTCACTCGGAGGAGAGATGACCTGGAAGCTTATCTGGGAGGTCTTGCCAAGAAGATGTTCCTCATGCTTGAAGGTATTTTTCTGTATCCGACTGACTGCAGAGAACTTTTTAATTATGTTACTATCATCTCAACACTTCTTGTGTGTGCAGAATTCTGTCAGAACTTTGAGGAGGAAACTAGGCGAATCGAGACAAATTTGGACCCTATCAATTCTCCCGTCAAGGATGAAGCTGCCATGAACGTGTTCCGACTGGAATCCCGCCTCACCAGTGTATTGAACTACCTTGCCCGACTGAAAGTGGCGGTGTCGCAGATCGACACGGAGCTCTGGCCAGGTGCAACATTCCAGAATGATCTCGAGTCACTGATGACTTGACTCAATGGCATCCCTGACCGAGTGCAGGCATGGAAAAAGTCATCTGCTCACTGCGGTGCTGACGTGGCTCTGTTGCTGGTCTGGGTCCATTGCAAGGAAGTCAAAGAAGAGAAGCTGGCGGCTCTCAAGGTTGCCAACACCAAGAAGCTTCAATTCCAATCCTTCATGGAGACCTTCATCGACGCTGCTACTCACATTGCAGACGACATCGACCTTGACAGTTTCGTCGAGCCAACAAGTCCTACTCCTGCTGAGTGAAAACTTGATAACTTGATTTTTATTTGCCTCGGAATGACGAATGATCCTGTAATCGTTAAAACTCTTGCGGGCTTGACGTCCGAGTACTTCTTCTGGTGTTCTGAACCTTACAGGATTTACCTGAATCTTGGTTATTTCTTTTGAATGTAGTTGCTTTATTCTTTATCATCTTCAGATTTCTTGACTTGGGCAAATTGGGAACCACAACTGAATCTCTGAGTGAGAGGATCGCTCTTCACTTGGAATAGACGTTGTACTTGTGGCAGAGCTCCGAGTGCAATCATACATTGTACTTGTGGCATAGCTCAGAGTGCAACCATACGTTGTACTTCTGGCGCAGCTTAGAGTGTTACCATATGTTGTACTTGTGGCATAGCTCAGAATGCAACCATACGTTGTACTTGTGGCGCAACTCAGAATGCAACCATACGTTGTACTTGTGGTGCAGCTCAGAGTGCAACCATACGTTGTACTTGCGGTGCAGCTCAGAGTGCATGGCCAAGCCTCTGAGTGAGAGGGCTGCTCTTCACTTAGAGTATTTTTGTAACTTAGGTGAGTATGGGGTCGCACCTAAGCCCCCGAGTGAGAGGATTGCTCTTCACTCGAAGTAGTTTTCGAAACTTAGGCGAGTATGGGGTCACAGCTAAGCCCCCGGGTGAGAGGGTTGCTCTTCACTCGGAGTGTTCTTAAAACTTAGGCGAGTACGGGGTCGTAGCTAAGCCCCCGAGTGAGAGGATTGCTCTTCACTCGAAGTAGTTTTTTGAAACTTAGGAGAGTACAGGGTCGCAGCTAAGCCCTCGAGTGAGAGGGTTGCTCTTCAATTGGAGTGTTCTTAAAACTTAGGCGAGTACGGGGTCGCAGCTAAGCCCTCAAGTGAGAGGATTGCTATTCACTCGAAGTAGTTTTTGAAACTTAGGCGAGTACAAGGTCGCAGCTAAGCCCCTGAGTGAGAGGGCTGCTCTTCACCCGGAGTGTTATTAAAACTTAGGCGAGTACGGGATTGTAGCTAAGCCCCCGAGTGAGAGGATTGCTCTTCACTCGAAGTAGTTTTTTGAAACTTAGGCTAACCGGGTTCGTGGCTAAGCCCCCGAGTGAGAGGGTTGCACTTCACTTGGAGTGTTTTTGAAACTTAGGCGAATCGGGTTCGCGGCTAAGCCCCTGAGTGAGAGGGCTGCTCTTCACTCGGAGTGTTTTTGAAACTTAGGCGAGTACGGGGTTGCACCCTGAGTGAGAGGATTGCTCTTCACTCGAAGTAGTTTTTGAAACTTAGTCGAGTACGGGGTCGTGGCTAAGCCCCCGAGTGAGAGGGCCGCTCTTCACTCGGAGTGTTCTTAAAACTAGGTGAGTACAGGATCGCAACTAAGCTCCCGAGTGTGAGGGTTGCTCTTCATTCGAAGTAGTTTTTTGAAACTTAGGTGAATCGGGTTCGCGGCTAAGCCCCCGAGTGAGAGGGTTGCTCTTCACTCGGAGTGTTTTTGAAACTTAGGCGAATCGGTTTCACGGATAAGCCTCCGAGTGAGAGGGTTGCTCTTCACTCGGAGTGTTTTTGAAACTTAGGCGAATCGGGTTTGCAGCTAAGCCCCCGAGTGAGAGGGTTGCTCTTCACTCAGAGTGTTTTTGAAGTTTTGGCGAGTCGGGATCGTGGCTAAGCCCTCGAGTGAGAGGGTTGCTCTTCACTCGGAGTGTTTTTGAAACTTAGGCGAATCGGGTTCGCGGCTAAGCCACCCACTGGGGGATTTGAACACTTATGCTTATGCGATAACAATCATTAATATACTGCAAAAATTATGTCTTTGATAAGAAAACTAAAGGATTCTTATTACAACTCATCGGTCCGAGTGCTTAGGTTTAAATTTGCGGAGCAGGTCTGCATTCCACGAGCGTGGCTCGTCTTCTTTCTTAGCTATGTTGTAGAGGTGATATGCCCCATTGTGGAGCACCTTGGTGATGATGAAGGGTCCTTCCCAGGCCAGAGCCAGCTTGTGAGGTTGCTTCTGATGCACTCGGGGCACAAGGTCTCCTTCCTAAAACGCTCGACCTCTGACATTTCGGGCATGGAATTGACGCAAGTCTTGTTGATAGACGGTCAACTGGATCAGAGTCATCTCTTGCTCTTCTTCTAGGAGATCAAATACATCCTGGCGTGCCTATTTTGCTTCGGCTTCAGAGAAGAGTTCCACTCAGGGAGCATTGTGCAGCAAATCACTCGGAAGCACAGGTTCAACACCATAAACCATGAAGAAAGGGGTTCGATGAGTCAACCGATTAGGAGTCATTCTCAATCCCCACAAGACAGACAACAACTTAGTCACCCACGCTCCAGCTGCATGCTTGAGGTCGCGCATCAATCGAGGTTTCTACCCATATAGGATCAAGCCATTCGCTCTTTCTGCCTGCCCATTCGACCGTGGGTGCACCACGGATGCGTAATTGACCCGAGTGCCTTGGGAAGTGCAGAATGCTCTGAACTCATGAGAATCAAAGTTGGATCCATTATCTGTGATAATGCTGTGAGGGACTCCATATCGGAATATGAACTCGCTAATGAAACTAATGGTAGTGCTTGAGTCAAGATTCTTGATAGGATTGGCTTTGATCCACTTGGTGAACTTGTCGACTGCTTCGAGCAAATGAGTGAAACCGCTTCTGCCAGTCTTGAAGGGTCCGACCATGTCCAACCCCCACACTGCAAAAGGCCAGACGAGTGGAATAGTCTTCAAGGCAGATGCAGGCTTGTGAGACATGTTTGAGTAAAACTGGCAGCCTTCGCACTTGTCAACTATATCTTTAGCCATCTCATTCGCTCGCGGCTAGTAGAATCCCGCTCGGTATGCTTTGGCAACGATGGTCCGAGAGGATGCGTGGTGACCACAGGTCCCCGAGTGAATCTCATTTAAGACCAGTCGACCTTCTTTTGGAGAGATGCAATGCTGAGCCACTCCGGTGGCACATTCTCTGTAAAGCTGTCCACTTATCACTATGAAGGCTTTGGACCCGCAGACGATCTGGTGGGCCTCATCCTCATCCTCTAGGAGCTCCTGCCAGAGTAGATATGCAATATATGGCATCACCCAGTTAGGAGTGATCACCAAAACCTCCATGATCAAGTCGACTACTGCTGGAATTTCAATCTCAGTTGGATTTGTTGAACTTATCGGTTGCAGGGGCTCCTCTGTAAAGGGATTTTCTTGGACTGATGGGGTATGAAGATGCTCTAATAACACATTACTGGGAATTGGTTTCCGAGTGGAACCCAACTGAGGGAGTCCTAGACTAAGGGGTCCTCGGGTGTCCGGGCTATCTGATATGGGCCGGATTGATGGGCCGTGAAGATACGAGGCAGAAGACCTTCCCCTGTGTCCGAATGGGACTCTCCTTTGCGTGGATGGCAAGCCTAGTGTCTGGATGTATAATTTCCTTTCTCTGTAAACTGACTCTGTACAACCCCGGGCCCCTCCGGTGTCTATATAAACCGGAGGGTTTAGTCCATAGAGGCTAAGACAAATCGTATAGGCTAGATATCTAGGGTTTAGCCATTATGATCTCTAGGTAGATCAACTCTTGTAACCCTATACTCATCAAATACAATCAAGAAGGATGTAGGGTTTTACCTCCATTAAGAGGGCCCGAACCTGGGTAAACATCATGTCTCCCTTGTCTCCTGTTACCTTCGATCCTCAGACGCACAGTTCGGGACCCCCTACCCGAGATCGGCCGGTTTTGACACCGACATTGGTGCTTTCATTGAGAGTTCCACTGTGCCGTCGACAGAAGGTTCAATGGCTCGTTCGATCATCAACAACGATGCCGTTTCGAGGGAAACTTTCCTCCTCGGTCAAATTTCGTGTTCGGCGGCTTCACTTTGCGTGCCAACTCAATTGGCCGCCTCGAACAGATCGACAACTACGGCCCTAGTCATCAGATCAGTTTCAGGAACCTAAATTATGTCGCTGATATCCAAGGGGACTTGTTCTTCGAAGGGTTTGCGGCCCCGACCACCGCTCTGGCCTTAGATCCGGAGCAAACTGCCAGGTCCGAAGATGGGAGTTTGGAGCCCATCGGACTCTCTGCTACAAAGCTCACTACCGGAGATCCGGAGGCGATTGTGTCCTCGGCACACTCAGAATCAGACTGGGTTCCCCTTATCATTGAAAGGCTGGACTCTCCCCCGGACCCTAGCTCGGAACTCTCGAAGTCCGTGCCAAGCGAGTGTGGCCAAGAGGCCTTTGCCCTGGCTAGCCCCGCGGACTCTCGTTTCCCCGTCCAATCCTCGCTCTTAAACGAGACTCTAGACTTAATGCGGTCCCTCGCCATTACAGAGGAATCACCTCCGAACTATGCCCAGCCCGAACTAGGGGCTGAGAGTAGGGAGTTTTATGTCCCACCGACCACCCACTTCATAGCCACCATCGAGGACTTAACAAACATGCTGGATTACACCTCCGAAGACATCAATGACATGGACGACGATGCCAGAGATGTACAAGGCCAACACCGCCATTTACCAGACGCTGGACGGCCACCTCCACATACAACGTGTATGTGGTAGATACACCCAAAGAGGATGACGGCGAAGGCAGGAAGGATCCGGCTGAGGACAAACCTGCTGAGGCACCACTGAAGCATCGACACCAGCGATGCCGCTCAAAATCGCATCGTGAAAAATATAGTAATACCGGCACCAGAGACAATAACACCCAGAGAACGCCGAAGACCCCGAAGCCCCCATCGAGCCCACATCCGAACAAGATGATGTGGAGGAGGGGCAAGTTAACCCCGAAGATCCGGTCGGGAATGATGATTCAGAAGATAGCAACTATCTACCGCTCTCCGAGGATGATGTCAGCCTCAGCAACGAAGATTTCATCATGCCAGAGGAACCCCTCGAGCAGGAGCACTTTAAGCGCCAACTAATCGCCACTGCAAGAAGCCTAAAAAAGCAGCAGCAGCGGCTCCAAGCCGAACATGATACACTGAATGACAGATGGACCCAGGTCCTAGCTCCCGAAGAATATGGCCTCCAACGCCCAACAAAAAGTTATCCGAAGTGTCGGCTACTACCACAATTCGACGATGAGGCCTTCGAGCCAATACCGTCAAAACATGACCGCGCTGATGAACCAGACCGGCCACCACATGGGCGAGATAAAGCGACCACCAACACCGAACACCAACCTGCACCACCTTGCCGTAGGGGTAGAGAGACAGCGGCTCCAGGATACACCTACACTGGTGCATGTCGGTCCTAAACAAACAGTTTAAACCCCCTTTCCGCGACGGCATCTAGAACCGTCGCCAAGTGAGTGTGGGCGATAGGGGGGGGGGTCCTTCCCACACCACCCAGAAACCATCGGGGATATGCCCTCCTGGCACACACATTCGGCAAAATGAGGTCGTGTGCGACCGGCGAGCACTCAAATACGGAAATACGTACAGTAGAGCTTAAAAATACAATTATACGGCGAAATTGTTTCCTGTCGCAAGTACAACCCACACAGTCAGTCCTCGCTAAACGTTTCCGTTCGTATGCACATCCCACACAGTCGCTCCAAGGAAAACATTTCCGTTCACAGGTACATCACACACAATTTTTCCCGTTAAATCATTTGCGTTATTGAATGTAGCACACACGGTCCGTAGAAGAAACTGTGTGGCAAAGGCTATCCATGACAAACAGTTTTTATGTTGTAAAAGTTTGTGCAAGGTGACCTAACGCAAACAGTTTTCAAGAGAAAGTCGTGTGTGATTGTTCATTGATCCAACACGGTTTATTCCTAGAAATTGTGCCCGTTACCTGAGGTTATCGCCCACGGTATTTTTTCAACAACCGTTTGCAATATCAAAACCCATTTAGCAGGCTAATTCGCCATTAGCAGGCTAATTTCCCTATTATTAATAATCCATTTATTAATCTAATTGACATTCATATTAAGCACACAATATATTTCATTTCCATATTAAGGAAGCAAAATTTCATAATTGAAATACATCAGAGTACAACATGATATAGCTTCAGCACTCAGCTACCCCATTACACAACTACACCAGTAGCAAGTTCCACATGAGACATGCAGAACCTTTTGAAATTAGCATCATAGATGGTATATGGATAGATGCATCTCATCTGGAAAACTGCTGAAGTGGAAGGCGAATATTGAGCCTTCATTCATGTTGAAGGTCTTTGCAACTTTAGGCCAGTGCCTGTGGATGATTGACTGTCCGTCCTTCGACCTCTTCAGGAACACTTCAATATTGAACGTGGGTGTTGTATGAAAACCTTCCTCGCCTCCTGACCATAGAGGTGGTTCGAGAGGTAATCATCAGTGAACTGCTTTGGAAAGGCCTGAAAACAAGGATGCGCATAAATATCTTCTCTATATTGGAAATGGGGCAAAGGAATAAAAAAGGCAAGGTATAATAGTTAGTACCATCTTGTAGGAACTGATGTCTTCTTCATTGTGCAGAAAAAGATCTTGTTGTTTTTTGTCGCTAATTTCTTTATCCTAACAATCTTTCTGAGTTTCTTGATTTGACTGGTATTCATGGACAACTCATTTCCCCATATGCAAAAAGGGTCGAACAGTGGGTCAAAACCTCTGACAGCAGGACCTACATGTGCAAGACCAAATTGTTAAAAACCAAAATATTAGAATGGTTCCTGCAATTGCACAATAATGTGCTATTTGACAATGGACCATGCACATGCTAACCTCGATTGTAAACCTTAGTGCTTTCCATTGTTTCCCTGCAACACATATAAGGTAGTTAGTCATCAGGTTAAGTAAGGGTTCGCATGCTATCAGTAAAATATGTTGATGAAAAATAAGCACATTGCAGATTCATCAGATTAATTGAAGCCACACGGAAAAAACCCATTTACCCAAACCAAGCATGATTAAGAACTAGGAAATATAACACTTGTATTTGTTTCTCATGTGTTAAGTGCAGCCAAATTCGATTTATTCCTCACATGCACAACAATACAAAATTCTACCCACGACAATTGGACATCGCATTGCAGAATTGAACCAAGCAGTTAACTAAACACCACAACAAATGAACCAAACATTAACTGAGCACCACATTGCACAATATAACATTGAACCAAGAAGTTAACTAAACACCACAACAAATGAACCAAACATTAACTGAGCACCACATTGCACAATATAACATACTCCTAATAGAAGATCAGGGAGTTAACCAAACAGTTAACTATAGCCAAATGTAGAAATTGTATTTGTTTCTCATGTATTTACTACAGCCAAATTCAATTTATTCTTCACATGGTATACAATAACAGAATGCACCCACAATTTTGTAAAGATAATTTCAATTTATTTCTCACATGGAAGACAATACAAAATTGCAGCCTCAAGAATTGAACATCACATTTGCAGAATTGAACCAAACAGTTAACTGAAGACAACATCTAATTAACAAAACAATTACTAAGTGAGCACCACACTGCACGACATATAGAACATATACACTAGAGCAACAGATTGCATGGTAAAATTAGATAGCACAATTCACTAGAATTTGTGAAGGAAAGGCAGGAGCAGCACACGCAACGGGTAAACCGAGCATGCATAACCGGCGTAGCTAGCAAATGGCAAGGTGCTTCTTCAAGATCTGGGGGTCGGCACAAATGGCAGCCATCGCGACCTCATCCGCGCGTGTGGCCGCGATTTGCTTCTCCGCTGCCAAATGCTCCTTGAGGTCCTGGCTATACTGCGTGCACCATGGCTTAGGCCAACGCTTATTTGGTGGAGGGGTCGGTGATTTGGGTGGAAGGTGTCACGCTCGCGCTGGTGGTCGGGCCATGTGGGATGTGGAAGGAGGAGGAGGATGGGGGTCGGGTGTGGATTACCTACCCAGATAGGCAAGGCGGATCAACATGAAGGAGGGTCGCCGGCGAGGAGGCGGCGGCGCTGGAAGCAAGAAGTGAAGGTTTCAACTTGGAAAGGAAGGCGGAAAGAGGGGAAATGTGGCTTTTTGTAAGGGGGAGGGGGCGGGGAGGTAGATATTTCCGCGGAAGCCAAAAATTTGGAATCGCTTTAGCCAAAAAACCAGCGCGCAAAGTGTCATCAGACACGGTCCCTTATTCAGACACGGCCCGAAGATATTTTATGCTGCATCTCACACGGTTGGTTATAATAAACTGTGTGGGATCTACTTGATTTATGGTCTTGATTTGAATTACATAATGGGGTCACAGTGGCCATGGACGGTGTTTGAATTGCTAGACCTTTTATCTGCAGTGATCATAAAAGAATTGGAAATATTCAGGGTTTGTTTGCATAGTTTTATGCATTAACTGAGTTTTCAATGCATTTTATGTGCATAATTCAAATTTGAACTACATGCACACGCTCTAGTGCATATAAATTGGTTGAAAAATCAAATCTATGTCCTTGGGTGCATGCTTAGGTCCCATGCAAGAAATGGGAATGAATTTGAAACACCGGGGCACCGTTGATTGCCGGCAAAACATTGAGATGCCTGGTTTTTAAATTCTAGTAAATCCAAAACTCGTCTGAAATTCATGAAACTTGGCATGCTATCATGGAGCGACATCAACATGCCGTGGTACAAATTTTGTCCCATATGGGGCTGGTTTGGGTATATGCTTCTCACAAACCGGAGCTTCTCACAACAAGCATGATGGTTTTCGGTAGGGAAGTCCCACCTTTGGGGACAAAACGATATCCATTGCCTCTTACTGCTTTCAATTTTTTTTTCTCATGTCAACATAGAACAGCTGGAATGTTGTGTGAATTTTGTGATTTTTTGGGGGTTATTTGGACATTTTTATGCATTAACTGAGTTTTCAATGCATTTTATGTGCATAATTCAAATTTGAACTACATGCGCATGCTCCAGTTCATATAAATTGGTTTAAAAATCAAATCTGTGTCCTTGGGTGCATGCTTAGGTCCCATGCAAGAAATGGGAATGAAATTTCCAACACCGGGGCACCGTTGATTGCCGGCAAAACATTTAGATGCATGGTTTTTAAATTCTAGTAAATCCAAAACTCGTCAGAAATTCATGAAACTTGGCATGCTATCATGGAGCGGCATCCACGTGCCGTGGTACAAATTTTGTCCCATATGGGGCAGGTTTGGGTATATGCTTCTCACAAACCGGATCTTCTTGAAGGAAATATGCCCTAGAGGCACTAATAAAGTTATTATTTATTTCCTTATATCATGATAAATTTTTATTATTCATGCTGGAATTGTATTAACCGGAAACATAATACATGTGTGAATACATAGACAAACAGAGTGTCACTAGTATGCCTCTACTTGACTAGCTCGTTGATCAAAGATGGTTATGTTTCCTAACCATAGACATGAGTTGTCATTTGATAAACGGGATCACATCATTAGGAGAATGATGTGATTGACTTGACCCACTCCGTTAGCTTAGCACTTGATCGTTTAGTTTGTTGCTATTGCTTTCTTCATGACTTATACATGTTCCTATGACTATGAGATTATGCAACTCCTGTTTACCAGAGGAACACTTTTTGTGCTACCAAACGTCACAAAATAACTGGGTGATTATAAAGGTGCTCTACAGGTGTCTCCGAAGGTACTTGTTGGGTTGGCGTATTTCAAGATTAGGATTTGTCACTCCGATTGTCGGAGAGGTATCTCTGGGCCCTCTCGGTAATGCACATAACTTAAGCCTTGCAAGTATTGCAACTAATGAGTTAGTTGCAGGATGATGTATTACGAAACGAGTAAAGAGACTTGCCGGTAATGAGATTGAACTAGGTATTGAGATACCGACGATCGAATCTCGGGCAAGTAACATACCAATGACAAAGGGAACAACATATGTTGTTATGCGATCTGACCGATAAATATCTTCGTAGAATATGTAGGAGCCAATATGAGCATCCAGGTTCCGCTATTGGTTATTGAACGGAGACGTGTCTCGGTCATGTCTATATAGTTCTCGAACCCGTAGGGTCCGCACGCTTAACGCTACGATGACAGTTATATTATGAGTTTTATGTTTTGATGTATCGAAGGTTGTTAGGAGTCCCGGATGAGATCACAGACATGACGAGGAGTCTCTAAATAGTTGAGACATGAGGATTGCTATATTGGAAGCCTATGTTTGGATATTGGAAGTGTTCTGGGTGAAATCGGGATTTTACCGGAGTACCGGGAGGTTACCGGAACCCCACGGGGGCTAAATGGGCCTACATGGGTCTTAGTGGAAAAGGAGGTAAGAAAGGGAAGTGTGGGGCGCGCCCCCAAGGCCCAAACAGAATTGGTTTAGGGCAAAGGGGGGCGCCCCCCTCTTTCCTTCTTCCACCCTCCCAAGTCCTAATCCAACTAGGAAAAGGGGGGAGTCCTATTCCCGGTGGGAGTAGGACTCCTCCGGCGCGCCTCTCCCCTTGGCCGCCCGCACCCCCTTGCCCTTTATATACAGGGGCAGGGGGGCACCTCTAGACACACAAGTTGATCAAGTTGATCGTCTCTTAGCCGTGTGCGGTGCCCCCCTACACCATAGTCCACCTCGATAATACTGTAGCGGTGCTTAGGCGAAGCCCTGCGTCGGTAGAACATCAACATCGTCACCACGCCGTCGTGCTGGCGAAACTCTCCCTCAACACTCGGATGGATCGGAGTTAGAGGGACGTCATCGGGCTGAACGTGTGCTAAACTCGGAGGTGCCATGCGTTCGGTACTTGATCGGTCGGATCGTGAAGACGTACGACTACATCAACCGCGTTGTGCTAACGCTTCCGCTTTCGGTCTACGAGGGTACGTGGACAACACTCTCCCCTCTCGTTTCTATGCATCACCATGATCTTGTGTTTGTGTAGGAATTTTGTTGAAATTACTACGTTCCCCATCACTTCTCACAACAAGCATGATGGTTTTCAGTAGGGAATGTCCCAACTTTGGGGACGAAACGATATCCATTGCCTCTTATTGCTTTCAATTTTTTTCTCGTGTCAACATAGAACAACAGGAGTGTTGTGTGATTTTTTTTTTAATTTTTCGGGGTTCGTTTGGACATTTTCAAGCATTAATTAAGTTTTCAATGCATTTTATGTGCATAATTCAAATTTCAACTACATGCACATGCTCTAGTGCATATAAATTGGTTGAAAATCAAATATGTGTCCTTGGGTGCATGCTTAGGTCCCATGCAAGAAATGGGAATGAATTTCAAACACAAGGGCACCGTAGATTGCCGGCAAAACATTGAGATGCATGGTTTTTAAATTCTAGTAAATCCAAAACTCGTCTGAAATTCATGAAACTTGGCATGCTATCATGGAGAGGCATCAACATGCCGTGGTACAAATTTTGTCCCATATGGGGCAGGTTTGGGTATATGCTTCTCACAAACCGGAGCTTCTCACAACAAGCATGATGGTTTTCGGTAGGGAACGTCCCACCTTTGGGGATGAAACGATATCCATTGCCACTCATTTCTTTCAATTTTTTTCTCGTGTCAACATAGAACAACAGGAGTGTTGCATGAATTTTTGTGATTTTTCAGGGTTCGTTTGGACATTTTTATGCATTAACTGAGTTTTCAATGCATTTTATGTGCATAATTCAAATTTGAACTACATGCACATACTCTAGTGCATATAAATTGGTTGAAATATCAAATCTGAGTCTTTGGGTGCATGCTTAGGTCCCATGCAAGAAATGGGCATGAATTTCAAACACCGGGGCACCGTTGATTGTGAGCAAACCATTGAGATGCATGGTTTTTAAATTCTAGTAAATCCAAAACTCGTCTGAAATTCATGAAACTTGGCATGCTATCATGGAGCGACATCAACATATCGTGGTACAGTTTTTGTCCCATATGCAGCAGGTTTGGGTATATGCTTCTCACAAACCGGAGCTTCTCACAACAAGCATGATGGTTTTCGGTATGGAACGTCCCACCTTTGGGGATGAAACGATATCCATTGCCTCTTATTGCTATCAATTTTTTCTCGTGTCAACATAGAACAACAGGAGTGTTGTGTGAATTCTTGTGATTTTTCGGGGTTTGTTTGGACATTTTTATGCATTAACTGAGTTTTCAATGCATTTTATGTGCATACTTCAAATTTGAAGTACATGCACATGCTCTAGTGCATATAAATTGGTTCAAAAATCAAATCTGTGTCCTTGCGTGCATGCTTAGGTCCCATGCAAGAAATGGGCATGAAATTCAAACACCGGGGCACCGTTGATTGCCGGCAAGACATTGAGATGCCTTGTTTTTATATTTTAGTAAATCCAAAACTTGTGTGAAATTCATGAAACTTGGCATGCTATCATGGAGCGGCATCAACATGCCGTGGTACAAATTTTGTCCCATATGGGGCAGGTTTGGGTATATGCTTCTCGCAAACCGGAGCTTCTCACAACAAGCATGATGGTTTTCGGTAGGGAATGTCCCACCTTTGGGGACGAAACGATATCCATTACCTCTTATTGCTTTCAATTTTTTTTCTCGGGTCAACATAGAACAACTAGAGTGTTGTGTGAATTTTTTTTATTTTTCGGGGTTTGTTTGGACATTTTTATGCATTAATTGAGTTTTCAATGCATTTTATGTGCATAATTCAAAATTGAACTACATGCACATGCTCCAATACATATAAATTGGTTGAAAATTCAAATCTGTGTCCTTGGGTGCATGCTTAGGTCCCATGCAAGAAATATGCATGAATTTCAAACACCGGGGCACCGTTGATTGCCGGCAAAACATTGAGATGCTTGGTTTTTAAATTCTAGTAAATCCAAAACTCGTCTGAAATTCATAAAACTTGGCATGCTATCATGGAGCGGCATCAACATGCCGTGGTACAAATTTTGTCCCATATGGGGTAGGTTTGGGTATATGCTTCTCACAAACCGGAGCTTCTCTCAACAAGAATGATGGTTTTCGGTAGGGAGCGTCCCACCTTTGGGGACAAAATGGTATCCATTGCCTCTTATTGCTTTCAAATTTTTTTCTCGTGTCAACATAGAACAACAGGAGTGTTGTGTGAATTTTTGTGATTTTTCGGGGTTTGATTGGACATTTTTATGCATTAACTGAGTTTTCAATGCATTTTATGTGCATATTCAAATTTGAACTACATGCACATGCTCCAGTGCATATAAATTGGTTGAAAAATTAAATCTGTGTCCTTGGGTGCATGCTTAGGTCCCATGCAAGAAATGGGCTTGAATTTCAAACACCAGGGCATCGTTGATTGCCGGCAAAACATTGAGATGCCTGTTTTTTAAATTCTAGTAAATCCAAAATTCCGTTAACCATTCATGTGAAGCCATGTGTCTTGGTTTTAATGGCTGTAGGAGGTGCCGTGCGGACAGCTGCTTGACCTTGACTGAACGTTAGGTGTGCGAGCGCCGTCCGCTGCGTAGGCTGACCGAGAGGCGTGGAAGCTGTCGTCGAGTGCGCACGCTCACTGGGAAGCGTGCGAGCTGTATGCTGCGCAGGCTCACTGGGAAGAGAGCCCTTTGATTTCCATGGCCGCCCACCTTGCTCACGTCCTCTCCATTAATGGAGCCCAAGCCACAGTTTAATTCGCTTTTTAAATATAAAACACTCATCGGAAATGTTTTAGTTAGAACACCCATATGCAAACCGATAGTTTCCCCAGGAAGCCAAGAGAAAATGTGCCGAGCAGGATTTCTACAGCTCTTGATCGCAAACGATTTAGATAGAACACCCATATGAAAAGTGAGAGCATCACAGGATTTGTGAATCCCATCAACGCAAACGGTTGTTCTGGATGACCCGTGTGCAACCAAGTACAAACTATTTGGTAAGATTTGCATCTATCATATTGGGTATGTTGCCATTTGTCAAACTGGAAAGATTTACATTTGTTGATCTAGTAACATTTCCATTTTTCGATCCTTGTAACACTGCGATTTGTCAAAATATGCAGCTAGAAATCATTAGCACTATGTAATTTTTGCAACTAAAATTCAGTAATTAAGCTAGAAATCATTCCCCAATTGTTGCCAACAACGTACTGAAATAGCTAGTTCAACTATATATACTAGGACAAGTGCCCGTGTGCACCGGGTGATAAAATTAATAGAACTTGCTCAGCGTGCCATTCCACAACACTTCACATATCCAATTTTGAGGAACATCAGAAATAAGGTAACCCTGAGTATCCTTTCCCTCCATGAAGTGTGAATGTGAAGAAATCTCCCTAACATCGTTCATCAGGATGTACTGTAGCTCCGCACTTTCATCTCACATTTTCATGTGATCACAAAGTAGTGATGCACAGAATAGTTTTTCTCTCTTTTGTTGTTGTTCAGAATAACATGATTTCTTTTTTTAATGTATTTTTTTGCAATTTTTGAGAACATTATTTGAAAATTTTAAATCATTTTTTGATGACTAACATGTTTGATTTTGAAAATTATATTTCATTTGTAATTGTTTTTGACTCTATTTGGGCTTGCCCTAAACATAAGGACTTGGCCTACACAACACACACGCTTTCAGAAAAAGAATACACCTTCTTTTTGGTGAGACCAGAACTGCATGCACTGTCTCTCTTCCGGTTCCTCATCTCACTATCCTAGTAAACGCCACCGCCGGCTGCCTTTCCCAACCGTCGGCCACCCACTCATGCAACACTCTCCACCGGTGTAGATTTCGAATTTTCTTTTGTGTTAATCCCCAGCTTCGCCTCTCCATGCCGCCTCGCCATTTCTATCAACGCCGCCCCTTCGTGTTTTTTGTGTGGCGTCAACCTGGATAATGGCGCGGCTTTCTCCGGTTGTTGGTCCTGCCTCTTTGGGTGATGCGGTGCTCCGCGCCTGCGCCCGTGGCGGCCTAGTTGGTGCTCGGCTTAGTCGCGCACTACGGCCTACGATTTTTGACTGGTTAGTCCCCGCTTCCACTCAACTCTCAATATAAAAAGCTACTCTTGTTATCAAACTATCTATGTCAAATTAACATAAAAATATAAGAAGAAGGCAGTACCACCAGGAGCACTATATGACATTTAAAATTAATAGAACCTGCAGGAAAAAAGAAGTGTAATATACAACACATACTACAGAATCAGGAGCGTCCTTTTCATGGTTACTACTTGCTTGCATCAATTTAAATTGCTACTTGCTGCAAGCTAGATTCACAAAGGAGCATTACTCTCTCAACAGTACTGCTGAGTTCAATTTGTCACCAATGAAATAGCACTGCTGAGTTCTCAGAGTGTAGGGCTCAGGATTTAGATCGAAACAAAATGAGAATTGGGAACTAATTTATCAAACAACAACTTGGGGTAATTTCCTCAATACTTCTGACTCGTTCACTGGTTAGGGGTGACATGATCCACAACGCATGTCAAATACTATGTGCTCATGATAAAGTGAACTACCAAAAACTTCATAAAGCACCCGAGAAATAAATTAATAGTACATACTACTTTTAAATCAGGGCATGAGTAACATGTAAACGTTGTTCCTCCAAAAATTATATGTATCAAAGACTACATCACTGTCAAGTATTGCATGTTCTGTCCACCAATATACAATATACTATTAGGCCTGTAGATCAACCATGAATGTATGCGAAAAATGCATCTACTAAGGTTACATGCATGTCGTAAGTAGTTATATTTGAACTCACTTCTTCCCCTTAGGAAAAACATAAGTTATATATTAAATCCAAAGGGATAAACTGTAAGAAGCAACTCTTGCAGAATTCTCGATTCGACAGAAAAAACAACATACAACAGTTGCTAATGTTACTGTCGGTCATACACATGAATGTATCTCTAATGCACAGCACTATAATTCAGAACCTTTAATCTTTGTCCTGGAGGATATGTTGCTTGACATGGATCTGGGTCTCTCTAGTAAGAAACATTGGTATCTCATCAAGGTTAATTCGTGCCAATAAATACGTCCAAAGAGATGAACTGTAGGTTGCCAAAGCAGCCAAAGCGAGGTGGGGAGGAAGAGAGGTTGCAGACATATTTGAAACCACAAACTGTAGGTCGCAACAGAACCAGAAATCATGATTTCAAGCCTCCTTGTCCACATACCTCAAGTGTAAAATTGGCCGACAAAGTTCCGGCAAACTGTGGAACACTGTCGGACGCTAGATTGTTTTCCATCGAAGTCTGATGAGGCGACATTGGGCAGTCTTTTGGACGTCGTCTTGTTTTCCGGCGAAGTCGGTGAAGGCGACATTGGGCGATCTTCCGACGAACTCGGCGGGGGGTGAGATACTTGTAGTCTTGCAAATTTACTATGCAATTTAGGTCAATTTCTAGTCGATCCTTTCTTTTTGTTGCATAAATTCTTTGTGGAATCCCGATGGAGGCATCCATGGCTCCGTATCGCAATGGGAGAAAAGAAATCACACACCCTATAAACCTAAGAAGCGTGGTTCAAGGACCCTCCCTGCTCGGTCCATGTCATCTATTTGAAGTTTTTTGAACACTGAACACGACAACCCTTAAGTGATAACATTTACCCTCCATCCGACGCTCGCCCATCACAATATCGCATCTTAGTTCTCGACATCAACAATTCAGATATATAGAAATCGTTCACCCATGACATGTGCACCTAAACACAACACCTAGGAATTCAGCTACAAAGAAGCGGTTCAACAAATTTAGAAACAAAGAAAAAGTCATCAGTTCAGTAATTAAATATACCTCGGACCGTGTAGGAAAACTATGATATTTTTGAGGCAAAATTACCAATGGTCTTCAATTAAACCACCAAAGAAAACAATCATATGCTTAGTAAAGATGAACATCCATATTCTAAGAATCATGACTAACCTATGAGGTGCATACGTTATAGGTGCGTGGGATGATGATCCCGTGGCAGAAGATGGAATCAAATAGTCAAAAATTACAACGATGTCAAGTGTCATACAAAATTAGTTCACGTTTTTACGAAAAACGCTCGAATTAGTCTGAGAGACTAAATGCTTCTGGTTTTAACAAATGGGGGTAAATGACCATTTGTAAACATTTCATATCTTGAAGTTGTGCGCACACTAAAAGAAGAAAAATATTACTTTTTTTTCAAGAAAACTACACTTCAATCTTTTTACATTTGGCTTAAGGCGACCGCAAGATTTGTTCCTTAAAAAAAGACTTTACTTGTTTGACACCGTGGGTGTAGGCTTCTTATTGATCTTGTAATCCGCTTTGCATCTGCTCGAGAGATCCAGCACTTGGTACGACAAGATACAATACGACATTGTTTAATTGGCAAGTGCACCAACGCATGCATCCCATTTTCCTTCTACTCTCTTTCTCTTTCCTTCTACTTTTTTCCTCTTTCCTCATTATTCTTTCCTTCTATTTCGTACGCAAGCATCCTATTTTCCGCCTTCAATTTTCTTTCTCTTTCCTTCCTTATTACGGGACGATTTATTTCCTTATTATTCCCAAGACGCCTTCGTAATACCTAGAAAAGTCCAAGGCGTATATAAATTAGAAAGATTAGATCTAAGCGAGCAATGTGGGATTATTTAATAGGATTATCAACGTTCTATTATCAAATAGTGTGAGCTATGTGAGTCGGTCACAACATTTGTTTTTGTACATGAGGTTGAGAGTTCGAATCGCACAACATGCACTAATTTTTTGCACCGGGCCGCCTTGCTGGGCCAGAACAATTTGGCCCGTCCCGATAAAAGCACCTGCGCATGGAAAATCATTAACAAAATTTTAGTACCACCTCGAATAATAAAAAATCTCCAAAAAACAGAAATAATAATATGGGTGAACGGATTAAAAATTTGGAGAAACACACCTTGCTTTATTAGTAGGTATAGACTAGCTAATTTTAAGTACGTTGTACAGTTCGACCACACATCTATAGTCAAATGAACTGAACAAAATAGCCCCTAAATACTACTACATACTACCACAGAGGGGCTTTGTGCTACTTCCGGCAGCCTCTCCTCTGCCGAGCGCGCTCAGTAAGAGGCAGAGGAGGAGGAGGAGGAGCCTACCGATGAGCTGGACAAATGCAATACTGTGCCTGCCGCTACTGCACGTCCAGCGATGCTCGCCAGCTCGAACGCCCACTGTTGCTCTAGATGATCCCTCTCGAAGCGGCCGGACTGCTTGTAGATCTCCTGATTCCTCGCCTCTGCGTCAGCGTGTGCTACGGCCACGACTGCGGTAAGGCTCTTTGCATGCTCGACGAGGCGCTCCTCCTCTTCCCGCAGGAACTCGATGTAGCGCGCAAGGTCGCTGACGCATGTGCGGGCCTCCACCTCCGCCTCCTTCCTTCGGGCAGTGGTGGTGGAGCGGGTGATGATCCCAACGATCGACGGTGGGCTGGCGGCCACGGTGGCCGACAATGGGGTGGCGGCCACGACCACCACCTCCCGCCTTCGAGCCGCGGCGGCGGAGCGGGTGATGGCCATGGTGGCCGGCAATGGGGTGGCGGCCACGACGGCCACGTCCAACCTTCGGGCTGCGACGGTGGAGCGGAAGATGGCCTTGGCTTTCGGCGGTGGTGTGGCGGCAACGGTGGCCGGCAACAGCTGCCAACGGGCAGTGGCAGTAGAGCGTGTGGTGGGTGTTCTGCGCACATCCAACAGGGACGTCACGCGCACTACACTATGCCGGGGACTACGCCGCCGCCGCGGTGTAGCCTCCCAGCTGGAGCTGTCCTCTGATGACGGCGGAGTGGCTGAGCGATGACGACGGACCAGTGCCATTGGCGATGGTGGAAGAAGCAGACGAGATAAGCTACAGTGAGGGAGGGGAAAATGCGACGCAGGAATCGTCAGCCATGAGGGTTTTTATAGCAGGCCGGTAAGCATTGGGATTTTGGGGGATTTCACGGGGTCGGGCGGGAAGCTTGTGCGGGAACCTGCGAGGTTGCGTGGGAACGGGCTCACCGACGATTATATCATTGCAGTCGTATTTGAACATAGTTTCCAGCTATACAATTTTTGTAACATGCATTAACACTTTTTTGGTTCAATTTAAGGTTATACACCAGCAAGCGTTTGCCCGCAACACACACGGCTTATTACATCACAAACAGCTCTGATGGATCAACTGTCTTCCACGTATCGCACGCAACACCAATCTGCTTCGTGCTTGATGTCTCCGACATCGCTCAGTTCGTCTTATTTGCCACGTATCATTGTGCCGTCCTCTGCTCGCGTCCCTCGGCAAGCTCTTCTCGCCGTTAGGCGCCGCGACGTGCTCAGTTGCGTCCATTGGCGCGCTCTGCTCGTGTCCGTCGGTGCGCTTGGCTTGTGCACATCTTTTCCTTGAGGCGACCGTGGAGCGCTCTACTCGCGTCCCTCCGTGCGCGCTCTGCCAGTGGTTGGGCGTGCGCACGATCACGCCGGGGGCCCCATATGCATGCGGTTGCGCCGCACGCGTTGCCACGTGATGCAGTTACGTGCGGCACGATGGATATACGCGCTGCAAATTAGAACTGCCATCAGGGCCTACCGATATTCCTGGCCGTTCGTCTTCGCCTTTAATTCCCGCGGCCATTATAACCTTAGTCTCTTCAACCTTTTGATCATGCCCACAACACAACAAGCACACCCATGATGACACATAGAGAGGGGATGTCCGGCGGCGCTCCAATGGAGTTTGGCGAGCATAGAGTGGAGACCCACGCGAGGGAGACGGATCTCTCGATGGTGTACACCATCGACCCGGCCGTGGTGGACGACTACATCAACAGCGTTGAGCAGTTGCTTGCTGGAGACAAGTACAAGGTGGTCGGCATCGACATCCAGTACACCGCCGGTTGTCCTGGCATAGATCAGAAGGTTGCCGTCTCCCGATTGTGCGTGCGCCATCATGTCCTCATCTACCACTACTGCATGGCCACAAGGCCTTGCGACCGTTTCAACAGGTTTGTCAACAACACCGACTACAAGTTCGCCATGGTGGATACCAAAGACGACGTAAAAGCGCTCAGTGTTACGGGCTTGGATTGCAAGAACCTTATCGAAATTCGTGACCACTACAGGGCCTGGGGCAGCATGAAGCAGGACTCCCTGGTCGAACTCGCCTCAGCCATCATCGACCCCTACACTATGAAAAGATGAAGCAGGATGCCCATAGAACAAGTCCCGTATCCTGGCACAAGGCCTGGATGCGGAAAATGGATGAACCTCACCTCAGGTTCGCAGCCAAGAGTGTGTACACATGCTACGAGATGCACATGCAGATCGTTGACATGAGGAAGTGCCTCGTTACCCAAATCGACGAGCCCGGATCGAGCCACAAGAAGAGCAAGTGTCACAACAAGTAGATGATGATCAGATGATCGTTTATGCTAGTTAATCATGCATCTAATATATAGTTTACTTTATTGGTGTGTGTTGAAATGTCATGTGTGTAGTAGACACCTATGTAATTATGCATGTAATAGTTTACTTTGGTGTGTGCAAATGCCATGGTTGTAGTAGCTACCTATGTAAGTGGATGTTTAATTTGGTTATGCAAGCATGTCCTTATAAGTGTGTGTGTGTATATATATGTTGTTGTTTTGTATGCAATCCCATCGCATAACACACACACGTCTTATTAGCAACAACCGTATGTGTTCTTATCAGTCTTCAGACACATTTCTGATTACATACCTGTTTGCCGCGTATCACACACACCTTGTTAAGTTGAGCCGTTTATGTTCTCTTGTGTCAATGCAAACAGTTCATCCGAGAGAACCGCATGCCATACATCGCACACACCTTTGATCTGGATGACCGTTTCTTTTGTGTTGCCTAATCACAAATAGTTCATCCGAGTGAACCGTATGCTGTGTATCGCACACGCCTCCATCTGGCTGCCCATTTCTTTTGTTCCTCCTCATCGCAAACAGTTCATTGAACTAAACCGTATGCCCTTCATCACACACGCAACTAAAACCTGAACCGTGTTTGATGCATCCATCATCACAAACGTTTTACACATTTCTGACGGTTTTCATACAGCAGCGTTTGTGATTATGGCATCACACACAATTTCTCGAAGGGTCTCTAATCGTAGTGTCGCATTAGCAGCATCCTGCAGTAGTGCTACAACTTGCGACAAGCCCTGAGCAATAGAGCAGGCCAAACTAGATTAATCTATGGATCAAGGGGGCGCGCCCCAACGCGAGAAGATGGCCGTCAAGCCTGGCATGACAGGGACAACCTCACCAGGGCCGAAAACCGCATACGGATGTCATCCGAACTCCATCGTGATGTTTCCCGATACAGAGGCGCCACACACTCCTTATGCTTTGCCAATGAGGTAATGCAACACCAGTTCCCAGAAGGGTTTAAACCCGTAAACATCAAATTATATGACGACACGACAGATCCCACGGTATGGATTGAAAATTTCCTTCTCCATATCCACATGGCCCGCGGCGATGATCTCCACGCCATCAAATACCTCCCCTTAAAGCTGAAAGGACCAGCACGACACTGGCTATTTTTTGATAATGAGGGTACCGGGATTTGCATGGTGTAAGGACTGTGGATACGTAGTATACTGGCTTCTGGAGCGGGAATTTATGTCCGTCCTATTCTCGTTCAACGACGAGTACGGAGCTCACCACCTGATGTGTTGCCAATATGTATAATAACATCGGTTCGCCGGCGTTTGGTGCGGCAAGGATTGGATTGCTCGCAAGAAGAGTTTTTATTTCCTCCAGTCCGGCTGTTGCCGTGTCCGTCCACTCGAAGTGGTCAGTTCACCATAGAAGGCGATAGAGTGGCAATGCCTTTTCTCTCAATCTAGAAATAAAGCGGCTTAGAGCTGCTACGCAACCCGCAAGCTTTTGAACTTGTTTAAGGTCTGTCGGCTTAGCCAATTGTGACAGAGCTCGGATATTGGATTGGTTTGATTCGATTCCTCTATTAGAAACGATGAAGCCCAACAGTTTTCCAGTGGGGACGTCGAAGACACACTTTTCCAGGTTGAGCTTAATGTCATACGCCCGGAGGTTGTCGAATGTAAGACGTAAGTCGTCTATTAGTGTTTCAACGCGCCAAGTTTTGATGACGATGTCATCAACGTAAGCCTCTACTGTTTTGCCGATCTGTTTCTGCAGGCATGTTTGAATCATGCGTTGGTATGTGACGCCAGCGTTCTTGAGCCCAAAGGGCATGGTGTTGAATAAGAATGGCCCATATGGGGTGATAAATGCTGTTGCGGCTTGATCAGACTCCTTCATTTTGATTTGATGGTATCCGGAATATGCATCGAGGAAACACCGTGAGTCATGTCCTGCGGTGGCATTGATGATTTGATCAATGCGGGGGAGGGGGAAGGCATCCTTAGGCCAAGCCTTGTTGAGGTCTTTGAAATCGATGCACAGGCGCCAGGATTTGTCCTTTTTTGGTACCATCACCAGGTTTGCCAGCCAGTCTAGATGTTTGATTTCTCTAATGAATCCAGCCTCGATGAGTTTGGCCAGCTCCTCCTCCATGGCTTGTCGCTTGGGTTCAGAAAAGCACCAGAGTGTTTGCTTAACCGGTTTAAACCCCTTTAATATATTGAGGCTATGTTCGGCCATCTCGCGTGGGATCCCTGGCATATCTGAAGGGTGCCAGGCGAATATGTCCCAGTTTTCGCGCAGGAATTCTCATAGTGCGGTGTGTTGGGGATCATAGCAGAAATTTAAAATTTTCTACGCATCACCAAGATCAATCTATGGAGTAATCTAGCAACGAGAGAGAAGAGAGTGCATCTACATACCCTTGTAGATCGCTAAGCGGAAGCATTCAAGAGAACGGGGTTGATGGAGTCATACTCGTCGTCATCCAAATCACCGATGATCCTAGCGCCGAACGGACGGCACCTCCACGTTCAACACACGTATGGAGCAGAGACGTCTCCTCCTTCTTGATCCAGCAGGGGGGAAGGAGAAGTTGATGGAGATCCAGCAGCACGACAGTGTGGTGGTGGAAGTAGGGGGATCCCGGCAGGGCTTCGCCAAGCGCAAGCAGGGAGGAAGAGGTGTCACGGGAGGGAGGGAGGCGCCAGGGCTTAGGGTGCTGCTGCCCTCCCTCCCCTCCACTATATATAGGGGCCCTGGGGGCGCCGGCCCCTAGAGATCCCATCCAATGGGAGGGCGGCGGTCTAGGGGGTGGCTTGGCCCCCAAGCTAGGTGGAGGCGCCCTCACACCTTTAGGGTTTCCAACCCTAGGCGCAAGGGAGGCCCAAGGGGGGTGCACCAGCTCACCAGGGACTGGTTCCCATGTCACTTCAGCCCATGGGGCCCTCCGGGACAGGTGGCCCCACCCGGTGGACCCCCGGGACCCTTCCGGTGGTCCCGGTACAATACCTGTGACCCCGAAACTCTCCCGGTGGCCGAAACTGGACTTATATAACTTATAGATATATAATATATATACCTCTGGACCATTCCGGAACTCCTCGTGACGTCCGGGATCTCATCCGGGACTCCGAACAACTTTCGGTTAACCGCATACTAATATCTCTACAACTCTAGCGTCACCGAACCTTAAGTGTGTAGACCCTACGGGTTTGGGAGACACGTAGACATGACAGAGACAACTCTCCGGCCAATAACCAACAACGGGATCTGGATACCCATGTTGGCTCCCACATGCTCCACGATGATCTCATCGGATGAACCACGATATCGAGGATTCAATCTGTAACACCCTCGATGCGACTATAGCTCCCACGTGTCGAGGCACAACTTAGAGACATAATCGCATTGAAGGCATATGTCGCAAGTGAGGTAATCTTCACACAACCCATGTAATACGTAAGGGAAATAGATACATAGTTGGCTTACAATCGCCACTTCACACAATTACATGAATAAACATTACATCAATCAAATACACTCATGGTCCGACTACGGAACCAAAATAAAAGAAGAACCCCAAATGCGACAAAGGTCCCCGATCGACCCCAACTGGGCTCCACTACTGATCAACTAGAACGAAACAACACAAAGGATAAGATCTTCATCGAGCTCCTCTTGAGATTGGTTGCGTCATCTGCACGGACTCATCGGCACCTGCAAGCTGGTTTTGGAAGTATCTGTGAGCCACGGGGACTCAGCAATCTCGCACCCTCGCGATCAAGACTATTTAAGCTTATGGGTAAGGTAAAAGGTATGAGGTGGAGCTGCAGCAAGCGACTAGCATATATGGTGGCTAACATACGCAAATGAGAGCGAGAAGAGAAGGCAAAGCACGGTCGATGAAAGTATGATCAAGAAGTGATCCTATAACAACCTACGTCAAGCATAACTCCAACAACCGTGTTCACTTCCCGGACTCCGCCGGAAAGATACCATCACGGTTACACACGCTGTTGATTCATTTTAATTAAGGTCAAGTTCAGGTTTTCTACAACCGGACGTTAACAAATTCCCATCTGCCCATAACCGCGGGCACGGCTTTCGAAAGTTCAAATCCCTGCAGGGGTGTCCCAACTTAGCCCACAATAAAGCTCTCACGGTCAACGAAGGAATAGACCTCCACCCGAGACATTCCGACCAGACTCGGTATCCTGGTACAACAAGACATTTCAACAGGGTAAAACTAAACCAGCAACACCGCCCGATGCGCCGACATCCTGATGGGAGCTGCACATATCTCGTTCTCAGGGCAACACCGGATAGGTCAAGCTACGAGTAAAACCAGCCCTCAAGTTTCCCTGAGGTGGCCCCACAGGCTGCCCATTTCGGACCAACACTTAGACAAGCACTGGCCCGGGGGGGGGGGTTAAAATAAAGATGACCCTCGAGAGAGTGACTCCCAAGGGAAAAGAGGCTAGGTGGCGAATGGTAAAACCAATGTTGGGCATTGCTAGAAGAGCTTTACTTAAGGCGAACTGTCAAGTGGTTCCCATAATAGCCCAACCGCATAAGGTACGCAAAATCCGGGAACATAACACCGATATGACGGAAACTAGGGCGGCAAGAGTGGAACAAAACACCAGGCATAAGGCCGAGCCTTCCACCCTTTACCAAGTATATAGATGCATTAATTAAATAATATATATTGTGATATCCCAACAAGTAAATAAATGTTCCAACAAGGAACGGCCTCCAATCTTCACCTGCAACTAGTAACGCTATAAGAGGGGCTGAGCAAGGCGGTAACATAGCCAATCAACGGTTTGCTAGGACATGGTGGGTTAGAGGTTTGGCATGGAAATTGGGAGGCTGACAAGCAAATGGTAGGCATCGTAGCATTGACATAGCAAAAGAGCGAGCAAACTAGCATAGCAAAGATAGTGGTGATTTCGAGGTTATGATCATCTTGCCTGAGATCCCGCAAGGAAGAAGAACGAGTCCATGAAGAAGACAAACGGACGTAGACGAACGGTTCCTCACAAACTCGACGTTACCGGAACCAACCCGAAGAAGCAATCACCGGAAAAGAAGCACACAACATAGTAAACAACCAACACATCAACATGGCATGATGCACAAACGAGTATGATGCATGTCCGGTTTAAGTATGCATGGCATGGCAAAGTGCACAAACAACACTACAAGTTAAGTGGAGCTCAATATGCAACGAGTTGCATATTGACGGAACACCACATCAATCATTTATTTCTCTCTCGGGTTAGGTACTCAACAAGATTAAATGTTGATTAACATGGCAAGAGGGGAAGCATGATGAAACTATCTAATCTAAGCAAGTTTAAATGAGGCCGGAAGCAACAAACAACAATTCCGGAAAATCCTCATATGCATAATTTAAGGTTTGGTACTGTTCTGCCCTAAACATTATTTTAGAGTTGTTAAACATGCAAGATGAGTGCAACATGTTAAACTATACAAAATTCTACCCCATTTACATATAAAGTTTATTTAAATCGGAGTTACGGTTATTAAGTTATGAATTAAATCATTTTAACATGACATAGAAGCAAATTTAATCAAATATCATTTTAAACATTTTGAACATAGATGAAAGTTGGATATTATTAATCTACACAAAATTCTCAGCAAGTTTCATATATAAATCATTTTAATCCGATGCACGGTTAGTGAGTTATTAAATGCATGAACTAGGGGGACTATACTGTAAAACTGCTGTCTCAGGATAATAGGAAAAACGCAGGCGCTGAAAAAAAAGTACATCACGGGCCGAATCTGAGGTAAGCCCAACAGTGCGGGAAAAAAATAGAGGAGGGGGCGCTGGGGGCGGCTCACCCAGTGGGCTATGGCCCAGGAAGGAGGGGGAGGCTGGATCTGGATCGAACGGGCACGCTGGGCCTCGCGCGATGGGGAAGCAGCTGGGCCTGGGCGCGGTCGGCGTTCGTCTCTGGATCGATGCCGAAGCAGAGGAGGTCGAGCGGTCAACGGGTACGGCGAGGATCCAAGGGAAGGAGGCGGCTCGCGACGGCGTGGGGTCAGGGAGGTCACGGACGGGGCCGGAGATGAGATCCAGGGCGGCCGCTTCAAGGGACTCCGGCGGAACGGACTTGGCACGGGGCGGCAGGTCTGGTCGTGGTCTTTGAGAGCGGCCGGCACGAAACGACGGCGACAGAGCTTGAAGCTGCGGTCATGGTGGTCTCCTGTTCGAGCACACAGAGAAGGAGAGATGTGAGGTGAGGGTGAAAGACAGGGAAGGGAGAGGAAGGAAGTGGGGTGCGGAAGCAGCCTGGTTCGCGGATCGCCAGTGGCGGAGCGCTCGGGCGCTGCTGCTGCTCCAGGCGACAGCCATGGTTCCCTGCGAGGAACAACGGGACGGGGAGGCACGGTCAGAGTGGAACGGCGTGAGGAGGGAGGAGCTCGTGCGCGAGGGTGCAGCTACTGCTGCCGGCGGCCTCACGGATTGGATCGCTGGAGGGGATGGATTCGAAGGAAGCCATGGGAGGCTCTGGTTGGTGGGGATCTAAGGATTGGGCAGGGGAGAATGAGAGGATCCCGAGGTAGCTTGTGAGTTGGTGGCGGCGGCGGACACGGAATGGATGGGACATCCCCTAGGTTTTAGGGTTTTGTCTCAAATTAGACTAGAGGTCCTATATATATATATATATGGAAAGAGGGGAGTTTGGATCATCCAATCGAAATCGGACGGTTCAGAAAGAATAGGCTAGGGATTCCAAATAAGAAAACGGTGATGTTTTGTAGATGTTTGGGGATGATCCGAACACAGCGGTAACGACTGTTCGAGTCGGGTCCGGGACAGCTTTCGGACGCGCGCGAGGGGGGCTGCGGGCTGACGAGAGAGGTTAGGCCGGGCCTAGGTGGACTGCGAGGGGGAGAAGAGAGAGAGAGGGCCCGACATCTGTTTCCGGAGACCGAAAACGTCCGACGTTTTGACCGACTATATTGTCGCTATAGTTAACGGTTGGGCTATCAAACGGGCTCCGAACGAGATGAAACTTGGCAGGCGGCCTATCTACAACATAAAAACACCGCATGCCAACTTTCATCCCATTCCGAGAACATTTTCTGGCCACTTATAAAATAATATTTCGGACATGCCGCGGGCGCGTGCAAGTGTGTCTGGGCTCAGAACGGACAACGGACGGAACGAGGAGACCGAGACGAATGCAAGTTTTGAAAACATGATGATGCAATGCACATGATGACATGATGAAATGCAACACGCAAGCAAATGACAAGGCAACACCAGCGAATAACTGAACGACACCTGGCACATCGGTCTCGGGGCGTTACACAATCAATCCTGTATACAATTCCCTTTGTCTACCGGTATAGTACTTGCCCGAGATTCGATCGTCGGTATCCCGATACCTTGTTCAATCTCGTTACCGGCAAGTCTCTTTACTCGTTCCATAACACATCATCCCGTGATCAACTCCTTGGTCACATTGTGCACATTATGATGATGTTCTACCGAGTGGGCCCAGAGATACCTCTCCGTTTACACGGAGTGACAAATCCCAGTCTCGATTCGTGCCAACCCAACATACACTTTCGGAGATACCCGTAGTGCACCTTCATAGCCACACAGTTACGTTGTGGCGTTTGGTACACCCAAAGCATTCCTACGGTATCCGGGAGTTGCACAATCTCATGGTCTAAGGAAATGATACTTGACATTAGAAAAGCTTTAGCAGACGAACTATACGATCTTGTGCTAGGCTTAGGATTGGGTCTTGTCCATCACATCATTTTCCTAATGATGTGATCCCGTTATCAATGACATCCAATGTCCATGGTCAGGAAACCATGACCATCTATTGATCAACGAGCTAGTCAACTAGGGACATATTGTGGTCTATGTATTCACACATGTATTACTGTTTCTGGTTAATACAATTATAGCATGAACAATAGACAATTATCATGAACAAGGAAATACAATAATAACCATTTTATTATTGCCTCTAGGGCATATTTCCAATAGTCTCCCACTAGCACTAGAGTCAATAATCTAGTTCACATCACTATGTGATTGCAATGAATCCAACACCCATTGGGTTTGTTCATATCTTGCTTGTGAGAGAGGTTTATTAGTCAATGAGTCTGAACCTTTCAGATCCATGTGTGCTTTACAAATCTCTATGTCATCTTATAGATGCATCCACCACGCGCTACTTGGAGCTATTCCAAATAACCGTTCTACTATACGAATCCGGTTTACTACTCAGAGTCATCCGGATTAGTGTCAAAGTTTGCATCGACGTAACCCTTTACGACAAACTCTTTTACCACCTCCATAATCGAGAAAATTCCTTAGTCCACTAGTTACTAAGGATAAGTTCGACCGCTGTCGTGTGATCCATTCCTGGATCACTCTTTTACCCCTTGACTGACTCATGGCAAGGCACACTCCAGGTGTGGTACACAACATAGCATACTGTAGAGCCTACGTCTAAAACATAGGGGACAACCTTCGTCCTTTATCTCTCTTCTGCCGTGGTCAGGTCTTGAGTGTTACTCAATATTCACACCTTGCAACACAGCTAAGAACTCCTTCTTTGCTGATTTATTTTGAACTCCTTCAAAATCTTGTCACGGTATGTATTCATTCGAAAGTACTATTAAGCGTTTTTGATCTATCCTTATAGATCTTGATGCTCAATGTTCAAGTAGCTTAATCCAGGTTTTGCAATGAAAAACACTTTTCAAATAACCCTGTATGCTTTCCAGAAATTCTACATCATTTCTGATCAACAATATGTTAACAACATATACTCATCAAAAATTCTATAGTACTCCTACTCACTTCTTTGGAAATACAAGTTTCTCATAAACTTTGTATAAACCCAAAATCTTTGATCATCTCATCAAAGCGTACATTCCAACTCCAAGATGCTTACTCCAGTCCTTAGAAGGATTGCTGGAGCTTTGCATACTTGTCAGCATCTTTCAGGATTGACAAAACCTTCTAGTTGTATCACATACAACCTTTCCTCAGGAAAAATGTCGAGGAAACAATGTTTTTTATATCCTATCTGCAAGATTTCATAAATAATGCAGTAACTGCTAACATAATTCCAACAGACTCTTAGCATCGCTACGAGTGAGAAAGTCTCATCATAGTCAACTCCTTGAACTTGTCGGGAAACATTTTAACGACAAGTCGAGCTTTCTTAATGGTGACACTTACCATCATTGTCTGTCTTTTAAAATCCATCTGCACCCAACAGCCTTACGACCATCAAGTGGTTCTTTCAAAGTCTATACTTTCTTTTATACATGGATCCTCTCTCGGATTTTATGGCCTCGAGCCATTCGTCGGAATCCGGGCACACCATCGCTTCTCCATAGCTCGTAGGTTCATTGTTGTCTAGCAACATGACTTCCAGGACAGGATTACGTACCACTCTGAAGTAGTACACATCCTTTTCGACCTATGAGGTTTGGTAGTGACTTGATCCAAAGTTTCATGATCACTATCATAAGCTTCCACTTCAATTGGTGTAGGTGCCACAGGAACAACTTCCCGTGCCCTGCTACACACTAGTTGAAGTGACGGTTCAATAACCTCATCAAGTCTCAACCATCCTCCCACTCAATTCTTTCGAGAGAAACTTTTCCTCGAGAAAGCACCCATTTCTAGAAACAATTACTTTTGCTTCCGGATCTGAAATAGGAGGTATACCCAACTGTTTTAGGTATTCTATGAAGATGCATTTATCTGCTTTGGGTTCGAGCTTATCAGCCTGAAATGTTTTCACATAAGCGTCGCAACCCCAATCTTTTAAGAAACGATAGCTTAGGTTTTGCTAAACCATAGTTCATACGGAGTCGTCTCAACGGAATAGTGTGGTGCCCTATTTAAAGTGAATGCGGTTGTCTCTAATGCCTAACCCATAAACGATAGTGGTAATTCGATAAGATACATCATGGTATGCACCATATCCAATAGGGTGCAGTTATGATGTTCGGACACACCATCACACTATGGTGGTCCAGGCGGTATTAGTTGTGAAATAATTTCCACAACGTCTTAATTGTGTGCCAAACTCGTAACTCAGATATTTATCTCTATGATCATATCATAGACATTTTATCCTCTTGTCACAACGATCTTCAACTTCACTCTGAAATTACTTAAACCTTTCAATAATTCAGACTTGTGTTTCATCAAGTAAATATACCCAGCATCTACTCAAATCATCTATGAAGTAAGAACATAACGATATCCACTGCGTGCCTCAGCACTCATTGGACTGGACACATCAAAATGTATTACTTCCAACAAGTTGCTTTCTTGTTCCATCTTACTAAAAACGAGGTCTTTCAGTCATCTTGCCCATGTGGTATGATTTGCATGTCTCAAGTGATTCAAAAACAAGTGAGTCCAAACGATCCATCTGTATGGAGTTTCTTCATGCATATCTACCAATAGACATGGTTTGCAAGTCTCAATCTTTTCAAAAACGAGTGAGTCCAAAGATCCAACAACATGGAGCTTCTTCATGCGTTTTATACCAACATGACTCAAATGGCAGTGCCACAAGTATGTGGTACTATCATTACTATCTTATATCTTTTTGCATGAAGATGTGTATCACTACGATCGAGATTCAATAAATCATTCATTTTAGGTGCAAGTCCATTGAAGGTATTATTCAAATAAACAGAGTAATCATTATTCTCCTTAAATGAATAACCATATGGCGATAAGCATAATCCAATCATGTCTATGCTCAACGCAAACACCAAATAATAATTATTTCAGTTTAACACCAATCTCGATGGTAGAGGGAGCGTGCGATGTTTGATCATATCAACCTTGGAAACACTTCCAATATATCGTCATCTCACCTTTAGCTAGTCTCCGTAGCCTTTTATTTTGAGTTACTAACACTTAGCAACTGAACCGGTATTTATTACCCTGGTGCTACTAGGAGTACTAGTAAAGTACACAATAATATAACGTATATTCAAAATACTTCTCTCAACCTTGCCAGCCTTCTCATCTACCAAGTATCTAGGGTAGTTCTGCTTCAGTGACCATTCCCCTCATTACAGAAGCACTTAGTCTCGGGTTTGGGTTCAACCTTGGGTTTCTTCACTAGAGCAGCAACTGATTTGCCGTTTCATGAAGTATCCCTTCTTTCCCTTGCCCTTCTTGAAACTAGTGGTTTAACCATCAACAATTGATGCTCCTACTTGATTTCTACTTTCGCGGTGTCAAACATCGCGATTTGCTCAAGGATCATCATGTCTATCCCTGATATGTTATAGTTCATCACGAAGCTCCAATAGTTTGGTGGCAGTGACTATGGAGAACCATCACTGTCTCATCTGGAAGATTAACTCCCACTCGATTCAAGCGATTGTAGTACTCAGAAAATCTGAGCACATGCTCAATGATTGAGATTTTCTCCCTTAGTTTGCAGGCTTAAGAAACTTGTCAGAGGTCTCATACCTCTTGACGTGGGCACTAGTCTGAAATCCCAATTTCAGTCTTTGGAACATCTAATATGTTTTGCGAGATTTCAAAAACGTCATTGGTGCCATAATTCTAAACCGTTAGCAATACGCACTGAACTATCACGTAGTCATCAAAACGTGTATGTCAGATGTTTCCCAACATCTACATACGATGCTTGAGGTTCAACACACTGAGCGGTGCATTAAGGACATAACCCTTCTGTGCAGCAATGAGGACAATCCTCAGTCCACGGACCTAGTCCGCATAATTGCTACTATCAACTCTCAACTAAATTTTCTCTAGGAACATATCTAAAATAGTAGAGCTAAAGCGTGAGCTATGACATAATTTGCAAAGACCTTTTGACTATGTTCATGATAATTAAGTTCATCTAATCAAATTATTCAATGAACTCCCACTTAGATAGACATCCCTCTAGTCATCTAAGCGATACATGATCCGAGTCAACTAGGCCGTGTCCGATCATCACGTGAGACGGACTAGTCATCATCGGTGAACATCTTCATGTTAATCATATCCACTATACGACTCATGTTCGACCTTTCGGTCTTCCGTGTTCCGAGGCCATGTCTGTACATGCTAGGCTCGTCAAGTTAACCTAAGTGTATTGCGTGTGTAAATCTGGCTTACACCCGTTGTATGCGAACGTTAGAACCTATCAAACCCGATCATCACGTGGTGCTTCAGAACAACGGACCTTAGCAACGGTGCACAGTTAGGGGGAACACTTTCTTGAAATTATTGCGAGGGATCATCTTATTTATGCTACCGTGGTTCTAAGCAAATAAGATGTAAACATGACAAACATCACATGCAAATCATAAAGTGACATGATATGGCCAATATCATCTTGCGCCTTTGATCTCCATCTTCGAGGCGCGGCATGAACACCATCGTCACCGGCATGACACCATGATCTCCAGCATCATGATCTCCATCATCGTGTCTTCATGAAGTTGCCCCTCCAACTATTACTTCTATTACCATGGCTAACGGTTAGCAATAAAGTAAAGTAATTACATGGCGTTTTCATTGACACGCAGGTCATAAATAAATTAAGACAACTCCTATGGCTCCTGCCAGTTGTCATACTCATCGACATGCAAGTCGTGATTCCTATTACAAGAATATGATCAATCTCATACATCACATATATCATTCATCACATCCTTTTGGCCATATCACATCACATAGCATACCCTACAAAAACAAGTTAGACGTTCTCTAATTGTTGTTGCATGTTTTACGTGGCTGCTATGGGTTTCTAGCAAGAACGTTTCTTACCTACGCAAAACCACAATGGTGATATGCCAATTTCTATTTACCCTTCATAAGGACCCTTTTCATCGAATCCGATCCGACTAAAGTGGGAGAGACAGACACCCGCCAGCCACCTTATGCATCAAGTGCATGTCAGTCGGTGGAACCAGTCTCACGTAAGCATACGTGTAAGGTCGGTACGGACTGCTTCATCCCACAATTCCGCCGGATCAAGATAAGACTAGTAACAGTAAGAAAATTGAACAAATCATCGCCCACAACTGCTTTGTGTTCTACTCGTGCATAGAATCTACGCATAGACCTAGCTCATGATGCCACTGTTTGGGATCATAGCAGAAATTTAAAATTTTCTATGCATCACCAAGATCAATCTGTGGAGTAATCTAGAAACGAGAGAGAAGAGAGTGCATCTACATACCCTTGTAGATCGCTAAGCGGAAGCGTTCAAGAGAACGGGGTTGATGGAGTCGTACTTGTCGTGATCCAAATCACCGATGATCCTAGCGCCGAACGGACGGTACCTCCGCGTTCAATACACGTACAGAGCGGAGACGTCTCCTCCTTCTTGATCCAGCAAGGGGGAAGGAGAAGTTGATGGAGATCCAGCAGCACGACGGCGTGGTGGTGGAAGTAGCGGGAACCTGGAAGGGCTTCGCCAAGCGCAAGCAGGGAGGAAGAGGTGTCACGGGAGGGAGAGGCGCCGGGGCTTAGGGTGCTGCTGCGCTCCCTCCCCTCCACTATATATAGGGGCCCTGGGGGGGCGCCGGCCCCTAGAGATCCCATCTAATGGGAGGGGTAGCGGCCTAGGGGGTGGCTTGGCCCCCAAGCTAGGTGGAGGCGCCCCCACCCCTTTAGGGTTTCCAACCCTAGGCGCAAGGGAGGCCCAAGGGGGGCTCACCAGCCCACCAGGGGCTGGTTCCCACGTCACTTCAGCCCATGGGGCCCTCCGAAACAGGTGGCCCACCCGGTGGACCCCCGGGACCCTTCCGGTGGTCCCGGTACAATACCGGTCACCCCGAAACTCTCCCGGTGGCCGAAACTGGACTTCCTATATACATATATATATATATATATATATATATATATATATATATATATATATATATATCTTTACCTCCGGGCCATTCCGGAACTCCTCGTGACATCTGGGATCTCATCCGGGACTCCGAAGAACTTCCGGTTAACCACATACTAATATCTCTATAACTCTAGCGTCACTGAACCTTAAGTGTGTAGACCCTACGGGTTCGGGAGACACGTCGACATGACAGAGACAACTCTCTTGCCAATAACCAACAGCGGGATCTGGATACCCATGTTGGCTCCCACATGCTCCACGATTATGTCATCGGATGAACCACGATATCGAGGATTCAATCAATCCCGTATACAATTCCCTTTGTCTACCGGTATAGTACTTGACCGAGATTCGATCATCGGTATCCCGATACCTTGTTCAATCTCGTTACTGGCAAGTCTCTTTACTCATTCCGTAACACATCATCCCGTGATCAACACCTTGGTCACATTGTGCACATTATGATGATGTCCTACCGAGTGGGCCCAGAGATACCTCTCCATTTACACGGAGTGACAAATCCCAGTCTCGATTCGTGCCAACCCAACAGACACTTTTGGAGATACCCGTAGTGCACCTTCATAGCCACCCAGTTACGTTGTGGCGTTTGGTACACCCAAAGCGTTCCTACGGTATCCGGAAGTTGCACAATCTCATGGTCTAAGGAAATGATACTTGACATTAGAAAAGCTTTAGCAGACGAACTATACGATCTTGTGCTAGGCTTAGGATTGGGTCTTGTCCATCACATCATTTTCCTAATGACGTGATCCCGTTATCAATGACATCCAATGTCCATGGTCAGGAAACCATGACCAACTATTGATCAACGAGCTAGTCAACTAGGGACATGTTGTGGTCTATGTATTCACACATGTATTACGGTTTCCAGTTAATACAATTATAGCATGAACAATAGACAATTATCATGAACAAGGAAATACAATAATAACCATTTTATTTTTGCCTCTAGGGCATATTTCCAACACGGTGTCAACTGTTGGGTTCAGTTGAGCTCCGATAGATGCTGTCTTCTTGGGGTCCGTTGGGTGGACCTTGAATTTGACTATTTCTTCTGCTGGTTTGAAGAAGGTGGATTTAGGGCATTTGTCGAGGATCACGTCGTCCCTGTCCACCGTGAAGCGTAGTGCGGTTAATTCTTCGGCCGCGAGGGCTTCGGATAGCGCATCCAGGGCTAGGGATGCGGTTTTGTTTTCAGCGCGGAGTGCTATGTCCGGATCACTGACGAGAGTGATTATACCGTTTGGTCCAGGCATTTTGAGCTTCATATACCCGTAATGGGGTATGGCCTGGAAGCGTGTAAAAGCATCCCGCCCCAAAAGGGTGTGATATCCGCTGCTGAAAGGGTCCACTTGGAAAGTTACTTCTTCGGACCGATAGTTCTCCGGCGTGCCGAATACTACGTCAAGTGTGATTTTGCCCGTGCACCGCGCCTCCCGACTGGGAATAAGTGTTACTTTGGTTTATGCGGCTCCTGTCTATTTCCATTTTATGGAGTGTGTCCTCATAAATGAGGTTTAGTCCGCTGCCGCCGTCCATGAGGACCTTGGTAAGTCGAAACCCGTCCACGATGGGACTCAGGACTAACGCGGCTGGCGCTCGTACTGTTTTGTACTTTGGTTCGTCACCGGCGTTGACCGTTATAGCCATGTCATTCCAGGGGTTTATTGTAGCAACTTGGCAGACTTCGACGAGCTCGCGAAGGGCCCTTTTGCGCTTGTTGGTTGAAGCGAATGTCTCAAAGACCGTCAATACTCTTGAGTTATCGTCTTCTGGGGGATGCCGTTCTGGGTCGTCCTTGATAAGGATGTCCTCGCCGCTCTTGGCTACCTGTCATAGTATCCAACATGCTCTAAGGCTGTGGGTTGCCACGGTATCTGGTGTTGTATGTATTTTTCATGGGCCATCGAGCCACCCCTCCTGAACGGTGTCGTGCTGCATAGCAGTTTTGTTTTTCTTGACTGTTGGACCGGGCGTGCCACGAGGGTGCGCCCTTTTCGCCTATAGGGGGAGTTGAGTTGGGACCGACGATTCCCAACGAGCTGCCTGAGTTTTCTAGGCGCTCTCCATCGTGCTATACTTTTGTACGATGGTTGCTAAGTCAGCGAATTTCAGTATGCGGCGGTGATTGATGGCATTGAGGATTCCTTCGTCTGCACAATTGTTGCAGAACACTAATATTGCGTCCTCATCACGACAATCTTTTACCTTGTCCTTGACAAGGAGGAATCTGGCCCAGAAGTGGTGGACCGTTTCCTGAGACTGTTGTTTTACGCTTATGAGAGCGTCTATGTCCGGGTGGGTGGGTGGAATTAAATCCGAACCCCGACGTGACCGGTTATCCGGAGTCTAACGACCTTCCGGGCTTAACAGTCCGGGTTCCGGAATATTTTCTGATTGTTTAGGACCACCGTCCGATGCTATGTTCGGAGGGCTGGTCGTATCCTTTCACGGGTGAGTATCCGTCTCTTCCTGATCGACATCAGAACATAGTCCGTCTTCGGTATAGAATAAGACTTGCCATCCTGCTCCACGACTACCGCAATCTGGCGGGTGACCGGTAGGGTCTCGATTTCTCCTTGATCGGTTTTAGGCCCGATCCGATCGTAGTCTGTGGCTATTCCCAAAGCGGCGATGCGATCTAGGAGTTCATTCAAAGTCGAAAACTCTGTTGGATCCATCTGCTTGGAGTGCTCGGAGTTGATGCAAAGGGGGTTTTCGATGGCCCCAGAGCTCATCGTCGGCTCAACGGCCAAACGGGTGATCATAGTAAAGCCGCCCAGCCGGAGGGTTTGGCCTGGGCCAGAGCTCCTCCGGAGGTGATTTTGTCTTTAAGGACAAGGCGAGCAATCGAGCCTTTCGTCGACGGCATAGTGGAACTCTCAATGAAAGCACCAATGTCGGTGTCAAAACCGGTGGATCTCGGGTGGGGGGTCCCGAGCTGTGCGTCTAGGATCGATGGTAACAGGAGACGGGGGACACGATGTTTACCCAGGTTCGGGCCCTCTCTATGGAGGTAATACCCTATGTCCTGCTTGATTGATCTTGATGAATATGAGTGTTACAAGAGTTGATCTACCACGAGATCGTAATGGCTAAACCCTAGAAGCCTAGCCCGTATGACTATGGTCATGAGTCTCTCCTTTCTGGACTAACCCCTCCGGTTTATATAGACACCGGGGGGAATTTAGGGTTACATAGAGTCAGTTACATAAGAAGGAATCTTCATAGTCGGTCGCCAAGCTTGCCTTCCACGCCAAGGAGAGTCCAATAAGGACACAGGTACAGTCTTCGGCCTTCATGTCTTCACAACCCATCAGTCCGGCCCATGATAACAGGCCGTACGCCCGAGGACCCCTTAGTCCAGGACTCCCTCAATGATCTTCATTATTAGAGCATTGTCCCATGTGAGGAAAGGATGATGGAGGTTATGATTCCCCCACAAGTTGGGATGAGACCCCGGACGAAGAAAGAGAGGCCAAAAAATGAGAGAAGGCCAAAAAACTGAGAGAAAGAGAGAAGGGGCAATGTTACTATCCTTTTACCACACTTGTGCTTCAAAGTAGCACCATGATCTTCATGATAGAGAGTCTCCTGTATTGTCACTTTCATATACTAGTGGGATTTTTTCATTATAGAACTTGGCTTTTATATTCCAATGATGGGCTTCCTCAAATTGCCCTAGGTCTTTGTGAGCAAGCGAGTTGGATGCACACCAACTTAGTTTCTTGTTGAGCTTTCATAAACTTATAGCTCTAGTGCATCCATTGCATGGGGATCCATACTCACTGACATTTATATCTATTGATGGGCATCTCCATAGCCTGTTGATACACCTAGTTGATGTGAGACTATCTCCTTCTTTTTGTCTTCTCCACAACCACCTTCTATTCCACCTATAGTGCTATGTCCATGGCTCACGCTCATGTATTGCGTGAAAGTTGAAAAAGTTTGAGAACACCAAAAGTATGAAACTATTGCTTGGCTTGTCATCGGGGTTGTGCATGATTTAAATATTTTGTGTGATGAAGATGGAGCATAGCCAGACTATATGATTTTGGAGGGATAAGCTTTCTTTGGCCATGTTATTTTGAGAAGACATAATTGCCTTGTTAGTATGCGTGAAGTATTATTGTTTTTATGTCAATATTAATCTTTTGTTTTGAATCATATAGATCTGAACATTCATGCCACAATAAAGAAATTACATGGATAAATATGTTAGGTAGCATTCCACATCAAAAATTCTATTTTTATCATTTACCTACTCGAGGATGAGCAGGAATTAAGCTTGGGGATACTTGATACGTCTCCAACGTATCTATAATTTTTGATTGTTCCATGCTATTATATTATCTTTTTGGATGTTTTATATGAATTAATATGCTATTTTATATTATTTTTGGGACTAACCTATTAACCTAGAGCCTAGTGCTAGTTCCTGTTTTTCCCTGTTTTTGAGTTCCGTAGAAAAGGAATACCAAACAGAGTCCAGACAGAATAAAACCTTCGCGATGATTTTTCTTGGGCCAGAAGACAACCAGGAGACTTGGAGATGAAGTCGGAGGAGCCACGAGGCGGCCACAAGGACAGTGGGCGTGCCCAGGGGGTAGGGCGTGCCCCCACCCTTGTGGGCCCCTCATGCACCCCCTGACCTAATTCTTTCACATATATATACTCTTATATCCCCAAACCACCAAAGGAAGCCACGAAAACACTTTTCCACTGCCGCAACCTTTTGTACCTATGAGATCCCATCTAGGGACCTTTTTCGGCGTCCTGCTGGAGGGGGATTCGATCATGGAGGGCTTCTACATCAACTCTATTGCCCTTCCGATGAAGCGTGACTAGTTTATTTCAGACCTACGGGTCCATAGCTAGTAGCTAGATGGCTTCTTCTCTCTCTTTGATTCCCAATACCATTTTCTCCTCGATGTTCTTGGAGATCTATTTGATGTAATACATTTTTTGCGGTGTGTTTGCCGAGATCCGATGAATTATGGATTTATGATCAGCTTATCTATGAATATTATTTGAATCTCCTCTGAATTCTTATATGCATGATTTGATATATTTGTAATTATATTTGAACTATCGGTTTGGTTTGGCCAACTAGATTGGTTTTTCTTGCAATGGGAGAAGTGCTTAGCTTTGGGTTCAATCTTGCGGTGTCCTTTCCCAGTGACAGTAGGGGCAGCAAGGCACGTATTGTATTGTTGCCATCAAGGATAAAAAGATGGCGTCTTCATCATATTGCTTGAGTTAATTCCTCTACATTATGTCATGTTGCTCAATGCGTTACTCCAGTCTTTATGAACTTAATACTCTAGATGCATGCTGTATAGTGGTCGATGTGTGGAGTAATAGTAGTAGATGCAGAATCATTTCGATCTACTTGACACGGACGTGATGCTCATATTCACGATCATTGCCTTAGATATCGTCATAACTTTTCGCTTTCGTATCAATTGCTCGGTAGTAATTTGTTCACCCACCATATTATTTACTATCTTGAGAGAAGCCTCTAGTGAAACCTATGGCCCCCGGGTCTATTTTACATCATACAAGTTCTATTTTCCTTCATATTATTTTTTTCATCTACTATTTTGCAATCTTTTACTTTCCGATCTATAAACCAAAAATACCAAAAATATTTACTTTACCATTTATCTATCTCTATCGGATCTCACTTTTGCAAGTAACCGTGAAGGGATTGACAACCCCTTTATCGCGTTGCGTGCAAGTTGTTATTTATTTGTGTAGGTATTCGGTGACTTGTGCATTGTCTCCTACAGGATTGATACCTTGGTTCTCAAACTGAGGGAAATACTTATTGAGGGAGTCCTGGATTAGGGGGTGTCCGGATGGCCGGACTATACCTTCAGCCGAACTCCTGGACTATGAAGATACAAGATTGAATACTTCGTCCCGTGTCCGGGAGGGACTTTCCTTGGCGTGGAAGGCAAGCTTGGCGATACGGATATTCAGATCTCCTACCATTGTAACCGACTCTATGTAACCCTAACCCTATCTGATGTCTATATAAACTGGAGGGTTTTAGTCTGTAGGACAACACACACATCAACAATCATACCATAGGCTAGCTTCTAGGGTTTAGCCTCCTTGATCTCGTGGTAGATCTACTCTTGTACTACCCATATCATCAATATTAATCAAGCAGGACGTAGGGTTTTACCTCCATCGAGAGGGCCCGAACCTGGGTAAAACTTTGTGTCCCTTGCCTCCTGTTACCATCCAGCCTAGACGCACAGTTTGGGACCCCCTACCCGAGATCCGCCGGTTTTGACACCGACATTGGTGCTTTCACTGAGAGTTCCTCTATGTCGTCGCCGTGAGGCTCGATGGCTCCTACGATCATCGATAGCGATGCAGTCCAGGGTGAGACCATCCTCCCCGGATAGATCTTCGTCTTCGGCGGCTTCGCACTGGGGCCAATTCGCTTGGCCATCTGGAACAGATCGAAAGCTATGCCCCTGGCCGAGGGGTTAGATTTGGAAATTTAAACTACGCGGCTGACATCCGTGGGGACTTGACCTTCGACGGATTCGAGCCGCTGCCGAGCATGCCGCACTGTCACGACGAGCATAGCTCTGCCGCCGAACAGTGCCCTGGGGGCCGCACCCGCATCGGCTCTGACCCTTAATTTAGAGCCAACTGCTCCGATCGAGGATGGGCGGTTGGACGCCACCTCGGGGGCTGCGACCCCAACGGCGATTGAGCCGAACACCAGCTCCATACTCTGCAAGACTCGTGACTCCAAGGAGCCGGACTCCTCTCCGGACTCCGAACCCTCCACGCCCCTGCCAATCGAATCCGATTGGGCACCGATTATGGAGTTCACTGCCGCGGACATCTTTCAGCACTCGCCTTTGGGCGATATCTTGAAGTCATTGAAGTCTCTCTCTCTATCAGGAGAGCCCTGGCCGGACTATGGTCAGCGAGATTGGGATGCGGACGATGAAGAAATTCAAATCCCACCCACCACCCACTTTGTAGCCACTGTCGACTATTTAACCGACATGCTCGACTTCGACTCCGGAGACATCGACGGTATGGACGCCGATGAAGGAGACGATGAAGAACCAGTGCCTATTGGGCCCTGGAACACCACCTCGTCATATGACGTATACATGGTGGACGCACCAAAAGATGACGACAAGGAACGGAAGGACGCACCGAAGGCTTGTTCCCTCGAAAAGCAGTCAAAGCGGCGACGCAAGCGCCGCCCCAAATCCCGCCTGGACAGAAATAGCGATCACACAGACCCAACGCTGGAGCAGGGCGAACCGCTGCCGGACAACGGCAATCCGGATAATCAAACCAAACAAACAAATCCTATCAAGGATAAAGGTCCGGACGACATAACGCCGGACAAACACCCGGAGCAACATACTGCCCGTAAAAGGCTTGTTGCCACCGCGAGGAGCCTGAAAAAGCAGAAGCAAAGGCTCAAGGCCGCGCAAGACACACTCCAATTCAGATGGAGTAAAATACTCAGCACTGCAGCAAGGTACGGGGATAATCGCCCCTCCAAGAGCTACCCAAAGCGGAAGCTGCTATCCGAATTCGATGAGGAGGCCTTAGACCCCCCACAACCAAATATCAAAGCAGCAACCTGGTCGGATAGACGACCTCTCTACCAACACAGAGCGGCATACAACGCCACTCACAATACAATACGCGACCCATGCGAGGGTTCGCACCCAAAGGACGGAGCAACAAGATCCATCTATGGACCACGCAAGCGCGCCCCAGCATACAATGCAATAGCAACACCCGAACAACGCGGTACACCCAGCTACAGGGGTGCCGCACACCCCCTATGTCTCACCAATGAGGTACTGGACCATGAATTTCCAGAGGGATTCAAGCCCGTAACCATAGAGGCATACGACGGAACAACATACCCTGGGGTCTGGATTGAGGACTACATCCTCCACATCCATATGGCTCGAGGAGATGATCTCCACGCCATCAAGTATTTACCCCTCAAGCTCAAAGGGCCAGCTCGTCACTGGCTCAAAGGCCTCCCCGAAAGATCCATTGGAAGTTGGGAAGAGCTCGAAGATGCCTTTCGAGCAAATTTTCAAGGGACTTATGTCCGACCTCCGGATGCGGACAATTTGAGTCATATCACTCAACAGCCCGGAGAGTCAGCCCGAAAGCTTTGGAACAGGTTTCTTACTAAAAAGAACAAGATTGTCGACTGTCCGGACGCCGAAGCCTTGGCAGCCTTCAAGCATAGCGTCCGTGACGAATGGCTCGCCAAACACCTCGGCCAAAATAAGCCGAGAACGATGGCCGCATTAACAAACCTCATGACTCGCTTTTGCGCGGGTGAGGACAACTGGCTAGCCAGATGCAGCACCAGCGACCCCAGTACATCTGAAGTTAGAGATGGAAACGGGAAATCACGACACAACAGCAATAACAAACGCTGGACTAAAGAAGACAGCACGAAGGGGACGACAGTAAATGCCGGATTCAAAAGCTCTCTGCCAGGTCAAAAGCCGCCCCTAAAGGCACCAGGGACGAACTGTCCAGCCTCAACAAAATTCTGGACCAAGTATGCCAGATCCATAGTACCCCTGGTAAACCCGCTAATCATACCCACAGAGAATGTTGGGTCTTCAAGCAGTCCGGCAAGCTCAACGCCGTACACAAGGGGGACGATACACCAAGCGAAGATGAGGACGAACCTCCCAAACAAGACACGGTGGAACAAAAGAAATTTCCACCAGAAGTCAAAACAGTAAACGTGTTACACGTGATCAAGGGAAAAAACAACACGGCACTCCCAGGAAAATATACCCAAGTGCCTGTCACCGCGAAGTCCTGCCACTGGTCATCTCAACCGATCACTTTCGACCACCACGATTACTCAGCAAGTATCCGGCACGCAGGATGGGCTGCCCTGGTATTAGACCCAGTAATTGACGGATATCACTTCATACGAGTCTTGATGGACGGCGACATTAGCCTAAACCTAATATATCAGGATACAATCCGCGGGATGGGGTTAGACCCAACACAAATTCGCCATAGCAATACTACCTTTGAAAGGAGTAACACCAGGCCCAGGGGCTCGTTGTACGGGCTCCCTCTCATTACAAGTTATATTCGGCTCCCCCAATAACTTCCGTCGCGAGCATTTAACTTTCCACATCGCTCCGTTTCAAAGTGGCTATCAAGCACTGCTCGGACGCGAAGCTTTCGCTCGCTTTAATGCAATACCATACTACGCCTCCCTCACACTCAAGATGCCCGGTCCACGTGGCATCATTACAGTGCACGGAGATATCAAGCGCTCTTTGCGCGTCGAAGAGAGTGAGGCTGCCTTGGCAGCCGAACATTAAAGGCGTCCGGACCGGCGAAAGCATCCAATAGGTTGTCAAGACCTCAGACACAACTAATCAAGTCCGGCGCCGCTATTTACACCGAATAAGTGATCACACCCCTATTTTTCAATACAAGGGGCTCAACGCGCGCAGACAAGTGGCAATTTCTTATCATCTTCAAGTATACATGGTTTCTTTAAAAACTATCCTTTTGCACGACAACTTTTTTACTTAACTTCCTCTCTTTTACAGACGGTCATCGTGCTACACCCATCTAGGATACGGCACAACGGAGACACAGGCGCAGACGTGCAGCAGGTACCCGCTCAAAAGATTCTTTTTAGATTAAGACCCTGCGTAAACCTTTTTTACTGTCTCTTGTTGATACATATCCACCGTTGAGAAGGATGCTGACGTCTTGGCATGTGGCCACGCCAGAACAATGCCTGTACCTGGACACAAGGGGCTTCTTACAAAGGCCATTATTTAGGCCCGGTTTATACCACAAAGACCGAATACCTTAGGGAGTGTTCGGCGTCGCGAGTTTGGCCCTATATGCATCAGCTCCGAATCATTGTCTTTGGTCAAATGTTGGGTTTGCCCGGCTCCTATGTTTTGGTGCCTTACGTTCCGCTTTACCGGCTAAGGTAGCACCAGGAGAACTACTGCGATTGTGCCCTGGTTCATCCGGAAGAGCACCTCAGTAGAGAAAGCCGAAAACTGACTGTCATGATATAGCATGAGACTGGTCAACCACTCGATGACCTGTGGGAATGATAGAATTCCTCCGCCTTAACAAAGGGCCGTTTTTCGGCCAGGCATGTACGCACCCCGGAACCGGGAGAGTGCGGAGCCACTAGGGGCTATCTAGTAGCCCCACTGTCAAACTCCTATGGCTAAGTGAAAGTGTTAAAGCATTATAGTCCGGTTGCCTCGCTCGCTCCGCTATCACCTCCTTAATAGGACCAAGACGTTGGGTTAAGTGTGAACGCATGTTTTTGCTAGCACCTCCACATTATATGCGTGGGGGTTGAAGCCGACGACTGCAATCTTTCAGGTTATACACATGTATACAAAAACGGCCGCCCAGGAGGCATCATATTACTTTCAGGCAGAAGTATAAAAATAGCCTTATAAAACTTTATAAAAGCATTTCGCTTACAATGAGATTACATATCACTCAAACATAATATTTTTTGAGCACTGGGTCTCTACCAAACGGGCACCCTCAAGAACTTCTTCAAAGTAGTGCTCAGCAGCCTTTCGACCTATGGCCGAATCCCGCGCTGCAACATTGGTAGCATCCATCTCCGACCAGTATGCCTTGACATGGGCAAAGGCCATCTGTGCGCCCTCTATGCACGCCGACCTCTTCATCGCATCAATGCGCGGCACCACATCGAGTAACTGCTGCACCAAGCTGAAATAGCTGTTCGGTTTTGACCCTTCCGGCCATTACTGATCCACAACAGACCTCATGGAGAGTCCGGACAACCTATTTAGTTTGGCCCATTCGGATAATTGGTCAGTCAATGAAAGTGGACGCTCGGGAGTATGGAATTGTCTCCAAAACAGCTGGTCTACTCCACGGTCCATCTGACCCTGGAGGTACTTGGCCGCATCGGCAGCGCTCGTCGCCAAATCCATATACACATCCTCCGAGCTCCACATCCGATCCAGGGGGGCATACCGTGGATCTCCGAACTTCCTCCGCAACATAAAGGATTTCCCAGCTACAAAATCCTCTGCTTCCCGCAGCTCCTCCTGTTGGGGAGCGTAGTAATTTAAAAAAATTTCCTACGCACACGCAAGATCATGTGATACATAGCAACGAGGGGAGAGTGTGATCTACGTACCCTTAGTAGATCGACAACGGAAGCGTTTGGTTAATGTAGTCGTATGTCTTCACGGCCCGACCGATCAAGCACCGAAACTACGGCACCTCCGAGTTCTAGCACACGTTCAGCTCGATGACGATCCCCGGACTCTGATCCAGCAAAGTGTTGGGGAAGAGTTGGAAAAGAGAGATAATGTGAGCATGAGGTGGAATAGGATTCATGAGGTGGAAAAGAGAGAGAGAGAGAGAGAGAGAGAGAGAGAGAGAGAGAAGGAGGAGGGCGCCGGCCCCCTCTCTCCTTGTCCTATTCGGACTAGGGGGAGGGGCGCGCGGCCCAAGCCCTGGCTGCCTCTCCTCTTCTTCCACTATGGCCCATTAAGGCCCATATAGCTCTCGGGGGGTTCCGGTAACCTCCCGGTACTCCGGTAAAATCCCGATTTCACCCGGAACAATTCCGATATCCAAACATAGGCTTCCAATATATCAATCTGTATGTCTCGACCATTTCGAGACTCCTCGTCATGTCCGTGATCACATCCGGGACTCCGAACAACCTTCGGTACATCAAAATGCATAAACTCATAATATAACTGTCATCGTAACCTTAAGCGTGCGGACCCTACGGGTTCGAGAACAATGTAGACATGACCGAGACACGTCTCCGGTCAATAACCAATAGCGAAACCTGGATGCTCATATTGGCTCCTACATATTCTACGAAGATCTTTTATCTGTTAGACCGCATAACAACATACGTTGTTCCCTTTGTCATCGGTATGTTACTTGCCCGAGATTCGATCGTCGGTATTCCAATACCTAGTTCAATCTCGTTACCAGCAAGTCTCTTTACTTGTTCTATAATACATCGTCCCGCAACTAACTCATTAGTTGCAATGCTTGCAAGGCTTAAGTGATGTGCATTACCGAGAGGGCCCAGAGATACCTCTCCGACAATCGGAGTGACAAATCCTAATCTCGAAATACGCCAACCCAACATGTACCTTTGGAGACACCTATAGAGCTCCTTTATAATCACCCAGTTACGTTGTGACGTTTGGTAGCACACAAAGTGTTCCTCCGGCAAACAGGAGTTGCATAATCTCATAGTTATAGGAACATGTATAAGTCATGAAGAAAGCAATAGCAACATACTAAACGATCGGGTGCTAAGCTAATGGAATGGGTCATGTCAATCAGATCATTCACTTAATGATGTGATCCCGTTAATCAAATAACAACTCATTGTTCATGGTTAGGAAACACAACCATCTTTGATTAATGAGCTAGTTAAGTAGAGGCATACTAGTGACACTTTGTTTGTCTATGTATTCACACATGTATTATGTTTCCGGTTAATACAATTCTAGCATGAATAATAAACATTTATCATGATATAAGGAAATAAATAATAACTTTATTATTGCCTCTAGGGCATATTTCTTTCAGTCTCCCACTTGCACTAGAGTCAATAATCTAGATTACACAGTAATGATTCTAACACCCATGGAGCCTTGGTGCTGATCATGTTTTGCTCGTGGAAGAGGCTTAGTCAACGGGTCTGCAACATTCAGATCCGTATGTATCTTGCAAATCTCTATGTCTCCCACCTGGACTAGATCCCAGATGGAATTGAAGCGTCTCTTGATGTGCTTGGTTCTCTTGTGAAATCTGGATTCCTTTGCCAAGGCAATTGCACCAGTATTGTCACAAAAGATTTTCATTGGACCCGATGCACTAGGTATGACACCTAGATCGGATATGAACTCCTTCATTTGCTGCTTCCAAAGCAGTTATGTACTCCGCTTCACATGTAGATCCCGCTACAACGCTTTGTTTAGAACTACACCAACTGACAGCTCCACCGTTTAATGTAAACACGTATCCGGTTTGCGATTTAGAATCGTCCGGATCAGTGTCAAAGCTTGCATCAACGTAACCTTTTACGATGAGCTCTTTGTCACCTCCATATATGAGAAACATATCCTTAGTCCTTTTCAGGTATTTCAGGATGTTCTTGACCGCTGTCCAATGATCCACTCCTAGATTACTTTGGTACCTCCCTGCTAGACTTATAGCAAGGCACACATCAGGTCTGGTACACAGCATTGCATACATGATAGAGCCTATGGCTGAAGCATAGGGAACATCTTTCATCTTCTCTCTATCTTCTGCGGTGGTCGGGCATTGAGTCTTACTCAACTTCACACCTTGTAACACAGGCAAGAACCCTTTCTTTGCTTGATCCATTTTGAACTTCTTCAAAACTTTGTCAAGGTATGTGGTTTGTGAAAGTCCAATTAAGCGTCTTGATCTATCTCTATAGATCTTAATGCCTAATATGTAAGCAGCTTCACTGAGGTCTTTCATTGAAAAACTCTTATTCAAGTATCCCTTTATGCTATCCAGAAATTCTACATCATTTCCAATTAGTAATATGTCATCCACATATAAAATCAGAAATGCTACAGAGCTCCCACTCACTTTCTTGTAAATACATGCTTCTCCAAAAGTCTGTATAAAACCAAATGCTTTGATCACACTATCAAAACGTTTATCCAACTCCGAGAGGCTTGCACCAGTCCATAAATGGATCGCTGGAGCTTGCACACTTTGTTAGCTCCCTTTGGATCGACAAAACCTTCTGGTTGCATCATATACAACTCTTCTTCCAGAAATCCATTCAGGAATGCAGTTTTGACACCCATCTGCCAAATTTCATAATCATAAAATGCGGCAATTGCTAACATGATTCGGACAGACTTAAGCATCGCTACAGGTGAGAAGGTCTCATCGTAGTCAATCCCTTGAACTTGCCGAAAACCTTTTGCGACAAGTCGAGCTTTGTAGGCAGTAATATTACCGTCAGCGTCAGTCTTCTTCTTGAAGATCCATTTATTCTCAATTGCTTGCCGATCATCGGGCAAGTCAACCAAAGTCCATACTTTGTTCTCATACATGGATCCCATCTCAGATTTCATGGCTTCAAGCCACTTTGCGGAATCTGGGCTCACCATCGCTTCTTCATAGTTCGTAGGTTCGTCATGATCTAGTAGCATGACTTCCAGAACGGGATTACCGTACCACTCTAGCGCGGATCTTACTCTGGTTGATCTACGTGGTTCAGTAGTATCTTGTTCTGAAGTTTCATGATCATCATCATTAGCTTCCTCACTAACTGGTGTAGGTGTCACAGAAACAGTTTTCTGTGATGTACTACTTTCCAATAAGGGAGCAGGTACAGTTACCTCGTCAAGTTCTACTTTCCTCCCACTCACTTCTTTCGAGAGAAACTCCTTCTCTAGAAAGTTTCTGAACTTAGCAACAAAAGTCTTGCCTTCGGATCTGTGATAGAAGGTGTATCCAATAGTCTCCTTTGGATATCCTATGAAGACACATTTCTCCGATTTGGGTTCGAGCTTATCAGGTTGAAGCTTTTTCACATAAGCATCACAGCCCCAAACTTTCAGAAACGACAACTTTGGTTTCTTGCCAAACCACAGTTCATAAGGTGTCGTCTCAATAGATTTTGATGGTGCCCTATTTAACGTGAATGCGGCCGTCTCTAGAGCGTATCCCCAAAACGATAGCGGTAAATCAGTAAGAGACATCATAGATCGCACCATATCTAGTAAAGTACGATTACGACGTTCGGACACACCATTACGCTGTGGTGTTTCGGGTGGCGTGAGTTGCGAAACTATTCCACAATTTTTCAAATGTACACCAAACTCATAACTCAAATATTCTCCTCCACGATCAGATCGTAGAAACTTTATTTTCTTGTTACGATGATTTTCAACTTCACTCTGAAATTCTTTGAACTTTTCAAATGTTTCAGACTTATGTTTCATTAAGTAGATATACCCATATCTGCTTAAGTCATCTGTGAAGGTGAGAAAATAACGATATCCGCCACGAGCCTCAATATTCATCGGGCCACATACATCTGTATGTATGATTTCCAACAAATCTGTTGCTCTCTCCATAGTACCGGAGAACGGTGTTTTGGTCATCTTGCCCATGAGGCACGGTTCGCAAGTACCAACTGATTCATAATCAAGTGGTTCCAAAAGTCCATCAGTATGGAGTTTCTTCATGCGCTTTACACCGATATGACCTAAACGGCAATGCCACAAATATGTTGCACTATCATTATCAACTCTGCATCTTTTGTCTTCAACATTATGAATATGTGTGTTACTACTATCGAGATTCAACAAGAATAGACCACTCTTCAAGGGTGCATGACCATAAAAGATATTACTCATATAAATAGAACAACCATTATTCTCTGATTTAAATGAATAACCATCTCGCATCAAACAAGATCCAGATATAATGTTCATGCTTAACGCTGGCACCAAATAACAATTATTTAGGTCTAATATTAATCCCGAAGGTAGATGTAGAGGTAGCGTGCCGACTGCGATCACATCGACTTTGGAACCGTTTCCCACGCTCATCGTCACCTCGTCCTTAGCCAATCTTCGCTTAATCCGTAGTCCCTGTTTCGAGTTGCAAATATTAGCAACAGAACCAGTATCAAATACCCAGGTGCTACTGCGAGCATTAGTAAGGTACACATCAATAACATGTATATCACATATACCTTTGTTCACCTTGCCATCCTTCTTATCCGCCAAATATTTGGGGCAGTTCCGCTTCCAGTGACCAGTCTGCTTGCAATAGAAGCACTCAGTTTCAGGCTTAGGTCCAGGTTTGGGTTTCTTCTCTTGAGTAGCAACTTGCTTGCCGTTCTTTTTGAAGATCCCCTTCTTCTTACCTTTGCCCTTTTTCTTGAAACTAGTGGTCTTGTTGACCATCAACACTTGATGCTCCTTCTTGATTTCTACCTCCGCAGCTTTCAGCATTGCGAAGAGCTCGGGAATAGTCTTATTCATCCCTTGCATATTATAGTTCATCACAAAGCTCTTGTAGCTTGGTGGAAGTGATTGGAGAATTCTGTCAATGACGCAATCATCTGGAAGATTAACTCCCAATTGAATCAAGTGATTATTATACCCAGACATTTTGAGTATATGCTCACTGACAGAACTGTTCTCCTCCATCTTGCAGCTATAGAACTTATTGGAGACTTCATATCTTTCAATCCGGGCATTTGCTTGAAATATTAACTTCAACTCCTGGAACATCTCATATGCTCCATGACGTTCAAAACATCGTTGAAGTCCCGATTCTAAGCCGTAAAGCATGGCACACTGAACTATTGAGTAGTCATCAGCTTTGCTCTGCCAGACGTTCATAACATCCAGCGTTGCTCCAGCAGCAGGCCTGGCACCCAGCGGTGCTTCCAGGACGTAATTCTTCTGTGCAGCAATGAGGATAATCCTCAAGTTACGGACCCAGTCCGTGTAATTGCTACCATCATCTTTCAACTTTGCTTTCTCAAGGAACGCATTAAAATTCAACGGAACAACAGCACGAGCCATCTATCTACAAACAAGCATAAACAAGCAAGATACTTATCAGGTACTAAGTTTCATGATAAATTTAAGTTCAGTTAATTTACTTAAAGAACTCCCACTTAGATAGACATCCCTCTAATCCTCTAAGTGATTACGTGATCCAAATCAACTAAACCATGTCCGATCATCACGTGAGATGGAGTAGTTTCATTGGTGAACATCACTATGTTGATCATATCTACTATATGATTCATGCTTGACCTTTTGGTCTCCGTGTTCCGAGGCCATATCTGTATATGCTTGGCTCGTCAAGTATAACCTGAGTATTCCGCGTGCGCAACTGTTTTGCACCCGTTGTATTTGAACGTAGAGCCTATCACACCCGATCATCACGTGGTGTCTCAGCACGAAGAACTTTCACAACGGTGCATACTCAGGGAGAACACTACTTGATAATTTTAGTGAGAGATCATCTTATAATGCTACCGGCAATCAAAGCAAGATAAGATGCATAAAAGATAAACATCACATGCAATCAATATAAGTGATATGATATGTCCATCATCATCTTGTGCTTATGATCTCCATCTCCGGAGCACCGTCGTGATCACCATCGTCACCGGCGTGACACCATGATCTCCATCGTAGCATCGTTGTCGTCTCGCCAAGCTTGTGCTTCCACGACTATCGCTACCGCTTAGTGATAAAGTAAAGCATTACATCGCGATTGCATTGCATACAATAAAGCGACAACCATATGGCTCCTGCCAGTTGCCGATAACTCGGTTACAAAACATGATCATCTCATACAACAAAAATCAGCGTCATGTCTTGACCATATCACATCACAACATGCCCTGCAAAAACAAGTTAGATGTCCTCTACTTTGTTGTTGCAAGTTTTACGTGGCTGCTACGGGCTTAAGCAAGAACTAATCTTACCTACGCATCAAAACCACAACGATAGTTTGTCAAGTTGGTGCTGTTTTAACCTTCGCAAGGACCGGGCGTAGCCACACTTGGTTCAACTAAAGTTGGAGAAACTGTCACCCGCAAGCCACCTATGTGCAAAGCACGTCGGGAGAACCGGTCTCGCGTAAGCATACGCGTAATGTCGGTCTGGGCCGCTTCGTCCAACAATACCGCCGAACCAAAGTATGACATGCTGGTAAGCAGTATGACTTATATCGCCCACAACTCACTTGTGTTCTACTCGTGCATATAACATCAACATATAAAACCTAGGCTCGGACGCCACTGTTGGGGAACGTAGTAATTTCAAAAAAATTCCTACGCACACGCAAGATCATGTGATGCATAGCAACGAGGGGAGAGTGTGATCTACGTACCCTTAGTAGATCAACAACGGAAGCGTTTGGTTGATGTAGTCGTACGTCTTCACGGCCCGACCGATCAAGCACCGAAACTACGGCACCTCCGAGTTCTAGCACACGTTCAGCTCGATGATGATCCCCGGACTCCGATCCAGCAAAGTGTTGGGGAAGAGTTCCATCAGCACGACGGTGTGGTGACGATCTTGATGTACTACTGCAGCAGGGCTTCACCTAAACTCCGCTACAATATTATCGAGGACTATAGTGGAAGGGGGCACCGCACACGGCTAAGAATATGATCACGTGGATCAACTTATGTGTCTCTGGGGTGCCCCTGCCTCCGTATATAAAGGACCAAAGGGGGGGAGGCCGGCCGGCCACATAGGGCGTGCCAGGAGGAGTCCTACTCCCTCCGGGAGTAGGACTTCTCCCCCAATCCTAGTTGGAATAGGATTCATGAGGTGGAAAAGAGAGAGAGAGAAGGAGGAGGGCGCCGGCCCCCTCTATCCTTGTCCTATTCGGACTAGGGGGGAGGGGCGCACGGCCCAAGCCCTGGCTGCCTCTCCTCTTCTTCCACTATGGCCCATTAAGGCCCATATAGCTCCCGAGGGGTTCCGGTAACCTCCCGGTACTCCGGTAAAATCCCGATTTCACCCGGAACAATTCCAATATCCAAACATATGCTTCCAATATATCAATCTTTATGTCTCGACCATTTCGAGACTCCTTGTCATGTCCGTGATCACATCCGGGACTCCGAACAACCTTCGGTACATCAAAATGCATAAACTCATAATATAACTGTCATCGTAACCTTAAGCGTGCGGACCCTACGGGTTCGAGAACAATGTAGACATGACCGAGACACGTCTCCGATCAATAACCAATAGAGGAACTTGGATGCTCATATTGGCTCCTACATATTCTACGAAGATCTTTTATCGGTCAGACCGCATAACAACATACGTTGTTCCCTTTGTCATCGGTATGTTACTTGCCCGAGATTTGATCGTCGGTATTCCAATACCAGGTCAATCTCGTTACCGGCAAGTCTCTTTACTCTTTCTGTAATACATCATCCCGCAACTAACTCATTAGTTGCAATGCTTGCAAGGCTTAAGTGATGTGCATTACTGAGAGGGCCCAGAGATACCTCTCCGACAATCGGAGTGACAAATCCTAATCTCGAAATACGCCAACCCAACATGTACCTTTGGAGACACCTATAGAGCTCCTTTATAATCACCCAGTTATGTTGTGACGTTTGGTAGCACACAAAGTGTTCCTCCGGCAAACGGGAGTTGCATAATCTCATAGTCATAGGAACATGTATAAGTCATGAAGAAAGCAATAGCAACATACTAAACGATCGGGTGCTAAGCTAATGGAATGGGTCATGTCAATGAGATCATTCACTTAATGATGTGATCCCGTTAATCAAATAACAACTCATTGTTCATGGTTAGGAAACACAACCATCTTTGATTAACGAGCTAGTCAAGTAGAGGCATACTAGTGACACTTTGTTTGTCTATGTATTCACACATGTATTATGTTTCCAGTTAATACAATTCTAGCATGAATAATAAACATTTATCATGATATAAGGAAATAAATAATAACTTTATTATTGCCTCTAGGGCATATTTCCTTCACCTCCTTCTTTGCCCTCATAGTAGAGCGGAGGTCCTTTCTCGTCTTAGCAGCCTTCTCAAGGTCCGATGCCTTTGCCTGGTTTTCCTTTTCAAGAACCCGGCAATGGTCGGCGGCGGCTTTTAATTCTATGGCTATCTTGGCCATCTTGTCTCGGCTCTCGCCATGTGCGGCCTTCTCGGCTTGCAACTCTTCAGCCGCCTTCAAAGCAGCCGCATTACTCAACCTCGCTTGTTCCTTGGCTCGGGCAAGTTCTTCCCGCAAGGCTTCAACAGTGGCAGCTCCATCTGCAGTCACAACATATTAAAGATACTGGCATCATGTTGCTCTTCCTATGTGACGTTCACCAGATAATGACACTTACCCCGTGCCTCGTCAAGCCTTTTGTTAACAAGCTCGATGTTGGCGTCTGCCGTATCCAACTGCCGTTCTAAATGGGCAAATTCGCTAGTTCGGCTAGCCACCGGAGCTTCCATCACCTGCACATAGAGGCAGTATGGTTATTACCTGGGATTATGATCCTCTGCTCGTCGTCGTTTCTGACGACAACCACAGTCTCAGGGGCTACTATCTACACAGGGCACACCTAGCATGTGTAGGACTATCATACATTCTTTTACGTACCTTAAAACCTGTCAGTAGACTCATAAAAGCTTCATGCAATCCGCTTCGGCGAACGATATTCTCTCCATCACCGTATTCATCAGCACACGGTGTTCATCTGAGATGGCCGCTCGCCCCACCAACTCCCTCAGAACATCCGATCGCACACTAGATGGTGCCGGACTCTTTTGTCTGCTCTCTTCGGGAGCCGGACACTGGGAGCTTCGGGGGTCAATAGGGTTACCTTCTGGCCTCACCGGACTCGGAGAGGTCCTCCGCGACGACACTTCAGGGTCGCCCGCTTCCAGAGCGGAGGAGTCCGGAGGAGGCGTTTCGCTCTCCATCATCTCTGGAAGAAGATCCCCCGAAGATGAGCTCATTTGAGAGGGGCTAAGGCCCGAACTGCAAAAATATATGCGGTGGTTATCTTCTCAGAAGAAAAAGATGGCATATCTGTACTATTAAAGTATTTCAGGTCACTTACGACTCGCGGGAGAATTGATCCCCCCACGGACTTTGTGCGGCAACAGCGCCCCCCGAGGCAGGACCCTCTGTGGGAGACTTCTTCTTCCGTTTGGAAGCTTCAGCTTCCGAATCCCCGGGCACAGTCCTTTTCCTCTTCTGATCGTCTTCCTTCATGGAGACGCTCGCTCCCTCGGCTAGAATGGGCAGCGTTGGGGGCCCGCGTCCGCCCGCATTACCCTCCATAGTGTTTTCCTTTAAGGGCTCCGGGCTGGATGCGGTCTGGAGCATCTTCTCTAATACCGAATTTTCCAAACCCTCAGGGAGGGGGGCTGAACACCGAATCAACTTCGCCTTTGTTAGCCAGTCCTGGTCAAAAAGCGAACTCTCAGAAATAACTTCGTAACAAAGGAGAGATAGTATGTTTGGCCGGAAGATGCCTTACTTGTTCGGTGGCGCGGTTACTACTCAGGCCCACGTCCTCGGTGATTTCCGGACACTCCACCTGAGGTCCGAAGAATGATTTGTACATCTCCTCATGCGTCAGGCCGAGAAAATTTTGAATGACACGCGGTCCCTCGGGATTGAATTCCCATAGGCGAAGAGGCCGGCGTTTGCAAGGCTGGACTTGACGAACCAGCATGACTTGTATTACCGCAACCAAACTGAAATCTCCATTGAAGAGAGCCCGAATGCGGCTTTGCAGTATGGGCACGTCCTTGGCTGGCCCCCAGCTCAGACCTCTGCTGATCCATGACATCAGTTGTGGTGGAGGGCCCGAGCGGAAAACAGGGGCGGCCGCCCACTTGGCACTTCTAGGAGCCGTGATGTAGAACCACTCCTGTTGCCACAATTCGGACACCTCTGGGATGGAACCTTTGGGCCATGGAGCTCCCGTCATCTTGCATATTGAGGCACCTCCACACGCTGCATGTTGCCCCTCGATCATCTTTGGCTTCACTTCAAAGGTCTTGAGCCAGAGGCCAAAGTGAGGGGTAACCCGGAGGAAGGCCTCGCACACGACAATAAATGTCGTGATACGAAGAAAGGAGTCCAGAGCTAGATCATGGAAGTCTAGCCCATAATAAAACATCAAACCCCTGACAAAAGGATCCAGAGCAAGGCCTAGACCTCAGAGGAAGTGGGAGACGAACACGACGTTCTCGTTGGGTTCGGGGGTAGGGACGGCCTGACCTCGGGGAGGTAGCCGATGCAAAATCTCGGCGGTCAGATATCTGGCCTCCCTCAACTTTTTGATGTCTTCTTCCGTGATGGAGGAAGGCACCTATTGGCCTTGAAGGCTAGATCCGGACATGACTGAAGGTTCGGAGCACCTGACCTGAACTTTGGGCGCTTGAGCTTGAGGTGGGGGAAGGATTCGATTGAGCACGGGAGGGAAAAATAAAAGCCTGGTCCCTTTATAAAGAGGGTGAATATCAAGCATCCTCTCCGTGTCCGTTTGGACTTGCCTATAATCTAGGAGTCCTAGAAGCGGTTGGGTTACCCACGCCCGTATTGATGAGAATCCCGGAATAAGAGGACACGATCTCTGCTTTAACAAGACGTGCCAAGGAAACCGCCTCGCATAACGCGCTGAGATGGGACAGTAAAACGGTTTGAATAAGAGCTTGGCCGTGGTGTGATGTCATGCTACGGAATACGTCAGCAGATTAGATTTGTGTAAATATTATTCTCTCTATGGCAATATGTGGAAACTTATTTTGCAGAGCCGGACACTATCTTTGTGTTCGAAATCTTCTATGAAGTACTTGGAGGAGGAACCCGCCTTGCAATGCCGAAGACAATATGCGCGCCAGACTTGTTGTAATTGAAGCCTGGTTCAGGGGCTACTGAGGAAGTCCTGGATTAGGGGGTGTCCGGATGGCCGGACTATACCTTCAGCCGGACTCCTGGACTATGAAGATACAAGATTGAAGACTTCATCCCTGTGATGTCCCGAACTCGGTTGGGGATCACTACTCACTAATTATCCATGAATTTGAGGTACAAGGGAGATTGGAATCTGGGGTAGAGAGAGAGACAGACTTGAGGAAGGGGAAGAACAGAAAAGATACAGTTCAGACTTCAGAGGATATAGAATGTCTATTTCCCAAAACTGTCTAACCAAACACGCTACTCCCCTACTAGTACTCCCTTCTGGTCGCTCCACTTGACTTGGGCTACAACCCACCTCGTATCCGGCCCACTGGCTCCTTTAAACTCCTGCTTCCTTAGCCCGATCTTGTGTCATCAGAGTCACACTGCTGACAGTGCCTCCCCCTGGAGACCCAGCATGTCCCCATGCTGGTGCTTCCGGATACCTGCTACGAAGTACTTCGAAATCTTCCCAGGTTGCTGCTTCAGGCGGCAATCCCGACCATTGAATCAAAACCTGTACATGTGCTCCATTGCCCTTCTTAACCATCTTGCGATCCAGTATAACTTCTGGCCATACATTCACAGTAGACAGATCGACAGGAGTTGGAAGTTGGGAAAAGACCGGTGTATGATCGGCTATGTGTGTCTTTAGCTGGGAAACGTGGAAAACTGGATGGATGAGAGCTTCGGCTGGTAGCTGTAATTTATACGCTGCTGGGTCGATGCATTCCACAATTTCAAATGGTCCATAGTACTTGTATGCCAACTTGGCACACGGACGATTTACCACCGAAGATTGGGCATAAGGCTGAAGTTTCAGATACACCAATTCACCCACTGTGAAGGAACGTGCCGAGCGATGTTGATCGGCATACAACTTGATCTTTGCTTGAGCTTTGAGGAGATGTGCTTTCAAAAAGGCAGAATGTGTCTGATGCTCACGAAGCCACTGTTCCAAATCGACATTGTCAGACTGTAGCAGGGAAGAAAACATGCCCTAGCTTGGATCATACCCATACAATGCCTTAAATGGTGAACAACCCAAGGACGAGTGGTAGTTGGTGTTATACCAAAATTCTGCCAAGGGTAACCAGGAGGTCCATTTGCAGGGATTATCATGCACAACACACCTTAAATACATTTCCACACACTGATTTACTCGCTCCGTCTGACCATCCGTTTGAGGATGGTATGCTGTACTCATGTGCAACTTGGTGTGCCAGAGCTTGAATAGATCCTTCCAAAATTTACTAGTAAAGATCTTATCTCTGTCAGACACAATAATGTTGGGTGGTCCATGCAGCTTAACTACTTGTTCCAGGAAAACTTTGGCCACTACTGGTGCCGAGAAAGGATGTTTCAAGGGCAAGAAATGTGCATACTTAGTGTGCCTGTCCACCACCACCAAGATGACAGTGTAACCATTTGATTTAGGCAGAGCCTCAACAAAATCCATAGATATCTCTTGCCAAGGTCCCTCTGGTATTGGTAAAGGGTTCAGGAACCCAGGATATTTGCAATGTTCATGCTTTGCCTTTTGACACACATCACATTGTTGCACAAATTCAGTGACATCCTGCTTCAGTCTAGACCAAGCAAAGAGCTTCTGAACTCGCTGATAAGTAGCATGTATACCGGAATGCCCTCCTATAGCACTGTCATGGAAAGCAGAAATTAATTTTGTTTTCAAAGCCGCATTGGCTCCAACCCAGATCTTATCACCTTGCTTAACAATGCCCTGTTGAAGAGTAAAGCCCTCTATACTCTCTGCATGCACTGCCAACTTTTGTAACATAGTTTGGGCCTCAGGGTCAACGGTATATGAATTTGTAACTTCTTGTAGCCAAATGGGCCGGCTCTGAGAAGTAGAGCTCACTGCCAACAAGTGTCCCACTCTGGACAGAGCATCAGCAACAGTGTTATCGCACCCTTTCTTATACTGAAATTGAAATTGGAGTCCCACTAACTTTGTCATAGCCTTTCTTTGAAAATCCGATGTCAACACTTGGTCTCCTAATTGGCACAAGCTCTAGTGATCAGTCTTGATTATAAAGGGGCCACGCTGTAGATAAGCTCTCCATTTTTCTACAACCATCATTATTGCCAAGAATTCTTTTTCATAAGTTGATAGTTGTTGATTTTTGATGCCCAAAGCTTTACTATAGTAAGCCACTAGATGTCCTGCCTGAGTGAGCACTGCTCCAATGCTAGTACTGCATGCATCTATTTCAATAGAAAAGGGCTGCTAAAAATCAGGCAGAGCTAGGACAGGGGTAGTGGCCATGGCTGATTTCAGAGTGTCAAATGCTTGTTGAGCTTCAGAGGACCACACAAAACCTTGTTTCTTAAGGAGCTGAGTCAGTGGTTTAGCAATGATGCCATATCCTTGAACAAATTTTCTGTAATATCCTGTCAGACCAAGGAAGCCTCTTAATTCAGTTACATTTGTAGGAACAGGCCATTGCAACATTGCTTGTGTTTTTTCTGGATCTGTGGCGACCCCTTCCGCAGAAATAATATGACCCATATACTCCAATTTCTGCTGCGTAAAAGTGCATTTACTGAGCTTAGCAAACAAAGTGTGTTCTCTGAGTAACTGAAGGACTGTAGCCAAATGTGCTACATGTTCCCGTAATTTCTTGCTAAAAATCAAAATGTCATCCATAAACACTATGACGTACTTCCTGAGACGAGGATTCAATATGTAATTCATCAGACATTGAAAAGTAGGTGGTCCATTAGTAACTCCAAAAGGCATAACCCGAAATTGATAGTGCCCTTGGTGAGTTTTAAATGCTGTTTTATGTTCGTCTTCAGGTAACATGCGAATCTGATGATATCCAGATCTCAGGTCAATCTTGGAAAACCACTTGGCACCAGCTAACTCATCCAGAAGCTCGTCTACTATTGGCATTGGAAACTTGTTTTTAACCGTGATGGAATTTAACTTTCTATAGTCGATGCAGAATCTCCAAGTTCCGTCTTTCTTTTTCACCAACAAAACAGGAGAGGCAAAGGGACTCATACTAGGCACAATGATTCCAGCTTGCAACATCTCATTGACTTGTCTCTCTATTTCATCTTTCTGCAAGGGAGAGTACCTATAGGGTCTCATATTCACTGGTGCAGCTCCTGGAATTAAGTGAATAGCATGGTCATGAGCTCGAGAAGGAGGCAGTTGCTTATTATCCTGGAACACATCCTCATATTGATGGAGGACTGCTTGAATGTCATCGGGAGTAGAGGTTTCTAGGGTTGAACTCACTGGTGTCAACAATGCTATGGCCCAAATATCATTCCCTGTATGCCATCTTAATGCTTGTTCCAATGATATCTCTTTTAACTCGGTGGAAGGCACTGGTAGGAGTCCTTGCAACTTAACCACTTCTTCGTTGTAAGTGAATTTCACCCATTTCTCTTTCCACTGACACACCATCTTGCCCAAACTTTCGAGCCAATCCATTCCCAGAATCATGTCATAACCCCCCATTGGCAAGGCCTTGAAATTATACTGGAAGGAGTGGCCCTGCACCCACCAATTCAATTCTTGAACTTCTTCAGTGCACTGTAGCATTTCTCCATTTGCCACGCGAACCTTCAGAGATGTAGGCAGGGTTGTAGTTGCCACTTGAATTCTGCTCAGCAATGAAGTATCAATAAAACTGTGAGTGCTTCCCGAATCAAACAAGATAATGACCACTTGGTTGCCAATGAGAGCCCTCAGCCTAATAGTTTTGGGATGATCTGCACCTGACAATGCATTCACTGATAGTTGAAGTTCGCCTAAAGCAGTTTCCTGGGCCACCACTGCATCCAATAGCTCATCAGACAAAATGTCGTTAGATTCAGACTGCATGGCTTGGACAGAAGCTGTAGGTGTTTTGGTGCAAACATGGCCTGGTGCAAACTTGTCGCCACAACTAAAACACAGCCCATGGGTGCGTCTATACTCCTTGAGCTGACGAGCTTTCCACAATTCTCCTGGCGAAATTGATGGAGTTCGAGGTTCTGTGCGTACATATGCAGTCCTATGGCCAGGTACTCGCTGCGCTTTGGATCGGTTCAGAATTTCCTCCTGCACGATTGCGTACTCCGTGGCCTTCTGCACTGAAGTGGGCAGTTGAAGTTCCACAGCTCCCCGGATTTCTTCCTTCAATCCCAACAAGAAACGAGTCACGAGGAACGTCTCACTAACCGTTTGCTCTGATAGACCAGTTGACTGAATTCTTGTTTATATTCAGCAACTGAGCCTGTTTGTTTCAGAAGCATCAGGTCGCGCATTGTGTTTCAATGGACATTGTGGTCAAACTCTTGGGACACTGCTGCCCTGAACCCAATCCAACTCGGCCAAGCATGATTCATTTTGTACGCATGGTACCAATGAGCAGCATCGCCATTCAAATGCAGAGTGGCAGAGGTGACCTTGAACTCGTCAGGGATGTGGTACAAAGAAAAATAAGCCTCACATCCATCTAGCCAAATGCGCACCTCAGTCCCATCGAAACGTGGAAAATCCATCTTGGGAATCCATGGTTTCCGATGAGGATGTTCATCCATTGGCTCCACTTCTTCTGGGGGTCTCTGCACCGAATGTGGAGGCTGCTAATGTTGGTGTTGCATCGCTGGAGCCTTGAGTCCTTGCATAGGAGAGGAGCCCAGGATACCATCTCCTCCTGTAGATGATGCATGAGGAGAGTACTTGGTACGCAAATCATGAGCTGTAGTCGCCTGCTCCTGTCGAACTTCACCCACAGACTTCATGGTCAGATTGAGATTACCTTGGACAACATCCAGTCGCTCTACTTGATCTTCGAATTTCTGGTCAAGGCCATCCAATCGATCTGCAATCTCATCGATGCGCCCCATCTTCTCAGTGACCAAAGTGAGCGCCTCGAGCTATTTGAGGACCCGTTGCTCGAAGCTCTCCATGGAGTCGAGGATCAGCATCGTCTGTGCGTTCGCCTTGGGAGGAGCCGTTGCACCCTGTGTCTACCGCCGCCAGAATCAGCAAGTACAAGGGCAAGCCCATTCCCCTACAACTGATCCCTTCACCACCATGCTGCGCCAACCGAGTATCTCCGCCGGAACTTTACATCCACCGGAATGGCTAGTGGAAACCGCGGGACACGCTCGATTCGCAGCCGAATGCACACCGCCGCCAGGAACTCGCCACCCGTGTCGCCGAATCAATGCGACCCACACCGCCGCCGCGAACTCCGACACCGACGAGGGATTTTATGAGAGAGCCCAACCTCGTCGAAATCGAATCCGATCCGCCGCCGGTCGCCTGAATCTCATACCAACTGTGATGTCCCGAACTCGGTTGGGGATCACTACTCACTAATTATCCATGAATTTGAGGTAAAAGGGAGATTGGAATCTGGGGTAGAGAGAGAGACAGACTTGAGGAAGGGGAAGAACAGAAAATATACAGTTCAGACTTCAGAGGATACAGACTGTCTATTTCCCAAAACTGTCTAACCAAACACGCTACTCCCCTACTAGTACTCCCTTCTGGTCGCTCCACTTGACTTGGGCTACAACCCACCTCGTATCCGGCCCACTGGCTCCTTTAAACTCCTACTTCCTTAGCCTGGTCTTGTGTCATTAGAGTCACACTGCTGACAGTCCCGTGTCCGGGAGGGGCTTTCCTTGGCGTGGAAGGCAAGCTTGGCGATACGGATATTCAGATCTCCTACCATTGTAACCGACTCTATGTAACCCTAACCCTATCCGGTGTCTATATAAACCGGAGGGTTTTAGTCCGTAGGACAACACACACATCAACAATCATACCATAGGCTAGCTTCTAGGGTTTAGCCTCCTCGATCTCATGGTAGATCTACTCTTGTACTACCCATATCATCAATATTAATCAAGCAGGACATAGGCTTTTACCTCCACCGAGAGGGCCCGAACCTGGGTAAAACTTCGTGTCCCTTGCCTCCTGTTACCATCCAGCCTAGACGCAAAGTTCGGGACCCCCTACCCGAGATCCGCCAGTTTTGACACCGACACTTATCTCTACTATGCTGAGCCACCCTTTCCTCTTCAGGGGAAAAACCAACGCAAGCTCAAGAAGTAGCACTTGTGCATCCAAAAACCTTAAACCCAAAATCTTGTTTTGAGAGTCCACCATACCTACCTATGGATTGAGTAAGATCCTTCAAGTAAGTTGTCATCAGTGCAAAAAGGCAATAAAAATTGCTTCTAAATGTGTTGGATCATTTACTGTAAGAGAAAATTGAGTGTTGTACGAACTTGTGATGGCAAAGTAATAAAAGCGACAGACTGCATAATAAAGGTTCTATCATAAGGGGCAATATAACGTGACATTCTTTTGCATTTGGAGATTGAGCATACAAACTAATAAGCACATGCCACCTCTGCTTCCCTCGAAGGGCCTATCTTTTACTTTATGTATTTACTTTTCATGCAATAGTCAAAATATTCTTCCCTATTCCTTTTCATTTTCTCTTTTTGCAAGCATCATGTGGAGGGGAAAGATCTAGGCACATATATCCATTTGGATATGAGTGGGCATGAGTTATTATTGTTGACATCACCCTTGAGGTGAATAAGTTGGGAGGCAAAACTATAATCCCCTATCTTTCTATGTGTCTGGTTGAAACTTTTTGCTCATGTGTATGCGGTGAGTGTTAGCAATCATAGAAGATTAAATGATGGTTGAGTATGTGGACTTGCCAAAAGGCTCCGATACGAGACCCTTCAAGTATAGTTTCAATCTTCCTTTTATTTTTTTATAGTTTCATTAGGCTAGCCTGCTTGATTACCTCTTGTAATCCCCGTCATGTACTTGTGACTTTTATTTCTTAATAAAGATTTTGATATGCTTGTCAGTTTCGGGGTTCCCCAGACCCTTTAGAGGTTCGAACACTGGGGTGTGTACGAAGAACTCCCTCTTCCCAACCTGCCGACCTAATGATTCCATAGCCTAGCTCGACGAACCCGAAGGACAAGGAACACAACAGTTTATCCTGGTTCGGGCCAACTTGAGGTGTAATACCCTACTCCATCTTTGTGCTGGATTGCCTCGAGGGGCTGAGGATGAACTAGTATAGTGGTTGAACAACCTCAGGATGTGAGGTGTTCTTGGGCTTGATGAGATAGTGAGGTGGTCAGGGTGGAGTGGATCCGATCCCCTCTATGGTGGTGGCTAAGTCCTATTTATAGTGGACTTGGTCCTCTTCCCAAATGTAGGCGGGAAGGGATCCCACAATGGCCAAATTCAAAGGGAGACAACTAGTACAAGTTATCCTGACAAAAGTAGTCTTCGCCTGCAAAGGCTCTGGTGGTGACGCTACAGTGGGCTCCATGGTGACCTCCATCCTGTCGTCCTGGCGGTCTTGTTCTCGTTACACTAATATGGAAGCCTTTGCTTGATTCCTCGGGACTCCGCGCTTGCACTTGCCTCCTTGGTACCAAAGGGGAAATTGGTACACTGTGCCCGCTGGTGCCCGCCTGGCCTTGGTCGTCATGGCTCACGGCACATGAACCTCACAAGGTGCACCTTGCGTTGATATCTCCGCTCCTTGGGAGCCAGCCTAGTGAGGCCGCCCCCAGGGAGGTCTTGGTGTCGTCCGCCACATGAGGCTTGGCCCCTCGCAAGGGTCTTGGGTTGCTGTTGCTGAAACTGGGTTGTACCAGGCCACCGATGGAGCCATGCCATGGGCCGTAGGTAGGCAAGTTTGCGTACCCCCATTCCCAGGACGCCGACAGTAGACCCCGGGCCTAAGGCGTGCTCGAACTTGGCTTCAAGGCGAAGACAAATGGCAAGTGCGGAGTGCCGTGGGCCCCAACCGCCTGCGGCCTTGGTCGACACGTGGCGATTGATGGGACGTGGGTGCCCCCGCTTCCCCATGCCGCCTCGGCAACCGTTTGACTTGACGAGACTCTGCTGCATGCAAAGGAAAACCATCATTACGTGTGATCGTGGAGGCCGGTGGTTGGCCTCCTCCCGACTATAAAAGAGGGGAGGGGCAGAGCCCCCTTGTCCATCTTTGTCTTCTCGCAGTCCCCTTCCTCTTCTTCTTCCTCGTATCTCCATCTTGCTGTAGCTCCCATGGCACCGATTAGGAGGTTTTCCACAACGGAAAAAGAAAAGACTCCCCTTGGGGAGCCCGAACTGCTCCCACCGAAGAAGAGGTCCAGGCGTCCTCACGACGTCGGGGAGAGATAGGAAGTGACGCGACCCTGCTACGAGTGGCCACCACCTGGCTTTCTGCTCCCCCTATAGGCCCGGGCGCATGGCTCGGTGATACGTCTCCGTCGTATCTACTTTTCCAAACACTTTTGCCCTTGTTTTGGACTCTAACTTGCATGATTTGAATGGAACTAACCTAGACTGACGCTATTTTTAGCAGAATTACCACGGTGTTATTTATGTGCAGAAACAAACTTTCTCTGAATGACCTGAAACTTTACGGAGAAACTTTTTGGAAAATATAAAAAATACCTACAAAAGATGAAGGCCAGGGGGCCCAACACTTGTCCACGAGGGTGGGGGGGCGCGCCTACCCCCTAGGGGCCCTACCTCGTGGGCCCCCTGGAGCTCCTCCGACTCCAACTCCAACTCTATATATTGTGTTTCGGGGAGAAAAATATCAAAGAGAAGAACTCATCTCGTTTTAAGATACAGAGCCTCCGCCAAGCCCTAAAACCTCTCGGGAGGGCTGATCTGGAGTCCGTTTGGGGCTCCGGAGAGGGGAATCCGTCGCCATTGTCATCATCAACCATCCTTCATCACCAATTTCATGATGCTCACCGCCGTGCGTGAGTAATTCCATCGTAGGCTTGCTGGACGGTGATGGGTTGGATGGGATCTATCATGTAATCGAGTTAGTTTTGTTAGGGTTTGATCCCTAGTATCCACTATGTTCTGAGATTGATGTTGCTATGACTTTTCTATGCTTAATGCTTGTCACTAGGGCCCAAGTGCCACGATTTCAGATATGAACCTATTATGTTTTCATCAATATATGAGAGTTCTTGATCCTATCTTGCAAGTCTATAGTCACCTATTATGTGTTATGATCTGTTAACCACAAAGTGACAATAATCGGGATAATTTCCGGTGATGACCGTAGTTTGAGGAGTTCATATATTCACTATGTGTTAATGCTTTGTTCCGGTACTCTATTAAAAGGAGGCCTTAATATCCCTTAGTTTCCATAAGGACCCCGCTGCCACGGGAGGGTAGGACAAAAGGTGTCATGCAAGTTCTTTTCCATAAGCACGTATGACTATATTCGAAATACATGCCTACATTACATTGATGAACTGCAGCTAGTTCTGTGTCACCCTAGGTTATGACTGTTACATGATGAACCGCATCCTGCATAATTCTCCATCACCGATCCATTGCCTACGAGCTTTCCATATATTGTTCTTCGCTTATTTACTTTCCCGTTGTTATTACTATCATCACTACAAAATACCAAAAACATTACTTTTACGACTGTTACCTTTTGCCACCGTTACCACTACTATCATAGTACTTTGCTACTAAATACTTTGCTGCAGATATTAAGTTTCCAGGTGTGGTTGAATTGACAACTCAGCTGCTAATACTTGAGAGTATTCTTTGGCTCCCCTTGTGTCAAATCAATAAATCTGGGTTGAATACTTTACCCTCGAAAACTGTTGAGATCCCCTATACTTGTGCATTATCAAGACTATTTTCTGGCGCCGTTGCCGGGGAGCATAGCTCTATTCTTTAAGTCACTTGGGATTTATATCTGCTTATCATTATGAAGAACTTGAAAGATCCAAGAACCAAGATTTATCCCTCAACTACGAGGGGAGGTAAGGAACTGCCATCTAGCTCTGCACTTGATTCACCTTCTGTTTTGAGTAAGCTTGCGACACCTAAACCTGCTTCTGCTATTCGTTCTGATATGTCGCATGTTATTGATGATGCTACTTCTGCTATACATGATACTTATGATAAAACTACTTCTATGCTTGATACTACTGTGCCACTTGGTGAATTTCTTGATGAACAACTTACTACGGCTAGAGAGATTGAAAATATTGAATCTGATAATACTGATGAAATTGATGATGAAGACTTGCCTGTTATTCCTGAGGGTTATGTTTTTGATAAAGAAGCTTCTTTAGCTATTTTAGCTTGCAAAGATATATATGAACTCAAGAGGTTATTAGCTAAATGGAACAAGCAATCTCTAAATGCTAGAATGAAACCTGACCCTGCTTTTGCTACTTCACCTATCCGTGTTACCGATAAGGATTAGGAATTCTCTGTTGATCCTGATATAATTACTTTGGTTGAATCGGATCCTTTTCATGGCTATGAATCTGAAACTTTTGTTGCACATCTTATTAAATTAAATGATATAGCCACCCTGTTCACTACTGATGAGAGAACTCATTACTTTTATATCCTTAAAATATTTCCGTTCTCATTAAAGGGTGATGCTAAGATATGGATTAATTCTCTTGATCCTGGTTGTGTGCGTAGTCCCCATGATATGATTTTTTACTTCTCTGCTAATATTTCCCTACTCATAAGAAACAAGCTGCTTTAAGGGATATATATAATTTTGTGCAAATTGAAGAAGAGAGTCTCCCACAAGCTTGGGGGAGGCTTCTCCAATTACTTAATACTTTGCATGATCATCCTCTTAAGAAAAATGAAATACTTGATATCTTTTATAATGGACTAACCGATGCCTCCAGAGATTACCTGGATAGTTGTGCTAGTTCTGTTTTCAGGGAAAGAACACCGGATGAAGCTGAAATTCTATTGAATAATATGTTGAAAAATGAAAATAATTGGACACCTCCGGAGCCAATTCCTGAGCCTATTCCTAAACCAACTCCGAAGAATAGGGGTATTCTATTTCTCAGTCCTGAAGATATGCAAGAGGCAAAGAAATCTATGAAAGGAAAAGGTATTAAAGCTGAAGATGTTAATAATTTACCTCCTATTGAAGAAATACATGGTCTTAATTTACCGCCTGTAGAAGAAACATATGATCTTAATCCTTTACTTATTGAAGAAACTCATGGTCTTGATAACCCGACACAGGTAGTAAAGGTAAAGTTTCTCTATAGATATGATAAAGCTGAAATCCCATTTACTAAGTTTGCTAGCCCATGCTTAGATGAGTCTGATAAATTTAGGGTTAAGCAAGAATATTTTAATGCTTATTTTGGTAGACAATTGAAATACAATTCAAATATGCTTGAACACTTGGGTGATTATATGGCTAACGTCAAAGGTGAACTTAAACTTATTAGTAAACATGCTTCTATGGTTACCACTCAAGTAGAACAAGTACTTAAAGCTCAAAATGATTTGCTCAATGAATTGAATAGTAAGGATAATGATAATGCTGTTAGAGTTATGATGAGAGGTGGCAGAATGACTCAGGAACCTTTGTATCCTAAAGGCCACCCTAAGAGAATTGGGCAAGATTCTCAGAGAAATAATATAGATGCACCTAGTCCTTCTAAAATGAAGAAAAAGAAAAATGATAGGACTTTGCATGCTTCTAGTAAACCTATTACTGAAACACTTGAGAATACAAATGATATTTCTATTTCTGATGCTGAAACTCAATCTGGTAATGAACCTGAAACTAGTGATAATGCTAATAATAATGTTCATGATGATTCTCAACCTAGTAATGATAATGATATAGAAATTGAACCTGCTGTTGATCTTGATAACCCACAATCAAAGAATCAACGTTATGATAAGAAAGACTTTGTTGCTAGGAAACACGGTAAAGAAAGAGAACCATGGGTTCAGAAACCCATGCCTTTTCCTCCCAAACCATCCAAGAAAAAGGATGATGAGGATTTTAAGCGCTTTGCTGAAATGATTAGACCTATCTTTTTGCGTATGTGATTAACTGATATGCTCAAAATGAATCCTTATGGTAAGTATATGAAAGATATTGTTACAAATAAAAGAAAGACACCGGAAGCTGAACTTCCCACCATGCTTGCTAATTATACTTTTAAGGGTGGAATACCAAAGAAACTTGGAGATCCAGGAGTACCCACTATACCATGCTCCACTAAAAGAAACTATGTTAAAACTGCTTTATGTGATCTTGGAGCCGGTGTTAGTGTTATGCCTCTCTCTTTATATTGTAGACTTGATTTGAATAAGTTAACACCTACTGAAATATCTTTGCAAATGGCTGATAAATCAACTGCTATACCCGTCGGTATTTGTGAGGATGTGCCTGTTGTAGTTGCAAACGTTACTATTTTAACGGACTTTGTTATTCTTGATATTCCGAGGACGATAGTATGTCTATTATTCTTGGAAGACCCCTTTTGAATACTATAGGGGATGTTATTGATTGCACTAAAGGCAATTTCACTTTTCACATTAATGGTAATGAGCATACGCTAAACAACCTCAAGTTCATAGTATCAACTCTATTGGAAAAATCCCATCGATTATATTTGGAGGTTTTGAATTTCCTCTTCCTACTATCAAGAAGAAATATGATATTCTTATTTTTGGGGATGTGCATATCCCTGTTGAGGTAACATAGTGTTATTCGAAATTTCTCCGGTTCCATGTTATTCGGAATGAGTTCGTTAACAAGAATTGATCAACCTTGTTAGTGGATTCCTTTTGATGATCATGAGATGGATGAAACTAGAAGGCACAACCTTCTGTACCCTCCTTTTACTTTCTGTTATTTATATTAAATAAAATAAAAATAGTATTTTTCTGTCTATTACCTGATTATCCGTGCAATATAAAAATACCGCGAAAATAAAAGTTCTCCAAATGCCCTGAAATTTAAATATGTTTTTTCTGGAATATTTGAGAATATTTGGCACTGAGAACATAGCAGGGGGTCAACCACCTGCCCACGAGGGTGGAGGGTGTGCCCCCTGCCTCGTGGGCCCACGGTGGCCCTCCTCCACTTATCCTTTCACCCACACACTCCTTCTTCCTCCCCAAACACGAATAACCAGCTCAAACCCGAGTCCAAGCTCGTTTTGCTGCCATTTTCGATCTCCTTGCTCAAAGCACCTCTCACAAAACTGCTTGTGGAGATTGTTCCTTGGTATGTGACTCCTCCATTGGTCCAATTAGTTTTGTTGTAGTGCTTTATTCATTGAAAATTTTTGCTGCCTAGGTGACCATGTTCTTGAGCTTGCATGTCAAATTTGTATGGTTCCAAGTAGTTTTGATGCATGATATAGGCCCTAGGCACTTGTAGGAGTAGTTGCTATGAATATTATTGAGTTTGGTTTACTTTTATTTTGAAGTTACTAAAAATTTTCAGAATTTTTTAGAGGAAGTAAAATTCTTAGGAAAATGTTCCAAGGTGGTTCCTCAAGGAAGCAAGGACCCAGGCTTGCAATGCGTGATCCTGATGAAGAGCCACCAAGAGACGCTCCAGTGCGTCCTTGTGAGTGGCCTTCTGAAAATTTATGGGTCGAGCAGGAATTAAGGAAGAATTCAACGCATATTTGAGTAACGCCGATCTTGTGAGCTTCGAGGAAGAGAAGTGCAGCCAGTATCACAATCTCACTAGTACCTTTGTGAGGAGGTTTGAATTTTCATCTTCACGTAATTCTCCAAATGTCCTGTTTGATCTTTATGAGAATTCTTATACTATGGACTTAGAGGATTTTACCAGTGCTTGCAAACTTCCACAATGGGGTAGTATAAGGGATCCTCGCAAATCTGAATTTAGAGATTTTGTTGCTAGCATAACCGTGCGAGAATCTAGAGATATAACACAAGCTACCATAGGGAGCATTCACTTTCCTGCTATACATTATTTTGCTATCTTCATAGGTAGATGCATTAATGGTAAAGATGAGGCATGCCACATGTGTGTCCCTGACCTCAGTATTCTTAGGAGTGCTGTGTTAGGATACAAATCTTATAATTTCGGAGCCATTGTTGCATGTAGGTTTAGGGATGGCAATTTTATCCACGAATCTGGATACCCATGGATACCCGACCCGGTTGGGCAAGGGTATGGAGCACATTTTCTCCCATGGGTCCATGGATATGGATACCCACGAACAGCCGGGTTGGGCATGGTTATAGTTTGTGCTCCATGGATATCCAATGGATACCCGTATGCCATGTGGGGCCATATGCCAGTGATAGTAGAAAGAGCGAATCAATGGGAAATGGTAGGAAATATGCAACTTGTTCCATGAGTTATATGCTAGAGAATCAACCTCTGGTATGTCACACTTAAGGACTCATCGTATTATTTGTTGCCTACTTATGCATGTTGCTTATGTTGTCATTTGTGAGTGAATGATGATGAGTTAATTTGCTCTTTGGGAAGGCTTCATGCTGACTTTTCTATGCCCATGGAGCTCCATGGGTATGTGGGTATCCAGTGGGTTTGGACATGGGCACAAGTTTTGCCCATGGATAATTTGGTGGATGGGTAGAGGGTAGGAAGATGAGTCATGGGTTGGATTTGGACCAGCTCCACCCACTCCAAACCCGACCCATTGCCATCCCTACGTAGGTTGCATCTTAATATATTTAATGGAGATTTCTTTGGAGGAATTTATGCAACCCACATAGCTAATTTTCTTGGTGTAGCCATACGCGAAGATGATATTGAATTACCAACTGCTTACCTAGACTTTAATGCTATGGTTCACCACCAGTTTGCCGAGAGGAATGAATCACCTCTCCAGTATCGACTAATCTTTGACAGACGCCACGTTGTCCATATTACTCTCCCTGCTCCTGCCTTCTTTGATCATCAGGCAAAAGGAAGATATGTTATTACCAGAGAGGAGGCAGATGAGTACGAGAGGAGAGCGGAGGCCGCTCATCGCCATGCTGCAGCTCAGGAGGCGATAGCCGCTGCATCTTAGTACGACCCCAACTATTATTATGGATATCCGCCAGGCCAGCCATGGCCATAGACCAACTTAGGCCAAAAGCCTAAGCTTGGGGGAGTACGTATTTCTCACCGACATTACATTTATGTTCACACACTTATTGCTAGATGTCGGTGCTCATACTTTTTCATTGTATCATCCATGCTAGTTTAAATTCCTTTTTATGCTTTCTTCTTGTGTGTTTGATAGACCTTAAGAAAAATAAAAGAAATTAGTTGTAGCTTTTAATTAGTTTACTTTCCACGCCTGTAGTAGTAATTAAAAAGAAAACCCAAAAAGATTTCCTGTTCCTCTTTTACTTGTTGGGAGCTCTCCCGTGTAAATAGTTTTATTTCTTTTCTTTTCTTTGGGGGTCGATAGGAGAAGACCATAATTAAATTGTTGAAGTGGCTATTGTATGCATACTTGTTGATCTAACAAAAGAGCCCATATTGCCTTGTCTTCTCCTGTTTATTGAATGCTTGCAGATTCCAGCTTAGTCCAATGCACGTGCACTATTATTATTATTCACATCGTTCGGTCGTGCAAGTGAAAGGCAATTATGAGGATATATGATGGACTCAATGAGATAAGAAAGGCTGGTATGAACTCGGCCTCTTTTGTTTTTGTAAATATGATTAGTTCATCGTTCCTGATTTAGCCTATTATGAATAAACATGTTTGCAATGACAACTAGAGATCATAGTTTCTTGTGCCATGCTTGATTAGCTATGAGTTATAATGGTTTACCTTGCGTGCCAACATGCTATTAAAATGGTTATGATGTGGTATGATAGGGTGGTATCCTCCTATGAATGATTTAAGTGACTTGGCGCATGTTCACACATGTAGTTGAAACAAAATCAACATAGCCTTCACAATATTTATGTTCATGGTGGATTATATCCTACTCATGCTTGCATTCGGTGTTGATTAATTTTAATGCAAGTCCATGACTGTTGTCGCTCTCTAGCTGGTCGTTTCCCAGTCTTTTGCTAGCCTTCACCTATACTAAGCGGGAATACTGCTTGTGCATCCAAACTCCATAAACCCCAAAGTTATTCCACATAAGTCCACTATACCTACCTATATACGGTATCTATCTGCCGTTCCAAGTAAATTTGTATCTGCCAAACTCTAAACCTTCAAATAAATATCTTGTTTTGTATGCTTGAATATCTCATGTATCAATTAGGGCTGTCCATATCTTCCATGTTAGGCGGGTTATTCTCAAGAGGAGTGGACTCCGCTCCTCACTCACGAGAAAGTGGCTGGTCACCGGGATGCCCAGTCCCATGCTTTATGCAAACTAAATCAAAATAATTGCAAACAAAACTCCCCCTGGGACTCTTGTTAGTTGGAGGCACTCGTTGTTTCAAGCAGGCCATGGATTGATGCTTGTTGGTTGAAGGGGGAGTATAAACTTTACCATTCTGTTTGGGAACCGCCTATAATGTGTGTAGCATGGAAGATATTGCCATCTCTTGGTTATTATGTTGACAATGAAAGTATACCACTCAAAATATTATTCACCTCTATTTCAAAACCGAGCTCTGGCACCTCTACAAATCCCTACTTCCCTCTGCGAAGGGCCTATCTACATACTTTTATGCTGAGTCATCATCCTCTTATTAAAAAGCACTAGTTGGAGAGCATCGTTGTCATTTGCATTCATTACTGTTAGTTTACATTGAGTATGACTTGACTGGATCTCTTTTACCATGAATTACAATGTCTAGTCAGTCCTTGGTCTTTAAAGGTGCTCTGCATTTATGTTTTGCGGTCTCAAAAAGGGCTAGTGAGATACCATCTTGTTATATCATATTATGATTGTTTTGAGAAAGTGTTGTCATCCGAGATTTATTATTATTGCTTGCTAGTTGATTATGCTATTGATATGAGTAAACTTGGGACCTAAGTGTTATTGCGAATGTGGTTAGTTATAATCTTTGCTGAAAACTTGAATGCTGGCTTTACATATTTACAACAACAAGAGCAAACCGAGTTTGTAAAAGTTTTTCTTTATCACTTGCAGTTTGTCAACTGAATTGCTTGAGGACAAGCAAATGTTTAAGCTTGGGGGAGTTGATACGTCTCCGTCGTATCTACTTTTCCAAACACTTTTTCCCTTGTTTTGGACTCTAACTTGCATCATTTGAATGGAACTAACCCGGACTGACGCTGTTTTCAGCAGAATTACCATGGTGTTATTTATGTGCAGAAACAAGCATTCTCAGAATGACCTGAAACTTCACGGAGCAACTTTTTGGAAAATATAAAAAATACCTGCAAAAGATGAAGGCCAGGGGACCACCACCTGTCCATGAGGGTGGGGGGCGTGCCTGCCCCCCTAGGGCGCGCCCCCTACCTCGTGGCCCCCCTGGAGCTCCTCCGACTCCAACTCCAACTCTATATATTGTGTTTTGGGGAGAAAAAATCAGAGAGAAGAATTCATCGCGTTTTACGATACGGAGCCGCTGCAAAGCCCTAAAATCTCTCGGGAGGGTTGATCTGGAGTCCGTTCGGGGCTCCGGAGAGGGGGATCCGTAGCCATCGTCATCATCAACCATCCTTCATCACCAATTTCATGATGCTCACTGTCGTGCGTGAGTAATTCCATCGTAGGCTTGCTGGACGGTGATGGGTTGGATGGGATCTATCATGTAATAGAGTTAGTTTTGTTAGGGTTTGATCCCTAGTATCCACTATCTTCTTAGATTGATGTCGCTATGACCTTGCTATGCTTAATGCTTGTCATTAGGGCCCGAGTGCCATGATTTCAGATCTGAACCTATTACATTTTCATCAATATATGAGAGTTCTTGATCCTATCTTGCAAGTCTATAGTCACCTATTATGTGTTATGATCCGTTAACCCCGAAGTGACAACAATCGAGATACTTACCGGTGATGATCGTAGTTTGAGGAGTTCATGTATTCACTACGTGTTAATGCTTTGTTCCGGTACTCTATTAAAAGGAGGCCTTAATATCCCTTAGTTTCTATAAGGACCCCGCTGCCACGGGAGGGTAGGATAAAAGATGTCATGCAAGTTCTTTTCCATAAGCACGTATGACTATATTCAGAATACATGCCTACATTACATTGATGAACTGGAGCTAGTTCTATGTCACCCTAGGTTATGATTGTTACATGATGAACCGCATCCGGCATAATTCTCCATCATCGATCGATTGCCTACGAGCTTTCCATATATTGTTCTTCGCTTATTTACTTTCCCGTTGTTATTACTATCATCACTACAAAATACCAAAAACATTACTTTTTACTACTATTACCTTTTGCTACCGTTACCACTACTATCATATTACTTTGCTACTAAATACTTTGCTGCAGATATTAAGTTTCCAGGTGGTTGAATTGACAACTCAGCTGCTAATACTTGAGAGTATTATTTGACTCCCCTTGTGTTGAATCAATAAATTTGGGTTGAATACTTTACCCCCGAAAACTGTTGCGATCCCCTATACTCTTGGGTTATCACTCGGGAGAAGGCGGCAGTGCTCCACGCTGTGCAAGCCGCGGCCGCAGGGGTCAGGCTGGGGCTGCGCGGCAGTCCGGCCCGTGAACCCACGCCAAAGGCCCCTCGCGTGAGTTCGTGATGTGGGCGGCGATGCCGCTGCACTTGTGGATCCGGTTCCCACAGTTCTTCGCCGAAGAGATGCCGCCGAGGGGACCACTCGAACTATGGCTGTAGCACGCCGACGCGTGCTGCAGTCTGGCCACGAGGGCAGAAGTCGAGCTCGTCTCCCTTGGAAAGATCTTCATGACCCGAGGATGGGGCGAGGTCGCCCGTGCCTGCCACACGGAGGGGGCCCTCGCCATCCATTTCGAGTATGACGGTGCCTCCACGCTATTCTTCAAGGTCTTCGATGAGGAAGGCCACCGCCTGGAGTGCTGCCTCGGAGGAGGCCGTCAGCATGGCAAGGCGACGGGCGCAGGGCCTGCTGTTGGTCCTGCCAACAGCTCCTCCAGCAGTAGCGGTGATTCCTAGGAGTCCAGTGACTCTCCCGAGCCTAGCGAGTCTCTGGAGTCGAGCGGCGACTCCTACGTGCCCCCGAGCTCTCGACGTGCCCGGAATGCGGCAGCGACCTCCGCCCGGTGTTGACGGTGATCTGGATGGGGTTGGCGCCTGCCTCACTTGGCCCACTGTTGATGATGGCGTCGGAGGCGGTGCCCGTAGTCGAGGCTTCTTGAAGTTGTTTTCCTTTTGTTCCCTGCGAGGAATCGAAACGAACCCCGTGGGTGTATGTAAAAAACCTATAATGCTTTTGTTCCAATGTTTACTGTCCTTAGCATGAGATTACAGCTGTGTGTCTTGCTCTGGCATTGCTCTCCCCTTTTCGTCCCCTCGGTAGCTTAGCGCTCTACATCGGCAGGTCTCAGTCCCCAGGCAAGCTTCGGCCATCGCTGGTATGCTAGGTCGCGATGCCATGGTCAAGGCCAGGAGGTGACCGGCCCAAAGTACGGTAAGAGCTCCTGAGGCGCAATGCACAAGAGGTTCCCCTTGGCGTGCAAGTAGCTTCCTGAAGGCCGAAAAGGAAGGTGGCATTGTTAGAGCACGACTGCGAGAGCAAAAAATTCCATACTACAACACCGCGCTAACGCGAATAGGTGACTTATCTTAGCGAGCCAAGGTGATTTCTTGCACGATGCCCGATTCGTGCTTCAGCGACACGTTACTAGGTAGGGCTCACGCCGTCTCCCCTTTTCCCGCTCATCTAAATGCTCTGGATCTTCGGGTCCCAACCCTTGAGCGAGGCTCAGCCGCCGCTGGTAGGCCAGGTCGTGATGCCGTGGTCAAGGCCAGGGTGAGGGAGTCCAGGATTATGGGGTCCTCGGGCGTCCGGGCTATGTGATATGGGCCAGACTAATGGGCCATGGAGAAACAAGACAGAAGACTTTCTCCTGTGTACGGATGGGACTCTCCTTTGCATGGAAGGCAAGCTTGGCGTTCAGATATGAAGATTCCTTCCTCTGTAAACCGACTCTGTACAACCCTAGGTCCCTCCGGGGTCTATATAAACTGGAGGGTTTAGTCCGTAGAGGCAATAATAATCATATAGGCTAGACATCTAGGGCTTAGCCATTACGATCTCGGGGTAGATCAACTCTGGTAACCGCTATACTTATCAAAGTCGTTCAAACAGGACGTAGGGTATTACCTCCATTAAGAGGGCCCAAACCTGGGTAAACATTGTGTCCCCGTTCTCCTATTACCTTCGATCCTTAGATGCATAGTTCGGGGCCCCCTACCCGAAGTCTGCCAGTTTTGACACCGACATTGGTGCTTTCATTGAGAGTTCAGTTGTGCCATCGTCGAAAGGCTCGATGGCTCCATCAATCATCTACGACAACGCTGCCACAAAGGAGATTTTTCTCCCTGGACAGATCTTTGTATTTAGCGGCTTCGCACTATGGGCCAACTCGGTTGGCCATCTAGAGCAGATCGACAGCTACGACCCTGGTCATCAAATCAGTTTTTGAAATCTAAATTATGTCGGTGATACCCGAGGAGACTTGATCTTCCAAGGGTTCGCGACCCCAACCACCGCTCCAGCCTTAGATCCGAAGCATGCCATCAGGTCCGAAGACGGGAGTCTAGAGCCCGCCGAACTCTTTGCGGCCTTAGAGCTCAACACCGGAAAACCAGAGAGAATAGCATCTCCGGCAATCATTATAAAGTCGGACACTTCTTCGGACACCAATTCCGAACCCTGGAGGCCCGCGTCATGCAAGCTCGGCCCAAAAACTTCCGACCCCGTCCAAACCCCGCTCTTAAATGAGGCTCTGGAATTAATGCAATCCCTCATAATCATAGAGGAACCGCTTCTGAATCACGCCCAGCTCGGGCTAGGGGCTGGAAATAGGGAATTTTACTTCCCACCCACCACCCACTTCATAGCCACTCTCGAGGACCTAACCGACATGCTTGATTACGTCTTCGAAGACATCGACAGTATGGACGACGATGCTAGAGAAGAGCAGGTCCAAAACCCGCTGGTCACCGGACGTTGGAAGGCCACCTCCTCATATGACATATGCATGGTGGATACACCTAAAAACGGCAACGGCGATGATGAGAAAAATCCAGTCGAGGACGAACCTCCTGAGATACCGCCGAAACATCGACGTCAGCGGCGCCGCTCTAAATCCCGCCGTGGTAAGAATAGAAAAACGGGCACCGAAGACAATGATACTCCGGAGAACTCCAAAGACCAAGAAGACCCCATCGAACCAACATCTGAACAGGATGATCGGGAGGACGGGCAAGTCGACCCTGACGAACAAATAGGGAACAACGACTCGGAGGACATCAACTATCTGCCACTCTCCAAAGACGACGTAAGCCTCGGCGACGAAGATTTTATCGTGCCAGAGGAACCCCTCGAACAGAGCGCTTCAAGCACTGGCTAATAGCCACGGCTATAAGCCTAAAAAAGAAACAATAATAGCTGCAAGCTGACCAAGATCTGCTCAACGACAGATGGACTAATATCTTGGCAGCCGAAGAGTACGGCCTCGAACACCCAACAAAGAGTTACCTGAAGCATAAACTGCTACCCCAATTCGACGATGAGGCGTTGGAGCCCATACCGCCCGCACATAACATGGCCGACGGACCCAACTGACCACCACGTGGCCAGGGCAGAACGACAACTTAGGCCGAACACCAGCCCGCTCCACCTCGCCGTAAAAGCAGAGAAACATCAGCTCGGGGGTATACATATGACCTACGACAAGACCTGAAAAATAGAGCAGGTCAAACCCGATCAATCTATGGATCACGGGGGCATGCCCTGGCACGAGAGGACGGTTACCAATCCCGACGCGACAAGTATAACCACGCCCCGGCTGAAAACCTCATACGGACTTCATCCGAACTGCGCCATGACAAGGCCCGATATAGGGGCGCCGCACACCCCCTATAGTCTACCATGGCACCGAACATGCACGGTGAAGCTCTACACGCCATCAAATACCTTCCCCTCAAACTTAAGGGACCAGCATGATACTGGCTGAACAGTCTACCAGAAAATTCTATTGGTAGTTGGGAGGACCTGGAGGATGCATTCAGAGACAACTTCCAAGGTACCTATGTTCTCCCCCCAGATGCCGGTGACCTTAGCCACATAATCCAGCAACCTGGGGAATCGGCCCGACAGCTTTGGACAAGGTTCCTAATAAAAAAGAACCAGACTGTGGATTTTCCGGATGTAGAAGCCCTCGTGGCCTTCAAACATAGCGTCCGAGACGAGTGGCTCGCCCGACACCTTGGCCAAGAAAAGCCAAAGTTCATGGAAGCCCTCACCGCACTTATGACCCGTTTTTGAGCGGGAGAAGATAGATGGCTTCCTCAAAGAAGCAATAACACCAGCAACCCTGGTACCTCCAAAACCAGGGACGGCAATGGCAAGCCACGACGCGACAAGCATAAGCGTCGAAACAACAATGAAGGAACGCAAGACACGACAGTTAACGCCGGATTCAACGGCTCCAAACCCGGTCAACGGAAAAATCCATTCAAGGAAAACAGAGATTGCCCATCTAGTCTAGACAGAATACTTGATCGGCCTTGCCAGATTCATGGCACCCCCAATAAACCCGCCAATCATACCAACAAAAATTGTTGGGTCTTCAAACAAGCCGGCAAGCTTAACGCCAAACACAAGGGAAAAAGGTCGCCGAGCGACGACGATGACCAAGAGTCTCATCAGCCAAAAATAGGGGGGTAGAAGCAATTTCCCCCCGAGATAAAAATGGTGAACACGATATATGTCACACATGTCCCTAGGAGGGAGCGCAAACGTGCACTACAGGACGTCTACGCCATAGAGCCGGATGCCCCCAAATTTAACCCATGGTCGGCTTGTCCGATCACCTTTGATCGAAAGGACCACCCAACCAGTATCCATCATGGAGGTTCGGCAGCTCTAGTCCTTGATCCAATCATCGGCGGATTCCACCTTACGTGAGTCCTCATGGATGGTGGCAGCGGTCTCAATCTACTTTATCAAGACACTGTCCGCAAAATGGGCATTGATCCATCAAGAACCAAGCCCACTAGAACTACCTTCAAGGGAGTAATACCTGGCAAAGAGGCCCACTATACGGGCTCAATCACGCTGGAAGTAGTCTTCGGCTCGCCGGGCAACTCTAGAAGTGACTTGATCTTCAACATCGCCCACTTCCGCAGCGGCTATCACGCACTACTCGGATGAACCGCTTTTTCCCGCTTCAATGCGGTCCCACATTATGCATATTTGAAGCTCAAGATGCCCGGTCCATGTGGCGTCATTTCAATCAATGGAAACATGGAGCGCTCCCTCCGTACTAAGGAACACATAGCGGCCATTGCAGCTGAAGTACAAAGCGGTCCTATCAAGCCGCACATCCCTTTGGCTATTAGGCCATCGGGCTTCTCCACGCAGGACCAGTCAGTTCTACATACCGGTAGTCCGGCAACTTCAGGGCTGGATTAGCAGCCTAGCCTCCATCGACCGCCACGTACATTAGTGCAATTCGTACCGCACGTGCACAATTATGCACTCAAAATACCTTGGGCATCGGCGGAGGCAATATACGGACAGGCCTACACAAAGGTTCGACCTTACACGGCCTTGCCCTTTCTTTAATCATCTTTTCCCTTTTTACCACAGGTGAATCAAAACCTACTCATTCTTTGGACCCGCGAGGACTCTTTCTGAACCCGTTTCCATATACATGGCCGAAGACCATTCCTTTAAAGGAATCTTTCTTATTTGGGCAAAAGAGGCGCAGACATGCGACAGGAAGGTGCAAAGCATTTTTGCAGACCACAACTTCGCTCAAGAACCTGTATAGAGCTTTTTCCTTAGCCCTAGACCCCCGGCATGTAAAATGGCCTTGGTGATTATGGTACCTTCTGTAAGATTACGTTTTGACGTATCAATCAGATTTCAGTGAACCAAAATTCTTATTCGGTACACTACTGCAGCGAGCTCCTAAACAAACGGTTTAAAACCCCTTTCCGCGACGACATCTGGAACCGTCGCCAAGTGAGTGTTGGCGATAGGGGGGTCCTTCCCACACGACCCAGAATCCATCGGGGATATGCCCTCCTGGCACACACGTTCGGCAAAATGAGGTCGTGTGCGACCGGCGAGCGCTCAAATATGGAAATACATACAGTAGAGCTAAAAAAATCAATTCTACGGAAAAATTGTTTCCGGTCGCAAGTACATCCCACATAGTCAGTCCCCGCTAAATGTTTTTGTCCATATGTACATCCCACACAGTCGCTCGAAGGAAAACGTTTCTATTTGCAGGTACATCACACACAATTTTTCCCGTTAAATCGCTTGCGTTATTGAATATATCACACACGGTCCATGGAAGAAACTATGTGGCAAAGGCTGTCCACCACACACAGTTTTCATGTGGTAAACATTTGTGCAAGGTGGCCTAACACAAACAGTTTTCAAGAGAAAGTCTTGTGTGATTTTTCATTGATCCAACACGGTTTATTCCTAAAAACTGTGCGCATTGCCTGAGGTCATCGCCCACGGTATTTTTTTAACAACCGTTTGCAATAGCAAAACCCAATTAGCAGGCTAATTATCCGATTATTCATAATCCATTAATTAATCTAATTGAAAGTTCATATTAAGCACACAATATATTTCATTTTCATAATTGAAATACATCAGAGTACAACATCATATAGCTTCAGCACTCAGCTACCCCATTACACAACTACACCAGGACCAAGTTTCACATGCAACATCTATAACCTTTTGAAATTAGCATCATAGATGGTACATAGACAGATGTATCTCATTTGGAAAACTACTGAAGAAGAAGGAAAATATTGAGCGTTCATTGATGTTGCAGGTCTTTGTAACTTTAGGCCAGTGCATGTGGATGATTGACCGTCCATCCTTCGTCCTCTTCAGGAACACTTCAATATTGAACCATGGGTGTTGTATGAATACCTTCCTCGCCTCCTGACCATAAAAGTGGTTTGAGAGGTAATCATCAGTGAACTGCTTTGGAAAGGCCTGAAAACAATGATGTGCATAAATATCTTCTCTATATTGGAAATGGGGCAAAGGAATAAAAAAAGGCAAGGTATAATAGTTAGTACCATCCTGTAGTGAACTGATATCTTCTTCATTGTGCAGACAAAGATCTTGTTGTTTTCTGTTGCTAATTTATTTATCCTAACAATCTTTCTAAGTTTCTTGACTTGACTGATATTCATGGACAACTCATTTCCCCATATGCAAAAAGGGTCGAACAGTGGGTCAAAACCTCTAACAGCAGGACCTAGATGTGCAAGACCAAATTGTTAAAAACCTAAATATTAGAATGGTTCCTGCAATTGCACAATAATTTGCTATTAGACAATGGACCATGCACGTGCTAACCGCGATTGTAAACCTCAGTGCTTCCCATTGTTTCCCTGCAACACATATAAGGTAGTTAGTCATCAGGTTAAGTAAGGGTTGTCATGCTATCAGTAACATATGTTGATGAAAATATTGCAGATTCATCAGATTAATTCAAGCCACAGGGAAAACCCATTTATCCAAACCAAGCATGATTAAGAACTAGGAAATATAGCACTTGTATATGTTTCTCATGTATTAAGTGTAGCCAAATTCAATTTATTCCTCACATGCACAACAATACAAAATTCTACCCACGACAATTGGACATCGCACTGCAGAATTGAATCAAGCAGTTAACTAAACACCACAACAAATGAACCAAACATTAACTGAGCACCACATTGCACAATATAACATTGAACCAAGCAGTTAACTAAACACCACAAGAAATGAACCAAACATTAACTAAGCACCACATTGCACAATATAACATACTCCTAATAGAAGACCAGACAGTTAACCAAACAGTTAACTACAACCAATTGTAGCAATTGTATTTGTTTCTCATGTATTTAATACAGCCAAATTCAATTTATTCCTCACATGGTATACAATAACATAATGCACCCACACTTTTGTAAAGATAAATTCGATTTATTTCTCACATGGAAGACAATACAAAATTGCATCCTGAAGAATTGAACATCACATTTGCAAAATTGAACCAAATAGTTAACTGAAGACGACAACTAATTAACAAAACAATTAATAAGTGAGCACCACACTGCACGGCATATAGAACATATACACTAGAGCAATAGATTGCATGGTAAAATTAGATAGCACAATTCACTAGAATTTGTGAAGGAAAGGCAGGAGCAGCACACGCAACGGGTAAACCAAGCATGCATAACCGGCATAGCTAGCAAATGGCAAGGTGCTCCTTCAAGATCTAGGGGTCGGCACGAAAGGCAGCCATCGCGACCTCATCCGCGCGTGCAGCCGCGATTTGCTTCTCCGTTGCCAAATGCTCCTTCAGGTCCTGGCTATACTGCGTGCACCATGGCTTAGGCCAGTGCTTATTTGGTGGAGGGGTCAGTGATTTGGGTGGAAGGTGTCGCACTCGCGCTGATGGTAGGGGCATGTGGGATGTGGAAGGAGGAGGAGGATGGGGGTCGGGTGTGGAATACCTGCCTGGATAGGTGAGGCCGAGGAGCGTGAAGGAGGGTCGCTGGCGAGGAGGCGGCGGCGCTGCAAGCAAGGAGTGAAGGTTTCAACTTGGAAAGGAAGGCGGAAAGAGGGGAAATGTGGCTTTTGGTACGGGGGACGAGGCGGGGAGGTAGATATTTCCGCGGAAACGGAAAATTTGGAATTGCTTCAGCCAAAAAACTGGCGCGCAAAGTGTCATCGGACACATTCCCTTATTCAGAACTGGTGCACTATGGACTATAGCTGGCGGACCTTCTCTCATAAGCTATGGGCGTACTATACATCGACGGTGCTCCAAGATATTTTGTGTTGCATCTCACACGGTTGGTGATAATAAACTGTGTGCGATCTACTTGATTTATCATCTTGATCATTTGAATTACATAATGGGGTCACAGCTACAAATGATGGTGTTTGAATTGTTATAACTTATATCTACAGTGAACATGCAACTATAGGCGTGTCGTCAAAAAAATTGGAGTGATTCAGGCTTCGTTTGTACATTTTTATACATTAACTGGGTTTTCCAGGCATTTTATGCGCATAATTCAAATTTGAACTACATGCACATGCTCCAGTGCATATAAACTTATTGAAAAATTAAATGTGTCCTTGGTTGCATGCTTAGGTCCCATGCAAGAAATGGGAATGAATTTCAAACACCCTGCCACCATCACTTGGCCGCAAACATTGACATGCCTGGTTTTTAAATTCTAGTAAATCCAAAACTCGTCTAAAATTCATGAAACTTGGGATGATATCATGTAGCGGCATCAACATGCCGTGGTACAAATTTCGTCCCATTTGGGGTAGGTTTGGGTATAGGCTTCACACAAACCAGAGTTTCTCACAACAAGCGTGATGGTTTTAGTAGGGAACGTGCCACCTTTGGAGACGAAATGATATCCATTGCCTCTTATTGCTTTCAAAATGTTTCCAGTGTCAACATAGAACAACAAGAGTGCTGTGCGATTTTTTGTGATTTTTCGGGGTTCATTTGGACATTTTTATGCATTAACTGAGTTTTCAATGCATTTATGTAACATCCCAAATTTTCAATTTGGAATGTTATACATTAGATCATCATGCATATCATATTTTATTTTGCTTTTGGTTTTGATCCTAGAAAATCCTAAGCAACTCAAGGACCCACGGAGAGAGTTTGCGATTTCGTTATTTACATATTTGAGTTTTCTCAAATTTTGTAAACAGGATCATTTGATTTTATTTATTTTGATCATCAATTATTTCTATTACAAAAATATGAGAGTGGGAATAAAATGACTTTCCCAAAATATAGAAATATTGAGGATTTAATAAAAAATAAATAAGCTTTATTTCGGAGTTTTTCGGTATTTTTATTTGAATTTAGGATAAATGCGTGTTTTTCAAAATTGCGTTTAGGGCCCAGATAAATGTTCACTTTATCGGGCTTGATTTTAGAAGCCCGGAAAAATTTATTTCATGATTTTTGGAGTCTGTTTAGTATTTCTTTTTATTTTTCTTCCGAGCGGAATTATTAAAAAAACGCGAAACCGACTATGGGCCGTACTCGGCCAGGACTCCCCTGGCCGGGGCCTTTATAAGGCGCCACCCCGGGGCCCGAGAGCCAACCCATAGCCGCGCCCAAACCCTAGGCCAGCCGCCCCAGCCGCCAGCCGCCGCCGCCGCCGCCCCGCCGCCGACTCGCCGGAGTTGCACGCCGCCCGAGGTTCGCCGCCGCCTCGACTTCCGTGCCGTTTTTTTAGGAAAAATAAATTCTGTTCGTCGTTTTTCTTTTTCGTCGGATTTTCCGCGGTTATTTTCTGATCGCGATTTCTGATCCGATTTTCGTTTTAGTATAACTTTTCGCTCGTTTATCGGAATCAGGCGATTCAAGCGCCTGGAGTTTCGTCTCGACACCCTATTTCCGAATAATCAACTTAAACAAGTTTTTGCTACTATAAAATTTGCCCTAGATCTAGATTACTAGAACGAAGTTGTCTTCTTTCACCGTTTGATTTCTTTTGCTTCGTTCGATTTGATTTTTTTGCAAACCAGGGTTCTTAAGTTGAACTTTCTGGTTAGATCTTCTATTTGAGTTTTACCTGTGCATTAGATGAGTACTTATTGTATGCTTGTTTGTTTGTCTGCGATAGAATACCCAGAGTGCACCGCCTGTTACTTCGAATCTCTAGGTTTCGCGGATCATCAGCAAGGCAAGTAACACTTTGATCATACCTTTTTCTACAACCCAGTTTTATTGCATTAGATCAATCCTCACACATTGCATGATTAGGATCTAATTAAATTGTGGGATGGGAAGTAGATGAGGTAGTACCTATTACCTGTTTATTATCAAACCTTTGGGAGTTACTTCTAGGTTTGCTTATTATGCCATGCTATGCTAGTAGACGTGGATTGGGTGAGTGATATCCATGACAGATGTGAGATTGTTAATTAATGGTTTATCTAAGGTGGCAACCTAAACACACATCTGGGTGGATTGAGGCACCTGGGTATTCCAGGACTTGCCTGTTTTTCTTTTGGACCGCCACCCAGGCTCAAAGGGATCATGAGATTATTCATACTAGAAACTTCCGTGTGCAGCCACAAGCCATTATGGGCTCTGGCATAGTTGATTAAGTTGTGCGAACTCTTACAGTGGTAGACTAGCAGATGTAGGGGATGTAGGTGGTACAGTCTACCCGATTGTAAGGTGCTAGCGCTTCTGAAAGACTATGTCTCGGTCATCCGTCTTCTTAAACACCATGTAGTGCGAGAAAACAAACGGAGGCGATCGAGTCTTGTGGGGAAAAGTGCGCAAACCTCTGCAGAGTGTAACAAACTAATCATGGTTAGGCGTGTCCCCAGTTATGGACATCTTGAGTATCTAGTACCTGGATTTTCATGTGAATCTCATCATGTTACTCTAAAGTTAATTTTGTTGGGTTTAATGATGCTTAATTGGGATTGAGAATGCTGTTAACCATTCTCAATGTTTAACAACCACCATGATAGTAATTAATTTATTCCTTTGAAGTAGGGAAAAATTGGCTTTATGCAAAAACTGTAACCATAGAGCTTTCCACCAGCCAAATATGCATATAGTATAGCTGTTGCATTCCATTACTCTCTATGTGTTACCTTGCCAGCATATTCCATGTGCTGACCCGTTTTCGGGATGCAACGTTAATGTTGCAGACTTTTCAGACGACGAATAAGGAGTTTTTAGGTCGTGGTTCTATACTCAGTGATGCCGTTGGAGTTGATGGACTCACTTATCTTCCAAGCCTTCCGCTGTTATCGTTATTAGATGGCCTTAAGCCATATTTATTGTAATAAGTTCTCTTTTGAGACACTCGATGTAATAAGTGTGTGATTGCTACTCTACTATAAATCCTCCGAGTACTGTGTGGTGTCAGCATTACTGATCCAGGGATGACACCGGAGCACAGAGATCAGACCATTTGAGGTCGGGTCGCTACAGAGATGGTATCAGAGCACACGCTGACTGTAGGACACGACCACTATGCTAAAGACCTAGATCACTACTCACTCTCTTCTCTTCTGACTTCTCATCTTTTCTACTCTTTAGGATGGCGGATGCAAGGAACAAGTTCACACAACCAAATGAAGATACACCCTTTGGACGCCACTTGAAGGAAGTCACTAGATACCTGAACATAGGAATACCAAGCTTCACGAGAACCTACAACGCCACTTTACCTGAAGAAGAGCGCTGGATGATTCAAGTTCAAGTTCCAGGAAGGACGTTCATGCCATTCACTGAACCCATAGAGTTTTCTTTTGATGCACCAACTTGGAATCTAGGAAAGAGTATGGCAGCTCACATCTCCATGGGACGCATTGGCGAAGTCTACCGCAAGGATCTCAAGGATACTATCTACCAGATTTGTGGGCGCCGAGATGAACACTGGGAGATGATCAGCACTAGGAAAGATAGATCAATTGCAGCTTTTATTCAGGAGTTCAACCATCACATTCAACGACAGGAGAATCAGATGTGCGCCGACATGATAGATCTGAAGAAGGCTAAGACTAGAATCAAGGAACTGGAGGAAGAACTCAAGGCTACACGCGAAGATTATGAAGAAGAAATTGAAGTATTGGTGGATAAGAATGCCGACCTAACTATGAAGCTAGCAGTATTTATGGGAGGCCCAACACCAGTAGATGAAGACAAAGAACCCAAGGAGATTATCCCGGAAGACTACATCATCATTGACGGCACCGACTCGGAACAAGATAGTAGCAATGATGACTATGTTGATGAAGCAGGAGTAGATATCATGGAGTCTACAACCGTAGAATATTTCTAGTAGACCACCTCATTAGTAGTAGTAGTCCACCATGTAAATATAGTAGTCCGAGCACTTTGCGATAGTTAGATCGATTGTATGCCTTGTTTGTTTGACTGAAGTGAATTGTTTGCTTTTGCCACATGTGCATATGGGTAGTGTTTTATCTTTAGACCCCCTCTATTCTTATATCTCATCTTTTCTAAACCCTCAGATGCCTCCGAGACATGACCCCGGATTTGCCTTTTCGCCGGAGCTCACCCAGTTGATCCAGCAGCAAAACACCTTGATGCAGTTGCTAGTTCAGAATCAGAATCAGGGGAACAACAACAACCCACCACCACCACCACCACCTGTTGACCACTTAGCCCGTTTTCTTAGGCTGAATCCGCCGGTGTTTTCCAGTAGCACCGAGCCGATAGTAGCAGATGATTGGCTCCGCAAGATAGCTAGGGAGTTGACCATCGCAGGATGCACAGATGCAGAGAAGGTTAAGTTTGCCGCACATCAGTTAGAAGGACCCGCAGCATCCTGGTGGGAGAATTTCACAGCCACCTTCCCAGTCGACACTGTCACATGGGACCAGTTTCAGCAGGCTTTTTGTACTGCCCATGTTTCAGCAGGAGCAATGGCCATGAAGAAGCGTGAGTTTCGTAACTTGCGCCAAGGAGGACGGACAGTTGGCCAGTAGGTGGAGGAGTTTAGTAAGCTAGCACGTTATGCCCCAGATGACGTTGCTACGGATGCAGATAAGCAGGAGAAGTCCCTGTAAGGACTGAATGATGAGTTGAGCATGCAGTTGATGGTAGCCACCTTCAACAACTACCAGGAGTTGGTAGACCGTGCTCTTATGATTGAAGGGAAGCAGCAACAAATTGAGAACCGCAAGAGGAAGTATGGACAAGGAAAGTATAATTCAGGAGCTCAGCAGAAGCCACGTTTTACCCCTAGACCAGGAGGACATTTTCAGCATACCCATGGAGTAGGTAGCTCGCACAATCACAATGGCACCAAGAATGGTAATGGGAATGGAGGAAGCAATGGACAGAACCGCAACACCCCATCAACCCCAGCCAAGAAGGACTTGAGCCACGTCACTTGCTATAAGTGTTCGAAGCCAGGACATTATGCAAATGAATGTCCTGAAGGCCAAAATGGCAATGGAAGTTCTGGGAAGAAGCCGAACCCTTTCAACAGGGGACAGGTGAACCACGTTAGCGTGGAGGAGGTTGAAGCTCAGCCCGATGCAGTAATAGGTAAGTTTTTGGTTAAGTCATTTACTGCACTCGTTCTTTTTGATACTGGTGCATCGCATTCATACATCTCAAGGGGATTTGTGGATAAGTATAACCTACCAACCCAAGCCCTTAGGTCACCCATGTTAGTAACCTCTCCAGGAGCAGAGTATATGGCTAGTCTATGGTGTGATCGGTTACCATTAAGGATTGGTAACTATGTTTTTCCCTCAGACCTAGTAGTATTGGAATCTCAAGGATTGGGTGTGATATTAGGCATGGATTGGTTATCAAAGTATGAAGGGAATATTGAGTGTGCTAGTAAGTCAATTTTGCTTACCACATCAGAAGGAAGAAGGATCAAGTATGTATCCCGGCATGTGCCAAACAGGACACAAGTAAATTCCTTATCAGGAGTTGTGCAGGAGGAAGTACCAGTGGTAAAGGATTTCCCTGATGTATTTCCAGAAGAGTTGCCAGGCATGCCACCAGATAGAGATATTGAGTTTTTGATTGAGCTATTGCCAGGCACTGGGCCAATATCAAAGAGACCATATAGGATGCCAGCAAAGGATTTGGTGGAAATTAAGAAGCAGATTAAGGAGTTACTGGATAAGGGATATATTTGCCCAAGTTCTTCACCTTGGGGATCGCCAGTACTTCTAGTGGAGAAGAAGGATGGATCGTTAAGGATGGTTGTTGATTATCGAGGATTGAACGAAGTAACAATCAAGAACAAGTACCCACTGCCAATGATCAATGATCTGTTTGATCGATTGCAAGGAGCTAAAGTGTTTTCCAGGATCGATTTGCAATCAGGATACCACCAGTTGAAGATTCGAGAACAGGATATTCCGAAGACAGCTTTTACCACCAGGTACGGGCTGTATGAGTATACCGTTATGTCATTTGGTCTGACTAACGCGCCTGCCTATTTTATGAACATGATGAACAAAGTGTTTATGGAGTTTTTGGATAAGTTCGTCGTAGTGTTCATTGATGATATCCTGGTTTATTCGAAGAATGAAGAGGAGCATAATTAGCATTTGCGTTTGGCACTTGGAAAGCTCAGAGAACATCAATTATATGCCAAGTTCAGCAAATGTGAGTTTTGGTTGAAGGAAGTAGGATTCCTCGGACATGTTATATCTGGAGAAGGTATAGCAGTAGATCCCGCTAAAGTTGAAACCGTGACCAAGTTGGAAGCACCAACAACAGTTGAAGAGCTCCGGAGTTTTCTTGGACTCGTAGGATACTACCGGAGATTTATTGAGAACTTCTCAAAGATTGCGAAGCCTATGACGGAGTTGCTGAAGAAGGATACTAAGTTCAAATGGACTGAGGAGTGTGAGGCTAGTTTCCAGGAATTGAAGAACCGTTTGGTTACCTCACCAGTGCTGAGTTTGCCAAATCAAACGAAGGATTATGAGGTGTATTGCGACGCTTCACGTCGAGGACTTGGAGCAGTGCTTATGCAGGAAGGAAGAGTTGTTTCGTATGCTTCACGACAACTGAAGCCTCATGAATTGAATTATGCCACGCATGATTTGGAGTTAGCAGCCGTAGTGCATGCATTGAAGACATAGAGACATTTCCTCATTGGAAATCATTGTGAGGTGTACACGGATCACAAGAGTTTGAAGTACATTTTCACGCAGAAGGAGTTGAACCTCAGACAAAGGAGATGGTCGGAGCTCATCAAGGATTATGATATGAGATTGCATTATCATGCCGGGAAGGCTAATGTAGTAGCTGATGCATTAAGCCGCAAGAGCCATGTCAATACGTTAATGACGGGAGAAATACCCAAGGAGTTAGCAGAAAATCTTCGTGAACTATGTTTGGAAATAGTTCCGAGAGGCTATGTAGCAGCGTTGGAAATTCAGTCAACTTTGATGGACAGAATCAGAGAGGCTCAGAAATCTGACAAGGAGATTGCTTCTATAAAGGAGAAAATGAAAGAAGGAAAAGCTAATGGATTTCGTGAGGATGAGCACGACACCCTATGGTTTGAAGACCGTGTTTATGTACCCAATGACCCACAGATCAGAAAATTGATTCTGCAAGAGGCACATGATTCACCGTATTCGATTAACCCAGGAAATACCAAGATGTATTTGGATTTGAAGGATATTTTCTGGTGGAACGAAATGAAGAAGGATATTGCGGAGTATGTAGCAGTTTGTGACGTATGTCAGAGAGTAAAGGCAGAGCATCAGAAGCCAGCAGGATTGTTGCAACCATTGCCGATACCCGAATGGTAGTGGGATAAGCTAGGCATGGATTTTATCACGGGATTACCAAGGACTCGTTCAGGCTATGACTCGATTTGGGTTGTAGTTGATCGATTGACGAAGGTAGCTCATTTCATCCCAGTAAAGACCACTTAGACTAGTGCTAAGTTGGCAAAGATATACATGACCAGGATCGTATGTTTGCATGGAGTTTCGAGGAGCATCGTATCAGATAGAGGAACCCAGTTTACCTCAAAGTTCTGGAAGCAGTTGCATGAGACTTTGGGTACTAGGCTAGAGTTTAGTACAACTTTTCATCCGCAGACAGATGGACAGACCGAGAGAGTCAATCAGATTTTGGAGGATATGCTGAGAGCTTCTGCGCTAGATTATGGATCTAGTTGGGATGATAATTTGCCATATGCAGAGTTCTCTTACAATAATAGCTATCAGACCAGTTTGAAGATGGCCCCTTTCGAAGCTCTGTATGGAAGGAGGTGCACGACACCGTTGTCATGGGACAAAATTGGAGACCGCCAGTTGTTTGGACCAGATCTGATTAAAGAGTCTGAACAGAAGGTGAAGTTGATTTGCGATAGGCTCAAGGTAGCCCAGTCCAGGCAGAAGAGCTACGCAGATTCTAAACGCAAAGAGACAGTTTACGAAGTCGGAGACAGAGCTTATATTCGAGTATCCCCACTTCGAGGGATTAAGCGCTTTGGAGTTAAGGGGAAGTTAGCGCCACGATTTGTAGGGCCATATCGAGTTTTGGAGCGTATGGGAGAAGTGGCCTACAAGTTGGAATTGCCAGAAGGATTGGCAGGAGTTCATGATGTGTTCCACATTTCTCAGTTGAAGAAGTGTCACGCGGAGACGGCTGACATACCTTTGAGAGACACAGTGCCATTACAAGCAATTCAGTTGGATAACAATTTGACCTATGAGGAGAAACCAGTCAAGATTCTCGAGTTTGCCAGCCGAGTCACTCGCAGTAAGGTTATCAAGTTTTGCAAAGTTCAGTGGAGCCACCACACGGAGGATGAAGCCACCTGGGAGCGAGAGGAAGATTTGCTCAAGGACCACCCTCACCTATTTTCTAGCCAACCCGAATCTCGAGGGCGAGATTCATCTTAAGAGGGGTAGGTTTGTAACATCCCAAATTTTCAATTTGGAATTTTATACATTAGATCATCATCCATATCATATTTTATTTTGCTTTTGGTTTTGATCCTAGAAAATCCTAAGCAACTCAAGGACCCACGGAGAGAGTTGGGGATTTCGTTATTAACATATTTGAGTTTTCTTAAATTTTGTAAACAGGATCATTTGATTTTATTTATTTTATCATCAATTATTTCTATTACAAAAATATGAGAGAGGGAATAAAATGACTTTCCCAAAATATAGAAATATTGAGGATTTAATAAAAAATCAAATAAGTTATATTTCGGAGATTTTCGGTATTTTTATTTGAATTTAGGAAAAATGCGCGTTTTTCAAAATTGCGTTTAGGGCCCGATAAATGTTCACTTTATCGGGCTTGATTTTAGAAGCCCGGGAAAATTTATTTCATGATTTTTGGAGTCCGTTTAGTATTTCTTTTTATTTTTCTTCCGAGCGGAATTATTAAAAAAAAACGCGGAACCGACTATGGGCCGTACTCGGCCAGGACTCCCCTGGCCGGGGCCTTTATAAGGCACCACCCCGGGGCCTGAGAGCCAGCCCATAGCCGCGCCCAAACCCTAGGCCAGCCGCCCCAGCCGCCAGCCGCCGCCGCCGCCGACTCGTCGGAGTTGCACGCCGCCCGAGGTTCGCCGCCGCCTCGACTTCCGTGCCGTTTTTTTAGGAATTTTTTTTCTGTTCGTCATTTTTCTTTTTCGTCGGATTTTCCGCGGTTATTTTCTGATCGTGATTTCTGATCCGATTTTCGTTTTAGTATAACTTTTCGCTCGTTTATCGGAATCAGGCGATTCAAGCGCCTGGAGTTTCGTCTCGAAACCCTCTTTCCGAATAATCAACTTAAACAAGTTTTTTCTACTATAAAATTTGCCCTAGATCCAGATTACTAGAATGAAGTTGTTTTCTTTCGCCGTTTGATTTCTTTTGCTTCGTTCGATTTGATTCTTTTTGCAAACCAGGGTTCTTAAGTTGAACTTTCTGGTTAGATCTTCTATTTGAGTTTTACCTGTGCATTAGATGAGTACTTATTGTATGCTTGTTTGTTTGTCTGTGATAGAATACCCGGAGTGCGCCGCCTGTTACTTCGAATCTCTAGGTTTCGCGGATCATCAGCAAGGCAAGTAACACTTTGATCATACCTTTTTCTACAACCCAGTTTTATTGCATTAGATCAATCCTCACACATTGCATGATTAGGATCTAATTAAATTGTGGGATGGGAAGTAGATGAGGTAGTACCTATTACCTGTTTATTATCAAACCTTTGGGAGTTACTTCTAGGTTTGCTTATTATGCCATGCTATGCTAGTAGACGTGGATTAGGTGAGTGATATCCATGACAGATGTGAGATTGTTAATTAATGGTTTATCTAAGGTGGCAACCTAAACACACATATGTAGGGGATATCCGTGGACTTGCCTGTTTTTCTTTTGGACCGCCACCCAGGCTCAAAGGGATCATGAGATTATTCATACTAGAAACTTCCGTGTGCAGCCACAAGCCATTATGGGCTCTGGCATAGTTGATTAAGTTGTGCGAACTCTTATAGTGGTAGACTAGCAGATGTAGGGGATGTAGGTGGTACGGTCTACCCGATCGTAAGGTGCTAGTGCTTCTGAAAGACTATGTCTCGGTCATCCGTCTTCTCAAACACCATGTAGTGCGAGAAAACAAACGGAGGCGATCGAGTCTTGTGGGGAAAAGTGCGCAAACCTCTGCAGAGTGTAACAAACTAATCATGGTTAGCCATGTCCCCGGTTATGGACATCTTGAGTATCTAGTACCTGGATTTTCATGTGAATCTCATCATGTTACTCTAAAGTTAATTTTGTTGGGTTTAATGATGCTTAATTGGGATTGAGAATGCTGTCAACCATTCTCAATGTTTAACAACCACCATGATAGTAATTAATTTATTCCTTTGAAGTAGGGAAAAATTGGCTTTACGCAAAAACTGTAACCATAGAGATTTCCACCAGCCAAATATGCATATAGTATAGCTGTTGCATTCCATTACTCTCTATGTGTTACCTTGCCAGCATATTCCATGTGCTGACCCGTTTTCGGGCTGCAACGTTAATGTTGCAGACTTTTCAGACGAGGAATAAGGAGTTTTTAGGTCGTGGTTCTATACTCAGTGATGCCGTTGGAGTTGATGGACTCACTTATCTTCCAAGCCTTTCGCTGTTATCATTATTAGATGGCCTTAAGCCATATTTATTGTAATAAGTTCTCTTTTGAGACACTCGATGTAATAAGTGTGTGATTGCTACTCTGCTATAAATCCTCCGAGTACTGTGTGGTGTCAGCATTACTGATCCAGGGATGACACCGGAGCACAGAGATCAGACTGTTTGAGGTCTGGTCGGTACAATTTATGTGCATAATTCAAATTTGAACTATATGCACATGCTCCGGAGCATATAAAATGGTTGAAAAATCAAAGCTGTGTCCTTGTGTGCATGCTTAGGTCCCATGCAAGAAATGGGAATGAATTTGAAACACCAGGGCACCGTTAATTGCTGGCAAAACATTGAGATGCCTGGTTTTTAAATTCTAGTAAATTCAAAACTCATCTGAAATTCATGAAACTTGGCATGCTATCATGTAGCGGCATCAACATGTCGTGGTACAAATTTTGTCCCATTTGGGGCAGGTTTGGGTATATGTTTCTCACAAACCAGAGCTTCTCACAACAAGCATGATGGTTTTCGGTAGGGAACGTCCCACCTTTGGGGACGAAACGATATCCATTGCCTCTTATTGCTTTCAAATTTTTTTCTCGTGTCAACATAGAACAACATGAGTGTCGTGTGAATTTTGGCGATTTTTCGGGGTTCGTTTGGACGTTTTTATGCATTAAGTGAGTTTTCAGTGCATAATTCAAATTTGAACTACATGCACATGCTCCAGTGCATATAAATTGGTTGAAAAAAAATAAATATGTGTCCTTGAGTGCATGCTTAGGTCCCATTCAAGAAATGGGAATGAATTTCATAAACCGGGGCACCGTTGATTGCCGACAAAACATTGAGATGCCTGGTTTTTAAATTCTAGTAAATCCAAAACCCGTCTGCATCAACTTGCCGTGGTACAAATTTTGTCCCATTTGGGGTAGGTTTGGGTATATGCTTCTCACAAACCGGAGCTTCTCACAACAAGCATGATGGTTTTCGGTAGGGAACGTCCCACCTTTGGGGACGAAACGATATCCATTGCCTCTTATTGCTTTCAAATTTTTTTATCGTGTCAACATAGAACAACAGGAGTGTTGTGTGAATTTTTGTGATGTTTCAGGGTTCCTTTGGTCATTTTTATGCATTAACTGAGTTTTCAATGCATTTTATGTGCATAATTCAAATTTGAACTACTTGCACAAGCTCCAGTGTATATAAATTGGTTGAAAAATCAAATTTGTGTCCTTGGGAGCATGCTTAGGTCCCATGCCAGAAATGGGAACAAATTTCAAACACCGGGGCACCGTTGATTGCCGGCAAAACATTGAGATGCTAGGTTTTTAAATTCTAGTAAATCCAAAACTCGTCTGAAATTCATGAAACTTGGCATGCTATCATGGAGCGGCATCAACATGCTGTGGTACAAATTTTGCTCCATTTGGGGCAGGTTTGGGTATATGCTTCTATAAAACCGGAGCTTCTCACAACAAGCATGATGGTTTTTGGTAGGGTCCGTCCCACCTTTGGGGACAAAACGATATCCATTGCCTCATATTGCATTCTAATTTTTTTCTCGTGTCAACATAGAACAACAGGAGTGTTGTGCGAATTTTTCTGATTTTTCGGGGTTCGTTTGGACATTTTTAAACATTAACTGAGTTTTCAATGCATTTTATGTGCATAATTCAAATTTGAACTACATGCACATGCTCCAGTGCATATAAATTGGTTGAAAATGAAATATGTGTCCTTGGGTGCATGCTTAGGTCCCATGCAAGAAATGGGAATGAATTTCAAACATTGGGGACCTTTTGATTGCCGACAAAACATTGAGATGCTTGGTTTTAAAATTCTAGTAAATCCAAAACTCATATGAAATTCATGAAACTTGGCATGCCATCATCGAGGGGCATCAACATGCCATGGTACAAATTTTGTCCCATTTGGGGAAGGTTTGGGTATATGCTTCTCACAAACTGGAGCTTCTCACAACAAGCATGATGGTTTTCGGTAGGGAACGTCCCACCTTTGGAGACAAAACGATATCCATTGCCTCTTATTGCTTTAATTTTTTTTTCTCGTGTCAACATAGAACAACAGGAGTGTGTTGCGAATTTTTGTAATTTTTCAGGGTTCATTTGCACATTTTTATGCATTAACTGAGTTTTCAATGCATTTTATGTGCATAATTCAAATTTGAACTACATGCACATGCTCCAGTGCATATAAATTTGTTGAAAAATCAAATATGTGTCCTTGGGTGCATGCTTAGGTCCCATGCAAGAAATGGGCATGAATTTCAAACACGGGGGCACTGTTGATTGCCGGCAAAACATTGAGATGCCTGTTTTTTAAAATTCTAGTAAATTCAAAATTCTATTAACCATTCATGTGACGCTACGTGTCTTGGTTTTAATGGCTGTAGGAGGCGCCGTGCGGACAACTGCTTGACCTTGACTGAACGGGAGGCATGCGAGCACCCTCCGGTGCGGAGGCTGATCGAGTGGCGTGCAAGCTGTCCTCGAGTGCGTAGGCTCACCGAGAAGCGTGCGAGCTGTACTCTACACAGTCTCACTGGGAAGCGAGCCCTTTGATTTCCATGGCCGCCCGCCTTGCTCGCGTCCTCTCAATTAATGGCGCTCAAGCCGCAGTTTAATTCGCTTTTTAAATATAAAACACTCATCTCAAACATTTTAGTTAGAACACCCGTATGCAAACCGACATCTTCCCCAGGAAGCCAGGAGAAAATGTGCCGAGCAGGATATCTACAGCTCTTGGTCACAAACGATTTAAATAGAACACCCGCATGGAAAGTGAGAGTAGCGCAGGATTTGTGCATCCCTTCAATGCAAACGGTTGTTCTGGATGACCCGTGTGCAGCCACGTACAAACAATTTGGTAAGATTTGCATCTTTCATATTAGTTATGTTGCCATTTGTCAAACTGGAAAGATTTACATTTGTTGATCTAGTAACGTTGCCATTTGTCAATCCTTGTAACACTGCGACTTGTCAACATATGCAGCTAGAAATCGTTAGCACTATGCAATTTTTGCAACTAAAATTTAGTACTTAAGCATAGATTTCATTCATACATTAAGCAGTCATTCTTAATTTATACAAATAGTTCAACTCGACAGCTGAACCGACCAAACTTCTCCCCAATTGTTGCCAACCACGTACTGAAATAGCTAGTTCAACTATATATACTAGCTAATTTTAAGTACGTTGTACAGTTCGACCACACATCTATAGTCATATGAACTGAACAAAATATCCCCTAAATACTACTACTACCACGGAGGGGCTTTGTGCTATTTCCAGCAGCCTCTCCTCTGCCGAGCATGCTCAGTAAGAGGCTGAGGAGGAGGAGCCTACCGACGAGCTGGACAAATGCAATACGGCGCCTGCCACTGTTGCACATTCAGCAACGCTCGCCAGCTCGAATGCCCACTTCTGCTCTAGACGATCCCTCTCGAAGCGGCCCAACTGCTCGGAGATAAACCGATTCCTCACCTCTGCGTCAGCGTGTGCTGCGGCCACGGCTGCGTAAGGCTCTTTGCATGCTCAATGAGGCGCTCCTCCTCTTCCTGCAAGAACTCGATGTAGCACGCAAGGTTGCTGAAGCACGTGAAGGCCTCCACCTCTGCCACCTCCTTCGGGTGGCGGTGGCGGAGCGAGTGATGATCCCGACGGTCGACGGTGGGCTGGCGGCCACGGCGGCCGATGACGGGGTGGCGGCCACGACCACCACCTCCCGCCTTCGGGCCATGGTGGTGGAGCGGGTGATGGCCACGGTGGCCGGCAGTGGGGTGGCGGCCATGACGGCCACCTCCCGCCTTCGGGCCGTGGTGGCGGAGCGGGTGATGGGCACGATGGCCGGTAGTGGGGTGGCAGCCACGACGGCCACCTCCCGCCTTTGTGCCACGGCGGCGGAGCGGGAGATGGCCCTGGCTTTCGACGGTGGTGTGGCGGCAATGAAGGCCGGCAATAGCTGCCGACAGGCAGCGGCAACAGAGCGTGTGGTGGGTGTTCCGCGCACACCCATCAAGGACGCCAGGCGCACTACACTGCGCGGGGGACTGCGCCGTCGCCGCGGTGTAGCCTCCCTGCTGGAGCCGTCCTCTGATGATGGCAGAGTTGCTGAGCGACGACGATAGACGGGTGCCATTGGCGATTGTGGAAGAAGCAGACAAGATAAGCTACCGGGAGGGAGGGGAAAATGCGATGCAGGACTCGTCGGCTGTGAGGGTTTTTATAGCAGGCCGGTAAGCATTGGGATTTTGGGGATTTCACCGAGTCGGGCAGGAAGCTTGCGTGGAACCTATGAGGTTGGGTGGGAACGGGCTCAGCGACGATTCATTGGCGCCACTGTTTGGCCAAAAGAACACTCCCTCGCGCTGCGCAAGCTTGCGCTATAAGCCGTCTGCGGTAGCGGGGTGACAAGACATGCTTGAGGAGGACGAGAGGACACGTACACATACAGTTAATAAAAAACGTTTGCGATTTAATTTCCTACTATACCCCCGTCCTGGTTTATAAGTAGGATTTATTAACTAATAAAATACGAATGCATGTCGCCATAGATTATATCGTTGGAGTCATATTTGAACATAGTTTCCAGCTATACAATTTTTGTAACATGCATTAACACTTTTTTGGTTAAATTTAAGGTCATACACCAGCGACCATTTGCCCGCAACACACACGGCTTATTCCATCACAAACAACTCTGATGGATCAACTGTCTGCTGCGTATCGCACACGCAACTCCAATATAATTCGTGCTTGATGTCTCTGACATCGCTCACACAGTTCGCCTTATTTGCCACGTATCACTCTGCCGTCCTCTGCTCTCGTCCCTCGGCAAGCTCTGCTCGCCGTTAGGCGCCGCAGCGCGCTGTGCTCGCCATTAGGCGCCACAGCGCGCTCGGTCACGTCCGTTGGTGCGCTCTGTTCGCGTCTGTCGGCGCGCTCGGCTTGTGGACAACTTTTCCTTGACGCGACCGCGGAGCGCTCCGCTCGCGTCCCTCCGCGCGCGCTCTACCAGCGAATGGGCGTGCGCACGATCACATCTGGGGCCCCATATGCATGCGGTTGCACCGCGCGTGTTGCCATGCAATGCAGTTACGTGCGGCACAATGGAGTTACGCGCTGCAAATTAGAACTGCCATCAGGGCCTGCCGATATTCCCGGCCGTCCGGCTTCCCCTTTAATTCTCGTGGCCATTATAACCTTAGTCTCTTCAACCTTTTGATCGCGCCCCACAACACAACAAGCACACACACGACGACACATAGAAGGGGGATGTCCGGCGACGCTCCAATGGAGTTCGGCGAGCATAGAGTGGAGACCCACGCGAGGGAGACGAATCTCTCGGTGGTGTACACCATTGACTCGGCCATGGTGGACGACTACATCAACAGCGTTGAGCAGTTGCTTGCTAGAGACAAGTACAAGGTGGTCGGCATCAACCTCCAGTACACCGCCGGTCGTCCCGGCATAGATCAGAAGGTTGTCATCGCCCAGTTGTGCGTGTGCCGTCATGTCCTCATCTACCACTACTGCATGGCTACAGGGCCTTGCGACCGTTTCAATAGGTTTGTAAATAGCACCGACTACAAGTTCGCCATGATGGATACCAAAGACGATGTAAAAGCGCTCAGTGTTACGGGCTTGGCCTGGAAGAACCTTGTTGAAATCCGTGACCACTACAGGGTCTGGGGCACCACGAAGCAGGAATCCCTGGTCGAGCTCGCCTCGGCCATCATCGACCCCTACTACGAAAAGGTGAAGCAGGATGCCCAGAGAACAAGTCCCGTATCCTGGCACAAGGCCTGGATGCAGCAACTGGATGAACCTCACCTCAGGTTCGCGGCCAAGAGCGTGTACACATGCTACAAGATGCATAGGCGGATCGTTGAGATGAGGAAGTGCCTCGTTACCCAAATTGACGAGCCCGAATCGAGACACAAGAAGAGCAAGCATCACAAGAAGTAGATGATGATCAGATGATCGTTTATGCTAGATAATCATGCATGCAATATATAGCTTACTTTATTGGTGTGTGTGGAAATGTCATGTGTGTAGTAGCCACCTATGTAATTAATTATGCATGTACCAATTTACTATGATCAGATGATCCTTTATCCTAATAGGGAAAGGTGGTTTCTCAACATAACAAGTAGGAACAATAGGATCATTATAAGTGACAGTCTTTTCTTCAACTTTAATAGGTGCAGCTACTTTTACTTCTATGGGAGGATGATATTTAAACCATTTATCCTTAGGGAGATCAACATAAGTAGCAAAAGATTCACACAAAGAAGCTACTATCTCAGAATCAAGTCCATATTTAGTGCTAAACTTACGGAAAATATCGGTATCCATAAAAGATTTAACACAATCAAACTTAGGTGTCATACCTGACTCCTTACCTTCGTCGAGATCCCAATCTTTAGAGTTGCGTTTAATTCTATCCAATAAATCCCATCTAAATCCAATAGTCTTCATCATAAAAGAGCCAGCACATGAAGTATCGAGCATGGTGCGATTATTTTCAGAAAGCCAAGCATAAATTTTTTGAAGAGTTGTTTCTCTGGGGAGCTCATGATTGGGGCATGAATATAACATTGATTTAAGCCTCCCCCAAGCTTGAGCGATGCTTTCTCCTTCGCGAGTCCAAAAATTATATATACAATTGCGGTCACTATGAACAAGATGCATAGGGTAATACTTTTGATGAAATTCCAATTTCAATCTTCTATAGTTCCATGATCTCGTATCATCACATAGCCTATACCATGTCAATGCGTCTACCTTCAAAGATAAAGGAAAGACCTTCTTCTTAGCAACATCATCGGGTATACCTGCAAGCTTAAATAATCCACAAACTTCATTGTCGGTGTCAAAACCGGCGGATCTCGGGTAGTGGGTCCCGAACTGTGCGTCTAGGCCGGATGGTAACAGGAGGCAGGGAACACGATGTTTTACCCAGGTTTGGGCCCTCTTGATGGAGGTAAAACCCTACGTCCTGCTTGATTAATATTGATGATATGGGTAGTACAAGAGTAGATCTACCACGAGATCAAGGAGGCTAAACCCTAGAAGCTAGCCCACGGTATGATTGTTGTATATGGAGTTGATCGCCTACGGACTACAACCCTCTGGTTTATATAGATATCGGATAGGGTTAGGGTTACATAAAGTCGGTTACAATGGTAGGAGATCTTGAATATCCGCATCGCCAAGCTTGCCTTCCGCGCCAAGGAAAGTCCCATCCGGACACGGGACGAAGTCTTCAATCTTGTATCTTCATAGTCCAGGATTCCGGCTGAAGGTATAGTCCGGCTACCCGAACACCCCCTAATCCAGGACTCCCTCATTCATCCACGTTTATTAGGTGTTCATCAGGATGCTTTGTTCCATCTCCTGTAAAAGGATTAGCTAGCAGTTTTTCTATCATACCCGAAGGATACTCATAAGGAATTTCATTTTCAATAGGTTCAGTAGGTCCCATTATGTCGTCCGGACCATTATCCTTGATAGGATTTGTTTGTTCGGTTTGATTATCCGGATTGCCGTTGTCCGGCAGCGGTTCGCCCTGCTCCAGCGCTGGGTCTGTGTGATCGCTATTTCTGTCAAGGCGAGATTTGGGGCAGCGCTTGCGTCACCGCTTTGACTACTTTTCGAGGGAACAAGCCTTCGGTGCGTCCTTCCGCTCCTCGTCATCATCTTTTGGTGCGTCCACCATGTATACGTCATATGACGAGGTGGCGTTCCAGGGCCCAATAGGCGCTGGTTCTTCATCGTCTCCTTCATCGGCGTCCATACCGTCGATGTCTTCGGAGTCGAAGTCGAGCATGTCGGTTAAATCATCGACAGTGGCTACAAAGTAGGTGGTGGGTGGGCTTTGAATTACTTCATCGTCCGTATCCCAATCTTGCTGACCGTAGTCCGGCCAAGGCTCTCCTGATAAAGAGAGAGACTTTAGTGATTTCATAATATCGCCAAAGGGCGAGTGCTGAAAGATGTCCGCGGTAGTAAACTCCATGATCGGCGCCCAATCGGATTCAATTGGCAGAGGCGCGAATGGTTCGGAGTCCGGAGAGGAGTCCGGCTCCTTGGAATCACGAGTCTCGCAGAGTGCGGGGCTGGTGTTTGGCTCGATCGCCGCTAGGATCGCAGCCCCCGAGGCGGCGTCCATCCACCCATCCTCGATCAGCGCAATTGGCTCCGAATTAAAGGTCGAAGCCGATGCGGGTGCGGCCTTCAGGGCACTGTTAGGCGACAGAGCTAGATCATGCTCGTCGTGGCAGTGCGGCGCGCTCGGCAGTGGCTCGAATCCGTCGAAGATCAAGTCCCCGCGGATGTCAGCCGTGTAGTTTAAACTTCCAAATCTGACCTGACGGCCAGGGGCATAGCTTTCGATCTGCTCCAGATGGCCAAGTGAATTGGCCCGCAGTGCAAAGCCGCCGAAGACAGAGATCTATCCGGGGAGACAAGTTTCACCCTGGACCGCATCACTATCGATGATCGTCGGAACCATCAAGCCTGACGGCGACGACACAGAGGAACTCTCAATGAAAGCATCAATGTCGGTGTCAAAACCAGCGGATCTTGGGTAGGGGGTCCCGAACTGTGCGTCTAGGCCGGATGGTAACAGGAGGCAAGGGACACGAAGTTTTACCCAGGTTCAGGCCCTCTCGATGGAGGTAAAACCCTACATCCTGCTCGATTAATATTGATGATATGGGTAGTACAAGAGTAGATCTACCACGAGATCGGAGAGGCTAAACCCTAGAAGCTAGCCTATGGTATGATTGTTGTTGTGTATGTTGTCCTACGGACTAAAACCTTCCGGTTTATATAGACACTGGAGAGGGTTAGGGTTACACAAAGTCGGTTACAATGGTAGGAGATCTGCATATCCGTATCGCCAAGCTTGCCTTCCACGCCAAGGAAAGTCCCTTCCGGACACGGGACGAAGTCTTCAATCTTGTATCTTCATAGTCCAGGAGTCCGGCTGAAGGTATAGTCCGGCTACCCGAACACCCCCTAATCCAGGACTCCCTCAGTAGCCCCTGAACCAGGCTTCAATGACAACGAGTCCGACGCGCAAATTGTCTTCGGCATTGCAAGGCGGGTTCCTCCTCCAAGTCCTTCATAGAAGATTGTAAACACCAAGAGTAGTGTCCGGCTCTGCAAAATAAACTTCCACATATTGCCATAGACAGAATAATATTAACACAAATCAAATATGCTGACGTATTCCGCAGTGCGTCATCACACTACAGCCAAATCCTTCACTCGAATCGTTTTCACCTTTCCACCTCAGCGTGTTTTGCGAGGCGGTTTCCTTGGCACGTCTTGTCGAAGCAGAGATCGTGTGCCCCCCTTTTATGGGATTCTCATCAATACGGACGTGGGTAACCCAATCGTGCCCGTTAGCATGTTTTCTCGATTAAAGGCGAGTCCCAAACGGTTACGGGGAGGGCTCCTGGTATTCGACCTCTTATAAAGATACCAAGGCCTTACTCCCTTTCTCCAATCCCAAAACAAGTTCGCCCGTCGCCTCGAGTTCCAACACCCTAGGCTCCAGATTCCGGGCGCCTCAGACCTTCGACAATGTCCGGTTCCGACCTTCAAGGCCGATGGATGTCCTCCTCCGTCACGAAGGAGGACGTGCTAAAGTTGAGAGAGGCTAAGTTCTTGACCGCTGAAATTTCGCACAGGTTGCCTACTCAAAGGCAGGCTATCCCCAGTCCCCAGCCTGGTGAGAGCGTAGTGTTCATGTCTCACTTCCTTCGGGGGTTAGGCTTCCCGATGGACCCCTTTGTGAGGGGACTGTTGTTTTATTACGGGCTAGAATTCCACGACTTAGCTCCGGAGTCCATCCTCCATATCTCCTTGTTTATCGTTGTATGCGAAGCGTTCCTCCGTGTTACCCCTCACTTCGGATTATGGCTCAAGACTTTCAAAGTGGAGTCGAAGATGATCAAGGGACGGCACGCAGAGTGCGAAGGCGCTGTTATAAGCAAAAATGCTGATGCTCCATGGCCCGAGGGCTCTTTTCGAGAGGAGCTAGGCTTGTGGCAACGAGAGTGGTTTTATATCACCGCTTCCCGGAGCACCAAGTGGGTGGCGCTTCCTGCCTTTCGCTCGGGTCCCCCACCACGGCTAGCGTCATGGGTTAACAGAGGGTTAGATTGGGGTTTGCCCAAATATGTGCCCCTGTTACAGGGCTGAATTAAGGATCTCTTGGAAGGAGACCTCAGCTTGGTCAAGGTGACGCAGGTCATGCTGATTCGCCGAATATTGCCCGGCAAACGTCGCCCCCTTCGCCTATGGGAGTTTAATCCAGAGGGACCGCGAGCTCTCCAGAACTTTATGGGCGCAATGCCCGCGGAGATGTATAGACTGTTCTTCGGATCACAAGAGATGTGTCCGGATTTAACCGAGGACGCAGGCCTAAGCTGCAATCGCCCGGATACTCAAGTAAGAAACCTTGTACCCAGAACTTCTATCCATATAATTGTCATAAACGTGCCCCTAAAAGAGCCGTCCTTTTAAACAGGAGTGGATAGCGAAGGCAAAGCTGATCAGGTGTCCGGCTCCCCTTCCTGAAACCAGGCCGGATCCCGTGCTGGTCAGGATGCTGGAGATAATGCCTTTGGAGGGGGAGGACAAGGAAGCTATGGCCTCCTCGAAGGAGGCTGCTCCGAAGGGAGGAACCGACAATTCCTCTCCTAAGGGGAAGAAGAGACCCGCCTCTGACGACCCGAAAACCATGGCCTCGAAACGGGGGAGAAAATCCTCGTCAGAGGGTCCGACGCCGGGGAGTTCCTCGGCCGGACTACGCCCTCAAGGGGATCAGCCCTCCAGCGAGCCATAAGTGGAGAAAAGATTTTCCTTTTGAGGGATGAGGGAAGTCCTTGATTTATATCTGAGAAGATTAAACAAACCTTTATCTTGTAGCTCGGACCTCAGCCCTTCTCAGCAGAGCTCGTCTTCGGGGGATCTCCTTCCGGAGATGATGGAGAGCGGGACGCCTCCCCCTGCCGTGCCACCTAGCGAGGCGAGCGACCCTGAGGTGTCGTCGCGGAGGGTTTCTCCAAATCCGGCAGGGGCGGAAGGTGGCTATGCAGCCCCCCGAGGTTCTCTGCGTCCGGCCTTCGAAAGAGGTCATGGGACGAGCCTGGCACCGTCTGGTGCTCGGCCGGAGGAGCTAAAGATTCTGCTGGGGCGAGCTTCTATCTCAGAGGAGCACCGCGCATTGATGGGCGCGGTGATTGAAAGGATTTCATCCGTAGAGAGCGGATTGTATGAGGCCGTCAAAAGTTTACTAACGGGTTTCGAGGTACATTAGATAATGTATACTTTTGTCAGTTGCGCATGAGTAAGATGCTCCCTATGTAGATAGTAGCCCCTGAGACTCTGCGCGTCGTGAAGAAATGACGGCACGCGGAGGATCATAATCCCAGATCTAAGATGTCGCCTTTGAATGTAGGTGGCAGGGTGTCCGGAATCGAGCCGAACTGACGATTTTGCCGAACTAAAGCGGCAACTGGACATGGCAGATGCCGACATCACACTTGTCAATAAGCGGCTTGATGAGGCTCAAGGTATGTAATTCCTCGGGCGGCATCAGGTAAGAACAGTTTTATGCCTGTGTCTTACGATGTGTGTGCTTGACGCAGATGGTGCGGCCGCCGTGGAGAGTCTTAGGGCAGAACTTGCCCGAGCTAAAGAACAAGCCAGCGAAAGTGATGCGGCCACCAAGAAAGCCCTTGAAGAGCCGAGAGCCGAACAGGTTGCTCATTGCCGAAGCAAGGAAGATATGGCCGAGATGGCCGAAAAGTTAAAAAGCGCTATAGACCGTTGCAGACTTCTTGAAAAAGAAGACCAGGCGAAACAGACGGACTTAGAGAAGGTTGTTGCCAATGCCAAGGATGCGCGCTCTGCGATGAGAGCTGTGAAGGAGGAGCTGCGTCAGGCCGAACAGATTGCGGCTGGAAAGCCCTTTATGCTGTGAAGGAAATTTTGTGATCCAAAGTTTGCTCCATTGGACCGGATGTGGAGTGTGGAGGATACCTATCTGGACTAGGCAGCGAGTGCTGCTGATGCAACCGAACACTTTTGAGATCAGAAAGATCGCGAAGTGGAAAAGCTTTTCTGGTCACAGTTTCACAATCCAGAGTGTCCACTGGCAGTGGATGATCGTTTGGCTCAATGGGCCGAACTGAATAGGTTGTCTGGACTCGCCATGAAGTACATCATGGGTCACCTGTGGCCGGGGAGATCGGAGCCGAAGAGTTATTTCAGCTTGGTGCAGCAATTCCTTGACGCGGTGCCGCATATAAATGCAATGAAGAGGTCAGCGTGCATAGAGGGCGCTAGGATGGCTCTTGCCCGTGTTAAGACATACTGGGCAGAGATGGAGACCACCGTTGTTGCGTCCCGAGATTCGGACAAAAGCCGAGTACCCTCCGAGCACTATTTTCAGGAAGTTCTTGAAGGCGCTCGTGTAATAGAGACGCAGTGCCCGAAAGATGCTATGTTATGATAGCATATGTAATTATAAAGTAATATTTTGATAAACTGTAGTGGCCTTTTTTATACTTGTGCCTCCAAGTATTGGGAACACCTCTTGTGCGGCCGTTTTAAGATATATATATATATATATATAGAATCTGAAAGATGGCAGTCGTTGGCTTCAGCCCCCACGCACATAGTGCGGGGGTGCTCGCAGAAGACGCATTTTCACACTTAACCTAACGTCTTGGTCCTACAAAGGAGGTGATAGCGCAGCGGGCCAGGCAAATGGACTATAATGCTTTAACACTTTCCCTTAGCCATAGGAGTTTGACAGTGAGACTATAGAGGTAGCCCCTTGGTGGCAACTGCGCTCGTCCGAGTTCAGGGCGCGTATGTGCCTGACCGGGAAGCGGCCCTTCGTTAAAGCGGAGGAATCCGATAGATTCTGATAGGTCATTGAGTGGCTGACCAGTCTCACGCTACATTATGACAGTCAGTTTTCGGCTTTCTCTACTGAGGTGCTCGCCCGGCCGAACCGGGGCACAATCGCAGTAGTTCTCCTGGTGCTACCTTAGCCGATAGAGCGGAACGTAAGGTAGCCGAACTCAGGAGCCGGGCAAACCAACATTTGACCAAAGACATGATTCGGAGCTGATGCATATAATGCCAAAACTCGCGACGCCGAACACTCCCTAAGGTGTTCGGTCTTTATGAGTGCGGGCGAAACAACACTCTTTATTAAAAAAGCCTCTAGTGTCCAGGTACGTGCAAAAATTCTGACGTGGCGACATGCCAAGACGCCAGCCTCCTCCTTGGTTATATCAGAAAGAAAAAACCAGGGGATGTGTAGCAACAAGAGAGTAAAAAAGGTTTACGCAGGGTCTTAATCTAAAAAGAATCCTTTAGGACGGGTCCCTACTGCACGTCTGCGCCTGTGTCTCCGTTGTGCCGTATCCTGGACGGGCGCCGCACGACGTTCATCTGTAAAAGAGAGGAACTGAGTTGAAAACGGGTCGTGCCGAAAAAGTTTAAAATAAGCAAAGTATAAAGTAAGATATATAAGATTGAGTTTTATTGTCTCTTATTGTATATGCGTGGAGCCCCTAGTGCGGGGGTATATGGCTTCTAGGCCTGCATCAATGATGATTTTGCACCGAACTCGCCTATCCGCGTTCATGGTCTTGAATGACCTATTTCGAAGTTTTTTGGCCAGTGAGGCCGTTTTGCTGTGGGGCTGTCAAAGCGGCCGCACAGTCCTCCGCTTGGGGAGGCGCACTTTAGTGCTTCGCCTTCAAAGAGATGATTCCTCGTGGACCGGGCATCTTAGGCGTAAGAGATGCATAATGCGGTATTGCGTTAAAGCGAGCGAAAGCTTCGCGTCCCAGTAGTGCTTGATAGCGACTTGAGAACGGGACGATATGGAAGGTCAGCTTTTCACGGCGGAGGTTATCGGCAGAGCCGAATATGACTTTGAGCCGGAGAAAACCCATACAATGGGTGTCCGGACCAGGTATTACCCCTTGAAAGGAGGTTTTGCTTCGGCGGATTCTTGCTGGGTTTATCCCCATGTGCTGGATTGTATCCTGATATATCAGGTTTAGTCCACTGCCGCCGTCCATAAGGACATTTGAAAAATGGAGTCCGCCAATTATTGGATCGAGTATCAAGGCAGTCCAGCCTACATTCTTGATATTCCTAGAATAATCTAGCTGATCGAAGATGATCGGTTTTGACAACCAGTGGCAGGACCCTTTGGGGATTGGCCGTGTGGTGCATACCTTTACGGGCGCCGCATGTTTTGTTATGTGAAGTGAGTTCACTGTTTTTACTTCTTGTGGGAAGATTTTTTTGTTTCCTGGTGCTCTGCTTTTGGGGTTCGTCCTCGTCTTCGCTTGGTGTGTCGAGCCCCTTGTGTTCGGCATTGAGTCTGCCGGATTGTTTGAAAACCCAATAGTCTCTGTGGGTATGGTTAGCAGGCTTCCCAGGAGTACTGTGTATCTGACATATCCTGTCCAGGATTTTATTTAGGTTGGATGGATCGTCCCTGTTATCCTGGGGGGGGGGGGGGCGATTTTTCCTGATTTTGTCGTGAGCCTTTGAATCCGGCATTGACTGCCGTGCTCTTCGGACTTTTGTCCTTAGTCCAGAGACGGTCCTTGTTGCACCGCAGTTTTCCGTTTCCATCCCTTGTTTCGGATGTACTTGGGTCGCTGGGGCTGCACCTTGCCAACCAGCTGTCCTCCCCTACACAAAAGCGGGTCATGAGGCTTGTTAGTGCGGCCATTGTTCTTGGCTTTTCTTGGCCGAGGTGTCTGGCGAGCCATTCGTCTCGGACGCTATGCCTGAAAGCTGCTAAGGCTTCGGCGTCCGGACAGTCAACTATCTGATTCTTTTTAGTGAGGAATCTATTCCAGAACTGCCGAGCTGATTCTCCGGGTTGTTGAGTTATGTGACTAAGATCGTCTGCATCCGGAGGGCGGAGATAGGTCCCTTGAAAGTTTTCTCGGAAAGCATCCTCGAGCTCTTCCCGGCTTCCAATTGTGTTTTCGGGAAGGCTTTTAAGCCAATGCCGGGCTGGCCCTTTAAGCTTAAGGGGTAGATATTTTATGGCATGGAGATCATCTCTAGCCATGTGTATGTGGAGGATATAACCCTCGATCCAAACTCCAGGGTCTGTTGTTCCATCATATGCCTCTATGTTTACGGGTTTGAATCCCTCTGGGAATTCATAGTCTAGGACCTCATCGGTGAAACATAGGGGGTGTGCGGCGCCCCTGTATTTGGGTGTGCCGGATTCTGATGATGGCTTCGTAGCGTTGCTTACGAGAGCTTGCTTTCTTGGCCCATAAATGGACCTGACTGGGCCATGATGTGAATCCTTAAGTGGGTCGCATGCCGATTTAGGTGCGGCGCCGCTTGCCGCTTTATGGGGTCGTCTATCCGACCGTGTGGCTTTTTCATTTTTTGAATGCGAGGGCTCTAGGGCCTCTTCGTCGAATTCAGCCAGTAGCTTTCTTTGCGGATTGCTTTTAGTGCAGCGACTATTGCCGTACTTATCTGTGGTATTGATTACTTTGCTCCATCTAATCCGGAGTGCATCTTCCGCTGTTTTTAGCTTCCGCTTCTGCTTTTCTAGGCTGCGTGCAGTTGCAACGAGCCTCTCGTGGAGATTCTTCTGCTCCATAGGTTTATTCGGCGTGAGGTCGTCCGGAATGCCGTTTTTGCCGGAGGAGGGATGTTCGGTTTCTCTATCCGTGTTGCCCTGTTCGGACGGTTCCTCTAAGGCCTGCTTGTCGTCTATCGGCTCGTCCTGCTCTATGGCTAGGTTTTTGTCGAGGCGGGGCTTGGGTCGGCGTTTACGCCGATGCTTTGATTGCTTTTCGGGGGGTCGATCTCTCGTCCCATCCCCTTTTTCCTCGTTGTCGCTTCCTTTAGGGGTATCCACCATGTACACATCGTGAGATGAGGTGGCTGTCCAATGCCCTATGGGCGTTGGTTCGTCGGTATCTCCTGCATCGTCATCCATGTTGTCGATGTCTCTGGAGTCGAAGTTGAGCACGTCGTTTAAATTGTCGACAGTGGCTACCAAGTGGGTGGCGGGTGGGCTTTGAATTTTTTCATCGTCCGTATCCCATCCTCGCTGACCATAGTTCGGCCAGGGCTCTCCTGATAAGGAGAGAGACTTGAGAGAGTTCAGGATATCGCCACAAGGCGAGTGCTGAAAGATGTCTGCGGCGGTGAACTCTATTATCGGCGCCCAATCGGATTCGATCGGCAGGGGCGCGGGGGGTTCGGAGTTCGGAAAGGAGTCCAGATCCTCAGAGTCATGGGTCGTGCAGAGTGCGGGGCTAGCGTTCGGCTCGATCGCTTTCGGGATCGCAGCCCTCGAGGTGACGCCCAATCGCTCATCCTCGATTGGCGCAATAGGCTCCGAGTTAGGGGTCGGAACCGATGCGTGTGCGGCCTCCAGGACACTGTCTGGGGGCAGAGCTAGATCATGCCCCTCGAGATAGTGCGGCGCGCTTGGCCGTGGCTTGAGCCCGTCGAAGATCAAGTCTCCGCGGATGTCAGCCTTGTAGTTTAAGCTTCCAAACCTGACTTGATGGCCAGGGGGGTAGCTTTCGATCTGCTCCAGGTGGCCGAGCGAATTGGCCCGCAGAGCGAAGCCGCGGAAGACGAAGATCTGTCCGGGGAGTAAAGTCTCATCCTGGACCGCATCGTTGTTGATGATCAAAGGAGCCATCGGGCCTAAAGGCGACGACATAGAGGAACTCTCAATGAAAGCACCAATGTCGGTGTCAAAACCGGCGGATCTCGGGTAGTGGGTCCCGAACTGTGCGTCTAGGCCGGATGGTAACAGGAGGCAGGGAACACGATGTTTTACCCAGGTTTGGGCCCTCTTGATAGAGGTAAAACCCTACGTCCTGCTTGATTAGTATTGATGATATGGGTAGTACAAGAGTAGATCTACCACGAGATCAAGGAGGCTAAACCCTAGAAGCTAGCCTACGGTATGATTGTTGTATATGGAGTTGATCGCCTACGGACTACAACCCTCCGGTTTATATAGATCCCGGATAGGGTTAGGGTTACATAAAGTCGGTTACAATGGTAGGAGATCTTGAATATCCGCATCGCCAAGCTTGCCTTCCATGCCAAGGAAAGTCCCATCCGGACACGGGACGAAGTCTTCAATCTTGTATCTTCATAGTCCAGGATTCCGGCTGAAGGTATAGTCCGGCTACCCGAACACCCCCTAATCCAGGACTCCCTCATTCATCCACGTATATTAGGTGTTCATCAAGATGCTTTGTTCCATCTCCTGTAGAAGGATTAGCTAGCAGTTTTTCTATCATACCCGAAGGATACTCATAAGGAATTTCATTTTCAATAGGTTCAGTAGGTTGAGGAGCAACTCTTTGCTCTACTGGTCGGGGTGAAGATACTCCGAACAAGCCCCTCAGAGGATTACTTTCCATAGTAACAAGTTATAGTAAATTTCAGCACACTATATAAATTTTTCCTTACCAAATTCCACCTACCAAAGGCGCTTCACTCCCCGGCAACGGCGCCAGAAAAGAGTCTTGATGACCCACAAGTATAGGGGATCTATCGTAGTCGTTTTGTAACATCCCAAATTTTCAATTTGGAATGTTATTCATTAGATCATCATTGCATATCATATTTTATTTGCTTTTGGTTTTGATCCTAGAAATTCCATGCAACTCAAGGACCCACGGAGAGAGTTGGGGATTTCCTTATTTTCATATTTGAGTTTTCTCAAATTTTGCGAATAGGATCATTTGATTTTAATTATTTTATCATCAATTATTTCTATTACAAAAATATGAGAGAGGGAATAAAATGACTTTCCCAAAATAAAGAAATATTGAGGATTTAATAAAAAATCAAATAAGATTTTATTTCGGAGTTTTTCGGTATTTTATTTGAATTTAGGAAAAATGTGCATTTTTCAAAATTGCATTTAGGCCCCAAATAAATGTTCACCTAGTGCGGCTTGATTTTAGAAGCCCGGAAAAATTTATTTCGGGATTTTTGGAGTCCGTTTAGTATTTCTTTTATTTGTTTTTCTGCGCGTAATTATTAAAAAAAACGAACCGACCTAACGGGCCGTGTCCGACCCGGACTCCTGGGCCGGCCGGCTTTATAAGCCGGGGGAAGGCCCAGCCGAAACCCCAGCCCACGCGCGCCCTGAAACCCTAGCGCCCCGCCGCCCGCGCCGCCGCCACCGCCCGCCGCCCGCGCCGCCGTCGCCGGAGCCGCCGCCCGCCGCCTCGCCGATCGGCAGCCCGAGGTTGCCTCGATTTCCGTGCCGCCGGTTTTCTCGAAAAAAAACCGTTCGGTTTTTCATCGATTTTTTTAGTTTCCGCTTTTTTGAAATAGATCGGTTTTTTCTGATTTATTTAAATAGCGAGCGTTCGTCCGTTCGTTCGTTCTAGCGAATGTTCGTCGTTTTTCTTTTTCTCGGATTTAATCCGCGATTTTTCTGATCGCGATTCCTGATTCGATTTTCGTTTTAGTATAACTTCTCGCTCGGTTATTGGAATCAGGCGATTCAAGCGCCTGGAGTTTCGTCTCGAAACACTCTAACCGTTTAACCAACTCAAACAAGTTTTTGCCACTGTAAAAATTGCCCTAGATCCAGAATAGTAAACGAAGCCTGTTTCTTTTACCGTTTGACCTTCGTTGCTTCGTTTGATTTGATTCTTTTTGCAAACCGGAGTTCTTAAGTTGAACCTTCTGGTTAGATCTCTTATTTGAGTTTTACCTGTGCATTAGATGAGTACTTATTGTATGCTTGTTTGTTTGTCTGTGATAGAATACCCGGAGTGCGCCGCCTGTTACTTCGAATCTCTAGGTTTCGCGGATCATCAGCAAAGCAAGTAACACTTTGATCATACCTCCTACTACCCAGTTTTATTGCATTAGATCAATCCTCAAACATTGCATGATTAGGATCTAATTAAATTGTGGGTTTGGGAAGTAGTTGAGGTAGTACCTATTACTTGTTTATTTTCAAACCTTTGGGAGTTACTTCTATGTTTGCTTACTGTTGCTATGCTATGCTAGTAGACGTGGATTGGGTGAGTGATATCCATGACAGATGTGAGTTTGTTAATTAATGGTTTATCTAAGGTGGCAACCTAAACACACATCTGGGCGGATTGAGGCACCTGGGTATTCCAGGACTTGCCTGTTTTTCTTTTGGACCGCCACCCTGGCTCAAAGGGATCATGAGATTATTCATACTAGAAACTTCCGTGTGCAGCCACAAGCCATTATGGGCTCTGGCATAGTTGATTAAGTTGTGCGAACTCTTACAGTGGTAGACTAGCAGATGTAGGGGATGTAGGTGGTACGGTCTACCCGATCGTAAGGTGCTAGTGCTTCTGAAAGACTATGTCTCGGTCATCCGTCTTCTCAAACACCATGTAGTGCGAGATACCAAATGGAGGCGATCGAGTCTTGTGGGGAAATGTGCGCAAACCTCTGCAGAGTGTATAAACTAATCATGGTTAGCCGTGTCCCCGGTTATGGACATCTTGAGTATCTAGTACTTGGATTATCATGTGAATCTCAACATGTTACTCTAAAATTTAATTTTGTTGGGTTTTGTTTAATGATGATGCTTAATTGGGATTGAGAATGCTGTCAACCATTCTCAATGTTTAACAACTACCATGATAGTTAAATAAATTTTATTCCTTTGCAGTAGGGAAAAATTGGCTTTACGCAAAACTGTAACCATAGAGCTTTCCACCAGCCAAATAAGCATATAGTATAGCTGTTTCATTCCATTACTCTCTATGTGTTACTTTGCCAGCATATTCCATGTGCTGACCCGTTTTCGGGCTGCAACGTTAATGTTGCAGACTTTTCAGATGATGATTAAGGAGTTTTTAGGTCGTGGTTCTATACTCAGTGATGCCGTTGGAGTTGATGGACTCACTTATCTTCCAAGCCTTCCGATGTTATCGTTATTAGATGGCCTTAAGCCATATTTATTGTAATAAGTTCTCTATTGAGACACTCGATGTAATAAGTGTGTGATTGCTACTCTGTTATAAATCCTCCGAGTACTGTGTGGTGTCAGCATTACTGATCCAAGGATGACACCTGAGCATAGAGATCAGACTGTTTGAGGTCTGGTCGCTACACCTTTCGATAAGTAAGAGTGTCGAACCCAATGAGGAGCAGAAGGAAATGATAAGCGGTTTTCAGCAAGGTATTCTCTGCAAGTACTGAAATAAGTGGTAACAGATAGTTTTGTGATAAGATAACACTACTAGGGAAAACCTTATACACAGAACATTAGTAGTAGCGCGGGATAAAAATGCACGTTGCTGCTAATTAGCAGCAACGCGGTATTTAAAAGCGCGCTACAGATACAGTTATAGCAGTAGCGCGCCCAAGTACAAAAGCGCTACTACTAAAATTCCCACGGTGTAGCCGATAGGCTACACATAGTAGTAGCGATCTACGTGGAACCACGCTACCGCTCCTTGTTTTGTAGCAGCGCGTTTACGGACAAAGGCGCTACTGCTAATGAAAATAAAATTAAATGGAAAGCAAATAAAAAAGAGAAGGAATAGTAGTAGCGCTTGTTAGGAAATGTGCTATAGCTACCGTAGCAGCAGCGCACTTCCTGGAACGCGCTACTGCTACTTTTAACTTAATTAACTGCGTGGTTCGTTCTTCCCCATGACCACACCCCCAAATCCCTACTCCTCCACTGTCGCCGCCCTGCATCGTCGTCGGCCGCCGCACGCGACCCGTCGCTCTCCACACACCTTCGACGCCGCCCCCGCCCTCGACCGCGACCTTGACGCCGCCCCGACACCGACCTCGACACCCCCTACATCGCTGCCCTCCGCCGTGCGCCCGCCGCCCCGACCCCATCCCCAACCTCGACGCCGCATGCCCCTCTCCCTAACTCCGCCGGTGCCAGAGGTGAGCACGCCCTCCTCCTTCCCTACCTCTGCCTAGCTAGGGTTCTTAGGGTTAAATTTCAGAGTTCATCTAATTAGTTAGGGTTCATCAAATTAGATGCTAGTTATGGCAGTAGTTGTTAAGTAGAATTAGTTTTAGAGTTCATCGAATTAGTTAGGATTAAATTTTAGAGTTCATCAAATTAGTTTGGGTTAAATTTTAATAAGTGTTTGATAGAATTAGTAAGAAAATAAATATAACTAGTTGAACTAGTTTATTTTTAGTAAAAACTAGTTTATTTTTATTTATATTAAGTGCTTAGTTGAACTAGTTGAGTTAATACAACTATTTTATTTTTAGTACGAAAATCAATAGAACTAGTTTATTTTTTAGTTAAAGCAACTATTTTATTTTTAGTAAGTAAATTAATAAACTAGTTGAACTAGTTTAGTTGTAGTTGAACTAGTTTAGTATGTAAATTAATAAACTAGTTAAATTAATAGAACTAATGTATTTTTAGTAAGATAATTAATATAACTAGTTGAACAACTTTATTTTTACAAAGAACTAGTTTTTTCTATTTATAGTAAGTTTATATTTAGTAAGAACTAGTTGAATTAATAAAACTAGCTAAACATGTCATATTTGCTCAAATAGGATATGTTGTTGCCCAAGTGGTCGTTCATGTTCAGTTTACACCTCCGAGTGGCCTATGTTTTGCCGGAGTGTTGATTAATTTCTGTTCCGGCAAATTTCAGGCGCTCGATATGTCCTTTGTTAACAAAGGTCATGCCGGATTTTTCCGTGAATTCTAGCATGACTTGTGCTAGAATACGTAGGAAATATCGAGTGGCCTGGATTTTCTCGAAAAATAATGATCTAATTTAGGTTTTTTAGTACATATATTCAATTGTACAAGTTTAATCTTTGAATTATGAACGTAGGAGATGTCGTCCTCGGATGATGACAGTCTCCCGGGGGAGTGCAGCTGGTGCCACAACGATCGAGGTATGTGCGACATGTTCGTTGAGCTGGACGAAGATCGGCGCTTCAGCATTAAGCTCGAGGAGACCTTCGATGTTGAAACGGTACGCAACAACGACAAGTGTTTTTTTCGTAATTAAGCACGACTTCAACTATTTCAACGTATAATTTTCATCTTTTACAATTCGACTAGATTATCCCATGCCATGCAAGACGCTATGTCTTGGAGACGATGGGTTTTGAAGACCATGAAAATTTTGAAACAAAGAAAATACACCTAAGGACCCATCATGATATGGATTTTGAAGTAAATCTATACAATTCTCAGAGCTTAACCCATTTTGGTTGCCAAAATTGGGAAGCACTTTGCAAAATGTATGGTTTTTATGAGGGTATGATTGTCACCATGGATCTTGGTGATCCTGACATCGAGCAAAACAGTATGGACATTTGGGTCCTTGTTGATACGCTTCCGATTCTACCTCTATGTGAGTTTCTCAAACATAGTTATTAACTAATTTATATTGTTTATTTCAAAATAGTTGACAGCTTGTTTCCATTCACAGCTTATTTTCATTCTTCAATGAATGTGCGGAAGATGGTAGACAAAACCCACTACACCGATGGCTCCGAATTAACTTATAAGGAGAAAAATCATCTGATCGCATTTTGTACTTTCTTTGAGAATTACAATACCTATTATCGAACTCCTCCAAATTATGGCGAATACGTGCCACTAGTGCATGTGTTGAACCATGATAACTTCTATGGAGATACCCTGGTAAGATTTTTTACTATTACGACATCCGTTCATCTTTTGCATACTTCTAAAACTAGTACATCATTGCTAACTATGAAGTTATTACTATGTTTTTCAACAGAAAATCCCAATGGATTGTGTGCCTCATCTGATGTATTAAAATGGTCGCCTTGAAGTTCTGAACATACAGCTAGGTTATCCTACGGATCTCACATGTGCATATCGGATTTCTGAAACCGGTGAACACATGCTAATCAAAGAGTGGAAAAAATGTTTGGACATTCATAAGGAGATTCTTGGAAGCAACATTAAGCGAAAGGCAAGAATTGGAGACAGGATAATCTGCATTCTCCATAATGGAGTAGGTCCTATGAGGTACAATAGGTTTATTATGTGGTACAATGTGTTAGAGTTGATGATGAGGAGTAGTTGTGATTATGACTAGTGACCAACTTGCTATGAGATGTCTCATCGATCAAAACGATGATCATGAGGAGGTGTTATATGAAAATGATGTATTATGATGATAAGTTGTTAATGATATGATGATGATATTTATTATATCATTGCGTGAAAGAACCGTGGATTAGTTTCAAGTGGATGTCCATCCACTTGAAACTAGTCCACGGTTCTTTCACCCAATGATGTAATAACTCATTATGATGTAAGAACAATCTCTAAATTGCTGCTGTATGAAAACTTGTATAGAGGTGTATGAATACAACATGAAATAAAAAAGAAATAAAATACGTAATAACAGTAGTAGCGCGGGCTGGGAGAAGAGCTACTAGTAATTACCAGTAGCGCTCCTCCGCGAAGTCACTACTACTAAGTCGATTTAGCAGTAGCGTGGGCGGAGGCACGCTACTGCTATACGTTAGTGTAGCGCCATATCAGTAGCGCATCGCCCCATGCTACTGATAGGCCTAAAACCCGCGCTGCCGCTAGGCTTTTCCCTAGTAGTGTAAGTTGTAACGAGCAACAAGTAACAAAAGTAAATAAAGTGCAGCAAGGTGGCCCAATCCTTTTTGTAGCAAAGGACAAGCCTGGACAAACTCTTATATAAGGAAAAGCGCCCCCGAGGACACATGGGAATATCGTCAAGCTAGTTTTCATCATGTTCATATGATTCGCGTTCGGTACTTTCATAATTTGACATGTGGGTGGACCGGTGCTTGGGTGCTGTTCTTACTTGAACAAGCATCCCACTTATGATTAACCTCTATTGCAAGCATCCGCAACTACAACAAAAGTATTAAGGTAAACCTAACCATATCATGAAACATATGGATCCAAATCAGCCCCTTATGAAGCAACGCATAAACTAGGGTTTAAGCTTCTGCCACTCTAGCAACCCATCATCTACTTATTACTTCCCAATGCCTTCCTCTAGGCCCAAATAATGGTGAAGTGTTATGTAGTCGACGTTCACATAACACCACTAGAGGCTAGACAACATACATCTCATCAAAATATAGAACGAATACCAAATTCACATGACTACTAACAGCAAGACTTCTCCCTTGTCCTCAGGAACAAACGTAACTACTCACAAAGCATATTCATGTTCATAATCAGAGGGGTAATAATATGCATAAAGGATCTGAACATATGATCTTCCACCAATTAAACCAACTAGCATCAACTACAAGGAGTAATTAACACTACTAGCAACCTACTAGCACCAATCCCGGACTTGGAGACAAGAATTGGATACAAGAGATGACCTAGGGTTTTGAGATGAGATGGTGCTGATGAAGATGTTGATGGAGATTGCCCTCTCCCGATGAGAGGAGCATTGATGATGACGATGCCGATGATTTCCCCCTCCGAGAGGGAAGTTTCCCCGGCAGAACAGCTCTGCCGGAGCCCTAGATTGGTTCCGCCAAGGTTCCGCCTCGTGGCGGCGGAGCTTCGTCCCGAAAGGTTGCTTCTGGTTTTTTTCTTGACGAAAGACTTCATATAGCAGAAGATGGTCATCGGAGAGCCACCAGGGGGCCCACGAGGTAGGGGGCGCGCCCTAGGGGGGGGGCACCCCCCACCATCGTGGATAGGGTGTGGCCCCCCTGGTCTTCATATTTGGCGAGGATTTTTCATTATCTATTATAAGGTATTCCGTGGAGTTTCAGGACTTTTGGAGTTGTGCAGAATAGGTCTCTAATATTTTCTCCTTTTCCAGCCCAGAATTCCAGCTGCCGGCATTCTCTCTGCTTATGTAAACCTTATAAAATAAGAGAGAATAGCCATCAGTATTGTGACATAATGTGAAATAACAGCCCATAATGCAATAAATATCGATATAAAAGCATGATGCAAAATGGACGTATCATAGTCGTGCACAAATTTATCACATGAATTGGAGATGAACTTGTGTGGCATACTGGCATTTGTCCTTTAGAATTTATTACAAGTAAATGTGTTATGTGTACATGCAACTTGTGTGGTTGTTGCACGGGCTCCAACATGCTCTTTGAGAAAAAAAGGTGGCACAGCTTTGGATATACGTGACGTGGCGGCATCATACAGTAGCATCGTTCTCTATAGTTGTAGTACACTCCTACTAGGACGACAACTCCTATAAAACCTTGCGCTTGGCTCTTTGCCTCTTCGGGGGGTTCAACAGTTCATACTCGTGTGAACCTTGCACTTGGCTCTTCGCCTCTTCGGAAGGTCCAACAATGATGATACTACAGTACAATATGCTTCTGGCAATCTGACACCGATTGAACTATTGCACGTCCACCGCGAGGGCGAGAGAGAGGGAGAGGGAGAGGGCGCTATAGTCAAAACCCTCTCCTCGTCCTACGAACCACCGCGCGCGTGGGCGAGGGAGAGGCGTAGTAAGCAAGCTTCTCCTCGTTCGGCGGGTTGACGGGACACATCAAAGCAGTACTAGTACTAGTAGTAGTAGTCCATACTGCGTCCTTTCCGATTAATATGGCTTATTTTGAAATGAGAAAAATACACTGGCGGTCAACGTATGTAACAATACGCTCTTTACGGTCAGTATATATAGTTTTGCGGCGATTTTACGATCACTAGCTGATTGTAGAGCACCATATTGCACCCTACTGACCGGCCACATAGTCGAGGTGGCACTTTGTTGACTGGTTAAATTGTCACCTGGTTTCTGGGTCCCACCTGTCAGTTGGCAGATCAAAGAAATCAGTTAAACAAAACTTTATGCAGGCGCGACACGAGTCCAACCCTTGCGCGCGAACCGCCCTGGCTGTCTATGTGAGTGCATGCACGTGTCCTCCCTTGGTCTTCCAACAAAGAGTGTACATCGGCTATAAAACAAAGAGTGTAGTACATGATGTACATCTACACTTCCAATGCATTTAGCCTTTAATCTAAATCGATATTGATTGACTAATGCACCAACTTGTGCTGTAGGTATAGGTTACATGTCTATCCTTAATTACAGCATGCAACGGCCTTCATTTCATCTTCTTATCTCAATGGTCGCATGCACACATAAGTCTGCTACTTTTGGGCGTTAATTATGCCCTGGTCAATGTGTGAATCTCTAAATGTGCAGTCTTGCACAGACATAGGTAGTAGGTTGAGCACTTGAGCGTGAGCGTGTGTGTTGCGTCGTGTGCTGTGTGCCGCATGGGTGCGTGAGTGTTGCGTGTGTCCATGTGTATGTGTGAGTGTTGCATGTTGCATGTTGCATGCATGCATGCATGCATGCATGGGGCTTACTCCCTCCCATTGACATGTTCATATTTCAAGCTTCCTCTATTCCCTCCATATGGTGATACTCCCTATGTTCCCAAATAGTACGGAGTAAAAGCCTCCCTCTGTTCCCAAATACGGAGTATTTGTCTTTCTACAGATTTCAACAAGTGACTAGGTACGGAGCAAAATGAGTGAAGTGAGCGTAGAGGCATAGGGATACTGTAGAAAGGAAGTCCTCGCGATCCATTATTCCCCATCTCGGTCACAGAGAACTATTAACTAGTCTTCGCAGTGAAGTGACAATACACGCTGCAGCAGATGGGACACGTAATTAATAAGCTGAACCAGCGTGTTGGTGTTACTAAATCAGCCTTACCCAGTACTGCCATCTCTTCTTCTTCCTCCTCTCTTCTTCCTCCTCTCTTCCCCATCGTCGGTCGCACACCATTTACCCCCACTCACTGCTCGCCCGCCCGCACCATCTTCCTTGGTAGCTCACGTGTACCATATCCCCCCGCTCACTGCTCGGCCACACAAGGAGAAGCTTCTTCGCTCGCCCGCCTGAATCTACTTCCATGCTGGCTCGCAGGCACCGAAAACCCCAATGGCAGAACCGACTGACACGCAAAGCCGCAATTGGAATTCCCTCCCCGATGTTTGATAACCAACAAGTATAGGGGATCGCAACAGTTTTCGATAAGTAAGAGTGTCGAACCCAACGAGGAGCTAAAGGTAGAACAAATATTCCCTCAAGTTCTATCGACCACCGATACAACTCTACGCACGCTTGACGTTCGCTTTACCTAGAACAAGTATGAAACTAGAAGTACTTTCTAGGTGTTGTTGGATAGGTGTGCAAGATAATAAAGAGTACGTAAATAAAAAGTAGGGGCTGTTTAGATAGAGAAACAATAAAGTAAATATAGCGAGTGTTGAAAAGTGCTGGTAGGAGTTGCGAAATTGCCCCTTAAGCAATTTACTACTTTACTAGACCGATAGCAAGCATTTTGTGGGAGAGGCCACTGCTAGCATGTCATCCCTTACTTGGAATTCTATGCACTTATGATTGGAAGTATTAGCAAGCATCCGCAACTACTAACGTTCATTAAGGTAAAACCCGACCATAGCATTAAGATATATTGGTCCCCCTTCAATCCCGTATGCATCAATTTATATGCTGGGTTGAAGCTTCTGTCACTCTTGCCCTCCAATACATAGTCCTATCAACATACAACTCCCTAGGGTGTGATCCACGCGCGCAATAATATGATGTGCACCAAAGGACAGCAACATAACCACAAACAAATTAAATCAATCATAGCAATTCATCAACCACCAATAGGACAACGAAAATCTACTCAGACATCATAGGATGGCAACACATCATTGGATAATAATATGAAGCATAAAGCACCATGTTCAAGTAGAGGGTACAGCGGGTTGCGGGAGAGTGGACCGCTGTAGATAGAGGGGGGAAGGTGATGGAGATGTTGGTGAAGATGGCGGAGGTGTTGGTGAAGATCGCGGTGATGATGATGATGGCCACGGAGGAGAGGGAGAGATGGGCCCCCTTCTTCCTCTTCTTCCTTGACCTCCTACCTAGATGGGAGAAGGGTTTCCCCTCTGGTCCTTGGCCTCCATTGCATGGGAGGGGCGAGAGCCCCTCCAAGATTGGATCTATCTCTCTGTTTCTCTCTGGTTCTGCGTTCTGTTCTGGCTCTGTTTCACCGTTTCATATATATATGGAGATCCGTAACTCCGATTGGCCTGAAACCTTCGCCGTGATTTTTTTTCTGAATATTAGCTTTCTTGCGGCAAAAGAAGAGCGTCAACCGCCTTACGGTGGGCTCACGAGGGTAGTGGGCGCGCCCTAAGGGGGGGTGCGGCCCCCTGCCTCGTGACCACCTCGGGCACTGGTTCGCGTTGATTTTCCTTCCGAGTTTTCCATATTTTCCAAAAATAAGCTCCGTCCTTTTTATCCCGTTTGGACTCCGTTTGATATGGATATTCTGCGAAACCAAAAACATGCAACAGACAGGAACTGGCACAGGACACTAGATCAATATGTTAGTCCCAAAAATAGTATAAAAAGTTGCCAAAAGTATATGAAAGTTCGATAATATTGGCATGGAACAATCAAAAATTATAGATACGACGGAGACGTATCAGCATCCCCAAGCTTAATTCCCGCTCGTCCTCGAGTAGGTAAATGATAAAAAAGATAATTTTTGATGTGGAATGCTACCTGGCATAATCTTGATCATATGTCTAATCATGGTATGAATAATAAGACACGAGTGATTCAAAGCAATAATCTATCCTTTGACATAAAGACAATAATATTTCAAGCATACCAACCAAGAAATTATGTTTTATTGAAATAACATAGCCAAAGAAAGCTCATCCCTACAAAATCATATAGTCTGGTTATGCTCCATCTTCACCACACAAAGCATTCACATCATGCACAATCCCGATGAAAAGCCAATCAATTGTTTCATACTTTGACGTTTCTCAAACCTTTTCAACTTTCACGCAATACATGAGCATGAGCCATGGACATAGCACTATAGGTGGAATATAATATGATGGTGGGGGTTATGTGGAGAAGACAAAAAAGGAGAAATCAACTAGGCGTATCAACGGGCTATGGAGATGCCCATTAATAGATATCAATGTGAGGAGTAGGGATTGCCATGCAACGGATGCACTAGAGCTATAAGTATATGAAAGCTCAAACTGAAACTAAGTGGGTGTCCATCCAACTTGCTTGCTCATGAAGACCTAGGGCATTTGAGGAAGCCCATCATTGGAATATACAAGCCAAGTTCTATAATGAAAATTCCCACTAGTATATGAAAGTGATGACTCAAGAGACTCTCTATATGAAGAACATGGTGCTACTTTGGAGCACAAGTGTGGTAAAAGGATAGTAACATTGCCCCTTCTCTCTTTTTCTCTCATTTTTTTTGTTTTTTGGGCCTTCTCATTTTCTTTTTTTGTTGGCCTTTCTCTCTTTTTTTTTATTTTTTCGTCCGGAGTCTCATCCCAACTTGTGGGGGAATCATAGTCTCCATCATCCTTTCCTCACTGGGCAATGTCCTAATAATGATGATCATCACACTTTTATTTACTTACAACTCAATATTACAACTCGATATCTAGATCAAAAATATGACTCTATATGAATGCCTCCGGCGGTGTACCGGGATGTGCAATGATCTAGCGTAGCAATGACATCAAAAAACGGACAAACCATGAAAACATCATGCTAGCTATCTTACGATCATGCAAAGCAATATGACAATGAATGCTCAAGTCATGTATATGATGATTATGAAAGTTGCATGGAAATATATCTTGGAATGGCTATGGAAATGCCATGATAGGTAGCTATGGTGACTGTTTTGAGGAAGGTATATGGTGGGTTTATGGTATCGGCGAAAGTTGCGCAGTACTAGAGAGGCTAGTAATGGTGGAAGGGTGAGAGTGCGTATAATCCATGGACTCAACATTAGTCATAAAGAACTCACATAATTATTGCAAAAATCTATTAGTCATCGAAACAAAGTACTACGCGCATGCTCCTAGGGGGATAGATTGGTAGGAAAAGACCATCGCTCGTCCCCGACCGCCACTCATAAGGAAGATAATCAATAAACACCTCATGCTCTGACTTTGTTACATAACGGTTCACCATACATGCATGCTACGGGACTTGCAAACCTCAACAGAAGTATTTCTCAATTTCATAATTACTCGACTAGCATGACTCTAATATCACCACCTTTATATCGCAAAACTATTGCAAGGAATCAAACACATCATATTCAGTGATCTACAAGTTTTATGTAGGATTTTATGACTAACCATGTGAATGACCAATTCCTGTCATCTCTCTAAATAGATATAAGTGAAGCAAGAGAGTTTAATTCTTTCTACAAAAGATATGCCCGTTCCCTAACAAATATAAGTGAAGAAAAAGAGCATTCCATAAATGGTGGTTGTCTAAGTGAAGAGAAACAGGCAATCCAAACTTCAAATGATATAAGTGAAGCACATGAAGCATTCTATAAAGCCATACTCAAAAGATATTAGTGAAGTGCAAAGAGCATTCTATAAATCAACCAAGGACTATCTCATACCAGCATGGTGCATAAAAAGAAAAATAAAAACCTAAATGCAAAAGACGCTCCAAGACTTGCACATATCGCATGAACAAAACGAATCCAAAAACATACCGATATTTGTTGAAGAAAGAGGGGATGCCTCCCCAGCATCTCCAAGCTTAGATGCTTGAGTCTCCTTGAATATTTACTTTGGGTGCCTCGGGCATCCCCAAGCTTGAGCTCTTGCCTCTCTTCCTTCTTCTCACATCGAGATCTTCTCAATCATCGAACACTTCATCCACACAAAACTTCAACAGAAAACTCCGTAAGATCCGTTAGTATAATAAAGCAAATCACTACTCTAAGTACTGTTTAAAACCAATTCATATTTTGTTTTTGCATTGTGTCTACTTTAATATAACTTTTTCATGGCTTAATCCACTGATATAAATTGATAGTTTCATCAAAACAAGCAAACTATGCATCAAAAACAGAATCTGTCTAAAACAGAACAGTCTGTAGCAATCTGAACATTCACCATACTTCTGATACATGGAAAATTCTGCCAAAATTAGGAAAAATAAAAAATTTGTATAGAAAGACAGTTCAAAAAGAATCAGAACCGTTTGACGTTCCAGCTAAAAATGTAAAATTGCGCACTACAGCCAAAGTTTCTGTCCTGCACCGTACAAACCATCAAGCAAATGTAAACATCCTAAAGGCAAACCTTGGCACATTATTTTTATAATACAATGGAATTGTACAAGGGGATAATTATTTTTGTTGAAAAGTTTCTGTAATCAAGATTCACAAAGTTTCCGTGAGCATGAACAAAGTTCAAGGCTTGCTCCCACTTCAACAATGCTTGTCTTTCTCACTTTCGCTTTCCTTTTTGAAAATTTTTTAGGTTCCCCTCTTTATTTTTGTTGTTTTTAAACTATAAGAAAGCACTCAACAGAAATAAATGACTCTCTAAAACTTCCGGGTTGTCTCCCTGGCAGCACTTTCTTTAAAGCCATTAAGCTAGGCATATAGTGCTCAAGTAGTGAATCCACCCGGATCCCAAGGTATATCAAGGCCAATTTTAATTAACAATGATTTATAATTTAGTAGTGAGCACAAAGTAACATATATCAAGCAATGACGAAGTCTAACTCTCTTCCTATGCATCGGCATGTCATAAAAGAGCAATTCATGCACACCTAGTAAAGGCCAATGCATAGTATAAACAATTTCTTGCAATTTTATCATGTTGGAAACATAGAGAGGTGGAGATATAGTTCCTCTCTCATAATAATTGCAAGTAGGAGCAGCAAGCACATGCATATTATATTTATCGAAATCATCATGTGCAACGGTAAATGGCAACTCATCAATATAATCCTTAATAAGTGCAAACTTCTCCGATATAGTATAATCGGGAGAATTCAAAAGGATAATAGGACTATCATGGGTGGGTGCAATAGCAACAATTTCATGGTTAACATAAGGAACTATAGCAAGTTCATCTCCATAAGCATAATTCATATGTGCATCTTGGCCATAAGCATAGCAAGCATCATCAAAAAGGTATATTTCAAAAGAATCATAGGGATCATAACAGTCATCATAGCAATCATCCTTCGGTAAGCACGAAGGGGAATTAAACAATGTATGAGTTGAAGAGTTACTCTCACTAGAAGGTGGGCACGGGTGATCAATCCGCTCTTCCTCCTTTTGTTCTTCGCTCTCCTCCTCATCTTTTTCATCCAATGAGCTCACAGTGTCATCAACTTCTTCTTCCATAGATTCCTGCAAAATATTAGTCTCTTCTTGGACAGCGGAGTAGTCCTTAATATATAGTTTAACATAAGCATTAGAAGCATAATTCTCATAACAATATTCAAGTATGGAAAAAATTACATATTTTTGAAGAGTAGCATCATACTTTTCAATCAAAGAAGCAATTTCAGAAGCACCCTTAAAAGCAACAAATTCTTCAAATTGTTGAACATCATAGTAACTAAACTCACATTGATAGGGAAGGTGTTTCTTAGGGTTTTCAGAACAACTAGTAAAATCATATATTTCACATAAATTCCAAGCATAGCATTGCAAACGTTGAATTTGACCCCATAATAGTTTCCCTTTTTCAGATATACGGTGTCGCACATAACAAGCATGCTCATCTAAAGATTTGCCCTCAACGAAGCTAGTTGGGGTTTCGGCATGAGCACAAAGGGATCGAAGATGATCCAAGTAAAAAGCTTCAGCAGTGTGATAGATTTTGAGTGGTTCTTCAACCATTGGTTCAGTAGGTACAACTAATTTTTTTTGCTATTTTGTGTTTCCTACCCATAACTAAAGGTAGAAAACAACTAAGAACAGCAAATAAAAATTACTTAGTGATAAAGCAAACAAGCACACACGACAATATTCACCCCACGCTATTGCTCCCCGGCAACGGCGCCAGAAAAAGGTCTTGATAACCCACAAGTATAGGGCATCGCAAGAATTTTCGATAAGTAAGAGTGTCGAACCCAACGAGGAGCTAAAGGTAGAACAAATATTCCCTCAAGTTCTATCGACCACCGATACAACTCTACACACGCTTTACCTAGAACAAGTATGAAACTAGAAGTACTTTGTAGGTGTTGTTGGATAGGTTTCCAAGATAATAAAGAGTAGGTAAATAAAAAGTAGGGGTTGTTTAGATAGAGAAACAATAAAGTAAATATAGCGAGTCTGGAAAAGTGGTGGTAGGAGTTGCGAAATTGCCCCTTAACCAATTGACTACTTTACTAGACCGATAGCAAGCATTATGTGGGAGAGGCCACTGCTAGCATGTCATCCCTTACTTGGAATTCTATGCACTTATGATTGGAACTATTAGCAATAATCTGCAACTACTAACGTTCATTAAGGTAAAACCCAACCATAGCATTAAGATATATTGGTCCCCCTTCAATCCCGTATGCATCAATTTCTATGCTAGGTTGAAGCTTCTGTCACTCTTGCCCTCCAATACATAGTCCTATCAACATACAACTAACCCTAGGGTGTGATCCACGCGCGCAATCATATGATGGGCACCAAAGGACAGCAACATAACCACAAACAAATTAAATCAATCATAGAAATTCATCAACCACCAATAGGACAACGAAAATCTACTCAGACATCATAGGATGGCAACACATCATTGGATAATAATATGAAGCATAAAGCACCATGTTCAAGTAGAGGGTACAGCGGGTTGCGGGAGAGTGGACCGCTGTAGATAGAGGGGGGAAGGTGATGGAGATGTTGGTGAAGATGGCAGAGGTGTTGGTGAAGATCGCGGTGATGATGATGATGGCCACGGTGGCGTTCCGGCGCCACCGGAGGAGAGGGGCAGAGGGGCCCCCTTCTTCCTCTTCTTCCTTGACGTCCTCCCTAGATGGGAGAAGGGTTTCCCCTCTGGCCCTTGGCCTCCATGGCATGGGAGGGGCGAGAGCCCCTCCAAGATTGGATCTATCTCTCTGTTTCTCTCTGGTTCTGCGTTCTGTTCTGGCTCTGTTTCACCGTTTCGTATATATATGGAGATTCGTAACTCCGATTGGCCTGAAACCTTCACCGTGATTTTTTTGCGAATATTAGCTTTCTTGCGCAAAAGAAGAGCGTCAACTGCCTTACGGTGGGCTTACAAGGGTAGGGGGCGCGCCCTAAGGGGGGGTGGTGGGCGGCCCCCTGCCTCGTGACCACCTTGGGCACTGGTTCGCGTTGATTTTCCTTCCGAATTTTCCATATTTTCCAAAAATAAGCTCTGTCCGTTTTTATCCCGTTTGGACTCCGTTTGATATGGATATTCGGCGAAACCAAAAACATGCAACAGACAGGAACTGGCACTGGGCACTGGATCAATATGTTAGTCCCAAAAATAGTATAAAAAGTTGCCAAAAGTACATGAAAGTACGATAATATTGGCATGGAACAATCAAAAATTATAGATACGACAGAGACGTATCAATGTTCTCTTGGAGCAGATCTGTAGTCATATGGACCTACTCAGCACCGTCCGTTTGGCCGCAGGCTTGGTGTCTTTGTACTGTCTACTCGTCTGCAACCGGCCGGCTCTTTTCAAGACACCCTGCTTGCTGATGCCCGATCCTCGCAGGTGGCCCAGACACCGACTTGACGATCCTACGGAGGTTGCCGTGGTGCCCCTCGACATGCTACCACTACCCGTCCACCTGTCCTTCATCCGCGGCCACTACTGGGCGGGCATGAAGGCCAACTAGATCGTCCTCATCCACCACACCGGTAGTCCGTGGCGTCTTATGGATATCTACACCCAGTGAGAGATCACCCTTCCATTGTTGGATACCGCCGCCATCGAGCCTCGCGGCCTGCCGGACACTCCTGCCTACTACGCACAAGACGCGTCAAGCTTTTGGCTCGACCTCTGTTTGCAGAAAGTTGTAATCTTCGAAGTGCCCACACCATCAGAAGACTACATGGATTGCAAGCTCATTGCCTTGTTCAACATGGGATTACTCTATCTGGAATCCGGTCGCCATACATGGTTATGGCTCATCATCAATCCTGTTGAGGCAACATTTCTGTCTGATGCTATAGTGCATGATGGGATCATTTACGCGGTCGACGCACCGATTAGCTGCCTATACTGGTGGAATCTATCGTCGTGTAATTTTTCTATCTCATCTCATCTTTACCTTATGAATACGACTGGCTGTTCATTTGTTACAAATTTAGAATGCATAGCATGTCTATAACCACATCATTGCTATATGTTCCTCTCATTTCCTAGATTTTTATGACCACACATGTTATTGTTAGAGTTGATATGAGAAAAATTGGCATCTAATGATTGTTAGAATACATATTATGAGCATAACATCATGATTGCTATATGTTACTCTCGTTTACAAGATCTTTAGAACAACGCATGTTATTGCTTAGAGTTGATATGAGAACGGTAGTAGTAAGTGCTATGGTAGAATATGAGTAGGCGCTGTCATAGCTGTTTTCCTCTCATTGTTACATGATGTTTGAACCATGACATATTGCTAGAATATGAAAGCCATTGGCTTATTTTTTTGAACTTGGGGTATGATCATGACCACGGCATTCCAATTCTCTGTCTATGATATGTGTCACTGTTATAATAATCTTAATTCCACACATACTCTGAACATGATTGTTTATTTTTGTCCTTTTGGTCTCCAATTTGAATTGTTGCAGCAGATGCAAATGGGCTGGCCTTCATGATTCCAGGACCTGGAATCATACTAGCAGATGGGTGGTGGTTTATCGCTCGTTCAGCTGACGGCGGTCATTTCATGCTCATTCGCACGTACCAAATTGACAAAACCATTACATCAAACAACATGTAGTACAATGCATCGGGCGTTCGTGACATTGATGGCTATGGCTGCTTCGTGTTCGAGAAAGATCCCAGCTCCGTTGGGCCAGGCGTATTCAACTGGAGGCGGGTTTACAGCCTCGGCAACCACTCCTTGTTCCTCGGGCTCAATTATCCGATCATCCAACCAATCATCGATCATATCACCGGCGATGATTACTGTGCTATGCAACTTCCATTCGCGAGGGGGGCTGTGTTTACACATCATACCATGGGTTTCATGAATCACCATATCCAGAGATTCGTCGACATAGCTTGTTGCCAGATAATCTTTAGTGTGTGAAAGGCATCAAGCTTCCATCCGATGGATGGCTTTTGCAACCCCGACATGCGGCGATGTGGTTGATGCCAACAACAAATATGCACAACTTGATTCGTGCTAATATCTAGACTGAGCCAAGTATTCTGCTGCAGCACGACCCTCTTTTGTTGGATATTATGTACTGTAGTTAGTTTGAAGCACTCCTCTGGTTTGAAGGATAGATACCTTCCTGGGATCAAGTGCATCCTAACTCACCTGCGTAGCACATACTGATAATGATGATGGAGATGCTGTGCAGAAGCCATATATATATCAGTTAGGCTTCAAGTGCGTACTTGTTAGTTAAACCTATGTATAAATTGTGACACTAAATACGACTAGTAAGTAGTACAGTAGCAGTACTAGTATACGTCGGTCAAATTATTCATCATGTCCACACATTGAATTGACGTGACAACATGCTGCGCATGAGGTGACACAAGAATCCCGGCGGCGTGTTCGGGTATTCTGGACCTCAAATTTGGAGTACCACTTATCTGTCGAAATCTTTCATCACTCACTTAAAATAGTCGATTGATCATACATTGAGTACTATATAACTGGAATTACCGATGCAAGTCGAAGAAGGATTGGCAGGTGCTGCCGGCTGGCGTCAAGTTCGATCCCACGGATCAGGAGCTGATCGAGCACCTTGAGGCCAAAGTGAGTGCTGACTGCGCGAGATTTCAGTCTCTCATCGATTTGTTCATATCAACCATCGACAGCGAGCATGTCATATGCTACACCCAACCTGAGAAACTTCCAGGTAAGACACCGATCGGCCGTCTACTTGCATAAACATATTCCTTTGTTTATAGCTCTATTTTTATTTTTAAACGCAGACCTGGTGAAGCAATTACAATTTGACAGTTAATAAAAAGTGAAACAAGTGACTGCAACATGCCAAAGATGTTATGAAAATGCCAACTAGGTACACTAAAACCTGTATTCCACAATACTACAGGTATCACACTGAGTGGTCTAAGCAAGCATTTCTTCCAGCGCAATTCCAGTGCATTCAAAAGGGGGATGTGGACGCGTCGCAAGATACAGTTGGAGTGCGGCATGCACGCGATGTGGCACAAGACCGGCAATACCTTGCCGGTGATGGTCAACGCCCGGCAGACGAGCAGCAAAAAAGGTTCTGGTGCTGCACACCAACAAGAACTTCGACCAGCAGAGGACCAACTGGGTGATGCACCAGTACCACCTCGGGGACCTGGAGCAAGAGAAGGAGCGGGAGCTGGCCTTCTACAAGATTTTCTACCAGACGAACACTAGGGCCAGGAGTAAAAATATTATAAGTTAGTTTGGTATTGCTAGTTGTACTACCTTGTCATCCGCAAGTTGGTATTGTTGTTAATGATCTTTTGGTATGAACTTGCATTTGCTTCCAACCATCATGCCGAGGGTCAACGTGGATATAAAGCTGAATCACTTGTTTCGAAACGGATTTTCAAGCACCTGATTTTTATTTGATGGGCAGCATAAGCACCCGCCGTTCGAATTCCCAGTTCTCCAATTTTTTCGAAACAAGTGCATGCACTTATTATCACGATAGAAAACAATAGCCGTGCTGCATCCCAGTTATCAGTCTGTACTTGCATAATTCTCTCATTTATTGAGCATATATATTGTTTTTTCAGGTCGAGCAAGTTTCAACTGGGCTGTAGACTGCTCAGGGTTGGTTTTGTTTTTAACAGGCCCAGCCCATGAAGACAACAAGGCACAAAGATCAAGCAGGTATCTACTGGCCTCTGGCCCGCCAGCGTTAGTTATATTTTGTCTTACAACATCCGCAGGAAATTTTTTTTACTGAATCAAACACACAGCCCAGTTCTATTTTCCTCTTGAAACGCATGTCCTATATCCGTTTTCTAATCTCTACCTATAGTTTTACTAGTTCATATACACGTATCATTATATTTAAAACACATACAATTCCCGTTTCATATTTACATCCTTATTTTTGTTGTTTTTTCCCACCCAGCGCTGACTTTTTTACCACTGGTTTTCCCTTAAACCAACTCAATTGTCCGACGTCTTATTTGCTTACAAAAACAAAACGATTTTTTGGCAAATCAATAAGTTCTTAAAAAATGTTTATCATTTCGGGATTACAACAGTTCGGACTCCACCAAAATATGCAAAATAAGGTTGAATTTTTTGACCGTGGTCCTGGGCAGAAAATGGGCTATAATAAATTACTTAAGAATTAGCAAATGGGCTGCAAATTATAAAAAATAGCAAATGGGCTTTATGTTGTCTGCCATAGATTTGGAGGCTCACTTATGGGCCTACTAAATTCATGCGTACACAAGGTTTCTCAAAAAAGAAACTTAGTCAACAATCGACTCTACCAGCGTCAGACCGTTAGATGTCAATCTAACGACAATCGTGCTTCTTCAGTCTCTGATCTTCCTGCCCCAACCGCCCAAACCAGCGCCGTCGGAACCGCCTACTCCCGCCTCCCGTGGCCGGCAGTGCTGCCGGGAAGGCCTCACAGCCCCATCATACTCGCATCCCTGGCTTGTCTATCCCTCTACTCACCCACACCTCCTGTTATTTTCCGGCGACGCCAGCCGAACTAGTCAACCCTCGTACTCTCAACCGCGTGGGGAGCCACTGCCGTGTCTTCCCCAGCTCCGTGTCGTTCCCTTCGTAGGCCTCTCTGTCGTCCACCGCCCTGGTGCTCTCGACGTGGCGTGGTCAACGATGTCCATCCAACGGCCGTAGTGCTTCTTCAACCTCTGGTCTTCTTGCCCCAGCCGCCCAAAGGAGCGCCGGTCGTGCCGCATGCTCCTGCCTCCCATGGCCAGCTATGCTGCCGCGGAGGCCTCACCGTCCCCATACTACTCCCACCGCTGGCCAAGGCATCCCTCCACTCACCCACTCCCCTTGTTATTCTGCGGCGACGGCAGCCTCACACCGCAGCCGAACCAGTGAACCCTCGTACTCCTCTCCCCATTGGCATCCACTGCCGCGTCTTCCCGGGCTCCGCATCGTCCCCTTCCTAGGCCTCGTCGTCGTCCACCGCCGTGGTGCTCTCGGCACGGCGTGGTCAATGTGGTCAACGACCGACTTCCATCGGAAGAGTACTATACGTGGAGAGGATGATAGCTGGGTCCACGGCAGCCGCAAGGAAGTGCCTCTTTATTACGTGCAAAATAATTATTCCTCCACCTGACAGCAGAGACCCACCAGACGGGCCACTAATATTTCACGGAAAAAACGTTTCCCCCCTGATTGCTGGGACCCACCGGATGGGCCACCGTATTTCACAAAAAAACGTTTGCCCCTGACCGCTAGGACCCACCGGACGGACCATCATATTTCACGAAAAAATGTTCCCCCCGCTATCAGCTCGGACCCACCGGAAGTGCAGCCTTATTACGCATAGAAAAATGAATACTCCCCCTCCTAGCTGGGACCCACCATGGTGGGAGGGTGACTTGTGGGCCTACTAAGTTGACGGGGACGGAGGGCTTTGTCAACTTAGTCAATATGAACGATTCTAGCTCCAGTGACCGTACGATGTCCATCCAACGGCCGTCGTGCTTCTTCAATCTCTGCTCTTCCTGCTCCAGCCGCTCAAACAAGCGCCGGCGGGACTGCCTGCTCCCTCCTCCCCGCTGCCGGCTCTGCTGCCGCGCAGGCCTCACCGCCCCACCGTGCTCCCATCGCTGGCCTAGCCATCCCTCTACTCACCCACACCTGCTGTTATTCTCCGGCGACGGCAGAAGAACCAGTAAACCCTCGTACAGTCGTACTCCCCTCCATGTGGGAAACAACTACCGAGTCTTCCCTGCCTCCGTGTCGTTCCCTTCCTAGGCCTCGCCGTCGTCCACCGCCCTGGTGCTCTCGGCGCGACCTAGTCAACATGGTCAACGACCGACATGCATATGAAGTGGACTGTACGTGGAGAGGTCGACACCTGGGTCCAAGGCCACACGCAAGGAAATGCCTCCTTATTACGCGCAAAATAATGATTCCTCCACCTGACATCAGGGACCCACCGAAAGGGCCTCTGTATTTCGCGAAAAAATGTTACCGCCGCTGACAACTCGGACCCACCAGCTATATCTTCGCAGCAAGGAAGTGCCTCCTTATTACGCACAAAAAAATGAGTACTCCCCCAGTTAGCTGGGACACAGTATAGTGGCAGGCTGACTTGTGGGCCTACTAAGTTGACGGGGACAGAGGGGTTTGTCAACTTAGTCAATATGCACGATTCTAGCTCCAATGACCGTACGATGTCCATCCAACGGCCGTAGTGCTTCTTCAACCTCTGGTCTTCTTGCTCCAGCCGCCCAAACCAGCGCCGGCCGTGCCTGGTGCTCCTGCCTCCCGTGGCCGGCTGCGATGCGGCGGAGGCCTCACCGCCCCTACTAATCCCACCGCTGGCAGGCCATCCCTCTACTCACCCACAACCCCTGTTATTCTGCAGCGACGGCAGCCTCACACCGCAGCGAACCAGTGAACCCTCGTACTCCTCTACGCGTGGGCATCCACTGCCGCATCTTCCCCGGCTCCACGTCGTCCCCTTCCTAGGCCTCGTCGTCGTCCACCGCCCTGGTGCTCTCGGCGAGGCGTGGTCAACGTGGTCAAGGAACGGCTTCCATCGGACGTGGACTGTACGTGGAGAGGCTGACAGCTGGGTCCATGGCTGCAGCAAGGAAGTGCCTCCTTACTACGTGCAAAATAATTATTCCTCCACCTGACAGCGGGGACCCACCGGACGGGCCACCGTATTTCGCAAAAAAACGTTTCCCCCTGACTGCTGGGACCCACTAGCTACACCTTCGCACACAAGGAAGTGCGTCCGGGCAAAAAAAAAAACAAAACGATTCGCCCCCCTGACTGCTGGGACCCACCAGCTACGTCTTCGCACGCAAGGAAGTGTCTGACAGTAGGGACCCACCTGGTCGAAGCGTACGTAGAGTTGTCATTCTAGTCGCGAACGTGTACATACATACTGGTCGATGTAGAGGCGCGCACGTGTCGTAGTAGAGGCGCGCATGTAGAATGTACACGTACGTACAGCGGCCATGGTGCAAGAAAAAAATACAGCCACTTATGTGTACATACGGGCGGGGTCTCGAACACCTACTCATGCATACGTACGGCCAGGGCTCATGTACATAGCTAGGTCAGAACGGAGAAACAGCGGCGTCGTCGTGTTCATGGAGAGGCAACGGAATGTGTTGTGTTCATGGGGAGGCAACGAAATGCGTCATGTTCATGGGGAGGCAATGGAATGCGTCGTGTTCATGGGGAGCCAATGGAATGCGTCATGTTCATCGGGAGGCAACAGAACACGTGGGAGCCGACCGGCTGGGTCGAAACGGAATGTGTGGTCGTTTTCATCGGGAGGGCTTGGACGGAACAGGAGATGGAAACGAGGCCTGGCGTACTGCAGAACGGAGGAAACGAACCTCCTACGGTCGAAACGGGGCCCTGTTGATCGGGAGGGGTGTGGCGTACCGCAAAACGGAGCAAATGGACCTCCTACGGTCGAAACGGGGCTCCTGTTGATCGGGAGGGGTGTGGCGTACCGCAAAATAGACGAACCGGACCTCCTACGGTCGAAACGGGGGTCCTGTTCATCGGGAGGGGTGTGGCGTACCAGAAAACGGGACTCCACGGGATACTGTTCATCTCCACCATCGACCTCCTCCAGCCTCCACGGGCTACCGTCGACCTCCTCCAGCCTCCACGGGCTCCTGTTCATCCAGCCTCTGATAACCCACAAGTATAGGGGATCGCAACAGCTTTCGAGGGTAGAGTATTCAACCCAAATTTATTGATTCGACACAAGGGGAGCCAAAGAATATTCTCAAGTATTAGCAGCTGAGTTGTCAATTCAACCACACCTGGAAACTTAGTATCTGCAGCAAAGTGTTTATTAGCAAAGTAATATGATAGTGGTGGTAGCGGCAACAAAAGTAAAGACAGCAAAAGTAATATTTTTGGTATTTTGTAGTGATTGTAACAGTAGCAGCGGCAAAGTAAACAAGCGTAAAACAGTATATGGAAAACTCGTAGGCACCGGATCAGTGATGGATAATTATGCCGGATGCGGTTCATCATGTAACATTCATAACATAGGGTGACACAGAACTAGCTCCAATTCATCAATGTAATGTAGCCATGTATTCCATATATAGTCATACGTGCTTATCGAAAAGAACTTGCATGACATCTTTTGTCCTACCATCCCGTGGCAGCGGGGTCCTATTGGAAACTAAGGGATATTAAGGCCTCCTTTTAATAGAGAACCGGAACAAAGCATTAGCACATAGTGAATAAATGAACTCCTCAAACTATGGTCATCACCGGGAGTGGTCCCGATTATTGTCACTTCGGGGTTGCCGGATCATAACACATAGTAGGTGACTATAGACTTGCAAGATAGGATCAAGAACTCACATATATTCATGGAAACATAATCGGTTCAGATCTGAAATCATGGCACTCGGGCCCTAGTGACAAGCATTAAGCATAGCAAAGTCATAGCAACATCAATCTCAGAACATAGTGGATACTAGGGATCAAATCCTAACAAAACTAACTCGATTACATGATAAATCTCATCCAACCCATCACCTTCCAGCAAGTCCACGATGGAATTACTCACGCACGGCGGTGAGCATCATGAAATTGGTGATGGAGGATGGTTGATGATGACGACGACGACGAATCCCCCTCTCCGGAGCCCCGAACGCACTCCAAATCAGCCCTCCCGAGAGGTTTTAGGGCTTGGCGGCGGCTCCGTATCGTAAAACACGATGATTTCTTCTCTCTGATTTTTTCTCTCTCTGAAAGCAAATATATAGAGTTGGAGTTGGCGTCGGAGGGCATCCAGGGGGCCCACAAGGTAGGGGCACGCCCTAGGGGGGCGCCCCCACCCTCGTGAGAAGGGTGTGGGCCCCCTGGTCTTCATCTTTGGCGAGGAATTTTTATTGTTTTTTCTAAGATCTTCCATGGAGTTTCAGGTCATTCCGAGAATATTTGTTTTCTGCACATAAAACAACACCATGGTAATTCCGCTGAAAACAGCGTCAGTCCGGGTTAGTTCCATTCAAATCATACAAGTTAGAGTCCAAAACAAGGGCAAAAGTGTTTGGAAAAGTTGATACAACGGAGACGTATCAGCCTCCACCGCGCGCTACTCCATCGGCTACTGTTCAGCCACCCCTCCACCGTCTACTGTTCATCCAGCCCTCCACACCACGGGGTCCTGTTCAACCACCCCTCCACGGGCACCCCTCCACCGTCTACTGTTCATTCAGCCCTCCACACCACGGGGTCCTGTTCATCCAGAGGCAACGCCACCGCTCACTGTTCATCCAACCCCCCTCCCACGCAATGCTCACTATTCATCCAATCGATCGGCTTCAGTTAGCAGCAGTAGCGAAGGAATCGCTCGATCGGGTTCAGTTAACAGCCATCGATCGACCGCTCGGGTTCAGTAACGCGTAGCCTGCAGTGCAATCGCTCGGGTTCAGTTAGATCTCAACGCCTCGCTCAGGTTCAGTTAGAGCCAATGCCTCGCACACATGCGCGTACATGTACGAGAGAAACGTGCATCACTCGGCCCCCGACAGCCCAAAGAATTTCATGCAGCTGCATCTCCGGCCTGCCTAGGAGAAAAGCCCATTTTCTGTCATGATTTTTTGTCATAGAAGTAGGAGCCCACCACATCTATGATGATACCGGATTTTGTCACAATTATCGTCATAGAAGTGTCATATGTATGACAGAAAAAAATTCGTTCGGCCCAAAATGTCACGGATGTGTCTTTTTTTGTAGTGTCCACTGACAAAGCCAGCTAGGATTTGTAGCCCTAGGTCCTCGGACTAAGGTATCCCCTTATCTCTGATATTACTATTCAACCAACCTAACTTTAAGGGGCATCCTATAGAATGCTCTCCTAGAATCATACTCGTAAATTAGGAAGAGAGGTGGAGACAATGCGTGAGAGACAAGCCTAAAGATAATGTGCGTGCGGGAGACACGTAGGCAGGTCTATGTATATAGAAAGGGTCGATGGGGATTGTGCGTGTGTATGCTTGTGAGAGGAAGAGTGCTTGTGATAAAGGTTAGTGGAAACAGTTGTAAATGGTTACGAGAGGGAGGGAGGGTTATATCGAGAGCATGTATGCGAGAAAGATACCTCGGGAGAGTGTGTGTGAGCATGTGTGAGAGACCAACGATGGATATACACCGTGTGCACGTATGTGTGAGAGAGAAAGTCAGCGTGTGTGTTAGGAGGGGCCTATGGAGTGTGAAACTACACGTAAAAGACTCATGTACACATTGATTAAAAATATAAATTGTATCCAAATATTAGGATGGGATCATGATATTTGCAATTCGTGTAAGGAACGGTAATTTATCCATCAGACATCTATATTCTATCTAGTTTTGAGCATTCTATGTTATTATTCGACATAATTGATCCATAGAGTTAGTATTTTGAACTCTAGACAATGCATATCTTTAGCAATCGAATATAAACGTGAGTATATATAGTTCATGTTGTGTGTGTAAAGCACATTATATATACAAAAGTTACACAATGAACATTATAAATTGCTAGCTATGAACTAGCATACATTTGAATTCAACTTAAGGTGGTTTAAAAAATTAAAATTCAACATGAAGTCCATTCAATTATTTGAATTCTATATCATGGCATTTGTAAATCATACCTAAATTATGGGAGCACCAATCTTTAATCTCCTTTTGTACATAATAGCATATATAGTCGTGTACAAAATAGATTCAAATTTACCTCCTCCATTCCAAAAGAATCGTAGTTATAGTATTTTCAAGTGTCAAAATTTCAAAAAGAAGCACTTAATTTAATGAGGTTTTCAAACATACAAGGTCAAATTTAACGTTGTCTATTTAGGTCAATCATCAAAGTTCAAGAGTACTCTAAACGTGAATCCTTCTGTTTCAAAATTTCAAACAAAGCGCCAAAAGAGCCTCTACTCGCCCAAAACCGCGTGAGACCAATGTTTTGTAGAAGGAAATTACTTTTCTAACTCAGATCCGTGAAACCTACCGGCCTGACATCCAAAGGTCTAAATCGGGGTAGGTTTGTAGCTTCATCTAGACGCCATACAACTGCCTCCGAAAAACATTCACACACAATGGCTGCCTAAGCACACATGCGCTTGGCCGAAATTGCTCCCGCCCACTATTTGGGACACCTGGGACAACCATCCTACCCCCGACCCGCAGTAGGTACAAAATTTAAGAGGGGGGCAAAGTTTGTACTTCCCCAAATTTCAAACAAGCACATCCCATCTATTCAAAAATACCCAAAACAAGCGCGCCCTAGACCGTAACATGGTTCTCCCTTAGCTTCCCCCGCCCCTCCCCCCATCTGATTCCCCAGTCGTACTCCGTGGGCGCCAAAACTACCTCTCCACTAGCCGCGAAACCCCGACGTTCTCCATCCGCCACCCCATCCCACCCATCAACCGCCGCCCTCCTCCATCACGCCAGAGCCGATACCCCGACGTCATTGTCCACCGCAACCGCAACCGTAATGCCCTCCATAATTTGTAGTTGAAGCCGAGGCCGAGCTACCTCCAGGATGCCGACGTGCGCCGTACCCGAGCCAGTTCAACCACGCGGTCCGGCGACTCACCGCTGCCGCTCCAACTTCGCCACCATCCACCGCACCGGAGTTGTTGCCGCTACGCCATCCTTCGCCGCCTTGGATGTGCCTCCCCTCTGCTGACAGATGGCCACTGCAACACACTCAACAATTTGGCCATGGGTTCGTCCAAGGCTCCACCCTCCTCCAAAACATTGGTTCCTCGGTAAAAAGAAGAAAATCGCCGCGACATCTGGAGGACACAGCACTGGCAACCGGAAATGGTACTCCTCTTCCCTTATTCGTGCAAATCTTTACGCGTATGCTTGCACGGTATTCATCCCACAAAAGACACTAGTTGACCGCTTCTTTTTCATACTAGATGTTCCTAGTAACTCGCGATGCACAAGGTTTCTCCTCATATACTATTTCACCTTAGCTAGAGGTCCGTCGCCCCCCTGGATTTCAATTCCTGGTCAATTGATTCCCAATTAAAGGAAGCATTCCCTAGCATAAAAGTCGCCAGTCCGCCTAGTGCACCGGCGAAAGCAGCACCTCGGTGTTTATCTTAGCGATGTGTGGGGCCTAGGAGCTGCTGGCGCCCGACCTGGAGTTTGGCTGGGATTAAAGGGACGGTCGGGGGGCGCTACCAAGCACAATGGTAGTGTGAGGTCGAGGGGTGGGCAGGGCAGCGAAGGTAGGGGTCTGGGCCGGTGGTCGCTGGCGGTTCGAGAAAGATCGTCAATAGTGACTGGAGGGAGGTAGACGAAGGCCATATACCCGTTCCTTATAGATCAGACGATTCATAAAAAACTAACTGACCTATTTATTTTCAGTCGACTATTATTTCGATAGGACCACATGTGGTGGTGTGCTGGAGGAGTACCTGCATTTCTCAGCCATCCCTGTTCTCATATATATATATATATATATATAAAATCATAGGGAGTAGAATCTAATTTTGTTTGCCATGCAATGTTGTAGAGCTATCATATGTCTCTAGTCATGTATTTTTCAGCCACCTGCTATCTGCTACTTTTACAGTGCACTAGTTCTGCACACACTTCACCCATACTCTCTCTATTGTGTTTTTATGCATGGGTATTTTAGACTCTTCCTTGATAGAAGCACGAAGTAAAAGAGAGAAGTCGCTCCCGCTTTCTTCACGGGCAGGCAACACACGTCTTAGCACTTTAAAGGTTGCATGTTCAACAGATGGAGATGGTAAACGTAGCTCTGGAGTTGATGATCTCGCTCGCCATGCACCACCATCCCAGGTGGTTGCTTTAACTTCGCGGTGTCATATGTGGTTGCATGTTGCATACGGTTCTTGCTTGTATTCGAAAGGCTGAAGTCGGTCTTTATTAAGATAAGGAAAGATATTTTTTACATGAACCACCATCCCGGGAGCACCAGAAGGCAAATAGCTAGTCAGGGCACTGGCCGAGCCACTGACAAGCCCATCACATACATGCATTACCTGGAATCCAACTAAAAAGCCACGATGGTGGCGAAGCAGCCCGCCTCCCACCAGGCTCTCAGGTCCTTGATGATCATGCTCACCACTCCAGCCCGATGTCTAGCTTGTATTCCTTCCAATTTGGTTAAATTGCATCTGCTTAGCTTACACATTATACCTTTGAATATGACATGCCTTCCTGTTTTTGGTACATACAAGTACATCTGTCAATTAACCATGTTCTTACATCAAACTAATGTTCTTGTGTATCCCTCATCAATCATTTATGATAAGACAGTCACGCTAGGGGGTTACTGTGAGAAAATACGCTCTTTTAAGGAATCCAGTATCAGCCTTCCCACATGATTCTCAAGAAACAGCAATGCTAGATTAAGATAGTGAACGTAGCTCTATAGTTGATGACCGCATTTCCCCTACACCAGCATTGCAGGTGCTTGCTCTAACTTGGCAGCGTGATATGTGGTTGCATGTTGCATATGGTGTCTAGATTGTAATTCTTCCAATCTGGTTAAATTTCATGTGCTATTCTACTTAGTTTATACATTATACCTGTTAATGTGACATGCCTTTCCGTTTTTAGTACATAGTACATCTATCTATTAAGCATATCCTTACATAAAACTATTGTTTTTTGTATCCCGCATTAATCAATATGACGAGACACCATTAGTATATGCAGTGTGATATTAGTTGCATCTTTCATATGATTTATAGCATGCGCCGCTTTTATTTGTTGAAATGACATTTATGATGGGACGCTTTTAACTTGGCAGAGTCATATTGGTTGCATCTTTCATGTGGTGTCTAGCTTGCATTGCTTCTTATTTGTTGAAACGGCTTCTTAGTTTACACAAATAGTTGTGAATATGCCATGTCGTCATGTTTTTCATACATATTCCAGCCTAGTATCATGTGTTTGCCTTACATCAAAGTAGTGATTGTCAGTATCATGCGCGAATGAGTTCTAAAGAGTGAATTTTATTGCTTTTTCTTGTCGGTTTTACTTGACCATTAAAAATCAATAAAGTGAAAGGAAATTAGCAAGGCAGTGGATAAAGGTGCTCCTTCCAAACGGAGGGCCTCTACAGATTCTACTCCGCCACCCCCAAGAAGATTTGTAAGACAACACATGCATAGACACTCAACGTAGCTGTGTTGATGATGAGCACGTCTCCCCTAGTGCACCATCACAGGTGCTCCCTCTAACTTGGCACTGTAATATGTGGTTGCATGTTATGTATGATGTCTAGCTTGTATTGCTTCTAATTTTGTTGAATTCCATCTGCTAACTTTACACATTATACTGGTGAATAAGACACGTGTTCCAGTTTCTAGAACATACAATATCTGTCTATCACACCATGTTCTTACAATCAAAGTACTACTGTTGTGTAACCTACAACAATCACTTATCATAAGACACGTTTTGACTTGGGAGTGTGATATAGGTTACATCTCACATTCTTTTCTAGGTTGTACTACTTCTAATTTATTGAAATGTCACTTATGACGAGACAATTTTAACTTAGTAGAGTGATATTCGTTGCCTCTTTCATATGGTGTCTAGCTTTCATTGCTTCTAATTTGTTGAAATGCCTTTTGCTTAGTTTACACATCATAGCTGTGAATATGCAATGATGTCATTTTTTCTTACACATTCAATCATCCTATCATGCGGTCGCCTTATATTGAAGTAGTGCTCGTCAGCATCCTGCATCAATGAGTTTTGAAAAGCGATTTTTCTTGTGGGTTTGACTTGACAAGGCAATATAATTAAGAAATAGGAAGGGAATAAACAAGGCAGGGATTCATGGCGGTCTTCTGGCGAAACTGGCATCCCAGGTGCTTTCTCTAGCTTGGTAATGTGATATTGTCTTGCATCTTGCATATGGTGTATGATGACCCACAAGTGTAGGGGATCTATCGTAGCCTTTTCGATAAGTAAGAGTGTCGAACCCAATGAGGAGCGGAAGAAAATGATAAGTAGTTTTCAGTAAGGTATTCTCTGCAAGCACTGAAATTATCGGTAACAGATAGCTTTGTGATAAGGTAATTTGTAACGAGTAGCAGATAATAAAAGTAAATAAGGTGCAGCAAGATGGCCCAATCCTTTTTGTAGCAAAGGACAAGCCCTGACAAACTCTTATATAAAGGAAAGCGCACCCGAGGACACATGGGAATTATCATCAAGCTAGTTTTCATCATGTTCATATGATTCACGTTTGCTACTTTGATAATTTGATATGTGGGTGGACCGGTTCTTGGGTACTGTCATTACTTGGACAAGCATCCCACTTATGATTAACCCCCATTGCTAGCATCCACAACTAGAACAGAAGTATTAAGTTAAACCTAACCATAGCATGAAACATATGGATCCAAATCAGCACCTTACGAAGCAACGCATAAACTAGGGTTTAAGCTTCTGTCACTCTAGCAACCCATCATCTACTTATTAATTCCCAATTCCTCCCTCCAGGCCCAAACAATGGTGAAGTGTCATGTAGTCGACGTTCACATGACACCACTAGAGGGATGACAACATACATCTCATCAAAATATCGAACGAATACCAAATTCACATGACTACTTATAGCAAGACTTCTACCATGTCCTCAGGAACAAACGTAACTACTCACAAAGCATATTCATGTTCATAATCAGAGGGGTATTAATAGGCATAATGGATCTGAACTTATGATCTTCCACCAAGTAAACCAACTAGCATCAACTAAAAGGAGTAATCAACACTACTAGCAGCCCACATGTACCAATCTGAGGTTTGGATACAAAGATTGGATACAAGAGATGAACTAGGGTTTGAGATGAGATGGTGCTGGTGAAGATGTTGATGGAGATTGACCCCCTCCCAATGAGAGGATCGTTGGTGATGATTTGCCCCTCCCGGAGGGAAGTTTCCCCGGCAAAACACCTCTGCCGGAGCCCTAGATTGGTTCAACCAAGGTTCCGCCTCGTGGCGGAGGAGTTTCGTCCCGTGAGCTTGCTTGTGATTTTTTATTGGACGAAAGGCCTCATATAGCAGAATATGGGCATCAGAGGGCCACCAGGGGGGCCACGAGGTAGGGGCGCGCCCAGGAGGGTAGGGCGTGCCCCCCACCCTCGTGGACGGTGGGTGGCCCCCCTCGGGTACTTCGTTCGCTCAATATTTTATATATATTTTGAAACATGCTCCTGTAAAGTTTCAGGACTTTTGGAGATGTGCAGAATTGGTCTCTAATATTTGCTCCTTTTCCAGCCCAGAATTCCAGCTGCCGGCATTCCCCCTCTTCATGCAAACCTTGTAAAATAAGAGAGAATAGGCACAAGTATTGTGACATAATGTGTAATAACAGACCATAATGCAATAAATATCGATATAAAAGCATGATGCAAAATAGACGTATCAACTCCCCCAAGCTTAGACCTCGCTTGTCCTCAAGCAAAAGCCGAAATCGAAAAATATGTCCACATGTTTGGAGATAGAGGTGTCAATAAAAATAAAATATGGACATGAGGCATCATATATATATATATATATATATATATATATTGTCATATGATCTCTTATGCTAAAGTAATAATTCAATCAGAATTTCAAGTATGAATCATAAACTTCATTGAGAACCAACAAACTCTAATCTCAGTCATTGAGGAAATTGCAATTTATCATAACATAGGAAAGAGTCAATATAAGGGCTTTTCAGCAAGTCCACATACTCAACCATCTTTTAGTCTTTCATAATTGCTAACACTCACGTGATATTTATGGTTATGAAGTTTTAATCGGACATAGAGAAAGATCGGGGCTTATAGTTTTGCCTCCCAACGTTTTACCTCAAGGGTAATGTCAACAATAATAGTTCATGAAAACTCACATCGAATCAGCTATATATATCAGGATCTTTCCAACACATTGTGCTTGCCAAAGGATAAAATGTAAAAAGGAGAGGTGAGTATCACCATGACTCTTTGCATGAAGTATAAGACAAGAATAAAAGATAGGCCCTTCGCAGAGGGAAGCAGAGGTTGTCATGCGCTTTTATGGTTGGATGCACGAAATCTTAATGCAAAATAACATCACTTTATATTGCCATTTGTGATATGGACCTTCATTATGCAGTCCGTCGCTTTTATTTCTTCCATATCACAAGATCGTCTAAAGCTTATTTTCTCCCACTAATAACTCATACATATTTAGAGAGCAATTTTATTGCTTGCACCGATGACAACTTACTTGAAGGATCTTACTCAATCCATAGGTAGATATGGTGGACTCTCATGGCAAAACTGGGTTTAGGGATATTTGGAGGCACAAGTAGTATTTCTACTTGGTGCAAATAATTGGCTAGCAAGAGATGGAAAGGCAAGCTCAACATGTTGGATGATCCATGAGAATATAATTTATCTCAGTTCTAAAAAACATAACCCATTATGTTGTCTTCCTTGTCCAACGTCAACTCTTTAGCATATCATACTTTAATGAGTGCTCACAATTATAAAAGATGTCCAAGATAGTATATTTATATGTGAACACATCTCTTTCTTTATTACTTCCTATTAATTGCAACGATGACCAAAACTATGTTTGTCAACTCTCAACAACTTTTATTCATCATACTCTTTATATGTGATCTCATTACTCTCCATAAGATCCATATGATCTCTTTATTTCTTTTTATTTTATTCCCTCAAGATCATAGCAAAATAATCAAGCCCTTGACTCAACACTAATCTTTACTATATAGCTCACGGACTCGATTACATAGGAAGATCATAAAGCAAAACTCACAACTAAATCATACTACAACTTTATTCTACTAGATCAAGATATTACCAAAAGGATCGAACTAAGAAAAACAGTAAAGATAAAAGTGATGGTGATACGATACCGGGGCACTCCCCCAAGCTTGGCAGTTGCCAAGGGGAGTGCCCATACCTGATGCTCAGTTCTTCTTTGTTGGTGAAGAAGGTGCTGGTGATGATGGGTAGTCGCACGTCGAGCATAAGAGATCCTCCATTTTGTGTATAATGCCCTTGAGTGCGATGATATGCCCCTTCAATAGAATATTTTCACTTGTGAGATACTTGTTTTGAATACAAGCTAACTCAATCATCTTGAAAGCCTCAATCTCCGTTGGGGTAAAGATATTGTGGTGAGGTGGAAGGATGTCTTCTTCTGCTACTGCTGGAACTTGATCCCCCATGGCCTTCTTGATCCCATCATCCTTGTTGATCACTCCGGGTTCTTCTCTCTTCACCTCTATCTTCATTAGCCAAGCATCGTTGCCCTCATTGTTGGAGGAGGAGGGAGACAACATGATGCTTGGCCTTGAAAACCCTGGCAGAAAACAACTCGAAACAAGAATAGGAGATTTTTGCATGATACGGTGGTCAAAACCTTCGGGAGATTATATAGTGAATTTTTATCGACCAAAAGAAGTATCGTGCAAGAAATGGAGTCCGGAGAGCACACGAGGTGCCCACGAGGCAAGGGGGTAGGGCGCGCCCTCCAACCTCGTGGAAGCCTCGTGTCCTTTTCGGTATGCTTCTTATTTTACTATTTTCTTAAATATACCAAAACGAAGAAAAATTGCCATTAGAACTGTTTTGGAGTCGGTTTACTTACCGTACCACATACCGATTCCTTTTCAAAGTCTCAAATGTTCTGGAAAGTGTCCCTTATGTACTCCTCCAGTGTTACGGTATTAATAATATTGGTCTCAACATTTATGGGAGTACCTGAGATATAATGTTTAATTCTTTAACCATTTACCACCTTCGGATTTGTCCCTTCGGCATTGTTGATTTTTCTGGCACTGGAACGATAGACCTCCTCAATGACATAAGGGCCTTCCCATTTAGAGAGAAGCTTTCCTGCAAAAAATCTTAAATGAGAGTTGTATAGCAAAACATGATCACCTACATTAAACTCACACTTTTTTATCATTTATCATGCCATCTTTTAACTTTTTTCTTTAAACAACTTGGCATTCTCATAGGCTTGGGTTCTCCATTCATCAAGAGAGCTAATGTTAAATAACCTCTTCTCACCGACAAGTTTGAAATCATAATTGAGCTCTTTAATAGCCCAATATGCCTTATGTTCTAGTTCGAGAGGTAAGTGACATGCCTTTCCATAAACCATTTTATATGGAGACATACACATAGGATTCTTATAAGCAGTTCTATAAGCCCATACATCGTCAAGTTTCTTAGACCAATTCTTTCTAGATCTGTTAACAGTCTTTTGCAAAATTAATTTAAGCTCTCTATTACTAAATTCTACTTGACCACTAGATTGAGGATGATATGGAGATTCAATTCTATGATTAACATCATACTTAGCAAGCATTTTACGGAAAGCACCATGAATAAAATGTGAACCATCATCAGTCATTAAATATCTAGGGACTCCAAACCTCAGAAGAATAACTTCTTTAAGAATCTTAATAGAAGTGTTGTGATCAACACTACTAGTTGGAATAGCTTCTACCAACTTAGTAACGTAATCAACAGCAACTAAAATATGTGTATACCCATTAGAGGAAGGAAAAGGTCCCATATAATAAAAGCCCCAAACATCAAATGGTTCAATAACAAGTGAATAGTTCATAGGCATTTCCTGACATCTACTAATATTACCAATTCTCTGGCATTCATCACAAGAGAAGACAAACTTACGAGAATCTTTAAAGAGAGTGGGCCAATAGAAATCGGATTGCAATACCCTATGTGAAGTTCTATCTCCAGCATGGTGTCCTCCGTAGTACTTGGAGTGGCACTTGCGTAGGATCAGTTCCTGTTCATGATTAGGTACACGACGTCTAATAACGCCATCTAATCCTTCTTTATAAAGGTGTGGGTCATCCCAGAAGTAATGTCATCATAGAAAAACATTTTCTTTTGCTGGTATGTGAAACTAGATGGTACAAATTTAGCAACAATATAATTAGCATAATCAACATACCATGGAGTACTACAAGAAGCATTTATGACATTTAATTGCTCATCAGGAAAGCTATCATCAATAGGTAGTGCATCATCAAGAACATTTTCTAACCTAGACAAGTTGTCTACAACGGGGTTCTCATCTACCTTTCTATCAATAATATGCAAGTAAAATTCTTGAAGCAAGAGAACCCTTCTAATAAGTCTAGGTTTGGCATCTCTCTTTTCCATAAGATATTTAATAGCAGCAGTATCAGTGTGAACAGTTACTTTGGAATCAACAATATAAGGTCTAAACTTATCACATGCAAATACGACTGCTAAAAATTCTTTTTCCGTGGTAGCATAATTTCTCTAGGCACTATCTAGAGTTTTACTACCATTCTAAATAACATTTAATTTCTTATCAACTCTTTGTCCTAGAACAGCACCAACAACATAATCACTAGCATGACACATAATTTCAAAGGGTAAATTCCAATCAGGTGGTTGAACAATAGGAGCACCAATCAAGGCTTCTTAAGTATTTGAAATGCTTCTAGACAATCATCATAAAAAACAAAAGGAACATCTTTTTTCAAGAGATTAGTGAGAGGCCTAGAAATTTTAGAGAAGCCTTTAATAAACCTCCTATAGAAACCAACATGACCAAGGAAACTTCTTATACCTTTGATATCTTTAGGACACGACATCTTTTCAATAGCATCTACTTTAGCTTTATCAACTTCAATACCTCTTTCAAAATTTTTATGCCCCAACGCAATACCATCATTAACCATAAAGTGACACTTCTCCCAATTCAATACAAGATTAGTTTATTCACATCTCTGCAAAACTCGATCAAGGTTGCTTAAGTAATTCTCAAAAGAAGTTCTGTACACGAAGAAATCATCCATGAAAACCTCTACAATCTTTTCACAAAAATCAAAGAATATAACAGTCTGGCATCTTTGAAAGGTAGCAGGTGCATTGCATAAACCAAAAGGCATATGTCTATAAGCAAAGGTACTGAAAGGACAAGTAAAAGTGGTTTTCTCTTGATCGTCTTTTGACACAGGTATTTGAGACAAACCACAATAACCATCTAGAAAGAAAAAATGTGTACGCTTGGATAGTATTTCTAGCATTTGATCAATAAAAGATAGGGAGTAATGATATTTTCTATTAGCTTTATTTAATATGTGAAAATCAATTACCATCCTATAACTTGTAACAATTCTTTGAGGAATCAATTCATTCTTATGATTAGGAACAATATTAATACCTCCCTTCTTAGGGACATAATTAACAGGACTTACCCACTGACTATCAACAATAGGACAAATTATACCTTCCTCCAGAAGCTTTAGTATTTCAATTCTTACCACTTCTTTCATCTTGGGATTTAACAATCGTTGATAATCAACAACTGGTTTAGCATCTTTCTCCAATTTAATTTTGTGCTGACATAGAGTGGAACTAATGCCCTTAAGATCATCAAGAGTATATCCAATAGTGGCACGATGCTTCTTCAGAGTTTTCAATAATTTATTTTCTTTACGCTTTGAAAGGTTAGCACTGATAACACTACTAGGGAAAACCTTATACACAGAACATTAGCAGTAGCGCGGGATAAAAACGCACGCTGGGGCTAATTAGCAGCAACACGGTATTTAAAAGCGTGCTACAGATATAGTTATAGCAGTAGCGTGCCCGAGTACAAAAGCGCTACTACTAAAATTCCCACGGTGTAGCCGATAGGCTACACATAGCAGTAGCGATCTATGTGGAACCGCGCTACCGCTACTTGTTTTGTAGCAGCGCGTTTACGGACAAAGGCGCTACTGCTAATGAAAATAAAATTAAATGGGAAGCAAATAAAAAAGAGAAGGAATAGCAGTAGCACTTGTTAGGAAACAAGCTATAGCTACCTTAGCAGCAGCGCACTTCTTGGAACGCGCTGCTGCTACTTTTAACTTAATTAACCGCGTGGTTCGTTCTTCCCCACGGCCACTTCCCCCAAATCCCTACTCCGCTGTCGCCGCCCTGCCTCGTCGTCGGCCGCCGCGTGTGACCCGTCGCTCTTCGCACACCTTCGACGCCGCCCCCGCCCCCGACCGCAACCTCGACGCCGCCCCCGACCCCGACCTCGACACCCCCCCTACATCGCCGCCCTCCGCCGTGCGCCCGCCGCCCCGACCCCGTCCCCAACCTCGACGCCGCGTGCCCCTCTCCCTAACTCCGCCGGCGCCAGAGGTGAGCACGCCCTCCTCCTCCTCCACTACCTCTGCCTAGTTAGGGTTCTTAGGGTTAAATTTCAGAGTTCATCTAATTAGTTAGGGTTCATCAAATTAGATGCTAATTATGGCAGTAGTTGTTAAATAGAATTAGTTTTAGAGGTCATCGAATTAGTTAGGATTAAATTTAGAGTTCATCAAATTAGTTAGGGTTAAATTTTAGTAAGTGTTTAACAGAATTCGTAAGAAAATTAATATAACTAGTTGAACTAGTTTATTTTTTGTAAAAACTAGTTTATTTTTATTTATAGTAAGTGCTTAATTGAACTAGTTGAGTTAATACAACTATTTTATTTTTAGTACGAAAATTAATAGAACTAGTTTATTTTTTTAGTTAAATCAACTATTTTATTTTTAGTAAGTAAATTAATAAAATAGTTGAACTAGTTTAGTAAGTAAATTAATAAACTAGTTGAACTAGTTGAATTAATAGAACTAATGTATTTTTAGTAAGATAATTAATATAACTAGTTGAACTACTTTATTTTTAGAAAGAACTAGTTTTTTTATAGTAAGTTTATATTTTGTAAGAACTAGTTGAATTAATAAAACTAGTTGAACATGTCATATTTGCTCAAATAGGATATGTTGTTACCCAAGTGGCCGTTCATGTTCAGTTTACACCTCCGAGTGGCCTATGTTTTGCTAGAGTGTTGATTAATTTCCATTCCGGCAAATTTCAGGCGCTTGATATGTCCTTTTTTAGCAAAGGTCATGCCGGATTTTTCCATGAATTCTGGCAAGACTTGTGCTAGAATATGTAGGAAATATCGAGTGGCCTGGATTTTCTCGAAAAATAATGATCTAATTTAGGTATTTTAGTACATATATTTAATTGTACAAGTTTAATCTTTGAATTATGAATGTAGGAAATGTCATACTCGGACGATGACAGTCTCCCAGGGGAGTGCAGCTAGTGCCACGACGATCGAGGTATGTGTGACATGTTCGTTGAGCTGGATTAAGATCGGCGCTTCAGCATTAAGCTCGAGGAGACCTTCGATGTTGAAACGGTACGCAACAACGACAAGTGTTTTTTTCGTAATTAAGCACGACTTCAACTATTTCAACGTCTAATTTTCATCTTTTATAATTCGACTAGCTTATCCCATGCCATGCAAGACACTATGTCTTGGAGAGGATGGGTTTTGAAGACCATGAAAATTTTGAAACAAAGAAAATACACCTAAGGACCCATCATGATATGGATTTTTAAGTAAATCTGTACAATTCTCAGAGCGTAACCCATTTTGGTTGCCAAACTTGGGAAGCACTTTGCAAAATGTATGGTTTTTATGAGGGTATGATTGTCACCATGGATCTTGGTGATCCTGACATCGAGCAAAACAGTATGGACATTTGGGTCCTTGTTGATACGCTTCTGATTCTACCTCTATGTGAGTTTCTCAAACATAGTTATTAACTAATTTATATTGTTTATTTCAAAATAGTTGACAGCTTGTTTCCATTGACAGCTTATTTTCATTCTTCAATGAATGTGCGGAAGATGGTAGACAAAACCCACTACACCGATGGCTCCGAATTAACTTATAAGGAAAATCATCTGATCGCATTTTGTACTTTCTTTGAGAATTACAATACCTATTATCGAACTCCTCCAAATTATGGTGAATACGTGCCACTAGTGCATGTGTTGAACCATGATAACTTCTATGGAGATACCCTGGTAAGATTTTTAACTATTACGACATCCGTTCATCTTTTGCATACTTCTAAAACTAGTACATCATCGCTAACTATGAAGTTATTACTATGTTTTTCAACAAAAAATCCTGATGGATTGTGTGCCACATCTGATGTATTACAATGGTCGCCTTGATGTTTTGAACATACAGCCAGGTCATCCTACGGATCTCACCTGTGCATATCGGATTTCTAAAACCGGTGAACACATGCTAATCAAAGAGTGGAAAAAATGTTTCGACATTCGTAAGGAGTTTCTTGGAAGCAACATTAAGCGAAAGGCAAGAATTGGAGACAGGATAATCTGCATTCTCCATAATGGAGAGCCAGGGGCTATCTTGTTTTTTGCTATTTTACCTTAGAGAATATAGTAGGTCCTAAGAGAATGTAGTAGGTCCTATGAGGTACAAAAGGTTTATTATGTGGTACAATGTGTTAGAGCTGATGATGAGGAGTAGCTGTGATTATGACTAGTGACCAACTTGCTATGTGATGTCTCATCGATCAAAACGATGATCATGAGGAGGTGTTACATTAAAATGATGTATTATGATGATAAGTTGTTAATGATATGATGATGATGATATTTATTATATCATTGCGTGAAAGAACCGTGGATTAGTGTCAAGTGGATGTCCATCCACTTGAAACTAGTCCACGGTTCTTTCACCCAATGATGTAATAACTCATTATGATGTAAAAACAATCTCTAAATTGTTGTTGTATGAAATCTTATATAGAGATGTATGAATACAACATTAAATAAAAAAGAAATAAAATACGGAATAATAGTAGTAGCGCGGGCTGGGAGAAGCGCTACTAGTAATTACCAGTAGCGCTCCTCCGCGAAGTCGCTACTACTAAGTCGATTTAGCAGTAGCGTGGGCGGAGGCACGCTACTGCTATACGTTAGCTGTAGCGCCTTATCAGTAGCGCATCGCCCCGCGCTACTGATAGGCCTAAAACCCGCGCTGCTGCTAGGCTTTTCCCTAGTAGTGTAATAACATGCCATATCTTCTTTTTATCAAGATAAGCAAATTTTAGAGTATTAGGTAATTGTTTAAGCTCAAACACAGGATCACCCTTAGGTGGTGGAGGATCTCCAAGGATTTCAACAGGCAAATTGTGTTTCAAAATAGGTCCTTGATTAAAGAATACTTCATCTATTTTCCTTCTTACCTTCATAAACATATCATTTTCATGGTCTAGCAAATATTGTTCTAAAGGATCATTAGGAGGCACGACAATAGAAGAAAGACCAATAATTTCATCCTTACTAGGCAATTCTTTATCATGGGGCTATCTATGAAATTTAGAGAAATTAAAATAATGACACATATCCCCTAAACCAACAGCAACAATATCTTTCTCGCAGTCTATCTTAGCATTAACCGTATTCAAGAAAGGTCTACCAAATATAATGGAACAAAAATTATCTTGTAGGGAACCAAGAACAAGAGAATCAGTAGGATATTTAATTTTCCCACACAAGACTTCAACATCTCTACCAAATATAATGCGACAAAAATTAACCACCATTGCCATTATATATTATAATAAAGAAGAAAACATTTCACCATATTCTTATCTAATTAAAACAAAAAAATACCCATAGGATTATGGGTAACCAATCATTTTGTCAAAATCGTATTGCAAAGAGAGGCACCGCTCAGCGCTCATGTCCTGCCGCTAGGGTTTCTCTGGCGGCGACTTAGGTTCTCACATCGATGGGGTTGCGCCCAGAAGCCTGAATCGATTCTCCGATGACTTATGTGCTGATAAGAGAGGTACGTACATGTATTTCATCTTTCCTTTCTCCACCGATTGTAATTATTGGTGCCTTTTTTCCCGGATGCCCACGATGTTGTTGACGATGTGATAAATAGCGACGATCCAGTCCAGCCTCTCCTTAATCCTTTTATATCTACTTTTCATGTCGTCCTAGATCCATCCAACTCTGTAACCGATCTTAAAAAGGTCAGCCAACCCAATCCAGTCTGTCTCCTAATCTCTTTCTTTTTTAACCTTCTAATCGCCTCATATTTTAGGTTCTGACAATGCATCAATCGAGATTCTATTTTTGGTCAATTAATGAATTATTCTCATGATGGTAGATGTAGCTGAGAATGTGGTGCATGTATTTGATGGACTCAAGCCGATCTCACAGCCGTCGAGGAAGGGTAGGCTGCCGCGGATTGGTGGTACAATGCTTTTGGCTCCATTCATCAACTGTTAAATTCATCACTAAACCAGGACGACTGGAGTGGCCTTCTCAGTTGCTTGGAAGGAAGCTGAGTCATCTAACCACAAGATTTGAAATTTCATGTGCGTGTATGTATTCAGTCAAACGTGTTATCAGGCATGAATAGTGTTAGCAAAATTATTGTAGCTAGCTCCCAAGAACCAATGTAGAAGATCAGATAACAACTATGTGTGTGGGTTGGTATAATCGAAGTCTTGAATAGAGGAAGACAAAAGAAATTGCAGCATATACATGCAGTGCAATCTACAAACGCACGCACATACATTAGCACTGGAGTAGGTCACGTACACTACAAGTTTGAAGCGGATTGCTTGGAGTTACAAAGAAAGAGTGCATGCATAATTGCACATACAACCGGCCATATGGAGCTGCACAAAACGTGCACAACTAGCTTCACTCCTAGCCTAAAAGCTATCTGTAGTAACCACGGCAGATTGTTCCTCTCAACTTCTTGCCTTACCAAGGAACTTGCTTCCACTTACTTCTCTACAAAAACCATGGCTACGTACTAGATATTTCTCAGCATTCAGTTCACTAGTACTGGTAAGTTGCACTTTCCAACATGAAGTAATCAAAACATTTTCTTCAGATTAGCAAAATTGTTTAGCATACGAGATTTGTAGTGTGTGATACTCATGATTTTTCCCTTGCACTTTACAAAAGTATATGTAGTTTGCCAAGATTTTGTTTTTGTAAATGCAGGATGTTGAAAGAGTAAATACATCTACATTATAAGAAATTTGTGCAGTAAAGATCCCTGTAATTCTCCATAAAAAGATAGTCTTCAAATTACAATGCTTGATATCTACATTTTGCTGGATAGGATCCTACCAGGACAACTTTCAAGCACCATCAATTGCATTATGTTTTGTTTTCAGACATATTCACTGATTCTGAGTATTTTATTCGGAAAAGGGGGATGTACATGCTTTACACATTAAGGGTGAATAAATTTCTCCATAAGGTCTACAGACTCCTATTTTTATAAGTAGGACCCCTGGCTATCATAGTTAACGTAATCATGGTTGTCATGATGTTTAATGATCTTTAGGAACTAGATCCTTCTCTAGGCATGAAATACGTTAACACACCCCTTATTTGATGATTTACACCTTCAACTAACTAGTTATTTCCACCTAGCCAATGATGTTGCTTGGCTTCGCATGCAAGAACTGAGGATGAGGTATTAATTTCTTAAAGGTTAATGCTAACATATAGATAATTATTGCTTGCATTTTGCTATTTGATTTTATGAGGTATTATTGGTTATGAAGCATGCCTTTCGACAACAGTAATGATCAATTCTCACATATGTTTCCCATTTTAGTCTTTGTTTTTCCTACAGAGTATATCTGTCCATAAGAATGATGCTTACAAATTTTGCTTTTAGTGTTTCCAGAATGCCGTTCTATTTCTGTAAGGTACAATACCACGTAACATGATGAAATATCATCATCAAGTCCACCAAAATTTGTCCTTTTCTTACTGATTTATCTACCATGACAAACTGCGCGCACAAATTGTAATCACACAGGGATAGGAGATAGTAATGCAGACAAATTAATGGAGTACTAGAATGATTATTGCTGTTGTATTTCTGCTATATAATATACTACACTACAGGAAGTTGTTGTAGTAAAGGAAAATAAAGATTTATTAATCAGATCAATGGTAATGTTTTTTGCAACTTGGAATCAAACAATAATAAAAAAATATTATACTTTTCACGTGATCGATTCTTTGTGTTAATAGATACAAGAACGATGCTATACACACGACAATTTTCGAATGATTTTCGAATGATGTAGCACATCAAGCCTTCTATGCATACTGCAAACCTGGACATCACCATCCAATCCTCCATCATGCAAAGTTCACTTCGCAAATCTCGTCCACGTAGTAGTTTGGTAGATACAACACTGCACTTTCTGTCATGGAATTGTCACGGCAGATGTCCTAGCGGAAGGACTTAGTCGTGGAGCCATCGCAACTAGGTTAGCTTAAATGGGTTAAATGGGACAAAGGACACAGGGAGTTTATACTGGTTCGGCCCCTTTCAATCAAGGTAAATGTCTACTCTAGTTAGGGTTGTATTTCTTGGGTTTCGATTATCAGGGAGCGGATACTATTGACCTAGTTATCAATCTCTCGTTTCTTAACCCTAAAACATAGGTTGACGCCCGGTGGCTCACGGAGTCCCGGCCGGCTCATACACAACGTGTCTGGCTCGGTGACTAACTATGCTTGCCTTACAAAACAAGTCATACACTTATGGCGGTTCATCCTCTCGGGCCTCAAGTCGCCTCCGGGTCTTGGGCCGTCAACGGGCTTGCATGATCCACCATCTTCATTGATAGGTCGCCAGTGGTATGACCCTGCCCTCGTGGGTGGTTCATACCCAGTAGTATATCCCCAGCATTAGGCCCCAAGTTGATTTGAACTTGTTCACATCAATCTTCAACACCCGACTTGTCAAAATCTTGCACCACTTGTTTGATAAACTGTGCTCTAACCCACCATGACGTCAGCTCACAGAATTTTCTTAAACCGCCATGACGTCATTTCACATTAACTTCGCACGAGGCCCAGAACATCTTAACTGATCTTTATCACATCCCAATAATCAAGGCGTCCATATAGCCACATGGTAATTTCGACCTCCTTGATTCCCACGCATGCCTTGTATCCACCCTCTTCTAAATAGGGACAGGGGTCTTTATCATTTTCCCCTTGCTTCCTTCTTCGTCTTCCTCTCGCGTCTCCTCCGACGCCCGACCTCCGACGCCACACCAACTCAGGCCGCTGCACCGAGCTGATCAGACCAGAAAACTCCGGTGCATCGGCGCTGCTCCACCACATGTGTAAGTACCCTCTTATCCAAGCCTCGGATATGTACTAGGGTTTGAGTAGTTCATCGACTATCTTGTTGTTCTTCATGTTCTTCAACTTCGAGCTGTGTTCAATCTGAATAAGTCATAACGTTTGTGTGGTAGTAGTTTAGCATTCGTTTATATCGTCAAAGTAGCCTCTTTCCATAGAAAACCTCATCAGAGCATCACAGCCTTCCCCTGTCGCCACCTTAGGCTAGAATTTTACTGCTTTTCTGAAATGCCATAGATCCAAAATTATAGCTTTAGCTTGCGAAGTCTGTTTGTCCACCACTTAGCAAATGTTTCATTTAACTAATCTGATGCACCAACACTGCCATGGCGGCCTATGACATAAACCACGACCCATTATATATCATTAGGCCCCGTTAAGCTGCCATCATTTACTTTATAGTTAATAACTCTGCAATATCCTTCCGGTTTCACAAGACTGGCTTATTCATCCTCATAATTCAATTCTTTGGTTTAACTATCCGCATACCTTGAACTGTATCTCCATAAACATTAACCTTGCAAAGCGGTTTAAACAATAACCTGTAACTCGCCAAACATTTGCCGGTTTAATAATATCTTGAACCGCCTTATGTAGGTCATGCATTCAATCATGACTAAGACTATCACGTCATGTGACTGGGTCCCTTCCATCGTTAACGAGGCAATGCTCCAAGAGTATGTTAAGATTGGCTTTTTGCCGAAAAAACATCATTCACTGGCGTGCTTCGAACCCTAAAGACGTTAGACCTTAGCCACCAGACGATGAATTTATCGTTTTCACTAATCACATGAACCAGCGCTTCTCACCACCCAGGTCAAAATTCTTCCGTGACATTCTGCATTTTCTAGAACTTCATTCCCAAGACATCAGAACCAATTTTGTTTCCAATATCTGCAATTTTCAAGTCTTCTGTGAAGTATACCTTCAAGAAGAACCCAGTGTTGACCTCTTTAGAGAGTATGTTTACTTAAACCACCAAAATGAATTCACCGACGGGCCTAGCCAAGAACTTGGAGGAATCTCAATTCAGCGACATAGAGACACCGTTTTTCCCTATGCTCAGCTTCCAAGCCATCCCAAGGACTGGAATCAAACTTGGTTCTACTTCAAAGATACCTCTCTTGCTGATGAGAACCCCTTGCCAGGCTTCCGTGATCAGTGGCTCAACCCGAAGCACCCTCTTCCCGACCGGCTTACAACTGCTGAACGGGCTAAACTTGCCCCTACCTTCTCAAAGGTTAGGGCATTATTGGGTAATGGATTGACCTGCTTTGATCTGGTTTGGTGCTGGGTGGCTTGAAGGATCATACCTTTAAGCCGCCGATCCTGTTTAATGTGTACATATACCGGCGACACCAAAGATCCAATGCGTTACAATTCAACACGCTTGTCTGATAAAGCCATCAATGAGATGACCAAGACTCTTCTCAATGAAACCTTGGAAAGCTGCAGTAAAGTGGGTCTGAATCCCTCCTGCACACTTAACCCGACACCGGATGTAAGTCTGTCCGGTTTATATACTTTTATTCATTATTCATAGAACTTGGAAATCTCTAACCTTTATTATAATTTTTCGCAGGCTGGATCTGCTTTTTGGGTCAAAAAATATGATGAGAAATCCGCCAAGAAGGCCAGGGCTAAGACCAAAGCCGTGAAGAAGAACAGAAAGAAATCCACTGCTTCTAATATGTTTAACTTGGACGATAACGATGAGTAGGAGGTAGACCTTGACTCCCTTGGCTATTTTTTCATCCATCTTATTGACACTGATTGCTATCAGGACAACGCGGAAACCATCCAGGCGGGTGATGATGAGGTAACTATTATTTCCTCCGACTCAAATCCCTTGCCAAGCCAGAAAATTCGACGAGTGATCCAGAAATTAAGGTTTTGTCAGATTATGGGTTCCGGCAAACCCTTGTGAGGTTCGAACTCTGGGGTGTGCACGAAGGACACTCTCTTCATAGCTCGCTCGCTCAACAATCCCACGGCCTAGCTCGACGGACCCAAAGAACAGGAGACACAGGGGTTTATACTGGTTCGGGCCACCTTGCAGTGTAATACCCTACTCCAGTGTGTGGTGGATTGCCTCGAGGGGCTGAGGATGAACTAGTACAGTGGATGAACAGCCTCAGGAGGTGAGGTGTTCTTGGGATCGATGAGCTAAGTGTGTGAGGATGATCTCTCTGATCCCCCTCCCATCCTTTTTGCTCCGGTGGTGGCTAGGACCTATTTATAGTGGCCTTGGTCCTCTCCCCAGATGTTAGCCGGGAAGGGATCCCACAACGGCCAAGTTTGAAGGGCGACAACTAGTACAAGCTATCCTGTCATAAGGTGGTCTTTGCCTGCAAAGGCTCTGGAGGTCATGCTGCTGTGGCCTCCGTGATGACTTCCGTCCTGCCATCCTGGCGGTCTTGGTCTAGTTGCACCGATATGGAAACCTTTGCCTCATGCCTTGGGATCCCGCACCTGCGCTTGCCTCCATAGCACCAAAGAGGAAACTGGTACACTACGCCCGCTGGCGCCTTCCTGGCCATGGTCGTCATGGCTCACGTCATATGGACCTCCGAGGTGCCCCTTGCATAGATATCTCCGCTCCTCGAGAGCCAGCCTAGTGAGGCTGCCCCCAGGGAGGTCTTGGTGTCGTTCGCCTTGCGAGGCTCGGCCCCTCGCGAGGGTCTTGAGTTGTTGCTGCTAAAGATGGGCTGTACCGGGCCGTTGCTGGAGCCATGCTCGTGGGATGCAGGCAGGCAAGTCTGGGTACCCCCATTCCTAGGATGCCGACAGTAGTCCCCGGGCCCAAGGCGGCCTCGAACTTGGCCTCGAGGAAAAGCCAAAGGGCAAATGCAGAGTGCCGTGGGCCCCAACCACCTGCGGCCTTGATCGACGCGTGACAATTGGTGGGACGTGGGCGTCTCTGCCTCCCTATGCTGCCTCGGTAACCGTTTGACTTGACGAGAACCTGCTGCATGTAGAAGAAAACCATCATTACCTGCGATCATGGAGACCGATGGTTGGTCTCCTTCTGGCTATAAATGAGGAGAGGGGTTGAGCCCCCCTCGCTCATCTCTGCTTCCTAGATGATTGCTCCTTCTTCTTCATCTTTGCCTCGACGCCTTGTTGTAGTCCCATAGTGCCAACGGAGAGGTTTTCAGCCATGGAGAAGGGGATGGCTCGCCAGGAGGGCCCTGGCTTGCCAGTGCCCAAGAGGGGGCAGAGTTGTCCCCGTAAGCACGCCGTAACCCCTGCTGTAGCTCCTCGAGGGCGCGGTCGCACTCCTTCGGGACTGATGTCGTCCTCGGCAGCTGTAGTGGTATATCCCCCCATGGCGTGGGCCGCTCTAGGTAGAGCAGCCCTTGCACCGAGGGGAAGCGTGTCGTGGTCGCCCGGCCCCCTCGCCCACGCTTCCATTCAACGGAGGTGTTCCCGGAGTTCGTCATGTGGTCGGAGAGCCCGACTGGTACCTAGCTCCAGCTTCCGCGCTCCTTTGCCGGTGAGCTGCCGGCCTGGGGTCTTGACGGCCTCTGGCCACAGGCCGACGGTTGCTGCAGCAAGGCCTTGTGGGTCGTGGTGGAGGTCTCCATCGCAGGCAACATGGCCCTGGCCCGCGGCTGGCAGACGTTTGCCCACGCGTGCGGCCTAAGCGGGCAGTATTCCCTCCACTTCAAGTATGATGGCGACGCGACCCTCTTCGTGAGGGTGTTTGGGGAAGATGGTTGCCGCGTAGGGTGCTTCCCCGAAGACAGCGGCGGCAACCATGAGCTCAGTCTGGGCGACGGCCGTGACGAGGCTAAGGGCGAGCTTGCCCTTGGCGACGTCCGCGGTTCCACCAGCGGCGGCAGCTTCTCCACCAGCGAGAGCACCAGCAGCGGCGGCTACGACCAGCCGCCTCGTAGCCGAGCCTGCTTCGAGGACGGCGGTGGGTCGTCCCGCTGCCATGCGGCGGTGAAGCATGAGAGGGACTCAGATTGAGCTGAGTCCGGAAGGCCCTCGGAGGGGTGCCTCATCAGCTGCCGCGGTCATGCGGGCCGCTTTTGTTTGGCCCTTCTTTTCTCCCTATATTTTTAAAAGAAGGTAGATGGCCCTGCTGGGGCGTGTAATGAACTATGTTCTTTATGCTATTATGTCATGCTCATTGCTCCGACGTTGTTCGCGCTCAACGTAGATGTAAGAGGGGCAACATAGCTTAACACGCTCGAGGTTGGTTTCCGTCTCGTGAGGGTGCACCTCCTGGCACCTGGTGAGGCTTCCTTGCCGCCAACTCGGCAGCCATTGACCTCGGGAGGCATCGCAAAGCTGCAAAAGTTCGTTAGGACATCTGTCGGGTGCCTTGTTCCTCCTTGCGCGAGCCCTCATGCATGGGCTAATCATGGCTTAGTGCACCGTGTCACGGTACCCGTGTGGCATGGACTTAGGAGGGTGCGCCAATCATGATCCTGATTGAGGGCGCCTCGTGAAGATCAAGGGAGCCGAAGCTCTGGGGCGGCAGGGTTTCGGTGAGGTGTGTTCGTGGTTTAGGCTAACCCAGCGCACGCACACACCTGCCAAGCCCCCGCGTGAGGTGCACGAGGGAGAGCGTCGGGAAACTTCCATCCTCCCTGGCGCAAGACAAAGAAGCGAACGAAGAAGTAAAAGAGAGGGGAACTCAACCAAGCAATCGAGAAACGCCAGAACTCCAAATTTAAAAAAAAGGCCGCAACCAGCTACGGAAAGCAAATGAACAGCCGCGTCCGGCACCTAGTCTAGTCTTCTCACCTGCACGGAGCTAATGGCTACCACTAGGACGTGGGAGGGAGCCCCCAAGGCCCGAGGGCGGCACTCCGGAGACTTCGGGGCATGTACAACCCCACTCATTATTACATGAGAGTGTCACGAGCGGAGACCTTCATAGGCACCGGGCCTTGCTTCATGGGTAGAACTTCCGGAGGTGCTGGATGTTCCAGGCGTTCTGGATGGCGATCATGTCCCGCGTCTCCAGGCGCACACTACTAGGCCTGGATACGCTGGCAATCCTAAACGGGCCCTCCCACATGGGTGAGAGCTTATGCATCCCTTCCCTGGATAGCACCCTCCTTAGGACGAGATCGCCCACCTCGAGCGTCCTGGAAAGGATGATGCGGCAGTGGTAGCGTCGCAGCGCCTACGGGTACCTTGCCGCTTGGAGTGAGGCTTGGCGGCGGCGTTCCTCCCCCGGCACGAGGTCCATCCCCCGCATGGCATCCTGACATGCCTCGTCAAACGCCAAGACCCTCGTGGAGCGATGCTTGACCTCGCGAGGGAGAACCTCTTTGCCTCCGTAGACGAGGAAGAACGGGGTCTCGCCTATTGGCTTGGTGGCGGTGGTGCGGATGGACCACAACACGGACTGGAGCTCATCGTGCCAGCCCCTGCCATAGGCCTCGAGCTTCTTCTTGAAGGTCCTTTTCTTGAGGCCTCTCAAGACCTCCGCGTTGGCACGCTCAGCTTGGTCGTTGCTCCTGGGGTGGGCCACTGAGGCATAGCATATATGCGTTCCAAGATTAGCACAATATGTTTTGAAGAGATTGCTAGTGAACTGCGAGCCATTTTCGGTGATGATGCGTTTAGGGACACCGAACCAGCTCACAAGGCCCTTGATGAACTTAACTACGGAGCCGGCTAGGATGGTGCGGACGGCTTCCACCTCTGCCCACTTGGTGAACTTGTCGATGACGATGTAGAGGTACCAGTAGCCCATGGGTGCTTAAGGGAATGGACCTAGGATATCTAGCCCCAGACCGCAAACGGACACCAGAGTGGGATGGTCTGGAGGCCCTAGGCAGGCTGGTGGATTTTCTAGGCATGGAACTCACAGGCCTCGCAGGATTTCACCAGCTCGGATGTGTCGTTGAGTGTCGTGGGCCAATAGAATCCGCTGCAGAACGCCTTGCCCACCAGGGTGCGTGAGAATGAGTGATGCCCGTAGTCTCCGCCGTGTATGTCAGTTAATAGCTCACGCCCCTACTCCTTGCAGATGCATCACAAGGAAACATCATTCAGTCATTTTTGGTACATCTCACCGTCCTGGACGCAGTAGGCCATAGCCTGCTGAGCTACGCGCTCCACGTCCTCCTCCTTCTCTGGCAGGGCCCCTTGCACCAGGTACGCCTTGAATTCTTCAGTCCATCACCCCTCTTAGGATTCAAGCGCAAGGAGCAAGCGCTCTCCTGAGGTCGGGCCGCAGGCGGGAGCTCCGGAGGTTGCTGGCGGGAGGAGTTCCTCCTTAGGCGGCGTAGGCTCCGCAGCCGGTGGGGCCGCTGAAGGCTTCACTACAAAAAAATACACTTCCATGATGATACATGTTTGTCACAATAGGTCGAGTTTTTTGTCATGCATGTCCATCCATGAAGATTTTATGACAGAATCAAGATAGTCATACCTGTGCTGTCATAGAAGTGTTCCATGACATTATCAAAATTATCATCATGGAAGTGTCCACTTCCATGACGATAAATCGCGCATCACAGAAGTGCTTTCGTCAAGGGTGACCGACATGTGGCATGCACCATAATGGATTGCCGTTAAGCTATTGGGTCCAGTTTTGGATGCGACAACCCTTTAACAGCCCCGACCAATGGAGATTTTACACGTGTAAAATCATCATTGGCTGGAGGAAACATGTGTCGGCTCACCATTGGGACAGATGTCATCCACTCATTGGACCCAAGGTGCCTATGATACATCGACGTGTGGCACGGCCAAACAGAGGCCCATTCCTATGGAAAGGTCGGCCCGTTTGACTTGGTCAAAAGGTGGCGGGCTAGCTCACGGAAAGCCTGTTAACGACATGTTCGCATATAGCCCATTTACAGCCCGCTAACTCACGGCCCGTTACGGCCTACCGGAATTAGGCCCAGTAGCGTCATCTGAGCCGTCCAATATGATTCCAGCCCGATGTAACTTCTGGCCCATGTATGGCCCATGACGTATTTCGTCCCATATGAGTCCCTTTGTAACTCTTGGCACATTAATGGCCCGTGGTGAAACCGGCCCGTAATGAACAGAGTATCGCTTTATACCCATTAGCGGCCCATTATTCCATTGGTTCGTTTCCAGCCCGTGTTACCTTTCAGCCTTCTCGGGGCCCATTTATTCTTGGGCTCATTTCCAGCATTCGGTTACTTATGGCCCATTACTGGCCTTTTCTGCTTGTGGGCCAAATTCAGCCCGTGGATACTGTCGGCCCGTTTGTGGCCCGTTAATCTGTCAGGCCATTTTCATATCATCATCAAATATGGCATATTAACGGCCCGTTATGGTCAGCCCATAAGACGTACGATTTCCACTCTAGCCCATTTACGACCCCTTATATGGCCCATAGAAGGCCCATAGATGAGACGGCCTGTAGAAGGCCCATGGATTCGATGTCCCATAGAAGGTCCATGATTTCGACAGCCGATAGAAGGCCCATGGATCCGACACCCCATAGAAGGCCCATGGATCCGACGGCCATAGAAGGCCATGGATCGTCCATCATGTAGATGGCCCATGGATCATACAGCCTGTGGAGGGCCATGGTCACTACAACGTTTGGGCGAGTAGGCCCCCGTTTGAATGATATAGCATATTCAAAGAATTATCCTACTCTATACTATCACCTCTAAAAACCATACACTATACAATAAAGAGACTAAGGCATAGAAACGTAGAATAATCCTACACTATACAATAAAGAAATTATAGCCGATTATACCCACTAGGCATTATGGTTCGGCACCAGTGATAATAAAGCATACACAAACAACAAATTACATACACCGGGGAAATACAGCTCCTATATCATGGACGCGCATCAACATAACTTACCATTTGAACTATAATCTCTTCAGAAAATAGGATTGCCCGGATTTAGATAGCACAAATTTCAGGCTGCAAAATCTCCAATTCCTTCGTTGTTACCTCAGTGTCTTGTTTCATTTTTTTGACTCCTGCATCTAATACGTGCATGTCCAGTCTCAACTTGTTGATTGTACGTTGAGAATCATGTACACGTTGTTTTGCCAGCTTTAGTTGATGCTCGAGAACATCAGCACATTCCAATTCCAATCCACATTCATTCGGTAACGGCCATGCCACACTGCTCGCAGATCTTTGTGTTGATGTCACTTCATCCTAAAATGTTTCTGTAAGTACACATGACTAGGGCAAAAATATAGTTACAACAGTGAAGCGAGCAAGACAGACTATTTTGTACATGGCAAAACAGGACTAACAATAATGTTACACGTCATGAAGTATAAGCAGGTATATTTTAAAAATTATAAGAAATGTAGTCTGTGCAGCCTGCTTACAGAAATCTCTCTTTGCTCACAAGAGGAGCATGATGTTGGGGCCCAATCCAAAACACAGACAAGTTATAAATTTAGACAACATGTTGCGTAGAAGTAAGCAAGCAGCTGGCCATTCTCTAGCTCAATTAAAGTCTTAGGGAGCATAATGAACAACAGAGGGTTTCATACAAACATACTACAGCAAGGAAAACTATGCAATCATTAGCCTAGTATAAACTAGATTGTGAGCCTCATGTAATAATAGTTGGTTAATAGACTTCAAAGCTTCAGGCATAGTTCGGCAGAGTAATTAAATGGTAAGGCATTTAATTATGTCAACTAATAGTTATACAAGTACCCAACATCATGCATCATTCTTTGGGCATCTCATTAACTGAGGACAAATAGAGCAATTGAAAAGAGAAAATTAACTATGCCTGAAACAAACAAGGAATTGAACTATTGAGTTGGATATAGTGACTTACCTTAACAGGTTGAAGAGGCTCAGCGCAGCTCCTACTTCTCTTGCAAGGCTCCTTCCTAACATCTTGTACTTGGAAATCTTCAATCTTATCTTCATTGCACCCCCTCTGCAAGGTGACACAAACTAGTTACTCGTCTCCTTGGAAGATAAATATGCATACTTTCCAGTCTGTGAACACAAAAGGATGAGATTATAACAAAACAACACCACATAATGAAACATGCCACATTTCTTGCACTTGCACATAATGAAATGAGCATTTACTATGTCTACACTATGTAAAAACTAGCCATACCTTCGAACTGCATCTCCAGGTACTCTTGGAGAGCCTACTTTAGTGTAGTGCCAAACCTTTATGTCACCTATGAGTTAGACAAGGCCCCACTACAGCAGCCCTTACTGTTTAAATCGTTGACAAGCTCTGTTAGAGTGTTAGGCCAAGAACAGCAAGTAATCAAAGCAAAAAATCCTAGTATGGCTGGCTGATGCAAACAAGAAATTGAACAGATGTGTGAGCAAATCTTACATATCAAGAAAAGAAGCAAAGAAGGAGGCTTAAAGACCATCACTTGACTGATCAGATTTAAGGGGCATTTAAACATCATGTGCAACGTATGAACTAACATAAACATTGCATACTCCAGATTCTACAATGGAATGCACATGTATTAGGTTATGCCATGTATGATGATGCCTAAATGTACACTATATCAGGCAGGAGTGATTCATCATTGCACGCACAATTGAATTACAGGTTAAGGGCCCGTTCTATTCCGCCTTTTCAAGGCTTATTGTCAAAATAAGCCATAAAAGATGTAACGAAGTCATTTTGAGTTATGGGCTTGGGCTTAACTAATTTCGCTTTGGAGGGGGGTGTTTTGGGTAGAACCTCACTAAAAATTCAAGGGAAGGGGAATAATGAAATGACTCTGTTGTGTGCATGTATTACACTCAAAATGCAACTGCTGACGCCCGCGTCACACCTCACCCTCAAGTAAAAACAAACACGCAAGTGTTCATTGCCCTGCCCACTTGCATCTCCTCTCCCCTTTCCCTCTACCTCGATCCCCTGCCTGCAGCACTAGGGTTCCTCCAGCGAGCCATTGCCACTGGTCCCATCTTGCCTAGTCCTCGATGATGCTTTGTACAGCTAGGCTACATGGCCGGTGGGTAGGGGAAAATCTCCCTGGCTGCTCCTCCCTCTGGCGCCGCCCCTCATTCTCATGGTCTCCAGCAGCTGCTCCACTGTGGTTTGTCCAACGCACTACTCCGGCAGGCGCTGCACAACTATGGTTGATGCCACACTGCGGCAGAAGGCACCTTATTCTCCCTCCGCACCTCCCAGGCCATGGCCTTGAGGTGCTGTTGAAGGATGAGCTCATCCAACAAGGTGAGGATCTCCTCTGATTTTTTGCCAAAATTTCATTCTGATCCACTATCGATGAATTGCTATGAGCTGCTTCTCCTGCTGCTATATGATGCATTGCTATGAGTTGCTCCTGCTGCTGCTATATGATGAATTGCTATGAGCTGTTGCTGCTATATGATGAATTTCTATGAGCTGTTGCTGCCATATGATGAATTGCTATGAGCTACTGCTGCTGCTATATGATGAGTTGCTATAAGCTGCTCCTGCTGCTGCTGTATGATGAATTGCTATGAGCTGCCCCTGCTGATGCTATATGATGAATTGCTATGAGCTGCTCCTACTGCTACTATATGATGAATTGCTATGAGTTTCTCCTGCTGCTGCTATATGACGAATTGCTATGAGCTGCTCCTGCTGCTGCTATATGATGAATTGCTATGAGCTTCTGCTGGTATATGATGAATTGCACACTGTTGTTGCTGTATGATGAGTTGCTATGAGCTGCTGCTGCTATATGATGATTTCAGATGGTGCTACTATATTATAATAACCAACCACTTGTACCATCGAATTTCAATAAATAATTGTTCTTCATTTAAATGTGGGTCATGCATTCTTTGTTTAAATTAGGCAATGGAATCTCTATGGAAAACATTGACCAAAGTAGATTGAGCCAAGTAGATGACATCTTTGTTTTTGCAATTTGAGAAAATAGTGATGGTCTATTTTCCTATCATATTAATTACTGCACTGGGTTCAATTTGTGATGTTTGCAAGTCAAATTAATTTTCATATGGGCAGCAAAATGAAAAAATATAATGCAATCTAGACTTTTCACTAATCATACCAAAGATAAGCTGAAAACGCAATGAAAAGAACTGGTTGGCTTATTACATGGAGATTATATTCACAGGTGCTTTTTTTCTAAGGATAACTCGTAATAATTGTCCCTAAGAAACTTGGCCAATAGAACTGACATACAAATAACATGTCACGATGATTGCAATGGAGGAGTGACGTACCATAGCACACTGTATAGGCTCACCGTTGCCTCTCCTTTTTTTGCGATGTTCCATGAAATTGCCGCATACATCTTGTACTTTCTCATTGTGTAACCCTATCTGCAAGTTGACATGGCTAATTTCAGACATCTCTACATGATAATAAATTGCATATCCCTTGCGCATATTTAAACCACCAATTAATGATTGTGTGCATAGCATAAACTAGCCATGACTCTGTGTGCTGGACTGGCAGGCACTCTAAGGGAGCCTAATGTAGTGCACTGGAATTCCTACGTGCGACCTACGATTTTGTGTAATGTACTGCCTATGTTCCTAAATATATGTCTTTGTAGAGATTCCAGTATGGACCACATACAGATGTATATAGATCCATTTTCAAGTGTAGATTCACTCATTTTGCTTCGTATATAGCCTATAGTGGAATCTCTAGAAAGACTTATATTTAGAAATGGAGGTATGAGGTAGTATCATGTATGACATCTACCTATCTAATTTAGCAGCCAGTAGTAGAAATCATTGTCTGCACAACGGGATTACTGGTCGAAAATCCTAGCAAAGCACACTGGTAGGCACAGAACAATACAAGAGAGAGAGAGACGCACTTACAAGATCTTGGCAATGCCTCAGTCCAGGATCTTGGTTGGCCAAGCTGTTAGATCCAGAAGAAACATCGTCCTTGTAGTTTTTGTCAGCTGCATAACAGGTAACAGCGACCTGTTAGTATATTTGAAGTACATCGAGCACGTGATGCTGGACGGGTTTAAAGGTGAAAAGTACCTAGGCCGTGATGGGTGCTTGGCATCTTGCCAGACGGTGGGAATCGGGTTAGAAATGTCAAGGGTGATGACGCTGCGCTAGCTGTCGGGGTCCGGTAAGGAGATCTGGAACCGTCGAGTAGGGTGTTGGTGGAGCGGCTCCGGTAGGGTGGGCTACGGTGTGGGCGAAGCGGATCTGTGGCCGTGGACGAGGGCGTAGGTGATGCTGCTCCGGTGGTTGGGGTAAGGATGGTCTCGACGATGCGGATCTGCGGCCGTGGACGGGGCGTCAGAAGCTGCTCCAGTAGGTTGGATGAGGGTGTGAGGAAGCGGATCTGAGGCCGTGGACTTGTGAGTTGGCAAAGCGGCATGGTAGGGTTGAGAATGGTATAGGCGAAGCTACTCCGGTGGGGTTGACGATGGTGTCGGCGAAGCGGCTCCGGTAGGGTTGAGGAAGGTGTCAGCGAAGAGGTTCGGAGGCCATCGACGAGGGAGTCGGTGGGGTAGCTACGGGGGGGGTGTGGATGAAGCATCTCCGGTGGGGAGTACCAATGAGCCGCTACACATGCACTGCGGTTAAGGAGAGTACCGGCGAAGCAGATCCGGTGCCGTGGACAAGGCCGGCATTGAATGGCTGTGGTACACTGGTGGATGAGCAGTCTACTTGTTTCTAGGGGAGGTGGGAGGGGTAGATACGACCGCAGAAGTAGATCCGGCGAGGTGGACGCCGCTGGCAGTGAATGGGCTCTGGTACGCCGGTGGATGAGCAGTCTAGGGGTTCGAGAGGGGAGGGGAGAAAGACCGATGAAGTACGGACGGCGTGATGTAAGATGCTCTAGTGCTTTGGAGTTAGTCGTTTTTGCTGGAGGGGCAGAGGAAATGGGGGTGCCATGTAGTGGGGGGAACCGGAAGTTACCAAAGCAGCCCCGACCTATTATGTAGATGAGGGCGGTATTGTAACTGTTGGTCTCCGTGCATCAAGGACAAAAGGGGAATTTCACATGCTAAAGACTAAGGTGGCGGAAATTTTAGAAGGAGGCGGGAGATTTTGCCGCCTGCGGGATCGTTCATATCCAGTTTCAAATAATTTTGGACCGTGCTAGAAGGAAGGTCATGCGAGACTGTGTACATGGCGCACGCGTCAGCAGTTAATAACTGGTGTGAAGTCCACCCCGGAAAAAAAAATAACTCAGGATGACGCGTCGACAACTTGGACGTTCACATGGGCACGACCAATCGTATGGGTGTAGTGGCGCGTTCACAAAAAAGGAATCAAACGCTCATCCTATGTATTTATCGTGTAAATAGATAATTTAGTGCAATTGGTTATTTACTTTAAACATAATGCATTGACGTGTTAGTGTAGAGGCGCACAAAAAGAAATGGGTATTGTAGTCCGCTACTTAAAAGTGTTACCTCATATGATTACATAGCCTCCATTTCATAAATTGTGTACCTGTTGAATTCATATATGAATATTACATATATTACTTCATAATAGAAACTTAAATCACCCAAGACTAATGATTTTGAATCAAGAGCAACAATGGTGCATGTACATGATAGCTACATTGGTTGTTTGAAGAAACATCACTGTAACTTTGGCATGCATAATTGAAAAGGTTTATTTAAATAGAAAAAAATATGATACATGAGTGTCCAATCTTTATAGCGTTGAATCGATATTGTACCTTTGGCCACGATACGAAGTAGATATTGATTTATGTTCAAGCGATGCACGTCCACGATCGCTAGATTGTGATACGTGAATGAATTGTGCAATCTCTCTCACACGCATACATATCTCATTTCCCTGTGGGCATCGGAATCACACACGTGCACTTCGTGTATTTCTCTCCCTCCGTCAAGGTTAGAATTCGTCTTTCTACCCTGTCTTACAAGTCTCTCACATAGAAACACACACTCTCTCTTTGTCGAACACGCCCACCCCTTTAATTCCGCCCACCCACAACCACTAATGTCTCAAAGTATAATAATGTCTCTCGCACATATGCCTAACGTTAACTCGAGTTCCGGAACCATATGAATACATACAATGGGATTCCAGCAAAGCACCTTTTGTTTTGAGATTTCGCTCTCTCTCTCTCTCTCACACACACACACACATGCTTGCATTTGCATGCACACCATTTTGATTATCTTTGTGATGCTTTAAGTATGCCTCGCACAAATGCTCTCTACCTATCCCTTAATATAGCTAGATATGTGTCACACAAACTCCTTCTCCCTACTAGCAAAATGCCCATGCGTTGCACGGAACATCAAGATGCATTCGTATGAGTAGTTTATCTTGTGGGAGAAAAGGATGAATGAGGGAATGCCTTATTTGCAAATGCGGAGAGGGATGTGGGTATCTTTTTGCAAAATTGCCACAGTTTCCTTCCTATTCGTCGGATATAAATCGGATGGCCTATATTGCAGGATGGCAGGAACACCATCATCACCAACTTTGTTTTTTATAAGAGTAGAGATATGTAAGTGTCACTGCCCCCTCCCCCGACACACCCACCCACACGCACACAACCACACACACACACTTCCCAACACCGAAGGAGTAGGGTGACACCTCGATCTTGATACTAATCTATCGACTGGCTTCTCTCTCAAAAACACACACACGCACACACACTACCCGACACCGAAGGAGTAGGGTGGCACCTCGATCTTGATAGTAATCTATCTACTCCTCGTTCAAACACACACACACACTCGCTAGTTGTGCCTCTGTGCCTAACACACACACTCCCGATACATCTTTCTCTCCCTCCCCCTCCCCCACCCCAACAATGACAGCAGAAGGGTGATAACTCGATCTGATTGTAATCTGTCAATTGGTTTCTCTCTCGAACATTGTGTTTCTGTGCCTCGCTCAGTAGCCCCCTCAATATGTAGACTTCTCGCACGCGCACAGCTGTAGTGACGATGACGCTGAACCCAGTGTGCCTCGTTTTTACCGGCCTCATGTGATAGTTTTCACCCTGTTTTCTGTTAATTAACAAGGCAACCTCTTCTTTATTACTACTAGTGAATCAGAAATCATTCGGAGCAGACATAAACTATATCACTTCAACCCAATTATCGCATTAACTATTTTAAAAGAAACTAGCTAGATGCCCGTGCGTTACACGGAACATTGAGATGCATTTGTATCAGTATTTTATCTTGTGAGAGAAAAGAATGAACGAGGGATGGATGTATTTGCGAACGTGGAGAGGGGTGTGGGTATATATTTTTGCAAAATTTCCATAGTTTCCTTCCTATTCGTTAGATATAAATCCGACGGCCTATATTGCAGGATGGCACGCACAATATCATCACCAACTCTATTTTCTACTCCCTCCGTTCCTAAATATTTGTCTTTTTAGAGATTTCAACAAGTGACTACATATGGAGCAAAATGAGTGAATCTACACTCTAAAATATGTCTACATACACATCCGTATGTGGTAGTCCATTTGAAATCTGAAAAAGACAAATAATCCCTCCATTCCTAAATATAAGACCTTTTAGAGATTCTACTATAAACTACATATGGATGTATATAGACATACTTTAGAGTGTAGATTCACTCATTTTGCTCCGTATATAGTCTATAGTGGAATCCCTAAAAGGTCTTATATTTGGGAATGGAGGGAGTATTTAGGAACGGATGGAGTATAAGAGTAGACATGGAGATATATTTCCAGCATGGTCTACAACAAAAATGTGCTATACTGGTTAGCGCCGGATGCTCACAACGCGATGACATGAGTTCAAGTTCTGTCTTTAACTTTAGATTTTTATATTATATGTTACTTATTTAATATATACTTCTTTCGCTACTGTACTGACAGTGGAAACCACAGAGTACTTAGAATACAAGATTACAGATGGACTTGTTTTTTAAACTTTCTGTACGAAGCTGTAGCCACCTTGCAAGTCACGTGTACACTGTACATGCAATTAACTTTTTATAGAGGGACAATCATACACGCAATTAACTCAAATGGATTGGATGTCACTTTATTATTTCCAGCATAAGAGCATCTCCAATGGCAGCCGGCAAATTTCCTCCCGCTTCCTTTCGCGGAGGATGACATCAAACGCCAGCGGCATACATTTTCACAACTCTAACCAACCAGATGAAATTCATGCAAACACAGACTGATTTCATATAAGCATGAAGGATTTCGTATAAAAAGCCGGATCTTCATATAAACATGATGGATTTCATTACATTTACATGAACTAAGCGGTGCCAATCCGGCTCTCTTGGTATAATTAATACTCCCTCCGTCCGGAAATACTTGTCCTAGAAATGGATGTATCTACACTTATTTTAGTTATAGATACATACAATTTATCCTTTCTTAGAATAAATATTTCCCGCCAGCTGGAGAGGGAGTACATAATCTAAATGGCCGCTCGCGGATCCCTTTGTCTTCCTCATGTCCGGCAGACACTTGTGGGGTCGACGAAGGTCCTCAGAAGAGACGAATCAGCAAAGAAACCACCTGAATGCGCAGTCGTCGCCTTGGCGGTGGCCTTCATGGGACCCAAGCGGCGGCGGCCTCCCGTGTTCTACTTCTCCTCGATGATGGCGGTGAACATGGAGAAGCTGGCCACCGAGTCGTCGCTCTCCACGCACCCGGCTTCTGTCTCTGCCTGCATGGCGCTGCCGCAGGCACGGGAGGTGCACCCACAGACACTGGTGGCACGGTACGACGCGGCAACGACGACGCCTGTACCGGTGTGCTCGCCACCATGCAGGCATGGAGCAACTCGCCACTTCTCATTGAGCTGAACTGGAGCGGCAAGTTGCTGAACCACGCGCCTGCTTGGGGCAGCAACTGGCTCCGTCGGGCCAAGCGAGGTTGGTGAAGCACCGAGCGGCCTCGCCCGTATCTAGAGGGCTCGACAGGCCACCCAGCTGGGTAATATGCCAGAGAACGGCTCCTCGGAAGCCATAGGAAGAATGGAGAAAGTGGGGAAGGAGGAGATGGGGGAGCGGTGGAGGGGTGCGATTCTTGCCTGCTGTCTGTCTGGCCTCGTGTAAATAGAGGGCGGACGGCAGGAGCTTGGCCAGCGTCTGGCCTCATTTAAACTGAGGGAGGATGAGAGGAGCTCGGCCGGTGTTGTGTTTAATTCCGGCCCGCTGAAGAACGGATGTGTGGCCGGAGTAGGTTTATCGGTTTGCATGTGGGTTTAATGGAGGTGAGGCGGCATGTTCAGCCGGGCGTGCAGCGGGCGGCGCAGTACTATTCGATTTGATAGCGGGCACGCAGTTCCCGATACGGCTTTAATGCAAACGAGGGAGGGAGTAGCGGTTCCTGAAATATTGAACGACCAATGCATCCTCCTTCAATTAATGCATGAGGGAAGTAATGGGAGGAGGACCAGGAAAAGAGGTTGCACGATGTGAATGCAATGCAGTTTGCCCTCATATAAAGGCGCCCCTCCATTCCAATGCATCTACCACATCAATACGCACCTAAGAATTTGCCTAAGCACCTACACTAAGTGCGAAAATCTCACTACAGACCCATGGCGGCGATGCGTGCGAGCGGCCAGCAGCTGTGCCAGATGGTCCACGACGTCGGTCTATGGCATGGTGCCGAGGATCGTCTCCAGACGGTGTTGGACACCGACTGGTGGATGGCCGCCGTCGACGCCAACTACGACTCTTAGTTGGACCAGATGATCGTTGCCACCACCAAAAAGTTCACCGTTCTCAAGAAGCTCGCGGACGACACCGCCATACTCCTCTAGCCCGCGCGCCCGGGCTCCTCATTGCCTGCCACCCTAATCGGTGTCCATGGCCGGAACCTCTTTCAAGCACTGGTGGCCCTACCACTGCCCGCCGACGCCACGAAGAATGTCCACCTGGAGGTCGCGCTCGCCGCGAGGCGCCTCGTCCTGCAAGAATTCATCGACCTACACATCCACGTGTACGAGCAAATCATGTACATAGGTATCTACAAGGCCAGTGAGGACGCTACGACGTTGGCCTTCCTCAACCGGCTAGAAGCCTTGGATGCCTTTTCTGAGAAGCACCTCGACCTCGCCACAAAAGCCGCCGCTCCTTAGCCGCCGGTCGGTGGCCCGGCGCACTAAGATAAGGAGGAGGAGGAGGTCGTACAGTGATGGATGCATCGTTCTTCTTCCTTCTATAACCACCACTGCGATCGCGTCATCATCATGGCCTTAATTCTTATTGTGTTGTTGCATTCTCGTTCCTGTCAATACTGACATGTGCGATCCCTTTGCTTAATTATATGCATCACTGTAACTAGTACCCCATCAGTCAATTTATAAGTTGTGCTTACCTTTTCGATCAACTTCGTGCAACGCATGGGCATCTTGCTAGAAACACTAGAACATGTCGGACCGCGTGTGACCAAACAGATAATGCGCCAACCTAGCTACTACGTACCCTGCTTATCTGGAGGAAATAGCCCGGCCCTAGCGTTTCCAATCGTTATTTCTATCTATCAATCATGCTAAGGAGCAGAACCAAAATATTACAATTTATACATGTTTCACTACTCCTACTCCTATAAAAGAATCAATTGGTGATGGTGGTGTGTCTGCCATCCGTCATTTCTGACCATTAGATCTGCATCTAACGGATGTGAGGTAAGTTGTGGCATTTTTGCAACAATAGCCCACTTCTCTGCTCGAATTTGTAGAAAACCCCTTGTTATCTTGGAAGCAACCACATCCCTCCCTCACCTCATCAAAGCAACCTGAGAAATATATTTTGAGTGAAAAGTACTCACTCTGTTCCTAAATATTTGTCTTTCTAGAGATTTCAGTAAGTGACTACATATGGAGAAAAATGAGTGAATCTACACTTCAAAATATGTCTATATAATCCATATGTGATAGTCCATTTGAAATCTCTAAAAAGACAAATATTATGGAACGGAGGGAGTAATATCTTAGGACTATATCAAAACAAGATTGATTTCTTTCAAGTTTGTGAACAAGTACTACTATTCTACTACTTCGGATCCGTCGCAACGCACGGGCACATTGCTAGTAAAAGGAAAAGGCCTGGCGCATTCGCGTCGCACTCCCCCCCCACACGCCTGGCAATCGGGAGTACTCCACGGCCCATCCAGCATGACACATATCTTAGGGAAGGCGTGTTGCCTAGCATTTTCACTTTCATGTGGGACCGCCATTGAGAAAATGAACTATGGGAAAACCGCACCCCGCCCGCCGCCGGGTTGGAAAACAGAAACATGAGGAAGATCTAGCTGTAGCACGGAAGGCAAGAAATTTGGTGTCAGATGGGGCTCGTTGATAGAGTAGGAGCATTCCGTACTACTCTACTCCTACTAGTACCAAGTTTGTACTATACAACTAGTACTACCACTATACAACTAGTAGGTACGTGCACGGCACAACATCGTAGGAACAAAAAACGGGAAGATATTGTTTTGGGTGATTTATCCTTTTTTCAGCCAATGTAGTATGAATAGTATGATGTGGGGGGCACCCATGAAGCTTATGTGGCTTGGTTGCATGGCTACGAAAGGTTAGAGAAAAATAAATAGATAATGTGTTTAGAGTGGACTCCACTAAATAGATATACTTTGGATCCATTGCAACAGGCCGGCACATCTATATCTATACCCCCTATATAGTGTGTGAATAACTTTGAAAGTTGGTCGTTGGATGAAGCCAATTCGACGGTACAAAGATGGCAAATCTGAGCACTATTGGCCGTTGGATATCATCTACATTCCACCACATTCTGCCACATGTAGAATCTAGAAGACTCCATGGTTTAACTTCATTCATGACTAACTTTGCCACAACTAAGCTTAGGCAAAGTGTGTCTGCCACAAAAAATATGGCTAACAAAATGGCCACCACAAGTGTGGCAAGATTTGGCAAGAAGTTGAGTCTATGACATGTGAACCATGTAGCTAGAAAAGTGTGGCAAGCCACAAGTGTAGCAATGAACCATCCACAGGTGTAGCATGATCCCAGGAGTTCCCTTCTCGACCACTTTTGGGTGTTTGGTAGAGTGTATGGAGGGTGCATGAGTCCACACTAGCTTAGCACAAATACACTAGAAGCATGCATGAAGAGAGCATACATGAAGAGGGGTGTTGAGTTGAGCATGCATGAAGAGGGAACAACTATGCTGAGAGGAGAACGCAACCAAACACACTTGTGGCACGCCTAAGCTTCGGCGTGGCAACCTTAGGCTGCAAACCAAACATCTATACCACTATATAGTGTGTGAATAACTTTGAAAGTTGGTCGTGGGATGAGGCCAATCCGACTGTACAAAGATGGAAAATCCGAGCACTACTGGCCGTTGGATATCATCTACATTCCACTAGATTTTTCCACATGTAGAATCTAGAAGACTGCACATGTAGAAGCAAAATGCACAAACCACCAGAATCTCATGCGTGCAATGCACGTGTACCATAGTAGTAGTTGGGAGTAGTAGTAAGAAACAAATTCTAGGTTTGGCACGAGCTCGTACTACGGGAGCACCACAAGGCCTGCCGCAGGAGTTACATTTCCCTCTCGGGGCCCACAGGACCAAACTTCAGTGGCTTAGTGCTCGACCTATAAGTCAATGACATGCGGACCTTAAATACGGCTGGCCCACATGTCATTCCCATGGTGGTGGTGTGGTTCACGACTCACTCGTTCGAGATGAACCGTCCGGTGGTGGCGTGGCCGTGGCGAGGGTGCCATAGCTGGGCGTCGGGGTGTTACGAGGCGTAGATGGCCACATCGTCGGGTACTACTTATACTATAGAAGTACTCCAGCTGAGGATTGATGCCCGGGACGAAATTTTTCACAGCCGCTGGATGAAAATTCGATGGTGGGGGGGGGTACGGATCGGAGCACAGCAGCGGAGCAGGCAAACCACGTCCAATCGGGTCTGGTTGTGGTGGAAAGTTGATTGTCGCCGCAGTTCAACTGGCCTGCATGTCATGCACACAAAGGAAGATGAGCGGTGGGGCCAAGAGGGATGAGGCGCACGTCGGGGGGATGAGGATCCCCTGACGTGAACAATCCTACCATTCTTTCACTGACATGTGGGACCCCCAAGTGTGGATCCCACCTGTCAGCGAAGGAAAGGCAGGGTAAGGCAGTGATAGCCACGTTAGAGGATCCATATCCACATCGGGGGACGTCGTGCTTACAGGTAGGGTTGGAGCGACGTCGTGGGAATCGCGTGTGGGTGTGGTAGTGGTAGAAACAAGAAACGTGATGGTCGCCGTGGTTCAACTTCCATGGACAAGCTGTCATGTCTGCTGACGCATGTATATCAAAACTAGAGTGTTTATATTTCAATCACGTGAACAAGTATTATTCTACTACTGTGGATCCATTGCAACGCACGGGCCAGCACATTGGTAGTAATAGTGTCTATCTCTATCTCCAGAGGCCTTCCCTCGTTCATCCTTTTCTCTCACAAGATACACTACTCATACAAATGCATCTTGATGTTCCTTGGGGGTCTCTCCAGCGCGGCGTGGCCGTAGTTGCAAGTTGACGCCCCTTGAGATGCCGACATTGAGGGGCACTCGGATTTCCACCGATGAGCAGGTAAGATGAGTTTGATCATGTAGTAAATGCATTCTAAAGACTACTTCCGTGTCCATTTCCTAATTCTCCCCCTGCCCACTGTTTCACAGGTTAGGCTCAGTGTGAGTGGAGAATGGCTTGCATATGTACGGGAGGGTACCAACATCAATTTGCATGACATTTACAACGGTGACACCATTCCTGTAGAACCTTTGTCCAACATTGGGATCAGCCATGCAACAGGCCACTGCATGAATTGGTATGATGGAACCACGGTGAGAATGCACATGGCGGTCAAAGGTGGACCATGCTGTCTGCGGCCGATTTGTTGCCATACGACTACGAAGACGCTGTGCTCCTTTCTAACCGCTTCTTCACGGTGACAAACCAGTGGGACTTGTTTCGTATGGGAGACATCCTATGATATACTCCCTCTCTCCCAGTTTATTTGTTTTGAATCTTTTCGTTTTATAAGTTTCAAATTCAAATTTGAGCTCCCCATCACATGTTGAGATTACAATGTTCATTAAATCGTTGCGTGCATGTATAGTAAAGAAACAAATCTCAAGTTTGGCACGAGTTCGTGCAGTGGTAGCACCAGCCTAGTGCAGGACTTACATTTCCCTCTCAGGGCCCTCAGGACTGAGCTTCAGCGCCTTAATACACCTGCCTTTGACTCAATAACATGTGGACCCGATAGGTGGCTGGTCCACATGTAATGCTCCCGAAGGCAGAGGGGCAGTGGGGCCGAGAGGGGTGAGCCGCAGGTCGGGGGACGTGTGGTGTCATGGGTTCGTGCGGCGTTGTGGGAATCGTGTGTGGCTGTGGTAGAATCTTGATGCTCGCTGCATTTAAGGTGACCCACATGTCATGCACACAAATGTAGAGGGGAGGTGCAGCCGAGAGGGGTGAGGCGCATGTCGGGGGACGTGGTGCCGTGGGTTGGAGCGGCGTCATGGGAATCGCGAGTGGCAGTGGATGAAACGTGATGGTCGCCGTTGTTGAACTTCCATGGACAATCTGTCATGTCTACGGACACATGCATTGCATGCCGATCACTTGAAGGAGTAGTAGAGAAAGCTAGGAAGATAAATAGTTCCTTATAGTCAAGCGGACCCATGCTACTACTTGTTCCAAAGACATGCACACCATCGAAATAGTCCATCTATATCAATATACACCGAGAGGGAATAATTTTTTTGTACAAGAGAGGAAATAGTTCATCCATCCATAATGCCCTGCTGCTGGTGTGGCCTTATCTTCTTCTTCATCATCATCATTTTCTTCTTCTTCTTCTTCTCATTTTTTGTGGGAGATGGCTTCGCAACAAGATCTTTGGACCTTGCAGCTATCTCGAAACCCACACGGGCATCGAGGGTAGCATATTTTATCCGCTCGTATGTCAAGGGATAATTATCCCATCCAGACGACCTTAATGCCACCATCTCGTCACCCTTCTGAAGATTTGTACCGAGCACAAAATTTGCTACATCGAATAGGGATGGTGTCTTTTATCACAATCTTCTACAAGAATTTTGATTCTGGTTTGTAGGTCAGCGATGCTTTTCAAATCAAGGTTGTACGGCTCCAGGTTCTGTTTGTCCCCTTCGATGTCTGCCCCACAGAGGTATATGTCCTCCCAAGACAAGAAATCATGAAGCTCACCTCGTATGGAGGGTGCATTTATGATGTGGTACACCAAAACATCATCTTCGAGGCACAGCTGAAGTACGGTGGTGCGTTGGATCTTCCCAGTGTCACGCTCCGTGTACTCTGCGTCGAGACCGATGACCCTCATCTCAACCTTTTCGAGGGAGTTGGATACATTGTTGATCCACTTCCGAACAACCCATGGGTGGACGGTGACGGTGGCAACTATGCTCAACGAGCCTTCAACGAGGACATATTTGACGCTAAAAACCTGCATCACGATCTCTTTCGCCATTTGGAACCGCTGGAACGGAGGGCTATGGTTTAGAGAATTAGTATTAGACGGATAGTCTAACTGAAGTAGTAGATGATTATTTAAAGAGGTTAAAACAATGTGAACGCAGTGGGGTTTGGATGCAAATGAAGACGAAGGGGATGTGAAGAAGCCGAGGAAAATCGGTTCCCGATGGAGAAGTAAATGGGAGAAGTGGCATGCACGCAGTTGATTAGACGGCTAGGTAGACTAAACGAAAAGGCTATGTGAGTAGACTGAGGAGTCTTACATGTTCGTGTACGTGTCCATCCTTCCTGATAGGTGGGACCTATGCAAACAGATAAAAAATGTGTCATAGCTGGTTCAGATGGGTATTGGCGCGTGCGTGGGAGACACAACATTCTCTGGTTATGGAATACACGGTTATCCTCATCAAAAAAGAAAAGGCCCATCTTCGCGCTTCCTCATGCACGAGAATTTGGTTCTGCTTGCAATATGGATAATACTTGGAGGATGAAGTGAACATGCATGCTAGCACGGGAGACCTATTTCCGCTATACAGTACTGGAGTACTCATGTTCCTACTACTAGTAGTAGTACAACTATGGTACACTTGATGGTTAAAATACTATTCATCTGGTCCTCACAGTGAAGTGACAACACCCTATGCCTGACGCTAGTCCAGGCTGCGTGTTCAGGTTACCAAGCCTCACCCTGTGCACTGTGCAGTCTGTCACCGCCGATGTACAACACATTAGCATGCCTCGCCTCGTCTCCCTCTCCCGTCCCATAGCACCACTCCATCTCCATCTCCATCTCCATCTCACTGTGCCCCCGTGTATCATCGCCTCGCTCGCACCGACATCCTTATCCCCCGTAAATCAAGCCCCACAAAACCCCCACCTTCCAAACTCCACCATGGCCGAACGCGAACCGCGCAACATCCATATGAGCTGCAATTGGATCAGTCTCCCCAATGACATCCTCGACCTCTGTTGTTCGTGTATGGATATGTTGAGCGCCCTGCAGCTGGCTGCATGCTCGAGGGACATGCACACGGCCATCGTCGAAGCGAGGCCTAAGTTTTTGTACCCCTGAATAATCAAACGGTTAGGAATATATGGAAATTCTCCTTATTTTATAGTAATATATATACTACTACTAAATATGAGTGTGTATCAATGGCCATGTTAGTTTCCTCATTTTCATGACGTAGAAACATGCACCACACTGTTGGTTTCATCTAACCATACATTAGGGAAGTAAATGTGCATATGGAGAACTCTATATTTGGAAGTAGTGAAATCCTGTAATGCTTACCATGTGCACATACCTATATTCGCCCTTCAGCAATCAATGGCTAGAATAATATCCTCACAAAAAAATTGCCCACAGAACACGAGTATATAAAAATGCATGGTCTGTTAGTTACCTTGAAGAATTTGTTTGTGAGGACAGAACATGATTACATAACATGCATGACAGGTAGTTTCCTGTGAAGAATCGATTGCGAGATAACATGAATATAACCATGCATGGCACTTCTATATTTTCGAACCTAGTATACATTTCCCTGTATTTTCCTCCCAATTCCAACAGAGACATATCGATGTTGGTTCTTGCTTTATCCTACTCATACTCTGAACAATGCTGATCTTACATTGACAATGCATGTCCTTTTTGATATGATGTAGTGTCTCTACAGTTACTGCCCTTTGTAATCACACCACCTTTGCCAAAAACAGGCACAACTGGTTCCTCGCTCGATCAGACAACGGCAAAAGACTGATGATCATTCGGACACATGAGCCAGAAAAGTTATACTGCAAAAACCCCACTATATACAAGCACCGTGAAATACGTGAGTATCCAGACAGTTGCTGTTACGTCTATGAGCAGGATACTGGCTTGTTGGGGCCTTCGGGATTTTTTAGATGGAGGCGGGTAAACAACCTTGGTTCACACTCTCTGTTTCTAGGACTCAATTATCCGATTAAACAGGAGATCACCGTTGGCAAGGACCTCGATGGCATAGACACTCTATTTGCTATGGAAAACTGCGTCTACACGGCGAGCCTCGGGAGTTCGGGAGCAAACTCCCCTGATTGTCAATGATACAGCCTGCAGCCAAAAGAAGGTGGGAATGACAAAGGCATCCGGATTAATTTTGATCCTTGGATGTCTCAGTTACGACAGGCGGTGATGTGGTTCAAGCCTTCAGGTTGATAGGTAATTGGGCTGTTGCGTCGAAAGGGTGGAGTACTGGTGTCTCCGGATCATTGGTCGCTGAAGCGGGGCAGCAAATTATGATGGTGTTGGATCGTCTCTTTGAATGACTTTGTTGTCTTTGCTGCTTGTTCTGGATGGGTAGTTCTTTCTTTTTTATGCATATTCCTTGTCATTTGGTCATCCTCGTCTATGTCACTCTTACTATGTAATAGTTGCCTCTGTTAGAATGTCATTCTCTTCTGGATCACGAGAGTCTGAGCGCTGCAGATGGGTGCTTTTTGGTGGTGTAGCAAGACTTCTTATGAGCTATCATGTCTTGCTGTTTATGTCAGTAGTAGTCACTAGTCAGTGTTTGAATGTTGTATATATCGTTGTTTTGAATTGTTTATTGTCTCGAACTACTGGTGGGCTAAATGAGGGCATGACCATTCTCAAGTGTTCAGAGTGTATCTCCTTTTTTGAAGTTATATAATTTGAGCTTAGTGTCCTTTCGATGGTGTACACTTGTTTGGGCCAGTGAGGTGTCGTTGAATATGGGCCGAGTAGTAACGCAATGCCAAACAGGTCAATTATGACTCTCAGGCCGGGCTCTCAAAAGATCCTCAAAAAAAGGTCGGGCTCTCCAAAAAAGAAAGAATAAGGACTCTTAGGCCGACATGTGGGCGCCACCGGTGTTTTCGTGCGCTTGCGCGCCGAGAGCATATTGACGCGTGTATGAAATTCATGCTACCTTTTCATCCCCAATCTCCCGCCCCTCCCCCACCTCTAAAATCTTGATTCCTACTCCAGTTCCCCCAAATCCCCCTCCTGTACTCCCTGTACTCAAGCGCACTATCATGTCGCCGGTCAATGAGGATCTCCGAGCCGGAGATCCTGAGGTTCGTCCTGCCTTCGGTCGCAGCGTGCTGTCACTCAACAGTGGCATGGCGGCGCTTGACGACCAGTTTGCCGGCAAAGTGCTGATGGTAACCATCAACGGCGACCGGCCTCCCATCTCGCCAGACGACCTTGTCAAAGCTCTTGGCATTGCGCATGGCATCCAAATAAGTGACTTGCTCGTCGAAGTCTGTCTACCACCGACTGATTTCTTCATCAGGTTCCGGACAACTTTCGACTGCAGTCGTGTGTTCGAATCTTCCCGACGTTTGTTCTACGATGGCGCGCTGGTGAGCTTTGATCGGTGGCACCCAGGATGGGGCTCGATGCCCTTTGAGCTTTAGTTGTTAACAAAGCTTACCTTCCACGGCATGCGTCAACGTGCTTGGAATAGCGAGTCCATGAATGAGCTTATCAACGACCTTGGAGGTGAGCTCGTGAGTATGTTTGTTCCTCCAAACAGCTGGGCTCTGACGGTTATGCCATGGATGAAGAAGACGTCCACCATACCGAAGGTGATTGGTGCTGAGATACCAGTGCAGGAACCAGAGTTGTACTATTCATCGCCACCAAGGCGGCCGCGGACCAAGTTAGGGATGTAGAGCCTGTTTGGTTCATGACTAACTTTGCCACAACTAACCTTAGGCACAGTGTGGCTGCCACAAAAAGTGTGGCTAACAAAATGGCCACCACAAGTGTGGCAAGATTTGTCAAAAAAATGAGCCTATGACTTGTGGGCCATATAACTAGAAAAGTGTGGCAAGCCAGAAGTGTGGCAATAAACCAAACACATGCCTAAGGTGTTGTGGCATGACTAAGGTTAGGTGTGACAACCTTAGGCTGAGAACCAAACAGCCCCGTACCTGTATCGAGTGTTCGTGCATGTCAAAGAAGTGGTCAATCCATCAATCGAAGTCCTGCCACCGCCGCTGGTGCCAGGGTCCGTTGACGACGTCCATTACAGGAGTGAATGTCAGACTTTCCCCGTGTTTCTCAGAACGATGGATGGCACAGGGCCTACTCCATCGCACAGTGGAGGCCACTGCTTCTTTGGGAGAAGATGCAGGGTTGGCTGCCTGGATGTGCTCTAATTTAAGGTAACAACTGAATCTTGTCAGATACTAGTTAAATCCAAGCTATGGGTGTGAAGCACTGATGTGCCGGTACATTTGATTGTGACCTGTTCTAATTTTGTACCTGAACTTTTTTACAAAGGGTTGTACATCAACTTAATGTGCTAGCAGAACTTATTGTGTTGTCTTTCTGTTTTCTTTGCACATCATTCAAGATATTTCCCCGTCATTGATAAAGACGATGAACCGTTATGTACGAATTCGTTGGTTTCAACATAGCCTTACCCATAGTGATCCACTGCTTCCATCATGATTATGCCACCTGTGTGAAATTTTTGTATGCAAGTTTAGTGCGCTATGATGTTCTATATGATTGTGTCAACTATATAAGTTTTTTACTGAGCATCAGCAATGCATATGGCTGAAAGATGTATTTACGAGCATCGACCGATGTGTCTCTCTCTCACACACACACAAATACACACACACACAAGTGGGACCCATTGAATTATTTCTTTGCTCGTGACATCTTTTAATTAGGTTCCACTTTTTTCCAGAGTTTCAAAATTGAGCTCAGTGACTTCAAAAAGTTATACATAAGCCTTGTTTGGGCCTTTCCGGCGTTGCTGAATGTGGGCTGAGTAGCCATGTTAGATTGTACAATACTACACAGGCCTTTTTTTCAACATTAGCAATGCAACTGGGCCGACAGTTGTACACAATATCCGGGTCAACATGTTATTCTCCACCCCGCTGGGCTGCAAACTTTCCTAGGAGGTATGCATTAGGCTTAACAAGAAAATGGACTTTAAGAAATAATAAATGGGATGTGATTATAATAAATGGGCAGTAACTATAAAAAATGCACCAAACGCGTAATTAGTTTTAAAAATATATTATTTTTGGAATTTGAAAATTTTAATTTCATTACCTGTTGCGCGTGCAATATTTCGTTGGATTTTAACATAATACAACTTTATTTTGAAATTATAATTAATCTGACTATAAATTTCGGATAAAAATATTTCGGATCCCATAAAAATGTGGGAAATTTTTTGAATTCTGTTTTGAGTGGTTGGTTGAAATTATTCATCTTTTTTTTAGGAATGGTTGAAATTATTACTTGTTGTCCTAGCTAGAAAATGGGTTGTACTTTCAACAAACTGTAAATGGGCAGTAGTAAATTCCATTAGAATTAAAAAATGGGTTGTACATTCTTACAAATCGCAAATGGGATATATGTTCTCTGCCACACACTTGTGGGCCTTCTAAGTTGACGCGTCCCCTAAAAAAGAAACTAAGTTGACGCATATGCAAGACTTTCTCAACAACACACGGTTCTGGAAGCTGTGGATGTTGGATGTCCATCCAACAGATGTCGTGCTTCTTCTTCAATCTCGGATATTCTTGCTTCAGCCACCCAAAAAATGATTCCTCCCCCTAACATCTGGGGCGCACCGTTTCAGAGGCTGACCTGTGGGCCTACTAAGTAGATGCGTACCAAGTGCTTTGTCAACTTACTCAATATAAACGATTCTAGCCTCAGTGACCATACGATGTCCATCCAACGGCCGTAGTGTTTCTTCAACCTCTGGTCTTCTTGCTCCATCCGCCCAAAGCAGCGTCAATTGTGTCGCGTTCTCCTACCTCCCGTGGCCAGCTGTGATGCCGCGGAGGCCTCACCGCCCCTACTACTCCCACCGCTGGCCAGGCCATCCCTCAACTCACCCACACACCCTGTTATTCATCAGCGACGGCAGCCTCACACCGCAGCGAACCAGTGAACCCTCATACTCCTCTACGTGTGGGCATCCACTGCCGCGTCTACCTCGGCTCCGCGTTGTCCCCTTCCTAGGCCTCATCGTCGTCCACCGCCCTGGTGCTCTCGGCGCGGGGTGGTCAATGTGGTCAAGGAACGGCTTCCATCGGACGTCGACTGTGTCAGGACCGGTTATCCAATAAAACATTTATTGAAAAACCGACCATTATATCAGACCAGTATAGAAGAATCCTCCTTACTGGTAGACAAATCCTTGATACAGAAATCTAGAAGTACTAAATAATATACAAGGTTGAGCTGAGGCTGCTCAACAATTTTATTACAAGCATGCCGATATTATACATAAAGGCGGATATGACACAAAGGGGTATGGTGGCATAACTACTGACTCGTAATAAAAGTGGTGGTGGATATGTCATAGTGAAGTGGGTGACATGACTCCGAAATCTTACAGCTCAAGGGATACTCGGTACATAAAAATAAACTGGTTAGTCCATACATAGGAATAACATTCAGCCAGGTTTACCATTCATGCTTATTCTCCGGAGACTGTCACTGAGACTGACACTGAGACTGATACTGAGACTGACACTAACATGTTGATCAAAGTCCTTGACCACGGATATGGTTACTCGACTGGTTTTGACTCTGCAGAGTTTGTACTCTTTACCCACAGCCAACGGATTTCAGTAGTCACAAAGGACTAGTTCCGTTTACGGTATTTTAGAAGAAACACATCTAACCAGTACACACCCATTCCACATTTCGCTGCCAGGAATCACCCTAGGCAACATTCAATAAAAACTCTAAGACGGGGAGGCTACAACCTCGAATAGCATGGGATCAAATTATATCGTGCGCTCTAAGGGGTGCCCCCCTCTTGGTCACAACCGAAAACACCCATGCCCCCTGACCGGATGACGGGCTTTAATCCAGGGCCATGGAACCCTCATCATGGCCCCTCTATTTGGTGTGTACAAGGAAAGAGGTTTGCAACTTACTAAACTGCATTCTTTGCAGAAAAACATGTGGTAGCACGGAAGGGGACGGACGGGAACAATACTTGATCCACGTTAATACTGGAGTTAAACAACTGATATAAAACTGGCATGCTTCAACAATACCAGCTTGCAACCTATCATGCCACCACATGATCAGGTTATATCACCATCATAAGAACGCATCAATATCGAAGCTCACTCGAGCTTACTTTGCATCAAATATAACCTTCACAAATGCTCATATAAACATTCCATGCGAAAACTACTCAAGCAAACATGAAAAACACTCATCATATCAAAGGTTCAAACATGCTTGCCTGGTTCGGAGTAGTCGGAGTCTAGCTCCGCGAAGTTGGCGGCTCCGTCACCTCCTTCGGTATCTACGGTATAAAAGAAATCAGATACTAACGTAAATACCGTGCGTGCATAAAAATTTATCCAAATATTTTTCAAATAAATATGATAAAAAACTAGATATAAAAATAAAGATGACAGAAAAATAATCAACTCAAAATCATCTTTTGTTTAAAAGTTATAAAGGTTTTGGTCCAGGGGCTAGTTTAGAAAAACAGAAAACGCTTCGGTTGGAAATACGCCAACCCAAAGGGAACACATACTTTCCCGGAAGGTGCTTTCAGTAAACGGTTCAAATAAGAGAGGGGAGGCTGACGAGGGGCTCCCACCCGTCAGGTTTAAAAATTTAAAACAGAGCACACCGGTGCCCGAGGATCGCGGTGGTCGCCGGCGTGGATCCACGACGAGGTAGGGCTAACGGAAAGTACCTACGGACTCACGGAGCTCTCCCGCATCTGTGGGTGGTGGAGTTGGTCGTCGGCGAGCACCACGTCAATGGTGGCCTCCACTCCGGCGGACGGTGGTTCGGGCGGTGATGGATCCCACTGAGGAGGGCTGCATACGCCAAATTGGGGCTCGGGTTAGAAGAGGTAGTGGACTAGGAGGTTGCTGACAAAGTTAGGGAAGTGGGGGTGTCCTCACCAGAGAGAATCTTGCCGGAGCCCAAAGTAGATCGGGGCGGCCGGAGTCGGGGAAGAGGGCTCCCCCAAGGCCCTCTGATGAGCGTGGCGAGGTTCTGAGGCGAGGAGGGGAGGTGCTGGGTTCAGGACGAGCTCGGGGCCTCTATTTGTAGCCGGCCCGAGGTGGTTGCCGAGAACGGGATTACTCCGGCGAGCGATTACGGCGAGGCAGAGGTTGGACGGGAGGTTAAGGTGACTGGGCAGCTTCGTTTTGGTCCGCTGGCACCATTCAACGGCTAAACCTGGTAGGATTTGGCCTGCTCCCATGGTTTCGACGGAACGGGGCTCACGGGCTCGTCGGCGGCACAGAGCACGCTCTGCGCCTCTCAGGCCACTTCGGCGGTTTTGCAGCGCGCTCAGAGAAGAGGACGGCCACGCGGAGGCTCAGGGTGGTGTGGGCGGTGCTGGACGGTGCCATATGGTAGGGCTGGCCCCTGTTGGCCGCCACGGGCGGTACTGCCACTGCAGGAGGCGCCGGAGTTGACGCGACACGTCGCCACTAATGCTCGCAACCGACCAAGCAACCGTGCGGCGCACTGGATAGGAAGGGGGAGCAGTGTGCAAGGCGCCAACGCGTGCACTGGCGAGATCGATGCCAAGGTTCTGAAGAAAGTGACACTGCCACTGAAACTTAACACTGAATTCTAAAATTGAACAGAACTAGTGCACACTAGCTGTTCGACGAAATGTTTTAGGCACATGGAAATTTTTTCTTGAGCTGAACCTTGGTGAGGTGGTCTCTTGATGCGTCTAGAGACTGCCTGAATTATCTCAGATTTTTAGGAAAAGAGAAAGAATGAATTTCACCAAAATTGGAAATTCTGGTCCAAACTTGCAGCAAGCACATTTTGAAAATTTTGAACTGTGGACCAGCAGATCTTGATGGATCTAGGTTGAGGGTACTAAGGACTAGCCAAAGGAGTTTATTTGGGACCAAGACTCAAAGGAAATCTGGCAGTTCCTTTGTAAACCACCAAAGTCCAAATATATGACAAAAATGATTTTGAGGTTAAAACAAATAGAAATAAAAATCTAGGAGAAGTTGAACCTTGCTGGACTTGATGCTTGACTAAACCCAAAGAAGGGAGGTGGGTTTTGGAAGAAAATTTTCTACATAGGCCATGGCAAGAGAGAAATTTTTGAATGGGGAAGAATAAATCCATAATTTATAGGAATTCTTTTTAATAAAAAGGGGTTGTAAAAACCTTCGAAAATTATTTGTGTGGAGCCAACACAAGATGAAAAATCCTCAAGACCAAAGATCAAGATTGGGGAGAACCCAAAAAAAATACTTGTCACAAATGAAAATTTTGAGAAGGAGAGTCTTTTAAAAAATAATTAAATAACCTCCTTCCAACTAAATAAAGAATTTGATAAAACCAAATCAAATTTTTTGGAGTGTTACAACACCTACCCCCTTAGGAAAAATCTCGTCCCCGAGATTTCAGCTGATCCTCAAATAGGTGTGGGTACTCTGTCCGAAGAAAATCCTCTCTCTCCCATGTTGCTTCATCCTCGGTGTGATTGCTCCACTGAACCTTGAAAAACTTAATTGTTTTCTAACAGGTCCTCCTTTCGGACTCCTCCAATATTTTTATTGGATGTTTCGTGTAGGTGAGGTCTGGTTGCATGTCAATGTTCTCATGAGATACATGCTTTTCTGGGTTGCTTACAAATTTCCTCAATTGTGAGACATGGAACACGTCGTGGATGTCTGACAGTTCTTCGTGTAGGTCTAGCTGGTAGGCCAGTGTGCCTCTTCGTGCAATCACACAGAAGGGTCCAATAAACCTTGGTGCTAGCTTTCCTTTAACCTTGAATCGTTGCAGGCCCCTCATAGGAGATACTCGTAGATAAACATATTCACCGGGTTCAAAGCTGAGTTCACGATGTTTTTGATCGTAATAACACTTTTGTCGGCTCTGGGCTGTCTTGAGTCGATCCATGATTAGTCTAACTTTCTCCTCCGCTTCCTTGAGCATGTCTAGGCCGAAGATACGGCTGTCTCCTGTTTCTGACCAATTTAATGGGGTACGGCATCTTCGCCCGTACAAGGCTTCAAAAGGTGCCATTTGTAGACTGGCTTGGTAACTGTTGTTGTATGCGAACTCGGCATACGGCAAGCTTTCTTCCCAACTGGTTCCATAGGTGAGAACACATGCTCTTGGCATGTGCTCTAGAATTTGGTTCACATGTTCAGTTTTGCCCTCCAGTCTGGGGGTGGTATGCTGTACTGAATACTAGTTGACTTCCCAGAGCTTGTTGTAAATGATCCCAAAATCTAGAGACGAATTGAGTGCCTCTGTCGGATGTTATGGTCTTTGGAATTCCATGCAGACAAACTATACGGGAGAGATAAAGTTTGAGAAGCTTCTGAGTGGTGTGGGTTGTCTTTACTGGGATGAAATGTGCCACCTTAGTTACTCTATCTGTGATGACCCATATGGAATCATTTCCGTGTCTCGACCGAGGTAGTCCGACAATAAAATCCATTCCAATTTCATCCCATTTCCACTCAGGTACCCTGTTTGGCTGTAATAGTCCTGCTGGTTTTTTGTGCTCGGCTTTAATGCGCTGACATGAATCACAACATGCAATGAATGTGGCTATATCCCTCTTCATACCGTGCCACCAACATTTTTCCTGAATGTCCTTGTAAAGTTTGGTTCCTCCAGGGTGGATTGAATATGGAGCGGTGTGGCCTTCGGCTAGAATTTGTAGTTTGAGGTCCTCTATAGTTGGTACGCAAAGTCTGTCTCCGTACCATAATATTCCCTTATCGTCTATGACGAATTCTGAGGCCTTGCCCAGACTCACTTTTCTTTTTATGCCTTTGATGCTGGGGTGTCCATGCTGAGCCTTCTTAATCTGTTCCATTACGGTGGGTTGTATTTCCAAATTTGACACATTGCCTTCAGTGACCATCACCAAGTTGAGTTTAGCGAACTCCTGCTGAAATTCAGGTCTCAAGTGTAGTAGACTATCGTTGCATGAGCTGGGGTTTCGACTAGAGAGCATCTGCCACTACATTCGCCTTTCCTGGATGGTAGTGAATGCCAATGTCGTAATCTTGCACTAATTCTAACCAGTGCCATTGTCGTAAATTGAGTTCTGGTTGTGTGTAAATATATTTGAGGCTTTTATGGTCCGTATATATTTCACAATGATTTCCAAGCAAAAAGTGCTTCCACTCTTTGAGTGCATGAATGACTGCTGCTAATTCCAAGTCATGAGTAGCATAATTTTCTTCATGCTTTCGTAGTTGCCGGGAAGCGTATGCGGCTACTTTGCCTTCTTGCATTAGTACGCATCCGAGGCCCTTCCGAGATGCGTCACAATATACATCAAAATTTGTGTGTGTGTCTGGTACAACCAATACTGGTGCCGTTGTTAATTTCCTTTTGAGTTATTGGAAACTTTTCTCGCAAGCTTCAGTCCATACAAATTTCTTATCTTTCTTGAGTAACTGTGTCATTGGTCTTGCTATGGTGGAGAACCCCTCAATAAATCTTCGGTAATATCCAGCCATCCCCAGGAAACTCCGTACATCTGTCATGTTGGCTGGTGGTTTCCAATCAAGTACGGCCTTGACTTTTTCTGGGTCCACGGCAACACCTTCTTGGGTCAATACGTGGCCTAGAAAACCAACCTGTCTTAACCAAAATTGACATTTGCTGAATTTGGCGTATAATTGATGCTTCCTTAATTCTCCGAGTACAATTCTGAGATGTTCATCATGTTCTTCTGGTGTCTTAGAGTATACCAGAATATCATCAATGAACACCACCACAAATTTGTCCATAAATTTCATAATGACTTTGTTCATGAGGTGGACAAAATATGCGAGAGCGTTTGTGAGTCCAAACGGCATTACTGTAAATTCATATAATCCGTATCTGGAGGTGAATGCTGTCTTAGGGATATCTTTTGTCCGTACTTTTAATTGATGATACCCCAACCTTAAATCAATTTTTGAGAAAACTTTGGCTTGTGCGAGCTGGTCAAATAAATCATTTATCCGTGGCATCGGATATTTGTTTTTGATGGTGACCATTTTGAGTGCTCGATAGTCTATACATAATCTCAGTGTCCCATCCTTTTTCTGGGCAAATAATACTAGTGAACCCCAAGGTGAGGAGCTGGCCCGTATAAATCCTTTGTCCAGTAATTCTTTTATTTGATTCTTTAACTCTACCAACTCGGAGGGTGCCATTCTATAGGGTTTCTTGTAAATGGGGGTGGTTCCATGTGCTAGTTCAATGATGAACTCTATTCCCAGTCTGGTGGCATGTCTGATAGTTCTTCGGGAAATATGTCAGGGAACTCACACACCACTGGAACTTTTCTTAACTCCGAAATGTCCACCTTCTTCAACCTTGGTTGCCGTGATATTGGTCTTTCTTGAGCTGCAACTTTTATCGTCCTCCCGTGATGATGAGTAAGAATTACAGTCCGATTGAAGCAGTCGGTAAATCCCTTGTTGGTGGTTAACCAGTCCATTCCTAGGATAACATCCAATCCCTTATTTTCCAATACAATGAGGTTTGCCTGAAACTTTAGTCCCTCAATCTCAATAACCAAACCTTGGCAGTAACTCTGAGTGATTTGCTTAATCCCGGGGGACTTGATGGTCATGGATTTTTCCAGGGGAAGCATCAAAAAATCATGTTGCAAAGCTAATTTCTTTGAAATGAACGAGTCAGAAGCTCCAGAATCAAACAAAACTGTGGCAGGTATTGTGTTGACAGGGAACGTACCAAGTACGATATTTGGGGAATTCTATGCTTCCTCCTTGGTCACATGGTTTAAGTGACCCTTCTTGTCTTTGTTATTGGGTTTGAAGTCGTTACGCTTGGGTGTTGAATTATTTCCACTGTTGTTCGGCTTGGGGGCCGAGTTTCTTGGCTTTGGGAACTGTTTGGCATAGTGTCCTTCCTCTCCACAAGCGTAGCAAGTAACACCTGGGTGATATGTAAAATACTTGTCTCTTGCATGAAAATTTTTGTTTGGGCGTGGAACAATGGTTGTGGATTTGTTCGCTCCAATTTTCTGAAAATCAGTCTTGTTTCGATTGTTGCGACTATGAGTAGTCTTGTCCCTTTTGCGCTTGTGAAAATCCTCCAAGCTGCAGCGCTCATTTTCCAATGTAATAGCTTTGTCCAGAAGTGTTTTGAAATACGGAAAGGTGTGTACGACCAGCTAGCATTTAAGTGCTGGTGCCAGACCGTCCAGAAATTTTTCCATCTTTTTATTTTCAGTCATATGCTCTTCGTTGGCATAATGAGATAATTGAGTAAACTGACTATTGTACTCAGTCACTTTCATGCTTCTCTTCTTGAGTTCATCAAACTCCCTTTTCTTGATCCTCATAATGCTTCTGGGAATGTGCGCCCCATGAAAACCTTCATTAAATTCTTCCCAGGTGATGTTATTTTCATTAGGGTACATGTGTAGGAAATTTTCTCACCATGATGCAGATGCTCCAGTGAGGTAGTGAGGTGCATAAAGTACCTTCTCACGTTCTGAACATTGTGCAATGATTAACTTCCTTTCAATGTCTCGAAGCCAATCATCGGCCTCAAGAGGTCTATCAGTGTGAGAGAACGTTGGGGGATGTGTCTTTTGTAGTTCTGACAATTTGGAATACTGTTGATATGGTTCACGGTGATTTCCCATATTGATAACATGGTTCATCATTTCTTGATGCTGCTTTTAGCTTTGATCATAAAGGCGGCATACTTGAGAAAATGATGCTTCACTGCCTTGCTGACTTGACTGTCCCTGTGTGAAATTGTTACCTGTCTGGGTACCATAATCTTCTTCCGGAGGACTTGGCATGGAACGAGTCCAGGGACGAGACATTTTCCACTCTGGGGTATTTTTGCAGAATACATGAGAAAAACTGAGTGGAAAAAATAATTAATTTTACAAAGGCGGATTTTTTTTCAAGAAAATACTTGATTGCGCATGGAGAAGGACCGCTGAGTGCATATCTTACACACAAGCCGTAATTATACAATACATCACTCAGGATGTGCATACACATTCCTGACATGTTATTTAGGCAAGTGCACTTCTCTGAGTTCCTACATGATGCGCACACAAACTACTTCTCACCATACCTATATACATATAAACATATCATACAAGCTGGTACATCGCACAGCTGCTTTGCGCACTTAGTCGGAGATGGTAAAAACCTCCCTCGGCCTGCCGACGGTAAGACCCAGTGATGCTGGAGACTCAACCTCCTCCTCACTAATAGGCTCCAGGCGCGAAGTACTGGGTTGAGGAGCTGGTGCGGGCGCGGCCGGTGGTGCAGCACTGACTGGAGTAGGAGCAATGACTTGGTCAAACTCCTCAGTGGTAGGCAGGCGGTGAGCGGTGGCTAAGATGGCAGGTGTATAGGATGCTGAGGACGAGACGTAAGTCAGTGGTGGTGCTGTATGGAGGAGCTCCCTCCTATTGGCGGCATAGCCCTGAACGAAGTCCATACGAGCAGCCACAAAATCGTCCACGAGGTTATCAAAAGCTGCCTCCAGAGCTTTGAGATACTCAACCAACATTTCAATAGCCTCATCTCTCTCCCCCCTAGCACAAGCGAACGCATAGTGACAAGTGTATGGCACGTGGCATGGGAGGTAGCGGTAGCGACGAGTCTTCATCAAAGGGAGGGCATCCCGGAGACGTGCTATCGCCTCACGGGCAGCCATCTGCATGGCATGCCTCTCTGTAGGCATGGCCCTTCCCACAAATTGGAAGCGGCGTAACTCAAAATGTCCTCCCTTGAATTGCACCGCTGCCTGGTGCATAGACACGTTGTCGCTGATCTTGTGCTGGTAGAGTGTGAACTCCGGATGAGTCGATGGCCTGATCGCGACCTTGGTGATGGAGACGAGAAGTTTGATAAACCCCTCAGGTACATTGGCGAACACATGTGACTCACAGCCGCTGCCAGCCATCTACAAAAGTAGACAAAAATTCCAGATAGTCAATTCATAAATTTATGATGACTAACAGAAAATTGTTACAATTGCAAAATGTTTAAAATATCACTTATTACACTAATAACCGATTAACGATCGCACCTAGTGGATTCCTATAGTCAGCATGGCTCTACTACCAAGGTTGTCAAGACCGGTTATCCAATAAAATATTTATTGAAAAACTGACCATTATATCAGACTTGTATAGAAGAATCCTCCTTACTGGTAGACAAATCCTTGATACAGAAATTCAGAAGTACTAAATAATATACAAGGTTGAGCTCAGGCTACTCAACAATTTTATTACAAGCACGCCGATATTATACATAAAGGCGGATATGACACAAAGGGGTATGGTGGCATAACTACTGACTCATAATAAAAGTGGTGCTGGATATGTCATAGTGAGGTGGGTGACATGACTCCGAAATCTTACAGCTCATCAAGTGCCGGAGTGAGGCTAGATGATTTTATTAGGGTAGCGGAAGCGTATATAATACAAGTGACCAACTCCAGGATCGCACGGGACTGACTGGGACTCCTCTAGGCGTCGGACTCGCTATTGTACTCTTCATCCATAAGATCGCCTTCGTCAACATCTGGCCAAATCAACAAGCCAGGTGAGTACTTTGAATGTACTCGGAAGACAGTTTGGACATAAGATATAACAAATGCAAACATGATGCACATGAGCAGATTAGTAATGCACACTCAGGTAATAAATTTGCACTGCACGATAAATGAAAGAAAGTTAGGCGGTAGTCCTCCTGAAATCCCAATAAAATAGCTGAAGACCGATCTGGTGTCTGAAGCAATGCCTCGAAAGGAAAAATAAATTAACATGCCGTAGTCGGGCGTCAGGGTGACACCACATAAAGGGCTTATATTGGAACATAAATGACAGTGCATTCAACGTCTAAGAGACATCTCGAAAAGGGCTTATAACGAAAGAAAATAACAAGGATGCCACAGTCGGATGTCTGAGCGACATCACATAAAGGGCTTATATCTAAAGTAAATAGCAAGAAAGCCATAGTCGGACGTCTGAGCGACATCACATAAATGGCTTATATCAAAAGTAAATAACAAGAATGCCACAGTCGGACGTCTAAGCGACATCACATAAAGGGCTTATATTTCATCATTTGAATTCAAGTAACTCATGAAAGTAACATCACCCCCAAGGGATACTCAGTACATAAAAATAAACTAGTTAGTCCATCCATAGGAATAACATTCAGCCGGGTTTATCATTCATGCTTATTCTCCGGAGACTGTCACTGAGACTGACACTGAGACTGATACTGAGACTGACACTAATATGTTGATCAAAGTCCTTTACCACGGATATGGTTACTCGACTGGTTTTGACTCTGCAGAGTTTGTACTCTTTACCCACAGCCAATGGATTTTAGTAGTCACAAAGGACTAGTTCCGTTTACGGTATTTTATAAGAAACACATCTAACCAGTACACACCCATTCCACATTCCGCTGCCTGGAATCACCCTACGCAACTTTCAAGAAAAACTCTAAGACGAGGAGGCTACAACATCGAATAGCATGGGTTCAAATTTATATCGCGCGCTCTAAGGGGTGCCCCCCTCTCGGTCCCAACCGGAAACACCCATGCCCCCTGACCGGATGATGGGCTTTAATCCAGGGCCATGGAACCCTCATCATGGCCCCTCTATTTGGTGTGTACAAGGAAAGAGGTTTGCAACTTACTAAACCGCATTCTTTGCACAAAAACATGTTGTAGCATGGAAGGGGACGAACGGGAACAAGACTTGATCCACGTTAATACTGGAGTTAAACAGCTGATATAAAACTGGCATGCTTCAACAATACCAGCTTGCAACCTATCATGGCAACACATGATCAGGTTATATCACCATCATAAGAACGCATCAATATCGAAGCTCACTCGAGCTTACTTTGCATGAAATATAACCTTTACAAATGCTCAGATAAACATGCCATGCGAAAACTACTCAAGCAAACATGAAAAATACTCATCATATCAAAGGTTCAAACATGCTTGCCTGGTTCGGAGTAGTCGGAGTCTAGCTCGGCGAAGTTGGCGGCTCCGTCACCTCCTTCGATATCTATGGTATAAAACAAATCAGATACTAACGTAAATACCGTGCATGCATAAAAATTGATCCAAATATTTTTCAAATAAATATGATAAAAAGTAGATAGAAAAATAAAGATGACAGAAAAAGAATCAACTCAAAATCATCTTTTGTTTAAAAGTTATAATGGTTTTAGGCCAGGGACTAATCTGTGATGAAACAGAAACTATGCAGGGGCTAGTTTAGAAAAACAGAAAACGCTTCGGTTGGAAATACGCCAACCCAAAGGGAACACGTACTTTCCCCGAAGGCGCTTTTAGAAAACGGTTCGAATAAGAGAGGGGAGGCTGACGAGGGGGTCCCACCCGTCAGGTTTAAAAATTTAAAAAGAGCACACCGGCGCCCGAGGATCGCGGTGGTCGCCGGCGTCGATCCACGACGAGGTAGGGGTAACGGAAAGTACCTATGGACTCACGGAGCTCTCCCACATCTGTGGGTGGTGGAGTTGGTCGTCGGCAAGCACCACGTCGACGGTGGCCTCCACTCCGGCGGACGGTGGTTCGGGCGGTGATGGATCCCATCGAGGAGGGCTGCAGACGCCAAATTGGGGCTCGGGTTAGAAGAGGTAGTGGACTAGGAGGTTGTTGACAAAGTTAGGGAAGTGGGGGTGTCCTCACAGAGAGAATCTTGCCGGAGCCCGAAGCGGATCGGGGCGGACGGAGTCATGGAAGAAGGCTCTCCTGAGGCCCTCTGATGAGCGTGGAGAGGTTCTGAGGCGAGGAGGGGAGGTGCTGGGTTGAGGACGAGCTCGGGGCCTCTATTTGTAGCCGGCCCGAGGCGGTTGCCGAGAACGAGATTACTCCGGCGAGCGATTACGGCGAGGCAGAGGTTGGATGGGAGGTTAAGGTGACTGGGCAGCTTCGTTTTGGTCCGCTGGCACCATTCAACGGCTAAACCTGGTCAGATTTGGCCTGCTCCCATGGTTTCGACAGAACGGGGCTCACGGGCTCGTCGGCGACAAAGAGCATGCTCTGCGCCTCTCAGGCCATGGCAGCGGTTCTGCAGCGCACCCAGAGAAGAGGATGGCCACGCGGAGGCTCAGGGTGGTCTGGGCGGTGCTGGACGGCGCCGTATGGCAGGGCTGGCCCCTGCTGGCCGCCACGGGCGGTACTGCCACTACGGGAGGCGCCGGAGTTGACACGACATGTTGCCACCGACGCTCGCAACCGGCCAAGCAACCGTGTGGCGCACTGGATAGGAAGCGGGAGCAGTGAGCAAGGCGCCAACGCGTGCACTGGCAAGATCGACGCCAAGGTTCTGAAGAAAACGACACTGCCACTAAAACTTAACACTGAATTCTAAAATTGAACAGAACCAGTGCACACCAGCTGTTCGACGAAATGTTTTAGGCACGTGGAAAATTTTTCTTGAGTTGAACCTTGGTGAGGTGGTCTCTTGATGCATCTGGAGACTGCCTGAATTATCTCAGATTTTTAGGAAAAGAAAAAGAATGAATTTCACCAAAATTGGCAAATCTGGTCCAAACTTGCAGCAAGCACATTTTGAAAATTTTGAACTGTGGACCAGCAGATCTTGATGGATCTAGGTTGAGGGTACTAAGGACTAGCCAGAGGAGTTTATTTGGGACCAAGACTCAAAGGAAATCTGGCAGTTCCTTTGTAAACCACCAAAGTCCAAATATATGACAAAAAATGATTTTGAGGTTAAAACAAATAGAAAAAAAAATCTACGAGAAGTTGAACCTTGCTGGACTTGATGTTTGACTAAACCCAAAGTAGGGAGGTGGGTTTTGGAAGAAAATATTCTACATAGGCCATGGCAAGAGAGAAATTTTTGAATGGGGAAGAATAAATCCATAATTTATAGGAATTCTTTTTAATAAAAAGGAGTTGTAAAAACCTTCCAAAATTATTTGTGTGGAGCCAACACAAGATGAAAAATCCTCAAGACCAAAGATCAAGATTGGGGAGAACCCAAATAAAATACTTGTCACAAATGAAAATTTTGAGAAGGAGAGTCTTTTAAAAAAATTTAAATAACCTCCTTCCAACTAAATAAAGAATTTGATAAAACCAAATCAAAATTTTTGGAGTGTTACAGACTGTACGTGGAGAGGCTGACAGTTGGGTCCACGGCCTCAGCAAGTGCCTCCTTATTACGCGGAAAATAATGATTCCTCCACCTGACAGCAGGGACCCACCGGACGGGCAACTGTATTTCGTGAAAAAACCGTTTCCCCCTGACTGCTGGGACCTACCATCTACATCTTCCCACGCAAGGAAGTGCGTTTGGGCAAAAAAAACGATTCGCCCCCCTGACTGCTGGGACCCACCAGCTACATCTTCGCACGCAAGGAAGTGCCTAACAGTCGGGACCCACCTGGTCGAAGCGTACGTAGCGTTGTCATTCTGGTGGTGAACGTGTATGTACAAACTGGTCGATGTAGAGGCGCGCACGTGTCATAGTAGAGGCGCGCACGTAGCATGTACACATACGTACAGCGGCCAGTGTGCAAGAAAGAAAATACGGCCAAGTACGTACATACAAGCGGGGTCTCGAACGCCTACTCGCGCATACGTACGGTTAGGGCTCGTGTACATGGCTGGGTCAGAACGGAGAAACAACGTTGTCGTCGCCCATAAAAAAAACAGCATCGTCGTCGTGTTCACGGGGAGGCAACGGAATGCGTCGTGTTCATCGAGAGGCAACTGAATGCGTGGAAGTCAGCTGCCTTGGACGGAACAGCCGATGGAAATGAGGCCTGGCGTACTGCAGAACGGAGGAAACGGCCTTGTGTTTGACCGGCCATGTTCGAAACGGGCTCCTATTCATCGGGACGGGTCTGGCGTACCGCAAAACAGAGGAAATAGACCTCCTACGATCGAAACGGGGTCCTGTTGATCGGGAGGGGTGTGGCGTACCACAAAACGAAGGAAACAGACTTGTGTAGGAGCGCTACGGTCGAAACGGGGGTCCTTTTCATCGGGAGGGGTGTGGCGTACCACAAAACAGGACTTCACGGGATACTGTTCATCTCCACCGTCGACCTCCTCCAGCCTCCACGGGTTACTGTTCATCCACCGTCGACCTCCTCCAGCCTCCACCTGTGACTGTTCATCCACGGGCTCCTGTTCATCCAGCCTCAACCGCGCGCTACTCCACCGGCTACTATTCAACCAGCCCTCTCCACGGGCTCCTGTTCAACCACCCCTCCACGGGCTACTGTTCATCTAGCCCTCCACTGTCTACTGTTCATCCAGCCCTCCACGGGGTGGTCCTATTCATCCAGCCCTCCACGGGGTCCTGTTCATCCAGCCCCAACTGGCTCCATTCGATAGGGGTCATGTTCATCCAGAGGCAACACCACGGGGTCCTATTCATCCACCCCCACCGGCAACTGTTCATCCACCCCCCAGCAACGCTCACTCTTCATACAGAGGCAGAATCGATCGGCTTCAATTAGCAGCAGTAGCAAAGGAATCGCTCGATCAGGTTCACTTAACAGCCATCGATCAATCGCTCGGGTTCAGTAACGCACAGCGTACAGTGCAATCGCTCGGGTTCAGTAGGAGAACGCCTCGCTCGAGTTCAGTTAGAGCCCAACGCCTCTCACCCACGCGTGTGTGTGTACGAGAGAAACGCGCAAACCTCCGTGCATCGCTCGGCCCCAACCACCCACCGTAACCGGGAACACCCCGATATTTTCCCCGCCCTCGCTTCTAACACGGATTTTTCCATCATGGATGGCCCAAAGAATGTCATGGAGCTGCGTCTCTGGCCCGCCTAGGACGAAAATCCCATTTTCTATTAAGTTTTTTTGTCATAGAAGTAGAAGCCCACCACATCTATGATGTTACTGGGTTTTGTTACAATTATCGTCATAAAAGTGTCATAAGTATGATAGAAAAAATTTCGTTCGGCCCAAACTGTCACGGATGTGTCTTTTTTGTAATGCTTGAAGAGCCGCTCCTTGAAGACGCCGAGCTCCTGGGGCTGACGCCTTGACGCCCTCTTGGCGATATCATCAGCTTCCTTGTTTGTGCCGCGCGACACATGCTGCAGTTCTAGGCCAAGAATTGGTTCTCCATTTTGCGTACCTCCATGAGGTACGCCTCCATGTGCTCGTCCTTCGGCTCGTACACCTTGTTGGAAAAGTTGACGAGCAGCTGGGAGTCGCCCTTGATGGTGAGGCACTTCACCCCCAGGGCTGGCGCAGCGTTGAGGCTGGCAATCAACCCTTCATATTCTGCAATGTTGTTGGAGACCTTCTCGCCCCGCTGGAAGCAGAGTTGCACAACATAGTAGAGCTTGTCCTGGGTCAGTGAAATGAGCACAGCCCCAGCCCCCGTGCCCTGGCGCTTGGAGGCGCCGTCAAAGTACATGACCCAGCCATTTGGTGCTTCGCTCCCTGGAAAGAGAGACTGATCCTCACCTGCTTCGGGCCCTAGGGCGTCAGTCCACTCTGCCATGAAGTCGGCAAGCGCAGCTCCCTTGATGACCCTGGTGGTGCTAAACACTAGTTGGAATGCCAGCAGCTCGATATTCCACTCAGCGACCCTTCCTGCTGCATTGGGGCTCCGGTGTACCCTCTCAAGTGGGTAGGCTGAGATGACTTTGATGGGATGGCCTTGGAAATAGTGGCGTAACTTGCGCGGGGCCACGAGGAGTGCGAGCAGAAGCTTTTGCGGCATGGGGTAGCGTGCCCGCGCATCTCGCAACACCGTGCTGACGAAGTACACCAAGTGTTCGACGAGGGCTGAAGTGTCGGTGGAGTCCGAGATCTCCTAAGGCTGGGGCGCTCCCAGAGGCTGGGGACCTCGGGAGTTCGGTCGCCTATCGGGGCTACCACGGCCTTAGGAGCGCCGTCTTGTCATGCCCGGTCATCTGCTGGCTCTGTTGTGGCTTCAGGGGCGCCGTCTTGGTGCTGGACCATCCTGGCCGGATGCGTAACGTAGGGTGGAAGGCTCTTGTCCTAGCGCTCCTTCCGGATGGCCACCAGCACTGCGCTAGCGGAATGAGGCGTGGTAGCCAGGTAAAGCGCCAGGGGATCAAGAGGACGAGGCGCCACCATCACTAGTGGGATGGTTAGGTATCTCTTGAGGGCTTGAAACGCCATGTCGGCCTCCGTAGTCCACTCGAACGGGCCCTTCTTCTTCATCAGCTTGAAGAACGGGAGGGCGCACTCCCCCAGCTTGGAGATGAAGCGCCCCAGTGAGGTTACGCAACCCGTGAGTTTTTGCAGTTCCTTGAGAGTCTGCGGCGGGCTCATGTCTTCTATTTCTTTGACCTTCTCCGGGTTCGCCTTGATCCCCCTCTGTGACACGAGGAAACCCAGTAGCTTGCCAGAGGGGACACCGAACATGCATTACTCCGGGTTGAGCCGCAGGTCTACCTTGCGCAGGCTGGTGAAAGTGTCCTCCAGATCCTGAATGAGGGTCCTTACCTCCCGAGATTTCACCACAATGTCGTCGACATAGGCTTCAGCGTTCCTCCCGAACTGCTGGCCTAGAGCGATGTGCATCAGCCGCTGGATGGTCGCTCCAGCGTTGCGCAAGCCGAACGACATGCAGGTGTAGCAGTACACCCCGCATAGGGTTAAGAAATCCGTCTTCTCTATGTCCTCGACCACCATCTTGATCTAGGAAGCAGAGCAAGTCGCACTCGGCGGTGGAGTCAACGATCTGATCAATGCGCGGGAGCAGGAGTGGATCTTGAGGGCAGCACTTGTTGAGGTTCGTGAAGTCAACGCAGATGCGTTCCTTCCCGCCTTTCTTGGACACGACCACCGGGTTCGCCAGCCACTCTGGGTACCGAACCTCACGGATGACACCTGCATCTTGCAGCTTGCGGGTCTCCTGGACGATAAAGGACTGCTTCTCTGCGGACTGTCGCTGCGCCTTCTGCTTCACCTGGCGCACATTCGGGCACACCCTTAGGTGATGTTTGATTATCCCCCTCAGGACCCCAACCAGCTGCTTGGGATCCCAGGAGAATACCTCCTTATTCATGTGCAGGAAGTTGACCAACGCCTCTTCTTGGTTCGGGGCGAGGTTGGCACCTATGGTGAATTGGCTCCTGAGGCCCCGTCCTCGTCGGCCGGCACCTGCTTCGTCTTGGCCCGATTTTGGGAGAACAATTGCTTCTTCTTCCCCGGCGCAGCCCCCTGGGTCCCAGGTGCTACTTCGCATGCGGGGTGCGCCACCGCGACAGCCCTGAAGGCGAGCTTGCAGGCCATCAGGACCTCCTTGGTGTCTCCAGCCATGATGAGGACGTTGTTTCTCCCCGGCATCTTCATGAGGTTGTATGCAAGGCGGGTTGTTGCCATGAACGTAGCAAGGGCTGGGTACCCGAGGATGGCATTGTACGGGAGGCCGATGCAAGCGATGTCGAAGTCAATAAGCTCGGTGCGTTAGTTGTCGCCAGTACTGAAGGTGACTGGGAGGCGTATCTGCCCTAGGGGCTGGTGCAACCGCCACCAACTCCGGAGAAGGGCTTAGTGTGACGGAGCCGGCCATGCGGTACGTGGAGCAAGCCAAAGGCTTCCACGGAGAGCACGTTGAGGCCAGCCCAGCCATCGATGAGGGTCTTGGTTACCGCCACGTTGCAGATGGTGGCTGTGCGAAGCATCGGGAGTGTGCCTGAGCCAGCAGTGGTCGCCGGATGGTCCCTTGAGTCGAAATTGAGGTCGGCCTTGGGTGCCGCCCATCCCGGGGGAGGTCCCTGCTGCATAGAGGCGGTGCCCATTTGACAGAAGAACTGCTTGACGTGGTGATTTCAGGGAGGTGCCTGCGAGCCACCGAGGATGGCTGCAATGGTGAGGGGCACCGGTGCGGCAAAGCGTGTGACGAAGAGACCATGCAGCTCTTCCCAGGAGGCCACCGAGGATCCTGGTAGGCTGAGTAGCCAGGCGCGCGGCACGCCGGCCAGGGCCATGGGGAACCAGTTGGCCAGGACCCTGTCATCTCCTCCAGCTTCCCGAACAGCCTCCTCGTACACCAGCAGGCGGCATATACGTCTTGACCTCGTGCAGCCACTGCACCTGCCATAAAGGTGGGGGTGAAGGCCCGGAGGCCCATGGCGCCTCCATGTGCGCCCGTCGATCCACCCGGCGGGGTGGCGCTTGCATGAGGGCCGAACGGAGAGACGAAGAGGGTGGAGGGGCGGAACGAGCGGAGCTCTAGCGCACCCCTACCTGGCGCGCCAAATGTCGGATTACGGGTTCCGGAAAACCCATGTGAGGTTCGAGCACTGGGGTGCGCACGAAGGACACTCTCTTCCTAGCTTGCTCGCTCAACAATGTCACGACCTAGCACGATGGACCCAAAGAATAGGAGACACGGGGGTTTATACTGGTTTTGGCCACCTTGCGGTGTAATACCCTACTACAGTGTGTGGTGGATTGCCTCGATGGGCTGAGGATGAAAACTAGTAAAGTGGATGAACAACCTCAGGAGGTGAGGTGTTCTTGGGCTGGATGAGCTGATGTGTGTGAGGATGATCTCTCTTATCACCTCCCATCCTTTTTGCTACGGTGATGGCTAGGTCCTATTTATAGTGGCCTTGGTCCTCGCCCCAAATGTTAGGCAAGAAGGAATCCCACAATGGCCAAGTTTGAAGGGGGACAACTAGTACAAGCTATCCTGACAAAAGGTGGTCTTCGCCTGCCAAAGGCTTTGTTGGTGATGCTGTTGTGGGCTCCGTGATAACCTCCGTCCTAGCGGTCTTGGTCTTGTTGCACTAATATGGAAACCTTTTCCTGATGCCTCGGGACCCCGCGCCTGCGCTTGCCTCCTTAGCACCAAAGAGGAAACTAGTACACTACGCCTGCTGGCGCCTGCCTGGCCTTGGTCGTCCTGGCTCACGTCACCCGGACCTCGCGAGGTGCCCCTTGCATAGATATCTTTGCTCCTCGGGAGCCAGCCTAGTGAGGCTACCCCTAGGGAGGTCTTGGCGTCGTCCGCCTCGCGAGGCTCGGCCCCTCGTGAGGGTCTTGATTTGTTGCTGCTAAACATGGGCTGTACCGGGCCGTTGATGGAGCCACGCTCGCGGGCCACAGGCAGGCAAGTCTGTGTACCACCATTCCTAGGACGCCGACAGGTTTTCTAACCCTTTAGCTCACTTGGATCCCAACTTTATTTTGAAGCAACAACAGCATGAGAACCGGCATAGAACTGGAACCAGTGGAGGCGGAGAACTTTCCTCCGACTTACCTAATACGCCGGCCCCACATAAATGCTGGAATGAGGTACTTCAAAATCTCAACTTTATTTATTCTAAAGCAGGTCTTATTCATTAGGCCTTTAATCCTTCTGACTCAAAATACCAAGGGACCTCTCACTCTTCGTCTGGCGATTCATCTCAGACTCTGCTTCTGGCTTTCAAGACTACCCCTGGGTACCAACTTTATCTGTGTTTTTGAACATCGCTAGACTCATACTGACTTTTTGAATCATCTTGCAGAGTGAAAGCAAAGCCTAGTAAAAAGGCCAAAATGAAAAAGCCCGCAGAAGACCCCAAGCCTCATGAACTAGAAAAACAAGCTCCAATATCTGAGGCCTCCGTGCAACAGCCAGAGGAACCTGCTGATGACCTCCACCAGAAAATCATGGTGCCTCTTCTGATCATCCCATTGACGATCCCTTGGGTGCTGACCCGCCAAGCCCAATCAAGCCTTCCGAACCAAACACTGAGGAAGTTCTGATCACTGGCCGGGTCTTTAGTTAATAGCGATCAACTTTGCAGCTGTAGTCCCCAAGGGCCGGTTGAATCCATCTGAATAAACCGGGACTTATCACTGTTAAAAAATCTCATCTAGTCACCCTTGCAAACCAGGCAACTCAAAAAAATGATGAACCAGGGTCATCTGCCATTACATCATAAAATAATCTTTTCATCTATTAGCCCCCATGTTCCAAGTACTTTTGCTTTCAAAGGGCTTGGGACTTATCAATATATACTACTTCATAAAGAAACTTTCTGCACCCATTAGCCCCCAAGTGCCAAGTGCTATTGCTTGCAAAGGGCTTGGGACTTTATAAATATATATTGTTTCATAACTGTGCATATTTGTTTTGACCTTTTATTCTAGGAAGAACCAGTCAATTTCAATCTTAGCTGACTGATTTGAAAACCCGGCTTGAAGCACAAGAAGCTGAGACCCGGAAGGCTGACTCCAAGTTCAAGTTTAGCTTGAATGAAAATGAAAAACTCAAAACTGAGTTTAATACTGTGAGAGCCACCTTGGCTGAAGAGAAAGCCGCCCTGATCCAAAGGGCTGAAAAAGCTGAGGCCTCGCTGGAGGAGGTTACCACTGAACTTACCGGCATAAAGCATCATATCAATCAGATGACCTTTGCTATCTTTGGAAAGATATTTTATAGTGCAATGAGTTTTCCATCCTCCATGTAGTAAACTGTCAGGTGACTTAATCATAATATGCCATGCAAGTCCGAGAAGCAGCAATCTTGGAAGGAAATGCTGATTAAGCTCAAGGCAGTTTACACATTAGTTGAATAACTATATACTGGAGCTCAGTGCACAATAGCTGCCATCTCCCCAAGCAAGAAAGCACCATCTCTTCTCAGTAATGTGTTAAGCCAACTCTTTGTCTTGCCTGCCAGGATTGAGGAGAACAAACGGTCCGCTGGTAGAGCCGGTGCCATTACGGCTTTAAGCCGCATGGCGGTCAGAACTAGACCTGGCCGAGCTAGCCAATGGTTGTCCCAGTTTAAAAGGGGATGGGTCTCCTTTTGACAAGAAAGACATTGCTACTTGTGTGAAAGAGATGCATCCATTGGCGAGCCTGCTTGCGGAAGAAACAGATCTGACCAAATATCAGGAGCCTTATACTGTAGAGAAACAGAAAATGCCCACGCCGGCTTACAAGATTGCAGATCTTATCCCTCCAATCCGTAAGCACACTTCTGCCCCTGAAACTGACCCGTCTGAGATTGTTGATCATGAAGCTGAATGTCAAGCCTTGACTGGCGTCAATTGGTCATCGCCTGACTTCCAGACGGTAGAGGGAGAAGAAGAACCGGCGTGGGATGATCCGGAAGCATCGAACTGCCAAGACCACGAGAACTAATCCGCTGGATGGTTCTCAATTTTCAGCAACAAGCATTGCTTGTAAAAACACTTAAGTCATTTGAGCTCACGGAGCTATGTGATAGGATAGTTAAACTCTGATCTGTCGTGCCATCATGCACGTTTTTCTTGCATAACACTATTGATCCGTCATGTGAAGATCTACCACTTATGCTCATCATATTATCAATATGCAGGTCAGTTTTGCACACAAAACAGATCACAAGTGCCCTGGCAGTTTACTCCAAGGCAGGTCACAATACCCCATATAAAAACCACTGGTGACTATATTAGTCCATAACCAGGGCCGGTTTAATCACAACCTCATATAATCATAACAAAATATCATACCTGTGATATTTGCTCACAATGTTGGCTTATCATACCAGTGGAGTAAGGGTTACAACCAAAGGATTGAGAGCATAACGCCCTGTTCAATTGATTCATATTGCCGGCTCAAGATGCCATATGCAGTAAGGGGTAATCGGCCCAAAACTTAGAGCCAGTACTCAAACCAAAAAATCATCATACATTGGCGACTTAAAGTCCAAAGCTAGGTCGGGTTAATAAACTCCGGGTAGATCCACATATGAACCATAAGGCAACATAGCCCTCATCAGTTTCCAATCATGCATTAATATGTCATAAGAGATGAACCTCAAAAAATGTTCAAATCAAATAGAAATCAAAAAAGTAGGCTTTGATAGGCTGCCAAGCCTTAAAGTCAAGTGCTTTTCAAGGGCCGCACAACCACTGAGTTAAACCTTCATTCAAACCTTGTAAGCTAGGCCTCACATGACCAATCACCGTTTTAACTTTGAAAAGTTTAGGGTTTTTATAAGATTGACTGTCTAGAGTACGCGAGTCAATCCAGGATTACCTGGGCGGAGTGGCAGACTTAAAAAGGCAGGATAACCCAGATTTTTTTGTGAATACACCAGGAGTCCAAGCCTATTACAAGGGTCATCAAAGCTCTGTCCATTAACAAGAGCCCCCAAGTAATGTTTCATTCGAGGCGTACAAGCTGGATCAGCAGGGTAGTCATAGCTATGCTCAATGAGCAGGAAGCCCCGAAGTATTTGGTAACTATAGTGTACAAGTCGGATCAAGAGGGTAGTCATAGCTATGCTCAATGAGCAGGAAGCCCCCAAGTATTTGGTAACTATGGCGTACAAGCCGGATCAAGAGGGTAGTCATAGCTATGCTCAATGAGCAGGAAGCCCCCAAGTGATCATATGAAGTGACAATAAAGACTCATTATTCTCAGAAATGAAACGACAGAGGCCCTGACTTAGCAGTGATGCCGACTTTATTATATTCATCATAATATATACAATGTAAAAATATGTATGTCACAAGAGCAAGTGGCTCAGGTGTAATAAGTCCGAAGATAAGCAATATTCCATGGCCGACTGGTCTCCTCCTCCGACGTGCGTGAGTCCTTTTGGTCTCGAACATCGATAAGGTAGTATGACCCATTGTTCAGATTTTTGCTGACCACAAAGGGTCCTTTCCAAGGAGGGGATAGCTTGTGCATATCAGTTTGATCCTAGATAAGCCGGAGCACAAAAATCGCCTTCTTGAAAGGTTGTAGTTCTAACCCGACGGCTATGATAACGGCGCAGATCTTGCTGGTAAATACTGACGTGTATTTTCATTATCAGCTTCAACATAAGCCGCCTCACGAGGCGAATCATGAAGGATGTCACTAGGGAGAACCGCCTCTGCTCCGTAAACCATGAAGAAAGGCGTGTAACCCATAGATCTGTTGGGGGTGGTATTGATGCTCCATAACACTGACGGTAATTCCTCCACCCAACAACTCGGCGTCCTCTGCAAAGGGACCATAAGTCGGGGCTTGATGCCTCTCACAATTTCTTGATTGGCTCTTTCAGCTTGACCCTTGGACTGGGGGTGAGCCACTCATGATACATCAAGTCGAATATGCTCTCGTTGACAAAATTCTTTCGTAGCACCCTTGGACAGATTAGTGCCATTATTAGTTATAGTGTTGTGGGGAAAACTAAACGAAAAATCACCTTTTTGATGAATTGAACCGCTGTCACCTCGTCACATTTACTAACCGACTCTGCTTCAACCCACTTTGTAAATTTGTCAACCGCCACCAAAATATGGGTCTTTTTATCCTTGGACCTTTTGAAAGGTCCAATCATATCAAGCCCCCATACTGCAAACGGCCAAGCAATTGGAATCATCCTCAATTCTTGAATCAGAATATGAGCTCGTCTTGAAAATTTCTGACAACCATCACACCTACTGACCAAATCTTCTGCATCAGCAAGGGCCGTCAGCCAATAAAAACCATGATGAAAAGCCTTGGCCATGAGAGACTTATAGCCGGCATGATGACCATAATATCCTTCATGAATCTCTCTAAAATCTCACGGCCCTCCTCAGGAGAAACACAACGTTGAAACACCCATGTGATGCTGCAATGGTGCAACTCCCCATTGACATTAGTCATTGACTTAGACCACCGGGTTATCTGCCTGGCCAAAATGTCATCCTCAGGTAACTCGCCACGGGTCATATAAGCCAAATATGGAACTTTCCAGACAGGAATAGCATGAAGAGCCACCACCAGCTGTGCCTCTGGGTCAGAAATAGCAAGATCTTCCTCTGTAGGCAATTTGACTGAAGGATTATGCAGAATATCAAGGAAAACATTGTGTGGCACCGGCTTACGCTGGGACCCCAACCGGCTTAAAGCATCAGCCGCCTCATTTTTCCTTTGATCAACGTGCTCTACTTGATAACCCTTGAAAGCCCAAGAGCCTGCCTGCCGGTACGCCAAAGACACACTTGGCCGAGTTAAGCATCATCTTGTAGACCCGGAGATTGTCAAAGGTCTTCTTCAAATCATCTATCAAGGTTTCCTTCTTCCCGGATTTCACCACAATATCATCCACATAAGCATGAACATTGCGCCCAATCTGATCATGAAGGCAATTTTGCACACACCGCTAGTAAGTCGCCTGGGCACTCTTGAGCCCAAAAGGCATAGACACATAATAGAAGGCTCCAAAAGGAGTGATGAAGGTTGTCTTCTCCTGGTCCTTAACTACCATCTTAATCTGATGATAACCAGAATAAGCATCCAAAAAACTCAAACGCTCACAACCCGCCGTAGCATCAATGATATGATCAATATGGGGAGAGCAAAAGGATCAGCCGGGTAGGCCTTGTTAAGATCTATATAATCCACACACATGCTCCAATTACCGTTTTTCTTAAGTACGAGCACCGGGTTAGCCAACCACTCAGGATGAAAAACTTCAACAATATACCCAGGCGCCAAGAGCCGAACCACTTCTTCACAAATGGCGTTGCACCCCTCTTCATTGAAACGGCGAAGGAATTGCTTGACCGGTTTAAACTTTGGATCAATATTGAGAGTGTTCTCAATGAATTCCCTCGGTACACCCAGCATGTCTGAAGGTTTCCATGCAAATATGTCCCAGTTCTCACGGATGAACTCGTTTATGATCTAGATTAGCACTAATGTTGAATTGCTTGGATGAATCACCGGGAACAAAGTAAACTAGCTTAGTGTCATCCGCTAACTTAAACTTCAACAGAGGATCTTGCTCCGTAGTTGGCTTCTTCAAAGATGTCATATCTGACAGGTCAACATTATCCTTGTAAAATTTTAACTCCTCCATTGCACAAACGGACTCAGCATAAGCAGCATCGCCCTCTTCACACTCCAAGGCTATCTTCCGGCTCCCATACACTGTAATAGTGTCTTTATGACCTGGCATCTTCAGCTGCAAATAAGCATAACACGGCCTTGCCATGAACTTAGCATAAGCCGGCCGCCAAAACAGAGCATGATAAGGGCTCTTCATTTTAACCACCTCAAAAGTCAATGTCTCAGGCCTGGAATCATGATCATCACTAGAAGCCACTTCCAAAGATATGTTTCCCACTGGATACGCTGACTTACTAGGCACCACACCAAGAAAAACAATATTCGACGACTTAAGATCTTTGTCTGTCAAGCACATGTGACGAAAGTTTTCATAATAGAGAATATTGATGCTGCTGCCTCGATCCATGAGTACCTTAGTAAATCTGTACCCTCCAACCTGAGGCGCCACCACCAAAGCTAAGTGACCCGGATTATCAACCCAGAGCGGGTTGTCCTCATGGCTCCAGAGGATAAGGTATTCAGACCACCGCAAGTAATGAGGAATCGCCGGCTCAACTGCGTTCACTACCCTTGTATGGAGCTTCTGATCCTGCTTGCATAAACTCGTGGTGAAGACGTGGTACTCTCCACTATTCAACCACTTCGGGTTACTCTGATAACCAGACTGCTACTGTTGATTCCCTTGACCAGACTGTTGATTATAACCACCTTGATTGCCTTGGCCCTAGAAACCGGAATTTGAATCGCCACCACCAAAACTAGGACCATGAGAGCCGGATCCCGAGCCACCGTTCGCTCCATGATTATTCTAGGAAAAAATGGAATTTCTATAGTCCTTCATAATGAAGCAATCCTTACAGAGGTGATTGTTCGGTTTTCGTGCATGCCATGCTTTGGGCAGGGCTAATTCATCATCGCCTCATGGTTGAATTTCGGTCCTCCAAACCGAGGGGGCAGTTTTGCCTTGCGACGCGGATTATTCTATGTATTGGTGTTAGCCACAGAATCCAAGCTGCCATCCGCCTTGTGCTTACCAGTGCCACCTTGACCTGCCGAGTTATGCTGCTACCCATTGCTTCTCATCTTTCCCTTACCCGGCTTCTGATCAGGTTCAGGGTCCTTCGTACTATCAGAGTCTGCATATTTGACGAGAGCCGCCATTAGCTCCCCCATGTCGTTGCAATGGCGCTTAAGATGCCCCAGTTTCTGCTGCAAAGGGAGAAAATGGCAGTTCTTTTCCAACATCAAGACTGCTGAGTCGGCATTGATACTGTCCGACGAGTGTATAACAGCTGAGATTCGGTGCACCCAATGGGTTGTTGACTCACCTTCTCCTTGAACACAGGAGTCCAAAACTAAAATCGACAGAGGCTGCTTGCACGTGTCTTTAAAATTTTGGATGAAACGAGCCTTCAACTCTGCCCATTATCTGATGGAGTTAGCAGGGAGCCCCTTCAACCAAGTACGAGCCGGCCCTTCCAACATCATGGTGAAATACTTAGCACACACAGCATCACTAACATCCGCCGTGTAATTAGGCACCTTGCGAGGGCCCTTGAATTCCTAGGCAAACACTCATTGCGCCGAGTCGGTGCTAAACACGGCACTCCCAAGGTTCTGGAGGTCACCCCAGCCTCCACAGATGTTGTTGGATAAACCGGAGGTTGCTGTTGAGCCGCCTACTGAGCCGCCAATTCCACCTCCCGACGCACTCTGCCCTGATCCACCAAAGCCTGAGCATTATTACCACTGCGTGCTGGGTCGTGCCCACGAGGTTAGTTGCAGTGCTACTCACTGCTTGAAACTGCTGGCAACTCAATGTGCCTACTGTAACTCCGGCTTGGCCGACGAGTTGAATGAATTTGTTCATGACTATAAGAGTAAGCCGCCTGTTGAGCCACAGCTGTCTGAAGAAGCTCTCTGGCCTTCGTGTCTCTATCGCTGTTGGAGACTTGCCTTCAACTGGTAGATCCGCCAATCGCGTTGTCGTAGCAATCATATTATCCAAAGGGTTAGAATAGTGACCCGACGGTGTCGGAACATGCTAAAGAGGCGTATTATTCTAGCTGGGCGGATCCATCACACATGGTTGAACCGGCGCTCTGGTCACGGGTGCCTCAACTGCCCGGTTCACCGCCGGCGGGTCACTGGTCCCTGCTCTAGGCATGTCTAAGAGGTTCCTCGCCTCATAAACCGAGGGCAGACGACTCTGGTTCCTCCTCCTCATGATCTCGTTTGAAGCATTCTGATCCAACATGAGCCGGAGAGAGTCTGCCTGAATCCGTTGTGCCTAGGCCTCCAAAGCAGCTCGCTCCGTAGCCATCCTAGCATTCTCAGTTGCCAGCTTCTCCTTGGCTTGAGCTATCTCATCTCGTAGCTTCTCCACATCCAACTTGTGTTGTTCCTGGTTGTCCAGGGTTACCTCCACCCCCATCAGAGTCGCCAAAGTCTCCAATAACTCTGTCAAAGCTTGATCCAACAGGCGCGTGGTGCCACTAGCCCTAGTCGTCACCGCAGCGGTTGAACTAGAAGTCAAAGCTGTGGCGGTTGATGAACCGAGTGCCAGCTGTGTACCGGCCATGAAGATCGCAACCCTGTTTGGCAGCTCATAGGGGTCCGGAATACTGTCGCCATCGGAACAGCCCCCAAGCCGGCTGTCTTGCAATTGATACATTTAATTAGTCTCGCATATGGACGATTCACCATCAAAATAGATGGTCGTCTCACCAAAAGACAGAGATCCTTCTTCAAGTTCCGCCCCATGGATAAAACCAACAAAGGCGTGCTTCAAGGCGGGTTGAACACGGGTAGGTCGTGCATGCTGAGCCGTCTCGATGATGTTGGTGCAGGTGTCCGGCTCAAGGCCCGGTTCGCCGATCTTGCCGATGAAGACGTGGATTCCGTTAAAGGGGACCCGGTACCCGTACTCAATTGAGCCGACCTCGGGGCCCCAGCCTGCATCATCTATGTAGAGCTTGCCACGACGACTCTTGTTCATCCGGCCCATAGCGTATCGCTTGATCCCTCCGAAGCTGCCCTTCAAGAACTCGAAACCACCATGCGCTGGCCCATGGTGGGCGCCAACTGTCGTGGAATTGTCACGGCAGATGTCCTAGCGGAAGGACTTAGTAGTGTAACCATCGCAACTAGGTTATCTTAAAGAGGTTAAACGGGACAAAGGACACATGGAGTTTATACTAGTTCGGCCCCTTGCAATCAAGGTAAAGGCCTACTCCAGTTAGGGTTGTATTGCTTGGGTTTCGATTACTAGGGAGCGAATACGCCTGACCTAGTTATCGATCTCTTATTTCTTGCCCTAAACCGCCACCTGGTCGGCCCTTTATATACACAGGTTGACGCCCGGTGGGTCAGGGAGTCCCGGCAGGCTCATACACAACGTGTCCGGCTCAGTGACTAACTACGCTTGCCTTACAAAACAAGTCATACACTTATGGCGGTTAATCCTCTTGGGCCTCAAGTCGCCTCTGGGTCTTGGGCCATTAACGGGCTTGCATGATCCGCCATCCTCATTGATAGGTCGTCAGTGGTATGACCTGGCTCCTCCTAGGCGGTTCATACCCAGTAGTTATATCACCAAAACTTTCGTTTTGTGGTTGTACAACCTGCATATTGGCCATGGACTAACTTGTGACCTGAAGTCTGGCTATGTGCACTAACTGCTCATGCACATGAGCAGAACACAATTTTAGTTCTACACATGAATCGTTAAATTATGACGTATTAAAATATTTATGTGTACTCACTTACTATCAGGCAACAATAAACCATTTAATTATCACACGAACTTATATTCCTCATGTTATGACATAGGCAACTGTCTCTAGAACATATGATGTGTCATAAAGAAAAATCTATTATGGCATGATAAGTGGAATACAACACCTCCTAAGCTACAATACCCTAACCTTTTCTCTTTTCCCTTAAAAGTTTGTCCTTGGTTCAGCAAGTTTCTGAGAATAATAATCTCCAAGAGATCTTTCACAAGCCACTCTCTACCCAAGCTTTTGGCCGGTTCCGACAAGTTCAATTAACATTAGCTCACATCACTCTCATGCCTAGCTAGCCAGGATATATGGAGCTACTATCGACATTCTGCAACCTTTTCTCCTGCAAAAATTTACAGAGTTCTAATTCAAGGAGACATGGCACACCCCATATTTAAGAAGATTTTGAAATCAACAGTGATTCAGAGATACCAAATTTCCTATTGGTTTCTGATCCATGATAGGCTCAACACAAGAAGTCTTCTTCTTAGGAAATCATTTCACCTGCCCTCTTACAGATGTGCGCTATGTAATGAGCAAATTGACACCACATTGCATCTCTTTTTAGACTGCTCATTTGCTCTAGAATGCTGGCACCTGATCACCCCTAGTAAGAAGAGGGACACATATGTCATTCAGGAAATCATGCTACTTTGAATGAATTACCAAATTGAGTGGGCATGAACAATCTCAGTATGAGTTGCTGGCATATTTGGATGTAAAGGAACAACAAGATCTTTAAGCATATATATCCAATCACCAGATCATGGAAGCTGCTACACAAGAAAGATTTATAGTTGCTACATCATAGAACTAAGCACTAGCTCCTTCAAGTTTTTCAAGATTGGATTGCAACATGTTTGTAGTCTGAAAGATCCTTGAGTTATAAATATTTTCAAGAGAAGGCATTGGTTAGATGGGCTTGGCCATCTCCTTTTCTTTTTATCCCTTTTGTACATACATTTTCAATTGCTTTTAATGAAAATTACCGTCGAACAATTGTTATGTGGCCTGCTCGATGCATGGGCTAGCATTTCATAAAGTTAAATGATGAAAGCATATTATTTGATTTTTTAGAAGAAAAAAAATCAAATGTGATGGCATTTTCATATATAAGACTACTTCAAACGTAGTTTTATCTTCGACATGTTTGGGTTTTTACTGATATATAAATATATGTGTTACCCCTTCATCATTTACTTCCTAAGTGTGCATGCCATACTAAAAATTTTATGATCACTCGTGTTGTTTAAATTATGTTTGTATTATTTTTCTATCTTTTTGTCATGCTGCTTAGCTATATATTTTTCTATAAACATAAATTTAATAGTTGTCATAGTGTAAGTGTAGTTATAGGTATAGGTGCATTTTCTAACGCCATGCATAATTCACATATTTATTTTTGTAATTTAGTTTATTTATGTACTGTACATATCCAGTAAAAATTTCTTAGTAAGACACGTGCACTCCGCAATACCATTGGTACCATATATTTTCACGTTAAATTGTTTGCTTTCATAGTGACCAATTTCTAGAAAGAAATAACGTCTACTTTCTTTAGAGAAAAAATAACATTATCCACACTACTACATATACAAAATGGCATATGTTTTTAGGTCCCACCAGTCTGATTCTTCACTTTCCACATTATGTAGTCTTCTCAACTTCTCAGTTCTTCTAGCAGGTTTTTTAGCCAGAGACCGTTTGAGAGCTCATGATCGGGGCATGAATATAACATTGACTTAAGCCTCCCCCAATCTTGAGCGATACTTTCTCCTTCACGAGGCCAAAAATTATATATATAATTCCGATCACGATGAACCAGATGCATAGGATAAAACTTCTGATGAAATTCCAATTTCAATCGGTTGTAGTTCCATGATCAAATATCATCCAATAGCCTATACCATATCAATGTATTTCCCTTCAAAGATAAAGGGAAGACCTTCTTCTTGAAAACATCCTCGGGCATACCTGCAAGCTTAAATAATCCACAAACTTTATCCACATAGATTAGGTGCATATCGGAATGTAATGTTCCATCTCCTGCATAAGGATTAGCTAGAAGTTTCTCTATCATACCCGAAGGAATTTCATAATAAATATTTTCAGTAGGTGCAGTAGGTCGAGGAGCAACCAATTTTGGTTCCAGTCGAGGTGAAGATACCCTGAACAAGCCCCTCAAAGGATTATTTTCCATAGTAACAAGTGACACAAAATTTCAGCACACTATATAAATGTTTCCTTACCAAATTCCACTTAGAAAATGCGCTTCACTCCCCAGCAATGGCGCCAGAAAAGAGTCTTGATGACCCACAAGTATAGGGGATCTATCGTAGTCCTTTCGATAAGTAAGAGTGTTGAACCCGACGAGGAGCAGAAGGAAATGACAAGTGGTTTTCAGCAAGGTATTCTCTGCAAGCACTGAAATAATCGGTAACAGATAGTTTTGTGATAAGATAAATCGTAACGAGTAATAAGTAAATGAAGTAACTAAAGTTCAGCAAGGTGGCCCAATCCTTTTTGTAGCAAAGGACAACCCTGGACAAACTCTTATGTAAAGCAAAGCGCTCCCGAGGACACATGGGAATTGTTGTCAAGTTAGTTTTCATCATGCTCATATGATTCGCGTTCGTTACTTTGATAATTTGATATGTGGGTGGACTGGTGCTTGGGTGCTTCCCTTCCTTGGACAAGCCTCCCACTTATGATTAACCCCTCTCGCAAGCATCCGCAGCTACAAAAGAAGTAATAAGGTATACCTAACCATAGCATGAAACATATGGATCCAAATCAGCCCCTTACGAAGCAACACATAAACTAGGGTTTAAGCTTCTGTCACTCTAGCAAACCATCATCTACTTATTACTTCACAATGCCTTCCCCTAGGCCCAAATAATATTGAAGTGTCATGTAGTCGATGTTCGCATAACACCACTAGAAGAGAAACAACATACATCTAATCAAATATTGAACGAATACAAAATTCACATGATTACTTATAACAAGACTTCTCCTATGTCCTCAGGAACAAACATAACTACTCACAAAGCATATTTATGATATGTCACCAACGTATCTATAATTTTTGATTGTTCCATGCTATTAAGTTATCAATCTTGGATGTTTTATAATCATTTTATAGTCATTTTATATCATTTTTGGTACTAACCTATTGACATAGTGCCAAGTGACAGTTGTTGTTTTCTGCATGTTTTTTTACATCGCAGGAAATCAATACCAAACGGAGTCCAAATGCAATGAACCTTCACAGAGATTTTTTATGGACCAGAAGACACCCAATGGGCCAAGGCAGCCCCTAGAGGGTACTCTGAGGGGAGCACAACCCACCAGGGCGCACAAGGAGACCCAAGCGCGTCCTGGTCGGTTGTGCCCACCTCGGGTGCCCCCAGACCGCCTCTTTGCTCTATAAATACCCCAATATTCCAGAAACCCTAGGGGAGTTGAAGAAAATCAATTCCAGCCGCCGCAGAGTTCAGAACCACTAGATCCAATCTAGACACCATCACGGAGGGGTTCACCACTTCCATTGGTGCCTCTCCGATGATGCGTGAGTAGTTCTTTGTAGACCTTCGGGTCCGTAGTTAGTAGCTAGATGGCTTCCTCTGTCTCGTTTGATTCTCAATACAATGGTCTCTTGGAGATCCATATGATGTAACTCTTTTTGCGTGTGTTTATTAGGATCGGATGAACTCTAAGTTTATGATCAGATCTATCTTTTTATGTAACAGCCTGGATTTTGCCCTTCCCTTTTTCTTTTTGATTTATTTGGTTTTTGCAATGTTTTCTTTTTGGAGTGGTTCTGTGGCCTTGTCACATGGGAAATCAGCTTCATTTCCTCTCCCAAGTGGCTCATCATTCTCAAAACCTTGCCAAGACCATATCACTCCACTGCTTGACCAAACCCTAATTCCTTTGTCTAGGGAAAATTATTTTTGCTATTAAAGGAATAACCCTAATGGCCATAGGTTGCGAAGCAACCTATATTTCTGTCCATCCAACAATTCCCAAATAATTCTCAAAATTCCTTTGGGTCATATGTTGCTCAAATATGCCCAAACTTTCCTGTCCTAGCACAAGAATAATTCTCCAAAATTCATTCTTCCATTCTATCCAGAGTGGCACTTTGTGAAGGAAGTACCACCTATCCAATCTTGTTTGCTCCCAAACTTGTTGGGAATTATTTTATGTCCAAATAATTGCCTCATGCCAAAATTCAACTTTATTTGCCTAGCCAATCTTCCTCAGCAATTTTTCAAAGTTTTTGTCAAATAGAAGGCTTTGTAAAGGAAGTACTAGCTAGGTTTATCCAAATGAGATGAAATTTGGCACACTCCTTAATGTGCTCATATTAACCCCCTCCTCCAAGTTTCAGATCCATCCAATCATCTATGTGAGCACAGGACCAAATCTTTAATTCTGGCAATATTTTCAGGTTGTGAAGCAAGTATAATTTTTATTGCTTCAAAAATCCTGATAAATTACCAGATTGTTCTACTACCCAAATAACTTTCTCTCCACCAAATTTGGCACCTTTTCACTCAGCCAATATTTCTAGACCATTTGGGACCTTTTCACCCAACCCCCTCCTCCAAGTACCATTTTGGTGAATCCAATTGGTATGAAACTTATACATCATCTTTATATGATCAAATCATCAAGCCTTGCCAAATTTGAGCTGAAGTGGCCACACCATTTGATCTTGATCCATTTTCTGGACCATTTGGGGCAGTTGCAAAGCAACTATGTTAAACCTTGATCCTAATCTTCTCAAAATTACCAGGATGAAAGTCTTTATTTACCTCAACCTCGCAGACAAACTCAATGGCTCCAAACCCTTTCCTGTTGATCACTAGTGCTCAACCAAGTTTACTGCAGTAAACTTCAGAGACTTCTTACCATTTATCCAGATCACTTTTAATCGATCTACCACCACGGTTGCAACCTCCCCTGGATGGACTACGCCCTAGACAACGTCTGCCAACCCTTGGCATCTTCTCCTCGCCAGTCTGCGCGGTGACCACCGACTTGTCATGCAGTGCACGCGTCCAGAATGGCTTCTTGCTCGGGCCCCTCCTCTGCTCGGCGTCTCAGCAAGCACGAGCATGTCTAGCAGTTTTACCGCGTCGTCACCGTGCTCCTGGACCTCTCTCCCTCTCAATAAAATCCCTCGTCGATGCTCGCCCACGGGCGCACTGTGGCCGACCAAGCTTTAATGGCACCATGTCTTCTTCCCCTTCTTGTCCCCGAGCTCCGCTCGTCTCCGTGACCTCTGCGGCTTGTCAGCACGCCCCCTCGCCGCATTCCCGCGCCTCCCCGTGATCGCTGTCCGTCGCCAGAGCCTCGACCGTACATGCCCGGCGACACCCGAGCCCGTGCCCCTCGCCCCGGCCTATATAAGGAAGTCCTGACCCCCTCCGAGCTCGTCACTAGCCTTGCCTCGCTCCACAACCCCTCCCTAGCCTCTCATTCGAGCTCGAGAGGTCCTCTCCGCCTCTGTTGGCCGCCATGGCCGCTGCCCCCTCCGGCCTAAAATCCGGCCAACCATGCCTCCCCTCTCCTTCTTTCCACCTCCATGAGCCCGAACAAACTCCGGCGGACCCTCCCAGTTCCTCATTTCGTCGCCAGAGCTACTATGGCCGCGACCCCAAGTCTTGGCCGCCGCCTCTATCCTCGGACGCCGCAAACCTCGTTGCCCCGCTGCTCCTTCCCAGCCGCCATGCGTGGTCTGAACGGGAGCGGGGCATCTGCCCGCGGCCGCCGGTGGCCTCCCCCTGGCCTAAGACGGCCGGAGCTAGCCATGCCCCCGGTGGCATCGCGTCCTCCCCTGGCTTCCTCTGTTTCTGGTCGGGGGAGCGAGGAGGACGACGACGACCTGGTCAGCCCTCCCTGAACCCACCTGGCAGCGACCCAGGCGGCCGGTCCCGCCGCTGCACGTTGACCCGCCTGGTCCATGTGGATAAGTGATGGTCCCCAGCCTCGTGGGACCCGCCCATCAGCGACCCGAGTGCCTGGCCCCGCCTCTATCCGCGTGGCAAGTGGAAGCATCAACACTCGAGTACGTTTTCGCTATCGAAAAGCGTATTTTTGCTCTCCTTCAGACAGAGTATGTTTTCTTTTATTGAAAGCGTATTTTCCCTCTGTTTCAGCCTGGAATACGCTTCCCCGAGGCAAAGGTGTATTTCTTTGTAGTGCACGTTCTGTTTTTCCAGCCAAGGGCCTGTTTGTGATGATTTCATTACAAATGGGTCCCTGGCAGAAAAACCCTTATATCTTTTTACTCCCAACTCCAAATCAGGTGATTCCAAAGCCCACTTCTCGTTTCGTTGAGCCCGTTCTGATGGAACCATTTTCACCATGTTTCGACATTATAAAAATGACCATTTTGCCCCTGCCCTTATTCATCCCCCTTTGAGAGAGAACGCTTTCCGATGATTCGTTCCGCTAGTTTCTCGCACTTTCTCCCGGTGTATTCTTCCACCCCAGGCAAGCCACACCTTCCATTTGCATGATTGCAATGCAGTGACATGGTTTATTCATTTGAACTTGTTTAAAACACTGTATTAGCTATGTATGATTTGTTCATGGCATTTCCCAGAGTATTGTTTAGAGCATGATATTGCCATGATATTGCTTGAGTTCTAGGACTAATATTTTGATGATTATGTGGATGACATGTGCCTTTGGATTCTCAGTGGCTATTATGATTATTATTTTTCATGATGGTATCTAGTATTATTTTGAAGTATTACTTTGGATATCATGCTGCCTTTGGATTATTAGTGGTTAGTATGATTATTTTTCATGATGCTAGTTGATGTTCTGTTGCTTGGAGTATTATTTTCAGAAATGATGTTTACATGTGGATCTTAGCCGAATAGATTTATTCTTGTTATTGGAGTAGTAGGATTATGGATTTCAGATTCATCATGACAGTAGTGTAGTGCTACCCTTGGAGTATTCTGAGATAATGATATTATGCTTGGATTATTTGTTGGTTATTGCTATGACTTGGATTATAGTTTGATAGTTGATATTGGAGTATCAGTTATCATAGTTATATTTTGGGGATAAATTCCATCATTAAGTTGGTTAGGTGCCACCGAACCGGGCTCTTCCAGTGCAACCACATTTGCCTTATGGGAAGGCCCTAATGCGGTCTCTTGTCATGTCTCTTGCCGGTAACTCCAACGAGGGAAGGTTATGGGCATGCGTACCCTGGCCCGGTAAGCATACATAACCTTGTGTTCCCGTAGTAGTTAGGCGCCTTTTTGTCCTTGTTGGGACGTTTATGTTTTGGCCACGACGGTGGTCGTTGTGTCTTTGGTAGACACGGGGCCACCCAGGACTAAACCCAGAAGGGATGTTGGTCGGAGTGGCCGAGAGAGTGTCATGGCAGTAGATTGGTTTTGTCGGAACGCCGTTGGTCCACCGGAATGGGAGTACGAGGCCATGGGTCCTATGGTGTGGGTAAAGTGCGCTACCTCTACAGAGTGTATTTGTTTAAACTATCGATAGCCGCGTCCTCGGTCATGGGCATGGGTTTGTATTAGGTCCCACCGTTCGATCAACACTCACAAGACGGAATGACTTATAGGTGATATATATATGTTGATATTTGAGCAGTACAGATTGGCAGGATGTTGATGATGATGTTGGAGACCAAGTGTTGGTCATGGTTGTGATCGCCGGAAAGATCACCATTTGAGACCAGGTGTTGGTCATGGTAGTGATTGCCGGAAAGATCATTGTTTGGATTTGATCACGAGGTGATCGAGGTGGTATATTGCTTGGCCGGTTAGCCAAGAGTGATATGGTTATGGAGATCTGAGATGGTGATTTATTAGTATTGTATCAGTTTCATACTATGCTTGGTAGTTGTTTCATCATAATAGTTCTTAATTTAATTAACCTGTTAAATGCTATGCTATTGTCTTTTCTTGATGTTTATGGTTGTTGTGAGCTTGCAAGTACATTCAATGTATTGACCTGGCATGTCATGCCAGATTGCAGGTGATGCCATGCTTGCTTGCTTGCTTGTCGAGGTTGCCGTGCATGCGAGCTAGAGCATGTCCCAGCCAGAGTTCCTGCGGAGTGGAGTTCACCACCTTCGTGGTTGTTCCGCTACTAGAAGTATTCCACTGCTACGAGTTGTTCCGCTGCTAGCATAGAGCAAGTGTAGTATTGCAGGCATAGTGTCGCTGTGCTAATGTGCTTCGTTGTAACATTAGACCCTTGTATTATTATTCTTGTAATAAGAGCTAATTTGTTCTATGTCAAGCTGTGCCATATTCCAGAGACTTTTCCTCGATCTCTGGGCTAGAATACGGGGCGTTCCGGTTTCTCTGAGCCGGGGTGCCACTGGCTTGGTATCAGAGCAGGTCTGGCTATAGGACGCCCTAGTCAGCGCGAGCGGTAGAAATCGGTAGTTTAAGGTCCAACTTGTTTATTGCATTTGGTTGCTGCATTTGTTTGTTGCATAGCATGCATATAGCTTTATCATTTTGTTATTAATGGTTTAATCTGGTGAGTGTAGATGGCATCGGTCCGGATCCACTACAGCTCAGCTCCTGCATTTCTTCCAGTTTGTTTTCTTGCTCATTCTTCGGTGATTTGTGTCATTTCTGACCCAGTAGAGTGATGCCAAGTGATCCTGACACTGTTTGCAAAAATGGTGCTCAGGTATCGCGCTGAATTATTTCCTTTAGCCCCACCTTTTCTTGTCATTTTGGCAACCCTTAATGATCGTAGTTATCAAGAAAGGGCAATGACAGCAGACTCAGTTTCTTCCTCGCTATCCTTATTTCTTTGACGAGTACGGATATTTTCCGCCCACTTGATAATAATGTGGTCGCGACATTCGCGTCCTGCTACATGGTTACCAAGTATGTCCTCGCCTCCGAGCTAGTCCAAGTTGCTACCTAGCTAAGCTAGCAATTGGTGTAGTGTATTTTACACCGATTCTTCCACACATTTATTCGTCCTCGTGCACATCGTCACAACATGCTAGATCGTAGAATCGGAGATCCCGCGAAATTTTTGTGCTTAAGTAGGCATGCATATTGTGTGACTAGCAGTAATATGTGACACTGATTGTGTGTGAATTGATTGTTGTTGTGTGCTTTCGTTTAGTTGAGTTTTCTTTTGCTTCTTCCTTTTTGGGCCCCGGTGTTACATTATTTTTCCCCTATAAAGAGTTGCTCATCATCTGACACCGGACTTGAAGAAGTAATAAGGAGTTCAATTATTTGGAAGCTCGGCTAGACAAAATGGAATTCTTAGCCGACTGCAGTAAAATGGGGAATATCTGATCGTGAGGCTGATAAACAAAGTTTGCATTAGTGTGCACTCCTCACGACAGTACTGATAACTCAAGCATGTATTAGTATAAAATCCTCACAGCAGTAATGATCGACAGCAAGGCAAGTCAAGTACAAGATCAACGGTATATTTTCAGTCAAAGGTATGGGTCATATACAACATTTTGGCTCAGCAATGCATGATGCTTGAAATATGTTATCATCCGAAATAAAGTCAGAATGTGATATGCTCAAGGAAGACAATTAAACAAATTTTCTCATGCAAATATTCATCCATAGAATATTATGGGTGTCTCTGGGTGTGGATTTTAGTCTGCATATCAGTATGAAGTTTTGGATATAAGAAACCCAGTATTATTCCAGACGCTATAGGAAGAAATTCATGATGCAAGGCTCCTCAATTTTCATCAGCATGATATGTGAAGAATTTCCGATCCAAGAAATCCGGTCTTTCTCAGCAAGATACCTCGGTAAAAGCTTCTGAAAAACGGAAATGAATTTTTCTCAATAAGCAAACCCGAGGAGAAGCTTCTCAAGTACGAAACTCAGGCTTCTCCAGCCCAATAATCAGACCATGCTTCATGTATAAGCTATAGAGCCTTCTTCAACACGATACCCAGACGAAAGCTCCGAGCAGAAGCTAATGAGCATTCCCTGGCAAACTACAGAAATGGCTTTTCTTTGCAGTTCAAGGAACAGATTTGCAATAATTTTTTCAGAAATACAATGCAGTCAAAACATATGCCTACCGCAAGGATCGAGTGTTCGGTGGCATATTCTCCTTATACATATGGTGAGCATGCACCCCCAATAATATCAGTCACTCATACGAGGTACATATCCAACAGATATACTTAAAGGAAAGTACAGATCCCACAGCCTCATGAATCATGCAAAGGAAGATAAACAGAGATACATCTCATAAATTACAAGGATCGACAAGATCTGGGGATGACATCAAAGAATCCACAGTGTTGACAATGGTCATCAAGGTCATTATTCCCGCACCAGACAAGGTGATATATGAACTCTTGTCACCTTCTTGTATGATTGGCCTCAGCAATGAGCTCCGTACAACTACAAACCCCGAGTACATGTCATATATGTGCGGACATAGGTCAGAAAAACAAGCACAAGGAATGAAGTCAAAAATATTAATCACATCCATGGTCATACGAAGAATCACGGACATGTGTGGCAAAGATATTTCAGTGAGGTATCCTGACAAAGAAAAATCATGACCATTAAAAGGTGAGACCGACAACAAAGGTATGATGATTTTGCACGACCATCAGTGTTTGGAAACCCAAATCAGTTGGAGGCCATAATTCCATATGGATCCACAAATGCATATTCTCAGTGGCCTACTCTATTTACAAGGATTTTCATATCCTGCTGACCCGCTTGACATGGTTAGTGTGGAATATCCAAGTCTGTTCTGTCAGATCCAAGATTCCTTGGTAACCTCAACAGTTTGACCTCAGTGGCAGTGTTAAAAACATATCACAACGTATTACCAAAGATGGGTATACCGACAAAATGAGAAATTCAAAAGCCGAACAATTAGCTCAGACCCGGTATACTCACCGACGGAATCAAGTACATGGTCAGTCTGTCAGGAAAAGCATTTGTCTGCCAGCCCCCTGTCGGGCAAAGTCTCAAGATGTAAATATTTGAGGTATGAATCCATACACCGTTATATTGCTCCTGATAAAAGGCAGTCAGATCTTTGGTACATATCTCACACTCGAGCCAAAGAAATAAATCAAAATCAGTACCACCTTTGAGCAGTCAAACCCTGTCAGAAGGTGGCCATGATTAATTCTCATCATTTATTGAACCCAGAAGGCATGCATTTATTTAAAGCAAACCCGTGACAGAAGTATTAAGGTTTTCAGGACAAAAAGGAATTTTATGCTCAGATCCATGGGATATCACCGCAAATGTGAGAAAATTCACGTCAGCAAAAGGAAGTGGTATATGAGGAAAAATCGTCAGAATTTGGGGAAAGGTGAAGCAAGCCAACCCCAGAGCAAGGTAAGTTGATCATCTGAAATTCTTGGGGGAACAATAAATAAAGGAAAAGGATACCCGAGTTGGAAACGGTATCCTCAAGTCATACTTGTTCCCAGAGCAACGAAATCTCGAGGACAAGATTTCTTTAAGGGGGTAAGAGTTGTAACATCCTGGATTTTGGCCATTTCCTTTTTCTTTTTGATTTATTTGGTTTTTGCTCTGTTTTTCTTTTTGGAGTGGTTCTGTGGCCTTGTCACATGGGAAATCAGCTTCATTTCCTCTCCCAAGTGGCTCATCGTTCTCAAAACCTTGCCAAGACCATGTCACTCCACTGCTTGACCAAACCCTAATTCCTTTGTCTAGGGAAAATTCCTTTTTCAATTAAAGGAATAACCCTAATGGCCATAGGTTGTGAAGAAACCTATATTTATGTCCATCCAATAATTCCCAAATAATTCTCACAGTTCCTTTGGGTCATATGTTGCCCAAATATGCCCAAACTTTCCTGTCCTAGCCCAAGAATAATTCTCCAAAATTCATTCTTCCATTATGTCCAGAGTGGCACTTTGTGAAGGAAGTGCCACCTATCCAATCTTGTTTGCTCCCTAACTTATTGGGCATTCTTTTATGTCAAAATAATTGCCTCATGCCAAAATTCAACTTCATTTGCCTAGCCAATCTTCCTCAGCAATTTTTCAAAGTTTCTGTCAAATAGAAGGCTTTGTAAAGGAAGTACTAGCTAGGGTTATCCAAATGAGATGAAATTTGGCACACTCCTTAATGTGCTCATATTAACCCCTCCTCCAAGTTTCAGCTCCATCCAATCATCTATGTGAGCACAGGACCAAATCTTTTATTCTGGCAATACTTTCAGGTTGTGAAGCAAGTATAATTTTTATTGCTTCAAAAATCCTCATAAATTACTAGATTTTTCTCCCACCCAAATAACTTCTCTCCACAAAATTTGGCACCTTTTCACTCAGCCAATATTTCTCCAAAATTATTGCAAGTTGCTGGTCAGCAAGGATGTTTGTAAAGCAAGTACCATTTTGGTGAATCCAATTGGTATGAAATTTATACATCATCTTTATATGATCAAATCATCAAGGCGTGACAAATTTGAGCTCATGTGGCCACACCATTTGATCTTAATCCATTTTCTGGTCCATTTGGGGCAGTTGCAAAGCAACTATGTTAAACCTTGACCCTAATCTTCTCAAAATTACCAGGATGAAAGTCTTTATTTACCTCAACCTCGCAGACAAACTCAATGGCTCCAAACCCTTTCCTGTTGATCACTAGTGCTCAACCAAGTTTACTGCAGTAAACTTCAGAGACTTCTTACCGTTTAACTTGATCACTTTTAATCGATCTACCACCACGGTTGCAACCTCCCCTGGATGGACGACACCCTAGACAACGTTTGCCAACCCTTGGCATCTTTTCCTCGCCAGTCTGCGCGGTGACCACCGACTTGGCATCTAGTGCGCATGTCCAGAATGGCTTCTTGCTCGGGCCCCTCCTCTGCTCAGCGTCTCAGCAAGCACGAGCATGTCTAGCAGTTTTACCGCGTCGTCGCCGTCCTCCTAGACCTCTCTCTCAGTAGAACCCCTTGCCGACGCTCGCCCACGGGTGCACTATGGCCGACCGAGCATTAATGGCGTCGTGGCTTCTTCCTCTTCTTGTCCCTGAGCTCCGCTCGTCTCCATGACCTCTGCGGCTCGTCCGCACACCCCCTCGTCGCGTTCCCGCGCCTCCTAGTGATCGCTGGCCGTCGCCAGAGCCTCGGCTGGACATGCCCGGTGACACCTGAGCCCGTGCCCCTCGCCCTGGCCTATATAAGGAAGCCCCGAACCCCTCCGAGCTGGCCACCAGCCTTGCCTCGCTCCACTACCCCTCCCCAGCCTCTCATTCGAGCTCGAGAGCTCCTCTTCGCTTCTGTTGGCCGCCATGGCCGCCGCCCCCTCCGGCCTAAATTTCGGCCAACCATGCCTCCCCTCTCCTTCTTTCCACCTCCATGACCCCGACCAAACTCCGGCGGACCCTCCCAGTTCCTCGTTTCATCGCCGGAGATACTGTGGTCGCGACCTCAAGTCTTGGCCGCCGCCTCTGTCCTCGGACGCCGCGAACCCCGTCGCCCCGCTGCTCCTTCCTGGCCGCCATGTGTGGTATGAACTAGAGCGGGGCATCTGCTCGCGGCCGCAAGTGGCCTCACCCTGGCCTGAAACGGCCGGAGCTGGCCAGGCCCCCGCCGGTGTCGCGCCCTCCGCTAACTTCCTTTGTTTCTGGTCGGGGGAGCGAGGAGGAGGACGACGACCTTGTTAGCCCTCCCTGACCCCACCTGGCAGCGACCCAGGTGGTCGGTCCCGCCGCTGCACATTGACCCGCCCGGTCCACGTGGATAAGTGATGGGTCCCAGCCCCGTGGTACCCGCCCGTCAGCGACCCGAGTGCCTGGCCCCGCCTCTGTCCGCGTGGCAAGTGGAAGCATCAACACTCGAGTATGTTTTTGCTTTCGGAAAGCGTATTTTTGTTCTCCTTGAGACAGAGTACGTTTTCTTTTATTGAAAGCATATTTTCCCTCTGTTACCGCCTGGAATACGCTTCCTCGAGGCAAAGGCATAATTATTCATAGTGCACGTTCTGTTTTTCCAGCCAAGGGCCTGTTTGTGATGATTTCATTAAAGATGGGTCCCTGGCAGAAAAACCCTTATATCTTTTTACTCCCAACTCAAAATCAGGTGATTCCAAAGCCCACTTCTTCGTTTCGTCGAGCCCGTTCTGATGGAACCATTTTCACCACGTTTTGACATGCTGAAAATGACCATTTTGCCCCTGCCCTTATTCATCCCCCTTCGAGAGAGAACGCTTTCCGGTGATTCGTTCCGCGAGTTTCTCGCACTTCCTCCCGGTGTATTCTTCCACCCCAAGCAAGCCACACCCTCCATTTGCATGATTGCAATGCAGTGACATGGTTTATTCATTTGAACTTGTTTAAAACACTGCATTAGCTATGTATGATTTGTTCATGGCATTTCCCGGAGTATTGTTTAGAGCTTGATATTGCCATGATATTGGTTGGAGTTCTAGGACTAATATTTTGATGATTATACATGTTCCTTTGGATTCTTAGTGGCTATTATGATTATTATTTTTCATGATGGTACCTGGTATTATTTTGAAGTATTACTTTGGATATCATGCTGCCTTTGGATTATTAGTGGTTAGTATGATTTTTTTTCATGATGCTAGTTGATGTTTTGTTTCTTGGAGTATTATTTTCGGAAATGATGTTTACATGTGGGTCTTAGCTGAATAGCTTTATTCTTGTTATTGGAGTAGTAGGATTATGATTTTCGGATTCATCATGACAGTAGTGTAGTGCTACCCTTGGAGTATTTTGAGAGCATGATATTATGCTTGGATTATTTGTTGGTTATTGCTATGACTTGGATTATAGTTTGATAGTTGATATTGGAGTATCAGTTATCACATTTATATTTTGGGGATAAATTCCATCATTAAGTTGGTCAGGTGCCACCGAACCGGGCTCTTCCAGTGCAACCACATTTGCCTTATGGGAAGGCCCTAATGTGGTCTATTGTCATGTCTCTCGTCGGTGCCTCCAACGAGGGAAGGTTATGGGCGTGCATACCCTTGCCCGGTAAGCAGGCATAACCGTAGTTGTTAGGCGCCTTTTTGTCCTTCTTGGGACGTTTATGTTTTGGCCACGATGCTGGTCGTTGTGTATTTGGTAGACACGGGGCCACCGAGGACTAAACCCAGAAGGGATGTTGGTCGGAGTGGCCAGGAGAGTGTCATGGCAGTAGATCGGTTTTGTCGAAACGCCGTTGGTCCACCCGAATGGGAGTACGAGGCCATGGGTTCTATGGTGTGTGTAAAGTGTGCTACCTCTGCCAAGTGTATTTGTTTAAACTATTGATAGTCGCGTCCTCGGTCATGGGCATGGGTTCGTACTAGGTCCCACCGTTCGATCTACACTCACATGATGGAATGACTTATAGATGATATATATATATATGTTGATATTTAAGCAGTACAGATTGGCAGGATGTTGATGATGATGTGGGAGACCAAGTGTTGGTCATGGTAGTGATTGCCAGAAAGATCACCGTTTGAGACCAAGTGTTGCTCATGGTAGTGATCGTCGGAAAGATCACTGTTTGGATTTGATCACGAGGTGATCGAGATGGTATATTGCTTGGCCGGTTAGCCAAGAGTGATATGGTTATGGAGATCTGAGATGGTGATTTATTAGTATTGTATCAGTTTCATACCATGCTTGGTAGTATTTTCATCATAATAGTTGTTAATTTAATTAACCTGTTAAATGCTATGTTATTGTCTTGCCTTGATGTTTATGGTTGTTGTGAGCTTGCAAGTACATTCAATGTCTGACCTGGCGTGTCATGCCAGATTGTAGGTGATGCCATGATTGCTTGCTTGCTTGTTGAGGTTGCCGTGCGTGCGAGCTAGAGCGTGTCCCAGCCGGAGTCCCTACGGACTGGAGTTCACCACCTTCGTCATTGTTCCACTGCTAGAAGTATTCCGCTGCTACGAGTTGTTCCGCTGCTAGCATAGAGCAAGTGTAGTATCGCAGGCGTAGTGTCGCCGTGCTGATGTGCTTCGTTGTAACATCAGACCCTTGTATTATTATTCTTGTAATAAGAGCTGATTTGTTCTATGTCAAGAAGTGCCGTATTCCAGAGACTTTTCCTCGATCTCTGGGCTGGAATACGGGGCGTTCCAGTTTCTCTGAGCCGGGGTGCCACATTTTATATCCATGAAAGTTATTTGAGTTTCTTTGATCTCTGATACGTCTCCAATGTATCTATAATTTTTTATTGTTCCATGCTATATCATATTCTGTTTTGGATGTTTAATGGTCTTTATTATACACTTTTATATTATTTTTGGGACTAACCTATTAACCGGAGGCCCAACCCAAATTGCTGTTTTTTTGCCTACTTCAGTGTTTCAAAGGAAAAGGATATCAAACGGAGTCCAAACGGAATGAAACCTTCGGGAACGTGATTTTCGGAACAAATGTGATCCAGAGGACTTGGAGTCTACGTAAACCAATCAACGAGGAAGGCACGAGGCAGGGGGGCGCGCCCACCTCCGCCAGGCGCGCCCTCCACCTTCGTGGGCCCCTCGTTGCTCCACCCACGTACTTCTTCTTCCTATATATACCCATATACCCTGGAAACATCAGAGACGGAGCCAAAACCCTATTTCCACCGCCGCAACCTTCTGTACCAGTGAGATCCCATCTTGGTGCCTTTTCCGTCACTCTGCCGGAGGGGGCATTGATTACAGAGGGCTTCTACGTCAACACCAGAGCCTCTCCGATGATGTGTGAGTAGTTTACCTCGGACCTTCGGGTCCATAGTTATTAGCTAGATGGCTTCTTCTCTCTCTCTTTGGATCTCAATACAAAGTTCTCCTCGATCTTCTTGGAGATCTATTCGATGTAATCTTCTTTTGCGGTGTGTTTGTCGAGATCCGATGAATTGTGGGTTTATGATCAAGTTTATCTATGAACAATATTTGAATCTCCTCTGAATTCTTTTATGTATGATTCGTTATCTTTGCAAGTCTCTTCGAATTATCAGTTTGGTTTGGCCTACAAGATTAATCTTTCTTGCAATGGGAGAAGTGCTTAGCTTTGGGTTCAATCTTGCGGTGTCCTTTCCCACTGACAGCAGCGCAGCAAGGCACGTATTCTATTGTTGCTATTGAGGATAAAAGGATGGGGTTTATATCATATTGCATGAGTTTATCCCTCTACATCATGTCATCTTACTTAAAGCATTACTCTGTTCTTATGAACTTAATACTCTAGATGCATGATGGATAGCGGTCAATGTGTGGAGTAATTGTAGTAGATGTAGAATCATTTTGGTCTACTACTTGTCACGGACGTGATGCCTATATACATGATCATACCTTGATATTCTCATAACTATGCTCAATTCTATCAATTGCTCGACAGTAATTCGTTTACCCACCGTAATACTTATGCTCTTGAGAGAAGCCACTAGTGAAACCTATGGACCTGGGTTTATCTTCCATCATATTAGTCTTTCAACTCTTAGCTATTTCTATTGCTGTTTATTTTACTTTGCATCTTTATTTCTCTTTATCATAAAAATACGAAAAATATTATCTTATCATATCTATCAGATCTCACTCTCGTAAGTGACCGTGAAGGGATTGATAACCCCTTTATCGCGTTGGTTGCGAGGTTCTTATTTGTTTGCGTAGGTGTGTGGGACTCGAGCGTGATCTCCTACTGGATTGATACCTTGGTTCTCAAAAACTGAGGGAAATACTTACGCTACTTTACTGCATCACCCTTTCTTCTTCAAGGGAAAACCAACACAGTGCACAAGAGGTAGCAATCTCTTATATGCATGATTGCTCATAGCCTTGTATTTCTTCTCTGATATTTGAGTTTTTCCTAGACAACTTGATCTATTTATCTTGCAATGGGAAGAGGTGCTTTGTAGTGTTTTCGATCTTATAGTGCTTGTCCTAGTGACAGAAGGGTAACCGACATGTATGTATCGTTGCTACTAAGGGTAAAATGATGGGGTCTATATCTACATAGATAGATCTTGCCTACATCATGTCATCATTCTTATTACATTACTCAATTTCCCCATGAACTTAATACACTAGAGGCATGCGGGGTAGCGGTCGATGTGTGGAGTGATAGTAGTAGATGCAGGCAGGAGTCAGTCTAGTAATCTTTGAAGTTCTATCAATTGCCCAATAGTAATTTGTTTACCCACTATTTGCTATTTTTCTTGAGAGAAGCCACTAGTGAAACCTATGGCCCCGGGTCTCTTCTTTAATATATTTTCCTGTGTGATCTACTTTTCCTTTGCTTTTACTTTTGGATCTATTAAACCAAAAATACAAAAATACCTTGCTGCATTTTATTCTTATTTATTTTATTTGGCATTCGATCTATCAATCTACTACAATTTATTTCACGTCCGTTTGCCTGTCTTGGGGCGCCGCTACCCGAAAGGGATGGACAACCCCTTTTACACGTCAGGTTGCGAGTATTTGTTATTTGTGTGCAGGGGTTGTTTACATTGTGTTGCCTGGTTCTCCTACAGGCTCGATAACCCGTGTCTCATCACTGAAGGAAATACCTACTACCGCTGTCGTGGTTTTGTCACGGCAGATGTTCGTGTGAAAGGACTTAGTTGTGGAGTCATCGCTACGGGTTAGCTTAAACGGGTTAAAGCGGACAAGGGACGCAAGAGTTTTATACTAGTTCGGCCCCTTACGATGAAGGTAAAGGCCTACTCAAGTTGTGATGGAATTGCTAGGGTTTCGATGACCAGGGAGCGAATCCGCTTTGTATGGCTCTTGAGTTGTTGTGTTGTCCCTAAACCGCCGTCGGGTCGTCCCTTTATATACATAGGTCGACGCCCGCCGGTTTACAGAGTCCCAGGGCCGGATCATCGACATGTCCGGCTCGGTCTCTATTCCTCCTATCTTACAATACAAGTTACATGATAATGTCGGTTTATATCTACATGCCTTAACCCGCCTTTGGGCCTTGGGCCTTCATAAAGTGCCACCATTGTGGCACCCCAGCTCAGAGAAACCGGAACGCCTCGTATTCCAGCCCAGAGATACAGGAGAAGTCATTGGAATACAGCACTGCTTGACATAGAACAAATAAGCTCTTATTACAAGAATACTAATACAAGGGTCTGATGTTACAAAGAAGCACATCAGCACGGCGACACTACGCCTACGATACTACACTTGCTCTATGCTACCAGTGAAACAACTCGTAGCAGCGGAGTACTTCTAGCAGCGGACGATCGACGAAGGTGGTGAACTCCACTCAGCAGGGACTCTGGCTGGGACACGACCTAGCTCGCATGCACGGAAACCATCGACAAGCAATCAAGCAATCATGGCATCACCTGCAATCTGGCTTGACACGCCAGGTCAGTACATTGAATGTATTTGCAAGATCACAACAACCATAATCATCAAGGAAAGACAATAACATAGCATGAATAGGTTAATTATTTAACAACTACCATGATGAAACAACTACGAAGCATGGTATGAAACTGATAAAATACTAATAAATCACCATCTCAGATCTCCATAACTATATTTCTCTTGGTTATCCGGCCAAGCAATATACCATCTCGATCACCTCATGATCAAAACCAAACGGTGATCTTTCCGGTGATCACAACCATGACCAACACTTGGTCTCAAACGGTGATCCTTCCGGCGATCACTACCATGACCAACACTTGGTCTCCAACATCATCATCAACATCCTGCCAATCTGTACTGCTGAACATATTAACATATAAATCACCTATAAGTCATTCCGTCATGTGAGTGTTGATCGAACGGTGTGACCTAGTACGAACCCATGCCCATGATCGAGGACGCGGCTATTGATAGATTTAATTACACACTCTGCAGAGGTAGCGCACTTTACCCACACCACGGAACCCATGGCCTCGCACTCCAATTCGGGTGGACCAACAGTGTTCCTAAAAAACCGATCTACTGCAATGACACTCTCCCGGCCACTCCGACCCACTCCCAACTGGGATAGACCTGGGTGGCCCCGTGTCTACGAAAGACACAACGACCACTATCGTGGCCAAAACGTCCCTCAGGGGGACCGTGCACATAACAACAACAACGGGCACACAAGGCTTATGTCCGCCTACCTGATCAAGGTAGTGCGCGCCCATAACCTTCCCTAGTTGGAGGCACCGGCGAGAGGCACAACAATAGACCGCATTAGGGACTTCCCATAAAGGAAAATGTGGTTGCACTGGAAAAGCCCGGTTCGGTGGCACCTGACCAACTTAATGACGGAATTTATCCCCAAAATATAATAGTAATGACTGGTACTCCGATATCATCCATCAACCTATAATCCAAGTCATACAATATCCAACAAATAATCCAAAGCTTAATATCATCATACCAAAATACTCCAAGGTAAGTATAACACTACTATCATGATGAACCCAAGAACGATAATACTACTACTCAAATAACAATCCAGCTAGGATCCCCATGCAAGCATCATCTCCGTCATCATATTCATAACATAATATCAACTAGCGTCATGATGAAAATAACACTAGCCACTAATAATCCAAAGGCAACATGATATTCAAAGTAGTGCTCCAAGATAATAACAGATACCATCATGACAAAAATCATACTAGCCACTAAGAATCCAAAGGCAACATGCCATCCAAAATAATACTCCAAAGCATATTACCATCATGAACATAATCATAATAACCACTAAGAATCCAGAGGCACATGTCATCCACATAATCATCAAAATATAAGTCCTAGAACTCCAAGCAATATCATGGCAATATCAACATCAAAACAATACTCCGAGACATGCCATGAAAAGATCATACATAACTAATGCAATGTTTTAAACAAGTTCAAATAAATAAACCATGTCACCGCATTGCAATCATGCAAATGGAGGGTGTGGCTTGCCTGGGGTAGAAGAAATCACCGGGAGAAAATGTGAGAAGCTCGCGGAACGAATCGCCGGAAAACGTTCACTCTCGGAGGGGGCTGAATAAGGGCAGGGGAAAAATGGTCATTTTCGGAATGCCAAAACATGGTGAAAATGGTTGCATCAGAACGGGCTTGACGAACCGAAGAAGTGGGCTTTGGAATCACCTCAATCGGAGTTACGAGTGAAAAGTTGTGAGGTGATGAAGATCAGGGACTTTTCTGCAAAAATATCATCACAAACAAGTCCCTGAGTGGATAAGGCAGAAACGGGTTTTTAGGAAATACGCTTTCCTGAGATGAAAACGTACTTATGCCTAAAGAAGAAATGGAATGCGCTTTCGGGAAGCACAGACGTATTCCAGTGGAATACGTCTCCACTTACGTGACGTGGCGGTGGCGGGGCCGGGCGCTGGATCGATGACGCGTGGGGCCCGCCGCATCTTCTCTCTCCGCCCACGCCTCCTTCTTCAACCCGCGCCTGCTCCTCCTATCCTCGACAAAACACCGGGCTGGGGCGCGGCCGCTGCTGGGCAAGGAGACTCCGGCCATCTCCGGCCATGGAGAGGTCACCGGTGGCCTCGGGATGGAGGCCTACACCCATCCAGGAACTACATGCACTCCAGGGAGCGCTGCTGCGGCGACAACCATCAGAGGTAGAGAGCAACGGCGGCGGACCATCTCGGCGGCGCGCGGCCATGCTGGCTCTGGAGAGAAATGGAGAGGGTGGGGAGATTCGCCGGGGTATGGTAGGTCTGCTGGTGGAGGATAAATGAGGAGAGGGGCTTCGGCTTGAGCCAATCGAGGAGGAGACCCGAGGCAGCCATGGCGGCAATGGTGATCGTGGAGGGCGACTCGATCTCGGGGAAGTGGTCAAGGAGTCATGGGGGAGTGGGTAGAGGTCAATGGTGAGGAGAAACGCACCTGGGACGGGCTTATATAGCCTCGGGGCGAGGAGGCCGAGCTGGCGTCACCGCGGACGTGTGGCCAGCGCTGCGGACGCGTGCCCACTCGCATGAACTCGGAGGCAGGCGACGAGGGAGACACAGTGGAGTCTCTCACGGGGCAGAGGCGGCCAAGGGAGCATGGGGAGGATGACGACGGCGACGAGCAGAGCCAAACGGAGCATTGTGCTCTCGTGGGTGTTTGGTGGCGAGCGTCGGTGAGCGTCGGTGAGGGGTTTTACAGAGAGGGAGAGAGGTCCAGGAGGACGGCGACGATGAGGTAAAACTCTTGGACACGCTCACATGGGCGAAGATGACGGGAGGAGGAGGGGGTCCAGCACAAACAACAACTGGACGCGGCCGTTGCACACAGAGCGCGTGCACAGCCACGCCATTGTCGTGGTCACTGCATGCACTGTCATGTATCGAGGGAGAGGGGCTGTGTCGGTGTCAAAACCGGCGGATCTCGGGTAGGGGGTGTCGAACTGTGCGTCTAAGGCGGATGGTAACAGGAGGCAGGGGACACGATGTTTTACCCAGGTTCGGGCCCTCTTGATGGAGGTAAAACCCTACGTCCTGCTTGATTTATTCTTGATAGTATGAGTAGTACAAGAGTTGATCTACCATGAGATCGGAGAGGCTAAACCCTAGAAGCTGGCCTATGGTATGATTGTATGTTGTCCTACGGACTAAAACCCTCTGGTTTATATAGACACTGGAGGAGGCTAGGGTTACACAAGGTCGGTTACAAAGGAGGAGATATACATATCCGTATTGGCTAGCTTGCCTTCCACGCCAAGTAGAGTCCCATCCGGACATGGGACGAAGTCTTCAATCTTGTATCTTCATAGTCCATCAGTCCGGCCAAAGGATATAATCCGGCTATCCGGATACCCCCTAATCCAGGACTCCCTCACTAGCCCCCGAACCAGGCTTCAATGACGATGAGTCCAGCATGCAGTGTTGTCTTCGGCATTGCAAGGCGGGTTCTTCTCCAAATTTCAAACATTTGTTTAAGTAGTGTCCGGCCCCATAAATGTTGGACCTCTTGGCTTCTGCGCCCAATAAGGGCTATCTCCCACACGTCGAATGAATACGAGGCGCCAGGGCATTTTTACATTCGCCCCCCTAGCCAGATAAATAAATTGTCTATTAAAGGGATGGGGATTCTTAGATCCAATCCATATCATCCTCCCCTGGCGAGAATCCATTGGAGCGCGCTTCGGAAAAATCCACTCCAACATGGCCGACCTCTGGAGCTCCTCCTCCCGCCCCCGTAGCTCTAAGCCCGGTGATTGGGAGAGGTGTTCAGTCCCACACAGTCGATTAGTCGAACTGCAGACTAAGGGATTTCTCCCTCCGGCGTATATGGTTCCCGTCCGAGCCGGGCTCGCCACCTACAATGGCAGGGAGCAAGCGAAGAGCTTCCCCAGCCCCTCTACGGGGGAGCGGGTATGCCTTGTTCCTTATTTATTAAGGGGACTCGGATTTCCAATTCATCTGTTCCTCCACGGGCTCCTGGAGTTTTACGGCCTCCAACTGCATAATTTCACCCCTGCTTCCATATTACACATCGCCGGCTATGTTGCCCTTTGCGACTTATTCCTGGGCTGCGAGGCTCATTTCGAGCTATGGAGAAGGTTATTTTGCCTCGTCCCCTCACACAGAAGGGGTCACTTTATCAAGTGGGCAGAGCCGAAATATGGCGCATCGCTGAAACCGGATACCTGTCCGGTACTCTGAAAAATACGTCTGAAGACTGGCCTTCGGAATGGTTTTATATGTAGGACGTCCCCCTTCCGGACCCTGTTTGGCGGGGTCTTCTTGAGTTTAACAATGCTCCTCTGAAGAAACGCCGAAGTTGGCGCCCACGGAGCCCCCAGGAGGAAGACAACGGAAAAGTCCTTTACCTGATGAACCGGATTAAAGCGCTGGCTCAATCAGGATTGACAGTAATCGAGGTTATGTCAATATGCATAATGTGGGGAGTGCAGCCACTTCAATATCGAGGGAACCCCCTATGGTGTTTTAACGGGGAAGACGATGCCACCCGTTGCGGGCGTAAGGGTCCGGACAATGCTGCCGCTTTAGCAACAATTCTGTCCGAGTTGTTCAAGGGAGAGGAAGAGGAGTTCGTCCGCATCACGCCACGGGATGGATTCTCTATGTACAACCCTCCAAGCTGGGTGAGTTATATCTCCCTACTCCCATTCTTCCTGCATTCTTTGTCGTAGGTATTCACCTTGCCATTGTGCGGCAGGAACTGCGAAAAGCCATAAGGGAGGTCAACAGCCCATCCCCACAACAGAGGACCCTAACTGGGCCCTTGGTCCTAGACTCGAAGAAGATCCGGACATATTCGTGGAGCTGATAGACCAGCAGTTATATCAATTAAGCTGTGATGACGCCATGGTGGCCATTACGGCTGACTATCCCGGACTACTTCCTACGTCGCACGTAAGAAAAACCAAAAATCCCAACTCCAAAAACTAGGATCCCCTTTTAGACACTTCACCTACCATATACATATGGTGTTTTACAGGGAAGGCCTTCGGGACGCCGTGCCGAACCCGCAGCAACTCGCCAACAAGAGGCACCGAGGCCGGGTAGGCCAAAAAGGAAGGCGGTCAGGACGGAGACGTCGGTGAAGAGGTATGACAAAAACCCTGCTTCGTGGTTGTCGTCTTTCTCAAAACGTAATGGCGTCCATGTTTCTTTAACAGAAAAAACGCTCGCCAGAATGTGTCCGGTGAGGCTGTCGATCATGCTTCCACCAGTCGGGCTCCAGGACCGGACATAGAGGCAGAAGACGACATGGGGCGGACACCGAATACTCCTCCTACAGAGGATGCAGATAGACTATCTGCTACAAATTCAGAAGTGGAGAGCGCCATGAATCATAGGCGTCGCCGAGCCGTACTCCGTGACGCTTCCTTCTCCCCAGAGGCATTTGATGCCATCAATTCTGGAGACGCTTACCTCCGTGCTGCTCAAAATGGTCTAGCCAGAGCCACAGAACAGTATGTAAGGGATGTACGAGTAAGCAAATCTAACGATTATATGTATTAGTAGCCCCTGGGACTTGAAACAGTTAGCAGAACTGATTTAAGGATCATCTATTGTGCAGGTTCTTACAGAGAAGAATACTCGACTATCAGAGGAGCTGGAGGAATGCAAGACCCAACTTCGGGCCGCCGTTGCCGCATTGAAGGAACCTAAAAAGTCCCCAACAGGTAACATTTGTTTCAAAGAATGATAGGTACCATATAGTGTGCGGCGTGGCTGCAGATCTAACAATACATATTGCAAATGAATCCGGAGAGAATCCGGAGGACCAGCATGCCGTACGACAGCTAAAGGCTGGCGAACGCGTGCTGACTGAGGTCAGGCGGGAGAAAAACAATCTCCAAGACGCCAATACCAAGTTGAGCGTGGAACTGAAAGATGTTCGAGCCCAGCTTGCAGACTACGAGAAGGAGAATAAGCAGCTTCGATGCAGCATTTTTAGTCAGTGCTTGAACGAACCCTTAAAAAGGGGACGACGGAGAAGCCGACTAACAGAGTTATGTCTGCAGGTATGCTGACGGGTCGTCCTGTGGAGGAGATGCCCGGGTCTGCGGGTGATCTTCTATCCGAGCTCTCACAACTGCACGAACAAGTTCGGCAGGTGATGCAAGGTATTGCCCAGGCCTTGTGGCCATCAGTCTCCCTGCCAGAAGGCATTGGAGAGCTTGCGGAGAAGCTCAAGGGAGCACGGCGGTGCTTCCAATTACGGAAGATATTGGTCTGCCGTCAAGGTGCCAGGGAAGCCTCGGCCATGGTGAAGACGCGGTATACCAAGGCTGACCCAAACCACATGGCCGAGGTCGGACCTGTGGGGCCTGATGGGAAAGAGATCCCCGTTAGCTTAGTCTATGGGCAAGTAGAATTAGCCGCAAAGTATTCCCAACAGGATTGTAGGCTAGACCGCCTGTTGGATGGTATAGAAGAGGAAGCTCATTAGTTCTTGAACAGATAAGTACCCAACTAGTTATGTTATATTACATGGGTAGTAAGAAACAACTTCCAGGGAGAATAGTTCCGTTAGGGGTTCCTTTCCCTGGGTACACATGCCCTAAAGTGCATGTCCGGACTGCAAGCGGAGCCGCAGGCAAAAACATCTGGGGGCATATATGGAAAATAAATAAAAATCATCTTTTGTTCGCCGACCGAATATTCCCTTAAGAACGCTAGCTTTCGGCTTCACCCAGTCTGAGGTACACATCCGGCTGACCCGGCAGTAACAATCACAGAGGTGCTCCCCTTATGCCTTAGCCGAATTAACGGGAATGTAGGGCATAAATTCAAGAGCCAGGCAACCCAGCTTGGTCAAAACTTAAGTCATATCGATGCATATAATGGCGAAGAAAAGGTACATGCGGAAGAAGAACACATGTGCGGGGCATGAAGCCCAGATAGATAATTAAGCTTCTGTGCAAGAAGCCCCCAGGTATAATGAGCGCGGTTAGCGCATCTATAGTGTGCGAGCGAGGCACAAGTTGGCCCTTGAAGGCCTTGAGAAAGAATAACAGAAAGAAAGAGAAAAAAGACAGATAATGTATATGCGAAAAATGGATAGAGGAAGGAGACGAACTTAGAGTCCGGCGCTAGGCGTAGAATCTTCGGAGCCTGGATGCGTTCCATGGGTTCGACTCAAGTCGAATATTCGATGCATCCCGCAGACGGTACGCTCCACCGGTCAGAACGTGGACAATAATGAAGGGACCTTCCCATTTGGGCTCGAGCTTGGTCTTTTTCTTCTCCGGCAGGCGTAGAACTAACTCGCCAACGTTGTAAGTTTTTGCCCATACTTCTCTTCTTTGGTATCTGCGAGCATGTTGCTGATAGAATGCGGAACGGGCTTTTGGGACGTCGCACTCCTCCTCCAGTGTGTCCAGACTATCCTACCGATCGAGCTTGGCTTCTCTTTCTTCGTACATGCGCACTCGAGGTGAGTCATGAATTATGTCGCAGGGCAGAACCGCCTCTGCGCCGTACACCATAGAGAAGGGTGTATATCATGTAGTACGATTCGGCGTGGTCCACAGCCCCCAGAGTACGGAGTCGAGCTCCTCTACCCAATGCGTGTTAGACTCCTTTAAGGACCGCACTAGTCTGGGTTTAATGCCGCTCATGATAAGACCATTTGCTTGCTCAACTTGGCCATTGGTTTGTGGGTGATAGACTGAAGCATAATCGAGCTTGATGCCCATGTTGCTGCACCAGAGTTTTACTTCGTTGGCCATGAAGTTCGTGCCATTGTCAATGATGATGCTGTGGGGGACGCCATAACGGTGTACAACCCCGGATATGAAGTCTATCACCGGTCCGGATTTGGCCGTTTTAACAGGTTTGGCTTCTATCCATTTGGTGAATTTATCCACCATGACCAGTAAGTATTTTTCTTATGGGTTCCCTCTTTAAGGGGTCCAGCCATCTCAAGCCCCCAGACCGTGAAGGGCGAGGTAATGGGGATGGTTTGGAGGGTGGTGGGTGGCATGTGGCTTTGGTTTGCAAAAAGCTGGCAACCGGCGCAGTGTTGGACTAAGTCATGTGCGTCTGCCCGGGCCGTCGCCAATAAAAACCTGTACGGAAGGCCTTGCTTACAAGGGCCCGAGATGTGGCGTGGTGGATGCCAAGTCTGGCATGAATTTCTGCCAAAAGTTTCCGCCCTTCCACTTTGGAGATGCACCTTTGAAGGACTCCGGTAGTGCTTTTTTTATACAGCTCTCCCTCATGGACCCTGTAGGCTTTGGATCGCTGCACTATGCAGCATGCCTCATTGTGGTCCTCCGGAAGTTCCTGCCTAGTTAGATAGGTCAGGAATGGTTCAGTCCACGGGGCGATGATGGCCATTATTACGTGGGATGAAGGTGTTATTTCGGTGGCAGAGCCTCCGATTATGTCAGAGTGTTCGGTGTCGGGCATTTTGGCCGGATCTGGACTATTGTTACTGGTGTCCCCTTCCCATACCACGGATGGCTTAAACAACCTCTCCAAAAAGATGTTGGGGGGACCGCATCGTGTTTTGCGCCGATGCGGGCGAGGATATCCGCTGCTTGACTGTTTTCCTGAGCCACATGGTGAAATTAGAGCCCCTCGAACCTAGCTGACATCTTTAGGATGGCGTTTCGATAGGCCGCCATCTTTGGATCCTTGGCATCGAAGTCTCCATTTATTTGGGATATTGCGAGGTTCGAATCCCCACGCACCTCCAAGCGTTGAATGCCCATGGAAACTGCCATCCGAAGACCATGTAGCAGGGCTTCGTATTCGGCTGCGTTGTTGGAGTCTATGTACAGTATCTGCAGTACGTATTGAACTGTATCTTCGGTTGGGGACGTCAGGATGACGCCGGCCCCCAGACCAGCTAGCATTTTGGAGCCGTCGAAGTGCATGATCCAATTGGAGTATGCGTCGTACTCTTTAGGGAGTTCAGCTTCCGTCCATTCGACGACAAAGTCGGCCAATACTTGCGACTTAATGGCTCGCCGTGGTTTGTATGTTATGTCGAACGGGAGGAGCTCAATGGCCCATTTGGCAATCCTACTCGTGGCGTCGCGGTTGTTTATAATATCATTAAGTGGCACTTCCGAGGCTACTGTAATCGAACACTCCTGAAAGTAGTGTTGCAGCTTCCGGGATGCCATGAATACCGCATAGGCTATCTTTTGATAATGTGGGTACCGTGATTTGCATGGAGTGAGGACAGTGGATACATAATATACCGTCTTTTGAAGAGGGAATTTATGTCCATCCGCTTCTCGTTCGACGACGAGCACTGCGCTTACAACCTGATGAGTTGCCGTAATGGATAACAACATTGGTTCGCCAATGTTTGGCGCAGCCAGGATTGGGTTGGTTGCTAGTATGGCTTTTATTTCTTCCAATCCGGCTATGGCAGCGTCCGTCCACTCGAAGTGTTCGGTGCACCGAAGGAGGCGATAAAGGGGTAATGCCTTTTCTCCTAAGCGGGAGATAAAGTGGCTTAGAGCCGCCACACATCCAGTTAATTTATGGATTTGTTTGAGGTCTGTTGGGGTAGACAACTGTGACAAAGCTCGGATTTTGGCCAGATTAGCTTCAATTCCTCTACTGGAGATAATGAAGCCCAGGAGCTTTCCGGCTGGTACGCCGAAAACGCATTTTCTGGATTGAGCTTGATGTCGTATGTTTGAAGGTTGTCGAATGTGAGCCTCAAGTCGTCTATTAGAGAGTCGGCGTGTTTGGTTTTGACGACCACATCATCTACGTATGCCTCTACTGTTTTGCCGATCTGTTTCTCCAGACATGTCTGAATCATGCGCTGATATGTTACGCCGGTGTTTTTGAGCCCAAAAGGCATTGTGTTGAAACAGAAGGGGTCGTATGGTGTGATAAATGCCGTTGCGGATTGGTCGGACTCCGCCATCTTGATTTGGTGGTAGCCGTAGTATGCGTCGAGGAAACACAATGACTCGTGTACTGCGGTAGCATCGATAATTTGATCAATGCAGGGGAGGGGGAAGGGATCCTTTGGGCAAGCCTTGTTGAGGTCCTTGAAATCGAGACATAGGCGCGAGGATTTGTCCTTCTTTGGTACCATCAACAATTTTGCTAGCCAGTCCGGGTGTTTTATTTCTCTAATGAATCTGGCCTCCAATAACTTGGCTAGTTCCTCTCCCATAGCCTATCTCTTAGGTTCAGAGAAACGCCGAAGAGCCTGCTTGACCGTCTTGAATCCCTTTAGGATATTGAGGCTGTGCTCGGCCAGCCTGCGTGGGATTCCTGGCATGTCTGAGGGGTGCCAGGCGAATATGTCCCAATTCTCGCGTAGGAACTCTCGTAGTGCGGCGTCCATGGCGGGGTTTAACTGTGCCCCGATGGAGTCTGTTTTTGTAGGGTCCGTTGGGTGGACTTGGAATTTGACTATTTCATCCGCTGGTTTAAAAGAGGTGGACTTGGATCTCTTGTCAAGTATCACGTCATCCATGTCCACTGTGGAGCGTAGCGCAGTTAATTCCTCGGCTGAAAAGGCTTCGGATAATGCCTCGAGGGCCAATGCAGCTGTTTTGTTTTCGGCACGGAGTGCTGTGTCTGGATCACTAGCGAGAGTGATGATTCCGTTGGGCCCGGGCATTTTGAGCTTCATGTACCCATAATGGGGTATGGCTTGGAAGATCGTGAACGCCTCCCGTCCTAAAAGGGCGTGGTATCCACTACTGAACGGGGCCACTTGGAATGTAATTTCTTCGGACCTATAGTTCTCCGGCGTGCCGAATACCACATCTAGTGTGATTTTCCCAGCACAACGTGCTTCCCGACTGGGGATGATTCCTCTGAAGGTTGTGCTGCTTTGCTCAATGCGGTTCCAGTCTATTTCCATTTTTTGAAGAGTTTCCTCATAGATGAGGTTTAATCCACTGCCGTCGTCCATGAGTACTTTGGTGAGTCGAAAGCCATCCACAATTGGACTGAGGACCAGTGCAGCTGGTTCTTGGGTTGTTCGGAATTTAGGTTCGTCACTGGCATTGAAGGTAATAGCCGTGTCACTCCATGGATTCATTGCTGCCACGTGGCAGATTTCGGCGAGGCTGCGGAGTGTCCTCTTGCGCCTATTATTTGATGCGAAGGTTTCAAAGACTGTTAATACCGTATTGTTATCCATGGGATGGTGCTCTATGGCATTTGGGATGAGAAGATCCTCACCACTTTTGGCCACCTGCCGGAGTATCCAACATGCTCTAAGGCTATGTGTTGGTATGGTATCCGCTGTAATATGGATTTCGCAGGGTCTGTTAAGCCATCCCTCCAATACGGTTCCATGCCCTGAAGAGGGTTTTTGTTTCTTTGTAACTAACTCGGGTGTCTTATGATAGTGCACCATTTTACTTCGGACTGGGTGTATATTCCGCGCCGGATTATCCCAAAATTTCTTTTGGTTTTCCAGGCGCTTTCCATCGCACAGTACTTTCGTACTATGGACGCCAAGTCAGTGAAGCGTGATATGTCACGGCGACTCAAGGCGTTAAGGATTCCCTTGTCCATGCAATTATTGCAGAAAAATGAGACTGCATCTTCCTCGCGATAGTCCTTAACCTTGTTCATCACAAGGAGGAATCTGGCCCAATAATGATGTACTGTTTCATGGGGCTCTTGCCTGATGTGGGAAAGATCATTTATGTCTAGGTGGGTGGGTGGAATTGGGTCCGAACCCCTACCTGATCTGAGACCTAGGGGCCGAAGAGTTTCCAATCTTGGAAGCTCGGATTCCGGAGTGTTGCCCGATAAGTATGGCCTGCTACCTGACTCTAAGTTTAGGGCTTGGGTGATGTCCTCCCGTAAACGGCTATCCGGCTCGGAGAGCTCAGAAATCTGGACATATTTAGTCCTCCAGATAGAGGAAGAATCGCCGCATTGTTCCTCCACCACCGCAATATGATGGGTGACCGGTGGAGAATTTATCTCCCTTTGATCGGGTTTAAGCCCAATCCGATCATAGTCTGTAGCGACTCCCAAGGCGGCGATACGATCCAAGAGCTCGTTTAGGGAAGAGAGTTCCATTGGATCCATCTGCTCGGCGAATTCCGAGCCGACGTGGAGGCTGTTTTTGATGACCCGAGAGGTCATCGTCGGTGCAGCGGCCGAACGGGCGGTCATGATGAAACTGCCAAGCCGGAGAGTTTGGCCGATAGCCAGGGTTCCGCCGGTGGTGATGTTGTTTTTAACAACGATACAAGGCATCCTTCCTTATGGCAACGACACAGTGGAACTCTTAATGAAAGCACCAATGCCGGTGTCAAAATCGGCGGATCTCAGGTAGGGGTTCCCGAACTGTGCGTCTAAGGCGGATGGTAATAGGAGGCAGGGGACACGATGTTTTACCCAGGTTCGGGCCCTCTTGATGGAGGTAAAACCCTACGTCTTGCTTGATTTATTCTTGATAATATGAGTAGTACAATAGTTGATCTACCACGAGATCGGAGAGGCTAAACCCTAGAAGCTAGCCTATGGTATGATTGTCTGTTGTCCTACGGACTAAAACCCTCCGGTTTATATAGACACCGGAGGGGGCTAGGGTTACACAAGGTCGGTTACAAAGGAGGAGATATACATATCCGTATTACCTAGCTTGCCTTCCATGCCAAGTAGAGTCCCATCCGGACATGGGACGAAGTCTTCAATCTTGTATCTTCATAGTCCATCATTCCGGCCAAAGGATATAATCCGGCTGTCCGGATACCCCCTAATCCAGGACTCCCTCAGGCTGGAACACTACAAAAAAAAGACACATCCGTGACATTTTGGGCCAAACGATTTTTTTTTCTATCATACATATGACACTTCTATGACGATAATTGTGACAAAACCCGGGATCATCATAGATGTGGTGGGCTCCTACTTCTATGACAAAAAATCATGACAGAAAATGGGCTTTTTGTCCTGGGCGGGCCGGAGACGCAGCTGCATGACATTCTTTGGGCCGTCCCTGATGGAAAAAACCGTGGTAGAAGCGAGGGGGAGGAAAATTTCGGGGAGTTCCCGGTTACGGTGGGAGGTCAGGGCCGAGCGATGCGCGTTTCTCTCATACACGTACGCGCGTGTGTGCGAGGCGTTGGCTCTAACTGAACCCGAGCGAGGTGTTGGGATCTAACTGAACCCGAGCGATTGCACTGCAAGCTACGTGTTACTGAACCCGAGCGATCGATCAATGGTTGTTAACTGAACCCGATCGAGTGATTCCTTCGCTACTCCTGCTAACTGAAGCCGATCAATGGGATGAACAGTGAGCGTTGCGGGGGGGGGGGGGGGTGGATGAACAGTGAGCGGTGGCATTGCCTCTGGATGAACAGGACCCCGTGGTGTGGTGGAGGGCTGGATAAACAGTAGACAGTGGAGGCGTGCCCGTGGAGGGGTGGATGAACAGGACCCCGTGGTATGGAGGGCTGGATGAACAGTAGACGGTGGAGGGGTGGTTGAACAGGACCCCGTCGTGTGGAGGGCTGGATGAACAGTAGATGGTGGAGGGGTGCCTGTGGAGGGGTGGTTGAACAGGACCCCGTGGTGTGGAGGGCTGGATGAACAGTAGACGGTGGAGGGGTGGTTGAACAGTAGCGGTGGAGTAGCGCGCGGTGGAGGCTGGATGAACAGGAGCCCGTGGAGGCTGGAGGAGGTCGACAGTGGAGATGAACAGTATCCCGTGAAGTCCCGTTTTGCGGTATGCCACACCCCTCCCGATGAACAGGACCCCCATTTCGACCGTAGCGCTCCAACACAAGTCCGTTTCGTCCGTTTTGCGGTACGCCACACCCCTCCCGATCAACAGGACCCCCGTTTCGACCGTAGGAGGTCCGTTTCCTCCGTTTTGCGCTACGCCAGACCCCTCCCGATGAACAGGATCCCGTTTCGAACGTGGCCGGTCGAACACAAGGCCGTTTCCTCCGTTCTGCGGTATGCCAGGCCTCGTTTCCATCGCATGTTCCATCCAAGCCCTCCCGATGAACACGATGCATTCCGTTGCCTCCCCATGAACACAACGCATTACGTTGCCTCCCCATGAACACGACGCATTCCATTGCCTCCCCATGAACACGACGACGACGCTATTTCTCCATTCCGACCCAGCCATGTACACGAGCCGTGGCCGTACGTATGCGCGAGTAGGCGTTCGAGACCTCGCCCATATGTACACATACGTGGTCGTATTTTGTTTCTTGCACCCTGGACGCTGTACATACGTGTAAATGCTATGTGCTTGCCTCTACTATGACACGTGCGCGCCTCTACATCGACCAGTATGTACGTACACGTTCGCGACTAGAATGACAACGCTACGTACGCTTCGACCGGTGGGTCCCGACTGTCAGGCACTTCCTTACCTGCGAAGATGTAGCTGGTGGGTCCCAGCAGTTAGGGGACAAATCGTTTTTTTGCCCGGACGCACTTCTTTGCGTGCGAAGATGTAGCTGGTGGGTCCCAGCAGTCAGGGGGAAACAAATTTTTCATGAAATACGGTGGCCCGTCTGGTGGGTCCCGCTGTCAGGTGGAGGAATAATTATTTTGCAAGTAATAAGTAGGCACTTCCTTGCTGCGGCCGTGGACCCAGCTGTCAGCCTCTCAATGTACAGTCCACGTCCGATGGAAGTTGTTCCTTGACCACGTTGACCACGCCGCGCCGAGAGCACCAGGGCGGTGGACGACGGCGAGGCCTAGGAAGGGGACGACGCGGAGCCGGGGAAGACGCGGAAGTGGATGCCCACGCGTAGAGGAGTACGTGGGTTCACTAGTTCACTGCAGTGTGAGGCTGCCGTCACCACAGAATAACAGGGGGTGTGGGTGAGTAGAGGGATGGCCTGGCCAGCGGTGGGAGTAGTAGGGGGCGGTGAGGCCTCCGCCGCATCGCAGCCGGCCACGGAGGCAGGAGCACGAGGCACGACCAGTGCTGGTTTGGGTGGCTGGAGCAAGAAGGCCAGAGGTTGAAGAAGCACTACGGCTGTTGGATGGACATCGCACGGTCACTGGAGCTAGAATCGTGCATATTGACTAAGTTGACAAAGCCCTCCGTCCCCATCAACTTAGTAGGCCCACAACTCAGCCTGCCACTATACTGGGTCCCAGCTAACAGGGGGAGTATTCATTTTTTTTGTCCGTAATAAGAAGGCACTTCCTTGCATGCGAATATATAGCTGGTGGGTCCGAGCTGTCAGCGGCGGTAACGTTTTTTCGTGAAATACAGAGGCCCTTTCGGTGGGTCCCTGATGTCAGGTGGAGGAATCATTATTTTGCGCGTAATAAGGAGGCATTTCCTTGCGTGCGGCCGTGGACCCAGTTGTCGGCCTCTCCACGTAAAGTCCACTTCAGATGCATGTCGGTCATTGACCACGTTGACTAGGCCACGCCAAGAGCACCAGGATGGTGGATGATGGCGAGGCCTAGGAAGGGAACGACACAGAGGCAGGGAAGACTCGGCAGTTGTTTCCCACGCGGAGGGGAGTACGACTGTACGTTGGTTTACTAGTTCGTCTGCCGTCGCCGGAGAATAACAGCAGTTGTGGGTGAGTAGAGGGATGGCTAGGCCAGCGATAGGAGTACGGTGGGGCGGTGAGCCCTGCGCGGCAGCAGAGCCGGCCGTGGGGAGGAGGGAGCAGGCAGTCCCGCCGGCGCCTGTTTGAGCGGCTGGAGCAGGAAGAGCAGAGATTGAAGAAGCACGACGGCCGTTGGATGGCCATCCAACAGTCACTGCTTGTGTGTCAACCTTTTTTTTAGGAAAGCCTCAAATCTGTGGAAAACAGCATACAACCCATCTGCCATTATTTCTAATAATTTACAGCCCATTTGCTAATTATTAAGGTTTTTTGGAGCCCATATTCTTTTTGTTAGCATTACAGCCCATATTGTGGCCACGGTTAAAAAATTATACGAAGTTTTGCATATTTCGGTGCGGTCTGAACTGTATTTAATCCCGAAATTTCGACTCACATTCAAACTGATTTTAAAAATAAATGTATATCAATATAAAATCCAACAAATTCTCCATGCATAAAAATTAATGTAATTTCAAATCTCGAAATGAAAAAAAGATATTTGAAACTAATTGCCGGTTTGATGTGTTTTAAAAATGTACAACCCATTTCTCATTACTGATGGGCCATTTTCTGGGCCAGCCAAATGAAAGCTATCCTCGTCTTGAAAGATTTGCAGCCCAACAGGCCTGACAAAGCGACTTACTTGGCAAATCTCAAAAAAACTGGGCTGTGGCCATGGACCCAGCTGTCAGCCTCTCCATGTACAGTACTCTTCCGATGGAATGTCGTTGACCACGTTGACCACGCCGCGCCGAGAGCACCAAGGCGGTGGACGACGACGAGGCCTAGGAAGGGGACGACGCGGAGCCGGGGAAGGCGCGGCAGTGGATGCCCACGCGGAGAAGAGTACGAGGGTTCACTGGTTCGGCTGCGGTGTGAGGCTGCCGTCACCACAGGGCCTGGCTAGCGGTGGGAGTAGTAGGGGCGATGAGGCCTCATCGGCAGCACAGCCGGCCACTAGAGGAAGGAGCAGGCCGTCTCCCCGGCGCTGGTTTGGGCGGCTGGTGCAAGAAGAGCAGCGATTGAAGAAGCAGCAGGACCGTTCGATTCAAATCCAACGGTTACTGTTGCTAGAATCGTTTGTTGACTAAGTTGACAAGACCTGCGTACGCGTCAACTTAGTAGGCCCACAGGTTAGCCTCCCAACCGGTGCGCCCCAGATGTCAGTGGGAGGAATCGTTTTTTCGTGGCAAAGGAGGCAGTTGATTGCGTGCGGCCAGGCCAGCGGAGGGAGTAGCGTGGGCCGGGGAAGCCTATGCGGCATCACAGCGGGCCACAAGAGGGGGGAGCAGGCAGTCCCGTCGGCGCTAGTTTAGGCGGCTGGAGCAGGAAGATCAGAGATTGAAGAAGCACGTCAGCCGTTGGATGGACATCCAACACTAACTGCTGCTAGAATCGTGTGTTCACTGACAAAGCCTTGCATAAACAAGTCAGCCTCGAAATCTGTGGTGTGTATAGCCCATTTGCTATTATTTTTATAATTTTTACTCATTTTCTAATTCATATGGAATTTAGTGCATCCGGTTTTCCATTTTTAGAATTGCTGGCCATTTTCTGGTCAGTACTAGGGTTAAAAAATTAACTAAATATGTGGGAAATTTTGAAAATTCGCAAATTTTTGCTGGGGAACGAAATATTCTTAGTCCAAAAATTAATAGCCATACTAAAACAAATTTAAAAATAAATTAGTACTATGTCATGTTAAATCCAATGAAATACGTATAAGATATCAGTGAAGAACAAAAACAAAAAAAAAGAAACTTATATCCCATTTGCTATAAAAAAATTCGAATTTTCAACCCCTTTTGATATTACTTTTAACAAACATTGACCATACTCTTAAGCCAGGCCGGAATGCATCCCTCCTCGTCTTGAAAGATTTGCAGCCCAGTAATTCGGAGAAAACAAATAGGCCTATCTTGGGTATTCTTCAAAAAGAAATACTGGGCTACCTATTTTCCCAAAGAACTAGTGCATGAGCATTTAGCTTTATTTATTTATTTACTTCTTTATGTTTAGGGGACCATGAGCATGTACCTGGGCTGGATTCATGTGAGAGCCTCCCTTCCAGTTAATTATGGGCTTCTCTATTGGGCCTTCATTAGTGGGTTGCATGTTATCAACAAGTGGAAAATGTGTTCCGAGTTTCAAAAAAAATGTGTTCCGTACGATAAATAGTATGCGCTACGTAGGGTACAGGGCACTAAAGGATCGAACCGTGCAACGATTTCCAAAACATTGTGTTTGTCGTTCTAACAACACATTTCTTCAACCAACATACGAAATATACTACTGATTGTACATTGAAAATAGCGGCAGCAGCAACCAGGGCTGGGGGTGCAACTGAAGCAGTAAGCAGGCCAGAAGAGTGAAGACGCAGCTCTCTCTTCCAAACCAAACATCAGCCATCATTACAAAAGGGCTACCAAAAAAGAACAAGTGTATGCATCAAACTAAATAAAGATCATACTACACCAAGTGTACACATCTAACTAACTGGCTCAGTTAGACATTACTATTTTTTTTGAAACGGAGGCAAAAGAATTGCCTTGTTGATTAATTAATAAGAAGAGAATTGCCTGGTTAGTCTACAGAAAACCGGGCTAAAACCAAAGACGTTACTATTTATTAAGCTGCAGTTGAGTCGTAGATGGAGAGGAGTGGGAAACTTCACTGGTTCAGGTGCGCGGCAACACAGCAGCGGTGGTTATAAGGGAAAACATAAATTGGACACAGCATTACTTTTATAAGAGACCTGCATTTTATACCCCACAGTAGTCATACTAACAAGTTCACACACAAATACAACAGTAAAGGTAAACATTCATATCAAACTCAGGTTCCTAGGACACGTTCATATCCATAGCCAACATTCACAATCAACAACTCAAAAGATTCATATATACACAAGCTCAGCATATATATGCATCCAAATGATTGATAGATCACACGACAATATTCATACATAATTTACAAAAAGATTCAGATATACACCTATTTAGTATTTTTATGCATCCAAATGATTGAGATCACAGCCAATATGAACCACCCAAATTTTTTGTGCAGTTCAACTGAAATGGAGCATCCTTGGCGTGCAGACTGATTAAGTGCTAGATGAATATACGCGTCAACCAACTTGTCTGGAATCTTTAGACTCCATGCCATATAGTTCGCTACCATATGTGCCAATAACCAAAAGGCACAAGTTGGGACCAAAGACTGGACTGTGCTTTTCTGGGCTATGCACCAAGCAATATTTTTGGCGTTCACTCTCCTAACACTTGACAATTGGTTGATGCCGGTTGATACTCGAATGAATATAGGCACTTCTTGTCAACATCGATCCTTGTCTGAGTGAACTTTGGAGTACATAGCAGCAGCATAAGTACCTGTCCATCTGATCATTTTGTGAAGTTCTACTGAAATCACCTGATGTAATGATTTGCCTGCGAGTTCAGGCTCCAAATTACTCCTTTATGAAATCGGCAAATAGTAGCACAATACCAAATTACTAATACATATGACAGGCACAATAATCAGGATAAAGACTAGTACCAACCTGTGTGAGGTAGCATATCAATTACTATTTCCTATGACTGGAAGCCGAGATAAGCCAAGCGACTGACAGCAAAGGAAGAAAGCATGCGGAGTTTAGCGACTGACAGGAAAGGACGGAAGCTGTCGAGGCAATGAAGCACCCAAAGTTTTTGTGCAGTTCCACCAAAATCGAGCATCCCTGTTGGCACATATATTGAGAGAGTGAGATTACTGTAATAGTGGGACTAGTTTATGAAACATATACTAACAAATAGAAGCATCCTCATTATCTTAATGGGCAAAGTTAGCAACATAGTAGTCTTGCTTAAAGAGAGGTATTAGTTTATTTAATCAGTGCCAATTAGCTCAACTCAACACTCAAAGCATTGCCATTTATCATAGGTTGCAAAACTTTAATGTGCAAAGATAAAGGAGTTTCTCATGACAGTAGCACGATACAAATAGAGATGACAGCAAACTAATATGGATGAAGGCCTTAGGCCCGTACCAACCTGAGAAAAAAGCTTATTCATGTAGTCCCATAAGAGATGATAAAGCACTCGCTGGAATCACACAATAGTATATATTTTTGTGCACTTCAAATGTATGGTTGAAATCACTCTTGTTTACTAGTGCTGAGATTATATCGAAAGATTATCAAGAACTTCCAGCATAGTTAAAGCACTGGCTGGGATACAGTTCATTGTATTGTCTTGTGTAGTTCCATTTAATGTATGATTGGCACAACATGATCCCCGTTTGCAAAAGTAGGAACAAGGTGAAACCTTCATTAGCTTAGTGAGAAAGGATAGGAAGACATTAGCATATTACTCAACTAGTAGCATCAAATTCATGATGGACAATATGCAAAACATTGCCTCATTGAACCAATGGCAATAAATTGACATGCAAAACAATAGCACTATTATGTCATGACACTAATAATATTCCCTCCCTGCTCCACCACGTGATTCACCTCCATAGACAAACATACACACGTACATGATTCAGCATAGGGTCCTACTAAAGATTTGTTTAACTCCAACAGGAAAATTAGTCAGTAATAAATTAGTGGTACTTAAGTACTCCTAATTAATTAAGTGAGACGGTAGAAGTGGAAGGGCTCCCTGGAGGATCGTCTCACATGTAAGGTAGTCGTTGCCTGAGCCCTTGAATGGCCTCGACTGAGGCCTGTAGCTTCAGCAAGATCGCCTTGGCACTGTTTATTCTTCTTCTTCCTCCTCTTCATGCTATGTTTCTCTTTCTCCTCACCAGTTGGTGAAACCAAGTACATGATTGGCCTTCTAATTTAGAATTGGTTTTGTCAGTGAGGGAGTACAAGTGTACTAGTAAAAAACAGCATTATTTTCTCATGGCAGTCGGAAAATAGAGATGAACACATGCATTAAATATCATTCTTACCTAAAGGAAGGTTATGGCGCCAGTATGGATGATGAGGAATGGAACACAGATCTCCCTTTGTGCAGTCCCACCAAAATGAACCAACTGTTCCATTATGACATTCCAGTTAAACAGCACAAAAGTCACTTCTTTTAAGAAGAGTTTTGTGTAGTGCACCAAAAGGTCACAACAGCAACCGGGTGAATTGGATATCCCTGTTTGCACAAAAAGGCATAGAGGAAACAGTCAGAGTCCCAAACAATTACATGCAAAAACATTTGGCTAAACTTGTCATGGCTTATAACAGTGGGTGCACCAGCAGTCCAGCACCATGTACGTAAACAGGGGCATAAAGTGGTGATTCATAGTTTGTTGCCTTGAGAAACAAACATCCAAGAAACATATCTGGGTTGGTCCCATTTTTTTTCACTCTAGCCACCTACTCCTATGTGTGGATAGCAAATCTAGTCCTGGTCATACCACTGTGTACAACGTTACCCCTATATTTCCCTTTTTGACCAAGAGACCGGTTGGATGACCAGTCTATACTACTTTCACCCCCTTTCCTTCCTGTTTGTACCAAGTATGATGTACATACTAAATTCCCCCACCCCCACTTTATTTCTTGTTTGAACCAAGTACTCCCTCCGTTCGGAATTACTTGTCATCAAAATGGATGTGTCTAGAACAAAAATACATCTAGATACATCCATTTCAATGACAAGTATTTTTGGACAGAGGGAGTACAAGATTTGACTCCATGAAGTAGCTTTACCTCTAACAATAGAAGAAAAAAATATGTGACATTGGACCATCCGATCGAGAGGGGCTGAGAGGTAGAAAATGATGCACATGCAGCGACGTAGCGAGCTGGGGAAGTAGAGCTAAGGCGGTTTCAAACGAAGATATACCTGAAGGTCGTCAAGATGTGGATAGCTGGGCGGTGGGAGGCCGGATCCGCCCACAGGCAACGACGAAGGGATCAGAGGACCTCCCGCGCCGGCGCTCGGCCAGAGATAACGGTGCGACCGGCAATGGGTCTCCTCCCTCGCTGTCGACGACGGCCTAAATGCTGCCCCTCCTCCCCTTCACCGGCGGAGGGGGATACGTCTGGATCTGTAACCAGCGGTGAGGATAGAAAGCCAGTGTTTTTTGAAGGGAGAAAGACAATGTTACTACCCCTATCTTGTTTAAATCTGGAGAGGATGAGAGTGTGTGAATAGAGCAACCCTAGCAAGCAAGCGCGGAGGCTCCGGCCTATATATACGTAGTGAGCAACCCTAGCAAGCAAGCAACCCCTATCATCGTCAACTCATACAAGATCGAGAAATTTGATTACGACAACGGCCTCTCCCTAGCGGACTAAGCTCCGGTGCCTTAACTGCACCTGCCTTTGGCTGCATGACAGGAGGGCCAACCACCTATTAGGCCCACCTGTCATCGACGCAAAGGCAGGAGCAGTAAGTTGAAGCTTTCGCTATCCCTCCCGCACGAGGTGGACGGACATGCAGTAGTGGATTCGATACTGTAGAAGTAGGAGTAACATCATTATTGTTCGTCTTCTCGAAGAGGAGAAGAGCCAAGTGCAACCCGAATGTGGCAGTTGCGAACGCTCGCATGGTGCGGTTCCTTGGAGTACTAGCTAGGCTCTTGCATGAGACAAAATTGCTATTGTTTAACAATTAAACTCCATTATCCATTGGTTGATACTCATTCTGCATAGGTCCACGCGCTTAGCACCGTTTCCTCCTAGGGTCACCAATGTTTATTTGCTAATTAATGGCATTCCATGCAATGAACTAGCCATTGCAAGTCATTAAAAGCATGCACACCTCTCATCTCTTATTGGTTGATATGTCAAGAAACAAGAAACAAGGTAGAAGTTAATGCATCGCGCCTAAGTGTTTTGGGACTATTTAGTTTTCATAAGATGACTTACACACCTAGATGGAGGGAGTAGTATAGCCCTGTAAACCGGAAAGGAGTATTTGCCTTTCTAGAGATTTCAACAAGTGACTAGACTACACCGTGTGAAGTACTCCCTCCCTTCCGGTTTATAGGGCTCAAATCTCAAATTTCATGAACCAAGGCATTTTGCGATTGGAGGAATGTATCTCGTACTTTACAAAACTACCCTAATTAAACTCATGCATTAATTACGTAGTTCTCTCGTTTTCCTCTCCGCCTTGGTCGCGGTGCACAATATTGAGCACTCCTATATGACTAGCCGCTCTATCTACATGCGGGACATTTCAAAGCATTCGGGCCCGCGTGCCATCCACCAAATCACAGCGAGGTGCTACAGTCGAGACTCACCTGTAACCCCGGTGTGGCCGTCATGACCCGTCATATCACAAAACCCACACCTCTACCAGCAGTGGTAAGGTGGCCTCCAAGTTGGACTGGACGAAGCAACCATCATTTCGCTGGAACGCTCATTCAAGCCCTTTCTTCCCTTTCTTGAAGAAAACCTCACTCTAGGCTACTCACTTCTGCCATTTTTCTTCTGTACCGACAATGGAAAGGTGAGCGAATCAGTTAAGCTGCTATATTTTCATTCCAAGAATCTTCTTTTTGCGAAGCACCGACCGATTCTCACATCTTATTCTTTTCCCGTTTTCATTGCGATTGTGGTTTCCTTTCGATTGCTTTTTGTTTGTCAGTTCATTGATGGATCCTGGAGCACTAGGCAAAGAGTTGCCGGCGGACAACCCACTGGAGACAGCGATCTCCAGGAAGCGAGCACCGACCAACGAGTTAACCATGTTGGCGGGCCAACCCATGGAGACGAAGAACTCCAAGAAACAAGCATTGGCCAAACAGTGGAGGACGTTGGCGGACGAACTCCTCAAAGGAAGTTGGAAGAATGGCAAGGGCCCCACCGTGCCTACCCCAGGAAATCTGATTGCCACCTATGTGAGGCTCAAGACCGAGTTTGAGGAGATAGTCGCCGTTGAGAAGCAGTATTCCCCTAGCAAGGTGATGGCCCCCATCGAGGACGAGGAGATGGCCCCCGGAGGGATGAGATCCCCCGGTGAGCTGCACAAGGTAAAAAATAATGGATTATTACCATAGTTGTGGTTTTTGATTATTTGCAATGTGCTTGGTAATATGTTAGGGTTGTGCAGGTGCCAGTGGACGTCCTTGATGATTCCGATATCGTGGCCCGTCCTGTTGGCATCGCCCCGGAGATCGATTCTGATGCCGTTGTCCATCCTGTAGACATCGCCCCAGAGATCGATGATGTCGCGGTCAGTCCTGCGGACATCATCCCAGAAATCGATTCCCATGCTGCTGTCCGTGCTGTGGTCATTGCCCGAGAGATCGATGACAAGAAATAGTTGGTTGGGCTAATCCTTCAGGGTAGTTTGCATTGCCCTGTGTTTAATTACCAGAACGATGCGTGTTATAAAACCATCTTAGGGCTAGTGCACTATCTTGTGTGGGCGGATCTTGCTACTTTTGTTTGATAGTGAATCATTCGATGAATCTTGCGAACCCTCTCCGAGTTATGGAAACAGATGTATCCTCACCAGCTTTTGATGTAATATATGGCATGATTAGATGTAAGTTTGAACTGTTTATCATATCAGCAGGGCTTGTTTGATGATTCTTGGTGTTAGTAGGCTAGCTACTGTGCGAGCTATAGTACTTGCAAAACACTCACCGAAGAGAAACGTTGGGGCTGATGAGCTCGTGGTATGCTTATACTTATCCCTCGTCGATTGACCAATAGCCCTAGCTCCTAAAACTGTAGGCCTAGTGATCGATGACCTAGGCGGGCTAGTTTGGCCTAGTGGGTTTCAGTGATATGACGTGCAACACAAAATCATAGCAGTGCAGAGACGTACTCCCTCCATTCCAAAATAGATGACCTAGGCGGGCCAGTTAGCCCTAGTGGGTTTCACTGATATGACGTGGTACAGTGCCGTCCAGTCTTCGCGTGTGGTAGCAATATTGCGGGTATAGTAAGTTTTCTTGAAGAAGCGGAAATCAACGAAGTCATGATGGTTATTTCGTCCGAACAACTTACAGTGGGAAAGGTTGGGCCTGCTATACGACCGGGGTAGACCAGGATAATTTTGCGCATGGTAGGTGGACCAGGATGGTCGACGTCCCACATGTCGGTGAATGAAAGTATTCTTTCCGATATAGAGGACGAGCAACGAGTATTCATTGTTTATTTTTGATGAAAGCTATTGTCTCCACTGTTATGACGGAGGAGTGTGAAACACGGCAGCCCAGTGAACTTGGCACGTGCACCACTCCCTCCTTCCTCATGTAATGCCCAGGTTACAACTTTTTCTCACTTTCTCTCTATCTATTTCCTCTCAAATGTTTTTTACCTTTCTTTTTTAAGACACAATTATTTTTTATGCCTTTTTTAGAATTATTTTTTTATACCTAGGAGCACGTGTAGAGACGGGCTCTTGCAGAGCCCACTCTGGACTTTGTCAATGCCTCTCTCTCCTCCACATAAGGAGTACTACTTGCTATGCATGCATGCGGCGGCAACTGGCGTCTTGAGGGGCCAGGGCGGTGAGAGCGGGCTCCGGAAGCGGTCCGGACTCTAGCATAATTTTGGTTTGTACAGTATTTCTTTCTCCATTGACAGGTAGCCCATGTAGATAGATAAAGAACACGAGCTCATGAGGCGCATGCGGATTGTTTGAATGGTCAACCAGACAAATACGGAGCTATACGCTGAGCCAGTGACCGTACAATCACCATATCTCGTATACAATGATCGAAGTGAGCTATCAAGACAAGTTCGATGATCGCCAATGCATTTTACTCGGTAATAAATAACCAGGATTGAAGGGGAATCCAAATTTTCTTCATCTTCTGTCCTTGAGCTCTTGGCAAACCAATGCACTATACGCTTGTCCGGCCACTGCACCCCAAAGCTCTCACCAAGTGTCGTTCATGCCACCGCGCCGCACACTAACCGGTAAGGCAGCGATGGCATCCCATCGCGCCGAGTTCCTCGCCGCCCATGACCGCACACAAAATGGTAGGGAAGCGATGGCATCCCGCCGTGCCGAGTTCATCGCCGCTCGCGACCTCACAACTATGTGGGAGGAATTTGAAGATGCCAATGCCGAATGGGCGGTAGAGCAAGAGGCGGCCAAAGCCGCACAGAGGGAGCAGAAAAGTCAGAAAGCACTCAAGAAAAGAGAGGCCCGCCTCCGTAAGAAAGAAATGGACGCACGCGCTGTTGCGGAGAGGTCGGCAGAGATCCAAGCATGGTGGGGTGTCGCCGACAAAGCCGGGAAGGAGAACGACGGCGTCTGGCCAGCATGTGAGAAGTAGTAGTAGTAGTTAGTTAGTTAGTTTGTGTGTGTGTGTGTCTGAGTATGAGCATGTACCAGTACTACTAGTTACTACTGTAGTTTTTAGAGCAAATTACCAGTACATTAGCCTAGACTAAATGGAAAAATTCCTATCGTAAGCATCAAATGGCATCTCTTTCTCTATAGGAATTGAGATGCATGTCATCTCACTTCCTATGATTTTCATATTCCTATCCTATGAACGAAATGAGGCCTCTGTTGGAGAAACTACTGTAGCTAGCAGTACGGCTGGTACAGTAGTTTTCTTCAAGAAGCGGAATTCAACGAAGTCATTATGGTTCCTTCGTCCAAGCAACTTCAAAGTGGGAAGTGAGCCTGTGATTTGACGGGTCATTAGTCATTGTTACTGCGGCACGATGACCTGGGTGACTCCCTTGGAGTTCTGTGTGCATGGCAAGTGGACCAGGATGGTCGATGTCCCACATGTTGGCGAACGGAAGTATTCTTTCCGATATCGAGGAGCAAGGAAACCGCGTGGTATAGTATCACTGCCGATTTATAATTATTTTTTATTTCTGATGAATGCTAGCGTTTCAGCTCTTACGACGAAGGGTGCCAAACACGGCACGTGCTGGATGTCCCACACGTCAGCGAAAGGAGTGGGACATGAACAGAGTGGTAGAGCCTAGCGTAAAAAAACAGCATGGTAGAGCGTCTCCACTTCTTCCACTTCTGGGTCGGAGACCACACATAGTACTAGTACTTAGTGGTATGAACGATACAAAGTGCGACCTGGAGACAAAGACACGTCTAGTTGAAAGGTCTCGGGGCACATACACGTAAACAAATATAAAAGTTAATATGTGCCTCCAACTAATATAGTAGTAGTAGAGTACTTAGGCACGTACTCCATAACATCACCGTGCATTGCACGTACATCATTTAGTGGTAGTATGTAGTAAGAGACAAATGCCGCCCAAGAGTTCCCTTCTCGACCTACTTTTGGGTGTTTGGTAGAGTGTATGGAGGGTGCATGAGTCCACACTAGTTTAGCACAAATACACTAGAAGCATGCATGAAGAGAGCATGCATGAAGAGGGGTGTTGAGTTGAGCATGCATGAAGAGGGAACAACTATGCTGAGACGAGAACGCAACCAAACACACCCTATATGCCACGCATGTTCATACCATTTGTGCCTTTCTACTTCACTTACTGCGCTACATTACTTAGGTTCGTACGTCCACTCCTGGGTACATGTTCTTCTCATAGTTCCAGTCCCACGTGTTCTTCATATAGATGGAACGATCCTTGCATAACACATGCACCTTGATTCTAGATGTCTCGCATGTTGGCAAAATGATGAACAAAGCTCACGTAAAAAAATAGAGTGGAAGAACATAGATTCCGGACGACCGAGAAGGATCAAGGAACCTCATGGTGGAGCGTCTGCACTCATAATATTTAATATTATTTAGCGATATAAAATTAATCAATCATCTCCACAGTGGACTGGTAGAGTACGAAACACGGCAGCCCAGTGTAGTATCATACTAGTACATGGCTAACCCACGCTACCACCATATTTCTTGGCTTCCATGCGACACCTATCTCTAGTAATCCAGCAGCCTGTATCGCTTCTCCCTCCTCGTCTCTATCAAAGTGCCGCGGGCTGGCGTTTCTGCCGCTATTGAGGTCGGTTAACTATCACATGTTAGCGACATGCCAAGAGCATTCTAAAAAAATTCCTTTCACGTTCCATTTTCAAAAAGAAAAAATCCTTTCACGTACGAATTTTCCTGTATGCTTTGAGTAACTGGCATGTCCTATACTGCTCTTGTTTGATACTCTAACTTAGCTAGAGCATAGACTAACTCATGACTAACCCTAAACTAACTGTAGCCAAAGAGGTGTTTGGGTGACAGGGTTAGATTGACAATAAATGCACTTCATGGAGAGAGAAAAGTGATTTTTCAGTGGTCCCAATGAGAACTATCTCCAGTTAGCACCTCTTGGGTGGGATAGTTTTTTTTGGTGGGTTCGGTGCAACTTGCTCCAATTTAAACCCTCATGCTTGGATAGTTTAGGGCTATTTGAGCCCCACCTAGCTCAAACTAACTCTAACCCATGGATCCAAACAGGGCCTATGGCCAGTCTCGACGCGGAGCAGTCGCGTGCACCGGGAAGCGGCGCTCTCTTGGCCGTCGCGCCACTTCAAAGCCGGCTCTAGTGAGAGGTCGCCTCTGCTCTGGCCGGGCATTAATGCGGCACTGACGCTCCAGGGGGACGCTGACCGTTTCACGCGGGAAGCTCGTGCTGGCAAGGGAGTATAGGTTTTGAACCGTTTCAGGTGTAGTACTGGTAGTTTGCAAAACTACTCAATTATTGCACTCAGTTTCCTAGAAATTGTGGTAAAAAACTTTACTCCACAGCCTGCTTCCCTTCTCCTTCCTCTTCCACCGCCCGCGCACGTCCGCGGGAAGCGACCAGTCAACCCTTATATAGTAGTGCTAGCACAAAAAGATGCATGCATGACCACTAAAATTTCCATATTAAAGCGCCGCTCTGGCGGGAGTATGGCGTATTTTGTTACCTTCGGCCGGCCCATGGCTACCGGGCGATGGCGACCAGAGAAGAGGCGGCGGGAGAGGAATGAATGCAGCTACTGTTTGGGTTCGCCTTCCGGCTTAATTAAATGCGCAACATCACGTGTACCCGCGGGTGCACAAATTGTAACATACGTGTCTGCTTAAGTGGGCGTCACGTAACTGGTGTGTGTGTGTGAGAGATTCTGAGAGACTGAGTGCGTGTGTGCAACTCTACTCTTCGGACATGTACTCAACCTTTTTCATCGGGATATAAGTATAATGGTATTTACTTTAGCTAGTGATTTACGTGGCCATGTTAACGTGGTTGTGTCAAAAAAATGTCACTTCCTGCTCGTGATTTGTGTTATATAATTACAAGAAATATTCTCGTGCATTGCATGGAACATCAATATGCATTTTTTTACAGAACACCTGTTGTGATTGACCCATGCAGGAGTAATCCCATGTGTAAAAACTAATTATATCTCAAGAATTATATCGGAAAACTGGTATCTTGAGAATGTCATCGAAAAAATGAAAGATGAGAGATAAGGCGAGGAGGAGTGGAGCGTGGTGGTGACTGGTGGTCGGAATGGGCGGAGGCATGGGGATGGACGGCGCCGCCAGGCGGCATCGGCCACCATGCATGCTAGATTATTCCAGAGACTTATTCCTTTTTAATTGCTGCGCAATGAGGTTGCGAAAGATAATGATGCGAAGAGAGGTGCCAGTATCTTTTGTAAAATTATCATAGTTTGGTTTCTATCCTCAGATATAGATCATACGGTCTGTATTACAAGATGGCAGGCACACCATCACCACCAACTCGTTTTTTATAAGGGTACAGATGATAAGTTTGCTGACTACTAAAGTAAAGTGGAATTTGTCCATGTTATGCAAGTAAACAAAGGTGATTGTTTATCATACGGGTATGGTTGGATGAAGGGTGGTAGGAACAAATGCTCCGCCTAGAGCATGTGTGTGTGAGATGGAGTCTTAGTGTGTGTGGGGTGTGTGTGTGTGAGAGAGAGAGATAGAGAGAGAGAGGAGAGAGAGATGGAGTCTTAGTTTGTGTGTGTGTGAGAGAGAGAGAGGGAGAGAGATGGAGTCTTAGTGTGTGTGTGGGGGGGCGTGCTTGTGCGTGTGTGTGTGTGTTTGTGTGTGTGTGAGAGAGAGATGGAGTCTTAGTGTGTGTGTGTGTGTTGGGGGGTGCGTGTGTGTCTGTGTCGCGGCGTCCTCTGTGGCAGATGTAATTTAAGTGTGCATGGCTTTCATCATAGAGAGGTGATGTGTATGGCAGAGCCCACCAACGATGGGGTGCGAGAGAGAAAATGCCCGTAGAGAGGGAAGAGAAGGTGTGTGCGCGTGAGAGGAGTCGACTTCGAGAGAACGTGTTTGTTCGAGAGACACCAAGGAAGACTACTATATATCGATGGTGCATGTAGGCGGGAATTAAACAAAGGGATGGCCTTATTGGTTTCGGGGATATAGGGGAAGAGTGAGAGGCGGGGGGTAGCTAGAAGGAGATTGTTAAGTGAGTGTGTGTTTTACCCATCCAGGCGGAAGTTATGTGCACAAAAGAGGAGAATGATTCAATGTGGCATTAGTATTGAGGGTAATTAACTACGTATGGAGACATAGAGACCTTGAACGTGCATGTGTGAGAGGTATACATGTATATGTGGGATGTGTGTGTGCGCCGCGCGCATGATCGAGATAAAAGAAAGAAGACATAAGTCATAAGATCAACGACATGGGAGAGACGGATTGGTATGACAATATGAATGCATGTGAGAATGCATGGAAGAAGTCCCGACAATTGAGCATGTGTTTTTGTCTTTAAGAGATAGTGGCATGGGCTGGAGCATGCATCTATGGCGAGCAGAGGGAGTGAGGCGCAACGATTGTGCAAAAGAGACCAACCTATAAATGCATATGTATGGAGAGACATATATAGTGTGGGTGATAGGAAGCAAGACTCCATGCGATAAAGAAATGTTGACGGAGAAACTATAGATAGATACAGAGATGGAGATGCTAGCTACAGGGACATCCGCTAGTTTGGGTGTTGGAGATGACCGTCGGGTGGTTCAAAGGGTGAAGTTATATATGTGTGTGAGAGGGCACTTGACTGTATGTAGAGAGAAACATATGTAGTGTGCGTGATAGGAATCAAGAGTGAGGGCGAGGAAGAAGGTTGATGGAGAAACAGATAAATAGAAAGATAAAGATGCTAGCTAGTGTGCGTTAGAGATAGGAGTCGAGTGGATCAGAAGGCTGGGTTATGTGTGTGGGTGTGAGAGAGATAGAGAGAGGGTGCGTGTGAGTCACATACAAACAAATATCAGAGAGAAATGAGATCCAGAGAGACGGAGTTTTGTGTCTGCGAGAGAGAAAGATATTTCACAACGAGAGTGATAGCTAGAGAGACATACGAGGGAACGCAAGATATCTCTAGGGAGAGAGGGTGTGTGTGAGCGACATACAAGAGAACAATGGAGAAATATGAGACCCTGGGAGACAGAGTTTGTGTTTGTGTGTGAGAAAGAGATATTGAAGAGGAAGATTCGTAGGTTCTCATATCTAAGGAGCGAAAGACATCTCTGTATGAGGGGTGTGCGAGTGGCACACATGGGAATAGTAGAGATAAATGAGACCCCAGGAGACAAAGTTTTGTGTTTGTGTGAGAGAAAGAGATTCCACATGGAGAATCATAGTTAGAGACACATAGCAGGGAGCGAGATATACTTAGAGAGAGATAGAGTGATGAAGGTCGAGGGAGAGAGTACCGTCAGTGTGTTACAAAGATAAAAGATCATTGTCGAAATACAGGTAGCACGAGAGATACCTGAGAGATGATGAACGCGTATAGGTCCAGAGAGATAGTCCTATATAAGCATGAGTGATAGCTATATGAGACGAATATCTGGATTAAAGGGGATTCAAATATTTAAACTGGAGATCACGACATCGATAATATCATAGCGCAAATTGGTGTATCAAACATGCATATTAATTTGAATTTGGGCATAGGTGTAATGTTATATAGTTTATCAATATTGGTGATCCATAGATTCTTCAATTACAAACAATGCATGGTTTATATGCAATTAATGTCTAAACGGGATTACACTATATGTTGCATGTGTGAAACACTTTATACATGTTTGAGAAGTAAAAAAAACCCGCATGAAACACACATTAATTGGAGAGAGTTAGCGAGGAATGCATACATTGGATTTCAACATAAAGTGGTTTCAAATATTTGAAAATCCAAATTAATGGATTCAACCTTATGAATCTGAGATCATGCCATTTGTAAACCATATTTATATATAAATGGTGTTGTGCTTTTGAAAGTATATGTATAAAAAATGATGTATATAGAATGTAATTCCAATTGAAAATGGATCCCGCCCGGAAAAAAATATAACACAAACGGGATTCGAATTGAGTTGGCACGGTAAACGTGCACTCTGAAAAATTTGAACGAAGGGGGGAAAGTCGCAGTAACCGCCCGAAACCAAAATCTGCGAGATGGAAATCACTACTGCCTATCCCTGCCACGCAAAGCCTATATGATGGATTTCTATAGCTTTTGATAGGGGTAGGTTTGTAATTTCACCCAAACGTGATGTAACCGCCTCTCACCCGGATTCATACACGGTGGGTGCCAAAACACAGTGTGTCCTCGGCCGAAATCGACTCCGTCCCTGATTCATATTCATACACGGTGGGCGCCAAAAACAAACTCTTGTCGGCAAATATTCGGTGTATGCGAGATTACCGTCTTAGCCCCAACCGACTAGTGTTGCTGTGATGTAGTAGAAATTTAAAACGGGGGCTAAGTTTGTAAATTTCCTCGCATTTGAGACAAGCGCGCCCTGAATACATGGTTCCCCCCTTCCTCTCTACCTCCCTTTTCCCCATTCGTACACCGTGGGCGCCAAAACACCCTCTCCACCCCACCCTCCTCCGTCCGCCGCCGTCCGCCACCCCATCCACCGCCGTCCTCCTCCACCATGCCGGAGATGATACCCCAACGCCGCCGTCCATTACAAGAGATCGACCTATCTCATCCACGGCTTCGGACCGGGATCATTGCATCCCGTCCTCTCGCTTCATCCCCGCCGTCGTCCACCTTGCCGGCGCCGCTCCTACGACCATCTCGTCCACCACGCCCGCCGCCACCGTCTACCCTCCTACATCTGCTTCCACGCCGCCGACAGCCATCGCTACCGCAGCACCGTCAAATTCTCAGCAGATGCATACACGGCGCAGCACCAGAGGCGGTACTCTTTCGTATCTGCTCAACTTATTTATCGCAGCAAGAAAATAGATCGCCACTGCTTTACTCTGATTTCTTGTCTTAGTTGTGAAGTTGCCTTTGTCCGGTTTGCACCTTCAGATCCGCCATGGCATGCTCAACACCATACTCGCAATGCTTATGGTTTTCCCCTTTTACATTCCACACCGGTTAAATCACAGTCGACTAAATTTCAAAATTGGGTCAGTCAATTTTTCAGAGCTCGCCGGAGTTCGCCGGTGCGATCGAAGGGGCTCGGGTGGGGACGGTGGTTGTGGGGGGTGGTGGTGGGGCCTCGTCAAACAAAGAAAACTCAACGCGGGTGGGGGTGGCGGAGGAACACAGGCGGTGGTGCCGGTGGTTCGGCTAGCGGCCTGTGCGGTGTTCTGTATGGAAGCACAGTATGTTCCTTGTCAGGAAGGGGAGCAGGGACATCTGCAGTCAACAGCTGATAGAGATGGCATGTACGTGATCGATAGGCTTTCAATGACTAGCGTCAATACAACACCGTAATTTCCAGCCAGTTCCACTTTCCCGATTTCTATATCCTGGTTATGGTGTACCCCTGTTAGTTGTTGTGTGCTCTTGTTATCATGGTTTGGTAATAAACTCTCTATATAGTATATTATGAACCTATCATCTTCCAGCTATCCTTACTTCTGGAGCCTATTTTTTTGTGTACTTGTGCCAGATTATATAAATGCACGCACCATATTACAGCACACATGAGCTCTCTCATCAAAATCTAGTGATAGCACACAAGTGTTTACAGGGGCGCCCCTGTATTAGACTATCATCTGCATTACAAAGATAATCTCACAACTATTTATGTTTTCATGGTTCTCAGATATTATACGCAATTACAGTGAATATCAGAATCCGCGCATCAGAAGAATATTGTGGAACACTGCAATGACTTACAAAATTGGCAGCAAGGCATTGAGTGCCATTCTGGAAGCAATGAAACTCGTACGCTCCCCACATGTTAATTCTTGTTCAGAATATCATCCTAATGACTATTCTAACCTCGAGGAGTCAAAGGAAGATGGCCTATCCAGTTCACCCATCAAGGTGCTTGTTCTAATTTGGCAAGGTTTTATTGATTGTGCGTATCTTGCATATGTTGTCTTGCATTTCTTCTACTTTGTTGCACCGCCATCTGCTTAGTTTACTCATCATATATGTTGAGATGCCATGCCCATCCATTATCAATACATATTCCATTTGTCATCATACCATGTTTTTCCACTCAAAAGTTGTTCTTGTGCATCAGACATCAAAAAGGAAGAGGGTGATTGCCGAACCTGAAGGAGCACCAGCAAAGTCCTTGAAAAACGTGGTGATGCCGGAGAAATCAGACAGCACCCCACTTATATTTGTTGTACAACCAGTGACACAAAATGTAGGACCGACTCCAGCAGATTGTACCCATACTTCACTGGCCACACCACTAGCCCCACCACACAGGACCTGCACTCCAGCAAAAGGTATACCGATTTCATTTGCCATAGCACCAGCCGTACCATAGAAAAATCCCACTCCAGCAAAAAGTACAGCAAGTCCACCGGCCGAAGACCTATCCCAACTGCAGAGACGGCCAATTCCTGCAGATTGGAACCCCATTCCATTTATTCCCAGTTTAAAAGACAATGCTTTCAATGTTGTTAGGGACTACGTGCATATATTCCCATCATGGGAAGATTATTGTGAAGACAAACACCATTTTCACATCTTCCTGTCCAACTTACGTGTAAGTGCTATTATTCATGGTTATTATTTTCCTGTTTTCTGCTGATTGAACACATCAATCATTTACATTACATTGTTGTAACTAGGCGAGGGTCAATCTGGATAGTCATGACGAGCAAAGCTTGCTTGTGCTTTTCAAGGAAGCATTGCAGCAGTATCGGTGTTACATGAGGAAATCACACTTTGATGGCAAGTCTATAAACGAATTTCCGGTGAAGTCCCCCGTGCTAAATTTAGAAGACATTGAATGGAAAAACCTTGTTATGCACTGGTCTCGTTCCCAGGATGAGGTACTATCTATGAACTCACATGACAATTTGAACTTGTACTTTTCCGCATGTGCCTTACGGATCTTTTTTGCAGGAAATCTGCTCGAAGAAGAATTCCAGTTTGACAAGAACGACAGGATATCACAAATATGTTGCCCGCTGCTTTGCTCTTGTTAGTACTTGTTGTCCTGTATCACTATACTTGCATACATACCTGGTTCATTATGTGACAGCAGTATGCATGATAGCTTGCTTATCAATTGTTCGCTCCAAATTATCTGATCTGTATGAATGGTTACATTAGTGTAGAATATATCCAATGCCAATGTTTTTTAGCTCTGCATTGTTCTTGTAAGTACATGCTGTCCTTTATCAGTGTACTTATAATGACAGGTAGTTATTCATGTACCATCACTCTGCAGCTTATTTTCCTTTGCCCTCCATTTTCTACACATCAGATCTATATTTACTCTTACCATAAGGTTGGTACTGAAGAAGTTTAGTTATGCATTGCTCTTGGCTGTACCTTTTGCCTGTATCACTGCACTTACATTTATAGCTACTTGGTTATGTAGCATCACTCTTCATCTTATCTTAAATATTCTCCATTTTTCGTATATTATCACATCTATATTTACTCTTAACAAAACGTAGAATAAAGGCAATGCTTTTAAAGAAGATTATGTCGTAAACTTCTTGAATTGCCCCCCCATCAGCATGGACAAGGCCTTTATAGAGCCTGTCTTCACCAATAATGTAACTTTGTCCATCTCAAGCCTTCAAACTTTGTTGTATATATTTGGTTAGGCATGACTGCAACAGCTGTTTATTTTTGGTGTTTGCATCAAATTGCTTGTTTAAAGTTTATTATATGTAGTTCATAAACAAAAGTTTGTCCTTTCTCAATTTAAGTTTTCAGTTGTACAACCAAGTTCCTTCTTCATACCATGTAAATTAAACTATACAGAGCAAGTGATCTTCTTTTGCACTGCATGTATGATTATGTTCTTCATCCATAATCCAGTGGTGTGGTGAACCTACCCACTATAGCACAATGTCATATTCTGCAATGTCTTAACTATGAACAATGTCATTTCATTCTACTATTATTTAAACCGTCTCTTTATTTGCCAATCTGAAATGGTATAAATTGACAGCACACTAACCATTGATACTTATGAGTTCTTGATCTGTAATTCAGTGGTCTCATGATGCTGCCAACTCCTTCACAATGTCATTTCCTTCCATGTCTTGACCTGAACAATACCATATTGTGTTAATGCAAATTTAATGTGTGTCACATTATTCGTCAGTAAGAAATGTGATGAATTGTCAGCACTGATACTTTTATGTGCAAAACATGGCATATGTCTGCTTGTTTATCTTTGAGAGTGAGGAAGATATAAGTGTTGAACAAGCGCAATCTCATCATCTTGCTCAGCTGCTTGCGCTGCAGCTCCCCAGCAGGGCTAACCTTTCCTGAACTCAACTGAAGTGCTGTCGGTTTTGTATATTATTTTGTCAGCGTGTTTATTTGCACTGGTGGCGATCTTTGATGACCAGTGTATGTAATCTGTTGTCTGCTTGTGCTTTATTATCATAGTGGCAAACTTTGATGCCTAGTGGATGTAATATGCCGTAATTTCTTTATTGTGTAGTCTAGGTTTTTTCTTATTCACAATGTTGCAGTTATTTTACTTTATATATATCCTATCTTCGCAGTAAACCGGCCAAACCGTAAAATTACGGTACATAATCGGGCCGTCATGCAATCACGATGTAAGTTGGGCCTGAAACGTGCCGAACAGCTCACGGGCCGGCAGCAGCCTGAAATGAACCCCGACCCATGATTGTGCGAATCAAATCACGGGCTTTTAACTAGACAAAAAATTGTCTCGGTCCTTGTTTGGCCCAATCAGATATCGGCTGCGAGCAGGCCGGATGCAAACCGGGCCGTAGTTAGGCCCAACTATATGACGGGCTTTTAACAGGCTGAAATTAATATAGGGCCGAAATGTTAAACGGGCCCTTAACAGGGCAAAAATAATATCAGGCCGAATTACTAAGTGGGCCTTTAGCAAGTGGACCCAAAAGCATAGTGTCTAGTTGACGGGCCGAATCTGATATGGGCCATAATTGAGCCCAAAGCCTCTTAAAGGGCCGGACCTGATCTGGGCCGTAATTTGGCCCAGAACATGGTAGGCCTTTAACGAGCCGGATCTCATATGGGCCACTATTAGGCCCGGACCGTGGCAGGCCAATAATGGACCGGATCAAATATGGGCCGGCATTTGGCCCAAAACATGGCAGGCAGTTAATGGGTCGGTCTACTAGGGTGCTCAAAATCTTGTGGGCCTATAGCTGGGCCATCCCATTAATGTCGGCAAAATCTCGTGGGCCTTTAGCTGGACCGGCCCATTATGATCCGCAAGAATCTTGTGGGCCTTTACCCGGGCCGGCCCATTGCGGCACACAAAAATCTTGTGGACCTTTACCTGGGCCGGCCCATTATGGCCCGCAAAATCTTGTGGGCCTTTAGCTGGGCCAGCCCATTATGGTCTGAAAAATCTCGTGGGCCTTTAGCTGGGCCGGCCCATTATGGTCCGCAAAATCTTTTGGGCCTTTAGTTGGACCGGCCCATTTAAACTTGTTGGGCCGTGCCATGTGTCGGCGTATCATAGGCGCCTTCTATCCAGTGAGTGGATGACATCTGTCCCAATGATGAGCCGACACGTGTTTCCTCTAGCCAATGATGATTTTACACGTGGAAAATCCCCATTGGTCGGGGCTGTTAACGAGTTATCGGATCCAAAACCCGACCCGATAGCTTAACGGTGTTCCGTTACGGTGGATGCCACGTGTCGGTCACCCTTGACGAAAGCACTTCTATGACGCGTGATTTATTGTCATGGAATTGGACACTTCCATGATGATAATTTTGGTAATGTCATGGAACACTTCTACGATAGCACAGGTATGACTATCTTGATTCTGTCATAAATTTGTCATGGATGTACATGCATGACAGAAAAAGCGACCTACTGTGACAAACACGTATCATCATGGAAGTGTATTTTTTTGTAGTGGAATGGGTTGTCTAGTGTGTAGTCCATCTAGTGGAGGTCTCAACTACGGTGGTAGATCGGTTAAAAGTGATATGGTTAAATGGTAATCACCATCTGAAGTTTACTGCAGTAAACTTGAGTAAACAATGGTGATCAATAGGGATTTTACTAGCGCCAAAGAGTTTGTCTGGGGTGATTAACTAAGGAAGGACTATGATCCTGGTGGTTTTGAGGCATAATGGAGCACAAACTAATATAGTTACTTTGTAACTCACATTATGGGTCCAGAATCAAGATTTGGATGATGCACTCACATGGAGTAACCACTTGAGGTAAAACTTGGCAGGGCTTAGTGATTTGGCCAGATAAAGGTGCTGTAAAAATTTCATACCAATTGGTTTTACCAAAATGGTATTTCCTTCACAGCTATTCCCTCTGTCTAGAATCTTGCAAAAATTCTAGAGAAATATTGGCTAGGTGAAATGGTGCCAATTTTGGTGGATAGAAGTTATTTGTGTAGGAGAATGCTCTGGTAAATTTTTAGGCAAAATGAAGCAATACAAAATATACTTGCTTCACAACCTGAAAATATTGACAGAATCAAATATTTGATGTTGTGCTCACATAGAGCAAAGGATGGAGCTGAAACTTGGAGGAGGCTAATTATATGAGCACATGAAGAGGCATGCAAAATTTCAACTCATTTGGATAACCTTGTCTAGCACTTCCTTCACAAAGGCTTCCCTCAGACATGAACTTTGAAAAATCACTGAGTAAGTTTGGGTAGGCAAATAAAGTTGAATTTTGGCACAGGGCAATTATTTGGACGGGAGAAGATGTACAAATGGTTTGGGGTCAAATGGGGAAGGATAAATAGCACTTGCTTCACAATGTGCCATTTAGGACAGGATAGGAAATGAATTTATTGAGCATGATGAGAAATATGGCCAATGAAATATTTTGCCATATTTGAGGAAGATATGTCCCAAACAATTTATAAGAATTATTTGGGGATTTTTGGATGGACAGAAATATAGGTTGCTTCACAACCTAGGATAGATAGGATTATTCCTTCAATAGAAAAAGGAATATTTCCTACCAAAAGGAATTAGGGTTTGGTCAAGCAGTGGAGTGACATGATTTTGGCAAGGTTTTGAGAATGATGAGTCACTAGGGAGAGGAAATGAAGATGATTTCCCAGGTGGCAAGGCCACAGAACCACTCCAAAAAGAAAAACAGAGCAAAAACCAATAAATTCAAAAGAAAAAGAAAAGGGCCAAAATCCAGGCTGTTACAACCATCCTTGTCTTCATGGGCTCTGAATAAAATAACCATCATGGGGATAATACGGCCTCCTCTAGCCGGTTTACGTCCAATAGTAATATCCCCAACATTAGGCCCCAGATTGATTTGAACTTGTTCATGTCAATCTTCAACACTTAGAAAAATTCTTCCCCTTACACCTTCGCATAAATCTTGTAAACTGTCGTGACGTCATCCTCCAGATCTGCAGTAAACCGCCATGATGTCACCTATTTATTGAAGCCAAAGATACCCTTTATTAATGAGCAACCAACCATCGAGGCGACAATTTTATTAAACATCCATTTTTTGAGCTCCTCGATTCCCGCACCTGTCGCTTATAAATAGGGTTGAAGATATCTTTCTTTTTCCTCCTCGCGACGACTCTGCACCCGAGCGCCGCCACCGTCGCCGAGCTTTGACAGCTTCGGTAAGTCTTCCTCCTTTTCTTTGTAGATCCACTTAGGGTTTCAGTGCTCATCGGAGTTCATCGAAACTCCACTGATGTTCTTCTCTTTCCTTCCCAGTAGCATCAAAGACTAGTTAGATCTGTTAGCTCTTTGTGCGACCGTAGCCATAATCTCACTTTTCCTTATCAGACCATCCCCTTCATATAGGACAAACTCATCTGAACCTGATGAACTCGTATCTGAAATTTAGGTCTGAATATATTCTAGTTTTCTGTCGTACCGCAGATCTGAAATCATCATATAACTCTTGTGAAACTTGTTTTCCTTCACTTAGGCATTTGTATATCTGTACTCTTCATACCAATATATGCGGCTTAACTTTTGGAAGTATGATAATCCGGCATATACCATTAGTCACTTCTAAACCACCGATTCATTTATTCTTTCACTTCTTCCATCGCTAAACTCCGGTTTAACAATATGCATATACCTCTGCTTCTGCTTATCGCTTTACCATTCATAACTACATTGGCCTCTGATTTAAACATTTTATCTGCTCAAATTCCTTTCTCTTTACCCTGTTACGCTTTATGCCTTGTCAATTACGAATCATAAACTAGTAGTAATCTTTTCCAGCTCTTCATTTGCAATGTGAAAACAATTTTATTCCTGTAACTGGGTTCCCTCCCGGGTTACTGAGGTGCAATTGGAAGGATGTGTCAAGATTGGCACTTTATCGAAGCGGAGTGAAATCAAGTGGCGTGTCCCCGGTCCAGAAAACCCTCCTACCCCCCAGAGATGGCGAAGTGGTAGTGTTTGTTGACCACATAGGTCGCGACTTTAAACCGCCTGGATCCAAATTCTTCTGTGACGTACTTGCCGATTTCCAGATTCACCCTCAAGACATTGGACCAAATTATGTGTCCAACATTTGCAATTTTCAAGTATTTTGTGAAGCAAACCTGCAAGAGGAGCCAGCTGTTGAGCTATTCCGGGACTTCTTCTACTTGAACCATCGTACTGAATTTGTGGATGGGCCCAATACCGAACTGAGCGGCGTTTCAATTCAGAAGAGGAAAGACGTCAGTTTCCCTCATGCCAAACTCCATAGCCATCCGAAAGAATGGAACCATACTTGGTTTTATTGTAAAGACACTTCCCCTGATAGTGAAAATCCTCTGCCGGGTTACCGTCCCCACCGGCTTACGAACACTCATCCGTTTCCGCAGTGGTTGAGTACTCAAGAACGGGCTACTTATGCTCCACAGCTCTCTAAGCTTAGGGCCTTTATGGCTAACGGCCTGACAGGAGTTGATTTTGTTCGCTGCTGGATCTCATGGAGCATATTACCCTTAAGCCATCGCTCCGGTTTAATGTGCGAGTATACCGGTGATGAAAATGACCCTCAACGTCACATTAATATCCAGCTGGAAGAAGTTGAAGTTATTGAAGCTGTGAAGAAGATATTGAATGAATCGGAGGCTGTCTGTAGTTGGATCGGGTTAAGTCCCTTCTACACCAAGAACAAACCGCCAGCTATAAGCATTACATTGGCACTGCTTTATACCTGATATTCTTAACTATGCAATCTTTAATACTTTCTGTCTATCTTTTGCCAGGGCAATGATCCATTTTGGAAGAAGCAACCTAAAGACAAACCGGCGAAAACCCCTCGGCTTAAGACGAAGGCGGTTAAGAAGCCTGCCAAGAAGAAGGCAATTGAACGCATCGATTTTGACCTTGACGAAGTCCTGATGATCCGGACGTAGAGGTAGAACTTGACTCTCTCGGTTCATTTTTTATACACCTCATTGAAAATGATTATTATCAGGATGACGTGGAAGGTAGCCAGGCTGATGGCGCAGAGGTAATTACTCCTTCCTCCGGTTCAAACACTCGATCAACACAGAAAGTCCGTCAAACAATCCGAAAAATAAAATTTTCTCATCTCTTGCTCATTTGGACCCAAAATTTCTTTTGAAGAAGCAGCAGCACGAAGCTCACCGTACAACCCGGCATAGTGGCCAAGTAGCCACCTCAGCCGGTTTACCAGACACTCCAATTCCGAAACGTCGACGTGAGGTCTCACCCACTTCTAATACCTCTTATCCCAAGGCGGGTTATTTCCGACAACCTCCTAATCCGTCCGATTCAAATAGAACGCCCTATTCATCCTCTGGCGAGTCGAAGGCCACACAACTCCCTCCTCTTAAGACCGTTCCTGGGTAAGTTTTAACTGAATCTTTTGATGCTTTATATTTGCATGCTATATTCATCCTTGCATCTTTTCCTTTTCAGAGCTAAGGCTAGACCCAGCAAGAAAGCTCGGGTGAATAAACCGTCTGATGATTTGGTTGTTGAACCAGAGCAAACTGCAGAACCGGAAGGTCCCCATGCGGACACTGCATTTGATGAACCACACCCTCCAGATCATGATTTGAATGAGCGAGCAGAAACTGAAGTAGCAGACCTTGCAGCAAATCGACGAGTCCGATCCATAATGACAATGGACCGTCTAGTCCGGCTAAGGCTATTGATATCCCAACAACTCCAATGAAGACTGCTGGTGACAACGAAGACTGTTATCATCACTGGTGTTGGCCATACCTCTCCTGGCAACCCTGTTATTTTATCCAAACATAGCGCTAAGGAAGAACATGCCGCAATGGAAAAAGGCAAATGGAGCACCATTTTATCAAGCTATGCCCACCTCAATGCTCAAGACCTCCACTCTGGCTTTCTAAACCGTCTGCACACAAACCGTGACTATGAACCCGGTTTACTGAATCTGGTGAAGGAGCGCGATGAGGTACTTTCATCACTTTTCCTTTCTTACATCCAATTTGTAAGTACCAACTCTAGTAGCCCCCAAGGGCCGATTTATGATGGCAATCATAAATCGGGACTTTGTAATATCTTAACCCTTGCATGCTTATCATTCCCATGTCAAGTGGTCTCTAAAATAAACTAGTACTTTATCATTGTGTTCCCGTACTTTTCGCCTGTGTAGTCCCCAAGGGCCAGTTTATCTTTACAAGGTAAACTGGGTCTTTAACCAATGCTTTAATTTGAACAGATGTACATTAGCCCCCAGGTGTCAAGGATAATTCTTGCATTGTACTTGGGACTTGCAAAAATTTCTGATAACAGAGCAAATATGCATTAGCCCCCAAGTACAAAGTGCATAACTTGTTATGTGCATGGTACTTCAAATATATACAGCCGGCTGATCATATGCCGTTCCTTGACAGGCTGAGCAGAGCAAAAAGGACAGCCAAACCTCTGATCTCCAGGAAAACATTAAATCTCAACAAGCGGAGGCTTCTAAAGCCAAGGAAGAACTGAGAACCGCCTTAGCACCCATGGAGAAGCTAAAGGAGACCTTGAAGAAGGAGCGGGGGGTTGGGAGGCAGAAAAATCCGTTTTGAAGAAGAAAGTTGAAGACGCGGCAGCAGCTCTTAAACCGGTGGTTGAAGAACTGACCAGTTTAAAGCGCCAGATTAATGCCATGACCTCTGTTGTATTTGGTAAGTATCCTCATATGAAGTTTTTTTTCAATGCATACTATCTCATCAATGGCCGGTTTATCGATGCTTACCATGACAGGGACCCGCATTACTCATTTGGGCTCCGACATGCGGATGAAGCTCAAGGCTACCTATACTTTGATAGAACAACTGTATTCCGGATCCCAATGAGCTATTTGCACTACTGCTTATAATAGGCCTCCTCCAATGCTGATAAAAGAAACCATCGAAAAGCTGTCCATGTTGCATGCCCGGTTGGATGAACTTAAGAGATCAACTGCAAGGTCTGGCGTGGTGGCTGCGCTAATCCGGGCCAAGGCATGGATTCCAGATCTTGAACCGGCAGATATTGGCCAAGGCTATCCCGGCGTAAAAGAAGATGGTTCAGAATTCAACAATGATGATCTCCGAAGGCTGACAAGGGAACTGTGACCCATTGCAAGCAAATTGGCGGATGAAATGGATCTGTCTCATTACCAGCCGGTTTCTGATGCTGATCAGAAGAGATATCCTGCGGCAACACATGACGTAGAAGATCTTGTTCCGCCAATTCGTAAGCACACTTATGCCCCTGACATTGATCCTTCCAACCTTACAAGTGAAGAGGCCGTGATCCAAGCTTTAACTGGAATCGATTGGACGACGATTGATTTCCAGCCACTGGGTAGAGAGGAGGAGGATGCGCCAACTCAAGATGATCCTCAATTGTCATGTCGTCCAGATGTTGTATCCTAAACCGAAGGCCGGTTTATCTGTCGCAGTCTACCACTCACTATTGAAACAATTATTCTGTGTGGGCTTTTAAAGCACCTTGTAATAGGCTAGTTTAAACACTTACTTGTTATGCCATCGAGCATGTTTATTTTCCTTGATACTGATAACTCGCCATGCCCTTGGGATCTATTATATGCATAGTCCATTAGGGCTTTATATAATTTGTTCCTACATATAAGAACTTGAAAGTGTCCTAGTGGTTTACCACTGGACGGGTCATGATGCCCAAAATATATGCATAGCTTGGATGTATAACCAAGACTGTAATAGCCAGATGTAAAATAGATGATACATGTGATATATCTCATTGGCTAACCATCGGTCGTTATAATCAGGGTGATAACACAAATCTGGAGTATTGATGACTCCTTTCATCCTTGCTGGTTCATATCAAAACCGTACCGGGTTATGATAAACACCGGTTTGTTCATATAATTCTGGTGACTTCTAGCCAAAACCAGACCGGATCAAGTTAATGCCGGATTGTAACTGATCATGTACTAACAACTTAGCATTGAAAGCCATGCCGGGTTGTAATAAACACCGGTTTATCAGAAAATGTTCATAAATCCTTTAACAAAAGAGGTTAAATATTGCAAAAAATACCAGAAAAATATGCAAGGCTTTTCATGGGCTGTCAGGCCCTAAATCAAGGCTTTTCATGGGCTGCCAGGCCACTGAGTTAAACCATTTTTCAAAGCCTTTTAAGATGGACCTCAATCTTTAACCAATCATCGTTTTAACTTTGACAAGTTTAGGGTCTAGGAGATTGACTTGTCAAACGTTTGATGGGTCATACCAGGTTTACCTGGATGGAGTGGCTTACTTAAAGAGGAAGGATAACCGGGGGTTTTAGGTGAATACACCTTGCTTCCAAGCCTAGCTTGATAGCCTATTGCAAAGGTGTAGACTCTTTGTTCTTTGAGAAGAAAAGAGCCCCTAAGCAACATTTGAGTTGTGCTCAGTGGGTGCCTATGTTTGAGTTGTGCTGGTGCAACACTCTCTTTGGCCCCACATAATTTCCTTTTTGGCTTTAAGCCTATCAAGAGGTGTAGCTACGGTGCAAATACAACCAAGCCCCCTAGTGATTTCCCTTTGGCTTTAAGCCGATCAAGAGGTGTAGCTATGGTTCGAATACAACCAAGCCCCCTAGTGATTTCCTTTATATATGTGTGGCATTATAAGCCAGGTTAATAGAACTCCGCTTTATAAGTAGAAGCCCCCATGTAACCACACATTATGTAAAAAGAAAAGAGACCCCGCTTTAGCTGAGGCTCTGGTTTATAATATATACATTGTCATAAATATGTACATAAGAAGAGCATGTGGCTCAAGTATAATAAGGCTGAAGAAGAGCTATATTCCACGGCCGCTGGGTCTCCTCCTCCGATTTACGTGAGTCTTTGTGCTCTCGAACATCGATAAGGTAGTATGACCCATTGTGCAGATTTTTGCTGACCACAAAAGGTCCTTCCCAAGCTGGGGATAACTTGTGCATATCAGTCTAATCCTGGATGAGCCGAAGCACCAAATCGCCCTCCTGAAAAGTTCTGGTCTTAACCCGGAGGTTGTGATAACGTCGGAGATCTTGTTGATAAATCGCCAAACGCGCTGCTGCCAGATCATGCTCCTCATCTAACAGGTCCAGCGAGTCCTAACGTGCCTTCTCATTATCAGCTTCAACGTAAGCTGCCACACGGGGCGAGTCATGACAGATATCACTAGGGAGAATCGCCTCTGCTCCGTAAACCATAAAGAAAAGCATGTAATCCGTAGATCTGTTCGGTGTGGTGTTGATACTCCATAACACGGAAGGTAACTCCTCCACCCAAAAACCTGGCGTCCGCTTTAAAGGAACCATAAGCTAGGGTTAAATACCTCTCAAAATCTCCTGATTCACCCTTTCTGCTAGACCATTAGATTGGGGGTGAGCCACTGACGACACGTCAAGCCGTATGTGCTCACGTTGACAAAACTCTTCCATAGCGCCCTTGGACAAATTAGTACCATTATCAGTTATAATGATATGTGGAAAACCAAACCGAAATATCACCTTTTTGATGAATTGAACGGCCCTGGCTGCATCACACTTACTGACTAGCTCTGCCTCTGCCCACTTGGTAAACTTATCAACCGCCACCAGCAGGTGGGTCTTCTTGTCTTTGGAATCATGTCCAGCCCCCAAGTTGCAAATAGCCAAGTGATTGGAATCATTCTCAACTCCTGAGCCGGAATATGAGCGCGGCGTGCAAACTTCTGACAACCGTCACACCTCTTCAGCAAATCCTCAACATCAGCATGAGCCGTCAACCAATAGAAGCTGTGACGAAAAGCCTTAGCCATCAAGGATTTTGAACCGGCATGGTGACCACAATCACCTTCGTCGAGCTCTCGCAAGATCTCACAACCTTCTTGAGGAGACACACAACGCTGAATCACCCCTCTGACGCAGTAATGATGTAACTCCCCATTGACAATGGTCATTGACTTGGATCGCCGGATTATCTGTCGAGCCAAGGTTTCATCGCTTGGTAACTCTCCCCGGTTCATGTAGGCTAGGTATGGGACTGTCCAATTCGGTATAACATGAAGAGCCGCTACCAATTGAGCCTCTGGATCAGGAATAGCCAACTCCTCCTCCGTGGGTAACTTGACCGACGGATTATGAAGTACGTCCAGGAAGACATTGGGTGGCACCGGTTTACGCTGAGAGCCTAGGCGACTTAAAGCGTCCGCTACTTCATTCTTTCGCCGGTCTATATGGTCAACCTGATAACACTTGAAATGACCAGCCACTATGTCCACCTCTCATCAATACGCTGCCGTGAGCAGATCCTTGGAATCCCACGTACCAGACACCTGCTGAGCCACCAGATCTAAGTCACCGAAGCACTTAACCCGTCTTAAATTCATATCCTTAGCCATCCAAAGACCATGGAGCAAGCCTTCATATTGAGTTGCATTGTTACTACAAGGGAACATTAAGCGGAGAACATAACAAAACTTATCACCTCATGGGGAAGTTAGTATGACTCCAGCCCCCGAGCCCTCCAGTTGTCTGGACCCATCAAAATGAATAGTCCAATACGTGTTATCTAGCTTTTCCTCTGGTGCCTACAACTCTATCCAATCATTAATGAATTCCACAAGTGCTTGGGATTTGATTTTTGTATGAGGCGTATATTTTATCCCGTGAGGTCCAAGCTCAATAGCCCACTTGGCAATCTAGCCAGTTGCTTCTCTGTTTTGGATGATATCTCCCAGGGGGGCTGAACTAACCACTGTGATAGGATGACCTTGAAAATAATGCTTGAGCTTCTGGCTTGCCATGAAAACTCCATACACCAGCTTCTGCCAATGTGGCTACCTCTGCTTTGATTCAATAAGCACCTCGCTAATGTAATAAACCGGCCGTTGAACCGGATACTCCTTTCCGGCCTCCTTGTGCTCAACCACAATAGCCACACCAACATCCTGGGAATTAGTAGCCACATATAGCAATAAGGGCTCTTTATCGACCGGAGCCGCAAGGACGGGCGGTTCGGCTAACTGTCTCTTCAAATCATCGAATGCTTTATCAGCCACGTCACTCCAGACGAAGTCATCCGTTTTCTACATCTAATACAAAGGGATAGCTTTCTCCCCAAGGCGACTGATAAACCGGCTTAATGCTGCAATCCGGCCCGCCAAATGTTGAACATCATTGATACATGTCGGTTTAGCCAGAGAGGTGATAGTTGTGATCTTCTCCGGATTAGCCTCAATTCCCCTGATAGACACCAGGAAACCAGAGAGTTTGCCTGCCGGAACACCAAAGATACATTTGGCCAGATTAAGCATCATCTTATAGACCTGGAGGTTGTCAAAAGTCTCTCTTAGGTCATCTATCAATGTTTTCTCCTTCCTAGACTTCACCACAATATCATCCTCATAACCATAAACATTGCGCCCAATCTGTTTATGAAGACAATTCCGAACACAGCGTTGATACGTCTCCTGGGCACTCTTGACCCCAAAAGGCATAGATACATAGCAGAAGGCTCCAAAGGGAGTTATGAAAGCTTTCTTCTCCCGGTCCTTAACTGCCATTTTGATCTGATGATAACCAGAATAAGCATCCAGAAAACACAAACGGTCACAACCTACTGTAGCATCAATAATTCGATCGATTCGAGGGAGAGAAAAGGGGTCAGCTACACAGGCTTTGTTTAAGTCTGTGTAATCCACACACATACACCAAGTGCCATTTTTCTTAAGTACCATCACAGGATTAGCTAGCCACTCAGGGTGAAAGACCTCCACGATAAACCCTACTGCCAAAAGCCGGGCTACCTCCTCACCGATAGCCTTACGCCTCTCTTCATTGAAGCGGCGAAGAAACTGCCTGACCGGTTTAAACTTGGGATCTATATTAAGGGTGTGCTCAGCGAGTTCCCTCGGTACACCTGGCATGTCGGAAGGCTTCCATGCAAAGATGTCCCGGTTCTCACGGATGAACTCGATGAGCGCACTTTCCTATTTTGGATCCAGGTTAGCACTAATGCTGAACTGCTGAGATGAATCGCCATGAACAAAATCAACCATCTTAGTATCCGCAGCTGATTTAAATTTCAGCGCCGAATCATGTTCTGTAATTGGCCTTTTCAGAGAAGTCATATCTGGCGGATCAACATTGTCTTTATAAAACTTCAGCTCCTCTATGGCACAAACCGACTCAGCATAAGCCGCATCACCTTCTTCACACTCCAAGGATATCTTCCTGCTCCCATGTACTGTGATGGTCCCCTTATGACCCGGCATCTTAAGCTGCAGATAAACATAACACGGCCTTGCCATGAACTTAGCATAAGCCGGCCGTCCGAACAGGGCATGATATGGACTCTTGATTTTCACTACTTCAAAAGTCAATGTCTCTGATCTGGAATCATGATCATCTCCAAAAGCCACCTCTAAAGCTATCTTGCCAACTGGATATGTCGATTTACCAGGCACCACACCATGAAAGACGGTGTTCAACGGTTTAAGATTCTTATATGCCAGCCCCATGCGTCGGAAGGTATCATAGTAAAGGATATTGATACTGCTCCCTCCATCCATAAGCACCTTGGTGAACTTGTAACCACCAACTTGAGGTGCCACCACTAAGGCCAGATGACCCGGATTATCAACCCAGGGCGGATGATCTTCTCGACTCCATAAAATGGGTTGTTCAGACCAGCGCAAATACTGAGGCACCGCCGGTTCAACGGAGTTCACGGCCCTTTTGTGAAGGTTCTGATCGTGCTTACACAAGCTAGTGGTAAAGACATGATACTGCCCACTATTCAACTGCTTCAGATTGCTCTAATAACCCGATTGCTGCTGCTGATTCCCCTGATGGTTATAACCTCCCTGATTGCCCTGATTACCTTGATTGCCATGTCCGGTCTGATTGCCTGGGAATCCTGAACTGGAGCTGCCGCCTCCATAACCCGATCCATGAAAACCGCCTCCTGAACCGTCGGGCGGGCCATTGTCATATTGAAACATATTGGAATTTTTGAACTCTCGCATGATGAAACAATCCTTCCAAAGATGTGAAGCTGGTTTCTCCTTCGATCCGTGCTTTGGACAAGGTTGATTTAATAGGCGCTCCAGATTGGGGCCTAACCCTCCGCCCCGCTGGGGCGGTTTACCCTTGCGACGCTGACTGTTATCCTGGGCGTTGGTGTTAGTCACAAAGTCCAAGCTATTATCCGCTTTGCGTTTACCATTGTTCCCATGACCTGTCGGGTTATGTTGCTGCCCCTTGGCACTGCCGTTCTTTTTCCCCTTCCTGGACTTGTCTTCCTCAGACTCAGGATCCTTGGTACTATCTGAATCGGCATACTTAACCAAAGCGTCCATAAGCGTTGACATGTCGTTACAGTGACATTTGAGTCTTTCCAACTTCAGTTTCAACGGCATAAACCGGCAATTGCCTTCCAACATCAAGACTGCTGTATCAGCATTGATGCAGTCTGATGAATGCAAAATAGCTGAGACTCTCTTGACCCAATGGGTTGTAGACTCCCCATCCTCTTGAACACAGGAAGCCAGGTCCACAATTGACATAGGCTGCTTACACGTGTCCTTAAAATTCTGGATAAACCAGTTTTTTAACTCGCCCCTGGACCCAATGGAGTTAGCTGGTAAACTTTTTAACCAAGTATGAGCTGTTGCTTCCAACATCATGGTAAAATACTTAGCACATACCGCTTCATCCACATCCAGCATCTCCATCACCATCTCATAACTCTCAGCCCATGACTCAGGGGGCAAAACGGCTGTATAATTGGGCACCTTACGAGGGCCCTTAAAATCCTTGGGCAGTTGCACATTACGCAAGGCTGGGGTGAGGCACGGTAGCCCCAAAGAACTGAAGACCACACCTGGCTCCCTTGAAGTGGTTGGATGAACCGGAGTAGGCTGACGAGTTGCGTGATGTGCTGCTAACTCGGCCTCTTGACGCGCTCGGCCATGATCCACCACATCTTGTGCATTAGCACCACCACCTGCTGTGTTATGGTGCCGCGCACTGCTTGACACAGCTGGTTCATCAATATGCCTGCTGTAGCTCCGACTTGGACGGGGGGTGGAATGAATCCTCTCGTGACTATGCGAATAAGCCTGCTGCTGGGTTAAAGCCGTTTGAAGGAGCCCGTCGTGTCTCAACTGCCACCGGTGACTCGCCTTCGATTTGGAGAGCTGCCAATCGTGAAGCGGCGGCCACAATGTTATCCAACATGTTGGATTAATGACCCGGGGGTGTTGGAATGTGTTGTGACAAGATGTTATCGTGACGAAGCGGGTCCATCGTGCGTGGCTGAACCGGCGCTCCTGTTACCGGTGCTTCTGCCCGGTTTACCACTGGTTGGTTACTGGTTCCCGCTCCGGGTGTGTTAAAGAGATTCCTCACCTCCAAGACTGACGGAAGGCGCTATCGATATCTTATCCTCATGACGTCATTCGACGCACTTTGATCCAGCATAAGCCGGTACGCCTGAGCCTCCAATCCGGCCTGCTCTGTAGCCATCCTGGTGTTTTCTGCTGCCAAGTCCGCTTTAGCTTGAGTTATCTGATCATTCACCTTTGCAATATCTACATTGTGCTGATCCCGGTTTGCCGCTTCCACCTCTGCTGCCAGCAACGTTGCCAAAGCATCGAATAGATCGGACAAAACCTGAGCCGGAGGTGGCGCAGAGCCCCCTGCTCCTGCTGGTGTCGCTGTTGCTGAACCGGAGATCATTGCCGCGGTGATAGAAGAGTGTTGCCCTGGTTATTGCCCTGGTTGTGTACCGTCCATGAATATTGTTGCCATCAGAACCTCCACTAATCCGGCCATCCTGCAGCTGGTACAGCGACTCGGTCTGCCCGGTTGAAGACTCGTCATCAGAGAAGACAACGGTTTCACCACCAGATGCCGATCTATCCTCATATTCTGCTCCATGGATGACACCTACGAAGACATGCTTTACGGCGGGCTGAATCTGGGCAGAGCTTGCACGCTGAGCCGTCTTGATGATGTCGGTGCAAATGTCTGGCTTAGGGCCCAGTTCGTCGATCTTGCCGATGAAGACGTGAATTCCACCGAAGGGGACCCGGTACCCGTATTCTATTGAACCGGCCTCGGGACCCCATCCCGCGTTGTCGATGTAGAGCTTGCCATGATGACTTTTAGTCATCCGGCCCACAATGTATCCCTTAAGTCCTTCGAAGCTGCCCTTCAAGAACTCGAAACCATCGTGTGATGGCCCCACGGTGGGCGCCAACTGTCGTGGTTTTGTCACGACAGATGTCCTTGTGAAAGGACTTAGTCGTGGAGCCATCACTACGGGTTAGCTTAAAGGGGTTAAAGCGGACAAGGGGCACGAGAGTTTTATACTGGTTCGGCCCCTTACGATGAAGGTAAAGGCCTACTCCAGTTGTGATGGAATTGCTAGGGTTTCGATGACCAGGGAGCGAATCCACTTTGCCTGGCTCTCGAGTTGTTGTGTTGTCCCTAAACCGCCGCCGGGTCGTCCCTTTATATACATAGTTCGATGCCCACCGGTTTACAGAGTCCCAGGACCGGATCATCAACATGTCTGGGTCGGTCTCTATTCCTCCTATCTTACAATACAAGTTACATGATAATGTCGGTTTATATCAACAGGCCTTAACCCGCCTTTGGGCCTTGGGCCTTCATAAAGTGCCACCATCCTTGTCTTCATGGGCTCTGAATAATGATTGTGCTTTTTGTGTTCTAATTAGTGTTTGTGCCAAGTAAAGCCTTTAGGATCTTCTTGGGTGATAGTTGTTTGATCTTGCTGAAAAAACAGAAACTTTTGTGCTCGCGAAAATAATTTTAATTTTTAACTAGAGAGTGATAAAATATCCATTCCTTTTGTAGTAGATTAATATACAAATTTCCCAGGACGTCCTAGTTTATCAGAGTTTTTGTGGTTGTAGAAGTATTCGTAATATCCATATTGCTACAGACCATTATGTTTTTGATAGATTCTATTTTCTTTGCATTGTGTGCTTGTTTTGATGGCTCTATGGTTTTCTTTGATGAGTTTTTTCCATAGAAAAGTTGGAATACAGTAGATATAATGAAAGAACAATATATGAATTGGTTTACTACAACACTTATAGTAGTGATTTGTTTTCTTATACTAATGGATTTCATGAAGGCTTTTGTTGAGTTTTGTGTGATTGAAGTTCTCAAGTTTAGGGTTATCTTACGATGGATGAAGGAATAAGGAGTAAGAAGAGACTAAGCTTGGGGATGCCCCGAGTGTCATCCCCTCTTTATTCTAACGACCATCGGTATTTTACTCGAAGCTATATTTTTATTCGACACATACTATGTTTTTTGCTTGGAGCGTCTTGTGTGATATGAGTCTTTGTTTATGTTATTTTGTGTTTTAAGTCTTGATTCCTTGCTGGAAACACCTATTTGAGAGAGCCAAAATTATGTCATGACTTGTTAGAATTTCTCTCTAAGCTTCACTTAAATTTTTATGAGCTATGGACTTCCACTAGTGCTTCACATATATCTTTTTGAGCACTGTGTGCTTTAGTATTTTTGAAGAAATGCTCTCTTTCTTCACTTAGATTTATTTGAGAGTTAGTAAAATTTTCAAGAAATTCTCTCTTGCTTCACTTAAATTAATTTGAGAGAAAGAAATATTATGCTCATGATCTTCATTTATATTTATTTGAGCTTATCAAAAGCAACACATGAAAATTAGTCCCAAAGTGATAGATATCCAAGAAGGATATAATAAAAACTTTCATGAAGATCATTGGACAAAATAAACATGATTATTAGTAATAGTTTTGAGATATGATGATGTGATGTGAGTCATGTTGATGAGTAATTATGCTTTAGTAAGAATATTGGTGTTAAGGTTTGTGATTCCCTATGCAAGCATGAAAGTCAATAATTATGCAACGAAATTATATCCTACTTGGGGTGCATTATTCCATGTTAATTATGCTTAATGCTCGCTTATGAGATTATTCGTTTCTTGGTTGGTCGCTTCTCAACATTTTGCTATCCTTCATTTTGCACTAAGTATGATCACTACTTGTGCATCCCAAATCCTTTAAAATAGTTTTGCCATATGAGTCCACTATACCTACCTATATGTGGTATTCTTTTGCCGTTCTAAGCAAATTTGTATGTGCCATCTCTAATATTCAAAACAAATTTCTCTTTTGTGTGCTTGTACAGCTAACAAGGTGGTGAGGGGTGGCTAATATTTTCCATGCTAGATGTGGCATTCTCACGATGAGTGTTTATTCACTTGTCATTGCACGAGAGTAAGGCAAAGGTATTAGGCATGCCCAGTCCCCAAAATGAAAAATGAATTTACTTTATGTTGTCAAATAATAAATTCCTTGGAAAGTGTTGGTATGGAAGGCACCTATGGATACGGTTAGCCATGGAAAGTGAAAGTGTGGTTGAAAAAGGAATAACCTTTAATTTCTGTTTGGGAACCGCCTATGATATATCTAGCATGGAAATTGTTGGGAACTCTAAGTCGTTTTCGTTGGTGGGAAAGGCACACCTCCCAAAATGTTTTTACCTCTATGTTTTTTGCTCTGAGCTCTAGCACCTCTACAAATCCCTACTTCCCTCTATGAAGGGCCTTTCTTTTACTTTATCCAACTTTTATTTTGAATTTGAGTCTCCATCTTCTCTTATAAAGCACCAACTAGGAGGCACTATGATCGTACTTGAGTATTGGGTGTAGTTAATATGCGAGTGTGTTTCATGAATGGATCAATGATTGAGCATGATGGGCTAGGGATTGCTTATTTTAGTGTTGATATTTTGAAAGACATGGTTGCTTGTTGATATGCTTGAGTATTTAAGTTATCATGTCAAGACTAGACTATTGCTTTGAATCATATAGAAGTCCAAATTTCCATGCTATAGAGAAAAATAATATGATATGACATGTTAGGCAGCATTCCACATCAAAAATTCTATTTTTCTCACTTACCTACTTGAGGACGAGCAAGACTTAAGCTTGGGGATGCTGATATGTCTCCAATGTATATATTATTTTTTATTGTTCCATGCTGTTATATTATAAATCTTGGATGTTTTATAATCATTTTATAGCCATTTTATATCATTTTTGGTACTAACCTATTGACATAGTGCCAAGTGCTAGTTGTTGTTTTCTACATGTTTTTTACATCGCAAGAAATCAATACCAAACGGAGTCCAAATGCAACGAAACTTCACGGAGATTTTTTATGGACCAGAAGACACCCAATGGGCCAAGGTAGCGCTTGGGGGATGCTCCGAGGGGAGCACAACCCACCAGGGTGTGCCAGGAGGCCCAGGCGCGCCCTGGTGGGTTGTGCCCACCTCGGGTGCCCCTCGGATCGCCTCTTTGCTCTATAAATACCCCAATATTCCAGAAACCCTAGGGGAGTCGACGAAAATCAATTCCAGCCACCATAGAGTCCAAAACCACCAGATCCAATCTAGACACCATCACGGAGGGGTTGACCACTTCCATTGGTGCCTCTCCGATGATGCGTGAGTAGTTTTTTGTAGACCTTTGGGTCCGTAGTTAGTAGCTAGGTGGCTTCCTCTCTCTCGTTTGATTCTAAATACAATGGTCTCTTGGAGATGCATATGATGTCACTCGTTTTACAGTGTGTTTTTTGGGATCGGATGAACTTTGAGTTTATGATCAGATCTATCATTTTATGTCCATGAAAGTTATTTTAGTTTCTTTGATCTCTTATATGCATGATGGCTTATAGCCTCGTATTTCTTCTCTGATATTTGGGTTTTGTTTGGCCAACTTGATATATTTATCTTGCAATGGGAAGAGGTGCTTTGTAGTGGGTTCGCTCTTACGGTGCTTGATCCCAATGAGAGAAGGGGAACAGACACATATGTATCGTTGTTCCTTAGGATAAAACAATGGGGTCTATCTCTACATAGATAGATCTTGTCTACATCATGTCATCGTTCTTATTGCATTACTCCATTTCCCCATGATCTTAATACACTAGATGCATGCTGGATAGCGGTCGATGTGTGGAGTAATAGTAGTAGATGCAGGCAGGAGTCGGTCTACTAATCCTGGATGTGATGCCTATGTAATGATCATTGCCTGGATATCTTCATGATTATTTGAAGTTCTATCAATTGCCCAGCAGTAATTTGTTTTCCCACCGTTTGCTATTTTTCTCGAGAGAGAAGCCACTAGTGAAACCTACGACCCTCGGGTCTCTTCTTTAATATATTTGCCTTTGTGATCTACTTTTCCTTTACTTTTATTTTCAGATCTATTAAACCAAAAATACAAAATACCTTGCTGCGTTTTATTCTTATTTATTTTATTTGGCGTTTGATCTATCAATCTACTACAATTTATTTCACGCCTGTCTGCCTATCTTGGGGCGCCGCTACCCGAAAGGGATTGACAACCCCTTTTACACGTCGGGTTGCAAGTATTTGTTATTTGTGTGTAGGGGATGTTTACGTTGTGTTGCTTGGTTCTCCTACTAGTTCGATAACCTTGGTCTCATCACTGAGGGAAATACCTACCGCCGCTGTGCTGCATCATCCCTTCCTCTTTGGGGAAATACTAATGTAGCTTCAAGCCGCATCAATTTATGATCAAGATCAGAGGAGTATTAATTATCATTAAGGATCTAAAAATATAATCTTCCACCGGATAAACCAACTAGAATCGACTACAAGGAGTAATCAACACTACTAGCAACCGACAGATACCAGTCTGAGATTTTGGGACAAACATTGAATACAAGAGATGAACTAGGGTTTGAGAGGAGATGGTGCTGTTGAAGATGTTGATGGAGATTGACCCCCTGTCGATGAGAGGATCGATGGTGCTGATGATGGCGATGATTTCCCCCTCCCGAAGGGATGTTTCCCCGGCAGAATAGCTCCGACGGAGCCCTAGATTGGTTCTGCTCAGGTTTCGCCTCGAGAGGCGGCGCTTCATCCCGAAAGATTCCTTCTGATTTTTTCCAAGTCAAAACACACCATAAAGCCAAATATGGGCACCGAGGACTGCCAGGGGGCCCACAAGGTCGGGGGCGCGCCCAGGGGGTAGGGCGCCCTCCACCCTTGTGGCTGGCTGGTGGCCCCCTCTCGTACTTTCTTCACCCAATATTTTTATATATTCCAAAAACATGCTCCGTGAAGTTTGAGGACTTTTGGAGTTGTGCAGAATAGGTCTCTAAAATAAGAGAGAAGAGGCATAAGTATTGTGATATAATGTGTAATAACATCCCATAATGCAATAAATATCAATATAGAAGCATGATGCAAAATGGATTTATCATATGACATCGAGGTCGTCGACACCGACGGCTTGACGCGGGTTATGTCACAGGTTAAGTTTCCCACCCCCAACCCTTTGGGTTCGCCAGCCGTCGATCTCAACAATGGCCTTGCCGCTGATCTCCTGCGACTCGTTATGAACAATCTATCATCCTTCATCGCCATGGAGCCCCTTTTTTCATTTCTGAAGGACACGTTCTGCGATGCTGGCTCAGGATCCTCAGCTGCCAAGTCAGACCTCATCGATGGCGACCACGAGGAGGAGGCAATTTGTGACAAGTGAGGAAACCCATGATTTGTTTTCTTGAACACCTTTTGTAGTGAGAACATGTCCAGTATTTATTTCTATATTAGGTTCTTTGCATTACACCTTGTTTATTTCTACGGTTTATGGTTGTTCAGTTGTTTGTAGTTAGCCTATGTCCAGTTTCAATTGCCATCTTTGGTTGTTCGTATTATGCCTTGTTTATTTCAGCTATTAACATTGTGATCTTCTATATGTTCTAGTATGAACTGTGCAGTTCAATTTCATCAATACCAAATTTAACAATAGCTCTATGAATGACTATATTTGGTTGGTGTTAAGCATGTTGTACTCCCTCCGAATCTTTTTAGTTCAGATATAAGATTTGTCTAAAGTCAAGCCTCATAAAGTTTGACCAATTTATATAAAAAAATACCAACATTTACAATATGAAATAAATGTCAGTACATGTGTCCTGACATCAATTTTCATATTATATAACTTTAGCATGCTAGATGTTGATATTTTTTCATATAAATAAGGTCAAACTTTATGAAGTCTGACTTCAGATAATTCTTATATGAAGAGTAAAAAGGACCGGAGGGAGTGTTGAACACGCCTTTCCATTTGATTTAACAATGGCACTATTTGGATATTCTAACTTAGCTAGAGGTTAGAGTTAGTTTCTAGCTCATGACAGTTAAAAGGGAGAGAGAGATTGGTGGAATAGTTGATTGTACTGCTTGAGCCTCGTGGGCACATATATAGCAATACATGGTCATCTTGGAGTACAATTCAAGGTAGAATAAATCCTACGCTATCCTACGCTTCCTAAATAACAATGATACTAAACAATGACTAACCCTGAACTAACTCTAGCCAAAGAGGTGTTTGGATGATAGTGTTAGATTGACAATAAATGCACTAGGAGAACTAGCCCCAATCAGCACCTCTTGGGTGGGATAGTTGTTTTGGGTGGGTCTGACACAACTAGGTCAAACTAGGCCTCATGTTTGGATACTTTAGGGCTATTTGAGCCTAAACTAGCTCAAACTAACTCTAACCCATGGATCCAAACAGGGCCAATAACTAGTGTACTTAGACCCGCACAATACAAGTTTGAATGACTATGTTTGCTTGTTTTTAAATATTAGGCATGTTGCAGTTAATAACACACCTTTCCACTTCTTGTTTTTCAGTATTAGGTTTTTAAAAATTTGGTATTGCACATGTAGGTCCTGCTTTCAGAGGTTTTGACCCACTATTTGACCCTTTTTGCATATGTGGAAATGTGTTATCCATTAATATCAGTCAAGTCAAGAAACTCAGAAAGATTGTTATGATAAGGAAATGAGCCACAAAAAACAAGATCTTTGTCTGCATAATGAAGAAGACATCATTTCACTACGGGATGGTAGAAACTGAAAACACAGTAGGAGCCTCTCCTACTGTCCATTCCTAAAAAAACAGTTATACCTTGTCTTTTTAATGCCTTTGCGCCATTTCAAATCTGGAGAAGATATTTATTCATATCCTTGTTTTCAGGTGCCGGGGTTTCTGATCCACGGGCACCTATGGGACTGGCGGACCGGATCCCTTTTGGTTCGGCGGGGGGCGGAGGTTGCGCAAAGAGCAGATCGAGGGGAAGCTCGCGGCGGTTGGTCGTGCGAGGAGTAAATCGAGGAGAAGCACCTGAGCGATTTACCCAGGTTCGGGCCGCACGGATGCGTAAAACCCTACTCCTGCTTTGTGGATTGGTATTGATTTCTAGCTCGGGAGCGAGATCGAGCGTGAGTGTGTGGAATTGCTGAACCCCTCTCTACGTTGCCCCGGGCCTCCTTTTATATGCTCAAGGGGTTACCGACATCGGGCAACGGAGGGAAAAAGTGGAAAAGGGTGCCGTGGGTAGGCACAGCTAGGTGCTGTAGTAGGCACAGCTAGCGGCTACAGTGTTATCATATCTAACCCTGACGGCAGGGGACAAGGGCATTAAATGCCCGTCTGTGTCGCCTAGACAGCACCGAAAGGGACCGCTAGGGACGCCACCGTCTTGCCACGATGGTTGTCTTGTCAGCGCCTGCGTGCCACCGCACGCCCCTAGCTGCACAGCCTCCTGCCACGTGTGCTTGGGAGGGGCCCCGGAGCGACACGTGGGTGGATGTGCTGGACCGCGGGCGTGGAGTGGGGGCTTGCCGCGGCAAGCGCCTTGCCGCGGCCGTCGACTTGTCGCTTCCGGGAGCTTGTCGCTCACCGGGCCTTGTCGGGGCGCGTAGCGCGCCGCGGCAAGTTCCTTGGAATGCCTTGGACGGCCTTCCCGGCAAGCGCCTCTTGCCGGGGCCTTGGGACGCTTCTGATGGCCTTCCCGGCAAGCTCCTCTTGCCGGGGTCTTGACTTCTTCCCGGCAAGCTCCTCTTGCCGGGGTCTTGTCTTGAGTACTTTGTTCTTGAATGGTCTTCAAAGGGACCACGGAGGTTCTTGGCGGTGACCTGGCAGGCCTTGCCGCGGGACGCTGCGACTGCCCGTGCACAAGTTCGGGGTACTAAGGGTACCCCTACTTTAGTACACCGACATCAGGCCTTGCCAAAGCAGTTCACTACCTCTCAAACCACCTGTATGGTCAGGAGGCGAGGAAGGTTTTCATACAACACCCACGGTTCAATATTGAAGTGTTCCTGAAGAGGACGAAGAATGGACGGTCAATCATCCACAGGCACTAGCCTAAAGTTGCAAAGACCATCAACATCAATGAAGGCTCAATATTCACCCTCTGCTTGAGCAGTTTTCCACATGAGATTCATCTGTCAATGTTCTGTCTATGATGCTAATTTCGAAAGGTTGTAGATGTTGCATGTGAAACTTGGTGATGGTGCAGTTGTGTAATGGGGTAGCTGAGCGCTGAAGCTATATGATGTTGTACTCTGATGTATTTCAATTATTAAATCCTGCTTCCTTAATATGGAAATGAAATATATTGTGTGCTTAATATGAAATGTCAATTAGATAAATAAATGGATTATTATTAATAGGGCAATTTGTTGGGAATTGTAGCATGGAAAACAAAATATTTCTACGCCTACGCAATGATCTATCCATGGAGATGCATAACAACGAGAGGGGAGAGTGTGTCTACGTACCCTCGTAGACCGTAAGCGGAAGCATTTCACAACGCGGTTGATGTAGTCGAACTTTCTTCGCGCTCCAACTGATCTAGTACCAAACACACGGCACCTCCGCGTTCTGCACATGTTCAGCTCGGTGACGTCCTCCGCCTTATTGATCCAGCAAGACGGCGAGGTAGTAGATGAGTTTCGGTAGCACGACGGCGTGGTGACGGTGATAGTGAAGTGATCTCCGCAGGGCTTCGCCTAAGCACTAGAAAAATATGACCAGGGTGTAAACGGTGGAGGGGGCGCCACACACAGCTAGGCAATTGTCTGTTGTGTGCTAGGTGCCCCCCTCCGACATATATATATATAGGTGGGAGGGAGGGAGGAACAGCCAAAGGAGGCGCCCAAGTAGGAGGAATCGTACTTGGGGTCCCTCCCAAGCCGCCCCCTTTCCTTATTTGGATTGCGGGAAAAGGCAGGGGAGGGTGGCGCCCCCCCTCCTTTCTCCCATGAGAGGGAAAGGACAGGAGGGGCTATACCGCCCCCTTTTCCTTCCCTAGGGCTGGCCAAACAAGGGAGGGGCGCATCAGCCCCCTTGTGGGCTGGTGTGTACACTCCTTTGGCCCATAAGGCCCATAACTTGCCGGGGGTGCCCAGAACCCCTTCCGGTGAGCCGATTCCTCCCTAGTACGTCCCGAAACACTTTCGATGTCCAAATACCATCGTCCTATATATCAATCTTTACCTCTCGACCATTTCGATACACCTTTTCATGTGCATGATCTCATCCGGAACTCCGAACAACATTCAGTCACCAAAACATATAACTCATATAACAATATATCGTCAACGAACATTAAGCGTGCGGACCCTACGGGTTCGAGAAGTATGTAGACATGACCAAGAAACCTCTGTTGGGGAACGTAGTAATTTCAAAAAAATTCCTACGCACACGCAAGATCATGGTGATGCATAGCAAGGAGAGGGGAGAGTGTTGTCTACGTACCCTCGTAGACCGAAAGCGGAAGCGTTAGCACAACGTGGTTGATGTAGTCGTACGTCTTCACGATCCGACCGATCCAAGTACCGAACGCATGGCACCTCCAAGTTCAGCACACGTTCAGCTTGATGACGTCCCGCGAACTCCAATCCAGTAGATCTTCATGGGAGAGTTCCGTCAGCACAACGGCGTGGTGACGATGATGATGTTCTACCGTCGCAGGGCTTCACCTAAGCACCGCTACAATATGATTGAGGTGGATTATGGTGGAAGGGGGCACCGTACATGGCTAAGAGATCAAGAGATCAATTGTTGTGTCTATGGGGTGCCCCCTGGCCACGTATGTAAAGGAGTGGAGGAGGAGGGGGTCGGCCAGGAGGAGGAGGCGCGCCCAAGGGGGGGCAATCCTACTCCAAGTATGTTTTGCCCCCCTTTCCTATTCCAACTAGGAGAAGGGGGAAGGAGGAGGTGGAGAGAAGGAAGGAGAAGGGGGGCCGCGCCCCCTTCCCTTTCCCAATTCGGATTGGGGCAAGGGGGGCTGCACGCCACCTCCTGCTGCCTCTCCTCCGGGGGGCTTCCGGTAACCCCCCGGTACTCCGGTATATATCCGATAACCCCCGGAACCATTCCGGTGTCCGAATATAGTCGTCCAATATATCAATCTTCATGTCTCGACCATTTTGAGACTCCTCGTCATGTCGGTGATCACATCCGGGACTCCAAACAACCTTCGGTACATCAAAACTCATAAACTCATAATATAACCAGCATCGAAACGTTAAGCGTGCAGACCCTACGGGTTCGAGAACTATGTAGACATGACCGAGACATGTCTCCGGTAAATAACCAATAGCGGAACCTAGATGCTCATATTGTCTCCCACATATTCTACGAGGATCTTTATCAGTCAGACCGCATAACAACATACGTTGTTCCCTTTGTCATCGGTATGTTACTTGCCCGAGATTCGATCGTCGGTATCTCAATACCTAGTTCAATATCGTTACCGGCAAGTCTCTTTACTCATTTTGTAATACATCATTCCGCAACTTACTCATTTAGTTGCAATGCTTGCAAGGCTTAGGTGATGTGCATTACTGAGAGGGCCCAGCGATACCTCTCCGACAATCGGAGTGACAAATCCTAATATCGAAATACGCCAACCCAACAAGTACCTTTAGAGACTCCTGTAGAGCACCTTTATAATCACCCAATTACGTTGTGACGTTTGGTAGCACACAAAGTGTTCCTTCGGTAAACGGGAGTTGCATAATCTCATAGTCATAGGAACATGTATAAGTTATGAAGAAAGCAATAGCAACAAACTAAACAATCAAGTGCTAAGCTAACCGAATGGGTCAAGTCAATCATATCATTCTCCTAATGATGTGATCCCGTTAATCAAATGACAACTCATGTCTATGGTTAGGAAACATAACCATCTTCGATCAACGAGCTAGTCAAGTAGAGGCATACTAGTGGCACTCTGTTTGTCTATGTATTTACACATGTATTATGTTTCCGGTTAATACAATTCTAGCATGAATAATAAACATTTATCATGATATAAGGAAATAAATAATAACTTTATTATTGCCTCTAGGGCATATTTCCTTCAGTCTCCCACTTGCACTAGAGTCAATAATCCAGATTACACTGTTATGATCCTAACACCCATGGAGCCTTTGTGTTGATCATGTTTTGCTCGTGGAAGAGGCTTAGTCAAAGGGTCTGCAACATTTAGATCCGTATGTATCTTGCAAATTTCTATGTCTCCCACCTAGACTAAATCCCGGATGGAATTGAAGCATCTCTTGATGTGCTTGGTTCTCTTGTGAAATCTGGATTCCTTCGCTAAGGCAATTGCTCCAGTATTGTCACAAAAGATTTTCATTGGTCCCGGTGCACTAGGTATGACACCTAGATCGGATATGAACTCCTTCATTTGCTGCTTCCGAAGCAGCTATGTACTCCGCTTCACATGTAGATTCCACCACGACGCTTTGTTTAGAACTGCACCAACTGACAGCTCCACCGTTCAATAAAAACACGTATCTGGTTTGCGATTTAGAATCATCCGGATCAGTGTCAAAGCTTGCATCACCGTAACCATTTACGATGAGCTCTTTGTTACCTCCATAAACAAGAAACATATCCTTAGTCCTTTTCAGGTACTTTAGGATGTTCTTAACTGCTGTCCAGCGATCCACTCCTGGATTACTTTGGTACCTCCCTGCTAGACTTATAGCAAGGCACACATCAGGTCTGGTACACAGCATTTCATACATGATAGAGCCTCTGGCTGAAACATAGGGAACATCTTTCATTTTCTCTCTATCTTCTGTAGTGGTCGGACATTGAGTCTTACTCAACTCCACACCTTGTAACACAGGTAAGAACCCTTTCTTTGCTTGATCCATTTTGAACTTCTTCAAAACTTTTTCAAGGTATGTGCTTTGTGAAAGTCCAATTAAGCGTCTTGATCTATCTCTATAGATCTTAATGCCCAATATGTAAGCAGCTTCACCGAGGTCTTTCATTGAAAAACTCTTATTCAAGTATCCCTTTATGCTAACCAGAAATTCTATATCATTTCTAATCAATAATATGTCATCCACATATAATATCAGAAATGCTACCGAGCTCCCACTCACTTTCTTGTAAATACAGGCTTCTCCAAAAGTCTGTATAAAACCAAATGCTTTGATCACACTATCAAAGCGTTTATTCCAACTCCGAGAGGCTTGCACCAGTCCATAAATGGATCGCTGGAGCTTGCACACTTTGTTTAACTCCCTTTGGATCGACAAAACCTTCCGATTGCATCATATATAACTCTTCTTCTAGAAATCCATTCGGGAATGCAGTTTTGACATCCATCTGCCAAATTTCATAATCATAAAATGCGGCAATCGCTAACATGATTCGGACAGACTTAAGCATCGCTACGGGTGATAAAGTCTCATCGTAGTCAATCCCTTGAACTTGTCAAAACCCTTTCGCAACAAGTCGAGCTTTGTAGACAGTAACATTACCGTCAGCGTCAGTCTTCTTCTTGAAGATCCATTTATTCTCAATTGCTTGCCGATCAATGGGCAAGTCAACCAAAGTCCGCACTTTGTTCTCATACATGGATCCCATCTCAGATTTCATGGCTTTAAGCCATTTTGCGGAATCTAGGCTCACCATCGCTTCTTCATAGTTCGTAGGTTCATCATGATCTAGTAGCATGACTTCCAGAACAGGATTACCGTACCACTCTGGCGCGGATCTGACTCTGGTTGATCTACGAGGTTCAGTAATAACTTGATTTGAAGTATCATGATCATCATGATTAACTTCCTCACTAATTGGTATAGTTGTCACAGGAACCGGTTTCTGCGATGAGCTACTTTCCAATAAGGGAGCAGGTACGGATACCTCATCAAGTTCTACATTCCTCCTACTCACTTCTTTCGAGAGAAACTCCTTCTCTAGAAAGGATCCATTCTTAGCAACGAATGTCTTGCCTTTGGATCTATGATAGAAGGTGTACCCAACAGTCTCCTTTGGGTATCCTATGAAGACACATTTCTCCGATTTGGGTTCGAGCTTATCAGTTTGAAGCTTTTTCACATAAGCATCGCCGCCCCAAATTTTAAGGAACGACAACTTTGGTTTCTTGCCAAACCACAGTTCATAAGGCTTCGTCTCAACGGATTTCGATGGTGCCCTATTTAATGTGAACGCGGCCGTCTCTAAAGCATAACGCCAAAACGATAGCGGTAAATCAGTAAGAGACATCATAGATCGCACCATATCTAGTAAAGTACGATTACGACGTTCGGACACACCATTACGCTGTGGTTTTCCGGATGGCGTGAGTTGCGAAACTATTCCGCTTTGTTTCAAATGTAGACCAAACTCGTACTCAAATATTCTCCTCCACGATCAGATCATAGAAACTTTATTTTCTTGTTACGATGATTTTCAACTTCACTCTGAAATTCTTTGAACTTTTCAAATGTTTCAGATTTATGTTTCATCAAGTAGATATACCCATATCTGCTTAAATGATCTGTGAAGGTGAGAAAATAACGATATCCGCCATGAGCCTCAACATTCATCGGACCACATACATCTGTATGTATGATTTCCAACAAATCTGTTGCTCTCTCCATAGTACCGGAGAACGGCGTTTTAGTCATCTTGCCCATGAGGCGTGGTTCGCAAGTACCAAGTGATTCATAATCAAGTGGTTCCAAAAGTCCATCAGTATGGAGTTTCTTCATGCGCTTTACACCGATATGACCTAAACGGCAGTGCCACAAATATGTTGCACTATCATTATCAACTCTACATCTTTTAACTTCAACATTATGAATATGTGTATCATTACTATCGAGATTCATCAAAAATAGAACACTCTTCAAGGGTGCATGACCATAAAAGATATTACTCATATAAATAGAACAACCATTATTCTCTGATTTAAATGAATAACCGTCTCGCATCAAACAAGATCCAGATATAATGTTCATGCTCAACGCTGGCACCAAATAACAATTATTTAGGTCTAAGACTAATCCCGAAGGTAGATGTTGAGGTAGCGTGCCGACCGCGATCACATCGACTTTGGAACCATTTCCCACGCGCATCGTCACCTCGTCCTTGGCCAGTGTTCACTTAATCCGCAGTCCCTGTTTTGAGTTGCAAATATTATCAACGGAACCAGTATCAAATACCCAGGTGCTACTGCGAGCTCTAGTAAGGTACACATCAATAACATTTATATCACATATACCTTTGTTCACCTTGCCATCCTTCTTATCCGCCAAATACTTGGGGCAGTTCCGCTTCCAGTGACCAGTCTGCTTGCAGTAGAAGCACTCAGTTTCAGGCTTAGGTCCAGACTTAGGTTTCTTCTCCTGAGCAGCAACTTGTTTGTTGTTCTTCTTGAAGTTCCCCTTCTTCTTCCCTTTGCCCTTTTTCTTGAAACTGGCGGTCTTATTGACCATCAACACTTCACGCTCCTTCTTGATTTCTACCTCCGCAGCCTTTAGCATTGCGAAGAGCTCGGGAATTGTCTTATCCATCGCTTGCATGTTATAGTTCATCACAAAGCTCTTGTAGCTTGGTGGCAGTGATTGAAGAACTCTGTCAATGACACTATCAACAGGAAGATTAACTCCCAGTTGAGTCAAGTGATTATGATACCCAGACATTTTGAGTATATGTTCACTGACAGAACTATTCTCCTCCATCTTGCAGCTATAGAACTTATTGGAGACTTCATATCTCTCAATCCAGGCATTTGCTTGAAATATTAACTTCAACTCCTGGAACATCTCATATGCTCCATGACGTTCAAAACGTCATTGAAGTCCCGATTCTAAGTCGTAAAGCATGGCACACTGAACTATTGAGTAGTCATCAACTTTGCTTTGCCAGATGTTCATAACATCTGGTGTTGCTCCTGCAGCAGGCCTGGCACCCAGCGGTGCTTCCAGGACGTAATTCTTCTGCAGCAATGAGGATAATCCTCAAGTTACGGACCCAGTCTGTGTAATTGCTACCATCATCTTTCAACTTTGCTTTCTCAAGGAACGCATTAAAATTCAATGGAACAACAGCACGGGCCATCTATCTACAATCAAACATAGACAAGAAAAATACTATCAGGTACTAAGATCATGATAAATTTAAGTTCAATTAATCATATTACTTAAGAACTCCCACTTAGAAAGACATCCCTCTAATCTTCTAAGTGATCACGTGATCCAAATCAACTAAACCATAACCGATCATCACATGAAATGGAGTAGCTTTCAATGGTGAACATCAGTATGTTGATCATATCTACTATATGATTCACGCTCGACCTTTTGGTCTCAGTGTTCCGAGGCCATATCTGCATATGCTAGGATCGTCAATTTTAACCTCAGTATTCTGCATGTGCAAAAACTGGCTTGCACCCGTTGTAGATGGACGTAGAGCTTATCACACCCGATCATCACGTGGTGTCTGTGCACGACGAACTTTGGCAACAGTGCATACTCAGGGAGAACACTTTAATCTTGAAATTTAGTGAGAGATCATCTTATAATGCTACCATCAATCAAAGCAAGATAAGATGCATAAAAGATAAACATCACATGCAATCAATATAAGTGATATAATATGGCCATCATTATCTTGTGCTTGTGATCTCCATCTCCGAAGCACCTTCATGATCACCATCGTCACCGGCGCGACACCTTGATCTCCATTGTAGCATCGTTGTCGTCTCGCCAATCTTATGCTTCCACGACTATCGCTACCGCTTTGTGATAAAGTAAAGCATTACAGGGCGATTGCATTGCATACAATAAAGCCACAACCATATGGCTCCTGCCAGTTGCCGATAACTCGGTTACAAAACATGATCATCTCATACAATAGAATTAAGCATCATGTCTTGACCATATCACATCACAACATGCCCTGCAAAAACAAGTTAGACGTCCTCTACTTTGTTTTTGCAAGTTTTATGTGGCTGCTACGGGCTAAGCAAGAACCGTTCTTACCTACGCATCAAAACCACAACGATAGTTTGTCAAGTTGATGTTGTTTTAACCTTCGCAAGGACCGGGCGTAGCCACACTTGGTTCAACTAAAGTTGGAGTAACTGACACCCGCCAGCCACCTGTGTGCAAAGCACGTCGGTAGAACCAGTCTCGCGTAAGCGTATGCGTAATGTCGGTCCGGGCCGCTTCATCCAACAATACCGCCGAACCAAAGTATGACATGCTGGTAAGCAGTATGACTTATATCGCCCACAACTCACTTGTGTTCTACTCGTGCATATAACATCAACGCATAAAACCAGGCTCTGATACCACTGTTGGGGAACGTAGTAATTTCAAAAAAATTCCTACGCACACGCAAGATCATGGTGATGCATAGAAACGAGAGGGGAGAGTGTTTTCTACGTACCATCGTAGACCGAAAGCGGAAGCATTAGCACAACGCGGTTGATGTAGTCGTACGTCTTCAAGATCCGACCGATCCAAGTACCGAACGCACGGCACCTCCGAGTTCAGCACACGTTCAGCTCGATGACATCCCGCGAACTCTAATCCAGTAGAGCTTCACGGGAGAGTTCCGTGAGCACAACGGCGTGGTGACGATGATGATGTTCTACCGTCGCAGGGCTTCGCCTAAGCGTCGCTACGATATGATCGAGGTGGATTATGGTGGAAGGGGGCACCGCACACGGCTAAGAGATCAATTGTTGTGTCTATGGGGTGCCCCCTGGCCACGTATATAAAGGAGTGGAGGAGGAGGGGGCCGGCCAGGAGGAGGAGGCGCGCCCAAGGGGGGGCAATCCTACTCCAAGTAGGTTTTGCCCCCCTTTCCTATTCCAACTAGGAGAAGGGGGAAGTAGGGGGTGGAGAGAAGGAAGGAGAAGGGGGGCCGCGCCCCCTTCCCTTTCCCAATTCGGATTAGGGCAAGGGGGGCTGCGCGCCACCTCCCGTTGCCTCTCCTCTTCCACTACTTTGGGCCCATGAGGCCCAATAACCCCCCGGGGGGTTCCGGTAACCCCTCGGTACTCCGGTATATATCCGATAACCCCCGGAACCATTCCGGTGTCCGAATATAGTCGTCCAATATATCAATCTTCATGTCTCGACCATTTCAAGACTCCTCGTCATGTCAGTGATCACATCCGGGACTCCGAACAACCTTCGGTACATCAAAACTCATAAACTCATAATATAACCAGCATTGAAACGTTAAGCGTGCAGACCCTACGGGTTCGAGAACTATGTAGACATGACCGAGACATGTTTCTGGTCAATAACCAATAGCGGAACCTGGATGCTCATATTGGCTCCCACATATTCTACGAAGATCTTTATCGGTCAGACCGCATAACAACATACGTTGTTCCCTTTGTCATCGGTATGTTACTTGCCCGAGATTTGATCGTCGGTATCTCAATACCTAGTTCAATATCGTTACCGGCAAGTCTCTTTACTCATTCCGTAATACATCATTCCACAACTAACTCATTTAGTTGCAATGCCTGCAAGGCTTAGGTGATGTGCATTACCGAGAGGGCCCAGAGATACCTCTCCGACAATCGGAGTGACAAATCCTAATCTCGAAATACGCCAACCCAACAAGTACCTTTGGAGACACGTGTAGAGCACCTTTATAATCACCCAGTTACGTTGTGACGTTTGGTAGCACACAAAGTGTTCCTCCGATAAACGGGAGTTGCATAATCTCATAGTCATAGGAACATGTATGAGTTATGAAGAAAGCAATAGCAACAAACTAAACGATCAAGTGCTAAGCTAACGGAATGGGTCAAGTCAATCATATCATTCTCCTAATGATGTGATCCCGTTAATCAAATGACAACTCATGTCTATGGTTAGGAAACATAACCATATTCGATCAACGAGCTAGTCAAGTAGATGGGTCTTGTCCATCACATCATTCTCCTAATGATGTGATCCTGTTATCAAATGACAACACATGTCTATGGTTAGGAAACTTTAACCATCTTTAATCAATGAGCTAGTCTAGTAGAGGCTTACTATGGACACGGTATTTGTTTATGTATTCACAGATGTATTTAAGTTTCCGATCAATACAATTCTAGCATGAATAATAAACCTTTATCATTATTTAGGAAATATAATAATAACCATTTTATTATTGCCTCTAGGGTATATTTCCATCAGTCTCCCACTTGCCCTAGAGTCAATAATCAAGTTCTCATCACCATGTGATTTAACACCCATAGTTCACATCGCCATGTGACCAATACCCAAAGAGTTTACTAGAGTCAATAATCTAGTTCACATCGCCATGTGATTAACACCCAAAGAGTACTAAGGTGTGATCATGTTTTGCTTGTGAGAAAGGTTTAGTCAATGGGTCTGTCACATTCAGATCCATATATATTTGGGAAATTTCTATGTCTACAATGCTCTGCATGGAGCTACTCTAGATAATTGCTCCCACTTTCCATATGTATCTAGATCGAGACTCAGAGTCATCCAGATTGGTGTCAAAGCTTGAATCGACATAACTCTTTATGACGAAATCTTTATCACCTCATAACCGAGAAACATTTCCTTAGTCCTCTTTACATACCTAAGGATGATTTTGACCGTTGTCCAGTGATCTTCTCCTAGATACTATTGTATCCCCTTGCCAAACTCATGGCAAGGCACACAACAGGTCTAGTTCACAGCATGGCATACTTTATAGAACCTATGACTGGGGCATAGGGAATGACTTTCATTCTCTCTATGTATTATGCCATGGTCGGGTTTTGAGTCTTACTAAACTTCACACCTTGTAACATAGTCAAGAACCCTTTCTTTGACTGATCCATTTTGAACTTCTTCAAAACTTTATCAAGGTATGTGCTTTGTGAAAGTCCTATCAAGCGTCTTGATCTATCTCTATAGATCTTGATGCCCAATATATAAGCAGCTTCACTGAGGTCTTTCATTGAAAATTCGTATCTAAGTATCCTTTTATGCTATCCAGAAATTCTATATCATTTATGATCAACCATATGTCATCCACATATAATGTCAGAAATGCTACAAAGCTCCCACTCACTTTCTTGTAAATACAAGTTTCACCACAAGTCTGTATAAAACCATATGCTTTGATCACCTCATCAAAACATATATTCCAACTCCGAGATGCTTGCACCAGTCCATAGATGGATCACTAGAGTTTGCACACTTTTTTAGCACCTTTAGGATCGAAAAAACCTTTCGGCTGCATCTTATACAACTCTTCTTTAAGAAATCCATTAAGGAATGCAGTTTTGTCATCCATTTGCCAGATTTCATAATTATAAAATGCGGCAATTGCTAACATGATTCAGACTGACTTAACCTTCGCTACGGGTGAGAAGGTCTCATCGTAGATAACTCCTTGAACTTGTCGAAAAGCTTTCGCAACAAGTCAAGCTTTGTAGATGGTGACATTACCATCAACGTCTGTCTTCTTTTTGAATATCCATTTATTCTCAATGGCTTACCGATAATCGGGCAGGCCCACCAAAGTCCACACTTTGTTCTCATACATGGATCCTATCTCAGATTTCATGGCCTCAAGCCATTTATTGGAATCTGGGCTCATCAGAGCTTCTTCATAGTTCGTAGGTTCGCTTTGGTCTAGTAACATGACTTCTGGTGCGGATCGTACTCTGGTTGACCTACGAGGTTTAGTAGCAACTTGATATGAAGTTTCATGATCATTATCGTTTGCTTCCTCTCTAGTTGGTGTAGACATCATTGGAACGGATTTCTGTGATGTGCTACGTTCCAATTCAAGAGAAGGTACAATTACCTCATCAAGTTCTACTTTCCTCCTACTCACTTCTTTCTAGAGAAACTCTATAAATGTTCCATTCTTGGCAACGAAGATCTTGCCCTTCAGATCTATGGTAGAAGGTGTACCCAATTGTTTCCTTAGGGTATCCTAGGAAGACGCACTTCTCCGATTTGGCTTCGAGCTTATCAGGCGGACGTCTTTTGACATAAGTATCACAAACCCAAACTTTAAGAAACAACAGCTTTGGCTTCTTGCCAAACCACAGTTCATACGGTGTCGTCTCAACGGATTTAGACGGTGCCCAATTTAATGTGAATGCGGTTGTCTCTAATGCATAACCCCAAAACGGTAGTGGTAAATCGATAAGAGGCATCATAGATCGCACCATATCTAATAAAGTGCGGTTATGATGTCCGGACACACCATTAGGCTATGGTGTTCCAAGTGGCATGAGTCGTGAAACAATTCCACATTGTTTTAAATGAAGGCTAAACTCATAACTCAAATATTAGCCTCCCCGATCAGATCATAGAAACTTTATTTTCTTGTTACGATGATTCTCCACTTCACTCTAAAATTCTATGAACTTTTCAAATGTTTTCAAACTTGTGTTTCATTAAGTAGATATACCCATACCTACTCAAATCATCTATGGTTAGAAAATAACGATACCCGCCGTGCGCTTCAACACTCATCAGACCGCATACATCGGTATGTATTATTTCCAATAAGTCATTAGCTCACTCCATTGTTTCGGAGAACGGAGTTTTAGTCATCTTGCCCATGAGGCATGGTTCACAAGTATCGAATGATTCATAATCAAGTGATTCCAAAAGTCCATCCGCATGGAGTTTCTTCATGCGCTTCACAGTTTACACCAATATGACCTAAACGGCAACACAAGAAGTATGTTGCACTATCATTATCAACTTTGCATATTTTGGCATCAATATTATGAATATGTGTATCACTATGATCAAGGTTCAATAAACCCTTCACATTGGGTGTATGACCATAGAAGGTTTTATTCATGTAAACTGAACAACAATTATTCTCTGACTTAAATGAATAAACGTATTGCAATAAACATGATCTAATCATATTCATGATCAACATTGATGTCTACTATGAAACTTTATGCTTGTAGACTCGTGTTGCAAGCGCAGTGTTTTGTAGGACAGTAGAAATTTTCCCTCAAGTGGATGACCTAAGGTTTATCAATCCGTGGGAAGCATAGGATGAAGACGGTCTCTCTCAAACAACCCTGCAACCAAATAGACGAAATCTCTTGTGTCCCCAACACACCTAATACAATGGAAAATTGTATAGGTGCACTAGTTCGGTGAAGAGATTGTGATAAAAGTGTAATATGGATGGTAGAAATATATTTTTATAATCTGAATAAATAAACACAGCAAGGTAGAAAATAGCAAACGGGCCCAAAAATGGTACTGCAATGCTTGAAAATGAGGCCTAGGGTCCGTACTTTCGCTAGTGCAATCTCTCAACAATGCTAATATAATTGGATCATATGACCATCCCTCAACGTGAGATGAACAATCACTCCAAAGTTCCTGTCTAGCGGAGAACATAAGAAGAAATCATTTGTAGGGTACGAAACCACCTCAAAGCTATTATTTCCGATCGATCTATCCAAGAGTTCATACTAAAATAACACCAATTAATTTCAGATTCATAATACTCAATCCAACATAAAGAGCCTCAAAGAGTGCCCCAAGATTTCTACCGAAGAAAGAAAAGACGAGAGCGTGCATCAACCCCTATGCATAGATTACCCCAATGTCACTGCGGGAATCCGCAAGTTGAGTGCCAAAACACATATCAAGTGAATCAATATGGTACCCCATTGTCACCACGAGTATTCATATGCAAGACCTATATCAAGTGCTCTCAAATCCCTAAAAGTATTCAATCCGATAACAACGAAATCTCAAAGGGAAGAACTCAATTCATCACAACAACATAGAGAGGGGAAAACACCATACGATCCAACTATATTAACAAAGCCCACGATACATCAAGATCGTGACATCTCAAGAACATGAGAGAGAGAGAGATTAAACACATAGCCACTTGCCCTAGAGTCAATAATCTAGTTCTCACCACCATGTGATTGAACACCCATAGTTCACATCGCCATGTGACCAATACCCAAAGAGTTACTAGAGTCAATAATCTAGTTCACATCGCCATGTGATTAACACCCAAAGAGTACTAAGGTGTGATCATGTTTTGCTTGTGAGAGAGGTTTACTCAACGGGTCTGTCACATTCAGATCCATATATATTTGGCAAATTTCTATGTCTACAATGCTCTGCATGGAGCTACTCTAGATAATTGCTCCCACTTTCAAAGGTCGAGACTCAAAGTCATCCAGATTGGTGTCAAAGCTTGAATCGACATAACTCTTTACGACGAACTCTTTATCACCTCCATAACCGAGAAACATTTCCTTAGTCATCTTTAGGTACCTAAGGATGAATTTGACCGTTTTCTAGTGATCTTCTCCTGGATCACTATCACTGTTCAAGATATCTTCCGGTATTCCGATAAATCGGCTGATTTATCGTTTCTCGTTGTCTGGCCGATAAGATAAATCGGCCAATATGGCGATAAATCGGCCGATATGCCGATAAACTTGCCGATTTACCTCTTATCATGGGTCGACCTATAAGTTCCCGATAAGCGATATCCCCAACATTGATCACTATTGTATCCCCTTGCAAACTCATGGCAAGGCACACAACATGTCTAGTTCACAGCATGGCATACTTTATAGAACCTATGACTGGGGCATAGGGAATGACTTTCATTCTCTCTATGTATTCTGCCATGGTCGGGTTTTGAGTCTTACTAAACTTCACACCTTGTAACATAGTCAAGAACCATTTCTTTGACTGATCCATTTTTAACTTCTTCAAAACTTTATTAAGGTATGTGCTTTGTGAAAGTCCTATCAAGCGTCTTGATCTATCTCTATAGATCTTGATGCCTAATATATCAGCAGCTTCACCGAGGTCTTTCATTGAAAATTCATATCTAAGTATCCTTTTATGCTATCCAGAAATTCTATGTCATTTCTGATCAACCATATGTCATTCACATATAATATCAGAAATGCTACAAAGCTCCCACTCACTTTCTTTTAAATACAAGTTTCACCATAAGTCTGTATAAAACCATCTGCTTTGATCACCTCATCAAAACATATATTCCAACTCCAAGATGCTTGCACCAGTCCATAGATGGATCACTGGAGTTTGCACACTTTTTTAGCACCTTTAGGATCAACAAAACCTATAGGTTGCATCTTATACAACTCTTCTTTAAGAAATCCATTAAGGAATGCAGTTTTGTCATCCATTTTCCAGATTTCATAATTATAAAATGCGATATTTGCTAACATGATTCAGAATGACTTAACCATCGCTACGGGTGAGAAGGTCTCATCGTAGTAAACTCCTTGAACTTGTCGAAAAGCTTTCGCAACAAGTCGAGCTTTGTAGATGGTGACATTACCATCAACGTCTGTCTTCTTCTTGAATATCCATTTATTCTCAATGGCTTACCGATAATCGGGCAAGTCCACCAAAGTCCACACTTTGTTCTCATACATGGATCCTATCTCAGATTTCATGGCCTCAAGCCATTTATTGGAATCTGGGTTCATCAGAGCTTCTTCATAGTTCGTAGGTCGCCTTGCTCCAGTAACATGACTTCTAGAACCGGATTGCCGTACCACTCGTGTGCGGATCGTACTCTGGTTGACCTACGAGGTTTAGTAGCAACTTGATATGAAGTTTCATGATCATTATCATTTGCTTCCTCTCTAGTTGGTGTAGACATCATTGGAACGGATTTTTCTGATGTGCTACGTTCCAATTCAAGAGAAGGTACAATTACCTCATCAAGTTCTACTTTCCTCCTACTCACTTCTTTCGAGAGAAACTCCTTATCTATAAATGTTCCATTCTTGGCAACGAAGATCTTGCCCTTCAGATCTGTGGTAGAAGGTGTACCCAATTGTTTCCTTAGGGTATCCTATGAAGACGCACTTCTCCGATTTGGGTTCGAGCTTATCAGGCGGACGTCTTTTGACATAAGTATCCCAAACCCAAACTTTAAGAAACAACAGCTTTGGCTTCTTGCCAAACCACAGTTCATACGGTGTCGTCTCAACGGATTTAGACGGTGCCCAATTTAATGTGAATGCGGTTGTCTCTAATGCATAACCCCAAAACGGTAGTGGTAAATCGATAAGAGACATCATAGATCGCACCATATCTAATAAAGTGCGGTTATGACGTCCGGACACACCATTAGGCTGTGGTGTTCCAAGTGGCATGAGTCGTGAAACAATTCCACATTGTTTTAAATGAAGGCTAAACTCATAACTCAAATATTAGCCTCCCCGATCAGATCATAGAAACTTTATTTTCTTGTTACGATGGTTCTCCACTTCACTCTAAAATTCTATGAACTTTTCAAATGTTTTCAAACTTGTGTTTCATTAAGTAGATATACCCATACCTACTCAAATCATCTGTGGTTAGAAAATAACGATACCCGCCATGTGCTTCAACACTCATCAGACCGCATACATCGGTATGTATTATTTCCAATAAGTCATTAGCTCACTCCATTGTTTCGGAGAACGGAGTTTTAGTCATCTTGCCCATGTGGCATGGTTCACAAGTATCAAATGATTCATAATCAAGTGATTCCAAAAGTCCATCCGCATGGAGTTTCTTCATGCGCTTCACAGTTTACACCAATATGACCTAAACGGCAGTGCAAGAAGTATGTTGCACTATCATTATCAACTTTGCATATTTTGGCATCAATGTTATGAATATGTGTATCACTATGATCAAGGTTCAATAAACCCTTCACATTGGGTGTATGACCATAGAAGGTTTTATTCATGTAAACTGAACAACAATTATTCTCTGACTTAAATGAATAAACGTATTTCAATAAACATGATCTAATCATATTCATGCCCAACATTGATGTCTACTACGCAACTTTATTCTTGTAGACTCGTGTTGCAAGCGCAGTGTTTTGCAGGACAATAGCAATTTTCCCTCAAGTGGATGACCTAAGGTTTATCAATCCGTGGGAAGCATAGGATGAAGATGGTCTCTCTCAAACAACCTTGCAACCAAATAGAAGAAATCTCTTGTGTCCCCAACACACCTAATACAATGGTTAATTGTATAGGTGCACTAGTTCGGCGAAGAGATTGTGATAAAAGTGTAATATGGATGGTAGAAATATATTTTTATAATCTGAATAAATAAAAACAGCAAGGTAGCAAATAGCAAACGGGCACAAAAATGGTACTGCAATGCTTGAAAATGAGGCCTAGGGTCCATACTTTCGCTAGTGCAATCTCTCAACAATGCTAATATAATTGGATCATATAACCATCCCTCAATGTGAGATGAACAATCACTCCAAAGTTCCTATCTAGCAGAGAACATAAGAAGAAATCATTTGTAGGGTACGAAACCACCTCAAAGCTATTCTTTCCGATCGATCTATCCAAGAGTTCCTACTAAAATAACACCAAATAATTTCAAATTCATAATATTCAATCCAACACAAAGAACCTCAGAGAGTGCCCCAAGATTTCTACCGGAGAAAGAAAAGACGAGAGCGTGCATCAACCCCTATGCATAGATTACCCCAATGTCACCACGGGAATCCGCAAGTTGAGTGCCAAAACACATAGCAAGTGAATCAATATGATACCCCATTGTCACCACGAGTATTCACATGGAAGACCTATATCAAGTGCTCTCAAATCCATAAAAGTATTCAATCTGATAACAACGAAATCTCAAAGGGAAAAACTCAATTCATCACAACAACATAGAGAGGGGAAAACACCATATGATCCAACTATATTAGCAAAGCCCTCGATACATCAAGATCGTGCCATCAAGAACACCAGAGAGAGAGAGATTAAACACATAGCTACTGGTACAAACCGTCAGCCCCGAGGGTGGACTACTCCCTCCTCATCATGGTGGCCGCTAGAATGATGAAGATGGCCGCCGGTGATGACTCCCCCTTCCGGCAGGGTGCAGGAACAGGGTGTAGATTGGCTTTTCGTGGCTACAGAGGCTTGCGGTGGCAGAACATCTGATCTAGGGTTGCCCTAGGGTTTTTGGACTATTTGACGATTTATAGGGCGAAGAGGGGGTACGGGATGGGTTGTGCTCCCCTCGGGGCACCCCCCCCCCCCCCAGGTGCTTCTCTGGCCCACTGGAGTCTTATGGTCCATAAAATCCATAGAAAGTTTCACGGTGTTTGGACTCCATTTGATATTGATTTCCTGCACTGTAAAAAACAAGCAAAACGCAACAACTAACACTGGGCACTGGGTCAATAGGTTAGTCCCAAAAACTGATATAAAGTTTTTATAAAATGATTGTAAAACATCCAAGAATGTTAATATAACAGCATGAATGCTTCATAAATTATAGATACATTGGAGACGTATCAGCATCCCCAAGCTTAATTCCTACTCATCCTCGAGTAGGTAAATGATAAAAGAAATAATTTATGAAGTGTGAATGCTAGCAAAATGCACAAGTTTTATCAATGACAATTTTGAGCACTTTCCCTAGCATCATAACAACAATTCTTTCTTATAAAACTTCTCATGTTAAAGTTGCAACCAATTCACATGTTAAGGTTCAAACAACGAATTCTCTTGAAACTCAACAACCTATTTTCTCAGTCACCAAGCAATTGTAATTCAACTTATTCAACAGAGTTTAAGTAAGAGCTCCACATACTCAACAATCATATAGTCTTCTATGATTGCTAACACTCACCACATACACATGAGAAAAATGTTTCAACCGGACACATAGAAAGATAGGGGCTTATAATTTCGCCTTCCAACGTATTTCACCTCAAGGGTGATGTCAACAATAATAACTCATGCTACCCATATTCAACTAGATATATGTGCCTAGATCTTTCCTCACCACCTGATGCTTGCTAAAAGACAAAAATAAAAAGGAATAGAGAGAAAAACTTTGACTCTTGCATGAAAGTAAATACATAAAAGTAAAAAAGGTAGGCCGTTCGCAGAGGGAAGCAGAGGTTGCCATGCACTTTTTGTTTGTATGCTCAATCCCTTAGTGCAAAAGAACGTCGCGTTATATTGCCCCTTATGATAGCAACTTGTATTGTGCAGTCTATCGCTTTTATTCTTTGCCATCACAAGTTCGTACAACGCTCAATTTTCTCATACACTAAATGATCTAACACTTTTAGAAGCAATTTTTATTGCCTTATTGCACCGACGACAACTTACTTGAAGGATCTTGCTCAACCCTTAGGTAGGTATGGTGGACTTTTGAAAATAAGATTTGGGTTTAAAGGTTTTTGGATGCACAAGTAGTAACTCTACTAGGTGCGGAATTTTTGGCTAGAAAAGATGGGGGGCAAGCACCACACGTTGATGGATCTATGACAATATAACTTCTATGTGAATATGAACAAACATAAACCATTACATTGTCTTCCTTGTCCAACGTGAACAATTTTGGCATACAATATTTTGATGGGGGCTCACAATCACAAAATATTTCCAAGATAGTGTATTTGCATGTGAAAATTCTCTTCCTTATAGTAACCATTCAGGAATTGCTTGTATGACCAATATTATGATTGTCAAGCTTCAAAAGATTTCACTTTCTAAAACCAATGTGAATCTACTACTAGGCATGATATGAACATATAATTTCAACTTCATGATATACAATTCATTCAACAATTTACTCATAGGATATAAGTGAATCACAAGAGTAAATGACAAGCTACTCCAAAAAGATATAAGTGAAGATCAAGCGTGTAGTTATGTAAGTGGGTAGATATTTGAGGACTCTCTCTTATTTAAACATTTCATATCTAAGTATGTTATTAAAACAACAAGCAAAACAAAACAAAATGACATTCCAAGAATAACACACATCATGTGAAGCAGCAAAAACTTTGGCTCAACCGATACTAACCGATAATTGTTGAAGAAGAAAGGTGGGATGCCTACCGGGGCATCCTAAGCTTAGATGCTTGAGAGTTCTTGAAATATTATCTTGGTATGCCTTGGGCATCCCCAAGCTTGAGTTTTTGTGTCTCCTTAATTCCTTTTATATCACGGTTTCCCTAAATCCTAAAAACTTCATCCACACAAAACTCAACAAGAACTCGCTAGATAGGTTAGTATACACCAATGCAAAAACCTTATCATTCTCTGCTGTACCAAATCACTAAAATTATTATTCAACATTGCATACTAAATGCCTCTGCCTATTTAATACTCATATCCTCAAATAGAATCATTAAACAAGCAAACATATGCAAACAATGCAAACATAACAGTAATCTGCCAAAACAGTACAGTCTATAAAGAATGCAAGAGTATCAATACTTATTTAACTAAAAAAATATGAAAATTTACCACAATTTATAAAGTTTACCAGAGCTTATTGTTCAAAAAGTTTCAACATTTTATCACATTCTGACTTTACTAGAGAATTTTTGCAACAGCGATAAACTTTCTGTTTTCAAACAGCAACATGTGGACTTGTAAAATAAGCATAGTAAAGGCTATCATTGCCACTTTTATTGAAATAAAAGATGCACAACATTACTCTAAATAACAGCAAGATAATACTAAGAAAATAAAATGACGCTCCAAGAAAAACTCATAACATGTGACGAATGAAAATATAGCTCCAAGTGAGGTTACCGATAATGTTGGAGACGAAAGAGGGGATGCCTTCCGGGGCATCCCCAAGCTTCATTGCTTGGATACTCCTTCGATATTAAATTGGGGTGCCTTTGGCATCCCCAATCTTAGGGTCTTGTCACTCCTTATTCTCCCCATATCGACATCTCACCCAAAACTTGAAAACTTCAATCACACAAAACTTAACAGAACTTCGTGAGAAAGGTTAGTATGATAAAGAGCAAACCATTTCACTTTGTTACTGTCAAAGACAAGATTCATAATTATTTCCACACAATGCCTACTGTAGCGTATCATTTCAACAATTTATATTGAGCAATATAAGCCATAGAAACTATAAAACAAGCAAACTATGCATTGAAAACAGAATCTGTCAAAAACAGAACAGTTTGTAGCAATCTGTACTCCAACCATACTTATGAAGAATTAGGACAACCTGGGCAATTTGTCTATTAATATTCTTCAAAAATAATCATCATTTTATCACGCTTCTGTTAAAAATGATAATTATTTTCCTTAGCACAAAAGTTTCTGTTTTTCAGCAAGATCAAATCAACTATCACCGTAGACCATCCCAAAGGTCTTACTTGGCACTTTATTGAAATGAAAGCAATAAAACATGATTACTGCAGTAGCCTAATTATGTGAACACACAAAATTAGTAGGTAAAGGTGTTGGGTTGTCTCCCAATAAGCGCTTTTCTTTAATGCTTTTTAGCTATGCATGATGATTTCAATGATGCTCGCTTAAAGATAAGAATTGAAACATAACAAGAGCATCATGAATCACAAGTTACTCTCTCATAATAATTTTCAGTACCATCATGAATGGATTCATCAATATTACTATCACACAAAGCACTCTTTTCATGATTCACGTGCATAGAAATTTTATTACTCTCTAGATAAGAAAATTTATTCTCATTCTCAATTGTGGGAATATCATATGAAACTCGAATGCTATAAATTGTTCCACATTAAAAGAGTAATGTTCAGAAAAATGGTAATCATAACTATGACAAGTTTTATAAATATAATCATCACTACTTTTTATAACATAAGTATCGTCACAATAATCATCATCAGTAGCAACTTTGTTCTCATCATAGATAGGAGGCATGCAATCATCATAGAAAATTTGATCGTTCAAAGTAGGGGGACTAAAAAGATCATCTTCATTAAACATAGCATCCCCAAGCTTGGGACAAACATTAATTGCAGCAAATAAATTATCAAACATGTCATTCTAATCAACATAGCATCCCCAAGCTTGTGGCTTGGCATATCATAAGCATAATCACTCTCATCATTAATAGTACGAATAGCACCAATGGTATGGCAATTGCTATCATCATAATTTCCCAAGTTGATGCCAAAAAGATTTCCAAGGTTATAAGAAGTATCATTATCTTCCCAATCATAATTATCACAAAGCAATAGGCATGACAAAATCATCCTCAAGTGCATCATCTTCCAAAATTATTTTTGATTCATTTTCATGAGGCACATCAATAATTGGAGCAACATTATTTGCAAGAGATACCTTTTACCTCTATTCTTTCTTCTTTCTTATTCTTCACCACCTCACGTATGGGTTTAGTCAATTTTTTGATCTTTTTGTTGAATAGATTGATTGGATAGGAAGCTCCTCCTCGTTACCTGATTCATCATAATAAACACTAGGAGGGTATTGGGAAATATTTTCCCTTTCATTAGTACTCTCTTCATATTCTATTTGTTTTCTTGTCTTTACATAATTGGTAATATAAGGATTCTGAATGCAATTTACCGTACAAAACATATAATTTTCCTCTACATCAAAAATCAAGAAATGTCTCGAAATTAAATTTTGGAATACCCCCAGTTATACGTTTCAGTTCTTCATACCCCAAAAGAAGACTAAGCTCTTTATGATGCTCAAGGGTAATCAAGTTATCACAATTTTTGGACACGATTTGATCATGAAACAATTTGCATTGGAGATTTAAAAGACCATGTTCATTGCAAAGTTCACAAGGACGGCGAAAAAAATTAAATCTTTTACATTATAAATATAAAGAACAACTTGAGGTAACCCAATCTCCATTTTTTGTAGTTTTGTATTATAAAACCAAACTAGTGCTAAAACAAGAAACTAAAAGATTCAATTGCAAGATCTATAGATATACCTTCATGCACTCACCTCCCTAGCAATGGCGCCAGAAAAGGGCATGATGTCTACTACCCAATTTTATTCTTGTAGACTCGTGTAGGGCCTCCAAGCGTAGAGTTTTGTAGGACAGTAGAAATTTTCCCTCAAGTGGATGACCTAAGGTTTATCAATCCATGGGAGGCGTAGGATGAAGATGGTCTCTCTCAAACAACCCTGCAACCAAATACAAGAAATCTCTTGTGTCCCCAACACACCTAATGCAATGGAAAATTGTATAGGCGCACTAGTTCAGTGAAGAGATGGTGATAAAAGTGTAATATGGATGGTAGAAATATATTTCTATAATATGAATAAATAAAAACAGCAAGGTAGCAAATAGCAAACAGGCACAAAAACGGTATTGCAGTGCTTGAAAATGAGGCCTAGGGTCTGTACTTTCACTAGTGCAATCTCTCAACAATGCTAATATAATTGGATCATATAACCATCCCTCAACGTGCGATGAACAATCACTCCATAGTTCCTATCTAGCGAAGAACATAAGAAGAAATCATTTGTAGGGTACGAAACCACCTTGAAGCTATTCTTTCCAATCGATATATCCAAGATTTCGTACTAAAATAGCACCAAATAATTTCAGATTCATAATAATCAATCCACCACGAAGAACCTCAAAGAGTGCCCCAAGATTTGTACTGGAGAAAGAAAAGACGAGAGCGTGCATCAACCCCTATGCATAGATTACCCCAATGTCATCGCGGGAATCCGCAAGTTGAGTGCGAAAACACATATGAAGTGAATCAATATGATACCACATTGTCACCACGAGTATTCATATGCAAGACCTATATCAAGTGCTCTCAACTCCATAGAAGTATTCAATCCGATAACAACGCAATCTCAAAGGGAAAAACTCAATTCATCACGACAACATAGAGAGGGCAAAACACCATATGATACAACTATATTAACAAAGCGCCCAATACATCAAGATCGTGCCATCAAGAACATGAGAGAGAGAGAGAGAGATTAAACATATAGCTACTGGTACAAACCCTCAGCCCCGAGGGTGGACTACTCCCTTCTCATCATGGTGGTCGCCGGAATGATGAAGATGGCCGCCGGTGATGATCCCCCCCTCTGGCAGGGTGCCGGAACAGGGTCTAGATTGGTTTTTCATGGCTACAGAGGCTTGCGTTGGCGGAACTTCTGATCTTGGGTTGCCCAGGGTTTTTGGAATATTTGACTATTTATAGGGCAGAGAGGGGGTACGGGATGGGTTGTGCTCCCCTCGGGGCACCCCTAGGTGCTTCTCTGGCCCACTGGAGTCTTCTAGTACATTAAAATCTACAAAAAGTTTCACGGTGTTTGGACTCTGTTTGATATTGATTTCCTGCGATGTGAATGCTAGCAAAATGCACAAGTTTTATCAATGACAATTTTGAGCACTTTCCCTAGCATCATAAATTATAGATATGTTGGAGACATATCAAACGCAAACACCAAATAACATTTATTTAGGTTCAACACTAACCCCAAAGGTAGAGGGAGTGTGCGATGGTGATCATATCATCCTTGGAATCATTTCCAACACACATCGTCACCTCGCTTTTAACTAGTCTCTGCAACTCCTGTTTCGAGTTACTAATCTTAGCAACTGAACCGATATCAAATACCTAGGGGTTACTACGAACACTAGTAAACTACACATCAATAACATGTATATCAAATATACCTTGGTTCACTTTGCCATCCTTCTTATCCGCCAAGTATTTGGGGCAGTTCCACTTCTAGTGACCATTTCCTTCGTAGTAGAAGCACTCAGTTTGAGGCTTGGGTCCAGCTTTGGGCTTCTTCACGGGTGTGGCAACTTGCTTGCCATTCTTCTTGAAGTTCCCTTCCTTTCCCTCGCCCTTTTCTTGAAACTAATGGTCTTGTTAACCATCAACACTTGATGCTCTTTCTTGATTTCTACCTTTGCCGATTTCAGCATCGCGGAGAGCTTGGGAATCGTTTTTGTCATCCCTTGCATATTATAGTTTATCACAAAGTTCTAGTAGCTAGCTCGGTGATAGTGACTAGAGAACTCTGTCAATCACTATCTTATCTAGAAGATTAACTCCCACTTGATTCAAGCGATGATAGTACCCAGACATTCTGAGTACATGCTCACTGGCTAAGCTATTCTCCTCCATCTTGTAGGAAAAGTACTTGTCAGAGGTCTCATACCTCTCGACATGGGCATGAGTCTGAAATACCAATTTTCAGCTCTTGGAACATCTCATATGTTCCGTGGCATTCAAAACGTGTTTGAAGTCCTGGTTCTAAGCCGTAAAGCATGGCACACTAAACTATCAAGTAGTAATCATATCAAGCTTACAAAAAGTTCATAACTATCTGCATCTGCTCCTGCAACAGGTTTGTCACCTAGCGGTGCATCAAGGATATAATTCTTCTATGCAGCAATGAGGATAGTCCTCAGATCACGGACCCAGTCCACATCATTGCTACTATCATCTTTCAACTTAGTTTTCTCTAGGAACATATCAAAAATATATAGGATCTATATCGCGAGCTATTGATCTACAACATAGATATGCAAAACTATCAAGACTAGGTTCATGATAAATTAAGTTCAATCAATCAAATTACTAAAGAACTCTTGCTAGTTCTTGAGCCTGCGTTGGTTTTTCCCTTGAAGAGGAAAGGGTGATGCAGCAAAGTAGAGATAAGTATTTCCCTCAGTTTAAGAACCAAAGTATCAATCCAGTAGGAGACAATGCACAAGTCACCGAATACCTGCACAAACAAACAACAACTTGCACCCAACACGATAAAGGGGTTGTCAACTCCTTCACAGTTACTTGCAAAGTGAGATCTGATAGAGATAGATAAACGGTAAAGTAAATATTTTGGTATTTTTGGTTTATAGGTAGAAAAGTAAAAGATTACAAAAAGAGTAAATCAGAAACTTGTATGATGGAAAATAGATCTGGGGGCCATAGGATTCACTAGAGGCTTTCTCTCATGATAGCAAATAATACGGTGGTGAACAAATTACTGCCGAGCAATTGATAGAAAACCATAAAGTTATGACGATATCTAAGGCAATGATCATGAATATAGGCATGACGTCCATGTCAAGTAGACCGAAATGACTCTGCATCTACTACTATTACTCCATACATCGACCACTATCCAACATGCATCTAGAGTATTAAGTACATAAAGAACATAGTAATGCATTAAGAAAGATGACATGATGTAGAGGAATTAACTCAAGCAATATGATGAAAACCCCAGCTTTTTATCCTCAATGGCAACAATATAATAGATGCCTTGCTGCCCTTACTATCACTGGGAAAGGACACCGCAAGATTGAACCCAAAGTTAAGTACTTCTCCCATTGCAAGAAAAACTAATCTAGTTGGCCAAACCAAACCGATAGTTCGAAGAGAATTACAAAGATATGAAATCATGCATATAAGAATTTAGAGAAGATTCAAATAATATTCATAGATAAGTTGATCATAACCCACAATTCATTAGATCTCAGCAAACACACCGCAAAAGAGTATTACATCGAATAGATCTCCAAGAACATCAAGGAGAACATGGTATTGAGATCAAAGAGAGAGAAGAAGCCATCTAGCTACTAGCTATGGACCCGTAGGTCTGAAATAAACTGCTCACGCTTCATCGGAAGGGTAATAGAGTTGATGTAGAAGCCGTCCGTCATTGAATCCCCTTCCGGCAGAACGCCGGAAAAGGCCCCTAGATGGGATCTCACGGGTATAGAAGGTTGCACGGTGGATAAGTGTTTTCATGGACTCCTCTGTTGGTTTGAGATATATGGGAATATATAGGCAAAAGAATTAGGTCGGTGGAGTCATGAGGGGCCTACAAGGGTGGGGGCATGCTCTTCTGACTTCATCCCCCTAGGCGCGCCCTCCATCCTTGTGGCTGCCTCGTGGCTCTTCTGACTTCATCTCCAAGTCTCCTGGTTGTCTTCTGGTCCAAGAAAAATCATCGCGAAGGTTTTATTCCGTTTGGACTCTGTTTCGTATTCCTTTTCTGCGAAACTCAAAAACACACTAGTACAGCGAGGTGCTATACAAACGGTAATTAACCCCTTTCCACAATGACATTTGGAACCGTTGCCTAGTGAGTGTGGGCGGTAGGGGGGTCCTTCCCACATGACCTAGAAACCATGGGGGATATGCCCTCCTGGCACACACGCTCGGCAAAATGAGGTCGTGTGCGACCAAATACGGCTGTACGTACAATAGTGCTCAAAAAATACAATTATACAGAAGAAATCATTTCCGATCATAAGTTCATCCCACACAATCAGTCCCCGCTAAATGTTTCCGTTCGTATATACATCCCACATAGTTGCTCCAAGGAAAGCGTTTCTGTTCGCAGGTACATCACACACAATTTTCCCCGTTAAATAGTTTGTGATAGCATTTCCATTGCACATGGTATTAACAATTTTATCTTTTGTGTTATTGAATGCATCACACACGGTGCGCAGAAGAAACTGTGTGGCAAAGGCTGTCCATCACACACAGTTTTCATGTGGTAAACGTTTGCGCCAGGTAGCCTAATGCAAACAGTTTTCAAGAGGATGTCGTGTGTGATTGTTCATTAATCTAACATGGTTTATTCCTAGAAAATGTCTGCATTGCCTTAGGTCATCGCCCATGGTGTTTTCTCAATAACCGTTTGTAATAGAAAAACCCAATTAGCAGGATAATTATCCTATTATTAATACTCCATTTATTAATCTAACTGACATATCATATTAAGCAGACAATATATTTCATTTTCATAATTGAAATACATCAAAGTGGAACATCATATAGCTTCAGCACTCAGCTACCCCATTACACAACTGCACCAACACTAAGTTTCACATGCAACATCTATAACATTTCGAAATTAGCATCATAGATGGTACATAGACAGATGTATCTCGTTTGGAAAACTGTTGAAGCAGAAGGCGAATATTGAGCCTTCATTGATGTTGAAGGTCTTTGCAACTTTAGGCCAGTGCCTATGGATGATTGACCGTCCATCCTTCGTCCTCTTCAGGAACACTTCAATATTGAACCGTGGGTGTTGCATGAATACCTTCTTCGCGTCCTGACCATATAGGTGGTTTGAGAGGTAATCATAAGTGAACCACTTTGGAAAGGCCTGAAAACAAGTATGTGGATAAATATCTTCTCTATATTTGGAATGGGGCAAACAAATAAAAAAGGCAAGGTATAATAGTTAGTACCATCCTGTAGTGAACTGATGTCTTCTTCATTGTTCAGACAAAGATCTTGTTGTTTTTTGTCGCTAATTTCTTTATCCTAACAATCTTTCTAAGTTTGTTGACTTGACTGATATTCATGGACAACTCATTTCCCCATATGCAAAAAGGGTCGAACGGTGGGTCAAAACCTCTGACAGTAGGACCTACATGTGCAAGATCAAATTGTTAAAAACCTAAATATTAGAATGGTTCCTGCAATTGCACAATAATGTTCTATTAGACAAAGGACCACGCATGTGCAAACCTCGAATGTAAACCTCATTGCTTCCCATTGTTTGCCTGCAACACATATAAGGTAGTTAGTAATCAGTTAAGTGAGGGTTCGCATGTTATTAGTAAAATATGTTGATGAAAAATAAGCACATTGTAGATTCATCATATTAATTCAAGCCACATGGAAAACCCATTTGTCCAAAGCAAGCATGATCAAGAACTAGGAAATATAGCACTTGTATATGTTTCTCATGTATTAAGTGCAGCCAAATTCGATTTATTCCTCACATGCACAACAATACAAAATTCTACCCACAACAATTGGACATTGCATTGTAGAATTGAACAAAGCAGTTAACTAAACACCACAACAAATGAACCAAACATTAACTGAGCACCACATTGCACAATATAACATACTCCTAATAGAAGATCAGATAGTTAATCAAACCAAGCATGCTTAACAACTTGGAAATATAGCAATTTTATTTGTTTCTCATGTATTTAGTATAGCCAAATTGAATTTATTCCTCAAATGGTATACAATAACAGAATGCACCCACAATAATTGAACATCGCATTGCAGAATTGAACCAAACAGTTAACTAAACACCACAACAAGTGAACCAAACGTTAACTGGGACCACATTCAACAATGTATAACATACTAGAAGATCAGATAGTTAACCAAACCAAGCATGCTTGACAACTTGGAAATATAGCAATTGTATTTGTTTCCCATGTATTTTGTAAAGAAAAATTCAATTTATTTCTCACATGGAAGACAATACAAAATTGCACCCTGAAGAATTGAACATCACATGTGCATAATTGAACCAAATAGTTAACTGAACATGATAACTAATTAACCAAACAGTTAAAAGGGTGGGCTCGAGAAAACGCCACTAACTGTCATTTAAAGTAGCCAACCGGGTCGCGTCGTAGGCGCGCGAGGCATCGACGGTGGCCTCGACGGCGAGGTGCGCCTCCAAGATCTGGGGGTCGGCACGAATAGCATCCATCGCGACTTCATCCGCGCATGCGGCCGTGATTTGCTTCTCCGCTGCCAAATGCTCCTTGAGATCCTAGCTATACTACGTGCACCATGGCTTAAGGCGGCACTTATTTGGTGGAGAGTCGGTGATTTGGGTGGAAGGTGTCGCGCCGGTGCTCGTGGCATGTGGGATGTGGAAGGAGGGGGAGGATGGGGGTCGGGTGGTGTGGAATACCTATCTGGATAGACGAGGCCGAGCAGCGTGAAGGAGGGTCGCCGGCGAGGAGGCAGCGCTTTAAGCAAAGAGTGAAGGTTTCAACTTGGAAAGGAAGGCGGAAACATGGGAAATGTGGCTTTTGGTAAGGGGGAGGGGCTGGGAGGTAGATATTTTCACGGAAGTAGAAAACTTGGAGTCCCTTTAGCGAAAAAATTGGTGCGCAAAGTGTCATCAGACATGGTCCCTTATTTAGAATGGTGTATGATATGTGAACATCACAAATGATTCAGATAGTTTAACCCGTGTGTGATGAGTTTGAATGTCAAAAAATTTATTTCAAATTTCCCTGGTTACAGTGGTCATCCACGTCATTGCATAATTTGGGTACACAAAGGAGACTACATCACACCCACACTTCTTAATCAAGCAAGTACAACAATTAAACAGAGCTAGCTGACCTAAACATCACTCTAACAAATTAAAGCCCGGTGCTCTTAATTAAAGAAAACAAAGAGTTCTACTACGGCTGGTGCTCGTTGATCTCCGTCGCTGCCTCCATGTCCAGCTCGCGCCCGATGGCCTCCTGGGGAAGGGGCTCCATGTCATCCATCGCACCATGCTGGGAAAGCATCTCGCCATCCACATCGGCCATCTCTTTGGAATAGGCCGCCATGAGCTAGGCGTGGGCGGCCGTGATCTGGGCTTTGGCGGGCTCCGTAGTGGCAATGTATGCCATGCAGGAACAGACGGTTGCTCAAGCGCTCTCAGCGATAGCCAACTCTTCGGTCGTGGGTTCCCGACCATTGTCGGAAATGCTTCATTCGATTTGGGCGGTGACCGCCATGAGCTGGGCATGGGCGGCCTCAACATGGTCATGGGAGGTCTCCATCAGAGCTAAGGCCGCCACTGCGGAACGGACAACTATTGTGTCACTCTCGCCAGTTGCTATCTCTGAGGCAGATGTTGCTACCGCCGCCTGAGAGACAACAGCGGCCGTTTGGGCTGCCTTGGCCGCCCGGACGTAGATTGCAGTCGCCCTCACTAAGCTTGTTAGCATGCGCCTGGTGGCGCGGCCGCGCTCTCTCCGGAGTGGGCCACCGAAGTTTCCTCACGACGCGGGTCCACATCCCCATCTTTCATCGGTGACGATTGAATAGTGAAATGATATTCGGGGAGCAAGCTAGCTTGCTTGACACGCCGGCTGTGGACTGTAGCCGTCGCACCTTCTCGTGTAAGCTATATGTGTACTATACTCCGACGGTGCTCCAAGATATTTTGTGCTGCATCTCACACGGTTGGTGATAATAAACTATGTGTGATCTACTTGACTTGTCGTCTTGATTTGAAATACATAATGGGGTCATAGCTGCAAAGGGTGGTGTTTGAATTGCTAGAACTTTTATCTACAATGAACAAGCAACTAGATGTGTGCCGTCAAAAATTTTGGAATTATTTAGGGTTCGTTTGGACGTTTTTATACATTAACTTGGTTTTGTAGGCATTTCAGGTGCATAATTAAATTTTGAACTACATGCACATGCTCTAGTGCATATAAACGGGTTGAAAAATCAAATATGTGTCCTTGGTTGCATGCTTAGGTCCCATGTAGGAAATGTGATTGAATCAATGTCAAACACCCTTCCACCGTCACTCGGCTGCAAACAATGAGATACCTGGGTTTTAAATTATAATGAATCCAAAACTCATCTGAAATTCATCAAACTTGGCATGCTCTTATGGACAGGCATCATCATGTTGTAGTAAAAAAATTGTCCCTTTGGGGCAGGTTGGGTATAAGCTTCTCACTAACTAGAGCTTCTCACAACAAGCATGATGGTTTCGGTAGGGAACGTGCCACCTTTGGGGACGAAACAATATCCATTCCCTCTTATTGCTTTCAAAAATTTTCTAGTGTCAACATAGAACAAAAGGAGTGTTGTGTTAAATTTTGGAATTTTTCTAGGTTCGTTTGGACATTTTTATAGATTAACTGGGTTTTCTAGGCATTTTATGTGCATAATTCAAATTTGAACTACATGCACATGCTCCTGTGCATATAAATTGGTTGAAAAATCAAATATATGTCCTTGGTTGCATGCTTAGGTCCCATGCAAGAAATTGGAATGAGTGTCAAACACCCTGCCACCGTCACTGGGCTGCAAACATTGAGATACCTGGTTTTTAAATTCTTGTAAATCCAAAACTCATCTGAAATTCATGAAACTTGGCATGCTATCATGGAGCAGCATCAACATGCCATGGTAAAAAATTGTCCCATTTGGGGCAGGTTTGGTTATAAGCTTCTCACAAACCAGAGCTTCTCACAACAAGCGTGATGGTTTCGATAGGGAATGTGCCACCTTTGGGGACAAAACGATATCCGTTACCTCTTATTGCTTTCAATTTTTTTCTAGTTTCAACAAAGAACAATAGGAGTGCTATGTTAAATTTTGGAATATTTCGGGGTTCATTTTTATACATTAACTGGGTTTTCTAGGCATTTTATGTGCATAATTAAAATTTGAACTACATGCACATGCTCTGATGCATTTAAATTGGTTGAAAAAATCAAATATGTGTCCTTGGTTGCATGCTTAGGTCCCATGCAAGAAATGGGAATGAATGTCAAACACCATGCCACCGTCACTCGGCCGCAAACATTGAGATACCTGGTTTTTAAATTCTAGTAAATCCAAAACTTGTCTGAAATTCATGGAACTTGGCATGCTATCATGGAGCGGCATCAACATGCGGTGGTAAAAATTTTGTCCCAGTTGGGGCAGGTTTGGGTACAATCTTCTCACAACAAGCATCATGGTTTCGGTAGGGAACGTGCCACCGTTGGGGACTAAACGATATCTGTTGCCTCTTATTGCTTTCAAAAAATTTCTAGTGTCAACATAGAACAAGAAGAGTGTGGTGTTAAATTTTGCAATTTTTCGGGGTTCGTTTGGACATTTTTATACATTAACTGGGTTTTCTGGCATTTTATGTGCGTAATTCAAATTTGAACTACATGCACATGCTCCAGTGCATATAAATCAAATTTGTGTCCTTGGATTCATGCTTAGGTCCCATGCAAGAAATGGGACTGAATGTCACATGCCCTGCCACCATCACTGGACCGCAAACATTGTGATACCTGGTTTTAAATGCTAGTAAATCAAAAACCCGTCTGAATTTCATGAAACTTTGCATGCTATCATGGAGCGGCATCAACATGTCGTGGTAAAAATTTTGTCCTGTTTGTGGCAGGTTTGTGTGTAAGCTTCTCACAAACCTTAGCTTCTCACAACAAGCGTGATGGTTTCGGTAGGGAACGTGCCACCTTTGGGGACAAAACAATATCCGTAACCTCTTATTGCTTTCAATTTTTTTCGAGTTTCAACATAGAACAATAGGGGTGCTATGTTAAATTTTGGAATTTTTCGGGGTTCATTCGGACATTTTTATACATTAACTGGGTTTTTAGGCATTTTATGTGCATAATTCAAATTTGAACTACATGCACATGCTCTGATGCATTTAAATTGGTTGAAAAAAAATCAAATATGTGTCCTTGGTTGCATGCTTAGGTCCCATGCAAGAAATGGGAATGAATGTCAAACACCATGCCACCGTCACTCGGCCGCAAACATTGAGATACCTGGTTTTTAAATTCTAGTAAATCCAAAACTTGTCTGAAATTCATGGAACTTGGCATGCTATCATGGAGCAGCATCAACATGCGGTGGTAAAAATTTTGTCCCAGTTGGGGCAGGTTTGGGTACAATCTTCTCACAACAAGCGTCATGGTTTCGGTAGGGAACGTGCCATCATTGGGGACTAAACGATATCTATTGCCTCTTATTGCTTTCAAAAAATTTCTAGTGTCAACATAGAACAAGAAGAGTGTGGTGTTAAATTTTGCAATTTTTCGGGGTTCGTTTGGACATTTTTATACATTAACTGGGTTTTCTGGGCATTTTATGTGCGTAATTCAAATTTGAACTACATGCACATGCTCCAGTGCATATAAATCAAATTTGTGTCCTTGGATTCATGCTTAGGTCCCATGCAAGAAATGGGACTGAATGTCACATGCCCTGCCACCATCACTTGACCGCAAACATTGTGATACCTGGTTTTAAATGCTAGTAAATCCAAAACTCATCTGAATTTCATGAAACTTGGCATGCTATCATGGAGCGGCATCAACATGTCGTGGTAAAATTTTTGTCCCGTTTGGGGCAGGTTTGTGTGTAAGCTTCTCACCAACCTTAGCTTCTCACAACAAGCGTGATGGTTTCGGTAGGGAACGTGCCACCTTTGGTGACAAAACAATATCCGTAACCTCTTATTGCTTTCAATTTTTTTCGAGTTTCAACTTAGAACAATAGGGGTGCTATGTTAAATTTTGGAATTTTTCGGGGTTCATTCGGACATTTTTATACATTAACTGGGTTTTTAGGCATTTTATGTGCATAATTCAAATTTGAACTACATGCACATGCTCTGATGCATTTAAATTGGTTGAAAAAAAATCAAATATGTGTCCTTGGTTGCATGCTTAGGTCCCATGCAAGAAATGGGAATGAATGTCAAACACCATGCCACCGTCACTCGGCCGCAAACATTGAGATACCTGGTTTTTAAATTCTAGTAAATCCAAAACTTGTCTGAAATTCATGGAACCTGGCATGCTATCATGGAGCGGCATCAACATGCGATGGTAAAAATTTTGTCCCAGTTGGGGCAGGTTTGGGTACAATCTTCTCACAACAAGCGTCATGGTTTCGGTAGGGAACGTGCCACCATTGCGGACTAAACGATATCTGTTGCCTCTTATTGCTTTCAAAACTTTTCTAGTGTCAACATAGAACAAGAAGAGTGTGGTGTTAAATTTTGCAATTTTTCGGGGTTCGTTTGGACATTTTTATACATTAACTGGGTTTTCTGGCATTTTATGTGCGTAATTCAAATTTGAACTACATGCACATGCTCCAGTGCATATAAATCAAATTTGTGTCCTTGGATTCATGCTTAGGTCCCATGCAAGAAATGGGACTGAATGTCACATGCCCTGCCACCATCACTGGACCGCAAACATTGTGATACCTGGTTTTAAATGCTAGTAAATCCAAAACTCGTCTGAATTTCATGAAACTTGGCATGCTATCATGGAGCGGCATCAACATGTCGTGGTAAAATTTTTGTCCCGTTTGGGGCAGGTTTGTGTGTAAGCTTCTCACAAACCTTAGCTTCTCACAACAAGCGTGATGGTTTCGGTAGGGAACGTGCCACCTTTGGGGACAAAACAATATCCGTAACCTCTTATTGCTTTCAATTTTTTTCGAGTTTCAACATAGAACAATAGGGGTGCTATGTTAAATTTTGGAATTTTTCGGGGTTCATTCGGACATTTTTATACATTAACTGGGTTTTTAGGCATTTTATGTGCATAATTCAAATTTGAACTACATGCACATGCTCTGATGCATTTAAATTGGTTGAAAAAAAATCAAATATGTGTCCTTGGTTGCATGCTTAGGTCCCATGCAAGAAATGGGAATGAATGTCAAACACCATGCACCGTCACTCGGCCGCAAACATTGAGATACCTGGTTTTTAAATTCTAGTAAATCCAAAACTTGTCTGAAATTCATGGAACCTGGCATGCTATCATGGAGCGGCATCAACATGCGATGGTAAAAATTTTGTCCCAGTTGGGGCAGGTTTGGGTACAATCTTCTCACAACAAGCGTCATGGTTTCGGTAGGGAACATGCCACCATTGCGGACTAAACGATATCTGTTGCCTCTTATTGCTTTCAAAACTTTTCTAGTGTCAACATAGAACAAGAAGAGTGTGGTGTTAAATTTTGCAATTTTTCGGGGTTCGTTTGGGCATTTTTATACATTAACTGGGTTTTCTGGGCATTTTATGTGCGTAATTCAAATTTGAACTACATGCACATGCTCCAGTGCATATAAATCAAATTTGTGTCCTTGGTTTCATGCTTAGGTCCCATGCAAGAAATGGGAATGAATGTCACACACCCTTCCACCGTCACTCGACCGCAAACATTGTGATACCTGGTTTTAAATGCTAGTAAATCAAAAACTCCTCTGAATTTCATGAAACTTGGCATGCTATCATGGAGCGGCATCAACATGTCATGGTAAAATTTTTATCCCATTTGGGGCAGGTTTGTGTGTAAGCTTCTCACAAACCTTAGCTTCTCACAACAAGCGTGATGGTTTCGGTAGGGAACGTGCCACCTTTGGGGATGAAATGATATCCGTTGCCTCTTATTGCTTTCAAAAAAATTCGAGTGTCAACATAGAACAACAGGATTATTGTGTTCAATTTTGGAATTTTTCGGTGTTTGTTTGGACATTTTATACATTAACTAGGTTTTCCAGACATTTTATGTGCATAATTCAAATTTGAACTACATGCACATTCTCCAGTGCATATAAACTAGTTGAAAAATCAAATATGTGTCCTTGGTTGCATGCTTAGGTCCCATGCAAGAAATGTGAATGAATTTGAAACACCCCGCCACCGTCACTCGGCCGCAAACATTGAGATACCTGGTTTTTGAATTCTAGTGAATCCAAAACTCATCTGAAATTCATGAAACTTGGCATGCTATCATGGAGCGGCATCAACATGTCATTGTAAAAATTTGTCCCAGTTGGGGCAGGTTTGGGTACAAGCTTCTCACAATAAGCGTCATAGTTTCGATAGGGAACGTGCCACCTTTGGGGACGAAACAATATCTGTTGCCTCTTATTGCTTTAAAAAAATTCTAGTGTCAACAAAGAACAACAGGAGTGTTGTGTTAAATTTTGGAAATTTTTGGGGTTCATTTGGACATCTGTATACATTAACTGGGTTTTTCTAGGCATTTTATGTGCATAATTCAAATTTGAACTACATGCACATGCTCTGGTGCATATAAATTGGTTGAAAAATCAAATCTGTGTCCTTGGGAGCATGCTTAGGTCCCATGCAAGAAATAGGAATGAATTTCAAACACCAGGGCTCTGTTGATTGCCGGAAAAACGTTGAGATACTTTGTTTTTAAATTCTAGTAAATTCAAAACTCGTCTGAAATTCATGAAACTTGGCATGCTATCATGGAATGGCACCCGACATGATGTGGTATTTTTCGTGTCCATTTTGAGAGAAGGCGCACTCGAATAACAGCCAACAAAGGCATTTTGAAACAAATAGCTGCCACTATAACATCTCAAACGTTTTGTATAATTTAAATTGTGTGTGTTCTGTTAACCATTCACGTGATGCCACACCTCACTCTTTTAATTGCTAGGAGGTGCCATGCGGACAGGTGCTTGAGTACTTGACTAAACGGGAGGCGTGCTTGCTGTACTTCAATGCAGAGGCTCACCGGGAAGCGTGCGAGTTGTACACTACACAGGCTCACCGGGAAGCGAGCCCTTTGACTTCCATGGTTGCCAGCCTTGCTCGCATCATCTCCATTAATGGCACCCAAGACGCAGTTTAATACGGTTTTTGAATATAAAACACTCATCGCAAACGTTTTAGTTAGAACACCCGTATGCAAACTGACAACTTCCCTAGGAAGCCAAGGGAAAATGTGCCGAGAAGAATTTGTGCAGCTCTTGATCGCAAACGTTTTAGTTAGAACACCCGTATGCAAACCGATAGCTTCCCCAGGAAGCCAACAGAAAATGTGACGAGCAGGATTTCTACAACTCTTGATCGCAAACTTTTTAGATAGAACACCCATATGCAAACCGACAGCTTCCCCAGGAAGCCAAGAGAAAATGTGCCAAGCAGGATTTCTGCAGCTCTTGATCGCAAATGTTTTAGATAGAACACCCGTATGCAAAGTGAGAGCTATGGTCTTCTCCCTTAAGTCGAGGGAAAATTCGTAGCGCAGGATTTGTGCATCCCTTCAACGCAAACGGTTGTTTTGGATGACCCGTGTGCAACCACATACAAACAATTTGGTAAGATTTGCATGTGTCATATTGGGTATGTTGCCATTTGTCAAACTGGAAAGATTGACATTTGTTGATCTAGTAAAATTGGCATTTTTCAATCCTTGTAACACTGCAATTTGTCAAAATATGCAGCTAAAAATCACTAGCACTATCTAATTTTTGAAACTGAAATTCAGTAATTAAGCATAGATTTCATTCACAGATTAAGCAGTCGTTCTTAATTTATACAAATCGTTCAACTCGACAACTGAAACGACCAAAATTCTCCCCAATTGTTGCCAAGCACGTACTGAAATAACTAGTTAAACTATATATACTAGCTAATTTTAAGTACATTGTACAGTTCCACCACATCTATAGTCAGATGAACTAAACAAAATAGCCCCTAGATACTACTACTACGGAGGGGCTTTGTGCTACTTCCGGCGGCCTCTCCTCTGCCGAGCACGCTTAGTAAGATGCACAGGAGGAGGAGGAGCCTTCTGACGAGCTGGAAAACTGCATTACGGTGTCTACCGCTGCTGCATGTTCAGCGACGCTCGCCAGCTCGAACACCCACTGCCGCTCCAGACGACCCCTCTCGAAGAGGTAGGACTGATTGTAGATCTCCTGATTCCTCGCCTCTTCGTCGGCATGTGCTGCGGCCACGGTTGCAGTAAGGCTCTTTGCGTTCTCGACAAGGCACTCCTCCTCCTCCCGCAAGAACTCAATGTAGCGCGCAAGGTCGTTGACGCACGTGCGGGCCTCCACCTTTGCCTCCCTCCTTCGAGCGGCGGTGGTGGACCAGGTGATGATCCCGGCGGTCGATGGTGGGCTGGTGGCCACGGCGGCCGATGATGGGGTGGAGGCCACAACGGCCACCTCCCGCCTTCGGGCCGCAGTGGCTAAGGGAGTCCTCGATTAGGGGGTCCTCGGGCGTCCGGGCTATGTAACATGGGGCAGATTAATGGGCTGCGAAGATACAATATAGAAGGCTTTCCCTCGTGTCCAGATGGGACTCTCCTTGGCATGGAAGGCAAGCTTGGCGTGCGGATATGAAGATTCCTTTCTCTGTAAACCGACTATGTACAACCCTAGCCCCCTCCAGTGTCTATATAAACCAAAGGGTTTAGTCCATAGAGGCTATCATAATCAGACAGGATAGACATCTAGGGTATTACCTCCATCCAGAAGGCCCGAACTTGGGTAAACACCGTGTCCTTGTCTCCTTTTACCCTCGATCCTTAGACGCACAGTTCAGGACCCCCTACCCGAGATCTGCCGGTTTTGACACCGACATTGGTGATTTCATTGAGAGTTCCACTGTGCCGTCATCGAAAGGCTCGATGGCTCCATCGATCATCTACAACAATGCTGTCGGGGAGGAGATTTTTATCCCCGGCTAGATCTTTGTATTTGGCAGCTTCGCACTGCATGCCAACTCGGTTGGCCGCATAGAGTAGATCGACAGCTGCGCCCCTGGTCACCGGATCAATTTTGGAAATCTAAACTATGTCGCTGATATCCGAGGAGACTTGGTCTTCTAAGGATTCGCGACCCCAACCACTGCTCCGGCCTTAGATCTGGAGCGTGTCACCAGGTCCGAAGACGAGAGTCTAGAGCCTGTCGGACCCTCTACGGCCATAGAGCTCAACACTGGAGAACCGGAGAGAATAGTGTCACCGGCGGTCATCTCAAGGCCGGACACTTCTACGGACGCTGGCTCCGAATCCTCGAAGTCCGCGTCATGCAAGCTCGGCCCGGGAACTTCTGTCCCCATCCAAACCTCGCTCTTAAACGAGGCTTTGGACTTAATGTGATCCCTCTCCATCATAGAGGAACCGCTTCCGAATTACGCCCGGCCTGGACTATGGGCTAAAAATAGGGAATTTTACTGCCCACCCACCACCCACTTCATAACCACTGTCGATGATCTAACCGACATGCTCGACTACGGCTCCGAAGACATCGACGGTATGGATGACAATGCTAGAGAGGAGCAGGTCAAAAACCGGCCGTTCACCAGACGCTGGACGACCATTTCCTCATACGACGTGTACATGGTGGACATACCTAAAGAAGGCGACGGCGATGATGAAAAGGATCTAGTCGAGGACGAACCTCCAGAGATACCACCAAAGCGCTGATGTCAGCGACACCACTCTAAATCGCGTCGCGGAAAAGACAGCAATACCGGCACCGGAGACGATGACACTCTGGAGAACACCGAAGACCAAGAAGACCCCATCGAACCAACATCTGAATAGGATGATCGGGATGACAGGCAAATTGATCCTGACGATCAAGCAGCTAATGAAGACTCGGAGGATAACAACTATCTACCACTCTTCAAGGACGACATGAGCCTCGGCGACGAAGATTTCATCATGCCAGAGGAACCCCTCGAACAAGAGCACTTTAAGCACCGGCTAATAGCCACTGCAAGAACCCCTCGAACAAGAGCGCTTTAAGCTCCTTGCTGTAAACACCTTTTGAGAGGGACATGCATGAATCGTGATTTATTAGAATACTCTATGTGCTTCACTTATATCTTTTGAGCTAGGCAATTTTTCTCTAGTGCTCCACTTATATCTTTTTAGAGCATGAAGGTGGTTTTATTTTATAGAAATTATTGAACTCTCATGCTTCACTTATATTATTTTGAGAGTCTGTAAACAACATGGTAATTTGCTTTGGTTATAAATTTAGTCCTAATATGATAGGCATCCAAGAGGGATATAATAAAAACTTTCATATAAAGTGCATTGGATACTATGAGAAGTTTGATTCCTTATGATTGTTTTGAGATATAAAGATGGTGATATTAGAGTCATGCTAGTGAGTAATTGTGAATTTGAGAAATAATTGTGTTAAAGATTGTGATTCCCGTAGCATGCATGTATGGTGAACTGTTATGTGATGAAGTCGGATCATGACTTATTTATTGATTGTCTTCCTTATGAGTGGCGGTCGGGGATGAGCGATAGTCTTTTCCTACCAATCAATCCCCCTAGGAGCATGCGCATAGTACTTCGTTTCGATAACTAATAGATTTTTGCAATAAGTATGTGAATTCTTTATTACTAATGTTGAGTCCATGGATTGTATGCAGTATCACCCTTCCACTATTGCTAGCCTCTCTAGTACCGCACAACTTTTGCACGTACCTTAAACCCACCATATACCTTCCTCAAAACAGCCACCATACCTACCTATTATGGCATTTTCATAGCCAGTCTGGGATATATTGCCATGCCACTTTCCACCGTTTCATTTATTATGACACACTTCATCATTGTCATATTACTTTGCATGATCATGTAGTTGACATCGTATTTGTGGCAAAGCCACCTTTCATCATTTTTTATACATGTCACTCTTGATTCATTGCACATCTTGGTACACTGCTGGAGGCATTCATATAGAGTCATATTTTGTTCTAAGTATCGAGTTGTAATTCTTGAGTTGTAAGTAAATAAAAGTGTGATGATCTTCATTATTAGAGCATTGTCCCATGTGAGGAAAAGTATGATGGAGACTATGATTCCCTCACAAGTCGGGATGAAACTCCGGACGAAATAAAAGAGGCCAAAAATTGAGAGAAGGCCCAAATAAAAAATGAGAGAAAAGAGAGAAGGGACAATGTTACTATCCTTGTACCACACTTGTGCTTCAAAGTAGCACCATGATCTTCATGATAGAGAGTCTCCTATGTTGTCACTTTCATATGCTAGTGGGAATTTTTCATTAAAGAACTTGGCTTGTATATTCCAATGATGGGCTTACTCAAATTGCCCTAGGTCTTCATGAGCAAGCAAGTTGGACGCAGACCCACTTAGTTTTCTTTTTAGATTTCATAAACTTATAGCTCTAGTGCATCCGTTGCATGGCAATCCCTACTCACTCACATTGATATCTATTGATGGGCATCTCCATAGCCCGTTGATACGCCTAGTTGTTGTGAGACTATCTCCCTCCTTTTGTATTCTCCAGAACCACCATATTCTATTCCACCTATAGTGCTATCTCCATGGCTCACGCTCATGTATTGCATGAATGCTGAAATGGTTTGAGAACATCAAAAGTATGAAACAACTGCTTGGCTTGTCATCGGGGTTGTGCATGATCTAAATAGTTTGTGTGATGAAGATGGAGCATAGCCAGACTATATGATTTTGTAGGGACAAACTTACTTTGGCCATGTTATTTTGAGAAGACATAATCGCCTTGTTAGTATGCTTGAAGTATTATTGTTTTAATGTCAATATTAAACTTTTGTTTTGAATCTTATGGATCTGAACATTCATGCCACAATAAAGAAAATTACACGAATAAATATGTCGGTTTAATGACTTTCCCGTCGTCCCTCGGGCCCGGCCGCCGATGAGGTCCTACCTCGGGGTCCGGCAGCGGCGGTGGGGGACGTGGGTCGCCGTGATTACAAAATGGGTGTCATGGGATTTACGCGGCCACCTATGGGACCGGGTGTCTCGTTGCTTGTTTGGCAGGGGGACGGCGCGTTGCACAAAGAGCAGACCAGTGCACGACCACACGGTAGGGATCGCCCACTCGATTTACCTAGGTTCGGGCCACCGTGAGGCGTAAGACCCTACTCTTGCTTTAGTGGATTGATGGAAGAATGGATTTGGTGGTGCGGTGTACACTTGCCCGGCAAGGTTTGCCTGCAGCTACTATGTGTATGTGGTAGCTTGGGGTTGTTAACTTTCCAACCTTCTAACCCCTCCTACGAGTGCCATGGGCCTCTGTTTATAGATTAAGGGTCACCACAATGGCAAAGTGGTCATTATCCACTGATGTGATAGCAAACAATGCTATCATACCTAAATCTACGGGCTGATAGGGTGAATTAAATGCACCACTTAGTGTCACAGCACTGGGCGCCTGGCAAGGCTTGCCGGGCTATCTTGCCAGCTTTGCGCCTACTCTCTTGACATGTCACAGGACGGATGTCATCTGTAGGCTTCTCCGTAGGAAATGGCTACCATGTGGCGAATGGTTGCCACTTAATCATCTTGCGTCTTGACACCGTACTGATTAACAATGTGGGTTGTGCTTGAGTGGTAGGTGGGGCGGTTCTGGCCACGCGGGCCCCGGCAGGCTCTGTCGAGAAGCCTTGGTTGCTTCGCTTCTGGTGGTGGCCATGCCCCTTGCCGGGCTCGCCTGCTCGGCAAGGGAGGCCCTTCTCTTGCCGATATCCTGCTCCTTAGGCTCAGTCTTGGTTCTCCTAAGCTGCACATTGGTTCTTCAAACCTCTTGGTCTTCCAATCTCTGTTTTGTTCTTGGCTTGTCCATGCATGAGTCAGGGGAAAATAACGGCCCCCATATATTTTCCCTGACATCAGCCCCCGGGCCTGAGCCATATGTGTCGCGTGGCAAGTTGGGTTAGGCCCAAAACAGTGCGCGGACATGTGGCGAGAGAGGGATGTGACAGTTTCCCACGGAGACTAGTCAATCCAACATTCACCTTGCGCAATTACTGCGTGTCGTGGGGTTGTGGGGTGGTTGCAGTTATGGTAAAACGGTAACTTTCTGACGCGTCGCGCATCTGTCCCACTTTCCTCCCCTCTTAAGACCAGAGAAATCAGAACGACACGATTCATCCGACTCTCGCCCCGCTCCTCAACCTTCTTCCTCCGCAAGCCAAACGACAATTCCCTAATCTTGCTTCTCCTTCCCGACGAATCCTTCTCGCGTTGCCGCGGCAATGGGGAAGAAGCCCATGGACAAGAAGAAATCGACGACCGCGGCGAAGGAGCCCGCCGCCGAGGGGAGCAAAAGATCGGCAGAGCTGAACAAGAAGTGGAGCGCGGATGTCGTCTTCATTCCGTCCACCTTGAGCGGCCCCGTGCTTCAGGCCAAGTACGGATACTTGTGGAGGCGGCCCATTGAGAAAGGGCATGGAGCGCCCATGGTCTTCGCAGCGGGCGAGGTGAATCCCCCCAATTCTTATCAGTTCTTGGCCGCTTATTTCTTCTGTGGTCTTTTCCTTCCTTTTTCTGAATTCTTTGAGGCGATCATGAACATCTACGGATTCCACCTCCTCGACTTCACGCCGAATGCAATGGCGAGCATGGCCATCTCACTACTAGGAAAAGGCCTACTAGTGGCGCACCAGTTTTGCCTACTAATGGCGCACTACTGGTGCGCCACTAGTATTTTTTACTAATGGCGCACCACTGGTGCGCCATTAGTATCTGGTATACTAATGGCGCACCATGTCATGCGCCATTAGTATAGGCCACCATGCGCCATTAGTATCTGGCATACTAATGGCGCACTCTGGGGTGATGCGCCATTAGTATGAATATTAGGTTTTTTACTTTTCTGAATTTTGCACAGGTTACAAAATATATTATTGGACAGAATATAGACAGCACCCCACAGCAAGAGCAGATTCATCGAATACAATAGAAGATTAGTCTCCGAATACAATTCATCATATTAGTCTCTGAATTCAGAAGACCGAACAAAGATAGAACATTACAAGTCTCGAGACCGCGAGTAGCGATTTTGTCGGAAGTAATACTAAGATAGAACATTACAAGTCTCGAACCAACCCTACTTAATTGTTCTTAGCACATGATCATCAGTATTAGGCAGGACCTAAAAACCCTATTTAAGGTAAAATAGCATAAAACAATATAGACCCTAACTCTCCATTATGGAGAATGGAGATCATCCACTCTCCAATTCTTGCGCTTCGCTTCCTTTTGCTTCCAAGAACCTCCTTACGACTGTCCATACATTTTTTCCATCCTTTGATTTTCATGTCTCCACTTCTTTTAGAAATCTCGTATGGACAGTTGAGATTCGTAGGATGACCTGGCTGTATGTTCAAAACATTAAGACTACCTTTCTGATACATCAAATGAGGCACACAATTCTCTGGGATTATCTGTTGAAAAACATAGTAATAACTTCATAGTTAGCAATGATGTACTAGTTTTAGAAGTATGAAAAAGATGCACGGATGTCGTAATAGTAAAAATCTTACCAGGGTATCTCCATGGTAGTTACCATAGTTGAACACATGCACTAGTGGCACGTATTTACCATAATGTTGAGGAGTTCAATTGTGGATATTGTAATTCTCAATGTCAGTACAAAATCCAACTAGATGATTTTTCTCCTTGTAAGTTGTTAATTCGGAGCCATCGGTGTAGTGGGTTTTGTCTACCATCTCCCGCACATTCTTTGAACAATAAAAATAAGCTGTCAATGGAAATAAGCTGTCAACTATTTTGAAATAAACAATATAAATTAGCAAATAACTATGTTTGAGAAACTCACATAGCGGTAGAACTGGAGGCGTATCAACAAGGACCCAAATGTCCATATTGTCTTGGTCGATGTCAGGATTACCAAGATCCATGGTGATAAGCATACCCTCATCAAAACCATACATCTTGCAAAATGCTTCCCAATTTTTGCAACCAAAATGGGTTACGCTCTCAGAATTATACAGATTTACTTCAAAGGCGACATCGTGATGAGTCCTTAGGTGAATTTTCTTTGTTTCAGAAATTTCATGGTCTTCAAAATCCATCCTCTCCAAGACATAGCGTCTTGCATGGCATGGGATAAGCTATACTCGAATTGTAAAAGATGAAAATTACACATTGAAATAGTTGAAGTCATGCTTAATTATGAAAATAACACTTGTCGTTGTTGTGTACCGTCTCAACTTCGAAGGTCTCCTCGAGCTTAATGTTGAAGCGCCGATCATCGTCCAGGTGAGGCATGTCGCACAGACCTCGATCGTCGTGGCACCAGTCGCACTCCCCCGGGAGACTTTCGTCGTCCGATGACGATGACGACATATCCTACGTTCATAATTCAAAACTACATCATTTAAGGTTTGTCGACACCAAGGCATCCTAAAAGCTAAGCTTTTATCATTTAGGGTTTGTCGACGCCGAGGCACCCTAAAAGCCTAAGATTTCATCATTTAGGTTCTTATCGACACCGAGGCACCCTAAAAGCCAAGGTTTTATCATTTAGGGTTTGTCGACGCCGAGGCACCCTAAAAGCCTAAGTTTTCATCATTTAGGTTCTTATCGACACCGAGGCACCCTAAAACCTATGGTTTAATGCAGCAAGAATAAAGGGGAAGTTGATCCTACTTAATTAAGTACTAAGATACCCCCCCATGCATTAGTCGCAAGTACCCCATATGTCCTATTTTTAGCAAAGTCATGCTAAAATTCACGGAAAATTTCAGCATGAGCTTTGCTGAAAATAGGACATATGGAGTACCCGAATTTGCCGGAACGGAAGTTAATCGACATTCCGGCAAACTCAAGAGCCTCTCGGGGTACCTGCAAAATCATTATCCCCGCGTAATGAAGTCGCCAATGGGTCATTTCAGAAGATCACAAGTAGCATCATCACAAGTACAACATCATCAGAAGATCACAAGTAACACACTTTGGTCTTCTAGTTACAAAACAAAACTGACATAATTCTAGATGTCATAATCAGATCAAAATTTCAAACCACACACTTACTTTCAACTATAAACAAAACTGACTTGCTGTTAATGAACAGTGGCTAAAGATATATAAAACTCCATTGCAAATGTGCCATGTCAATAAAACAACTCATGGAAGTAACTACTACCAGCATGTCATTATCATGGCAGTCCACTATATATTTTTATGACAAAATACATCATTATCAGGGCACATTATGGCCATTTTCTTACATGATGCTAACTGTACCTAACTGAATTTTTTGACAGTAGGGCACATTATGGCCATTAGAAGGTTATCCACCTTTGTGAAATTCTGAAGATGCCAAACTACAAACACCTCAAATATGTCCTTTGTAAGGTTGACAAGGCAGAATGGCATTACCTCAAACATCATTCGGGAAGCTTGAGGAGGGGTGGTGAAGGAAATATGCCCTAGAGGCAATAATAAAGTTATTATTTATTTCCTTATATCATGATAAATGTTTATTATTCATGCTAGAACTGTATTAACCGGAAACATAATACATGTGTGAATACATAGACAAAAACAGAGAGTCACTAGTATGCCTCTACTTGACTAGCTCGTTAATCAAAGATGGTTATGTTTCCTAACCATAGACATGAGTTGTCATTTTATTAACGGAATCACATCATTAGGAGAATGATGTGATTGACTTGACCCATTCCGTTAGCTTAGCACTTGATCGTTTAGTTTGTTGCTATTGCTTTCTTCATAACTTATACATGTTCCTATGACTATGAGATTATGCAACTCCTGTTTACCGGAGGAACACTTTGTGTGCTACCAAACATCACAACGTAACTGGGTGATTATAAAGGTGCTCTACAGGTGTCTCCGAAGGTACTTGTTGGGTTGGCGTATTTCAAGATTAGGATTTGTCACTCCGATTGCCGGAGAGGTATCTCTGGGCCTTCTCGGTAATGCACATCACTCAAGCCTTCCAAGCATTGCAACTAATAAGTTAGTTGCAGGATGATGTATTACGGAACGAGTAAAGATACTTGCCGGTAACGAGATTGAACTAGGTATTGAGATACCGACGATCGAATCTATGGCAAGTAACATACCGATGACAAAGGGAACAACATATGTTGTTATGCGGTCTGGCCGATAAAGATCTTCGTAGAATATGTAGGAGCCAATATGAGCATCCAGGTTCCGCTATTGGTTATTGACCGGAGACGTGTCTCGGTCATGTCTACATAGTTCTCGAACTCGTCGGGTCCGCACGCTTAAAGTTCGGTGACGATCGTAATTAGGGTTTTTGTGTTTTGATGTAACGAAGGTTGTTCGGAGTCCCGGATGTGATCACGGACATGACGAGGAGTCTCGAAATGGTCGAGACATAAAGATTGATATATTGGAAGCCTATATTTGGATATCGGAAACGTTCCGGGTGAAATCGGGATTTTACCGGAGTACCGGGGGGTTACCGGAACCCCCCGGGGGTTATTGGGCCTACGTGGGCCATAAGGGAGAAGATGAGGGCCGGACAGGGCAGGCCACGCGCCCCCTCCCCCCTAGTCCGAATAGGACAAGGAAGGGGGGGCGGCGCCCCCCTTTCCTCTTTCTCCCTTCCTCCTTCCTTTTCCAACAAGGCAAGAGGGGGGAGTCCTACTCCCGGTTGGAGTAGGACTCCTCCAGGCGTACCCATAGGGCCGGCCGCACCTCCCCCTCTCCCTCCTTTATATACTGAGGCAAGGGGGCACCCCATGAGACACAAGTTGATCCTCATGATCGTTCCTTAGCCGTGTGCAGTGCCCCCTTCCACCATATTCCACCTCGGTCATATCGTAGCGGTGCTTAGGCGAAGCCCTGCGTCGGTAGAACATCATCACCGTCATCACGCCGTCGTGCTGAAGAAACTCTCCCTCAACGTTTTGCTGGATCGGAACTCAAGGGACGTCACCGAGTTGAACGTGTGCAGAACTCGGAGGTGCCATACGTTCGGTACTTGGATCGGCCGGATCGGGAAGGCATACGACTACTTCCTCTACGTTGTGTCAACACTTCCGTTGCCGGTCTACGAGGGTACGTAGACAACACTCTCCCATCTCGTTGCTATGCATCACCTTGATCTTGTGTGTGCGTAGGAATTTTTTTGAAATTACTACGTTCCCCAACAGTGGTATCCGAGCCTAGGTTTTTGTGCGTTGATGTTGTGCACGAGTAGAACACAAGTGAGTTGTGGGCGATATAAGTCATACTGCTTACGAGCATGTCATACTTTGGTTCGGCGGTATTGTTGGATGAAGCGGCCCGGACCGACATTACACGTACGCTTACGCGAGACTAGTTCTACCGACGTGCTTTGCAGACAGGTGGCTGGCGGGTGTCAGTTTCTCCAACTTTAGTTGAGCCAAGTTTGGCTACGCCCGGTCCTTGCGAAGGTTAAAACAGCACCAACTTGACAAACTATCGTTGTGGTTTTGATGCGTAGGTAAGAACGGTTCTTGCTAAGCCCGTAGCAGCCACGTAAAACTTGCAACAACAAAGTAGAGGACGTCTAACTTGTTTTTGCAAGGCATGTTGTGATGTGATATGGTCAAGACATGATGCTAAATTTTATTGTATGAGATGATCATGTTTTCTAACCGAGTTATCGGCAACTGGCAGGAGCCATATGGTTGTCGCTTTATTGTATGCAATGCAATTGCGCTATAATGCTTTACTTTATCACTAAGCGGTAGCGATAGTCGTGGAAGCATAAGATTGGCGAGACGACAACGATGCTACGATGGTGATCAAGGTGTCGCGCCGGTGACGATGGTGAACATGAAGGTGCTTCGGAGATGGAGATCACAAGCACAAGATGATGATGGCCATATCATATCACTTATATTGATTGCATGTGATGTTTATCTTTTATGCATCTTATCTTGCTTTGATTGACGGTAGCATTATAAGATGATCCCCACTAAATTATCAAAGTATAAGTGTTCTCCCTGAGTATGCACCGTTGCGAAAGTTCTTCGTGCTGAGACACCACGTGATGATCGGGTGTGATAGGCTCTACGTTCAAAAACAACGGGTGCAAAACAGTTGCACACACGGTATACTCAGGTTTAACTTGACGAGCCTAGCATATAACAGATATGGCCTCGGAACACGGAGACCGAAAGGTCGAGCGTGAATCATATAGTAGATATGATCAACATATTGATGTTCACCATTGATACTACTCCATCTCACGTGATGATCGGACATGGTTTAGTTGATTTGGATCACGTGATCACTTAGAGGATTAGAGGGATATCTTTCTAAGTGGGAGTTCTTAAGTAATATGATTAATTGAACTTAAATTTATCATGAACTTAGTACCTGATAGTATCTTGCTTGTCTATGTTTGATTGTAGATAGATGGCTCGTGCTGTTGTTCCGTTGAATTTTAATGCATTCCTTGAGAAAGCAAAGTTGAAAGATGATGGTAGCAATTACACGGACTGGGTCCATAACTTGAGGATTATCCTCATTGCTGCACAGAAGAATTACGTCCTGGAAGCACCGCTAAGTGCCAAGCCTGCTGCAGGAGCGACACCAGATGTTATGAACGTCTGGCAGAGCAAAGTTGATGACTACTCGATAGTTCAGTGTGCCATGCTTTACGGCTTAGAATTGGGTCTTCAACGGCGTTTTGAACGTCATGGAGCATATGAGATGTTCCAGGAGTTGAAGTTAATATTTCAAGCAAATGCCCGGATTGAGAGATATGAAGTCTCCAATAAGTTCTATAGCTTCAAGATGGAGGAGAATAGTTCTGTCAGTGAACATATACTCAAAATGTCTGGGTATCATAATCACTTGACTCAACTGGGGGTTAATCTTCCTATTGATAGTGTCATTGACAGAGTTGTTCAATCACTGCCACCAAGCTACAAAAGCTTCGTGATGAACTATAATATGCAAGGGATGAATAAAACTATTCCTGAGCTCTCCGCGATTCTAAAAGCCGCGGAGGTAGAAATCAAGAAGGAGCATCAAGTGTTGATGGTCAATAAGACCACCAGTTTCAAGAAAAAGGGCAAAGGGAAGAAGAAAGGGAACTTCAAGAAGAACAGCAAACAAGTTGCTGCTCAAGAGAAGAAACCCAAGTCTGGACCTAAGCCTGAGACTGAGTGCTTCTACTACAAGCAGACTGGTCACTAGAAGTGGAACTGCCCCAAGTATTTGGCGGATAAGAAGGATGGCAAAGTGAACAAAGGTATATGTGATATACATGTTATTGATGTGTACCTTACTAATGCTCGTAGTAGCACCTGGGTATTTGATACTGGTTCTGTTGCTAACATTTTCAATTCGAAACAGGGGCTACGGATTAAGCGAAGATTGGCTAAGGACGAGGTGACGATGCGCGTGGGAAATGGTTCCAAAGTCGATGTGATCGCGGTCGGCACGCTACCTCTACATCTACCTTCGGGATTAGTATTAGACCTAAATAATTGTTATTTGGTGCCAGCGTTGAGCATGAAGATTATATCTGGATCTTGTTTGATGCGAGACGGTTATTCATTTAAATCAGAGAATAATGGTTGTTCTATTTATATGAGTAATATCTTTTATGGTCATGCGCCCTTGAAGAGTGGTCTATTCTTGTTGAATCTCGATAGTAGTAACACACATATTCATAATGTTGAAGACAAAAGATGCAGAGTTGATAATGATAGTGCAACTTATTTGTGGCACTGCCATTTAGGTCATATCGGTGTAAAGCGCATGAAGAAACTCCATACTGATGGACTTTTGGAACTAATTGATTATGAATCACTTGGTACTTGCGAACCGTGCCTCATGGGTAAGCTGACTAAAACGCTGTTCTCCGGTACTATGGAGAGAGCAACGGATTTGTTGGAAATCATACATACAGATGTATTTGGTCCAATGAATGTTGAGGCTCGTGGCGGATATCGTTATTTTCTCACCTTCACAGATGATTTAAGCAGATATGGGTATATCTACTTAATGAAACATAAGTCTGAAACATTTGAAAAGTTCAAAGAATTTCAGAGTGAAGTTGAAAATCATTGTAACAAGAAAATAAAGTTTCTATGATCTGATCGTGGAGGAGAATATTTGAGTTACGAGTTTGATCTACATTTGAAACAATGCGGAATAGTTTCACAACTCACGCCACCCGGAACACCACAGCGTAATGGTGTGTCCGAACGTCGTAATCGTACTTTATTAGATATGGTGCGATCTATGATGTCTCTTACTGATTTACCATTATCATTTTGGGGTTATGCTTTAGAGACGGCTGCATTCACGTTAAATAGGACACCATCGAAATTCGTTGAGACGACGCCTTATGAACTGTGGTTTGGCAAGAAACCAAAGTTGTCGTTTCTGAAAGTTTGGGGCTGCGATGCTTATGTGAAAAAGCTTCAACCTGATAAGCTCGAACCCAAATCGGAGAAATGTGTCTTCATAGGATACCCAAAAGAGACTGTTGGGTACACCTTCTATCACAGATCTGAAGGCAAAACTTTTGTTGCTAAATTCGGAGTTTTTCTAGAGAAGGAGTTTCTCTCGAAAGAAGTGAGTGGGAGAAAAGTAGAACTTGATGAGGTAACTGTACCTGCTCCCTTATTGGAAAGTAGTACATCACAGAAACCGGTTTCTGTGACACCTACACCAATTAGTGATGAAGCTAATGATAATGATCATGAAACTTCAAATCAAGTTACTACCGAACCTCGTAGATCAACCAGAGTAAGATCCGCACCAGAGTGGTACGGTAATCCTGTTCTGGAAGTCATGCTACTAGATCATGATGAACCTACGAACTATGAAGATGCGATGGTGAGCCCAGATTCCGCAAAATGGCTAGAAGCCATGAAATCTGAGATGGGATCCATGTATGAGAACAAAGTGTGGACTTTGGTTGACTTGCCCGTTGATCGGCAAGCAATTGAGAATAAATGGATCTTCAAGAAGAAGACTGACGCTGACGGTAATGTTACTGTCTACAAAGCTCGACTTGTTGCAAAAGGTTTTCGACAAGTTCAAGGGATTGACTACGATGAGACCTTCTCACCCGTAACGATGCTTAAGTCTGTCCGAATCATGTTAGCAATTGCCGCATTTTATGATTATGAAATTTGGCAAATGGATGTCAAAACTGCATTCCTGAATGGATTTCTGGAAGAAGAGTTGTATATGATGCAACCAGAAGGTTTTGTCGATCCAAAGGGAGCTAACAAAGTGTGCAAGCTACAGCGATCCATTTATGGACCGGTGCAAGCCTCTCGGAGTTGGAATAAACGCTTTGATAGTGTGATCAAAGCATTTGGTTTTGTACAGACTTTTGGAGAAGCCTGTATTTACAAGAAAGTGAGTGGGAGCTCTGTAGCATTTCTGATATTATATGTGGATGACATATTATTGATTGGAAATGATATAGAATTTCTGGATAGCATAAAGGGATACTTGAATAAAAGTTTTTCAATGAAAGACCTCGGTGAAGCTGCTTAGATATTGGGCATTAAGATCTATAGAGATAGATTAAGACGCTTAATTGGACTTTCACAAAGCAAATACCTTGACAAGGTTTTGAAGATGTTCAAAATGGATCAAGCAAAGAAAGGGTTCTTGCCTGTGTTACAAGGTGTGAAGTTGAGTAAGACTCAATGTCCGACCACCGCAGAAGATAGAGAGAAAATGAAAGATGATCCCTATGCTTCAGCCATAGGCTCTATCATGTATGCAATGCTGTGTACCAGACCTGATGTGTGCCTTGCTATAAGTCTAGCAGGGAGGTACCAAAGTAATCCAGGAGTGGATCACTGGATAGTGGTCAAGAACATCCTGAAATACCTGAAAAGGACTAAGGATATGTTTCTCGTATATGGAGGTGAAAAAGAGCTCATCGTAAATGGTTACGTTGATGCAAGCTTTGACACTGATACTGACGATTCTAAATCGCAAACCGGATACGTATTTTTACTGAACGGTGGAGCTGTCAGTTGGTGCAGTTCTAAACAAAGCATCGTGGCGGGATCTACATGTGAAGCGGAGTACATAGCTGCTTCGAAAGCAGCAAATGAAGGAGTCTGGATGAAGGAGTTCATATCCGATCTAGGTGTCATACCTAGTGCATCGGGTCGAATGAAAATCTTTTGTGACAATACTGGTGCAATTGCCTTGGCGAAGGAATCCAGATTTCACAAAAGAACCAAACACATCAAGAGATGCTTCAATTCCATTCGAGATTTAGTCCAAGTGGGAGACATAGAAATTTGCAAGATACATACGGATCTAAATGTTGCAGACCCGCTAACTAAGCCTCTTCCACGAGCAAAACATGATCAGCACCAAGGCTCCATGGGTGTTAGAATCATTACTGTGTAATCTAGATTATTGACTATAGTGCAAGTGGGAGACTGAAGGAAATATGCCCTAGAGGCAATAATAAAGTTATTATTTATTTCCTTATATCATGATAAATGTTTATTATTCATGCTAGAACTGTATTAACCGTAAACATAATACATGTGTGAATACATAGACAAAAACAGAGAGTCACTAGTATGCCTCTACTTGACTAGCTCGTTAATCAAAGATGGTTATGTTTCCTAACCATAGACATGAGTTGTCATTTGATTAACGGGATCGCATCATTAGGAGAATGATGTGATTGACTTGACCCATTCCGTTAGCATAGCACTTGATCGTTTAGTTTGTTGCTATTGCTTTCTTCATAACTTATACATGTTCCTATGACTATGAGATTATGCAACTCCCGTTTACCGGAGGAACACTTTCTGTGCTACCAAACGTCACAACGTAACTGGGTGATTATAAAGGTGCTCTACAGGTGTCTCCGAAGGTACTTGTTGGGTTGGCATATTTCGAGATTAGGATTTGTCACTCCGATTGTCGGAGAGGTATCTCTGGGCCCTCTCGGTAATGCACATCACTCAAGCCTTGCAAGAATTGCAACTAATAAGTTATTTGCAGGATGATGTATTACGGAACGAGTAAAGAGACTTGTCGGTAATGAGATTGAACTAGGTATTGAGATACCGACGATCGAATCTCGGGCAAATAACATACCGATGACCAAGGGAACAACGTTTGTTGTTATGCGGTCTGACCAATAAAGATCTTCATAGAATATGTAGGAGCCAATATGAGCATCCAGGTTCCGCTACTGGTTATTGACCGGAGATGTGTCTCGGTCATGTCTACATAGTTCTCGAACCCGTAGGGTCCGCACGCTTAAAGTTCAGCGACGATCGTAATTATGGTTTTTGTGTTTTGATGTACTGAAGGTTGTTCGGAGTCCCGGATGTGATCACGGACATGACGAGGAGTCTCGAAATGGTCGAGACATAAAGATTGATATATTGGAAGCCTATATTTGGATATCGAAAACGTACCGGGTGAAATCGGGATTTTACCGGAGTACCGGGGGGTTACCGGAACCCCCCAGGGGTTATTGGGCCTACATGGGCCATAAGGGAGAAGAGGAGGGCCGGCTAGGGCAGGCCGTGCGCCCCCTCCCCCCTAGTCCGAATAGGAAAAGGAAGGGGGGGCGGCGCCCCCCTTTCCTCTTTCCTTTTCCAACAAGGCAAGAGGGGGGAGTCCTACTCCCGGTTGGAGTAGGACTCCTCCAGGCGCACCCATAGGGCCGCCCGCACCTCCCCTTCTCCCTCCTTTATATACTGAGGCAAGGGGGCACCCCATGAGACACAAGTTGATCCTCGTGATCGTTCCTTAGCCGTGTGCGGTGCCCCCTTCCACCATATTCCACCTCGGTCATATCATAGCGGTGCTTAGGCGAAGCCCTACGTCGGTAGAACATCATCACCGTCATCACGCCGTCGTGCTGACGAAACTCTCCCTCAATGTTTTGCTGGATCGTAACTCGAGGGACGTCACCGAGTTGAACGTGTGCAGAACTTGGAGGTGTCGTACGTTCGGTACTTGGATCGGTCAGATCGGGAAGACGTACAACTACTTCCTCTACGTTGTGTCAACACTTCCGTTGCCGGTCTACGAGGGTACGTAGACAACACTCTCCCCTCTCGTTGCTATGCATCACCATGATCTTGCGTGTGCGTAGGAAATTTTTTGAAATTACTACATTCCCCAACAGGTGGTAGTGGAGAGGAGGAACTAATCTGGGACGGCAGTGGAGAGGGCGGCGAGGAGGAGGGGTGGTGACCTTCACGGAGGATCTCTCAACCTCTTTGGAGGAGGGGACCTGCTTCCTAAAGCAAGAAAACACAATTAATGTGGCTGGCGATCTTATTGCCCAAAATCCACACATGGAGGTTGCCGAATTGAAGATAAAATACTGTTAACGGGAGGCAGACGAGGAGCAGGACTTACCCTTGTCGTTGCCGATGAGCGGCACCTCCGGGTCACGCTGCCGTCGGGGCGGGGGGCGCAGGGCGCGGGGACGTGAGCGGCGGAGGGGGGAAGGTCCGTAGCCCAGCGTCAGCGGCGGCGCCGCCGCCGTCGTTCACCAAGACGGAGGGGGTAGCGGGGCAGGACCCGACCGAGACGCCGGCGAGGGAGTCGGAGGGGGAGGAGAGCAGGTCGGAGCGCAGCGTCGGCGGCCAAAAGGGGGAGGGCAGGCGGCGTCAGCGGCCAAAACCCTAACGTCGGTGGCGAAATGGAGGAGGGCGGCGGCGGGTGGGGCACGAGCCCGAAGGCGATGGACGGGCAGAGGAGGAGGGGGGCATACGGGCGTAGGAGACCGGGCGGCGGCGCAGTGGGTGGGGCGGCGGCGCAGTGGGTCAGCGGCGAGGCCCAAGACGGCGAGGCGGGGCACGGGGGTCGTCAGAGTGGCCGGGTGTGGAGCGAGGGGGAAAGTGGGGGGAGGGACGAAGGGATCGGGTGAATTAGGGGGAAGATTACTAATGGCGCACCCACTGGCGGTGCGCCATTAGCTAGGGGGAAAAACTTAGTAATGTCGCACCTGTGGACAATGCGCCATTACTAGTTTTTACTAGTAATGGCGCACTGTCTACATGATGCGCCATTATATTGTTTGGAAAAATGAAAAAAAAATTGTTACTAGTGGCGCACCATGTATCTGGTGCGCCATTAGTGTCTTCCACACTAATGGCGCACCTGCACATGGTGCACCACTGCTATATTGTAGTGGCGCACCACATGTCAGGTGCGCCATTAGTGTCAATTCCATCTATAGCCCTTTTCCTAGTAGTGTCTTCACGCACTTGTGTGAGAATTTTGTCGGGGTGAAGCCTAATGTGGATTTATTCTGGCACTACTTTGTCCCGCGGGTGGAGAGCAAAGTAAACCATTCTTGAATCATCAGTTGGATTCCCCGATCAAAGAAGGATTACCTCCCCGGGTACCAACGCGAGAGATGGGATGAATGGAGAGGAGACTGGTGCTGGATTCAAGACAAAGAAGCCCCTGAGTTTTGCGAAGCGTGGCAAGAGTGCGTCGAGTGCGGCAAGGATTGGATCGCCAAGGGCCTCTCCCAGGACAGGTTGCGCCCGACAATCAATAGGATCATCCGCCTGGCGGCTGCCAGGTTAACCATCGAGCATGTGGGGACAGACTTCCTCATCTGCCGCATCTCACCACTGCAGGAAAGGGATAGGTCTGCATGGCTGTATGGCGACGTGGCGAATAGGATGGGACTATTGCCGGGGCTGGCCAATAACTTGTTAGTTTATGGCCATGCTTGGTTGTGCAAGCAGATATTTGGTTGCTTCGAGATGTTCAGGCTCCCGATAACCATCATTCCCCTAAACATCAACTCTGCTCATGATCAGATACTGAAGTGGATGCCGGAGTGCAATGCTGAGGGAGTGTCGGGCACTTGGCAGCTCCCATCCCCTAATGAAGAGCTCCAGTGGTCGAGCACCTTGGTGGAGAAGGCCACCAGAGATGGAGGGGAGATGTACAAAAGCACCTCTGTTGCAGAGGTAGCGTACATTCTGAAGAGGGTCACGGAGGACAAAGACTCCCGCCATGCAGAGATGGAAAAGCCTACAAAGGCCGGGAAGATAAAAAGGAAGGCTGGAAACGGTAGCTCTTCCTAGGGCGGCAGTGAGACACAAGCCACGAAGGATGCTGTTGGGAGAGATCTTTCCGGGGATAACTTTGTCGGGCTAGATGCTCTAGCCACGGTAGCAACGGAGCCCTAGGAGGGAGAGGAGGACAAGCAGGAGGAGGGCATGGTAGCAGCCCCCGAAGAAGGTGAAGAAGGTCTGCACCAAGTCCTCCAAGGCCGAGGTGGCATGCCGTCAATCCCCTCGCCTTGCTCAGGCCAAAGCACCTTCTACCAAACGGCCGGTGGTCATGGAGGCAGAGTCCAGCTCATGTTCTGGCTCGAGTTCCTAACAGAGCTCATCTCCCAGGAGCCCTTGGTGCCACGGCAGGCGTCGAAGCTGTCGGGAAGCTCCACTGTTCCATCTCTGAAGAGAAGACGGGAGTCTCCTCCTCCCATAGAGTTCAATTTGAACTCCATGCTCATTACGAAAGAGTAAGGAGGATTTCTCTTTGTGATAAATATCTTCTTAGGTGGTTTTGAATGCTTTTGCTGATTGACATCTTGTTCTTGTTGTCGCCGGCAGGGAAATAGAAGAGGAGACGGAGACCCACATCCATCACTCCCAAAGGAAACTCCGATGCCTCGAGTCGTTGGAGGGTAATGAGGGCTTGGCTTCGGCAGGGAAGGATGCGAAAGACCCCGTGTCGAGCCCCCAGCCTAGCCCCCGGCACGAGAGCAAAGACTTGGCCCCGTCCATCGGAGGAGACAGTCCTTCGGCCCCTTCGCATGGAGGAGGGGGCAAGGTAACACAGGACGACCCCCCTTTGAAGGAGCGCGCGTCCCCTGCCGCTCAAGACGAAGATGTCATCATGGAATTCTCCGCGGCGGAGATAGCACAGAAGGCTGCCAGGTCTTCCCCGGTGTCGGTGTCAAAACCGGTGGATCTCGGGTAGGGGGTCCCAAACTATGCGTCTGAGTTTGATGGTAACAGGAGACAGGGAACACAATGTTTACCCAGGTTCAGGCACTGTCAATGGTGGTAAAACCCTACGTCCTGCTAGATTAATATTGATGGGTATAGGGGTTACAAGAGTTGATCTACCACAAGATCATAATGGCTAAAACCCTAGAACTCTAGCCTATGTGATTATGATCGTCCCTATGGACTAAACCCTCCGGTTTATATAGACACTGGAGGGTACTAGGGTTGTACAAAGTCGGTTACAGAGAAAGGAATCTTCATATCCAAACGCCAAGCTTGCCATCCACGCCAAGGAGAGTCCCATCCGGACACAGGTGAGAGTCTTCGGTCTTCTATCTTCATAGCCCATCAGTCCGGCCCATGTCCAACAGGCCGGACGCCCGAGGACCCCTTAGTCCAGGACTCCCTTAGTAGCCCCTGAACCAAGCTTCAATGACGAGGTGTCCGGCGCGCAGATTGTCTTCAGCATTGCAAGGCGGGTTCCTCCTCCGAATACTCTGACACAGTCTTTGAACACAAAGATCACGTCAGGATCTACAAAAAAGTACCACACACCACTATAGAGAATATAATATTTGACGAGTCCAATCCGCTGACAACTTTTTGCAATGTAACACTACATCAACCCCCGGTCATTATTTCGAACCGTTTTTTGGCCTACCACTCCATATTTCAAGACGCGGCTTTATTGGCACATCTTGTCAAAGCAGAGATCGTGTCCCCCTATTGCGGGATTCTCATCAATACGTGTATGGGTAATCCAACTGTGCCATCGGCACGGCCCCTGGGGAATAGGCGAGTTTTATGGCAAGTGGGGAGGCGCTTGATATTCACTGCCTTTATAAGGAGATAAGGATTCACATCTTTCGCCCACGCCTTCTCTCTTCCCACCTACCCACTCTCGAGCTCCAACGCCCAAGTTCTCATCCTTTCCGCCTCAAGAAAGCACTCCAACCATGTCCGGAGCGCAGGGCAAGTGGATGGCCTCCACTGTCAAGGAGAAGGATATCGTCCAACTTCGGGAGGCCGGATATTTGGCTAGGGAAATCTCCCGTCGGCTTCCTGCTAAGGGACAGATTGTCCCCACTCTGGAGCCCCAAGAGAGGGTCCTGTTCATCCCTCACTTCGTCCGTGTGCTGGGATTTCCTCTCCACCCATTCGTCCGTGGACTCATGTTCTACTATGGGCTGGATTTCCATGATCTGGCCCCCAATTCCTTCCTCACCATCTCGACATTTATCGTCATGTGTGAGGCCTTCCTCCGCATCCCCCCCACTTCGGACTGTGGCTGAAGACCTTCAATGTGAAGCCGAAGGTGGTGGGCGGCGAACATGCAGAATGCGGAGGCACCATGGTGAGCAAAATTTCCAACGTCTCGTGGCCCAAAGGCACCTTCGTGGAGACCGTCAAGGGGTGGCATAAGTTGTGGTTCTACGTCACAGAGCCCCGTGACGCTGCCTGGGCCGTGGCTCCCGAATTCAAATCCAGAGCCCCCATGCGGCTTACCTCCTGGCAAGAGAAGGGCCTGGATTGGTCTTCATCAAACAAGCTGACATCGCTTCAGACGCGCATCAAGAGAATGATGGATAAGAACGTCAAGCTTGTCGATGTGATTCAGCTAATGCTAATTCGCTGGATCCTTCCATGCCAGAACCGGGCTTGCCATCTATGGGAGTTCAATCCGGCCAAGCACAAGACCTTGCGGCAATTCTTCGGAACTACGAACGGAGATATCTAGAAGGTGCTCTTCAAGGCCAACGAGACGTGGCCCGAGACAACCGAGGACTATGGGCATGATCTGGCCCATCCCGCCAGTTCGGTAAGTTTTCCGTGTTTCAAGGCATTTCCCTTTCTTGCTTTCTCAAGGAGGACGTCCCAATTTCCCTATTTGCATTTTTGAGGGTTGGACAAAGAAGGCAGAGCGGATTCGGTGTTCGACTCTGCTGCCCGAGGAACCAACCATCCCGATCCTAACGAAGATGCTGGTTCCGGCGCCCTACATGGCGCCGGAGAAGAAGGCCAAGGGGACCAGAGGAGGCCTCCGTCCCAAGGGTACTTCCGACATGGCGTCCGAAGATGCCGAAACTCACTCCGCCGCCAAAGACGACGAGGAGGAGGGAGAGGAGGAATAAAGCAATTTCCCCCTCCCAGAGGGGAGAAAGAAGAGGGCAGCGTCCACATATCTGGGAGGGGAGGCATCCAGGAAGGGAAAGGCTTCCTTCGTAGATAGCTCCGCATGGGATGTCGATAGCAGCCCAGAACGGCGCCCTCGAGATAAGCCCCTGGCCGAATCGTGAGTATCCAAAGACCTTGACGCATTCATATATCCTCCTCTTTCACTTCATAATTCGAACATGTTGAATCATGCACTTTGCAGTCCGGCATGTTCCGCCCTCGAGCGATCCTCGTCTTCGGGGAACTCGCTGGATCCGAAGGTGATGGACAGCGGGTCCCTTCCAATGGCCTCCTCTGCCAAGCACATGGATGATGCCGAGGTGTTGTCCCGAAGGACCCCCGGCCAGGGAGAGACGTAGGAGGCCATCAGAACGGCGCCAGAGGGCGAGACCTCGGCTGCCGGACACATGGGGGAGGAGATCCCCATGGAGACTGGCGACGGGGGCCATGTCCAATTCGGCCCCCAGCCGAATACGGTCTCGGAGACCTATCGGCTCTGGAATCTGGCAAGCAGCCTCCTTCATTGGAAGGACGTGTTCCCATTCTGCCAGTGACCTCTGTCCAACCAGAGGCACTGGATACTATACTAGAAGCGCTGTGAAGCGCTTCCATCGTTGAGGAACACCGTACCCTCATGGGTGCGGTGATTGAGAAGATCCAATCTGCGAAGAGCGGACTCACCGAAGCCTGCGCGAGCCTTCTAACAGGCTTTGAGGTAAGCGCTGCATTTATGTGAAAAGAAAGTTACAGTATAGACAGTAGCCCCTGAGACTATTCGGTGTTCGGAAAGAAAAGCCAAACAGAGGATCAAATAGTTTTTCGCTGCAGACTAATTATATATGTCTTTTTGAATAAGCAGGCGTTGCTGCTAGCCGCGACTTCTCATGCTGTCGAAGTCTCTGGACTCAAGCAGAGGCTGGAACGGACCGAGGAAGAGCTCGGCCGTGCGAGAAAGCAGCTGGAGGATACCCAAGGTATGCAATGATCTTGTGTATGTCCGGAAGGGATGCATGATGTGAGCTGATCATATTGTCATGACATTAATTAGGGGTGGCGACCGAGGTGGAGGCCCTCAAGAAAGCGCTGGACGATGCCGAGGAGAGAGCGGTAAAGGAAAAAGCCGCCCGAGAAAAGCATGAGGCCAGGGTTGGTGAGGTCCAGCAGGAGCTCCAGGACGGAGTGAAGAAATGTGAGTCCTTGGTGCGCCAGAATGCGGACCAAGAGTCCGAACTCGCTAAGGCCCGCCAAAGCACACAAGAGGCTCAGGACGAAGCCCAAGGCACCCTCCGGGAAATCCAAGAGGCCAAGAAGATCACGGCGGGTAAGGCTTTTATTATGCAAAGCAAGAATTTGAGCAAGAGGTATCTCTTACTGACCTGGATTTGGAGTTCTCCAGGGGCCTTTACAGATTTGCCGCAAAGTGTTTCCGACGCTGCAGAATTCTTCCGGGCCAAAGAGGGGAGCTCAACGGAGAAGTTGTTCTGGTCGCAATACCTTGCACCAAAACATCTGGTGCCCTTTAGCGACCAGCTAAAACAGTTGGTCGAGCTGCATAGGGTGGCCGAACTAGCCATGAAGGATTTAATAATCCGGATGTGGCCTGCAGAAGCTATACCCGGCAGCTACTTCGGCCTCGTGAAGGGGCTGGTCAATGCCTACCCTCGACTTGACGCCATCAAGCGGTGGGTCTTCATAGAAGGTGTGCGGATGGCCTTCGCCGTGTCAAGATACAATGGGCGAAGATGGATGTCGTCAAGCTCGCGACCGAAGGACCGCCCGCGGGCAAGGAGCATCGCATGCCCGAGCGGTATTTTGAAGATGTTTTGAAGGGATCCCGCATTATGGCGGAGCAATGTGCTAAGGACATTATTTTTGAATGAATACATTCTTGTAATCCCGTCCAGTATGAATAAAACAAGGCTTGATATGTAATATAATGCTTTTCTATTTGTTTGTTTAAAATTTTACCTCCTGTGCGGCCGTTTCATCAAGTCTGAGAGTTGGCCATTCGTCGGCTTCAGCCCCCACATAGGTAGTACGGGGGTGTTTGGGATGAATCTAAACACTCTTTATCCAAGAGTTTGGTCCTTAAAGGAGGTGTTTAGCACAACGAACCAGGCAATCGGACTATGTGGCTTTATTACCCTCACTTAGCCATAGGAGTTTGACAATGAAAATGTAGGCGCAACCCCTACTATCTAGACTAGGGTGCTGTAAACACCTGATCGGATAAGAACCGATTCGTCGCATAATGCGGGAAAAATCGCTAAGGATTTGAAACCTCCGAAGAACTGACCGGCTCACGCCGCATCATGATAGTCAGTTTTCGGCTTTCTCTACTGAGGTGCTCATCCAGATAAATCAGGACACAATCGCGGTAGTTCTCCCTTTACTACCCTAGCTGATATAGCGGAACATAAGGTAGTAAGCACAGGAGCCAGGCAACCCAACTATTGACCAAAGACATGATTCGGAGCCAATGCATATAAAGCTAAATTCGGGGTGCCAAACTATAATGTAAAGCTGTTTGGACTTATTGCCATAGTGTTGGTCGCAATAAAGCCCCTCGCGAATTACGGCGTACCAAGGTGTACGAATGCAGATTAAAATATCAAAATAAATAAGAAGCTACTGCCACATATGTTGGGCCGCAAACTGTTTCCATTATAATTTTGATTAATACGTCAAAGCGTACTTGAATAAAAAGTGCGATAAGCAATAGTGGCTATTTAACATTCCAAGACCAAGGGGGAGCTGCGTACGGGTCCTGAAAATAGGTAGAATGATCGCCAAGAAGGACATCTAGAGATTCCCCCATACGTCTGTGCTACTTGTCACCTTGGTGTATCTGTCCTTCGAAAGGACCAATTTATCAGGCCATCGAATGGGGCCTGTGAAAAGGAATCTAAAAAATGATAAAAGGAAATGTAAGCGTATGTGTGTCCCGGGAAGGTTGAGTCGTATTGTGGTTCATGGTATGGTTATGCCTCCGTCTCTACCCATGGTATTTTTAGTGCGTAGTTGTGTATGCACGGTACGTATGCCACCACTTGGTCGGGACTGAGATGGAGGTCGAATTGCTAATCGAGCTCCTGACGAGTTGGGCTGTCCTGCCGCAGAGTAGTCCAGACTCGTTTGACAGTGTCAGGGAGCATGGCCGCCGAATTAAGGTTTTGCTTATGAAGGCCACTCTGTACCTCTGCTCCCAGGGCAGCGGTGTGCTCCTCGGTACAGAGGGAGTGCTCCGTGTTTCCATTGACTGTTATGATGGCGCGTGGTTCGGGCATCTTCAGCTTGAGATAAGCATAGTACGGCACCGCGCTGAATCAGGCAAACACGGTTCGTCCGAGCAGTGCATGATAGCCGCTGTGGAAGGGGACGATATCGAAGATTAACTCTTCGCTTTGGAAGTTGTCCGGAGATCCAAAGACGATCACCAATGTGATTGAGCCCGAGCAGCAGGCCTCTACACTTGGTATAACTCCTTTAAAGGTAGTTTTGGTGGGCTTGATCCTTGATGGATCGATGTCCATTTTGCGCATTGTATCCCGATAGAGCAGGTTTAGGCTCATGAGGACTCGTGTGAGGTGGAATCCATCAATTATTGGGTCGAGGACCAGTGCGGCTGAACCGCCATGACGGATACTGGTCGGATGGTCCCTGCGATCAAAGGTGATCGGGCATGACAACCATGGGTTGAATTTTGGGGCGACTGGCTCTATCGCATAGACGTCCCTGAGCGCACGCTTGTGCTCCCTCTTGGGGATATGGGTAGCGTATACCATGTTCACCGTTTTAACTTGAGGGGGAAATTTCTTCTGTCCCCCTGTGTTCGGAGGACGGGGCTCCTCGCCGTCATTCTCGCTTTGCGGCCCCTTCTCCTTGTCTTCGGCATTTAATTTGTCAGCCTGTTTGAAGACCCAACAACTCCGATGAGTATGATTCGCTAGTTTATCAAGGGTGCCATGGATCTGACATGGATGATCGAGTATGCGGTCCAGGCTGGAAGGGCCTTGATTATTCCTTTTATATGTCTTCTTCCACTATCCGGTCATGGAGCCACTAAATCCGGCGTTGACCACCGAGTCCTTGGTATTATCACCGTTGCTTTGACGCTTGTGCCTGTTGCATCGGGGCTTGCCGTTGCTATTTCTGGCTTCCGAAGTGCCAGGTTCGCTTCCATTGTTATTGCTACGGGCTAGCAAGCTATCTTCGCCCGCGCAAAAGCGGGTCATATGCGCCGTGAGGGCTGCCATGGACTTCGGCTTTTCTTGGCCGAGGTGTCGGGCAAGCCATTCGTCCCGGATGCTATGTTTAAAGGCTGCTAGGGCTTCGTCATCCAAACAGTCGATGATTTAGTTCTTTTTAGTTAAGAGCCTAGTCCAGAATTTCCTGGTTGACTCTCCGGGCTGTTGGATTATGTGACTTAAGTCGTCGGCATCCGGAGGTCGAACATATGTACCTTGGAAGTTGTCAAGAAAGGCTTCTTCCAAGTCCTCCCAGCTGCCAATGGAATTTTCGGGCAGGCTATTCAGCCAGTGCCGGGCTGGCCCTTGAGTTTTAGGGGGAGGTATTTGATGGCATGAAGATCATCGCCGCGGGCCATATGAATATGGAGAATGAAGTCTTCAATCCATACTGCGGGGTCTGTGGTTCCACCATATGATTTGATATTCACGGGTTTGAACCCTTTTGGGAATTCATCTTCCATGACTTCATCAGTGAAGCAGAGAGGGTGTGCGGCGCCTCTATATCGGGCTAGTTCATGACGTAGTTCGGATGGAGTCCGTCTACGGTTTTTGGCTCGGACATAATTGTGCTTGCCATGTTCGGCTTGATAGCCGTCGTCACGTGTCGAGGCATGCCCCCATGATCCGTAGATTGATCTGGCCGGACCTGTTTTATTCTTCAGGCCCTGCCGGAGATCATATGTGTATCCCTGAGCAGTTTTGTCTCTGCCTTTATGGCGAGGTAGGGCGGGCTGGTGTTCGGCTTGTGTTGCTGCTTTGTCCCAACCACATGGTGGTCGGTCAGCCGCATTGTGCGCTGATGGCATGGGCTCCAATGCATCATCATCGAATTGAGGTAGTAATTTGCGCTTCGGGTAACTTTTGAGTGGTTGCTTGAGGCCGTATTCATCGGCTTCCAGGACATTAGTCCATCTATCATTGAGCAGGTCTTGATCAGCTTGAAGCTATTGCTGCTTCTTTTTCAGGCTCTAGTGGCTATCAACTGGCGCTTGAAGCGCTCCTGCTCGAGAGGCTCCTCAGGCACGATGAAATCCTCGGTGCCGAGGCTCACCTCATCCTCGGAGAGTGGAGGGTAATTACTGTCCTTCGAGTCTTCATGTACGGCCAGTTCATCAGGGCTGACTCGCCCATCTTCCCATTCGTCATGTTCGAAAGTTGGTTGAACGGGGTCTTCATTTTCTCCGGCATCGTCTAGGGTATTGTTTTCTCCTGTGTCGGTGTTACTATCTTTTTCACGGCGTGATTTAGAGCAGCGCCGCTGTCATCGGCGCTTTGGCTGTATCTCCGGAGGTTTGTCTTCCACTGGTTCTTCTTTGTCATCGCCGTTGATTTCTTGGGGTGTGTCCACCGTGCACACGTCGTAGGAGGAGGTGTCTATCCAGCGCCCGGTAAATGGCGGGTTTTGGGCTTGCTCCTTTTCGGCATCGTCGTCCATACCATCGATGTCTCCAGAGTCGTAGTCGAGCATGTCGGTTAGATCTTCGACAGTGGCTATTAAGTGGGGGTGGGTGGGAAGAGAAATTCCCCGTCATCGGCCCCCAGTTCAAACGGATATAATTCGGCTGTGAGTCCTCTCTAAAGAGAGTGTTTTTAATAAGTTTAGCACATCGCCTAAAGGTGAGTGCCGGAAGATGTCCGCAGAACTGAATTCGACAATCGGCGCCTCGTAAGGCTCGTCGGAAGTGGATGCACGAAGTTCGGAACCAGTGACCGGAGATGAGTCCGGGGGTCCGGTGACGCGGACCTCATTTTAAGTTGGGTCTGTGTGCGGCTCCAACGCCGCTGATTCTGCGGCTTCCGTGGCAGGGTTAACTTCCCGTCTTCAGATGGCGCAAGTTGTTCCGAATCCAGGGCCAGAGCGCATATTGGCTCAATCTCCTGTGCATGGTCAGATGACAGATTTAGGTTATGTTCATCGTGGTGGCAGGGAGCGGCTGCCATGGGCTCAAATCCGTGAAAGATCAAGTCTCCGCGGATATCAGCGATGTAGCTCAAGTTTCCAAACCTGACCTGACAGCTAGGGGCATAGCTATCGATCTGCTCCAGATGGCCAAGCGAGTTGGCCCGCAGTACGAAGCCACCAAATACGAAGATCTGGCAAGGGAGAAAGACATCCCCCTGGCAGCGTTGTTGTAGATGATGGATGGGACCATCGAACCTTCTGACAACGGCACAATGGAACTCTCAATGAAAGCACCAATGTTGGTGTCAAAACCGGTGGATCTCGAGTAGGGGGTCCCGAATTGTGCGTCTGAGGTTGATGGTAATAGGCGATAGGGAACACAATGTTTACCTAGGTTCGGGCCCTCTCGATGGAGGTAAAACCCTACGTCCTGCTAGATTAATATTGATGGGTATAGGGGTTACAAGAGTTGATCTACCACAAGATCGTAATGGCTAAAACCCTAGAAGTCTAGCCTATGTGATTATGATCATCCCTATGGACTAAACCCTCCGGTTTATATAGACACCGGAGGGGACTAGGGTTGTACAAAGTCGGTTACAGAGAAAGGAATCTTCATATCCGAACGCCAAGCTTGCCATCCACGCCAAGGAGAGTCCCATCCGGACATGCGTGAGAGTCTTTGGTCTTGTATCTTCGTAGCCCATCAGTCTGGCCCATGTCCAATAGGCCGGACGCCCGAGGACCCCTTAGTCCAGGACTCCCTCACGCGGCAGAGGGCGAGGTTCACAACATGGCAACGACTATTGCCAAGGAAACAGAGACCCCCGCCCGGCAGACCTCTCCAAGTATCTATTTTAACTCTCCTTCCTTTTCATATTCTGGCTACCTCCATTGGTTTCTTCATTTGCATCGAGACTTCCACTCCCTTGTTTTGTTCACTGGCCCTTTTCATCCGCAGCCTCCCAGGGCAAAGAATTAGACTTGTTAGAGGTGGTGGCGGACATAGGGAGGTATGCCGCAGATGAAGATGTGAAGGTTGCAGCAACTGAGGGGCAGGATTTGGCTGCCGGGAGAGCACAAGGTTCCTTGGCGGTGGTGGAGCATCCCCTGGACAGCACCTTAGTGGAGGAAGTAGTCATCGAGGCGAAGATTCCTCTTCAAACCATGGGCCCACTCCCTTCTTCTGGGGGTGCTGTTGATGCCCCGCCGTCTTCTTTGAATACGCTGACTGTGGCGCCATTGCTGCTAGACATCAGAGCCCCCGGCCCGTTCTTGACAGATGCAGATCTTGATGAAGAGCTTCAGCGCCTTCTGGCCCCGTTACATTTGGGAGGCGTGGAAACTGATGACTCATCTGCCATTACCGCTGATTTTTCCTTCATGGAATTCATGGCAGCTGGTGTGAAGGAAATGCAAGCCCGACACCGCCAGAAGTGGCAGGAGCTCAAGGAACGGTGTGAATCTGCCAGCACTGTGGACCAGAGGCTGAAGGACAAGTGCCAAGAACTGCATGAATGGCATGACAAGCAGTTCAAAGGTACTCATGAAGCAGCAGTTAGATCCTTCATACAATGAGGGAAGATGTCGTGGCTCGTGAGGGGTGCTTGACGGACCATCAAGCTTTCTTGGATGCCAGGGAGCGATGGATCTCCCTCCGAGAGGAGAATCTTGAAGCCCTCCTCACCAAGGATGAGAGTTTGGAGGCCTTGGTGCAGCAACGCACCAAGGAACAGAAGGACGAACATGGGGCTTCCCTGGATACTCTTGCCACTGAACACGCCGCCCAGCTGAAGAAGCTTGTTGAAGATCTGGATGTCGCGTCTTCCGCCAAGGCCGAGCTTGATCGCCAGGTAGCCAAACTAAAGGAAGACCTTGTCGGAAGTTCCAAGAAGGTGGAAGTACTCAAAGAAGAGGAACGGCAAGCTGAACTTCACTTGGTGGATGTGCAATCGCAACTCTCCTCCAAGACCCAAAATCTCCAGGCCGCCGACAAAAATATCTCTGACATGAAGGCAAGGATTGGCTCGCTAGAGCAGTCAATGGAGTCCCTCGAATCCCGGCAGAAGCTGCAGTCCAAGGACTTGGAGATGCCAAGTGCCTCCGGCAAGATGCAGATGACAGGCTGACAAACCGGGTCAACATGAACAACCTCTGGATCAAGAGCCTGGTTGACGTCGCAGAGCGTCTTGGTGCCCAAGTTGCGGCTATGGGCATGGATGGCCCAGTCTACTCAGCCAGCACGCAAGAGGTCCCGAGTGTCAAGTTGGGTATCTTCTTCGACGGGTTGGTTGACAAGTTGAAGGTGCACGAAGAGGGGAGGCCGAACGCTTCACGGCCGAGTCATGGAGGCTCGCCCACGACGCCCTTTTCATGGTCCTGGAAACATCGCGTGCTGCCACCCAGAGCTTGATCTTGCCGACGGCTTCAAGAAGCCTCCAGTGGGTGCCGACATTGCCACTGCTGAGAAGAAGGCCGCCCCCCTCACCGACAGGGTCCTCCATGTTTAAGTTACTCCTTTTGGTCTTGTAATAGAATATGATGTATATATTGTGTTTAGTCATTTTATCTCTAGGGTTTATGCGAAGCTGATACTTCTAGCTGGATTTTTAAGTGTGTGTTTATCCCATTAAACTCTATAAGCTCGTGTTCGTATGATCAATTCCTATGTATGTTCTGGATGCCCGCTGATATCATATTCCCGCGATTGTCATAAGGGTTCGCCCCTTAACAGTCACCTTGGCATGGATGTGCCTCGGCAGGTTTTTCCTAGGTAGCTCTCGACGCAGCCTCTCGTCCTGCGAGCGTGGCTCTGGACAAGACGATGGACCGATCAAAGAAACTATCCAAGGTTCCATCACACGAGGGCTTTCACGATACGAATACTTACTGGAGTTAAGGGATAAACGACTGCAGAAATCTGAAATGCGTCAAATATAAGTGATAGCGTGGACTTAGCTTTCATCTTGAACTTCCTTTTTGGTTTGTCAGTCCGCGCGCGTTCGACGCGCCCGTGGCGCCGGGAGAAATAGTAGGTGATCCGAAGGTGTCCTTGTTCCCGACAAGGATCGTCATATTTCTCTCATAGCTGGCGGGCATAGGGGCATGGTGTCGGGCTTCGCTAGTCCATCTTCTTTTTGCTTCCCTCCCCCTTAAGTCAGTGCAGCGGCTGCCGTCACTTGGGCTATGCCAGTGCGGGCAGCCTCGCCGAAGTGTGCTTGCCGAGGCATCAATCGAAGGACTCTGCCGGGGTTTCTGATCCACGGGCACCTATGGGACCGGTGGACCGGGTCCCTTTTGGTTCGGCGGGGGGCGGAGGTCGCGCAAAGAGCAGATCGAGGCGAAGCACGCGGGCGGTTTACCCAGGTTCGGGCCGCACGGATGCGTAAAACCCTACTCCTGCTTTGTGGATTGGTATTGATTTCTAGCTCGGGAGCGAGCGTGAGTGTGTGGAATTGCTGAACCTCGCGAGAGCTCTCGAGATGGCCGACCCCCCCCCTACGTTGCACACGGGCCTCCTTTTATACTCAAGGGGTTACCGACATAGAGCAACGGGGGCCAAGGGCAAAAATGGAAAGGGTGCCGTGGGTAGGCACAGCTAGGTGCTGCAGTAGGCACAGCTAGCTGCTACAGTGTTATCATACCTAACCCTGACGGCAGGGGACAAGGGCATTAAATGCCCGTCTGTGTCGCCTAGACAGCACCGAAAGGGACCGCTAGGGACGCCACCGTCTTGCCACGATGGTTGTCTTGTCAGCGCCTGCGTGCCACCGCACGCCCCTAGCTGCACAGCCTCCTGCCACGTGCGCTCGGGAGGGGCCCCGGAGCGACACGTGGGTGGATGTGCTGGAGCGCGGGCGTGGAGTGGGGGCTTGCCGCGGCAAGCGCCTTGCCGCGGCCGTCGTCTTGTCGCTCACCGGGCCTTGTCGGGGCGCGTAGCGTGCCGCGGCAAGTTCCTTGGAATGCCTTGGATGGCCTTCCCGGCAAGCGCCTCTTGCCGGGGCCTTGGGACGCTTCTGATGGCCTTCCCGGCAAGCTCCTCTTTCCGGGGCCTTGCCTTCTTCCCGGCAAGCTCCTTTTGCCGGGGTCTTGTCTTGAGTACTTTGTTCTTGAATGGTCTTCAAAGGGACCACGGAGGTTCTTGGCGGTGACCTGGCAGGCCTTGCCGCGGGACGCTGCGACTGCCCGTGCACAAGTTCGGGGTACTAAGGGTACCCCTACTTTAGTACACCGACAGGAGCCCCCGGGCCTGGGCCAGACACGGTGCCGAGCGCTGTTGGGCCAGGCCATAAACAGTGCACGGGCACGCGCGGCCTAGGTCACACTGTACGTCCCTCCGCTTCCATCGCGCACGCTCGGAACGGCGCGCGTCAAACGCGGCGTCGTGGGTGACGCGAGCGGTGCGCGCGCGTGGGGCTGAGCCCCGCGAGCATGCGTTAAGCCATGATGAAGGGGAACGGCCCACGCCCTCTTCTCCAAATGGAGGTAGGCGTGGGGGCATGGCGCATTTACTGGACGGGGCCGATGTGCGGTTTCCGAAGCGCCCACTCCCCGAGATCACGGGGTAGGGCGAGGCCGCCCCATCCGTCGCCTCAGTTCTGCATCTCCGCCACGCGGCTCCCATGCACTTGGGATCGCGGACGGCGGGAGCAGGAACCTGGGCCGTTGCGAGCAGAGGGGGCGGGTCGGCTCGCCTCCCTGCTCTTCCTGTGCCTTGATTCGCTGAGCGGGGCGGCTGGGCTCCCACTTTGCTCCTTTATAAGGAGCGGGAAAGGAGCACCGAAGCCTGCACTCTCCCGTCTCCTCCTTTCTTCAGCTTCTGCTCCCCTTTCTCTCATTCGCCATGGAGAAAGGGAATCCTGGGCCTTCATCGGTGGCGGCGAGGGTCGCCGCCAGACAGCGCACCCTCCCCTTTTCCTCGCTCGTGGTGGCAGAGCCGGCCATAAGGGGAAGAGGGAGGGGGTGAGGTCGTGGACGAGGTCGAGGACGAGGTCGAGGCGCTCGGGGAAGAGGCGGTCGGGGCGACGCGCCAGCTTCGCCCCCGCCGGCGGCTCCTCCCCCCGCGGCGGTCCATATAGGGGACAACCCTTGCGAATTCTTCGTCAAGCTGCGCCGGGCGCCTCGTCGTCGCCTCCGGCTTCCGGCTCCATTCGCGAACGCGATGGAGTCGGACCCGCCCGAAACTCTAAGATTACACATGAGGGGCTGTGGGATCAGCGGCACGTGAGTCCGCGTGGTGTTCCCAGCCCCTAGTGTGATGTATCTTGATCGAGGGTGGAAGACGTTCGCCCGCATCCACAGCTTGACGGGGGGACTCACCCTCCATTTTAAGCTGGTGGAGGGCGATCTCCTCTCCGTCAAGGTCTTCGGGTGCTTCGGCACCCGGGCGAAGTGCTGCGTGGACAGCTCCTCCGATAGCGAAGGCTCCTCCTCGAGCGAGAGTGACGAGGAGGAGAGCGGCAGTGATGGTGAGGGTGGCGGGCGGCAGGACGGCGGCTCCGACTAGGTGTCGGGCGCCGTCTCGTGCGGCACCGGCGACCCTATCATCCGCGGCTTTGGCTTCTTGAACTCCCTGGGGGCGTCTCCTTGGGCGGCTAGCGTAGGGAGGCCACGGAAGGGGAAGAGGGCTGGCGACAAGGCCGTCAGGTCGGAGTACGAGGGCGTGGTGCCCTCGACAGCGCGCTGACGTCCTGCCGCCCCTCCTTCGCACCCTTCTCCCGGCGTCGCCATCACCGTCCGGCCCCCGGGATGTTCTCTTGGTGTCTTCTGGCACCTGTAGCTCGCCTTGGCGCCCCTTTCCCCTTTTCGCCTCCTTGATCTACCTCCTGAAGAGAGGGACAGGAAAGGGATTACGGGCACCTTATCTTTTAAATTGTAAGCCTTCGGGCCTTAGCTGTATCTAAAACTTGTAATCCTCTCTTTCATGTTTTTCATCCTCTATGGACTGTACCTGTATGGGATGTTTTTTAATGAAAAGGGGAAGTTTGTCGGGTTACTTGCCTCGCGGGTTGAACCCACGCCAAGGAACAGATCCTTGGTGTCTCTCGGACAGACGTTCCCGGCAACAGGCCATGCCGCCTTCCCACGTCGCTCGACCTTTCTCGCGCCTTTGACGGAGGCGGGAACGAGGTGGGTGCAGCCTCCTCGTTTCATCCCTTCGCTGCCGCGGCTACGACCAAACTTGGCCCCGGGAACGCGCTCCGGGGCCTAGAGTCGGGGGAGCACGGCAGTTTACGGGAAGAAACGCGGTTTCACATTCCCCAGTCCATATGAGGATGCATGAAGAGGGATGTAAAACTTATCTGATATCGCAGCCCCCGGCAACTCTGGCTTGCCGAGGGTGACATCTTGGCATTCGCAGCCCCCGGCGTTCTTGCCGGGGGCCAGATGTCGGCGCGCCCTTCTTCTCCTTTTCGTCTCCAGGTGGCCTGGCCAGGACGTGCGAGCCCTGCGAACGAAGGAAAAGCAAAGGGACGGACACTCGACCTCTAAGCTAGGGGTTAGCCGCTGTTAGGGACTATCGACCCTAACCAAGGACGAGACTTAGACTCAATCTAGCATGCATGCTATAGCCCCCGGGGTATGCAGCGCTTCATTTTCTGGTGCTCAGGGTCTGCGCCTGGCTCTGTACAGAGGTTTACATGCAACAGCGGCAAGACTCGTACAGAAAGGTGGTTGCCGTACGGGGTCCGACAACCGCGCCTTACGGGTAAAACTTACGAAGATGCTCGATGTTCCAGGAGTTGCTCACTGGAATGCCATCTTCGGTCTCAAGGCGGACAGCGCCAGGCCTTGTGACTCGTTTCACCCGGTAAGGGCCTTCCCACTTCGGCGTCAACTTGTTGGAATTCTTGGCCGACTGAACGCGCCGAAGAACAAGGTCGCCTTCCTCGAGACTCCTGGCATTGACTCTGCGGCTGTGGTAGCGGCGCAGAGCTTGCTGGTAGCGAGCAGCTCGCACAGCAGCCTGGAGACGATCTTCCTCAAGGAGCAGCGCGTCATCTTGCCGCAGCCGCTCTTGCTCAAGCTCATCGTAAGCGAGCACTCGAGGTGACTCGTATACGAGTTCCGTGGGGGTAACTGCCTCTGCTCCATAGACTAGAGCAAAGGGTGTCTGTCCGGTGGCTCGATTTGGCGTCGTTCTAATCGACCAAAGAACCACCGGTAGCTCCTCGATCCAGTTTCTTCCGCACTTGTGCAGCCTGTCGAAAGTTTTGGTCTTGAGCCCGCGCAGCACCTCAGCATTTGCCCTCTCCGCTTGACCGTTGCTCCTTGGGTGAGCAACAGAAGCGAAGCAGACTTTGGCGCCGAGATCTTGGATGTACTGCATGAAGGCGTGGCTCATGAATTGTGTGCCGTTGTCGGTGATTATCCGGTTAGGGATCCCGAAGCGGCAAAAAATCGATCTGAAGAACTTGACAGCTGACTGTGCGGTCACCTTCCTCACTGGTTCCACTTCTGGCCACTTTGTGAACTTGTCGATTGCGACGTAAAAGTACTCAAAGCCCCCGACAGCTCAGGGGAAGGGGCCGAGGATGTCGAGCCCCCAGACCGAAAATGGCCAGGATAAAGGGATCGTCTGGAGAGCTTGAGTTGGCTGATGTATCTGCTTGGAATGGAACTGGCACGCTTCACACTTGGTTACTTGTGCAGTTGCATCCTGGAGGGCTGTTGGCCAGAAGAAACCTTGCCGGAATGCTTTGCCGACGAGTGCTCTTGCGCCAATGTGGTGACCACATATGCCTCCGTGTATCTCTGCCAACAGCTTATGTCCGTCTTCCCGGGGAATGCACCTCAATTTCACACCGTTGAGTCTTCTTCTGTACAGCGTCTTGTCGACGAACTGGTACATACTCGACTGCCGGGCTACTCTTTCGGCTTCTTCTTGCTCTTCGAGAAGTTCTCCTGTCTGAAGGAAACGGACAATCTGCTGCGCCCATGTTGGAGCCTGTGGCTCGACAACAAGGACTAAAGGCAACTCTGCTGCTGCGGGAACGTCCGCTTCTACGGCGAGAAGCTGTGTCTCTACCGGAGCTTGACGTTCCGCGACAAGCTTGCCGGGAGCTTCAGCTTCAACGGAACAAACCCTAGGGCTTGCCGGAGCATCTGGCTCACCAGCGCTCTTGGCGTTGATCTTGGAGGTTGCTGCGGGAATATCTGCTTCTACGGCGAGAAGCTGTGTCTCTGCCGGAGCGTGACATCCCACGACAAACTTGCCGGGAGCTTCTGCTTCAACGGAACAAACCCTGGGGTTTGCCGGAGCATCTCGCCCCTCAGCGCCTTCGGTGTTGATCTTGGGGACCTTCTTGGCGGCGGCTTCGGGAAGCTCTGCCGGCAGGTAGTCACCAGGAATCAACTTCCTCTTCTTGCTTTGTCCAATTGATGGTGTTACGGACGGTTGAGTCAGCTTGAGCACAAAGGTCCTTGGTTCCACAGGTAACTTAAGTGCGGCGCACTTTGACAGGCCATCAGCAATGGCGTTCTGAGTTCTCAGAACGTGCTCCATTTGCAGGCCGTCAAAGCGCTCTTCTAGCTTTCTCACTTCGTCGACGTAAGCTTCCATCAACGGACTCTGATAATTCTTGTTTACTTGGCGGACGACAAGCTGTGAGTCACCCCTGACAATGAGCTTCTTAATCCCAAGGTCTGCCGCGATCCTGAGACCGGCAAGCAATCCCTCATACTCTGCAGTATTGTTTGTTGCTTGCTCCTTGGGAAAGTGCATCTGGACTATGTACTTGAGGTGCTCTCCGGTGGGCGTGATAAGCAGCACACCAGCGCCGGTGCCTTGCAGCGAGAAAGCACCATCAAAGTACATCAGCCACTCTTTGCTCGCTTCTTTGTCGGGGATGCTCGTCTCCGGGATTTCTTCGTCCGGAGTTGGCGTCCATTCCGCTATGAATTCTGCCAATGCTCTGCTCTGGATAGTTGAAGTGCTTTCAAACTTGAGACCAAAGCTTGACAGTTCCAGTGCCCACTCAACAATCCTGCCTGTCGCTTCAGGATTCTGCAGTATCCTCTTCAGCGGAAAGCGAGTGACCACTGTGATCTCATGTGCTTGGAAGTAATGGCGCAGCTTTCTCGAGGCCATGAGAAGGCCGAAAAGCAGTTTCTGCACACCAGAGTACCTTGACCTAGCCCCCTGCAAGAGGGAACTGACAAAGTAAACTGGGCGCTGCACCGTTTTCTTACGTATCTCCTCGTGTATCAGCGCGGGTTCATCTTTGTCGGGACCAGAGCTTGTCGGGGAAGCCCCCTGCTTGTCGCTAGATGCGCTTGCCGCGGTTGCTGGCTCATCATCCGCCTCCCTCTCTGCCACTAACGCAGCACTAACCACTTGATTGGTTGCCGCTATGTACAGCAACAACTTCTCTTGTGGCTTAGGCGCGACAAGTATTGGAGGGGAGGACAGGTATCTCTTCAGGTCTTGCAGCGCAGCCTCCGCTTCCGGAGTCCATTTCATCGGACCTGCCTTTTTCAATAATTTGAAAAATGGCAAGGCGCGCTCGGCAGACCGAGAGATGAACCTGCTGAGAGCAGCCACGCAACCGACAAGTTTCTGTACATCCTTGACGCGCTTCGGTGCTTCAATCCGCTCAATGGCCTTGATCTTGTCGGGATTGGCTTCAACCCCCCGCTGAGACACGAAGAACCCGAGAAGCTTGCTGGAGGGAACTCCGAACACACACTTCTCTGGGTTGAGCTTGAGGCTGATCTTGCGAAGATTTGCAAAAGTCTCGTCCAAGTCTTGGATCAGGGATGCTCTGTCCTTGCTCTTGACCACTATATCATCCATGTAGGCTTCCACATTTCTGTGTATTTGTGGCTCAAGAGCGATATGGACTACTCTTGCAAATGTCGAGCCAGCATTCTTTAATCCAAAAGGCATCCGTACGAAGCAGTACGTGCCACATGGAGTAATAAATGCGGTCTTCTCTTCATCCTCCTCTGCCATGAAGATCTGATGATACCCGGAGTATGCATCAAGAAACGAGAGCAAGTCACATCCAGCTGTGGAGTCAACAATCTGGTCGATGCGCGACAAAGGAAATGGGTCTTTGGGACAAGCTTTGTTAACATCGGTGAAATCGATGCAAAGCCTCCATTTCCCGTTTGCCTTGCGCACGACTACAGGATTGGCCAACCACGTGGGATGGAGCATTCCTCTGACGAGGCCTGCTGCTTCCAGTTTCTTGATTTCCTCCGCAATGAACTCTTGGTGCTCCACCGCCTGCTTCCGGACTTTCTGCTTGACGGGCCGCGCATGAGGACAGACGGCAAGGTGGTGCTCAATCACTTTCCTGGGAACACCGGGGATGTCAGACGGTTGCCATGCAAACACGTCGACGTTCGCCCGCAGGAAAGCAACGAGCGTGCTTTCCTATTTAGGGTCAAGCGTGGCACTGATGGTGAAGGTACCACCAGTGCCATCCTCCTTGGCGGACACCTTCTTCGTCTCTGGCGGAGCTGCCATCGTCTTCTTGTGTTTGCCGGTGAAGCTCGATGGTGCGTCCTCGACGGCAGCGCAGCACTCCGAAGAGGCGCGCTTGCCGGAGTGGGCACCAGAGCTTTTGCCGGACTTGGTCTTCTTGCCGGTGGAGCTCGATGGTGCGTCCTCGACGGCAGCGCAGCACTCTGAAGAGGTGCGCTTGCCGGAGTGGGCATCAGAGCTCTTGCCGGACTTGGTCTTCTTGCCGGTGGAGCTCAATGGTGCGTCCTCGACGGCAGCGCAGCACTCCGTAGAGGTGCGCTTGCCGGAGTGGGCATCAGAGTTCTTGCCGGACTTGGTCTTCTTGGTCCCGGGAGCTTCAGCGGTGAGTGGATCGCGGTATGCCGTGGCTGCTGCTTCCCAGTAGATCTTATCGGCACAGATAAGAGCGTCCTTCTTGTCGCCAGGGACAGAAATGACGCTTATCGGGCCTGGCATCTTCAGCACGTTATACGCGTAGTGAGAGGCCGCCATGAACTTGGCGAGTGCTGGATGGCCAAGTATCCCGTTGTAAGGCAACGGGATATCGGCAACGTCGAACATGACCCTCTCAGTCCTGAAGTTTAACTCGCTGCCGAATGTTACCGGCAGCGTGACCTTCCCCTTCGTCTTGCTCCTTCCCGGGTTGATTCCTTGGAATGTGCCGGTCTCTTCGAGCTCGCCGTCAGGGATCTGGAGTTTTCGGAGCACAGCGGAGGAGATCAGGTTTAAGCCGGCCCCGCCGTCGACTAGCATCTTTGTGACCTTGAGGTTGCGGATGGTTGGTGAGACCAACATCGGCAGACACCCGACCGCGGTTGTGCGATCAGGGTGGTCCTCAATGTCAAAGATGATAGGCATGCTGGACCACTTCAGAAGCTTGCGCGATTCGATGGGTGGTTCCGCTGCATTGACTTCCCGCACCCACTGTTTGAGTTGGCGATGCGAGGTATGCAGGGAAGCACCCCCGTCAACGCACAAGACCTCTGTGGCTTTCTGAAACTCCTGCTCACTGGTCTCAACGTCATCCATGTCTTCATCCTCACCGTCGTCTTCGTCGTGGTCGCGACCACGGGGAGGTCTGTCGCCTTGCCGCTGCTTGGCCTTGCCGCGGTGTCCATCCTGGCCAGTGCGCTTCTGGCCAGGTTTCTCGGCACACCCTTGGGCTCTCTCCTTGTCGCGCCGCTCGTACTCAGCCCTCTGTTGCTGGACGAGCTGCTCGACCTTCTTGCAGCTCTGGAGGTCATGGCCCTTGGTGCGGTGAATCTTACAGTATTGCTTGCCGGAGCCGTCCCGCTTGTCGGCGACCGCCACAGCCTGACAGTTGGTGCACGCGGCAACTTCCTTGCCGGATCTACCAACTGTAGCCTTCATGGCGTCACCTTCATTGCCGGACTGCTCAACGACCAGCACCTCGTTGTTCTGCTTCTTCCTGTTGTTGCGCCGCCGGCTTCTCTTTGCCGGGGCAGCATCCTCACTGCCAAATCCTCCTGCTCCAGTGCTTTCTCCGGGGAATTTCCTCCCCTCCTCAGCGCGTGCACACCGGTCGGCCAGGGCATAAAGCTCGCTGATGTCCCGAATCTTGCACATCGCCAACTCCTCCCGCATCCTGCGGTTACGCACGTTCTGATGGAACGCGCTGATTACCGCGGCAGGGTGGATATTTGGGATGTTGTGGTGAACACGGCTGAACCTCTGGATGTACTGGCGCAGGGGCTCTCCTTCCTTCTGGACGAGCAGATGAAGATCGCTCTCTTGGCCATGAGGTTTGTGGCCGCCTGTGAAGGCGCCAACAAACTGATGGCACAGCTCGGCCCAGGAGGATATGGAGTTGTCCGGCAAGTGCATAAGCCAGGACCTGACGTTGGGCTTAAGCACCAGAGGGAAGTAGTTGGCAAGGATCTTGTCGTCTCGTCCCCCAGCAGCCTGCACCGCGATGGTGTAGATGCTGAGGAACTCCGACGGATGCAACTTGCCGTCGTACTTCTCTGGTACATCTGGCTTGAAGTTCTTCGTACTGGGCCACTTGACTTGCCGCAGCTCACGAGTGAACGCAGGGCAACCTACCGGGTACGGCAAGTCGCCTGGTTCCCCTGGTGCATGCATGTCAACAGAGGGCCCGGCGCGCTGGTCTGACTGACGTCGCGCTTCTCTCCGGCGCTCGATGCGTGTACGAGCGTCTTCCTGCTATTGTTCTTGAAGAACCTGGCGTTGATCGCGGCGAGCTCGCGGATCCGACGACGCGGTGGAGTCGCTGTCGTGGCGGATCCGTCGGGTCGGCGATCTTGGCCTTCGGGGTGGGGAGTGCACAGTAGTTGCACCCCCACCAGTCTTGTCTCCACCGGTTCGCGCCTGGCTGACTCACTGCGGCTGCGACGTGGTCGGCTGCCGAGGAGCGTCGCCGTTGGCGAAGCCGATGAGACTCTGGATAGTGGCCCTCCAGTCGTCGATCTTGTCCGCCGCTGGAGGGTAGTCTAGGAGCAGCTGAGCTCGCGCCAGAGCTTCTGCTGCGGTGGCGGGCGGCGGTAGCGAACGGTGCGAGGAGCGGGACATGCTCGGACTCCTAACCACGTTAGAAGGAGCAGTATCCCGTCCAGGCGACCGTGTCTCGCTCATGCCAGCAGGTTGACGTGCATGGTGGTCTGGAGCGCTCCGAGATCCACCAGCGCGATCCGGATCCAGCGAGCGCATGGTGCCATGAGTACCATGACACTGCCGGTCCCGCGCCTCCTGAGATGGGCGCGGTGCATGCACGGACGCCGAGGTCTTGGAGTGCGCCCGGTCGTTGTGGGAGCCGGCCACGCCGCCGATGGGCAGCGCAGCCTTGCCCTGGGACCTGGCAGCACCGTGAGTTCCCTCGTCGATGCGTGCCCTTCTGCCGGCGCTTGCCCCACCATCCACTTGCTCCGGTGGTGGGTGGCTCGGCGCGGACGGAGCAGCTGCCTCCGAAACTTTCTTCTTCGGCGGCATGTTGATGAAGATGGTGAAGATCGATGAAGAAGATGAAGATCTAGCCCGCAAGAACGCCGGGTCTGATTCACACAACTTCGACGCCCCCCTACCTGGCACGCCAGAGATGCCGGGGTTTCTGATCCACGGGCACCTATGGGACCGGCGGACCGGGTCCCTTTTGGTTCGGCGGGGGGCGGAGGTCGCGCAAAGAGCAGATCGAGGCGAAGCACGCGGGCGGTTTACCCAGGTTCGGGCCGCACGGATGCGTAAAACCCTACTCCTACTTTGTGGATTGGTATTGATTTCTAGCTCGGGAGCGAGCGTGATGTGTGGAATTGCTGAACCTCGCGAGAGCTCTCGAGATGGCCGACCCCCCCCCCTACGTTGCACACAGGCCTCCTTTTATACTCAAGGGGTTACCGACATAGAGCAACGGGGGCCAAGGGCAAAAATGGAAAGGGTGCCGTGGGTAGGCACAGCTAGGTGCTGCAGTAGGCACAGCTAGCTGCTACAGTGTTATCATACCTAACCCTGACGGCAGGGGACAAGGGCATTAAATGCCCGTCTGTGTCGCCTAGACAGCACCGAAAGGGACCGCTAGGGACGCCACCGTCTTGCCACGATGGTTGTCTTGTCAGCGCCTGCGTGCCACCGCACGCCCCTAGCTGCACAGCCTCCTGCCACGTGCGCTCGGGAGGGGCCCCGGAGCGACACGTGGGTGGATGTGCTGGAGCGCGGGCGTGGAGTGGGGGGCTTGCCGTGGCAAGCGCCTTGCCGCGGCCATCGTCTTGTCGCTTCCGGGAGCTTGTCGCTCACCGGGCCTTGTCGGGGCGCGTAGCGCGCCGCGGCAAGTTCCTTGGAATGCCTTGGATGGCCTTCCCGGCAAGCGCCTCTTGCCGGGGCCTTGGGACGCTTTTGATGGCCTTCCCGGCAAGCTCCTCTTGACGGGGCCTTGCCTTCTTCCCGGCAAGCTCCTTTTGTCGGGGTCTTGTCTTGAGTACTTTGTTCTTGAATGGTCTTCAAAGGGACCACGGAGGTTCTTGGTGGTGACCTGGCAGGCCTTGCCGCGGGACGCTGCGACTGCCCGTGCACAAGTTCGGGGTACTAAGGGTACCCCTACTTTAGTACACCGACAGACTCATACTAGCATTCTGCTCAGGATCGCCCATGGTGGGGAAGATACTGGACCGATCCTCACATGGCAATCGTCGACGTCAATGACGCCAACGGTCAAAGCAACTCGACTGCACACGAGGTGGAGGGATAGGAAGGAGGGATCTCGGCCCACATGTCTCGTTCCCCTTTCTCCGGACAGCGTTCATACGATGATAATGCCATACGAACCACCAGAGTAAACTCGTTGCCATCAATCACGGTCTCGGTCGTGACCGTTGCTATAGCAAATCTGGGAGAGCAGCGACATGGCGCGAGGGTGGGCCTTCCCCCGCTCGTCTCCTGTGCTTCCCCAGGCACCCCGGTCGATGGTGCTGGCGCGCCAAAGATGTTGATGAGGGTGACGCGCGCTGTGCACTTTGTGGTTCGCGCAAGCGCTCCCCCTACCTGGCACGCCAAAGATGTCGCAGGATTTCCGCGGCCACCTATAGGACCGGGTGGCCCCTTGCTGGTTCGACAAGGGGACGGCGTGTTGCACAAAGGGCAGACCAGCGCACGGCCGCGCGGCAGGGATCACACACTCGATTTACCCAGGTCCGGGCCACCGTGAGAAGTAAGACCTTACTCCTGCTTTAGTGGATTGATGGAAGAATGGATGTGGTGGTGCGTGCTACCTCTTGAGCATGCGTTGGTTTTCCGTTGAAGAGGAAAGGGTGATGCAACAAAGTAGCATAAGTTTTTCCCTAGGCTTTTGAGAACCAAGGTATCAATCCAGTAGGATACTACACGTAAATTGCCTAGTACCTACACAAACAATCAAGAACCTTGCAACCAACGTGGACACTTGCAACCTACACAAACAGTCAATCCCTTCGCGGGCACTTGCAAAATTGAGATCTGATAAAGATAATAAGATAAATATTTTTGGTATTTTTGTTGTATAGATTGGAAAATAAAGATTGCAAAATAAATAGTACACCAAAATTATAGATCGGAAACTTTTATGGTGTAAAGTAGACCCGGGGGCCATAGGTTTCACTAGTGGCTTCTCTCATGATAGCATAAATTACGGTGGGTGAACAAATTACTGCCGAGCAATTGATAGAAAAATGCATAGTTATGAGAATATCTAGGCATGATCATGAACATAGGCATCACGTCCATGTCAAGTAGACCGAAACGGTTCTGCATCTACTACTATTACTCCACACATCGACCGCTATCCAGCATGCATCTAGAGTATTAAGTTCATAAGAACAGAGTAACGCATTAGGCAAGATGATATGATGTAGAGGGATAAACTCAAGAAATATGATATAAACCCCATCTTTTTATCCTCGATGGCAACAATACAATACGTGTCAGTTCCCTTTCTGTCACTAGGATCGAGCACCGCAAGATTGAACCCAAAGCTAATCACTTCTCCCATTGCAAGAAAGATCAATCTAGTACACCAAACTAAACCGATAATTTGAAGAGACTTGCAAAGATATCAAATCACACATATAAGAATTCATAGAAGAATCAAATATTGTTCATAGATAATCTTGGTCATAAACCCACAATTCATCAATCTCAGCAAACACACCGTAAAAAGTATTACATCAAATAGATCTCCAAGAACATCGAGGAGAACTTTGTATTGAGAACCAAAGAGAAAGAAGAAGCCATCTAGCTAATAACTATGGACCCGAAGGTCTGTGGTAAACTACTCACACATCATCGGAGAGGCTATGGTGTTGATGTAGAAGCCCTCCATGATCGATTCCCCCTCCGGCAGATCGCCGGAAAAGGCCCCAAGATGGGATCTCACGGGTACAGAAGGTTGCGGCGGTGGAAAAGTGGTTTCGTAGCTCCCTTGGATGTTTTCAGGGTATAAGAGTATATAAAGAAGTAGGTCGGTGGAGCTACGAGGGACCCACAGGGGTGGGGGAGCGCCTACCCCCCTGGGCGCGCCCTCCTGCCTCGTGGCCGCCTCGTTGCGTCCCTGACTTCCACTCCAAGTCTCCTGGATTGCGTTTGTTCCAAGAAAGGTCCTCGCGAAGGTTTCGTTCCGTTTTGATTCCGTTTGATATTCCTTTTTTGCGAAACACTGAAATAGGCAAAAGATAGCAACTGGCACTGGGCCTCCAGTTAATAGGTTATTCCCAAAAAATAATATAAAATAGCATATTAAAGCCCATTAAACATCCAAAACAGATAATATAATAGCATGTAACAATCAAAAATTATAGATATGTTGGAGACGTATCAGCATCCCCAAGCTTAATTCCTGCTCGTCCTCGAGTAGGTAAATGATAAAAACAGAATTTTTGATGTGGAATGCTACCTAACATAATTTTCAATGTAATTCTCTTTATTGTGTTATGAATGTTCAGATCCTATAGATTTAAGACAAAAGTTTAATATTGACATAAAAATAATAATACTTCAAGCATACTAATCAAGCAATTATGTCTTCTCAAAATAACATAGCCAAAGAAAGCTCATCCCTAGAAAATCATATAGTTTGGCCATGCTCCATCTTCGTCACACAAAATGCTCTCATCATGCGCAACCCCGATGACAAGCCAAGCAATTGTTTCATACTTTAGTATTCTCAAACTTTTTCAACTTCCACGCAATACATGAGCGCGAGCCATGGACATAGCACTATGGGTGGAATATAATATGATGATGGAGGTTGTGTGGAAAAGACAAAAAGAGAGAAAGTCTCACATTGACGCGGCTAATCAACGGGCTATGGAGATGCCCATCAATTAATGACAATGCGAGGAGTAGGGATTGCCATGCAATGGATGCACTAGAGCTATACATGTATGAAAGCTCGGGAAAAGAAACTAAGTGGGTGTGCATCCAACTTGCTTGCTCACGAAGACCTAGGGCATTTGAGGAAGCCCATTGTTGGACTATACAAGCCAAGTTCTATAATGACCCCACTAGTATATGAAAGTGACAAAATAAGAGACTCTCTATAATGAAGATCATGGTGCTACTTTGAAGCACAAGTGTTTAAAAAGGATAGTAGCATTGTCCCTTCTCTCTTTTTCTCTCATTTTTTGGGCCTTCCCTTTTTATTTGGCCTTTCTATCTTTTTATTTTTTATTTGGCCTTTCTCTCTTTTTTTATTTCCTCACACGGGACAATGCTCTAATAATGATGATCATCACACTCTATTTATTTACATCTCAAGGATTACAACTCGATACTAGAACAAAATATGACTCTATATGAGTCCCTGCGGCGGTGTACCGGGATGGGCAATGAATCAAGAGTGACATGTATGAAAAATTATGCATGGTGGCCTTGCCACAAATACGATGTCAACTACATGATCATGCAAGGCAATATGACAATGATGAAGCGTGTCATAATAAACGGAACGATGGAAAGTTGCATGGCAATATATCTCGTAATGGCTATGGAAATGCCATAATAGGTAGGTATGGTGGCTGTTTTGAGGAAGATATAAGGAGGCTTATGTGTGATAGAGTGTATCATATCATGGAGTATGGATTCACCGGCGAAGTTTGCACCAACTCTCGAGGTGAGAAAGGGCAATGCATGGTACCGAAGAGGCTAGCAATGATGGAAGGGTGAGAGTGCGTATAATCCATGGACTCAACATTAGTCATAACAAACTCACATACTTATTGGAAAAATCTACAAGTCATCAAACCAAGCACTACCCGCATGCTCCTAGGGGGATAGATTGGTAGGAAAAGACCATCGCTCGTCCCCGACCGCCACTCATAAGGAAAGCAAACAAAGAACATGCTATGGTTACCATACGTGCATGCTACGGGACTTGCAAACCTCAACACAAGTATTTCTCAAATTCACAAATACTTAACTAGCATGACTCTAATATCACCATCTTCATATCTCAAAACAATCATCAAGTATCAAACTTCTCATAGTATTCAATGCAACTTCTCATAGTATTCAATGCACTCTATATGGAAGTTCTTATTATACACATCTTGGATGCCTATCATATTAGGACTAATTTTATAGCCAAAGCAAATTACCATGATATTCTAAAGGACTCTCAAAATAATATAAGTGAAGCATGAGATATCAATAATTTCTATAAAATAAAACCACCACCGTGCTCTAAAAAGATATAAGTGAAGCACTAGAGCAAAATTATCTAGCTCAAAAGATATAAGCGAAGCACATAGAGTATTCTAATATATTCCGATTCATGTGTGTCTCTCCCAAAAGGTGTGTACAGCAAGTATGATTGTGGTAAACTAAAAAGCAAGGACTCAAATCATAAAAGACGCTCCAAGCAAAACACATATCATGTGGTGAATAAAAATATAGCCTCAAGTAAAGTTACCGATAGACGGAGACGAAAGAGGGGATGCCTTCCAGGGCATCCCCAAGCTTAGGCTTTTGGTTTTCCTTGAATTTTACCTTGGGGTGCCTTGGGCATCCCCAAGCTTAGGCTCTTGCCACTCCTTATTCCAAAATCCATCAAATCTTTACCCAAAAACTTGAAAACTTCACAACACAAAACTTAGACGGAAAATCTCATGAGCTCTGTTAGTATAAGAAAACAAATCACCACCTGAAGGTACTGTAATGAACTCATTCTTTATTTATATTGGTGTTAAACCTACTGTATTCCAACTTCTCTATGGTTCATACCCCCCATACTAGCCATAGATTCATCAAAATAAGCAAACAACACACGAAATACAGAATATATAAAAAACAGAACAGTCTGTAGCAATCTGGAGGTTTCGAATACTTTCGTAACTCCACAAATCCTGAAAAATTAGGACAACCTAAATAATTTTGATGTTGATCTACTGCAGTTGGAATGGGTATTTTATCGCTCATTGGTAAAAAATGAAAATTATTCTTACGAGCGCATACTTTATGTTTATTTCAGCAAGATCAAACAACAATCATCCAAGAAGATCTTAAAGGCTTTACTTGGCACAAACACTAATTAAAACATAAAAACACAATCATAATAGAGATAGATGATTTATTTATTACTAAACATGAAAAAAGCAAGGAACTGTCAGAAATCGGGTTCTGACAAAAACCTTGAGGTTTGAACACTAGGGTGCGCACAAAGATCTCTCCCCCTCTCTAGCTCGGACACTCTACGAACTCAAAGAACATGAGACACAAGATTTATATTGGTTCGGGCCACCGTTGTGGTGTAATACCTGATAACCCACGAGTATAGGGGATCGCAATAGTTTTCGAGGGTAAAGTATTCAACCAAAATTTGTTGATTCGACACAGGGGGAGGCAAAGAATATTCTCAAGTATTAGCAGCTGAGTTGTCAATTCAACCACACCTGGAAACTTAGTATCTGTAGCAAAGTATTTAGTAGAAAAGTAATATGATAGTAGTGTTAACGGTAGCAAAAGGTAACAGTAGTAAAAGTAATGTTTTTGGTATTTTGTAGTGATGATAGCAATAGCAACGGAAAAGTAAATAAGCGAAGAACAATATATGGAAAGCTCGTAGGCAATGGATCGGTGATGGAGAATTATGCCGGATGCGGTTCATCATGTAACAGCCATAACCTAGGGTGACACAGAACTAGCTCCAGTTCATGAATGTAATGTAGGCATGTATTCCGAATATAGTCATACGTGCTTATGGAAAAGAACTTGCATGGCATCTTTTGTCCTACCCTCCCGTGGTAGCGGGGTCCTTACGGAAACTAAGGGATATTAAGGCCTCCTTTTAATAGAGTACCGGAACAAAGCATTAACACATAGTGAATACATGAACTCCTCAAACTACGGTCATCACCGGTAAGTATCCCGATTATTGTCACTTCGGGGTTAACGGATCATAACACATAATAGGTGACTATAGACTTGCAAGATAGGATCAAGAACTCTCATATATTGATGAAAACATAATTGGTTCAGATCTGAAATCATGGCACTCAGGCCCTATTGACAAGCATTAAGCATAGCAAAGTCATAGCAACATCAATCTCAGAACATAGTGGATACTAGGGATCAAACCCTATCAAAACTAACTCGAATACATGATAGATCTCATCCAACCCATCATCGTCCATCAAGCCTACGATGGAATTACTCACGCACGGCGGTGAGCATCATGAAATTGGTGATGGAGGATGGTTGATGATGACGATGGCGATGGATTCCCCTCTCCGGAGCCTCGAACAAACTCCAGATCAGCCCTCCCGAGAGGTTTTAGGTCTTGGTGGCGGCTCCGTATCGTAAAACGCGATGAATTCTTCTCTCTGATTTTTTCTCCCCGAAACACAATATATAGAGTTGGAGTTGGAGTCGGAGGAGCTCCAGGGGGCCCACGAGGTAGGGGCGCGTCCTAGGGGGGAAGGCGCGCCCCCCACCCTCGTGGACAGGTGGTGGCCCCCCTGGCCTTCATCTTTTGCAGGTATTTTTTATATTTTCCAAAAAGTTGCTCCGTGAAGTTTCAAGTCATTCCGGGAACTTTTGTTTCTGCACATAAATAACACCATGGTAATTCTGCTAAAAACAGCGTCAGTCCGGGTTAGTTCCATTCAAATCATGCAAGTTAGAGTCCAAAACTAGGGCAAAAGTGTTTGGAAAAGTAGATACGACGGAGACGTATCGACTCCCCCAAGCTTAAACCCTTGCTTGTCCTGAAGCAATTCAGTTGATAAACTGAAAGTGATAAAGAAAAACTTTTACAAACTCTGTTTGCTCTTGTTGTTGTAAATATGTAAAGCCAGCATTCAAGTTTTCAGCAAAGATTATAACTAACCACATTCGCAATAACGCTTAGGTCTCAAGTTAACTCATATCAATAGCATAATCAACTAGCGAGCAATAATAATAAATCTCGGATGACAACACTTTCTCAAAACAATCATAATATGATATAACAAGATGGTATCTCGCTAGCCCTTTCTGAGACCGCAAAACATAAATGCAGAGCACCTTTAAAGACCAAGGACTGACTAGAGATTATAATTCATGGTAAAAAAGATCCAGTCAAGTCATACTCAATGTAAACTAACAATAATGAATGCAAATGACAGCGGTGCTCTCCAACTGGTTCTTTTTAATAAGAGGATGATGACTCAGCATAAAAGTAAATAGATAGGCCCTTCGCAGGGGAAGCAGGGATTTGTAGAGGTGCCAGAGCTCGGTTTTGAAATAGAGGTGAATAATATTTTGAGCGGTATACTTTCATTGTCAACATAACAACCAAGAGATGGCAGTATCTTCCATGCTACACACATTATAGGAGGTTCCCAAACAGAATGGTAAAGTTTATACTCCCCTTCCACCAACAAGCATCAATCCATGGCTTGCTCGAAACAACGAGTGCCTCCAACTAACAAGAGTCCCAGGGGGAGTTTTGTTTGCAATTATTTTGATTTAGTTTGCATAAAGCATGGGACTGGGCATCCCGGTGACCAGCCACTTTCTCGTGAGTGAGGAGCGGAGTCCACTCCTCTTGAGAATAACCCGCCTAACATGGAAGATACAGACAGCCCTAGTTGATACATGAGCTATTCGAGCATACAAAACAGGATATTTATTTGAAGGTTTAGAGTTTGGCACATCCAAATTTACTTGGAATGGCAGGTAGATACCGTATATAGGTAGGTACGGTGGACTCATGTGGAATAACTTTGGGGTTTATGGAGTTGGATGCACAAGCAGTATTCCCGCTTAGTACAGGTGAAGGCTAGCAAAAGACTGGGAAAAGACCAGCTAGAGAGCGACAACAGTCATGAACATGCATTAAATCAATCAACACCGAATGCAAGCATGAGTAGGATATAATCCACCATGAACATAAATATCGTGAAGGCTATGTTGATTTTGTTTCAACTACATACGTGAAAACGCGCCAAGTCAAGTCACTTAAATCATTCAGAGGAGGATACCACCCTATCATACCACATCACAACCATTTTAATAGCATGTTGGCACACAAGGTAAACCATTATAACTCATAGCAAATCGAGCATGGCACAAGAAACTATGATCTCTAGTTGTCATTGCAAACATGTTTATTCATAATAAGCTGAATCAAGAACAATGAACTAATCATATTTACAAAAACAAAAGAGGTCGAGTTCATACCAGCTTTTCTCATCTCAGTCAGTCCATCATATATCGTCATAATTGCCTTTCACTTGCATAACCGAATGATGTGAATAATAATAATAATAATAGTGCATGTGCATTGGACTAAGCTGGAATCTGCAAGCATTCAATAAACAGGAGAAGACAAGGCAATATGGGCTCTTTTGCCAGATCAACAATTATGCATACAAGATCCACTTCAACAATTTAATTAAGGTTTTCTCCTATCGACCCCCAAAGAAAATAAAAGAAATAAAACTATTTACATGGGAGAGCTCCCAACAAGTAAAAGAAGAACAGCAAATATTTTTGGGTTTTCTTTTTAATTACTACTACAAGCATAGAAAGTAAACTAATTAAAAGCTACAACTAATTTTTTTGGGTTTTCTGAAGGTTTATCAAACACACAAGAAGAAAGCATAAAAAGGAAAATAAACTAGCATGGATGATACAATGAAAAAGTATGAGCACCGACATCTAGCAATGAGTGTGTGAGCATAAATGTAATGTCGGTGGGAAATACGTACTCCCCCAAGCTTAGGCTTTTGGCCTAAGTTGGTCTATGGCCACGGCTGGCCTGGCGGATATCCATAATAATAGCTGGGGTCGTACTAAGATGCAGCGGCTATCGCCTCCTGAGCTGCATCGTGGCGACGAGCGGCCTCCGCTCTCCTATCGTACTCATATGCCTCCTCTCTGGTAATAAGATATCTTCCTTTTGCTTGATGATCAAAGAAGCTAGGAGCAGGGAGAGTAATATGGACAGCACGACGTCTATCAAAGATTAGTCGATACTAGAGAGGTGATTCATTCCTCTCGACAAACTAGTGGTGAACCATAGCATTAAAGTCTAGGTAAGCAGGGGGTAATTCAATATCATCTTCGCATATGGCTACACCAAGAAAATTAGTTATGCGGGTTTCATAAATTCCTCCAAAGAAATCTCCATTAAATCTATTAAGACGCAACCTACGTGCAACAGTGGCTCCCAAATTATAAGATTTATCTCCTAACACAGCACTCCTAAGAATACTGAGGTCAGGGACACACATATGACATGCCTCATCTTTACCATTAATGCATCTACCTATGAAGAGAGCAAAATAATGTATAGCAGGAAAGTGAATGCTCCCTATGGTAGCTTGTGTAATATCTCTAGATTCTCCCACAGTTATGCTAGCAAGAAAATCTCTAAATTCAGATTTGCGAGGATCCCTTATACTACCCCATTGTGGAAGTTTGCAAGCAGTGGTAAAATCATCTAAGTCCATAGTATAAGAATTTTCATAAAGATCAAACAGGACAGTTGGAGAATTACGTGAAGATGAAAATTCAAACCTCCTCACAAAGGAACTAGTGAGATTGTGATACTGGCTGCACTTCTATTCCTCGAAGCTCACAAGATCAGCGTTGCGCAAATATGCGTTGAATTCTTCCTCAATTCCCGCTCGATCCATAAAGTTTTTAGAAGGCCACTCACAAGGACGCACCGGAGCGTCTCTTGGTGGCTCATCATCAGCATCAAGCATTGCAAGCCTGGGTCCTTGCTTCCTTGAGGAACCACCTTGGAACATTTTCCTAAGCATTTTTGTTCCTCTGAAAAAATTCTGAAATTTTTTAGTAACTTCAAAATAAAAGTAAACCAAACTCAATAATATTGATAGCAACTACTTCTACAAGTGCCTAGGGCCTATATCATGCATCAAAACTACTTTTGACCATATAAATTTGACATGCAAGCTCAAGAACAGGGTCACCTAAGCAGCAAAAATTTGCAATGAATAAAGCACTAGAACAAAAACTAATTGGACCAATGGAGGAGTCACATACCAAGGAACAATCTCCCCAAGCAGTTTTGTGAGAGGTGCTTTGAGCAAGGAGATCGAAAATGGCAGCAAAATGAGCTTGGACTCGGGTTTGAGCTGGATATTCGTGTTTGTGGGAGGAAGAAGGAGTGTGTCGATGAAAGGATAAGTGGAGGAGGGCCACCGTGGGCCCATGAGGTAGGGGGCGCGCCCAGGGGGTAGGGCGCGCCCTCCACCCTCGTGGGCAGGTGGGTGACCCCCCTGCTATGTTCTCAGTGCCAAATATTCTAAAATATTCCAGAAAAAAATCATATTTGAATTGCAGGGCATTTGGAGAACTTTTATTTTTGAGGCATTTTTATATTGCATGGATAATCAGATAACAGAAAGAAAAATACTATTTTTATTTTATGTAATATAAATAACAGAAAGTAAAAGTGGGGTACAGAAGGTTGTTCCTTTTAGTTTCATCCATCTCATGATCATCAAAACGAATCCACTAACAAGGTTGATCAAGTCTTGTTAACGAACTCATTCCGAATAACATGGAACCGGAGAAATTTCGAATAACACTATGTTACCTCAACGGGGATATGCACATCCCCAATAATAAGAATATCATATATCTTCTTGACAGTAGGAAGGGGAAATTCAAAACCTCCAAATATAATCGATGGAATTTTTCCAATAGAGTTGATACTATGAACTTGAGGTTGTTTCCTCGGAAAGTGTACCGTGTGCTCATTACCATTAACATGAAAAGTGACATTGCCTTTAGTGCAATCAATAACAGCCCCTGCAGTATTCAAAAGGGTCTTCCAAGAATAATAGACATACTATCGTCCTCGGGAATATCAAGAATAACAAAGTACGTTAAAATAGTAACGTTTGCAACTACAACACGCACATCCTCACAAATACCGACAGGTATAGCAGTTGATTTATCAACCATTTGCAAAGATATTTTAGTAGGTGAAAACTTATTCAAATCAACTCTACGATATAAAGAGAGAGGCATAACACTAACACCGGCTCCAAGATCACATAAAGCAGTTTTAACATAGTTTCTTTTAATGGAGCATGGTATAGTTGGTACACCGGGATCTCCAAGTTTCTTTGGTATTCCACCCTTAAAAGTATAATTAGCAAGCATGGTGGAAATTTCAGCTTCCGGTATCTTTCTCTTATTAGTGACAATTTCTTTCATGTACTTAGCATAAGGATTCATTTTGAGCATATCAGTTAATCGCATACGCAAAAAGATAGGTCTAATCATTTCAGCAAAGCACTCAAAATCCTCATCATCCTTTTTCTTGGATGGTTTGGGAGGAAAAGGCATGAGTTTCTGAAACCATGGTTCTCTTTCTTTACCGTGTTTCCTAGCAACAAAGTCTTTCTTATCATAACGTTGATTCTTTGATTGTGGTCAAGATCAATAGCAGGTTCAATTTCTACATCATTATCATTACTAGGTTGAGCATCATTATAAACATTATCATTAACCTTATCACTAGTTTCAGGTTCATTACGAGATTGTGTTTCAGCATCAGAAATAGAAATATCATTTGGATTCTCAGGTGTTTCAGTAATAGGTTCACTAGAAGCATGCAAAGTCCTATCATTTTTCTTTTTCTTCCTTTTAGAAGGACCAGGTGCATCTATATTATTTCTCTGAGAGTCTTGCTCAATTATCTTAGGGTGGCCTTCAGTATACAAAGGTTCCTGAATCATTCTACCACCTCTAGTCATAACTCTAACAAAATTATCATTATCCTTACTATTCAATTCATCGAGCAAATCATTTTGAGCTTTAAGTACTTGTTCTACTTGAGTGGTAACCATAGAAGCATGTTTACTAATAAGTTTAAGTTCACCTTTGACATTAGCCATATAATCACCCAAGTGTTCAAGCATATTTGAATTGTATTTCAATTGTCTACCAAAATAAGCATTAAAATCTTCTTGCTTAACCACAAATTTATCAAACTCATCTAAGCATGGGCTAGCAAACTTAGTAAATGGGATTTCAGCTTTATCATATCTATAGAGAGAATTTACCTTTACTACCTGTGTCGGCTTATCAAGACCATAAGTTTCTTCAATAGGTAATGGATTAAGATCATATGTTTCTTCAACAGGCGGTAAATTAAGACCATGTATTTCTTCAATAGGAGGTAAATTCTTAATATCTTCAGCTTTAAAACCTTTTTCTTTCATAGATTTCTTTCCCTCTTGCATATCTTCAGGACTGAGAAATAGAATACCCCTCTTCTTCGGAGTTGGTTTAGGAATAGGCTCAGGAATTGGCTCCGGAAGTGTCCAATTATTTTCATTTGTCAACATATTATTCAATAGAATTTCAGCTTCATCCGGTGTTCTTTCTCTAAAAACAGAACTAGCACAACTATCCAGGTAATCTCTGGAGGCATCGGTTAGTCCATTATAAAAGATATCAAGTATTTCATTTTTCTTAAGAGGATGGTCAGGCAAAGCATTAAGTAATTGGAGAAGCCTCCCCCAAGCTTGTGGGAGACTCTCTTCTTCAATTTGCACAAAATTATATATATCCCTTAAAGGAGCTTGTTTCTTATGAGCAGGGAAATATTTAGCAGAGAAGTAATAAATCATATCCTGGGGACTACGCACACAACTAGGATAAACCATATCTTAGCATCACCCTTTAATGAGAACGGAAATATTTTAAGGATATAAAAGTAGTGAGTTCTCTCATCATTAGTGAACAGGGTAGCTATATCATTTAATTTAGTAAGATGTGCCGCAAGAGTTTCAGATTCATAGCCATGAAAAGGATCAGATTCAACTAAAGTAATTATATCAGGATCAACAGAGAATTCATAATCCTTATCAGTAACACAGATAGGTGAAGTAGCAAAAGCAGGGTCAGGTTTCATTCTAGCATTTAGAGATTGCTTATTCCATTTAGCTAATAACCTCTTGAGTTCGTATCTATCTTTGCAAGCTAAAATAGCTAAAGAAGCTTCTTTATCAAAAACATAACCCTCGGGAATAACAGGCAAGTCTTCATCATCAATTTCATCAGTATTATCAGATTCAATATTTCCAATCTCTCTAGCCCTAGCAAGTTGTTCATCAAGAAATTCACCAAGTGGCACAGTAGTATCAAGCATAGAAGTAGTTTCATCATAAGTATCATGTATAGCAGATGTGGCATCATCAATAACATGCGACATATCAGAACGAATAGCAGAAGCAGGTTTAGGTGTCGCAAGCTTACTCAAAACAGAAGGTGAATCAAGTGCAGAGCTAGATGGCAGTTCCTTACCTCCCCTCGTAGTTGAGGGATAAATCTTGGTTTTTGGATCTCTCAAGTTCTTCATAATGATAAGCAGATATAAATCCCAAGTGACTCAAAGAATAGAGTTATGCTCCCCGGCAACGGCGCCAGAAAATAGTCTCGATAACCCACAAGTATAGGGGATCGCAACAATTTTCGAGGGTAAAGTATTCAACCCAAATTTATTGATTCGACACAAGGGGAGCCAAAGAATATTCTCAAGTATTAGTATCTGAGTTGTCAATTCAACCACACCGGATTTGCAGCAAAGTATTTAGTAGCAAAGTAATATGATAGTAGTGGTAACGGTAGCAAAAGGTAACAATAGTAAAAGTAATGTTTTTGGTATTTTGTAGTGATGATAGCAATAGCAACGGAAAAGTAAATAAGCGAAGAACAATATATGGAAAGCTCATAGGCAATGGATCGGTGATGGAGAATTATGCCGGATGCGGTTCATCATGTAACAGCCATAACCTAGGGTGACACAGAACTAGCTCCAGTTCATCAATGTAATGTAGGCATGTATTCCGAATATAGTCATATGTGCTTATGGAAAAGAACTTGCATGACATCTTTTGTCCTACCCTCCCGTGGCAGCGGGGTCCTTACGGAAACTAAGGGATATTAAGGCCTCCTTGTAATAGAGTACCGGAACAAAGCATTAACACATAGTGAATACATGAACTCCTCAAACTACGGTCATCACCGGTAAGTATCTCGATTATTGTCACTTCAGGGTTAACGGATCATAACACATAATAGGTGACTATAGACTTGCAAGATAGGATCAAGAACTCTCATATATTGATGAAAACATAATAGGTTCATATATGAAATCATGGCACTCAGGCCCTAGTGACAAGCATTAAGCATAGCAAAGTCATAGCAACATCAATCTCAGAACATAGTGTATACTAGGGATCAAACCCTAACAAAACTAACTCGATTACATGATAGATCTCATCCAACCCATCACCGCCCAGCAAGCCTACGATGGAATTACTCACGCATGGCGGTGAGCATCATGAAATTGGTGATGGAGGATGGTTGATGATGATGATGGCGACGGATTCCCCTCTACGGAGCCCCGAACGGACTCTAGATCAGCCCTCCCGAGAGGTTTTAGGGCCTGGCGGCGGTTCTGTATCGTAAAACGTGATGAATTATTCTCTCTAATTTTTTTCCCACCGAAACACAATATATAGAGTTGGAGTTGGAGTCGGAGGAGCTCCAGGGCGCCCACGAGGTAGGGGGCGCCCTAGGGGGGCAGGCGCGCCCCCCACCCTCGTGGACAGGTGGTGGGCCCCCTGGCCTTCATCTTTTGCAGGTATTTTTCATATTTTCCAAGAAGTTGCTCCGTGAAGTTTCAGGCCATTCCGATAACTTTTGTTTCTGCACATAAATAACACCATGGTAATTCTGATGAAAATAGCGTCATTCCGGGTTAGTTCCATTCAAATCATGCAAGTTAGAGTCCAAAACAAGGGCAAAAGTGTTTGGAAAAGTAGATACGACGGAGACATATCAATACCCTACTCCAGTGTGGTGTGGTGGATTGCCTCTTGGGCTGAGGATGAACAGTAGAAGGGAAGAACAACCTCGCGAGGAGAGGTGTTCTTGTGCTTGGTGAACTTGAGTGGTTGTAGTGCTAAAGATTCGATCTAGGTCTCTCTCGACGAGATCCGCCTCCTATGGTGGTGGCTAGTCCTATTTATAGAGGCCCTGGCCCTCTTCCCAAATATTGAGCGGGAAGGGATCCCACAACGGCCAAATTTGAAGGGAGATAACTAGTACAAGCTATCCTGACAAAAGTAGTCTTCGCCTGCCAAAGGCTCTGGTGGTGACACCATCTTGGGCTCCACGGTGAACTCCGTCCTGCCGTCCTGCTGGTCTTGGTCTTGTTGCACCAATAGGGAAGCCTTTTCCTGATGCCTCGGGACTCCTCGTCTGCGCTTGCTCCTTTAGCACCAAAGAGGAAACGAGGACACTGCGTGCACTGGCGCCCGTCTGGTGCCTGCCTGGTTCCAGTCGTCATGGCTTGCATCACAGGAACCTCGTGAGGTGCCCCTCACCTTGATCTCTACACCCCTCGCCTTGGTCTCTCCGCCCCTCGCGAGCCAGCCTGGTGAGGCCACCCCTGAGGAGGTCTTGCGTCGTCCGCCTCATGAGGGTCTTGAATGTTTGCTGGTAAAGATGGGCCGTATAGGGCCACCGGTGGAGCCACGCCACGGGCCGCAGGCAGGCAAGTCTGGGGACCCCCGTTCCCAAAACGCCGACAGTAGCCCCCGGGCCCAAGGCGCGCTCGGGCTTGGCTTTGAGGCGAAGACAAAGGGCAAGTGCGGAGCGCCACGGGCCCCAACAACCTACGGTCGCGGTTGGTGCGTGGCGACTGATTGGGCGTGGGTGTCTCCGCTTCCCCACGCTGCCTCGGCAACTGCCCGACTGACAAAAAGGCCGGTACGGGGAACGCTTGCCTTCATTGCCTTCCTTCGCCTTGCTCCAGATCCCCTCTCTCGCTCCTCTCTTCAAAAATCTCCAGATGTGCTCCGATCTCCTTCCAAGCTTCCGACAAATGGCACCCCGAAAGTCCAAGGTTGATTCGCCACCTGCCTGGTACGAGCCGGCTCTGGAGGCACCCAATGTCTCGGCGAAGAACCTCACCACCACGCGCCCGCTGACGGCATGGGAGAACAACGAGAAGGGGAAGACCAAGCTCCGGGCTGGCTCTGCTGTGCCCAAAGCTTCGAAGGGCTCCTTCTACCCCTTCTTCATGAGCAGCGCCGTCGCCGGCCTCGTTCCCCCCTTATCTGACTTCTTCTACACGGTCCTCCAACACTACGGGTTACAGGCTCTTCATCTCCATCCCAACTCCGTTCTTCTCTTGTCAATCTTTGCCTATTACTGCGAGGTGTATGTCGGGGTGATGTCGTCCATGGCACTGTTGTGCCACTTCTTATTCCTCCGAATCAACGACGGCCACACCACGGGGTGCACCAACTTCGTCGTGGCTGGCAAGGACAACGTAATCTCGAAGGCCGGCAAGAAGGCTGGCGGCTTCTGGAGCAAGTGGGTTGTGATGCATGCCAAGCGCGTCCACCCACGGTTGAAGCTGCCAGCGGAGATGCCCCAGTCTGACGTGGGGTGGTCTCGTGCGAGGCTTACCAATGACCAGGTGAAGGCGGTGCTGGAGAAGATGAACGTCGACCTGAGGCTAGGCAACGCGAAGGCGGCGAAGCTGACGGGGGCCATGCTTCTGAGGGAGTTCCTGAGACTGCAGGTGGCTCCTCTCCAGGCGCGCTCGCGCCCCTTGTGGACGCTCGGGGATGGAGAGGATATGCTTCGCCTGAGTTCAGAGCTTTGCCTGATGGGGAGCTGGTCGTGTCTCTCCGCCTCTTGGTCGAGGACAACCAAGATTATCCGCCGAGTGCCCACGCTCCTTTGTTCCTTCGGAAGGATGGGGCGGTGATTGCGGTCTCCATGCCCACCTTTGACGGGCGCAGCCTGGTGCCGCCGGCGCCCTCTGGAGTCCCGGTGGCGATGGCGACGGTGGACGTTTCTTCTGGCGATTCCCGCAGGGACATGGAAGAGGAGGAGGACGAGGAGCGCGACTCAAAGGCAGCCCCCGAGGGGATGGGGGAGACCTCCCTCTTGCGCAATGCCAACATCCTCTGCCTTGTACCTGATGACGATGGAGAGGCCGACATCCTCCCGGAAAGGAGGGATCCACCTGTGGTTCCGACGAAGGGCAGGACGGCGCTGCTCTCCCGGGACGACGCTCCTGCCTCGCCACCGCCTGGAGCTGTTTCCGGTCCAGCTGTTGCCCCTGCTTCTGCTCCCGGAGCTGGCGCTCCCGCGCCTCGGGCTGCAAAGCTCTCCGGCTTCAAGCTCATGAAGCGGAGGGACTATGCCGCGGTGGACCAATAAGTGTTCTCGTCCCGCCTTGTTCTTGCTTCTGTTGCTCATTTCTAACTCTTCTTCTTCGTTGTGCAACTAGGCCGGCGTCTGCGGCGAAGAGGAGAAGGGAGGGCGAGGAGGTACTGCTTGAGCCCAGATCGCCTCATGCGGCCGCACCACTCTCTGTGAGTAAAGGTGGTGACGGCACTCGTGCCTCTCCAGCCCGATCAGCCTCACGAGGCTGGGTGGAGCATCCTTGGGAGGAGTCAGCCCTCGAGGCCCCGCCGGCTCCGGAGGTGCCAGTGTCCGGCTTGGGCGCTGGGGTCCCCGAGGCTCAGGAGCCTTTGGCCTCTCAGGCCATGGTGACGATGACGCCCCTTCCCCATCCTTCTGTCATACTACTAACCCCAGGTTCCTCCACCTCTCCTGACGTCCTGGAGCGGGCTCTTTCTACGATGGCCTTGCTGCGAGAAGATCTTCAGGGCACCGACCGTCGCCTGGTGGCCGGACGCCTGGAGCTGGTTTCTGGCTGGCTACACTCCGATGCGTCCATCCGGGCGACACTGGCCAAGCTGTTGCTGACTCCGAGAACGACAGGGAGGCCGTCGCCCAGGCTATGGCCGCTCGCAAGGTGGCGCTGAAGGACGCCAAGGCTGCCCAGGACCACTGTCGGTCCTTGACGGCCGAGCTGGAGACCGTGTGGAGGAAGCACGCGAAGGAAGCCCGAGGACGCAAGGCGGAGGAGGAGAAGATAAAAGCCCGAGAGGACGCTGTTAAGGACCGTGACGCCGAACTGGAGCAGTTAGTGAAGGCGCAGGCCATAGAGCGCGGCCGGCTGGAGGAGTTGGAGCAGGAGCTGAAGGCAGAGAAGGCCGAGCTTGACACCAAGGCGACGGTCCTGACTGAGGACCGCGCGGCCTTCCAGCTCCTTGAAGAGAAGGCTCGGACGGTGCTGAAGTCGCTCTACGAGAAGGGCTTGGAGGAGCCGCTGGTTGCCAGCGACGAGGGCCCCAACCAGCTGGTTCCTTATCTGGTTGGTGTGCTGGAGGACGTCGTGAGCGGCATCGGCCCCATGGTGGAGGAAGAAGCCAGCGTTCTCTCCTCAGTCGCGCTGACACGCGTCTTTAGCCACCTCCACCTTCATGATCCCGCCGCCTGCCTTGACGAGCTGCTGGAGCCTGTGAAAGACGAGCATTACGAGGCCGTTGCTGCAGCTATGAAGGGTCAGGTGGAGGCCCTGCTGAAGAGGTTCTGCGCCTTCACTCCCGCGCCCCCGACTGGCGGTGCTACCGATTCCGCAACTCCGGCTGGTGGTGCAGGTAAAGGCGACGCCGCCAGAGAAGAAGCATCCCTTGCAGGCGACAGCGACGTCCAGGGATGACGAGACAACTTGCTCCTTTCCTGTTTTGGTTTCTGCAATATGCACCATGCCTCGTGGAGGCGTTAAAATTGCGTTTGATTCCAGGGGAACAATATGTCATGTAATATTTGCTTTGAAATTTTGTGATTTCCTTTCTATTTGTTTTACATTCTACGTCGGCAGGGCCCGACCCCACGCATACATCAGCCATCGTTGGGCCGTCTGGATCACCAGGACGGACCAAGGAGTGAGGGGCTACATGATCAGTTAGGCTCCTGAGTCGTGATGCTCAGGAGACCCCCTTGACGCGCAAATAGCTTGTAGAAAGGAGATCTGGGAGTAGATCTAGTGTTCTACATCGGCAGGGCCCGACCCCGCGCATACCTCAGCCGCCATTGAGCCGACCGGATCACCAGGATGGACCAATGAGTGAGGGGCTACGTGGTCAGTTAGGCTCCTAAGTCGCGATGCTCAGGAGTCCTCCTTGACGTTCAAACGAACTTGGTACCTTAGCTCCGCTTGGGAGGGCGCGCGATGACCAGGCTCGAGGGACCTGGCAGGGTGGCGTACGCTTGGGCATGACCCAAGAGCAGCTCCCGTGCCCAGCCCCCTCGCGCGGCTCTCCCGAGGGGAGGCGTTGCGAGGAGGCGAGACACCAAGCTCGGAGGCTCCCTGAGGTTGATACGGCTGTGAGGCCGCCCTCAGTTGTTTATCACCAGGATGGACCATGGCACTTCCGCACTTGCACGGGCATAGCCGCTCCTCGGTAGTGTCGACTGCCAACACGGGCATGGTGCTTCCACTGGTACGTGGGAGGGGACTCCCTATTGCAGAGAGCCCCCGAGGCGTGCACAGCCCCGCCCTAACACGTGGCTTGCATGACAGGGCTAGACGAGGTGTGTCTGGGCACTCATGAGCCAGCGCGGGACTCAAGAGGCCCTACCTCAAGGCGGGTTGCGCCTGGTCTTGATTCTTGATGGCTGGGGCATTCCTGCGAGATGGTTAGACAACTTACGCCGAATGGATTTCCTGAGGGTATCGCATGAGAAGGCCAAGCACCAACGACCCGAGGAGGTGACGTGAACGGGGCCGGCCCGCCAGACAAAGCTCACCCATTGGATTTATCGACGCTGCAGGGACGGGCCCGAGCACAGACACCGTGCCTAGCCTTCTAATGTGAACGATCCTGAAGAAAAACAATCGGCGCGTGGCTCCCGTGGTAGGTGACAATCAAGAAGGTGATATCCATAGATAGATTACGCATGAAAAGCAACTAGCTTAGGTAAATGCGAGAACGATACATGCCACTGGGTTGGACCCGAGCGGCCTGGGGTTAATGCAGCCCGAGGGGCACTCCCAGCAGAGTGAACTGAAGATGCAAGTGGATAAGTGCAGCAGGGACGGACCCACGCGTCCTGGGGATGATGCAGCCCAGGGGGCGCTCCCGGCTGAATGAACTTGGAAAAATGTCACCTAGTTTGGCTGCCGAAGGAGTGTTGGGGTAGATGAAGACACGTAACGAAGAATTCGCTTCTCACAAACCGCCGAGGCCCTGAGCCTCGGGAGGCTCTGGAGGCTCAAGTGGCCTCTGGGGGACCGTCCCCATCTCCGCCAGGACCGCGTGGTGCCTGGCCTCCTGACCTGCCGGGACGTTCCGGAGATTGCACTGGAAGGCGGCAGCCACGCTCGGCAGGCTGAATGGCATGTGAATGTAGCTGTGAGGCGGGCCCTCACACCGGCCAGCACGCAAAGGCCAAAAGCGCTCCTGAGATGCGGCCCTGTTGAGCCCTAGGATGTCGATGCAGACGCGCAGCTCACCACCCTCACCTGGGTGGGGAGCAACGCCAGGTGTGCAGTGGTCGCCACGTATTGCTCTTGCTTCCTAAAGCTCTTGAGATGCCTTGGTGATGAACTCCTGAGTGTCGGGTGCTCCTCGCCCGGTGTCCTCCTGAGGGAAACGTGCCACGAAGCACGCCTCCACATGGTGCCCGAGCGCCTCCCTCATGATGCTGGCCAGGTCTGAGGACCTCCAGAAGAGAGCCGTTGAGCCCGGCCCGAGGAGGGCGCCGGGCATGCCTCCCTATGCGAAGAGGGAGGCGCCCCAGGCGTTGGCGCGGATCCTGAAGTGGTGCTGCTGGAGGTGCCACTCCCTTGAGTCCCAGTACGGAGTAGCTGCTTCTTCTTCTTGGGGTTGGCCTCAGGAGGGTACTGCGCACCCGTGCTATCGGGGTCTTCGATTGATGCAGCTTGGAAGGCACGCTCGAGGGAACACACCATGTTTCTTTCTTCTCAAGGGACCATGATGATTCTGCCGCTTCCCGGCATCTTGAGGACGTTGTAGCCTTGGTGGGTGACCGCCATGAATTTGGCCAGTGCTGGGTACCCAAGGATGGCATTGTACGACAGGCGGATGTGGGCGACATCGAAGTCAACAAGCTCGGTGTGGTAGTTGTCGCGCTGACCGAATGTGATAGGGAGGACTTGCCCTATCGGGGTTGGTGGAGCCGTCTGTCACTCTTGAGAAAGGCTTGGTGGGCTAGAGCGGATCGTATGGCACTTGAAGGTTGTCGAATGTCTCGATGGACAGGACACTGAGTCCTGCGCTGCCATCGATGAGGGTCTTGGTGACTTGGACATTGCTAATGATGTGTGAATGGAGCATCATGAGAACGCCAGCGGTTGCCGCACATTTGAGTTGGTCCGCCGAGCTAAAGATGATGGCGTACTTGGACCACCTGAGCGGGCACGTAGCCTCGAGCTTGGGGAGGGCTGCATTCACTTCGCGGGAGAACTGCTTGAAGATGCGCTGGGAGGCTGGGGCCTGAGCGCCACCCAAGATGCAAGCGCTACCGCGTGGTTCCTGGAAGCACCCAGCCCCTTCGTCCTGTTGATGGTCGTCGTTCCTTCTTGGCGGCGGCAGCAGAGGGAGACCAGGGTTGCCCTGAGGACGATCCTCACGAGGTTGGTCCCTCTAGGCACCCTCATGAGGCTGATCCTGCCAACGATCCTCGCGAGGCTGGTCGCGCCACTCTTGGCGTGGCCCACGATCGTCCCAACATCCTCCACCTCGTCCACCTCCTTAGCTGTAGCCCCGGTCGTTGCGCTCGGGGCGTCGACCGAAGTGTCCGTCTCGAATGGCCCTGAGCTCTTGACAATCGTTGGTGTTGTGCGTGTGCATGTTGTGGAAGGCACAAAACGTACAGCTGCCCTTGGACGACTCAGGAAGATCTCGGTCGCGCTTGGTTTCTATTTCTGCTGCGAGCATGGCCACCCCTTTGCGCTTCACGTCCTTGACCTTGGCCTTCTTATCCTCTGGATCTGCAGCAGGGAGCTCGAGGAGGGAGAGGCACCCCTCCTGAGCCCTTGCACACTTGGTTGCTATGTTGAACAGCTCCAAGGTCGTGCACAGCTCCTCATGGATTGCGAGCTCCTCTTTCATCTTGATGTCGCAGACGCTGTCGGAAAACGCTCAGATGATGGCCTCGTCCGTCACCTTGGGGATCTTGATACTTGCGTTGTTGAAGCGCTGGATGTACTTCTGCAAGGTTTCTCCTAGTTGTTGCTTGATGCGTCGCAGGTCACCCGCGACCGGGGGGCGGTCATGAGTGCCTTGGAAGTTGGCGATGAAGCGGATGCGCATCTCGTCCTAGGAGGAAACCGAGCTTGGGGGCAGGTTCAGGAGCCATGAGCGGGTGCCATTCTTGAGAGCCATGGGAACCCAATTCGCCATGACCTTTTCATTGCTGTTGGCCACCTCGATGCTCAGCTCGTAGAGCTGCAGAAACTCCGCAGGATCGGGGGTGCTGTCGTAGCGAGGAGGCAGATGCGGCTTGAACTTGCCCGGCCAGATGACGCTACGCAGCTTAGGAGTGAAGGCACGGCAGCCCGCCGTGGCCACCGGGGCCCATCGTGGAGGTGGAGCTTGACCTTGGCATCCCTGTGCCGCCACGGCAAGTGGCATATGACCCTGCCGTAGCAAGCGATCCTGACATGGTGGTGCTGGAAGTGGTGGAGCATCTTCTTGCGGACGGAGAACCTCCTGGCAACTTCTTTCTTCGTGCGCAGGCACGCGGCGCGGCGGATCACGCCGCTGGGCCGTGCATCTTGGAGCGAGGACACCGTCTTGACGTGGGGGAGGCTGAGGCGCTCCATGAGCCATGCACCCTGGCGTGAGGGCGCCATCTTGGTGGTGAGGGGGTGGAGACGCTCCGTGAGCCACATGGCCCGCAGCCGGGGCGGGCGAGGCAGCGAGAGGGATTATGCAGGAGAGCCCCCCGTGGTGCTGACGAGCTCGGCGATGCGGTCCAACCAGTCCTCGTAGAGGTCATCCACCGGGCGGTAGCGCAGGAGCTCGCGTGCCATGAGCAGCACGGCCTGTGCGTCCGTGGGGTCGCGGCGAGCGTGAGATGATGAGACGGCGGGAGTTAGCGATGGGGTGGCGGTGCCACCGTCTCGCCGCACAGAGGGGTGCAGTGAAGAGGCTTGCTGCTCGTTTGCCATCGGGCCGGTCGCGGCGTTGGCGGCGGGAGATGGAGAACGATGGGGAGGTCCGCCGACAGGGGCCGTCTGAGCAACACAGGTGGCGAGAGCAGCATGACGCTCAGGGCAAGCCCGGCGAGCGTCGGCCATGAGCTTGGCGGAGTGGTGAAACGCGGATCGACGAAGAGGAAAGCTTCGGCGTACCCCTACCTGGCACGCCAAATGTTGTATTTTGGGTTCCGGCAAAACCCTTAAGGTTCGAACACTGGTGCACACAAAGATCTCTCCCCTCTCTAGCTCGCACACTCTACAATCTCACGGCCCTAGCTCGACGAACCCAAAGAACATGAGACACAAGATTTTTACTGGTTCGGGCCACCGTTGTGGTGTAATACCCTACTCCAGTGTGGTGTGGTGGACTGTCTCTTGGGCTGAGGATGAACAGTACAAGGGAAGAACAGCCTCGCGAGGAGAGGTGTTCTTGTGCTTATTGAACTTGAGTGGTTGTAGTGCTACGGATTTGATCTAGGTCTTTCTCGATGAGATCCGCCTCCTATGGTGGTGGCTAGTCCTATTTATAGAGGCCCTGGTCCTCTTCCCAAATATTGAGCGGGAAGGGATCACACAACGGCCAAATTCGAAGGAAGACAACTAGTACAAGTTATCCTGACAAAAGTAGTCTTCGGCTGCCAAAGGCTCTGGTGGTGACGCCGTCTTGGGCTCCACGGTGACCTCCGTCCTGCCGTCCTTCTAGTCTTGGTCTTGTTGCACCGATATGGAAGCCTTTGCCTGATGCCTCGGGACTCCTCGTCTGCGCCTGCTCCTTTAGCACCAAAGAGGAAACGAGGACACTGCACGTGCTGGCGCCCGCCTGGTGCCCGCTTGGTTCCAGTCGTCATGGCTTGCATCATAGGAACCTCATGACGTGCCCCTCGCCTTGATCTCACCGCCCCTCGCGAGCCAGTTTGGTGAGGCCGCCCCTGAGGAGGTCTTGCATCGTCCGCCTCGCGAGGCTTGGCCCCTCGCGAGGGTCTTGAATGTTTGCTGGTGAAGATGGGCCGTACAGGGCCGCCGGTGGAGCCACGCTGCGGGCCACAGGTAGGCAAGTCTGGGGACCCCTGTTCCCAGAAAGCCGATAGGAGCCAAAATAAAATTGGGTTGCCTCCCAACAAGCGCTATCGTTTAAGGCCCCTAGCTAGGCATAAAAACAAGAATAGATCTAGGTATTGTCATCTTTGGTATGAAATCCATAAGTGGCTCTCATAATAGATTCATAAGGTAATTTAATTTTCTTTCTAGGAAAGTGTTCCATGCCTTTCCTTAACAGAAATTGGAATCTAATATTTCCTTCTTTCATGTCAACAATTTCACCAATCGTTCTAAGGAAAGGTCTACCAAGAATAATAGGACATGTAGGATTGCAATCTATATCAAGAGCAATGAAATCTACGGGCACATAATTCCTATTTGCAACAATAAGAACATCATTAATCCTTCCCATAGATTTCTTAATGGTGGAATCCGTAAGGTGCAAATTTAATGAACAATCATCAAATTCACGTAAACCTAACACATCACACAAAGTTTTTGGAATCGTTGAAACACTAGCACCCAAAGCACATAAAGCATAGCATTCGTGATCTTTAATCTTAGTTTTAATAGTAGGTTCCCACTCATCATAAAGTGTTCTAGGGATAGTAACTTTTAATTCAAGCTTTTCTTCATAGGATTGCATTAAAGCATCAACGATATGTTTAGTAAAAGCTTTATTTTGATTATAAGCATGAGGAGAATTTAACACAGATTGCAACAAGGATATACAATCTATCAAAGAGCAATTATCATAATTAAATTCCTTGAAATCCAAAATAGTGGGTTCATTGCTATGTAATGTTTTGACCCTTCAATCCCACTTTTACCAATTTTTGCATCAAGATCTAAAAACTCTGAATCATTGGGATGCCTTTTAACTAAAGTTGACTCATCTCCAGTCCCATATTTATCAAGATTCATATTGGAAAACAAATATTTAATAGGAGAGACATTAATCACTCTTAGATCTTCATCATTATTATCATGAAAACTAGAAGAACTCGCTTTCACAAAGCAATCTTTTTTAGCACGCATCCTAGCGGTTCTTTCTTTGCACTCATCAATGGGAATTCTCATGGCTTTGAGAGACTCGTTGATATCATGCTTAGGTGGAATAGATCTAAGTTTCAAAGAATCAACATCAAGAGAAATTATGTCCATGTTCCTAGCCAACTCATCAATCTTAGGCAATTTTTCTTCAAGAAAAGCATTGAAATTCTTTTGCTAATTCATAAATTCTTTAACACTAGTCTCAAAATCACCGGGCATCAAATTAAAATTTCCATAAGAGTTGTTGTAGGAATTATCATAATTATTAGAGGAATTACTAGGGAACGGCCTAGAATTAAAGTTTCCTCTATACGCGTTATTACCAAAGTTGTTCCTACCAATAAAATTCACATCCATAGATTCATTATTATTCTCAATCAATGAGGACAAAGGCATATCATTAGGATCAGAAGAAACACTCTTATTAGCAAACAATTTCATAAGTTCATCCATCTTTCCACTGAAAATATTAATCTCTTCTATTGCATGAACTTTTTTACTAGTGGATCTTTCGGTATCCCATTGAGAATAATTAACCATAAAATCATCTAGGAGTTTGGTAGCTTCTACTAAAGTGATTTCCATAAAAGTACCTCATGTGGCCGAATCTAAACGCTTTCTAGAAGCAAAATTCAATCCGGCATAAAATTTGCATTATCATCCATAGATTCAAACCATGTGTAGGGCAATTATGTATCATTAATTTAATCCTCTCCCAAGATTGTGCAACATGCTCATGATCAAGTTGCTTAAAATTCATAATATCGTTTCTATGAGAGATGATCTTAGCGGGAGGAAAATACTTAGAGATAAAAGCATCTTTGCACTTATTCCATGAATCAATACTATTCTTAGGGAAAGAAGAGAACCAAGTTTTAGCATGATCTCTAAGAGAAAACGGAAATAGTTTCAATTTAACAATATCATTGTCCACATCTTTCTTCTTTTGCATATCACACAAATCAACAAAGTTGTTTAGATGGGTAGTGACATGTTCACTAGGAAGGCCAAAAAATTGATCTTTCATGACAAGATTCAACAAAGCAACATTAATTTCACAAGATTTAGCATCAGTAATAGGAGCAATCGGAGTGGTAATAAAATTATTGTTGTTGGTATTAGAAAAGTCACATAATTTAGTATTATATTGAGCCATCGCGACCAACAATCAATCCAACACACAAGCACAAAAAAAAGCAAGCGAAAAGAGACGAACAAAAAGGGAGAATAAAACGGCAACGGTGAAGTGGGGGAGAGGAAAACGAGAGGCAAATGGCAAATAATGTAATGCGAGGGATAAGAGTTTGTGATGGGTACTTGCTACCTCTTGAGCATGCGTTGGTTTTTCCTTGAAGAGGAAAGGGTGATGCAACAAAGTAGCGTAAGTATTTCCCTCAGTTTTTGAGAACCAAGGTATCAATCCAGTAGGACACTACACGCAAATCGCCTAGTACCTGCACAAACAATCAAGAACCTTGCAACCAATGCGATAAAGGGGTTATCAATCCGTTCACGGCCACTTGCAAAAGTGAGATCTGATAAAGATAATAAGATAATTTTGTTGGTATTTTAGTTGTATAGATTGGAAAATAAAGATTGCAAAATACATAGTAAACTAGAATTATAGATCGAAAACTTTTATGATGTAAACTATACCCGGGGGCCATAGGTTTCACTAGTGGCTTCTCTCATGCATGATAGCATAAATTATGGTGGGTGAACAAATTACTGCCGAGCAATTGATAGAAAAGTGCATAGTTATGAGAATATCTAGGAATGATCATGAACATAGGCATCACGTCCATGTCAAGTAGACCGAAACGAGTCTACATCTACTACTATTACTCCACACATCGACCGCTATCCAGCATGCATCTAGAGTATTAAGTTCATAAGAACAGAATAACGCATTAGGCAAGATGACATGATGTAGAGGGATAAACTCAAGCAATATGATATAAACCCCACAGTTTTCTCCTCGGTGGCAACAATACAACACTTGTCGGTTCCCTTTCGGTCACTGGGATCGAGCACCGCAAGATTGAACACAAAGCTAAGCACTTCTCCCATTGCAAGAAAGATCAATCTAGTAGGCCAAACTAAACTGATAATTCGAAGAGACTCGCAAAGATATCAAATCACGCATATAATAATTCAGAGAAGAATCAAATATTTTAAATAGACAATCTTGATCATAAACCCACAATTCATCGGATCCTGGTAAACACACTGCAAAAAGTATTACATCAAATAGATCTCTAAGAACATCGAGGAGAACTTTGTATTGAGAACCAAACAGAGAGAAGAATCCATCTAGCTAATAACTATGGACCCGAAGGTCTGTGGTAAAGTACTCACACATCATCGGAGAGGCTATGGTGTTGATGTAGAAGCCCTCCATGATCAATTCCCCCTCCGGTAGATCGCTGGAAAAGGCCCCAAGATGGGATCTCAGGGTACAGAAGGTTGCGGCGGATGAAAAGTGGTTTCGTGGCTCCCCTGGATGTTTTCAGGTTATAAGAGTATATATAGGACAAAGAAGTAGGTCGGTGGAGCTACGAGGGGCCCACGAGGGTGGGGGCGCGCCCTCCTGCCTCATGGCCGTCTCGTTGCGTCTCTGACTTCCACTACAAGTCTCCTCAATTACCTTTGTTCCAAGAAAGATCTTCGTGAATGTTTTGTTCTGTTTGATATTCCTTTTCTGTGAAACACTGAAATAGGCAAAAAAGCAGCAAGTGGCACTGGGCCTCCGGTTAATAGGTTAGTCCCAAAAATAATATAAAATCTCTCCCTAATCTATCCCTAATAATAAAGCACGGATTGACTCCGTGGGTTCGCCGTCACAATACGCTTTCTTCTCATGTCATAATACGCTTTTACAATTTGTATGGACAAAATCATAATATAAACGAGGTGGTACTAATACGTCAATCACGCTTTAAAAAAACATGTGCGGTCTGATATACCGAGGCCCCCAAACCTTTCATCGTGGATTTCCCCACATCACGGAACCTTCCCGTGTCGTTCTCAAAAAAAGGGAACCTTCCCGTGTCCTGATAGAACACGCAAGAGAGCTAGGAGAGATCCATATATCGAGCACACCCGGAAATGATTAGACTCGATATCAAAAAGAAAAAAGGCATCGATCGCCGGCGACTTTGGCGCAGTCTGCCTCTGTCATTTCCTAGTGCCCGTGTGTCTTCTGGCGGGCCTGCTAGAGCTGGGCTGGCCACTTGCGCCCTTGCATTATGGGGCTTGGCGGCGCGTGATGGGCGAAGTGAAAGGCAAGGACGCGAGTGACGACAGAGAGGCTGGGCAGAGGAGATACGTCTGGTGGCAAGATGCGGTGGAGGATGTGTCTGCCGTCGTGGATGAGCCCGTGCGCGCGGTGTGTGCTGGGAGGGCTACAGAGGAGAGAATTGAGGAGGAGGGAAATGGGAGAGAGTACACGGCTGAGAGAGAACGGAAGTTGTGCAGCACGCCACCGGGATCTTCTCCTATTCCACGCCGGGTTCTTGCTATAATGTGTCGCTCAATTTACTACTCTCTTGATTGAAGCTTTCTCACATGTAAGTAGTGGCCCATAGTTGGCTGGTTCGTGGGTCGGTGATGCGTCCCCTGATCTGGGGTCGATCGACCCAAATGGAGGATCGGGGACGAGGCCGGATCGAGAAGGATCGATGGGTTGGTCGCGACCCCGATCAATGGGTGCTGACTAAGCGAGCACGTGGAAATCACGCTCCACCACAAGACTGCCGCCGTTCATCCTTCCGCCATCTGCCATTCGCCTATCGGCGGTCGGCCGTCGAGCTCTCCGCTGCCTTATGCGACATCTCCCATCCCACTTCCATCTGACGATATGGCGTACGCGAGCGCCGCTTGAGAATCCGATGCTAGAGCGAGGAGAGCTCTGGATGATTAGTCCTCAAGATGGATCCACGGGGGACTATGTCCGCTCCATGGATTTGGGATTTCTATTTTGAGATGATTTGGGATAATTCCTGGAGCAGAATCGCTTGGTGTGAAAGAAAAAGGCAGATGGGAAAATCAAGGCGTACTCATCAGTACACTTGTGGCCCCATTTTTTTTAATCATTTTTGTTAGTAGTTGCTGAGATGGATGACAATTTAATGTAAAAATTTAGAGCAGACATAAAATTTTCTGGCTGGATTCTCGCTCCAATATTGGCAACTATGTCAGCACAGATTGTATTTTTTGAATGGAATGTCCAGATCTTTCCATCACATACCATGATCCAACGTATTGTACCGGGGTCGTTGACCAAAATTTCTTTGGACCGCGATACTCAACCCAGTCGACTCGAATTTCTCGCAACTATGCAATTGGCAGCTCTGAAACGGTGTTAGGAAAATCAGCATGCTTGATCTTGCTATGGCATTGTGTAGAAGCTGATCAAATTGCCATGCTATCAAGTTATGGTTAGTTCAGTTTGCTAGAAAAATCACAGTGCTTCAAGAATTTGGCACTTGGTAGTACATCCATTGGAATCTCAACTCCCTAATGAAACTTCCGTCTAAATGCACAATTGGCTCATAGAGTTTGCACAACATATTTCTTTCTGTAGCTGTTTTAATTAGCCAGGAAAAAAACAGTGTAGTGCTTATGTTATTTCAAACAAAAATGGCAGCAACCAAATGCAATTTTGAGTAGTACATGTTGAATAACGTGACCAACCAGCTACCCTTGAGGTGGTCTGCACATTTTCAAGCTATCTTCCTCTCAAGGTAGGATATTTAGTCTATTACTCTTTCAAGGAAAATGTAAAGATTTTGATGCCCAAAGGCTCAAGCTGTTCGTGTGGCTTTGATTGAGCAATATCCATGTGGTTTAACATGGGTATCTTGATGACTTCTATTCGGAAAATAGCGTGACGTTGTTAGTTGCCCAGCTGAAAATACATGTAGTCTTCATACAGTCTATAGTAATATTACTCTCCAGCGATCTGATCCAGTGCTACTTACTCGGCAATGTTCGCGATACTTTTTGTCTATCCATCAACCTCGGTTCATATATAAGACCCTATTTACATGTAGTGTAGGTATATACATGTTCTGTTAGTCAACTTTTGTTTACTGAACCGCTGGTCGTTTTTCTATTAATGAGTGTGACGCGGCCTTGTAACTAAGCAAAGTGATTCGAGGAGGAATTGGCAGATAGGTGGCTCCACCTCGACGTTGTTGACTTTTCAAACTTAGCGAACTAAAACATCTAAGTAGCTAGAGCTCCCACTGGACAGATCCGAGTGGGTCAATCACAATATCGACATGATGAACAACGGCCACTTCATTGCAAGCAAGGCGAAGATGAGGGAAGCTACACAAGGGTTGGTATATGGCATGGCTAGGACAGGTGTTGACGACCAAGATTGTTGTTGTCTGCAATGCACACCGCTTTATGCGTTGGCTAACCTATTAGTTGGGCTTCTTACACCATGTTTTGCTTAGCTAAATATTTGTGTGTGTTTGTGCTGCAGATGGTTTACAAGGAAAAATAGACAGATGCGACTGATTCGTTTTCTTCTTTCAGGGTGCCTACCACAAATACAACTATAGGCTCCGATATATATGTTTGTTCCTTTGTCCACCATTTAGACTAAAACATATATTTAGTAGAATAATCGATATAATATTGTTTGCTAACAGGCCACATGTTGTGATCAAATGGATGGAGTGTATTGAATTGCAAAACCAATGTCCTAGAAAATAAACAATAGAATTTCTAATAAAGCACTGGTTCAATTAAAACATTAACAATTCCTTTTGTGATTCGTTGGATCTAAATCGCAACAAATCTGTTTGGGTAACACGAATGGATTACTCAAATGTGTATACCAAAAGAAGCCGAGCCTATCACCTTGAGATTGACCATGCGTTGTGATCAAATAGATGGCCACCATCGACGAGGGCGAAAAGGAGGATAAGCACATGAATTGGATGTTGTGTGGAGATAGAGAATATGGAATAACACGGGGAGGGGTTTATCCATGAGCCATTAAGCCATGCTTATTAGGCTATGGTGTGTGGTAGTTAATTCTTCCGTTGCAACGCACGGGCCTTTTTGCTAGTCTTTCCCTAATAATAAAGCACGGATTGACTCCGTGGGTTTACCGTCACAATACGCTTCTTCCGGTAAGTTTACGCTTTCACTTTAAATTTAAAACATTCTTTCCCTAATAATAAAGCACGGATTGATTCCGTGGGTTCACCGTCACAATACGCTTCTTCCGGTAAGTTTACGCTTTCATTTTAAATTTAAAACATATACGTGAGGTGGTACTAATTCGAGGACCCACGTCATGTGCAATTGGATTTTCGTCCGTCCACCGTTTGAACGATCCAGCCCATGAGTTGGCACAGGCCCACCTATATCCTGGTTAAGATTTCTGGCGGCCCGAGAGGCAAAAAAATCTTCTTGGTGAGGGGAGTTGAATACTTTGTGTCACAAGTCACAACCAACTAAGCGTTGCGCTGCGTTTACAAAGTAATAATATCCCACCTCGCTCCTTTGAACCCAATCCCATCGACTTTTATACGCCAGCGGCCTCGATGCATCAGAAGTCAACAGGTGGGAAGCAGAAGCAAATGAATAGAGGTTTACAAATCCGCACGCACCATCGGATGCTTCCACGAAGAAATCGGATTAGCACAACCGGCGGTGTGTTCCGAGACAACGATTTACTGCTGACAATCAGCAGGAAGGTGAAACAACCTAAATATCTTCGGTGAAGAAAAGTCACAAGGTAGGAGGACATGCTCTTCTGCTCTCATGGCCAAGGAAAAAGGAAAGAACTGAAAGGTGTAGGGGAAGGAAGAGAGGGAGCAGGAGGTGCTGCTGTGGCGAGGCGCCAGCTTCGGTGGGTGGGCGGCGTGCACGAGGGCGTGGGAGGTGGATCGGGCGTTGAGCGTGTTGGAGGAGGAGGAGGCGCTCGGTGGTGGCCTCGATCCAGATCGGAAGCGGCGATGCAGCAACAGTCGTTGAGAGGGAAGCGGTGGGAGTCTGGGGTCAGACGAAACGCGTCACCCGCGCGAGATGGGCGGTGGACACCCGACCCGAGTGGGCTCTGGACACGGGAGCACTCCATTAAATCGACCAGGTTTGGTAATAATAATAAAACTAAGTAGATTTAGGAGGGACACGCTCCATTTACCAATAAAATCGCTTGACTCTCGCCATGCATGCATTTTTTTCTCTCCGAATCTACATTTTGTTTTCCTTTTTGAAGTTGGATATGCATCTATTTGTGTTTTTTGACGTACTCATATTAACTACATAGGTCAGGACACACACGGCAAAAATATATATGCCTGAGCGCCCAAAGAAGTAAATACAAAAATTGTCTCTCTGCGTTGTTGATTCCGGTTTATACGAGTGCATAATAAACCATCGGTGTCAAAACATAGACATTTACATGTCATGGCTATGGAGTTAATTATTCTTAATAAAGTTGTTGTTCCGGATTAGGAAGAAGATGCCATGCTTGATGTCCCTGAAAATGATCATGTTGAAGGTGGTTCGGATGAACGTGGCAACCATCTTATACATCCTTTTCACCCAAATATTAATGCTATCAAATAACATGAAACAATTGCATCGAGATAAAATTACTTTGAAAGTGTTGGACTTGGATATACGACATTTTTATTGTCTGCCCGTGGTTAATCTGCTCGTGTGGTATGCTTTGTCACTAGACATCAACAGAGTGAAGTCGGATGAATAACATGGTGTATATAGCAATGCTCTTACTTTAACATCATTTTACTGCTATCTAAATTGCTTCAAGGAAAAACATGATACTCTAGCATGCATACGACGCATATATTCTGATGCTTATGTCCAGCGTAATCCAATTTTAGTAAAGCATTCACTTTCTTAAAATAAATAAAAATTCACGTTTTACTAAAAAGCAAAAAATAAGAAGTGTATGCACATACTATTCCATGAGCCACTACTCTTCTATCATATGAAGAAAGCTAAGGTGGCTTCTTAACATTCAAAATTCAGACTTCAAAAAGTTATAATCAAGGTAATCTTATTATCGACGTTTATCAGAACTGAATGTAAAAAATGGAGCGTAATAGCACATGAATCATGTTTTGCGAGTTTTTATGCCCATTGCAACGCACATGCATTTATACTAGTAATAATAAAGCATGGATTAACTTTGTCAGGTTCACCGTCACAATACGCTTTCTTCTCATGTCATAATACGCTTTTATGATTTATATAGACAAAATCGTAATATAAACGAGGTGGTACTAATTTTGGTCCGCACGTCCTTGTGGAAGTTCAAAAAAAGATCCCTTGTTTATTTTCAACCGGGGATCCTCCCGAACCGGTATACGGGCGAGAGAAAAGAAAATAAAAATAGCCCAGCCAGCAGCACGACATGTCCTCCAATCCTGCAGCACCGCCGCCTCCTGCCTGCCCCGCCTCACCGAGCGCCACGGGCCACCCTCTCCGCCGAGCGCCGACACCGCCTACCCGCCTCCCATTGGGATCCCCAAGCGTCTGACCCCGGTCGCCTTTCATCGCCAGTACCTACAGATCCGGCTGCCCATCGCCTTCCCGGCTTCCCCGTCGGCTGCACCTCCCAGCGCCGCCACCCCCACCCCTGCCAAGCTCCGCCACTAGAGGATCTCCACCGCCTGGATCCACATCCCCATGGCCGGAACGGGTCCTCCTCGAGGAGCCGCGCATCCTCTGCCTGCTCGAACGCTGCACATATCATATGCTAGGTTGAATCCCACCGCCTACGACCGTCGCTGCCATCAGATCAGGGTAATGGACTTGAAGGTTGATATATCTTGAGTTGTCCCATTGTCATACTTAATTCAGGATTCAACTCAGGAGAGTGTATAGAACATGCAGGTTTGTATTGTTTCTAGTGTATGTTGGTCATGCATCGGATGTCACTCGGTTTCTAGGAATTTCAAGATGGCATGTAAGCTTCTCCTATTTGACGTATTTTTACTTTCTCGGAATCTCTTTATTAATACCAATGGTGATTTTATTTCTACCTGATGACTTGTTGTCATATTGTTTTAGCAAAGAAACCAACAAACAAGGAGAGAAAACTTAAACAAGAGAGATGTATGAGGATGCCGGTGTCTCATCAAACATGTATTGTGTGAGGACACTCTTCATCCGACCTAATCTTGACGATCATCCGCAGGTACACACATACATGTTATTCCTTGCCGCCTCTTGGTTTAGTTCACATGTCTTGAATTACTTTGATCCTTTTGGTGACATCAAACTGGGTTGCATAGAAGTAACTGCTAACTGGGTTTGACCTTTGTGAGGAATCTACAACAACACTTCAAAACTCCGCAAGCTTACGCCTGACCACATGTCGGAACTCGATAATACAACAGTGTACGATGCACCAGAGGTTCCAATGGATATCTGTTGAAGCGATGTGGTCATTAGCACGTATGCTCACAATCTCCTGGTAGAGCATTTTCCCTTAAACGATGCTACTGTCACATGATGCATATCATGGTTTTGCTGGTTGGTAATTTGACCTGCACAACACTTGCTGATATTATCCTTTCCAGGATGCGGAATGATTCTTCAATTTGGGGTGCTAACTATGCTAGCTTCATATTGCTGAATGTAGGAGCTTATTTTTTTCTTGTTAGTTATTAAATGATATTGGGCAGGGAATCTGAATGAACTATTCTTTCTGATTCTTGGAGTTACATGTGTGATTGCTTAGACTCTTCTAATACTGTCATAGTCTTGTTGGTTGCTTGGCTGAAATAGTTTCTTATGGGCCTCGTTCTGGACCTGTTCCCACTTATGGGCCTTATTCATGTGTTTCCCTCACCTGCTATTTGAATGACATAATCCTTCAGATCTTTCCCAAGTTTGGTGTTAAAGCTAACACGACTCCTTCATGTAAATACAACTTTGAACGAAGGAAAGCAAGACAGGGCCGCCTTTATATCTTGGATCACTCCATAGCAGGGAGCAAGAGTGGCCACATCCGAGTTTAGATATTCAGTCACTGTTTTGCAATCCATCCCAAGCTCCACGGGTCCTCTGAAAACTTTTGCCAGAGCATGTAGCCAAACCAGGGCTTCCTGGGCTTCATCTTCCTCCACACTATCGAAAACTGGTAACTGACAGTATGTCGACAGATACACTTAGCCTCTGTAATCCCTGGCTACAGCCCCCACCCATCCCGGCCACTGATCTGCTAAAAACTTGCGTCAGTGTTCAACTAGGCTGAGCCCTATTAGGGTGGAGTCCACTGTATGGGTGGCAGTGAAAGAGGTATTTATGTGGTAAACGACGGGGACAGTTGTTCCTTTCCCTTCTCTGAACTCTTCTTTTCCATCGCATCGCCCATCTCTTGCTCGTACTTCTGCAGGAAGCTGACAGAGTGCAGGACATATTCTTTTCCTAGATGGACTACTACAACGCACGGGCATTTTCACAAAGAGAACATAGGGATTTTAAGTTTTTTATAGCATGCACTGGAGGCTGTAGAGTTAAGTTTTTGTACATTTTGTGAATCATTTTGTTCCATATTGTAACGTCCGGATAATCAAGCTACAGTAACCTCTGCTAATGATGCCTCGTCACCACTCTTATTGTTGTAAACCTCGCGATGATTCAATCCCATTCGAATTCAAATTTCAAAATCAAAGCAAACAATAAAAGTTTTTCAAAATTTAAAGCAAAAGTGTTCGGGAGATGCCATATTTTACATAGGTCAATATGGTGTAATAAACACAATTTTATAGACTGCCTAAGTATTTTAAAATAAATAAAGACAGAAAAGGAAAATAAATAAAAGAAAAAAAAACTAAACTAACAAAGAAAAGGAGAAAGCCCCCCCCTCCCCCCCCCCCCCCCCCCGCTGGGCCAAGTGGCCCAGCTGGCCTTAGCCGACCGAACGGGCCGCCAGGCCGGCCCAGCCGGCCTCCCCATTAACCCCCACCCCTTGCCCCGAAAACCCTAACCGCACCCCACTCCTCCCCCACGTCGCCACTCCCCGCCCCTCCCCCGATCCGATCTGGATCGGGGCCCGTCGCGCCCTGCGTTCGACACCGACGACACAACCCTCCCCCCCACCGCCGTCGTTGCCCGTGGCCCACGCCGGGGCCGCCTCTCACCGCAGCCGCTGGACCTCGTCGTCCCCGTCCTCAGCCCCGACGACCGCGCACGGCGCCGCCCTCGCCGGATTCGTCAAGCCCTTCCTCGCCGGACTGCCTCCGCGACGAACTCCCTCACGCCTCGACGCCCCCACTCCCCTTCAACGCCGGTGAGGACCCCGGTCCTCCTCTCTGACCTCTACACGTGCCGTCAGTGAGCCCTGCTGGCTCGCGCCCACGGCGGCCTCGCCTCCGTCCCATGCCCACGATTCGCCCCCCGCCCCGCAGCTTCGTGCTACAGGAGGTGCCGCTCGCGCTCCCCGCCGTGGCCATCGCCCGCACTGGCGCCCTGGCCGCGCGCCCGCATCGACCGAGCCCCGCCTGACCCCCGCGGCCAAGCCACCGGCTGGCCTTCCCTGCACCGCCGCACACCCCGCGCCTCCCCGTTCGCTCCCTGCTCATCCCGCTCCGGCAACGCCCACGTCTGCCTGGCCCCGCCGCCGCCCTTGCCTGCTTGACACCGCCGCTCGCCGGTACGGGCCGGTCCTCCCCCGACCTCGTCGGCCCCGCCCCGGGCTGTCGTACCTGTCGTCGCCTCGTGCGCCCTTGGGCGTGCGCCCGCTCGGGCTGGCGCCCGACGCCCATCTCCACCCCAGCACCCGTTAGCCCGAACCGCTGTGGCCCCTTTGGCCCAATGACACAGGGGCCCACGCCCCAGAACTTTATTAAAAAAAAGAACTAAAAATATAATAATAATAAAAATGATTAATTAATTAATTAATTAATTAAGGAATTAATTAAGTTAATTAATTATAATTAGATTAACCTAATCACTAATTAACCTAATTAACTGTTAGTTAATTAAAACAGAGTATGACGAACGGGACCCACCTGTCAGGTTGACTTGGTCAACTGCTGACGTCATGCTGACGTCATGATGACGTCAGCAGACACTATTCTGGATAATGTTGATTAAATTAAATAAATAAATCCTAAAAATGATTTAAATCTTTTAAAATTTATATAAAATAAACCGTAACTCGGATGGAGAAACTTTGTACATGAAAGTTGCTCAGAACGACGAGACGATTCCGGATACGCAGCCCGTTTATCCACCACACATTCCTATCATAGCGAACACACAACTTTCCCCCTCCGGTTCACCGGTCCGAAAACGCGAAACACCGGGGATACTTTCCCGGATGTCATCCCCCTTAACCAGTATCACCTACTACCGCGTTAGGGCACCTCTGACGCCGTTACTTGTCATATCATGCATCACTATGCATCTGTTTGCTTAAATATTTATTGTTTCTCCCCCCTCTTCTCTCGCTAGACACCGGGACCGACGCCGCTGCTACCCAGTACGACTACGGAGTTGACGATCCCTCTCTCTTGCCAGAGCAACCAGGCAAGCCCCCCCTTTGATCACCAGATATCGCCTACTCTTCTCTATACTGCTTGCATTAGAGTAGTGTAGCATGTTACTGCTTCCCGTTAATCCTATACTGATGCATAGCCTGCCCTTGCTACTACTGTTGTTACCTTTACCTGCAATCCTAATGCTTAGTATAGGATGCTAGTTTATCATCAGTGGCCCTACATCCTTGTCCGTCTGCCATGCTATACTATCAGGCCGTGATCACTCGGGAGTTGATCACGGGTATATACTATATACTTTATACATGATACATGTGGTGACTAAAGATGGGTCGGCTTGAGGGGCACCCGCGAGTGGTGTTTTGAGGCGGAGCGGCAGGGCAGGTTCCGACCACCTAGGAGAGAGGTGGGCCTGGCCCTGGTCGGCGTTCGCGGATACTTAACACGCTTAACGAGATTTGGGTATTTGATCTGAGTCTGGCCATTTGGTCTATACGCACTAACCATCTACGCGGGAGTAGTTATGGGTATCCCGGCGTCGTGGTATCAGCTGAAGCCTTCGTGACGTCAGCGACTGAGTGGCGCGCGCCGGATTGGAACGTAAGCCTGCTCTTGTATTAAGGGGGCTAGTTCTGCTTCCGGCCGCGTACGCAACGTGCAGGTGTGCTAAGGGCGATGGGCCCAGACCCCTGTGCGCTTAAGTTTAGACCGGCGTGCTGACCTCTCTGTTGGTCTAGGTGGGGCTGCGACGTGTTGATCTTCCGAGGCCGGGCATGACCCAGGAAAGTGTGTCCGGCCAAATGGGATCGAGCGTGTTGGGGTATGTGGTGCACCCCTGCAGGGAAGTTAATCTATTCGAATAGCCGTGATCTTCGGTAACAGGACGATTTGGAGTTGTACCTTGACCTTTTGACAACTAGAACCAGATACTTAATAAAACACACCCTTCCAAGTGCCAGATACAACCGGTGATCGCTCTCTCACAGGGCGACGAGGGGAGGATCATCGGTTAGGATTATGCTATACGATGCTACTTGGAGGACTTCAGTCTACTCTCTTCTACATGCTGTAAGACGGAAGCTGCCAGAAGCGTAGTCTCCGACAGGATTAGCTATCCCCCTCTTATTCTGGCATTCTGCAGTTCAGTCCACCGATATGGCCTTTACACATATACCCATGCATATGTAGTGTAGCTCCTTGCTTGCGAGTACTTTGGATGAGTACTCACGGTTGCTTTCTCCTTCTTTTCCCTCTATCCCTTCTACCTGGTTGTCGCAACCAGATGTTGGAGCCCAGGAGCCAGACGCCACCGTCGACGACGACTCCTACTACACCGGAGGTGCCTACTACTATGTGCTGCCCGCTGATGACGACCAGGAGTAGTTAGGAGGATCCCAGGCAGGAGGCCTGCGCCTCTTTCGATCTGTATCCCAGTTTGTGCTAGCCTTCTTAAGGCAAACTTGTTTAACTTATGTCTGTACTCAGATATTGTTGCTTCCGCTGACTCGTCTATGATCGAGCTCTTGTATTCGAGCCCTCGAGGCCCCTGGCTTGTAATATGATGCTTGTATGACTTATTTTATTTGTAGAGTTGTGTTGTGATATCTTCCCGTGAGTCCCTGATCTTGATCGTACATGTTTGCGTGTATGATTAGTGTATGATTAAATCGGGGGCGTCACACATATTCTCTTAGTGTATATAATCTAACTATAGAAGGTTATTTACTATCTACAAATTTGCCTTTTCCATTGCTGATCATGTCCTCTCTGTGCACTTACATCCTTATGTTAAGAGTGTAGTGATCTAATGATTATTCAGAAGGGATGTGCATGTTCCTAGATGCATAGCTTTTCTTATATACTCCCTTTGTTCCTAAATATTTATCTTTTTAGATATTTCAAATGGACTACCACATACGGATGTATATAGTCATATTTTAGAGTGAAGATTCACTCATTTTGCTCCGTATATAGTCACTTGTTAAAATCTCTAGAAAGACAAATATTTAGGAACGGAGGGAGTAGATTTTCATTACACTGAGATTTTTTTTAAGGGATAACAATGGTATTTAAGATAGTTTTTTTGTAGTTATTTTGTAGAATTCTCAAACTGAAATCCAAACAAAGCATACCTTCAAAGGCCATCATAATGGCACTTAAAATAAATGCTAATCTGCATTCATGCGGCAATCTGGTGCCCATTCTTCTGGTGATTTGGTCAAAGCTACAACCAAGCAAAGATATTTTACATGCTATAAGAACTAAGTTATGGATTTTTGTGTTCCCAGGTCTATAATATGCGTGCTCTCCTGGTTCCCTGCAAGCTCTTTTGGCCATGACCTCAAGTTCTGCAGCTAGGCCGTGAATGTGTTGGTCCTTCTCACCGTCCACTGATGATGGTGCCCAAGAGAAGTCAGGGAAGGAGAAAAGGATGTTGCTATCGCGTGGTCGTCGGAACAACTTGCCATGGACACAGCCATGCACTGGATGCCATCGACAGCTAGTCGTGGATGAGCACCTCGCCGCCTCTGCAAAATATGGATGCACGGGATTCTGCTACTAACATTGGGGAGTGTGTACTGTTGCGGTGCTGTGACATATACACTCTATGGAAGAAACCCCTGTTTGATTTACAGGGGATGCTGATTTGGAATCTACTTTTGACAGATCAATCTGGTTTGTTGGCTGCTGGGTGGCTTCATGTGACGCCGCAGTGCACTAGGGAGAGGTACCGAGGTCCCTAGAGCTACATGTATGTACCGTAATATTTCTTCTTTCGATTTTGACGTTCAATATTGACTCCTTGATCCCGTTTCTTAGGGTTCATGATTGGCAATTGGTCGTGGGCAATGGAACTAAAATGTCTACTGAATGTTCATGGATATCTTAAAAGGAGAACAATTCATACTTTAGATGTACATCATATTTGATGCATCAGTCTAATCTGTAGTTCAAATTACAGTGTATGATTTGTTTGGATAATATATATATATATATATATATATATATATATATATATATATATATATATATATATATATATATAATGGAGCCGTCTAAGTTGGACAGTTGGACATGAAATTACAATGTACAATTTAAATACAACTTGCTAATTCAATTTTACTTATTTTATAAACTCTTTAATAATAATTCTAAACAGCATAATAATCTAGACAATATTTTCCAAAGGATGTTTTTTACATCTTCCTATATCATTTTGATGTGAGATGGGTTGTAAATACAGGTCTATAAATAATTTTATTATAGTTGTTATTTAACATCCATAAGCCATCGTTTGGGGATAAGCGTGTTGAAATTGAGGACGTGGAGCGGTGGAGAGGTCATTGAGCCATGCTTATTAGGGTAAGGGTGTGCGCTATTATTTTTGAAAAAGATAGCAATGATGTCTGCTTATGTGATGATTATGTCATGGATGATATACCCATGTCTATGCCGTTGTGAATATGCCCGTGATGTCGTAGTGTTTTATTTTTTCCGTTGCAACGCACGGGCATTTGTTCTAGTAGCATATTAAAGCCCATTAAACATCCAAAACAGATAATATAATAGCATGGAGCAATCAAAAATTATAGATACGTTGGAGACGTATCAGTGTGTAGTAAGTTTTGCCTGCAACTACTACGTGTATGTGGTGGCTTGGGGTTGTTAACTTTCCAACCTTCTAACCCCTCCTACGAGTGCCATGGGCCTCCTTTTATGGATTAAGGGGTCACCACAATGGCAAAGTGGTCATTATCCACTGATGTGATAGTAAACAGTGCTATCATACCTAACTCTGCAGACTGACAGGGTGCATTAAATGCACCGCTTAGTGTCACATCAATGGGCGCCCGGCAAGGCCTGCAGGGCTATCTTGCCAGCCCCGCTCCTGCTCTCTTGACACGTCGCAGGACACGTGTCATTTATAGGCTTCTCTATAGGAAATGGCTGACATGTGGCGAATGGTTGCCACTTAATCATCTTGCGGATTGACACCGTACTGATTGACGACATGGGTCGTGCTTGAGTGAAAGGTGGGGCGGTTCTGCTCCCGTGAGCCCCGCCAGGCTCTGCCGGGGAGCCTCAGTTGCTTTGCTTCTAGTGGTGGCCATGCCCCTTGTCGGGCTCGCTTGCCCGGCAAGGGAGGCCCTTCTCTTGCTGATATCCTACTCCTTAGGCTCAGTCTTGGTTCTGCCGAGCTGCACGTTAGTTCTTCAAACCTCTTGGTCTTCCAATCTCTGTTTTGTTCTTGGCTTTTCCGTGCACGAGTCATGGGAAAATAACAGCCCCCATATATTTTCCCCGACAACGGGAGACCCACACCCTCCGGTGGCTCCGTAGCTTCCACATCGGGTGATACTAGGATCTTTTACTCCTCGACCTTTACTCTGGGACTCTGAACTCTCTTCTACTTGGGTTAAACGAATTTACCAACTCTGACACTAGGATCCCGTTACGACATTCACCCCAAAGTTGGATAAGCCCTAGTTATTCTTTAGAGTAGTACTTGAACATTATCCACATTGTCATTTGACTCCTGTGAAAACATCTTTGTTTTCAGATGGAACCCACGAGGCAGGTCGTGCGCCACACGACGGCCATTGGTGCCTCAGGATCACCTGCTGTGTTGGTTGAGATGATGACCTATCTGGGTTATCGCTGGCACCCTGAGTACACCGTCTATGAGGAGTATCAGGACTTCAACCAGGAGCAGTACCGTGCCATCATCCACCTCTACTCTTGGGAGTATGACTCCACTACCGTGCTGCACACTGCTCATGGTGTTGGAGTGACTATCGATATGGCGGTCCACGATGCTGCTTATGCTGCTCTGACACGTCTCCGTGGAGAGTATCAGGAGTTGGATACCTCCCCCTTCAGGCACATTGCTATCGCATCCGATGTTGGTGCGGAGGGTTACTACACTGCTGCCTACTCCACTGTCACCCGAGAGCCCTTCTACCATCAGAACCTGGTTCTGCATGCTGATGGGCTGGATCGAGCTAACCGAGCTCTTCGCCACGAGTTGTACACCACTCGTCAGCACCTCTACCGTGCTCTGACGATGTTGCACCCCTTCGTCTGTCGCGTTCTGCTATCTACCCAGCCAGGACCATGATGCCACAGGGTGTCGGTTGGCCAGAGGTGGGAGGCTACTCTCCCGCACTTGGTCCTCTTCTGCCACTTGAGCGTCAGGTTCTGCACCAGAGTACCCGCGGACCCCAGGTTGCCGACGTGGTGTACCCGATGCCACACTACCAGCTTTCAGGCTACAGCTACCTCCGCAGTACCGCGTGGGACTGATGTAGACTTGCTTGTTAGTGTTAGATGCATTCGCCGCGAGCCTGCGTGCCGCCTGTGATGTCTTAGTCTATGTACCAGACTCTGTGTAACGAACTCCATGCATGATCTCTTTTGTAAGATATGCCGACTACTATGTAGTATCTATCGTGCTGCTTTCGTTGTGCATGTTTCATCATGAATGATTCTCGTCTTTGCACATTTCTCAATACTGAACTACCCCTGTTATATATTAGCAGGATGGTTAGACCAGGTGGTCGTGGTCGTGGTCGTGGTGGCAACGCCCCACCACCGCCTGAGTACATGGCTGGGATGATGCAACAGTTTGAGCTGAACCGTCAGTTCATGGAGAATATTATGGCTCAGTTTCCTCGCCCCAATATGAACCAGCAGCCAACCCAAGTAACTCTGCAGGATTTCATGCGCCTGAACCCAACTGTGTACCGCAGCTCAACTCAGCCTCTGGATGCTGATGACTGGCTCCGTGACATCACCTATGAGATGGAGTCTGCTGATGTAGCCCCTGCCAGCTATGTCACCTTTGCTTCCTTCTTCCTGAAAGGACCCGCAGCTCAATGGTGGGATAGCCACAGGCGTACTCTGCCAGCTGGAACAATCATCACCTGGCCAGACTTCCAAGCTGCCTTCCGTGCTCGCTTCATTCCTCAGGGAGTCATGGACCGGAAGAAGCGTGAGTTCCGCAATCTCACCCAAGGCAACAAAACTGTGGAAGCTTACCAGCGGGAGTTTCTTGACTTGTCCCGCTATGCTGAAGAAGACATTGCAACTGATGCACGCAGACAGGAGAAGTTCCGGGATGGCCTTCAAGCTGACATCAAACTCGCACTTCTAGTGCATGATTTTGCTGATTTCGCCACTCTGGTGAACAAAGCCATCAATGTCGAAACTGGTCTGCAGGAATACCAGAGCTCTCACAAGCGCAGCCGTGACACGGGCTCATCTTCGGGCCCGTCCTCGCAGAAGCGCAAGATATGGATCCCCAACAGCATGTACCAGCCGGATGCACCTACCCCAAGGCAGTCCTATGCTGCACCTCGTCTGCCTGCTCCTCCAACTAGGCAGACAAGACTTCCAGCTCCACCACCACAAGCTCCTGTTCCCACTCCCAATAATGGCCTCTGCTATAAGTGTGGTCAGCCAGGTCACCGTGCTAGGGATTGCAATCAAAACCAGAATCAACTGGCCCTCCCAGCAACTGGCCGTGGAAGCAACCAGCCTCGCAACAACAGTGCCAAGTCTTATGGTCGTGTTCATGCCAACCATGTTGATCTCAATGAAGTTCTAGACCAGCCTGCTACCGTGATGGGTACACTCCTCGTAAACTCAGTACCTGCATCTGTTTTATTCGATTCAGGGGCATCGCATTCATTCATGTCAGAAGATTTTGCATACAAGCATGACGTTAAATGTGAGGAGATGAACACTTCGGTATTGGTAAAAACCCCCGTGGGACAATGTCAAACCTCACTGGTTGGCATCGATGTCCCCGTGGAAATCGAAGGGCTGGAATTCTATGCCTCTCCCATTATCCTGAAGTCGTCTAACATCGACCTCATTCTGGGAATGGATTGGTTGAAAGCGCATACTGCTTCTATAGTTTGCGCCACCAAGGTCGTCCATCTGCTACACCCTTCTGACGAAATAATAGCTTACCAAGCTCATCTAGTTCAGGACGCCGAGGCACGACTTTATGCCTTGAACGCGTTGAACGCTGCACCACTCGAGGGCATTGAAAACATTCCCGTCGTTCGTGAATTCCAAGACATCTTCCCAGAAGAACTTCCAGGGATTCCTCCTGCTAGAGCTGTCGAATTCATCATCGACTTGAAACCCGGCACTACCCCTATAGCTAAACGACCCTACAAGATGCCGCCGCATGAACTCATTGAGCTTAAGGAGGAAATCGACAAATCTCTTGTCAAAGGTTTCATTTGCCCAAGTTGCTCTCCTTGGGGAGCACCTTCTCTCTTTGTTAAGAAGAAGGATGGGACAAACCGATTAGTCCAAGACTACCGTCCTATAAACCAAGCTACCATTCAGAATAAATATCCTCTTCCTCGAATCAATGATCTTTATGATCAACTGGCTGGCTCATCAGTGTTCTCCAAACTCGACTTGAGGTTGGGTTACCACCAGATCCGTGTTCGTGAAGAGGACATCCCAAAAACCGCCTTCGTGACTCGGTATGGATCATATGAGTACACCGTCATGTCATTCGGCTTAACGAATGCTCCCGCCACCTTCTCTCGTCTGATGAATTATATATTCATGGATTACCTCGACAAGTTCGTCGTGGTTTATCTGGACGATATCCTTGTATTTTCCAAGAACGAGGAAGAACATGCTGGACATCTGCGTCTTGTGCTAGAGAAGCTTCGAGAACATCAACTGTATGCTAAGTATTCCAAGTGTGAATTCTGGCTCCCCGAAGTAACCTATCTTGGGCATGTCATCTCCAAGGATGGTATTGCCGTCAACCCTGAACGAGTTCAGGCTATACTCGATTGGACTCCTCCGAAGAATGTGAAGCAAGTCCGAAGTTTTCTCGGTCTCACCAGCTATTGCCGTCGATTCGTCGAGAACTTCTCCAAGATTGCCAGGCCTCTAACTAATTTGTTGCATAAGGGTGTCAAGTTCGACTAGACAGACAAGTGTCATGAAAGTTTCCAGGCGCTCAAAGACAAGTTGACTTCTGCCCCCGTACTTGCTCCACCTGATACTAAGAAGGACTTCGTCATTTACTGCGACGCTTCCCGTCAAGGATTAGGCTGTGTCCTAATGCAAGAGCGCAGAGTGATTGCTTATGCCTCTCGTCAACTGCGCCCTCACGAAGAAAACTACCCGGTTCACGACCTCGAGCTTGCTGCTGTCATTCATGCACTGAAGCAGTGGTGACATTACCTTCTCGGTAATCGTTGCGAGATCTTCACCGACCATCAAAGTCTGAAGTATCTGTTTACTCAGCCAGATTTGAACCTACGCCAGCAAAGATGGATGGAGACTGTTGCAGACTTTGACGTGGGTATATCCTATACCCCCGGCAAGGCTAATGTAATGGCTGATGCCTTGAGCCGCAAGTCTTACTGCAACCACCTCCAGGTCCACAAAGTTCAGCCCTCTCTTGCCGAAGAATTTAGAAGGCTGAACCTCCATATTGTTCCCCCGGGATCACTCGCTCCCCCTCCCGAAGGTTTCCCCAAACAGAACCTCCATGTTGTTTCCAAGGGTTCTCTCAATACCCTAGTTGCGAAACCAGATCTTGTGGACACCATCAAATGGATACAGAAGTGTGACGATGAAGTCCTCAAGATTAAGCACGACCTCAAAAGGGGAAAGCCCTCATTCTTCACGATCGCCGACGATGGCGCCTTGTATTTCAAAGGCCGCTTAGTGGTACCATGTTCGAAGAAAAACCTGGATAAGACTAAAAGGGTTATGCAAGAAGCCCATGATACGCCTCTGTGCATCCATCCTGGTAGTACAAAGATGTACCAGGATATTCGTCAAAGATTCTGGTGGTCTAATATGAAGCAGGACATTGCTCGTTATGTTGCTGAGTGTGACGTTTGTCGCCGAATCAAAGCAGAGCATCAAAGGCCTGCTGGAACTCTGCAACCTATCTCTATTCCTGAATGGAAATGGGACCATGTTGAAATGGACTTCGTCACCGGATTTCCCAAATCGCAGAAAGGTAATGATGCTATTCTTGTCGTCATTGACCGGCTTTCCAAAGTTGCCCATTTTCTGGCAGTCAAAGAGACAATCACTGCTAGTCAGCTTGCTACTCTCTACATGTCCAGAATTGTTTCACTTCACGGTATTCCACTGGTTATCAGTTCGGACCGTGGCAGCTTATTCACCTCAAGATTCTGGGCAAGTTTCCAAGAAGCTATGGGGACTCATCTGTCGTTCAGTACTGCGTTCCATCCTCAGTCGCAAGGGCAAGTTGAACGTGTCAACCAAGTTCTCGAAGACATGCTTCGAGCTTGTGTAATCTCATTCGGCAAGAAATGGGAGGAATCTCTTCCATATGCCGAGTTCTCTTATAATAATAGCTATCAAGCTAGTCTGAAGATGTCCCCCTTCGAAGTGCTTTATGGATGAAAGTGTCGAACCCCTCTGAACTGGTCAGAAACTGGGGAGCGTCCACTCTTTGGTCCGGATATTATCCAACAGGCCGAAGAACAAGTTCGCATTATTCGCGAGAATCTCAAGACTGCTCAGTCACGTCAGAAAAGTCAGTATGACCGTCATCACCAAGACATGGTCTATCAACCTGGCGAAAAGGCTTATCTTCGAGTTACACCAATGAAGGGTGCACACCGCTTCGGGATCAAAGGAAAGTTAGCTCCCCGCTATATTGGTCCTTTCACTATTCTCGAAAGGCGTGGAAAAGTGGCATATCAACTAGAGCTTCCGCCGAACCTTTCTCAGGTTCACGATGTGTTCCACGTGTCACAACTCCGACGCTGCTTCAAGGACCCAATCCGAGCAGTGGACCATGAAGTGCTCGAATTGCAACAGGACCTCTCCTATAAAGAGCATCCGGTCCGCATTCTCGACCAAGCTGAACGCCGCACCCGTCAGAAGGCGATCAAGTTCCTCAAGGTCCAGTGGTCGAATCACTCTGAAGACGAAGCCACCTGGGAACGCGAGGATCGTCTTCGCGATGAATACCCTGCACTGTTTCCTCCTACCTCCTAAATCTCGGGACGAGATTTCTTGTAGTGGAGGAGATTTGTAACGCCCGGATAATCAAGCTACAGTAACCTCTACTAATGATGCCTCGTCACCACTCTTACTGTTGTAAACCTCGCGATGATTCAATCCCATTCGAATTCAAATTTCAAAATCAAAGCAAACAATAAAAGTTTTTCAAAATTTAAAACAAAAGTGTTCGGGAGATGCCATATTTTACATAGGTCAATATGGTGTAATAAACACAATTTTATAGACTGCCTAAGTATTTTAAAATAAATAAAGACAGAAAAGGAAAATAAATAAAAGAAAAAAAACTAAACTAACAAAAAAAAAGGAGAAAGCCCCCCCCGCTGGGCCAAGTGGCCCAGCTGGCCTCAGCCGACCGAACGGGCCGCCAGGCCGGCCCAGCCGGCCTCCCCATTAACCCCCACCCCTTGCCCCGAAAACCCTAACCGCACCCCACTCCTCCCCCACGTCGCCACTCCCCGCCCCTCCCCCGATCCGATCTGGATCGGGGCCCGTCGCGCCCTGCGTTCGACACCGACGACACAGCCCCCCCCCCCCACCGCCGTCGTTGCCCGTGGCCCACGCCGGGGCCGCCTCTCACCGCAGCCGCTGGACCTCGTCGTCCCCGTCCTCAGCCCCGACGACCGCGCACGGCGCCGCCCTCGCCGGATTCGTCAAGCCCTTCCTCGCCGGACTGCCTCCGCGACGAACTCCCTCACGCCTCGACGCCCCCACTCCCCTTCAACGCCGGTGAGGACCCCGGTCCTCCTCTCTGCCCTCTACACGTGCTGTCAGTGAGCCCTGCTGGCTCGCGCCCACGGCGGCCTCGCCTCCGTCCCATGCCCACGATTCGCCCCCCGCCCCGCAGCTTCGTGCTACAGGAGGTGCCGCTCGCGCTCCCCGCCGTGGCCATCGCCCGCACTGGCGCCCTGGCCGCGCGCCCGCATCGACCGAGCCCTGCCTGACCCCCGCGGCCAAGCCACCGGCTGGCCTTCCCTGCACTGCCGCACACCCCGCGCCTCCCCGTTCGCTCCCTGCTCATCCCGCTCCGGCAACGCCCACGTCTGCCTGGCCCCGCCGCCGCCCTTGCCTGCTCGACACCGCCGCTCGCCGGTACGGGCCGGTCCTCCCCCGACCTCGTCGGCCCCGCCCCGGGCTGTCGTACCTGTCGTCGCCTCGTGCGCCCTTGGGCATGCGCCCGCTCGGGCTGGCGCCCGATGCCCATCTCCACCCCAGCACCCGTTAGCCCGAACCGCTGTGGCCCCTTTGGCCCAATGACACAGGGGCCCACGCCCCAGAACTTTATTAAAAAAAGAATTAAAAATATAATAATAATAAAAATGATTAATTAATTAATTAATTAATTAAGGAATTAATTAAGTTAATTAATTATAATTAGATTAACCTAATCACTAATTAACCTAATTAACTGTTAGTTAATTAAAACAGAGTATGACGAACGGGACCCACCTGTCAGGTTGACTTGGTCAACTGCTGACGTCATGCTGACGTCATGATGACGTCAGCATGACGTCAGCAGACACTATTCTGGATAATGTTGATTAAATTAAATAAATAAATCCTAAAAATGATTTAAATCTTTTAAAATTTATATAAAATAAACCGTAACTCGGATGGAAAAACTTTGTACATGAAAGTTGCTCAGAACGACGAGACGATTCCGGATACGAAGCCCGTTTATCCACCACACATTCCTAGCATAGCGAACACACAACTTTCCCCCTCCGGTTCACCGGTCCGAAAACGCGAAACACCGGGGATACTTTCCCGGATGTCATCCCCCTTCACCAGTATCACCTACTACCGCGTTAGGGCACCTCTAACGCCGTTACTTGTCATATCATGCATCACTATGCATCTGTTTGCTTAAATATTTATTGTTTCTCCCCCCTCTTCTCTCGCTAGACACCGGGACCGACGCCGCTCCAGTACGACTACGGAGTTGACGATCCCTCTCTCTTGCCAGAGCAACCAGGCAAGCCCCCCCTTTGATCACCAGATATCGCCTACTCTTCTCTATACTGCTTGCATTAGAGTAGTGTAGCATGTTACTGCTTCCCGTTAATCCTATACTGATGCATAGCCTGCCCTTGCTACTACTATTGTTACCTTTACCTGCAATCCTAATGCTTAGTATAGGATGCTAGTTTATCATCAGTGGCCCTACATCCTTGTCCGTCTGCCATGCTATACTATCGGGCCGTGATCACTCGGGAGTTGATCACGGGTATATACTATATACTTTATACATGATACATGTGGTGACTAAAGACGGGTCGGCTTGAGGGGCACCCGCGAGTGGAGTTTTGAGGCGGAGCGGCAGGGCAGGTTCCGACCACCTAGGAGAGAGGTGGGCCTGGCCCTGGTCAGCGTTCACGGATACTTAACACGCTTAACGAGATCTGGGTATTTGATCTGAGTCTGGCCATTTGGTCTATACGCACTAACCATCTACGCGGGAGTAGTTATGGGTATCCCGGCGTCGTGGTATCAGCCGAAGCCTTCGTGACGTCAGCGACTGAGTGGCGCGCGCCGGATTGGAACGTAAGCCTGCTCTTGTATTAAGGGGGCTAGTTCTGCTTCCGGCCGTGTACGCAACGTGCAGGTGTGCTAAGGGCGATGGGCCCAGACCCCTGTGCGCTTAGGTTTAGACCGGTGTGCTGACCTCTCTGTTGGTCTAGGTGGGGCTGCGACGTGTTGATCTTCCGAGGCCGGGCATGACCCAGGAAAGTGTGTCCGGCCAAATGGGATCGAGCGTGTTGGGGTATGTGGTGCACCCCTGCAGGGAAGTTAATCTATTCGAATAGCCGTGATCTTCGGTAACAGGACGATTTGGAGTTGTACCTTGACCTTTTGACAACTAGAACCAGATACTTAATAAAACACACCCTTCCAAGTGCCAGATACAACCGGTGATCGCTCTCTCACAGGGCGACGAGGGGAGGATCATCGGTTAGGATTATGCTATACGATGCTACTTGGAGGACTTCAGTCTACTCTCTTCTACATGCTGTAAGACGGAAGCTGCCAGAAGCGTAGTCTCCGACAGGATTAGCTATCCCCCTCTTATTCTGGCATTCTGCAGTTCAGTCCACCGATATGGCCTTTACACATATACCCATGCATATGTAGTGTAGCTCCTTGCTTGCGAGTACTTTGGATGAGTACTCACGGTTGCTTTCTCCTTCTTTTCCCTCTATCCCTTCTACCTGGTTGTCGCAACCAGATGTTGGAGCCCAGGAGCCAGACGCCACCGTCGACGACGACTCCTACTACACCGGAGGTGCCTACTACTATGTGCTGCCCGCTGATGACGACCAGGAGTCGTTAGGAGGATCCCAGGCAGGAGGCCTGCGCCTCTTTCGATCTGTATCCCAGTTTGTGCTAGCCTTCTTAAGGCAAACTTGTTTAACTTATGTCTGTACTCATATATTGTTGCTTCCGCTGACTCGTCTATGATCGAGCTCTTGTATTCGAGCCCTCGAGGCCCCTGGCTTGTAATATGATGCTTGTATGACTTATTTTATTTGTAGAGTTGTGTTGTGATATCTTCCCGTGAGTCCCTGATCTTGATCGTACATGTTTGCGTGTATGATTAGTGTACGATTAAATCGGGGGCGTCACACATATTCTCTTAGTGTATATAATCTAACTATAGAAGGTTATTTACTATCTGCAAATTTGCCTTTTCCATTGCTGATCATGTCCTCTCTGTGCACTTACATCCTTATGTTAAGAGTGTAGTGATCTAATGATTATTCAGAAGGGATGTGCATGTTCCTAGATGCATAGCTTTTCTTATGTACTCCCTTTGTTCCTAAATATTTATCTTTTTAGATATTTCAAATGGACTACCACATACGGATGTATATAGTCATATTTTAGAGTGAAGATTCACTCATTTTGCTCCGTATATAGTCACTTGTTGAAATCTCTAGAAAGACAAATATTTAGGAACGGAGGGAGTAGATTTTCATTACACTGAGATTTTTTTTAAGGGATAACAATGGTATTTAAGATAGTTTTTTTGTAGTTATTTTGTAGAATTCTCAAACTGAAATCCAAACAAAGCATACCTTCAAAGGCCATCATAATGGCACTTAAAATAAATGCTAATCTGCATTCATGCGGCAATCTGGTGCCCATTCTTCTGGTGATTTGGTCAAAGCTACAACCAAGCAAAGATATTTTACATGCTATAAGAACTAAGTTATGGATTTTTGTGTTCCCAGGTCTATAATATGCGTGCTCTCCTGGTTCCCTGCAAGCTCTTTTGGCCATGACCTCAAGTTCTGCAGCTAGGCCGTGAATGTGTTGGTCCTTCTCACCGTCCACTGATGATGGTGCCCAAGAGAAGTCAGGGAAGGAGAAAAGGATGTTGCTATCGCGTGGTCGTCGGAACAACTTGCCATGGACACAGCCATGCACTGGATGCCATCGACAGCCGTTTCTTAGGGTTCATGATTGGCAATTGGTCGTGGGCAATGGAACTAAAATGTCTACTGAATGTTCATGGATATCTTAAAAGGAGAACAATTCATACTTTAGATGTACATCATATTTGATGCATCAGTCTAATCTGTAGTTCAAATTACAGTGTATGATTTGTTTGGATAATATATATATATATATATATATATATATATAATGGAGCCGTCTAAGTTGGACAGTTGGACATGAAATTACAATGTACAATTTAAATACAACTTGCTAATTCAATTTTACTTATTTTATAAACTCTTTAATAATAATTCTAAACAGCATAATAATCTAGACAATATTTTCCAAAGGATGTTTTTTACATCTTCCTATATCATTTTGATGTGAGATGGGTTGTAAATACAGGTCTATAAATAATTTTATTATAGTTGTTATTTAACATCCATAAGCCATCGTTTGGGGATAAGCGTGTTGAAATTGAGGACGTGGAGCGGTGGAGAGGTCATTGAGCCATGCTTATTAGGGTAAGGGTGTGCGCTATTATTTTTGAAAAAGATAGCAATGATGTCTGCTTATGTGATGATTATGTCATGGATGATATACCCATGTCTATGCCGTTGTGAATATGCCCGTGATGTCGTAGTGTTTTATTTTTTCCGTTGCAACGCACGGGCATTTGTTCTAGTAGCATATTAAAGCCCATTAAACATCCAAAACAGATAATATAATAGCATGGAACAATCAAAGATTATAGATACGTTGGAGACGTATCAGTGTGTAGTAAGTTTTGCCTGCAACTACTACGTGTATGTGGTGGCTTGGGGTTGTTAACTTTCCAACCTTCTAACCCCTCCTACGAGTGCCATGGGCCTCCTTTTATGGATTAAGGGGTCACCACAATGGCAAAGTGGTCATTATCCACTGATGTGATAGTAAACAGTGCTATCATACCTAACTCTGCAGACTGACAGGGTGCATTAAATGCACCGCTTAGTGTCACATCAATGGGCGCCCGGCAAGGCCTGCAGGGCTATCTTGCCAGCCCCGCTCCTGCTCTCTTGACACGTCGCAGGACACGTGTCATCTATAGGCTTCACTATAGGAAATGGCTGACATGTGGCGAATGGTTGCCACTTAATCATCTTGCGGATTGACACCGTACTGATTGACGACATGGGTCGTGCTTGAGTGAAAGGTGGGGCGGTTCTGCTCCCGTGAGCCCCGCCAGGCTCTGCCGGGGAGCCTCAGTTGCTTTGCTTCTAGTGGTGGCCATGCCCCTTGTCGGGCTCGCTTGCCCGGCAAGGGAGGCCCTTCTCTTGCTGATATCCTACTCCTTAGGCTCAGTCTTGGTTCTGCCGAGCTGCACGTTAGTTCTTCAAACCTCTTGGTCTTCCAATCTCTGTTTTGTTCTTGGCTTTTCCGTGCACGAGTCATGGGAAAATAACAGCCCCCATATATTTTCCCTGACAACGGGAGACCCACACGAGGCAGGGGGACGCGCCTAGGGGGGTAGGGCACGCCCCCACCCTCGTGGGCAGGGTGTGGCCCCCTCCGGAACTTCTTGCGCTCAGTATTTTTTATATATTCTGAAAATGACTCCCGTGAAGTTTTATGACTTTTGGAGCTGTGCAGAATAGGTCTCTAATATTTGCTCTTTTTCCAGCCCTGAATCCCAACTACCGGCATTCTCCCTCTTTATGTAAACCTTGTAAAATAAGAGAGAATAGGCATATGTATTGTGACATAATGTGTAATAACACCCCATAATGCAATAAATATCGATATAAAAGCATGATGCAAAATGGACGTATCACAACACCTGGAGCTCGTGGAGGCGGAGCGGATGATCTTTGCTGGAGCGGAGGGTGGCGAGGTTATCATGCTCTCCTTTGATGATTAGGTTAAAGGCGACGAGGACGGCAGCGCAGGGGGCGCCGAGGTGGGTGGCGAGGACAAGGAGATCGACGTCGACGAGTGGAGGAGTGTCTTCCCCAACGACCCCGATGACGGCACCGGCCCGGACTTGGCTCGCGGCACATCATACCTGACGAGGAAGGATTGGCTCGGCCTCCTTCGACCGAAAGTAGTTTAGTTTAGTTTAAATTTATATTTTATGTTCGATTATGCAAAACTATCTATTTTTATGTTTGCATGCATGCTACTTTCGGTTGAATCTGCCTTGAACTTGATCCAATTGAAGTTTACTGTGTTCAGTTTAGGAATCGACTATTTATATATACTCCACTAAGGGTTTTACTCCATTAACTTTTAGGGAATCGACTAGAGATTGCCTTATGCCTTGTTTATTTCAGTTATTCACAATGTGATGCTCTATATGTGCAATTATTTAACGTGCAGTTCAATTTCATATAACAGTTTCAACAACACCATTATGAATGAAGATATTTGGTTGTTGTTAAGGATGTTGTAGTTAACACGCCTTTCCATTTTTTTAATGATAACTAGTGTAATTTAGACATGCACAATACCAATTTGAATGACTATATTTGCTTGTTTTTAAATGTTATGTCTGTTTCAGTTAAACACCTTTTCACTTATTGTTTTGCTTAACTAGCATGCTTAAACCTGCACACTGAAGCTATCATTTGGAGATTATGATGTCTACCATGGATATATTTGGTTGATGTTTAGCCTGTTGTGCTTAACATGCCTTTAGATGTGCTCACACAGAATAATATTGGGAAGAACTGATGTTTTCCATCGAGGTTAGTTTCATCCCAGTGCTTATATATACTCCATGTTCAGGATATCGGTAGCTGGTACCATATAGCCCAGGGGCTGATAAGGGTTTAATCATCGAATCGAACATTTCACTGAATATATCTGTAACCCATTTATCAGTAGGTTAACAAGGGCCATATTTAATATATCTAAGGCTACATAGCAACATGCATTGTACTAAATGACTAAATATGAAATCCTGGGCTACATAGCAATAAGGAAGAATGTTACCTTTAGACACATGGAAGAGCAGCAGCAGCAGCAACAACAACAACAACAACAACAACACAGCTGCAGTCAACTGCAGTTAATCGGTCGATATTTGTAACAATGTAATAAACTCCATTCGCCCCGTAATATAAGATGTTAATTCAACCAGTATGTGAGTATATTGGATGTAATAACATCTTATATAATGGGACGGAGGGGGTGTTGTATTACATTATTGTGCAATTGTTGTTTAGCTTCTAATATTAACTTGGTGCTTTTAGGTACATATGTCATTGGTAAAGATTCGCGCTTCGACCCTTTTTGTGTATGGGGCAATGAGATATTCATGAACCAGCATCAAGTGAGCAAACTGATAAAGATTGTTAGTAAAATGGGCCAAAATATGTCAATTGAACTATTTTTTTACACTTTATCCAAGACAACAGTGAACTGTAGCATGATAAGTAAGAACTCTGTAGCCTTCTTTTTACTTGCCATAATGAGTGGTGTTAGATGAAAATGTCTGAATCTTTTTCCTTTGTAGTGGTTCCCGCGGTAGTTTACTCAATATTACCTCTCAAACTACATGATTAGCGGCCGACCATCACGAGGGGTTGGAATAGATTCGTGTGTGTCTTCTACATGGAGGAGAGCACTGATACATCCATTTTGCATCATGCTTCTATCTTGATATTTATTGCATTATGGGCTAATATTACACATTATGGTACAATACTTATGCCTTTTCTCTCTTATTTTACAAGATTTACATGAAGAGGGAGAATGCCGGCAGCTAGAATTCTGGACTGGAAAGGAGCAAATCTAAGAGACATATTCTGCACAACTCCAAAAGTCCTAAAATATAAGGAGAATTATTTTGAAATATATAAAAAATATTGGGCGAATAAAATACCAGAGGGGACCCACCAGGTGGCCACAGGCCTGGGGGCCCGCCCTACACTACTGGGCGCGCCCTAGGGCTTGTGGGGCCCCTAGCAGGTCTCCGGTGCCCATCTTCTGCTATATGGAGGCTTTTGACCTAGAAAAAAATCATAAGTTTCAGGAGGAAGCGCCGCCGTCTTGAGGCGGAACCTGGGCAGCGCTACTTCTTGAGCTTGCGTTGGTTTTTCCCTTGAAGAGGAAAGGGTGATGCAGGAAAGTAGAGATACGTATTTCCTCAGTTAGAGAACCAAGGTATCAATCCAGTAGGAGACAACGCACAAATCACCAATATGTGCACAAACAATCAAACACTTGCAACCAACGTGATAAAGGGGATGTCAATCCCTTCACGGTTCCCTCAGTTAGAGAACCAAGGTATCAATCCAGTAGGAGACAACGCACAAATCACCAATACCTGCACAAACAATCAAACACTTGCACCCAACATGATAAAGGGGTTGTCAATCCCTTCACGGTCACATGCAAAAGTGAGATCTGATAGAGATAGATAAAACTAAACAAAAGATAAAGTAAATATTTTTGGGTTTTTTGGTTTATAGATAGGAAAGTACAAGATTGCAAAATAGTAGATCGGAAACTTATATGATGGAAAATAGACCGAGGGGCCATATCTTTCACTGGAGGTTTCTCTCAAGATAGCAAGTATTATGGTGGGTGGACAAATTACTATCGAGCAATTGATAGAAAGGTGTAAAGTTATGAAAATATCTAAGGCAATGATTATGAAATATAGGCATCACGTCCATGTCAAGTAGACCAACTCCTGCTTGCATCTACTACTATTACTCCACACATCGACCGACTCTTGCCTACATCTAGAGTATTAAGTTCATGAAGAACAGAGTAACGCTTTAAGTAAGATGACATGATGTAGAGTAATAAACTCCAGAAATATGATGTAAACCCCATCTTTTTATCCTCGATGGAAACAATACAATACGTGCCTTGATACCTCTACTATCACTTGGAAAGGACACCACAAGATTGAACCCAAAGGTAAGCACTTATCCCATTGCAAGAAAAACGAATCTAGTTGGCCAAACTAAACCGATAGTTCAAAGAGAATTTCAAAGATATCAAATCATGCATAAAGGAAATCAGAGAAGATTCAAATAATATTCATAGATAAGCTGATCGTAAATCCACAATTCATTGGATCTCGACAAACACATCACAAACGAAGATTACATCGGATAGACCTCCAAGAACATTGACGAGAACATAGTATTGAGAATCAAAGCGAGAGAAGAAGCCATCTAGATACTAGCTATGGACCCGTAGGTCTGAGGTAAACTACTCACGCTTCATCTGAAGGGTAATAGAGTTGATGTAGAAGCCCTCCGTGAACGAATCCCCCTCCGACAGGATGCCGAAAAAGGCCCCAAGATGGGATCTCATGGGAACAGAAGGTTTCGGCAGTGGAAAAGTGTTTTCGTGGATGCTTCTGGAGGTTCAGGAATATATGTGAATATATAGGAGGAATATCTAGGTTAGGGGGGGCACCGAGGGGCCCACAAGGCAGGGGGCGCGCCCTCCCCCTTGTGGCCGCCTCGTGGCTCTTCTGACTTGTTCATCAAGTCTCCGGGTGTCTTCTGGTCCAAGAAAAATCATCGCGAAGGTTTTATTCCGTTTGGACTCCGTTTGGCATTCCTTCTCCACAACGCTAAAAAACAAGGAAAAGACAGAAACAGGCGCTGGGCTCTAGGTTAATAGGTTAGTCCCAAAAATAATATAAAATAGCATATTAATGCATATAAAACATCCAAAACAGCTAATATAATAGCATGGAACAATAAAAAATTATAGATACGTTGGAGACATATCAAGCATCCCCGAGCTTAATTCCTCCTCATCCTCGAGTAGGTAAATGATAAAAACAGAATTTTTGATGTGAAATGCTACCTAACATATTTATCCATGTAATTTTCTTTATTATGGCATGAATGTTCAGATCCATAAGATTTTCAAAACAAAAGTTTAATATTTGTCAGATTTCGGGTTCCGGCAAAACCCTTAAGGTTCGAACACTGGGGTGCGCACGAAGATCTCCCCCTCTCTCTAGCTTGCGCACTCTATGATCTCACGGCCTAGCTCGACGAACCCAAAGAACGAGAGGCACAAGATTTATACTGGTTCGGGCCACCATTGTGGTGTAACACCCTACTCCAGTGTGGTGTGGCGGATTGCCTCTGGGGCTGAGGATGAACAGTTACAAGGGAAGAACAGCCTCCTGAGGTGAGGTGTTCTTGTGCTTGGTGAGTTGATGCTTTCTCAGATCGGAATCCAATTTTGCTCCCTACGGTGGTGGCTGTGGCTAGTCCTATATATATAGAGGCCCGGGTGTTGGTGTCAAAACCGGCAGATCTCGGGTAGGGGGTCCCGAACTGTGCATCTAGGGTCGATGGTAATAGGAGATAGGGGACACGATGTTTACCCTGGTTCGGGCCCTCTCTATGGAGGTAATACCCTACTTCCTGCTTGATTGATTTTGATGGATATGAGTATTATAAGAGTTGATCTACCACGAGATCGAGATGGCTAAACCCTAAAACCCTAGCCTGTATGACTATGGTAATGATTGCCTTCTCTATCCGGACTAAGACCTCTAGTTTATATAGACACCGGAGGTGACTAGGGTTGTACAAGGTCGGTTACAGAGAAAGGAATCTTCATATTGGGTCACCAAGCTTGCCTTCCACGCCAAGGAGAGTCCCATCCAGACATAGGAGAGATTATTAGGTCTTGTTTCTTCATAGCCCATTAGTCCGGCCCATGTCCAACAGGTCGGACGCCCGAGGACCCCTTACTCCATGACTCCCTCAGTAGCCCCTGAACCAGGCTTCAATGACGAGGTGTCTGGCGCGCAGATTGTCTTCGGCATTCCAAGGCGTGTTCCCCTTTTCGAATACTTCAGGATAGTCTTCGGACGAAACGACAGTGTCCGGACGTGCAACACAAGTACCACTGCCGTAGAGTATAGTATTTTACGAGTCCAATCTGCTGATAATAATTTTTATAATGTGGCATCATGCTCGCCTGGTTATTTATTTCGAACCGTTTCCTATCTCGCCGTTCCATGTTTCGAGGCAGGGTTGTTATTGGCACATCCTGTCGAAGCAGCGATCATGTCCCCTTATTGCGGGATTCTCATCAATATGAGCATGGGTAACCCAACCATTCTGTTGGAAAGATTCCTTAGGAATAGGCAAGTCTTCAGGCTCAGGAGGAGGCGTTCAATACCCGGTGCCTTTATAAAGGAACCAAGGGCCGTCTTTTTACTCCAAACCTCTCCTTAGCCTTTCCAACCTCGAGTTCTAGCACCCAAGGTTCGACTTCATTGCTCCAAGCTTCCCCGTCATGTTCGGACCCAGCCCTCAAGGTCAATGGTTGGCTTCCTCTATTATAGAGGAGGATATCGCAAAGCTTCGGGTGGCCAGATATCTAACCGCAGAGATCCCCCACAGGCTTCCTGCTCAAGGACAGGTTATTTTGACCCCCAGATCCGGCGAGAGGGTCGTATTAATCTCTCTTCCTCCGAGGGCTAGGGTTCTCTCTCCACCCCTTTGTCCGGGGGCTAATGTTTTATTACGGACTAGATTTTCGTGATCTAGCTCCGGATTCTCTCCTCCACGTCTTAGCATTTATCATCACGTGCGAGGCCTTCCTCCGAATCCGACACACTTCGGCCTATGGCTCAAGACCTTTAGTGTGAAGCCGAAGGTAGTCGATGGGGAACAGGAGGAGTGTGGCAGTGCTGTAGTAAGCAAGCTTACCAACACGCTATGGCCAAAAGGCTCTTTCACCGAAACTTCCAACCAATGGCAGCGATAGTGGTTTTACATCACGGAACCCCGTAGTACCAAGTGGGCAGCTATACATGTGTTCCGTTCCGTCCCTCCATTACAGCTTGCGTCATGGATCTATAAGGGGCTGGATTGGGGATCAGTTGATGAAGTGCAGACTCTACAGAGCCACATCCAAACCCTCCTTGAGAAGGACATTGATCTTGTCGACGTGATTCAAGTAATGCTAGTCCATCGAGCTCTGCCATGCCAGCGTAGGCCTCTCCGCATGTGGGAGTTTAATCCAGAAGGACCACGAACCCTCCAACACTTGTTTGGCATTACACACAAAGGGATGTGGAAGTTGTTTTTTGGGAAACAAAAACATTGGCCGGACAGCACTGAGGACGCCGGCCTCGACTGCAACCGTCCAGATACCCCGGTCAGCACTTGGCTTCCGAACACTTTGTATCTAAGTATGCCGTAATACATTACTGAGCAAACTATCTTCTTCCAGGGTTGGATAAAGAAAGCGGAACTAATTAGGTGTTCGGATCCCCTTCCTGAAGGCTCAGCGGATCCTGTATTAACAAGGACGCTGGCCCCGGCTCCATACCAGATGCGTGTGAAGGAGAGTAAGGCGGAGAGTGGGAGGACGAAAGATGGCCTCCATCCAAAAGGTGATAGGTGGGAACCCGATGAACGAGTTCACGCCCGAAGGTGGCCCGATCTTCACGTCGTAGGATCGAATCGGGAGGGATAACTAGCTGCAAGCAGCCGGGATAACTAGCTTTATACCTGCTAAGGTTGGATGCAACCCGTACGTTGGGGATGGTTGACCGAAGCTACAAGAACTCCAACCCGCTGTCCGAACAATCGCAGAACCACAAACCGGGACTAATCCACACAAAACGTCCGGAACCGTAGAGCACGAACTAGGGGGAACCAGAGGCTCCTTCTCGCGAATCTGAATGAACTCACAAGAGCAAAGGTAGAAAGATCTCTTGGATCTCTCTAGTAGTCTTGCTGCATAAGCTTGTAGTTGAATGGTTTGACAAAATGTTTTCTAGAGGATGGGGGAGATGGGGTTTTATAGCAGGGACAACCCCCTTAGCTAGGTGTGAAAATGGTTTCAAAAGTAAGCAGGTTTGCATGGCTTTCTTGGGTGAATAAGCAGTCAACTTTGGGAGTTGTTGCAGAGCTCCTCGAAAATTCGCGAAGTCTTGACAGCCTGGACACCTTCCACGAGAATGACTAGAACTTTTGACTCACAAATCCAAATGATGTGAGGTTTTTTTGCATTGGAAAGATAATTTGATGTAGCTTCTGTTGATGTACCCCTATGGCCCCGTCTCTCCATAACATGGGTGTGCCACACCAAAATATGAGAGGTAAAAACTGACAGCATCAGCTTCACTTGCAACTTGTTTTCTCCAAACTTGTTCCTGCAAAGCGGTTGCTTGAAGAGCTCATAGGTTGTTGGATTGCTTCCATGTTATACCTAAGTTCAACCAACAACAATGGAGATGAAAGCATAGTTGTGTCATCAAGGTTACAAGGTAAACTTAAGTTAGCGTTCAGCTGGTCACTTATTTGTTTGGCGTGACTTCTTGTGATTGGACCTATAATTGTTGGAGACTTGTCGATGGTTGTGGTGTCCTCATCATCCTCCCCCACTTGAAGAGGAGTCTTCCTCAACTCTGATGGTCCAAAGTATGGAGAGAGGTCGGACACATTGAAAGTTGTACTAACACCATAATCCATCGGAAGGTCAATCTTGTAGGCATTGTCATTGATCTTTGCAAGAACTTTGAATGGACCATCTCCACGTGGCTGCAACTTGCATTTGCGTTGATCTGGGAACGATCCTTCCGCAGGTGTACCCACACAAGATGACCTTCTTCAAACAACACCTTCTTTCTTCCCTTGTTTGCTCGTTTTGCATATTGTTCAGTCATCTTCTCAATATTTTCCTTGGTCTTCTCATGAATTTTCTTCACGAAGTCAGCACGCTTACTTGCATTGAGATTGGTCCGCTCCTGCAATGGTAAAGGCAAAAGATCTATGGGAGCAGCAAGTTTGAAACCATAAACAATTTAAAAAGGACAAAATTTAGTGGTCGAATGTACTGCCCTGTTGTATGCAAACTCCACATGGGGGAGACATTCTTCCCACATCTTCAAATTTTTCTTTAAAACTACTCTCAGCATCATGGATAGCGTGCGGTTGACAACTTCAGTTTTTCCATCCGTTTGTGGGTGGCATGTAGTGGAAAAGAGAAGCTTTGTCCCTAGCTTTGCCCACAACGTTTTCCAAAAATAGCCCAGAAACTTGGTGTCACGATCTGAAACAATAGTGCGTGGTACTTCATGTAGCCGCACGGTTTCCCTGAAAAACAAATCAGCAATGTGTGAAGCATCATCGCTCTTATGACATGGGATAAATGAGCCATCTTGCTAAATCTATCAACCACCACAAAAACTGAATCACTCCCCCTCTTAGTGCATGGTAATCCAAGAACAAAATCCATAGAAATATCTTCCCAAGGTGTACTAGGAATGGATAAGGGCGTATAAAGTCAATGAGGGTTTAAATGTGACTTAGCTTTGCGGCAAATCTCACAACATAGTATGTAGCGGTCAACATCACGCCTCATCCTTGGCCAAAAGAAATGGTCAATCAGCACACTCTCAATTTTCTTTGCTCCAAAATGTCCCATGAGATCACCAGCATGAGCCTCCTGCAAAAGCAACAAACGAACAGAGCAATCTGGGATGCACAATTTGTTAGCTCGAAACAAGAATCCATCATGCAAGTGAAACTTTTCCCAACCTTTCCCCTCACTACACTTTGAGTGTGGTTCAGCAAAATATGGGTCATTGGCATACAATTCTTTGATGCTTTGCAGCCCAAGCATTTTAGTATCAAGTTGTGAGAGTAAAATATGGCGTCTAGACAAAGCATCAGCAACAACATTATCTTTTCCTTTCTTGTACTTGACAATATAGGGAAAATATTCTACGAATTCACTCCATTTTGCATGTCTACGGTTCAGTTTTTGTTGACCCCTAAGGTGCTTTAAAGATCCATGGTCGGAATGTATCACAAATTCTTTAGGCCACAAATAATGTTGCCATGTTTCCAAAGATCTCACAAGTGCATATAATTCTTTGTCATAAACTGAATAATTTAGAGTTGGAGCACTTAGCTTCTCATTAAAATATGCAATAGGCCTGCCTTCTTGCATTAGTACGCCTCCAATACCAACACCACTTGCATCACATTCAATTCAAAAAGTCTTACCAAAGTTAGGTAGTGCAAGCAATGGTGCAGATATCAATTTTTCTTTCAGCTCTTGGAAGGCCTTCTCTTGTGCATTTTCCCACTTGAAGGGAACATCTTTCTTGGTTAGCTCATTCATTGGAGCGGCAATGGTGCTGAAGTCCTTCACAAACCGATGGTAGAAACCAGCAAGGCCAAGAAAGCTTCATAATTGGCTTACATTTTGTGGAGGCATCCACTCACGAATGGCCTTGACCTTCTCCTCATCTACCTCCACACCTTGACCTGAAACAACAAAGCCAAGAAACACAACTTTTTCTATGCAAAATGTGCACTTTTCCTTGTTAGCATATAATTTCTCCTCTCTTAGAACAGCAAGCACACACCGAATGTGTTCAACATGTTCATCCAAAGTTTTTCTATAAATCAGGATGTCATCAAAGTAAACAACCACAAACTTGCCAATGAACATTCTAAGCACATGATTCATTAATCTCATGAAAGTACTAGGTGCATTTGTCAATCCAAATGGCATAACTAACCACTCATACAAACCAGATTTTGTTTTGAAAGCAGTTTTCCATTCATCACCCTCTCTCATTCTAATTTGATGGTAGCCACTTCGCAAGTCAATTTTAGAAAATATGGTGGTGCCACTAAGTTCATCAAGCATATCATCAAGCCTAGGTATGGGGTGCCTATACCTCACGGTGATGTTGTTAATAGGCCTACAATCACAACACATTCGGGAAGATCCATCTTTTTTTGGCACTAAAAGAATGGGTACAGCACAAGGAGAGAGACTTTCCCTTACATAACCTTTGTTTAGTAGGCCTTCAACTTGTCGTTGAATCTCCTTGGTTTCCTCTGGATTTGTGCGGTATGGTGGTCGGTTCGGCAATGGGGCTCCTGGAACCAAATCAATTTGGTGTTCAATGCCTCTTTGTGGTGGCAGCCCTGGTGGTATCTCCTCGGGGAACACATCTTCATACCGCTGAAAAATTTCAACAACAACACTAGGAGTGGTGGAGGCTAATTCATTAGTAGGAAGAAAATTGTCCTTGTACAAAAGTACAAAGAACACGGAATTGGGTTCTCTCAACTCTCTCATGTCCCTTTTCCTAGCCATCATAACTAATCCCTGTTTTTCCCATGTCTTGGTCAATTAAAGCTGTGGGGTTTTATTTGGCTTTGGATTCTCTCGCTCACTATGTTGGTAGATGTCGCTCAAGTGTTTCTCGCTCACTCTCTCTCTCTTTTTCAGATCATCCATCAATATTTCTTCGGGTGTCAAAGGGAGCAAAGATATGCGCTCTCCCTCGTATTGGAATGAGAGACGATAAGTACGGCTGCTGATTTGCACATCATGATCATACAACCAAGGTCTTCCCAACAGCAATTGGCATGCTTGCATTGGCACCACGTCACATTCCACTTGATCCCGGTACTTCCCAATGGAAAACTGAACGTTGACAATGTTGCTTACTCGAACTGTAGCACAATCATTGAGCCATTGCATCTTATATGGACTTCGGTGCCTTCTTTGTTTCAGTCCCAACTTCTCTACCAAATCTGAACCTGCAAATGTTGTTGCAATTTCCATTGTCAACAATAATTCTGCAAACCTTGTTGTCGGTGTCAAAACTGGCAGATCTCGGGTAGGGGGTCCCGAACTATGCATCTAGGCCAGATGGTAACAGGAGGCAGGGGACACGATGTTTTACCCAGGTTCGGGCCCTCTTGATGGAGGTAAAACCCTATGTCCTGCTTGATTGATATTGATGATATGGGTAGTACAAGAGTAGATCTACCACGAGATCGGAGAGGCTAAACCCTAGAAGCTAGCCTATGCTATGATTGTATGTATATGATCTATCGACTAGCCTAGCCTCGGTTTATATAATGCACCAGAGGCCTAGGATAACAAGAGTCCTAGCCAAATATGCCGGTCGGGAGGAGTCCTTGTCTTGATCACCAAGTCTTGTGGAATCTTCCATGTATGCGGTAGTTGTCCGAACTAGCCCATGAGTATACGGCCATGGGGGTCCTCGGCCCAATCTAACAGATGGGGAGATGACGTGGTGAGTACCCCCTAGTCCAGGACACCGTTAGTAGCCCCCTGAACCGGTCTTCAAGTTTAGAGACGCTCCTCGATTCTTCCGAACTGTTCTTCATCTTCGGTTGTCGGTCTTGGAAACTGGTTCAACAAATCTTCCCATCTTCGATCTTGAGGATCGCCGAAATGCAGTCGATGAGTTCACACGTCGGGTATCCGAGGAGCCCCTTTAAGTTTCCGGCCTTTATCAATGCCTTATTATTTTTATGCCACACCTCGGGTTTGAAGTTGTTCCTAGGAGGCAGTGTCCTCTTGCGTCCGAGCTCTAACGCCGGACTGCATTCGAGGTATCTTTTGCAGCCGAGCACCAATGCCAGACTGCTTTCGAGCTCCAACGCCGAAATGTATCCGAGCTCCAACGCCGAACTGTGTCCAAGCTCCAACGCCGGACTATGTCCAAGCTCCAACGCCGGACTATATCCAAAAGTTGAAGGAGTTTAGCCGAGCTTAATGCCGGAAATGCCCTCTATGGAGCTAGCCACTAGCGCCCGAGCTTTATGCCGGACTGCTTCCGAGGTGGTGCACCACCCCGACTGTGGGCCAATTTTTTGTCAATATTTTTGATTTTTGCAATTTATTCTCTGCCGAGATATATAGTCACTAGCCATCAAGGTGTGTATCGGTCTAAAACCCAAGATGCACCTGAAGGAAGACGTAAGACCGCTGATCCCAGTAGCCGCTGAGACTCAGGTTGATTTGCAAAATCGGCCTGAGGATCAACTCCTAGCTCAGCAGAATACTTCAAGACACAAAAAGCGGTGTGCAGAGTCCTCGAGACTCAGGTTGGGTGCGGCCGACCAACCTGAGGATCATAATCTCCTCGAAAACTATATTGCACTTAAATTTTCTGCACTGGATTGCCAATGCAGTAGCCCCCGAGACACTGGTCGGGTGGCAACACCAGATCAGGGGATCGATACGCCCCTTTAAAATTAGTAAGTGATAAGCCTGAAGCCCAGTAGCCCCCGAGCCTTAATGCGGGCACGGGTGGCCGAATTAAGGATCGATATCCAGAGTAAAATCACAAATTACGTGTAATGATTCTATGTATCCAAGTACTTTACATCATTAATGCTTGGATCCGCATTGTACAAAACTTTGTTGACCGACCATCGGCTTCCACCTCCTCAGCCAGTAGCCGAGGAGTGTTTGTCCACTTTATAAAGCCTTTATGAGGGCAAAGATTTACGACAAACAAGGCAATCTGGCCATACGGTCTTATAAACAAAGGTACGCAGAGAGATATGTTATATCACTGTTTAACATAATAAATGTCTTCCAAAGAAAATAATCCCGCTATCAGTTCCTTTCTTTGGGTTTTCATGTTGAGCATGATAATGAAACCTCAGCTCCAATGTAAGAGCAAAATATTGAGGATTTAGTTTGGGAGGCCAATTACTAGCCCCCGGTAGTGTTCGGCAACAGTCGAGGTCAAGCCGTAAACACTTCGGCCAATTTTATGAATGGCCAGTCATTTAACACCGTCATCGGATTGCTGACCAGTTTACGCTTATTGTGACAGTCAGTTTTCAGCTTTCTCCACTGAGGTGCTTAACCATGAAAGCTGGAAGCACAATCACAGTGGTTCTCCCTTTGCACACCTAGCCGAACAAAGCGGAACATAGGAGGCAACTGCAGGAGCCGGGCAACCCAACTATTGACCGAAGACACAATTCGAAACCAATGCATATATAGTGAGATCCGAGAATGTTTTTGCCGAATCTATAAAGCTGTCCGGCATTGCACTGTGAGACTTGTGCTGGAAACAGACAAATAGTTTAAAAGTGCCATAAGCTTGGAAAACCAAAAAAACGTTAGTAAAAACTTGACGTCCGAACAAGATCAAGTGTTCGGTGCCAATCCGAAAATTGGTCTTAGAAAAAAAGAGTGCTTCTGTCGTGCTTTAACATGACACATCCTATCTCAAGACTTATAGCGGGTCAGCCTACGACTTCTACCTCCTATCCCGAAGGCGGAGTACTTCTCATTAGGCCAGTTTAGCAAACTAAACTCTAGCGGCTTTGAGAGAGAAATTAGGCTCCCCGGCTAGTGGCCACACACTCGTGTCGAAAAAAGGAGTGATGAATAATAATAGTAATAAAAACTTTGCAACAACTAAGAAGAAGAACACTTATTATAAAACGGCTCATATAAATTTAAGAGCCCCCAAGTGACTTGGGTAAAAGAATTTTATGTATAATGATTGTATGTACCGAAGTACTTATATCATATCTTTGTTCAACCGAACTTTAAACGCGTCTTAACTGACCATCGGCTTCTCCCTCTTCGGTCAAGGACTGAAAAGTGTTATGTACTCCACATGTCAAGAATATCGACAGTGTTTCCGATAACCAGGCAACCGGGCCATAAGGCTGTAAAAGACAAAGCACGCTCAGGGAACTTATCCTATATTACAGATGAAGTGTAAGAAGCATCTTCGGAGAAAATAGTACCCCCACCGATACCTTTCTTCGGTGCTCATTATTGCTATGAGACTTGTGTAATAGATTTTTTGTACTCATGAGTTCCGTTGTGTGCCGACCATGATTGAAAACAATAAGAGCGCTAGCTTTCGACTTCACCCAGTCTGAGGTCAGAGCTCGGAGGACCCGGTCGTGACAATCGCAGAGGTGCTCCCTTCACTCCCTAGCCAAACAATCGGGAACGTAGGGGTAAGCACAGGAGCCAGGCAACCCGGCTTGCAAATCACTTAAGTCAATATAGTGCATATTGTGGCGTAATACATGAACAAGGAACGAAGCCGTACAAGTATAATCATATGCAAGAGGAAAAGCTTCATAAAGGAAGCCCCCAAATAAACAAGTATTTGAATATGTGTGTCACAAACAATGTTTGGACAAGGAAAATTTTTTACAAGCAACTTTTTTCCAAAAAAGTATAATGCTTGGTCGAACCGAACACAAGTTAAAAATTAAAACTTTGAGCATTGATGACACGGCATTGATGACACGGTCCGGGCTTGATGCGGGACAAGGTTCCATCCCCCAAGCTGGTCCCGAGGTGGCGGAGCGGAGAGCTCGACACGCCGAAGTGGAGACATAGCACGGTCAATGCAGACCGGCAAAGTGACGATGAAGTCCCCGAATCATTTTCCTGTGCACAAGAAATAGTGCAAACCGAAGATAATAGTAATAATAATAATAAAAAAATCGTTGCATAATAAATAATTTATGCAAAGTGAGTAATAAAAGAAATATGGCCTGGCGCCGAAGTCAATGTCGATGCAGGGCGTCCGCGTGATATGGTAAAGGCGTGGCAAAGCCTGAATTCACAGGTCGGTTCGAGTTCCGGATGCGGTGTTCGCCGAGCTATGTACGGAAACTGACCGAATCACCACGCGACCGTCGTTAATGAGGCCATCATTTGATAGACCTGTGTACAGATGATGGACAAACCAGAGTAATAATTCCTTGGGAAAAATAAACCCAAACAAGCAAAAATTACTAGGATTAATAGCACCCGGTTTATTTGTTGTAGCAATCCGAAGAAAGGTGATTCCCAAAATTGAGACTCGATCCGCACACCCATTGCCTGATGGGCGATAAAGCGACGGTATGGCGATGTTGGCAAAGGTTGGCTCGCCGAGGCAAAGCCCTCGGTCCAGCTAACGTGACGGAGCTGGTCGGCTAGTGACGCCGAAGTCTCCGGAGTAGGTTGATGAAGAGATGGTGAAGCCCCCGGTCCAGTCGAGATGTCGATGCCTCGATGCAGCCGATGAGTCGAAGTAGGTCGGCGTGATGGACACCAGCTTGAAGAAGCAATAGTGCGGCCCTGCCGATGCAGGTCGTGACGTGGTCGATGCCGGCTTGATGAAGTGACCGTGCAGCGATGCCGGTATGCCCGCTCCGTGTAATCCGTGGGGCGGCGATGTTGGTGATGATTTATCCTTCGCGATGCCGGACTCTTCTTCGGCTTGCCGAGATGATGATCCGAAGAAGTTGAGCTCGGCTCAGGAAAGTGATGACGTGTCTAGCGCATGTCGACAGCCTTGGAGCAATATCGTCGGACTGGTTTGACACCAGCATGATGATGAAGGCGACCTCAGGGGAGGCTTAAAAATTTACGGGCACGTGTTTAAAAACAACGCACAATACCCTAGAAGAGAATTCCTCTAAAAAGGTTGTCCAATGTCACGTTCATAAAGAAACATGAATTCGGTCGGATCCGTATTCGCGCAGAAAATGGATCCAAAAATTGATCCACTCATCGGAAGGTTCCCGGAGTTTGAAACATCGGATCGAGCTGAAATTTGGAGGGGTGGTAGATATGGGAATTCCACAGTAGATGAACGGTTGGATCTTCCAAAGGACCTCCGAGCTAGCCTCTGGAGACCACGCCCTAAACTCGTCCAGATTCCTGTCCAGATTTGACATGGCTCCGGTATATCGTAGATTGTCGGAGATTCCTCCATCGGAACTCGACGAAATTTTGCATGGCTGTTGTAAACTCAATTCCGCACAATTCCACCAAAGGGATGGTCAAAGCGATGCTCTAAGAGGTGGTGGCGGCGGATACAAGTTTGCTGTTCGGAAAAATAGCTCGGTCGCCCGAGGGCAATGTTAACGTTGAGCCCCCGAGCTCCATGGATGATTCCTCCATGATCTTGATAGAGATCGAAGTTGATGTTAATGAAGGCCCTCGTCCAAACATGACGATCGGAGACGGAGCACGGTCCTCGGTCGAGCCAAGGTGACCAGTTGAGCCGGCGACGAAGATGTTGGCATCGCAGTTGACCTGCAGACGAGTCATCGATCCTTTTCCGATCACACAACGGAACTCTCAATGAAAGCACCAATGTCGGTGTCAAAACCGGCGGATCTCGGGTAGGGGGTCCCGAACTATGCGTCTTGGCCGGATGGTAACAGGAGGTAGGGGACACGATGTTTTACCCAGGATCGGGCCCTCTTGATGGAGGTAAAACCCTATGTCCTGCTTGATTCATATTGATGATATGTGTAGTACAAGAGTAGATCTACCACGAGATCAGAGAGGCTAAACCCTAGAAGCTAGCCTATGGTATGATTGTATGTATACGATCTATCGACTAGCCTGGCCTCAGTTTATATAATGCACCAGAGGCCTAGGATAACAAGAGTCCTAGCTGAATACGCCGGTGGGGAGGAGTCCTTGTCTTGATCACCAAGTCTTGTGGAATCTTCCATGTATGCGGCAGTTGTCCAAACTGGCCCATGAGTATACGGCCATGGGGGTCCTCGGCCTAATCTAACAGATCAGGAGATGACGTGGTGAGTACCCCCTAGTCCAGGACACCGTCACTTGTCCTTGATGGTGCCACGAGTGTGAAAAATATTATGTTGCTGCCCTTTCTCTTCTCTAGCTGCATTAACACTAAGCACACGACGAGAAACAAAGCAATCTCCCATGTCGGCCTGAATATCACAACCAATCTTCTCACCCTCTTCATTCTCATGATCACCCGATGCTCCATTATCTTCATGCTCACTCTCAGATTCCCATTCACTGTGTTCATTCACAAAGAGAACTCTCTTGTTTCGACATTCAGAAGAAATGTGACCATGCCCTTTGCACTTCCAACACTCAATATCTCGGCTTCGAGATGATGGTACAGCCGTGGGGTTAGAGGTACTTCCAGCAGCAGAAGGAGCACGCTTGTCCACAATCCTAGGGGCTGGTGATGATGCCGATGAAGCCGCTGTTCGTCGGGTGGCAGTAGGGTGTGAAGTATGCTAAAACTGAGAACCACCATGAGAGGCACTTGGCTGCAACCTTTTCCATGGTGTGGTGGTGCGGTTATGAGATATCCGTCCATGACCACTCCGCTGCACCTTCCTCTCCGTGCACTTTGCTTGCTCCAAAATATCTTGTAGAGTGTTATAGGGAAACATCTCCACAAAATCAGAAATTTCATTGTCGAGACCATGCAAAAATCATGCCATCTTTGACTCCTCATCTTCATGAATACGAGCACGAACCAACAACAATTCCATCTCTTTATAGTACTCATCCACCGTGCGCGTACCTTGGCTAAGACGCTGCAATCTGCTTCGGAGATCTCTTTGATATTGTGAAGGAACAAACCTTTGCCTCATGGCTTGTTTTATCTCTTGCCAAGTGTCAATGTGATCACGTCCTAGCAGCAGTTGATTTTCTTGTAGTTGATTCCACCAAGTGAGTGCATAACCAGAAAACTCAACACAAGCAAGGTTTACTCTCTTCGGATCTGCATGGTTATGGATACGAAAAATCTGCTCACACTGCTCTTCCCAATCAAAATATGGATCGGGGTCTTCCTTTCCTGTGAACATGGGGATATGCAACTTGATTCTTGCTATGTCATCTCAACCATCTCGATCACGATGTTCTGCACGACGCCCATCTTCAGCAGCATGACGGTATGGGACACCATCATAATCATCAAAATCATCTCCATGACCACGAGCAACACGCTCATGAGGGTCATAGTAGTGCCCACGAGGACCATGCCCTCGCCCTCGAAGTTGTCCTCCTCGGTGCCCTCCATGAGCAGCAACACCACGCCCATGAGAAGCAGCCACATGTCCACCATGGCTGCCGTTATCATCCTCCAAGTCACCATCCATAGCAGCATGCATGGAATTTTCATCCCCAACTTCCTCAAGTGGGTCAATAGGGTGTTGTCGGTGTCGAACCCTATCGCCACCTGCTGGAGGTCGCTCGTGAAACATCCTTCCAAGGTCTCGAACCATGTTCTATAATTCCTGAAAATCAGCACGTGTGACTGGGGCATCTTCTTCCCCATGGTTTTCTCCATGAACACTCGATCTAGATCCTGCCATGTTAGTAAGGCCAAAAGTAGAATATGATAATTTTGTGGAATCACACAACCTCACCTCTTACTCACCAAAGTTCTTATGAGTTCACATCAGATTGTGCTTCTCCCGGATGTGTTAAAGCGATTGAAAGACAGAGATCAAAGAACTAGCTTCATTTTTAGTGGAGCTCGGTGGGGTAAACAAAAAGGGGCTTGTGCTGAAATCAAGTTGATGCAAACCAAGAAAAATATGTGGATGGATCTGCTGCACCTTTGCACCAAGATTGAAAAACACAACACACAAGCTTCTGAAATTTTTTCAATCAACCTGAAACTTTTGGATTTTACACAAGACTTTCTTTTTCTCTCTTGAATTTTTTCCACTCTTTTTTTCTCTCTTTGATTTGTTTGCCACTCTTTTTTTTTCTCTCTTTTTCCAAAGCACAACAACCAAATCTGAAAGCAATTACGAAGATGAACTTGGTGCAAATCTAAAAGATGAAGAACATGCAAGGTGTGCAACAACAAGATCTCAGCACCAACAAGGCTTGGATTTATTTTTGCTGAGGCTTTGGACTTCTAGGACAGAAAATATAGCATGAAAAACACTCGATCTAAAGGGATGATAGCAAGATAAACTTGGATAACAGATCCTACCATGTCAACGAAGGCTCTGATACCAGATGATAGGTGGGAACCCGAAGAACGAGTTCACGCCCGAAGGTGGCCCGATCTTCACGTCGTAGGATCGAATCGGGAGGGATGACTAGCTGCAAGTAGCCGAGATAACTAGCTTTATACCTGCTAAGGTTGGATGCAACCCGTACGTTGGGGATGGCTAACCGAAGCTACAAGAACTCCAACCCGCTGTCCGAAAAATCGCAGAACCACAAACCGCGACTAATCCACACAAAACGGCCGGAACCATAGAGCACGAACTAGGGGGAACCAGAGGCTCCTTCTCGCGAATCCGAATGAACTCACAAGAGCAAAGGTAGCGAGATCTCTCGGATATCTCTAGCAGTCTTACTGCATAAGCTTGTAGCTGAATGGTTTGACAAAATGTTTTCTAGAGGATGGGGGAGATGGGGTTTTATAGCAGGGACAACCCCCTTAGCTAGGTGTGAAAATGGTTTCAAAAGTAAGCAGGTTTGCATGGCTTTCTTGGGTGAATAAGCAGTCAACTTTGGGAGTTGTTGCATAGCTCCTCGGAAATTCGCGAAGTCTTGACAGCCTGGACACCTTCCACGAGAATGACTAGAACTTTGGACTCACAACTCCAAATGATGTGAGGTTTTTTGCATTGGAAAGATAATTTGATGTAGGTTATGTTGATGTACCCCTATGGCCCCGTGTCTCCATAACATGGGTGTGCCACACCAAAACATGAGAGGTAAAAACTGACAGCATCAACTTCACTTGCAACTTGTTTTCTCGAAACTTGTTCCTCCAAAGCGGTTGTTTGAAGAGCTCATAGGATGTTGGATTGCTTCCATGTTATACCTAAGTTCAACCAACAACAATGGAGATGAAAGCATAGTTGTGTCATCAAGGTTACAAGGTAAACTTTAGTTAGCGTTCACCTGGTCACTTATTTGTTTGGCGCGACTTCTTGTGATTGGACCTATAATTGTTGGAGACTGGTCGATGGTTGTGTTGTCCCCATCAAAAGGTATATCAGACATTATGTCCGGGGGAATCGAGATTCCATCGTCCGAAGACAAAAATGAAGGGGAAGTCAACGTCTCTTCCCCCCATGGAAAGACAAGGGCCGCCTCCGAAAATTGGGAGGAAAAGGCTCCTAACTGAGGCAAGATGCCTCTATTGGGTGGCTCGGGCTTGGAGGACGACGTCATCGCGCAGTCCCATGACGAGGACCAGCCTCAGGCCGAATTGTAAGTGAACAACGATGTTTTAAATATGTCCCGCTCCTTTCTTGTAACATCTAGAATATATGTTTTTTGTAGTTCGGCACACAGTCTTCTTCAACAATCCTCTTCGTCGGGGGACCTTCTCCCAGAGATGATGGAAAGCGAGATGCGTCCACCAGTCTCCTCGCCCAATAGGGTGGACGACTTCGAGGTGTCATCGCGGAGGGTCTCCCCCGATCAACAAGTGGTGCAAGGGATGTCGAAGACACTACCAGGAGGTGATACTTTGGTGGCCCAAGGTCCAGAGACCAACAATGGAGGTCCCAAGCAGTCCGGTCTACAACCAGATGCGAATAAACAGATTCCTTCAAAGGGAGGCCGTACTCCTTTAGCAACTTCCGGAGACCCAGAAGCGCCGGATATATTGACGAACATGCTACGGCAGGCGTCTGTCTCAGAGGAACATCGTACCTTGATGGGCACAGTGGTTGAAAAGGTCCTGTCCGCGAAAAGCAGATTGAATGAGGACTTCGTGGGCCTGCTAAGAGGCTTCGAGGTTTGTATTGTAACATGTTCGATTGTGTTTTATTCACAAAATACACCTGTGTATAGATAGTAGCCCCTGAGACTCTCATTGGCTTCCCGATGGAGGCGATCAGAGGGTCAAAAGATATGCCCAATAAATAATCTGAACAATTGGAACACAAGCTGTGACCTCCCCGGTAACTGCACGGACTACAGAAGTTGCGGATTTGCAACACAAGATTGATGAGGCGGATAATGATATCGTGCTTATCAACAGGCTACTTGACGAGGCAGAAGGTATGTTTTTGGGAAAGCCATACTATGCACGTGTTTACAATATAAGCGTGATGCGAAGATTTGTGTAATAAGATGTACATATCTGCAGATGGTGCTGCCGCGATCGAGATCCTTCGAGCTGAGCTAGCCCGGGCCAAGGAGCAGGCCCGGATTAGTAATGCGGCTACCGAAAAGGCATCTGCCGAATTAAGGGCCGAACAGGCTGCTCGACACCAATACGAGGAGAAAATATCCTCGATGACGCCTGAACTAAAGGAGGCCGCTAGCCGCTACAGATTTCTCGAGAGGGATAATAAATCCAAAACGACTGATCTTGACAAGGCCTAACAAGAGGCAAGAGAAGCCCGGTCCAGATCTAGAGCGGCCCGGGAGGAGATCCGGCAAGCTGGGGAGATCGCGGCTGGTAATCCCTTTTTATTGCAAACTAAGTTCGGCGATCCGAATTATGCCCTCCTTAATCAAGTGTGGAGTTCTCTAGATGCTTTGTTGGATTTGCCGAAGAGTGCTTCCGATGCGGCGCAGTTTTAGCAAGCGCAAGAAGGGTATGCAACGGAGAAGCTTTTCTGTTCGCAATTTGGTGCGTCAAAGTGTCCACTGTTGCTAAACGAGCAGATGACCCAATGGGCAAAACTGCATCGAATATCCGGCGCTGCCATGACAGATGTTGTAGTCCGACTGTGGCCGGCCGAGCCAATTCCAGATAGTTAGTTTGGTTTGGTGCGACGACTTGCTGCCACGGTGCCGCGCATCGACGCCGTTAAGCGATCAACGTGCATTGAAGGTGCACGTTTGGCCTTTGCCCGTGTGAAAACATACTGGACAAAGATGAAGGCCATCGATGTTGTAGTGAAGAGTCCACCCAAGGGCAAGGACCATCACGCACCAGAGCATTATTTCAAATATGTCTTAGAGGTTGCCCCGTTGATAGAGGGTCAGTGCTCGAAAGATATGATATTCGAGTGATATGTATTGACATTTTGAAAACGGTATTATGAAATAATAAAGTTTATTTTAGAGTTGATTAAAAGCTTTGAATCCTCCTGTGCGGCCGTTTTTATATAATCTGAAAGAATTCCCGTCGTCGGCTTCAGCCCCCTCGTAGGAAATACGGGGGTGTTCGGATAAGCAATTGATCACTCTTAACCCAACGTCTTGGTCCAAGAAGGAGGTGTCAATGCGGTGAACTAGGCAATCGGACTATAGGGCGTTAACAGTTTCACTTAGCCATAGGAGTTTTATGGTGGACCTACGATATAGATCCTGTTATGTACGCAGTTATCCCAATGTGGTGTGTTACATGTATGACCCAAAAGAAGGTCCTTCGTATAACATGGGGGAATCTCAAAAGATCCCTTTAAGTCGTCGAGCGGTTGACTAGCTCTCGCCGCATCATGACAGTCCGTTTTCGGCTTTCTCTATTGAGGTGTTTGACCAGATGAACCGGAAACACAATCGCAGTAGTTCTCCCTTTACTACCCTAGCCGATAGTGTAGAACGTAAGGTAGCAAGCACTGGAGCCGGGCAACCCAAATATAGACCCAAGACATGATTCCGAGCTGATGCATATAAGGTCGAACTCACGACGCCGAACTATGCTATGAAGCTGTTCGGACTTTGTTGGCAACTTATTTTGTTCTTATGTCAAGCCCCTGGCAAGGTATGCCGGGGTGGGTGTGTGAAACAACCAAAAGGAGTGAAATTTGGTTCTTTATAGAAAAGTGAATACCGGATACGGAGTATATTCACTAGAAGCTAGGTGTCATGCCAATTGTAATTTTATAGATGATAACGCCACAACCCCGGCTATTTGACATGCCAGGGGTCGGTGGCTAAGGAAACAGGCACCTTACAGGCTCGAAAAATAGAGAGTGCGGTCTACAAAAAGTTATTTTGGACCTCCTGTCGCACGTCTGCGCCGCCTTTCCTCATTTGAGGGGCTCCTTAACAGGAGTAGCCTTTGGGTGAATTTATGAACCCGAACTCTTATACCGTCCATGAGATGACCAGCCTTTGCGCTACCTATGGCAAAGGATGATGGAAAAATAAATAGTAATTTAGAAAAAGGGAAAAGGAAGTATTTTATGGGAGTACTTGTAGATCCGTCCGTGTTATGCTTCCGCCGATGCCTAGGCTATTTGACATGCATAGTTATGTATGCCTGGTACATATTTCGTAGGTATATGAGGCGGACAGCGGAAGCCGAACTACTAGTCCTGCTCCGAACTTGGTTGATCCTGTTGAATGGAGACCGGTGGCTTAATGGCCAACAATGTGTGCGGTTTAACGGGATCACTTTGTACTTTGGCTGAGGGCGCCGTGCTGTGATCCTCAGTCCAGAGGGAGTGTTTCTCCTGCTCCCCTGTAGAGTTGTATGTCACGTATACCATGTTCACTGTTTTCACTTCAGGGGGAAATTGCTTCTGACCCCTAGTATTTGGTTGGTGACCCTCCTTGTTGTCGCTATCGCCCGACGGCCTCCTCCCTTTGTGTTTGGCGTTGAGCTTCTGTTGGTATGATTAGCTGGTTTGTCGGGGTGGCCATGAATCTAGCAGGGCCGGTCCAATATCTTGTCTAAATTGCATGGTCCATCTTTATTTGCCTTGAATGGCTTCTTCCATTGACCAGATTTGGGGCCGCTGAATCCAGCGTTGACCACTGTGTCATGCGTTCTTTCGTTATCACTGCGGCGCTTGTTTTTGCTGCGTCATGGTTTGCCATTGCTATCCCAGACTTCGGAAGTGCCCGGATCGCTGGCACTGTTGCTTCTACGAGCGAGCCAACTGTCTCCTCCCGCGCAAAACGGGTCATTAGAGCGGTAAGGGCTGGCATGGATTTTGGTTTTTCTTGACCGAGGTGGCGAGCGAGCCACTCGTCCCGGACACTATGCTTGAAGGCCTCTAGGGCTTCCGCGTCCGGACAGTCGACGATTTGGTTCTTTTTAACTAAGAACCTAGTCCAGAGTTTCCTGGCTGACTGTCCGGGTTGCTGGACAATGTGACTTAAGTCATCGGCATCTGGTGGTCGGACATATGTGCCTTGGAAGTTGTCGAGGAAAGCCTCTTCCAAGTCCTCCCAGGTGCCAATAGAATTTGTAGGCAGACTGTTCAGCTAGTGCCGAGCTGGCCCTTTGAGTTTTAAAGGGAGGTATTTGATGGCGTGGAGGTCATCTCCAAGAGCCATATGAATGTGGAGAATAAAGTCCTCGATCCACACCGCGGGGTTAGTTGTTCCATCGTATGATTCGATATTTACGGGTTTAAACTCTTCTGGGAATTTGTGATCCATTGTGCGGCGCCTCTATATTGGGCCGTATCGCGACATAGCTCCGATGGAGTCCGTCTGTGGTGTTCGGCCCGTGCTTGACTAGGCTTGTCACATCGGAATGGATAGCCGTCGACACGTGCTGAGGTACATCCTCGCGATCCGTAGATTGATCTGGTATGCCCTGTTCTATTGTTCAGGTCCTACCAGAGGTCATATGTGTGACCATGAGTCGTTTTATCTTTGCCTTTATAATGGGGCGGTGCGGGCTGGTGTTCAGCTTGAGTTTCTGCTTTATCCCGACCACATGGTAGTCGGTCAGCCTCGTTGCGTGATGATGGTATGGGCTCTAGCTCCTCATCATCGAACTAAGGTAGCAATTTGCGCTTTGGGTAACTTTTGGCTAGGCGCTTAAGGCTGTATTCTTCGGCTGTTAGGACATGAGTCCATCTATCATTTAACAGGTCTTGATCAGCTTGAAGTTGCTGCTGCTTCTTTTTCAGGCTTCTTGCGGTGGCTATTAGCTGGCGCTTGAAGCGATCCTGCTCGAGAGGTTCTTCAGGCACGATGAAATCCTCATTGCCGAGGCTCACCTCATCCTCGGAGAGCGGAAGATAATTGCTATCCTCCGAGTCTACGTTGATGGCCTGTTCGCCGCGGATAACTTTTCCATCTTCCCGTTCTTCTTGTTCAGGAGTTTCCTTCAATGGGGTCTTCATTATCGTCGGCACCATCAGGAGTATTATCTTCTCCTGTGCCGTTATTGCTCTCTTTTGCATGACGTGACTTAGAGCAGCGCCGGTGACATCGGTGCTTAGGTTGTGTCCCAGGAGGTTTGTCCTCGACTGGATCTTCTTTGTCGTCATCGTTAGATTCTTTAGGGGTATCCACCATATATACGTCGTACGAAGAAGTGGCCGTCCAGCGTCCGGTAAACGACGGGTTTTGTCCATGCTCCTCATCTGCATCGTCGTCCATACTGTCGATGTCATCGGAGCTGTAATCGAGCATGGCTGTTGAGTTTTCGACAGTGGCTATAAAGTGGGTGGCAGGTGGTGAGCGAAATTTCCTGTCATCAACTTCTAGTTCGAACCGGATATAGTTCGGCTGTGAATCCCCTGCTAAGGATATATTTTTTAATGAACTCAGCACATCGCCCAAGGGTGAGTGCCGGAAGATGTCCGCGGCACTGAATTCGGCAATCGATAACCGATCATGCTCGACATGCGCGGACGCACATAGTTTGGAACTTCTAACCGAAAACGAGCCCGAGGTTCTGGTGACACAGGCATTACCAGAGGTTAGGTCTGTGTGCGGCTCCAACGCCGTGGAGTCTGCGACTTCCGGGGCAGGTTTAAGCTTCCTGTCTTCGGATGGCGCGACCTCCTCCGGATCTAAGGCCAGAGCGGTTACAGGTGCAATTTCCTGGGTATGGCCCAATGACAGATCTAAGTCATGTTCATCGAGGTGACAGGAAGCGATTGCCATGGTATCGAAACTGTCGAAGATCAAGTCTCCACGGATATCCGCGACGTAGTTCAAGCTCCCGAATCTGACCTGACGGCCAGGGGCGTAGCTGTCGATCTGCTCTAGATGGCCAAGCGAGTTGGCCCGCAGTGCAAAGCCGCCGAACATGAAGATATGTCCGGGGAGGAAGACCTCCCATTGGACAGCGTCGTTGTGGATGATTGAAGGAGCCATCAAAACTTTTGAGGACGGCACAGTGGAACTCTCAATGAAAGCACCAATGCCGGTGTCAAATCCGGCGAATCACAGGTAGGGGGTCCCGAACTGTGCGTCTCAGGTCGATGGTAACATGAGATAGGGGACACGATGTTTACCCAGGTTCGGGCCCTCTCTACGGAGGTAATACCCTACTTCCTGCTTGATTGATATTGATGAATATGAGTATTACAAGAGTTGATCTACCACGAGATCGAGATGGCTAAACCCTAAAAGCCTAGCTTGTATGACTAAGGTAATGATTGTCTTCTCTATCCGGACTAAGCCCTCCGGTTTATATAGACACAGGAGGGGACTAGGGTTGTACATGGTCGATTACAGAGAAAGGAATCTTCATATTGGGTCACCAAGCTTGCCTTCCACGCCAAGGAGAGTCCCATACGGACACAAGAGAGAGTCTTCGGTCTTCTTCACAGCCCATTAGTCCGGCCCATGTCCAACAGGCCAGACGCCCGAGGACCCCTTAGTCCATGACTCCCTCACCGGGTCCTCTTCCCAAATATTAGGCAGGAAGGGATCCCACAACGGCCAATTTGAAGGGAGACAGCTAGTACAAGCTATCGTGACAAAAGTAGTCTTCGCCTGCCAAAGGCTCTAGTGATGACGTCGTCTTTGGCTCCATAGTGACCGTCCTGTTGCCCTGCTGGTCTTGGTCTCGTTGCACCGATATGGAAACCTTTGCCTGATGCCTCGGGACTCCTCGCCTGCGCTTGCCCCCCTTTAACACCAAAGAGGAAATGAGGACACTACGCGTTGGTGACCGCCTGGCTCCAGTCGTCATGGCTTGCGTCACAGAAACCTCGCGAGGTGTCCCTTGCCTTGATCTCTCTGCCCCTCACGAGCCAGCCTGGTGAGGCCACCCCTGAGGAGGTCTTGCGTCGTCCGCCTCGCGAGGCTTGGCCCCTCGCGAGGGTCTTGAGTGTTTGTTGGTGAAGATAGGCCATACAAGGCCACTTGTGGAGCCACACCATGGGCCGCAGGCACGCAAGTCTGGGGACCCCCATTCCCAGAATGCCGACAGTAGCCCCTGAGCCCAAGGCGCACTCGGGCTTGGCTTCGAGGCGAAGCCAAACAGCAAGAGCGGAGCGCCGCAGACCCCAACAGCCTGCGGCCACGGTCGGCGTGTGGCAATTGATTGGACGTGGGCGTCTCCGCTTCCCCATGCTGCCTCAGCAACTGCCCGACTTGACGAGTCCTCGCTGCATGCAGAAAAGATCATTATTACCTTAGATCATGGTGGCCGGCGGTTGGCCTCCCCTTGGCTATAAATGGGAAGAGGGGGTGGAGCCCTTGTCACCCATCTCGTCCTTTGCTTCCCTCGCTCCTTCTTGTCCCTCGCTTAGTTGCTTGCTGCATCGACCATTGCGCTGATAGGGAGGTTCTCGACCGCGGGAAAGGGAAAGACTCCCCTTAACGAGCCCGAGCCACTCCCGCTGAAGAAGAGGTTGTCCCATCGTCGCGTCATCGTCATGAGGCCGGAAGTGTCGCGGCCATGGTACGAACGGCTGCCTCCGGGGTATCCGTTGCCCTTGTACGCCCAAGATGAAGACTCCGGAGGGAGGGGCGGCGAGCGCCACCGCCCGCGCCAGGGCCACGGTCGCCGCGCCGCGGTGACGCACGCCGTTACCCCAGAGTCCATGCTGCGGACTCCTCGTGCGAGTTCGTGCTGTGGGTGGGGATGCTTCAGAGCACTTGGATTCGCTTCCCGCAGTTCTTCGCCGCCGAGATGCCGCCGAGAGGTGCCCTTGAGCTTTGGCTGTAGCACGCCGACTCCGACGCCCCTGCGACTGGAGCGGAGGTCGAAGCCGTCTCCTCTGGGAGGATCTTCATGACTCGTGGCTAGGGCAAGGTCGCCCGAGCCTGCCGTGCGGAAGGCGCCCTCGCCATCCACTTCAGATACGACAGTGCTGCCACGATGTTCTTCAAGGTCTTCGAAGAAGTAGGCTGCCGCTTGGAGTGCTGCCCTGTAGAGGGTCGCCAGGACGGCACAGCAGCTGGCGTCGGGCCGGCCGCTTGCCTCGCTCATAGCTCCTCCAGCGACAGCGGTGCCTCCTGGTGGTCCAGCGATTCTCCCGAGCTCCTCGAGTCTCCGGAGATGAGCGACGACAGCTACGTGCCCCCGAGTTCTCGCCGCGCCCGGAGCAAGGCCGCAGCGTTCGGCCGCCGCCGTTGCTGATCTGGATGGGGTTGGTGCCGGCCTCCGGGGGCCCACTGTTGATAGAGCTCCTAGGAATTCCCTTCTTTTTGTTCCCTGCGAGGAATCGAAACGGACCCCACGGGGGCATGTAAAGCGTTTGTAATGTCTTTTGTCGATATTATCCTTATTATGAAAATTTGCGAACGCATGTCCTGCTGAGGCTCGGTCTCCCCTTTCCAACCCCGCGGCAGCTTGGTGCTCTACGCCGACAGGTCCCGGTCCCCAGGCAGGCTGCAGCCATCGCTGGTATGCCAGGTCATGATGCCGTAGTCAAGGCCAGGAGGTGAGCCGCCCGAGGTCCAGTAAGAGCTCCTGAAGCACGATGCTCAAGAGGTCCCCCTTAGTGCGCAAGCAGCTACCTGAGGATGGGAAAGGGAGGCGACGTTGCCACAGCAGGGCAGCGAAAGGCGAGGATCTTATGCCGTAGCACTGGGTTGGTCCAGGCGCAAGACTTGGCATTCCGGAGCTGGTTCCTCGTGTTGTGCCAGATTTGGGTGCCGACCACTATTGGGTAGCTAGGTTGGGCCCATGCGAGCCTCCTCCTCTCCTCCATGCTCTCCTGTGTGCTCTGTGTCCTCAGGTCCCGGCCAGGTCGCGATGAAATGGACAAGGCCAGGGGTGAGGGCTGGAGAGCCAGTAAGAGCTCCCGAGTCGTGACGCTGAGGAGCCCCCTTTTAATGTGAAGTGAATTGCATGGGAAAAGAGAGAGAGTCCATGGTACCACCCGCTGTAGTCCTCAGGAAGTTCCTGCAACTTAGCGCGAGGAAGGGCACAAATCACGATGGTGATTGCTAGTCCGTCACTGGTACGTGGGAGGGGACTCCCTTCTACGGAGAGCCCCCGGGGCGTGTACAGCCCCGCCCTGACGCGTGGCTTGCACGGCATGGCTAGACGAGGTGTGTCTGGGCACTCGTGAGCCAGCGCAGGACTCACGAGGCCCTACCTCAAGGCGGGTTGCGCCTGATCTTGGTTCTTGATGGCTGTGGCATTCCTTCGATATGGGTAGACAGCCTGCGCTGAATGAATTTCCTAAGGCTATCGCACGAGAAGGCCAAGCACCAACGACCCCAGGAGGTGACGTGAAAGGGGCCGGCCCGCTAGGCAGAGCTCAGCCATTGGATCTATCAACGCTATAGGGACGGGCCCGAGCACAGACGCCGTGCCTAGCCTTCCTATGCAAAGGATCCTGAAGAAAGACGATCGTCGCAAGGCTCCCGTGGTGGGTGGCAATCAAGCAGGTGATAACCATAAATAGATTATGCATGAGAAGCAACTGTCTTAAGTAAATGCAAGAACGATACATGCCACTAGGTCGGACCCAAGCGGCCTGGGGATGATGCAGCCCAAGGGGCGCCCCAGCACACTACTAGAAAAATGGCTATAGCTAATATGGACATTAATGGCGCACCATGTATGTGGTGCGCCACTGCTATATAGCAGTGGTGCACTAGATATAGATAGGCCATTATTGACATATTACTAATGGCGCACCTGGTGTGTGGTGCGCCATTACTAGTTTTGAAAAAAAATAAAGAAAAATTGTTAGCAGTGGCGCACCAGGGGATAGTGCGCCATTACTAGTTGACATAGTAATGGCGGACCTGTACAAAGTTCGTCATTACTATGTTTATGACTGGGTCAAACCTTTTCAAACTTAGTAATGGCGCACTTTGCATAGGTGGGCCATTACTATGTCAAACTTAGTAATGGTGCACCTACACAAAGTGTGCCATTACTAACTTTGACCAAATGCACCCACCTCCCCACCCCCCGTGGACCGCCTTTTTAGTTTAAAAAAAATAAAAGAAAATGATGGAAATGTCAGAAAAAATTAAGTTTCCCACGTGATATCTGGTCTAGTTGTTGGGAAAATTTACAAATATGAATTTCGACTTTATTTGCAAAATCTCTGTGGAATTTAGTAAAATGGGCATAACTTTTGCATACGAACTCGGATTAAAAAGTTTTTTATATGAAAAATCATCTACTCGAAAAGTTACATCCGAATTCAAGGGGGGAACCTCGTTGAAGATTTTCAGAATCCCCAAAAACCTAACAGAACAAAAGATACAGGGCTTTTAAGATCTAGAGGGGGGAAATGGCAAAAGTTTCAAACTTAGTAATGGCGTACCATTTGCTAGGTGCGCCACTAGTAACAGAAAAAAATTGGTTTCAAATTTTTTTTGGATTTTTTTTTCAAAATATGATACGTAATATGACTGGGAAGTTTGAAATATTTTTTCAAAATTTCATCACACTCATGAACATGAACAAAGTCCTAGACATCAACAAGGTTTAATAGAATTGATATAATAGATATATCAACAAGTGCCTGTTAAGTGAGGTGGTGCTCGGGTTGGATAGAGCCGCGAAGTTAAGCGTGCTCGGGCTGGAGTAGTGTGAGGATGGGTGACCTTTCAGGAAGTTTGACCACTTAGTGCGATTTGACTTGAGATTAAGCATATTGACCCGAGATTAAGCCATAGTGACCCGAGATTAAGAAAAAAACGAAAAAAAATTGAAAAAAAATTGAATTTTTTTTTTGAAAAAAAAATTGTTAGTAATGGCGCACTTCTATGTGGTGCGCCATTACTAACTCAGATAGTAATGGCGCACTTCTAGGCATAGTAATGGCACACTATTGGTGCGCCATTACTATTTGTTACTAGTGGCGTGGTAATAGTGGCGCACCTATAGTGCGCCATTAATGGCAAAAATAGGTGCGCCACTAACAGGCCTTTTTCTGGTAGTGGCAGGGTGAACTAAAGATGCAGGTGGATACATGCCGCAGGGACAGACCCATGCAGCCTGGGAATGATGCAGCCCAAGGGGCGCTCCCAGATAAATAAACTTGGAAAATGTCACCTCGTTTGGTTGTCGAAGAAGTGTTGGGGTAGCTGAAGACACGTAGCGAAGAAGTCGCTCCTCACGAGCCGTCGAGACCCAGAGCCTCGGGAGGCCCTAGAGGCTCGGGTGGCCTCCTGAGAACCGTCACAATCTTTGCTAGGACTGCGTGATGCCTAGCCTCCTGACCTGCCAGGATGCTCCGCAGAATGCGCTGGTAGACGGCAGCTATGCTTGGCAGGTCGAATGGCATGCGAACATAGCTGTGAGGTGGACCCTCACATCGGCCAGCACACGAAGGCCAGAAGCACTCTTGAGATGCGGCCTTGTTGAGCCCTGGGATGTCGATGCAGACGCGTAGCTCACCACCTTCTCCTGGATGGGGAGTAGCGCCAGGTGGACGGCGGTCGCCACATATTCCAGAAGCTCCTGAGATGCCTTGGTGATGAACTCCTAAGCGCCGGGCTGTCCTCGCCCGGTGTCCTCCTGAAGGAAACATGCCGCAAAGCACGCCTCCACGTGGTGCTCGAGCACCTCCCTCATGATGCTGGCCAGGTCCGAGGCCCTCCAAAAGAGAGCCCCCGTGCCCTACCCGAGGAGGGCGCCGGGCGCGCCTCCCTATGCGCGGGAGGGAGGCACCCCAGGCGTGGGCGCCGATCCTAAGGTGCCGCTGCTGGAGGCGCCGCTCCCCTGAGGCCCAGTGTGGAGTAGCTACTTCTTATTCTTGGGGTTGGCCTCTGGACAGTACTGCACACCCGCGCTGTCAGGGTCTTCGATTGCTCCAGCTTGGAAGGCGCGCTCGAGGGAGCACACCACATCTTTTTCTTCGCAAGGGACAGTGATGATTCCGCCGCTTCGCGGCATCCTGAGGACGTTGTAACAATGGTGGGTGACTGCTACGAATTTGGCTAGCGCCAGGTACCCGAGGATGGCATTGTACGGCACGCGGATGTTGGCGACGTCGAAGTCGACAAGCTCAGTGTGGTAGTTGTCACGCTGACCGAAGGTGACAGGGAGGCGAACTTGCCCTATCGGGGTGGTGGAGCCGTCAGTCACTCCTGAGAAAGGCTTGGTGGGCTGGAGCTGATCGTATGGCACTTGAAGGCTGTCGAACGTCACGACGGACAGGACACTGAGCCCTGCGCCGCCGTCGGTGAGGATCTTGGTGACTTGGACATTGCTGATGATAGGCGAACAGAGCATCGACAGGATGCCAGCGGTTGCCGCACACTTGAGCTGGCCCGCCGAGCTAAAGGTGATGGCGTACTTGGACCATCTGAGCGGGCACGTGGCCTCGAGCATGGGGAGGGCTGCGTTCACCTCGCGAGAAAACTGCTTGAAGATACGCTGGGAGGCTAGGGCCTAAGCGCCACCTGAGGGAGTCCTAGATTATGGGGTCTCCGGACAGCCAGACTATATCCTTTGGCCGGACTGTTGGAGTATGAAGATACAAGATTGAAGACTTCGTCTTGTGTCCGGATGGGACTTTCCTTGGCGTGGAAGGCAAGCTAGGCAATATGGATATGTCTATCTCCTCCTTTGTAACCGACCTTGTGTAACCCTAGCCCCGTCCGGTGTCTATATAAACCGAAGGGTTTTAGTCTGTAGGACAACATACAATCATACCATAGGCTAGCTTCTAGGGTTTAGCCTCTCTGGTCTCGTGGTAGATCTACTCTTGTAATACTCATATCATCAAGAACAATCAAGCAGGACGTAGGGTTTTACCTTTATCAAGAGGGCCCGAACCTGAGTAAAACATTGTGTCCCCTGCCTCCTGTTACCATCCGCCTTGGACGCACAGTTCGGGACCCCCTACCCAAGATCCACTGGTTTTGACACCGACATTGGTGCTTTCATTGAGAGTTCCACTGTGTCATCACCATAAGGCTCGATGGCTCCTTCGATCATCACTAGCGATGCGGTCCAGGGTGAGGCTTTCCTACCCGGACAGATCTTCATATTCGGTGGCTTTGCACTGCGGGCCAATTCGCTTGGCCATCTGGAGCAGATTGAGAGTTGCGCCCCTGGCCAACAGGTCAGATTTGGAAACTTGAACTACACGGCCGACATCTGCGGAGACTTGATCTTCGACGGATTCAAGCCCATGGCGGACGCGCCATACAGTCTTGACGAGCATGACATAACTCTGCCATCAGACAGTATTCGGGAGATCGCATCCGCAGCTACTCCGTCCATCAATCCAGATCAAGTCGCGCCATCCGAGAGCGGAGGGATGGACCCCGCCATGGAGGCCGCACACTCAGTGGCGATAGAGCCGGATACTAACTTCACACCTTACGAGAGCCGTGTCGCCAAACTACTGGATTCATCTATGGCCATGGACTCCGAGCCGCTCATATCCGTGCCCGTCGAATCCGACTGAGTGCCGATCATGGAGTTCACCTCCGCAGATATCTTTCAGCACTCACCTTTTGGAGATGTGCTAAATTCATTAAGGTCTCTCTCCCTGTCAGGAAACCTTGGCCGAACTATGTCTGGCTAGAATGGGATGTGGACAACGAAGAAATTCGCTGCCCACCCACCACCCACTTAGTAGCCACAATCGACGACTTAACCGACATGCTCGAGTTCGGCTCCAAGGACTTCGACGGTATGGATGACGAAGCCGGAGACGAACCGGAACCACCGCCCACAGGGCGCGGGACCGCTACTTCATCACATGATGTGTACATGGTGGACACCCCCAACGAAGCCAATGGCGACGAGAAAGCGGAGGATGACCCCTCCAAGAAGCAACCCAAGCGTCGACGTCAGCGGCGCTGCCCTAAGTCCCGCCATAGCAAAAACAGCGATAACAATAGTCCACGCGACTCCGGAAAAGACGACAACTGCACCACCCTGGTGGCAGAAAACGATCAAGATGCAAACATCAAACATAGTACGAATCCGACGTACGAACACGATGACGCCAAAGATAAGCATCATCAATCCCCAGCTAGGGAAGAAAACAGTCCGGACGATGATGCACCCATCATCCCGGAAACACACTTGGAGCAAGAGAACCTCCGCAGAAGGCTTACTGCCACAGCGAGAAGCCTGAAGAAATAGAAGCAAAGGCTCAAGGTCGCACAAGATACGCTCAACAGCAAGTGGAACAAAGAAACAAAGTATGGTAGAAGCTACCACCCAAATAGCTATCCAAAGCGCAAGCTATTAACGGAATTCAACGACGAGGCCTTAGAGCCCATACAGCCGATAAGTGATACGGCCAACCGGCTGGATCCACCACCCTGTGAATGCGATAGAGCGGCTAACAAGGACACGCATAAGTCAACACACGTTCTATGTGAGAACTTGCGTCAAAAATCCGGCACGACCAAATCTATCTATGGATCTAGGAAGCATGCTACGGTACACAACCAGCACCAAATACAACAACCAACCGAACACTATGGTGCATCCCAATACAGGGGTGCCGCACACCCACTATGTTTCACCGATGAGGTGCTGGATCACAAATTTCCAGAAGGATTCAAACCAGTAAACATAGAGGCATACAATGGAACCATAGACCCTGGAGTCTGGATAGAGGACTTCATCCTCCATATTCATATGGCTCGTGGAGACGGTCTCCATGCCATTAAATACTTGCCCCTCAAGCTTAAAGGGCCAGCTAGGCATTGGCTGAAAAGCCTCCCCGAAAACTCAATTGGAAGTTGGGAGGAGCTCGAGGACGCTTTCCGGGCCAATTTTCAAGGGACTTATGTCCGACCTCCGAATGCAGACGATTTAAGTCATATAATCCAACAATCCGGAGAGTCTGCCCGAAAGCTTTGGAACAGGTTCCTCACCAAGAAGATCCAAATAGTCGACTGTCCGGATGCCGAAGCCTTAGCAGCTTTTAAACACAGCGTCCGAGACAAATGGCTCGCCAGACACCTCGGTCAAGAAAAACCGAGAACAATGGCAGCCCTAACAAGCCTCATGACCCGCTTTTGTGCGGGCGAGGACAGCTGGTTGGCCTGTAGCAGCACCAGCGACCCAAGCACATCCGAAGTAAGGGATGGCAATGGTAAATCACGACGCAACAAAAACAAGCATCGAAATAAAGAAGGTAGCCCAGATAATACGGCGGTAAACGCCGGATTCAGGGGCTCCCGACCAGGTAAGCGGAAAAAGCCTTTCAAAGGCAGCAGAGAAGGACAATTTGGCCTAAACAAAATTCTTGACAAACTCTGTCAGATTCACGGCACCCCAGACAAACCTGCAAATCATACCCACAGAGAATGTTGGGTCTTCAAGCAGGCCGGTAAGCTAAACGCCGAACACAAAGGGGAGGAGACACCAAGCGAAGACGAGGATGAACCAAAGCGAAGGAGGACAGAAAAAATTCCCACTAGAGGTTAAAATAGTAAATGTGATCAATGTGACAAGGAGGAGAAGCAATCACACACTCCGATGCACACGCGCCATCAAGCCCGTCACCCTAGGTCCAACCCCTGGTTGGCCTGCCCGATTACTTTTGATCGTAGGGATCACGATACACATATCCGGCGCGAAGGACTGACGGCCTTGGTGTTAGACGCAATAATAAATGGGTACCATTTCACAAGGGTCCTCATGGACGGCGACAGTGATTTCAATCTGATATATCAAGACACAGTGTGCAAAATGGGGATAGACCCGACACAAATAAGCCACAATAATACTACCTTCAAGGGAGTAATACCATGCCAAGAGGCCCACTGTACGGGCTCTCTACTACTAGAGGTGGTATTCGGTTCTCCCGGTAACTTCCAAAGTGAAACGTTAACTTTTCACATCGCTCCATTCCGAAGTGATTTTCAAGCACTACTCGGAAGGGCGGCTTTCGCTCGTTTTAACGCAATACCGCATTATGCTTTTCACAAGCTCAAGATGCCCGGTCCACGAGGCGTCATTACAGTTAGCGGAAATACCAACCGTTCTTCATGTATGGAAGAGGACGCGGCGGCTCTAACAGCCGCACACTAGACGGCCTCACCAACCAGAAAAATGGCAGGTCGTCAAGACCACAGACACGGTTGGATGAGTCCGGCATTCCATCATACATGTATAAGATTGGTTTTCAAACACTCATAAAGCGATACCAGGGCTTCCCGCATGTAATCAGGGCCAGCCCGGCTCAACTAGGCTTCTCTGGAATTCTGATAACTCATTCTTCTTTTCAGCACGACAACTTTCATCTAAGTTCGTTCCTTTTTGCAGGTTACAATCATGCTACACCCGTCCAGGACACGGCACAACAGAGACACAGACACAGACGTGCAGCAGGAACCCGCCAAAAGGTTTCTTTTTATATTAAGGCCCTGCGTAAACCTTTTTTACTGTCTCTTGTTGCTCACATCCTACGGATACTCCACACAACTGAGAAGGATGCCGGCGTTATTGGCATGTGGCCACGCTAGGATTTTGCACGTACCTGGACACATGGGGTTTCTTATAAAGGGCATTGTTTAGCCCGGTATATTTTATAAAGACCAAACACCTTAGGGAGTGTTCGGCGTCGCGAGTTTCGCCCTATATGCATCACCTCCGAATCATGTCTTTGGTCAAATGTTGGGTTTGCCCGGCTCCCACGTTTTGGTACCTTACGTTCCGTTATATCGGCTAAGGTAGCACTGGGAGAACTACTGCGATAGTGCCCTGGTTCATCCAGATGAGCACCTAAGTGGAGAAAGTTGAAAACTGACTGTCATGATATGGCGAGAGACTAGTCAACCACTCGATGACTAATCGTAATCTTCGGGATTCCTTCGCATTAACGAAGGGCCGTTTCCTAGTCACGTACGTACGCGCACCGTATTCGGACGAGCGTAGAAGTACCAGGGCTATATAGTAGCCCCACTGTCAAACTCCTATGGCTAAGTGAAAGTGTTAAAGCAATATAGTCCGATTGCCTTGTTCGCTATGCTATCACCTCCTTAACAGACCAAGACGTTGGATCAAGTGTGGATATGCATCTTTTGCGAACACCCCCGCATTATATGCGTGGGGGCGGAAGCCGACGACTGCAAACTTTTAGGTTATATACATATATACATAAATTGCCGCACAGGAGGCATCATAGTACTTTCGGGCAAAAGTATAAATACGGCCTTGATTAATTCAGAAAAACATTGTTTGTACAATGGGACTACATGTCACTGGAAAATAATATTCTTCGAGCATTGAGCCTCTATCGAGTGAGCGCCTTCAAGGACTTCTTCAAAGTAGTGCTCGGCAGCCACTCGGCCTATGGCCGAGCCCTGTGCCGCAACAGTGGTGGCCTCCATCTCCGCCCAGTATGTTTTGACATGGGCAAGGGCCATCCGTGCACCTTCTATGCACGCTGATCTCTTTACAACATCGACACGTGGCACAGCTTCAAGGAATTGTTGCACTAAGCTAAAGTAGCTACTCGGCGTTGGCCCTCCCGGCCACAGGTGATCCACAACGGACCTCATGGCAAGTCCAGACAACCTATGGAGCTCGGCCCAACCGGTCAATCGCTCATTCAGCAGCAGCGGACGAACTGGAGCATGAAACTGTGACCAGAACAACTTCTCCACTTCGGGACCTTTCTGATCCTTGAAGTACTCGGCTGCATCAGCAACACTTGCAGCCAAATCCATGTACTCGTCCACAGAACTCCATAGCCGGTCCAGAGGAGCATACTTTGGATCTCCGAACTTAGTCTGCAACAAGAAGGGCTTCCCAGACACGATATCTGCAGCTTGATTTAGCTCCTCCTTGGTCACTCTAATTTTGGAGCGGGCTTCCTTGGCAGCCAGCCGGGCCTTCTCCAGGTCCGTCGCTTTCGCCCGGTCTTCTTCTTCAAGAAGCCGGTAATGGTCAGCAGCATCTTTTAATTCTACAGCCATCTTGGCTATTTTTTCCTTGCTCTCGCAATGCGCGGCCTATTCGACCCTTAACTCTTTGACCGCCTTTAACGCGACCGCATTGCTACTCCTCACTTGCTCCTTGGCTCGGGCAAGCTCCGCCCGAAGGGTCTCCACGGTGGCAGCTCCATCTGCAGTCACAACATATTAAAGATATTGACATCATGCTGCTCTTACTATGTGATGATCACTAGAAAAATCACTCACCCTGTGCCTTGTCAAGCCGCTTGTTGACAAGCACGATGTCGGAATCTACCGCATCCAGCTGCTGCTTTAGTTCAGCAAACCCATTAGTCTGGCTAGCCACCAGAGCTTCAACCGCCTGCACATAAAGGCGGTCTGGTTATTACCTGGGACTATGATCCTCTGTTTGCCGCCGTTCTTGAAGACAACCAGAGTCTCAGGGGTTACTATCTACATGGGCATACCTAACGTATGCGGTACTGTTAAAGGCATACATTATTTCGCATACCTCGAAGCCTTTCAACAGACTCATAAAAGCTTCATGCAAACCGCTTTCAGCGGATGAAATCCTTTCAATTACCGTACCCATTAGCGTACGATGTGCTTCCGAGACGACAGCTTGCCCCAGAAGATCCTTCAGCACGTCCGACCGCACACTATACGGACCCTTGCTGTCGCTCTCCTCAGGAGCCGGATACTAGGGATGCCGGGCAGCCAAAGGGTTATCTTCCGACAATAGTGGATTTGTATAATTCAAATAATATTATTTTTACAATGGGGATACATGTCACTTGAACATGATACTCTTCGAGCACTGAGCCTCTATTAAACGAGCGCCTTCTAGGACTTCTTCTAAATAGTGCTCGGCCGAGACCTGGCCTACGGCCGGACCCTGGGATGCAATAGCGGTGGCATCCATCTCTGCCCAGTATGTCTTAACACGGGCAAGAGCCATCCGCACACCCTCTATGCACGCCGACCTCTTTACGGCATCGATATGCTGCATAGCACCAAGGAATCGTTGCACTAAACTAAAATAACTATCCGGCTTTGGTCCATCCGGCCAAAGATGATCCACGACAGACCTCATGGCAAGCCCGGACAACCTATGGAGCTCAGCCCACTCGGCCATTTGCTCATTTAACAGCAGCGGACGCGTCGGAGCACTGAACTACGACCAGAACAACTTCTCTACCTCGTGATGTTCTTGATCTTAGAAAAACGCAGTCGCATCAGCATCACTTATTGCCAAGTCCGCATACGCGTCTGCAGCACTCCATAAATCGATCCAGAGGGGCATACTTCGGATCTCCAAACTTCGTCCGCAACAAAAAGGGCTTCCCAGCCGTGATATCTCCGGCTTGATGGAGCTCCTCCTCTGCCGCTCTGATTTTAGAACGGGTTTCCTTGGCTGCCTCCATGCCTCTCTTCAGGTCAGCCGCTCTCACTTGGCTTTCCTTTTCAAGAAGCTCATATCGGCCGGCGGCATGTTTCAGCTCAACAACCATCTTGGCTATTTCATCTTCGCTCTTGCGATGAGCAGTTTGTTCGGCTCTTAAGTCTTCGGCCGCCTTTAGGGCGGCCCAATCACTTCTGCTGGTTTGTTCCTTGGCTGGGGCAAGTTCTGCCTGAAGGGTCTCCACAGCGGCAGCTCCATCTGCAGTCAAAACGTATTATAGATACTAGCATGATGCTCCTCTTAATACGTGCTGACCACCCGAAAATACATACCCTGTGCCTCGTCAAGCCGCTTACTCACCCGAAAATATGTCGGCATCTGCCGCGTCCAGTTGCCGGCTTAGTACGGCCAACTCAGCAGTGTGGCCAGCGACTGGAGCGTCCGCTGCCTGCACATGAAAGCAGCGTGATCATTACCTGGGACAATGATCCTCTGTTTGCCGCCTCGGGACAGCAACCAGAGCCTCAGGGGCTACTATCTGTATAGAGCACACCTAGCGTGTGCGGTACCGTCAAATTTTTTTTGCGTACCTCAAAGCCTCTTAGTAGGCTCGTAAAAGCTTCATGCAACCCACTGTTGGCGAATGATATCCTCTCAACCACCGTACCCATTAAAGTACGATGCTCCTCCGAGATAGTCGCTTGATCCAAAAGACCCGTCAGTACGTCCGGTGGCGCACCGGACAATCCCGGACTCTTTCTGTTACTCCCCTTAGGAGCCGAATACTCCGGACTACGGGTGGCCAAAGGGTTACCTTCTGGCCTTGGCGGATCAGGAGAAATCCTCCGCGATGACACCTCAGGGTCATCTATCCCAGGAGGTGGGGAGACAAGAGGAGGCGTTTCGCTCTCCATCATCTCCGGAAGAAGATCCCCCGAAGACGAACTCTGTCGGGAAGAGCTATGATCCGGACTGCAAGACATACGTCTCGGTTATTGTCCGCAGAGATAAAGCAAAATATATTTACCAAAAGAACTTTTGTTCACTTACAGCTCGGTGGAGGGCTGATCCCCTTGCGGGCACTGTCCGGAAGGAATGCCCTCTCGGTCAGGGCCCCCCGGCGAGGGTATCTTCTCTCATTTGGAAACCCTTGTTTCCAAGTCTTCAGTAGCGGTCCTTTTCCTTCCTTGGGGAGAGGGAATTTCAGATTCTTCTCCCTGATTATCCTCCTTCGTGGAGGTACTAATTAATTCCCCCGGTTTGGACGAGTAGTGCGTGAGGCTCGCTTTCGGCTTCTTCGTCTCTCCCTTTATCTTCCCCCGAGGGCACTTGATAAGGTGCATACTCCAGCATCCTGGCTAGTACAGGATCCGGCGAGCCCTCGGGAAGGGGGGTGAACACCTGATCATCTTTGCCTTTCTTGCCCAGTCCTGGCCAAGAGTAATTCTTTTAGAATTATGTTATGGCAAATGAAAAGACAGTATGTTCGGTCGTGGAAATATTTACCTGGGTATCTGGACGATTACAGTTGAGACCCGCATCCTTGGTGGTATCCGGACACTTTATTCGTGATCCGAAGAACAATCCGTACATCTCTTCGAGCGTCACGCCGAAGAACTGCTGAATAGTTCATGGTCCTTCTAGCTTGAACTCCCACATACGGAGAGATCGACGTTGGCATGGCAGGTCCCGACGAACTAGCATAACTTGCATTACTTTGATGAGATCGATATCCCTCTTGACGAGATCTCGGATGCGACTTTGCAATGTTGGCACGTCGTTAACCGGCCCTCAGTCTAGCCCCTTGTTGACCCATGACACCAGTTGTGGTGGGGGGCCCGAACGGAAGATGGGGGCAGCCACCCACTTAGTACTCAGGGGAGTTGTGATGTAAAACCACTCCCGCTGCCATAAGTTGGATATCTCCGGGAAGGAACCCTTTGGCCATGGGGCATCGACGCGTTTGCTTATTGTGGCACCTCCGCATTCCGCATGTCGCTCATTGATCATCTTCGGCTTCACATTCAAGGTCTTGAGCCATAATCCGAAGTGTGGGGTGATGCGGAGGAAGGCCTCACATACGATGATAAACGACGAGATGTGAAGAATGGAATCCAGAGCTAGGTCATGGAAGTCGAGCCCATAATAGAACACGAGCCCTTTGACGAAGGGATCAAGACTAAAGCCTAGCCCTCGGAGGAAGTGGGAAACAAATATGACACTCTCGTTGGGTTCGGGAGTGGGGATGACCTGCCCTCGGGGCAGGCAGCCTGTGCGAGATTTCGGCGATTAGATACCTGGCCTCCCTTAGCTTCTTGATGTCCTCCTCTGTGACAGAGGAAACCATCCACCGGCCCTGAAGGTTGGATCCGGACATGATAGAAGGTCCAAAGAGCTTCGCCTAAGCCTTGGGTGTTGGAACTCAGGGGTGGGGAAGGGGGGGTCGATCGCGAGAAGAAAAGGACAGGCTTTGGCCCCTTTATATAGAGGGCGAATATCAAGCGTCCTCCGCATGGCCGTTTCGAACTTGCCTAAAATCGAGGAGTCGTACTAACGAGCACGATTGGGTTACCCACACACGTATTGATGAGAATCCCATGATAAGGGGACATGATCTCTGCTTCGACAGGACGTGCCAATGAAACCGCCTCACAACACGTGTAGTGGCGGGCAGGGAAAAACGGTTCGAATAATAACCGGGGCCATGGCGTGATGTCACGTTATGAAAGGTTGTCAGCAGATTACATTTGTGGAAATATTATACTCTCTACGGTGGTATGTGGAATTTGTTTTGCAGAGTCGGACACTATCCTTGTGTTCAAAATCTTCTATGGAGTATTCGGAGGAGGAACCCGCCTTGCAATGTCGAAGACAATCTGCGCGCCAGACTCATCGTCATTGAAGCCTGGTTCAGGGGCTACTGAGGGATTCCTGGATTAGGGGGTCCTCGGACAGCCGGACTATATCCCTTGGTCGGACTGTTGGACTATGAAGATACAAGATTGAAGACTTCGTCCCGTGTCCGGGTGGGACTCTCCTTTGCGTGGAAGGCAAGCTTGGTGATTCGGATATGTAGATCTCCTCCCTTGTATCCAACTCTGTGTAACCCTACCCCCCGGTGTCTATATAAACCAGAGGGTTTTAGTCCGTAGGACAACAACAATCATACCATAGGCTAGCTTCCAGGGTTTAGCCTCTCCGATCTCGTGGTAGATCAACTCTTGTAATACTCATATCATCAAGATCAATCAAGCAGGAAGTAGGGTATTACCTCCATTGAGAGGGCCTGAACCTGGGTAAACATTGTGTCCCCCGCCTCCTGTTACCATCCGCCGTAGACGCACAATTCTGGAGCCCCTACCCGAGATCCGCCGGTTTTGACACCGACACCAGGAGGTATGGCGGAGCTCGTGGAGATGTTCAAAGGGGCAGGCGGCGTATTCGGTTATGGAAGATATCAGCCTGCCAGGAAGGTGCGTGAGAGGCCTGGGCAATGGTAAAAACACAGTATACCAAGATTGATCTGACATATATGGCCCAGGTCGGACCGCTAGGGTCAGATGGGAAAGAAATTCCCGTTAGTTTGGTATATGACCAAGTAGAAGTAGCTGCCAAGTATTCCCAACAGGATTGCAGGCTAGACAGCCTGTTGGACAGCATAGAGGAGGAACTTTTTTAGTCCAAGTGACTATGTACTTCCCTTAATATATTTGTTCCTAGCCGGATTGTAAAAATGATTGTCATGGCCGACCTTTTCGCTTCGACCTCTGGACCCAAAGGTGTGGAGTGTTTCCGAATACTCGAGGGGTAAAAATAAACCGGGGTATGCGTGGAAACTAGGTGTAGGGGTCATAGTTGCTTGAACAGACAAGTTGTATCCGGCTAGCTACGTTTTATTACATTGCGATTATAAGAAACATCTTCCAGGGAGAATAGTTCCGTTAAGGGTTCCTTTCCCTGGGTGTGCACGCATTACTAAGCATGACCAAACTGTGATCAAAAACATCACAGTATAGGTAATATCTGGGGGTTCATAGTGGAAGAAATGTAAAACATCTTTAGTCCGCCGACCGAATATTCCCTTAAGAACGCTAACTTTTGGCTTCACCCAGTCTGAGGTACACATCCGGATGACCCGGCAGTAACAATCGGAGAGGTGCTCCCTTTATGCCCTAGGCGAACTAACGGGAATTTAGGGCATAAGCATAGGAGCCAGGCAACCCAGCTTGGCCAAAACTTAAGTCATATCGATGCATATAAGGGCGAAGAAAAGGTACATATGAGGAAAACACATATGTAATGAGCTTGATGCTCGGGGAATAATGATAATAAGCTTCTGTGCAAGAAGCCCCCAGGTATAATGGATGTACACATTTGATAATGTGTACGCTATAGGTGTACAGTTGTATCCACACGAAATCTTTCACGCTAAAAATAGGGTGAAAAGAGAGGATAAAAACTAATGTAGGCAATAGGGAGGAGGAAGCAAACGAAGGGTTCGGCGCTAGGCATAGAATCTTCGGAGTCTGGCCGCATTCCAGGGGTTTGGTTCGACGCGGTTATCTGATGCATCACGCAGGCGGTACGCTCCTCCAGTGAGAACTTCATCCATGATGAAGGGACCCTCTCACTTGGGCTTGAGTTTGTCCTTTTTCTTCTCTGGCAAGCGTAGAACGAGTTCTCCAACATTGTAAGTCTTGGCCCGTACTTCTCTGCTTTGATATCTGTGAACCTGATGTTGATAAAATGCGGAACGGGCTTTTGCAACGTCTCTGTCCTCCTCTAGAGTACGGAGTCAAGATCCTCAACCCAGTGCTTGTCTGATTCTTTCAAAGACCGCACTAGCCTGGGTTTGATGCCGCTCATAATAAGACCATTGGCTCGTTCGAATTGACCATTTGTTTGCAGATGATAGACGGAGGTGTAATCGAGCTTAATGCCTAGATTAGCGCACCAGGCTTTCACCTCATTGGCTGTAAAATTAGAGCCGTTGTTGGTGATGATGCTGTGTGGGACACCGTAACGGTGCACAATGCCGGATATAAAGTCTATCACTGGTCTGACTTTGGCCGTTTTAACTAGTTTGGCCTCTATCCGCTTAGTGAACTTATCTCCCATGACTAGCAGATATTTTTTCTTATGGCTCCCTCCTTTAAGGGGTCCAACCATGTTAAGCTCCCACACCGCGAAAGGCCAAGTGATGGGGATTGTTTGTAGAGCAGTGGGTGGCATATGGCTTTGGTTGGCGAAAAGTTGACATCCGACGCAACGTTGGACAAGGTCTTGTGCATCTTCTCGGGCCGTCGGCCAGTAGAAGCATGTACGAAAGCCATTTCTTACAAGGGCCCGAGCTGCGGCGTGGTGACCACCGAGACCAGCATGAATCTCAGCCAAGAGCTGCCGCCCCTCCTCCTCGGAGATACATCTTTGGAGTACTCCGGTAGCGATTTTCTTGTAGAGTTCTCCTTCATGGACCTTATAGGCCTTCAAACGCTGAACAATGCAGCGAGCCTCACTCTGATCCTCAGGGAGCTCTTTCCTGTTGAGGTAGGCCAAGAAGGGTTCGGTCCATGGGGCAATGACTGCCATGATAAGATGGCTGACGGTGTTATTTCGGTGGCTGAGCCTCCGATGATGTCGGTATGTTCAGAATCTAGGGTTATGGTCGGATCTGGACTGGCATTGCCGCTCTCCCCTTTCCACACCACGGATGGCTTGAAAAGCCATTCCAAGAAGATCTTAGGTGGGACGGGGTCGCGCTTGGCTCCAATGCGAGCAAGGACGTCCGCCGCTTGATTACTCTCTCGAGCACCCTAGTGAAACTCGAGCCCGTCGAACCGAGCCGACATTTTGAGAACGGCGTTATGGTAAGCCACCATCTTCGGATCCTTGGCATCGAAATCTCCATTTATTTGAGATATCGCGAGGTTCAAATCCCCGCGCACTTCCAGGCATTGTATGCCCATGGAGACAGCCATCCAAAGACCATGCAATAAAGCCTCGTATTCGGCTACATTGTTGGAGTTTGTTTATAATATTTCGAGTATGTACTGAATTGTATCTCCAGTGCGGGATGTTAGGACAACACCTGCCCCTAAGCCCGCCAGCATTTTGGAACCAATGAAATGAATGACACAGTTGGAATATGTGCCGTACACTTTAGGGAGTTCGGCTTCTGTCCATTTGGCGACGAAGTCTGCCAGTACTTGGGATTTGATGGCCCAGCGTGGCTTATATGTTATATCGAATGGAAGGATCTCAATGGCCCACTTGGCAATCCGGCTTGTTGCATCGCGATTGTTTATTATGTCATTCAGTGGAACTTCGGAAGCCATTGTGATCGAGCACTCTTGGAAATAGTGTCGTAGCTTCTGGGATGCCATGAAGACCGCATATGCTATCTTTTGATAATGAGGGTACCAGGATTTGCATGGAGTTAGGATAGTGGATACATAGTATACCATCTTCTGGAGCGGGAATTTGTGTCTGTCCTCCTCTCGTTCGACGATGAGTATTGCGCTCACCACCTGGTGTGTTGCAGATATGTATAATAACATTGGTTCGCTGACGCTTGGCACGGCTAGGATTGGGTTGCTTGCTAAAAGATACTTTATTTCTTCCAATCCGGCCATTGCTGCCTCTGTCCACTCGAAGTGATCGGTGCGTCGGAGAAGTCGATAAAGTGGCAATGCTTTTTCTCCTTGTCTGGAGATAAAGCGGCTTAAAGATGCCACGCATCCAGCTAGTTTTTCGACCTGCTTAAGGTCTGTTGGTGTCAACGGTTGCGATAAAGCTCGGATTTTGGCTAGATTTTCCTCGATTCCTCTGCTGGAAACAATGAAGCCCAATAGTTTTCCAGAGGGGACGCTGAAAACACATTTTTCTGTATTGAGCTTAATGTCATATGTCCGAAGATTCTTGAATGTGAGGCGTAAGTCATCTATTAATGATGCGACGTGCTTAGTCTTGATGACGACATCGTCCACATATGCTTCAACTGTCTTGCCGATTTGTTTCTCCAGGCATGTTTGAATCATGCGTTGGTAGGTGGCGCCGGCGTTTTTGAGCCCAAAGGGCATAGTGCTGAAGCAGAAAGGCCTGTATGGGGTAATAAATGTCGTTGCGTCTTGGTCGGATTCATTCATTTTAATTTGATGGTATCTGGAGTACGCGTCGAGGAAACACAGTGAGTCGTGTCCTACAGTGGCATCAATAATTTGGTCGATGCAGGGGAGAGGGAATGGATCCTTAGGGCAAGCTTGGTTGAGGTCTTTGAAATCGACGCACAAGCGCCAGGATTTATCCTTCTTTGGCACCATCACCAGGTTTGCTAGCCAGTCCGGATGTTTTATTTCTCTGATGAATCCGTCCTCAATTAGCTTGGCTAGCTCCTCCCCCAAAGCTTGTCATTTGGGTTCGGAAAAGCGTCGCAGTGTTTGCTTAACTGGCTTGTATCCTTTCAGTATATTGAGCATGTGCTCAGCCAATCTGCGTGGGATTCCTGGCATATCGGAAGGGTGCCAGGCGAATATGTCCCAATTTTCGCGTAGGAACGCTCGTAGTGCAGCATCCACCGTCGGGTCCAGCTGTGCGCCGATGGAGGCTATCTTCTTTGGGTCCGTCGGGTGCACTTGAAATTTGACTATTTCATCGGCTGGTTTGAAGGACGCGGATTTGGAGCGCTTGTCGAGCATTACATCGTCCCTATCCACCGTTGAGCACAGCGCCGTTAACTCTTCGGCCACAAGTGCCTCAGAGAGTGCCTCAAGGGCTAGGGAGGCTATTTTGTTTTGAGCGCGGAAGGCTATGTCTGGATCACTAGCGAGAGTGATAATACCGTTGGGCCCTGGCATTTTGAGATTCATATACCCGTGATGAGGTATGGCTTCAAAGCGTGTGAATGCATCCCGCCCTAATAGGGCGTGGTACCCACTGTTGAAAGGGGCCACTTGGAAGGTTATCTCTTCAGACCGATAGTTCTCCTGCGTGCCGAATACCACGTCAAGTGTGGTTTTTCCCGCGCACCGTGCCTCCCGACTGGGAATAATTCCTCGGAAGGTCGTGCTGCTTTGCTCGATGCGGCTCCTGTCTATTTCCATTTTACTGAGTGTATCTACGTAGATGAGGTTTAATCCGCTACCGCCATCCATGAGCACCTTGGTGAGTCGAAAGCCATCCAAAATTGGATTGAGGACCAAGGCAGCTGGTGCCCGGACTGACCGGGTTCTTGGTTCGTCACTGGCATTGAAAGTTATGGACGTTTCGTTCCAAGGATTTATTGTTGCAACTTGACAAACTTCGGCGAGGTCGCAAAGTGCCCTTTTGCGCCGATTGTTTGAGGCGAAAGTCTCGAATACCGTCAATACTATGCGGTTGTCGTGTTCCGGGGGGAGTTGTTCCGAGGTATTTTTGGTGAGGATATCCTCGCCACTCTTGGCCACTTGCTGGAGTATCCAGCATGCTCTAAGGCTGTGGGTAGGTATGGTATCCGGTGTTGTGTGTATTTTGCACGGCCTATCGAGCCATCCTTCCAAGACGGTTCCGCACCCCGTAATGGGTTTAGATTTCTTTACTGCTATGTCGGGCTCCCCGTGAGGGTGCATTCTTTTTTTCCGGGCAGAAGGTTGAGTGGGGGCTGGCGATTCCCAATGAGCTGCCTGAGTTTTCCAGGCGTCTTCCATTGCGCAGTACTTCTGTACTATGGTTGCCAAGTCGGCAAAGTGTAACACACGATGGCGGTTGATAGCGTTGAGGATTCCTTCATCCGTACAATTATGGCGGAATATTGAGATCGCGTCTTCATCGCGACAATCCTTGATCTTGTTCTTGACAAGGAGGAATCTGGCCCAAAAGTGATGGAACTATTTCCTGAGACTGCTACCATAGGTATGTGAGATCACGTATATCTGGGTGGGTGGGTGGATTTAAGTCCGAACCCTGACCCAATTTGGGATCCGGAGCTTGAGAAATTTCTGAGCCGAATAGTTCGGGCTCCGGGGGATCGACCGATTTTTCAGGTCTACCGTCTAGTTCCAAGTTCGGAGGACAAGGCATCTCATTTCCTGGACAGGTATCCGGATCTTCGAGCTCAGAGATCCTAACACAGTTCGTCCTCACTATAGAGGGAGAGTTGTTATTTTTCTCCTCCACTACCACTATCTGGTGGGTGATCAATGAAGATTTGATTTCTCTCTCATCGGATTTAAGCCCAATCCGACCGTCATCTGTAGCGATCCCCAAGGCGGCAATGCGATCCAGGAGTTTTTCAAGGATGATAATTCTGTTGGATCCATCTATCTGGAGTATGCGGAGTCAATTTGGAGGCGATTTTCGATGAACCGAGAAGTCATAGTCAGCTCACCGGCCGAATGGGCGGTCATGATAAAGCCACCCAACCAGAGGGTTTGGCCTGAGGCCAGGGCTCCATCAGCAGTGATGTTGTTCTTGATCACGAGGCGAGCCATCAACCCTGACTTCGACGACACAGTGGAACTCTCAATGAAAGCACCAATGTCGTTGTCAAAACCGGCTGATCTCGGGTAGGGGGTCCAGAACTGTGCGTCTGAGGTTGATGGTAACAGGAGACATAGAACACAATGTTTACCCAGGTTCGGGCCCTCTCTATGGAGGTAAAACCCTACGTCCTGCTAGATTAATATTGATGAGTATGGGGGTTACAAGAGTTGATCTACCATGAGATCATACTGGATAAAACCCTAGAAGTCTAGCCTATCTGATTGTATTTGTCCCTATGGGCTAAACCCTCTAGTTTATATAGACACCGGAGGGAACGAGGGTTATACATGGTCTGTTACATAGAAAGGAAATAGTACATCCGTCCGCCTAGCTTGCCTTCCACGCAAAGGAGAGTCCCATCCGGACACGGGAGAAAGCCTTATATCTTGTATCTTCATGGCCCAATAGTCCGGCCCATGTCCAAGAGGCCGGACGCCCGAAGACCCCTTAGTCCAGGACTCCCTCAGAGCACGATATTGCAAAAGCATGTTCCGCATTCTATCAACAACAAGCTGAGAGATACTGTAACAGCCCCAAAATTGGGTTATCAATTTTTGTGCCGTTATTCTCTCTTGGCACTCATTTTCAAAATTTTCTACTGAGTTTGCTGGATGTCTCTGAGAAATTTTGTCATTTTCAACCTTTCAAAATCTTTCTCATGTCTTTTTCAGTGGGCAAGACCTCATGTGCATCAGCTCAAACCATCTCAAACCCTAATTCCAAATTTTTGGAATTTGAATGTGCCCTTTGTGATTACAAAGGAGCTATCATTTCCTTTGATCTTTTGATCCTCCCAATTGTTCCCAGAGATCCTCCTAACTTTCTGAACCTTGGATATGCAAAAATATTGCTAAGTCCAATGCAATATTTTTGAATTATGATTTATTCCTTTTCTTGCCTTTCTGAGGAATAAAATCCAAAGGCATAACTAGCCATCTCCTAAATTCATGAGAATTGGTGGAGTTGATACTTATGCCTAATCCAAGCTCTGGCAAGTATATTGGCCATAATTAAATAAGCAAAATTGCCTTTTTCTATTTAATGTCAATATTGCATTTCTGCCATTTTCCAAAGGAACTACTATTTTTATAGCAGGGAAAATTCCCACATAAATTGTGGAGCTTGTCCTTGCTATATATTAACTAGTTCCATCCTAATCTCATGTTCCTCGGTTCAAAATTTTGGCACATGATCCAATGCAAGTTTCTGCCTTCTCTGAAATTTTGCAAAGGAAGTTCTTTATTCCTAACTCCAATTGTGCTATAATTTGGAAGGGTGATTAACTATTACAAATCACCTCTGGATACCAAAACTCAGCTCAATCCATCTATCCAATATTCCTTGGCAATTTTTCAAGTATCTGTTCAGATTTGCTTGTCTATGAAGGAACTACCCTCATAGATGATCAAAATGAGCTGAAACTTTTCCATCAGTCTCTAATGATCATATTATCACACTCCTCCAAGATTCATCTCATTCCATTGAACTATGTGAGCACAGGAGCAATTCTTTGTTTCTGTCCACATTTTCAGTTTGTGAAGCAAGTATATTTTACCTTGCTCCATTATGGCTGATAATTTTCCCAGGCCTTATCCTACCCATATAACATATCTCCACAAGATTTGGGCTCATTCTTCTGGCCAATTGCCCTGAGGATTTTTCTGAAGTTTTTGGACAGAAATGATAGCTGTGAAGGAAGTACCATTTTGGTGAGTCCATGGTATGAACTTTTTACAGCATCATGGTATGTTCAAATCATCAGGCTTTGCCAAGATTTAGCCTAATCCATCACTCCTAGTGAGTGCTTCAGCATGATTCAGTTTCTGGGTCAGTTTTGGTGGTTGTACAACAACTATGGTAAATAGTTGTCCATTTTACCTCAAAACTCCCAGGATCGTAGTTCTTTCTACCATAAGTCTCCCAGACATCAAGTTTACCTTTTACTCTCTCTGGTTTACTCTCTAGAGTGTGGTAAAGTTTGCAGCAGTAAACTTGTGGAGCTTGTTTTACTCGGCTCCATTTATCTCTACCCGATCCTTTACCGTATTAATGCTCCACGCTGGAAGGACTACGCGGTAGACATGATCTTATCTCAGTAAAAACCCCAGAGCGCGCCATGCTAGTGGTGACCACGAGTGTAACCAGCCAAAAAGGTGGTCTAGCCACTGTTGTCGTCGGCATTGCTGCCCTGACCGCCTCTAGCCTCGCCATTAATGTCCAGAAGCTCCCCCTCGTCGTCGTCTTCCCTCTGGACCGCTGCCCCCCTTCGTTTTCTTCTCCGGCGAGCCGTGCCAATGACCGGAATACTGTGCTCCTGTGCATCATCATCTTCCTCCCCGATGTCTTCCTCCTCCGTTTATCCACACGTCTTCCTCGTCTCCGTGACTCTCTGGCACTCGTCTTGATCCTCCTCGTCGCCTTCTCGCCCTCCCCATGAGCTTTGGCCGCGCCTGCCGACGATGTGCCCTCGCTGGTGCGCGGACACGTCGCCCGCCGCGTGCCACCTCCTCCCCTCTTTGCCTTGGCTATATATAGCCCGCCCTCGAGCATCTGGAGATCATCAGCAACCCTCCCCAACCTCTCGCAGCTCTCCCCCTCGCCTCGGATCCTCTCTGGCCTCCTCCCCATCGCCATGGCCGCCGCCTCGGCCTGCTCAAATTCGAGCAATGCCGGGCACGCCTCTCCCTCTCTCCTCCACCAGCAGCCTCCTTGGAGCCCGTAGACCGTCCCCACTCCCTCCCCTTGCCGCCGGAGTGCCCTGTGGCCTCGCCCCTAGAGCCACTACCGCCACCGCGGAGCTCTCTGTCGCCCTGCTTGCCGTGGCCAGACCCCTCCCCGGTGCTCTCTTCGCTGCGGGATGGACGCGGCACCTCCTCCCGAGCCCACCGGTGGTCCCGGCTCCACCGGGGACGGCCGGAGCTGGCCGGGCAAATCACCGGAGTTCGCCTCTGTTCCGTCGCGGGCGCCCAAGCTACGGTCGTTGCGACCTCTCCCCGACGCCCGTGGCACCTTGATTGGATGCGGTGCTCCCTCCCGCATCTGCCGGTGGCCGGAGCTCGGCCGGAGACGACCTGAGTTGCCGGAGCACGCCCGTGCTCGCTCGGCCCTGGGCTCCTCTGCTCTTCGCGTCGGGAGCTGGAAGAAGAGAAGGAAGGAGGAGAGAGAAGCCTCGCGGGACCCACACGTCATCGACCCAGAGGCCGGCCCCGCCCTTGCCACGCTGGATAAGTGGAGGCGTAATCCGGATGGATTACATCTTTGCTTAAGGAAAGTGTATTCTGCCTCTTCTTCGGCCGGGAATACGTTTCCCTTTCTAGAAAACGTATTTTCAGAGAAGACACGTCCTGTTTAAACTACCAGGGACCTGTTTGTAGAAGTATTTTTATAGACTAGTCCCTGAACTTTAAATGTCTGTATCTTTTTACCAGTAACTCCGAATGAGGTGAATCCAAGCCCACGTCTTCGTTTCGCCGAACTCTTTCCGTTGGTATCATTTTCATTATGTTTTCACACAGCGAAAATGACCCTTTTGCCCTTGCCCGTAAACAGGCCTCCCCGTGAGAGAACTGTTTCCGGCAAATCTTACCGCGATCGTTTCCCACTTCTTCCCGGAGTATTTGTCGACCATCTAGGCAAGCCAGCCTCTTATCATGAGCCCCGAACTTGCATGTTGACTTTGCTTGCACCTTGTGTGTGTGTGTAGTTGCAGTTGTTTCATATCGTTTTCGTCTGCAGTTATTCCGTTATGCTGTCTTGCATGCTTGTGTTTTCATGATATCTTTTTCCATGCTAATTAGAATGTTATCATTAATAATGCCATGTCACTACTCTACTTTATTTACATGTCATCATTATAAAATGATATGAGGATTATGCATCGTTGATATGCTATTGTCATGTTCTTTATGTTATAGTTGTGCACTTGAGGAGTTCGATATTTTGCCATGCATTTGTATGCTGCATGCTCATTGTTGCATCCATGTTAAATATGCTCATGATGATGGAGAAGGAAATAAAATAACTTAATAGTAACAAACCTCCTGCGTCATCGATGGGATCGAGTCATAGTGCCGCCAAATCGAACTTTTTCAGTGCAGCCACATTTGCCTTTGTGGGAAGGCCTTAATGCGAGCTATTGTCGTGACCTCTCGTCGGTGCCTCCCCCTAGGGAAGGTTATGGGAGTGCTTACCCTGATCAGGTAGGTAGACATAATCTTGTGTGCTCGTTGATGAGATTATGGTACCAAGTCCCCAAGTGGGAGTGTCCTCGAGTGGGAGTGTTTTGACCACGACGGTGGTCGGGGTGTCTTTGGTAGACACGGGGCCACCCAGGACCAGCCCGTTGGGGATTGGGTCAGAGTGGCCGGGAGAGTGTCATGGCAGTAGATCGGTTTCGTCGGAATGTCATTGGTCCACCCGAATGGGATGATGAGGCCATGGGTTCCGTGGTGTGGGTACAGTGTGCTACCTCTGCAGAGTGTATAAAGTCTATCGTTAGCAACAGTTCGTAATAGGTCCCACTATCAGGTCTTGGTCGAAATGGAGGATAAACCAAAATAATTAAGTTGGTAAATAAATATGTGATAACAAAAATATGGTGACTTTGACTATGAGATAGTCGTGAGAAGTCACGACGATGTTTTGGTGGTGATCGCCGTAAGGATCACGAGTTATTTTGGTGGTGATCGTCGTAAGGATCACGAGTTACTCTGGTCAGGACCACGATGGTGGTTTGGTTGTGATCGCTGGAAAGATTACTGTTCGGTTGCGAGGCAACCTGTTGATAAGAGAGTTCGAGGGACTCGGTGTACAAGTTTGGGTACGTTGCATGAGCAATATATCATTATTTGCATTTAAAGAACCATGATAGAACAGAAGGTGATTGCATAAGGTTAATATGCTATGTCTGCATTGGATATTATTGGTAGTTTACTTTCAGCATAGTTTCATGATGCCATTATGCCATGTTATTGCCATGTTAGTAGATGCTATGATTTTGTTCATGCTTAGTTGATTTTTATCATGCCATGTTTAGTAATTGATATGAGATAGGTTGTTCCATGCGCTCGGTTCTTGCTTTGTCTTCTACTTGTTTGGATGCTATGTATTTGGTTGTCTTGCAAGTACATTCAATGTACTGACCTGGCGTGTCATGCCAGTTTTGTAGGCCGTAACCTTGCCAGTCCTGTGAGTTGTGGAGCCCAGCCAGAGTTGTTATGCTGCCAAACCAAGACTTCCGCCGCCGTTAAATCAGACATCCGCTGTCATTTATTAGCCTTGGGGCTATGCCAGATAATTGTATTCATCAATGATGTAATCTCATATACATGTCTTTGATGAATATTCTTGTGCCTGGAATGTTGTATTATGGACCTGTCATGCGTCAGGTGTTATCCTAGGCTGACGTGCGAAGGCCCCCTGGTCCATGCGGATCGGGGTGCCACAGGGCATGGTATCAGAGCAGCCAGGCTGGCATAGGTTATCCTAGCATTAGATCACCGCTGCCATTAAACCGTAATTACCCTGAGGTATTTAACTCATCCGTGGCATCCGGCATGGCCATTGTTAATCAACAGGTGGCGCAGTTGGGACCGACACGTCCTCACCCCGCTATCCCCGCCTAGTTATCCGTGGAGCAAGTAGCAGCCACATCCTTTTTGGTCGGCCGCACCGCTTGCCCTTCGCCATTAAGGGAAAGGGTCCACACCATGCGGGCATGTCCCGCATAGCTGCCTATAAAATCCCCCTTTCCGCTAGCAGTATCGCTCAGTTCTCATTCAGCCATGTCCCTGCAGAGAAGCCTAGCTAGTAACACTCCAGTCATGGCTAGCACCCTCAAAACTACTAAGTTCCACAGCCGCACAAGCGCCGTCAACCATCCTGGCTTTCCACCCCTTCTTGCTGAGATGCTCACCCAAGCCTTTGGCTATGATGCTAGCCCCGACTACCTGGTGTTCTAGTCAACACCCGTTCCTCACCTTCATCGCTATGATGCAAGGGTGCACATCAGCCCCGGCCCCGCAGCAGATGGCCAACCGTTGGTTTTTCAGGGTAGAGCCATGCCTACCACTGATTTGGCCATCTAGGCCGCTGCTGTGGAGGCAATCCTATACCTCTGAACCAAGTTCCCGCAAGTGGCAGATCGAAGGGAGTTCTGTTTCTTCCCCATTGTTACAGCGACAGGAATTTAACCATCGCCCTCTATCCAAGGGAATGACCTCGCAATCGCTCGCCTGGTGCAGTATATCACTGCCCAGGGAATGATGATTTCAAGGATGCTTGCCGAATTCAGAACCTTAGACAATGATGCGGTGCGAGTTGTCAAGGAAGCTTACCATGAGGCTCGTAAGTTCGCATCTCAAGTGGCTCACCCAACGCTATCTGAGCCAGTGCTACCCTCTCAGCTGGTGTTGTGGCCTCAGCCAAACATCATCACTCTCGACAAGACTCTTTTCCGGACCCACCAGCAGCATATGCTTGGATCAATTTTAGCCACACCCCCGGTAGCCGAACCCCAACCCATAGTGATCTCGGATTATGAAGATGGAGATTGGCTCAGTCTTCGTCCTCCCGGAGAGCCCTAGCAAAGCAAGCCCTCAGCTTGATCTCAGCCGCGCAACCAGTTGTTTCTGCTAGTAGGTCAGTCTGTCAGTTCATTCCCGATATGAGGATAGGACCCTGTATCCCGAAGTGAGAAGTTTCGTTTAGCACGTAGAGCGCTCGTGCTTGGTTGTATGCTTGCACTGTTGTAACTTGTATGATGTGTTTATGCTTGCTTTCTTGCTTTTGGATTGTTGTGTTGGTTTGTCTCTCTGTCAAACAGAGATGTTTGACAGGGTTGGCAATGTGAGTTAACAAGATTTTAATCAGTTGAGCACATACACTAAACACAACATTTACTCGTCCCGAGTCTTTAATAAAATGTGCGCTGGTTTAGGTATATATATACCAGGATTATATATATACCCACTAGCATTAAAACGCTTTAGAATGATTTGTCTGCTGTGTTTTTCATTGCATGATTTTTATCTCTGTCTATTTGTTAGTGTAGATTACTGCATAACACACGCATACCCGGTTCACCCACGAGTACCTTCGGGCAATACTCGGGGGGATGCAAAGTCACATATCCCTACCTATCTGTGCATACCCCGTGTGTCGGATTTTCAAATCCAGAACCCTGCAGAGGCATTTCCGCCTGGAAATTCCTCGTCTCTAATTATTTCTTCCGATTTCATTTCTGAGGGAAACACTACCCACCTTATCTCATTCGAACCAGTACAACTACCCCGATACAGATTTCAACTCCGATTCTACCTCGACACCTACATTTCGTGGAGCTATCCGTGAAATTTTTCCGTACTCCGTGTGATTCTTGAGCTGGCGCAGCCACCTCACCTGCATCTGGACCACACCACCACCACCATCACTGCCTTTCGTGGCGCAGGCAGATCGCCACCACCGCTTCACCACAACACGCGATTACTCCGCCTGCGCAAAGCGACGAAGAATCAATCGTGGTGGAGGACCACCCAGTGCGCCATCTTCTGCCGCGTCTCGAGCCACCGCACCCAGCCACGCGTTGTTCCGAGCTCGCTCATTCCTAATGAGAATCAGCAGGAGGAGTGACGAGCCGATCAGCGTGCCCAGCAGCGCTGCGAGGAACAACCGCAGCGCCACCAGGAACACCTCCTCGCCGAAGGAGCTCGGCTCGATCTCGCCCAAACCGAAGAGGTAGTAGAGCGGCATTGTGTTTGTGCGTTGGAGGAGAGTCGTGCTGCCGTTTTTATAGCCCAACCCCGGTGTACGGTGAGCGAGGTCCAGGAGAACCGCTCGTCGCTCGATCACCGGCGTCTGGAAGCCGAATCCACGAGCAGTGCTGACAAGGTGCTGGCCCGCGACGTGAGTGCTCGCTGCACCGGCGCCGTGCACGCCGCGCACTATGGCTCTAGGGTCCTCATTGCCCTAGGGCTAGATGCGCGCTGCGCTACGCCACACGCGGAGCAGCGACAAAGAAGAAGCAGCAAGCCGGAGGTAGAAGAAGGAGGCTGCCAGTGGGCCCTGGAACCACGTGTCAGCAGGTGAAACCAGTGTTCATTTGGTGCATCTAGCATTTTCTCGGGAGTCTGATCTCGAATGCCCCTAGCAGTGGATATATCCAGGTTTGCCATATCCCTCCCCGGGTGTACCAATTATCGGTGCCCCTAACTCGTTTGAATTTAACCAAAGGGCTAAAAATTAACCCAGAGGTTATTCTTTCATTTGTGCTGTAACCCTAGCAATCTCGAGGACGAGATTGTTTTTAAGGGGGGAAGAGTTGTAACAGCCCCAAAATTGGGTTATCAATTTTTGTGTTGTTATTCTCTCCTGGCACTCATTTTCAAAATTTTCTCCTGAGTTTGCTGGATGACTCTGAGAAATTTTGTCATTTTCAACCTTTCAAAATCTTGCTCATGTCTTTTTCAGTGGGCAAGACCTCATGTGCATCAGCTCAAACCCTCTCAAACCCTAATTCCATTTTTTTGGAATTTGAATGTGCCCTTTGTGATTACAAAGGAGCTATCATTTCCTTTGATCTTTTGATCCTCCCAATTGTTCCCACAGATCCTCCTAACTTTCTGAACCTTGGATATGCAAAAATATTGCTAGGTCCAATGCAATATTTTTGAATTATGATTTATTCCTTTTCTTGCCTTTCTGAGGAATAAAATCCAAAGGCATAGCTAGCCATCTCCTAAATTCATGAGAATTGGTGGAGTTGATACTTATGCCTAATCCAAGCTCTGGCAAGTATATTGGCCATAATTAAATAAGCAAAATTGCCTTTTTCTATTTAATGTCAATATTGCATTTCTGCCATTTTCCAAAGGAACTGCTATTTTTATAGTAGGGAAAATTCCCACATAAATTGTGGAGCTTGTCCTTGCTATATATTAACTAGTTCCATCCTAATCTCATGTTCCTCGGTTCAAAAATTTGGCACATGATCCAATGCAAGTTTCTGCCTTCTCTGAAATTTTGCAAAGGAAGTTCTTTATTCCTAACTCCAATTGTGCTATAATTTGGAAGGGTGATTAACTATTACAAATCACCTCTGGATACCAAAAATCATCTCAATCCATCTATCCAATATTCCTTGGCAATTTTTCAAGTGTCTGTTCAGATTTGCTTGTCTGTGAAGGAACTACCCTCATAGATGATCAAAATGAGCTGAAACTTTTCCATCAGTCTCTAATGATCATATTATCACACTCCTCCAAGATTCATCTCATTCCATTGAACTATGTGAGCACAAGAGCAATTCTTTGTTTTTGTCCACATTTTCAGTTTGTGAAGCAAGTATATTTTATCTTGCTCCATTATGGCTGATAATTTTCCCAGGCCTTATCCTACCTATATAACCTATATCCACAAGATTTGGGCTCATTTCTTCTGGCCAATTGCCCTGAGGATTTTTCTGAAGTTTTTGGACAGAAATGATAGCTGTGAAGGAAGTACCATTTTGGCCAGTCCATTTGGTATGAACTTTTTACAGCATCATGGTATGTTCAAATCATCAGGCTTTGCCAAGATTTAGCCTAATACATCACTCCTAGTGAGTGCTTCGGCATGATTCAGTTTCTGGGTCAGTTTTGGTGGTTGTACAGCAACTATGGTAAATAGTTGTCCATTTTACCTCAAAACTCCCAGGACCGTAGTTCTTTCTACCCTAAGCCTCCCAGACATCAAGTTTACCTTTTAACCTCTCTTGTTTACTCTCTAGAGTGTAGTAAAGTTTGCAGAAGTAAACTTGTGGAGCTTGTTTTACTCAGCTCCATTTATCTCTGCCCGATCATTTACCGTATTTATACTCCACGCTGGAAGGACTACGCGGTAGACATGATCTTATGTCAGTAAAAAAACTAGAGCGCGCCATGCCAATGCTGACCATGAGTGTAACCAGCCAAAACGGTGGTCTAGCCACTGTTGTCGTCGGCATCTCTACCCCGACCGCCTCTGGCCTCGCCATTAATGTCCAGCAGCTCCCCCTCGTCGTCGTCTTCCCTCTGGACCGCTGCCCCCCTTCGTTTTCTTCTCTGGCGAGCCGTGCCAACGACCAGAATAGTGTGCTCGTGTGCATCGTCATCTTCCTCCCCGATGTCTTCTTCCTCCGTTCGTCCGCACGTCTTCCTCGTCTCCGTGACTCTCTGGCCCTCGTGTTGATCCTCCTCGTCACCTTCCCACCGCTTCCCGTGGGCTTTGGCCGCGCCTGCCGACGTTGTGCCCTCGCCGGTGCGCGGACACGTCGCCTGCCGCGTGCCACCTCCTCCCCTCTTTGCCCCAGCTATATATAGACCGCCCTCGATCCTTTGGAGATCATCAGCAACCCTCCCCAACCTCTCGCAGCTCTCCCCCTCGCCTCAGAGCCTCTTTGGCCTCCTCCCCATCGCCATGGCTACCGCCTCGGCCTGCTCAAATTCAAGCAATGGCAGGCGCGCCTCTCCCTCTCTCCTCCACCAGCAGCCTCCCCGGAGCCCGTAGACCACCCCCACTCCCTCCCCTTGCCTCCGGAGTGCCCTGTGGCGTCGCCCCTAGAGCCACTGCCACCACCGCGGAGCTCTCTATCGCCCTGCTCGCCGTGGCCAGACCCCTCCCCGGTGCTCTCTTCGCTGCGGGATGGACGCAACACCTCCTCCCGAGCCCACCGGTGGTCCCAGCTTCACTAGGGATGGCCAGAGCTGGCCGGGCAAATCGCCAGAGTTCGCCTCTGTTCCGCCGCAGTAGCCCAAGCTATGGCCGTTGCGACCTCTCCCCGACACCCGTAGCACCTTGCTTGGGTGCGGTGCTCCCTCCCGCATCTGCCGGTGGCCGGAGCTCGGCCGGAGACGACCTGAGTCGCCAGAGCACGCCGGTGCTCGCTCGGCCCCGGGCTCCACTGCTCTTCGCGTCGGGATCTGGAAGAAGAGAAGGAAGGAGGAGAGAGAAGCCTTGCGGGACCCACATGTCATCGACCCAGAGGCCGGCCCCGCCCTTGCCACGATGGATAAGTGGAGGCGTAATCCGAATGGATTACGTCTTCGCTTAAGGAAAGTGTGTTCTACCTCTTCTTCGGCTGGGAATACGTTTCCCTTTCTGGAAAACGTATTTTCAGAGAAGACATGTTCTGTTTAAACTACCAGGGACCTGTTTGTAGAAGTATTTTTACAGACTAGTCCCTGAACTTTAAACGTCCGTATCTTTTTACCCGTAACTCCGAATCAGGTGAATCCAAAGCCCACGTCTTCGTTTCGTCGAGCTCTTTCCATTGGTATCATTTTCATTATGTTTTCACACAGTGAAAATGACCCTTTTTCCCTTGCTCGTGAACAGCCCTCCCCATGAGAGAACTGTTTCTGGCAAATCTTCGTGCGATCGTTTGCCACTTCTTCCCGGAGTATTTGTCGACCCTCCAGGCAATCCAACCTCTTGTCATGAGCCCCGAACTTGCATGTTGACTTTTCTAGCACCGTGTGTGTGTAGTTCCAGTTGTTTCATATCGTTTTTGTCTGCAGTTATTCCATTATGCTGTCTTGCATGCTTGTGTTTTCATGATATCTTTTGCCATGCTAATTAGAATGTTATCATTAATAATGCCATGTCACTACTCTACTTTATTTACATGTCATCATTATAAAATGACATGAGGATTATAATGCATCGTTGATATGCTATTGTCATGTTCTTTATGTTATAGCTGTGCACTTGAGGAGTTCGATATTTTGCCATGCATTTGTATGCTGCATGCTCATTGTTGCATCCATATTAAATATGCTCATGATGATGGAGAAGGAAATAAAATAACTTAATAATAACAAACCTCCTCCGTCATCGATGGGATCGAGTCATAGTGCCGCCAAATCGAACTTTTTCAGTGTAGCCACATTTGCCTTTGTGGGAAGGCCTTAATGCGAGCTATTGTCATGACCTCTCGTCGGTGCCTCCCCCTAGGGAAGGTAATGGGCGTTCTTACCCTGATCAGGTAGGCAGACATAATCTTGTGTGCTCGTTGATGAGATTATGGTACCAAGTCCCGAGTGGGAGTGTCCCCGAGTGGGAGTGTTTTGACCACGACGGTGGTCAGGGTGTCTTTGGTAGACACGGGGCCACCCAGGACCAGCCCGTTGGGGATTGGGTGGGAGTGGCCGGGAGAGTGTCATGGCAGTAGATCGGTTTCGTCAGAATGTCGTTGGTCCACCCGAATGGGATGACGAGGCCATGGGTTCCGTGGTGTGGGTACACTGTGCTACCTCTGCAGAGTGTATAAAGTCTATCGATAGCAACAGTTCGTAGTAAGTCCCACTATTTGGTCTTGGTCGAAATGGAGGATAAACCGAAATAATTAAGTTGGAAAATAAATATGTGATAACAAAAATATGGTGACTTGGACTATGAGATAGTCGTGAGAAGTCACAACGATGTTTTGGTGGTGATCACCGTTAGGATCACGAGTTATTTTGGTGGTGATCGCCGTAAGGATCACGAGTTATTTTGGTGGTGATCACCGTAAGGATCACGAGTTACTCTAGTCAGGGCCACGATGGTGGTTTGGTTGTGATCGCCGGAAAGATCACTGTTCAGTTGCAAGGCAACCCATTGATAAGAGAGTCCGAGGGACTCGGTGTACAAGTTTGGGTACATTGCATGAGCAATATATCATTATTTGCATTTAAAGAACCATGATAGAACAGAAGGTGATTGCATAAGGTTAATATGCTATGTCTGCATTGGATATTATTGGTAGTTTACTTTCAGCATAGTTTCATGATGCCATTATGCCATGTTATTGCCATGTTAGTAGATGCTATGATTTTGTTCATGCTTAGTTGATTTTTATCATGCCATGTTTAGTAATTGATATGAGATAGGTTGTTCCATGCGCTCGGTTCTTGCTTTGTCTTCTACTTGTTTGGATGCTATGTATTTGGTTGTCTTGCAAGTACATTCAATGTACTGACCTGGCGTGTCATGCCAGTTTTGTAGGCCGTAACCTTGCCAGTCCTGTGAGTTGTGGAGCCCAGCCAGAGTTGTTATGCTGCCAAACCAAGACTTCCGCCGCCGTTAAATCAGACATCCGCTGTCATTTATTAGCCTTGGGGCTATGCCAGATAATTGTATTCATCAATGATGTAATCTCATATACATGTCTTTGATGAATATTCTTGTACCTGGAATGCTGTATTATGGACCTGTCGTGCACCAGGTGTTATCCTGGGCTGACGTGCGGAGGCCCCCTGCTCCATGCGGATTGGGGTGCCATAGATACCAAAGCAGAGAAGTGCGGGCCAAGACATATAATGTCAGTGAACTCGTTTTATGCCTCCCAAAGAAGAAGAAGGACAAGCTCAAACCAAAATGGGAGGGCCCCTTCATTATAGATGAAGTTCTCACAGGAGGAGCCTATCGCCTTCATAATGCATCAGATAATCACCTAGAGCCGAATCCATGGAATGCTGCTTAGCTCTGAATATTCTACGCGTAAGTTCAGCCATACTTCTTTTTCATTCTTTTCTCGCCTCTTCATTTTTGTTTTTTACTTTCTCGTTTTTATATGATTCCCAAAATGTGTTCAGATAAACTGAACACTTGAGGGGTACACATCCTAAAATGCACACACCCCACACTAACCAGGGGGCTTCTTTAACCGAATCTTATTATTATTCCGAGCCTGGAGCTCACAATATATGTGTCGTTTGCTCTAATATACCCTTTTTGCCATTATATGCACCTCTATGACTTAAGTTCTTGCCAAGCTGGGTTGCTTTGCTCCTGTGCCTATGCCCTACGTTCCTGATTGTTCAGCTAGAGCATAAAGGGAGCACCTCTGCGATTGTTACAACCGGGTCATCTGGACATGTACCTTAGACGGGTGAAGCCAAAAGTTAGTGTTCTTAAGAGAATAATTGGTCGGCAATTGAACGACGGATTGTTACATTTTTGTAACTCTTCAAACATACAAGACATTTTTTTCCGTATTGCGGACCAAAGCCACAGCGCGCATAATTTCAGCACGCCAACCCATGGAAAGGAACCCTTAACGGAACTATTCTCCTTGGAAAATGTTTCTTACATAGGTAGTATAACATACATCCCGAACTAAAAAATTTGTCTGCTAGAGCACAATGACTGGGTTGCCTGGTTTCCGGACAGAGTGAATGCTTCTTTTCATTCCAAACAGTATCCGGAAACAATCCAACATTTTGGTTCGGAGGTTAAAGCCGAAAGCCTACGATGACAAAAAAATTCACATGTTCGGATAAAGGTATAGGTCGATCATAACATACATTAATACATCAAATCAAATACCTATTCCTTATTTATTCCATCTATAAGACTGTCTAACCTACAGTCTTCCTGCGAATACTTTGCAGCGATCATTACTTGGTCATACACCAAATTCACTGGAATTTCTTTCCCGTCTGGGCCCTGTGGTCCTACTCGGGCCATATGATTGGATCCAGCTTGGTGAATCATGTTTTCACCATGGCCCAGGCTTCTCGTGCGCCTTCACGGTAGGAGGATGTCTTCCATAGCTCAAACCAGCGTCGGTCACCTTTGAACAAGTTTGCCAGGCCCTCCAGACTTTCTGGAGGGGTATCAGATGGCCATAACGCCTTCACCATGCTCCTCATGGCTTTCCGGGCCAGAGCATGTACCACAGACAGTTCCTTCAGCACGTCACCTGGAAATCCAGATACTTCTTCCTCCGGTCCACCAGTTAACAGGCCTGCAGCAACAGAGTCATGACGTTCCGAATTATGAACTAAAGATAAGCCCCTAGGGTGGTTTTTGATAAGAAAGGAAGACATATCGAACATGCCACCCTTTAGTCTCTCTTTTTCTTTCTACATAGCCAACAACTGAGCCCTTCAGCTCTCTATCTCTTCGGAGGCTTTGTCTTCTTCCTCCTCGTGTTTTTCCTCCTTGGAGGTGTTCATTGAGGACTTCTTCATTTCCGCCAGTTCGACGGTGACAACGTTCAGCTACATTTGGTTATTTTTTCAGGTCCCGGGCCAACGCAGTATTCTTCTCTTTAAGAACCTGCAGGTAGTATCGATCCTTAAATCGGTCTGCTTCATCGCTTCAAGTCTCGGGGGCTACTGGCATATACCTATCAAAATTGCATAAACTTTTACCTGTATATCCTTTGAGAACAACAAAGTGACTCCGGCAAGTCCGTCTCGAGCGGCTCGGATGTATGCATCCACCGAGCTGAGTGCGATAAACTCTTGCTCGGAAAAGGCCGGAGCGTGCATGGGCTCTTCAGTCGATGGTGATTCATCACGCTCTCAACTTCAAAATTCACGACTGACATGTCATCCGAGTACTCATGAGGATTCAGACCTGGCATTGCATCGATTCTCGTCCTAGTTGACGAGTCCGGCACCGGATTGGCAGACATTCGGCTAACAGGGCGTTTCCCCACTATATGCTGCGTGTTTCTCCTGTCATCAAGGATAAAAGGATATTTTAAACAATCCAGACTCATGCACAAGCATCTATTAAACAGACATACCTCTTGGAAGGTTGTGAGGTTTTTGCAGCACTCCCGATCCCCATTCGTTTTGAACAACGACCTTGCGTAGAGGCCGCCCTTGAGGAGGTACGGTCCGCCGAGCGTCGATCCTCTTAAAATCCGGTCAGTATAATGGGTAAAGGTGCAAGTAGGGACTTCCTTTTAAAAGAGCCCTCCGAATACTTACGATGGATAAGGGATAGGGGCAGGGGTAGTCAGATGTAATAGCTACTTTCGAGTCTTCAAGGCTCTCTTGGTAAAGCATTCTGTCCTCGAATTCTATGTATATATCCGGATCTTCACAAAAACTAGGGTCTTGGTCGCGATCGTGATCCTCTGGCTATGGGACGGGGCAGCGAATGTCCTCGATCATCTTCCTCCATGATTGTTGCATAAATACCAATGCAAAAAACTCGGTAAGAATCCCGTGGCAGTAATAAAGCGACACAGGTAGTAGAAATCTTACCCATTTGATCGGGTTGTACATGGAGTAGCCTTCCCTGCAGTTCAAATAGAGGAAGTCTTGCTTTTCGCCCTTGTACAAATCTACCAAGATGATGGCCAGCTCAGCTGGGGTGTCCGGACTCTTGCGTCTGTAGCGGGACACGTCATCTTCTCCGTTGTAGCACCATAAGGGAGTTACTCTGGATTGGAGAGGTTGGACGCATCTTTTTATGGCGATAGCCATAACCTCGATTATCGTGAGCTCAGTATGGGCAAGTAATCTGACCTTGCTGACCAACCTTTTAACTTCCGCACTGTCCTCCTCCTTGGGACTTCAAGGACGCTAGTTGAAGCGCTTCTTTAAAGGGGCGCTGGAAAACTCAGGAAGGCCGCGTCAAACCTGGTCCGACAGTGGGACGTCATCCATGTAGAACCACTCTGAAGACCACTGTGGGTATACTTCTTTGGGAGTTCCTATGAGGTATCCGGATCCGGCTATACGCCATACTTCGGCACCGTCCACTTCAAAAATAGAGCCTCCTCGATGGAGGGGAACAAGGCAAAAGAACTTCCTCCATAGTTCAAAATGGGGCTCGATGCCTAAGAACAGTTCACAGAGGGCAACAAAACCCGAGATGTGCAGAATCGAACCTGGGGTGAGGTTGTGAGTTGGATGCCGTAAAATTCCAATAGGCCCCTGAGAAAGGGATGGATTGGAAATCCTAGGCCCCGCAACAGGAATGGGACAAAGCACACCCTCTCCTCCTTATTGGGGTTGGGGAAATTCTCAGCCATCAAATCATTGCCGATTGAGGCCAATCCCGCTCGAACGGGGACTAGATCCGCGAGGGGAAGACAACCCTGTGTCTGGAGTCAGCTCAGCTGAAGATGAAGCACTAAACAACTCTGCCAATCGGCCATGGGGCGCGAAGAGGAGCCTGGGGCACTGGCCATGTTGGAAGGCTTTTTCGTAGCTAATCTTGACGGTTTTCCTTTTGCGCGATGTGAGATGGCATTTGGGGACCTAAATCTCCTTATATAAACATCGTCCGAGCGCGATGAGGGGCTTATTTACAAAAAAATCACATACTGTTTGTACTCACCTGGCACGCGGAAATCGAAGCGGCAACAGGAAGGGGTCATAAAAACGAAATGTAGAGGTCAGAACCGGACTGTCGTTGGTCTGAAGTATAATGAAGAACCCTCCTTGCAAAGCCGAAGACATAAGCCGGATAGTACATCGTCATTGAAGGCAAGTTCAGGGGCTACTGAGGGAGACCTGGATTTGGGGGTCCTCAGGTGTCCGTCCTATCCGAGCATGGGCCGGGCTGATGGGCCGTGAAGATAGACCGGAGGATTGTTCCCCGTGTTCGGATAGGACTCCTGGATGCGTGGGGTGCAAGATTGAAAGCCGGATGTATTGTTTCCTTCCCTTATAAACCGCCTCTATACCCCTCTAGTGTATATATAAACCGGAGGGTTTAGTCCATAGGGATGATCAGAATTCATATAGGCTAAACATCTAGCGTTCTAGACATTACGATCTTGAGGTAGATCGATCTCGAGGTAGACCGGGCGTAGGGTTTTACGTCCATTAAGAGGGCCTGAACCTAGGTAAACATCGTGTTCCTTGTGTCCCTTGTTACCTTCGATCCTCAGACGCACAGTTCGGGACCCCCTACCCCAGATCGGCCGGTTTTGAGCCCGACAGACGGTGCTATGGTTGTCAAAAATGAAAGAGGGAAGGAAAGGGGGTCTACTCTGGAGATCACCGCGTGCTCATGGGAGAATCGGGACGACCGGGGTGGCCTAACGGCGACTTGCGCAACGATGGTGTTCGGTGGCCGTGCATAGAGAAGACGGCTCGATTGCGGCGATGCGGTGTGCCCCGGCATGAGCTAGTCCTCGTAGTCGATGATGCATCGGACAACAGTCCTCCAGGGCATAAAGTCGTGGAAAACGGTGGTCGGTGGCCATGGGATCGACAAAGATGACGACGACCGCGAGCTTAGCCTCATTCGGGTCGTCGAATACGAGCGAGGGAGAGGGCGATTTCGGGCTAGGGTTGTAGAGGGGGAGGGAGGGGTGGAGGAGCACTTGAAGGCAAGGGGAAGGCCGCGGATGGCCGCCATGCAAGGCTCGGCCGGCCATGGTGCCTCGGATGGCCTCCACGCCTCTGTTCTGTGAACAGAGGAGAGGGGAGACTCCAAGTGTGTTGGGCCGCACTATAGCTTAGCAGGCCTAAGTGCACATTAGGTCTCCCATATTTTCCCTTTTATTTCCTATAAAATACTCACCACTGTTTTGCATTTAGTTTATGCAGCAAACGATTTTCCTATGACTGAAACTTGGCACATAAATCAAGCCCAACATTTTGGGGTGGCACAAAAAGTTTGGGGCCAAATTGAAAACATTTAAATTATCATTGCATTTAAAAGGGGTAAAAGGTGTGTCATTGGTCCATTGTTTAATATCCATAGGCATTTTAAACACTTCAAAAAAGTAAGTTACTGTATGACAATTATGTAGTGTATATTTCCAACCTAATGAACTTTTTTTAATTTATTGTTTTATAAAATTATAATTCGACTTGGCATTTGCATTTGGACTTGAGTTTGGTTAGAAACAAAATAAGTATTAGTAAAATAATTATGATGACATAACATCATTAGGCATGAGATTACTGTAGCATGACATCAGGGGTGTTACAATAATAATGTTAGAAATAATATTGGAAGTGGGCTTGGAAGAGCATCAACTTTATGTAAAAATAATCCCACATATTTGGGGAGTGTTCAATCTTACGAAATTTTTGATAAAAGTGGGTTTGGATAGGTCATGACTTTAGTTGATGTTAATCCCACTATCTTGGAAGATTATGAGACTTTTATGCATGTGGATCAGGAAGAGAAAATTATGTATGATAGCTATATTGTTGAATTTGATTATGATCTTACTTGTAATTATTATGAGAGAGGGAAATATTGTTGTACAAATTTTTATGTTACGAAATTACCTCTCGTTATGTTGGGATTGTCAATGTTTTATTCCTCTCCTTTGCATATGCTAGATGTTTCTTGTCTTCATAATTTGTTTGCTTATAAAATTCCTATGCATAGGAAGTATGTTAGACTTAAATGTGTTTTTCACATGCTACATATGATCTTCTCTTCATGTTTCAATTACTATATTTCATGTGAGCATCATTGAAATCTCAAGCCTATCTTAATGGCTATAAAGAAAGGGCTTCTTGGGAGGCAACCCAATGAATAAAATAAAATTTTCACTTTTTTCTGTTCCTGTGTGTTTAAACAATCATGCTACTAATATGATTGTGTTTTTATGTTTAGTTAGTGTTTGTGCCAAGTTAAGCCTTTAGGATCATGTTGGGTGATAGTTGATTGATCCTATTGGAAAACAGAAACTTTAGCATCGAGTAGCAGAATTATTAAAATTAACTGGAGCGTGATAATATTCTGAATTTTTTTGCACATGATTGATATACAAATTTCCTATGTTTTCCTAATTTTTCAGAATTTTGGGATTTACAGAATTATGGTTAAAGTACAGATTACTACAGACCGTTCTGTTTTTGACAGAATCTGTTTTCGTTGCATTGTGTGCTTATTTTGATGAATCTATGGATTGTATCGGGGGTATAAGCCATGGTAAAGTTAGAATACAGTAGTTATAATGCAATAATAAAATATGAATGTGTTTGCGACAGTACTTAAAGTGGTTATTTGCTTTACTACACTAATGGATCTCACGAAGGTTTTGTTAAGTTTTGCGTGATTGAAGTTTTCATGTTTTGGGTGAGATCATGACGGATGGAGGAATAAGGAATGAAAATAGCCTAAGCTTGGTGATGCACATGCCACCCAAGGTAATATTCAAGGAGTAGCAAGCAACAAAGCTTGGGGATGCCCTGGAAGGCATCCCCTCTTTCTTCCAACGACCATCGGTAATTTTACTTGGAGCTATATTTTTATTCGTCACATATGATGAGTTTTGCTTGGAGTGTCTTGTATTATATGATTCTTTGCATAAAACTATGGCCACCGAGTCAGCCTTAAAGTAGAAGAAGAATTATAATGGCCCTCGAGTGGACCACTATTTTCCCAAGAGAAGCCTCTAGTGACAACTAGAGGCCCTTGGGTCTATTTCCTATCATATTAAAACAAAAAATACCTTGTTGCAATTTTGTTTTTTAGTTAGATATATTTATCAAATATCATACTCCCTCCATTCCAAAATATAGTGCGCCCACGCTTCCCGAGGTTCAACTTTGATCGTAAATTTAACCAACGAGATCAATTGCGGCAGGAGAAAAAATTATATAATTGAAAACTTCTTTCGAATACGAATTCGCTGATATAATTTTTGCTCCCGCCGCAATCGGTCTTGATAGTTAAATTTACGGTCAAACTTGAAGCACGAGGATAGAGGAAGCACTACATTATGGAATGGAGGGAGTACAATTTAATCCATCTCAATACCGTTGAGGGATTGACAACCCCTTAACGTGTTGGGTTGCAAGTATTTGTTGTTTGTGTACAGGTGTTGTTTACATGGTGTTGCTTGGTTCTCCTACTGGATTGATAACATTTGTTTCATAACTGAGGGAAATAGTAACTTTGCTATGCTGCATCATCCTCTCCTCTTTGGGGAAATACCAATGCAGATTACAAGAAATCACCAAGCAAGAAGAAGGAGGGGATCTCTCTCCCTCTCCCCGATGGCGTCGGAATGCTGCCGGGGGAACCATCGTGTGACGGCGATCTACTCCAAAAACTCTGTCATCTTTATCAACACCTCCATCACCTTCCCTCATCTATATTTAGTGGTCCACTCTCCCGCAACCCGTTGTACCCCCTACATGAAAATGGTGCTCTATGCTGCACATCATTATCCAATGATGTGTTGCCATCCTATGATCTTTGAGTAGATTCTTTTTATCCTATGGGTAATTGGTGAATTGCTATGATTGGTTTGAATTGCTTGTGGTTATGTTGTTATCCTTTGGTGCCCATCATAGGATCGTGCGCATCGATCACACCATAGGGCTAGTTGTATGTTGATAGGACTATGCATTGGAGGGCAAGAGTGCAAAAACTTCTTCCTACCATAGAAATTGATTCATACGGGATTGAAGGGGTGCCAATATATCGTAATGCTATAGTTTGGTTTTACCTTCATGAACTTTAGTAGTTGCAGATGTTTGCTAATAGTTCCAATCATAAGTGCATAGAATTCCAAGTAAGGGATGACATGCTAGCAGTGCCCTCTCCCACATAAAAACTTGATATCGGTCTAGTAACCTAGCCAATTGCTTAGGGACAATTTCGCAAATCCTGCCACCACATTTCCACACTCGCTATATTAACTTTATTGTTCTTTTATTAAAGCATCACCTAATTCTTATTTCCAGGATCTGTATTATCTTTCAAGCCTATCCCATTAGACCTACAAAGTAGTTTATTACTTGTTCTAGGTAAAGCAAACGTTAGTGTGTGTAGAGTTGTATCAGTGGTCGATAGAACTTGAATATAATATATACCTTTAGCTCCTCGTTGGGTTCTACATTCTTATCAAAAAGGCTATAAATAACCCCCTATACTTGTGGGTTATCAAGACCTTTTTCTAGCGTTATTTCCAAAGAGCAATAGCATGGGGTGAATATTCTCATGTGCGCTTGTTGGTTTTATCTCTAAGTAGATTTTATTTCTTGTTATAAGTTGTTTATATCTTTAGTTCTGGATATGGAACACGAAACACTAAAAAATTAGTTGTACTTGCTACTCAAGGAGATGGGGAAACTCCTAAAACCCTCGACGCTGGTTATGTCGAAAATTTTAAATACTACTTTGATAATCCTAATAAATCACCATTTAACTTGATAATGGGAGATACTTTGGATCATAGGGAATACTTTAGAGATTATCGCTTGTCTCAAAAAGGGAAATACATATGGGATCAAATTAGAATGTTATGTTGGTATGCTTGGAATATGTGCTCTATGTATGATTATACTTGTTGCACTAAAATGAAGGCTCCACACCTTTGCTGCCAATAAGAATTTAATGATAATTAAACATTGGCTTCTTATGCTAATGTTGTATATAATTACTATGATGTGGAATAAATAGAAGAATTTGTTGCTTTTAAGGGTGCTTATGAAATTGGATCTTTGTTTGTAAAGTAATGGTGACACTCTTTACAGATATGAAAATTATGCTATACTTAAATATTGCTATGAAAATTATAAATACAATGCCAATATTAATGAACTTATTAACAAAGTCTCCGCTGTCCAAGAAGATATTAGTATTTTGCAAGAATCTATGGAAGAAGAAACTGATGAAATTATGAGCTCATTAGATGAAAATGATGAGGAGGAGAGCGGAGAACAAAAGGAGGAGGAGTAGATTGATCACCCGTTCCCATCTTCTGATGAGAGTAACTCTTTAAATCATACATTGTTTAAGTTCCCTTTGTGCTTACGGAAGGATGAATGTTATGACCCCTTTGACTCGTTTGAAATATCCCTCTTTGATGAACTTGATGGTTGCTATGCTTCTGGCCATGATGCCAATATGAATTATGCTTATGGAGATGAACTTGCTATAGTTCTTTATGTTAAGCATGAAATTGTTGCTATTGCACCCACACATGATAGTCCTATTCTATTTTTGAATTCTCCCAACTACACTATATCGGAGAAGTTTGCACTCATTAAGGATTATATGGATGGGTTGCATTCTACTACTACACATGATGATTTTCATGGATATAATATGCATTTGCTTGCTGCTCCTAGTTGCAATTATGATAATATACGAACCACATCTCTACCTCTCCATGTTTCCAATACGATAAAATCGCAAGAAACTACTTATGCTATGCACTAGTCATTACTTTGTGTCCACGAATTGTTATTTATGACATGCAGATGCATAGGGAGAGAGATTTAGATTCCATTGTTCTATGCTATATGTTGCTTTGTGTTCACTACTAAATTATAAATCATTTTTAATTAAAATTGGCTTTGATATACTTTGGGATCTAGGTTGATCAATTACGTGAGCACTTTATGCCTAGCTTAATGGCTTCAAAGGAAGCGCTGCCTGGGAGACAACCCAGAAGTTTTAGAGAGTCATTTTATTTTGTTGTGTGCTTTTAAAATATTTAAAAACAAAAAATACAGAGGGGAACCTAAAACATTTTCAAAAATAGAAGCGATTGGGAAGTTACGCATTAAAGAAGTGAGGGTCGACCTTGAACACTTGTGTTCATCCTCATGGAAACAATGTAGAATTTTTCATGGAATTTTCTCACAAAAGTAATTATACCCTTGTAAAAATCTGATGTATTATAAAAATAATGTGCCAAGATTTACCTTCAGGGTGTTTAATTTGCTTGTTTGGTGTGTCTTGTGCAAAAACAAAAACTTTTGTTGTCTTGTTTGAATTTTGATATTTTACTAGAATGTGAAAAATTCTAAAGATTTTACGTAGTACTGCTATGCAAAAATTTATTACGTCTTAATTTTTCAAAATTCTTGGAGTTACAGAAGTATATTTACCATCTACATCTTTATAGATTGTCCTATTTTCACAAATTGCTGTTATAGTTTCTTTATCTACTTATCTTTGCAATTTTGCCAAGCCCCATTGATGTGGGAGCAATAGAATTGTGTTAGCATACAGTAATAAATGTTGTATTATATTTATAAATATTGTTACAGCAAGACATGATGGGATTTGATGTTATATTTACTAACCCCTCTAATAAAAGTTTGGTTAAGTTTTGTGTGGATGAAGTGTTCGAAGGCCGAGTACATATTTGTATGAGAAGAATAGGGAGAGGCGAGAGTTCAAGCTTGGGGGTTCCCAAGGTGCTCCAAGTAAATATTCAAGGAGACTCAAGCATCTAAGCTTGGGGATGCCTCAGAAGGCATCCCATCTTTCTTCTTCGACAATTATCGAAATGTCTCAGTTTTTGTTTTGTTCACATGACATGCGTAAATTCTTGAAGCGTCTTTTGTGCAAGTTTATCCTTTTCTTTTTATGCAGCATGCTGGTATGAGATAGTCCTTGGTTGATTTATAGAATGATCTTTTCACTTCACATATATCTTTTGAGTATGGCTCTATAGAATGCTTTGTGTGCTTCACTTATATTTTTTGAAGTTTGGATGCTCGCTTCTCTATATTGGGAACACCGTTATTTCTAGAATGCTCTTTTGCTTCACTTATACTTGTTAGATCTTTGTAGAGTCTTTTTTAGAAAGAATTAAACTCTCGTGGTTCACTTATATCTATTTAGAGAGTTAACAGGAATTGGTCATTCACATGGTTAGTCATAAAATCCTGCATAAAACTTGTAGATCACTCACTATGGTATGTTTGATTCCTTGCAATAGTTTTGCAATATTAAGATGGTAATATGTGGGTGACTATTGGATGATTCTGGTTTAGTGAAAATATTGATGATAAAGTTCGTGATTCTTGAAGCATGCATGTATAGCCTTTGGTTTTGTAACCAAGTTGGAGCATGATTTATAATTGATTTAAATCATTTGTGTTGTTCGGATCGGGGGCGTGCGATGGTTAAATCCTCCCAACCTCCCCCTCGGGGCATGCGAGTAGTACTTTCCGTCGAGGGCTTTGAAATTTTTAAAATAAGTATATGAGTTTTTATGACTAATGTGAGTAGTTTGTGGACTTAAGCACTCCCATCTATCCATATTTTGCTAGCCTCTACGGTACCATGCATTGCCCGTTCTCACCTCGAGACTTGGTGCAAACTTCACCGATGCATCCAAATCCTATGATATGATATTCTCTATCACACAAAAGCCTCATTATACCCTTCCTCAAGCAGCCACCATAGCTACATATCATGGCATTTCCATAGCCATTCCGAGATATATGGTCATGCAAATTCCATTGTTACTATTCATTACATGAGTTGAGTTCATTGTTATATTGCTTTGCATGATCATATATAGTTGACATGATATTTGTAGCGCAACCACCATTCATCATTGTTAAACATTTTATGCTAGATCATTGCACATCCTGGTACACTGCCAGAGGCATTCATATGTAGTCCTATTATTCAGTTTATCGAGTTGTAAGTAGATAGAAGTATGATGATCATCATTATTAGAGCATTGCCCCAGTGAGGAAAGGAATGGTGTAGACTAATGAGTCCTCAAAAAAGTGGGGATGAGGTCCATGAGATTGTTCTAAAAAAAGTGGTCAAAAAGAGCCCATGAAAAAAGAAAAAAAAGAGAAGAAAAAAGAACAAAAAATGAGATAAAAAGAGAGAAGGGGCATGCTACTATCCTTTTTCCACACTTGTGCTTCAAAGTAGCACTATGTTCTTCATATAAAGAGTCTCCATGATTTGTCATCTTCATATACTAGTGGTTATTTAACATTATAAAACATGGCTTGTATGTTCCAATGATGAGCTTCCTTAAATGCTCGAGGTTTTCATGAGCAAGCAAGTTGGATGCACACCCACTTAGTATCATAGGGAGCTTTCGTACACTTATATTTCTAGTGCATATGTTGCATGACAATCCCTACTCCTCGCATCAATATTGATTGTAAGGCCCCTCCATTGCCTAACAATCCGCCGAGTCGATGTGAGACTTTCTCCACTTTTTGTCTTCTTATAAACCCCTAACATCATTATCTTTGCCATCCAGAGTGATAAGTCCATGGATCATGCTCGTATTGAGTAAAGTTGAAAAGGCTGAAGTGAGAAAAGATATGATACAATTGCTTGGATTGGCGCTGGAGTGCCTAATTTATACTTTATGCTAGGAAGACTAAGCATGCCGAGCTATATGATTTTGTAGGGATAGCATTCTTTAGCATTCTTTATTTTGAAGGGTGTGATTGGTTGTTAGTATGCCTGAGTATTGATGTCCTTATATCAAATGATAGAGTATTGCCTTCAATCAATAGTATCCTAATATTCATGACATGATTAGATTATTTGGTCAAGATTATGCTAGGTTGCATTCCACACCAAAAATTATTATTATTATCATTTACCTACTTGAGGACGAGCAAGCTTTAAGATTTGGGATGCTGATACACCTCCATCATACCTATATTTTTTTATTGTTTCATGCCAATACTTTACTACTGCCACATACTTTTGGCAACAATTTATGTGATTTTCTTGGACTAACATATTGATCTAGTGCGCAGTGTCAGTTCCTGTTTGTTTCATGTTTTTTATTTCACAGAGAATTCATATCAAACGAAGTCCAAACATGGTAAAAATTTACGAAGATTTTTTTGGAATATATGTGATTTTAGGAAAAAGAATCAACACAAGACGATGCTCGGGGGCCCCACAAGACAACAGGGTAGGGTCACTGATGGGGTCACCCTGATGTCTTGTGGTCACTGATGGGGTCACCTACTACTGCTAGGGTCAAGTACCTGATATCTAAGGCCCACCTAGGGGGCACACCAACATTGATAAGTCCCTGGACCATAAGTGCATTCAAATGTGTTTAACCGGATATCCACTCGGATGCACCGACGACACTCAAACATCTCCTCTCCAGTCGGCCCGGACACCACCGCCTGGACAAGGAAGGCAAAGGGGTGGCGTGGGAGTTGCAATGGTCGAGTAGTCTTAAGTTGAGCTTTAAGAGCATAGTCATGACTACCGTTACTTGTAACTACCATAGTTGTCCCTATTTACACTTGTAATTGTCGTAGTTATAGCCATTAAACACCCTTGTAATGTGGGAGTAAAGGAGGCTGCTGCGCACTCTATATAAGTCGTCATCCTCCTCCTAGCCAAGGGTTCAACACTCCTTGTAATCACATACCTCAAGAGAAAACAAGCCTCCGGGCATGAGACGTAGGGCTACTACCTCCACCTAGAGGGGCCTGAACTCATATAGACCGAGTGTCACACCTGCGCCATAGTTAGGTTCTGCCCTCTTTTGTACCCCTAATACTCATTGTTAGGATCGTAACCCCGACAGTCACCTCGTAGGTTGGTTGGAGCCCTTCTTTCATGGCAAGAAAGATAATTTCCAGAGAAAATCCCCTTAAAATTTTAGCCCAATTGGAGTTACGAGTCTCTGGGAATATAAGAAATGGTGAAGGGCTTCGAAAAGAGATGCAAAACAAAAGTGAAACACACACACACACGCACATAGAGAGAGAGATCCAATCTCGGAAGGCCTCTTATACTCTGGGAGCCATGGCGGCTAAGGACCAGAGGGGAAACTATCCTCTAGGTGGAAAGCAAGAAGAAGGAGGAGGGATCTCTCCCCCTCTCTCCCGGTGAGCCGGAACTTCGCCAGGGCAACCATCGTGTGATGTGTTGACATCCTATGATGTTTGAGTAGATTCTTTTTGTCCTATGGGTGATTGGTGAATAGCTATGATTGGTTTAAATTGCTTATGGTTATGTTGATGTCCTTTGGTGCCCATCATATGAACGCGCATGTGGATCATACCATAGGGCTAGTTGTATGTTGATAGGACTATGCATAAGCGCAATAGTGACCGAAACTTCTTCCTACCATAGAAATTGATTCATACGGGATTGATTCATATGATTGGGTTTTACCTTAATGTACTTTAGTAGTTGTGGATGCTTGCTAATAATTCCAATCATAAGTGCATAGAACTTCGAGTAAGGGACGACATGCTAGCAGCGACCTCTGCCACATAAAACTTGCTATCGTTCTAGTAACTTAGCCAATTGCTTAGGAACAATTCCGCAAATCCTATCACGACTTTTCCACACTGGCTATATTGAGTCTATTGTTCCTTTATTAAAATAACACCTAATTTTTATTTCCACGTCCTTTATTATCTTGCAAAACTATCTCATTACACCCACAAAGTATTTTATTACTTGTTCTAGGTAAAGCAAACATTGGTGTGCATAGAATCGTATTGGTGGTTGATAGAACTTGACGAGAATATAAATTCTACCTTTAGCTCCTTGTTGGGATCGACACTCTTATTTAGCGAAAAAGGCTACAAACGATCCCCTATACTTGTGGGTTATCAGGGTTCCCGTTGTTGGTGATCCTAGATCATCTCTAGCTGTCACCTCAACCCCTCTTATACATCCGGGAGGACGGTCTGGGCACTAACGGGTCAAAAAGCGACCCATATGGGCTCCTCATATTGGCCCTAAACACCCATGCTGATTGGCACCCCTCATATCCAGCCCAAATCCGCGGCAGATATGGGGGTGTCAGGCATGCCTAGACATGTCCTCCACGTCAGATCCAGCCCACCCTACTGTTGGAAATATGTCCTAGAGGCAATAATAAATTAGTTATTATTATATTTCCTTGTTCATGATAATCGTTTATTATCCATGCTAGAATTGTATTGATAGGAAACTCAGATACATGTGTGGATACATAGACAACGCCATGTCCCTGGTAAGCCTCTAGTTGACTAGCTCGTTGATCAATAGATGGTTACGATTTCCTAACCATGGACATTGGATGTCATTGATAACGGGATCACATCATTAGGAGAATGATGTGGTGGACAAGACCAAATCCTAAGCCTAGCACAAGATCGTGTAGTTCGTATGCTAAAGCTTTTCTAATGTCAAGTATCATTTCCTTAGACCATGAGATTGTGCAACTCCCGGATACTGTAGGAATGCTTTGGGTGTACCAAACGTCACAACGTAACTGGGTGGCTATAAAGGTGCACTGCGGGTATCTCCGAAAGTGTCTGTTGGGTTGGCATGAATCGAGACTGGGATTTCTCACTCTGTGTAGCGGACAGGTATCTCTGGGCCCACTCGGTAGGACATCATCATAATGTGAACGATGTGACCAAGGAGTTGATCAAGGGATGATTTGTTACGGAACGAGTAAAGAGACTTGCCGGTAACGAGATTGAGCGAGGTATCGGGATACCGACGATCGAATCTTGGGCAAGTATCGTATCGATAGACAAAGGGAATTGTATACGGGATTGATTGAATCCTTGACATCGTGGTTCATCCGATGAGATCATCGTGGAGCATGTGGGAGCCAAGATGGGTATCCAGATCCCGCTGTTGGTTATTGACCGGAGAGTTGTCTCGGCCATGTCTGCATGACTCCCGAGCCCGTAGGGTCTACACACTTAAGGTTCGATGACGCTAGGGTTATAGGGAAAGTATGTACGCGGTTACCGAATGTTGTTCGGAGTCCCGGATGAGATCCCGGATGTTACGAGGAGTTCCGGAATGGTCCGGAGGTAAAGAGTTATATATGGGAAGTCCCGTTTTGATCACCGGAAAAGTTTCAGGTGCTATCGGTAACGTACCGGGACCACCGGGAGGGTCCCGGGGGTCCACCAGGTGGGGCCACCAGCCCCAGAAGGTTGCGTGGGCCAAGTGTGGGAGGGGACCAGCCCTAGGTGGGCCGGTGCGCCCCCCACCAAGGCCCAAGGCACATGGAGAGTGGGAAGGGGGCAAACCCTAGGTCCAGATGGGCCTTAAGGCCCACCCTGGGGCGCCCCCCTCTCTTCCCCCTTGGCCGCACCCTAGATGGGTTTTCGGGGCTGCCGCCACCCCTAGGGATGGAACCCTAGATGGGGGCGCAGCCCCTCCCCTTCCCCTATATATACTTGAGGTATGGGGCTGCCCAACAGATGATTTAGATCTCCCTCTTGGCGCAGCCCTACCTCTCTCCCTCCTCGTCTCTCGTAGTGCTTGGCGAAGCCCTGCTGGAGTCCCGCGCTCCTCCACCATCACCACGCCGTCGTGCTGCTGCTGGACGGAGTCTTCCCCAGCCTCTCCCTCTCTCCTTGCTGAATCAAGGCGTGGGAGACGTCACCGGGTTGTACGTGTGTTGAACGCGGAGGCGCCGTTGTTCGGTGCTTAGATCGGAATCGACCATGATCTGAATCGCTGCGTGTACGACTCCACCAACCGCATTCTTGCAACGTTTCCGCTTAGCGATCTACAAGGGTATGTAGATGCACTCCCATTCCCCTCGTTGCTAGATTACTCCATAGATTGATCTTAGTGATGCGTAGAAAATTTTAAATTTCTGCTACGATCCCCAACAGTGGCATCATGAGCTAGGTCTATGCGTAGATTCTATGCACGAGTAGAACACAAAGTAGTTGTGGGCGATGATTTGGTCAATTTGCTTGTCGTTACTAGTCTTATCTTGATTCGGCGACATTGTGGGATGAAGTGGCCCAGACCGACCTTACACGTACTCTTACGTGAGACAGGTTCCATCGACTGACATGCACTAGTTGCATAAGGTGGCTAGCAGGTGTCTGTCTCTCCCACTTTAGTTGGATCGGATTCGATGAAAAGGGTCCTTATGAAGGGTAAATAGCAATTGGCATATCACCGTTGTGGTTTTGCGTAGGTAAGAAACGTTCTTGCTAGAAACCCATAGCAGCCACGTAAAACATGCAACAACAATTAGAGGACGTCTAACTTGTTTTTGCAGGGTATGTTATGTGATGCGATATGGCTAAAAGGATGTGATGAATGATATATGTGATGAATGATATATGTGATGTATGAGATTGATCATGTTCTTGTAATAGGAATCACGACTTGCATGTCGATGAGTATGACAACCGGCAGGAGCCATAGGAGTTGTCTTAATTTATTTATGACCTGCGTGTCAATGAAAATGCCATGTAATTACTTTACTTTATTGCTAACTGTTAGCCATGGTAGTAGAAGTAATAGTTGGCGAGGCAACTTCATGAAGACACGATGATGGAGATCATGATGATGGAGATCATGGTGTCATGCCGGTGACAATGGTGTTCATGCCGCGCCTCGAAGATGGAGATCAAAGGCGCAAGATGATATTGGCCATATCATGTCACTTTATGATTTGCATGTGATGTTTGTCATGTTTACATCTTATTTGCTTAGAATGACGGTAGCATAAATAAGATGATCCCTTGCAATAATTTCAAGAAAGTGTTCCCCCTAACTGTGCACCGTTGCTAAGGTCCGTTGTTCCGAAGCACCATGTGATGATCGGGTGTGATAGGTTCTAACGTTCGCATACAACAGGTGTAAGCCAGATTTACACACGCAATACACTTAGGTTAACTTGACGAGCCTAGCATGTACAGACATGGCCTCGGAACACGGAAGACCGAAAGGTCGAACATGAGTCGTATAGTGGATACGATCAACATGAAGATGTTCACCGATGATGACTAGTCCGTCTCACGTGATGATCGGACACGGCCTAGTTGACTCGGATCATGTATCACTTAGATGACTAGAGGGATGTCTATCTAAGTGGGAGTTCATTGAATAATTTTATTAGATGAACTTAATTATCATGAATATAGTCAAAAGGTCTTTCCAAATTATGTCGTAGCTCACGCTTTGGTTCTACTGTTTTAGATATGTTCCTAGAGAAAATTTAGTTGAGAGTTGATAGTAGCAATTATGCGGACTGGGTTCGTGAACTGAGGATTGTCCTCATTGCTGCACAGAAGGGCTATGTCCTTAATGCACCGCTCAGTGTGTTGAACCTCGAGCGTCCTCTGTAGATGTTGGGAAACATCTGACATACACGTTTTGATGACTACGTGATAGTTCAGTGCGTAATGCTAACGGTTTAGAATTGTGGCACCAAAGATGTTTTTGAAACGTCGCAGAACATATGAGATGTTCCAAAGACTGAAATTGGAATTTCAGACTAGTTCCCACGTCAAGAGGTATGAGACCTCTGACAAGTTTCTTAAGCCTGCAAACTAAGGGAGAAAAAAACCTCAATCATTGAGCATGTGCTCAGATTGTCTGAGTACTGCAATCGCTTGAATCGAGTGGGAGTTAATATTCCAGATGAGAAAGTGATGGTTCTCCATAGTGACTGCCACCAAGCTATTGGAGCTTCGTGATGAACTATAACATATCAGGGGTAGACATGATGGTCCTTGAGCAACTCGCGATGTTTGACACCGCAAAAGTAGAAATCAAGTAGGAGCATCAATTGTTGATGGTTAAAACACTAGTTTCAAGAAGGGCAAGGGAAAGAAGGGATACTTCATGAGACGGCAAATCAGATGCTGCTCTAGTGAAGAAACCCAAGGTTGAACCAAACCCGAGACTAAGTGCTTCGATAATGAGGGGAACGGTCACTGAAGCTGAACTACGCTAGATACTTGGTAGATGAGAAGGCTGGCAAGGTCGATAGAAGTATTTTGGATATACGTCAAATTATTGTGTACTTTACTAGTACTCCTAGTAGCACCAGGGTAATAAATACCGGTTCTGTTGCTAATCGTTAGTAACTCGAAATAAAAGGCTGCGGAGACTAGCTCAAGGTGAGATGACGATATGTGTTGGAAGTGTTTCCAAGGTTGATGTGATCAAACATCGCACGCTCCCTCTACCATCGAGATTGGTGTTAAACCGAAATAATTGTTATTTGGTGTTTGCGTTGAGCATAGACATGCTTGGATTATGTTTATCGCCACACGGTTATTCATTTAAGGAGAATAATGGTTACTCTGTTTATTTGAATAATACCTTCAATGGTCTTGCACCTAAAATGAATGGTTTATTGAATCTCGATCGTAGAGATACACATGTTCATGCCAAAAGATATAAGATAGTAATGATAGTACCATGTACTTGTGGCACTGCCATTTGAGTCATGTTGGTATAAAACGCATGAAGAAGCTCCATGTTGATGGATCTTTGGTCTCACTCATTTTGAAAAGATTGAGACATGCGGACCGTGTATATTGGTAGATATGCATGAAGAAACTCCATGCAGATGGATCGTTTGGACTCACTTGATTTTGAATCACTTGAGACATGCAAATCATACCACATGGGCAAGATGACTGAAAGGCCTCGTTTTCAGTAAGATGGAACAAGAAAGCAACTTGTTGGAAGTAATACATTTTGATGTGTGCAGTTCAATGAGTGCTGAGGCATGCACTGGATATCGTTATGTTCTTACTTCACAGATGATTTGAGTAGACGCTGAGTATATTTACTTGATGAAACACAAGTCTGAATTATTGAAAGGTTCAAGTAATTTCAGAGGGAAGTTGAAGATCGTCGTGACAAGAGGATAAAATGTCTATGATATGATCATAGAGATGAATATCTGAGTTACGAGTTTGGCACACAATTAAGACATTATGGAAATTGTTTCACGACTAATACCGCCTGGACCACCATAGTGTGATGGTGTGTCCGAACATCACAATTGCACCCTATTGGATATGGTGCATACCATGATGTCTCTTATCGAATTACCACTATCGTTTATGGGTTAGGTATTAGAGACAACCGCACTCACTATAAATAGGGCACCACACATTTCCATTGAGACGACACCGTATGAACTATGGTTTAGAAAAACCCTAAGCTGTCGTTTCTTAAAAGTTTGGGGCTGCGATGCTTATGTGAAAAAGTTTCAGGCTGATAAGCTCGAACCCAAAGCGGATAAATGCATCTTCATAGAATACCCAAAACAGTTGGGTATACCTCCTATTTCAGATCTGGAAGCAAAAGTGATTGTTTCTAGAAACGGGTCCTTTCTCGAGGAAAAGTTTCTCTCGAAAGAATTGAGTGGGAGGATGGTGGAGACTTGATGAGGTTATTGAACCGTCACTTCAACTAGTGTGGAGCAGGGGACAAGAAGTTGTTCCTGTGGCACCTACACCGATTTAAGTGGAAGCTTATGATAGTGATCATGAAACTTCGGATCAAGTCACTACCAAACCTCATAGGTTGACAAGGATGCATACTACTTCGGAGTGGTACGTAATCCTGTCTTGGAAGTCATGTTTCTAGACAACAATGAACCTACGAGCTATGGAGAAGCGATGGTGGGCCCGGATTCTGACGAATGGCTCGAGGCCATAAAATCCAAGAGAGGATCCATGTATAAAAACAAAGTATAGACTTTGAAAAGAACTACTTGATGGTCGTAAGGTTGTTGGGTGCAGATGGATTTTAAAAGGAAGACGGACAATGATGGTAAGTGTCACCATTAAGAAAGCTCGACTTGTCGTTAAGATGTTTCCCGACAAGTTCAAGGAGTTGACTATGATGAGACTTTCTCACTCATAGCGATGCTAAGAGTCTGTTGGAATTATGTTAGCAATTACTGCATTATTTATGAAATCTTGCAGATAGGATGTCAAAACATTGTTTCCTTGACGTTTTTCTTGAGGAAAGGTTGTATGTGATACAACTAGAAGGTTTTGTCAATCCTGAAAGATGCTAACAAGTATGCAAAGCTCCAGAAATCCTTCGAAGGACTGGAGTAAGCATCTCAGAATTGGAATGTACGCTTTGATGAGATGATCAAAGATTTTGGGTTTATACAAAGTTTATGAGAAACTTGTATTTCCAAAGAAGTGAGTGGGAGCACTATAGAATTTTTTATGAGTATATGTTGTTCACATATTGTTGATCAGAAATGATGTAGAATTTTTGGAAAGCATGCAGGGTTATTTGAAAAGTGTTTTTCAATGGAAAACCTGGATTAAGCTACTTGAACATTGAGCATCAAGATCTATAAGGATAGATCAAAATCGCTTAATAGTACTTTCAAACGAACACATACCATGACAAAATTTTGAAGGAGTTCAAAAATAGACCGGCAAAGAAGGAGTTCTTGGCTGTGTTATAAGGTATGAGTATTGAGTAAAACTCAAGACCTGACCACGGCAGAATAGAGAGAAAGGATGAAGGTCGTCCCCTATGCTTTAGATGTAGGCTCTAAAGTATGCAATGTTGTGTACCGCACCTAAAGTGTGCTAAGCCATGAGTCAGTCAAGGGGTACAAGTGTGATCTAGGAATGGATCACAGGACAACAGTCAAGATTATCCTTAGTAACCAGTGGACTAAGGAATTTTCTCGATTATGGAGGTGGTAAAAGAGTTCGTCGTAAAGGGTTACATCGATGCAAACTTTGACACTAATCCGGATGACTCTGAGTAGTAAACCGGATTCGTATAGTAGAACAGTTATTTGGAATAGCTCCAAGTAGCGCGTGGTAGCTGCATCTACAAGATGACATAGAGATTTGTAAAGCACACATGGATCTGAAAGGTTCAGAATCATTGACTAATAAACCTCTCTCACAAGCAAGATATGAACAAACCCCATGGGTGTTGGATTCATTGCAATCACATAGTGATGTGAACTAGATTATTGACTCTAGTGCAAGTGGGAGACTGTTGGAAATATTCCCTAGAGGCAATAATAAATTAGTTATTATTATATTTCCTTGTTCATGATAATCATTTATTATCCATGATAGAATTGTATTGATAGGAAACTCAGATACATGTGTGGATACATAGACAACGCCATGTCCCTAGTAAGCCTCTAGTTGACTAGCTCGTTGATCAATAGATGGTTACGGTTTCCTGACCATGGACATTGGATGTCATTGATAACGGGATCACATCATTAGGAGAATGATGTGATGGACAAGACCCAATCCTAATCCTAGCACAAGATCGTGTAGTTCGTATGCTAAAGCTTTTCTAATGTCAAGTATCATTTCCTTAGACCATGAGATTGTGCAACTCCCGGATACCGTAGGAATGCTTTGGGTGTACCAAACGTCACAACGTAACTGGGTGGCTATAAAGGTGCACTGCGGATATCTCCGAAAGTGTCTGTTGGGTTGGCACGAATCGAGACTGGGATTTGTCACTCCGTGTAACTGAGAGGTATCTCTGGGCCCACTCGGTAGGACATCATCATAATGTGCACAATGTGACCAAGGAGTTGATCACGGGATGATGTGTTACGGAACGAGTAAAGAGATTTGCCGGTAACGAGATTGAACGAGGTATCGGGATACCGACGATCGAATCTCGGGCAAGTATCGTACCGATAGACAAAGGGAATTGTATACGGGATTGATTGAATCCTTGACATCGTGGTTCATCCGATGAGATCATCGTGGAGCATGTGGGAGCCAACATGGGTATCCAGATACCACTGTTGTTTATTGACCGGAGAGTTGTCTCGGCCATGTCTGCATGACTCCCGAGCCCGTAGGGTCTACACACTTAAGGTTCGATGACGCTATGGTTATAGGGAAAGTATGTATGCGGTCAACGAATGTTGTTCGGAGTCCCGGATGAGATCCCAGACGTCATGAGGAGTTCCGGAATGGTCCAGAGGTAAAGATTTATATATGGGATTCCCGTTTTGGTCACCGAAAAAGTTTCAGGTGCTATCGGTAACGTACCGGGACCACCGGGAGGGTCCCGGGGGTCCACCAGGTGGGGCCACCAGCCCCAGAGATTGCGTGGGCCAAGTGTGGGAGGGGACCAACCCCAGGTGGGCTGGTGCGCCCCCCCCCCCACCACCAAGGCCCAAGGCGCATGGAGAGTGGGAAGGGGGCAAACCCTAGGTCCAGATGGGCCTTAAGGCCCACCCTGGGGCACCCCCCTCTCTTCCCCCCTTGGCCGCACCCTAGATGGGTTTTGGGGGCTGCCGCCACCCCTAGGGATGGAACCCTAGATGGGGGCGCAGCCCCTCCCCTTCCCATATATATACTTGAGGTATGGGACTGCCCAACAGATGATTTAGATCTCCCTCTTGGCGCAGCCCTACCTCTCTCCCTCCTCGTCTCTCGTAGTGCTTGGCGAAGCCCTGCTGGAGTCCTGCGCTCCTCCACCATCACCACACCGTCGTGCTACTGCTGGACGGAGTCTTCCCCAACCTCTCCCTCTCTCCTTGCTGGATCAAGGCGCGGGAGACGTCACCGGGTTGTACGTGTGTTGAACGCGGAGGCACCGTTGTTCGGTGCTTAGATCGCAATCGACCGCGATCTGAATCGCTATGTGTATGACTCCACCAACCGCGTTCTTGCAACGCTTCCGCTTAGCGATCTACAAGGGTATGTAGATACACTCCCCTTCCCCTCGTTGCTAGATAACTCCATAGATTGATCTTGGTGATGCGTAGAAAATTTTAAATTTCTGCTACGATCCCCAACACCTACCCCATATATATTTGTTCCCATTCGCTCCCCGGACCAAACTCTAGGCAATCCCCTCCGGTCGATCCCAATATCCCTTCCAGTGATCCCCGACCCTCTCCGGCATGGCGGGCCATGGACCTGAGACCTCCTAACTATGACCTCATCCCACTCGGGGCGGAGGAGGAGATGGCCATCCGCATTGCACTCCTCCATGCTCGCGAGGAGAACACCCGACATCGGTTGGACTCGATCTGGTGGACTCCATAGCATCCGCCCAAATGGCGCTTGGATTTGGCGCATGGCGCATCAGCGCTGCCTCCCTGGAGGTGGTGCCGTCCATGTCTGAATACCATGGCAGATGTGCAACCCCTTTGTTAGCGCGCCAACTCGGAGGCCCTCCAGTGCCTGTCTGCTGAGGCTATGGTGCAAAGTGGCCATCTTGCAAGACAGAGGGGGCGGGAGACTGTGATAAACGTTGATGAGGTAGAGTTGCACTCTCCAGCGTTGGTACGGGTCTCACACTGCAACCGTGTCATGGTAGACATTTCAGGCTCCAACCATGATGGATCCATCACCGACCTCACATCGACCAACAACATGCATGCCACGGGCTCGGACGAGGAAGAGTAGGGCATGGGAGACGGCAGCGCCTCGAGTCCCATGAGCGGATGCGTGTCCCATGTCCTACTATACCTCATCGCCGACCGCACCAACCTCCGAGGGGAGCAGCCGGCCGCTGGACATGGGCACGAGGAGTCAAGCTAGCTCCTCTCAAGATTAGGTTCACGTTACATGTTCTTGTATGGATTTGAGGATTCATATTTGAGGTATCTGATTTTGTAAATAATAATTTGAGGTGTGACCAATCATTGTCCGCGAACACGCCCGAACGTGTTTATGGGCATTTGAGGGGTCGGGTTTTGTGTATCCGGCTTCTAGGAGCTTATTGTCAAAATAAGCCAGAAGCTAAAAAAACTAGGAGCTACAAGAAAAAAGATGTGCTTGCAGAAAAACTAGGTTAGTTCTCTAAGTGCCTCCACTAAGCACCTTGCATTCTACCATAACTTAATTGTATAAAGCTACCATAAATGAGTCTAGATTAACAAATTCATACTAATTTTCAATTTTGTTCACAAATTAGTGTCGGTTTGGGGTATGTGTATTACAAATTGATACTAATTTTCAATTTTGTTTGCAAATCAGTATCGGTTCGGGGTATGGTTGTTACACAATGCGCTAATCCTTGTTTAATCGTGTTTTCACTACTGGCAAAAAGCTTATAGACGGACACAAATTACTGGAGGACGAGGGAAGATACCTGCCACTAATTTTTTTTGAAAAAATAGCAGTGGTAGCATAAGATGTCGCCGTCCACTGCTATGTGGACAGCAGTGGCGGGCACAAATCAGACGCCACAAATTGTCAAGTTTTACAAATCTAGCCATGGGATAAAAGCAGTTGTGGTGGAGAAAAAGTTTGCCCGCCACAACAATATCTCGCTGCCCTGTATTTGTTTTTCAAAATTCCCAAATATTAGCAATGGCGGGCATAATAGAGCACTCGCCATATATATAGTAAGTAACAAAAATGCTTGACAAAATATAATTTTTACTAAAGTCAGAATAGTCTCAAATTTGAGCATGGGACTTCCAGTGGTGTGTATTGAACATAGATTTTTTTTTCAAGTAGAAGTGACGTAAAAAATAGTTTTGTGTGGAAGACGGTGGTTCCTGATACTTCATAGGATAGTGTTCATTTTATACATGAAGTGCATCAAGTTTTCCTCGTAACTCCCTCAAATTTTGTGACACCCTGCAGGGGTACTATGAAGATACCATGCCAAGTTTTATTCCTTTCCGAGCTTGTTTCCACGTTATGTTAAATCGAAGAGCGTTCTGCCATTTTTATTTTTCTATTGCCTAGAAATCAGTTGATGCTTCAAAAATAGCAAACCAAGTCAAAACGTGGCAATTTGAGCATGCGACTTTGAATGGTGTGTATTGAACATAGCAAAAGATTGAAGTGGAAGTGATGTAGAAAAAATTAGTTGTCCGTGGAAGGCAGTAGTTTTCGCCCAAAAGTCTGATACTTTGCCGGTTAGTTTTCAGTTTCTTACGAAGTTCATCAAGTTTTTGCCATAACATGCTCAAAAATTTACTGCACCCTACATCAGGATTATGACACCATGCCAAGTTTTCATCCCTTTCCGAGTTCGTTTGCACGTTATGTCGAACCAAAGGCGTTTTGCCTTTTTATGGCCAAAAAATCAGGTAATGCTACGAAAATAGCAAAGCAAATAAAAGAGTGGTAAAAATTTGAGCATGGGACTTCGACTGGTGTGTATTGAACATAGAAAAAAATTAAGTGAAAGTGACGTACAAAAATTTAGTTGTCTGTGGATGCAGTTGTTTTTGTTCGAAAGCCTGATACTTCCACGCCCTAAAATTTTTACCACGCCCTACAGGGGTATTGTGAAGACACAATGCCAAGTTTCATCCCTTTCCGAGCTCGTTTGCACGATATGTTGAAGTGAAGAGTATTGTGCTCTTTTTTATGGCCGAAAAGTCAGTTAATGCTAGAAACATAGCAAACCAACTCAAAAGGTGGCCAAATTTGATCATGCGATTTCCAATGGTGTGTATTGAACAAAGAAAAGTTTAAAATAAAAACGATGTAGAAAAATTGAGTTATTTGTGTTAGGCGGTGGTTTCTGTTCGAAACTCTGATACTTCGCCGGGGAGTCTTCAGTTTATAATGAACCAATGGCAAGTTTCATCCTTTTATGAGTTCATTTGCATGTTTCTAATTTTTTTGCCAAAGTACATCATAGGAGAGTGCCATGGTACACACTTTCGTTTGCTCGAAAGGTATGTGGGAGAAAACGTGCATTGCCATGTTGCCACCGCTTTGAGACTCACGCGAAGGATTGATGCACTAGAAAGTGTTCCCTCAAGCACAACTTTTAAGGAACGCTTGTTCAATAATTTTAAATTAAAACTAAAATTTGGAAGAATTTTGGAGAATTGCCAGCAGGACAACCTCCACTAAGCCACCTGAATAACCGTGAAAGGCTTCCTAAAAGAGACCTTAGGGCATCTCCAATGCCGATTCGCAAATTCCTCTAGTATATGTTCGTTTTTGTGTTCGGACGTGGTCCGCAGACATGATACGGGAGGGAGTCATCCAACGCTAATTACAAAGTATCCGAGTGGGAGGAGAAAAGGTAGGTGGGTACCATGCACGTGATGGACTATTTGTGGTGTGGTGTCCAGTTGGGTGGAGAGAAAAAGGAGAGAGAGACCATGCATGTGAAAAAAGAGAAAAGAGAGGAGGACCACAAAGAGGCTTTTAGTTGGTCAAATAGATGTTCGGACTCCGATATATCTTCTCATGTTTGTTTTGGACTTGTCAGAAAACAGACGATCGGACCACTTCGCGAACCGATGCAGGACCATATTGAATTGCAAAAGTTAACAAAAGTGTTTGGTCAAACATATACTGGAGTTTTGTGGGTCTTCCTTATAGATGCCCTTATTTAAGATTTATACAACCGGCACACCACAGACAAGTTCTATAAGCATGTGTGTATATGTTGGCAGGACACCTCATGCACTATCCATCGTATGTGTGTAATCTGGAGTACTAATTGATGCAATTAAGCAAATCAATTTGTGGTTGAGTTGGTTAGGTGAACAGTGGTATCCCCAATCCATCAGGATTCAAATCCTGGTGCTCGCATTATTTCTGGATTTATTTTAGGATTTCCGGCGATGCGTTTTCAGTGGGAGGAGACGTTCCCGTCGACGACGAGGCGCATATGGTGACTTCGTAAATCTCAAGATGATATGCCTGCTTAGTCTCTCGAAGATGCTCATAGGGGTAAGGTGTACGTGTGTACGTTCATAAAGATGAGTGTATGCGCGTGTATATGAGCGCTTGTGTTTGTACTTATGCTAAAAAAAATTGATGCAATTAAGACCGCCTCAAACAGGATTATATCGACGGGAGCACAGTGTACGGTCCATATTAGGAAACTCCGTGGGGGGTGGGGGCTCAATACGGTAAACTACGGGCAGCGCGCGTTGCTGTATGCCAGGTACCAACAACAGGTGTACGGAATATCGTACTTGCGTCGTATTATTCGTTATACCAACTTGCGCATTTTTATAACTGCACCCGTACCATGCACGGACTGCAACCTCCATCACATCCATTTTTCTTAATTTCTTTCGTGATCATCTAAAAAATATCTGTCGTGATCTCTGCTATTCGTTATGCGAATGCGCAGATTAATAACTGCACCCGTACCGTGCACAGATTGCAGCCTCCAAATCCCTTTTTTTTCTTAATTTCTTTAATGATCCTTGCATGGATCTCAGCCTAATATCTGTTCTTAATCTGCAAAATTTGTCTCTGGGATTTCATTTGAGTTCTGTGATTTTATTTATGAATTGTTTACAAGGATAATGGCATTAAAGAAAAAATAATTCGGTACTCGTACAGAAGAATATTCATATTACGCATTTCGGAAACGTCACCACAAACATTTTTTCAACAGTACCTTATGTTCGAGTAGTAATGCAGTCCGATCTGAGATGTTGGTTAGAGTGACTAAATACGCCTAATAGCAAGCAAAATTCGCAAGTCGGAGGCAATTATTCATTATACACAAAAAAAACATTGTACTGTCAATGAGTTTATAAAGTCAGCCGGATCATCAAGTGCAATTGTGCAATTGGATCGCAACTAAAAGTTGGTTCGTATAGGATGTACACTTTGTACAAAAAGTACATCGAACAAACTTATAACATGTTAATGGTACAAACTAATTCCGACACTGTACTTGTTAGAAAATAAATTGGCAAGTTAATTATAGGGGATAAGATGCAGAAACTTGGGTTGCTCTTAGCTGTACGCACGTATGTATTTAATATGTACTTCGTTCGGTACATCCGTACATACATATACACTTGCTCGGTTCCATCCCCCATTCATAGATGCATCACATGGCACAAGTGGTTAGCTTATGCATCACTTGCACCTCTGGATTTCGATCTTTTCGTTTTTTAGTAACTGATGAGTGCATTCCCTCAGAAGTAAATTCTATCTAATATCAAGAATTCCGTAGGCCCTTCTGACAACTAATCCCAAAGCAATTATGCACGATTTGACAATTCAACAAGATTTTCTGAAAAAGGACAATCAAGCAGGATTTGACATGAGCTAATTGCAAGGGTAATTAAGCACGATTTGACAGGAGGCGAAGATCAATTCTAAGGCTAGTCATAGTGGGAGTAACTTAGCGAGTAACATAACGCATTTCAAGAATTTTTTGCTTATATGGCAAGTAGTTAATGAGAAGTAGTAACATAATATGTTACTGCAACATAGCGCTTTCCAATACAAGATGAGTCTACAAGATAATAAATGAAGCCGTCTATGACACTATTACTATGTTATTTTGCACTATAAATAATAACTTAGACTAGTGTCATATGCATGACACTAGTATAAGTTACTCCCCACTATGACCAGCCTAAAGCTCGGTCAGAGGAGTGTAAAGCTTCCCAACACATTCAGGAGTAAATGACGCTATGTTCTCCGAACCCTGGTAGGAACGAACCCTCGGGGGACAAACAAAGAAGCGAACTTCGCGTTGAGCCACCCACCAGCGCGACCCAAAAAAAATTGTTATCCTTAATTAGGCCTTGTACAATGGGAGGTGCTTAGACAGATGCTTAGAAAAATAAACCGGGTTTTCTGAAGCACCGGTGCCTATTTGTACAGGATAGACGCTTTTTAAGCGTCTATCCTGTACAAATAGGCACCGGTGCTTAAGAAAAGTCTGATTTATTTCTCTAAGCACCTCCCATAAGCACCTTCCATTGTACAAGGTCTTAACAGCAAACTTCATTGCATACTCATCGAAGAAAAAGATAAAACGTGGTGGGGTCTAAACTGTTGGGAAACCGGGTCACCTCAAGGGGTGGCGGCGGCCGCGTGCGCGGGCTAGCCCCTTCCGGTTCCACACTTTACGTTAAGTGTGTATTTATCCCTGTTAGATAGTTAGATAGAGTTATGTGCGTGTATCTTTCAAACTCCTCTATCTCTTCTTCTGTCCGACTCTTCCTCTCGATGTAATCTTCTCTCCCTCTCGTGTACGACTTCTGGAGGAATCCTAGCGATCTCCCAAACTTGTAAGCCACGACAACTACTCAATATATACAGCGGCCTGAGACCAAAGGATTCAACGCTTCTCCAATCTTTACATGTCATCAGAACCAATCCTCACGCATCTAGCTAATCGAGAGAAACCCGCCGAGCCCGAGAGGAAATCAATCTAGCGCCGCAGGAAAGAACATATGGTAGGCACCGCCGCTTCCACCACCGCTGCTACCGCTGCGTCCACTACCTCCGCTCTCATCGCGTCTACCATGAGTTCGCTAACCACCCAATTCGCTGGTTCATCTTCGTCCACCTTCAGCAGTGCCGCTAGCTCCCTCGGGCCACCTCCGTCAGAGAAACTGACGAGGTCCAACTTCCTGCTTTGGAAGGCCATTGTGCTGCCTCAAATCAAAGGGGCGCAGATGGATGGTTGTCTCGGCCACGGACATGAGGTTCTTGACTATTGGCATAGATATGATGAGAACTATGTACCAAAAGAATGCCATGTTTTGGCTGCACTAAGGGAACAAGAAGGAGAGACCGTTTGGTATGCTGATTCTGGAGCAACCGATCACATTACTAGTGAGCTTGAGAAACTCGCAACTCGTGAACGCTACTACGGCAATGATCAAGTGAACACTGCTGCAAATGGTGGAGGTATGGATATACATCATATTGGTCAAGCTTTCATTAATTCCCCTACTTCTAAACGTGATCTTATTCTAAAAGATGTGCTTCATGTCCCACAAGCTAATAAAAATCTTGCTTCCATGTCTCGTTTAACATATGATAAAGATGTCTTCTTTGAGACCCATCTTGAATATTTTCTCATTAAGGATCGAGCAACGAGGGAGCTCCTCCATCACGGTAGATGCATTGGAGGTCTCTACCCCATCACATCCGGAGCCTTTAGTCGAAAGCGTCGTCGTCAAGTTCACTCCGTCGTCAAGCCTTCTTTAGCAAGGTGGCATCAAAGATTAGGTCATCCTTCGTCTATTATAGTTGAGCAAGTAGTTAATAAAGACAATCTTCCATTGTCAAGTAGAGAAAATTCAGAGTCTGTTTGTGAGGCATGTCAATGTGCCAAGAGTCATCGACTTCCTTATCCTAGACCAACTAGTGTTTCTCATGCTCCTCTAGAACTTATATTCAGTGATGTATGGGGTCATGCAAGAGATTCTTTTGGAAGAAAGAAATATTATGTTAGCTTTATTGATGATTATAGCAAGTTCACTTGGATATATTTGCTTAAACACAAATCTGAAGTTTTTGCTATATTTCAAGAATTTCAAAAACTTGTTGAACTTCACTTTGACAGGAAAATCCTTACAGTCCAAAGTGACTGGGGTGGTGAGTACGAGAAAGTCAACTCATTCTTTCACAGTTTAGGCATAGAGCATCATGTATCTTGCCCACATGCACATCAACAAAACGGTTCTGCAGAATGCAAACACCGTCACATTGTCGAAGTAGGATTATCTCTACTTGCCCATGCTTCTATGCCCCTTAAATATTGGGATGAGGCTTTTATTGCTGCCACATATCTTATCAATCGCCTTCCTAGCAAAGTCATTGGAAATTCAACTCCTTTGGAGCGTCTGTTTCATCAAAAACCAGATTACACATCTCTCAAAATATTTGGGTGTGCTTGTTATCCCAATCTCCGTCCTTATAATCGTCACAAACTTGAGTTTCGGTCTACTCAATGTGTTTTCATTGGATACAGTACTCTCCATAAAGGTTACAAATGCCTAGATGTCTCAACAGGATGCATCTATATTTCTCGTGATGTTGTTTTTGATGAAACCATCTTTCCTTTTGATCAACTCCATCCTAATGCAGGCGCTCTTCTTCATGAAGAAATATCACTTCTTTCTGAGCCTTTGACTTCTCCTGATCACGGGGGCGAATTAATTGAAACTGATCATGAGATGTTACAAGAAAATGCAGGTTTTAATGAGACAAACGCAGTTTCTGGCTATGATTTTATGTGTGCAGATGTGGACGAAACGGGCGCTGAAATCCTTGGCGATTCGCTGCAGAACCGCGCAGCCTCTAGCAGCGCGCGATCCCAAGAGGATCTCCCGATGCGTGCAGCGACAGCGCCTGCAGCCACCAGCCCATGCAATGCGGGCGGCCTCCACGATCCACCAACTGCCATGCGTGGGCGGGCCGGTGCTGTGGGCGACAGGCCGACATCTACGGGGGCCATCAACAGTACCCGCTGCCTCACACCCGAGCGGGCCTCTCCTGACGCTACCACGCGGAGCCCGCTTGTTGGCTTCTCCGGTGCGAGGGGAATCTTCTCGGGTGAGCTGGCTGCCTCAGATCTGTAGCAGCAGGGTAGCGGGTCAGCTTCGATTGATGAGCCCAGATCTTCTGCAGCCGAGCCTTTTATCCCAGGATCTCCTGTGTCGGCACCATATGTTCCACAAAATACAAGTGATGCACAAATAATTTATGTACCAATGTCCTCTGCTCATGTCACTGAAGGCACTCACCGTACCACCAGATCACAGTCCGAAATATTCAAGCATAAGGAATACAAGGATGGTACGATAAGGTATGACAATCACAAACATGCATTTCTTACTAGTACTGGTGAACCAGGTAATTTAAGTGATGCACTTGCACACAAGGAATGGTAAAAAGCTATGGATAGTGAATATCAAGACCTTATGAAAAATAAAACGTGGCGTTTAGTTCCTCCAGGAAAAGGCAAAAATGTGATTGATTGCAAGTGGGTCTATAAAATTAAAAGAAAGGCGGATGGAAGCATAGATAGATACAAGGCTAGGTTGGTTGCAAAGGGATTCAAACAAAGATTTGGAATTGACTATGAGGATACTTTCAGTCCTGTTGTTAAAGCAACTACTATTAGACTTGTATTATCTATTGCTGTTTTTAGAGGTTGGAGTCTACGACAGCTAGATGTTCAGAACACGTTTCTTCATGGTGTTCTTGAGGAAGAAGTGTTCATGCAGCAACCACCAGGGTATGAAAACAAAAGCACGCCACATTATGTTTGCAAATTGGATAAAGCTTTGTATGGGTTAAAACAGGCCCCTAGAGCCTGGTACTCAAGGTTGAGCACAAAGTTACAATAGCTTGGTTTTACTCCATCAAAGGCAGACACCTCTCTATTCTTCTATAACAGAGGTAATACAACAATATTTGTTCTTGTGTATGTTGATGATATAATTGTTGCTAGTTCCAGTCCAGATGCTACCACTTGCCTACTTCAGGATCTCCATATGGATTTTGCATTGAAAGACTTGGGCAATCTTCATTATTTCCTTGGCTTTGAAGTAAAACAGGTGAAAGATGGAATACTTCTGACACGGGAAAAATATACTACTGATATTATCAAAAGGATGGGACTGGGACACTGTAAACCTGTAAGTACACCGCTCAACTTCAGAAAAACTCTCGGTTGAGGGAGGAGATGCACTTGGTCCAGAGGATGAAAAAAATTACAGAAGTGTTTTTGGTGCATTACAATACTTGACTTTAACTCGTCCAGATATCTCATATTATGTTAATAAAGTATGTCAGTATTTGCATGCTCCTAGTATAGTTCATTGGACAGCAGTTAAAAGGATTGTGAGGTATCTTAAGTTTACATTGGGACTTGGAATTAAAATTACTAAGTCATCATCCATGTTGGTGAGTGCATATTCTGATGCAGATTGGGCAGGGTGTGCTGATGATAGAAGGTCCACAGGTGGATTTGCTGTATTTCTGAGATCAAATCTTATATCATGGAGTGCAAGAAAATAGGCTAATGTCTCCAGATCCAGCACTGAAGCAGAATATAAAGCTCTAGCAAATGCAACTGCTGAAATCATGTGGATCCAGACTCTTCTTTGTGAACTGGGAATAAAGATTCCACAAGCTGCAAGGTTATGGTGTGACAACATTGGTGCAACCTATCTTTCAGCGAATCCTGTTTTTCATGCACGGACAAAACATATAGAAGTTGATTTCCATTTTGTCAGAGAAAGAGTGGCTCACAAGCTACTTGACACCAGGTTTATTCCCACAGGAGATCAACTTGCTGATGGCTTTACCAAACCGCTTACCACGAGGAGGTTGAATGATTTTAAGTACAATCGAAATCTAGACAAGTTTTCATAGGTTTAGATTGAGGGAGGATGTTAGATAGTTAGATAGAGTTATGTGCGTGTATCTTTCAAACTCCTCTATCTCTTCTTCTGTCTGACTCTTCCTCTCGATGTAATCTTTCCTCCCTCTCGTGTATGACTTCTGGAGGAATCCTAGCGATCTCCCAAACTTGTAAGCCACGGCAACTACTCAATATATACAGCGGCCCGAGACCAAAGGGTTCAATGCTTCTCCAATCTTTACAATCCCTTGATCCTTTACCCCTATATAAAGAAATGAGGAGCAATCATTGTAATGATTGATCATTGATAAATAAAGATAGTCTCCTCCATATTTCTTTGTGTCATCTACTTTTGCGTGTTCGACTACTTTGTCTATGACGCTCGCTCTCGCTCCGCAACCTCGAACCGGGCTCACCGGCGGAGTTGCGGAACATGTTCTCAACATGTTTCGCTCCACCAACTCTCCATCAAGCATGCGTCAAGCCTGCATCAAGCAGGATTTCGTCGATCCCGCCGAGGTATAAGATCCAATCTCCACTTTTGCAAAAATGGATTCCTCTCGTTACTGCGATTCCGTTTTTGCGATTAGTTTATTTTTCGGATTTAATCCACCTATGGTGTGGATTTTCCTCCCAAGAACCAAGCTGACGAATACGTCGCCGACCAATGTTGATGTTCTTGGATCAAGAGGAACTTGTTGACTACACTATAGGGAGTCGGTACAGATCATGACCCAGATGATCGCGGTACCGCCGCAAAAACACCAGATGTGCCATGCACCGTCATGATTCCGGATGAACGCGACGAAGATCTGCATCCTGAGGCCGGCGTCCAGATGACACCATGCCAAGCCATCAACAGCTTCGCCATAGCCTTGCTGGCCCCGCGCCGTAGCCATCTGCCGGCCGCGAACCTGCTGGTCGCGCGCGCCACGTCGCGTCCTGTTGACGCCGCCGCCGCACCCACCCCGTTGGCCGGCTTGACAGCCGCCGCCGTGGCCGCATCACGTGCTCTGGCCGCAGCCACCGCGCAGCGTCTCGTGCTAGCCGCGCGCCACCGCGCCCCGCTGACCGCCGGCGCCGCCGCGGCTGCTGCCCGCCCCGATGGCCGGACTGGTCCCCGCCCCCGCAGCATGCTGCCGCCTGCCCTGCTGGCCGGCCTGGCAGCCCGCCGTGCTGGCGTGGACGCCCCCGCCGCGCGCCGTGCTGGCGTGGCCGCCGCCGCGGCATGACGGGCTGGCCACAACAGCCATTGCCGTCCTGCCCACTCGGGCGCTAGGAACCCTAGCGCGCCCCGAGTGGGCCGGCCAGACGCTGGCTACTGGGACCAGATGGGCCGCGGCTTGGGATCCTCTTATATAAAAATAATGAGCACCTAGTCGGCGCACGCTGCAACATGGGATTTTTACGTTTTAGCCCCTGCAGTACCTAGATTTATGCGACTATATTCCTGTTGTAATATTTTGCGTATAAGTCCCTAGAACTGTCTGTTTTCGCTGAAAATGTGTATTTGGGCTTAAAAATGCCTCGGGAATTCAATTTTTGGGCTAGTTTTCACATACTAGATGCGCTTAACATGCTATCTTTTGTAACATGATATTATTGTATGATTTTACTACTATAGATTAATTGTTTAGCACTCTTAATCATTTAGTAAGTCATATAATAGCATGTTTTAAATATTGGAACGTCATTTTATTGAATAAGTTAATCAACATCGCATTTATGCAAAAGATTACCTGCTGTAATCTCATCATTTTTGCATAAATTGCAGATCGCCGGAATCGTTAACAAGGAGTTTGCTGAGTTGGCCCAGACGGGGCTGAACTACCTGCCATTGGCCTCAGACTGTGAGATCTTTCTCCAGGGCAAAACCCTCCTAAGGGCGATCGGTAAGGGGACCCAACTGGCCCCCACTGATCCCAAGTTCGAAACTGAGAATGCGCAGGCTTTGTATTTTCTCCATCATCACCTATCACCTACTCTGAAAGACGAGTATATGGCTGAGCGGAGTTCTTCTGGCCTTTGGACCGCTCTTAAGCAGCGGTTCGAGCGGCTGAAGTACACTGTTAAGCCACGTGCAGAGGCAGAGTGGATCCGTCTGAGGTTTGCGGACTTCAAGATGGTTGGGGAGTACAATTCAGCTCTGCACCGGATTTGTACGACTCTAGAGATGTGTGGTACTGAGATTACCGACACTCAGAAGATTGAGAAAATCCTATCCACTTTCCACCCTGACACGGTCCTGTCCGCACGGAACTACCGCCAGGGCAACTACATGAGGTATTCACAGTTGATTGACGTCCTCTAGGTGGCAGAGGCGGAGGATGAGGTTTTGAAAAAGAACTTTGTCGCACAACCACTTGGGGGGAGTTCTCGCCAGGAGGTGAATGCTCTCAAAGTCCGCAAGCCTCAATAGAAGAAGAGGGGCCGCAAGGGCAAGAAGAAGGGCCCTCAACCCCCACCCCGGCTAAGCAGCAAAAGCCGGGCAAGGGGGGTGTCGGTGTCAAAACCGGTGGATCTCGGGTAGGGGGTCCCGAACTGTGCGTCTAAGGCGGATGGTAACAGGAGGCAGGGGACACGATGTTTTACCCAGGTTCGGGCCCTCTTGATGGAGGTAAAACCCTACGTCCTGCTTGATTAATATTGATGATATGGGTAGTACAAGAGTAGATCTACCACGAGATCAAGGAGGCTAAACCCTACAAGCTAGCCTATGGTATGATTGTTGTTCGTCCTACGGACTAAAACCCTCCGATTTATATAAACACCGGAGAGGGCTAGGGTTACACAGAGTCGGTTACAATGGTAGGAGATCTACATATCCGTATCGCCAACCTTGCCTTCCACGCCAAGGAAAGTCCCTTCCGGATACGGGACGAAGTCTTCAATCTTTTATCTTCATAGTCCAGGAGTCCGACCGAAGGTATAGTCTGGCTATCCGGACGCCCCCTAATCCAGGACTCCCTCAGTAGCCCCTGAACCAGGCTTCAATGATGACGAGTCCGGCGCGGAGATTGTCTTCGGCATTGCAAGGAGGGTTCCTCCTCCAAGTACTTCATAGAAGATTTTGAACACAAAGGTAGTGTCCGGCTCTGCAAAATAAGTTTCCACATATTGCCATAGAGAGAATAATATTTACACAAATCTAATCTGCTGATGTATTTCGTAGCATGACATCACACCACGGCCAAGTCTTTATTCGAATCGTTTTACTGTCCCACCTCAGCGCGTTTACCGAGGCGGTTTCCTTGGCACGTCTTGTCAAAGCAGAGATCGTGTCCCCTTATTCTGGGATTCTCATCAATACGGGCGTGGGTAAGCCAACCACGCCATTGATTACGGCGCTTGGGAGATAAGCGAGTTTTACCAGGCTGGTGGGGACGCATAGTCGCGTCCGCCCATATAAGGGGATAAGGATCCACCTTTTCATCCACGCCTTCTTCCTCCTTTTCCTATCCATTTCTGCGCACTCGAAATCCAGCGCCCAAGTCCGCACACCCCACCTCAACCTTCTCCAGCCATGTACGGAGCGGGAGGCAAGTGTATGGTCTCCTCCGTCACGGAGGGACACATCAAAAAGCTGAGGAAGGCCGGATACTTGTCTAACGACATTGCACACCGGCTTCCCGAAGAGGGGCAGCTCATCCCCACCCCTAGGCCCCATGAGAGGGTGGTGTTTCTCCCCCATTTCCTCCGCGAACTGGGCTTCCCTCTCCACCCATTTGTCCGGGGGCTCATGTTCTACTATGGCCTGGATTTCCATGATCTGGCCCCGAACTTTGTCCTCAACATCTTGGCGTTTATCATCGTGTGCGAGGCCTTCTTCTGCATCCGCCCCCATTTCAGCCTATGGCTCAAGAATTTCAATGTCAAGCCGAAGGTGGTGCGCGGCACCCAGGCGGAGTGCGGAGGCGCCATGGTGGGCAAGATGCCCAATGTCCTATGGCTCGAGGGCTCCTTCATGGAGACCCTAAAGGGGTGGCAATCGGGGTGGTTTTACATCACCGAGCCGCGCGACCCTGAATGGGTCGCAGCCCCCGAGTTCCGATCCGGACCCCCTACGCGGCCCACCTCCTGGAAAGAGACGGGCCTGTCGTGGGGTAAAAAAGGAGAGCTGACCAGACTCCAAACATGCGTCCAAACCCTGGTGGACATGAAGCTCAAACTTGTCAACGTAGTCCAAGTTATGCTCATCCGCCGGATCCTCCCGTGTCAACAACGGGCTTTCAACTTGTGGGAGTTCGACCCAGCGCAGCACTGAACTCTGAGCAGGCTCTTCGACACAACGTACGAAGATGCCTGGAAGGTGCTTTTCAAGGGCGCCGAGGCCCCCGCATCCTCTACCGAGGATCGCGGATTCAGCATGCAGCGTCACACTGGGGCGGTAAGCCATTTTTACCTTTTACAGGGTATTAGTTTTTCCTAGTTTGACTCCATGTGGGATCTAAGCTCCCTTACCTTTGACAGGATTGGCAGGAGATGTCCGGACAGATCAACTGTCCGGCTCCTTTGCCCGAAGGCCCAGCGGACGCTTGCTTGGCGAAGCTACTGGTTCCGGCAACCTATGTGGTGCCGGAGAAGAAGGCCAAGAAGAAGGCCACGGGGACTCGAAAGAGTGCCCGACGCCTGAAGGTGTCGGATTCATCATCCGATGACTCCAAGACGCACTCCTCCCGTGAAGACGAGGAGGAGGAAGAAGAGACCTCTCCCCCTCCAGCGGGGGGAGGGAAGAAAAGGAAGGCCGCTCCATCTAGGGAGGCCGAAGGGTCCAAGAAGGGGAAGACGCTTCCTCCGGACTACTCCACCAACACCGACGACGGCGAAGAGGAGTGGCCGCACAGGGCCAAGCCCCTAGAGAGATCGTAAGTATTCGGAAACCAGAACAATTCATAGTGTTCCTTTCTTGCACAGCTCCTCCTTATGCCGAATATGACTATGCAGTCCGCCCAAGGCCGGGCTCGATGAGTCATCGAGCGGCTCCCTGGATTCGTCGGATGTGAATTCGCTTTCGACAGCTACCTCCCCCCACCCTACGGACGACGCCGAGGTGGCGTCCCAATAGGTTCCAAGCCAGGAGGAGGTGGTCCTGGAGGCGCCGCAAGGCGACCTCCCGGACTCCCGGCATAAAGGGGATAGAACCCCCAAGGGCTCCAAGTCCGGCCTTGAGCCGGACACCGCGCCGGAACCTTCAACGGTTCCGGAATCCGGTAGGCAGCCTCCTTCCAAGAGGAGCAAGCCTACCGAGCCGGTGACCTCCGTCCAACCGGAGGCACCGGACAATTTGCTAGAGGTGCTTAATGGCGCCTCCATCGACGAGGAGCACCGCACTATTATGAGTGCGGTGATCCAGAAGGTTCAGTCCGCCAAGAGCGGACTGATTGAAGCCTGTGCCAGCCTTCTAACAGGCTTTGAGGTAAGTAAAGAATATGTAAAAATATTACCGCATAGACAGTAGCCCCTGATGCTCTGTTCGGCATTCGGAAAGAAAAGCCGAATAGAGGATCTAATAACATTCGCAGGAGTCTAACATAATCAAGTCAATATGCGTATGCAGGCTTCGCTGCAGGCCTCCGCCGCACTGACTGCGGAGGTGGATACGCTGAAGCAAAACCTCGCGCGGTCTGAGAACGAGCTCGGCCATGCCAAGAGGCAACTCGAGGAGAAGGAAGGTAAGTAATACCTTGTGCAAGTATATAGAGAAGATGTGGTTGCAAAAAATGACAGGATCAACGTCCTATTATAGGGGCCACGACCGAGGTGGAAACCCTTAAGAAAGCGATGTCCGAGGTCGAAAACAGAGCGGCCGTGGAGCGCACCGAGAGAGGGAAGCAGGAGGCGCTGGTGGAGGAGGTGCAGAAAGAGCTCCAGGCTCTCGTGAAAAAACACGAGAGTTTGGAGCTTGACTCAAAGACGCACGCGTCCGAGCTTGCGGCAGCCCTCGAAAGCGCGAAGTCTGCCAAGGCCAAAGCCCAGAAAGCCCTCCAAGAAATTGAAGCGATGAAGAAGATAGCGGCGGGTAAGGCATTCATTATGCAAAGCAAGCACGTGAAAGTGAATTACTTGTTACTTACCCGAGTCCGAAGCTCTCCAGGAGCATTCGCAGATTTGCCCCGCAGTGCGTCTGATGCCGCCGCCTACTATCGAGCCGAGGAGGGGAGCTCGACGGAGAAGGTGTTCTAGTCTCAGTATGCTGAGGCCGGACACCTGGTGCCTTTGAGCGACCAGCTGAAGAAAATGGTCGAGCTCCACAAGGTGGCTGAACAGGCCATAAAGGGCCTCATAGTTCGGCTTTGGCCTGGAGAGGCTCTGCCTAGGAGCTACTTCGGGCTGGTGAGGCGGCTGGTGGATGCCTGTCCACAGCTTGAAGTAATCAAGCGCTCCGTCTGCATCGAAGGTGCCTGTAGGGCGCTTGCCCGTGCTAAAGTGCACTGGGGCAAGATGGATGCGGAGAAGCTGGTGAAGGACGGGCCACCGCCGGGCAAGGAGCATCGCGTCCCGGAAGCGTATTATGAGGGCGTCCTAAAGGGTGCCCGCCTTATAGCGGATGAATGCTCCAAAGATGTAATTTTTGAGTAAACTCTCATTTGTGATCCTGTACGCTGAAAACTTGTTCATATGCGCTAAGCAACGCTTTTGAATTTAAAATATTACCTTCTGTGCGGCCGTTTATCAAATTTGAGAGATGGCGAGTCGTCGGCTTCTGCCCCCATGCCACGAGTGCTGGGGTGTTCGGGATAAACATGAGCGCTCTTTTTCCCATTCTTGGGTCCTTCGAGGGAGGCGCTCAACACAACGAACAAGGCAATTGGACTATAATGCTTGAACACTCTCACTTAGCCATAGAATTCTATAATTTTAAATTTCGGCGAAGCCCTTAGTGTTCGGAAGACCGAGCTCGGGGTGCTATCCACGCCTAGGATGGACAAAGCCGACTCCTCGCTCTAAGCGGCATAAGTCTTTAGGGACTCAAAAACCTCTCGAACAGCGACCAGCTCTCGCCTCATCATGACGGTCAGTTTTAGCTTTCTCTACTGAGGTGCTTAGCCCAGCTCAACTGGGGCACAATCGCAGTAGTTCTCCTAGTGCTACCTTAGCCAATATAACGGAACGTAAGGTACCAAAACATAGGAGCCGGGCAAACCCAACTATCGACCCAAGACATGATTCGGAGCCGATGCATATAATGCTATAAGTTCGGGGTGCCGCACTTGTGAAAGTGTTCGGACTTCTCACACCGTATTGTGGGGTACTTAAGCCCCTGGCGTATTGGCCGTACCAAAGTGTACGGGTGCAACATGTCATTAATGAACATATATTCATAAAAAATATTAATGCAATAATATACGAAAGCTATGCATTGTTTATTTAAAAAAGTTGCGATCAAAGCAGAACGATACAAATAGTGCAATAAGCAAAAGATGGGACTATTTAACATGTCCATTCCAGGGGCGAGCTGCAGAATGGTATGTGAAACAGGTATACTGCTCGTTATAGAGACCACCTTAGAGTTCCATAATGCGGCGTAGTTTTCTGCTCCCCTGGTTTTTGTATCATTTGTGCGGCAATTGTACCGCCGGACAAGCCTTCTGAAGAATGGAGTCCTGAAAATAAGAGAAAATTAAGAAATCGGCGGCCCCTAGTGCGGTTTAAGCCGCGTTTCGGGCGTGCCGTGATGGTGCCCCTCCCCCTGTGCCCATGGTATCTCCAGAGCGTAGTTATGTACGCGCAACACTGGTTTCGCAAGTTCCCGAGGGCTGGGGTTGGGGCCGCATTGCTATGCTTGCTCGGAACGTGCCAGGCGGTCTTGTTGTAGGTTACTCCGGGCGCGCTTGACGGCGTCCAGACGTTTAATGGCCGGACTGGAGAATTGCCTTGAGAGGCTGCTTTGTACTTCCGCTGCGATAGCCGCCGTATGCTCCTCCGTTCAGAGAGAGCGTTCGGTGTTTCCATTGACCATGATGACTCCTTGAGGGCCTGACATCTTGAGCTTGAGGTATGCGTAGTGCGGCACCGCATTGAACTTGGCAAATGCGGTTCGCCCGAGCAGTGCATGATAGCCCCTGCAGAACGGGACTATGTCGAAGATTAACTCCTCGCTTCGGAAATTTTCCGGAGATCCGAAGACCACTTCAAGTGTAACTGAGCCTGTACAGTTGGCCTCTACACCTGGTATGACGCCTTTAAAGGTCGTTTTAGTGGGTTTAATCCTCGAGGGATCGATGCCCATTTTCCGCACTGTATCCTGGTAAAGCAGGTTCAGGCTGCTGCCGCCGTCCATAAGGACTCTAGTGAGGTGAAATCCGTCAATAATTGGGTCTGAACCAATGCGGCGAATCCGCCATGACGGATGCTAGTGGGGTGGTCCCTTCGATCAGAAGTGATCGGGCAGGAAGACCATGGGTTGAACTTTGGGGCGACTGGCTCCATCGCGTATACGTCCCTTAGCGCACGCTTCCGCTCCCTCTTGGGGATGTGGGTTGCATATATCATGTTCACCGTCCGCACTTGTGGGGGAAAACCTTTCTGTCCACTGTTGTTTGGTGGCCGAGGCTCCTCCTCGTCATCGCTATGCAGCCCCTTGTCTCTGCTTTCGGCATTTAACTTGCCTGCCTGCTTGAACACCCAACAATCCCTATTGGTGTGATTGGCTGGTTTTTCGGGGGTGCCATGTATCTGGCATGAGCGGTCGAGTATTCGGTCCAAACTGGACGGGCCCGGAGTATTTCTTTTGAATCGCTTTTTCCGTTGACCGGGTTTAGAGCCTCTAAATCCGGCATTAACTGCCGTATCCTCAGCATTGTAGCCGTTAATGCGGCGCTTTTGCTTGTTGCGACGCGACCTACCACTGCTATCCTTGGTATCTGAATTACCAGGGCTCTTGGTCATGTTATTGCTGCGAGCTAGCCAGCTATCTTCTCCCGCGCAAAAGTGGGTCATAAGTGTCGTGAGGGCTGCCATAGATTTCGGCTTTTCCTGTCCTAGGGGCCGTGCAAGCCACTCATCGTGGATGTTATGCTTGAAGGCTGCTAGGGCCTCTGCGTCCGGACAGTCGACGATTTGATTTTTCTTGGTTAGGAACCGTGTCCAGAATTGTCTGGCCGATTCCTCTGGCTGCTGAATTATGTGGCTAAGGTCATCGGCGTCTGGTGGTCGCACATAAGTGCCCTGGAAATTGTCGAGGAATGCTGTTTCCAGGTCCTCCCAACAACCAATTGATTCTGCTGGCAAGCTGTTAAGCCAATGTCGAGCTAGTCCTTTAAGCTTGAGTGGGAGGTATTTGATGGCGTGTAGGTCATCACCGCGGGCCATGTGGATATGAAGGAGATAGTCCTTGATCCATACCGCAGGATCTGTTGTGCCATCGTATGATTCGATGTTCATGGGTTTGAAACCCTCGGGGATTTGATGATCCATTACTTCATCTGTGAAGCATAGTGGGTGTGCGCGCCTCTGTATTGGGCTATATCACAACGCAGCTCAAACGAGCTTTGTCTACTGTGTTCGGCCCGGCCGGATTTACTGTATCCGGAGTGACGATTACTGTCTCGTGCCGTGGGGCGCCCACGCAATCCGTAGATCGATCTTGTTTGCCTTGTCCTCCAATATATCTCGCAGGTCTGGCGCGTTTTCACGTGCCTTGGTATTTTTTGAGCGGCGCCGGGGTGCGGCTGGAGTGGAGGGCCGAGAGGCCTCTCTGTCGCGGCCACGGGGTGGCCGGTCTGTCTCTGCGCTGGTGATGTAGGTTTAGGTGCTTCCTTCTCTAATCGGGGTAGCAACCTGCGCTTTGGGTAGCTCTTGGAGGGGCGTTCAAGTTCATACTCTTCGGCCGCAAGGACTTCAGTCCATCTGTTGGCTAGCAAATCTTGATCAGCTCTAAGCTATTGCTGTTTTTTCTTGAGGCTGCTCGCCGTGGCCATCAGCCTGTGTTCGAAACTCTCTTGTTCGACGGGATCCTCCGGCATGACAAATTCGTCATCGTCGAGGCTTGTCTCGTCTTCGGAGGGAGGCATATAATTATCGTCTTCGACCTCTTTGTCTGCCGCTCTCTCATGAGGGCTAGCTTCTCCATCCTCCTGTGCTGAATCTTGTTGGAGGTGGTTGTCTTCGGCATTGTCCGGGGTGTTATTATCTCCCATGCCGGAATCACCGTTTTTGCTTTGGTGGGATTTAGAGCGGCGCCGCTGACGTCGGCGCTTAGGCTGCTTCTTGGAGGGGTCATCCTCCGCTATTCCATCGCCATTACCTTCTTTTGGGGTGTCCACCATGTATATATCATATGACGAGGTGGCTTTCCAGGGCCCTATAGGCGCTGGTTCTTGATCGTCTACTGCATCGGCGTCCATACCGTCGATGTCTTCGGAGTCGAAGTCGAGCATGTCGGTTAAATCATCGACAGTGGCTACGAAGTGGGTGGTGTGTGGGCTTTGAATTTCTTCATCATCTGCATCCCAACCTTGCTGACCATAGTCCGGCCAGGGCTCTCCTGATAAAGAGAGAGACTTTAGTGAATTCAGAATATCGCCGAAGGGCGAGTGCTGAAAGATGTCCGCGGCGGTGAACTCCATGACCGGCGCCCAATCGGGTTTGATCGGTAGGGGCGCGGAGGGCTCGGAGTCTGGAGAGGAGTCTGGCTCCTTGGAGTCATGGGCTTCGCAGAGAATAGGGCTGGTGTTCGGCTCGATCGCCGTAGAGATTGCAGCCCCCGAGGCAGTGTCCAACCACCCATCCTCGATTGGCGCAGTCAGCTCCGAATTAAGGGTCGGAGCTGATGCGGGTGCGGCCTCCAGGGCACTGTTCGGCGGCAAAGCTAGATCATGCCCATTGTGACAGTGCGGCGCACTCGGCTGCCGCTCGAATCCGTCGAAGATCAAGTCTCCGCGGAGGTCGGCCGTGTAGCTCAAACTTCCAAACCTGACCTGATGGCCAGGGGCATAGCTTTCGATCTGCTCCAGATGACCAAGCGAATTGGCCCGCAGTGCAAAGCCGCTGAATACGAAGATCTGTCCAGGGAGAAAGGTCTCACCCTGGATCGCATTGCTGTTGATGATCGGAGAAGCCATCGGGCCTAAAAGTGACAACACAGAGGAACTCTCAATGAAAGCACCAATGTCGGTGTAAAAACCAGTGGATCTCAGGTAGGAGGTCCCGAACTGTGCGTCTAAGGCGGATGGTAACAGGAGGCAGGGGACACTATGTTTTACCCAGGTTCGGGCCCTCTTGATGGAGGTAAAACCCTATGTCCTGCTTGATTAATATTGATGATATGGGTAGTACAAGAGTAGATCTACCATGAGATCTAGGAGGCTAAACCCTAGAAGCTAGTGTATGGTATGATTGTTGTTCATCCTACGGACTAAAACCCTCCGATTTATATAGACACCGGAGAGGGCTAGGGTTACACAGAGTCGGTTACAATGGTAGGAGATCTACATATCCGTATCGCCAACCTTGCCTTCCACGCCAAGGAAAGTCCCTTCCGGACACGGGACGAAGTCTTCAATCTTGTATCTTCATAGTCCAGGAGTCCGGTCGAAGGTATAGTCCGGCTATCTGGACACCCCCTAATCCAGGACTCCCTCAGGGGGGCAGAGGCCTCAGGACTGCTTCCGGTGTGGCTCGGTGGAGCATTTCTCCCGCTAGTGTCACGCGCCACAGGAGGTCGTTGATGCATACAAGGCACGGAAGGTGCGTGGGACGCACCTCGCCTTGGTTCAGGAGGGAGCACCACAGGTGCCCATGGCGGCACCCGTGATGATCTCTACGCCCCCTGCTGCGCCCATTGAAACGTCTCCAGCGTATCTATAATTTTTGATTGCTCCATGCTATATTATCTACTATTTTGAGCAATATTGGGCTTTATTATCCACTTTTATATTACTTTTGGGACAAACCTATTAACCGGAGGCCCAGCCCAGATTTGCTGTTTTATGCCTATTTCAGTGTTTTGAAGAAAAGGAATATTAGATGAAGTCAAAACGGAACGAAATCAACTAGAGAAGTTATTTTTGGAACGAAATCCACCCGATGGACTTGGACCCCACGTCAAGGAAGGAAGGAGGAGCTCACGAGGGTAGGGGCGCGCCCACCCCCCTGGGGTGCGCCCCCTGCCTCGTGGGGCCCTCGTGGCTCCTCTAACGTGCTTCTTCCGCCTATATAACTCCATATACCCTAAAACTTCCAAAACGGAGATTAGATCGGGAGTTCCGCCGCCAGAAGCCTCCGTAGCCACCAAAACCAATCTAGACCCGTTCCGGCACCCTGCCGGAGGGGCAATCCCTCTCCGGTGGTCATCTTCATCATCCCAGTGCTCTCCATGACGAGGAGCGAGTAGTTCCCCCTCGGGGCTGAGGGTATATACCAGTAGTTATCTGTTTGATCTCTCTCTCTCTCTCGTGTTCTTGATTTGGAACAATCTTGATGTATCGTGAGCTTTGCTATTATACTTGGATCCTATGATGTTTCTTCCCCCCTCTAATCTCTTGTAATGAATTGAGTTTCCCCTTTGAAGTTATCTTATCGGATTGAGTCTTTAAAGATTTGAGAACACTTGATGTATGTCTTGCCGTGGATATCTGTGGTGACAATGAGATATCACGTGATTCACTTGATGTATGTTTTGGTGATCAACTTGCGGGTTCTGCCCATGAGCCTATTCATAGGGGTTGGCACACGTTTTTGTCGTGATTCTCTGGTAGAAACTTTGGGGCACTCTTTGAGGTCCTTTGTGTTGGTTGAATAGATGAATCTGAGATTGTGTGATGCATATCATATAATCATGCCCACGGATACTTGAGGTGACATTGGAGTATCTAGGTGACATTAGGGTTTTGGTTGATTTGTATCTTAAGGTGTTATTCTAGTACGAACTCTAGGGCTGTTTGTGACACTTATAGGAATAGCCCAACGGATTGATTGGAAAGAATAACTTTGAGGTGGTTTAGTACCCTACCATAATCTCTTCGTTCGTTCTCCGCTATTAGTGACTTTGGAGTGACTCTTTGTTGCATGTTGAGGGATAGTTATGTGATCCAATTATGTTATTATTGTTGAGAAGACTTGCACTAGTGAAAGTATGAACCCTAGGCCTTGTTTCAACGCATTGCAATACCGTTTACGCTCATTTTTATCATTAGTTACCTTGCTGTTTTTATATTTTCAGATTACAAAAACCTTTATCTACCATCCATATACCACTTGTTTCACCATCTCTTGGCCGAACTAGTGCACCTATACAATTTACCATTGTATTGGGTGTGTTGGGGACACAAGAGACTCTTTGTTATTTGGTTGCAGGGTTGCTTGAGAGAGACCATCTTCATCCTACGCCTCCTATGGATTGATAAACCTTAGGTCATCCACTTGAGGGAAATTTGCTACTGTCCTACAAACCTCTGCACTTGGAGGCCCAACAACGTCTAAAAGAAGAAGGTTGTGTAGTAGACATCAAGCTCTTTTCTGGCGCCGTTGCCGGGGAGGTTAGCGCTTGAAGGTATATCTTTAGATCTTGCAATCGAGTCTTTTAGTTTCTTGTTTTTATCACTAGTTTAGTTTATAAAAGAAAACTATAAAAAATGGAATTAAGTTTGTCTCATACGCTTCATCTTTTTAATATCTTTCGTGAGTATGATGGAAAGGAAAATTGTGCTCAAGTGCTAGAAGAAGAAATCTATAAAATGTTTGGCACTAAATCTTTGAATGCTGAGCATGATTGCAATGTTGTTAGTACGAATTCTTTGAATATCCATGATACTAATGATGATTGCACTAGTGATGATGTCTCCTATAAACATGTCAATTTTTGTGGAGTGCATTGGGTTTGTAAGTACACACCAAATAGGGAAGATAGATATTGCATGAGGTATAAGTACTTAGAAACTAAATTGTTGCAAGAAAGGCTAGATGATTGTGCTGAAAATTTAAATTTTCTTGGCCGTACTTTTGGACTTTGCAATGAAAGTGGTCATTTTGCTATCCGATGCAAATTGTTTCATGATCTAATCGTATCCAAAAATTGTGATGACTTGATTTCCCTTGCACACTATAATGAACTTAGTTTTCTTAAGGGCTATGAAGAAATGAAACGTATAACTAACTATCTTCCGGAATTTTCCCGTTATAAACTTCTTGGTTTTGATCTAGAGGAAATTTATATGTATTGTGCGGTGAATTGCATTGAAAATCCTTATATTGCTAATTACATAAAGAAAAGAAAACAAATAGAAGATGAAGAGAATAGTAATGAAAGGGAAGAGACTTCCCAATACCCTCCTATTATTTCTTATGATGAATTAGGTAACAAGGAGGAGCCTCCTATTCAACCAATCTCATTAATAAGGAGCTCCAAAAAGAGGATTGAACCCACACATGATGTGGTGAAGAAGAAGAAAAGAAAAAGGAAGAGAGGTAAAAGGATATCCCTCTCAAATAATGTTGCTCCTATTACTATTGTGCCTCATGAAAATATAATTGTGGAAGATAATGATACTTCTTACGATCTTGAAAATCTTTTTGGCACTTGCTTGGAAGAATATGATAATTGCTATACTATTGGTGCTATCCATACTATTAATTGTGAGAGTGATTATGCTTATGATATGAAAAGTCCCAAGCTTGGGGAAGCTATGTTTGATGAGGATGACATATTTGAGAATATATTTTCTGCAATTAATGTTTGTCCCAAGCTTGGGGAAGCTATGATTAATGAACATGATATTTTTAGTCTCCCAAGTTTTGATATGCAAGTTTATAATGATGATAGCATGCCCCTACCTATGATGATTATTGTGATGACAAGTATGCTTTAAAGAATAATGATAACCATGAAACTTGTCATCTTGATCTTTATTTTCAATCACATGATAGTTATTTTGTTGTGTTCACTCCCACTACTATTCATGAGAAGAAATTTGCTTGTGTGGAGAGTAGTAAATTTTCTATGCTTGTAGATCATGAACAGAATGCTTTAGGTGCTGGTTATATTGTTGAATTCATTCATGATGCTACTGAAAATTATTATGAGGGAGGAACATATGCTTGTAGGAATTGCAATAATATCAAGTTTCCTCTCTATGTGCTTAAAGTTTTGAAGTTATGCTTGTTTTACCTTCCTATGCAAGTTGATTCTTGTTCCCATAAGTTGTTTGCTCACAAAATCCTTATGCATAGGAAGTATGTTAGACTTAAATGTGCTAGTCATATTCTTCATGATGCTCTCTTTATGTTTCAATTCTTATCCTTTATATGAGCATCATTGAAATCATCATGCCTAGCTAGGGGCGTTAAACGATAGCGCTTGTTGGGAGGCAACCCAACTTTATTTTTGTTCCTTGCTTTTTGTTTCTGTTTATTAATAAATAATTCATCTAGACTCTGTTTAGATGTGATTTTATGCTTTTAATTAGTGTTTGTGCCAAGTAGAACCTTTGGGAAGACTTGGGGAAAGTCTTGTTGATCATGCTGTAAAAAACAGAAACTTTAGCGCTCACGAGAACTGCTGCCATTTTTATTTGGAGAGTGATATTTAGTTAATTCTTTTTGAATATGATTAATAGACAAATTACTCATGTCAAGAAATTTATTTTAGAATTTTATGAGTTCCATAAGTATACGTTTGATCCAGATTACTACAGACTGTTCTGTTTTTGACAGATTCTGTTTTTCATGTGTTGTTTACTTATTTTGATGAATCTATGGCTAGTAAAATAGTTTATAAACCATAGAGAAGTTGGAATACAGTAAGTTTAACAACAATATAAATAAAGAATTAGTTCATTACAGTACATTGAAGTGGTGATTTATTTTCTTACTAACGGAGCTTACGAGTTTTCTGTTAAGTTTTGTGTTGTGAAGTTTTCAAGTTTTGGGTAAAGATTCGATGGACTATGGAATAAGGAGTTGCAAGAGCCTAAGCTTGGGGATGCCCAAGTCACCCCAAGTTAATATTCAAGTACAACCAAGAGCCTAAGCTTGGGGATGCCCCGGAAGGCATCCCCTCTTTCGTCTTTGTTCATCGGTAACTTTACTTGGAGCTATATTTTTATTCACCACATGATATGTGTTTTGCTTGGAGCGTCAATTTATTTTGTTAGGATTTTCTTTCTGTTATTTAGAACAATGTTTTGCATCTTTTATTTCAATAAAAGTGGCATTAATAGCCTTTACTATGCCTATGTTAGAAGTCCACATGTTGCTGTTTGAAAACAGAAAGTTTACCGCTGTTGCAATAATTCCCTAGAAAAGTTATAATATGATAAAATGTTGAAACCTTTTACATATTAATCTCTGATAAATTTACTACAGTGGGAATTTTATTTCATAATTTTTGGAGCTAGGGAAGTATGGATGTTGCAGCATTCTTTACAGACTATCCTGTTTAGGCAGATTGCTGTTATGTTTGCATTGTTTGCATATGTTTGCTTCTTTAATGATTCTATTTGAGGATAGGAATATTAAATATGCAGAGGCATTTAGTATGCAATGTTGAATAATAATTTTAGTGATTTGCTACAGTAGAGTATGATAAGGTTTTGGCAATGGTTTATACTAACTTATCTCACGAGTCCTTGTTGAGTTTTGTGTGGATGAAGCTTTTGAGATTTAGGGAGACCGTGATATAAGAGGAATTAAGGAGACACAAAAGCCTAAGATTTGGGATGCCCAAGACACCCCAATATAATATTTCAAGAAGTATCAAGCGTCTAAGCTTGGGGATGCCCTGGTTGGCATCCCACCTTTCTTCTTCAACAACTATCGGTTAGTATCGATTGATCCTAAGTTTTTGCTTCTTCACATGATGTTTGCTATTCTTAGATGTCATTTTATTTTGATTTGCTTGATGTTTGAATAAATTACCAAGATCTGAGATTATTAAATGTTAGAGAGTCTTCACATAGTTGCATAATTATTCGACTACTCATTGATCTTCACTTATATCTTTCGGAGTAGTTTGTCATTTGCTCTAGTGCTTCACTTATATCCTTCTAGAGCACGGTGGTGGTTTTATTTTATAGAAATATATGAACTCTCATGCTTCACTTATATTATTTTGAGAATCTTAAATAGCATGGTAATTTGCTTAAAATCCTAATATGCTAGGTATTCAAGAATAATAAAATTCTCTTATGAGTGTGTTGAATACTATGAGAAGTTTGATACTTGATAATTGTTTTGAGATATGGAGATGGTGATATTAGAGTCATGCTAGTTGAGTGGTTATGAATTTGAGAAATACTTGTGTTGAAGTTTGTGAATTCCCGTAGCATGCACGTATGGTGAACCGTTATGTGATGAAGTCGGAGCATGATTTATTTATTGATTGTCTTCCTTATGAGTGGCGGTCGGGGACGAGCGATGGTCTTTTCCTACCAATCTATCCCCCTAGGAGCATGCGTGTAGTACTTTGTTTCGATAACTAATAGATTCTTGCAATAAGTATGTGAGTTCTTTATGACTAATGTTGAGTCCATGGATTATACGCACTCTCACCCTTCCACCATTGCTACCCTCTCTAGTACCGCGCAACTTTCGCCAGTACCATAAACCCACCATACACCTTCCTCAAAACAGCCACCATACCTACCTATTATGGCATTTCCATAGCCATTCCGAGATATATTGCCATGCAACTTTCCACCATTTCATTATTATGTCACGCTTCATCATTGTCATATTGCTTTGCATGATCATGTAGTTGACATCGTATTTGTGGCAAGGCCACCGTTCATAATTCTTTCATACTTGTCACTCTTGATTCATTGCATATCTTGGGTACACCGCCGGAGGCATTCATATAGAGTCATCTTTGTTCTAGTATCGAGTTGTATCATCGAGTTGTAAATAAATAGAAGTGTGATGATCATCATTCAATAGAGCATTGTCCCCCAAAAAAGAGAAAGGCCATAAAAAAAGAAAGGCCAAATAAAAATAATAAAAATAAAAAGTAAAAAGAAATAAATAAATAAAAGGGACAATGCTACTATCCTTTTACCGCACTTGTGCTTCAAAGTAGCACCATGATCTTCATGATAGAGAGTCTCCTATGTTGTCACTTTCATATACTAGTGGGAATCTTTCATTATAGAACTTGGCTTGTATATTCCAATGATGGGCTTCCTCAAAATGCCCTAGGTCTTCGTGAGCAAGCGAGTTGGATGCACACCCACTAGTTTCTTTTGTTGAGCTTTCATATACTTATAGCTCTAGTGCATCCGTTGCATGGCAATCCCTACTCACTCACATTGATATCTATTGATGGGCATCTCCATAGCCCGTTGATACGCCTAGTCGATGTGAGACTATCTTCTCCCTTTTTTTCGTCTCCACAACCACCATTCTAGTCCACCTATAGTGCTATGTCCATGGCTCACGCTCATGTATTGCGTGAAGATTGAAAAAGTTTGAGAACATTAAAAGTATGAAACAATTGCTTGGCTTGTCATCGGGGTTGTGCATGATTTGAATATTTTGGGTGGTGAAGATAGAGCATAGCCAGACTATATGATTTTGTAGGGATAACTTTCTTTAGCCATGTTATTTTGAGAAAGCATAATTGCTTTGTTAGTATGCTTGAAGTATTATTATTTTCTATGTCAATATGAACTTTTGTCTTGAATCTTATGGATCTGAATATTAATGCCACAATTAAGAAGAATTACATTGAAATTATGCCAACTAGCATTCCATATCAAAAATTATATTTTTATCATTTACCTACTCGAGGACGAGTAGGAATTAAGCTTGGGGATGCTTGATACGTCTCCAACGTATCTATAATTTTTGATTGCTCCATGCTATATTATCTACTGTTTTGAGCAATATTGGGCTTTATTATCCACTTTTATATTACTTTCGGGACTAACCTATTAACCGGAGGCCCAGCCCAGATTTGCTGTTTTATGCGTATTTCAGTGTTTTGAAGAAAAGGAATATGATACGGAGTCAAAACGGAACAAAATCAACTAGAGAAGTTATTTTTGGAACGAAAGCCACCCGATGGACTTGGACCCCACGTCAAGGAAGGAAGGAGGAGCTCACGAGGGTAGGGGGCGCGCCCCCTGCCTCGTGGGGCCCTCGTGGCTCCTCTGACGTGCTTCTTCCGCCTATATAACTCCATATACCCTAAAACTTCCAGAACGGAGATTAGATCGGGAGTTCCGCCGCCAGAAGGCTCCGTAGCCACCAAAACCAATCTAGACCCGTTCCGGCACCCTGCCGGAGGGGGCAATCCCTCTCCGGTGGTCATCTTCATCATCCCAGTGCTCTGCATGACGAGGAGCGAGTAGTTCCCCCTCGGGGCTGAGGGTATATACCGGTAGTTATGTGTTTGATCTCTCTCTCTCTCTCGTGTTCTTGATTTGGAACAATCTTGATGTATCGTGAGCTTTGCTATTATACTTGGATCCTATGATGTTTCTTCCCCCCTCTAATCTCTTGTAATGAATTGAGTTTCCCCTTTGAAGTTATCTTATCGGATTGAGTCTTTAAAGATTTGAGAACACTTGATGTATGTCTTGCCGTGGATATCTGTGGTGACAATGAGATATCACGTGATTCACTTGATGTATGTTTTGGTGATCAACTTGCGGGTTCTGCCCATGAACCTATGCATAGGGGTTGGCACACATTTTTGTCATGATTCTCTGGTAGAAACTTTGGGGCACTCTTTGAGGTCCTTTGTGTTGGTTGAATAGATGAATTTGAGATTGTGTGATGCATATCATATAATCATGCCCACGGATACTTGAGGTGACATTGGAGTATCTAGGTGACATTAGGGTTTTGGTTGATTTGTATCTTAAGGTGTTAGTCTAGTACGAACTCTAGGGCTGTTTGTGACACTTATAGGAATAGCCCAACGGATTGATTGGAAAGAATAACTTTGAGGTGGTTTAGTACCCTACCATAATCTCTTCGTTCGTTCTCCGCTATTAGTGACTTTGGAGTGACTCTTTGTTGCATGTTGAGGGATAGTTATGTGATCCAATTATGTTATTATTGTTGAGAAGACTTGCACTAGTGAAAGTATGAACCCTAGGCCTTGTTTCAACGCATTGCAATACCGTTTACGCTCATTTTTATCATTAGTTACCTTGCTGTTTTTATATTTTCATATTACAAAAACCTTTATCTACCATCCATATACCACTTGTTTCACCATCTCTTGGCCGAACTAGTGCACCTATACAATTTACCATTGTATTGAGTGTGTTGGGGACACAAGAGACTCTTTGTTATTTGGTTGCAGGGTTGCTTGAGAGAGACCATCTTCATCCTACGCCTCATACGGATTGATAAACCTTAGGTCGTCCACTTGAGGGAAATTTGCTACTGTCCTACAAACCTCTGCACTTGGAGGCCCAACAACGTCTACAAGAAGAAGGTTGTGTAGTAGACATCACCCTTCGCGGCGACCCCCGTTGTGCCCATCGCGGCGGCTTTGGCGATCTCTAGTGAGGCCAACATTGCCATGGAGGTTGACCACATGGCCGCCTCGGCGGTGCCACAACTAGATGTTGATGCTGCCTCCAAGATGATTTCTAAGGAGGATCAGCTCACTAGTATGGAGATTGCGGCTGAGGTCAATGGCTTCTTCACCGAGTCTAATTAGCATACCTCTTTGGTTATCATGATTCTGTGATTTGATACAATAAATTCGATTTGGTTGTAAGCTCTATGAGAGCATAAACTTATTCTTTACTTTGGTGATTGGATGACATTTATTCATTTATTCCATTATTTATACATGATAGTATGTTATGTTCTGGAATGTGTGCATTTATTATTAATGTAGCATCTTCCTCATTACATTAATTATATGTCATATTTTAGAACGTGTGTGGCGCCCGAATGGAGGAAACGTGCCTTGCCGATAGCACAACTACACATACCATCTTACGAGAAACTAAGTACTTTGAGTCTATTAAAAAATCTCCAGGAAGTATTATAACAATCGCCGGCTGCGGTTCGCACACAGTTGGCTTCGGACGAGCCACTATTATACTTCCTATGGGAACAACTTTGATCATTAATGATGCGTTGTTGTACTCGGAGTCGACTCATACTCTTTTGAGCTTTAGAGACATCCGCGCCAATGGTTTTCATATTGAGACCGATGATGAGAACAACAAGGAGTGCCTACTTATCACAAAGCGGCATGCAAATGGTAAACATGTTCTTGAAAGGCTTCCTTCATTTGACACAGGGCTATACTACACTAAAATAGTAGCACCGCCCGTGTACACTACCCTCGAGACCATTTTTAGAAGCTCTGAACTCTTCTGCCTCTGGCACATAGGTTAGGCCACCCAGGACTTAGGATGATGAGAAATATAATAAACAACTCGCATGGTCATAATGTTAACACGAAGAACTTCCCGAATCCCGATGATTTCGTGTGCTCCGCATGCGCTAAGGGGAAGTTAGTCATTAGGCCATCGCCCCTCAAGGTGAGGAACGAAATCCCCGAGTTCTTGGAACGTATCCAAGGGGACATATGCGGTCCAATTCAGCCCCTCACGGGGCCGTTTTGGTACTTCATGGTGGTCATTGATGCTTCCTCTAAATGGCCCAATGTTTGCCTGCTGTCAACACGGAACCATGCCTTTGCAAAGTTGATCTCTCAGATCATACAAATGAGGAATAATTTCCCTAATTATGGTATAAAGTCTATTCAAATGGACAATGCCGGAGAATTTACTTCAAAGGCGTTCGATGATTATTGCATGGCAATGGGAATCAAAGTTGAGCACTCGGTACCGCTTGTTCATACAGAAAATGGACTTGCCGAGGAATAGATTAAAAGAATTAAATTCATTGCCCGACCGCTCCTTCAGGGTTGTAATTTACCAACTACATGTTGGGGCCACGTAGTGTTACATGCGGCCAATCTCATCAACATTCGACCGTCAGCCTACAACATCCACTCTCCTGTTCAGCTTGCGCAAGGGTCGGCACCGAAAATTTCCCACCTTTGTAGGTTCGGTTGCCAGGTATATGTACCAATACCACCACCTCAACGATCGGCGATGGGCCCGCTCCGTAAGTCGGGGATATACGTTGGTTATGAGACTTTGTCCATAATCAGGTATCTGGACCCCATGATAGGTGACTGTCACACGGCTCGTTCTGCTGATTGCATTTTTGACGAGGATTTTTTTCCCGAGTTTAGGGGGAGAGAATCAACCCCTTGATGCTAAAAGTCGAGAAATCACATGGCAAGCCACGGGGACCCATGCTCATGACCCGCGCACTACTGAGACTAAGAGAGAAGTCCAAAAGATAATCGCTTTGCAGTCTTTAGCAAATCAACTGCCTGACCACTTTAGTGACTTAAAGACTGTGACAAAATCGCATGTGCACACGCGCAATGCACCGGAAAGGGTTGAAATACCGAAGAAAAATGATGGTATACCCGCTCCCGTCCAAAGGCCTAAAAGGACGAGAAATCCGGCTTCTCAAATCCCAAGTACTCGGGGACGCCCGACGAAAACGGATAAGAGAGATTTATTACAGCCTGTCGCCAAAGTACCCCAAAGTGAAACGGGGAGCCAGTCGAGACCTGGCACAAGTACGGAAAATTTAGTGCATGAAATTCTGGACTTCAACTTTCCCATAGGGGAAACACCCAGCGGAGATGTGTGCGCACACGTCGGCACGGGAAATCTAAAGGACCTTGCTCCCATAATGGGAAATTTGGTAGAGCAAGTGTTAGCGCCAGATGCGCTCTATGACGAAATGGCCATAAATTATATTTATATGGGGGAGTCCCTGAACCGAGCAACGATGATTGTCGACATTAACTTTGCTATGAAAATTGCCTCAATCATAGATCTTGACCCTGAGCCTAACACACTCGCTGATTGCAAGAAAAGGTCGGATTGGAAAGATTGGCAGCAGCAAATTACTGCCGAATTATTATCTCTCAACAAAAGGAAGGTGTTCGGACCAGTTTGTCGAACTCCTCCCCACATTCGCCCTGTTGGCCATAGGTGGGTTTTGTTCGAAAGAGAGATGAAAATAATAAGGTAGTACGATACAAAGCAAGATTCGTCGCTCAAGGTTTCACTCAACGACTAGGTGTCGATTTTGAGGAGACTTATTCCCCGGTCATGGATTGAGTTACCTTTAGATACTTGATCTCGATGGAAGTAAACATGGGCTTGAAAATGAAACTAATGGATGTTGTCACTGCTTACCTGTATGGTAACTTGGATTCAAACATATACTTGAAGGTTCCAGAAGGTATCCCTGTTCCGAACCATGATAGAGCAAACAGGGGTCTATACAGTGTTCAACTTCAAAAGGCACTGTACGGACTCAGACAGTTTGGTAGAATGTGGTACAATCGCTTAAGTGATTTCCTTCATGAGAAGGGCTACACGAGCAATAAAGATTGCCCATGTGTTTTTATACGGCGATCCCATGATGGATTCTGTATAATCTCGGTGTACGTGGATGATTTAAACATAATCGGTATACTTGAGGATATTAAGAAAGCGAGTTCCTACCTGATGTTGGAATTCGAGATGAAGGATTTGGGTAAAACCAAGTTTTGTCTAGGTCTGCAACATGAACATTCCCCTGATGGGATTCTAGTGCACTAGTCGGCCTACACCCAGAAGGTGTTGGAGAGATTTGGATTTGATAAGGCATATCCTTCTAAGACCCGATGGTCGGAAGATCTTTACAGCCACACAAGGACCCGTTCAGGCCAAAGGAAGAGGGGGAGGAAACTCTAGGACCAGAGGTTCCTTACCTGAGTGCAGTTGGAGCACTCATGTACCGCACAAATTGTACACGGCCAGACATTGCGTTCGCGTCAGTTCGCTTGCTTGGTACAGTTCTGAACCTACCAAGAGGCATTGGAAAGGTGTCAAGGACGTCTTCCGTTACCTACAAGGGACCAAAGATCTTGGCCTGTTTTATAAAAGAAGAAATCAAGACCTATCTATTATAGGCTATGCCGATGCTGGGTACCTATCGGACCCGCACGATTGCAAATCGCAGACTGGATATGTTTTCCTTTGTGGTGGAACTGCGTTTTCCTGGAAATCGCCCAAGCAAACTCTTGTGTCGACTTCCATGAACCACTCGGAAATCATGGCACTATTCAAAGCGTCAAAAGAGTGTGTATCGCTTCGGCGGATGATCGACCACATTCAACACGCATGTGGGCTGAACACCGTACAAACCCCTACCATTATCTATGAGGATAATACTGCTTGTGTTGCACAAGTCTAGCTGGGTTATGTGAAGAGTAACCTCACAAAGCATATTAGTCCCAAGTTCTTCTGTGCACATGATCTGCAGCAGTTGAACGAGGTGAGAGTTTTGCATACTAAGTCCTCTGACAATCTTGCTGATATGCTAACTAAATCATTACCGGCGTCAACCTTAGAGAGGTGTGTGCGTGGAATCGGTATGATGAGACTTACAGAGATGCAAGGTTCAGGGGGAGAAACTTCACAAACTCGTCGTTAAAATATCGATCCTGATGATCGAGTACTCAACTTGATGGTTGAGTGGTTTGTACTCTTTTTCCCTTGAGTGAGTTTTCCTGATGTTCTCACACGAGGCTTTTAACGAGGAAATTCATGCAATACAACAACGTATACTGTGTGCTCTTTCTCCATATTTTTCTCACTGGGTTTTTCGGAGTTTTGAGGCATGGATATACGGATAATTACCCAAGGGGGAGTGTTGGGAAACCGGGTCACCTCGAGGGGTGGCGGCGGCCGCGTGCGTATCGCACGGGCTAGCCCCTTTCGGTTCCACACTTTATGTTAAGTGGGTATTTATCCCTTGATCCTTTACCCCTATATAAAGAGAGGAGGAGCAATCATTGTAACAAATGATCATTGATTAATAAAGATAGTCTCCTCCATATTTCTCTGTGTCATCTACTTTTGCATGTTCAACTACTTCGTCTACGACACTCGCTCTGGCTCCGCAACCTCGGACCGGACTCGCCGGCGGAGTTGCGGAACATAAACCAATGAAGGGACATGTCAAACTCAATGTTGATGCAGCTTTTGACCCCGATTAACTCCAAGGGGCAGTTGGTGCAGTCATTAGAGATGACAAGGGTAACTTCATTGAAGCAGCAAATCAGAAGATTGAATTATTCTTATATGTTTTTATGGCTGAAGCTATGACTATAAGATATGGACTAAATTTAGCACAAATTGTTGGTTGGAATAGGTTGGTTATCAACTCGGATAATATTGATGTGATTAGTACGATGCAAGACGGTGGGTCCTTTACTGGTGTCGCAGCTTCAAATTTCGAAGATTGCTATCACATGTCCATTGATCTTTCCCATGTAATTAATGAACACTGCCCTGGAGAGGCGAATGTTGTAGCACATGATCTAGTTGTAGAGCAAGATTTTCTATCCCTTGGACTTGGTTAGATGATGCTCCATAAGATTTTATCTCTCTCCCTGTCAACGATGTAACCGTGGTGTCCAATGAATAAAGTGGAATAATGTCCGGACTCTCGACCTTCTTATGTCGCCCCTCACGGGCGACACAAGAGGCGACAACCCTACTGGCCAGCGCCTCGACGTCCTCCCGCCTTACCCTCCGTCGCCACCTGTGGTTGGCGTTGGGCTAAGCCCGTGTGTTGGCTGACAATGGCGGGGGGTTATTCCTCCTTCTCCCGGATCGTATGGCGGCGAGGGCGTTGGATCCATGGGGGTGCGGCCTCTTCCTCGATCCATGGCGGCACGGCGGCTCCTGGCGGCATTTCTAGGTAGCACGCATGGAGTTCGGCAGAGCGTGGCATGGAGACCCACTAGGTGTGTCTAGAGGATGGAGGAGGGGCTCACCGTGGCCGGTGGTGGCGGCGGCGGCGGCCAGCCGAGATCAAGTGTTGGCGGTGGCGATGACGACGTATGGCCCATATCCGGCCATGGTGGTGGTGGCGTCCATCTGCCGGGGGTGACGGGCCAGGTGGTGGGTCCTTGCGGCATCGATGCGATGGATCTTGGGAACCTGTTCCCGTGATCGTCGCAGGACGCGCGCGCGGCCGGAGCTTCTTCCGACATCGATGGCGTTTCATGCGGGATCGTGACGGCTATTGTCATTGTATAGGCGACGACAATGGCTGGCGCGACGGCGGGTCCTTCCTGTAGTGCCCGAAATCAGGGTGGCGGCCCCTCTTCATCAATGGTGGCGGACTGAGTGGTTGTGTGGGCGACACGGAGTCTAGATCTCAAGGTGGTGATGGTCTTTCTGAGGCTGGTGACAGTATGGGACGTCCCCTCCATCAATAGATCACTACTAGGGAAAACCTTATACACAGAAACTTACCAGTAGCGTGGGACAAAATGAAGCGCTACTACAATTTACCACTAGCGCATGTTATCCAAACGCGCCGCAGCTAAGATCATAGCAGTAGCACGTCTAACTGTAGACGCGCTACTCCTACAATTCCCCTTACTATTCTCGCCAGGCTACCTATAGTAGTAGCGTGCCTAAGGAAAGCGCGTTGCTTCTAAGATTGTTGTAGCAGCGTGTTTCACGCAGGAAGCGCTACTACTAAGGAAAGGAAAATAAAATGAAAAACATATAGAAAAGTAAATGAAAATGAAAGAAATAGAAAAAGGGGAAGGAAAAAAAGAAAATGTGAATGAAAATAAATGAAAAATAAAAATAAAGGAGAAATGCGTAGCAGCAGCGGGCTTTATGGACACGCGCTATAGCTAATGTAGCAGTAGCGCTTTCCGTGGAACGCGCTGCTGCTACTTTCCACTTAACCAACTGTTCTTATTCCCCACGCCCACTTCCCCCAAATCCGACACGCGTGCGTTTGCTGTCGCTGCCGTCATCGCCTGGCCGCCGCGCACTCTCCCGTCGCCCTCCACACGCCGTCGATGCACCCTCGACCTTGACCTCGATGCCCCCTACATCGCCGCCCTCCGCCGTGCGCTCGCCCCGACCGCGACCCCGTCCCCGACCTCGACGCCGTGTGCCCCTCTCCTTAACTCCGCCAGCGCACGAGGTGAGCATGCCCTCCTCCTCCTCCCCTACCTCTGCCTAGCTAGGGTTCTTAGGGTTAAATTTCAGAGTTCATCTAATTAGTTAGGGTTCATCAAATTAGATGCCAATTATGGCAGTAGTTGTTAAATAGAATTAGTTTTAGAGTTCATCAAATTAGTTAGGGTTTAATTTTCAAGTTCATCAAATTGGTTAGGGTTAAATTTTAGAGTTCATCAACTTAGTTAGGGTTCATTAAATTTTAGAGTTCATCAAATTAGTTAGGGTTAAATTTTAGACTTCATCTAACTAGTTTTTTTACTGTTTTTTAGTAAGTGTTTAATAGAATTAGTAAGAAAATTAATATAACTAGTTGAACTTGTTTATTTATAGTAAGTACTTAATTGAACTAGTTGAGTTAATAGAACTATTTTATTTTTAGTACGAAAATTAATAGAACTAGTTTCCTTTTTTAGTTAAAGCAATTATTCCCGCATCGACGTGGACGATGCCTATCCCACATCCTCGTCGTCGAGTCGGTGGAGGACACCTGCGTCACCAGATGGGCCATGTCCGGGACTGGGCTCCGCCGGGGTGGTACTGGGAGGTGCTACCTACCGGGGGGCGCAGGTTGGTGAGGAGTCAGCCCGTCGTTGACCCGAACCTTCTTTGGTGGCGATCGCGTGGGCCAGTGACGGTCCAGAGGCTTCAGGACCCCGCGGAGGTGGTGCGTCACCGTGTCAGAGAGGAGGACGCGCACGTCCGTCGCTACTTGTTTGCGTTGGAGCACAGGTTCTCCAATACCTGGCAGGTTCTCTAGGGATCTCACTGGAGCTATGATCCTATGATGGTTCCTTCTCAGTGGGTGTCCACCGCCCACGTCGATACCCGTCGTGTGCTAGGGTTTTAGTTATATTAGTGATGTTATATGTATGATACTATTCGGGATGTATTAGTGATAATATTCGATGATGTATGGAAGCATGAGATGATTTACTTTTGCTTATTGAATGCATGCTAATTTGAATACTTATTTATTTTACAATTTGGTTTTGCTTATTGAATTCTCATGTCAATATGAGTTCTATAAGATATTTTGAAATGTATATCTTGTGTTTCTCAAATTGGATATGTGCTTTCCCAAGTGGCCGGTCATGTTTGCAGGTTACACCTCCGAGTGGCCTATGTTTTGCCGGAGTGTTGATTCATTTCCGTTCCGGCAAATTTCAGGCGCTCGATATGTCCTATTTTAGCAAAGGTCATGCCGGATTTTCCCGTGAATTTTGGCATGACTTGTGCCAGAATATGTAGGAAATATTGAGTGCCCCGGATTTGTGTGTTGAGTATCCTGGTAGTTGCCTTTGATCGATTTTCAATTAATGTTTCAACTATGAACATAGGAAATGTCTGACGATGAAAAGGATTTCGGTATTGCGAATACTGCGAAGACGAGCGCGGCCTGTGCGATAGAATCTTCCTAGATTATGATAGGCACTTCAGTATCAAGCTAGACGAGAACTTCGAAGTGGATACAATAAGTCACAACGACAAGTCTTTTTTCGTAATTAAGCATGACATCTGCTTCAACCTATAATTTTTTTTACTATTCTACTAGCATATCCCCTGCCATGCAAGTGTTTTTGTCTTGGATAAGATAGGTTTCAGTCCTATGAAAACTACTATGGAGGTAAAGAGAGTTTACTTGAAGACCGAGCAATCGAGTGCCCCGGATTTGTGTGTTGAGTATCCTGATAGTTGCCTTCGATCAATTTTCAATTAATGTTTCAACTATGAACATAGGAAATGTCTGATGACCAAAAGGATTTCGGTTTGTGAATACTGTGAAGACGAGCGCGGCTATGCGACAGAATCTTCCTAGATGATGATAGGCGCTTCAACATCAAGCTGGATGAGAACTTCGAAGTGGATACAGTAAGTCACAACGACAAGTCTTTTTTCGTAATTAAGCATGACATCTGCTTCATTTGCTTCAACTTATAATTATTTTTTTACTATTCTACTAGCGTATCCCCTTCCATGCAAGAGTTTTTGTTTTGGATAAGATAAGTTTCAGTCCTATGAAAACTACTATGGAGGTAAAGAGAGTTTACTTGAAGATCGAGCATGGTTATACATTCCACGCAAAATTATACAACGCAGACACCTACACCTATTTTGAATGCAAAACTTGGCAAGCACTATGCAAGGCTTATGCATTTGAGCCTGATATGGTTATCACCTTTGATATTCATCCCGAAGATGATATTGAAGGTAATATCGACATCTGGGTCGATGTGCAGACGCCTCCAATTATACCATTATGTGAGTTTCTCAACCATATTTATGTCTTCGATATTGTTTATTCAAAAATAGTTGACCACTAATTTCTATTGACAGCTTATTTCCATTCAAGCAAACATGTCCGGCGCTTGGTAGACATGACCGTCTACTGTCCTGGGGCTGAACTAAACTGCGAGGAGATAGGTCATTATGTTTCATGGCTTGATGATCTTCATACTGTCAAGATAAATTATTTTCCTGGACTTAAAAATCTTAGTACTCAAAACTTGCAATCAATAGTGTTCGTACTGAACTATGGTAACATCTATTTAGGGAAGATGGTAAGATTTTTACTATTTGTCCTTAGTGCATGTTTTGCATACATTATTTTTTAAGCTAAATTTCATTGCTAAGTATGTTACTATACGATGTTCTTCAACACGGACTCCCGATGAAAGTTGTGCCTCATTGGATCGAGACTAAAGGTCCCATGAGAATTGTTAGCGTACGACCAAGATATCCTACAATGCACTTTAGTGCATTCATGATTTCTATAAGCGAGGAGTGCTTAATAGTGAATGAGTGGAGCAAAATTGTGAACGATCACAGAGAAGTACTAGGGGGCGGCAATCAGAAGCGCAGCCCACGATTAGGAGACAGGTTCATCTGCATGCTCCAACTTGATGAAGCAGGAGTGCTACACATGTTTTATGTTATTTTACTTGAGAGAGAGCAGCAGGAGTGATTAGCTAGCTAGAAATGAGTTATGATGATTAAATAGCTAGTGTTGGTGGTAATGACTATGATGATTATTATTAGCTAGTGTTGGTGGTGATTAGATAGCTACCGCAGCTAGTGTTGGTGGTGATTAGCTAGCTAGAATGAGTTTGAAGATGATGATATGTGCTACACTATGACTATGATGATTAAATATCTACTGTTGGTGGTAATGACTATGATGATGGTTAAATGGCTTGTGTTGGGGGATTAGATTCAAGTGGAGACAACATGTGGTGCACATCGAAAGTACTACTAGTCCAAACTAGATCAAGTTTGGATTAGTAGTATACTTTTGACATGCACTACATGTTCCCTCCACTTGAACCTAATCCACCTTCATTTGGCACACTGTTATGGACATATTGATATAACAACCTCATAATTGGTATTGTACCAAAATTTGTATAACGGCGTATAAATACACTAAAAATTAAAAAAATGAGAAAAAGAATACTAGTAGCGATGGAGAGTAAACACGCTACTACTAGCTATATTAGCAGTAGTGCTGGAATGAACAAACGTTGCTGCTATATGTCTTAGCAGCAGCGCGTGTAGCACATGCTACTGCTAATGAATAGATGTAGCGTCTTATCAGTAGCGCGTCCTCCCGCACTACTGGTAGGCAAAATACCCGCGCTACTGCTAGGGTTTTCCCTAGTAGTGGATTGGGTTCGATGCATCCTTGCAAGTGAAACATGTGCCTCTTTCGGAGTTGTCGGGCAAAGCTTGCCACCAAGAGGTGAAGCCATCCTGTATGCACTACCGGTGGATGCTACGCATGACGTCTTATGCGGAGATGTCAAGTCGTTCCTGCTACCTGCAGGTGATGCACGGTGGCTCTAGTGGAGGTGTCATGTTTAGTCTATTATTGTTGGATCGAAGGTGGTGCGACAGTAGTGGAAAGCAAGCGGTATGAGACGTCCTTGAGCATAATTTGTTTGGTGCCAAATATTGGCATGCCAATGTTTTGCATTGTGAAAAATATTGCCTACTAATTGGTTGCTTACCGAGTTACCTTTCCTATGTCACACAAAGTTGCCAATATTTGGCAAGTCTTCATACTGCCAACATTTGGCTTCCGTTATCTTCTCCAGAGGTATCCGGCTATCTAGGCGCCGGTAGGCGGATAAGGACGGATGGTACATATGGCTTCAATGACGAGTTTATGCACTCCGGTGGAAACACAAGATCTCTGATCGGGCTATGTCAACGCGCGCATGCGTCGTGTCCTTGTTGAAGGTGGTCGATTGAATCTTGGCTTTGCGGATGAGAATCCGGAGTTCAACCTTGTGGTGGATTCGCCATCATCGTCGCACGTGCATTAATTCCTTCTTGAAGGCATAGCCTAGGAGTTGTGTATTTTTCCTTTCTGATATGTCTTGTAACATAGGTTAGTGGCTATCGGGGGAGTTACTGTCGCGAGGTATGCGGCCTCATGGTTTGTTTTCCACTTTATTTCCGGTTGAGGTTGTTCGGATGTTGGATTTTGCATTATTAATAATATATAGCTGCATGCATCGTTTTGATACAGAGACCAGAGGTTATTCTCCTTTCCAAAAAACGTGTCAAATAAACCATGTCACTAATAGTATCAAAACGAAAGGGCCAAAAAAGGTCTAACTAATACTTCCACCCCTACTTTATTAACTAAAAACATATAAAAAGTTGCCATCATCTTTAGACTAAAATTCATGGAAATCTAAGATTTTATTTGTATATAAAAATGGCTAAAAGTAATTAAATGTATAGCAGATAAACTTATCATGACTACTTGTTAAACCTACTAAAAAATACCTATAGGGACATATCCATGGTAAAATACAAATGCAGAAACCTACAGGAAATGAACATGCTAATGATAAAATGGCCATAAATAATAAATTTAGTATGCTCAAAATAATAATAACTTATAATAATAATAATAATAATAATAGCTAAAAAAGAATAATACTCCCTCCGGTCCTAATTAATTGACGCAACTCTAGTACAACTTTATACTGAAGTTATACTAGAGTTGCGAATATTAATTAGTATCGGGAATAATAATAATAATAATAATAATAATAATAATAATAATAGTAAAGAGTCATGTCTATGTTGTATATAATAAAATTGCCATGCTATATATATATAAACTACCACACCTCCAACATTTATATGTATAGAGATAACATGTAAATTTATTCAAAGAGTTAATGTATCACATGAGCATGAACCTCATAAGGATAACACAAAGAAAAAATCCCATTATCTAAAAAGATAAAAACCATTAAAAAACTAACAAAGTACAATGACCTACATAAATCATGGCAACCATGTGCAAAAATGTATATGGACAATCATGTAAATAGTGTAACATGGAAAATCAAAGAAATATTGATATCTACAACATGGAAAATATAGAGAAGTTTGTTGCCCTCGCATGGACAATTGTTGAAAAAATGTTTCTAAACATCATGGAAAATTACAGGAAAATTGTAAAAAGTCATTATACGTGCCTGATGTATTGTAGTTTTTGTATGTTTCATGTCACTATATTATTTTTTATATGATATTTTATTTGAACTAACCTACTAATAATTGCAAGACATGCACAATTATGTATGTAGTAAATTCAATAAACTATTAAAAAAATTCAAGGTCCGGTTATATTTGAAGTTATTGCAAATTTGTCCCTGTAGGATGAGTACTTAAACATCGTCACATGGACCCTTGAAGATGGAGTCACACAAAGAAAATCAATACATGGAAGTTATTATCCACATAACAACGAAACCTCAGCACTTGGAATCACCCAATTTGAAACCTTTATGCACCCTACATGCCCAATATAATATTTACAAAAACTACCATGTCTGAAAATGCAAAAATGGGGTGACAATATTATGCAATTGAACATAGTTTGATTCCCGGGACTCATGAGAAGATAGGGAAGGATTTGGAGGGTTCCTTAAATTCTAGTCTCACCTCCGTTTATATAATAGCGAACTCTACAAAAAAAATTACTTGTCAGGTGACCATTACAATTTATTCTAATTTCGCCGTGACTTTGGAAAATTATTTTTCTAAAATTTCCATTTAACCAATACAAGCCATTTTTGGAAATATTGTCATGTGTAGGGAACTTGGGACACAAAATTTCTACTTTTAAAATGCCAATATATTTTTCCCTTAATTTTCCATGTAACTAGTACAATAACGTTCTAAAAAATGGTGCTCCCACCCACCCACCCTACACGCCGGCGATCTCCACACACCTGCAGTGATTTGGTGATTGGCTCTGATCATCTTCTTCGGTGTCCTTTGATCTTTATTCACATCCCCTTTGTGATGGGTTCTTATTCTGGATCTACTCTTGGCCTGGATTTCTCCAAGGGTAGAGACTTTGCTAATGAGATCTATAATGCCTCGGGCCTTACAGTTCATCCTATGGAGAATTTGTGTTCATTTACCCTATGTGACGCCCCAAGACCGACGCTTCAGAAGCCTTCCATGTTTTCCGTTGTTCGTCATGTGATTTGTTTTGCTTCTTGCATTCATCATTGCATATTTTGCATGGCATCATGTCATCTTGCACCTCTTCCTAAAACTCAACCAATTAAATTGTATGGATCTTCGATTCATTTAAATCGAGGGATATTCACTATGGTGATTTCTCTTTAAAACATATTCTCCCAATATTTTAGGGAGCTATAGAAATTATATTCCATTGTTTTGGAATCACCCATGAACACTAAATCCCTCATCTAGTTGAACCCAAGCACTAGGTTCCTTCTTTCAATTTGCCCATTCATTGCAAGCGACATTTTTCTATCACATAAAATGTTCTTTCTTTTCCTATAATTTTTGGACCATGCCACTTACCTCCCTGCCAAATCTCATCTATTTCCGATTTGTTTTGGTTGTGTTAGAAAAATGCGTCAAGTTTGAATTAATTCGAACTTGGACTATTTTTTCTACCTCTACAAATTGCCAAAGCATTTTATTCAAATATCTCAGAAACCTAAGATCCTAGGGATATTTTTATATACTCCATACTCTTCTCCTTACTCCCTGATCTTTTCTTGTAACTTTTGTTTTTTTAAACAGTATATAAGAATAAGAGGGAGAGAGAAGAAAGCTAGCTGGGCCTCCCAACTGCCGCGCCAGCCGCAACCTGCAGCTTGGCCGGCCCATTTGGCCCAAGGCCTCCCCAGCCCACCAAATCCTTCTAACCCGCCTCAACTACCCTGATCACCATCTCCCTCGATCCCTTCCTCCACCGCTGCTCCTTCCCTTCGTCCGCCTCCAGCGCCACACGCGCACGCAGCCACACTCTCCTCTCGATCTCTCTCCCTCACCCTCTCCCTTTCATCCTCCCTCCAGCACCGCCAGGAGAGGAGTCCATCGCGCTCGACCCCGCTCTCCTTCTCGATTCCCCTCATGCTCCTCCGGATAGCACCCGCGCCTGCGCCAGATGCCCTTCACGCGAGCCTCCTCTGCGCCGCCGTCTCGCCATGGCGCCCGGACCGGCCTCCCGCGCTCGCATAGAGGATGGCGCCCTTGCCTTTCCCGGTGGATCCGCCTCAAGTTCATCGCAGGAGCTCCGCGTTGGCCTCTCCCTCCCCCGCGACTAGCACCCATGACCTCCGCTGGCAAGCCACCACCACAGATGCCCGACGCCCATTCTCCCCTTTCATTGGTGCCTTGTTGCACTACCTTGGCCGTGGCATGCTGCTGGCAGTTTTGACGTTGCCAAGACCATCGGACCAGGACCGCCTCCGTGTTTTCTTTCACCAAGTACCACAACGTACGGCACCCGAACAACCACTACAATGGCGCCGAGTTCTGCCACCGACGACCATTTTAGATACGCCAAGTATCACGACATCAAGTACCCCTACACACGGATACGCCAAGGTTGACTACGCTCGACAATGTGACAAGTACCTCTACCATTGACTCGAACACCTACAGACGTGTACAATTACCGTTGCCCGAAGAACCGTGGGTCACCAGACTCGTGGTCGACTATCGCGAGTACCCCTAACGTCCTCGAGTACCACTACTTCCGTCTACATCCCATCGAACACGAACCGTCCCGAATGAACGCTTCGAAGGTATAACCGCCGGAACGACGCCCATGAACCAAATGCATGTGTTGGATGAGATGAACTCCATGTTTGCACCATGCTCGTTTGTTTCATGCACGTCCCCGTTTGCCATGCCGTCGACCCGTGGTAACCCGGTAACCGGGATCACCCCACCATCTCTAGCATGTTCCACATCCGCATACTTCTCTTTTGTATTTGTATCTAAATCGAGTTACCGGAATCGGAATGTTGCTGTGGCACTATTTCCGTTGTCATTGCTGTGGCACCCCTTTCGTTTCCATCACGAAGACAAACGCTTCATATCATGTTCATGTCAACTTTTAACAAAAATTGCATAAAACTTGCATATATCATCCGCATCATGATAACAACATTTAAAATGGTTAAAAATTGTTGTTTGCATTAAAATTGCTAAATGCATATGAGGTTTTTCCGGACTTGTTATTTGTTGTTTCTAGCCTCATTTAAAATGCCTAACAATGTATTTCACTCATGTTTCATCTCTTGCCATGTTTAGCATCATTTAACATTGTTGGGTACATAAACGAGAGTGAACTAAATGTTTGAATGTGGTGTTTCGTCAATATGCAACTCGCTGCATATTGAGCCCCACTTAACTTGTAGTTTTGTTTGTGCACTATGCTTTGCCATGCCATGCATATTTAAATCGGACATGCATCATACTTGCTTGTGCATCATGCCATGCTTATGCCTGTGTGTTTACCATGTTGTTTTTGTCTTTCTTGTTTGCTCCTCTCATTAGTTCCCGTAACGTTACAATTGTGAGGATCCGTTCGACTATGTTGGTTCATCTTCTTCATGGACACGTTCTTCTTCCTTGCGGGATCTCAGGCCAGATGACCATACCCTTGAAATCACTTCTATGTTTGGTTGCTAGTTGTTCTCTCTACCGCTATGTCGCGCTACCTACCACTTGTTATATCATGCCTCCCATATTGCCATGTCAAGCCTCTAACCCACCTTCCTAGCAAACTATTGTTTGGCTGAGTTACCGCTTTTGCTCAGCCCCTCTTATAGCGTTGTTAATTGCAGGTGAAGCTGAAGTTTGTTCCATGTTGGAACATGGATTTGTTGGGATATCACATTATCTCTTATTTTAATTAATGCATCTATACACTTGGTAAAGGGTGGAAAGCTCGGCCTTATGCCTGGTGTTTTGTTCCACTCTTGCCGCTCTAGTTACCGTCATACCGGTGGTATGTTCCTTGATTTTGCGCCCCTTACACGGTTGGGTGTTATGGGAACCCCTTGATAGTTTGCTCTGAATAAAACTCCTCCAGCAAGGCCCAACCTTGGTTTTACATTTGCCACCTAAGTCTTATCCCTTGGGTTCTGCAGACTCAAGAGTCATCTTTATTTTAAACCCCCGGGCCAGTGATCCTCTGAGTGTTGGTCCAACTAGGTGAAGTCCGGCGCCCCCTGGCCAACCAGGGTCTATGCCAACCCGACGTCTTTCCCATCCGGTGTGCCCTGAGAACGAGATACGTGCAACTCCTATCGGGATTTGTCGGCACATCGGGTGGCTTTGCTGGTCTTGTTTTACCATTGTGAAAATGTCTTGTAACCGGGATTCCGAGACTGATCGGGTCTTTCCGGGAGAAGGAATATCCTTCATTGACCGTGAGAGCTTGTGATGGGCTAAGTTGGGACACCCCTGCAGGGTATAAACTTTCAAGAGCCGTGCCCGCAGTTATGTGGCAGATAGGAATTTATTAATGTTCGGTTGTAGAGAACTTGACACTAGACTTAATTAAAATGCATCAACCGCGTGTGTAGCCGTGATGGTCTCCTTCCGGCGGAGTCCGGGAAGTGAACACGGTCTTGTGTTATGCTTGATCGTAAGTAGTTTCAGGATCACTTCTTGATCACTCATAGCTTTTCGACCGTTGTGTTGCTTCTCTTCCCGCTCTTATTTGCGTATGTTAGCCACCATATTTGCTTAGCGCTTGCTGCAGCTCCACCTCATTACCTTATCCTACCCATAAGCTTAAATAGTCTTGATCTCGCGGGTGTGAGATTGCTGAGTCCTCGTGACTCACAGATACTTCCAAACAGTTGCAGGTGCTGGTGACACCAGTGCAGGTGATGCAACCGAGCTCAAGTGGGAGCTCGATGAAGATCTTGGTTGTTGTTATGTGTCTTTTCCGGATGATTAGTAGTGGTGCCCAGTTGGGACGATCGGGGATCTAGCATTTGGGGTTGTCTTCTTTTATTTTGGTTCCTTAGTCGGACCTTGATTGTATTCTAGATGATGTATGTTTAACTTGTTATTTGTGTGAAGTGGCGATTGTAAGCCAACTCTTTATCCCATTATTATTCAGTACATGGGATTGTGTGAAGATTACCCCACTTGCGACTAAACCACCATGTGGTTATGCCTCTAAGTCGTGCCTCAACACGTGGGAGATATAGCTGCATCGTGAGTGTTACAAGTTGGTAATCAGAGCCATCCCTGACTTAGGAGCTCCCTGCTTGGTCGAATCGCTGACGTTGTTGAGTCTAGAACAAAATGTTTTGAGTCTTAGGATTATATATATCGAAGAGTAGGATTATTTTTACTCCTCAGTCCCTTCGTCGCTCTAGTGAGGCCTCCTGACGTAGAAGTTTTGTCTTTTCTCTCCTGAAATTTCACTAAAAAAATTAGGATCGCGCGGGTATCTTGGAGTCGTTCCGGTAGTCTTATGAAGAGATCATTGTTCTTGGTGCCTCCTGACATTTAAGGGTTGTGGCAGTGTCCCGGGGAGTTGAGCTCTGAGGTGTTGTCGTCACAATATTATCGTTGCAGGTCTGGAATACCTTAGTTCGCCGACATCAAAAATCTCTTTTATGCAGTTGTTGGTGGGATAACCTCGACACCATCCAGTACTGGGGCGGGAATTCGGGGGTTGCCATAACTCATATAACGGATGCTTTTCGAAGGTTGAGGTACATGATTTCCAAAGGTTTCTTGGTTATGTGTTGAAGGATGGATACAACTGGATGTAGGAATTGTTAGTTTGGGTGAGATATCATGCTTCCCCTGTATCCCCAACACCTGATTGCATAACCAGAAAGTTTCGGGAGTTTATAAGTGGGAATTCAAGTATCTCGTTGGATATTTTTCCAACAGATACATGATTCGATATGGGATCTATCATATGTTTGTTTCCGACTAATTTTCCAAGCCAATCTTTGTTTTGTTTTTGAGTTGTGGTATTCGAGTTGCTTCAAAGTCTAAGTGTTGGTTCCATACCTTTCCTAAGCGGTGTTCTCATATTTTTATGGGAATACTAATCCTTCTTGATCATCGAGTTTGTCATCTCAATTTGTTCTCAACCGGTGTGCTTCTCTTCAAGTGGTTCCGATCATTTCAACATTCGCAAGATCACCTCTTAGTTTTCCCCACGTTGTTCGTTTCATCCGTCCCCAAGTTGCCTTTGTTTTTCTCGCCTTCCCACCCTTTTTCTTCAAGGACTCAGATTTCTTAATCAAGTATTTTTTTTATTGATGAGAAGTCTCTCCATTCTTTTCCATCAATGTTATTATCCGGTGATTCTCGGGAAGATACTAAAGGAAGCTTCGAGTTTGTCACTCTCCACTCGTTTTCTTCTCCGGTGGATTCATTTCAAGCTTTGTTGATCATATCCCTTTTTCCTCATTTCACAATGTTTTCTCATGCCGGTGCACCTCTTAATCATTCATCTCTCTCTATTCATAGCCAAAGTGCCGAAGATATATCAGAAGATTCATGTTTCCATTCTTAATCCGTTCAACCTATTTCAAGGTTGTTATCTCATTCAAGCAATTTAATTCAACTGGTGCAATCTCTCTTTTAAATCATTTCCATGGTTCTTTTCTTGAGTGGGCCTTAACCCACATGTCTTTTCCCAGGATCTTACCTGACTCTTCTAATTTTTCCGGAGTTAATCTGAAAATCTTTTCAAAGTTTGAAGTAAGAATAAATCATCATCAGTCAGATGACTTCTCCAATATCGCTCTCAAATCATTTCATTGTTCGTTCAACCTCTTCGTTTTTCATTCTCCGGGAGGATCTCAACAATTCATGGTGGTTTTTCTCGTCGTCATTCTCGGAGTTTGAAGACCGAAGAAGAGTTTTTCCTCCAAATCTTATCCGCTTCTCTCAAAGATGCGAAGTTCAAGATCGATGACATCCTCTCATTATTGCTTTCGATTGTGAGAATTCTTTTCACGCATCCGGAGAAATTCAAGAGTCTTTTCAGTTTGATTCTTCGGAGCCCATCATCTCAGAATTATTCATTCCAGCGTTCAGCTCTCGTTCTCCAAATCATACCGGTGCATCATTCAAGTATGATCTAATCAGCTCGGGATCTCTTCGTTAACTTGCATCTAAATTCTCTCAAGTATCTTTGTTCATTTTCTAATTCTTCCCGGTGTTTCTTTATCTTTTCTTCATTCATTTTCAGTTCTTATGGTGGTTTCTTCAAGGTTCCTCTTCATACGTTATCATTTGTTCTTTCCAATCTTACCGGCGGATCATTGAAGTCTTCTCAAGTTTGCGCTATATCTCTCTTAATCCTTTCTACGAGAATAAGTAGGATGCCAAATCCGTTGCTTGTCATCAATTTATATTGGTGAAGGATACGCATACATAATTCTTATTCTTCTTTCATCCAAGTGATTAATTCCTTATTCCGGAGGTTCATCAAAATTCTTGATTTCAGTTGTTCATCATGTCACATTTCTCGATTCGAGATGCTTCATCTTTTATTTCCCGGAGTTCCAAGTTTTCTTGGTTATTTTGTCATGAAGCTCCATCTAATCATTGCAAGGCCTCACCTTGTGTTTTCAACTTCTCTTTCCTTTCGTTTGATCGTCCTTTTGTTACCAGAGTTCTTCGTGGAGGCTCTACATGGTGGTTCGTCAAGGATTCTTTTCATTCTGCAATTGTTCTTCAAGATTTCTCTTGAAGTTAAGATCCGCCAAGCTATACTCTAAAAATAAACATGGTGTTCAACACATGACTTATTTGAGGAGTTCAAGCATTCTTCATCTTGCATCCGAAGTGCACTCCTTCCTATCTCATCTTTTGAGGTGGTGTTATGTCATTGTTGATAATTTCCCTTCGTGTTTCATGATTCACAAGTTTTCAAGAGTGACATATTTAAATCCATCATTTTCTCTTCGCTCAAGACATCTTTTCAACCAATCAATCCCTTTGTTGGAGTTATCTTGGGTTATATTTCACGTACAGCCTTCCCTAAGGAATGTTGTTATTGGGGTGCTTAACAATGATCCAAGTTATCTCTTTATCATCTTCGTGGAAGAAGTTTGTCATCTCTTTGGTGCTCTGAATCAAATCTTTTTTCTATGAGTGGTAGGTTGTCACCTCGTAATTTTGAGATGTTTTCCATAAGGCCACAACAAGCTTATCCTTTTGTTGTTGATAATCCAACAACTCCGTTCTAGCATTTCCTCTAAGCGTTCTCTTTTAAGATCTTGTTTTCCTCCGTTCAGTAAATTCCATTCTTTCATTTCTTCCGGAGGCATTGTGATGTCGCCCTCTTCGAACCATGATCCCATTTATGTCAAAGATCATGTTCTTTTCCTTTCTTATCCATTTAACAAGGGTGTTGTTTCCTTTGCTCAAGTTCTTTTCATCTTATCAAATCTTGCATCTCTTTTCAACCGGAGTGCTGTTCGAATTTGTTCTTCCTTGTTCCTTGTACATCTCGTTTCAACCAGAGTGCTTGCATGTACTTCTTGTCCATTGCAACCTTTTTCATGTCTTTCAACCTACAAGGTTCCCCTAATGTTCCTTGTTCCTCTTTTATAACGAAGTGTTTTCAACTTTGTTCATCTTCGTCGTATTCTTTCTTTCAATTTGTTCAACCTCTCAAGGTTCTTTGGTTTCACTGATTTATCAAAGAAGAAACTTAGTTTTACTTCTTCTCTTCCTCTTCCGTTTCTCTCCGGTGCCATCCTAGATCTCGGGACGAGATCCTCTTGTAGTGGTGGAGTGTTGTGACGCCTCAAGACCGACGCTTCAGAAGCCTTCCATGTTTTCCCTTGTCCTTCATGTGATTTGTTTTGCTTGTTGCATTCATCATTGCATATTTTGCATGGCATCATGTCAACTTGCACCTCTTCTTAAAACTCAACCAATTAAATTGTATGGATCTTCGATTCATTTAAATCGAGGGATATTCACTATGGTGATTTCTCTTTAAAACATATTCTCCCAATATTTTAGGGAGCTATACAAATTAAATTCCATTGTTTTGGAATCACACATGAACACACTTGCATCTTTCTCTTGCCACTAAATCCCTCATCTAGTTGAACCCAATTACTAGGTTATTTCTTTCAGTTTTCCCATTCATTGCAAGTGACATTTTTCTGTCACATAAAATGTTCTGTCTTTTCCTATAATTTTTGGACCATGCCACTTACCTCCCTCCCAAATCTCATCTATTTCCGAGTTGTTTTGGTTGTGTTAGAAAATGCGTCAAGTTTGAATTAATTCGAACTTGGATTATTTTTTCTACCTCTACAAATTGCCAAACCATTTTATTCAAATATCTCAGAAACCTAGGATCCCAGGGATATTTTTATATACTCCATACTCTTCTCCTTACTCCCTGATCTTTTCTTGTAACTTCTGTTTTTTAAACAGTATATAAGAATAAGAGGGAGAGAGAAGAAAGCTAGCTGGGCCTCCCAACTGCCGCGCCAGCCGCAACCTGCAGCTAGGCCGGCCCATTTGGCCCAAGGCCTCCCCAGCCCACCAAATCCTTCTAACCCGAGCCTCAACCACCCCGATCGCCATCTCCCTTGATCCATTCCTCCACCACTGCTCCTTCCTTTCGTCCGCCTCCAGCACCGCACGCGCACGCAGCCACCCTCTCCTCTTGATCTCTCTCCCTCACCCTCTCCCTCTCATCCTCCCTCCAGCGCCGCCAGGAGAGGAGCGCATCACGCTCGACCCCGCTCTCCTTCTAGATCCCCCTCATGCTCCTCCTGATAGCGCACGCGCCTACACCAGATTCCCTTCACGTGAGCCTTCTCTGCGCCGCCGTCTCGCCATGCCGCCTGGACCGGCCTCCCGTGCATGCATAGAGGACGACGCCCTTGCCTTGTCCCTGGCCGCCTCTGCCCTGTTCCTTCTGTGATGCCTGCCTCCGCCCCAAGCTTCGCCACCAGTTGCCTGATACGTCTCCAACGCATCTATAATTTTTGATTGCTCCATGCTATATTATCTACTGTTTTGGACATTATTGGGCTTTATTATCCACTTTTATATTATTTTTGGGACTAACCTATTAACCGGAGGCCCAGCCCAGAATTGTTGTTTTTTTGCCTATTTTAGGGTTTCAAAGAAAAGGAATATCAAACGGAGTCCAAACGGAATGAAACCTTCGGGAACGTGATTTTTGGAACAAACAAGATCCAGGAGACTTGGACCCTATGTCAAGCAACCAACAGGGAATCCACGAGGTAGGGGGCACCCCTACCCCCCTAGGCGCGCCCTCCACCCTCGTGGGCCCTGTCATGGAATTGTCACGGCAGATGTCCTTAGTGTCAGGACTTATTCGCGAGGCCAACGCATCTATGTGGTAGCCTGAGAGGGGTTGAGCGGGACGAGAGACGCGATGTTTTACCCAGGTTCGGCCCCTCACGGTGGAGGTAAAAGCCTACATCCTGCTTCATTGATAATGATGATGATGATCACGGTTACAAGAGTGCTCTCTCTCTCGAGCTATTGTCTAAACCTAACTTGTCCAACTTGTGGAACTTGTCAATCTTGTCCCCCTTGGGGTGTCCTGCCCCTCCTTATATATGTTGAAGGGGAGGGTTACATGTAGAGTCATATTAGGATTAGGACTAGTCTATCTTAATACAAACCGGATACAAGTCCAGGTCTTAACTCCTTGTAAGATAAATGTTCCTCATGCCTTTCCTCTTAAACCGGCCCACCATTAACCTAAACCGGCCTGCTGGGCCTTGGGCCTTGTCATCCATCTAGAATACGCGCCGGGTCTCCAATGAGTCTTCAGGCTCGTGAATCGTCATACCAGTGAACCGCCAGACACATAAACCGCCAATCCTCTGGTGGTTTACCAATGAAATGGCTAGTCCGGCCGGGTTATACTTCCGGCCGGTTTACGCCGCGGGGTATATCCCCGACATTAGCCCCCAAGTTTAGCTTGAATTTATCCATGGTAAACTTATGCTGCAAAATAAACACAAGAACAAATTTGATAGGTTATGCTCCGGGTTAAGAATTCTTGTAAACCGGTACCTGATCACCCTTAAGTCCTTATTATTTCCTCCTTCTGGAAAGTCCAGGTCAACAGACCAGCTTCATAATCAATTTGCCGACATTGGTTTGTCACAGAGAAATATTGTGAAGAATAACTCCTTTGACTCAGCTCCCAAAGCGTCGGTTTAAGAAATATGGGTCTTGAAATACTTATCTGATATTCAGCCGGTTTGAAGATGTAAAACTTGCTGGTTTAATATTACCAAAATGGCCGGTTTATAAATATTGATGGCACCGGGTCATAATCGTTGTCGACACCGGGTCATGTAATTGATCTTCCTGATTTGCTCAAAACTGATAAAATGAAGATGTTCCTCCTTTATATGCATAATACCTGTAGCCCCCAAGTCTTAAGAGGAGAACATAGTGACAACTTAAGACTTGCTCCAATAAGTGTTTCAATCTTGAAGAAATCCGGTTTGTTCATCTCAATCATATAAACTGAATACTCCATATATGTAGCCCCCAAGTACCGGGTTGTCATGCTTGCAGCAACTTGGAACTTGTAATTGCTTATAAAAACTTCAATCAGTGTAACCCCCAAGGGCCGGGTCATTATGTAATAATGAGCAGGGACTTTGTAAATATAAGCATGTAGATTTTAGCAGTGATGTGTAGCCCCCAAGGGCTGACTTAGTAAGATAATACTGAACCGGGACTTGATATATACTTCAATGAAAATAACATCTTATAATGTAGCTTCCATTGCAGGGCTTGAACCCACGTCCACAAGGTTAAGAGCTTTGTGCTTTACCAACTGAGCAATGGATCCTTCAATATTATGGACGAAAACTTGTGTACCTTGAATTGTTGACAGGAGCAATTGGTAGCCCCCAAGGGCCGGCTCATTATAATATGATGAGTCGGGTCTTCAATAAGACTAGTAAAAATGACTTTGCATTAGCCCCCAAGTGTCATGGTGCATGCTTGCAGCGACATGAGACTTGCATGTAATCTCAATTTGAATAATGTAGCCCCCAAGTGCCGGGTCGTAAGCCTGCAGCGACTCGGGACTATTCCTTCCATTGTAGAATAAATCATATCCTTTGATAAAATAATAGCCATTGCGCTAAAGCGACTTTGAAAACCTCAATAATACCGGTTATTAATGATCATAATAAAATCCAGCCGTGTTGGCTATTCAAGATAATATAATCCGGTATGAAAACCTTATTCATTCAATATCATAATGAAAATTCAGCCAAGTTTGGCTATTTGAATAATATAACCCAATAAGCGCATGATTCCAATGGCGCAATCCAAATATATACTGGCGACTTATAGTCCAAAGCCAGGCCGGTTTAATAAACACCGGACAATTTCTCATCATAGACTGGCGATTTATTATCTTAAAGCCAGGCCGGTTTAAGAAACACCAGATAATTTATCATCATACTCGCGACATATAGTCGAAAGCTAGGCCGGTTTAATAAACAACGGTGACTTATAATCATGCTTTATTCAACCTGTTTCTGCATACAACAAGTTTAAAATGTCCTGTTAGTTTACCGCCGGACGGGTCATAATGCCCAACATATAACCTGGGTTTATAACCAAGGCTGCACTTTAAGAATAATCAAATATGACATATATCATACCTGTGACATTGAATCACATCGTTGATTTACCAATTTTTTGTAGTAAGGGTGATAACCCGAATCTTGAGTACTGACAACTCCTTCCATATTGTGCCGGTTTATGATAAAACCGTGTCGGGTTGTGATAAACACTGATTTAACCATATATAATACTGGCGACTCGTAGTCAAACCAGACTGGGATGATAGTCTCCGGGTTATAATTTGATCGTGTACTGACAACTTGTAGTTGAAAGCCGAGCCGGGTTGATAAACACCGGTTTACTCCATAATAGGATGGTAACTTAAAACCAAACCGGGCAGATAGTCTCCGGATTAAGATTTGATCGTGTTCCATCAATTTGTAATTGACAGTCGAAACGGTTTTAAGAATTTGTCAGTTTTCAAAACGCAACAAAAGAAATATTTATCAAAAGAAAGACAAGTGTCAATCAAAAGCAAAGAGAAAATCATTTGCAAAAAAGAGGCTGTCTAAGCCGATCAAGTGGCATTACCATGGTCGGACACGACCAAGCCCCCTGTAGGCATAGCTATGGTTCAAGTCAGCCAGGTCCCCAAATGATGCATTGGCATTATACCGATCAAGAGGGGTGACGATGGTTCGGGTTCGACCAAAGCCCCCAAGTGATTCTGTGGCCTTAGGCCGACCAAGAGGCGTGACTGGTTCAGACTTGACCATGTCCCGAAATGATCTGGTGGCTTTCGCCTATCAAAAGGTGTTGCATTGGTTCGGATACGACCAAGCCCCCAAGTGATATTGTGGCATTGCACCGATCAAGAGGTGTAGCTATGGTTGGGATACGACCAAGCCCCCAAGTGATCAATAATATGATAAGCCAATAAGGCATGATACCCATGTTTGAACCGCGCATCATGGCAGTAGGTCCTCTTTGGCACCCTTTAACTTTTTGCAAGAGATAAAATCTTTCTTGAACCGGGATTTTGACCTGGATATTGGGAGTTTCAAAGCTTTATGGGAGACATCTTTCCCTTGAACCAGATATTAAACCGGAATCCTTCGTTTTTAAGCCAGAAATTTTCTAACGGCCTTTAAATTTGCACCAATATGGCGGTTTAGGGTCCTGCGTTAGACAACATGGTGAAGCTGAAATTAATCACGGCCGAGTCGGCCACGGCGTTGTAAACCGGTGCGGACGAGCAAGTCAATCGCAGGTGCGGATATATCCATAACACGACCCTTGCTCTTTCAATGAATAATTGTCCTGTGGTATAAACCATGTTTGCCATGCATAATCGTCCAGAAAACAAAAAATATTGCAAGACCGAGTAATTGTTTTCAAAAGGAAACAAAATATATCAAAAAATTGAATGGATGGATTTCACCTGATTTATCCAGACGATGAATGATTAGTGTATATCATCCGATATTTTTTTCCGCTGGATGAACGCAGATATTTGACAATCTCCCTTTGTCCTTTTGGCATGATTTTCTTTTTTGATATGGCATACATACACACACAGCTTGCTAGTGGCCTCCCCAGCTCCAGCTTTGTCCTTGAATCATCAGGCCCTGCCACTTGCACCGGTTGCCTCCACGGAATAGTACCATAGTTCAACACGGAGCGGTGAAGCGGCGCTCAGTGCGCTGCTTAACGTGGAAACCTGCAGTGTTAGAAATCCACTGTTTCTCATCAGCTCCACTTATCTGACACCATTGATAACTCCTTATACTGTCTCCAATTTTAGCATGTATCACTTGAACGATAGCAACAGTAACCAGCATCTCCGTCTTCTGCTCATTTCTAATGAAGGTCTCGACAGCCGGTTCAACAACAGCGGCGGTGGCAACTTATGGCTCGGTGACAGCAATCTGAAAAGACCACTCTCCGGCCTCGGCGTGGCTATAGCGGTTCAGACACAGCGGTTCAGACACAACACCGGAGAGATGACGGCTTGTGGCAGAGGTGCTGGCGAAGGCGTGGATGCAGAAGGTGACCCGGCAACGCGGCGGTTTACAAGTGTAACGACGACGACAGGGGCAACAAACCGGCTCATCCCACGAATAATCTTCCGAGTCAACACGAACAAAACTGATACACTTGAAGCGGTTCCACGATGGCGTGTGCGGAGGCGGCCGGGTTACAGCAGCTCGGGTTGACGGCGTCCTGCAGAGGAGGTGGTGTGACGAAGCCGAGTCAAGGCCGCTCGGAAGGCGGTGGCGGCGGCTCTGACCAGCAATAACTCGCGGCGAGGGCAGGCCGACCCGGAGCAGTGAAACAGGGGCGACCAGAGGCTGCGGGTTGCGAGGAACGACCGCGGATCGGGTCGTCGTGCGGCGGCAGCCCACGGCGCGACAAAGTGGAGGGACGAGTCGGTGGATTGAAGACGGGGCCGCGAAGGTAGAGGAGCGCCGGCAGGACAGAGGCTAAACCGGCCCTCTAGCGACTGGTCGGTTTGACCAGGGTCAGCGGCAGTTTAGAGGAACGCCAGCTTGGCGGGCTGTGGCTGAGCAACCGGAGTCAGGACGCCGGCGGTTCAGGCGCGGAAGCAAACCGGTGACGATGACACAGCAACAGAGGCGCGCTGATGAGGCACAGCCGCAGCCGCGGAAGTGACGATGGGGCGGCGACTTGTGGCTCAGGACGAACGGAGGAGAAAGGCGTCGGGGCAACTGACTTTTGACCCGGCGGCCATGGCCACACATAGCACAGGCGGAAGCGGCGCTGTTCGCGACAGAGTGGCTCGGCGAGGCCTCGGGCGGCGATTGGAGGTGGCGGAGAACCGCGGCGGGCCGACAAGGCGGCGGCAGAAGATCTGGCTGCGCATCTCAGCAGCAGCAGTGGATGACGCTCGAGGCGAGAGCCACGGCAGGAGCGGAGGATCGAAGCCGACGGCTCAAGGGCGTGTCCGAGGAAACAGATGGCAGGGTACCGGGTCGTCACGGGATGACGCTTTCAGAGATGAGCGGCGGGGCCCCGGGTCGTCACGGGAGGACGCAGGCGCGGCGCAGTCGGAGGCGGCTCAAAGTACGACATAGGGACCGGCCGGCGCGTTCGCAACGGTGACTCACGGGTGGTGTCCGCAGGAGAGGCGCGGCGTGGCTCGGCACCTGCGGCAGTAACTTGGCGGCGGCAGAGGCAGGCCGGCTTAACCACCGCTGCGGGTTATTGAGGCACGCCCGTGGCCGGTTTAGCGAGGCCGACGCGGAAGAGGGCCCGCGAGGTGAGGTGAATCCAGCTCGAAGTAAACCACGGCAAATCGGTGGCGCTGCTCGTTTCAGCCGCGGAGGCAGCAAGCGCTTCAAGCGGAAGATGGCAGGCCAGCGGTGCAGGGCCGGGTCAAGTGCGGATGCGGCAACTCGAGGCCGGCGGGTTTGACAATGCAGATGCTCAACAACTCTTGGATATGTCTTGATGGAGGTCGCGAAGTGCGGCCGAGGCAATTTTTGGAGATGGAGGCGACGGTCGCGATGGCAGTTCGGAGCAGGAGCTTCGGCGATTCAGCGGAGATGGCCGACCCGAACAGATTAATCCAAGCACAAAAACTGACGTAGTATTTGCACTAGCAGTTGCATGTGGATCGCAGCATGACTTGGCTCCGCTTCTTCTAATAAGTAGTAGTAGCAAGGTTCAATCCGTCCGTGCCCGTGTCCGCAGGTCGTAGTCGTTGAGACAGAGGTGACGGCGACTCTTGACGCATCGACGGATCTGAAACAGATGCGGAGCAGGACCCGGTCCGGATTGAAAAAAAATAGAAAGAGGCCAGGCGGTTTTGAGGTACAGCTGTCTTATCCAGTGGCTCAGAGATAACTCGGGGGCGGTTCTACATCGCGTCGAATCAGCTTTTCCGCAAAGCAGTAAACCGACCAGGAAAAATATACCGTGTTGAATCGTTTTGGATCCGGGTTGCGGCTGCGTCTGAATCCTTCTTTGGGTCAAGATCGGTTTGACTACAGTTTTGCATGTGAGATAACACGCCCGTGAATACTTCCTTGGCGATTTGCGGTGGTTTTCTGTTGATCTCGGTGATTTGACGATGGCTTCAAACGGATTATAACCATAATTTCCCTTGAATCTCGGATGAGTCTCAAATCTGACTGTGATTCTTCCGCAATGATTCTTTTTCTTCTTGAAAATTGCAAGCTCCTTGATCCCTAGGAAAAATCCCTCCAAGAGCTCAACACCACCGTGCGCCTGGCCCCACGGTGGGCGCCAACTGTCGTGGAATTGTCACAGCAGATGTCCTTAGTGTCAGGACTTAGTCGCGAGGCCAACGTATCTATGTGGTAGCTTGAGAGGGGTTGAGCGGGACGAGAGACGCGATGTTTTACCCAGGTTCGGCCCCTCACGGTGGAGGTAAAAGCCTACATCCTGCTTCATTGATATTGATGATGATGATCACGGTTACAAGAGTGCTCTCTCTCGAGAGGTATTGTCTAAACCTAACTTGTCCAACTTGTGGAACTTGTCAATCTTGTCCCCCTTGGGGTGCCCTGCCCCTCCTTATATATGTTGAAGGGGCAGGTTACATGTAGAGTCCTATTAGGATTAGGACTAGTCTATCTTAATACAAACCGGATACAAGTCCAGGTCTTAACTCCTTGTAAGATAAATGTTCCTCATGCCTTTCCTCTTAAACCGGCCCACTATTAACCTAAACCGGCCTGCTGGGCCTTGTGCCTTGTCATCCATCTGGAATACGCGCCGGGTCTCCAATGAGACTTCAGGCTCGTGAATCGTCATACCAGTGAACCGGCAGACACGTAAACCGCCAATCCTCTGGCGGTTTACCAATGAAATGGCTAGTCCGGCCGGGTTATACTTCCGGCCGGTTTACGCCGCGGGGTATATCCCCGACAGGCCCCCTGTTGCTACACCGACGTACTCCTTCCTCCTATATATACCTATGTACCCCCAAACGATCAGATACGGAGCCAAAAACCTAATTCCACCGCCGCAACCTGCTGTATCCATGAGATCCCATCTTGGGGCCTGTTCCGGAGCTCCGCCGGAGGGGGCATCCATCACGGATGGCTTCTACACCAACACCATAGCCTCTCCGATGAAGTGTGAGTAGTTTACTTCAGACCTTCGGGTCCATAGTTATTAGCTAGATGGCTTCTTCCTCTTTTTGAATCTCAATACAATGTTCTCCTCCTCTCTTGTGGAGATCTATTCGATGTAATTTTCTTTTTGTGGTGTGTTTGTTGAGACCAATGAATTGTGGGTTTATGATCAAGATTATCTATGAACAATATTTGAATCTTCTCTGAATTCTTTTATGTATGATTGGTTATCTTTGCAAGTATCTTCGAATTATCAGTTTGGTTTGGCCTACTAGATAGATCTTTCTTGCAATGCGAGAAGTGCTTAGCTTTGGGTTCAATCTTGCGGTGTCCTTTCCCAGTGACACTAGGGGCAGCAAGGCATGTATTGTATTGTTGCCATCGAGGATAACAAGATGGGGTTTTTATCATATTGCAAGAATTTATCCCTCTACATCATGTCATCTTGCTTAGGCGTTATTCTGTTTTCATGAACTTAATACTCTAGATGCATGCTGGATAGCGGTCGATGAGTGGAGTAATAGTAGTAGATGCAGGCAGGAGTCGATCTACTTGTCTTGGACGTGATGCCTATACACATGATCATACCTAGATATTCTCATAACTATGCTCAATTCTGTCAATTGCTCAACAGTAATTCGTTCACCCACCATAAAATACTTATGCTCTTGAGAGAAGCCACTAGTGAAACCTATGGCCCCCGGGTCTATCTTCATCATATTAAATCCTCCAATACTTAGTTACTTCCTTTGCTTTTTTACTTTGCTTTTATTTTACTTTGCATCTTTATCATAAATACACCAAAAATATTATCTTATCATATCTATCAGATCTCACTCTCGTAAGTGACCATGAAGGGATTGACAACCCCTTATCACGTTGGTTGCGAGGAGTTATTTGTTTTGTGCAGGTACGAGGGACTCGCGCGTAGCCTCCTACTGGATTGATACCTTGATTCTCAAAAACTGAGGGAAATACTTACGCTACTTTGTTGCATCATCCTTTCCTCTTTAAGGAAATACAACACAGTGCTCAAGAGGTAGCAAGAAGATTTCTAGCGCTGTTGCCGGGGAGTCTACGCAAAAGTCAACATACCAAGTACCCATCACAACCCTTATCTCCCGCATTACATTATTTGCCATTTGCCTCTCGTTTTCCTCTCCCCCACTTCACCCTTGCCGTTTTATTCCCCCCTCTCTCTCTATCCTCCCTCTCTTTCTCTATTTGCCTCTTTTTGCCCTTTGCACTCTCTGCCGTTATGTCTGAAATTGGGGAAATTATTGTCGATATGGAAAATAATAATATCATGAAAAATTCTGATGCTCCTGCTGAAGAACCCCCTATCTTACATACAAAAAAATTCCGTATTGGTAGTGGTAATATTATTGGAAAAGGAGTTATCCAAGATTTCCTTACTTGTGCTGGTGCTTTGCCTTCTATGGGTAGTTCTTTCCTTCATAGAACTAGTAGTCTTGCGGATGCTATTGCCATGCTTATAGTTGAACTTGAAAGACAATTCATGCACATGCACCCTTGCATACAAAGGATTTTCCTAGATTTTCTAATATTGAGCATTCTTCAGTTAAGCGTGCCGCTACGATCTTTTTTGCTCATGAGTTCAGATTCATAATAAAAGAGGCCAAATAAATCTTTGCACATTATAGGGTGGACGCTTTCCGTCCTCCCATAGAGGCTATGCTTTTTTATCAAGAAGAAATAATGCATTTTCAATCCCTAGACTATGTTGCTTTCAATGAAAATCTTAGAAAAAGGGTTCCTATCAATGTTTTAATTGATAGAATTTCTGAACTTAATGATGATTTGGCCATTCGAAATAATGAACTAGGATATTCTCTTGAGTTTAGGCTCACAAAGTTCTGTCAAAAGAATACTTATAATGGTGAATTGGTTGTGCAATACAAAGGGCCAAAGGAGGAACCTATACCTCCCAAGGTTGATCTTGGGGACTTTTGTCCCATTAAATTTAGCCCTTTTGATTACTTTTGCTTGCCTCAAATAAAACTTTCTGCCGAACATAGAGAATATGAAAAGAGTTTTGATGATCTATCTTACTATTATGGCAATACCTAGATCTATCCTTGCTTTTTATGCCTAGCTAGGGGCGTTAAACGATAGCGCTTGTTGGGAGGCAACCCAATTTTATTTTTATTCCTTGATTTTTGCTCCTGTTTAGTAATAAATAATTTACCTAGTCTCTGTTTTGGTTGTGTTTTTTGTGTTTAATTAGTGTTTGTGCCAAGTAGAACCGTTGGGAAGACTTGGGGGAAGTCTTGTTATCTTGCTGTAAAAAACAGAAACTTTAGCGCTCACGAGAACTGCTGCCATTTTTATTTTGAAAGTTCTATTTAGTTAATTCTTTTTGAAGCTGATTAATAGATAAATTCCTCACGTCCATAAATTTATTTTAGAATTTTTGTCTTTCCAGATCTTGCGCTAGCCACAGATTACTACAGACTGTTCTGTTTTTGACAGATTCTGTTTTTCGTGAGTTGTTTGCTTATTTTGATGAATCTATGGCTAGTAAAATAGTTTATAAACCATAGATAAGTTGGAATACAGTAGGCTTAACACCAATATAAATAAAGAATGAGTTCATTACAGTACCTTGAACTGGTATTTTGTTTTCTTTCGCTAACGGATCTCACGAGATTTTCTACTTTGAGTTTTGTGTTGTGAAGTTTTCAAGTTTTGGGTAAAGATTTGATGGATTATGGAACAAGGAGTGGCAAGAGCCTAAGATTGGGTATGCCCATGGCACCCCCAAGATAATCTAAGGACACCTAAAAGCCAAAGCTTGGGGATGCCCCGGAAGGCATCCCCTCTTTCGTCTACTTCTATCGGTAACTTTACTTGGAGCTATATTTTTATTCACCACATGATATGTGTTTTGCTTGGAGCGTCTTGTATGATTTGAGTCTTTGTTTTTTAGTTTCCCACAATCATCCTTCCTTCACACACCTTTTGAGAAATCCATACATGATTTGGAATTTGTTAGAATACTCTATGTGCTTCGCTTATATCATTTGAGTTATATAGTTTTGCCCTAGTACTTCACTTATATTTTTAGAGAACGATGGTGGAATTGTTTTATAGAAACTATTGATCTCTCATGCTTCACTTAGATTATTTTGAGAGTCTTAAATATCATGGTAATTTTCTTAAATAATCCTAATATGCTTGGTATTCAAGAATAGTAAAAACTTTCTTATGAGTGTGTTGAATGCTATGAGAAGTTTGATGCTTGATAATTGTTTTTAGACATGAAGATGGTGATATTAAAGTTGTTCTAGTTGAGTAGTTGTGAATTTGAGAAATACTTGTGTTAAAGTTTGTGATTCCCGTAGCATGCACGTATGGTGAACCGTTATGTGATGAATTCGGACCATGATTTATTTTTTGATTGTCTTCCTTATGAGTGGCGGTCGGGGACAAGCGATGGTCTTTTCCTACCAATCTATCCCCCTAGGAGAATGCGTGTAATACTTTGCTTTGATAACTTGTAGACTTTTGCAATAAGTATATGAGTTCTTTATGACTAATGTTGAGTCCATGGATTATACGCACTTTTCTTCCTTCCACCATTGCTAGCCTCTCTAATACCGCGCACCTTTCGCCGGTATCATACACCCACCATATACCTTCCTCAAAACAGCCACCATACCTACCTATTATGGCATTTCCATAGCCATTCCGAGATATATTGCCATGCAACTTTCCACCGTTCCGTCTATTATGACATGCTCCATCATTGTCATATTGCTTAGCATGATCATGTAGTTGACATCGTATTTGTGGCAAAGCCACCATTCATAATTCTTTCATACATGTCACTCTTGATTCATTGCATATCCCGGTACACCGCCAGAGGCATTCATATAGAGTCATATTTGGTTCTAAGTATCGAGTTGTAATTGTTGAGTTTTAAGAAAATAAAAGTGTGATGATCATCATTATTAGAGCATTGTCCCAGTGAGGAAAGGACGATGGAGACTATGATTCCCCCACAAGTCTGGATGAGACTTCGGACGAAAAAAATAAAAAAAGGGGGAAAAGAGGCCATAAAAAAGAGAGAAAAGGCCCAAATAAAAATATAAAAAAATGATAGAAAAAGAGAGAAGGGACAATGTTACTATCCTTTACCACACTTGTGCTTCAAAGTAGCACCATGATATTCATGATAGAGAGTCTCTCATTTCGTCACTTTCATATACTTGTGGGAATTTTTCATTATAGAACTTGGCTTGTATATTCCAATGATGGGCTTCCTCAAAATGCCCTAGGTCTTCATGGGCAAGCAAGTTGGATGCACATCCACTTAGTTTCTTTTGTTGAGCTTTCATATACTTATAGCTCTAGTGCATCCGTTGCATGGTAATCCCTACTCACTCACATTGATATCTATTGATGGGCATCTCCATAGCCCGTTGATACGCCTAGTTGATGTGAGACTATCTTCTCCCTTTTTTATCTTCTCCACAACCACCATTCTATTCCACATATTATGCTACATCCATGGCTCATGCTCATGTATTGCATGAAGATTGAAAAGTTTGAGAATGTCAAAAGTATGAAACAATTGCTTGGCTTGTCATCGGGGTTTTGCATGATTTAAATACTTTGTGTGGTGAAGATAGAGCATAACCAGACTATATGATTTTGTAGGGATAACTTTCTTGGGCCATGTTATTTTGAGAAGACATGATTGCTTTGTTAGTATGCTTGAAGTATTATTATTTTTATGTCAATATTAAACTTTTATCTTGAATCTTTTGGATCTGAATATTCATACCACAATTAAGAAGAATTACATTAAAATTATGCCAAGTAGCACTTCGCATCAAAAATTATCTTTTTTATCATTTACCTACTCGAGGACGAGCATGAATTAAGCTTGGGGATGCTTGATATGTCTCCAACGTGTCTATAATTTTTGATTGCTCCATGCTATATTATCTACTGTTTTGGACATTATTGGGCTTTATTATCCACTTTTATATTATTTTTGGGACTAACCTATTAACCGGAGGCCCAGCCTAGAATTGTTGTTTTTGCCTATTTTAGGGTTTCGAAGAAAAGGAATATAAAACGGAGTCCAAATGGAATGAAACCTTCAGGAACGTGATTTTGGGAACAAACAAGATCCAGGAGACTTGGACCCTACGTGAAGCAACCTACAGGGAAGCCACGAGGTAGGGGGGCGCGCCTACCCCCCAGGTGCGCCCTCCACCCTCGTGGGCCCCCTGTTGCTCCACCGACGTATTCCTTCCTCCTGTATATACCTATGTACCCCCAAACGATCAGATACAGAGCCAAAAACCTAATTCCACCGCCGCAACCTTCTGTATTCACGAGATCGCATCTTGGGGCCTGTTCTGGAGCTCCGCCGAAGGGGGCATCCATCACGAAGGGCTTCTACATCAACACCATAGCCTCTCCGATGAAGTGTGAGTAGTTTACTTCAGACCTTCGGGTCCATAGTTATTAGCTAGATGGCTTCTTTTCTCTTTTTGGATCTCAATACAATGTTCTCCCCCTCTCTTGTGGAGATCTATTCGATGTAATCTTCTTTTTGCGGTGTGTTTGTTGAGACCGATGAATTGTGGGTTTATGATCAAGATTATCTATGAACAATATTTGAATCTTCTCTGAATTCTTTTATGTATGATTGGTTATCTTTGCAAGTCTCTTTGAATTATCAGTTTGGTTTGGCCAACTAGATTAATCTTTCTTGCAATGGGAGAAGTGCTTAGCTTTGGGTTCAATCTTGCGGTGTCCTTTCCCAATGACAATAGGGGCAGCAAGGCACATATTGTATTGTTGCCATCGAGGATAACAAGATGGGGTTTTTATCATATTGCATGAATTTATCCCTCTATGTCATGTCATCTTGCTTAAGGCGTTACTCTGTTTTCATGAACTTAATACTCTAGATGCATGCTGGATAGCGATCGAGGAGTGGAGTAATACTAGTAGATGCAGGCAGGAGTCGGTCTACTTGTCTCGGACGTGATGCCTATACACATGATCATACCTAGATATTCTCATAACTATGCTCAATTCTGTCAATTGCTCAACAGTAATTCGTTCACCCACGTAAAATACTTATGCTCTTGAGAGAAGCCACTAGTGAAACCTATGGCCCCTGGGTCTATCTTCATCATATTAAATCTTCCAATACTTAGTTACTTCCTTTGCTTTTTTTACTTTGCTTTTATTTTACTTTGCATCTTTATCATAAAAACAACAATAATATTATCTTATCATATCTATCAGGTCTCACTCTCGTAAGTGACAGTTAAGGGATTGACAACCCCTTATCGCGTTGGTTGCGAGGAGTTATTTGTTTTGTGCAGGTACGAGGGACTCGCGCGTAGCCTCCTACTAGATTGATACCTTGGTTCCCAAAAACTGAGGGAAATACTTACGCTACTTTGCTGCATCATCCTTTCCTCTTCATGGAAATACAACGCAGTGCTCAAGAGGTAGCATCACCTCATCGTCCAGGTTTCGCTACCCCGCACCATTCCCGGTGGATCCACCTCAAGTTCGTCGCAGAACCTCCGCGTTGGCCTCTCCTTCCCGCGACCAGCACCCATGACCTCCGCTGGCAAGGCACTGCCACAGTCGCCCAGCGCCCGTTCTCCCCTTTCATCGCTGCCTTGTTGCACTACATTGGACGTGGCATGCCGTTGGCAGTTTTGACGTTGCCAAGACCATCGGACTAGGACCACCTTCGTGTTTTATTTCACCAAGTACCACGACGTACGGCACCTGAATGACCACCACAACGGCGCCAAGTTCCTCTACCGACGACCGTTTTGGATATGCCAAGACCCGATCGCCAAGTACCACGACGTCAAGTACCCCTACACATGGATACGCCAAGGTCGACTATGCTCGATGATGTGACAAGTACCTCTACCGTTGACTCGAACACCTACGGACATGTACAACTACCGTTGCCCGAAAAACCGTGGGTCACCAGACTCGTGGTCGACTATCGCGAGTACCCCTAACGTCGTCGAGTACCACTACTTCTGTCTACATCCCATCGAACCCGAACCATCCCGAATGAACGCTTTGAAGGTATAACTGCCGGAACGACGCCCGTGGACCGAATGCAAGTGTTGTATGAGATGAACTCCGTGTATGCACCGTGCCCGTTTGTTTCATGCACGTCCCCGTTTGCCATGCTGTCGACCTGTGGGAACCCGGTAACCGGGATCACCCCACCATCTCTAGAATGTTCCACATCTGCACACTTCTCTTTTGCATCGGTATCTAAATCGAGTTACTGGAACCAAAATGTTGCTGTGGCACCATTTCCGTTGTCGTTGCCATGGCACCCCTTTCGTTTCCGCCATGATGACAAACGCTTCATATCATGTTCATGTCAACTTTTAACAAAAATTACATAAAACTTGCATATATCATCCGCATCATGATAACAACATTTAAAATGGTTAAAATTGTTGTTTGCATTAAAATTGCTAAATGCACATGAGGTTTTTCCAGACTTGTTGTTTGTTGTTTCTGGCCTCATTTAAAATGCCTAACGATGTATTTCACTCATGTTTCACCTCTTGCCATGTTTAACAACATTTAATATTGTTGGGTACATAAACGAGAGTGAACTAAATGTTTGAATGTGGTGTTTCATCAATATGCAACTCGTAGCATATTGAGCCCCACTTAACTTGTAGTTTTGTTTGTGCACTATGCTTTGCCATGCCATGCATATTTAAACCGGACATGCATCATAGTTGGTTGTGCATCATGCCATGCTTATGCTTGTGTGTTTACCATGTTGTTTGTTTCTTTCCGGTTTGCCCCTCTCGTTAATTCCGGTAACGTTACGATTGTGAGGATATGTTCGACTACGTTGGTTCATCTTCTTCATGGCTCGCTCTTCTTCCTTGCGGGATCTCAGGCAAGATGACCATACCCTCGAAATCACTTCTATCTTTGGTTGCGTGCTATTCACTCTACCGCTATGTCACGCTTCCTACCACTTGTTATATCATGCCTCCCGTATTGCCATGTCAAGCTTCTAACCCACCTTCCTCGCAAACCGTTGTTTGGCTAAGTTACCGCTTTTTCTCAGCCCCTCTTATAGCATTGTTAGTTGCACGTGAAGTTGAAGTTTGTTCCATGTTGGAACATGGATTTGTTGGGATATCACAATATATCTTATTTTAATTAATGCATCTATATACTTGGTGAAGGGTGGAAGGCTCGGCCTTATGCCTGGTGCTTTGTTCCACTCTTGCCATCCTAATTTCCGTCATACCGGTGTTATGTTCCTTGATTTTGCGTCCCTTACGCGGTTGGGTGTTATGGGAACCCCTTGACAGTTCGCTTTCAATAAAACTCCTCCAGCAAGGCCCAACCTTGGTTTTACATTTGCCACCTAAGCCTTATCCGTTGGGTTCTGCAGACTCAAGGGTCATCTTTATTTTAAACCCCCGGGCCAGTGCTCCTCCGAGTGTTGGTCCAACTAGGCGATGTCCGGCACCCCCTGGGCAACTAGGGTTTATGCCAACCCGACGTCTTGCCCATCTGGTGTGCCTTGAGAACGAGATACGTGTTACTCCTATCAGGATTTGTCGGCACATCCGGTGGCTTTGCTGGTCTTGTTTTACCAATGTCGAAATGTCTTGTAACCGGGATTTCGAGACTGATCGGTTCTTTCCGGGAGAAGGAATATCCTTCGTTGACCGTGAGAGCTTGTGATGGGCAAAGTTGGGACATCCCTGCAGGGTATAAACTTTTGAGAGCCGTGTCTGCGGTTATGTGGCAGATAGGAATTTGTTAATGTCCGGTTGTAGAGAACTTGACACTGTACTCAATTAAAATGCATCAACCGCGTGTGTAGCCGTGATGGTCTCTTTCTGACGGAGTCTGGGAAGTGAACATGGTCTTGTGTTATGCTTGATCGTAAGTAGTTTTAGGATCACTTCTTGATCACTTATAGCTTTTCGACCGTTGTGTTTCTTCTCTTCTCGCTCTTATTTGCATATGTTAGCCACCATATTTGCTTAGCGCTTACTGCAGCTCCACCTCATTACCTTATCCTACCCATAAACTTAAATAGTCTTGATCTCGCGAGTGTGAGATTGCCGAGTCCTCGTGACTCACAGATACTTCCAAACAGTTGCAGGTGCCGGTGACACCAATGCAGGTGACGCAACCGAGCTCAAGTGGGAGCTCCATGAAGATCTTGGTTGTTGTTATGTGTCTTTTCCAGATGATCAGTAGTGGTGCCTAGTTGGGATGATCGGGGATCTAGCATTTGGGGTTGTCTTCTTTTATTTTTGTTCCTTAGTCGGACCTTGATTGTATTCTGGATGATGTATGTTTAACTTGTTATTTGTGTGAAGTGGCGATTGTAAGCCAACTCTTTATCCCATTCTTATTCAGTACATGGGATTGTGTGAAGATTACCCCACTTGCGACTAAACCATCATGCGGTTATGCCTCTAAGTCGTGCCTCTACACGTGGGAGATATAGCCGCATCGTGAGTGTTACACCCTTGTGGTCTCATTCAGTAGGCATGAGTTTCGTCTCACGGAAGATTCGGTGGCGCCAGCACTTGAATCTGCGTTGGGAGGTTCTGCCATCGATCTCATGGTCTCTACCATTGGGGATAGGGTATTCATCTTTAATGTTTCATGCAAAGATGTTGGGTTTTACATTGTGGATATACGATCCTTCTCCTGCCCTCAATTCAAATATTACTTTCATCTGCGGGGAAATGGGGGACCAAATTGGGTTCGCGAGTTCAAAATTGGAAGAGGGACTGTGATGCGTAATGGATTTTAGTTAGCCCTTCCAAGTGTAGAGCTGCTCTGGGTCTTTTAGCAATGCATAATCCACCTGCAAAGTCTGCTCTTAAATCTGGTTCTTCAGTTCATAAGAAACTATCTTTTGCTACATTTCAAAACTATAATGTTAGAAAAGGCTATCGTTATCATGCCTCTGCTGATTGCATCACTGCTACTGAGTTTGCTGGTTATCATATACTGGACAATTAGCATGTGATTATTCATCCACCTCAGCCCATTGATCTTCAATGGACCGTGGCCCCGCCTCCGATTGTTTTCGGCATGGTGGGCTCGTCGGTGATTCAACAGCCCCGTGATTCACGTTGTCTATCTCAAGTTTCTTCGGAACGTACCCTGCATGGGACGTGTTCTTTGAATTCCTGTGATGGGCCTTTTGCTCCTAGGCCCATCTCACCTATTTTGGCCCCTCTAATGAATTGATTGGGCCTAGCCCAGTTAGTTCCCCGCAGGAAGTTCCAGAGTCCCAGGAGGAGCATGCGGCTTTTGAAACCATGATTGATAATATGGTTGAGGAGATCTTGACATGCCAAAAGTGTTCTTTATCTGGTCATTTTGAAAAAGTTGCCCCCTCAATATTGTTTATTTGGCATGCTCACATGTGGGCCACAGTAAGCGGGATTGTGCGAGGATTGCAACCGAGCAGGGTTTATTTTGGAGGCCAAAATACCAGCAGTCTCCTCCGGTTCCCAATACCAGTCTCGAGTATGCCGCCACCTCTTCTGCCAGTACCGTCTCGTCTAGTCCGTTAACTTCTCCAGGAAAAACCCCTGTAGGCAGCCCTCTAGCGACTCCCCCACCACCAAATTCAGCTCCGGCTTCGCCATTCCCAGCTCATCCTTCCGAGCCCATGGCGGTCTTTACCATTGATCCTCTTCGGTACATGCCTGCGGGCCACCACATCATTGACGATTGTGCCCATCGTGTGTCAAGAACTTTCGTCATGCTGCCGTCTCCGATTGTGAAGCGGCACGAGGAGTACGTGGTGGCCGAGGTGATGCCATTGCCGCTACTAAATCAGGTGGGACCTGCGCATGAAGCTGTGGTTGACTTCTTGGAGAAAAGAGGAGTTCAGGCTCGGTCTGCTCAGCCCTAGGTTTGCGGCATGGGTCTGTTTCAGTTACGGGATGCTGGAGTTCATTTGACTCTTTTGCAATTGCCGCTACAACCATTAGGGAATGATACATTTGTTCATTTTCACAAGCATGATGAAGGGGAGGTTTTAGAGGAGCTCATGGTTTTTGTGATGGTTGTCTGATGTTCCTAGGGATTCCTCTTAATCTTCGTAACACGGAGAATATCCGCGGCACTGTTAATACTTTTGGCAAGTTTTAGCATTGGATTGAAGATGATTCTTATATGGTCAAATCGATTGTGTTTGTGTCTTTCTCGGAAGATATTCTGGTCCCAAGAGATGTGGTTTTCACTGATTATGCAGTCTATGGTGGTGCTAAGGTCTCATGGACAACATCGTGCTATATTGTAGGTGCAAATTTTGCAGACCAGATGCCCGAGGACGAAGATCCAATGCCTCTTGACGGTAATCCCCATCCATTGCCAGGAGCTCTGATCCCAGATGTGCACAATTTTGTTCCGCCTCCTTACCCTACTATTGTGTGGAATGACCTTTCTCCCGTGCCACCCCCCATGCATGATTAGGCTGACCCTAACAATGGGCACTACTGCAGGATGCTGCTAACGCGACACTACGATCACAGACCCTTTGACGAAACTGTGTGTGATGCATTAATCACAAACAAGGATGTAAAAAACCCGTCAAAAAGGTGAAAAACATTTGCGATGGAGGATGCATCAAACATGGTTCAAGTTTTAGTTGTGTGTGTGATGTAGGGCGCACGGTTAACCCGTTCAAACTGCTTGCGATGAGGCAGAACAACAGAAACGGGCAACCATATCAATGTGTGTGCGATATACGACATAAGGTTCGTTCTGATGAACTGTTTGCTATTAGGGAGTGCAGCATAAACGGTTAGCCAGATCAGGTGTGTGTGATATAGGGCATACGGTTCACTCGGACGAACTGTTTTCGATTAGAGAACGCAACAGAAACGGTTCAACTTAACAAGATGTGTGTGATACATGGCAAACAGCCGACTCGGATGAACTGTTTGCGATAAGAATTTACAACACAGACGATTAATACAATTAGTTCGTGTGTGATTCTGTGTGTACAAAAAACTTTGAAAAATGCAAACTAGTTGCTTGCGGTGGCTAGGAGTATCGCACACGATGCGTCTGCGAGTACTCGTGTGCGATGATTAGTAAGTTACACATGCATTTCCTTATGTTAACACTTGTGTGATAAATAACACGTGGCAACTACGTGATCAACCTTCTACCATCAATAATTTTTGACCTTGTTTCTCGTCACATTGCTGATTACAACGCAATAAGTAATTGCAAATCTGTTCACACCTATCAAACTAATATGTGTTCACACTTGGCATCGGGCTATAAAAACTACCCACTCGATAATTACTTCACAGTTCCTCTCCTCATCACCCACAAAACTGGTTTTTTCTATCAAGTCGTTCCGCCATGACCGGTAGGAGGAGTTTAGGGTGGACATATAACCAGGCAGCAAAGAACAAGGCGGCGGAAGCACTAGAGAGGTCCCGCCGCGAAGCCGCAGCCGCAGCAGAGATGTCCCGGCGCGCCACAGAGCCCTCGAACGAGCTCTCGCGGGCACGCAAGAGCTCTCACAAGCGCATTCACGACGTCGGCCATCGCGACGAGCCGGCGTTCCTGAAGTCCTTCGCCGGCGATGACGACATTCTCGCTAGCGTCACTACGCGGTAGGAGCTGGTCCACGGCTTGACGAAGCTGCTCAAGATCAGCGATCACTCAGTTGACAAGGCGACCGGCCTCGTCGAGCAACTCATGGGTGACAATGCGAAGCTCCTCAAGTTGGTCGCCGAGAAGGAGGAGGAGGCCACCGACTGGAAGATGCCGCATGAGCAGAGAAGTGCCTCGGAGATGATGCTGAAAGCGGTCGTCGAGGAACTGCTGGGTGCCTTGAGGAAGCTCCGGATCGAGTGCGAGCAGGAGGTGGAGGAATCCGTGGCTGCTTTCAAGCAAAGTCATGAGGAATTGAAGAAGGAGCTGGAGGATTTCGCCGCCTGGCGATCCATCGACGAGTAGAGACAGTAGCGACCCAGATCATTGTCTGCAATTTCCTTCTTCTCTTGCCCCCGTGTCTTCGGGGGTTTGCCGCATGTGGCATTTTAAATTATCCGTAATATGTAAGACAATTATTATCTACGCCATTGTCAATTTGTCGTCGTATTATCCGTTGCCATTTTATTTGTGGTCGTATTATCCGTTGCCCTATGTGGCAATTTAAATTAGGGCGGAATACGAGTTGAAAACACGAACAAAGCAAATGCTGCCATGGGATCACAAGCAAACAACCTCCGTCCAAGTGCTTTAATTAACCCATTAATGGAGAAGTTGTGAGCAAGGTGGGCGACATCTGGTGCATGGAGGTCATAGAGCTCGCTTCCCGGTGAGCATGGGCGGCCTTGCTGCTCGCACGTGTCCCGTCGAGCCTGCGAGGTGGACAGGATGCACGTGTCTCGTCGAGCCTGCGTGGTGGACTGCTCGCACGCGTCCTGTCGAGCCTGCACGGCGGACTTCTCGTGCTCATCCCGTCTAATCAAACAGCTGCACGCACGCCACCGAGTATGGTTAAATTTCGACACAGTAAATAAAATACACCCATTTGTGATATTAACATGTCAGCTTTTTGTTTCAAAAAGGACTTCGTTGGCTACTAATGTGTGCGCCTCTTCTCAAACTGGACGATTTTTTTACCACGGCATATATATGCCATGTCATGAAACTATGCCAAGTTTCTTGTTTTTTCGGTGACTTTTTGATTTACTGGGATTTAAAAACTGAGATTCTCAATGTTTCAGGACCACGAAAAGTTTGTAATTCATTCTCATTCCTTAAACGAGACTTAAACATGCACCCAATGACACATGTATGATTTCCCACCCATTTTTCTTTACTGGAGCATGTGGTTGTAGTTCAAATTTGAATAATGGACTACATTAAATGCATAGAAAACTTAGTAATTAGTAATATATATATATATATATACAATGGCCAAACGAAGCCTGCACAGTTCAAATTTCAGCACGACACTCCTGTTATTCTATGTTGCCTATAGAAAGCAAAGTTCAAGGCGAGAAGAGGAGCGTTTATCGTTTAAATTTCAGCACGGATATCCTGTCATTCCATGTTGCCCATAGAAGAAAATATAAGGAGAAAAGAGGCAGTGATTACGTTTCACGCACAAGGGGGACACGTTTCCCTATCAAAACCACGAGGCTTCTTTGAGAGAAGCTCTAGTTTTGTAAGAGGTTTGTAATAAAGCTTGGCCCAACTTGGACAATGTTTTTACCACGACATATATGTGTTATGATGTGACACCATGCCACCTTTGATGACTTTCTGGTGAGCTTAGGATTTATAGTGACTTAAAAACCAAGATTCAAAATGTTTGAGGACGAGCCATGACACTAGTACGATTGTAATTCGTTCCCATTCCTTGCATCAGACCTAAACATGCACCCAAGGACACATGTATAATTTTTCTAGCCATTTTGGTGAACTGGAGCATGTATTTGTAGTTTAGATTTGAATTATGGACATTAAATGCCTAGGAAACTCAATTAGTGTATAAAAGGGCCAAACGTACCCTAAATAAGTTTAAATTTTAGGGCGGATATCCCGTCGTTCCATGTTGCGCGTGGAAGAAAATACAAGGCGAAAAGAGGCAGTGATTACGTTTCGCCCACAAGGGGAACACGTTTCCCTATCGGAACCATGAGGCTTCTTTGAGAGAAGCTCCAGTTTTTGTAAGAGGTTTGTAATAAAGCTTGGCCCAAATTGGATAATGTTTTTACCACGACATATATGTGCTATGACGTGACACCATGCCACCTTTGATTACTTTCTGGTGAGTTGAGGATTTATGGGGACTTAAAAAGTGAGATTAGAAATGTTTGAGGGCGAGCCATGACACCAGTATGGTTGTAATTCTTTCCCGTTCCTGGCATGGGAGCTAAACATGCACCCAAGGACACATGTATAATTTTTCTAGCCATTTTGGTGAACTGGAGCATGTATTTGTAGTTCAAATTTTAATTATGGACATTAAATGCCTAGGAAACTCAATTATTGTATAAAAAGGCCAAATGAACCCTAAATAAGTTTAAATTTCAGCACGGATATCCTGTCGTTCCATGTTGCCCGTAGAAGAAAATACAAGGAGAAAAGAGGCAGTGATTACGTTTCGCCCACAAGGGGGACACATTTTCCTATCGGAACCACGAGGCTTCTTTGAGAGAAGCTCCGGTTTGTAAGAGGCTTGTAATAAAACTTGCGCCACAATGGACGAAATAAATTCCTCGACATATTAGTGCCATGTCGTGACACCATGGCAGGTTTCATGATTTTCAGCTTACTTTTGGATTTACGGGGATTTAAAAACTGAGATTCTTCTCACGAAATGTTTTCAAATAGCACACGGTTCACTCACAAAAGACGATATCCAATGAAAACTTCTTGGAAACCATATTTTAAAGTTTCATAAAAATCTGAAAAAATGTGGGATGTTAAGAAGCTGATATTTTATTGCGACACAAAATTTCATGTTGAAAAACATTATGAGATGTGAGCTATGAAAAAGAAAAATTCTGCCCTGAATAGTGACATTACTATTTGGCATTATTCAACACTGATTTTGTCTTTTTCATAGCTCACATCTCATAATGTGTTTCAACTTGAAATTTTGTGTGCCAATAAAACATCATCCTCTTAACATCCCACATTTTTTGGATTTTTTGAAACTTCAAAACATCTTTTTCTGGTGGTTTTCACCGGTATCCACCGAATGTTGGTTTCCGTATGATATCCCCCCCGTTGCGCGCATGATCTGAGTCGTGTGTTCTGACTGGCCAGAACCCAAACCCCACTGATCGTACGTGTGCACCGTTGGATGCTCCCAGATCGGACGGCAACCCCGAGCCCTTTCAACAGCACATGTAGTACATGGGTAAGCACTATGCGCATGCGTCGTGTAGCTCACGCTTCCTTCTCTACTAGGTTTTCATTCAAAACAGGCTACCATTTGTCACCACTCCTCTCATTGGTTTCCCGCCTCTTCTCCCAGATATGCATGATGTAGATGTTCGTTTAATTTCTATAGTTCATCTCATCCAAAATCAATTAGTTTTATAAAAAAACCATTTTAAGGTTCATGGAATTGTGCATTGTAAAGGTAAAAACAAAAGTGACAATTCATTTAGAAAAAAAGGTTTGGGCAATTAAGATATGGAAGATTATTGAGAACAAGGGAGAAGTGCTTGTGTTTTGTGGTTTGTGCATTATGCTTAAGTTCAACCATGGAGTCTTCTAGAATGTACATGTGGCAGAATCTGGTGGAATGTAGATGATATCCAACGGCCAGTAGTGCTCGGATTTGCCATCTCTGTACCGTCGGATTGGCTTCATCCAATGAGCAACTTTCAAAGTTATTCACACACTATATAGGTGTATAGATATATATGTATATATATATGTCCCATGCTAGACAAAATAAAGTTGGAGCGCATGCGTGGGACGACCCCCCGCCCCCCGCCGCCGCCTCGAAGTTGGGAAACTGACATCATTGGTATTGAACCAGGCTTGGAGTCGCGTACGGTGTTTGGTTTGTAATGTAGTTGGCGTGGCCCATCGAAGTTGTGCATTTGGGATTTAAACACATCATACACCATTGTACCCATACATATTTTCGGGCCGCATGCAGTGTATACGGGGTCTTCTGATCGACCACGTCTCCCTTGTGCGGTTATTTGTGATGACATGGATATCTGTGGGCTCCCCGAGTGTATATATATCATCCCTTTGACCGATAATGAGGGGTATGTGTTGGCCATGAATGGATTCCACCTAGTTCGTGTTAGGGTCGGTCACCATCAAATGTCGGTCAACCAAAGCTCGAGCTCATGCTTTGTAAGGATTCCCTCCCAGATGCTCGGATTGCTGGGTTCGACCTACATCAAATCCTGCGTACGTATCTCGTCCTTAACTACCTTGCCTTCATGGTTGTTGTCTCTATCGAGAGGTAGGCACCACATCTAAATTGTACATTATTCTATATTGGAAACACACATCACCCCTTCCCAACGTACATCATTTTGGGCCGCATGCAAGAGGTGCTGGTTTTGTGGTCCCTCTCGTGCAATTTTCATGATGGTTCAATGTATTAGCCCAAGCGGTTTATCAACAACAACAACTGTCATTTGACCAAACATAGATTCATTGGTCTGTCTTATGGTATGTCATGGCGACATGCATGTATGACCAAAGTATCGATCATTACGTGCATCCGCCCCGCTGACACGAAGTGGGAGGTGGTGGGCCAAGCATCCTAGCTAGGTGCGACATTATGTCATTATATATATCCTAGCTAGGTGGTTGTTAGGGTGCTTTCGGGTTTGCGAGGTAGGTGCCACCAAATTTATGTGTTGTGTATTTAAAGTTTTAAACATCCCAATATTCGTACATATATTTGGCCACTTCCACATGGTTCTTGACTTCTGCCCCCTCTCATCGATCTTCAATGACACGCCCAACCGTGGGCCCGCGGAGTCAAAGTTGTGCATTGGAATTCTGAACATCACAGACAACCCTTTTCACTCATATATATTTGGGCCACATGCTGGTGTGGCTGTCTTTTAACCCTCTCTAAGTTATTGTTTGTTGCAAAGACTCTGATGACCCTCAACGAACACGGGGTATAATATCTTAACCGTGTCCGATACAAGTGCGATGTAAATCACCACTCCTGCACAAGTGCGAGCAAATTAAGGTGGAGGTACTAGCTCAACCGTGTGAGATGCAAGTGCACTCAAATCATCATGACCACGGAAGCGCGAGAAAAATTAAGGTGGAGGTACTGGCTCAACCATGTGCGATGCAAGTGCGCTGAAATCACGATGACCGCGCAAGCATGAGCAAAGGGTGGAGGTACTGGCTTAACCGTGTGCGATGCAAGTACGCTGTAAAACCACCACCTGTGCAAGCTAAATGCGGGTATGCTTATTTGGAAATTAGGACGAACCGTGTGCGATAAACCATCTATCTACAAATATAAAAAACAAACTACCCGCCTTGAGCATTGCAAAAATCAGCGTATCTGCACCACTTTTCCTTATTATCATACACACATATTGTTATAGGACCGTGCGCGATCTTGGGCACCCCCGCCCCTCATCAATTCCTTTACCTAAATTTTAGTAGCCGTCGTACTTCAACCGTCACCCACACTCCTCTAGCACCGACCTTATAGTAAAATTGCAGTAGCCGAGGCATTTGAACCGTCGCCCTCCCTCGTCCACCACCATCTCCATCCACCATTACTAAAAAAATTAGTAGCTGATGTCTACTACACAACCTTCTTCTTGTAGACGTTGTTGGGCCTCCAAGTGCAGAGGTTTGTAGGATAGTAGCAAATTTCCCTCAAGTGGATGACCTAAGGTTTATCAATCCGTAGGAGGCGTAGGATGAAGATGGTCTCTCTCAAGCAACCCTGCAACCAAACAACATAGAGTCTCTTGTGTCCCCAACACACCCAATACAATGGTAAATTGTATAGGTGCACTAGTTCGGCGAAGAGATGGTGATACAAGTGCAATATGGATAGTAGATAAAGGTATTTGTAATCTGAAATTATAAAAACAGCAAGGTAACTAATGATAAAAGTGAGCGTAAACGGTATTACAATGCGTTGAAACAAGGCCTAGGGTTCATACTTTCGCTAGTGAAAGTTCCCTCAACAATACTAACATAATTGCATCACATAACTATCCCTCAACATGCACCAAAGAGTCACTCCAAAGTCACTAATAGCGGAGAACGAACGAAGAGATTATGGTAGGGTACGAAACCACCTCAAAGTTATTCTTTCCAATCAATCCGTTGGGCTATTCCTATAAGTGTCACAAACAGCCCTAGAATTCGTACTAGAATAACACCTTAAGAGACAAATCAATCAAAACCCTAATGTCACCTAGATACTCCAATGTGACCTCAAGCATCCGTGGGTATGATTATACGATATGCATCACACAATCTCAGATTCATCTATTCAACCAACACATAGAACCTCAAAGAGTGCCCCAAAGTTTCTACCGGAGAATCACGACGAAAACGTGTGCCAACCCCTATGCATAGGTTCATGGGTGGAACCCGCAAGTTGATCACCAAAACATACAACAAGTGAATCACGTGGTATCCCATTGTCACCACAGATACGCACAGCAAGACATACATCAAGTGTTCTCAAATCTTTAAAGACTCAATCTGATAAGATAACTTCAAAGGGGAAACTCAATCCATTACAAGAGAGTAGAGGGGGGATAAAACATCATAGGATACAAATATAATAGCAAAGCTCGCGATACATCAAGATCGTATCACCTCAAGAACACGAGAGAGAGAGAGAGATCAAACACATAGCTACTGGTACATACCCTCAGCCCCGAGGGAGAACTACTCCGTCCTCGTAATGGAGAGCACCGGGATGATGTAGATGGCCACCGGAGAAGGATTCCCCCTCCAGCAGGGTGCCGCAACGTGTCTAGATTGGCTTTCGGTGGCTACGGAGGCTTCTGGTGGCGGAACTCCCGATCTATTGTGATGTCCGATGTTTTTAGGGTATATGGAGATATATAGGCGGAAGAAGTACGTCAGGGGGGTCACGAGGGGCCCACAAGGGTGGAGGGCGCGCCCCCTGCCTCGTGGCCTCCTCGTAGATCCCCTGACATGCACTCCATGTCTTCTGGGCTTCTTACCTTCCAAAAATGAGTTCCGTGAAGTTTCAGGTCAATTGGACTCCGTTTGATTTTCCTTTTCTTCGAAACCCTAAAACATGGTAAAAACAGAAACTGGCACTGGGCTCTGGGTTAATAGGTCAGTCCCAAAAATGATATAAAAGTGTATAATAAAGCCCATAAACATCCAAAACAATAGATAATATAGCATGGAGCAATCAAAAATTATAGATACGTTGGAGACGTATTAGTAGCCGTGGCGTATCCTCAAACTCCACCCCCCTCCACAGTCTCCCACCCGCCCCTCCCCCCTCGAACCCTAGCTCGCGACCACCGCCGACGCCGTCGCCAACCCCTGCCGTTCTGCCGTTCCTCCTAGCTTAGATAATAAAGTTTAGGTCACCCAGCGATTCCCATACTGTCGCCCCACTCTACTGATTTTTTAGATGAGGCCTGCGGTGTCCCTCCCCACCAGATCCACATCCTCTGCTCCAGAATGTCATAGCCTAAGCTCGACCACATATCCTGGGGAGCCCGACGAGCGTTCGGCCAAGAAGAGGTTTATCATGGCCTCTCCGGCGGACATTGGCGAGGTGGCTCCCGTTCGCCCCGACCTGTCGATCCCGGAGCAACACGTCATCGTGGAAGCCGGTGAAGACGTTGACTATGTTGCCATGCCAAAGGCTTCATCTCAGCAGGCTAGCGTATTACTATATCTTGGGAAAGCTAGCTACGACATCAAGCTCATCCACACCGACGGCTTCACGCGGGCCATGTCACAGGTTAAGTGGTCCATTCCCAACCCCTCCGGTTCAACCGCCGTCGATCTCTTCGACGACCCTGCCTCTGATCTCCTCTGCCAAGCGGTCAAGGATTTGCGAGCTTTATACGCCATCGAGCCCATTTTGTCACTTCTGAAGGACAAGTTCTATGGCGGAGGCTTGGGATCCTCAATTGCCAAGTCAGATCTCATCGACCACCACCACGAGGAGGGCACCCACAAAGGTCCTTCCAAGGTGAAACAGCCCATCTGTGACATCAGAGAGCGCACCATGGGTCTGTGCTCTTCCAACTGGAAGGATCTCGTCCATGAAATGTGAGGCAACATTCTATCAGCAAATCTTACCTTTTAAAGCTTGCCAACCCGTACCCTTTGTTGTAGTAGCATTTGCCGTGTGGTGCTTTAACTGTGCCGTGTTTAATTATTTCAGTTATGCAAAAATGTATTGTTCAATAGGTCTATGTGATGTTTAAGTATGAATTGTTCACTTCAGTTTCACGAATGGCTATATTTGGTTGTTTATAGTCAGTAGATGCCTTGTTTAACTGTATTTCGTTTTTAGGTTGGTTGGAGTGAGCATTTTTTTAGTTATCGAGCAGATGCCTTGTTTATCTGTATTTGGTTCTTAGTTTGGTTGTAGTGAGTATTTGTCCAGTTGTCAAGCTGATGCCTTGTTTATCTGTATTTGGTTGTTAGGTTGCTTTTTTTAACATTTGTCCAGTTATCAAGCAAATGTCTTGTTTATCTTAATCTGCTTGTTAGGTTGGTTGAAGTGACCATTTGTTCAGTTTTCAAGCATATGCCATGTTTATCTGTATTTGCTTGTTAGGTTGGTTGCAGTGAGACTCTGTTCAGTTTTCAATGGCTATATTTGGTTGTTATACTGGTCATTTATGCCTTGTTTATTTTAGTCATTCACAATGTGTTGTTCATTGTGTGCAAGTCGGAACTGTGCCGCTCGACTACATCAATACTAGTTTGAACGGCTATATTTGGTTCCAGTTATTCCTGGTGTAGTTAACACATGCCCTTTATTTTAGTTTTACACATTTATCCAGTGTGATGTTTAAGCATTACCTACATTCTATTCATTTTCAACAATACCAGTTTGAATTGCAATATTTGATGGTTGTTAAACCTGCTACTGGTAACATTGCCTTCCATTTTATATCTGCTTTAATAGCATGCTGTAACATCCCAAATTTTCAATTTGGAATGTTATACATTAGATCATCTATGCATAACATATTTTATTTTGCATTTTGGTTGATCCTAGAAATTTCTACGCAACTCAAGATTTTATTTTGGAGTTTTTCGTTATTTTATTTGAATTTAGGAAAAATGTGCGTTTTTCAAAATTGCATTTAGGTCCCAAATAAATGTTCACCTTGTGCGGCTTGATTTTAGAAGCCCGTGAAAATTTATTTCGGAATTTTTGGAGTCCGTTTAGTATTTCTTTTTATTTTTCTTCTGCGTGTAATTATTAAAAAAACGCGCACCGACCTAGGGGCCGTGTCCGACCCGGACTCCCGGCCCGCTAGGCTTTATAAGCCAGCCCACCCCGGGCCGAACCCTAGCCGCCAGCCCCGCCTCGAGCCCCGTGCCCGGCCGCCACCCGCACCGCCCCGCCGCGCCGCCGCCGCCGGACGCCGCCGCCGCCACACGCCGCCCGAGGTCCGCCGCCGCCTCGTTTTCCACGCCGGTTTTTTTTCGAAAAACCGTTCGGTTTTCCGTCGTTATTTTAGTTTCGGTTTTTTAATAGATCGGTTTTTCCAGTTTATTTAATTTAGCGAGCATTCGTCGTTTTTCTTTTTCTCGGATTAAATCCGCGATTTTTCCTGATCGCGATTCCTGATCCGATTTTCGTTTTAGTATAACTTTTCGCTCGTTTATCGGAATCAGGCGATTCAAGCGCCTGGAGTTTCGTCTCGAAACCCTCTATCCGTTTAACCAACTTAAACAAGATTTTGCTACTGTAAAATTTGCCATAGATTCAGATTAGTAGAACGAAGTTGTTTTCTTTCGCCGTTTGACTTTCGTCGCTTCGTTCGATTTGATTCTTTTTGCAAACCGGAGTTCTTAAGTTGAACCTTCTAGTTAGATCTCTTATTTGAGTTTTACCTGTGCATTAGATGAGTACTTATTGTATTCTTGTTTGTTTGTCTGCGATAGAATACCCGGAGTGCGCCGCTTGTTATTTCTAATCGCTAGGTTTCCCGGATCATCAGCAAGGCAAGTAACACTTTGATCATACCTTTTCTACTACCCAGTTTTATTGCATTAGATCAAATCCTCACACATTGCATGATTAGGATCTAATTAAATTGTGGGATGGGAAGTAGTTCAGGTAGTACCTATTACCTGTTTATTATCAAACCTTTGGGAGTTACTTCCGCGTTTGCTTATTTTGCCATGCTATGCTAGTAGACGTGGATTGGGTGAGTGATATCCATGACAAATGTGAGTTTTGTTAATTAATGGTTTATCTAAGGTGGCAACTTAAACACACATCTGGGTGGATTGAGGCACCTGGGTATTCCAGGACTTGCCTGTTTTCTTTTGGACCGCCACCCAGGCTCAAAGGGATCATGAGATTTTTCATGCTAGAAACTTCCGTATGCAGCCACAAGCTATTATGGGCTCTAGCATAGTTGACTAAGTCATGCGAACTATTATAGTGGTAGACTAGCAGATGTAGGGGATGTAGGTGGTACGGTCTACCCGATCGTAAGGTGCTAGCACTTCTGAAAGACTATGTGTCGGTCATCCGTCTTCTCAAACACCTTGTAGTGCGAGAAACCAAACGGAGGCGATCGAGTCTTGTGGGGAAAAGTGCGCAAACCTCTGCAGAGTGTAATAAACTAATCATGATTAGCCGTGTCCCCGGTTATGGACATTCTTGAGCATTTAGTACTTGGATTATCATGTGAATCTCAACATGTTACCCTAAATTAATTTTGTTGGGCTTTGTTTAATGATGATGCTTAATTGGGATTGAGAATGCTGTCAACCATCAATGTTTAACAACTACCATGATAGTTAAATAAATTTATTCCTTTGAAGTAGGGAGAAATTGGCTTTACGCAAAACTGTAACCATAGAGATTTCCACCAGCCAAATATGCATATAGTATAGTGTTTCATTCCATTACTCTCTATGTGTTACCTTGCCAGCATATTCCATGTGCTGACCCGTTCCGGGCTGCAACTTTAATGTTGTAGACTTTTCAGATGACGATTAAGGAGTTTTTAGGTCGTGGTTCTATACTCAGTGATGCCGTTGGAGTTGATGGACTCACTTATCTTCCAAGCCTTCTGCTGTTATCGTTATTAGATGGCCTTAAGCCATATTTATTGTAATAAGTTCTCTATTGAGACCCTCGATGTACTAAGTGTGTGATTGCTACTCTGTTATAAATCCTCCGAGTACTGTGTGGTGTCAGCATTACTGATCCAGGGATGAAACCGGAGCATAGAGATCAGACTGTTTGAGGTCTGGTCGCTACAGAGATGGTATCAGAGCACACGCTGACTGTAGGACACGACCACTAAGCTAAAGACCTAGATCACTATTCACTCTCTTGTCTTCTGACCTCTCATCTTTTCTACTCTTTAGGATGGCGGATGCAAAGAACAAGTTCATGCAACCGGATGAAGATACACCCTTTGGACGTCACTTGAAGGAAGTCACTAGATACCTGAACATAGGAGTACCAAGCTTCACCGGAACCTACAACGCCACTTTACCTGAAGAAGAGCGCTGGATGATTCAAGTTCAAGTTCCAGGAAGGACGTTCATGCTAGTCACTAAGCCGATAGAGTTTTCTTTTGATGCACCAACTTGGAATCTAGGAAAGAGCATGGCCGCACACATCGCGATGGGACGCATTGGAGAAGTCTACCGCAAGGATCTCAAGTATACTATCTACCAGATTTGTGGGCGCCGAGATGAACACTGGGAGATGATCAGCACCAGGAAGGATAGATCAATCATAGCTTTTATCCAGGAGTTAAACCAGCACATTCGACGATAGGAGAACCAGATGTGTGCCGACATGATAGATCTGAAGAAGGCTAAGACTAGAATCAAGGAACTGGAGGAGGAACTCAAGGCTACACGTGAAGATTATGAAGAAGAAATTGAAGTATTTGTGGAGAAGAATGACGACCTGATCAAGAAGATTGGAATATTTATGGGAGACCCTACGCCAGTAGAGGAAGACGAAGAATCCAAGGAGATTAGCCCGGAAGACTACATCATCATCGACGACACCGACTCAGACCCAGACGAAAGCGATGATGACTATGTTGATGAAGCTGGAGCAGATATCATGGAGTCTGCAACCGAAGAATATTTCTAGTAGACCACCTCATCAGTAGTAGTAGTCCACCATGTAAATATAGTAGTCCGAGCACTTTTTGCGATAGTTAGATCGATTGTATTCCCTTGTTTGATTGAATGAAGTGAATTGTTTGTTTTTGCCTCATGTGCATATGGGTAGTGTTTTCTCTTTAGACCCCCTCTATTCTTAGATCTCATCTTTTCTAAACCCTCGGATGCCTCCGAGACGTGACCCCGGATTTGCCTTTCCACCGGAGCTCACTCAGTTGATCCAGCAGCAGAGCACATTGATGCAGTTGCTAGTTCAGAATCAGAATCAGGGGAACAACAACCCACCACCACCACCACCACCACCTGTTGATCACTTAGCCCGTTTTCTTAGGCTGAATCCACCGGTGTTTTCCGGTAGCACCGAGCCGATAGTAGCAGATGATTGGCTCCGCAAGACAGCTAGGGAGTTGACCACAGCAGGATGCACAGATGCGGAGAAGGTGAAGTTTGCCGCACATCAGCTTGAAGGACCCGCAGCATCATGGGGGGAGAATTTCACAGCCACTTTCCCTGTCGACACTCTCACTTGGGACCAGTTTCAGCAGGCTTTTTGTACTGCCCATGTTTCAGCAGGAGCTATGGCCATGAAGAAGCGTGAGTTTCGCAACTTGCACCAAGGAGGACGGACAGTTGGCCAATATGTGGAGGACTTTAGTAAGTTAGCACGTCATGCCCCAGATGACGTCGCTACGGATGCAGCTAAGCAGGAGAAGTTTCTGGAAGGACTGAATGATGAGTTGAGCATGCAGTTGATGGTAGCCACCTTCAACAACTACCAGGAGTTGGTAGATTGTGCTCTTATGATTGAAGGGAAGCAGCAACAAATTGAGAATTGCAAGAGGAAGTATGGACAAGGAAAGTACACTTCAGGAGCTCAGCAGAAGCCACGTTTTACCCCTAGACCGGGAGGACATTTTCAGCATACCCATGGAGTAGGTAGCTCGCACAATCACAATGGCACCAGGAATGGTAATGGGAATGGAGGAAGGAATGGCCAGAATCGCACCAACCCATCAACCCCAGCCAAGAAGGACCTGAGCCAAGTCACTTGCTTTAAGTGTTTGAAGACCGGACATTATGCCAATGAATGTCCTAAAATACAAAATGGAAATAGCAATGGAAGTTCTGGGAAGAAGCCAAACCCTTTCAACAGGGGACAGGTGAACCATGTTAGCATGGAGGAGGTTGAAGCTCAGCTTGATGCAGTAATAGGTAAGTATTTGGTTAAGTCATTTACTGCACTTGTTCTTTTTGATACTAGTGCATCGCATTCATACATCTCAAGGGGATTTGTGGATAAGTATAACCTACCAACCCAAGCCCTTAGGTCACCCATGTTAGTAACCTCGCCTGGAGCAGAATATATGGCTAGTCTATGGTGTGAGCGGTTACCATTAAGGATTGGTAACTATGTTTTTCCCTCAAACCTAATAGTATTGGAATCTCAAGGATTGGATGTGATATTAGGCATGGATTGGTTATCAAAGTATGAAGGGAATATTGAATGTGCTAGTAAGTCAATTTTGCTTACCACCCCAGGAGGGAGAAGGATCAAGTATGTATCCCGACATGTGCCGAAGAGGACTTAAGTAAATTGCTTAACAGGAGTTGTGCAGGAGGAAGTACCAGTGGTAAGGGATTTCCCTGAATTATTTCCAAAGGAGTTGCCAGGCATGCCACCGGATAGAGATATTGAGTTTTTGATTGAGCTATTGCCAGGCACCGGGCCAATATCAAAGAGACCATATAGGATGCCAGCAAAGGATTTGGTGGAAATTAAGAAGCAGATTAAGGAGTTACTGGATAAGGGATATATTCGCCCAAGTTCTTCGCCTTGGGGATCGCCAGTACTTCTAGTGGAGAAGAAGGATGGATCGTTAAGGATGGTTGTTGATTATCGAGGATTGAATGAATTAATGATCAAGAACAAGTACCCACTACCAATTATCAATGATCTGTTTGATCGATTGCAAGGAGCTAAGGTATTTTCCAAGATCGATCTGCGATCAGGATACCACTAGTTGAAGATTCGAGAATAGGATATTCCTAAGACAGCTTTTACCACTAGGTATGGGCTGTACAAGTATACCGTTATGTCATTTGGTCTGACTAACGCACCTGCCTATTTTATGAACATGATGAACAAAGTATTTATGGAGTTTTTGGATAAGTTCGTCGTAGTGTTCATTGATGATATCCTGGTTTATTCGAAGAATGAAGAGGAGCATAAGGAGCATTTGCGTTTGGTACTTGGAAAGCTTAGAGAACATCAATTATATGCCAAGTTTAGCAAATGTGAGTTTTGGTTGAAGGAAGTAGGATTCCTCGGACACGTTATATCTGGAGAAGGAATAGCAGTAGATCCCACCAAAGTAGATACCGTGACCAAGTGGGAAGCACCAACTACCGTTGGGGAGATTCGGAGTTTTCTTGGACTCGCAAGATACTACCGGAGATTTATTGAGAATTTCTCAAAGATTGCGAAGCCTATGACTGAGTTGTTGAAGAAAGATACCAAGTTCATATGGACGGAGGAATGTGAGGCTAGTTTCCAGGAGTTGAAGAAACGTTTGGTTACCTCACCAGTGTTGATTTTGCCAGACCAGACCAAGGATTATGAGGTGTACTGCGATGCTTCACGTCGAGGACTTGGAGCAGTGCTTATGTAGGAAGGGAGAGTTGTTTCATATGCCTCAAGACAACTGAAGCCTCATGAGTTGAATTATGCCACGCATGATTTGGAGTTAGCGGCCGTAGTGCATGCTTTGAAAACATGGAGACATTTCCTCATTGGAAACCATTGCGAGGTGCATACGGATCATAAGAGTTTGAAGTACATTTTCACACAGAAGGAGTTGAACCTCAAACAAAGGAGATGGTTGGAGCTCATCAAGGATTATGATATGAGATTGTAATACCATCCCGGAAAGGCTAATGTAGTAGCTGACGCATTAAGCCGTAAGAGCCATGTTAATACATTAATGACGGGAGAAATACCCAAGGAGTTAGCAGAAAATCTTCGTGAACTATGTTTGGAAATAGTTCCGAGAGGCTATGTAGCAGCATTGGAGATTCAGTCAACCTTGATGGATAGAATCAGAGAAGCTCAGAAGACTGACAAAGAGATTGCCGCTATAAAGGAGAAACTGAGCAAAGGAAAAGCTAAAGGATTTCGTGAGGATGAGCACGACACCCTATGGTTTCAAGACCGTGTTTATGCGCCCAATGACCCGGAGATCAGGAAGTTGATTCTGCAAGAGGCACACGATTCACCATATTAGATTCACCCAGGAAATACCAAGATGTATTTGGATTTGAAGGATATTTTCTGGTGGACTGGAATGAAGAAGGATATTGCGGAGTATGTAGCAGTTTGTGATGTATGTCAGAGAGTAAAGGCAGAGCATCAGAAGCCAGCAGGATTGCTACAACCATTGCCGATACCCGAATGGAAGTGGGATAAGCTAGGTATGGATTTTATCACGGGATTGCTCAGGACTCGTTCAGGCTATGACTCGATTTGGGTTGTAGTTGATCGATTGACGAAAGTAGCTCATTTCATCCCAGTAAAGACCACTTACACCAGTGCTAAGTTGGCAAAGATATACATGACCAGGATCGTATGTTTGCATGGAGTTCCAAGGAGTATCGTATCAGATAGAGGAACCCAGTTTACCTCAAAGTTGTGGAAGCAGTTGCATGAAACTTTGGGTACCAGGCTAGAATTCAGTACAACTTTTCATCCATAGACAGATGGACAGACCAAGAGAGTCAATCAGATTTTGGAGGATATGCTGAGAGCTTGTGCGCTAGATTACGGATCTAGTTGGGACGACAATTTGCCATATGCAAAGTTCTCTTACAACAACAGTCACCAAACCAGTTTAAAGATGGCCCCTTTCGAAGCCTTGTACGGAAGGAGGTGCAGGACACCGTCGTTGTGGGACGAAGTTGGAGACCATCAGTTGTTTGGACCTGACTTGATTAAGGAGTCTGAACAGAAGGTGAAATTGATTCGCGATAGGCTCAAGGTAGCACAATCCAGGCAGAAGAGTTATGCAGATTCTAAACGCAAGGAGACAATTTACGAAGTCGGAGATAGAACTTATCTTCGAGTATCACCACTTCGGGGAACAAAGCGTTTTGGAGTTAAAGGAAAGTTAGCGCCACGATTCGTAGGACCATATCAAGTTTTGGAGCCTATGGGAGAAGTAGCCTACAAGTTGGAATTGCCCGAAGGATTGTCAGGAGTTCATGATGTGTTCCACGTTTCCTAGTTGAAGAAGTGCCACGTGGAGATGGCTGACATACCCTTGAGAGACACCGTGCCATTGGAAGCAATTCAGTTGGATAACGATTTGACCTATGAGGAGAAACCAATTAAGATTCTCGAGTTTGCCAGTCGAGTCACTCGCAGCAAGGTTATCAAGTTTAGCAAAGTTCAGTGGAGCCACCACACGGAGGATGAAGCCACCTGGGAGCGAGAGGAAGATTTTCTTAAGGACCACCCTCACCTATTTTCTAGCCAACCCGAATCTCGAGGGCGAGATTCATCTTAAGGGGGGTAGGTTTGTAACATCCCAAATTTTCAATTTGGAATGTTATACATTAGATCATCTATGCATAACATATTTTATTTTGCATTTTGGTTGATCCTAGAAATTTCTACGCAACTCAAGGACCCACGGAGAGAGTTGGGGATTTCGTTATTTTCATATTTGAGTTTTCTCAAATTTTGAGAATAGGATCATTTGATTTTATTTATTTTATCATCAATAATTTCTATTACAAAAATATGAGAGAGGGAATAAAATGACTTTCCCAAAATAAAGAAATATTGAGGATTTAATAATAAAATCAAATAAGATTTTATTTCGGAGTTTTTCGTTATTTTATTTGAATTTAGGAAAAATGTGTGTTTTTCAAAGTTGCATTTAGGTACCAAATAAATGTTCACCTTGTGCGGCTTGATTTTAGAAGCCCGTGAAAATTTATTTCGGAATTTTTGGAGTCCGTTTAGTATTTCCTTTTATTTTTCTTCTACGCGTAATTATTTTAAAAAAACGCGCACCAACCTAGGGGCCGTGTCCGACCCGGACTCCCGGCCCGCTAGGCTTTATAAGCTAGCCCACCCCGGGCCGAACCCTAGCCGCCAGCCCCGCCTCGAGCCCCGTGCCCCACCGCCACCCGCGCCGCTGCGCCGCCACCCGCCGCCGCCGCCGCCCCGCCGCGCCGTCCCGCCGTGCCGCCGCCGCCGGACGCTGCCGCCGCCACACGCCGCCCGAGGTCCGCCGCCGCCTCGTTTTCCGCGCCGTTTTTTTATTTTTTATTTCGAAAAACCGTTCGGTTTTTTGTCAGTTTTTCCGTCGGTTTTTTAATTTCAGTTTTTTTAATAGATCAGTTTTTCCGGTTTATTTAATTTAGCGAGCGTTCGTCGTTTATCTTTTTCTCGGATTAAATCCGCGATTTTTCCTGATCGCGATTCCTGATCCGATTTTCGTTTTAGTATAACTTTTCACTCGTTTATCGGAATCAGGCGATTCAAGCGCCTGGAGTTTCGTCTCGAAACCCTCTAGCCGTTTAACCAACTTAAACAAGATTTTGCTACCGTAAAATTTGCCCTAGATTCAGATTAGTAGAACGAAGTTGTTTTCTTTCGCCGTTTGACTTTCGTCGCTTCGTTCGATTTGATTCTTTTTGCAAATCGGAGTTCTTAAGTTGAACCTTCTGGTTAGATCTCTTATTTGAGTTTTAACTATGCATTAGATGAGTACTTATTGTATGCTTGTTTGTTTGTCTGCGATAGAATACCCGGAGTGCGCCGCTTGTTATTTCGAATCGCTAGGTTTCCCGGATCATCAGCAAGGCAAGTAACACTTTGATCATACCTTTTCTACTACCCAGTTTTATTGCATTAGATCAAATCCTCACACATTGCATGATTAGGATCTAATTAAATTGTGGGATGGGAAGTAGTTCAGGTAATACCTATTACCTGTTTATTATCAAACCTTTGGGAGTTACTTCCGCATTTGCTTATTTTGCCATGCTATGCTAGTAGACGTGGATTGGGTGAGTGATATCCATGAAAGATGTGAGTTTTGTTAATTAATGGTTTATCTAAGGTGGCAACTTAAACACACATCTGGGTAGATTGAGGCACCAGGGTATTCCAGGACTTGCCTATTTTCTTTTGGACCGCCACCCAGGCTCAAAGGGATCATGAGATTTTTCATGCTAGAAACTTCCGTGTGCAGCCACAAGCTATTATGGGCTCTAGCATAGTTGACTAAGTCGTGCGAACTCTTACAGTGGTAGACTAGCAGATGTAGGGGATGTAGGTGGTACGGTCTACCCGATCGAAAGGTGCTAGCGCTTCTGAAAGACTATGTCTCGGTCATCCGTCTTCTCAAACACCTTGTAGTGCGAGAAACCAAACGGAGGCGATCGAGTCTTGTGGGGAAAAGTGCGCAAACCTCTGCAGAGTGTAATAAACTAATCATGATTAGCCGTGTCCCCGGTTATGGACATTCTTGAGCATCTGGTACTTGGATTATCATGTGAATCTCAACATGTTACCATAAATTAATTTTGTTGGGCTTTGTTTAATGATGATGCTTAATTGGGATTGACAATGCTGTCAACCATTCTCAATGTTTAGCAACTACCATGATAGTTAAATAAATTTATTCCTTTGAAGTAGGGAGAAATTGGCTTTACGCAAAACTGTAACCATAGAGCTTTCCACCAGCCAAATATGCATATAGTATAGTGTTTCATTCCATTACTCTCTATGTGTTACCTTGCCAGCATATTCCATGTGCTGACCCGTTTCGGGCTGCAACTTTAATGTTGCAGACTTTTCAGACGACGATTAAGGAGTTTTTAGGTCGTGGTTCTATACTCAGTGATGCCGTTGGAGTTGATGGACTCATTTATCTTCCAAGCCTTCCGCTGTTATCGTTATTAGATGGCCTTAAGCCATATTTATTGTAATAAGTTCTCTATTGAGACCCTCGATGTACTAAGTGTGTGATTGCTACTCTGTTATAAATCCTCCGAGTACTGTGTGGTGTCAGCATTACTGATCCAGGGATGAAACCGGAGCACAGAGATCAGACTGTTTGAGGTCTGGTCGCTACACATGCTGAAACCAACACATTCAAGCTATCATTTGGAGATGATGTTGTTTACCTTTGCTATATTTGTTTGATGTTAAGATTGTTGTACTTATCATGCCTTTCCACTACTTATGCAGGACAACAATGGGAGTGGCCACCATTTTCCACCGAGGTTAGCTTCATCCCTCAGCTTGTACTCCCCCCGTCGTTCCATAATGTAGTTCATATAGATCCAGGCCTGGACACTAGTTAGCTTCTAATACTGACTTGTTGCTTATAGGTACATATGCCCTTGGCAAGGATCCACGCATCGACCCTTTTTGGTATGGGGCTGCTACCTCTTGAGCACTTGCGTTGGTTTTCCCTTGAAGAGGAAAGGGTGATGCAGCAAAGTAGCGTAAGTATTTCCCTCAGTTTTTGAGAACCAAGGTATCAATCCAGTAGGAGGCCACGCACGAGTCCCTCGCACCTACAAAAACAAATAAATCCTCGCAACCAACGCGATAAGGGGTTGTCAATCCCTACACGGCCACTTACGAGAGTGAGATCTGATAGATATGCTAAGATAATATTTTTGGTATTTTTATGATAAAGATGCAAAGTAAAATAAAAGGCAAAGGAAATAAATAATTATTGGCAGATTAATATGATAGAAGATAGACCTGGGGGCCATAGGTTTCACTAGTGGCTTCTCTTGAGAGCATAAGTATTCACGGTGGGTAGACAAATTATTGTTGAGCAATTCATATAATTGAGCATAGTTATGAGAATATCTAGGTATGATCATGTATATAGGCATCACGTCTGAGACAAGTAGACCGACTCCTACCTGCATCTACTACTACTACTCCACACATCGGCCGCTATCCAGCATGCATCTAGAGTATTAAGTTCAAGAGAACAGAGTAATGCTTTAAACAGGATGACATGATGTAGAGGGATAAACTCATGAAATACGATGAAAACCCCATCATGTTATCCTCGATGGCAACAATACAATACGTTCCTTGCTGCCCCTACTGTCGCTTGGAAAGGACACCACAAGATTGAACCCAAAGCTAAGCACTTCTCCCATTGCAAGAAAGATCAATCTACTAGGCCAAACCAAACTGATAATTCGAAGAGACTTGCAAAGATAACCAATCATACATAAAAGAATCCAGAGAAGATTCAAATATTGTTCATAGATAAACTTGATCATAAATCCACAATTCATCGGTCTCAACAAACACACCACAAAAGAAGATTACATCGAATAGATCTCCACAAGAGAGGGGGAGAACTTTGTATTGAGATCCAAAAAGAGAGAAGAAGCCATCTAGCTAATAACTATGGACCCATAGGTCTAAGGTAAACTACTCACACTTCATCGGAGGGGCTATGGTGTTGATGTAGAAGCCCTCCGTGATCGATGCCCCCTCCGGCGGAGCTCCGGAACAGGCCCCAAGATGGGATCTCGTGGATACAGAAAGTTACGGCAGTGGAATTAGGGTTTTGGCTCCATATCTGGTAGTTTGGGGGTACGTAGATATATATAGGAGGAAGGAGTACGTCGGTGGAGCAACAGGGGGCCCACGAGGGTGGAGGGCGCGCCTGGGGGGGGGGGGGGGGTAGGCGCGCCCCCTACCTCGTGGCCTCCTGGTTGATGTCTTGATGTAGGGTCCAAGTCCTCTGGATCATGTTCGTTCCGAAAAATCACGTTCTCGAAGGTTTCATTCCGTTTGGACTCCATTTGATATTCTTTTTCTGCGAAACCCTAAAATAGGCAGAAAACAACAGTTCTGGGCTGGGCCTCCGGTTAGTAGGTTAATCCCAAAAATAATATAAAAGTGTATAATAAAGCACAATAATGTCCAAACCAGAATATAATATAGCGTGGAACAATCAATTATAGATACGTTGGAGACGTAATAGGGGCAATGAGATATTGATGAACAAGCATCAAGTGAGGAAACTGATAAGGATTATTAGCAAAAAGATACGAATGGTGGCAAGAAAATTATTTGTTTATGCTCTATCCAACACAACAATGAGCCATAGGATGGTAACTACAAACTCTCCAGCCTTCTCTTTTTACTGCCCATAATGAGTTGTTAGACAACAATGTCTGAATCTTTTTCGTTCCAAGTGGTTCCCGAAGTAGTTCACTCAAGATTACCTCGCAAAGTACATGATTGGTGGACACACAATGAAGGTTAAAGTATTTCATCCAGATTACAATGAGAATCAAGAAGTCCTAATGAAGACAGTGAAGGATGGACGGGCAGCCATCACAAGGGGTTGGCCTAGAGTCGTGCGCGCATTACGCATGGAGGAGGGCACAATATGGGCATTCCGCTTCACCTTCTCCAACAACCAGAATGTCTTTCGCCTCTCTCTTTGCAGTGTTTTGTACAACTGTGGTTCATCATTCTTTACTTGGTGATTGTGTAGTTCTTCAGTATATGTACCTGTGCGTCGAATTATGGATCCGTGGTTGAACCTATATTTGTAATAAACATGGTTGGATATGAAATAAGTGATTTCCTACTTTCAAATTCAAAACATGTGATTTCTAAATTAGGGATTAATTAGGTATTACACTACACACGGTTTGCGAAAGCGAAATGTCTGTGATATACGTGGAGATCAGAAAAGTTTCTATGATCCACTACATGTGTGATCAATCTCCTCTGCACACACGACTTTCTCTTGAAAACTGTTTGCGTTAGGCCACCTTGCGCAAACGTTTACCACATAAAAAGTGTGTGTGATGGATAGCCTTTGCCACACAGTTTCTTCTACGCACCGTGTGTGATGCATGCAATAACGCAAATGATAAAATTATTAATATTGTGTGCAATGGCAACGCTATCACAAACGATTTAACGGGAAAAATTGTGTGTGATAACGGAAACATTTTCCTTGGAGCGACTGTGTGGGATGTACATACAAACGGAAACGTTTGGTGGGGACTGACTATGTGGGACGTACTTGCGACCGGAAACAATTTCGTCGTATAATTGTATTTTTTAGCTCTACTGTACGTATTTCCATAATTGAGCGCTCGTGGGTCACACACGAACTCATTTTGCCAAGCGTGTGTGCCAGGAGGGCATATCCCCGATGGTTTTTGGGTCGTGTGGAAAAGACCCCCCTATCGCCCACACTCACTTGGCAACGATTCCAAATGCCTTCGCGAAAAGGGGTTAAAAACCGTTTGTTTAGGACAGACGCGCACCAGTGGGGGTCATACTCATTGGGGTGATGATGATGTTGACCAACAAGACAACCAAATCCCTCATGCTCAACCTGCTCAAGATCAAGAATCTATGGTCATTGACAATTCTTTGCAATCTGAGTCTGAAGTTTAGTTGCAAGAGCCTCCTCAACAGTTCTTTGATGTTAATGATTGGGTCATCGTTCCATATCAGCCGCCTACTATTCAGTATGATATAATTGTTTTGGGCTTAGTCAAGCTTGTTTATGGGACAGTCTTGCTGTCGGAGATGGCTTGGAAAAGATTGTTTGAATCTCTATTGAAGTACTACCCCATGTATGAAATTCCTCAACAGATGTCTGTGTTGGATTTGCAGCCCATAGTGTTGTCCAAGAGGAGCTGGGCCATTGCCTTTGATGATGTACAAGTCCTCTCGCAACTACAATGGAAGGAGGCCAGGTTTTCAACAAGCCCAGGCCCGTTGCACGTGTCCTTTTCTCTGAACCAGCTATGTCTGATAGTTTTACCGAGCCATTGGTTGACAGTTAGGGCTCGCTCGATGTCACCCAGGTCGTCCAGCCTGATGAGGTCTTTTCTTTCTCTATGCAATGTGATAGGAAGAAGCCTTTCTGTAGGAACACTCTGGCTCCCACTCCCATTGTGGATACTGAGGTTAGAAGGTGCACCCGTGGTTCAGTTAAGAGGGAAGGTTATAAGCCTGTATTCTAGGAATTGCAGCAACAACCCAAGAAGAAGAAGCCAAAGTGCAAGCCTTTGACTACATTTCTCTCTCTGAGGAGCTTCCTGGTGCTGAGGAGCCGAATGCAGTGCCACTTCCTGAAGGAAATATGCCCTAGAGGCAATAATAAACTTGTTATTTATATTTCCTTATATCATGATAAATGTTTATTATTCATGCTAGAATTGTATTAACCGGAAACTTAGTACATGTGTGAATACATAGACAAATAAAGTGTCACTAGTATGCCTCTACTTGACTAGCTCGTTAATCAAAGATGGTTATGTTTCCTAACCATGAACAGTGAGTTGTTATTTGATTAACGAGGTCACATCATTAGTTGGAGTATTTTTTGGAGTACCGGAGAGTTACGGGTATTCGAATTGGGCCCTAATGGGCCATACGGGAAAGGAGAGAAAGGCCTCAAGGGTGGCTGCGCCCCTTCCCCATGGACTGGTCCGAATTGGACTAGGGAAAGGGTGCGGCCCCTTCCTTCCTTCTTCTTCTCCCTTACCTTTTTCCTATTCCATGTGGGAGGTGGAATCCTATTAGGACTAGGGAGTCCTAGTAGGACTCCTCACTTTGGGCGCGCCCTATGAGGGTCGGCCTCCTCCTCCCTCCATCCTTTATATACGTGGCCAGGGGGCACCCCATAGACACACAAGTTGATCATTGATCTTTTAGCCATGTGCGGTGCCCCCCTCCACCATAATCGACCCCGGTCATATCGTAGCGGTGCTTAGGCGAAGCCCTGTTCCGATAGCAACATCATCACCGTCATCACGCCGTCTTGATGGAGAAACTCTCCCTCAAAGCTCTACTGGATCGTGACTTCGCAGGACGTCACCAAGCTGAATGTGTGCAGATCGCAGAGGTGTCGTACCTTCGGTGCTAGATCGGTTGATTGTGAAGACGTACGACTACATCAACCGCATTGTCATAACGCTTCCACTTACGGTCTATGAGGATATGTAGATGATACTCTCCCCTCTCGTTTCTATGCATCACCATGATCTTGCGTGTGCGTAGGAATTTTTTTGAAATTACTGCGTTCCCCAACAGTGGCATCCGAGCCAGGTTTATGCGTAGATGTTATATGCACGAGTAGAACACAAAGATGTTGTGGGCGTGGGTATATACATATTGCTTGCCGTCACTAGTTGATTCCTGATTCAGTGGCATTGTTGGATGAAGCGGCCCATACCGACATTACGCGTACGCTTAGGCGAGACTGGTTCTACCGACGTGCTTCACACATAGGTGGCTAGTGGGCGTCAGTTTCTCCAACTTTAGTTGAATCGGATTCAATGAACAGGGTTCTTTCTGAAGATCAGAAAGCAATCACTATACCGCGTTGTGGTTTTTGATGCATAGGTAAGAACGGTTCTTGCTCAGCCCGTTGTAGCACGTAAAACTTGCAACAACAAAGTAGAGGATGTCTAACTTGTTTTTGCAGGGCTTGTTGTGATGTGATAAGGTCAAGACGTGATGATATATAAGTTGTTGTATGAGATGATCATGTTTTGTTGAAGTTATCGGCAACTGGCAGAAGCCTTATGGTTGTCTCTATATTGCATAAGATGCAAGCGCCAAATAATTGCTTTACTTTATCGCGATGCGATAGCAATAGTTGCAACAGCAATAGTTTGGCGAGACGGCCATGTGATGACATGTTGATAGAGATCAAGATGATGGAGATCATGGTGTCATGCCGGTGACGATAGAGATCATGACGGTACTTTGGCAGTGGAGATCAAAGGCGCAAGATGATCATGGCCCTATCATGTCACATATTTTGATTGCATGTGATGTTTATCCTTTATGCATCTTATTTTGCTTAGTTCGATGGTAGCATCATGAGATGATCTCTCACTAAATTTCAAGGTATAAGTGTTCTCCCTGAGTATGCACTGTTGCGACAGTTCGTCATGCCGAGACACCACGTGATGATCGGGTGTGATAAGCTCTACGTTCACATACAACGGGTGCAAGCCAGTTTTGCACACGCGGAATACTCAGGTTAAACTTGACGAGCCTAGCATATGCAGATATGGCCTCGGAACATTGGAGACCGAAAGGTCGAGCGTGAATCATATAGTAAATATGATCAACATAGTGATGTTCACCATTGAAAACTATTCCATCTCACGTGATGATTGAACATGGTTTAGTTGATTTGGATCACGTGATCATTTAGATGACTAGAGGGATGCCTATATTAGTGGGAGTCCTTAAGTAATATGATTAATTGAACTTAAATTTATCATCAACTTAGTCCTGATAGTATTTGCATATCTATGTTGTACATCAATTTCTCGCGTATAGCTTCCCCATTTTATTTATGATATGTTCCTAGAGAAAACTATGTTGAAAGATGTTAGTAGCAATGATGCGGACTAGCTCCGTGATCTGAGGATTATCCTCATTGCTACACAGAAGAATTATGTCCTTGATGCACCGCTAGGTGACAGACCTATTGCAGGAGCAGATACAGACGTTATGAACATTTGGTAAAGCTCGATATGATGACTACTTGATAGTTTAGTGCACCATGCTTTATGGCTTAAAAACGGGACTTCAAAAATGCTTTGAACGCCACAGAGCATATAAGATGTTCTAAGAGTTGAAATTGGTATTTCATACTCATGCCCGTGTCGAGAGGTAGAAGACCTCTGACAGTACTTTGCCTACAAGATGGAGGAGAATAGCTCAATGAGTGAGCATGTGCTCAGAATGTCTGAGTACTACAATCACTTGAATCAAGTGAGAGTTAATCTTCCCAATACGATAGTGATTGACATAGTTCTCTAGTCACTATCACCAAGTTACTAGAACTTCGTGATGAACTATAATATGCAAGGGATAACGGAAACGATTCCCAAAGCTCTTCGTGATGCGGAAATCGGCGAAGGTAGAAATCAAGAAAAAGCATCAAGTGTTGATGGTTGACAAGACCACTAGTTTCAAGTAAAAGGGCAAGGGAAAGAAAGGGAACTTCAATAAGAATGGCAAGCAAGTTGCCACTCCCATAAAGAAGCCGAAAGCTAGACCCAAGCCTGGAACTGAGTGCTTCTACTGCAAATGAAATGGTCACTGGAAGTGGAACTGCCCTAGATACTTGGCGGATAAGAAGGATGGCAAAGTGAACAAAGGTATATTTGATATGCATGTTATTGATGTGTACTTTACTGGTGTTTATAGAAAACCCCTTAGTATTTGATACTAGTTCAGTTGCTAAGAGTAGTAACTCGAAACAGGAGTTGCAAGATAAAAAACAGACTAGTTGAGGACGAGGTGACAATGTGTGTTGGAAATAATTCAAGGTTGATAAGATCACCATCGCACGCTCCCTTTACCTTCGGGATTAGTGTTGAACCTAAAATAAATGTTATTTGGTGTTTGCATAATATGATTGGATCATGTTTATTGCAATACGGTTATTCATTTAAGTTAAAGAATAATTATTATTCTGTTTACATGAATAAAACCTTCTGTGTTCATACACCCAAGGTGAATGGTTTATTGAGTCTCAATCATAGTGATACACATATTCATAATATTGAAGCCAAAAGATGCAAAGTCAAGATAGTGCAACCTATTTGTGGCACTGTCATTTAAGTCATATTGGTGTAAAGCCCATAAACAAACTCAATGCTGATGGACTTTTGGAAACACTTGATCATGAATCACTTGATGCTTGCGAACCATACCTCATGGGCAAGATGACTAAGACTCCGTTCTCCGAAACAATGGAGCGAGCAACTGAATTATTGGAAATAATACATACGGATGTATGGGATCCGATAAGTGTTGAGGCTCGCGGCGGGTATCGTTATTTTCTTACCTTCACAGATGATTTGAGCAGATATGGGTATATCTACTTAATGAAACATAAGTCTGGAACATTTGAAAAGTTCAAAGAATTTCAGACTGAAGTGTAAAATCATCGTAACAAGAAAATAAAGTTTCTATGATCTGATCGCGGAGGCGAATATTTTAGTTACGAGTTTGGTCTTCATTTGAAACAGTGTGGAATAGTTTCGCAACTCACGCCACCTAGAAAACCACAGCATAATGGTGTGTCCGAACATTGTAGTCGTACTTTATTGGATATGGTGCGATCTATGATGTCTCTTACCAATGTACCACTATCATTTTGGGGTTATGCATTAGAGACAGCTGCATTCACGTTAAATAAGGCACCATCTAAATCCCTTAAGATGACACCGTATGAACTATGGTTTGGCAAGAAACCAAAGCTGTCGTTTCTTAAAATTTGGGGCTATGATGCTTATGTGAAAAAGTTTCAACCTGATAAGCTCGAACCCAAATCGGAGAAATGCATCTTCATAGGATACCCAAAGGAAACTGTTGGGTACACCTTCTATCACAGATCCGAAGGCAAGATATTCGTTGCTAAGAATGGATCCTTTCTAGAGAAGAAGTTTCCCTGGAAAAAGTGATTGGGAGGAATGTAAAACATGATGAGGTAATTGTACCTTCTCCCGAATTGGAAAGTAGTTCATCACAGAAATCAGTTGTAGTGATTCCTACACCAATTAGTGAGGAAGCTAATGATGATGATCATGAAACTTCAGATCAAGTTACAACCGAACTTCATAGGTCAACAAGAATACGTTCCACACCAGAGTGGTACGGTAATCCTGTTCTGGAGGTCATGTTACTTGACCATGACGAACCTACGAACTATGAGGAAGCGATGATGAGCCCAGATTTCGTAAAAAGGCTTGAAGCCATGAAATATGAGATGAGATCCATGTATTAGAACAAAATATGGACTTTGATTGAATTGCCCGTTGATCGGTGAGCCATTAAGAATAAATGGATTTTCAAGAGGAAGACGGACACTGATAGTAGTGTTACTATCTACAAAGCTCAAATTGTCGCAAAAGTTTTCGACAAGTTCAAGATATTGACTTGGATGAGATTTTCTCACTCGTAGCGATGCTTAAGTCTGTCCGAATCATGTTAACAATTGCCACATTTTATGAAATCTGGCAAATGGATGTCAAAATTGCATTCCTTAATGGATTTCTCAAAGAAGAGTTGTATATGATGCAACAAGAAGGTTTTGTCAATCCTAAAGGTGCTAACAAAGTGTGCAAGCTCCAGCGATCCATCTATGGACTGGTGCAAGCATCTCGGATTTGGAATATATACTTTGATAAAGTGATCAAAGCATATGGTTTTATACAGACTTGCGGTGAAGCCTGTATTTACAAGAAAGTGAATGGGAGCACTACAACATTTCTGATAAGTATATGTGAATGACATATTGTTGATCCGAAATAACGTAAAATTTTCTAGAAAGCATAAAGGAGTGTTTGAAAAGAGTTTTTTCAAAGAAAGACCTCGATGAAGCTACTTACGTATTGAGCATCAAGATCTATAGAGATAGATCAAGACGCTTGATATATTTTCAATAAGTACATACCTAGACAAGATTTTGAAGTAGTTCAAAATGGAAAAGTCAAAGAAGGAGTTCTTGCCTGTGTTGCAAGGTGTGAAGTTGAGTAAAGACTCAAAACCCGACCACGGCAGAAAATAGAAAGAGAATGAAAAGTCATTCCCTGTGCCTCAATCATAGGTTCTATAAAGTATGCTATGCTGTGTACAAAACCTATTGTGTACCTCACCATAAGTTTGGCAAGAGGGTACAATAGTGATCCAGGAGTGGATCATTGGACAGCGATCAAAGATATCCTTAGTGGAATAAGGAAATGTTTCTTGGTTATGGAGGTAACAAAGAGTTCGTCATAAAGAGTTACGTCGATGCAAGCTTTGACACCGATCTGGATGACTCTAAGTCTTGATCTAAATACATATCAAAAGTGGGAGAAATTAGCTAGAGTAGCTCCGTGCAAAGCATTGTAGACACGGAAAATTTGCAAAATACATATGGCTCTGAATGTGGCAAACCCGTTGACTAAATTTCTCTCACAAGCAAAACATGATCACTCACCGGGTGTTAATCACATAGCGATGTGAACTAGATTATTGACTCTAGTAAACCCTTTGGGTGTTAGTCACATGGAGATGTGAACTAACCACATAAAGATGTGAACTATTGGTGTTAAATCACATGACGATGTGAACTAGATTATTGACTCTAGTGCAAGTGGGAGACTGAAGGAAATATGCCCTAGAGGCAATAATAAACTTGTAATTTATATTTCCTTATATCATGATAAATGTTTATTATTCATGCTAGAATTTTATTAACCGGAAACTTAGTACATGTGTGAATACATAGACAAACAGAGTGTCCCTAGTATGCCTCTACTTGACTAACTCGTTAATCAAAGATGGTTAAGTTTCCTAGCCATGGACATGTGTTGTCATTTGATGAATGCGATCACATCATTAGAGAATTATGTGATGGACAAGACCCGTCTGTTAGCTTAGCATAATGATCCTTCAGTTTTATTGCTACTGCTTTCTTCATAACTTATAAATGTTCCTCTGACTATGAGATTATGCAAATCCTGAATACCGGAGGAACACCTTGTGTGCTATCAAACGTCACAACATAACTGGGTGATTATAAATATGCTCTACAGGTGTCTCCAATGGTGTTTGTTGAGTTGTCATAGATCGAAATTAAGATTTGTCACTCCGTGTATCGAAGAGGTATCTCTGGGCCCTCTCGGTAATGCACATCACTCTAAGCCTTGCAAGCATTGTGACTAATGAGTTAGTTGCGAGATAATGCATTATGGAACAGGTAAAGAGACTTGCTGGTAATGAAATTGAACTAGGTATGAGGATACCGACGATCGAATCTTGGGCAAGTAACATACCGATGACAAAGGGAACAACGTATATCGTTATGCGGTTTGACCGATAAAGATCTTCGTAGAATATGTGGGAGCCAATATGAACATCCAGGTTCCGCTATTGGTTATTGACCGGAGATGTGGCTCGATCATGTCTACATAGTTCTCGAACCCATAGGGTCCGCACGCTTAATGTTCGGTGACGATCGATATTATGAGTTTATGTGTTTTGATGTACCGAAGATTGTTCGGAGTCTCGGATGAGATCGGGGACATGACGAGGAGTCTCGAAATTATTGAGACGCAAAGATTGATATATTGGAAGGCTATATTCGGACATCGGAAAGGTTCCGAGTGATTCGGGTATTTTTTAGAGTACCGAAGTGTTACGGGAATTCTTATTGGGCCCTAATGGGGCATACGGGAAAGGAGAGAAAGGCCTGAAGGGTGGCTGCGCCCCTTCCCCATGGACTGGTCCAAATTGTACTAGGGAAAGGGGGTGCCCCCTTCCTTCCTTCTCCTTCTCCCTTCCCTTTTTCCTATTCCATGTGGGAGGTGGAATCCTACTAGGACTAGGGAGTCCTAGTAGGACTCCACACTTTAGGCGCGCCCTATGAGGGCCGGCCTCCTCCTCCCTCCATCCTTTATATACGTGGCCAGGGGCACCCCATAGACACACAAGTTGATCATTGATCTTTTAGCCGTGTGCGGTGCCCCCCTCCACCATAATCCACCTCGGTCATATCGCAGCAGTGCTTAGGCGAAGCCCTGTTCCGGTAGCAACATCATCACCGTCATCATGCCGTTGTCCTGACAAAACTCTCCCTCGAAGCTCTACTGGATCGTGAGTTCGCGGGACGTCACCGAGCTGAACGTGTGCAGATCGCAGAGGTGTCGTACCTTCGGTGCTAGATCGGTCGATCATGAAGACGTACGACTACATCAACCGCGTTGTCATAATGCTTCCGCTTATGGTCTACGAGGGTACGTAGACGATACTCTCCCCTCTCGTTGCTATGCATCACCATGATCTTGCGTGTGCGTAGGATTTTTTTTTGAAATTGCTGCATTCCCCAACACCTCCTACACCTATCAAGCTGATTCAAGAGATTGTCCACGACCTTCAAATACCTGATGAGCAGCTCACTGTGGAAAATCTTATGGCTAATCCTAAAGAAGACAAGCCGGCTGGTGGAGATGATTAGTTGTTATATGTTATTATGGGTTTGCCATGCCCATATAGTGGCCTTGTCCTTTTTATCTTATATGTTGGCTTGTTATCATCCTTGTAATAATTTTGGTTGGGAACCTTTCTGTGTTTTGGGTCTGAACTTTCTGAAGTGCTATTATGTGGTGCTTCTCTGCTACCCTTCATTTCTGGTTTATTATGAGTACTTATAATTGCAAGAGCTGGAGTGTTTTGTGTTGGAATGTGAGGGGACTTAATTCTCCTACCAGGAAACGTGTTGTCGAACAAAACATTGATGAGAGCCATGTGTGGTAGCATGCTTTCAAGAGACCAAATGTGAGAATTTTGACATCAGAGAAATAAGGTCTTTCTGTCCCAAGCAGTTTGATACTTTTGCTTTTGCACCTTCCGTGGGTGCCTCGGGGGGGGGGATTCCTGTGCTCTGGACTTCATCTATTTTATTTGTCATGCTAGTGGAGGTACAACCTTATTATGCTATGGTTGTCCGTTTTACCTCTAGGTAGAATAGTGAGCAGTGGTCTCTGGTGTCTGTTTACGGGCCTTGTCATGGTGAGGCGAGAGATAATTTTGTGTCATGGTTATATAGTCTAAATATCCTAGTTGATGATAACTGGTTGATCATTGGGGATTTTAACTTCATTAGATCCACTGAAAACAGAAATATGCTTGGGGGATATAAATGATATATTCATTTTTAATGAAATCATTAGGAACCTTGGCCTTCTTGAGTTGCCTCTTAAGGGGAGATTTTTTACCTGGTCCAACATGCAGGACTCCCCTTTGTTGTAACAATTGGATTGGTTCTTCACATCCACAAATTGGATCACTATTTACCCTATCACTGTCGTGGGATTTCCGTGGCCACCTATGGGACCGGGTGGCCCCTTGTTGGTTCGGTAGGGGGACGACATGTTGCAGAAAGAGCATACCAGCGTACGGCAGCGGGGAAGAGAGAACACAAGTGATTTACCCATGTTCGGGCCGCCGCGAGGCGTAAGACCCTATTCCTGCTTTAGTGGATTGATGGAAGAATGAATGTGGTGGTGCGTAGTACACTTGCCCGGCAAGGGTTGCCTCGGGGGCGCAGCGACTACGTGTGTGTGGTGGCTTGGGGTTGTCAACTTTCCAACCTTCTAACCCCTCCTACGAGTGCCATGGGCCTCCTTTTATAGATTAAGGGGTCACCACAGTGGCAAAGTGGTCATTATCCACTAATATGATAGCAAATAGTGCTATCGTACCTAACTCTATGGGCTGACAGGGTGCATTAAATGCGCCACTTAGTGTCACATCACTGGGCGCCCGGCAAGGCCTGCCGGGCTATCTTGCCAGCTCCGCACCTATTCTCTCGACACATCGCAGGACGGGTGTCATCTGTAGGCTTCTCTGTAGGGAATGGCTGCCATGTGGCGAATGGCTGCCACTTAATCATCTTGCGACTTGACACCGCACTGATTGATGACGTGAGTCGTGCTTGAGTGGTTGGTGGGGTGGTTCTGCCCTCGCGAGCCCCGGCAGGCTCTACCGGGGAGCCTCGGTTGCCTGCCTCTGGTGGTGGTCTCGCCCCTTGCCGAGCTCGCCTTCCCGGCAAGGGAGGCCCTTCTCTTGCCGATATCTTGCTCCTTAGGCTCAATCTTCGTCCTTCTGAGCTGCATGTTGGTTCTTCAATCTCTGACTTAAGCTGGTGCTTCAATATTGAGCTTGTGTCTGTGCATAGTTGGTCAACATACCCAGGGTTTGTTGCACCGACAGAAGCCCCGGGGCCTACCCCGAACGCGCTACTAAGCATCGTCGGGGTAGGGTCTAATAAGTGCACACGCAAAGGTCGCTGAAGGGGTTGTCCCCTTAAGTTCTCCATTGCTGCTTCATCAGCGTTGATTCTGGGCTAGCTTCCGGTTTTCCCGCGTGTGACATAAAGCTAATAGTGGTGGGGCCGCTCCAGTGATGGCCCGCAAATGACTTTAACGCACGGGGTAGAAACTGCCAATTTACTCTTCCCATAGTGCGCCCTTATCCTTAGCCACGTATGCTGCATGCATCGCGTGGAGTAGGTAGCAGAGGTGCGTGGCACAAGAGAGTACCTCGGGAAAGGCCCGCCCGTCTTGAATTGGCGGAGGAGGGTGGTGGTCACCCGTGGATGGAGTCGCTGCCCTTCCTCATCCAGCCTATAAAATGGGGCGAGCGGAGGAGGGTGGAGTCATCCGTCTCTGTGGTTCTCCTCTCCTTATCTTTTTTTCTACCAGCGAAGCTGAAGAGAAGAACCTGGGGCCAGCCCTCGGGCTCCTTCTTGGGTGCTCCTTTTCTCTTCTTTTCCTCCTTTTGCCAAAGTTCCTGGAGGAGGGAAAACGAAATGAGGGGATCACGGGGCACTTATCTCTTTTCAATCTCAAACTTGTAGGCAATTGCCAAATTTTAATTCAAATAATGTAATACTTTCATCCATTTTTGTGCTATGTAAAGCTTGTACTTGTATCTAGATGTCAATGAAATAAATAAACCTTGTCGGGAACCCGTGCATGTATATGTCCATGCAGAGGTGCAGTGCCTCTTTACTATAATTAAACATGTTTTCCCTAGAGGATATCCTGCCGTCGCCCTTTTCGTCTGCCTGAGAACCATGTCTGCTGGGGAACAGACCGAGGCGCCAGCCCCCCGCCCACTCCCTTTTCACCAAGGGCCACTACGACCATCCAGGCCGAAGCAGGGTTCGAGCCAAGGATGGGAGCACCCTAGTTTCAAGAGATCGATGAGGTTTCTCTATGCACAAGTGATAGCTTACATAACACTAATGGACAAGAGGTAAACTTATCTGTTTGGCTTGTCGGGGATTACTGTGCCGTGCAATCTTCTCGTCCCTTGTCGGAGTCAAGTTCACGGCAGGAACCTGCAACTCCATGTAGATGAGAATTGTAAGTGCATCTAGTGCCCTTAGTGATTTTGGTGTATTGAAGATTTATAGGTTAAGGGAATAATGCATTTGTGAGTGTATATAGGTCTATAAATCTATGATGAGTTTGATATTTATCAAGAAAGTCGACCCCTAAAAATGAATGTCTTCAACTGAAGACTTTGGCTTTCTGAAGACTTTGAAAGTGAAGAAATTGGTGTGATCCTGAAGATTTGATATTCATGCGAGGAATATGTAGCTTGAAGACTTTGTTTTCATAGTTTAATTTTTCTCTTTCTTGAGTCATAGGAAACACTGCACTATTAAAGGGGGTCGAGCTAAAACTAAGGAAAAGTTTCCAAGTGATGCTCATCTCAAAATCCTACACCTACCAATCCTTTCGAGTGAAGCCATTGGAAATCTCATATAGCTCAGTCATTTTCTTCAGTGACAGAGATGAAGATCTTTTGGTCTCTAAGGAATTTGTTCCGACTGAGGAGTTAGGAATTCGCTAGTGCAGATTGCCTACAAGTGAGGAACATGATAGCGTTGAGGAATTTGATAGCCAAATTTCCGACCGTTCTGTGCTTCGTGCCAGCTGTCCCAAAATATCCACCCACCTAACGGTCATATCATTCAAGGGCATTTATGTGTTATCATGTTGGTCTGCTCCTTACGCTATAAGTAGCCGCCCCCTACAACCACTAGCAGGTTGGTTGCTCCGCGAAAAACTGACACTTGTCATTGAGAGCATCCCATCCTCCGAGGACTTTGAGCGAAAATCATCAAGTGAGGAAAATCCCAAAAACCCAAACTGAACACCTACAAACCCAAAGTGATTGAGCATCACTATAGAAATTGTTCCTGTGTGGAACCAATGCTTGTTACCTTTGAGGACTATGCATCCTCCAGACAGTTAGGCGTCATGGTCTAGAGCATCCAAGAGGAAATTGTGGATCGCCAAGTTACCGAGTCTGTGAAGGTTTGGAAGTCACCTGAAGACTTGCCACGAGTGATTGGGCAAGGTCTGTGTGACCATAGCTCAAGGAGAATACGGTGCGGACTATGTGTCTGGGACTGTGTGTCCTCGGGTTTAAATACCTAGCCGCTCCAGCCAGACGTACGACTGTTACAGTAGTTGGAACTAGTCTACCAAATCATCGTCTTCACCAAGCTACTGGTTCTATTTCCTCAACTCTTTCATTTCCTCATTTCTGTGTAGAAGTACTTGATCGTTACTGTTTGAAGTCTTTGATTGAAGACTTTCCCAATTTCCTCAGTTCAATTTCTTCAGTCAGTTTGTCTTCATCCTACTTATCCTATGTTTATGCTACTTGTACTATGTGCTTGTTTTCATTTCATCATGATGACTATGCTACTACTCTGCTATGCTTGCATCTGAGTACTTATTCCGCTGCTAAGTAGTTTGTTGCTTAGGAATTTCCTCACCCAGAAATTCCTCAATGACGAATTTGTAAAAATCGCCTATTCACCCCCCTCTAGTCGATATAATGCACTTTCAATTGGTATCAGAGCAAGTTACTCCCTTGTTCTGTGTGATTTTGGTTTAACCGCCTGGAGTTTTAGTTATGTCGACTGCAGGTATGATCAAGGTCTCTGCTGGGTGTCCTACCTTTGATGGGACGGACTACCCCTACTGGAAGAACAAGATGCGAATGCATCTTGAGGCAATTGACAATGATCTCTGGTACATTGTGGAAAATGGCGTTCCCTCTGTCACTCCTGCCATCAACGCTGCTGATGTGAAGAGATTCAAGCAACTCGACTCTCAAGCGAAGAACATTATATGTGGCCATCTGAGCAAAGGGCAGTATGGCAGAGTGAGTGCTTTGGAGACTGCTAAACTTATCTGGGATAGGTTGTCCAAGGTCAACGAAGGAGTCTCAACACAGCGTGACTCTCGAGTTGACGTTCTTCACAATCTCTTCAATCGCTTCAAAAGACTCGACAATGAAAATGTTCAGCAAACCTTCGATCGCCTCGCTAACATTTCAAATGAGCTTCAAGCACTTGGTTCCACTCACATCACCGACCATGAGGTGGTGAATAAATTTCTGAGATCACTTGATTCCTCATTTGTCACTCTGGCACTGATGATACAAGAACATGGAGACTACAAGTCACTTGATCCGGCTGACATCCTCGAGAGGCTAAATACTCATGAGTTCCAACTTGTTGAGAAGAGAGATCTCTATGGACCGAGCTATGGCAGATCACGTGCACTAAAGGCCAAGGCAGTCTTTGAATCTGAAGGTGAGGATTCTGGTAGCAGCCTTGGTGATCCAGAAGAACTGAGCCAGGAGCTAGCAATGCTCGTGAGGAAATTCCAGAAGTTCTCAAGACGTGGTCGCTTTGGTAAATCCTCAAGAAGTGATGACATGAGATCATATTCCTCATCTCGTGACTACAAGAAGAGAACTTGCCAGAAATGCAAGAAACCCGGTCACAACATCACTGATTGTCCTCAATGGGACAAGGAATCAAAGAAGAAGAAATACAAGGATTACAGTTTTGATGACTCGAAGAAGAAGTAGAAATCTTCAAAGTCCTCATCATCAAAATCCCCAAAGTCTTCATCTCACAAGAAGAGCAGCTCCAAAAAGGCTCAGGCATATATTGGCAAGGAAATTGATTCTAAAGCTGAATCTGAGGAAAATGAGGAAGAGGAGGCATCTGAGGAGTCAGACTCTGGTGTGGCGAGCCTAGCCCTCGCTACTACGTTCGTCAGCAAGTCCATCTTCAACTCTGAGGAAAATGACCTCCCCATCACTGCTGACAACAGCGATGATGACTATGATCCCACCTATTGCTTCATGGCAAAAGGTGCCAAGGATGATCAACGCAAATACACTGAGTGGCTCCTCGACAATGGATGTACAAATCACATGACTGGTGACAGGAACTTATTGATGGACACTGCTTTATCTCCATCACATCTAAAGCATATCACCTACGCTGACAAAGGCAAAAGCAAGGCATTGGGTCTAGGTAAGGTTGCAATCTCAAAGGATCGACACATCGACAAATTCATGCTTGTTGAGTCCTTAGGGTTCAACCTGATGTATGTTTCAATGCTTTGTGATCTTGATATGGTTGTTGTGTTTGGCAAGTATCGTTGTGTTGTGATCATGGAAGCTGACAATTCCAAAGTCTTCGAAGGCTTTAGGAGAGGAGATTTGTACATTGTTGATTTCTCTACAGGACCACAACCTGCTACATGTCTACTTGCAAAAGCTTCAAAAGGCTGGCTATGGCATCGACTACTTGGTCACGCTAGCATGAGGAACTTGCACACGCTCGCGAAGAAGAAGCATGTCATTGGCATCGAGGGTGTCAAATTCCTTAAGGATCATCTGTGTGGAGCTTGTGAAGCTGGAAAGATGACCAAGGCCAAGCATCCCTCAGATACCATCATGACTACCACTCGTCCATTTGAATTGCTTCACATGGATCTCTTTGGCCCCCTACTCATTATGCCACATTCACTAATGCTGCATCTTTATATGGCTTCATCATTGTTGATGACTATTCTCGTTACACATGGGTGCATATCATCACTTACAAAACTGAAGTGCAGGAAGTCTTCAAACGAGTTTCCTCAAGGGCTTCAACCAACTTTGTTGTGAAGATCAAGCACAACAAAAGTGACAATGGGACTGAGTTCAATAATACTGGTCTTGATGACTATCTTGATGAACTTTGTATTACTCACGAGTTATCTGCTCCTTATACACCTCAGCAGAATGGCGTCGTGGAGCGCAAGAACAGAACTCTTGTTGAGATGGCTTGCACTATGCTTGATGAATACAAGACGCCTCCTCGCTTCTGGCCTGAGGCAATTGATACTGCATGCCACATCATCAACAGGGTATATCTTCACAAATTCTTCAGAAAGACCTCATATAAACTCCTCACTGACAAGAAACCCAATGTGAGTAATTTCAAAGTCTTTGGTGCTTGAAGGTTTTATGCTTGGTTACGGAAGCGCATGAAAGTTTTATGCTTGGTTACGGAAAGGACTCGCACACCTACAGAGTATTCAACACCTATCACCACAATGTAGTTGAAACTTTAGATGTGCGGTTCGATGAGACTAACGGCTCGCAAAGAGAGCACCTACCTCCTGAGCTAGATGAAATGTCACCTGAGGAATCCATTAAGTTCAAGGCTACTGACACTGGTACAACGACGTGCTAAACAGATGGTTTTTCGCCCCTTTCCGCGACGGCATTTGGAACCGTCACCAAGTGAGTGTGTGCGATAGGGTGTCCTTCCCACACGATCCAGAAATCATCGGGGATAGGCCCTCCTGGGACCCAGGCTGGGCCGTGTGCGATCGGGCGAGGCATCGAAACCCAATCATTTCCGTAGGTATGTACATCCCACACAGTAATCCGAGAAAATCATTTCCATAGGTATGTACATCCCACACAGTGAATCCCAGAAAAACATTTCTGTAGGTATGTATATCACACACAGTCCATACAAGGAATTCGTTTTTGTTCTTATGTACATGCCACACAGTCAATCCAGGGAAAACATTTCCATTCGTATGTATATCACACACAGTTCTTTGTGTGGAAACGTTTGTTCAAGGTGGCGTAACGCAAAAAGTTCGCTGCCGGAAGCCGTGTGTGATTGTTAGTTGATCGAACACGCCTACTTTCTATAAACCATGCGGGTTGTTTGAGTTCATTGCCCACGGTGTTGTCTGAGTAACCGCTTGCAATAGAAAACCCCGATAAGCAAGGTAATTACCCTATTATTGATAATCCATGTATTAATAAAACTGATATTTCTTATAAAACACGCCAGATATTTTCATATCCATATAAAAGCAAGCAGGATTTCATAATCGAATTACATCAGATAGCTTCGGCACTCAGTTGTGCCACTACACAACAGCACCAAGTTTCACATGCAGCATCAAAAACCTTTGGAAAGTAGCACCATACACGGTAAATAGACAGATGAATCTCATCTGGGAAATTGCAAAAGCGGAAGGCAAATATTGAGCCTTCAATGATGTTGAATGTCCTTGCAACTTTAGGCTAGTGGCTATGGAAAATTGCCCGCCAACCTTTGTCCTCTTCAGCAGGACTTCAATATTGTACTATGGGTGTTGAATGAATATCTTCCTCGCCTCTTGACCATGCAGGTGGTTTGAGAGGTAATCATCGGTGAACTTCTTTGAAAAGTACTAAAAACAAAGCTATGCATAAATCGATGTTGTAAATTTTGAAATGGCGCAAGGGGTAAAAACAAGGTAAAAGAGTTGGTACCATCCTATAGTTGGCTGATGTCTTCTTCATTGTGCAAACAAAGATCTTGTTGTTATTCGTCGCAAGTTTCTTCATCCTAACGATCTTTCTGAGTTTCTTGACTTGACTGATATTCATGGACATCACATTTCCCCATATGCAAAATGGGTCGAACAGTGGGTCTAAGCCTCTGACAGCAGGACCTACATGTGCAAGAACAAATTGTAAGAAACCTAAATATTAGAATTATTCCTGCAACTGCGCAATAATGTGCTATTAGCCAAAGGACCCTGCTTGAACAAACCTCGATGGTAAACCGCAGTGTCTCCCATTGTTTCCCTTCAACACACATAAGGAAGATGTTGATCAGGTTAACTGAGAGTTGCCATACTATGAGTAGAATATGTAGTGAGTACAACCAAATTCGATTGGTGTCACATGCATAACAATACAAAATTGTACCCATAGCAAATGAAAATCAAATTGCAGAACTGAACCAAATATTTAAATGGACAACAGACCAAATGAACCAAAATAGTTAACTAAGCACGACATCGCAGAATAGAAACATGTACTAGAAGATAAGACAGTTAACAAAACAAAGAATGCTTGAGAACAGTACTACGGAATGTAGCAATTCTTGGACCAAAGTGTTAACTGAACATTACATTTTAGAGAACCAAACTGTTAACTGAACATCAGATTGCATATTAACATTACAAAGGACAAATCACTAGAAGGCACTGGTGGTGGCCTTGAGAAAACATCATGAACTGTATTTTAAAGTAGACAACCGCGTGACGGTGTCGACGGTGGCCTCGAAGACGAGGTGCTCCTCCAAGATCTGGCGGTCGACACGCATGACAGCCATAGCAACCTCGTTCGCGTGTGCGGCCGCATGCTACTCAGCTCCATGTTATACTCTGTGTAAAATGGCTGTGGGCGGCGCTTAATTGGAGGAGGGGGCAGTGATTTCGGTGGAAGGTGTCGCTCCGTCGGTCGGGGCATGTGGGACGGGAAAGGAGGAGGATGGTGTGGGTGGGGTGTGTATTACCTGACCATATCGACGAGGCCACGCAGCAAGAAGAAGGGTCAGCAACGAGGAAACTGCGCAACAAGAAGAAGGGTCTCCAGCGAGGAGGCGGCGCTGCAAGAAGAAGGGTCGCCGGCAAGGAGGCGGCACTGCAAGAAGAAGGGTAGTCGGTGAGGAGGCGGCGCTGCAAGAAGAAGGGTCGCCGGCAAGGAGGCGCTGCTGCCAGTAAGCAGCAGTGAAGGTTTGAACTTGGAAAGCAAGGAGGAACAGTGGAAATGTGGCTTTTCGTACGAGGGAGGGGGCGGGTAGATAGATATCTCCATGGTGGCCAAAAAATTTCGCTCTGTGCCGCAAGAAACTAGCGCGCAAGTGTGGTTCAAGCGCAGACGGTGGACTATAAATGATGAAGCTTCTCACGTAAGCCAGACAAGACGGTGCGCCAAGATATATTATATCGCATCCCACACAATTCTTTCTAGTAAAATGTTTGTGGTATACCTGATTTTTTTCATTATGTTTTGAAAAACAAAATGGTGTTACGGTGGGAAAGGATGGTGTTTGAATTGCTAGAACAACTAGTAAATGAGTGTCGTGTTTAAATTTGGAATTATTCCGGGTTCGTTTGGCATTTTTATGCATTAATTGAGTTTCTGGGCATTTAATGTGCATAATTCAAATTTGAACTACAAGCACATGCTCCAATGCACCAAAGTTTGCTGAAAATCGCATGTGTGTCTTTGGGTGAATTTATAGGTTCCATGCAAGAAATGGGAATAAAATTCAAACATCTGGGTGTCGTGACTCGACCGGAATGATTGAGAAACTTGGTTTTTTAATTCCTGTAAATCCAAAACACGGCTGAAAATCATGAAACTTGGCATGGTATCATGACATGGCACCAACATGCTGAAGTAAATTTTTTGGCCGAATTGGGACAAGCTTTGGTGTAAGCTTCTTGTAAACCGGAGATTCCCTCAAGAAGGCTCTTGGCTCCGAGAGGGAACGTGTCACCTCCGTGTGCGAAACGACATACGTACACTGCCTTCTCCCGCCTTAGTTTTTTTACATAGGCAGATTAGACCAAATAGAAGTATCGTGCTAAATTTTGGAATTATTTCGGGTTCGTTTGGCCTTTTTATACATTAATTGATTTTCTGGGCATTTAATGTGCATAATTCAAATTTGAACTAGAAGCACATGCTCCAGTGCACCAAAGTTGTTTGAAAAATCACATGTGTGTCCTTGGGTGAATTTGTAGGTCCCATGCAAGAGATGGGAGTGAAATTCAAACATTTGGGCGTCGTGGCTCAGCCTGAAAGATTGAGAAACTTGGTTTTTTAATTCCTATAAATCCAAAACACGCCTGAAAATCATGAAACTTGGCATGGTGTCATGACATGGCACCAACATGTTGCAGTAATTTTTTTGGCCGAATTGGGACAAGCTTTGGTGCAAGCTTCTTGCAAACCGGAGCTTCCCTCAAGAAGGCTCGTCGTTCTGAGAGGGAACTGTCACCTCCGTGTGTGAGACGACATACGTACACTGCCTTCTCCCACCTTAATTTTTTTACACTGACATATTAGACCAAAAAGAAGTACTGTGCTAAATTTTGGAATTATTCCGGGTTCGTTTGGCCTTTTTATACATTAATTGAGTTTCTACACATTTAATGTGTGTACTTCAAATTTGAACTACAAGCACATGCCCCAGTGCACCAAAGTTGTTTGAAAAATCACAAGTGTGTCCTTGGGTGAATTTCTAGGTCCCATGCAAGAGATGAGAGTGAAATTCACACATCTGGGCGTCATGGCTCGACCGGAAAGATGGAGAAACTTGGTTTTTTAATTCCTATAAATCCAAAACACGCCTGAAAATCATGAAACTTGGCATGGTGTCATGACATGGCACCAACATGCTGTAATTTTTTCGGCCGAATTGGGACAAGCTTTGGTGTAAGTTTCATGCAAACTGGAGCTTCCTTCAAGAAGCCTCGTCGTTCCAAGAGGGAACGTGCCACCTTTGTGTGCGAAACGACATACTTACACTGCCTTCTCCCTCCTTAGTTTTTTTACATAGGAATATTAGACCAAATAGAAGTACCGTGCTAAATTTTGGAATTATTCCGGTTCATTTGGCCTTTTTATAAATAATTAAGTTTCTACGCATTTAATATGTATAATTAAAATTTGAACTACAAGCACATGCTTCAGTGCACCAAAGTTGTTTGAGAAATCACATGTGTGTCCTTGGGTGAACGTCTAGGTCCCTTCAAGAGATGGGAGTGAAATTCAAACATCTGGGCATCGTGGCTCGGCCGGTAAGATTGAGAAACTTGGTTTTTTAATTCCTGTAAATCCAAAACACGCATGAAAATCATGAAACTTCACATGGCACCAACATGCCGCGGTAATTTTTTGGTCGAATTGTGACAATCTTTGGTGTAAGTTTCTTGCAAACCAGAGCTTCCCTCAAGAAAGCTCGTCATTCCGAGAGGGAACGTGTCACCTCCATGTGCGAAACAACATACGTACACTGCCTTCTCCCGCCTTAGTTTTTTACATAGGCAGATTAGACCAAATAGAAGTATCGTGCTAAATTTTGGAATTATTCTGGGTTCGTTTGGCATTTTTTATACATGAATTGAGTTTCTACGCATTTAATGTGCATACTTCAAATTTGAACTACAAGCACATGCTTCAGTGCACGAAAGTTGTTTGAAAAATCACATGTGTGTCCTTGGGTGAATGTCTAGGTCCCATGCAAGAGATATGAGTGAAATTCAAACATCTGGGCATCGTGGCTCGGCCGGAAAGATTGAGAAAATTGGTTTTTTAATTCCTGTAAATCCAAAACACACTTGAAAATCATGAAACTTGGCATGGTGTCATGACATGGCACCAACATGCTGCGGTAATTTTTCTGGCCGAATTGGGACAAGCTTTGGTGTAAATTTCTTGCAAACCGGAGCTTCCCTCAAGAAGGCTCGTGGTTCCGAGAGGGAACGTGTCACCTCCGTGTGCGAAATGGCATACGCACACTGCCTTCTCTCGCCTTAAATTTTTTATGCTTGCTGATTATACCAAATAAAAGCACCGTGCTAAATTTTGGAATTATTCCTGGTTCATTTGGCCTTTTTTATACATTAATTGAGTTTATGGGCATTTAATGTGCATAATTCAAATTTGAACTACAAGCACATGCTCTAGTGCACCAAAGTTGTTTGAAAAATCCCATGTGTGTCCTTGGGTGAATTTCTAGGTCCCATGCAAGAGATGGGAGTGAAATTCAAACATATGGGCATCGTGGCTCGGCTTGAAAGATTGAGAAACTTGGTTTTTTAATTCTTGTAAATCCAAAACATGCCTGAAAATCATGAAACTTGGCATGGTGTCATGACATGGCACCAACATGATGTAGTAATTTTTTGGCCGAATTGGGACAAGCTTTGGTGCAAGCTTCTTGCAAACCGGAGCTTCCCTCAAGAAGGCTGGTCGTTCCGAGAGGGAACTGTCACCTCCATGTGTGAAACGACATACGTACACTGCCTTCTCCCGCCTTAATTTTTTTACACTGGCAGATTAGACCAAATAGAAGTACCGTGCTAAATTTTGGAATTATTCCGGGTTCGTTTGGCCTTTTTTATACATTAATTGAGTTTCTACACATTTAATGTGTGTACTTCAAATTTGAACTACAAGCACATGCCCCGGTGCACCAAAGTTGTTTGAAAAATAACATGTGTGTCCTTGGGTGAATTTCTAGGTCCCATGCAAGAGATGGGAGTGGAATTCAAACATCTGGGTGTCGTGGCTCGGCCGGAAAGATTGAGAAACTTGGTTTTTTAATTCCTGCAATTCCAAAACACGCTTGAAAATAATGAAACTTGGCATGGTGTCATGACATTGCACCAACATGTTGTGGTAATTTTTCTGTCCGATTTGTGAAGGCGCACACATTAACAATCTACATAGTCATTTTGGAACAAGTGTTGTCACGTTACAAATCGGAAACACAAGTATTATTGAAACCGTGGGTGTTCTACTTATCAATTACGTGCGGCCATGGATCCCCTTTTTTATTGGCTAGGATGTGCCATGCAGGGTATCTATTTGAGTACGGGAGGCGTGCGATCAGACCCGTGCGCATGCTCATAGGGAGGGGAGCCCTTTGACCGCTACCCGCCGCGCACCTCCCTCCCAACGTCTCCATTGATGGCGCCCGAGCACCTGTTCTACAGCATGGCTATATGTCTCACTAGACTAAGATTTAAGAGAGAAAAATGAAAATCTGAAAACAAAGTTTTGCATGGATCTGGATGTAAGATCTGACGAACCTATATAGCATCGACTGCAACTTATAGCAAGCATGATGAATATATGGATGATGATAGTGGATAATAATTGTCTCACATATTTAGAAACATAATTAAAAAAAGCCACATGCGGCAACGCCCGAAATACACAAGGGCAAAAGAAGAAGGAAGACAATGATCTGGCTCGATGATCTCTACTTTCTTGATGCGTTGCAGCAGGCCGCGGGAACTAGTCTCCGCAGCGAGCGGCGACGAGGTCTTTCTTGTCCTCAAGATGCTGCTTGAGAGCATCCACGGATTCCTCCACCAGCCTTCTGCGCTCGATGCGCAGCATGGAATTCTTGTCCATAAGTTTCTCAATGATGAATCTGGTCCTCTTCAACAAGGCAATGGTCTGCTCCTGCTGCTCTGCACTTCCGACGATCTTCGCCCTCAGCAGGTCACGCTCGGCCCGGAGCTTCGCATTGCGCTCATTTAGTTGTCGGATGACGTCGGTAGACTGTTCAAATGAGGCTTTTAGGTCATCCTACAACCTTGCCCACCTGAAGATTTGATCCATCTGCCTAAGAACAAGGGCACACATGCGCCTGTAAGAGTCCTTGCCTGCCCGTGAGACATTTTCCCATGCCGCCACCGTGCGGGAGGACATCTCTGCCGCATTCGCAGCACTGCGGGACATCTCTTCTGACCCTTCTTCATGCAAGTTGATCTTGTTTGGTTTTAATGAACACTTGAGATGCCTCCTCAACACTTGCCATCTTTGCAGCTTTGTCAGCCTTTGCTTTCTCTCTCTTTTCTTGTGCCTGCACACTTGTAGGTTGTTCTTCATTCATGACAACAGTGTTGTCCTCAAAATCTGGTCTCAAGGGTAGATGCTCCTTGTCCGAAAGATATGTGCCTGTTCCCATCTTGGAGTTGATGAGCACCTGAATATGTGGAGCATACACACAAGATCTCTTCTGATTTGCATTTGTCCTCTTGATTGTTTCCACAATTAGGCTCATGACTTTAAACTTTTGGGCACATCAAACAGTTGCAGCCAGTTGATAGAATGGCCTCTGATCATCTTGTGATCTCCAGATTTTGGCAACAAAGTATGCCTCAGAGTGGTGTTGATGGTGGCCAATCCAAACAACAAATAGTGAACAGACCCAAGCTTATGAGTTTCCAATGCTTTGTCTGGAATCTCCTTATACATGTTGGCCATAGAGTTGTTGTCTTTCTTCTTCCTAGCATAGACATCCAAGTCATCTTCATGCTCTTTGGGGGGCATTGATTAATTTAGCCCACTCATTAACAGTTGATTGGTACCTTGTACCTTCAGACGTCCAAACAATTCTACCATCTGGATAGAAATGCGCTGTAGAATAGAATTGTATAATGATCTCATCATTCCACTTGATAAGCTTATGTCCCACAAAGTCATCTACTCCACAAGATCAGAAACTTTCATGGACTCCTAGAAAATGGTCTTAATTCTCATCGATGTACTCGCAATTAGCGCACTTCATATCACACACAATGGGCTTCTTGTCAAGCAAGATGGTCTCATACAAATCCTGATGCTCTTTGGTATGGAACCTATAGTCCACAGCAGTACTTCTCCTTGCACCATATGGATCAGACTGTCTCCAAAGTCTGAGAACAGCAACCTTCCTGATGTTCATGTCTTCTGCCACTGGATGGCTGTCATCATGATATGGAATCTTAGGTTTAAGCTTCCTATGCACTTGGGCTTCAGCATCTTCTTCATCAATCTCAGGCACTGGGGCCTTGTTCTTCTCAGTAGCTGGAATATTTCTTGAACTTCTCTTGGGCTTTGAAGTCTTTGAAGCTTGAGCAGAAGCTTTGGGGGCAGTCTTGTGTTGGGGAACGTAGTAATTTCAAAATTTTCCTACGCACACGCAAGATCATGGTGATGCATAGCAACGAGGGGAGAGAATGATCTACGTACCCTTGTAGATCGCAACGGAAGCGTTGACACAATGTAGAGGAAGTAGTCGTACGTCTTCTTCCCGATCCGACCGATCCAAGAACCGTTACTCCGGCACCTCCGAGTTCTTAGCACACGTACAGCTCGATGAAGATCCCCGGGCTCCGATCCAGCAAAGCTTCGGGGAGGAGTTCCGTCAGCACGACGGCGTGGTGACGATCTTGATGTATTACCGACGCAGGGCTTCGCCTAAGCACTACAACGATATGATCGAGGTGGAATATGGTGGCAGGGGGCACCACACACGGCTAAGGAACGATCTCAATGATCAACTTGTGTGTTTAGAGGTGCCCCGTGCCTCCGTATATAAAGGAGCCAAGGGGGAGAGGTGCGCCGGCCAGGAGGAGGGTGCAGGAGGAGTCCTACTCCTACCGGCAGTAGGACTCCCCCCCCCCCAATCCTATTCCAACTAGGATTCCCAAGGGGGAAAGAGGGAGAGGGGTGGCCGGCCACCTCTCCTAGTCCTAATAGGACTAGGGGAGGGTGGGAGGCACGCAGCCCTTATGGGCAGCCCTTTCACCTTTCCACTAAGGCCCACTAAGGCCCATATGATTCCCGGGGGGTTCCGGTAACCTCCCGGTACTCCGGTAAAATCCCGATTTCACCCGGAACACTTCCGATGTCCAAACATAGGCTTCCAATATATCAATCTTTATGTCTTGACCATTTCGAGACTCCTCATCATGTCCGTGATCACATCCGGGACTCTGAACAACCTTCGGTACATCAAAATGCATAAACTTATAATAACTATCATCGTAACGTTAAGCGTGCGGACCCTACGGTTCGAGAACAATGTAGACATGACCGAGACACGTCTCCGGTCAGTAACCAATAGAGGGACCTGGATGCCCATATTGGCTCCTACATATTCTACGAAGATCTTTATCGGTCAGACCGCATAACAACATACGTTGTTCCCTTTGTCATCGGTATGTTACTTGCCCGAGATTCGATCGGCGGTATCCAATACCTAGTTCAATCTCGTTACCGGCAAGTCTCTTTACTCGTTTCGTAATACATCATCTCACAACTACCATATTAGTTGTAATGCTTGCAAGGCTTATGTGATGTGCATTACCGAGAGGGCCCAGAGATACCTCTCCGACAATCGGAGTGACAAGACCTAATCTCGAAATACGCCAACCCAACATGTACCATTGGAGACACCTGTAGTACTCCTTTATAATCACCCAGTTACATTGTGACGTTTGGTAGTACCCAAAGTGTTCCTCTGGTAAACGGGAGTTGCATAATCTCATAGTTATAGGAACATGTATAAGTCATGAAGAAAGCAATAGCAACATACTAAACGATCAGGTGCTAAGCTAATGGAATGGGTCATGTCAATCAGATCATTCAACTAATGATGTGACCTCGTTAATCAAATAACAACTCATTGTTCATGGTTAGGAAACATAACCATCTTTGATTAACGAGCTAGTCAAGTAGAGGCATACTAGTGACACTTTGTTTGTCTATGTATTCACACATATATTATGTTTCCGGTTAATACAATTCTAGCATGAATAATAAACATTTATCATGATTATAAGGAAATAAATAATAACTTTATTATTGCCTCTAGGGCATATTTCCTTCAGTCTCCCACTTGCACTAGAGTCAATAATCTATATTACACTGTAATGATTCTAACACCCATGGAGCCTTGGTGCTGATCATGTTTTGCTCGTGGAAGAGGCTTAGTCAATGGGTCTGCAACATTCAGATCCGTATGTATCTTGCAAATCTCTATGTCTCCCACCTGGACTAGATCCCGGATGGAGTTGAAGCGTCTCTTGATGTGCTTGGTCCTTTTGTGAAATCTGGATTCCTTTGCCAAGGCAATTGCACCAGTATTGTCACAAAAGATTTTCATTGGACCCGATGCACTAGGTCTGACACCTAGATCGGATATGAACTCCTTCATCCAGACTCCTTCGTTCGCTGCTTCTGAAGCAGCTATGTACTCCGCTTCACATGTAGATCCCGCTACGACGCTTTGTTTAGAACTGCACCAACTGACAGCTCCACCGTTCAATGTAAACACGTATCCGGTTTGCGATTTAGAATCGTCCGGATCAGTGTCAAAGCTTGCATCAACGTAACCTTTTACGGTGAGCTCTTTGTCACCTCCATATACGAGAAACATATCCTTAGTCCTTTTCAGGTATTTCAGGATGTTCTTGACTGCTGTCCAGTGATCCACTCCTGGATTACTTTGGTACCTCCCTGCTAAACTTATAGCAAGGCACACATCAGGTCTGGTACACAGCATTGCATACATGATAGAGCCTATGGCTGAAGCATAGGGAACATCTTTCATTTTCTCTCTATCTTCTGCAGTGGTCGGGCATTGAGTCTGACTCAACTTCACACCTTGTAACACAGGCAAGAACCCTTTCTTTGCTTGATCCATTTTGAACTTCTTCAAAATCTTGTCAAGGTATGTGCTTTGTGAAAGTCCAATTAAGCGTCTTGATCTATCTCTATAGATCTTTATGCCTAATATGTAAGCAGCTTCACCGAGGTCTTTCATTGAAAAACTCTTATTCAAGTATCCCTTTATGGTATCCAGAAATTCTATATTATTTCCAATCAATAATATGTCATCCACATATAATATCAGAAATGCTACAGAGCTCCCACTCAATTTCTTGTAAATACAGGCCTCTCCGAAAGTCTGTATAAACCCAAATGCTTTGATCACACTATCAAAGCGTTTATTCCAACTCTGAGAGGCTTGCACCAGTCCATAAATGGATCGCTGGAGTTGCACACTTTGTTAGCTCCCTTTGGATCAACAAAACCTTCTGGTTGCATCATATACAACTCTTCTTCCAGAAATCCATTCAGGAATGCAGTTTTGACATCCATCTGGCAAATTTCATAATCATAAAATGCGGCAATCGCTAACATGATTCGGACAGACTTAAGCATCGCTACAGGTGAGAAAGTCTCATTGTAGTCAACCCCTTGAACTTGTCGAAAACCTTTCGCGACAAGTCGAGCTTTGTAGACGGTAACATTACCATCTGCGTCAGTCTTCTTCTTGAAGATCCATTTATTCTCAATTGCTTGCCGATCATCGGGCAAGTCAACCAAAGTCCATACTTTGTTCTCATACATGGATCCCATCTCAGATTTCATGGCTTCAAGCCACTTTGCGGAATCTGGGCTCACCATCGCTTCTTCATAGTTCGTAGGTTCATCATGATCTAGTAGCATGACTTCCAGAACAGGATTACCGTACCACTCTGGTGCGGATCTTACTCTGGTTGATCTACGAGGTTCAGTAGTATCTTGATCTGAAGTTTCATGATCATTATCATTAGCTTCCTCACTAACTGGTGTAGGTGTCACTGAAATAGTTTTTTGTGATGTACTACTTTCCAGTAAGGGAGCAGGTACAGTTACCTCGTCAAGTTCTACTTTCCTCCCACTCACTTCTTTAGAGAGAAACTCCTTCTCTAGAAAGGATCCATTCCTAGCAACGAATGTCTTGCCTTCGGATCTGTGATAGAAGGTGTACCCAACAGTCTCCTTTGGGTATCCTATGAAGACACATTTCTCCGATTTGGGTTCGAGCTTGTCAGGTTGAAGCTTTTTCACATAAGCATCGCAGCCCCAAACTTTAAGAAACGACAACTTTGGTTTCTTGCCAAACCACAGTTCATAAGGCGTCGTCTCAACGGATTTTGATGGTGCCCTATTTAACGTGAATGCGGCCGTCTCTAGAGCGTATCCCCAAAACGATAGCGGCAAATTAGTAAGAGACATCATAGATCGTACCATATCTAGTAAAGTACGATTACGACGTTCGGACACACCATTACGCTGTGGTGTTCCGGGTGGCATGAGTTGCGAAACTATTCCACAATTTTTCAAATGTACACCAAACTCGTAACTCAAATATTCTCCTCCACGATCAGATCGTAGAAACTTTATTTTCTTGTTACGATGATTTTCCACTTCACTCTGAAATTCTTTGAACTTTTCAAATGTTTCAGACTTATGTTTCATTAAGTAGATATAACCATATCTGCTTAAATCATCTGTGAAGGTGAGAAAATAACGATATCCGCCACGAGCCTCAATATTCATCGGACCACATACATCTGTATGTATGATTTCCAACAAATCTGTTGCTCTCTCCATAGTACCGGAGAACGGTGTTTTAGTCATCTTGCCCATGAGGCACGGTTCGCAAGTACCAAGTGATTCATAATCAAGTGGTTCCAAAAGTCCATCGGTATGGAGTTTCTTCATGCGCTTTACACCGATATGACCTAAACGGCAGTGCCACAAATAAGTTGCACCATCATTATCAACTCTGCATCTTTTGGTTTCAACATTATGAATATGTGTATTACTACTATCGAGATTCAATAAGAATAGACCACTCTTCAAGGGTGCATGACCATAAAAGATATTACTCATATAAATAGAACAACCATTATTCTTTGATTTAAATGAATAACCGTCTCGCATTAAACAAGATCCAGATATAATGTTCATGCTCAACGCTAGCACCAAATAAAAATTATTTAGGTCTAATATTAATCCCGAAGGTAGATGTAGAGGTAGCGTGCCGACCGCGATCACATCGACTTTGGAACCGTTTCCCACGCGCATCATCACCTCGTCCTTTCCCAGTGCCCGCTTATTCCGTAGTCCCTGTTTCGAGTTGCAAATATTAGCAACAGAACCAGTATCAAATACCCAGGTGCTACTGCGAGCTCTAGTAAGGTACACATCAATAACATGTATATCACATATACCTTTGTTCACCTTGCCATCCTTCTTATCCGCCAAATACTTGGGGCAGTTCCGCTTCCAGTGACCAGTCTGCTTGCAGTAGAAGCACTCAGTTTCAGGCTTAGGTCCAAACTTGGGTTTCTTCTCTTGAGTAGCAACTTGCTTGCCGTTCTTTTTGAAGTTCCCCTTCTTCTTCCCTTTGCCCTTTTTCTTGAAACTAGTGGTCTTGTTAACCATCAACACTTGATGCTCCTTCTTGATTTCTACCTCCGCAGCTTTTAGCATTGCGAAGAGCTCGGGAATAGTCTTGTTCATCCCTTGCATATTATAGTTCATCACGAAGCTCTTGTAGCTTGGTGGCAGTGATTGGAGAATTCTGTGAATGACGCAATCATCTGGAAGATTAACTCCCAATTGAATCAAGTGATTATTATACCCAGACATTTTGAGTATATGCTCACTGACAGAACTGTTCTCCTCCATCTTGCAGCTATAGGATTTATTGGAGACTTCATATCTCTCAATCCGGGCATTTGCTTGAAATATTAACTTCAACTCCTGGAACATCTCATATGCTCCATGACGTTCAAAACGTCGTTGAAGTCCCGATTCTAAGCCGTAAAGCATGGCACACTGAACTATCGAGTAGTCATCAGCTTTGCTCTGCCAGACGTTCATAACATCTGGTGTTGCTCCAGCAGCAGGCCTGGCACCCAGCGGTGCTTTCAGGACGAAATTCTTCTGAGCAACAATGAGGATAATCCTCAAGTTACGGACCCAGTCCGTATAACTGCTACCATCATCTTTCAACTTTGCTTTCTCAAGGAACGCATTAAAATTCAATGGAACAACAACACGAGCCATCTATCTACAATCAACATAAACAAGCAAGATACTATCAGGTACTAAGTTCATGATAAGTTTAAGTTCAATTAATCAAATTACTTAAGAACTCCCACTTAGATAGACATCCCTCTAATCTTCTAAGTGATTACGTGATCCAAATCAACTAAACCATAACCGATCATCACGTGAGATGGAGTAGTTTTCAATGGTGAACATCGTTATGTTGATCATATCTACTATATGATTCACGCTCGACCTTTCGGTCTCCGTGTTCCGAGGCCATATCTGCATATGCTAGGCTCGTCAAGTTTAACCTGAGTATTCTGCGTGTGCAAAACTGGCTTGCACCCGTTGTAGATGGATGTAGAGCTTATCACACCCGATCATCACGTGGTGTCTGGGCACGACGAACTTTGGCAACGGTGCATACTCAGGGAGAACACTTCTTGATAATTTTAGTGAGAGATCATCTTATAATGCTACCGTCAATCAAAGCAAGATAAGATGCATAAAAAAGATAAACATCACATGCAATCAATATAAGTGATATGATATGGCCATCATCATCTTTTGCTTGTGATCTCCATCTCCGAAGCATCGTCATGATCACCATCGTCATCGGCTCGACACCTTGATCTCCATCGTAGCATCGTTGTCGTCTCGCCAATCTTATGCTTCCACGACTATCACTACCGTTTAGTAATAAAGTAAAGCATTACATCGCGATTGCATTGCATACAATAAAGCGACAACCATATGGCTCCTGCCAGTTGCCGATAACTCGGTTACAAAACATGATCATCTCATACAATAAAAATCATGCCTTGACCATATCACATCACAACATGCCCTGCAAAAACAAGTTAGACGTCCTCTACTTTGTTGTTGCAAGTTTTACGTGGCTGCTACGGGCTTTAAGCAAGAACCAATCTCACCTACGCATCAAAACCACAACGATAGTTTGTCAAATAGACTCCGCTTTAACCTTCGTAAGGACCGGGCGTAGCTACACTCGGTTCAACTAAAGTTGGAGAGACAGTCGCCCGCAAGCCATCTATGTGCAAAGCACGTCGAGGGAACCGGTCTCGCGTAAGCGTACGCGTAAGGTTGGTCCGGGTCGTCTCGTCCAACAATACCGCCGAACCAAAGTATGACATGCTGGTAGGCAGTATGACTTGTATCGTCCACAACTCACTTGTGTTCTACTCGTGCATATAACATCAAACCATAAAACCTAGGCTCGGATGCCACTGTTGGGGAACGTAGTAATTTCAAAATTTTCCTACGCACACGCAAGATCATGGTGATGCATAGCAACGAGGGGAGAGAATGATCTACGTGCCCTTGTAGATCGCAACGGAAGCGTTGACACAACGTAGAGGAAGTAGTCGTACGTCTTCTTCCCGATCCGACCGATCCAAGCACCGTTACTCCGGCACCTCCAAGTTCTTAGCACACGTACAGCTCGATGACGATCCCAAGGCTCCGATCCAGCAAAGCTTCAGGGAGGAGTTCCGTCAGCACGACGGCGTGGTGACGATCTTGATGTATTAGCGACGCAGGGCTTCGCCTAAGCACTACAACGATATGATCGAGGTGGAATATGGTGGCAGGGGGCACCGCACACGGCTAAGGAACGATCTCAATGATCAACTTGTGTCTCTAGAGGTGCCCCCTGCCTCCGTATATAAAGGAGCCAAGGGGGAGAGGTGCGCCGGCCAGGAGGAGGGCGCAGGAGGAGTCCTACTCCTACCGGGAGTAGGACTCCCCCCCAATCCTATTCCAACTAGGATTCCCAAGGGGGAAAGAGGGAGAGGGGTGGCCGGCCACCTCTCCTTGTCCTAATAGGACTAGGGGAGGGTGGGAGGCGCGCAGCCCTTATGGGCAGCCCTTTCACCTTTCCACTAAGGCCCACTAAGGCCCATATGATTCCCGGGGGGTTCCGGTAACCTCCCGGTACTCCGGTAAAATCCTGATTTCACCCGGAACACTTCCGATGTCCAAACATAGGCTTCCAATATATCAATCCTTATGTCCCGACCATTTCAAGACTCCTCTTCATGTCCGTGATCACATCCGGGACTCCGAACAACCTTCGGTACATCAAAATGCATAAACTTATAATAACTGTCATCGTAACGTTAAGCGTGCGGACCCTACGGTTCGAGAACAATGTAGACATGACCGAGACACGTCTCCGGTCAATAACCAACAGCGGGACCTGGATGCCCATATTGGCTCCTACATATTCTACGAAGATCTTTATCGGTCAGACCGCATAACAACATACGTTGTTCCCTTTGTCATCGGTATGTTACTTGCCCGAGATTCGATCGTCGGTATCCAATACCTAGTTCAATCTCGTTACCGGCAAGTCTCTTTACTCGTTTCGTAATACATCATCTCACAACTACCATATTAGTTGTAATGCTTGCAAGGCTTATGTGATGTGCATTACCGAGAGGGCCCAGAGATACCTCTCCGACAATCGGAGTGACAAGACCTAATCTCGAAATACGCCAACCCAACATGTACCATTGGAGACACCTGTAGTACTCCTTTATAATCACCCAGTTACGTTTTGACATTTGGTAGTACCCAAAGTGTTCCTCCGGTAAACGGGAGTTGCATAATCTCATAGTTATAGGAACATGTATAAGTCATGAAGAAAGCAATAGCAACATACTAAATGATCGGGTGCTAAGCTAATGGAATGGGTCATGTCAATCAGATCATTCAACTAATGATGTGACCTCGTTAATCAAATAACAACTCATTGTTCATGGTTAGGAAACATAACCATCTTTGATTAACGAGCTAGTCAAGTAGAGGCATACTAGTGACACTTTGTTTGTCTATGTATTCACACATGTATTATGTTTCCGGTTAATACAATTCTAGCATGAATAATAAACATTTATCATGATTATAAGGAAATAAATAATAACTTTATTATTGCCTCTAGGGCATATTTCCTTCATCTTGGGCTTTGAAGGGGTAGCCCTAGACTTGATGGCATCCCCCATCAGCTTTTGAGTCTTTGATGCTGGAGCAGTTTCCTCTTCCTCTTCTTCATCTTCGGCTGGATCTCTCATCATAGAGGATCTACCAATGACTCTGGCAGTGGTCTTCTTGACCCTCTCTTTCCTCTTCTTGCCCTCTCCAGCAGCCTCTTCAGCATTTGACTTGGAAGTTTCAACAGTTGAGGCCCTGACCTTTAAGGTTGGCACCCTCTTTGCAGGGGCCTTCTTGTGCATTCCAGGCCTAGTTGCAGCAGCAGCTCCATATTCCTTCTGCAACACTTTCTTCTTGGAGCTGACTTCTTCCTCAACAGCCACATAATCCTCATCCTCTGAGTCTGAGGTTCTCTTCTTCCTTGACCTTGTAGCTGCTTTGGGCAGATTGCTTGGGGTGCTCCTGCTGCCATCATCATAGCTGCTAGAGGGACTAGTGCCCTCACTCAGGTTCTTCTTCTATTAAGACTTGTTTTGGCTATCACTCTGGTTAGACATACTGGCAAAGCAAACTAACTGCTGACCCTGTGAATGGATATAGATGAGGTAGAGTGGATGAGCATCACAAAGTGCAAAGGTTTTTCAAAACAAATGAGTCAAAAACTTAGTTTTAGTTTTCCAAAGAAAGCATTTCGGAGCTATTGATTTGTTAAACTCGGTGACACTGAAGCAACCTTTGGAATCTAAACTAGTGAAATTGGTCAGGCCGAGACACAGTTCGGTGACTTCGAGATTGCTAGGGTTTCACTGAGAGTTGAACTCGGTCGCACCGATTTGCAGCTTTCGGTCAGACCAAGAAATGCAAGTGCAATGGCCTAAGCCAAATTGGTGAGACCGATTTCCACAACTTGGTCGGTCCAAGATGAGTTCGGTGGAAACCTAACCCTAAATTTTCGAATCTAATCTAATCTATGGGATGTTCTGCTGGACAGGATGATCTCAAACGTGGCAAGAAACATGGCATTGGCCTTGTGCTTAGAATCAAAGGTAAAAAGAATGCACAAAAGGTCGAACTCATACCCTAGTTTGGTGATGACCTCACTACGGCGGCAACGGCGGCGTTGAAATCCGTTGACGGCAATGGAAACCAGCGGTGGGCGGTCACTGGCGACGAGAGGATGATCCGGAGACCCGAGGCGGTAGAGCAGGACACGCGCGGGATGAAGGGTTTTGGAGAAGTTTTCAAAATTCAACCCATCGGTATATATATCCTGACACTGTCGGTGTGACCGAGTGGAACTACTCGGTGACACTGAGATGCAGAATCACAAGCGGTTACTGCAACTCGGTGTGACCGAAAAGTTCCAATCGGTTGGACCGAGATTGAAAACCTAGATCAACTCAGTGAACTCGCTCATACCGAAGAGGATGAATCGGTCATACCGAAATGCACAAAGAGGTTTTGGAAGTTTAAGTCTATGACGAATCAGAGACTCCGAGTGCTCCTCACATAGAGTGTTCGAATCTGACTTGATCAAACTTTGTGATGTAGAATGAATAGAGTTTGAGATGAGAAAAGCATAGATAGCTAGAGGAAGTTCTTAGGCATTCTTGTCCATCCATTTGGCAAAAGAAAAGGAGCCAAACAATCAAAGCAACAAATGGATGTCCGCGAATGAGTAAAATATGCAATCAACATGCTCACACAATAAAATGGCAAATGAAATATGTGGCAAAGCATGCACAAACACTCTGGCATTTATCAAGCAATTGGCGATGACTAGGTCATCTATATATGAGTATATTGACTTAGGAGTCAAATGAGAACATTTGATCATAGGTCATACTCATTGTTTAAGCACAAGTGGGGTTACCACTTTTACATAAAGCATTGTTATGTTCACACCATTAGAGTTGCTTTAGCTCAACTCTTAGAGTAAATCTCCCCCTAGATGTGATATCCCCCCTCAGAGGTATGAACTAACCTTGGGTTTTGTCGATGATGACTTCATGTAGATGTTGAAGATGTGGATTCTCAATGTTGATGTAGATCATTCGGAGCAATCCATTTGAGCGAGTTGCACTTTCAATACCTACACGGCTTAGTCCCACAAGGAACAAACAAAGATATCCATGGACATAGAATAAAGTTCATACATGATGATGTCCATGAAATCATTAGGTTACCTTGTCCCTTGTCTTACCACCAAGAGGGTTTGTAACTCCTTGAACTAGTGCAAGTTGTGGAAGTTGTTTGCACTTGTCCTCGCCGAGATGATATGAGTAAAGTATTTTGGCGGAGTTGATGACCCACAAGTATAGGGGATCTATCGTAGTCCTTTCGATAAGTAAGAGTGTCGAACCCAACGAGGAGCAGAAGGAAATGATAAGCGGTTTTCAGCAAGGTATTCTCTGCAAGTACTGAAATAAGTGGTAACAGATAGTTTTGTGATAGGATAAATTGTAACGAGCAACAAGTAACAAAAGTAAATAAAGTGCAGCAAGATGGCCCAATCCTTTTTGTAGCAAAGGACAAGCCGGAACAAACTCTTATAATAGGATAAGCGCTCCCAAGGACACATGGGAATATCGTCAAGCTAGTTTTCATCACGTTCATATGATTCGCGTTCGATACTTTGATAATTTGATATGTGGGTGGACCGGTGCTTGGGTGATGTTCTTACTTGAACAAGCATCCCACTTATGATTAACCTCTATTGCAAGCATCCGCAACTACAACAAAAGTATTAAGGTAAACCTAACCATAGCATGAAACATGTGGATCCAAATCAGCCCCTTACGAAGCAACGCATAAACTAGGGCTTAAGCTTCTGTCACTCTACCAACCCATCATCTACTTATTACTTCCCAATGCCTTCCTCTAGGCCCGAATAATGGTGAAGTGTTATGTAGTCGACGTTCACATAACACCACTAGAGGCTAGACAACATACATCATATCAAAATACCAAATGAATACCAAATTCACATGACTACTAATAGCAAGACTTCTCCCTTGTCCTCAGGAACAAACGTAATTACTCACAAAGCATATTCATGTTCATAATCAAAGGGGTAATAATATGCATATAGGATCTGAACATATGATCTTCCACCAAGTAAACCAATTAGCATCAACTACAAGGAGTAATCAACACTACTAGCAACCTACTAGCACCAATCCCGGACTTTGAGACAAGAATTGATACAAGAGATGAACTAGGTTTTGGAGATGAGATGGTGCTGGTGAAGATGTTGATGGAGATTGCCCTCTCCCGACGAGAGGAGCGTTGGTGATGACGATGGTGATGATTTCCCCCTCCCGGAGGGAAGTATCCCCGGCAGAACAACTCTGCCGGAGCTCTAGATTGGTTCCGCCAAGGTTCCGCCTCGTGGCGGCGGAGTCTCGTCCCGAAAAGTTCCTTCCTATTTTTTTCTCATCGAAAGACTTCATATAGGAGAAGATGGACGTCGGAGAGCCACCAGGGGGCCCATGAGGTAGGGGGCGCGCCCTAGGGGGGCGCGCCCCCACCCTTGTGAGCATGGTGTGGGCCCCCTGGCCTTCATCTTTGGCGAGGATTTTTCTTTATTTATTTTAAGATGTTCCGTGGAGTTTCAGGACTTTTGGAGTTGCATAGAATAGGTCTCTAATATTTGCTCCTTTTCCAGCCTAGAATTCCAGCTGCCGGCATTCTCCCCCGTTATGTAAACCTTGTAAAATAAGAGAGAATAGCCATATGTATTGTGACATAAAGTGAAATAACAATCCATAATGCAATAAATATCGATATAAAAGCATGATGCAAAATGGACGTATCAACTCCCCCAAGCTTAGACCTTGCTTGTCCTCAAGCGAAAAGCCGATAGCAATAAATATGTCCTCATGTTTAGAGGTAGAGGCGTCGATAAATATAAAATACGGACATGAAGGCATCATGATTATTCTCATAGAAGCAACATATATAGCTTTTGTCATATGATTACTTATGTTCAAGTGATGATCTATTCACAATGCAAATGTATAAATCATAAACTTTATTGGGCTCCGACAAACTATAATCTCAGTCATTGAAACAATTGCAATTTATCATAACATCGGAAAGAGTCTATGTCAGAGCTAAAAAGCAAGTCCCCATAATTGCTAACACTCACGCAATACTTGTGGTTACGGAGTTTTAATCGGACATAGAGAAAGATAGGGTCTTATAGTTTTGCCCCACAACCTTTTACCTTAAGGGTAATGTCAACAATAATGGTTCATGCTCCCCTACATCCAATTAGATATATATATATATATATATATATCATGTTCTTTCCAACATGCTGAGCTTGCCAAAGGATAAAATGAAAAAGAAAAGGTGAAGATCACCATGACTCTTGCATAAGGTAGAATATAATAATAAAGGATAGGCCCTTCGCAGAGGGAAGCAGAGGTTGCCATGTGCTTTTATGGTTGGATGCATAAAATCTCAATGCGAAAGAATGTCACTTTATATTGCCCCTTGTGATATGAACCTTTATTATGCAGTTCGTCGATTTTATTACTTCCACATCACAAGATCGTATAAAGCTTATTTCTCCCACACCAATCAGTCATACATATTTAGAGCAATTTTTATTGCTTTGCACCGATGACAACTTACTTGAAGGATCTTACTCAATCCACAGGTAGATATGGTGGACTCTCATGGCAAAACTGGTTTAAGGGTATTTGGAAGCACAAGTAGTATTTCGACTTGGTGCTGATAATTTGGCTAGCATGAGGGGGAAGGCAAGCTCAACAAGTTAGAGGATCCATGACAACATACTTTATCTCAGATATAAGAAAGACATAACTCATTACGTTGTCTTCCTTGTCCAACATCAACTCTTTAGCATCTCATATTTTAATGAGTGCTCCCAATCATAAAAGATGTCAATGATAATATATCTATATGTGAAAACCTCTCTTTCTGTTACACCCTCGATGCGACTATATCTCCCACGTGTCGAGGCACGACTTAGAGGCATAATCGCATTGAAGGCATATGTCGCAAGTGAGGTAATCTTCACACAACCCATGTAATATATAAAGGAAAGAGATACATAGTTGGCTTACAATCGCCACTTCACACAATTACATGAATAAAGCATTACATCAATCAAATACAATCAAGGTCCGACTACGGAACCAAAATAAAAGAAGAACCCCAAATGCGACAAAGGTCCCCGATCGACCCCAACTGGGCTCCACTACTGATCAACTAGAACGGAAAACAACACAGAGGACAAGATCTTCAACGAGCTCCTCCTGAGCTTGGTTGCGTCATCTGCACGGACTCATCGGCACCTGCAAGCTGGTTTTGGAAGGAACTGTGAGCCACGGGGACTCAGCAATCTCGCACCCTCGCGATCAAGACTATTTAAGCTTATGGGTAAGGTAAAGGTATGAGGTGGAGTTGCAGCAAGTGACTAGCATATATGGTGGCTAACATGCGCAAATGAGAGCGAGAAGAGAAGGCAAAGCACGGTCGACAAAACTATGATCAAGAAGTGATCCTATAGCAACCTACATCAAGCATAACTCCAACAACCGTGTTCACTTCCCGGACACCGCCGGAAAGAGACCATCACGGTTACACACGCTGTTGATTCATTTTAATTAAGGTCAAGTTTAGGTTTTCTACAACTGGACGTTAACAAATTCCCATCTGCCCATAACCACGGGCACGGCTTTCAAAAGTTCAAATCCCTGCAGGGGTGTCCCAACTTAGCCCATGACAAGCTCTCACGGTCAACGAAGGAATAGACCTCCACCCGAGACGTTCCGATCAGGCTCGGTATCCCGGTACAACAAGACATTTCGACAGGGTAAAACTAAACCAGCAACACCACCTGAATGTGCCGACAAATCCCGATAGGAGCTGCACATATCTCTTTCTCAGGGCACACTCAGATGAGCCAGACGTCGGGTAAGCCAGCCCAGAGTTGCCCCTGGTAGCCTCGGACATCGCTCAGTTGGACCAACACTCAGAGGAGCACTGGCCCGGGGGGGGGGGTAAAATAATGATGACCCTCAGGAGCGCGACTCCCAAGGGAAAAGAAAAGGCTAGGTGGCAAATGGTAAAACCAATGTTGGGCATTGCTGGAGGAGCTTTACTTAAGGCGAACTGTCAAGGGGTTCCCATAATAGCCCAACCACGTAAGGGACGCAAAATCCGGGAACATAACACCGATATGACGGAAACTAGGGCGGCAAGAGTGGAACAAAACACCAGGCATAAGGCCGAGCCTTCCACCCTTTACCAAGTATATAGATGCATTAATTAAAAAAGATACATCGTGATATCCCAACAAGTAAATAAAAAAAACCCCAACAAAGAACGGCCTCCAATCTTCACCTGCAACTAGCAACGCTATAAGAGGGGCTGAGCAAAGCGGTAACATAGCCAATCAACGGTTTGCTAGGACATGGGTGGTTAAAGGTTTGACATGGCAATTTGGGAGGCTGACAAGCAAATGGTAGGCATCGTAGCATTGGCATAGCAAAAGAGCGAGCAAACTAGCATAGCAAAGATAGTAGTGATTTCGAGGGTATGATCATCTTGCCTGAAATCCCGCAAGGAAGAAGAACGAGTCCATGAAGAAGACAAACGGAACGTAGACGAACGGGTCCTCACAAACTCGACGTTAACGGAACCAACCCGAAGAAGCAACACCGGAAAGAAGCAAACAATCACGGTAAACAACCATCACATAAACATGGCATGATGCACAAACAATTATGATGCATGTCCGGTTTAATGAAGCATGGCATGGCAAAATGCACAAACAATCCTACAAATTAAGTGGAGCTCGATATGCAACGAGTTGCATATTGCCAAAACACCACATCAATTATTTAGTTCTCTCTCGCTTATGTACCCAACAAGACTAAGTGTTGATTAACATGGCAAGAGGTGAAGCAAATGAAAACTACCTATCTAGTCAAGGTTAAATGAGGCCGGAAGCAACGAACAACAATTCCGGAAACTCCTCATATGCATAATTTAAGGTTTGGTACTGTTCTGCCCTAAACCAGATTTTAGAGTTATTAAACATGCAAGATGATGCCACCATGTTAAACTAGGCATTTTTCTACCCCATTTACATATAAAGATTATTAAAATCGGAGCTACGGTTATTTAGTTATGAATTAATTCATTTTAGCATGGCATAGGAGCAAAATAATGCAAACATCATTTTAAACATTTCAAACATAGATGAAAGTTGGTTATTATTAATCTACACAAAATTCTGAGCAAGTTTCATATATTAAGTTTTTCAAACCGATGCACGGTTGTGGAATTATTAAATGCATGATGTATGAGGGTTTTTCTGTAAAACTGCAATCCTGCGGATAATAGACAAAAACGTTCTGCGGAAAAAAAATACGTCCCGGGCCGAATCTGGCCGGCCCAAAAGTGCACAGGAGGGGCTGGGGGTTCTCACCTTGGGCCAAGGCCCAGTTGATGCAGAGGCCGGTTGGCTGCTAGGCGCGCAGCTGGGCCTGCTAGCCCTGCGCTCGGTCAACGCACGAGCGAGACGAGGAGGCGAGCTGCTCCTGTTCTCGTTTCTGAAGAAAACGGAAACAGCAGCAGAACAAGGCAATGGAGAAGACAACGACAAGGTTCCTGGCGACGGGATCAATGGGAACCGGCCGGAACGGGCGGGTCGAGTCGTCTGGCGTCGATTTCGGGCAACGGTGGCGGACGGAGCTCGGGTGCGGGACTCCAGATCCATGGCGCTGCAAAGTGCACAGAGAGAGAGAGAGAGAGAGAGGTTAGAGACAATGGGGAACCATGGAGAGGGGTCGCTGGATTGGAGGGGTGAGGGGCCGCGACCTGCGAGACTCCACTCCGGCGAGTGGCGCGGCCTGTCGGGATCCTGGATGGCGGCTCGCGGGAGGCCACGGACGGGATGGCTCCAGCAGGAGCTTGGCCGCGGCGAGACTTGCAGCAGCAGGACGGAACGGAGGAGGAACCTGCCGCGGTTGGAGACGTACATGGCGAGGCAGGGCGCGCGACGAAGCTGGGGCATGGCGCTCGGAGCTCATGATCCATTCGGGATCGAGCCGAGGAGGGAGAGGAGGCATGGTCGTGAGCACGGCGGCGCTCAGGGAGGTAGCGGCCAGCTGGGTCGAGGAAGAGCCTGGCTAGCGCTCGGGATGAACAGGGATCGAGCCCCTGGCTCTCTTCTACGGGTATTGTTGCCGCTGGTTGGTGGATCGAGGTGATCCAGAGGAGAGCGCTGGTTGGGCGGCGTTGAAAACGAGGAGGAGCGACATGGCCGTGGTTGGTAGTTTGGATCGGGAGGGGATCCCAAGGAGGAGGAGATAGTGGCTGGCGGCGGCGGAGGATGGGACAAGACCCCTAGTTTTTAGAGTTTGGTCTAGATTTAGACTAGGAGTCCTTTATATATGAAAAGAGGGGGAAGTTTAGGGTAGATTCGGACCCTTCGATCTAAATTGGGCGGTTGAGAAAAAAATAGACTAGGTGAGAGCAAAACTAAACCGAAGATGATTGGATATCTAGGTGTAGCGCGATTTGGTCCCTCTGATCAGAATCGGACGGGCCGAGATAACTAGGTTGGGAAGTCCAATAAATAAAACGGAGACGTTTTGTAGACGTTTGGGGATGATCTGGACACAACGGTGACGACTGCCCGGGTCGGGTCTGGGACAATTTCGGACGCGCACGTGAGGGGGGGCGCGGGCTGACGAGAGAGGTTAAGTTGGACCTGGCGGTAGGTAGTGGGCTGTGCGGAAGTCCTCAGGCTGAGAGAAGAGAAGAGAGAGGCCCGGCGACTGTTTCCGGAGACCGAAAACGTCCGACGAAAATACCGGCTATATTGCCGCTATAGTTTAACGGTTGGGCTATCAAACGAGCTCCGAATGCGATGAAACTTGGCAGGCGACCTGCTAACAACATAACAACACCACATGCCAACTTTCATCCCATTCTGAGAACATTTTCCTGCCACTTATAAAAATAATATTTCGGATATGCCGCGGGCGCGTGCAAGTGTGTCTGGGCTCAGAACGGACAACGGAAGAAAGAAGGAGGCCGGGACGGATGCAAGTTTTGAAAACATGATGATGCAATGCACATGATGATATGACAAGATGCAACGCGCAAGCAAATGACACGGCAACGACAACGAATAACTGAACGACACCTGGCACATCGGTCTCGGGGCGTTACAACACTCCACCACTACGAGAGGATCTCGTCCCGAGATCTAGAATGGCACCGGAGGGAAAACGGAAGAGAAAGAGAAGAGGTAAAACTAAGTTGCTTCTTTGACCAATGAGTGAAACCAAAGGACCTTGAGAGTTTGAACAAAAGACAGAAACAAGCAACGGAGATGACGAGGTTGAAAACACTCCGTTAGGAAAGAGGAACGAGGAAGAACAAAGTCGGACAGCACTCCGGTTGAAAAGTGATACAAGACTTGATAAGATGAAAAGAACTGAGCAGAGGGCACAACTCTCTGGTTAAATGGACAAGCACGAAAAGAACATGATATTTGATGAAGCGGGATGATGGTTGAAGAAAGCAACATCATAATGGCTCCGGAACAAAAGAATAGAAGATTGTATCGACGGAACAAAAGAATGGAGAAGAAAACAACATCTTCTACCTCCAATGAGCTTGAAAAGCATCTTAAAGAGAAGGGTCACACGGAGTTGTTGAAACAATCCGCAATGAAAAGAATAACTTCATATGGTCTTATGAAAACCATCTCAAAACTGAGGTGAAATTCTGCCACTAACGGGAAAAAGAATTGGGTTGATAAGAACGAGGGGACGAGAAAGTATATCGCACCGGAAAGGATAAATGAAGAACTTGGATCATTTATAAGCACCAAAATTAGCAACAATCCTTAGGGAAGGCTATAGGTGAAATATAACCCAAGATAGCTCCAATGACGAGATTGATGGATTTAAAATATCCCAATCTTGACAACATGTGAATCATGAAAACATGAAGTCAAATTATCAAGAATGACATAATACCACCTCCAATGATACGTTAGAAAGAAATGCACTCCGGATAGGAAGATGACGAAAGCTTGAGTTTCTTAGAAAAGAATCTCGATGACAAAGTTGGAGAAGGAGTTATATCCTTAATGCACCATCATGTAGAGCCTCCATGAAGAACTCCGGTAACAAAAAGGATGATCAAACGAAAAGAAAGAGAAGTTGAAAATACAAGGTGAATCCTTGCAATGATTTAGATGGATCTCCGTGATAATTAGAGCTTGGAACTCCGGGAAAGAAAAGATGAAACAATTGAAACCAAGAATTTTGATGAGGCTCCGGAATAAAGAATTAATCACTTGGATGAACAAAAATAAGAATTACGTTATGTGTATCCTTCGCCAATTAAATTGATGACAAACAATGGATTTGGCACACTACTTATTCTTGTAGAAAGGATTAAGAGAGATATAGCGCAAGCTTGGGAAAGTCTTCAACGAACCACCGGTAGGATTGAAAAGAACGAAAGAATTGATATGATGAGAAAGAAGAAAAACTTGAACGAATCATCGTAAGAAATGAAAATGAACGAAGAGAAGATAAAGAAACGCCGGGAAGAATTATAAAATGAACAAAGATGCTTGAGAGGATTTAGATACATGAGAACGAAGAGCTCACGAGCCGATTAAAGCTTACTTGAATGAAGCACCGGTAAAATTAGGAGAACGAGAGCTGAAGCTGAAATGTATAATCTTCGATGATGGGCTCCGGATAACAGACTGAGAAGACTCTTGAATTACTCCGGATAGGTGAAAAAGAATTCTCACGAACAAAACAATTACGAGAAGATGGCAACACGCTAGAATCACGAATCTTGAAGAGAATGGAGCGAGATTAAAGAGAAACTCTTCTTCGTTCTTCAAAAGATGCGAATGACACCGAGAAACACCACCAAGAATTATTGAGGCACACCGGAAGAATCAAAAGCGAAGAGGTTGAGCCAACTATGAAAAGAATTTGAAAGATCTTGGAGAAAAGTATTTGACTGATGATAACGCATCCTTACGTCAAACTTGGAGAAGAATTTAGGATAGCTCCGGGAAAATAAGAAGAGCCAGGTAAGATCCTGGAAAACGACCTATGGGTTAGGGCCCACTGAAAAGATACACCGTAGAACAATTCAAAAGAGAGAAAGCACCGGTTGAATTAAATGGCTTGAATGAGATACCAATCTCGAAAGAGCTTGAACGAACGCAGAGTGGAAACATGAATCTTCGAGATATCTTGAGCACTCCGGAACAATTAAATAGCGAGAAGTGAATGAATATGAGGTGCACCGGCATTAGAAGGTATTTGAAATGAGGAAAAGATATGATCAACACCGAAAGCTTGAATTGGTTCCACCAGAGGAGAAAATGAGTGACGCGAGACGAATTTGAAGCTTTGTTAGCATCTTCTTGAGAATCACCGGATAAGAATATTGAAAGAAAAGAAAGAAGAGACTTCGCATCAATAAGATGGATACTTTATTAAGATATAAGAGTCCTTGAAGAAAAACAAGGGAGGGAGGGCGGGAAAAACAAAGGCAAGCTTGGAGACGGATGAAACAAACACCGTTGAGAAGAAATGATAATTGATCTTGCTGATGTTGAAATGATCGGATCCACTTGAAGAGAGACACACCGGTTGAAAAGGATAGACATGACAATCTGGATGATCCAAAAGGATTAGTATTCACATCGGAGTATGAGAACACCATTTGGGGAAGGTATGGAATCAACACTTGACATTGAAGCACTCGAATACCACAACTCAAAACAAAACAAAGGATTGGCTTGCAGAATAAGCCGGAAAAAACATATGATAGAGATTTCGTCCGAAGTTTTCGTGGTGGGGCCTACACGGGCTCGATCGTACAGCACCATCATGTACAAGGCAGTGCACATGACATACGAAGCGTCCGCGAGTCGGCATAGCCAAGGACTCTTTAAGACACAACGAGAATACTGTAAAACCAACCGTGAATAGGCGGACCACTAGACGTCGAACCCCAATGTCATATCATAGATCTGTCGGAAGGAAATCCTAATAGCTACTTGAATTCCCACCTATGAAACTACCGAAATTTTCCAGTTATGCAATCAGGTGTTGGGGATACAGGGGAAGCATAATATCTCACCCAAATCTAGCAAATCCTACATCCAGCTATATCCATCCTTCAACACATAACCAAGAAACCTTCGGAAATCGTCTACCTCAACCTTCGAAAAGCATCCGTTATACAAGTTATGGCAATACTCCCGAACTCCCGCCCCAGTACTGGGTGGCGTCGAGGTTATCTCACCAACGAACTGCATAAAAGAGATTTTCGATGTCGGCGTACTAAACTCAGGTATTCCAGAACTGCAACGATAAAATTATGATGACAACACCTCAGAGCTCAACTCCCCGGGACACTTCCACTAAACCCCTGACAGGAGGCACCAAGACAATGTTCTCATCATAAAACCATCGGAACGATTCCAAGATACCCGCGTGATCCTAAATTTTTTTTTAGTGAAATTTGAGAAGAGAAGAGTCAAAACTCTACGTCAGGATGCCTTACCAGAGCGATGAAGGGACTGGGGAGTAAAAAGAATTCCTAAACTCTCCGATATATAATTCCTAATGACTCAAAACATTTTTCTAGACACAACTCGGCTGCTAAAAACGATCAAGCAATGGGGCTCCTAAGGTCGGGGAAGGCTCTGATACCAACTTGTTACACCCTCGATGCAACTATATCTCCCACGTGTCGAGGCACGACTTAGAGGCATAATCGCATTGAAGGCATATGTCGCAAGTGAGGTAATCTTCACACAACCCATGTAATATATAAAGGAAAGAGATACATAGTTGGCTTACAATCGCCACTTCACACAATTACATGAATAAAGCATTACATCAACCAAATACAATCAAGGTCCGACTACGGAACCAAAATAAAAGAAGAACACCAAATGCGACAAAGGTCCCTGGTCGACCCCAACTGGGCTCCACTACTGATCAACTAGAACGGAAAACAACACAGAGGACAAGATCTTCAACGAGCTCCTCCTGAGCTTGGTTGCGTCATCTGCACGGACTCATCGGCACCTGCAAGCTGGTTTTGGAAGGAACTGTGAGCCACGGGGACTCAGCAATCTCGCACCCTCGCGATCAAGACTATTTAAGCTTATGGGTAAGGTAAAGGTATGAGGTGGAGTTGCAGCAAGCGACTAGCATATATGGTGGCTAACATGTGCAAATGAGAGCGAGAAGAGAAGGCAAAGCACGGTCGACAAAACTATGATCAAGAAGTGATCCTATAGCAACCTACGTCAAGCATAACTCCAACAACCGTGTTCACTTCCCGGACACCGCCGGAAAGAGACCATCACGGTTACACACGCTGTTGATTCATTTTAATTAAGGTCAAGTTTAGGTTTTCTACAACCGGACGTTAACAAATTCCCATCTGGCCATAACCGCGGGCACGGCTTTCGAAAGTTCAAATCCCTTCAGGGGTGTCCCAACTTAGCCCATGACAAGCTCTCACGGTCAACGAAGGAATAGACCTCCACCCGAGACGTTTCGATCAGGCTCGGTATCCCGGTACAACAAGACATTTCGACAGGGTAAAAGTGAACCAGCAACACCACCTGAATGTGCCGACAAATCCCGATAGGAGCTGCACATATCTCTTTCTCAGGGCACACTCAGATGAGCCAGATGTCGGGTAAGCCAGCCCAGAGTTGCCCCTGGTAGCCTCGGACATCGCTCAGTTGGACCAACACTCAGAGGAGCACTGGCCCGGGGGGGTAAAATAATGATGACCCTCAGGAGCGCGACTCCCAAGGGAAAAGAAAAGGCTAGGTGGCAAATGGTAAAACCAATGTTGGGCATTGCTGGAGGAGCTTTACTTAAGGCGAACTGTCAAGGGGTTCCCATAATAGCCCAACCGCGTAAGGGACGCAAAATCCGGGAACATAACACCGATATGACGGAAACTAGGGCGGCAAGAGTGGAACAAAACACCAGGCATAAGGCCGAGCCTTCCACCCTTTACCAAGTATATAGATGCATTAATTAAATAAGATACATCGTGATATCCCAACAAGTAAATAAAAAAACCCCAACAAAGAACGGCCTCCAATCTTCACCTGCAACTAGCAACGCTATAAGAGGGGCTGAGCAAAGCGGTAACATAGCCAATCAACGGTTTGCTAGGACATGGGGGGTTAAAGGTTTGACATGGCAATTTGGGAGGCTGACAAGCAAATGGTAGGCATCGTAGCATTGGCATAGCAAAAGAGCGAGCAAACTAGCATAGCAAAGATAGTAGTGATTTCGAGGGTATGATCATCTTGCCTGAAATCCCGCAAGGAAGAAGAACGAGTCCATGAAGAAGACAAACGGAACGTAGACGAACGGGTCCTCACAAACTCGACGTTAACGGAACCAACCCGAAGAAGCAACACCGGAAAGAAGCAAACAATCACGGTAAACAACCATCACATAAACATGGCATGATGCACAAACAATTATGATGCATGTCCGGTTTAATGAAGCATGGCATGGCAAAATGCACAAACAATCCTACAAATTAAGTGGAGCTCGATATGCAACGAGTTGCATATTGCCAAAACACCACATCAATTATTTAGTTCTCTCTCGCTTATGTACCCAACAAGACTAAGTGTTGATTAACATGGCAAGAGGTGAAGCAAATGAAAACTACCTATCTAGTCAAGGTTAAATGAGGCCGGAAGCAACGAACAACAATTCCGGAAACTCCTCATATGCATAATTTAAGGTTTGGTACTGTTCTGCCCTAAACCAGATTTTAGAGTTATTAAACATGCAAGATGATGCCACCATGTTAAACTAGGCATTTTTCTACCCCATTTACATATAAAGATTATTAAAATCGGAGCTACGGTTATTTAGTTATGAATTAATTCATTTTAGCATGGCATAGGAGCAAAATAATGCAAACATCATTTTAAAAATTTCAAACATAGATGAAAGTTGGTTATTATTAATCTACACAAAATTCTGAGCAAGTTTCATATATTAAGTTTTTCAAACCGATGCACGGTTGTGGAATTATTAAATGCATGATGTATGAGGGCTTTTCTGTAAAACTGCAATCCTGCGGATAATAGACAAAAATGTTCTGCGGAAAAAATAGGTCCCGGGCCAAATCTGGCCGGCCCAAAAGTGCACAGGAGGGGCTGGGGGTTCTCACCTTGGGCCAAGGCCCAGTTGATGCAGAGGCCGGTTGGCTGCTAGGCGCGCAGCTGGGCCTGCTAGCCCTGCGCTCGGTCAACGCACGAGCGAGACGAGGAGGCGAGCAGCTCCTGTACTCATTTCTGAAGAAAACAGAAACAGCAGCAGAACAAGGCAATGGAGAAGACAACGACAAGGTTCCTGGCGACGGGATCGATGGGAACCGGCCGGAACAGGCGGGTCGAGTCGTCTGGCGTCGATTTCGGGCAACGGTGGCGGACGGAGCTCGGGTGCGGGACTCCAGATCCATGGCGCTGCAAAGTGCACAGAGAGAGAGAGAGAGAGAGGTTAGAGACAATGGGGAACCATGGAGAGGGGTCGCTGGATTGGTGGGGCGAGGGGCCGCGACCTGCGAGACTCCACTCCGGCGAGTGGCGCGGCCTGTCGGGGTCCTGGATGGCGGCTCGCGGGAGGCCACAGACGGGATGGCTCTAGCAGGAGCTTGGCCGCGGCGAGACTTGCAGCAGCAGGACGGAACGGAGGAGGAACCTGCCGTGGTTGGAGACGTACATGGCGAGGCAGGGCGCGCGACGAAGCTGGGGCATGGCGCTCGGAGCTCACGATCCATTCGGGATTGAGCCGAGGAGGGAGAGGAGGCATGGTCGTGAGCATGGCGGCGCTCAGGGAGGCAGCGTCCAGCTGGGTCGAGGAAGAGCCTGGCTAGCGCTCGGGATGAACAGGGATCGAGCCCCTGGCTCTCTTCTACGGGTATTGTTGCCGCTGGTTGGTGGATCGAGGTGATCCAGAGGAGAGCGCTGGTTGGGCGGCGTTGAAAACGAGGAGGAGCGACATGGCCGTGGTTGGTAGTTTGGATCGGGAGGGGATCCCAAGGAGGAGGAGATAGTGGCTGGCGGTGGCGGAGGATGGGACAAGACCCCTAGTTTTTAGAGTTTGGTCTAGATTTAGACTAGGAGTCCTTTATATATGAAAAGAGGGGGAAGTTTAGGGTAGATTCGGACCCTTCGATCTAAATTGGGCGGTTGAGAAAAAAATAGACTAGGTGAGAGCAAAACTAAACCGAAGATGATTGGATATCTAGGTGTAGCGCGATTTGGTCCCTCCGATCAGAATCGGATGGGCCGATATAACTAGGTTGGGAAGTCCAATAAATAAAACGGAGACGTTTTGTAGACGTTTGGGGATGATCCGGACACAACGGTGACGACTGCCCGGGTCGGGTCCGGGACAATTTCGGACGCGCACGTGAGGGGGGGCGCGGGCTGACGAGAGAGGTTAAGTTGGACCTGGAGGTAGGTAGTGGGCTGTGCGGAAGTCCTCAGGCTGAGAGAAGAGAAGAGAGAGGCCCGGCGACTGTTTCCGGAGACCGAAAACGTCCGACGAAAATACCGGCTATATTGCCGCTATAGTTTAACGGTTGGGCTATCAAACGAGCTCCGAATGCGATGAAACTTGGCAGGCGACCTGCTAACAACATAACAACACCACATGCCAACTTTCATCCCATTCTGAGAACATTTTCCTGCCACTTATAAAAATAATATTTCGGATATGCCGCGGGCGCGTGCAAGTGTGTCTGGGCTCAGAACGGACAACGGAAGAAAGAAGGAGGCCGGGACGGATGCAAGTTTTGAAAACATGATGATGCAATGCACATGATGAGATGACAAGATGCAACGCGCAAGCAAATGACACGGCAACGACAACGAATAACTGAACGACACCTGGCACATCGGTCTCGGGGCGTTACAACACTCCACCACTACGAGAGGATCTCGTCCCGAGATCTAGAATGGCACCGGAGGGAAAACGGAAGAGAAAGAGAAGAGGTAAAACTAAGTTGCTTCTTTGACCAATGAGTGAAACCAAAGGACCTTGAGAGTTTGAACAAAAGACAGAAACAAGCAACGGAGATGACGAGGTTGAAAACACTCCGTTAGGAAAGAGGAACGAGGAAGAACAAAGTCGGACAGCACTCCGGTTGAAAAGTGATACAAGACTTGATAAGATGAAAAGAACTGAGCAGAGGGCACAACTCTCTGGTTAAATGGACAAGCACGAAAAGAACATGATATTTGATGAAGCGGGATGATGGTTGAAGAAAGCAACATCATAATGGCTCCGGAACAAAAGAATAGAAGATTGTATCGACGGAACAAAAGAATGGAGAAGAAAACAACATCTTCTACCTCCAATGAGCTTGAAAAGCATCTTAAAGAGAAGGGTCACACGGAGTTGTTGAAACAATCCGCAATGAAAAGAATAACTTCATATGGTCTTATGAAAACCATCTCAAAACTGAGGTGAAATTCTGCCACTAACGGGAAAAAGAATTGGGTTGATAAGAACGAGGGGACGAGAAAGTATATCGCACCGGAAAGGATAAATGAAGAACTTGGATCATTTATAAGCACCAAAATTAGCAACAATCCTTAGGGAAGGCTATAGGTGAAATATAACCCAAGATAGCTCCAATGACGAGATTGATGGATTTAAAATATCCCAATCTTGACAACATGTGAATCATGAAAACATGAAGTCAAATTATCAAGAATGACATAATACCACCTCCAATGATACGTTAGAAAGAAATGCACTCCGGATAGGAAGATGATGAAATCTTGAGTTTCTTAGAAAAGAATCTCGATGACAAAGTTGGAGAAGGAGTTATATCCTTAATGCACCATCATGTAGAGCCTCCATGAAGAACTCCGGTAACAAAAAGGATGATCAAACGAAAAGAAAGAGAAGTTGAAAATACAAGGTGAATCCTTGCAATGATTTAGATGGATCTCCGTGATAATTAGAGCTTGGAACTCCGGGAAAGAAAAGATGAAACAATTGAAACCAAGAATTTTGATGAGGCTCCGGAATAAAGAATTAATCACTTGGATGAACAAAAATAAGAATTACGTTATGTGTATCCTTCGCCAATTAAATTGATGACAAACAATGGATTTGGCACACTACTTATTCTTGTAGAAAGGATTAAGAGAGATATAGCGCAAGCTTGGGAAAGTCTTCAACGAACCACCGGTAGGATTGAAAAGAACGAAAGAATTGATATGATGAGAAAGAAGAAAAACTTGAACGAATCATCGTAAGAAATGAAAATGAACGAAGAGAAGATAAAGAAACGCCGGGAAGAATTATAAAATGAACAAAGATGCTTGAGAGGATTTAGATACATGAGAACGAAGAGCTCACGAGCCGATTAAAGCTTACTTGAATGAAGCACCGGTAAAATTAGGAGAACGAGAGCTGAAGCTAAAATGGATAATCTTCGATGATGGGCTCCGGATAACAGACTGAGAAGACTCTTGAATTACTCCGGATAGGTGAAAAAGAATTCTCACGAACAAAACAATTACGAGAAGTTGGCAACACGCTAGAATCACGAATCTTGAAGAGAATGGAGCGAGATTAAACTCTTCTTCGTTCTTCAAAAGATGCGAATGACACCGAGAAACACCACCAAGAATTATTGAGGCACACCGGAAGAATCAAAAGCGAAGAGGTTGAGCCAACTATGAAAAGAATTTGAAAGATCTTGGAGAAAAGTATTTGACTGATGATAACGCATCCTTACATCAAACTTGGAGAAGAATTTAGGATAGCTCCGGGAAAATAAGAAGAGCCAGGTAAGATCCTGGAAAAAGACCTATGGGTTAGGGCCCACTGAAAAGATACACCGTAGAACAATTCAAAAGAGAGAAAGCACCGGTTGAATTAAATGGCTTGAATGAGATACCAATCTCGAAAGAGCTTGAACGAACGCAGAGTGGAAACACGAATCTTCGAGATATCTTGAGCACTCCGGAACAATTAAATAGCGAGAAGTGAATGAATATGAGGTGCACCGGCATTAGAAGGTATTTGAAACGAGGAAAAGATATGATCAACACCGAAAGCTTGAATTGGTTCCACCAGAGGAGAAAATGAGTGACGCGAGACGAATTTGAAGCTTCGTTAGCATCTTCTTGAGAATCACCGGATAAGAATATTGAAAGAAAAGAAAGAAGAGACTTTGCATCAATAAGATGGATAGTTTATTAAGATATAAGAGTCCTTGAAGAAAAACAAGGGAGGGAGGGCGGGAAAAACAAAGGCAAGCTTGGAGACGGATGAAACAAACACCGTTGAGAAGAAATGATAATTGATCTTGCTGATGTTGAAATGATCGGATCCACTTGAAGAGAGACACACCGGTTGAAAAGGATAGACATGACAATCTGGATGATCCAAAAGGATTAGTATTCACATCGGAGTATGAGAACACCATTTGGGGAAGGTATGGAATCAACACTTGACATTGAAGCACTCGAATACCACAACTCAAAACAAAACAAAGGATTGGCTTGCAGAATAAGCCGGAACAAACATATGATAGAGATTTCGTCCGAAGTTTTCGTGGTGGGGCCTACACGGGCTCGATCGTACAGCACCATCATGTACAAGGCAGTGCACATGACATACGAAGCGTCCGCGAGTTGGCATAGCCAAGGACTCTTTACGACACAACGAGAATACTGTAAAACCGACCGTGAATAGGCGGACCACTAGACGTCGAACCCCAATGTCATATCATAGATCTGTCGGAAGGAAATCCTAAGAGCTACTTGAATTCCCACCTATGAAACTACCGAAATTTTCCGGTTATGCAATCAGGTGTTGGGGATACAGGGGAAGCATAATATCTCACCCAAATCTAGCAAATCCTACATCCAGCTGTATCCATCCTTCAACACATAACCAAGAAACCTTCGGATATCGTCTACCTCAACCTTCGAAAAGCATCTGTTATACAAGTTATGGCAATACTCCCGAACTCCCGCCCCAGTACTGGGTGGCGTCGAGGTTATCTCACCAACGAACTGCATAAAAGAGATTTTCGATGTCGGCGTACTAAACTCAGGTATTCCAGAACTGCAACGATAAAATTATGATGACAACACCTCAGAGCTCAACTCCCTGGGACACTTCCACTAAACCCCTGACAGGAGGCACCAAGACAATGTTCTCATCATAAAACCATCGGAACGATTCCAAGATACCCGCGTGATCCTAAATTTTTTTTAGTGAAATTTGAGAAGAGAAGAGTCAAAACTCTACGTCAGGATGCCTTACCAGAGCGATGAAGGGACTGGGGAGTAAAAAGAATTCCTAAACTCTCCGATATATAATTCCTAATGACTCAAAACTTTTTCTAGACACAACTCGGCTGCTAAAAACGATCAAGCAATGGGGCTCCTAAGGTCGGGGAAGGCTCTGATACCAACTTGTTACACCCTCGATGCGACTATATCTCCCACGTGTCGAGGCACGACTTAGAGGCATAATTGCATTGAAGGCATATGTCGCAAGTGAGGTAATCTTCACACAACCCATGTAATATATAAAGGAAAGAGATACATAGTTGGCTTACAATCGCCACTTCACACAATTACATGAATAAAGCATTACATCAACCAAATACAATCAAGGTCCGACTACGGAACCAAAATAAAAGAAGAACACCAAATGCGACAAAGGTCCCCGATCGACCCCAACTGGGCTCCACTACTGATCAACTAGAACGGAAAACAACACAGAGGACAAGATCTTCAACGAGCTCCTCCTGAGCTTGGTTGCATCATCTGCACGGACTCATCGGCACCTGCAAGCTGGTTTTGGAAGGAACTGTGAGCCACGGGGACTCAGCAATCTCGCACCCTCGCGATCAAGACTATTTAAGCTTATGGGTAAGGTAAAGGTATGAGGTGGAGTTGCAGCAAGCGACTAGCATATATGGTGGCTAACATGTGCAAATGAGAGCGAGAAGAGAAGGCAAAGCACGGTCGACAAAACTATGATCAAGAAGTGATCCTATAGCAACCTACGTCAAGCATAACTCCAACAACCGTGTTCACTTCCCGGACACCGCCGGAAAGAGACCATCACGGTTACACACGCTGTTGATTCATTTTAATTAAGGTCAGGTTTAGGTTTTCTACAACCGGACGTTAACAAATTCCCATCTGCCCATAACCGCGGGCACGGCTTTCGAAAGTTCAAATCCCTGCAGGGGTGTCCCAACTTAGCCCATGACAAGCTCTCACGGTCAACGAAGGAATAGACCTCCACCCGAGACGTTTCGATCAGGCTCGGTATCCCGGTACAACAAGACATTTCGACAGGGTAAAAGTGAACCAGCAACACCACCCGAATGTGCCAACAAATCCCGATAGGAGCTGCACATATCTCTTTCTCAGGGCACACTCAGATGAGCCAGACGTCGGGTAAGCCAGCCCAGAGTTGCCCCTGGTAGCCTCGGACATCGCTCAGTTGGACCAACACTCAGAGGAGCACTGGTCCGGGGGGGTAAAATAATGATGACCCTCAGGAGCGCGACTCCCAAGGGAAAAGAAAAGGCTAGGTGGCAAATGGTAAAACCAATGTTGGGCATTGCTGGAGGAGCTTTACTTAAGGCGAACTGTCAAGGGGTTCCCATAATAGCCCAACCGCGTAAGGGACGCAAAATCCGGGAACATAACACCGATATGACGGAAACTAGGGCGGCAAGAGTGGAACAAAACACCAGGCATAAGGCCGAGCCTTCCACCCTTTACCAAGTATATAGATGCATTAATTAAATAAGATACATCGTGATATCCCAACAAGTAAATAAAAAAAACCCCAACAAAGAACGGCCTCCAATCTTCACCTGCAACTAGCAACGCTATAAGAGGGGCTGAGCAAAGCGGTAACATAGCCAATCAACGGTTTGCTAGGACATGGGGGGTTAAAGGTTTGACATGGCAATTTGGGAGGCTGACAAGCAAATGGTAGGCATCGTAGCATTGGCATAGCAAAAGAGCGAGCAAACTAGCATAGCAAAGATAGTAGTGATTTCGAGGGTATGATCATCTTGCCTGAAATCCCGCAAGGAAGAAGAACGAGTCCATGAAGAAGACAAACGGAACGTAGACGAACGGGTCCTCACAAACTCGACGTTAACGGAACCAACCCGAAGAAGCAACACCGGAAAGAAGCAAACAATCACGGTAAACAACCATCACATAAACATGGCATGATGCACAAACAATTATGATGCATGTCCGGTTTAATGAAGCATGGCATGGCAAAATGCACAAACAATCCTACAAATTAAGTGGAGCTCGATATGCAACGAGTTGCATATTGCCAAAACACCACATCAATTATTTAGTTCTCTCTCGCTTATGTACCCAACAAGACTAAGTGTTGATTAACATGGCAAGAGGTGAAGCAAATGAAAACTACCTATCTAGTCAAGGTTAAATGAGGCCGGAAGCAACGAACAACAATTCCGGAAACTCCTCATATGCATAACTTATGGTTTGGTACTGTTCTGCCCTAAACCAGATTTTAGAGTTATTAAACATGCAAGATGATGCCACCATGTTAAACTAGGCATTTTTCTACCCCATTTACATATAAAGATTATTAAAATCGGAGCTACGGTTATTTAGTTATGAATTAATTCATTTTAGCATGGTGCGAGCTTGTCATCCATCTTCCAAGGCATAGGTTCACCATCATAGAAAGATGATCGAGTCTTCGGAATCCTCGAATCTGCAGCCAAACTCATTCTTTTAAATCTATATTCATACTCACAGTTTTGTTTTTGCAGGTCATATATTTGGGCTTGGAGGTGCTCGATCTTCTCATATAGCTTGAAGATGGCCTCCTCAGTGTTCTTGGCATCCGGCTTGTAGTTGTTAGTGAACTCCGCGAGCATCATGTGGCTAGTGTTGATTCCACGCTCGACCATCCCCTCGCACCTGAAAACTTTTTGCTCCATTGCTTCGAGCCTCGTCTCCATGCTTCCAGTTCCCTTTGGTCCCTCAACATGGCGGATGTGCAACAACCCATCACGCATCTCAATGGTTTGAGGGTGTCGCAGCACCTCTGCGAGGTAAGGGTTGATGACCTTCTCGAAGAACTTGTCCTTGGAAGCACTTGGGGACATCATGATAATCTAGATCTGTCAGAAAAATATCTCGAAACAAGAATAGAGAATAATTGCGTGATACGGGAGTCAAAACCTTCGAGAGAATATATAATGAATTTTTACCGACCAAAATACGTATCATGCAAGAAAACGGAGTCCGGAAGGCACACGAGGTGCTCACGAGGTAGGGGGGCGCGCCCCCACCACCCTCGTGAGGCCCTCGTGTCCTTCCCGGACTACTAATTATTTTTCTATTTTTCTAAATATTCCAAAACGGAGAAATATTGCCTTAAAATTGTTTTGGAGTCGGTTTACTTACCGTACCACATACCTATTCCTTTTTGGAGTCTGAAACGTTCCAGAAAGTGTCCCTTATGTATTCCTCCGGGGTTACGGTTTCAATAATATTGGTTTCAACATTTATGGGATTACCTGAGATATAATGTTTAATTCTTTGACCGTTTACCACATTCGGATTTGTGCCCTCGAAGTTGTTGATCTTTATGGCACCGGAACGATAGACCTCTTCGATAACATAGGGGCCTTCCCATTTAGAGAGAAGTTTTCCTGCAAAAAATCTTAAACGAGAATTGTATAGCAATACATAATCACCTACATTAAACTCGCGCTTTTGTATCCTTTTGTCATGCCATCTTTTAACTTTTTCTTTAAACAACTTGGCATTTTCATAAGCTTGGGTTCTCCATTCATCAAGTGAGCTAATATCGAATAACCTCTTCTCACCGGCAAGTTTAAAATCATAGTTAAGCTCTTTAATAGCCCAATATGCCTTATGTTCTAGTTCGAGAGGTAAGTGACATGCTTTTCCATAAACCATTTTATACAGAGGCACACCCATAGGATTTTTATATGCAGTTCTATAAACCCATAATGCATCATCAAGTTTCTTGGACCAATCTTTCTAGACCTATTAACAGTCTTTTGCAAAATTAATTTGAGCTCTCTATTGCTCAACTCTACTTGACCACTAGACTGAGGGTGATAAGGAGATGCATTTCTATGATTAACATCATATTTAGCAAGCATTTTACGGAAAGCACCATGAATAAAGTGTGAACCACCATCAGTCATTAAATATCTAGGGACTCCAAACCTCGGGAAAATAACTTCCTTAAGCATTTTAATAGAAGTGTTATGATCAGCACTACTAGTTGGAATAGCTTCTACCCACTTAGTAACATAATCAACAACAACTAAAATATGTGTGTATCCATTAGAGGCAGGAAAAGGTCCCATATAATCAAAGCCCCAAACATCAAACGGTTAAATAACAAGAGAATAATTCATAGGCATTTCTTGACGTCTACTAATATTACCAATTCTTTGACATTCATCACAAGACAAGACAAACTTACGGGCATCCTTGAAGAGAGTAGGCCAATAAAAACCAGATTGCAATACCTTATGTGCAGTTCTATCTCCAGCGTGGTGTCCTCCATAAGCCTCGGAATGACACTTGCGTAGGATATGTTCCTGTTCATGCTCAGGTATAGAACGTCTAATAACACCATCTACTCCTTCTTTATAAAGATGTGGGTCATCCCAAAAGTAATGTCCTAAATCATAGATAAACTTTTTCTTTTGCTGGTATGTGAAGCTTGGTGGTATAAACTTAGCAACAATATAATTAGCATAATCAGCATACCATGGAGTACTATGAGAAGTACTTATAACATTTAATTGTTCATCAGGAAGGCTATCATTAATAGGTAGTGGGTCATCAAGAATATTTTCGAACCTAGACAAGTTGTCTGCAACGGGGTTCTCAGCTCCCTTTCTATCAACAATATGCAAATCAAATTCTTGTAGCAAGAGAACCCATCTAATAAGTCTAGGTTTAGCATCTTTCTTTTCCATAAGGTATTTAATAGCAGCATGATTAGTTTGAATAGTTACTTTAGAATCAACAATATAAGATCTGAACTTATCACAAGCAAATACAACTGCTAAAAGCTCTTTTTCAGTAGTAGCATAATTTCTTTGAGCATTGTCTAGAGTCTTACTAGCATAATGAATAACATTTAATTTCTTATCAACTCTTTGCCCTAGAACATCACCTACAGCATAATCACTAGCATCACACATAATTTCAAAGGGTAAATTCCAATCAGGTGGCTGAACAACAAGTGTAGAGACTAATGCTTTCTTAAGTATTTCAAATGCTTCTACACAATCATCATCAAAGACAAATGGTATATCTTTTTGCAATAAATTATTCAGAGGCCGAGAAATTTTTGAGAAGTCCTTAATGAACCTCCTGTAAAATCCGGTGTGACCAAGGAAACTTCTTATACCTTTGATGTCCTTGGGACATGGCATCTTTTCAATAGCATCAACCTTGGCTTTATCAACTTCAATACCTCTTTCAGAAACTTTATGCCCCAAGACAGTACCTTCATTAACCATAAAGTGGCACTTTTCCCAATTCAAGACAAGATTAGTTTCTTCACATCTCTGCAAAACTCGATCAAGATTGCTCAAGCAATCATCAAAAGAGGAACCATAGACGGAAAAGTTGTCCATGAAAACCTCACAAATATTTTCACAAAATTCAGAGAATATGGCCATCATGCATCTTTGAAAGGTAGCAGGTGCATTACAAAAACCAAAAGGCATACGTCTATAAGTAAAAGTACCAAAAGGGCATGTAAAAGTAGTCTTTGATTGATCTCTAGCCGACACAGGTATTTGAGAGAAACCAGAATAACCATCTAGAAAGCAATAGTGTGTATGTTTGCATAATCTTTCTATCATTTGATCAAAAAAAGGTAAGGGGCAATGATCTTTCTTAGTAGCTTTATTTAATTTGCGGAAATCAATTACCATCCTATAACCTGTGATAATTCTTTGTGTAATCAATTCATCTTTATCATTAGGAACAACAGTAATACCTCCCTTCTTAGGGACACAATGGACAGGACTTACCCACTCACTATCAGCAACAGGATAGATTATACCTGCCTCCAGAAGCTTTAGTATTTCTTTTCTTACCACTTCTTTCATTTTAGGATTCAGACGTCGTTGAGGATCATGAACTGGTTTGGCATCTGCTTCCAAATTTATTTTACGTTGACATAGAGTGGGACTAATGCCCTTAAGATCATCAAGAGTATATCCAATAGCAGCACGATGCTTCTTTAGAGTTTTCAATAATCTTTCTTCTTCATGCTCTGAAAGGTTAGCACTAGTAATAATAGGATATATCTTCTTTTCATCAAGATAAGCATATTTAAGATTATCAGGCAAAGGTTTAAGCTCAAACACGGGATCACCCTTGGCTGGAGGAGGATCCCCTAAAATTTCAACAGACAAATTGTGTTGCAGAATAGGTTCATGTTTAAAGAATACTTCATCTATTTCCCTTCTTTCATTCATGAACATATCATTTTCATGGTCTAGCAAATAGTGTTCTAAAGGATCAGTAGGAGGTACGGCAATAGAACCAAGACCAATAATTTCATCCTTACTAGGTAATTCTTCCTCACGATGTTGTTTACTAAATTTAGAGAAATTAAACTCATGAACCATATCATCCAAGCCAACAGTAACAACATTCTTTGTGAAATCTATGCTAGCATTGACAGTATTTAAGAAGGGTCTACCAAATATAATGGGACAAAAACTATCTTGTGGGGAACCAAGAACAATAAAATCAGCAGGATATTTAGTTTTCCCACACAAGACTTCAACATCTCTAACAATTCCCATTGGTGAAATAGTATCTCTATTAGCAAGTTTAATAGTAACATCAATTTCTTCTAACTCAACAGGTACAATGTCATGCATAATTTCTTTTTATAAGTCAATAGGTATTGCACTATCACTAGCACCCATATCATATAAGCCATGATAACAATGATATCCTATTTTAACAGAAATAACAGGCACGCCTACCACATGTCCATGTTTATCTTTATCACAAGGTTTAGCAATTCTAGCAGTTTCACCTTCGAACTGAATAACATGCCCATCTATATTATCAGACAAGAGATCTTTAACAATAGCAATATTAGGTTCTACTTTAACTTGCTCAGGAGGTGTATAAGTTCTAATATTGCTTTTACGAACAACAGTTGAAGCTTTAGCATGATCCTTTATTCTAACAGGGAAAGGTGGTTTCTCAACATAAGAAGTAGGAACAATAGGATCATTATAAGTGACGGTCTTTTCTTCAACTTTAATAGGTGCAGCTACTTTTACTTCTATGGGAGGATGATATTTAAACCACTTCTCCTTAGGGAGATCAACATAAGTAGCAAAAGATTCACAGAAAGAAGCTACTATCTCAGAGTCAAGTCCATATTTAGTGCTAAACTTACGGAAAATATCGGTGTCCATAAAAGATTTAACACAATCAAACTTAGGTGTCATACCTGACTCCTTACCTTCGTCGAGGTCCCAATCTTCAAAGTTGCGTTTAATTCTATCCAATAAATTCCATCTGAATTCAATAGTCTTCATCATAAAAGAGCCAGCACAAGAAGTATCGAGCATGGTGCGATTGTTTTCAGAAAGTCGAGCATACAAATTTTGAATAATCATTTCTCTTGAGAGCTCATGATTGGGGCATGAATATAACATTGATTTAAGCCTCCCCCAAGCTTGAGCGATGCTTTCTCCTTCGTGAGGCCAGAAATTATATATATAATTGCGATCACGATGAAAAAGATGCATAGGGTAATACTTCTGATGAAATTCCAACTTCAATCTTTTATAGTCCCATGATCTCATATCATCACATAGCCTATACCATATCAATGTGTCTCCCTTCAAAGATAAAGGGAAGACCTTCTTCTTAGCAACATAATCGGGTATACCTGCAAGCTTAAATAATCCACAAACTTCATCCACATATATTAAGTGCTCATGAGGATGCTTTGTTCCATCTCCTGTAAAAGGGTTAGCTAGCAGTTTTTCCATCATACCCGAAGGAAATTCAAAAGGAGTTTCAATTTCAATAGGTTCAGTAGGTTGAGGAGCAACTCTTTGCTCTACTGGACGGGGTGAAGATACCCCGAACAAGCCCCTCAGAGAATTACTTTCCATAGTAGCAAGTGACAGTAAATTTCAGCACACTATATAAAATTTTCCTTACCAAATTCCACCTACGAAAGGCGCTACACTCCCCGGCAACGGCGCCAGAAAAGAGTCTTGATGACCCACAAGTATCGGGATCTATCGTAGTCCTTTCGATAAGTAAGAGTGTCGAACCCAACGAGGAGCAGAAGGAAATGATAAGCGGTTTTCAGCAAGGTATTCTCTGCAAGTACTGAAATAAGTGGTAACAGACAATTTTGTGATAGGATAAATTGTAACGAGCAACAAGTAACAAAAGTAAATAAAGTGCAGCAATATGGCCCAATCCTTTTTGTCGCAAAGGAAAAGCCGAAACAAACTCTTATAATAGGAAAAGCGCTCCCGAGGACACATGGGAATATCGTCAAGCTAGTTTTCATCACGTTCATATGATTCGCGTTCGATACTTTGATAATTTGATATGTGGGTGGACCGGTGCTTGGGTGCTGTTCTTACTTGAACAAGCATCCCACTTATGATTAAACTCTATTGCAAGCATCCGCAACTACAACAAAAGTATTAAGGTAAACCTAACCATAGCATGAAACATGTGGATCCAAATCAGCCCCTTATGAAGCAACGCATAAACTAGGGTTTAAGATTCTATCACTCTAGCAACCCATCATCTACTTATTACTTCCCAATGCCTTCCTCTAGGCCCAAATAATGGTGAGGTGTTATGTAGTCGATGTTCACATAACACCACTAGAGGCAAGACAACATACATCTTACCAAAATATCAAACGAATACCAAATTCACTTGACTACTAATAGCAAGACTTCTCCCTTGTCCTCAGGAACAAACGTAATTACTCACAAAGCATATTCATGTTCATAATCAGAGGGGTAATGATATGCATATAGGATCTGAACATATGATCTTCCACCAAGTAAACCAATTAGCATCAACTACAAGGAGTAAGCAACACTACTAGCAACCTACTAGCACCAATCCCGGACTTTGAGACAAGAATTGGATACAAGAGATGAACTAGGGTTTGGAGATGAGATGGTGCTGGTGAAGATGTTGATGGAGATTGCCCTCTCCTGATGAGATGAGCGTTGGTGATGACGATGGTGATGATTTCCCCCTCCCGGAGGGAAGTATCCCCGGCAGAACAGCTCTGCCAGAGCTCTAGATTGGTTCTGCCAAGGTTCCGCCTCGTGGCGGCAGAGTCTCGTCCCGAAAAGTTCCTTCCTATTTTTTTCTCATCGAAAGACTTCATATAGGAGAAGATGGATGTCGGAGAGCCACCAGGGGGCCCACGAGATAGGGGGCGCGCCCTAGGGGGGGCGCCCCCACCCTCGTGAGCAGGGTGTGGACCCCCTGGCCTTCATCTTTGGCAAGGATTTTTCTTTATTTATTTTAAGAAATTCCGTGGAGTTTCAGCACTTTTGGATTTGCGCAGATTAGGTCTCTAATATTTGCTCCTTTTCCAGCCCAGAATTCCAGCTGCCGGCATTCTCCCCCTTATGTAGACCTTATAAAATAAGAGAGAATAGCCATAAGTATTGTGACATAAAGTGAAATAACAGTCCATAATGCAATAAATATCGATATAAAAGCATGATGCAAAATGGACATATCAGGAGTCACCCTAAAGAACTCTCTAGTTCTTCTTCTTCTTCTTCAGAATCCACATCATCTGGATGGGAATCCTTGGAGTTGTAGTTGTACTTGATGAAGTAGAACTTGGTGTAGTCTTGGGAACCCACTTTACCAAGGCCTTGGGAGCTTCTTCAAATGCATCAATCTCCTCTTTAAGCTTGTCCTTGCCCTTTTGCTTGTGGTCTTGTGGTGGAAGATCATCTTGAGTTTGTGTCCCTTGGAAAGAAGTAGGGTCATACTTCTCTTGTTGAGGAACAAACTTCGTCTTGGGATATTGATCTTCTTCCTACTCAACTCCATTGGCATTGAACTTTCGTTCAAAACCAACACCTTGATTCTTTCAGTGCCTTCCTTGCTTGCGTATAATTTCCTCAAATTGCTTACTTCCGGCAAGGCTCTTGTGAACACATTTCTCTATAATTCCCTTCAATAAGCTATTTTCTTGCTCAAGTGTAACTTGGCTAAGAGAATCATTAGTGGAATCAAGATAACTACTAGAAGCAACAATGTTGGATTTAACATGATTATTATTACTACTAGAAGAAGAATCTTTCTTACCCTTGTTGCTAGACTTTACTTGTGGCATGTAAGTAGACAAGAGTAAACGCTTGGCAATGTAAGAAGAACTTTTCTTGCGAAGATCATCATTGATTGCTTTTAAGAACCCATGCTCTTGCTCAAGGTTGAGCTTTTCAAAGCATAGCTTCTCATGAGTCTTTAGAAGTTCTCGATGATCTTCCAAGGTAGTTTCATAAGCTAACTTTAGAGTGTTTAGTTCTTTAGTTAGACACTCAATCTCCTTCTTATCATCATCATTCGTTTTATATTGATTAGCATGATTAATATCAAGTTCATCATAGTTTTTATCACTAGAGTTGTCAACAAGTAAATCATCATCACCTAGCAAATTATCTTCATCACTATTGAAATCAACATACTCGGGGTGTGATACCTTTGGGCCTTTAGCCATGAAGCATCTTCCAATTCCTTCATTTGGTGAGTCAAATATGTCATAGGAGTTGGTTGACACAAGTGCTAGACCGGCAACACCTTCATCTTGAGTATATTCGGAGTCAGAGTGATAACTTCTCTCGGAGTGATTGTCGGAGTCGGAACCGGATACCCATTCACCAACATGATCTTGATGTCTTCATTTTGTATAGCTCCTAGATGACTTGTCCTTCCTTTCCGAATCCTTGCTTCTGCGAGAGGTTCTTCATTCATAACGATCATCTCTACTCCTTCTCTCTCTTGGAGGTGAATCTTCTCTTCTACTTCTCCTTCTGGGTGAATCTTCTCTTCTTTTGTAGGGGGTGTACATTCATTTGAGTAGTGTCTGGGTCTTCCACAATTATTGCAATTTCGCTCACGACTAGAAGATCTTTTGTCTTTGTAGGACCTTGACTTGGAACTTCTTTCTTTGCTTCTACTCTTGTAGAACTTGTTGAAGTTCTTCACCATTAAGCTCAATTCTTCATTGAAGGCTTGTTTCTCACTTGATGATGTAGGTGCATCACATGAGGCTTTGTAAGCACCACTAGACTTGTTGTCAAGATCTTCCTTATCCTTGACCTTGAGTGACATCTCGTGAGCAACAATTCTTCCAATGACTTCCATTGTCTTGAGATCTTTGTAATTTGGCATCATTCGGTTCAACGTGTACCCGGTATCATATTTTCCATCCAAGGCTCTTAGGATCTTCTTTTGATGAATTTATTAGTCATCTCTTCACTTCCTAAGACAGCAATCTCATTGGTGATGAGAGCAAGCCTAGAGTACATTTCAACGACACCTTCACCATCCTTCATTTTGAACTTGTCAAGTTGACTTTGAAGCACATCCAATTTGGATTCCTTGAAGGAGTCGGTACCTTTGTGCATATCAATCAAAGTATCCCAAATTTCCTTTGCATTCTCAAGACGGCTGATACGTCTCCAACATATCTATAATTTTTGATTGCTCCATGCTATGTTATCTAATGTTTTGGACATTATTGGTCTTTATTATCCACTTTTATATTATTTTTGGGACTAACCTATTAACCGGAGGCCCAGCCCAGAATTGCTGTTTTTTGCCTGTTTTAGGGTTTCGAAGAAAAGGAATATCAAACGAAGTCCAAACGGAATGAAACCTTCGGGGACGTGATTTTCTAACCGAATACAACTCAGAAGACTTGGACCCTACGTCAAGCCAACTAACAGGAGGCCACGAGGTAGGGGGCGCGCCTGCCCCCCTCCCAGGCGCACCCTCCACCCTCATGGGCCCCTTGTTGCTCCACCGACGTACTTCTTCCTCCTATATATAGCCAAATTCCCCCAAATGATCAGATACGGAGCCAAAACCCTAATTCCACCACCGTAACTTTTTGTATCCATGAGATCCTATCTTGGGGCATGTTCCGGAGCTCCGCCGGAGGGGGCATTGATCACTGATGGCTTCTACATCAACACCATAGCCTCTCCGATGAAGTGTGAGTAGTTTACTTCAGACCTACGGGTCCATAGTTACTAGCTAGATGGATTCTTCTCTCTTTTTGGATCTCAATACATTGTTCTCCCCCTCCCTTGTGGAGATCTATTCGATGTAATCTTCTTTTTGCGGTGTGTTTGTTGAGATCGATGAATTGTGGGTTTATGATCAAGTCTATCTATGAATAATATTTGATTCTTATATGAATTCTTTTATGTATGATTGGTTATCTTTGCAAGTCTCTTCGAATTATCAGTTTGGTTTGGCCTACTAGATTGATCTTTCTTGCAATGGGAGAAGTGCTTAGCTTTGGGTTCAATCTTGCGGTGTCCTTTCCCGGTGACAGTAAGGGCAGCAAGGCACGTATTGTATTGTTGCCATCGAGGATAACAAGATGGGGTTTTCTTCATATTGCATGAATCTATCCCTATACATCATGTCATCTTGCTTAAGGCGTTACTCCGTTTTTAACTTAAAACTCTAGATGCATGCTGGATAGCGGTCGATGAGTGGATTAATAGTAGTAGATGCAGGCAGGAGTCGGTCTACTTGTCTCGGACGTGATGCCTATATACATGATCATGTTGGGGAACGTAGTAATTTCAAAAAAATTCCTACGCACACGCAAGATCATGGTGATGCATAGCAACGAGAGGAGAGAGTGTTGTCTACGTACCCTCGTAGACCGGAAGCGGAAGCGTTAGCACAACGCGGTTGATGTAGTCGCACGTCTTCACGGCCCGACCGATCAAGAACCAAAACTACGGCACCTCCGAGTTCTAGCACACGTTCAGCTCGATGACGATCCCAGGACTCCGATCCAGCAAAGTGTCGGGGAAAAGTTCCATCAGCACGACGGCGTGGTGACGATCTTGATGTTCTACCGTCGCAAGGCTTCGCCTAAGCACCGCTACAATATTATCGAGGATTATGGTGGAGGGGGGCACCGCACACGGCTAAGAGAACGATCACGAAGATCAACTTGTGTATCTAGAGGTGCTCCCCTACCCTGGTATATAAAGGAGCAAGGGGGAGAGGCCGGCCGGCCCTTGGGGCGCGCCAAGGAGGGGGGAATCCTCCTCCTAGTAGGAGTAGGACTCCCCTTTCCTAGTCCAACTAGGAAGAGAGAAGGGGGAAGGAAAGAGAGGGAGAGGGAGAGGGAGAGGGAAAGAGGGGCCGCGCCCCCCTCCCCTACTCCAATTCGGACTCCCCATGGGAGGGGGCGTGCCACCTCCTAGGCTGCTGCCCTCTCTCTCTCCTCAGGCCCACTAAGGCCCAATACTTCCCCGGGGGGTTCCGGTAACCCTTCCGGCACTCCGGTTTTCTCTGAAATCACCCGAAACACTTCCGGTGTCTGAATATAGCCGTCCAATATATCGATCTTTATGTCTCGACCATTTCGAGACTCTTCGTCATGTCCGTGATCATATCCGAGACTCCGAACAATCTTTGGTACATCAAAATATATAAACTCATAATGAAACTGACATCGTAACGTTAAGCGTGCGGACCCTACGGGTACGAGAATAGTGTAGACATGACCGAGACACGTCTCCGGTCAATAACCAATAGCAGAACCTGGATGCTCATATTGGCTCCTACATATTCTACGAAGATCTTTTATCGGTCAGACCGCATAACAACATACGTTGTTCCCTTTGTCATCGGTATGTTACTTGCCCGAGATTTGATCGTCGGTATCTCAATACCTAGTTCAATCTCGTTACCGGCAAGTCTCTTTACTCGTTCCGTAATATATCATCCTGCAACTAACTCATTAGTTGCAATGCTTGCAAGGCTTAAGTGATGTGCATTACCGAGAGGGCCCAGAGATACCTCTCCGACAATCGGAGTGACAAATCCTAATCTCGAAATACGCCAACCCAACAAGTACCTTCGGAGACACCTGTAGAGCACCTTTATAATCACCCAGTTACGTTGTGACGTTTGGTGGCACACAAAGTGTTCCTCCGGTAAACAGGAGTTGCATAATCTCATAGTCATCGGAACATGTATAAGTCATGAAGAAAGTAATAGCAACAAACTAAACGATCAAGTGCTATGCTAGAAGGTGTACCCAACATTTTCTTTTTGCAGTAGAAGCACTTAGTCTCAAGCTTAGGACCAGACTTGGGCTTCTTCACTTGAGAAGCAACTTGCTTGCCGTTCTTCTTGAAGTTCCCCTTCTTCCCTTTGCCCTTTTCTTGAAACTAGTGGTCTTGTCTACCATCAACACTTGATATTTTTCTTGGTTTCTACTTTCGTTGATTTTAGCATTACGAAGAGCTTGGGAATCATTTCCGTTATCCCTTGCATATCATAGTTCATCACGAAGTTCTACTAACTTGGTGATGGTGACTAGAGAATTCTGTCAATCACTATTTTATCTGGAAGATTAACTCCCACTTGATTCAAGAGATTGTAGTACCCAGACAATCTGAGCACATGCTCACTGCTTGAGCTATTCTCCTCCATCTTTTAGCTATAGAAATTGTTGGAGACTTCATATCTCTCAACTCGGGTATTTGCTTGAAATATTAACTTCAACTCCTGGAACATCTCATATGGTCCATGATGTTCAAAACGTCTTTGAAGTCCCGATTCTAAGCCGTTTAAGCATGGTGCACTAAACTATCAAGTAGTCATCATATTGAGCTAGCCAAATGTTCATAACATCTGCATCTGCTCCTGCAATAGGTTTGTCACCTAGCGGTGCATCAAAGACATAATTCTTCTATGCAGCAATGAGGATAAACCTCAGATCACGGATCCAATCCGCATCATTGCTACTAACATCTTTCAACTTAGTTTTCTCTAGGAACATATAAAAATTAAATGGGGAGTAACACCGCGAGCTATTGATCTACAACATAGATATGCTAATACTACCAGGACTAAGTTCATGATAAATTAAAGTTCAATTAATCATATTACTTAAGAACTCCCACTTAGATAGACATCCCTCTAGTCCTCTAAGTGATCACGTGATCCAAATCAACTAAACCATGTCCGATCATCACGTGAGATGGAGTAGTTTCAATGGTGAACATCACTATGTTGATCATATCTACTATATGATTCACGCTCAACCTTTCGGTCTCCGTGTTCCGAGGCCATATCTGTTATATGCTAGGCTCGTCAAGTTTAACCTAAGTATTCCGTGTGTGCAACTGTTTTGCACCCGTTGTATTTGAACGTAGAGCCTATCACACCCGATCATCATGTGGTGTCTCAGCACGAAGAACTTTCGCAATGGTGCATACTCAGGGATAACACTTGTACCTTGATAATTAGTGAGAGATCATCTTATAAAGCTACTGTCGAACTAAGCAAAATAAGATGTATAAAAGATAAACATCACATGCAATCAAAATATGTGACATGATATGGCCATCATCATCTTGTGCCTTTGATCTCCATATCCAAAGCATCGTCATGATCTCCATCGTCACCGGCATGACACCATGATCTCCATCATCTTGATCTATATCAATGTGTCGTCACATGGTCGTCTCGCCAACAATTGCTCTTGCAACTATTGCTATCGCATAGCGATAAAGTAAAGCAATTATTTGGTGCTTGCATCTTATGCAATAGAGAGATAACCATAAGGCTTTTGCCATTTGCCAATAACTTCAACAAAACATGATCATCTCATACAACAACTTATATCTCATCACGTCTTGACCATATCACATCACAACATGCACTGCAAAAACAAGTTAGACGTCCTCTACTTTGTTGTTGCAAGTTTTACGTGGCTGCTACGGGCTTAGCAAGAACCGTTCTTACCTACGCATCAAAACCACAACAATAGTTTGTCAAGTTGGTGTTGTTTTAACCTTTGCAAGGACCGGGCGTAGCCACACTCGGTTCAACTAAAGTTGGAGAAACTGACACCCGCCAGCCACCTGTGTGCAAAGCATGTCGGTAGAACCAATCTCGCGTAAGCGTACGCGTAATGTCGGCCCGGGCCGCTTCATCCAACAATACCGCCAAACCAAAGTGTGACATGCTGGTAAGCAGTATGACTTATATCGCCCACAACTCACTTGTGTTCTACTCATGCATAACATCAACGCATAAAACCTAGGCTCGGATGCCACTGTTGGAGAACGTAGTAATTTCAAAAAAAAATCCTATGCACACGCAAGATCATGGTGATGCATAGCAACGAGAGGGGAGAGTGTTGTCTACGTACCCTCGTAGACCAGAAGCGGAAGCGTTGGCACAACGCGGTTGATGTAGTCGTACGTCTTCACGGCCCGACCGATCAAGCACCGAAACTACGGCGCCTCCAAGTTCTAGCACACGTTCAGCTCGATGATGATCCCCGGACTCCGATCCAGCAAAGTGTCGGGGAAGAGTTCCGCCAGCACGACGGCATGGTGACGATCTTGATGTTCTACCGTCGCAGGGCTTCGCCTAAGCACCGCTAAAATATTATCGAGGATTATGGTGGAGGGGGGCACCGCACACGGCTAAGAGAACGATCACGAAGATCAACTTGTGTGTCTAGAGGTGCCCCCCTACCCCTGTATATAAAGGAGCAAGGGGGAGAGGCCGGACGGCCCTTGGGGCCCGCCAAGGAGGGGGGAGTCCTCCTCCTAGTAGGAGTAGGACTCCCCTTTCCTAGTCCAACAAGGAAGAGAGAAGGGGGAAGGAAAGAGAGGGAGAGGGAGAGGGAAAGAGGGGCCGCGGCCCCCTCCCCTAGTCCAATTCGGACTCCCGATGGGAGGGGGTGCGCCACCTCCTGGGCTACTGCCCTCTCTCTCCCCTCAGGCCCACTAAGGCCCAATACTTCCCCGGGGGGTTCCGGTAACCCTTCCGGCACTCCGGTTTCCTCCGAAATCACCCGAAACACTTCCAGTGTCCGAATATAGCCGTCCAATATATCGAACTTTATGTCTCGACCATTTCGAGACTCATTGTCATGTCCGTGATCATATCCGAGACTCCGAACAATCTGCGGTACATCAAAATATATAAACTCATAATGAAACTGTCATCGTAACGTTAAGCGTGCGGACCCTACGGGTTCGAGAATAATGTAGACATGACCGAGACACGTCTCCAGTCAATAACCAATAGCGGAACCTGGATGCTCATATTCGCTCCTACATATTCTACGAAGATCTTTTATCGGTCAGACCGCATAACAACATACGTTGTTCCCTTTGTCACCAATATGTTACTTGCCCAAGATTTTATCATCGGTATCTCAATACCTAGTTCAATCTCGTTACCGGCAAGTCTCTTTACTCGTTCCTTAATACATCATCCTGCAACTAACTCCTTAGTTGCTATGCTTGCAAGGCTTAAGTGATGTGCATTACCGAGAGGGCCCAGAGATACCTCTCCGACAATCGGAGTGACAAATCCTAATCTCGAAATACGCCAACCCAACAAATACCTTTGGAGACACCTGTAGAGCACCTTTATAATCACCCAGTTACGTTGTGACGTTTGGTGGCACACAAAGTGTTCCTCCGGTAAACGGGAGTTGCATAATCTCATAGTCATAGGAACATGTATAAGTCATGAAGAAAGCAATAGCAACACACTAAATGATCAAGTGCTATGCTAACGGAATGGGTCAAGTCAATCACATCTTTTTCCTAATGATGTGATCCCATTAATCAAATGACAACTCATGTCTATGGTTAGGAAACATAACCATCTTTGATCAACGAGCTAGTCAAGTAGAGGCATACTAGTGACACTCTGTTTGTCTATGTATTCACACATGTACTATGTTTCCGTTTAATACAATTCTAGCATGAATAACAAACATTTATCATGATATAAGGAAATAAATAATAGCTTTATTATTGCCACTAGGGCATATTTCCTTCAGATCGTACCTAGATATTCTCATAACTATGCTCAATTCTGTCAATTGCTCAACAGTAATTTGTTCACCCACCGTAGAATACTTATTGTCTCGAGAGAAGCCACTAGTGAAACCTATGGCCCCCGGGTCTATCTTTATCATATCAATCTCCTAATACTTAGTTATTTACTTTGCTATTTACTTTGCCTTTATTTTACTTTGCATCTTTATCATAAAAATACCAAAAATATCATCTCTATCATATCTATCAGATCTCACTCTCGTAAGTGGCCCAATAGGGATTGACAACCCCTATTTGCGTTGGTTGCGAGGATTTATTTGTTTGTGCAGGTACGAGGGACTTGCGTGTAGCCTCCTACTAGATTGATACCTTGGTTCTCAAAAACTGAGGGAAATACTTACGCTACTTTGCTGCATCATCCCTTCCTCTTCGGGGAAAAACCAACACAGTGCTAAAAGAGGTAGCAAGAAGTATTTCTGGCGCTGTTGCCGGGGAGGTCTACGCAAAAGTCAACATACCAAGTACCCATCACATACCCTTATCTCCCGCATTACATTATTTGCCATTTTCCTCTCGTTTTCCTCTCCCCCCCCAATTCACCCTTGCCGTTTTATTCGCCCTCTCTCTCTCTATCCTCCCTCTCTATTTGCCCTTTTTATCCGCTTGCTTTTTGTTTGCTTGTGTGTTAGTTTGCTTGCTTGTCTTTATGGCTAGTTCTTTACCCTCTGCCTCTATGTCTGAAATTGGGGATACTATTGTCAATAATAATTTTGATGCTCCTACTAAAGAACCCACTATCTCACATATAAAAAGATTCCGTGTTGGTAGTGGTAATATTATTGGAAAAGGAGTTATTGAATATTTCTTTACTTGTGCCGGTGCTTTACCTTCTATGGGTAGTTCTATTCTTCATAGAACTAGTAGTCCTGTGGACTCTACTGCCGTGCTTGTAGTTGAACTTAAGAGACAATTCATGCACATGCATCCTTCTATACAAAGGATTTTCCTAGAATTTTCTAATATTGAGCATTCTTCTGTTAAGCGTGCCGTTACTATCTTTTTGGGTCATGAGTTTCGATTCATAATAAAAGAGGCCAAAGAAATCTTTGTGCATTATAGGGTGGACGATTGTCGTCCTCCCATAGAGACTATCCTCTTTGATCAAGAAGAAATAATGCGTTTTCAATCTTTAGACTATGTTGCTTTCAATGAAAATCTTAGAAAAAGGGTTCCTACCAATGTTTTAGTTGACAAAATTTCTGAACTTAATGATGATTTGGCTATTCGAGATAATGAATTGGGATATTCTCTTGAATATAGGCTCACAAAGTTCTGTCAAAAGAATGCTTATAATGATGAATTGGTTGTGCAATATGAAGGACCAAAGGAGGAACCTATACCTCCCAAGGATGATCTTGGAGACTTTTGTCCCAACAAATTTAGCCCTTTTGATTACTTTTTCTTGCCTCAAAGAAAACTTTCTTCTGAACGTAGAGAATATGAAATGAGTTCTAACAATCTATCTTATTATTATGGCAATACCTAGATCTATTCTTGCTTGTTATGCCTAGCTAGGGGCGTTAAACGATAGCGCTTGTTGGGAGGCAACCCAATTTTATTTTTATTCCTTTATTTTTGCTTCTACATAGTAATAAATAAATTATTTAGCTTCTTTTTTGGTTGTGTTTTTTGTGTTTAATTAGTGTTTGTGCCAAGTAGAAACTTTGGGAAGACTTGGGAGAAGTCTTGTTGATCATGCTGTAAAAAACAGAAACTTTAGCGCTCACGAGAATTGCTTCCATATTTATTTGGAGAGTGCTATTTAGTTAATTCGTTTTGCAGATGATTAATAGATAAATTACTCACGTCCAGAAATTTATTTTAGAATTTTTGGAGTTCCAGATCTTGCGCTAGCTACAGATTACTACAGACTGTTCTGTTTTTGACAGATTCTGTTTTTCGTGTGTTGTTTGCTTATTTTGATGAATCTATGGCTAGTAAATTAGTTTATAAACCATAGAGAAGTTGGAATACAGTAGGTATAACACCCATGTAAATAAAGAATGAGTTCACTACAGTACCTTGAAGTGGTCTTTTGTTTTCTTTCGCTAATGGAGCTCACGAGATTTTCTACTTTAAGTTCTGTGTTGTGAAGTTTTCAAGTTTTGGGTAAAGATTTGATGGATTATGGAACAAGGAGTGGCAAGAGCCTAATCTTGGGGATTCCCATGGAACCCCCAAGATAATCTAAGGACACCTAAAAGCCAAATCTTGGGGATGCCCTGGAAGGCATCCCCTCTTTCGTCTACTTCTATCGGTAACTTTACTTGGAGCTATATTTTTATTTACCACATGATATGTGTTTTGCTTGGAGAGTCTTGTATGATTTGAGTCTTCGCTTATTAGTTTACCACAATCATCCTTGTTGTACAAACCTCTTGAGAGATCCATATATGATTTGTAATTTGTTAGAATACTCTATGTGCTTCGCTTATATCTTTTGAGTTATATAATTTTACTCTAGTGCTTCACTTATATCTTTTAGAGCACGGTGGTGGATTTGTTTTATAGAAACTATTGATCTATCATGCTTCACTTAGATTATTTTGAGATTCTTAAATAGCATGGTAATTTGCTTAAAATCCTAATATGCTTGGTATGCAAGATTAATAATAAAAATTCTCTTATGAGTGTGTTGAATACTATGATAAGTTTGATACTTGATAATTGTTTTGGGACATGGAGATGGTGATATTAAAGTCTTGCTAGTTGAGTAGTTGTGAATTTGAGAAATACTTGTGTTGAAGCTTGTGATTCCCGTAGCATGAACGTATGGTGAACCGTTATGTGATGAAGTCGGAGCATGATTTATTTATTGATTGTCTTCCTTATGAGTGGCGATCGGGGACGAGCGATGGTCTTTTCCTACCAATCTATCCCCCTAGGAGCTTGCGCGTAATACTTTACTTTGATAACTTGTAGAATTTTGCAATAAGTATATGAGTTCTTTATGACTAATGTTGAGTCCATGGATTATATGCACTCTCACCCTTCCATCTTTGCCAACCTCTCTAATACCGCACACCTTTCGCCGGTATCATACACCAACCATATACCTTCCTCAAAACAGCCACCATACCTACCTATTATGGCATTTTCATAGCCATTCCGAGATATATTGCCATGCAACTTTCCAGCGTTCCATTTATGACACACTCCATCATTGTCATATTGCTTAGCATGATCATGTAGTTGACATAGTATTCGTGGCAAAGCCACCGTTGATGATTCTTTCATACTTGTCACTCATGCATCATCGCATATCCCGGTACACCACCGGAGGCATTCATATAGAGTCATATCTTGTTCTAAGTATCGAGTTGTAATTATTGAGTTGTAAGAAAAATAAAAGTGTGATGATCATCATTATTAGAGCATTGTCCCAAGTGAGGAAAGGATGATGGAGACAATGATTCCCCCACAAGTCGGGATGAGACTCCGGACGAAAAATAATAAAAAAAGAGAAATAAAAGAGGCCCAAAAAAAGAGAAAAGGCCCAAATAAAAAATAAAAATGAGAGAAAAAGAGAGAAAGGACAATGTTACTATCCTTTTACCACACTTGTGCTTCAAAGTAGCACCATGATGTTCATAGTAGAGAGTCTCTCATGTTATCACTTTCATATACTAGTGGGAATTTTTCATTATAGAACTTGGCTTGTATATTCCAATGATGGGCTTCCTCAAAATTGCCCTAGGTCTTCATGAGCAAGCAAGTTGGATGCACACCCACTTAGTTTCGTTTTGAGCTTTCATATACTTATAGCTCTAGTGCATCCGTTGCATGGAAATCCCTACTCACTCACATTAATATCTATTGATGGGCATTTCCATAGCCCGTTGATACGCCTAGTTGATGTGAGACTATCTTCCCCTTTTTGTCTTCTCCACAACCACCACTCTATTCCACGTATAGTGCTATATCCATGGCTCACACTCTTGTATTGAGTGAAGATTGAAAATTTTTTGAGAATGTCAAAAATATGAAACAATTGCTTGGCTTTTCATCGGGGTTGTGCATGATTTAAATATTTTGTGTGGTGAAGATAGAGCATAGCCAGACTATATGATTTTGTAGGGATAACTTTCTTTAGCCAAGTTATTTTGAGAAGACATAATTGCTTTGTTAGTATGCCTGAAGTATTATTATTTTCTATGTCAATATGAACTTTTGTCTTGAATCTTTTGGATCTGAAGACATAATTCTTTCATACATGTCACTCTTGATTCATTGCATATCCCGGTACACCGCCAGAGGCATTCATATAGAGTCATATTTGGTTCTAAGTATCGAGTTGTAATTGTTGAGTTGTAAGAAAAATAAAAGTGTGATGATCATCATTATTAGAGCATTGTCCCAGTGAGGAAAGGACGATGGAGACTATGATTCCCCCACAAGTCGGGATGAGACTTCGGACGAAAAAAATAAAAAAAGGGGGAAAAGAGGCCATAAAAAAGAGAGAAAAGGCCCAAATAAAAATATAAAAAAATGAGAGAAAAAGAGAGAAGGGAAAATGTTACTATCCTTTACCACACTTGTGCTTCAAAGTAGCACCATGATATTCATGATAGAGAGTCTCTCATTTCGTCACTTTCATATACTTGTGGGAATTTTTCATTATAGAACTTGGCTTGTATATTCCAATATGGGCTTCCTCAAAATTCCCTAGGTCTTCATGGGCAAGCAAGTTGGATGCACACCCACTTAGTTTCTTTTGTTGAGCTTTCATATACTTATAGCTCTAGTGCATCCGTTGCATGGTAATCCCTACTCACTCACATTGATATCTATTGATGGGCATCTCCATAGCCCGTTGATACGCCTAGTTGATGTGAGACTATCTTCTCCCTTTTTTATCTTCTCCACAACCACCATTCTATTCCACATATTATGCTATATCCATGGCTCACGCTCATGTATTGCATGAAGATTGAAAAGTTTGAGAATGTCAAAAGTATGAAACAATTGCTTGGCTTGTCATCGGGGTTGTGCATGATTTAAATACTTTGTGTGGTGAAGATAGAGCATAACCAGACTATATGATTTTGTAGGGATAACTTTCTTTGGCCATGTTATTTTGAGAAGACATGATTGCTTTGTTAGTATGCTTGAAGTATTATTATTTTTATGTCAATATTAAACTTTTATCTTGAATCTTTTGGATCTGAATATTCATACCACAATTAAGAATAATTACATTAAAATTATGCCAAGTAGCACTCCGCATCAAAAATTCTGTTTTTATCATTTACCTACTCGAGGATGAGCAGGAATTAAGCTTGGGGATGCTTGATACGTCTCCAACGTATCTATAATTTTTGATTGCTCAATGATATATTATCTACTATTTTGGACATTATTGGGCTTTATTATCCACTTTTATATTATTTTTGGGACTAACCTATTAACCGGAGACCCAGCCCAGAATTGCTGTTTTTTTGCCTATTTTAGGGTTTCGAAGAAAAGGAATATCAAATGGAGTCCAAACGGAATGAAACCTTCGGGAACGTGATTTTCTCACCGAATACAACTCAGGAGACTTGGACCCTACGTCAAGCCAACTAACAGGAGGCCACGAGGTAGGGGGCGTGCCTCCCCCCCCCCCCCCAGGCGCGCCCTCCACCCTCGTGGGCCCCCTGTTGCTGCACCGACGTACTTCTTCCTCCTATATATACCCACGTACCCCCAAATGATCAGATACAGAGCCAAAACCCTAATTCCACCGTCGTAACTTTCTGTATCCACGAGATCCCATCTTGGGGCCTGTTCTAGAGCTCTGCCGGAGGGGGCATCGATCACGGAGGGCTTCTACATCAACATCATAGCCTCTCCGATGAAGTGTGAGTAGTTTACTTCAGACCTACGGGTCCATAGTTAGTAGCTAGATGGCTTCTTCTCTCTTTTTGGATCTCAATACAATGCTCTCCCCCTCTCTTGTGGAGATCTATTCGATGTAGTCTTCTTTTTGTGGTGTGTTTGTTGAGACCGATGAATTGTGGGTTTATGATCAAGTCTATCTATGAATAATATTTGAATCTTCTCTGAATTCTTTTATGTATGATTGGTTATCTTTGCAAGTCTCTTCGAATTATCAGTTTGGTTTGGCCTACTAGATTGATCTTTCTTGCAATGGGAGAAGTGCTTAGCTTTGGGTTCAATCTTGCGGTGTCCTTTCCCGGTAACAGTAAGGGCAGCAAGGCACGTATTGTATTGTTGCCATCGAGGATAACAAGATGGGGTTTTCTTCATATTGCATGAGTCTATCCCTCTACAGCATGTCATCTTGCTTAAGGCATTACTCTGTTTTTAACTTAATACTCTAGATGCATGTTGGATAGCGGTTGATGAGTGGAGTAATAGTAGTAGATGCTGGCAGGAGTCGGTCTACTTGTCTGGGACGTGATGCCTACATACATGATCCTACCTAGATATTCTCATAACTATGCTCAATTTTGTCAATTGCTCAACAGTAATTTTTTCACCCACCGTACAATACTTATGCTCTCGAGAGAAGCCACTAGTGAAACATATGGCCCCTGGGTCTATCTTTATCATATCAATCTCCTACTACTTAGTTATTTACTTTGCTATTTACTTTGCCTTTATTTTACTTTGCATCTTTATCATAAAAATACCCAAAATATTATTTGTATCATATCTATCAGATCTCACTCTCGTAAGTGGCCCTATAGGGATTGACAACCCCTATTTGCGTTGGTTGCAAGGATTTATTTGTTTGTGCCGGTACGAGGGACTTGCATGTAGCCTCCTACTGGATTGATACCTTGGTTCTCAAAAACTGAGATAAATACTTACGCTACTTTGCTGCATCATCCCTTCCTCTTCGGGGAAAACCAATGCAGTGCTAAAAGAGGTAGCAACGGCTGATTTTGTTGAATTCTTCGGGGCATAATCCGTTGAAGAGGATATCGCAAGCTTGAGTGTTTATTGCAGCATCTTCAACTCTTCCGCGTTAGCTTCACGGTTTGGTTCTCTCCCATCAAATAATTCACCTTGCAAGCCAATACACACAATAGCCCAAACGGCGGGGTTATGTCCAAGAATATGCATTTTCATCTTATGCTTCCAACTAGCAAAATTAGTACCATCAAAGTAAGGACCTCTATGGTGATAATTTCCCTCGCTAGACGCCATACTCTCCTAGGTTGTGAAACCAAGGCTACGATCACCAAATCAATGGAAATCAAGGCAAATGCAAACCAAAGCTCTGATACCACTTGTAGGATCGAAAGTATGTCTAGAGGGAGGGTGATTAGACTACTTGACCAAATAAAAATTTATCATTTTCCCAATTTTAAGTCTTGGCAGATTTTAGCAACTTAGCACAAGTCAAGTAATCAACCTACACATGCAAGTCTAAAGAGTATAGCAGCGGAATGTAAAACATTGCACATGAAGGTAAAGGGAGGAGTTTGGAGGGAGAAAATGCAATGTAGACATAGAGATTTTTGGCGTGGTTCCAATAGGAGGTGCTATCGTACATCCACGTTGATGGAGACTTCAACCCACGAAGGGTAACGGTTGCGCGAGTCCACAGAGGGCTCCACCCACGAAGGATCCACGAAGAAGCAACCTTGTCTATCCCACCATGGCCATCGCCCACAAAGGACTTGCCTCACTTGGGTAGATCTTAACAAAGTAGGCGATCTCCTTACTCGTACAAACTCCCTGGTTCTACTCCACAATCTTGTCGGAGGCTCCCAAGTGACACCTAACCAATCTAGGAGACACCACTCTCCAAAAGATAATAGATGGTGTGTTCATGATGAACTCCTTGCTCTTGTGCTTCAAATGGTAGTCTCCCCAACACTCAACTCTCTCTCATAGATTTGGATTTGGTGGAAAGATGATTTGAGTGGAAAGAAACTTGGGGAAGGCTAGAGATCAAGATTCTTGTGGTTGGAATGGAATATCTTGGTCTCAACACATGAGTAGGTGGTTCTCTCTCAAAAAATGTATGCTGGAAATGTAGGCATGTCCTCATAGCTCTCTCCACAAATGGAGGTTGGGTGGAGGGGTATATATAGCCTCCACACAAAATCTAACTGTTACACACAATTTACCAAACTCAGTGAGACCGAATCATGAAACTCGGTCAGACCGATTTTGTTCAAAATGTGAACGTTAGGATTTTCGGTGGGACCGACATGTCAACTCGGTGGGTCCGATTTCATTAGGGTTAGGGCATAACGTAATCTCAGTGAGACCGATCACATAAACTCGGTAGGACTGATTTCTGTAATAGGCAAACAAAGAGTTGGTCAGGCAAACTTGGTGGGACCGACTTGCTCATTTCTGTGAGACCTAAACGTTACGAAAGGGAAACAGACAGTTTGCATTGCGAACTCGGTGGGACCGATCGCTCATCTTGGTTAGACCAAAACGTTACGAAGCGAAATAGAGAATTTGCAATCCCATCTCGGTGAGACCGAGATCCCTATCGGTAGACCGAATTGATTAGGGTTTCTGGCAATGGCTATGTCAAATGAACTCGGTGGCGCCGGATAGATCAAATCGGTGGGGCCGAGTTTGACTTTTGGTCTGGGACATATGTGGATATGAGAAAGTGGTTGAGGGCTTTTGGAGCATATCACTAAGCATTTCGAGCAAGCAAGCCATTAAGCAAGACCTCATCCCCTTTTAATAGTATTCGTTTTTCCTATGGACTCAATGTGATCTTAGATCACTAAAGTGAAAATGTAGAGTCTTGAGCTTGAGCCAACATGTGTCCCTAGCATTTTGAGGGGTCCACATTCCTAATCCATGCCATGCGAATCATTGAACTTTCTGAAATGATCTTCTTGAAATAGCATTAGTTCAATGAGCTATATGTTGTTAGGAATTACCAAAACCACCCAGGGATAGTTGTACTTTCACTCCTGGACCTGATGGTTTCAATGGTTCCTTCTTTAAAAAATGCTGGCACATCATTAAAAATGAATTCTATGATTTGGCTCAAGACTTTTATGAAGGCAGAGCTAAGTTGGAACATATTAATGGGTCTTTCATTACTCTTATACCTAAAAGGCTACCACCTAAAGTGGTAGGGGATTACAGGCCAATCTCTTTGACTGGTATGGGAGTAAAGTTTCTGTCCAAGATGGCTGCTAATAGATTCCAGGAGTTGATCATGATGTGCATCCATAAAAATCAGTATGGTTTTATTAAATCAAGAACTATTCAGGACTGCATTGGATGGAGCTTAGAGTATGTGCATCAATGTCATCCGTCTAAGAGGCCCATCCTAGATCTTAAGCTTGATTTTGAGAAGGCTTTTGATTCCATTGAGCATGAAGCTATTTTTGAGATTATGAAATATAAAGGGTTTAATGTAAAATGTATCAGTTGGGTAAATGAATTGTTGACCTCTGGAACTTCCTCAGTCCTTTTGAATGGTGTGGCTGGCAAGCAATTTGTCTATAAAAAGGGTGTGAGACAAGGGGATCCTGTCTCACCCCTTCTCTTTGTCCTAGATGCAGATTTATTGCAGTCTGTGGTTAATGATATGCATCAAAGAGAGGAGCTTCAATTGCCCATTCCTTGTCATTACAAGGATTACCCAGTTGTGCAGTATGTTGATGATACATTGATAATTGTTCCAACTGATGAACAACAGCTGTTGACTCTTAAGAGAATGTTGCTAGTCTTCTCACAATCAACTGACCTTGATGTAAACTACCATCAATCTTCTATGGTCCTAATCAATGTATCACAGGAAGAAACGGAGAGATTAGCCTCAATATTTGGTTGTCAAGTGGGGAAGATGCCCTTTACTTATTTGGACTTGCGTGTGGGAACCACTAGACCTACAATGTCTGATCTTTTGCCTCTGGTAACCTGCATGGAGAGAAGAATGACCGCTAGTTCATCATTCCTGGCTCAGGGTGGCAGATTGCAATATCTTAACTCTGCCTTATCTTCCCTGCCAATTTCCTTTCTTTGTAGCTTGCTCATTCCACCTGGTATCTTGAAGCAGCTACAGAAAATTCAAAGGCAATGTCTATAGAGGAAGAATAGGCAAGAACATGCCCCATCCCTGGCTGCTTGGGATTTAATTTGCAGACCCAATATAAAGGTGGCCTTGGCATTCTTGATCTGGGTTTTCAAAATGTGGCACTGCTGTTGAAGCATGTCAATAAGTTCCTGAATAAAGAAGCTATTCCTTGGGTGCAACCCATTTGGAATTCCTATTATCATGAGCTTGTGCTCCAAGGAATTGTTGGGGAACATAGTAATTTCAAAAAAATTCCTATGCACACGCAAGATCATGGTGATGCATAGCAACGAGAGGGGAGAGTGTTGTCCACGTACCCTCGTAAACCGAAAGTGGAAGCGTTGGCACAACGCGGTTGATGTAGTCGTACGTCTTCACGATCCGACCGATCAAGCACCGAACGCATGGCACCTTCGAGTTCTGCACACGTTCAACTCGATGACATCCCTCGAACTCCGATCCAGCCGAGCTTTGAGGGAGAGTTCGGTCAGCACGATGGCGTGGTGATGATGATGATGTTCTACCGACGCAGGGCTTCGCCTAAGCACCTCTACGATATGACCGAGGTGGATTATGGTGGAGGGGGGCACCGCACACGGCTAAGAGATCCAAGGGATCAATTGTTGTGTCTATGGGGTGCCCCCTGGCCATGTATATAAAGGAGTGGAGGAGGGGAGGGGCCGGCCCTCTCTATGGCGCGCCCTAGGGGAGTCCTACTCCCACCGGGAGTAGGATTCTCCTTTTCCTAGTAGAACTAGGATCCCTTCCAAGTAGTAGGAGTAGGAGAGAAGGAAAGGGAAGGGAAAAGGAGAAGGAAGGAAGGGGGCACCCCCCCTCCCTAGTCCAATTCGTAACAGCCCATGGGGAGGGGTGCGGCCACCCTTTGAGGCCTTTCTCTCCTTTCCCGTATGGCCCATTAAGGCCCAATACGAATTCCCGTAACTCCCCGGTACTCCCAAAAATACCCGAATCACTCGGAACCTTTCCAATGTCCGAATATAGTCGTCCAATATATCGATCTTTACATCTCGACCATTTTGAGACTCCTCATCATGCCCCTGATCTCATCCAGGACTCCGAACTCCTTAGGTACATCAAAACACATAAACTCATAATATAACCGGCATCAAACTTTAAGCATGTGGACCCTACGGGTTCGAGAACTATGTAGACATGACCGAGACACGTCTCCGGTCAATAACCAATAGCGGAACCTGGATGCTCATATTGGCTCCTGCATATTCTACGAAGATCTTTATCGGTCAAACCGCATAACAACATACGTTGTTCCCTTTGTCATCGGTATGTTACTTGCCCGAGATTCGATCATCGGTATCTCAATGCCTAGTTCAATCTCGTTATCGGCAATTCTCTTTACTCATTCCGTAATACGTCATCCCGCAACTAACTCATTAGTTGCAATGCTTGCAAGGCTTATAGTGATGTGCATTACCGAGTGGGCCCAGAGATACCTCTCCGACAATCGGAGTGACAAATCCTAATCTCGAAATACGCCAACCCAACAAGTACCTTCGGAGACACCTGTAGAGCACCTTTATAATCACCCAGTTACGTTGTGACATTTGGTAGCACACAAAGTGTTCCTCCGGTAAACTGGAGTTGCATAATCTCATAGTCATAGGAACATGTATAAGTCATGAAGAAAGCAATAGCAACAAACTAAACGATCAAGAGCTAAGCTAACGGAATGGGTCAAGTCAATCACATCATTCTCCTAATGATGTTATCCCGTTAATCAAATGACAACTCATGTCTATGGTTAGGAAACATAACCATCTTTGATCAACGAGCTAGTCAAGTAGAGGCATACTAGTGACACTCTATTTGTCTATGTATTCACACATGTATTATGTTTCCAGTTAATACAATTCTAGCATGAATAATAAACATTTATCATGATATAAGGAAATAAATAATAACTTTATTATTGCCTCTAGGGCATATTTCCTTCAGTCTCCCACTTGCACTAGAGTCAATAATCTAGTTCACATCGCCATGTGATTTTAACACCAATAGTTCACATCACCATGTGATTAACACCCATAGTTCACATCGTCATATGACCAACACCCAAAGGGTTTACTAGAGTCAATAATCTAGTTCACATTGCTATGTGATTAATACCCAAAGAGTACTAAGGTGTGATCATGTTTTGCTTGTGAGAGAAGTTTAGTCAACGGGTCTGCCACATTCAGACCCGTAAGTATTTTGCAAATTTCTATGTCAACAATGCTCTGCATAGAGCTACTCTAGCTAATTGCTCCCACTTTAAATATGTATCTAGATTGAGATTTAGAGTCATCTGGATCAGTGTCAAAATTTGCATCGGCGTAACCCTTTACGACGAACCTTCTTGTCACCTCCATAATCGAGAAACATATCCTTATTCCACTAAGGATAATTTTGACCGCTGTCCAGTGGTCTACTCCTAGATCACTATTATACCCGTTGCTAAAAACAGTGTAGGGTATACAATAGATCTGGTACACAGCATGGCATATTTTATAGAACCTATGGCCAAGGCATAGGGAATGACTTTCATTCTCTTTCTATCTTCTGCCGTGGTCGGGCTTTGAGTCTTACTCAGTTTCACACCTTGTAACACAGGCAAGAACTCTTTCTTTGACTGTTCCATTTTGAACTACTTCAAAATCTTGTCAAGGTATGTACTCATTGAAACACTTATCAAGCATCTTGATCTATCTCTATAGATCTTGATGCTCAATATGTAAGTTGCTTCACCGAGGTCTTTCTTTGAAAAACTCCTTTCAAACACTCCTTTATGCTTTGCAAAATAATTCTACATTATCTCCAATCAACAATATGTCATTCACATATACTTATCAGAAATGTTGTAGTGCTCCCACTCACTTTCTTGTAAATACAGGCTTCACTGCAAGTCTGTATAAAACTATATGCTTTGATCAACTTATCAAAGCGTATATTCCAACTCCGAGATGCTTGTACCAGTCCATAGATGGATCGCTGGAGCTTGCATATTTTGTTAGCACCTTTAGGATTGACAAAACTTTCTTGTTGCATCATATACAACTCTTCTTTAATAAATCCATTAAGGAATGTAGTTTTGTTTATCCATTTGCCAGATTTCATAAAATGTGGCAATTGCTAACATGATTCGGACAGACTTAGGCATAGGTACGAGTGAGAAACTGCCATCGTAGTCAACACCTTGAACTTGTCGAAAACCTTTTGCGACAATTCTAGCTTTGTAGATAGTAACACTACTATTAGCGTCCGTCTTCCTCTTGAAGATCCATTTAATCTCAATGGCTCGCCGATCATTGGGCAAGTCAATCAAAGTCCATACTTTGTTCTCATACATGGATCTCATCTCAGATTTCATGGCCTCAAGCCATTTCGTGGAATCTGGGCTCATCATCGCTTCCTCATAGTTCGTAGGTTCGTCATGGTCAAGTAACATGACCTCCAGAACAGGATTATCGTACCACTCTGGTGCGGATATCACTCTGGTTTACCTACGAGGTTCGGTAGTAACTGGATATGAAGTTACATGATCATCATCATTAGCTTCCTCACTAATTGGTGTAGTAGTCACAGGAACAAATTATTGTGATGAACTACTTTCCAATAAGGGAGCAGGTACAGTTACCTCATCAAGTTCTACTTTCCTCCCACTCACTTCTTTCGAGAGAAACTCCTTCTCTAGAAAGGATCCATTCTTAGCAATGAATAACTTGCCTCCGGATCTGTGATAGAAGGTGCACTCAACTGTCTCCTTTGGGTACCCTATGAAGACACACTTCTCCGATTTGGGTCTAAGCTTATCAGGTTGAAACTTTTTCACATAAGCATTGCAACCTCAAACTTTAAGAAACGACAGCTTAGGTTTCTTTCTAAACCACAGTTCATACGGTGTCGTCTCAACGGATTTAGATGGTTCCCTTTTTAATGTGAATGCAGCTGTCTCTAATGCATAACCCCAAAATGATAGTGGTAAATCGGTAAGAGACATCATAGATCGCACCATATCTAATAAAGTACGTTTACGATGTTCGAACACACCATTACACTGTGGTCTTCCAGATGGCATGATTAGTGAAACTACTTCACATTGTTTTAACTGAAGGCCAAACTCGTAACTCAAATATTTTACTTCTGCGATCATATCATAGAAACTTTTATTTTTGTTACGATGATTCTCCACTTCACTCTGAAATTCTTTGAACTTTTCAAAAGTTTTAGATTTGTGTTTCATCAAGTAGATATACTCATATATGCTCAAATCATGTGTGAAGATCAGAAAATAATGATACTTGCCGCGAGCCTCAATATTCATCGGACCACATACATCAGTATGTATGATTTCCAACAAATCTGTTTCTCGCTCCATTGTTCCGGAGAACGGAGTCTTAGTCATCTTGCCCATGAGGCATGGTTCGCAAGCATCAACTAATTCCTAATCAAGTGATTCCAAAAGCCCATCAGCATGGATTTTCTTCATGCACTTTACACCAATATGACCTAAACGGCAGTGCCACAAATAAGTTGCACTATCATTGTTAACTTTGCATCTTTTGGCTTCAATATTATGAAAATGTGTATCACCACGATCGAGATCCAACAACCCATTTTCATTGGGTGTATGACCATAGAAGGTTTTATTCATGTAAATAGAACAACAATTATTCTCTAACTTACATGAATAACCATATTGCAATAAACATGATCCAATCATATTCAGGCTCAACGTAAACACTAAATAACATTTATTTTAGGTTTAACACTAATCCCAAAAGTATAGGGAGTGTGCGATGATGATCATATCAATCTTGGAACCATTTCCAATACACATCATCACTTCACCCTTAACTAGTATCTGTTCATTCTGCAACTCCCGATTCGAGTTACTATTCTTAGCAACTGAACTAGTATCAAATACTGAGGGGTTGCTATAAACACTAGTAAAGTACACATCAATAACATGTATATCAAATATACCTATGTCCACTTTGCCATCCTTCTTATCCGTTAATTACTTGGGGTAGTTCCGCTTCCAGTGACCAGTCCCTTTGTAGTAGAAGCACTCAGTTTCAGGCTTAGGTCCAGACTTGGGTTTTTTCACTTGAGCAGCAACTTGCTTGCCGTTCTTCTTGAAGTTCCCCTTTCTTCCCTTTGTCCCTTTACTTGAAACTAGTGGTTTTGTTTACCATCAACACTTGATGCTTTTCTTGATTTCTACGTTCGTCGATTTCAGCATCACGAAGAGCTTGGGAATCGTTTTCGTTATCCCTTGCATATTATAGTTCATCACGAAGTTCTACTAACTTGGTGATGGTGACTAGAGAATTCTATCAATCACTATTTTATCTGGAAGATTAACTCCCACTTGATTCAAGCGATTGTAGTACCCAGACAATCTGAGCACATGCTCACTGCTTGAGCTATTCTCCTCCATCTTTTAGCTATATAACTTGTTGGAGACTTCATATCTCTCAACTCGGGTATTTTCTTGAAATATTAACTTCAACTCCTAGAACATCTCATATGGTCCATGACGTTCAAAACATCTTTGAAGTCCCGATTCTAAGATGTTAAGCATGATGCACTAAACTATCAAGTAGTCATCATATTGAGCTAGCCAAACGTTCATAATGTCTGCATCTGCGCCTGCAATAGGTCTGTCACCTAGCGATGCATCAAGGACATAATTCTTCTATGCAGCAATGAGCATAATCCTCAGATCACGGATCCAATCCGCATCATTGCTACTAACATCTTTCAACTTAGTTTTCTCTAGGAACATATCAAAAATAAAACGCGAGCTATTGATCTACAACATATATATGCTAATACTACCAGGACTAAGTTCATGATAAATTAAAGTTCATTTAATCAAATTACTTAAGAACTCCCACTTAGATAGGCATCCCTCTAATCCTCTAAGTGACCACGTGATCCATATCAACTAAACCATGTCCGATCATCACGTGAGATGGAGTAGTTTCAATGGTGAACATCACTATGTTGATCATATCTACTATATGATTTACGCTCGACCTTTCGGTCTCCGTGTTCCGAGGCCATATCTGTTATATGCTAGGCTCGTCAAGTTTAACCCGAGTATTCCGCGTGTGCAACTGTTTTACACCCGTTGTATTTGAACATAGAGCCTATCACACCCGATCATCACGTGGTGTCTTAGCACGAAGAACTTTCGCAACGGTGCATACTCAGGGAGAACACTTCTACCTTGATAATTAGTGAGAGATCATCTTAAAAAGCTACCGTCGAACTAAGCAAAATAAGATGTATAAAAGATAAACATCACATGCAATCAAAATATGTGACATGATATGGCCATCATCATCTTGTGCCTTTGATCTCCATCTCCAAAGCATCATCATGATTTCCATCGTCACCGGCATGACACCATGATCTCCATCATCTTGATCTATATCAATGTGTCTTCACATGGTCGTCTCGCCAACTATTGCTATCGCATAGCGATAAAGTAAAGCAATTATTTGGCGCTTGCATCTTATGCAATAAAGAGACAACCATAAGGCTTCTGCCAGTTGCCGATAACTTCAACAAAACATGATCATCTTATACAACAACTTATATCTCATCACATCTTGACCATATCACATCACAACATGCCCTGCAAAAACAAGTTAGACGTCCTCTACTTTGTTGTTGCAAGTTTTACGTGGCTACTACGGGCTGAGCAAGAACCGTTCTTACCTACGCATCAAAACCACAACGATAGTTCGTCAAGTTAGTGTTGTTTTAACCATCTCAAGGACCGGGCGTAGCCACACTCGGTTCAACTAAAGTTGGAGAAACTGACACCTGCCAGCCACCTATGTGCAAAGCACGTCGGTAGAACCAGTCTCGCGTAACCGTACGCGTAATGTCAGTCCGGGCCGCTTCATCCAACAATACCGCCGAACCAAAGTGTGACATGCTGGTAAGCAGTATGACTTATATCGCCCACAACTCACTTGTGTTCTACTCGTGCATATTACATCAATGCATAAAACCTGGCTCTAATACCACTGTTGGGGAACGTGGTAATTTCAAAAAAAATCCTACGCACACGCAAGATCATGGTGATGCATAGCAACGAGAGGGGACAGTTTTATCCACGTACCCTCGTAGACCGAAAGCGGAAGCGTTGGCACAATGTGGTTGATGTAGTCGTACGTCTTCACGATCCGACCGATCAAGCGTCGAACGCATGGCACCTCTGAGTTCTGCACACATTCAACTCGATGACGTCCCTCGAACTCCGATCCAGCCGAGATTTGAGGGAGAGTTCCGTCAGCACGACGGCATGGTGACGATGATGATGTTCTACCGACGCAGGGCTTCGCCTAACCACCGCTACGATATGACCGAGGTGGATTATGGTGGAGGGGGCACCGCACACGGCTAAGAGATCCAAGGGATCAATTGTTGTGTCTATGGGGTGCCCCCTGGCCACGTATATAAAGGAGTGGAGGAGGGGAGGGGTGGCCCTCTCTATGGCGCGCCCTAGGGGAGTCGTACTCCCACCGGGAGTAGGATTCTCCTTTTCCTAGTAGAACTAGGATCCCTTCCAAGTAGTAGGAGTAGGAGAGAAGGAAAGGGAAGGGAAAAGGAGAAGGAGAAGGAAGGAAGGGGGCGTGTCGGTGTCAAAACCAGCGGATCTCGGGTAGGGGGTCCCAAACTATGTGTCTAGGCCGGATGGTAACAGGAGGCAAGGGACACGAAGTTTTACCCAGGTTCGGGCCCTCTCGATGGAGGTAAAACCCTACGTCCTGCTTGATTAATATTGATGATATGGGTAGTACAAGAGTAGATCTACCACGAGATCGGAGAGGCTAAACCCTAGAAGCTAGCCTATGGTATGATTGTTGATGTGTATGTTGTCCTACAGACTAAAACCCTCCGGTTTATATAGACACCGGGTAGGGTTAGGGTTACATAGAGTCGGTTACAATGGTAGGAGATCTGAATATCCGTATCGCCAAGCATGCCTTCCACGCCAAGGAAAGTCCCTCCCGGACATGGGACGAAGTCTTCAATCTTGTATCTTCATAGTCCTGGAGTCCGGCTGAAGGTATAGTTCGGCTATCCGAACACCCCCTAATCCAAGACTCCCTCAGTAGCCCCTGATCCAGCCTTCAATGACGACGAGTCCGGCGCGCAAATTGTCTTCGGCATTGCAAGGCGGGTTCCTCCTCCAAGTACTTCATAGAAGATTTTAAACACAAAGATGGTGTCCGGCTCTACAAAATAAGTTTCCACATATTGCCATAGAGAGAATAATATTTACACTAATCCAATCTACTGACGTATTCCATAGTATGTCACACTACGGCCAAGCCTTTATTCAAACCGTTTTACTGTCCCATCTCAGCGCGTTATGCAAGGCGGTTTCCTTGGCACGTCTTGTTAAAGCAGAGATCGTGTCCCCTTATTCCGGGATTCTCATCAATACGGGTGTGGGTAACCCAACCGCGCCTTTGATTACGGCGCTTGGGAGATAAGCGAGTTTTTTCAGGCTGGTGGGGACATGTAGTCGCGTCCACCCATATAAGGGGATAAGGATCCACCTTTTCACCTACGCCTTCTTCCTCCTTCGCCTATCCATTCTTGCGCACTCGAGCTCCAGCGCCCAAGTCCGCACTCCTCACCTCAACCTTCTCCAGCCATGTCCGGAGCGGGAGGCAAGTGGATGGTCTCCTCTGTCATGGAGGGACATATCAAAAAGCTGAGGAAGGACGGATACCTGTCTAACGACATCGTGTACCGGCTCCCCGAAAAGGGGCAGCTCATCCCCACTCCCAGGCCCCATGAGAGGGTGGTATTCCTCCCACATTTCCTCCGCGGACTGGGCTTCCCTCTGCATCCATTTGTCTGGGGGCTCATGTTCTACTACGGCCTGGATTTCCACGATCTGGCCCCGAACTTTGTCCTCAACATCTCGGCGTTTATCGTCGTGTGCGAGGCTTTCCTCCGCATCCGCCCCCATTTCAGCCTATGGCTCAAGACCTTCAACGTCAAGCCGAAGGTGGTGCGCGGCAACCAAGCGGAGTGCGGGGGAGCCATGGTGGACAAGATGGCCAACGTCCTATGGCTCGAGGGCTCCTTCGTGGAGAGCCTGAAGGGGTGGCAATCAGGGTGGTTTTACATCACCGAGCCGTGCGACCCTAAGTGGGTCGCAGCCCCCGAGTTCCAGTACGGACCCCCAACACGGCTCACGTCCTGGAAAGAGACGGGCCTGTCGTGGGCAGCCAAAAGGAGGTGACCGGACTACAAACATGCATCCAATCCCTGGTGAACAAGCAGCTCAGGCTTGTCAACGTAGTCCAGGTTATGCTCATCCGCTTGATCCTCCCGTGTCAACAACGGGCTTTCAACCTGTGGGAGCTCGATCCGGCGCGGCACCAAACTCTGAGCAGGCTCTTTGACACGAGTACGAAGATGCCTGGAAGGTGCTTTTCAAAGGCGCCAAGGCTCCCGCATCCGCTACCGAGGATCACGGATTCAGCGCGCAGCGTCACGCTAGCGCGGTAATTTGTTTGTACCTTTTACAGGGTATTAGTTTTTCATAGTTTAACTCTGTGCGGGATCTAAGCTCCTTTACCTTTGACAGGATTGGCAGGCGAAGTCCGGACGGATCGACTGTCCGGCACCTTTGCCCGAAGACCCAGCCGATGCCCACTTGGCGAAGCTGCTGGTTCCGGCACCCTATGTGATGCCGGAGAAGAAGGCCGCGAAAACGGCCACGGGGACTCGAAAGAGTGCCCGGCGCCAGGAGGCGTCGGATCCATCATCCGACGGTTCCGAGGCGCATTCCTCCCGTGAAGACGAGGAGGAAGAAGAAGAAACCCCTCCCCCTTCAGCGGGGGAAGGGAAGAAAAGGAAGGCCGCCCCAACTGGGGAGGCCGAAGGGTCCAAGAAGGCGAGAACTCCTCCTCCGGACTACTCCACCAACGCCGAAGACGGTGAAGAGGAGTGGCCGCCCAGGGCCAAGCCCCTGGCGAAATCGTAAGTACCCGGATACCGGAATGATTTCATAGTATTCGTTTATTGTACAGCTTTCCCTTATGTCGAATGTGTTTATGCAGCCCCCCAAAGACCGGCTCGACGCGTCGTCGAGTGGCTCACTGGACTCGTCAGAGGTGAACTCGCTTCCGACGACTTCCTCCCCCCGCCCTACGGATGACACCGAAGTGTTGTCCCAACAAGTTCCAATCCGGGAGGAGGTGATCCTGGAGGCGCCGCAAGGCGACCTCCCGGACTCCAGGAGTAAAGGGGACGAAACCCCCCAGGGCTCCAAGTCCGGCCCTAGGCCAGACACCGCTCCGGAACCTTCAAAGGTTCCAGAGTCCGGCGGGGGACCTCCTTCCAAGAGGAGCAAGCCCATCGTGCCGGCGACCTACGTCCAACCGGAGGCGCCGGACAATCTGTTGGAGGCGCTCCAAGGCGCCTCCATTGACGAGGGGCACCGCACTATTATGAGTGCGGTGGTCTAGAAGGTTCAGTCCGCCAAGAGCGGACTGACTGAAGCTTGTACAAGCCTTTTAACAGGCTTTGAGGTAAGTAAAGAATGTGTAAATTACCGCATAGACAGTAGCCCCTGATGCTCTGTTTGGCATTCAGAAAGAAAAGCCGAATAGAGGATCAAATAAAAATTGCAGGAGTCTAAAAAGAGTCAATATGCGTGTGCAGGCTTCCCTGCTGGCGTCCGCCGCACTGACTGCGGAGGTGGACGTGCTAAAGCAAGACCTCGAGCGGTCCAAGCAAGAGCTCGGACGTGCCAAGAAGAAGCTCGAGGACAATGAAGGTAAGAAATACCTTTTTTAAATTAAATATATATATATATAGCTGCAATTGCAAAAATGACAGGATTAACGTGGCTATTGTAGGGGCCACGTCTGAGGTGGCGACCCTGAAGCAAGCGCTGCTCGAGGCCGAGAAGAGATCGGCCACGGAGCGCACTGAGCGAGAAAAGTATGAGGCCGAGGTTGGCAAGGTGCGGCAAGAGCTCCAGGCTCTCATGGAAAAACATGAGAGTTTGGAGTGTGACTCAAGGACGCGAGCGTCCGAGCTCGCGGCGACTACTGAAAGTGCCAAGTCTGCCAAGGCCGAATCCCAGAAGACCCTCCAGGAGTTGGATGAGGTGAAGAAGATAGCGGCGGGTAAGGCATTCTTTATGCAAAGTAAACACATAAGCGTGAGTTACTTGTTACTTACCCGAATCCGGAGTTCTCCAGGCGCGTTCGCAGATCTTCCCCGGAGTATATCTGATGCCGCCGCATTCTATCGAGCCGAGGAGGGTAGCTCGACGGAGAAGGTGTTCTGGTCTCAGTACGCTGAGGCCGGACACCCCGTGCCCCTGAGCGACCAGTTGAAGCAACTGGTCGAGCTCCACAAGGCGGCCGAACAGGCCATGAAGGGCCTCATAGTTCGGCTGTGGCCTAGAGAGGCTCAGCCTGGGAGCTATTTTGGGCTGGTGCGACGGCTGGTGGAGGCCTGTCCAAGGCTCGAAATCATCAAGCGCTCCGTCTGCATTGAAGGTGCCCGTAGGGCCCTTGCCCGTGCGAAGGTGCACTGGGGCAAGCTGGATGCTGAGAAGCTGGTGAAGGACGGGCCACCGCCGGGGAAAGAGCATCGCAATCCCGAAAATTATTATAAGGATGTTCTAAAGGGTGCCTGCCTTGTGGCGGATGAATGTTCCATGGATGTAATATTTGAGTAAAACTCGCTCGTTTTGTCCTGTGCGCTGAAAACTTGTTCATATGCGCTTAAGCAATGCTGTTTGAATTTAAAATATTACCTTCTGTGCGGCTGTTTATCAATTCTGAGAGATGGCGAGTCGTCGGCTTCTGCCCCCGTGCCGCTAGTGCTGGGGTGTTCGGGGATAAACCTGAGGGCTCTTTTTCCCATGTTTGGGTCCTTCGAGGGAGGCGCTCAGCCCAACGAACAAGGCAATCGAACAATAATGCATGAACACTCTCACTTAGCCATAGAATTCTATAATTTTAAATTTCGGCGAAGCCCCTGGTATTCGGAAGACCGAGTTCGGGGCGCTATCCATGCCTTGGCCGGACAGAGCCGGCTCCTCGCCCTAAGCGGCATAAGTCTTTAAGGACTCGAAAAGACCTCTCGAACAGCGACCAGCTCTGGCCTCATCATGACGGTCAGTTTTAGCTTTCTCCACTGAGGTGCTTGACCCAGCTCAACCGGGGCACAATCGCAGTGGTTCTCCTAGTGCTACCTTAGCCGATATAGCGGAACGTAAGGCACCAAAACATAGGAGCCGGGCAAACCCAACTATTGACCCAAGACATGATTCGGAGCCGATGCATATAGTGCAATAAGTTCGGGGTGCCGCACTTGTTAAAGTGTTCGGACTTCTCACACCATGTTGAGGGGTACTAAAGCCCCTGGCGTATTTTGGCCGTACCAAAGTGTACAGGTGCAACATGTCGTTAAGGAACATATATAAATATATAAAATTAAAAAAAGAGTAATACAAAAATAGACAAAAGCTATGCATTGTTTATTAAAAAGAGCTGCGATCAAAGCAGAACGATACAAGTAATGCGATAAGAAAAAGGTTGGACTATGTAACATGTCCGCTCCAGGGGCAAGCTGCGGAATAATATGTGAAACAGGTATACTGCTCGTGATAGACCACCTGGAAATTCTGTAATGCGGCGTGGCTTGTCTGCTTCCCTGGTTCTTGCATCGTTTGTGCGGCAATTGAACTGCCGAACAGGCCGTCCGAAGAATGGAGTCCTGAAAGTAAGAGAAAATTAAAAAATCGGCAGCCCCTAGTGCGGTTTAAGCCGTGTTTCGGGCGTGCCGTGATGGTGCCCCTCCCCCTGTGCCCATGGTATCTCTAGAGTGTAGTTATGTACGCGAAGTGCTGGCATCGCCTTTTTGCGAGGGTTGGGGTTGGGGCCGCATTGCTACGCCTGCTCGGATCGTGCCAGGCGGTCTTGTTGTAGGTTACTCCGGGCGCGCTTGACGGTGTTCGGTCGTTTACTGGCCGGACTGGAGAACTGCCTGGAGAGGCTGCTTTGTACTTCCGCTGCAAGGGCCGCCGTGTGCTCCTCCGTTTGGAGGGATCGTTCGGTGTTTCCATTGACCATAATTAGTCCTCGAGGGCCTGGCATCTTGAGCTTAAGGTATGCGTAATGCGGTACCGCATTGAACTTGGCGAATGCGGTTCGCTCGAGCAGTGCGTGATAGCCACTGCGAAACGGGACTATGTCGAAGATTAACTCCTCGCTTCGGAAATTATCCGGAGATCCAAAGACCACTTCAAGTGTGACTGAGCCTGTACAGTTGGCCTCTACACCTGGTATTACGCCTTTAAAGGTCGTTTTGGTGGGGTTAATCCTCGAGGGATCTATGCCCATTTTTCGCACTGTATCTTGGTAAAGCAGGTTCAGGCTGCTGCCGCCGTCCATAAGGACTCTAGTGAGATGAAATCCGTCAATAATTGGGTCTGAACCAATGCGGCGAAGCCGCCGTGACGGGTGCTAGTGGGGTGGTCCCTTTGATTAAAGGTGATCGGGCAGGAGGACCATGGGTTGAACTTTGGGGCGACTGGCTCTATCATGTATACGTCCCTTAACGCGTGCTTCCACTCCCTCTTGGGGATGTGGGTTGCATATATCATGTTCACCGTCCGCACTTGTGGGGAAAACCCTTCTATCCACTGTTGTTCGGCGGCCGGGGCTCCTCGTCGTCATCGTTATGCGGCCCCTTGTCTTCATTTTCAGCATTTAACTTGCCTGCCTGCTTGAACACCCAACAATCCCTGTTGGTGTGATTGGCCGGCTTTTCGGGGGTGCCATGTATCTGGCATAAGCGGTCGAGTATTCGGTCCAAACTGGATGGGCCCCTAGGATTCCTTTTGAATGGCTTCTTCCGCTGACCGGTTTTAGAGCCTCTGAATCCGGCATTAACTGATGTATCCTCAGCATTGTCGCCATTAATGCGGCGCTTCTGCTTGTTGCGACACGACCTACCACTACTGTCCCTAGTGTCCGAATTACCAGGGTTCTTGGTTATATTGTTGCTACGAGCAAGCCAGTTGTCTTCTCCCGCGCAAAAGCGGGTCATGAGTGTCGTGAGTGCTGCCATAGACTTCGGTTTTCCTGTCCAAGGTGCCGGGCCAGCCACTCGTCACGGATATTGTGCTTGAAGGCTGCTAGGGCCTCAGCGTCCGGACAGTCGACTATTTGATTTTTCTTTGTTAGGAACCGTGTCCAGAATTGCCTGGCCGATTCATCTGGCTGCTGAATTACGTGACTTAGGTAATCGGCGTCTGGGGGTCGCACATACGTGCCCTGGAAATTGTCGAGGAATGCGGCTTCCAGGTCCTCCCAAAAACTGATTGATCCTGTTGGTAAGCTGTTAAGCCAATGCCGAGCTGGTCCTTTAAGCTTGAGTGGGAGGTATTTGATGGCATGGAAATCATCGCCGCGGGCCATGTGGATATGAAGGAGATAATCCTCAATCCATACCGCAGGATCTGTTGTGCCATCATATGATTCGATGTTAACAGGTTTGAAACCCTCGGGGATTTGATGATCCATTATTTCGTCTGTGAAGCAGAGTGGGTGTGCGGCGCCTCTGTACTGGGCTATATCATGACGTAGCTCCAGTGAGCCTTGTCTACTGTGTTCGGCCCTGCCGAATTTGTGGCTGGCGTGACGGATGCCGTCTCGAGCCGTGGGGCGCCCACGCGATCCATAGATCGATCTTGTTTGTTTAGCCTTGTCCTCCAACATATCTCGTAAGTCCGGCGCATATTCCCGTGCCTTGGTATGGGGTGCGGCTTGAGTGGAGGGCCGAGAGGCCTCTCTGTCGCGGCCACGAGGTGGCCGGTCGGCCGCATCAAGTGCTTCCTCCTCTAATTGGGGTAGCAACCTGCGCTTTGGGTAGCTCTTGGAGGGGCGTTCGAGTTGATGCTCTTCGGCCGCAAGGACTTCAGTCCATCTGTCGACTAGCAAATCTTGATTAGCTCTAAGCTGTTGCTGTTTTTTCTTGAGGCTTCTTGCCGTGGCCATAAGCCTGCGTTGGAAACGCTTTTGCTCGACGGGATCCTCTAGCACGACGAATTCGTCGTCGTCGAGGCTTGCCTCGTCATCGGAGGGAGGCATATAATTATCGTCCTCGACCACTCTGTCTGCCGCTCTCTCATGAGGGCTGGTTTCTCCATCCTCCTGTGCTAAATCTTGCTGGAGGGGGTTTTCTTCGGCGCTTTTCGGAGTATTATTATCTCCCGTGCTGGAATCATCGTGTTTGTTTTGGCGGGATTTTGAGCGGCGCCGCTGACGTCGGCGCTTAGGCTGTTTCTTGGAGGGGTCATCCTCCACTGTTCCATCGCCATCTCCCTCTTTTGGGGTGTCCACCATGTATATGTCATATGACAAGCTGGCTTTCCAGGGCCTAATAGGCGCTGGTTCTTCATCATCTCCTTCATCGGCGTCCATATCGTCGATGTCTTCGGAGTCGAAGTCGAGCATGTCGGTTAAGTCGTCGATAGTGGCTACAAAGTGGGTGGTGGGTGGGCTTTGAATTTCTTCATCATTCGAATCCCAACCCTGCTGGCCGCAGTCCGGCCAGGGCTCTCCTGATAAAGAGAGAGACTTCAGTGACTTCAGAATATCGCCAAAATGCGAGTGCTGAAAGATGTTCGTGGCAGTGAACTCCATGATCGGTGCCCAATCGGATTCGATTGGCAGGGGCGCGGAGTGTTCGGAGTCCAAAGAGGAGTCCGGCTCCTTGTAGTCACGAGTCTCGCAGAGTACGGGGCTGGTGTTTGGCTCAATCGTCGTTGGCGTCGCAGCCCCCGAGGTGGCGTCCAACCGCCCATCCTCGATCGGTGCAGTTGGCTCCAAATTAGGGACCGGAGCCGATGCGGGTGCGGCCTCCAGGGCACTGTTCGGCGGCAGAGCTAGATCATGCTCGTCGGGATAGCACAGCGCGCTCGGCAGTGGCTCCAATCCGTCGAAGATCAAGTCCCCGCGGATGTCAGTCGTGTAGTTTAAACTTCCGAATCTGACCTGACGGCCAGGGGCATAGCTTTCGATATGCTCCAGATGGCCAAGTGAATTGGCCCGCAGTGCGAAGCCGGCGAAGACGAAGATCTGTCTGGGGAGGAAGGTCTCACCCTGGACTGCATCGCTATTGAAAATCGTAGGAGCCATCGGGCCTGGCGGCGATGGCACAGAGGAAATCTCCATGAAAGCACCAATGTCGGAGTCAAAACCGGCGGATCTCGGGTAGGGGGTCCCGAACTGTGCGTCTAGGCCGGATGGTAATAGGAGGCAAGGGACACGAAGTTTTACCCAGGTTCGGGCCCTCTCGATGGAGGTAAAACCCTACGTCCTGCTTGATTAATATTGATGATGTGGGTAGTACAAGAGTAGATCTACCATGAGATCGGAGAGGCTAAACCCTAGAAGCTAGCCTATGGTATGATTGTTGATGTGTATGTTGTCCTACGGACTAAAACCCTCCGGTTTATATAGACACCGGATAGGGTTAGGGTTACATAGATTCGGTTACAATGGTAGGAGATCTGAATATCCGTATCGCCAAGCTTGCCTTCCACGCCAAGGAAAGTCCCTCCCGGACACGGGACGAAGTCTTCAATCTTGTATCTTCATAGTCCTGGAGTCCGGCTGAAGGTATAGTTCGGCTATCCGAACACCCCCTAATCCAGGACTCCCTCAGGGCGCCCCCCTCCCTAGTCCAATTCAGACCAGCCCATGGGGAGGGGTGCAGCCACCCTTTGAAGCCTTTCTCTCCTTTCTCGTATGGCCCATTAAGGCCCCATACGAATTCCCGTAACTCCCCGGTACTCCCGAAAATACCCGAATCACTCGGAACCTTTCCGATGTCCGAATATAGTCGTCCAATATATCGATCTTTATGTCTCGACCATTTCGATACTCCTCGTCATGTCCCCGATCTCATCCGGGACTCCAAACTCTTTCGGTACATCAAAACACATAAACTCATAATATAACCGTCATCAAACTTTAAGCGTGCGGACCCTACGAGTTCGAGAACTATGTAGACATGACCGAGACACGTCTCCGGTCAATAACCAATAGCGGAACCTGGATGCTCATATTGGCTCCTACATATTCTACGAAGATCTTTATCGGTCAAACCGCATAACAACATACGTTGTTCCCTTTATCATCGGTATGTTACTTGCCCGAGATTCGATCGTCGGTATCTCAATGCCTAGTTCAATCTCGTTACCGGCAAGTCTCTTTACTCGTTCCGTAATACATCATCCCGCAACTAACTCATTAGTTGCAATGCTTGCAAGGCTTATAGTGATGTGCATTACCGAGTGGGCCCAGAGATACCTCTCCGACAATCGGAGTGACAAATCCTAATCTCGAAATACGCCAACCCAACAAGTACCTTCGGAGAAACCTGTAGAGCACCTTTATAATCACCCAGTTATGTTGTGACGTTTGGTAGCACACAAAGTGTTCCTCCGGTAAACGGGAGTTGCATAATTTCATAGTCATAGGAACATGTATAAGTCAGGAAGAAAGCAATAACAACAAACTAAACGATCAAGTGCTAAGCTAACGGAATGGGTCAAGTCAATCACATCATTCTCCTAATGATGTGATCCCGTTAATCAAATGACAACTCATGTCTATGGTTAGGAAACATAACCATCTTTGATCAACGAGCTAGTCAAGTAGAGGCATACTAGTGACACTCTGTTTGTCTATGTATTCACACATGTATTATGTTTCCGGTTAATACAATTCTAGCATGAATAATAAACATTTATCATGATATAAGGAAATAAATAATAACTTTATTATTGCCTCTAGGGAATATTTACTTCAGGAATAGCATCATGTGGGTCCTTTTGCTTGACCAGTTCTGAGAGGTTTCCGGGGTAGATGTCAATGAAGGTGACACTTCTCTTTTTTGGAAGGATAAATGGAAAGTGGGGGATTCTGTTATGCCTCTACAACACAGTTTCCCAAGGTTATTCTCCTATGCCAAGGACACTTTTGTTTTAGTGAAATATAGTTTCCATAGTTCCAACCTGCTAGCATGGTTCCACTTGCCTCTTTCCGGGAAAGCTCATAAAGAGCTTCAAGTTTTGCACAGTTTGCTCCAAAGCCATGAGAGAAAACCTGATTTGAAAGATGTTTGGTCCTGGCATGGTACCAGTAAACCCTATACCCCCAAGCAGTTCTACATCTCCGGGTTAATTGATCATACTTTCAACCCTTGCTACTTCTTGAGCTTGCATTGATTTTTCCCTTGAAGAGGAAAGGGTGATGCAGCAAAGTAGAGATAAGTATTTCCCTCAGTTTGAGAACCAAGGTATCAATCCAGTAGGAGATAATGCACAAATCACTGAATACCTGCACAAACAATCAAACAACTTGCACCCAACGCGATAAAGGGGTTCTCAATCCCTTCATGGTTACTTGCAAAAGTGAGATCTGATAGAGATAGATGAATGATAAAGTAAATATTTTTGGTATTTCTGGTTTTATAGACTGGAAAGTAAAAGATTGCAAAAAGAGTTGATTGGAAACTAATATTGTAGATCAGAAACTTATATGATGGAAAATAGACCCCGGGGCCATAGGTTTCACTAGAGGCTTCTCTCAAGACAGAAAATAATACGGTGGGTGAACAAATTAATGCAGAGCAATTGATAGAAAAGCGTAAAGTTATGACGATATCTAAGGCAATGATCATGAATATAGGCATCATGTCCGTGTCAAGTAGACCGAAACAATTCTGCATCTACTACTATTACTCCACACATCGACCACTATCCAGCATGCATCTAGAGTGTGAAATTCATAAAGAATGGAGTAATGCATTAAGTAAGATGACATGATGTAGAGGAATTAACTCAAGCAATATGATGAAAACCCCATCTTTTTATCCTCGATGGCAACAATACAATACATGCCTTGATGCCCCTACTGTCACTGGGAAAGGACACCGCAAGATTGAACCGAAAGCTAAGCACTTCTCCCATTGCAAGAAAAACCAATCTAGTTGGCCAAACCAAATCGATAGTTTGAAAAGAATTACAAAGATATCAAATCATGCATAAAAGAAGTAAGAGAGGATTCAAATAATATTCATAGATAAGCTTATCATAAATCCACAATTCATCGGATCTCGGCAAATACACCGCAAAAAAGTATTACATCAAATAGATCTCCAAGAACATCGAGGAGAACATGGTATTGAGAATCAAAGAGAGAGAAGAAGCCATCTAGCTACTAGCTATGGACCCATAGATCTGAGGTAAACTACTCATGCTTCATCGGAAGGGCAATAGAGTTGATGTATAAGCCTTCCATGATCGAATCCCCCTCTAGCAGGGCGCCGGAAAAGGTCCCTAGATGGGATCTCATGGGTACAGAAGGTTGTGGCAGTGGAAAAGTGTTTTCGTGGATGCCTCTAGTGGTTTGGGGATATATGGGAATATATAGGCGAAAGAATTATGTCAGGGGTGCAAGAGGGGCCCACAAGGGTGGGGGCGGGCCCTACCCCCTGGGCGCACCCTCCGTCCTTGTGGCCGCCTTGTGGCTCCTCCGACTTCATCTCCAAGTCTCCTGGTTGTCTTCTAGTCCAAGAAAAATAATCGCGAAGGTTTTATTCCATTTGGACTACATTTATTATTCCTTTTCTGCAAAACTCAAAAACAGGGAAAAACAGGAGCTGGCACTGGGCTCTAGGTTAATAGGTTAGTCCCAAAAATAATATAAAATAGCATATTAATGCATATAAAACATCCAAAACAAATAATATAATAGCATGGAACAATCAAAAATTATAGATACGTTGGAGATGTATCAAGCATACCCAAACTTAATTCCTGCTCGTCCTCGAGTAGGTAAATGATAAAAATAGAATTTTTGATGTGGAATGCTACCTAACATATTTATCCATGTAATTTATTTATTGTGGCATGAATGTTCAGATCCTTAATATTCACAACAAAAGTTTAATATGACATAAAAACAATAATACTTCAAGCATACTAACAAGGCAATTATGTCTTCTCAAAATAACATGGCCAAAGAAAGCTTATCCCTACAAAATCATATAGTCTAGCTATGCTGCATCTTCATCACACGAAATATTCAAAGCATGCACAACTCCGATGACAAGCCAAGCAATTGTTTCATACTTTTGATGTTCTCAAACTTTTTCAACTTTCACGCAATACATGAGCGTGATCCATGGACATAGCACTATAGGTGGAATAGAAGGTGGCTGTGGAGAAGACAAAAATAAGGAGACAGTCTCACATCAACTAGGCATATCAACGGGCTATGGAGATGCCCATCAATAGATATCAATGTGAGTGAGTAGGGATTTCCATGCAACAGATGCACTAGAGCTATAAGTTTATGAAAGCTCAAAAAGAAAACTAAGTGGGTGTGCATCCAACTCGCTTGCTCATGAAGACCTAGGGCAATTTGAGGAAGTCCACCATTGGAATATACAAGCCAAGTTCTATAATGAAAAATTCCCACTAGTATATGAAAGTGACATCATAGGAGACTCTCTATCATGAATACCATGGTGCTACTTTCAAGCACAAGTGTGGTCAAAGGATAGTAACATTGCCCGTTCTCTCTTTTTTCTCATTTTTTTATTAGGGCCTTATCTCATTTTTGGCCTCTTTTTTTTGTCCGGAGTCCCATCCTGACTTGTGGGAGAATCATAGTCTCCATCATCCTTTCCTCACATGGGACAATGCTCTAATAATGAAGATCATCACACTTCTATTTTCTTACAACTCAAGAATTACAACTCGATACTTAGAACAAAATATGACTCTATGTGAATGCCTACGGCGGTGTACTGGGATGTGGAATGACTCAGAAGTGACATGTATGAAAGAATAATGAAGGGTGGCTTTGCCACAAATACGATGTCAACTACACGATCATGCAAAGCAATATGACAATGATGAAGCGTGTCAAAATAAACGGAACGGTGGAAAGTTGCATGGCAATATATCTCGGAATGGCTATGGAAATGCCATAATAGGTAGGTATGGTGGATGTTTTGAGGAAGGTATATGGTGGGTTTATGGTACCGGCGAAAGTTGTGCGGCACTAGAGAGGCTAGCAACGGTGGAAGGGTGAGAGTGCGTATAATCCATGGACTCAACATTAGTCATAAAGAACTCACATACTTATTGCAAAAATCTATTAGTTATCGAAATGAAGTACTACGCGCATGATCCTAGGGGGGATAGATTAGTAGGAAAAGACTGTCGCTCGTCCCCGACCGCCACTCATAAGGAAGACAATCAATAAATAAATCATGCTCTGACTTCATCACATAATGGTTCACCATACGTGCATGCTACGGGAATCACAAACTTAAACACAAGTATTTCTCAAATTCACAATTACTCACTAGCATGAATCTAATATCACCATCTTTATATCTCAAAACAATCATAAGGAATCAAACTTCTCATAGTATTCAATGCACTTTATATGAATGTTTTTATTATATCCCTCTTGGATGCCTATCATATTAGGAATAAATTTATAACCAAAGAAAATTACCATGTTGTTTAAAGACACTCAAAATAATATAAGTGAAGCATGAGAGTTCATTAATTTCTATAAAATAAAACGACCGCCGTGCTCTAAAAAGATATAGGTGAAGCACTAGAGCAAAATTGCCTAGCTCAAAAGATATGAGCGAAGCACATATAGTATTCTAATAAATCATGATTCATGTGTGTGTCTCTCAAAAGGTGTGTACAGCAAGGATGATTGTGGCAAACTAAAAATCAAAGACCCTAATCATACAAGACGCTCCAAGCAAAACACATATCATGTGGTGAATAAAAATATAGCCTCAAGTAAAGTTACCGATAGACGAAGACGAAAGAGGGGATGACTTCGGGGGCATCCCCAAGCTTAGGCTCTTGGTTGTCCTTTAATATTACCTTGGGGTGCCTTGGGAATCCCCAAGCTTAGGCTCTTGCCACTCCTTATTCCATTTTCCATCAACTCCTTACCCAAAACTTGAAAAGTTCACAACACAAAACTCAACAGAAATCTCATAAGCTCCGTTAGTATAAGAAAATAAATTACCACTTTTGGTACTATTGTGAACTCATTCTTTATTTATAATTTTATATTGGTTAATATCTACCGTATTCCAACTTATACATGGTTCATATGCCCGATACTACCCATAGAATCATAAAAATAAGCAAACAACACATAGAAAACAGAATCTGTCAAAAACAAAACAGGCTGTAGCAATCTGGCTAGTTCGAATACATCTGTAACTCCAAAAATTCTGAAAAATTAGTACAACCTAAGAAATTTGTTTGTTAATCTTCTGCAAAAATAATCAGTATTTTATCACGCTTCTATTAAAAATGAGAATTGTTTTCCTGAGTGCAAAAGTTTCTGTTTTTCAGCAAGATCAAATCAACTATCACCGTAAGCTATCCCAAAGGTCTTACTTGGCACAAACACTAATTAAAACATAAAAACCATGTCTAACCAGAGGCTAGATGAATTATTTATTTCAAAAGAGAACCTAAAAAGCAAAAAAAAAATTGGGCTGCCTCCCAACAAGCACTATTGGTTAACGCCCTTAGCTAGGCATAAAACACGAATAGATCTAGGTATTGTCATCTTTGGTATGGAATCCATTAGTGGCTCTCATAATGGATTCATATGGAAATTTAATTTTTTTTCTAGGAAAGTGTTCCATGCCCTTCCTTGACAGAAATTGAAATCTAATGTTTCCTTTTTCATATCAATAATTGCACCAATCACTTTAAGGAAAGGTCTACCAAGAATAATAGGACATGTAGGATTGCAATCTATATCAAGAACAATGAAATCTATGGGCCCACAATTCATATTTGCAACAATAAGAACATCATTAATCCTTCCCATGGGTTTTTTAATAGTGGAATCCGTAAGATACGAATTTAAAGAAAAATCATCAAATTCACGGAAACCTAACACATCACATAAAGTTTTTAGAATCGTGGAAACACTAGCACCCAAATCACACAAAGCATGGTACTCATAATATTTTACCTTAATCTTAATAGTAGGTTCCCACTCATAATAAAGTTTTCTAGGGATAGAGACTTCCAATTCAAGCTTTTCTTCAAAAGAGTGCACAATAGCATCAACAACATTTTTAGTAAAAGCTTTGTTTTGATTATTAGACAGCACATGGACAACACATAAAACCATCCGCCCGCTTGTTTGCCTCAGTCGCAAGCAGAAAAGTACGCACGCCATTAACGAACTAGGGAGAGCATCGGTCATCGTACATCCATTGCCGGCTCATCTTCATTGCACAACACCGAAAATACCAAACTAATACAAGTTCATACATAAAGTTCATACACACTTATTATCATAAAACAACATACAAACTCTCTTGCTAAAGCATTTAAATGCAACAACAAATGCGATCAAGATTGCAACTAAGGCAACAATTGATCCAACAGCATAATGATACCAAGCCTCACTATCAATGGCATATTTTTTAATCTTTCTAATCTTCGAGCGCATTTGCTCCATCTTGATCTTGGGATCATCGACGACACCGGGAACATACAACTCCAGTTTCATCTTCTCTTCTTCAATTCTTTTCAAATTTTTTAAAATACTCGTTTTCTATTTTAACTAAATTTAACCTCTCGACAAGTGGGTCGGTTGGAATTTTCGGTTCACATACCTCCTAGATAAAAATATCTATGTCAACTTGATGGGCATAATTTTTCATAAACATGAAATGCAACAAATAGTTATAAAGAGAATATACCACATATAGATCATAAACCGGATGAGGGCCGACGGGGACGGATATCAAAACCATGCCACTATGTATAACAAACAATGTATGGGTAAGAAAATTATACAAGTAACTATATATCTAAATCAGACAAACATGATTTTTTTATAAAAAAAGATAAGAACAAGAGGCTCACCAAGGTGGTGCCGGCAACGGGACGGTGCGGGCGATCGACGGTGGTTAGGACGGGGACGGGAAGGGACTAAGTAAACCACACCTACATATGCAAACTAAGAGTTAATTTGAGCTCAAATTGCATATAAATCAAATAAACTACCACATATAATTACTTCCAAACTAAAACCCACAAATCACTATACTTATAGAGCATTGCAAGAGCTAATCTAGCAACGACAGATGAATGGACAAAGTTGCTGACCTTTGTGATCACTTGGATGGATGGGGGGCCTTCAAATCTTGACAAATTTTGGGCAAAATGAAGGATGAGCTCGAGCAAGAGGGGAAGAACAGACAGCTTGGGCTCGACGAAGGGTTTATATAGGGTCATCTTTAGTCCCGGTTGGTGATACAAACCAGGACTAAAGGTGAGCCTCTAGTACAGGTTCGTGCCACGAACCGGGACTAAAGGGGTGGTGGCAGGCTGGGCCCTCACCAACCCCTTTAGTCTCAGTTCGTGGCACGAACCGATACTATAGGTTCAACACGAACCGGGACTAATGATGCCTGCCTGCCTTGCCGTTGGAACCGGCACTAATGTGTGACCATTAGTGCCGGTTCATTTACAAACCGGGACTAATGTGTCACACGTAAAGTAGTTTTCTACTAGTGTAATATGCTACGTTCATAGTTTGGGTCTTGTCCATCACATTATTCTCCTAATGATGTGACCCCATTATCAAATGACAACTCATGTCCATGACTAGGAAACCATAGCCATCTTTGATCAACGAGCTAGTCCGGTAAAGGCTTACTAGGAACATGTTGTTGTCTATATATCCACATATGCATGCATTTGAGTTTCCGTCAATACAATTATAGAATGTAGTAAAGTATATTGATTAGCAAAAAATTATGAAGAGCAATATTATATTATTGTAAAATATTTCTCGAGACAGATCTATGTGTATCATCTTCATATTTCCATCTACATGTTTAACACAACATTAGTGGTCGGAGATTCAAATTTTGACTTTAATATTAGCCCAAAACACCGTTTATTTGACTAGTGGAGGTAGCATATACTCCCTCCATCTTGGTATACAAGGTCATTATCAAAATTACAATTTGCAGCTATGCGAGGTCACTAACACCAATCAAGATAAAATTGATGAGGTTTGCCTCGTGCTAGCAATCGAGGACATTAATACCCCATGCATGCATGCAGGGTGAAAAGGTTGGTTTGAATGCACCAAATTAATCCACCAACGAGCAGTGAGAGAGTTTGTCTTGTTGTGCGTTGGAGAGAAAAATACGCATTAATTAACACATCAAACGAAGTGAAAAGACTAATTTACAACATTGGCTTAACTGGTCATTAGTTTCTATTTTGGTACCTGTAATATGGGTTTGTGGTCTTCTATAAAAAATAGAGGGAGTATTTAACATTATGATTATTATATACTTTTTATTGTGGCATGAAGGGGATTAGTTTTGAGTCGAGGCTATTCTCACTCAAGAGCGTGACAGTGCTCCTGATATGACAAAAGTTATTGGGCAAAAGAGACTTGCCATCCATTAGTAACCACCAGAGATATCTTTGACATGGCCCAGCTGGTTAAGAGAGGACATATCAATGGGAAATTGCAAGCAATTTTTATCATGAAAGTAGCAATAGCACTGTCTCAGCTTCCTAGTACAACATCTTTACGGGAATACATATACATACGACAAATTAAGTGGTTCCCTCGAGCCCTACATGCATGTATATATATGATGGGTGTATGTTTTACTAAAACGGAAACAATTGTATGGGCATACACACGCTTGTGCATGAACTTTTTAATCGGCGTTCTTATATGCAAATCTAGTATCTTTTGAGTATTGGACAGTAGGAAGCTTACCATTTTTTAATCTTTTACTATGAAAAAGAAGAAGAAATATATAGGCATTTTGATCGGTCATGTGCAGATCAATCTTCATTTTCGTCGGCTACTAATAATTTACAGGACGAATGTTTTCAATATTATTCTTTTCCATATTATTGAGCTCTGTACGTACAGGCTATAACCAGCACTGTAAGTATGATACTAGCTAGTATATTGTTGATGACAAATAGATTTGGCATAAAATATTGATGACAAGCAGTATATATTAATTCAAACGCACTCCGCCTAACGGGGCACGTATATGCCAGCGCCTCCTCTTCAAAAAAATTAAGGGTCCTCATAGTGGCGAAGCTAGCAGCGAGTTACGCCTGGGCTGACATATTGAATGACAAATTCTCAGAATTTTCGTTACTTTGTAAAAAAGAATCACAAGGGATTTTGGTACTAAGCCTAGGGATATTAGCCCTAATTGCTCTAGGCTTATCTACGCCAGTGGATATCCTTTGCCTCTTGTCGGTGCCACAGTTGATCCACCTCGTCTTCGGTATCCTTAGGAAATGGATCATGGTTGGAGGACTCGTTTTATATGTTTCTTCGAGATTTGTCAAGGTTTGTGTCCTATTCGAAAAGATGAGACGGCGGCTGCTTCCTGAATATTGAATAAGGTTCTTCTCATCTAGCCCCCGTTTCTGTGATGTGTCTAGCATCGTCGGTGGGCACGTGAAGGTGTGTCTCCCGTGAATCTGTCTTTGATGGGTTTGCTCGGATCTGGTCATCATTCATCTACACTCATGTGTCTTCAGATCGGATCCTTCTGATCTACATTACTCTTCGTCGTCGGCAATTGTTGTTCCGTTGCGCTGGTTCTATGAGGTCTTAGCACAACGACTTCCTGGCTATCTATTATAGCAAGTTTTGTCAGGCTCTGACGAAGGACGGGCGATGACAGCTACACGCCTTTTGCTCATTTCAGTGCTTACAGTCGTTGCTAGGTGGTATGTAGATCTGTATGTATTTTTCTATTATTTTTTCTGATTATTGTTGTACATCTACGATTGAAGATTAATAGATCTGAAGTTTTATTAAAAAAAGCACTCATGAACCACGTACTAGCAATAGATATAAAAGGAATCATAATTCATGGATGTTATAATCTCTATTTTGCTCTCAATACAGAATACTGGCCGCTCTTCTCTCTCTAAAAAACATTTCTTCTCTGGCCATCTCTGTCAGGGGTGGGTGGAAAAAACTAACCCCACTAGAGTGACCAAAGCAAAGGGCTGCACCCAACAGCATGGAATGATGGCAATATCAATATCAACCTCCGATCGTTTCTCCCTCCTCCCCTCTCCTCTTCCTCCTCACCTCTCTCTCTCTCTCTCTCTCTCTCTCTACTTTGCAACCTCTATATAAATGGCCACCTTTCCTCCCACACCGCCGGATCACCCATTCTCTCTTAGCCTCCTCTCCTCCTCAGCTCCAAGCGCTAGCTCCAATCTATCTCCCTCTCTCTGCCCATTTATCAGCCTTTAACACACGAACTCAGTCTACCGGTCCCTGGAAGAACCACTTCACGCAGGCCGTCGTTTTGTCGATCGATCTAACAATGAGCATCTCGGTGAACGGTCAATCGTGCGTGCCGCCGGGCTTCCGTTTCCACCCAACGGAGGAAGAGCTCCTGAACTATTACCTCCGCAAGAAGGTCGCCTCCGAGGAGATCGACCTCGACGTGATCCGCGACGTTGATCTCAACAAGCTCGAGCCATGGGATATCCAAGGTACAACTATTATTTTCTTCTTCTCCCGCCATGGCGGCCTAGCTTGCACCTCCATTCATTCATATATAGTGGCTTAATTGCACGGTTCATGAAGCAAATAGTAGTTTGACAGTGCAAAGTGGCAAACTAGTACCTTCTGCCATTAAAAAACAAGCGAGCTCCATCTCAGTAAGAAATGCAACTATAATTTCTTGGATGGGTTGTTTTGTGCACACGTACCCGTGATGAACAAATCAAACTAAGAGAATTGTCTTGGTGCAATTTGGGTGTTTCAGAGAAATGTAAGATCGGCTCGGGTCCTCAGAACGACTGGTACTTCTTCAGCCACAAGGACAAGAAGTACCCGACGGGAACGCGGACGAACCGGGCGACGGCGGCCGGGTTCTGGAAGGCCACCGGCCGCGACAAGGCTATTTACAACGCCGTCAAACGCATCGGCATGCGCAAGACGCTCGTTTTCTACAAGGGCCGCGCTCCCCATGGCCAGAAGTCCGACTGGATCATGCACGAGTACCGCCTCGACGATCCTTCTTCCACAACGGACGCCGCCCCCACCGCCACCATGGTACGGATACAATCACCTAGCTCAATTGGGGAGCTAATGCACCGATCGCCATTAATTGTTTGCTGCCGTAACAATTATATGGAGGTGTGGTGGTGCAATGATAGGAGTACGAGCGTCCTAGCTTAGCACCTTGACAGCATCCAGCCTTTCCTTCCCCCCTCTCTCTCTATGCCTAGTCTCTCACTGCACTAATGATTAAACTTTTTCCATGTGCTTCATGTGCCCCAAAAGGTAATAATAATTAACACCTGCCAGCCTTTGTCTTTGGATGCCGCCGTGCGTCATGCTCAGGTTGTCAGTGCCTCCACATCGTCGGACGCCGGCCAGGAGGACGGCTGGGTGGTGTGCAGAGTGTTCAAGAAGAAGCACCACCACAAGGATGCGGGGGCCGGAAACGGCAAGCGCGGCGGCGGGGGACGAGATGATGGGGGCAAGGCGGCACGCTCCTCCTCGCCGCTCTACTCCAGCGACGATGCACTTGACCAGATCCTGCACTACATGGGTCGCTCGTGCAAGCAGGAGCACGAGCTTTCGTCGCCGCGCCCGAGAACGGCCACGTCGCGGTATCTGCGGCCCCTCGAGACGGTTCTCGGTGGCCACGGTTTCATGAAGCTGCCACCGCTGGAGAGCCCCTCGGCGGCGGCCACGGCGCGGAATTCGACTACGACGCCGCTCGCGCCGAAAGGAGACGGAAATGTCGAGCGCGAGGTGGCGCACGCCGAGGACCTGCACCAACCCCACCGCGATGGCGGGATCACGGACTGGGCTATGATGGACCGGCTCGTCGCGTCCCACCTCAATGGCCAGCACGACGCGTCCACAGACCAGCTCTGCTTCGACGGCACCGCCGGCCATGCAGGCGGCAACGACGCCCTCGACGACACGGCCGTCAACGGGCTTGCCTTCTACTCCGCCGCGGCCACGAGGCTTCTCGGAGGGGCCGCCGCCGGTAGCAGCGACGACGACCTGTGGAGCTTCGCCCGATCTGCGGCGTCGTCGGAGCGGCTGAGCCATGTGTCACCGTAACAACTGTAGCTGCTATTGCCATGGCCAATGGAGGGCTGAAGACACGAAAGGTGGCGAGGCAGGACAGCAGCTGCCCTAGTACAGTAAAAAGACTACAACGAGAAAAGGGAGAAAATAATAATAAAGGAGAGCGAGATCAACAGAGAGAGACAGAGATCTCAAAGGTGATTAGATTGATGTGTGGAGAGAAAACTAAGTGAAAGAAAAGGGGATTAAAGCGGGCAGTAAGTTGGAGTATCACTGTCACCGCTGATCGCACCCGTCTCTTATTGTTTAATTAACCCTTTTAAGTACTATGTTATTAGCATATGGTTACTTATAATTAAGATCGACCGGTGATATATAAATTAATTCGTAATTACATAGTTTGTTGTGGTGTGTGCAAGGTGCGCAATTCATTTTTTTCCTAGGATAAAGCAGTAACTTCTCTTCAAATTGTTGCCTGGAAATAAAGCTGAAAGATGGCCAAACTTTCTCATAGAATAGTAATCGGGGTGGAGACTACCGATTTAGCTTCATACTTTTTGCCATACAATTTGTTTAACTGGATTTAGTAATGCAGTTGATTAGTTAGGTGATTAATAGAATAATCGACCATGCATTATGGGTGTGATGACCATGGAGGCAGGGGCGAGAGATGCTGGACGCAGATCGTTATCTCGCTTGTCGTGACAGGAGAAAAAGGCAAGTGAATTTAATTTTAAAGTCGAAAAAAGAGAGGCATAGATCGATGGATGGATCGATCGGGCTATAGTAGTAGCTGCGCTGCCTGTCCCCAGCGCACGTACCGTGGTGCAATGTCGATCGTAGTGCCCTTTTGGTCCCCCAATAATTCCCCTCTCTCTTCACCTCCTCTGCCTAGCTACTCTCACTCATGAGTCACTGATCTCCGTTCTGGAGAGAGAAAACATCAAGCAACATAAAAGCTGGACATGGAAACAAACATGCTACATCATGGACACAGAAAAGGGCTAAGGTCGATCTAGAGAGAGAAAGATCTCTGGTGAGAGGGAGAGAGATCTTTAGATAGGGAGGGTGGCAACTGGCAAGTGGGTGTTTGTCGGACATGCATGGAGAGAGTAGTGCCCAGGGGGAGAGTAGCCAGTGCGATATGATACGCCTACGCAACTACGCACTCCAGACACGAGACATGCACAAGTCAACAGAGGGCGGCAACTGGCTAGCTCTACTATCTGAATCATGCACGTAGACGTAAAATACGTCGTACTGGCCATGCAACTTATCCCATGGAGGCATCATATCGGGCATTATTCTACCTGCCCGCCGAGTGGCCGACGACCGGCGGGGTACCGATACCCCCAGTGTTTATTTTTGTGTGGTCGTGGCCGGGGTCGGAGCTAAAAGGGGAATTGAATTGAATTAAGTTGGAGTGCCACAAAAAGGGTGGAAAGGGACGTGTCAGTCCAGACCCCGGCCCGAACCAGCTGCTTACCGCGCTACAGTGGTGTGCTCCACAGCCTCCACTACCACCGCCGAGAGGGGAAAACACCGTCCGTCCCCACGTGGGGAACGAGGACACGCGCGTACCAGCTTTCCCCGGGATCTATAGCTCGTTCCGTTGTGCGACAAGATTAACGCTCAAACTATGCACCGCCGAAACCACGTCCTGCCGCGTTAGAATTTACATTCTGTTTTACGGGAAAACAGTAGATCTTCTGCTACGTACGGTTACAAATTTTGTGAGTTTGCGTTTGTACATACTCGGTCGTCTTCTCTCGCCCGCCCATGCCCATCCATACCTTTTCTTTTTACCTAGCAGCAAAAGAAAAACTCCCCTCAGACGCTGCCCTCACACGCAGCACCGCTCCCTCGCAGCAACAATGTTGCCCCTGCTACATCTGCATGAAGTTGAAGATGCCAGGATCATACCGAGTCAACACAGTCAGCGGCAACCCTACACACGCCCTTCGGGAAATGGCCGTGAACCTAGAGCAGACCGAGGACCACACGGGTAGGAAGTCGTGGACCTGGGTGAAGGCCCACGATCGAGTCGACGCACTCCCGAGAAGGTAGTCGTCGTCCCGGAGAAGGGTCGCGCACCCACGAACGGAATCGACGAATCCCGGGAATGCAGGTCAGCCCACAGTCCAACGTCTCGTCCAACGTCTCGGACAGTGGCTCATCTGTTAGTGATTCGTTAATTAATTCTTGATTAATTAATTCGTTTCTGAGTGGCAAAAATAAGCTCTGGCTTGGCTCATTCCCGCAATGGCGAGGCGAGGTGGGCGGCGGAGGAGGAGTGCGCATGTACCACTCCTCTTTCCAAGCTCCCAATGGCAAGTGGTAGAGCAACCCTTATAAAGAGGTCTCAACTCTCCTCAACTAGTAAGGTGGGACTAAACTTTCCACCACCTGCCATACTATACATGGGCCTCAAGATTAACCAGGAATCATTGTTCATATGGGCCTAAAGCCCATCTATGATTCAATGATCCCCCACTAGATCTCGAGGCACATCAGTTTGTCAACTGTTCCAAACAATGTTTGATATATCAGAAATTTCAGTGGAGACTGTTAAGTTGAACTTCCACTTAGAGCAACAGAATTAGACTTCTTTGCAACCAAACAATGGACTATGCCTTGAATTGTCAGTTTGGCGTGCAGAAGTTTTGCCTATTGTCAGCTGATATGTGGCTGCCGAAGGCTAAACCCCACGGGTGGAGCTTATTAGTCATACTCCGTACCTTCTCATGAGCTTCCTAGAGATTACCCAATCTCATAGACTGTGACCAGCAGTCAGGCTCACATAAGTGTGTTCCTCCAAAGACTGCTCTGTAGGTTAGCATCTTGCTTACACAAGCTTTGGAACACATTAAGACAAAAGTCAGGCTGGCTTATAGAATTGAGAGTATTATGTGTCGCCAACGGAGTGGGTTAATTGAGGATACTCTCCTCAGTTGGCCGCTGGATTGTTTTTCCAGGTCCTAATTCACAGGATCTCCGATCACATAAGTTGGGTTACCCCCATGGCAACTTACATGGGTCTCATACCCATCTCACTCGATGCATTTTCTATCACAATCCGTGATAGCCCTTTCGTAAAAGGGTCTGCCAGATTTTTAGCAGTCTGAATATAATCCAACGCTATCACTCCGGAGTTTCTTGATTTTCTGACAGATTTCAATCTTCTTCTTATGTGCTTAGTGGATTTTATGTTGTCCTTTGAACTCTTAGCTTTGGCAATCACCGTTTAATTGTCACAGTTCATAAGGACAGCCGACACTGGTTTATCAACCACCGCCAAATCCATCAAAAGCTCTCGATGCCATTCTGCTTCGACGCATGATGTGTCTAATGTTGTGAGTTGTACTTTCATAGTCGATCTAGTTAAGATCATCTGCTTGCAAGACTTCCAGGAAACAGCACCACCACCAAGTGTGAAGACATGTCCACTTGTGGCTTTCATCTCATTAGCATCAGATATCCAATTCGAATCACTATACCCCTCAAGTACCGTCGGGTACCCAGAGTAATGAATTCCATAGTTCGCATTATGTTGCAAATAACGCATCACTCGCTCAACAGCATGCCAATGCACATCTCCCGAGTTGGAAACAAACTGGCTCAGTTTGCACACAACAAATGAGATGTTACAACGAGTAGCACATGCTAGGTACATCAGTGAACCAACCACTTGAGAATATCTCAATTGATCTATAGCCGTGCCTTCGAACTTCCGAATCCGCATGCTAGGATCATATGGTGTTGCGGAAGGTTTGCAGTCCGAATATCCAAACCGGCTCAAAATCTTCTCAACATAGTGGGATTGCAAAAGTGTAATTCCACCCTCAGAATTTCTCAATAGCTTGATGTTCAAGATAACATCAGCCACGCCCAGGTCTTTCATCTCAAAGTTATGAGAGACAAAAGTCTTGACCTCCTCAATGACTTTCACTAATAGAAAACAGGGCTTTGGTTCGGGCAGGGCAAGCCCATTAGTCCCGGTTCAGTCACGAACCGGGACCTATGGGGGCAAGCCCATTAGTCTCGGTTTGCAACTTTTATTATTGCTTGTTATTATATAGTACGATGGTTTTGGTATCCGCCCCCATCAGCGCTCGTCCTGTCTATGATTCAGATGTGGTATATATTATCTTTTTATAACTATTTGCTTCATTTATTGTTTTGACAATTATGCCGACCAATGTGACATAGATTTTATTTATGTAGGAGGTAGTTGAACCGGAAATTCCAACCGACCCAATTGTCGAGAGGTTAAATTTAGTTGAAGAAGAAAACACTTACTTGAAGGAAAAAATAAAAAAAATTGAGGAGGAGAACATGATGTTGGAGTTGCATGTTGGGGATGTCATCGATGATCACAAGATCAAGATGGATGCAATGCGGTTGAAGATTAGAAAGATTAGAAAATATGCCATTCATACCGAGGCTTGGTATCATTATGCCGTTGGATCAATTATTACCTTGGATGTGATTATGATCGCATTTGTTGTTGCATTGAAAGGTTTTACATAGTTTCAATGTATGGTTTAACTACATGCTCTGGAGAGCTATATGTTGTTCAATGAGAACAATGTATGTACTTTGTTTTTAATGTGATGATGAACTTCTATTAGATTGGTCACTTATCTATTCATGAGAGCTATATGAACTAAGTTTATGATGTGGCTTTGAATGGTGCATTTTGAACACAGAAAAACTATGGAGTTCAAACAAGTTAAAAAAATGAAATCCCTTTGTAACAGACGAGTTTCCGTATGAAACCCTCATACTTCGAAAGAGATTGTTCGTTTTGTACACGAGGTGAATCCAGTTTTTGCCGCAACCCTCTCTACTTTCTTGCACATGCTATGTGGGTGAAATGATGATACCATGCAAACTTTCAACCTTTTCAGAGTTCATTTGAAATGCTTTTCAATTTCAGGGTCTTATAGCTCAAAATAATCAGTAAATGCATGAGAAATAACAAATGAAGTCAGAAAGGGTTGAAAATTGACGATGTGACTTTGAATGGTGCATTTTGAACACAGCAAAACTATGGAGTTCAAACAAGTTAAAAAATGAAATCCCTTTGTAACAGACGAGTTTCCGTATGAAACCCTCATACTTCGAAAGATATTGTCCGTTTTGTACACGAAGTGCATCCAGTTTTTGCCGTAACCCTCTCTAGTTTCTTGCACATGCTATGTGGTTGAAATGATGATACCATGCAAACTTTTAACCTTTTCAGAGTTCATTTGAAATGCTTTTCAATTTCAGGGTCTTATAGCTCAAAATAATCAATAAATGCATGAAAAATAAAAAATGAAGTTAGAAAGGTTTGAAAATTGATGATGTGGCTTTGAATGGTGCATTTTGAACACAGAAACACTAAAGAGTTCAAACAAGTTAAAAAATCAAATCCCTTTGTAACAGACGAGTTTCAGTATGAAACCCTCATAATTCGAAAGAGATTGTCGTTTTGTACACGAAGTGCATCCAGTTTTTGCCGTAACCCTCTCTACTTTCTTGCACATGCTATGTGGGTGAAATGATGATACCATGCAAACTTTCAATCTTTTCAGAGTTCATTTGAAATGCTATTCAATTTCAGGGTCTTATAGCTCAAAATAATCAGTAAATGCCTGAAAAATAACAAATGAAGTCAGAAAGGGTTGAAAATTGATGATGTGGCTTTGAATGGTGCATTTTGAACACAGAAAAACTATGGAGTTCAAACAAGTTAAAAAAATGAAATCCCTTTGTAACAGACGAGTTTCCGTATGAAACCCTCATGCTTCGAAAGAGATTATCCGTTTTGTACACAAAGTGCATCCAGTTTTTGACGTAACCCTTTCTACTTTCTTGCACATGCTATGTGGGTGAAATGATGATACCATGCCAACTTTCAACCTTTTCAGAGTTCATTTGAAATGGTTTTCAATTTCAGGGTCTTATAGCTCAAAATAATCAGTAAATGCATGAAAAATAACAAATGAAGTCAGAAAGGGTTGAAAATTGACGATGTGGCTTTGAATGGTGCATTTTGAACACAGCAAAACTATGGAGTTCAAACAAGTTAAAAAATGAAATCCCTTTGTAACAGACGAGTTTCCGTATGAAACCCTCATACTTCGAAAGAGATTGTCCGTTTTGTACACGAAGTGCATCCAGTTTTTGTCGTAACCCTCTCTAGTTTCTTGCACATGCTATATGGGTGAAATGATGATACCATGCAAACTTTTAACCTTTTTAGAGTTTATTTGAAATGCTTTTCACTTTCAGGGTCTTATAGCTCAAAATAATCAGTAAATGCATGAAAAATAACAAATGAAGTTAGAAAGGGTTGAAAATTGACGATGTGGCTTTGAATGGTGCATTTTGAACACAAAAAACTATGTAGTTCAAACAAGTTAAAAAAATGAAATCCCTTTGTAACAGACGAGTTTCCGTATGAAACCCTCATGCTTCGAAAGAGATTATCCGTTTTGTACACGAAGTGCATCCAATTTTTGGCGTAACCCTTTCTACTTTCTTGCACATGCTATGTGGGTGAAATGCTGATACCATGCCAACTTTCAACCTTTTCAGAGTTCATTTGAAATGCTTTTCAATTTCAGGGTCTTATAGCTCAAAATAATCAGTAAATGCATGAAAAATAACAAATGAAGTCAGAAAGGGTTGAAAATTGATGATGTGGGTTTGAATGGTGTATTTTGAACAGAGAAAAACTATGTTGTTCAAACAAGTTAAAAAATGAAATCCCTTTGTAACAGACGAGTTTCCGTATGAAACCCCCATACTTCGAAAGAGATTGTCCGTTTTGTACACGAAGTGCATCCAGTTTTTGCCGTAACCCCCTCCAATTTCTTGCACATGTTATGTGGGTGTGATGTCTACTACACAACCTTGTTATTGTAGACGTTGTTGGGACTCCAAGTCCAGAGGTTTGTAGGATAGTAGCAAATTTCCCTCAAGTGGATGACCTAAGGTTTATCAATCCGTAGGAGGCGTAGGATGAAGATGGTCTCTCTCAAGCAACCCTGCAACCAAATAACAAAGAGTCTCTTGTGTCCCCAACACACCCAATACAATGGTAAATTGTATAGGTGCACTAGTTCGGCGAAGAGATGGTGATACAAGTGGTATATGGATAGTAGATAAAGGTATCTGAAAATATAAAAACAACAAGGTAACTAATGATAAAAGTGAGCGTAAATGGTATTGCAATGCATTGAAACAAGGCCTAGGGTTCATACTTTCGCTAGTGCAAGTCCCCTCAACAATAATAACATAATTGGATCACATAACTATCCCTCAACATGCAACAAAGAGTCACTCCAAAGTCACTAATAGCGGAGAACAAACGAAGAGATTATGGTAGGGTACGAAACCACCTCAAAGTTATTCTTTCCAATCAATCCGTTGGGCTATTCCTATAAGTGTCACAAACAGCCCTAGAGTTTGTACTAGAATAACACCTTAAGACACAAATCAACAAAAACCCTAATGTCACCTAGATACTCCAATGTCACCTCAAGTATCCGTGGGTATGATTATACGATATGCATCACACAATCTCATATTCATCTATTCAACCAACACATAGAACCTCAAAGAGTGCCCCAAAGTTCTACCGGAGAATCACGACGAAAACGTGTGCCAACCCCTATGCATAGGTTCATGGGCGGAACCCGCAAGTTGATCAGCAAATCATACATCAAGTGAATCACGTGGTATCCCATTATCACCACAGATACGCACGGCAAGACATACATCAAGTGTTCTCAAATCTTTAAAGACTCAATCCGATAAGATAACTCCGAAGGGGAAACTCAATTCATTACAAGAGAGAAGAGGGGGGAGAAAAAATCATAGGATCCAACTATAATAGCAAAGCTCGCGATACATCAAGATTGTACCACCTCAAGAACACAAGAGAGAGAGAGATCAAACACATAGCTACTGGTACATACCCTCAGCCCCGAGGGAGAACTACTCCCTCCTCGTCATGGAGAGCACCGGGATGATGAAGATGGCCACCGGAGAGGGATTGCCCCCTCCGGCAGGGTGCCGGAACGGGTCTAGATTGGTTTTCGGTGGCTACGGAGGCTTCTGGCGGCGGAACACCCGATCTATTGTCTGTTCTAGAAGTTTTAGGGCATGTGAGTATACATGGGTGCAGGAAGTACGTCGGTGGAGCTTCGGGGGCCCCACGAGGCAGGGGGCGCGCCGTAGGGGGGGGGGCGCCCCCACCCTTGTGAGCACCTCCCTTGGCTCCTGACGTGGGGTCCAAGTCCATCCGGTAGCTTTCCTTCCAAAAATAACTTCTCCAGTTGATTTCGTTCCGTTTCGACTCCGTTTGATATTCCTTTTCTTCGAAACACTAAAATAGGCAAAAAAACGGCAATTCTGGGTTGGGCCTCCGGTTAATAGGTTAGTCCCAAAAATAATATAAAAGTGGATAATAAAGCCCAATATTTCCCAAAACAGTAGATAACAGAGCATGGAGCAATCAAAAATTATAGATACGTTGGAGACGTATCAGGGCAAAATGATGATACCATGCAAACTTTCAACATTTTCAGAGTTCATGTGAAATGCTTTTCAATTTCAGGGTCTTATAGCTCAAAATAATCAGTAAATGCATGAAAAATAACAAATGAAGTCAGCAAGGGTTGAAAATTGATGATGTGGCTTTGAATGGTTCATTTTGAACAAAGAAAAACTATGGAGTTCAAACAAGTTAAAAAATGAAATCCCTTTGTAACAGACGAGTTTCCGTATGAAACCCTCATACTTCGAAAGAGATTGTCCGTTTTGTACACGAAGTGCATCCAGTTTTTGCCGTAACCCTCTCTAGTTTCTTGCACATGCTATGTGGGTGAAATGATGCTACCATGCGAACTTTCAACCTTTTCGGAGTTCATTTGAAATGCTTTTCAATTTCAGGGTCTTATAGCTCAAAATAATCGGGAAATGCATGAAAAATAACAAATGAAGTCAGAAAGGGTTGAAAATTTATGATGTGGCTTTGAATGGTGCATTTTGAACACAGAAAAACTATGGAGTTCAAACAAGTTAAAAACCGAAATCCCTTTGTAACAGACGAGTTTCCGTATGAAACCCTCATACTTTGAAAGAGATTGTCCGTTGTGTACACGAAGTGCATCCAGTTTTTACCATAACCCTCTCTACTTTCTTGCACATGCTGTGTGGGTGAACTGATGATACCATGCAAACTTTCAACCTTTTCAGAGTTCATTTGAAATTCTTTTGAATTTCAGGGTCTTATAGCTCAAAATAATCAGTAAATGCATGAAAAATAACCAATGAAGTCAGAAAGGGTTGAAAATTGATGATGTGGCTTTGAAAGGTGCATTTTGAACACAGAAAAACTATGGAGTTCAAACACGTTAAAAAATGAAATCCCTTTGTAATAGACGAGTTTCCGTATGAAACCCTCATACTTCGAAAGAGATTGTCCGTTTTGTACATGAAGTGCATCCAGTTTTTGCCGTAACCCTCTCTAGTTTCTTGCACATGCTATGTGGGTGAAATGATGATACCATGCAAGCTTTCAACATTTTCAGAGATCATTTGAAATGCTTTTCAATTCCAGGGTTTTATAGCTCAAAATAATCAGTAAATGCATGAAAAATAACAAATGAAGTTAGAAAGGGTTGAAAATTGATGATGTGGCTTTGAAAGATGCATTTTGAACACAGAAAAACTATCGAGTTCAAACAAGTTAAAAAAATGAAATCCCTTTGTAACAGACGAGTTTCCGTATGAAACCCTCATACTTCGAAAGAGATTGTCCGTTTTGTACCTGAAGTGCATCCAGTTTTTGCCGTTACCCTCTCTAATTTCTTGCACACGCTATTTTGAGTGAAATGATGAAACCATGCCAACTTTCAACCTTTTCAGAGTTAATGTGAAATGCTTTTCAATATCAGGGTCTTATAGCTCAAAATAATCAGTAAATGCATGAAAAAAACAAATGAAGTCAGAAAGGGTTCAAAATTGATGATGTGGCTTTGAAAGGTGCATTTTGAACACAGAAAAACTATGGAGTTCAAACAAGTCAAAAAAATGAAATCCCTTTGTAACAGACGAGTTTCCGTATGAAACCCTCATACTTCGAAAGAGATTGTCCGTTTTGTACACGAAGTGCATCCAGTGTTTGTCGTAACCCTCTCTAATTTCTTGCACATGCTATGTGGGTGAAATGATGATACCATGCCAACTTTCAACCTTTTCAGAGTTAATGTGAAATGCCTTTCAATTCCAGGGTCTTATAGCTCAAAATAATCAGTAAATGCATGAAAAAAATAACAAATGAAGTCAGAAAGGGTTGAAAATTGATGATGTGGCTTTGAATGGTGCATTTTGAAAACAGAAAAACTATGTTGTTCAAACAAGTAAAAAAACTGGAATCCCTTTGTAACAGACGAGTTTCCGTATGAAACCCTCACACTTCGAAAGAGATTGCCCGTTTTGTACACGAAGTGCATCCAGTTTTTGTCGTAACCCTCTCTGTTTCTTGCACATGCTATGTGGGTGAAATGATGATACCATGCAAATTTTTAACCTTTTCAGAGTTCATTTGAAATGCTTTTCAATTTCAGGGTCTTATAGCTCAAAATAATGAGTAAATGCATGAAAAATAACAAATGAAGTCAGAAAGGGTTGAAAATTGATGATGTGGCTTTGAAAGGTGCATTTTGAACACAGAAAAACTATGGAGTTCAAACAAGTTAAAAAATGAAATCCCTTTGTAACAGACAAGTTTCCGTATGAAACCCTCAAACTTCGAAAGAGATTGTCCGTTTTGTAGACGAAGTGCATCCAGTTTTTGCCGTAACCCTCTCTAATTTTTTGCACATGCTATGTGGGTGAAATGATGATACCTTGTCAACTTTCAACCTTTTCAGAGTTAATTTGAAATGCTTTTAAATTTCAGGGTCTTATAGCTCAAAATAGTCAGTAAATGCATGAAAAAAATAACAAATGAAGTCAGAAAGGGTTGAAAATTGATGATCTGGCTTTGAATGGTGCATTTTGAACACAGAAAAACTATGGAGTTCAAACAAGTTAAAAAAAAATGAAATCCCTTTGTAACATACGAGTTTCCGTATGAAAACCCACATACTTCGAAAGGGATTGTACGTTTTGTACACGAAGTGCATCCAGTTTTTGCCGTAACCCTCTCTACTTTCTTGCACATCCTATGTGGGTGAAATTATGATACCGTGCCAACTTTCAACCTTTTCAGAGTTCACCTGAAATGTTTTTCAATTTCAGGGTCTTATAGCTCAAAATATTCAGTAAATGCATGAAAAATAACAAATGAAATCAGAAAGGGTTGAGAATTGATGATGTGGCTTTGAAAGGTGCATTTTCAACACCGAAAAACTATGGACTTCAAACCAGTTAAAAAAATGAAATCCATTTGTAACAGACGAGTTTCGGTATGAAACCCTCATACTTCGAAAGAGATTGTCCGTTTTGTACACGAAGTGCATCCAGTTTTTGCTGTAACCCTCTCTAATTTCTTGCACATGCTATGTGGGTGAACTGATGATACCATGCAAACTTTCAACCTTTTCAGAGTTAATTTGAAATGCTTTTCAGTTTCACGGTCTTATAGATCAAAATAATTGGTAAATGTATGAAAAATAACAAATGAAGTCAGAAAGTGTTGAAAATTGATGATGTGGATTTGAATGGTGCATTTTGAACACAGAAAAACTATGGAGTTCAAACAAGTTAAAAAATGAAATACCTTTGTAAGAGACGAGTTTCCGTATGAAACCCTCATACTTCGAAAGAGATTGACCGTTTTGTACACGAAGTGCATCCAGTTTTTGCCGTAACCCTCTCTATTTTCTCGCACATGCTATGTGGGTGAAATGATGATACCATGCAAACTTTCAACCTTTTCAGAGTTCATTTGAAATGCTTTTCAATTTCAGGGTCTTATAGCTTAAAATAATCAGTATATACATGAAAAATAACAAATGAAGTCAGAAAGGGTTGAAAATTGATGGTGTGGCTTTGAACGGTGCATTTTGAACACATAAAAACTATGGAGTTCAAACAAGTAAAAAAATGAAATACCTTTGTAACAGACGAGTTTCCGTATAAAACCCTCATACTTCGAAAGAGATTGTCCGTTTTGTACACGGAGTGCATCCAGTTTTTGCCGTAACCCTCTCTATTTTCTCGCACATGCTATGTGGGTGAAATGATGATACCATGCAAACTTTCAGCCTTTTCAGAGTTCATTTGAAATGCTTTTCAATTTCAGGGTCTTATAAATTAAAATAATCAGTATATGCATGAAAAATAACAAATGAAGTCAAAAAGGGTTGAAAATTAATAATGTGGCTTTGAATGGTGCATTTTGAACACAGAAAAACTATGGAGTTCAAACAAGTTAAAAAATGAAATCCCTTTGTAACAGACGAGTTTCCGTATGAAAACCCTCATACTTCGAAAGAGATTGTTTGTTTTGTACACGAAGTGCATCCAGTTTTTGCCGTAACCCTCTCTACTTTCTTGCACATGCTACGTGGGTGAAATGATGATACCATGCCAACTTTCAACCTTTTAAGAGTTCATTTGAAATAGTTTTCAATTTCAGGGTCTTATAGCTCAAAATAATCAGTAAATGCATGAAAAATAACAAATGAAGTTAGAAAGGGTTGAAAATTGATGATGTGGCTTTGAATGGTGCATTTTGAACATAGAAAAAGTATGGAGTTCAAACAAGTTAAAAAAAATGAAATCCCTTTGTAACAGACGAGTTTCCGTATGAAACCCTCATACTTCGAAAGAGATTGTCCGTTTTGTAAACGAAGTGGATCCAGTTTTTGCTGTAACCCTAACTACTTTCTTGCACATGCTATGTGGGTGAAAGGATGATACCATGCCAACTTTCGACCTTTTCAGAGTTCATTTGAAATGTTTTTCAATTTCAGGGTCTTATAGATCAAAATAATCAGTATATGCATGAATAATAACAAAAGAAGTCATAAAGGGTTGAAAATTGATGATGTCGGTTTGAATGGTGCATTTCAAGCACAGAATAACTACGGAGTTCAAATAAGTTAAAAAATGAAATCCCTTTGTAACGGACGAGTTTCCGTATGAAACAATCATACTTCGAAAGAGATTGTCCGTTTTATACACGAAGTGCATCCAGTTTTTGCCGTAACCCTCTCTAATTTCTTGCACATGCTATGTGGGTGAAATGATGATACCATGCCAACTTTCAACCTTTTCAGAGTTCATATGAAATGCTTTTCAATTTCAGGGTCTTATAGCTCAAAATAATCAGTAAATGCATGAAATATAGCAAATGAAATCAGAAAGGGTTGAGAATTGATGATGTGGCTTTGAAAGGTGCATTTTGAACACAGAAAAACTATGGAGTTCAAACAAGTTAAAAAAATGAAATTCCTTTGTAACAGACGAGTTTCTGTATGAAACTGCCACATTTCGAAAGAGATTGTCCGTTTTGTACACGAAGTGCATCCAGTTTTTGCTGTAACCCTCTCTAGTTTCTTGCACATGCTATGTGGGTGAAATGATTATACCATGCCAACTTTCAACCTTTTCAGAGTTCATTTGAAATGCTTTTCAATTTCAGGGTCTTATAGGTCAAAGTAATCCGTAAATGCATGAAAAATAACAAATGAAGTCAGAAAGGGTTGAAAATTGGTGATGTGGTTTTGAATGGTGCATTTTGAACACAGAAAAATTATGTTGTTCAAACAAGTAAAAAAACTGGAATCCCTTTGTAACAGACGAGTTTCCGTATGAAACCCTCACACTTCGAAAGAGATTGCCCGTTTTGTACACGAAGTGCATCCATTTTTTGCCGTAACCCCCTCTTTCTTGCACATGCTATGTGGGTGAAATGATGATACCATGCAACTTTTCAACCTTTTCAGAGTTAATTTGAAATGCTTTTCAATTTCAGGGTGTTATAGCTCAAAATAATTAGTAAATGCATCAAAAATAACAAATGAAGTCAGAAAAGGTTGAAAATTGATGATGTGGCTTTGAAAGGTGCATTTTGAACACAGAAAAACTATGGAGTTCAAAAAAGTTAAAAAATGAAATCCCTTTGTAACAGACGAGTTTCCGTATGAAACCATCATACTTCGAAAGAGATTGTCCGTTTTGTAGACGAAGTGCATCCAGTTTTTGACGTAACCCTCTCTAATTTTTTGCACATGCTATGTGGGTGAAATGATGATACCTTGCCAACTTTAAACCTTTTCAGAGTTAATTTGAAATGCTTTTAAATAGCAGGGTCTTATAGCTCAAAATAGTCAGTAAATGCATGAAAAAAATAACAAATGAAGTCAGAAAGGGTTGAAAATTGATGATGTGGCTTTGAATGGTGCATTTTGAACACAGAAAAACTAAGGAGTTCAAACAAGTTAAAAAAAATGAAATCCCTTTGTAACAGACGAGTTTCCGTATGAAAACCCTCATACTTCGAAAGAGATTATCTGTTTTGTACACGAAGTGCATCCAGTTTTTACCGTAACCCTCTCTACTTTCTTGCACATGCTATATGGGTGAAATGATGATACCATGCCAACTTTCAACCTTTTCAGAGTTCATCTGAAATGTTTTTCAATTTTAGGGTCTTATAGCTCAAAATAATCAGTAAATGCATGAAAAATAACAAATGAAATCAGAAAGGGTTGAGAATTGATGATGTGGCTTTGAAAGGTGCATTTTGAACACGGAAAAACTACGGAGTTCAAATAAGTTAAAAAAATGAAATCCCTTTGTAACAGACGAGTTTCCGTATGAAACCCTCATACTTCGAAGGAGATTGTCCGTTTTGTACACGAAGTGCATCCAGTTTTTGCCGTAACCCAAACTACTTTCTTGCACATGCTATGTGGGTGAAAGGATGATACCATGCCAACTTTCGACCTTTTCAGAGTTCATTTGAAATGCTTTTTAATTTGAGGATCTTATAGCACAAAATAATCAGTATATTCATGAAAAATAACAAAAGAAGTCATAAAGGGTTGAAAATTGATGATGTTGGTTTGAATGGTGCATTTCAAACACAGAATAACTACTGGGTTCAAATAAGTTAAAAAAATGAAATCCCTTTGTAACAGACGAGTTTCCGTATGAATCCCTCATATTTCGAAAGAGATTATCCGTTTTGTACACGAATTGCATCCTGTTTTTTGCTGTAACCGTATCTAATTTCTTGCACATGCTATGTGGGTGAAATGATGATACCATGCCAACTTTCAACCTTTTCAGAGTTCATTTGAAATGCTTTTCAATTTTTCAGGTTCTTATAGCTCAAAATAATCAGTAAATGCATGAAAAATAACAAAGGAAGTCAGAAAGGGTTGAAAATTGATGATGTGGCTTTAAATGGTGCATTTCAAACACAGAATAACTACGGAGTTCAAACAATTTTAAAAAATGAAATACCTTTGTAACAGACGAGTTTCCGTATGAAACCCTCATACTTCGAAAGAGATTGTCCGTTTTGTACACGAAGTGCATCCAGTTTTTGCCGTAACCCTCTCTATTTTCTCGCACATGCTATGTGGGTGAAATGATGATACCATGCAAACTTTCAACCTTTTCAGAGTTCATTTGAAATGCTTTTCAATTTCAGGGTCTTATAACTTAAAATAATCAATATATGCATGAAAAATAACAAATGAAGTCAAAAAGGGTTGAAAATTGATGATGTGGCTTTGAATGGTGCATTTTGAACACAGAAAAACTATGGAATTCAAACAAGTTAAAAAATGAAATCCCTTTGTAACAGACGAGTTTCCGTATGAAAACCCTCATACTTCGAAAGAGATTGTTTGTTTTGTACACGAAGTGCATCCAGTTTTTGCCATAACCCTCTCTACTTTATTGCACATGCTATGTGTATGAAATGATGATACCATGCCAACTTTCAACCTTTTAAGAGTTCATTTGAAATAGTTTTCAACTTCAGGGTCTTATAGCTCAAAATAATTAGTAAATGCATGAAAAATAACAAATGAAGTTAGAAAGGGTTGAAAATCGATGATGTGGCTTTGAATGGTGCATTTTGAACATAGAAAAACTATGGAGTTCAAACAAGTTAAAAAAAATGAAATCCCTTTGTAACAGACGAGTTTCCGTATGAAACCCTCATAGTTCGAAAGAGATTGTCCATTTTGTACACGAAGTGCATCCAGTTTTTGCTGTAACCCTAACTACTTTCTTGCACATGCTATGTGGGTGAAAGGATGATACCATGCCAACTTTCGACCTTTTCAGAGTTCATTTGAAATGCTTTTCAATTTCAGGGTCTTATAGCTCAAAATAATCAGTATATGCATGAAAAATAACAAATGAAGTCATAAAGGGTTGAAAATTGATGATGTCGGTTTGAATGGTGCATTTCGAACACAGAATAACTACGGAGTTCAAATAAGTTAAAAAAATGAAATCCCTTTGTAACAGACGAGTTTCCGTATGAAACCCTCATACTTCGAAAGAGATTGTCCGTTTTGTACACGAAGTGCATCCAGTTTTTGCCGTAACCCTCTCTACTTTCTTCCACATGCTATGTGGGTGAAATGATGATACCATGCGAACTTTCAACCTTTTCAGAGTTCATTTGAAATGCTTTTCAATTTCAGGGTCTTATAACTTAAAATAATCAATATATGCATGAAAAATAACAAATGAAGTCAAAAAGGGTTGAAAATTGATGATGTGGCTTTGAATGGTGCATTTTGAACACAGAAAAACTATGGAGTTCAAACAAGTTAAAAAATGAAATCCCTTTTTAATAGATGAGTTTCCGTATGAAAACCCTCACACTTCGAAAGAGATTGTTTGTTTTGTACACGAAGTGCATCCAGTTTTTGCCGTAACCCTCTCTACTTTATTGCACATGCTATGTGGATGAAATGATGATACCATGCCAACTTTCAACCTTTTAAGAGTTCATTTGAAATAGTTTTCAATTTCAGGGTCTTATAGCTCAAAATAATCAGTAAATGCATGAAAAATAACAAATGAAGTTAGAAAGGATTGAAAATTGATGATGTGGCTTTGAATGGTGCATTTTGAACATAGAAAAACTATGGAGTTCAAACAAGTTAAAAAAAATAAAATCCCTTTGTAACAGACGAGTTTCCGTATGAAACCCTCATACTTCGAAAGAGATTGTCCATTTTGTACACGAAGTGCATCCAGTTTTTGCTGTAACCCTAACTACTTTCTTGCACATGCTATGTGGGTGAAAGGATGATACCATGCCAACTTTCGACCTTTTCAATGTTCATTTGAAATGCTTGTCAATTTCAGGGTCTTATAGCTCAAAATAATCAGTATATGCATGAAAAATAACAAAAGAAGTCATAAAGGGTTGAAAATTGATGATGTTGGTTTGAATGGTGCATTTTGAACACAGAATAACTACGGAGTTCAAATAAGTTAAAAAAATGAAATCCCTTTGTAACTGACGAGTTTCCGTATGAAACCCTCATATTTCGAAAGAGATTGTCCGTTTTGTACACGAACTGCATCCTGTTTTTTGCTGTAACCGTATCTACTTTCTTGCACATGCTATGTGGGTGAAATGATGATACCATGCCAACTTTCAACCTTTTCAGAGTTCATTTGAAATGCTTTTCAATTTTTCAGGGTCTTATAGCTCAAAATAATCAGTAAATGCATGAAAAATAACAAAGGAAGTCAGAAAGGGTTGAAAATTGATGATGTGGCTTCAAATGGTGCATTTCGAACACAGAATAACTACGGAGTTCAAACAATTTAAAAAAATGAAATACCTTTGTAACAGACGAGTTTCCGTATGAAACCCTCATACTTCGAAAGAGATTGTCCGTTTTGTACACGAAGTGCATCCAGTTTTTGCCGTAACCCTCTCTATTTTCTCGCACATGCTATGTGGGTGAAATGATCGTACCATGCAAACTTTCAACCTTTTCAGAGTTCATTTGAAATGCTTTTCAATTTCAGGGCCTTATAACTTAAAATAATCAATATATGCATGAAAAATAACAAATGAAGTCAAAAAGGGTTGAAAATTGATGATGTAGCTTTGAATGGTGCATTTTTAACACAGAAAAACAATGGACTTCAAACAAGTTAAAAAATGAAATCCCTTTGTAACAGACGAGTTTCCGTATGAAAACCCTCATACTTCGAAAGAGATTGTTTGTTTTGTACACGAAGTGCATCCAGTTTTTGCCATAACCCTCTCTACTTTATTGCACATGCTATGTGGATGAAATGATGATACCATGCCAACTTTCAACCTTTTAAGAGTTCATTTGAAATAGTTTTCAATTTCAGGGTCTTATAGCTCAAAAGAATCAGTAAATGCATGAAAAATAACAAATGAAGTTAGAAAGGGTTGAAAATTGATGATGTGGCTTTGAATTTTGCATTTTGAACATAGAAAAACTATGGAGTTCAAACAAGTTAAAAAAATGAAATCCCTTAGTAACAGACGAGTTTCCGTATGAAACCCTCATAGTTCGAAAGAGATTGTCCATTTTGTACACGAAGTGCATCCAGTTTTTGCTGTAACCCTAACTACTTTCTAGCACATGCTATGTGGGTGAAAGGATGATACCATGCCAACTTTCGACCTTTTCAGAGTTCATTTGAAATGCTTTTCAATTTTAGGGTCTTATAGCTCAAAATAATCAGTATATGCATGAAAAATAACAAATGAAGTCATAAAGGGTTGAAAATTGATGATGTCGGTTTGAATGGTGCATTTCGAACACAGAATAACTACGGAGTTCAAATAAGTTAAAAAAATGAAATCCCTTTGTAACAGACGAGTTTCCGTATGAAACCCTCATACTTCGAAAGAGATTGTCCGTTTTGTACACGAAGTGCATCCAGTTTTTGCCGTAACCCTCTCTACTTTCTTGCACATGCTATGTGGGTGAAATGATGATACCATGCGAACTTTCAACCTTTTCGGAGTTCATTTGAAATGCTTTTCAATTTCAGGGGCTTATGACTTAAAATAATCAATATATGCATGAAAAATAACAAATGAAGTCACAAAGGGTTGAAAATTGATGATGTGGCTTTGAATGGTGCATTTTGAACACAGAAAAACTATGGAGTTCAAACAAGTTAAAAAATGAAATCCCTTTTTAACAGACGAGTTTCCGTATGAAAACCCTCACACTTCGAAAGAGATTGTTTGTTTTGTACACGAAGTGCATCCAGTTTTTGCCGTAACCCTCTCCACTTTATTGCACATGCTATGTGGATGAAATGATGATACCATGCCAACTTTCAACCTTTTAAGAGTTCATTTGAAATAGTTTTCAATTTCAGGGTCTTATAGCTCAAAATAATCAGTAAATGCATGAAAAATAACAAATGAAGTTAGAAAGGGTTGAAAATTGATGATGTGGCTTTGAATGGTGCATTTTGAACATAGAAAAACTATGGAGTTCAAACAAGTTAAAAAAAATAAAATCCCTTTGTAACAGACGAGTTTCCGTATGAAACCCTCATACTTCGAAAGAGATTGTCCATTTTGTACACGAAGTGCATCCAGTTTTTGCTGTAACCCTAACTACTTTCTTGCACATGCTATGTGGGTGAAAGGATGATACCATGCCCACTTTCGACCTTTTCAGAGTTCATTTGAAATGCTTGTCAATTTCTGGGTCTTATAGCTCAAAATAATCAGTATATGCATGAAAAATAACAAATGAAGTCATAAAGGGTTGAAAATTGATGATGTCGGTTTGAATGGTGCATTTTGAACACAGAAAAACTATGGAGTTCAAACAAGTTAAAAAAATGAAATCCCTTTGTGACCGACGAGTTTCCGTATGAAACCCTTATACTTCGAAAGAGATTGTCCGTTTTGTACACGAAGTGCATCCAGTTTTTGCCGTAACCCTCTCTACTTTCCTGCACATGCTATGTGGGTGAAATGATGATACCATGCCAACTTTCAACCTTTTCAGAGTTCATCTGAAATGCTTTTCAATTTCAGGGTCTTATAGCTCAAAATAATCAGTAAATGCATGAAATATAACAAATGAAATCAGAAAGGGTTGAGAATTGATGATGTGGCTTTGAAAGGTGCATTTTGAGCACAGAAAAACTATGGAGTTCAAACAAGTTAAAAAAATGAAATCCCTTTGTGACCGACGAGTTTCCGTATGAAACCCTTATACTTCGAAAGAGATTGTCCGTTTTGTACACGAAGTGCATCCAGTTTTTTGCTGTAACCCTATCTACTTTCTTGCACATGCTATGTGGGTGAAATGATGATACCATGCCAACTTTCAACCTTTTCAGAGTTCATTTGAAATGCTTTTCAAGTTCAGGGTCTTATAGCTCAAAATAATCAATATATGCATGAAAAATAACAAATGAAGTCATAAAGGGTTGAAAATTGATGATGTGGCTTTGAATGGTGCATTTTTAACACAGAGAAACTATGGAGTTCAAACAAGTTAAGAAAATGAAATCCCTTTGTAACAGACGAGTTTCCGTATGAAACCCTCATACTTCGAAAGAGATTGTCCGTTTTGTACATCAAGTGCATCCAGTTTTTTCCGTAACCCTCTCTACTTTCTTGCCGATGCTATGTGGGTGAAATGATGATACCATGCCAACTTTCAACCTTTCCAGAGTTCATTTGAAATGCTTTTCAATTTCATGGTCTTATAGCTCAAAATAATCAGTATATGCATGAAAAATAACAAATGAAGTCAGAAAGGGTTGAAAATTGGTGATGCGGTTTTGAATTGTGCATTTTGAACACAGAAAAATTATGTGGTTCAAACAAGTTAAAAAAAATGAAATCCATTTGTAACAGACGAGTTTCCGTATGAAACCCACATACTTCGAAAGAGATTGTCTGTTTTGTACATGAAGTGCATCCAGTTTTTGCTGTAACCCTCTCTAATTTCTTGCACATGCTATGTGGGTGAAATGATGATACCATGCAAACTTTCAACCTTTTTAGAGTTCATTTGAAATGCTTTCCAATTTTAGGTTTTTTATAGCTCAAAATAATCAGTAAATGCATGAAAAATAAAAAAATGAAGCCAGAAAGGGTTGAAAATTGATGATGTCGCTTTGAATGGTGCATTTTGAACACAGAAAAACTATGATGTTCAATCAAGTAGAAAAACTGAAATCCCTTTGTAACAGACGAGTATCTGTATGAAACCCTCACACTTCGAAAGAGATTGTCCGTTTTGTACACGAAGTGCATCCAGTTTTTGCCGTAACCCTCTCTACTTTCTTGCACATGCTATGTGGGTGAAATGATGATACCATGCCAACTTTCAACCTTTTCAGAGTTCATATGAAATGCTTTTCAATTTCAGGGTCTTATAGCTCAAAATAATCAGTAAATGCATGAAATATAACAAATGAAATCAGAAAGGGTTGAGAATTGATGATGTGGCTTTGAAAGGTGCATTTGGAACACAGAAAAACTATGGAGTTCAAACAAATTAAAAAAGTGAAATTCCTTTGTAATAGACGAGTTTTTGTATGAAACCGCCACACTTCGAAAGAGATTGTCCGTTTTGTACACGAAGTGCATCCAGTTTTTGCTGTAACCCTCTCTAGTTTCTTGCACATGCTATGTGGGTGAAATGATTATACCATGCCAACTTTCAACCTTTTCAGAGTTCATTTGAAATGCTTTTCAATTTCATGGTCTTATAGGTCAAAGTAATCACTAAATGCATGAAAAATAACAAATGAAGTCAGAAAGGGTTGAAAATTGGTGATGTCGTTTTGAATGGTGCATTTTGAACACAGAAAAATTATGTTGTTCAAACAAGTTAAAAAAATGAAATCCCTTTGTAACAGACGAGTTTCCGTATGGAACCCTCATACTTCGAAAGAGATTGTCCGTTTTGTACACGAAGTGCATCCAGTTTTTGCTGTAACCCTCTATAATTTCTTGCACGTGCTATGTGGATGAAATGATGATACCATGCAAACTTTCAACCTTTTCAGAGTTCATTTGAAATGCTTTTCAATTTCAAGGTTTTATAGCTCAAAATAATCAGTAAATGCATGAAAAATGACAAATGAAGTCATAAAGGGTTGAAAATTGATGATGTGGCTTTGAATGGTGCATTTTGAACACAGAAAAACTATGTTGTTCAAACAAGTAAAAAAACTGGAATCCCTTTGTAACAGACAAGTTTCCGTATGAAACCCTCACACTTCGAAAGAGATTGCCCGTTTTGTACACGAAGTGCATCCAGTTTTTGCCGTAACCCTCTCTCTTTCTTGCACACGCTATGTGGGTGAAATGATGATACCATGCAACTTTTCAACCTTTTCAGAGTTCATTTGAAATGGTTTTCAATTTTAGGGTCTTATAGCTCAAAATAATTAGTAAATGCATGAAAAATAACAAATGAAGTCAGAAAGGGTTGAAAATTAATGATGTGGCTTTGAAAGGTGCATTTTGAACACAGAAAAACTATGGAGTTCAAAAAAGTTAAAAATGAAATCCCTTTGTAACAGACGAGTTTCCGTATGAAACCTCATACTTCGAAAGACATTGTCCGTTTTGTAGACGAAGTGCATCCAGTTTTTGCCGTAACCCTCTCTAATTTTTTGCACATGCTATGTGGGTGAAATGATGATACCTTGCCAACTTTCAACCTTTTCAGAGTTAATTTGAAATGCTTTTAAATTTCAGGGTCTTATAGCTCAAAATAGTTAGTAAATGCATGAAAAAAAATAACAAATGAAGTCAGAAAGGGTTGAAAATTGATGATGTGGCTTTGAATGGTGCATTTTGAACACAGAAAAACTAAGGAGTTCAAACAAGTTAAAAAAATGAAATCCCTTTGTAACAGACGAGTTTCCGTATGAAAACCCTCATACTTCGATAGAGATTATCCGTTTTGTACACGAAGTGCATCCAGTTTTTGCCGTAACCCTAACTACTTTCTTGCACATGCTATGTGGGTGAAAGGATGATACCATGCCAACTTTCGACCTTTTCAGAGTTCATTTGAAATGCTTTTCAATTTGAGCATCTTATAGCTCAAAATAATCAGTATATGCATGAAAAATAACAAAAGAAGTCATAAAGGGTTGAAAATTGATGATGTTGGTTTGAATGGTGCATTTCGAACACAAAATAACTACGGAGTTCAAATAAGTTAAAAAAATGAAATCCCTTTTTAACAGACGAGTTTCCATATGAAACCCTCATACTTCGAAAGAGATTGTCCATTTTGTACACGAAGTGCATCCTGTTTTTTGTTGTAACCGTATCTACTTTCTTGCACATGCTATGTGGGTGAAATGATGATACCATGCCAACTTTCAAACTTTTCAGAGTTCATTTGAAATGCTTTTCAATTTTTCAGGGTCTTATAGCTCAAAATAATCAGTAAATGCATGAAAAATAGCAAATGAAGTAAGAAAGGGTTGAGAATTGATGATGTGGCTTTGAAAGGTGCATTTGGAACGCAGAAAAACTATGGAGTTCAAACAAGTTAAAAAAGTGAAATTCCTTTGTAATAGACGAGTTTCTGTATGAAACCGCCACACTTCGAAAGAGATTGTCCGTTTTGTACACGAAGTGCATCCAGTTTTTGCTGTAACCCTCTCTAGTTTCTTGCACATGCTATGTGGGTGAAATGATTATACCATGCTAACTTTCAACCTTTTCAGAGTTCATTTGAAATGCTTTTCAATTTCAGGGTCTTATAGGTCAAAGTAATCACTAAATGCATGAAAAATAACAAATGAAGTCAGAAAGGGTTGAAAATTGGTGATGTGGTTTTGAATGGTGCATTTTGAACACAGAAAAACTATGGAGTTCAAACAAGTTAAAAAATGAAATCCCTTTGTAACAGACGAGTTTCCGTATGAAAACCCTCATACTTCGAAAGAGATTGTTTGTTTTGTACACGAAGTGCATCCGGTTTTTGCGGTAACCCTCTCTACTTTATTGCACATGCTATGTGGATGAAATGATGATACCATGCCAACTTTCAACCTTTTAAGAGTTCATTTGAAATAGTTTTCAATTTCAGGGACTTATAGCTCAAAATAATCAGTAAATGCATGAAAAATAACAAATGAAGTTAGAAAGGGTTGAAAATTGATGATGTGGCTTTGAATGGTGCATTTTGAACATAGAAAAACTATGGAGTTCAAACAAGTTAAAAAAATGAAATCCCTTTGTAACAGACGAGTTTTCGTATGAAACCCTCATACTTCGAAAGAGATTGTCCATTTTGTACACGAAGTGCATCCAGTTTTTGCTGTAACCCTAACTACTTTCTTGCACATGCTATGTGGGTGAAAGGATGATACCATGCCAACTTTCGACCTTTTCAGAGTTCATTTGAAATGCTTTTCAATTTCAGGGTCTTATAGCTCAAAATAATCAGTATATGCATGAAAAATAACAAATGAAGTCATAAAGGGTTGAAAATTGATGATGTCGGTTTGAATGGTGCATTTCGAACACAGAATAACTACAGAGTTCAAATAAGTTAAAAAAATGAAATCCCTTTGTAACAGACGAGTTTCCGTATGAAACCCTCATACTTCGAAAGAGATTGTCCGTTTTGTACACGAAGTGCATCCAGTTTTTGCCGTAACCCTCTCTACTTTCTTGCACATGCTATGTGGGTGAAATGATGATACCATGCCAACTTTCAACCTTTTCAGAGTTCATATGAAATGCTTTTCAATTTCAGGGTCTTATATCTCAAAATAATCAGTAAATGCATGAAATATAACAAATGAAATCAGAAAGGGATGAGAATTGATGATGTGGCTTTGAAAGGTGCATTTTGAACACAGAAAAACTATGGAGTTCAAACAAGTTAAAAAAAATGAAATTCCTTTGTAACAGACGAGTTTCCGTATGAAACCCTCATACTTCGAAAGAGATTGTCCATTTTGTACACGAAGTGCATCCTGTTTTTTGTTGTAACCGTATCTACTTTCTTGCACATGCTATGTGGGTGAAATGATGATACCATGCCAACTTTCAACCTTTTCAGAGTTCATTTGAAATGGTTTTCAATTTTTCAGGGTCTTATAGCTCAAAATAATCAGTAAATGCATGAAAATAACAAATGAAGTCAGAAAGGGTTGAAAATTGATGATGTGGCTTTAAATGGTGCATTTCGAACACGGAATAACTACGGAGTTCAAACAATTTAAAAAAATGAAATACCTTAGTAACAGACAAGTTTCCATATGAAACCCTCATACTTCGAAAGAGATTGTCCGTTTTGTACACGAAGTGCATCCAGTTTTTGCCGTAACCCTCTCTCTTTCTTACACATGCTATGTGGGTGAAATGATGACACCTTGCAAACTTTCAACCTTTTCAGAGTTCATTTGAAATGCTTTTCAATTTCAGGGTCTCATAGCTCAAAATAGTCAGTAAATGCATGAAAAAAATAACAAATGAAGTCAGAAAGGGTTGAAAATTGATGATGTGGCTTTGAATGGTGCATTTTGAACACAGAAAAACTAAGGAGTTCAAACAAGTTAAAAAAATGAAATCCCTTTGTAACAGACGAGTTTCCGTATGAAAACCCTCATACTTCGAAAGAGATTATCCGTTTTGTACACGAAGCGCATCCTGTTTTTGCCGTAACCCTGTCTACTTTCTTGCACATGCTATGTGGGTGAAATGACGATGCCGTGCCAAGTTTCAACCTTTTCAGAGTTCATCTAAAATGCTTTTCAATTTCAGGGTCTTATAGCTCAAAATAGTCAGTAAATGCATGAAAAATAACAAATGAAATCAGAAAGGGTTGAGAATTGATGATGTGGCTTTGAAAGGTTCATTTTGAAGACAGAAAAACTACGGAGTTCAAATAAGTTAAAAAAATGAAATACCTTTGTAACAGACGAGTTTCCGTATGAAACCCTCATACTTCGAAAGAGATTGTCCGTTTTGTACACGAAGTGCATCCAGTTTTTGCCGTAACCCTAACTACTTTCTTGCACATGCTATGTGGGTGAAAGGATGATACCATGCCAACTTTCGACCTTTTCAGAGTTCATTTGAAATGCTTTTCAATTTGAGGATCTTATAGCACAAAATAATTAGTATATGCATGAAAAATAACAAAAGAAGTCATAAAGGGTTGAAAATTGATGATGTTGGTTTGAATGGTGCATTTCGAACATAAAATAACTACGGAGTTCAAATAAGTTAAAAAAATGAAATCCCTTTTTAACAGACGAGTTTCCGTATGAAACCCTCATACTTCGAAAGAGATTGTCCGTTTTGTACACGAAGTGCATCCTATTTTTTGCTGTAACCGTATCTACTTTCTTGCACATGCTATGTGGGTGAAATGATGATACCATGCCAACTTTCAACCTTTTCAGAGTTCATTTGAAATGCTTTTCAATTTTTCAGGGTCTTATAGCTCAAAATAATCAGTAAATGCATGAAAAATAACAAATGAAGTCAGAAAGGGTTGAAAATTGATGATGTGGCTTTAAATGGTGCATTTCGAACACGGAATAACTACGGAGTTCAAACAATTCAAAAAAATGAAATACCTTTGTAACAGACGAGTTTCCGTATGAAACCCTCATACTTCGAAAGAGATTGTCCGTTTTGTACACGAAGTGCATCCAGTTTTTGCCGTAACCCTCTCTATTTTCTCGCACATGCTATGTGGGTGATATGAGGATACCATGCCAACTTTCAACCTTTTCAGAGTTCATATGAAATGCTTTTCAATTTCAGGGTCTTATATCTCAAAATAATCAGTAAATGCATGAAATATAACAAATGAAATCAGAAAGGGATGAGAATTAATGATGTGGCTTTGAAAGGTGCATTTTGAACACAGAAAAAATATGGAGTTCAAACAAGTTAAAAAATGAAATTCCTTTGTAACAGACGAGTTTCTGTATGAAACCGCCACACTTCGAAAGAGATTGTCCGTTTTGTACACGAAGTGCATCCAGTTTTTGCTGTAACCCTCTCTAGTTTCTTGCACATGCTATGTGGGTGAAATGATTATACCATGCCATCTTTCAACCTTTTCAGAGTTCATTTGAAATGCTTTTCAATTTCAGGGTCTTATAGGTCAAAGTAATCAGTAAATGCATGAAAAATAACGAATGAAGTCAGAAAGGGTTGAAAATTGGTGATGTGGTTTTGAATGGAGCATTTTGAACACAGAAAAATTATGTTGTTCAAACAAGTTAAAAAAATGAAATCCCTTTGTAACAGACGAGTTTCCGTATGGTACCCTCATACTTCGAAAGAGATTGTCCGTTTTGTACACGAAGTGCATCCAGTTTTTGCAGTAACCCTCTCTAATTTCTTGCACCTGCTATGTGGATGAAATGATGATACCATGCAAACTTTCAACCTTTTCAGAGTTCATTTGAAATGCTTTTCAATTTCAGGGTCTCATAGCTCAAAATAATTAGTAAATGCATGAAAAATGACAAATGAAGTCAGAAAGGGTTGAAAATAACTACGGAGTTCAAATAAGTTAAAAAAATGAAATCCCTTTTTAACAGACGAGTTTCCGTATGAAACCCTCATACTTCGAAAGAGATTGTCCATTTTGTACACGAAGTGCATCCTCTTTTTTGCTGTAACCGTATCTACTTTCTTGCACATGCTATGTAGGTGAAATGATGATACCATGCCAACTTTCAACCTTTTCAGAGTTCATTTGAAATGCTTTTCAATTTTTCAGGGTCTTACAGCTCAAAATAATCAGTAAATGCATGAAAAATAACAAATGAAGTCAGAAAGGGTTGAAAATTGATGATGTGGCTTTAAATGGTGCATTTCGAACACGGAATAACTACGGAGTTCAAACAATTTAAAAAAATGAAATACCTTTGTAACAGACGAGTTTCCGTATGAAACCCTCATACTTCGAAAGAGATTGTCCGTTTTGTACACGAAGTGCATCCAGTTTTTGCCATAACCCTCTCTATTTTCTCGCACATGCTATGTGGGTGAAATGATGATACCATGCCAACTTTCAACCTTTTCAGAGTTCATTTGAAATAGTTTTCAATTTCAGGGTCTTATAACTTAAAATAATCAATATATGCATGAAAAATAACAAATGAAGTCAAAAAGGGTTGAAAATTGATGGTGTGTCTTTGAATGGTGCATTTTGAACACAGAAAAACTATGGAGTTCAAACAAGTTAAAAAATGAAATCCCTTTGTAACAGACGAGTTTCCGTATGAAAACCCTCATACTTCGAAAGAGATTGTTTGTTTTGTACACGAAGTGCATCCGGTTTTTGCCATAACCCTCTCTACTTTATTGCACATGCTATGTGGATGAAATGATGATACCATGCCAACTTTCAACCTTTTCAGAGTTCATTTGAAATAGTTTTCAATTTCAGGGACTTATAGCTCAAAATAATCAGTAAATGCATGAAAAATAACAAATAAAGTTAGAAAGGGTTGAAAATTGATGATGTGGCTTTGAATGGTGCATTTTGAACATAGAAAAACTATGGAGTTCAAACAAGTTAAAAAAATGAAATCCCTTTGTAACAGACGAGTTTTCGTATGAAACCCTCATACTTCGAAAGAGATTGTCCATTTTGTACACGAAGTGCATCCAGTTTTTGCTGTAACCCTAACTACTTTCTTGCACATGCTATGTGGGTGAAAGGATGATACCATGCCAACTTTCGACCTTTTCAGAGTTCATTTGAAATGCTTTTCAATTTCAGGGTCTTATAGCTCAAAATAATCAGTATATGCATGAAAAATAACAAATGAAGTCATAAAGGGTTGAAAATTGATGATGTCGGTTTGAATGGTGCATTTCGAACACAGAATAACTATGGAGTTCAAATAAGTTAAAAAAATGAAATCCCTTTGTAACAGACGAGTTTCCGTATGAAACACTCATACTTCGAAAGAGATTGTCCGTTTTGTACACGAAGTGCATCCAGTTTTTGCCGTAACCCTCTCTACTTTCTTGCACATGCTATGTGGGTGAAATAATGATACCATGCCAACTTTCAACCTTTTCGGAGTTCATATGAAATGCTTTTCAATTTCAGGGTCTTATATCTCAAAATAATCAGTAAATGCATGAAATATAACAAATGAAATCAGAAAGGGATGAGAATTGATGATGTGGCTTTGAAAGGTGCATTTTGAACACAGAAAAACTATGGAGTTCAATCAAGTTAAAAAAATGAAATTCCTTTGTAACAGACGAGTTTCTGTATGAAACCGCCACACTTCGAAAGAGATTGTCCGTTTTGTACACGAAGTGCATCCAGTTTTTGCTGTAACCCTCTCTAGTTTCTTGCACATGCTATGTGGGTGAAATGATTATACCATGCCATCTTTCAACCTTTTCAGAGTTCATTTGAAATGCTTTTCAATTTCAGGGTCTTATAGGTCAAAGTAATCAGTAAATGCATGAAAAATAACGAATGAAGTCAGAAAGGGTTGAAAATTGGTGATGTGGTTTTGAATGGTGCATTTTGAACACAGAAAAATTATGTTGTTCAAACAAGTTAAAAAAATGAAATCCCTTTGTAACAGACGAGTTTCCGTATGGAACCCTCATACTTCGAAAGAGATTGTCCGTTTTGTACACGAAGTGCATCCAGTTTTTGCTGTAACCCTCTCTAATTTCTTGCACCTGCTATGTGGATGAAATGATGATACCATGCAAACTTTCAACCTTTTCAGAGTTCATTTGAAATGCTTTTCAATTTCAGGGTCTCATAGCTCAAAATAATTAGTAAATGCATGAAAAATGACAAATGAAGTCATAAAGGGTTGAAAATTGATGATGTGGCTTTGAATGGTGCATTTTGAACACAGAAAAACTATGTTGTTCAAACAAGTAAAAAAACTGGAATCCCTTTGTAACAGACGAGTTTCCGTATGAAACCCTCACACTTTGAAAGAGATTTCCCGTTTTGTACACGAAGTGCATCCAGTTTTTGCCGTAACCCTCTCTCTTTCTTACACATGCTATGTGGGTGAAATGATGACACCATGCAACTTTTCAACCTTTTCAGAGTTCATTTGAAATGCTTTTCATATTCAGGGTCTCATAGCTCAAAATAGTCAGTAAATGCATGAAAAAAATAACAAATGAAGTCAGAAAGGGTTGAAAATTGATGATGTGGCTTTGAATGGTGCATTTTGAACACAGAAAAACTAAGGAGTTCAAACAAGTTAAAAAAATGAAATCCCTTTGTAACAGACGAGTTTCCGTATGAAAACCCTTATACTTCGAAAGAGATTATCCGTTTTGTACACGAAGTGCATCCTGTTTTTGCCGTAACCCTGTCTACTTTCTTGCACATGCTATGTGGGTGAAATGACGATGCCGTGCCAAGTTTCAACCTTTTCAGAGTTCATCTAAAATGCTTTTCAATTTCAGGGTCTTATAGCTCAAAATAGTCAGTAAATGCATGAAAAATAACAAATGAAATCAGAAAGGGTTGAGAATTGATGACGTGGCTTTGAAAGGTGCATTTTGAACACAGAAAAACTACGGAGTTCAAATAAGTTAAAAAATGAAATACCTTTGTAACAGACGAGTTTCTGTATGAAACCCTCATACTTCGAAAGAGATTGTCCGTTTTGTACACGAAGTGCATCCAGTTTTTGCCGTAACCCTAACTACTTTCTTGCACATGCTATGTGGGTGAAAGGATGATACCATGCCAACTTTCGACCTTTTCAGAGTTCATTTGAAATGCTTTTCAATTTGAGGATCTTATAGCACAAAATAATCAGTATATGCATGAAAAATAACAAAAGAAGTCATAAAGGGTTGAAAATTGATGATGTTGGTTTGAATGGTGCATTTCGAACACAAAATAACTAAGGAGTTCAAATAAGTTAAAAAAATGAAATCCCTTTTTAACAGACGAGTTTCCGTATGAAACCCTCATACTTCGAAAGAGATTGTCCGTTTTGTACACGAAGTGCATCCTATTTTTTGCTGTAACCGTATCTACTTTCTTGCACATGCTATGTGGGTGAAATGATGATACCATGCCAACTTTCAACCTTTTCAGAGTTCATTTGAAATGCTTTTCAATTTTTCAGGGTCTTATAGCTCAAAATAATCAGTAAATGCATGAAAAATAACAAATGAAGTCAGAAAGGGTTGAAAATTGATGATGTGGCTTTAAATGGTGCATTTCGAACACGGAATAACTACGGAGTTCAAACAATTTAAAAAAATGAAATACCTTTGTAACAGACGAGTTTCCGTATGAAACCCTCATACTTCGAAAGAGATTGTCCGTTTTGTACACGAAGTGCATCCAGTTTTTGCCGTAACCCTCTCTATTTTCTCGCACATGCTATGTGGGTGAAATGATGATACCATGCAAACTTTCAACCTTTTCGGAGTTCATTTGAAATGCTTTTCAATTTCAGGGTCTTATAACTTAAAATAATCAATATATGCATGAAAAATAACAAATGAAGTCAAAAAGGGTTGAAAATTGATGATGTGGCTTTGAATGGTGCATTTTGAACACAGAAAAACTATGGAGTTCAAACAAGTTAAAAAATGAAATCCCTTTGTAATAGACGAGTTTCCGTATGAAAACCCTCATACTTCAAAAGAGATTGTTTGTTTTGTACACGAAGTGCATCCGGTTTTTGCCGTAACCCTCTCTACTTTATTGCACATTCTATGTGGATGAAATGATGATACCATGCGAACTTTCAACCTTTTAAGAGTTCATTTGAAATAGTTTTCAATTTCAGGGACTTATAGCTCAAAATAATCAGTAAATGCATGAAAAATAACAAATGAAGTTAGAAAGGGTTGAAAATTGATGATGTGGCTTTGAATGGTGCATTTTGAACATAGAAAAACTATGGAGTTCAAACAAGTTAAAAAAATGAAATCCCTTTGTAAGAGATGAGTTTTCGTATGAAACCCTCATACTTCGAAAGAGATTGTCCATTTTGTACACGAAGTGCATCCAGTTTTTGCTGTAACCCTAACTACTTTCTTGCACATGCTATGTGGGTGAAAGGATGATACCATGCCAACTTTCGACCTTTTCAGAGTTCATTTGAAATGCTTTTCAATTTTAGGGTCTTATAGCTCAAAATAATCAGTATATGCATGAAAAATAACAAATGAAGTCATAAAGGGTTGAAAATTGATGATGTCGGTTTGAATGGTGCATTCCGAACACAGAATAACTACGGACTTCAAATAAGTTAAAAAAATGAAATTCCTTTGTAACAGACGAGTTTCCGTATGAAACCCTCATACTTCCAAAGAGATTGTCCGTTTTGTACACGAAGTGCATCCAGTTTTTGCCGTAACCCTCTCTACTTTCTTGCACATGCTATGTGGGTGAAATGTGATACCATGCCAACTTTCAACCTTTTCAGAGTTCATATGAAATGCTTTTCAATTTCAGGGTCTTATATCTCAAAATAATCAGTAAATGCATGAAATATAACAAATGAAATCAGAAAGGGATGAGAATTGATGATGTGGCTTTGAAAGGTGCATTTTGAACACAGAAAAACTATGGAGTTCAAACAAGTTAAAAAAATTAAATTCCTTTGTAACAGACGAGTTTCTGTATGAAACCGCCACACTTCGAAAGAGATTGTCCGTTTTGTACACGAAGTGCATCCAGTTTTTGCTGTAACCCTCTCTAGTTTCTTGCACATGCTATGTGGGTGAAATGATTATACCATGCCATCTTTCAACCTTTTCAGAGTTCATTTGAAATGCTTTTCAATTTCAGGGTCTTATAGGTCAAAGTAATCAGTAAATGCATGAAAAATAACAAATGAAGTCAGAAAGGGTTGAAAATTGGTGATGTGGTTTTGAATGGTGCATTTTGAACACAGAAAAATTATGTTGTTCAAACAAGTTAAAAAAAATGAAATCCCTTTGTAACAGACGAGTTTCTGTATGAAACCCTCACAATTTGAAAGAGATTACCCGTTTTGTACATGAAGTGCATCCAGTTTTTGCCGTAACCCTCTCTCTTTCTTACACATGCTATGTGGGTGAAATGATGACACCATGCAACTTTTCAACCTTTTCAGAGTTCATTTGAAATGCTTTTCAATTTCAGGGTCTCATAGCTCAAAATAATTAGTAAATGCATGAAAAATAACAAATGAAGTCAGAAAGGGTTGAAAATTGATGATGTCGCTTTGAAAGGTGCATTTTGAACACAGAAAAACTATGGAGTTCAAAAAAGTTAAAAAATGAAATCCCTTTATAATAGACGAGTTTCCGTATGAAACCCTCATACTTCGAAAGACATTGTCCGTTTTGTAGACGAAGTGCATCCAGTTTTTGCCGTAACCCTCTCTAATTTTTTGCACATGCTATGTGGGTGAAATGATGATACCTTGCCAACTTTCAACCTTTTCAGAGTTAATTTGAAATGCTTTTAAATTTCAGGGTCTTATAGCTCAAAATAGTCAGTAAATGCATGAAAAAATAACAAATGAAGTCAGAAAGGGTTGAAAATTGATGATGTGGCTTTGAATGGTGCATTTTGAACACAGAAAAACTAAGGAGTTCAAACAAGTTAAAAAAATGAAATCCCATTGTAACAGACGAGTTTCCGTATGAAAACCCTCATACTTCGAAAGAGATTGTCCGTTTTGTACACGAAGTGCATCCAGTTTTTGCCGTAACCCTCTCTACTTTCTTGCACATGCTATGTGGGTGAAATGATCATACCATGCCAACTTTCAACCTTTTCAGAGTTCATCTGAAATGTGGGTGAAAGGATGATACCATGCCAACTTTCGACCTTTTCAGAGTTCATTTGAAATGCTTTTCAATTTCAGGGTCTTATAGCTCAAAATAATCAGTAAATGCATGAAAAATAGCAAATGAAGTCAGAAAGGGTTGAAAATTGATGATGTGGCTTTAAATGGTGCATTTCGAACACGGAATAACTACGGAGTTCAAACAATTTAAAAAAATGAAATACCTTTGTAACAGACGAGTTTCCGTATGAAACCCTCATACTTCGAAAGAGATTGTCCGTTTTGTACACGAAGTGCATCCAGTTTTTGCCGTAACCCTCTCTATTTTCTCGCACATGCTATGTGGGTGAAATGATGATACCATGCAAACTTTCAACCTTTTCGGAGTTCATTTGAAATGCTTTTCAATTTCAGGGTCTTATAACTTAAAATAATCAATATATGCATGAAAAATAACAAATGAAGTCAAAAAGGGTTGAAAATTGATGATGTGGCTTTGAATGGTGCATTTTGAACACAGAAAAACTATGGAGTTCAAACAAGTTAAAAAATGAAATCCCTTTGTAAAAGACGAGTTTCCGTATGAAAACCCTCATACTTCGAAAGAGATTGTTTGTTTTGTACACGAAGTGCATCCGGTTTTTGCCGTAACCCTCTCTACTTTATTGCACATTCTATGTGGATGAAATGATGATACCATGCGAACTTTCAACCTTTTAAGAGTTCATTTGAAATAGTTTTCAATTTCAGGGACTTATAGCTCAAAATAATCAGTAAATGCATGAAAAATAAAAAATGAAGTTAGAAAGGGTTGAAAATTGATGATGTGGCTTTGAATGGTGCATTTTGAACATAGAAAAACTATGGAGTTCAAACAAGTTAAAAAAATGAAATCCCTTTGTAACAGACGAGTTTCCGTATGGAACCCTCATACTTCGAAAGAGATTGTTTGTTTTGTACACGAAATGCATCCAGTTTTTGCCGTAACCCTCTCTACTTTCTTGCACATGCTATGTGGGTGAAATGATTAGACCATGCCAACTTTCAACCTTTTAAGAGTTCATTTGAAATGCTTTTCAATTTCAGGGTCTTATAGCTCAAAATAATCAGTATATGCATGAAAAATAACAAATGAAGTCATAAAGGGTTGAAAATTGATGATGTCGGTTTGAATGGTGCATTTCGAACACAGAATAACTACGGACTTCAAATAAGTTAAAAAAATGAAATCCCTTTGTAACAGACGAGTTTCTGTATGAAACCCTCATACTTCGAAAGAGATTGTCCGTTTTGTACACGAAGTGCATCCAGTTTTTGCCGTAACCCTCTCTACTTTCTTGCACATGCTATGTGGGTGAAATGATGATACCATGCCAACTTTCAACCTTTTTAGAGTTCATATGAAATGCTTTTCAATTTCAGGGTCTTATAGCTCAAAATAATCAGTATATGCATGAAAAATAACAAATGAAGTCAAAAAGGGTTGAAAATTGATGATGTCGGTTTGAATGGTGCATTTCGAACACAGAATTACTACGGAGTTCAAATAAGTTAAAAAAATGAAATCCCTTTGTAACAGACGAGTTTCCGTATGAAACCCTCATACTCTAAAAGAGATTGTCTGTTTTGTACACGAAGTGCATTCAGTTTTTGCCGTAACCCTCTCTACTTTCTTGCACATGATATGTGGGTGAAATGATGATACCATGCCAACTTTCAACCTTTTTAGAGTTGATCTGAAATGCTTTTCAATTTCAGGGGCTTATAGCTCAAAATAATCAGTAAATGCATGAAATATAACAAATGAAATCCGAAAGGGTTGAGAATTGATGATGTGGCTTTGAAAGGTGCATTTTGAACAAAGAAAAACTATGGAGTTCAAACAAGTTAAAAAAATGAAATACCTTTGTGACCGACGAGTTTCCGTATGAAACCCTTATACTTCGAAAGAGATTATCCGTTTTGTACACGAAGTGCATCCAGTTTTTTGCTGTAACCCTATCTACTTTCTCGCACATGCTATGTGGGTGGAATGATGATACCATGCCAACTTTCAACCTTTTCAGAGTTCATTTGAAATGCTTTTCAATTTCAGGGTCTTATAGCTCAAAATAATCAATATATGCATGAAATATAACAAATGAAGTCATAAAGGGTTGAAAATTGATGATGTGGCTTTGAATGGTGCATTTTTAACACAGAAAATCTATGGAGTTCAAACAAGTTAATAAAATGAAATCCCTTTGTAACAGACGAGTTTCCGTATGAAACCCTCATACTTCGAAAGAGATTGTCCGTTTTGTACATGAAGTGCATCCAGTTTTTTCCGTAACCCTCTCTACTTTCTTGCCGATGCTATGTGGGTGAAATGATGATACCATGCCAACTTTCAACCTTTTCAGAGTTCATTTGAAATGCTTTTCAATTTCAGGGTCTTATAGCTCAAAATAATCAGTATATGCATGAAAAATAACAAATGAAGTCAGAAAGGGTTGAAAATTGGTGATGCGGTTTTGAATGGTGCATTTTGAACTCAGAAAAATTATGTTGTTCAAACAAGTTAAAAAAATGAAATCCCTTTGTAACAGACGAGTTTCCGTATGAAACCCTCATACTTTGAAAGAGATTGTCTGTTTTGTACACGAAGTGCATCCAGCTTTTGCTGTAACCCTCTCTAATTTCTTGCACATGCTATGTGGGTGAAATGATGATACCATGCAAACTTTCAACCTTTTTAGAGTTCATTTGAAATGCTTTCCAATTTTAGGTTTTTTATAGCTCAAAATAATCTGTAAATGCATGAAAAATAAAAAATGTAGCCAGAAAGGGTTGAAAATTGATGATGTGGCTTTGAATGGTGCATTTTGAACACAGAAAAACTATGATGTTCAATCAAGTAGAAAAACTAAAATCCCTTTGTAATAGACGAGTATCCGTATGAAACCCTCACACTTCGAAAGAGATTGCCCGTTTTGTACACGAAGTGCATCCAGTTTTTGCCGTAACCCTCTGTACTTTCTTGCACATGCTATGTGGGTGAAATGATAATACCATGCAAATTTTCAACCTTTTGAGAGTTCATTTGAAATGCTTTTCAATTTCAGGGTCTTATAGCTCAAAATAATCAGTAAATGCATGAAAAATAACAAATGCAGTCAGAAAGGGTTGACAATTGATGATGTGGCTTTGAATGGTGCATTTCGAACACATAATAACTACGGAGTTCAAACAAGTTAAAAAAATGAAATCCCTTTGTAACAAACGAGTTTCCGTATGAAACCCTCATACTTCGAAAGAGATTGTCCATTTTGTACACGAAGTGCATCCAGTTTTTGCCGTAACCCTATCTAGTTTTCTCCACATGCTATGTGGGTGATATGATGATACCTTGCGCACTTTCAACCTTTTCAGAGTTAATTTGAAATGCTTTTCAATTTCAGGGTCTTATAGCTCAAAATAATCAATAAATGCATGAAAATAAATAACAAATGAAGTCAGAAAGGGTTGAAAATTGATGCTGTGGCTTTGAATGGGGCATTTTGAACACAGAAAAATTATGGAGTTCAAACAAGTTAAGAAAATGAAATCCCTTTGTAACAAACGAGTTTCCGTATGAAACCCTCATACCTCGAAAGAGATTGTCTGTTTTGTACACGATGTACATCCAGTTTTTGCTGTAACCCTCTCTACTTTCTTGCCGATGCTATATGGGTGAAATGATGATACCATGCCAACTTTCAAGCTTTTCAGAGTTCATTTGAAATGCTTTTCAATTTGAGGGTCTTATAGCTCAAAATAATCAGTATATGCATGAAAAATAACAAATGAAGTCATAAAGGGTTGAAATTGATGATGTGGCTTTGAATGTTGCATTTTGAATACAGAATAACTTCGGAGTTCAAACAAGTTAAAAAAATGAAATCCCTTTGTAACACACAATTTCCGTATGAAAACCATCATACTTCAAAAGAGATTGTCCGTTTTGTACACGAAGTGCATCCATTTTTTGCCGTAACCCTCTCTACTTTCTTGCACATGGTATGTGGGTGAAATGATGATACCATGCCAACTTTCATCCTTTTCAGAGTTCATCTGAAATGCTTTTCAATTTCAGGGTCTTATAGCTCAAAATAGTCAGTAAATGCATGAAAAATAACAAATGAAATCAGAAAGGGTTGAGAATTGATGATGTGACTTTGAAAGGTGCATTTTGAACATAGAAAACTATGGAGTTCAAACAAGTTAAAAAATGAAATATCTTTGTAAGAGACGAGTTTCCGTATGAAAACCTCACACTTCGAAAGAGATTGTCCGTTTTGTACACGAAATGCATCTAGTTTTTGCCGTAACCCTCTCTACATTCTTGCACATGCTATGTGGGTGAAATGATGATACCATGCAAACTTTCAACCTTTTCAGAGTTCATTTGAAATGCTTTTCAATTTCAGGGTCTTATAGCTTAAAATAATCAGTATATGCATGAAAAGTAACAAATGAAGTCAGAAAGGCTTGAAAATTGACGATGTGGCTTTGAATGGTGCATTTTGAATAGAGAAAAACTACAGAGTTCAAACAAGTTAAAAAAATGAAATCCCGTTGTAACAGATGAGTTTCCGTTTGAAAACCCTCATACTTCGAAAGAGATTGTTTGTTTTGTACACGAAGTGCATCCAGCTTTTGCCGTAACCCTCTCTACTTTCTTGCACATGCTATGTGGGTGAAATGATGATACCATGCCAACTTTCAACCTTTTCAGAGTTCATTTGAAATGCTTTTCAATTTCAGGGTCTTATAGCTCAAAATAATCAGTATATGCATGAAAAATAACAAATGAAGTCAGAAAGGGTTGAAAATTGGTGATGCGGTTTTGAATGGTGCATTTTGAACTCAGAAAAATTATGTTGTTCAAACAAGTTAAAAAAATGAAATCCCTTTGTAACAGACGAGTTTCCGTATGAAACCCTCATACTTCAAAAGAGATTGTCCGTTTTGTACACGAAGTGCATCCAGTTTTTGCCGTAACCCTCTCTAATTTTTTGCACATGCTATGTGGGTGAAATGATGATACCTTGCCAAATTTCAACCTTTTCAGAGTTAATTTGAAATGATTTCAATATCAGGGTCTTATAGCTCAAAATAATCAGTAAATGCATGAAAAAAAAATAATAAATGAAGCCAGAAAGGGTTGAAAATTGATGATGTGGCTTTGAATGGTGCATTTCGAACACAGAAAAACTATGGAGTTCAAACAAGTTAAGAAAATGAAATCCCTTTGTAACAGACGAGTTTCCGTATGAAACCTTCATACCTCGAAAGAGATTCTCCGTTTTGTACACGAAGTGCATCCAGTTTTTGCCGTAACCCTCTCTACTTTCTTGCCGGTGCTATATGGGTGAAAAGATGATACCATGAAAACTTTCAACCGTTTCAGAGTTCATTTGAAATGCTTTTCAATTTGAGGGTCTTATAGCTCAAAATAATCAGTATATACATGAAAAATAACAAATGAAGTCATAAAGAGTTGAAAATTGATGATGTGGCTTTGAATGTTGCATTTTGAACATAGAATAACTACGGAGTTCAAACAAGTTAAAAAAATGAAATCCCTTTGTAACACACGATTTCCTTATGAAAATCCTCATACTTCAAAAGAGATTGTCCGTTTTGTACACGAAGTGCATCCAGTTTTTGCCGTAACCCTCTCTACTTTCTTGCACATGCTATGTGGGTGAAATGATGATACCATGCCAACTTTCAACCTTTTCACAGTTCATCTGAAATGCTTTTCAATTTGAGGGTCTTATAGCTCAAAATAATCAGTAAATGAATGAAAAATAACAAATGAAATCAGAAAGGGTTGAGAATTGATGATGTGACTTTGAAAGGTGCATTTTGAACACAGAAAAACTATGGAGTTCAAACAAGTTAAAAAAATGAAATCCCTTTGTAACAGACGAGTTTCCGTATGAAACCCTCATACTTCGAAAGAGATTGTCCATTTTGTACACGAAGTGCATCCGGTTTTTGCTATAACGCTCTCTAATTTCTTGCACATGCTATGTGGGTGAAATGATGATACCATGCAAATTTCAACCTTTTCAGAGTTCATTTGAAATGCTTTTCAATTTCAGGGTTTTATAGCTCAAAATAATCAGTGAATGCATGAAAAATGACAAATGAAGTAATAAGGGTTGAAAATTGATGATGTGGCTTTGAATGGTGCATTTTGAACACAGAAAAACTATGTTGTTCAAACAAGTAAAAAAACTGGAATCCCTTTGTAACAGACGAGTTTCCGTATGAAACCCTCACACTTCGAAAGAGATTGCCCGTTTTGTACACGAAGTGCATCCAGTTTTTGCCGTAACCCTCTCTCTTTCTTGCACATGCTATGTGGGTGAGATGATGATACCATGCAACTTTTCAACCTTTTCAGAGTTCATATGAAATGCTTTTCAATTTCAGGGTCTTATAGCTCAAAATAATCAGTATATGCATGAAAAATAACAAATGAAGTCAGAAAGGGTTGAAAATTGATGATGTGGCTTTGAATGGTGCATTTTGAACACAGAAAAACTATTGAGTTCAAACAAGTTAAAAAATGAAATCCCTTTGTAACAGACGAGTTTCCGTATGAAACCTTCATACTTCGAAAGAGATTGTTTGTTTTGTACACGAAATGCATCCAGTTTTTGCCGTAACCCTCTCTACTTTCTTGCACATGCTATGTGGGTGAAATGATTAGACCATGCCAACTTTCAACCTTTTAAGAGTTCATTTGAAATAGTGTTCAATTTCAGGGTCTTATAGCTCAAAATAATCAGTAAATGCATGAAAAAAATAAGAAATGAAGTTTGAAAGGGTTGAAAATTGATGATGTGGGTTTGAATGGTGCATTTTGAACATAGAAAAACTATGGAGTTCAAACAAGTTAAAAAAAAGAAATCCCTTTGTAACAGACGAGTTTCCGTATGAAACCCTCATACTTCGAAAGAGATTGTCCATTTTGTACACGAAGTGCATCCAGTTTTTGCTGTAACCCTAACTACTTTCTTGCACATGCTATGTGGGTGAAAGGATAATACCATGCCAACTTTCGACCTTTTCAGAGTTAGTTTGAAATGCTTTTCAATTTCAGGGTCTTATAGCTCAAAATAATCAGTATATGCATGAAAAATAACAAATGAAGTCATAAAGGGTTGAAAATTGATGATGTCGGTTTGAATGGTGCATTTCTAACACAGAATAACTACGGAGTTCAAATAAGTTAAAAAAATGAAATCCCTTTGTAACAGACGAGTTTCCGTATGAAACCCTCATACTTCGAAAGAGATTGTCCGTTTTGTACACGAAGTGCATCCAGTTTTTGCCGTAACCCTCTCTACTTTCTTCCACATCCTATGTGGGTGAAATGATGATACCATGCCGACTTTCAAGCTTTGCAGAGTTCATCTGAAATGCTTTTCAATTTCAGGGTCTTATAGCTCAAAATAATCACTAAATGCATGAAATATAACAAATGAAATCAGAAAGGGTTGAGAATTGATGATGTGGCTTTCAAAGGTGCATTTTGAACACAGAAAAACTATGGAGTTCAAACAAGTTAAAAAAATGAAATCCCTTTGTGACAGACGAGTTTCCATATGAAACCCTTATACTTCGAACGAGATTGTCTGTTTTGTACACGAAGTGCATCCAGTTTTTTGCTGTAACCCTATCTACTTTCTTGCCGGTGCTATATGGGTAAAAAGATGATACCATGACAATTTTCAACCGTTTCAGAGTTCATTTGAAATGGTTTTCAATTTGAGGGTCTTATAGCTCAAAATAATCAGTATATGCATGAAAAATAACAAATGAAGTCATAAAGGGTTGAAAATTGATGATGTGGCTTTGAATGTTGCATTTTGAACACAGAAAAACTATGGAGTTCAAACAAGTTAAAAAATGAAATCCCTTTGTAACACACGAGTTTCCGTATGAAAACCCTCATACTTCGAAAGAGATTGTCCGTTTTGGACACGAAGTGCATCCAGTTTTTGCCGTAACCCTCTCTACTTTCTTGCACATGCTATGTGGGTGAAATGATGATACCATGCCAACTTTCAACCTTTTCAGAGTTCATCTGAAATGCATTTATATTTCAGGGTCTTATAGCTCAAAATAATCAGTAAATGCATGAAATATAACAAATGAAATCAGAAAGGGTTGAGAATTGATGATGTCGCTTTGAAAGGTGCATTTTGAGCACAGAAAAACTATGGAGTTCAAACAAGTTAAAAAATGAAATCCCTTTGTGACAGACGAGTTTCCGTATGAAACTCTTATACTTTGAAAGAGATTGTCCATTTTGTACACGAAGTGGATCCAGTTTTTTGCTGTAACCGTATCTACTTTCTTGCACATGCTATGTGGGTGAAATGATGATACCATGCCAACTTTCAACCTTTTCTGTGTTCATTTGAAATGCTTTTCAATTTCAGGGTCTTATAGCTCAAAATAATCAATATATGCATGAAATATAACAAATGAAGTCATAAAGGGTTGAAAATTGATGATGTGGCTTTGAATGGTGCATTTTGAACACAGAAAAACTATGGAGTTCAAACAAGTTAAGAAAATGAAATCCCTTTGTAACAGACGAGTTTCCGTATGAAACCTCATACTTCGAAAGAGATTGTCCGTTTTGTACATGAAGTGCATCCAGTTTTTTCCGTAACCCTCTCTACTTTCTTGCCGATGCTATGTGGGTGAAATGATGATACCATGCCAACTTTCAACCTTTTCAGAGTTCATTTGAAATGCTTTTCATTTTCAGGGTCTTATAGCTCAAAATAATCAATATATGCATGAAAAATAACAAATGAAGTCAGAAAGGGTTGAAAATTGGTGATGCGGTTTTGAATGGTGCATTTTGAACACAGAACAATTATGTTGTTCAAACAAGTTAAAAAAAATGAAATCCCTTTGTAATAGACGAGTTTCCGTATGAAACCCACATACTTCGAAAGAGATTGTCCATTTTGTACACGAAGTGCATCCAGTTTTTGCTGTAACCCTCTCTAATTTCTTGCACATGCTATGTGGGTGAAATGATGATACCATGCAAACTTTCAACCTTTTTGGAGTTCATTTGAAATGCTTTCCAATTTTAGGGTTTTATAGCTCAAAATAATCAGTAAATGCATGAAAAATAAAAAATGAATCCAGAAAGGGTTGAAAATTGATGATGTGGCTTTGAATGGTGCATTTTGAACACAGAAAAACTGCGGAGTTCAAACAAGTTAAGAAAATGAAATCCCTTTGTAACAGACGAGTTTCCGTATGAAACCTCATACTTCGAAAGAGATTGTCCGTTTTGTACATGAAGTGCATCCAGTTTTTTCCGTAACCCTCTCTACTTTCTTGCCGATGCTATGTGGGTGAAATGATGATACCATGCCAACTTTCAACCTTTTCAGAGTTCATTTGAAATGCTTTTCAATTTCAGGGTCTTATAGCTCAAAATAATCAGTATATGCATGAAAAATAACAAATGAAGTCAGAAAGGGTTGAAAATTGGTGATGCGGTTTTGAATGGTGCATTTTGAACACAGAAAAATTATGTTGTTCAAACAAGTTAAAAAAAATGAAATCCCTTTGTAATAGACGAGTTTCCGTATGAAACCCTCATACTTCGAAAGAGATTGTCCATTTTGTACACGAAGTGCATCCAGTTTTTGCTGTAACCCTCTCTAATTTCTTGCACATGCTATGTGGGTGAAATGATGATACCATTCAAACTTTCAACCTTTTTAGAGTTCATTTGAAATGCTTTCCAATTTTAGGGTTTTATAGCTCAAAATAATCAGTAAATGCATGAAAAATAAAAAATGAAGCCAGAAAGGGTTGAAAATTGATGATGTGGCTTTGAATGGTGCATTTTGAACACAAAAAAACTATGATGTTCAGTCAAGTAAAAAAACATAAATCCCTTTGTAACAGACGAGTATCCGTATGAAACCCTCACACTTCGAAAGAGATTGCCCGTTTTGTACACGAAGTGCATCCAGTTTTTGCCGTAACCCTCTCTACTTTCTTGCACATGCTATGTGGGTGAAATGATGATACCATGCAAATTTTCAACCTTTTGAGAGTTCATTTGAAATTCTTTTCAATTTCAGGGTCTTATTGCTCAAAATAATCAGTAAATGCATGAAAAATAACAAATGAAGTCAAAAAGGGTTGAAAATTGATGATGTGGCTGAATGGTGCATTTCGAACACATAATAGCTACGGAGTTCAAACAAGTTAAAAAAATGAAATCCCTTTATAACAGACGAGTTTCCGTATGAAACCCTCATACTTTGAAAGAGATTGTCTGTTTTGTACATGAAGTGCATCCAGTTTTTGCCGTAACCTTATCTAATTTTCTCCACATGCTATGTGGGTGAAATGATGATACCTTGCCAACTTTCAACCTTTTCAGAGTTAATTTGAAATGCTTTTCAATTTCAGGGTCTTATAGCTCAAAATAATCAGTAAATGCATGAAAAAAATAATAAATGAAGTCAGAAAGGGTTGAAAATTGATGATGTGGCTTTGAATGGTGCATTTTGAACACAGAAAAACTATGGAGTTCAAACAAGCTAAGAAAATGAAATCCCTTTTTAAGAGACGAGTTTCCGTATGAAACCCTCATACCTCGAAAGAGATTGTCCGTTTTGTACACGAAGTGCATCCAGTTTTTGCTGTAACCCTCTCTACTTTCTTGCCGATGCTATATGGGTGAAATGATGATACCATGCCAACTTCCAACCTTTTCAGAGTTCATTTGAAATGCTTTTCAATTTGAGGGTCTTATAGCTCAAAATAATCAATATATACATGAAAAATAACAAATGAAGTTTTGTCCGTTTGTAACACACGATTTCCGTATGAAAACCATCATACTTTGAAAGAGATTGTCCGTTTTGTACACGAAGTGCATCCATTTTTTGCCGTAACCCTCTCTACTTTCTTGCACATGCTATGTGGGTGAAATGACGATACCGTGCCAACTTTCAACCTTTTCAGAGTTCATCTAAAATGCTTTTCAATTTCAGGGTCTTATAGCTCAAAATAGTCAGTAAATGCATGAAAAATAACAAATTAAATCAGAAAGGGTTGAGAATTGATGATGTGACTTTGAAAGGTGCATTTTGAACACAGAAAAACTATGGAGTTCAAACAAGTTAAAAAATGAAATCTTTTGTAACAGACGAGTTTTCGTATGAAAACCTCATACTTCGAAAGAGATTGTCCGTTTTGTACACGAAGTGCATCTAGTTTTTGCTGTAACCCTCTCTACTTTCTTGCACATGCTATGTGGGTGAAATGATGATACCATGCAAACTTTCAACCTTTTCAGAGTTCATTTGAAATGCTTTTCAATTTCAGGGTCTTATAGCTTAAAATAATCTGTATATGCATGAAAAATAAAAAATGAAGTCAGAAAGGGTTGAAAATTGATGATGTGGCTTTGAATGGTGCATTTTGAACACAGAAAAACTACGGAGTTCAAACAGGTTAAAAAATGAAATCCCTTTGTAACAGACGAGTTTCCGTATGAAAACCCTCATACTTCCAAAGAGATTGTTTGTTTTGCACACAAAGTGCATCCAGCTTTTGCCGTAACTCTCTCTACTTTCTTGCACATGCTATGTGGGTGAAATGATGATACCATGCCAACTTTCAACCTTTTCAGAGTTCATTTGAAATGCTTTTCAATTTCAGGGTCTAATAGCTCAAAATAATCAGTAAATGCATTAAAAATAACAAATGAAGTCACAAAGGGTTGAAAATTGATGATGTGGCTTTGAATGGTGCATTTCGAACACAGAATAACTATGGAGTTCAAACAAATAAAAAAAATGAAATCGCTTTGTAAAAGACGAGTTTCCGTATGAAACCCTCATACTTCAAAAGAGATTGTCCGTTTTTTACACGAAGTGCATCCAGTTTTTGCCATAACCCTATCTAATTTTTTGCACATGCTATGTGGGTGAAATGATGATACCTTGCCAAGTTTCAACCTTTTCATAGTTAATTTGAAATGATTTCAATTTCAGGGTCTTATAGCTCAAAATAATCAGTAAATGCATGAAAATAATAATAAATGAAGTCAGAAAGGGTTGAAAATTGATGATGTGGCTTTGAATGGTGCATTTTGAACACAGAAAAACTATGATGTTCAATCAAGTAAAAAAACAGAAATCCCTTTGTAACAGACGAGTATCCGTATGAAACCCTCACACTTCGAAAGAGATTGCCCGTTTTGTACACGAAGTGCATCCAGTTTTTGCCGTAACCCTCTCTACTTTCTTGCACATGCTATGTGGGTGAAATGATGATACCATGCAAATTTTCAACCTTTTGAGAGTTCATTTGAAATGCTTTTCAATTTCAGGGTCTTATAGCTCAAAATAATCAGTAAATGCATGAAAAATAACAAATGAAGTCAAAAAGGGTTGAAAGTTGATGATGTGGCTGAATGGTGCAATTCGAACACATAATAGCTACGGAGTTCAAACAAGTTAAAAAAATGAAATCCCTTTATAACAGACGAGTTTCCGTATGAAACCCTCATACTTTGAAAGAGATTGTCTATTTTGTACATGAAGTGCATCCAGTTTTTGCCGTAACCTTATCTAATTTTCTCCACATGCTATGTGGGTGAAATGATGATACCTTGCCAACTTTCAACCTTTTCAGAGTTAATTTGAAATGCTTTTCAATTTCAGGGTCTTATAGCTCAAAATAATCAGTAAATGCATGAAAAAAATAACAAATGAAGTCAGAAAGGGTTGAAAATTGATGATGTGGCTTTGAATGGTGCATTTTGAACACAGAAAAACTATGGAGTTCAAACAAGCTAAGAAAATGAAATCCCTTTTTAAGAGACGAGTTTCCGTGTGAAACCCTCATACCTCGAAAGAGATTGTCCGTTTTGTACACGAAGTGCATCCAGTTTTTGCTGTAACCCTCTCTACTTTCTTGCCGATGCTATATGGGTGAAATGATGATACCATGCCAACTTCCAACCTTTTCAGAGTTCATTTGAAATGCTTTTCAATTTGAGGGTCTTATAGCTCCAAAAAATCAATATATACATGAAAAATAACAAATGAAGTTTTGTCCGTTTGTAACACACGATTTCCGTATGAAAACCATCATACTTTGAAAGAGATTGTCCGTTTTGTACACGAAGTGCATCCATTTTTTGCGGTAACCCTCTCTACTTTCTTGCACATGCTATGTGGGTGAAATGACGATACTGTGCCAACTTTCAACCTTTTCAGAGTTCATCTAAAATGCTTTTCAATTTCAGGGTCTTATAGCTCAAAATAGTCAGTAAATGCATGAAAAATAACAAATTAAATCAGAAAGGGTTGAGAATTGATGATGTGACTTTGAAAGGTGCATTTTGAACACAGAAAAACTATGGAGTTCAAACAAGTTAAAAAAATGAAATCTTTTGTAACAGACGAGTTTCCGTATGAAAACCTCATACTTCGAAAGAGATTGTCCGTTTTGTACACGAAGTGCATCTAGTTTTCGCTGTAACCCTCTCAACTTTCTTGCACATGCTATGTGGGTGAAATGATGATACCATGCAAACTTTCAACCTTTTCAGAGTTCATTTGAAATGCTTTTCAATTTCAGGGTCTTATAGCTTAAAATAATCAGTATATGCATGAAAAATAACAAATGAAGTCAGAAAGGGTTGAAAATTGATGATGTGGCTTTGCAAGGTGCATTTTGAACACAGAAAAACTGCGGAGTTCAAACAAGTTAAAAAAATGAAATCCCTTTGTAACAGACAAGTTTCCGTATGAAAACCCTCATACTTCGAAAGGGATTGTCCGTTTTGTACACAAAGTGCATCCAGTTTATGCCGTAACCCTCTCTACTTTCTTGCACATCCTATGTGGGTGAAATGATGATACCATGCCAACTTTTAACCTTTTCAGAGTTGACCTGAAATGTTTTTCAATTTCAGGGTCTTATAGCTCAAAATAATCAGTAAATGCATTAAAAATAACAAATGAAGTCACAAAGGGTTGAAAATTGATGATGTGGCTTTGAGTGGTGCATTTCGAACACAGAATAACTATGGAGTTCAAACAAATAAAAAAAATGAAATCGCTTTGTAATAGACGAGTTTCCGTATGAAACCCTCATACTTCAAAAGAGATTGTCCGTTTTGTACACGAAGTGCATCCAGTTTTTGCCGTAACCCTATCTAATTTTTTGCACATGCTATGTGGGTGAAATGATGATACCTTGCCAAGTTTCAACCTTTTCATAGTTAATTTGAAATGATTTCAATTTCAGGGTCTTATAGCTCAAAATAATCAGTAAATGCATGAAAATAATAATAAATGAAGTCAGAAAGGGTTGAAAATTGATGATGTGGCTTTGAATGGTGCATTTTGAACACAGAAAAACTATGATGTTCAATCAAGTAAAAAAACAGAAATCCCTTTGTAACAGACGAGTATCCGTATGAAACCCTCACACTTCGAAAGAGATTGCCCGTTTTGTACACGAAGTGCATCCAGTTTTTGCCGTAACCCTCTCTACTTTCTTGCACATGCTATGTGGGTGAAATGATGATACCATGCAAATTTTCAACCTTTTGAGAGTTCATTTGAAATCCTTTTCAATTTCAGGGTCTTATAGCTCAAAATAATCAGTAAATGCATGAAAAATAACAAATGAAGTCAAAAAGGGTTGAAAATTGATGATGTGGCTGAATGGTGCATTTCGAACACATAATAGCTACGGAGTTCAAACAAGTTAAAAAAATGAAATCCCTTTATAACAGACGAGTTTCCGTATGAAACCCTCATACTTTGAAAGAGATTGTCTATTTTGTACATGAAGTGCATCCAGTTTTTGCCGTAACCTTATCTAATTTTCTCCACATGCTATGTGGGTGAAATGATGATACCTTGCCAACTTTCAACCTTTTCAGAGTTAATTTGAAATGCTTTTCAATTTCAGGGTCTTATAGCTCAAAATAATCAGTAAATGCATGAAAAAAACAACAAATGAAGTCAGAAAGGGTTGAAAATTGATGATGTGGCTTTGAATGGTGCATTTTGAACACAGAAAAACTATGGAGTTCAAACAAGCTAAGAAAATGAAATCCCTTTTTAAGAGACGAGTTTCCGTGTGAAACCCTCATACCTCGAAAGAGATTGTCCGTTTTGTACACGAAGTGCATCCAGTTTTTGCTGTAACCCTCTCTACTTTCTTGCCGATGCTATATGGGTGAAATGATGATACCATGCCAACTTCCAACCTTTTCAGAGTTCATTTGAAATGCTTTTCAATTTGAGGGTCTTATAGCTCCAAAAAATCAATATATACATGAAAAATAACAAATGAAGTTTTGTTCGTTTGTAACACACGATTTCCGTATGAAAACCATCATACTTTGAAAGAGATTGTCCGTTTTGTACACGAAGTGCATCCATTTTTTGCCGTAACCCTCTCTACTTTCTTGCACATGCTATGTGGGTGAAATGACGATACCGTGCCAACTTTCAACCTTTTCAGAGTTCATCTAAAATGCTTTTCAATTTCAGGGTCTTATAGCTCAAAATAGTCAGTAAATGCATGAAAAATAACAAATTAAATCAGAAAGGGTTGAGAATTGATGATGTGACTTTGAAAGGTGCATTTTGAACACAGAAAAACTATGGAGTTCAAACAAGTTAAAAAATGAAATCTTTTGTAACAGACGAGTTTCCGTATGAAAACCTCATACTTCGAAAGAGATTGTCCGTTTTGTACACGAAGTGCATCTAGTTTTTGCTGTAACCCTCTCTACTTTCTTGCACATGCTATGTGGGTGAAATGATGATACCATGCAAACTTTCAACCTTTTCAGAGTTCATTTGAAATGCTTTTCAATTTCAGGGTCTTATAGCTTAAAATAGTCAGTATATGCATGAAAAATAACAAATGAAGTCAGAAAGGGTTGAAAATTGATGATGTGGCTTTGCATGGTGCATTTTGAACACAGAAAAACTGCGGAGTTCAAACAAGTTAAAAAAATGAAATCCCTTTGTAACAGACAATTTTCCGTATGAAAACCCTCATACTTCGAAAGGGATTGTCCGTTTTGTACACAAAGTGCATCCAGTTTATGCCGTAACCCTCTCTACTTTCTTGCACATCCTATGTGGGTGAAATGATCATACCATGCCAACTTTTAACCTTTTCAGAGTTGACCTGAAATGTTTTTCAGTTTCAGGGTCTTATAGCTCAAAATAATCAGTAAATGCATTAAAAATAACAAATGAAGTCACAAAGGGTTGAAAATTGATGATGTGGCTTTGAATGGTGCATTTCGAACACAGAATAACTATGGAGTTCAAACAAATAAAAAAAATGAAATCGCTTTGTAATAGACGAGTTTCCGTATGAAACCCTCATACTTCAAAAGAGATTGTCCGTTTTGTACACGAAGTGCATCCAGTTTTTGCCGTAACCCTATCTAATTTTTTGCACATGCTATGTGGGTGAAATGATGATACCTTGCCAAGTTTCAACCTTTTCATAGTTAATTTGAAATGATTTCAATTTCAGGGTCTTATAGCTCAAAATAATCAGTAAATGCATGAAAATAATAATAAATGAAGTCAGAAAGGGTTGAAAATTGATGATGTGGCTTTGAATGGTGCATTTTGAACACATAAAAACTATGGAGTTCAAACAAGTTAAGAAAATGAAATCCCTTTGTAACAGGCGAGTTTCCGTATGAAACACTCATACCTCGAAAGAGATTCTCCGTTTTGTACACAAAGTGCATCCTGTTTTTGCCGTAACCCTCTCTACTTTCTTGCCGGTGCTATATCGGTGAAAAGATGATACCATGACAATTTTCAACCATTTCAGAGTTCATTTGAAATGCTTTTCAATTTGAGGGTCTTATAGCTCAAAATAATCAGTATATGCATGAAAAATAACAAATGAAGTCATAAAGGGGTGAAAATTGATGATGTGGCTTTGAATGTTGCATTTTGAACACAGAATAACTACGAACTTCAAACAAGTTAAAAAAATGAAATCCCTTTGTAACAGACGAGTTTCCGTATGAAACTCTCACACTTCGAAAGAGATTGTCCGTTTTGTACACGAAGTGCATCCATTTTTTGCCGTAACCCTCTCTACTTTCTTGCACATGCTATGTGGGTGAAATGATGATACCATGCAAACTTTCAACCTTTTCAAAGTTCATCTGAAATGCTTTTCAATTTTAGGGTCTTATAGCTCAAAATAATCAGTAAATGAATGAAAAATTAACAAATGAAATCAGAAAGGGTTGAGAATTGATGATGTGACTTTGAAAGGTGCATTTTGAACACAGAAAACTATGGAGTTCAAACAAGTTAAAAAATGAAATCCCTTTGTAACAGACGAGTTTCCGTATGAAACTCTCACACTTCGAAAGAGATTGTCCGTTTTGTACACGAAGTGCATCTAATTTTTGTCGTAACCCTCTCTACTTTCTTGCACATGCTATGTGGGTGAAATGACGATACCATGCAAACATTCAACCTTTTCAGAGTTAATTTGAAATGCTTTTCAATTTCAGGGTCTTATAGCTCAAAATAATCGGTAAATGCATGAAAAATAACAAATGAAGTCAGAAAGGGTCGGAAAATTGATGATGTGGCTTTGAATGGTGCATTTTGAACCTAGAAAAACTATGGAGTTCAAACAAGTTAAAAAATGAAATCCCTTTGTAACAGACGAGTTTCCGTATGAAACCCTCATACTTCGAAAGAGATTGTCTATTTTGTACACGAAGTGCATCCAGTTTTTGCCGTAACCCTCTCTATTTTCTCGCACATGCTATGTGCGTGAAATGATTATACCATGCAAACTTTCAACCTTTTCAGAGTTCATTTGAAATGGTTTTCAATTTTAGGGTCTTATAGCGCCAAATAATTAGTAAATGCATGAAAAATAACAAATGAAGTCAGAAAGGGTTGAAAATTGATGTTGTGGCTTTGAATGGTGCATTTTGAACACAGAAAAAACTACGGAGTTTAAACAAGTTAAAAAAATGAAATCCCTTTGTAACAGATGAGTTTCCGTATGAAACCCTCATACCTCGAAAGAGATTGTCCGTTTTGTACACGAAGTGCATCTAGTTTTTGCTGTAACCCTCTCTACTTTTTTGCCGATGCTATATGGGTGAAATGATGATACCATGCCAACTTTCAACCTTTTGAGAGTTCATTTGAAATGCTTTTCAATTTGAGGGTCTTATAGCTCAAAATAATCAGTATATGCATGAAAAATAACAAATGAAGTCATAAAGGGTTGAAAATTGATGATGTGGCTTTGAATGTTGCATTTTGAATACAGAATAACTACGGAGTTCAAACAAGTTAAAAAATGAAATCCCTTTGTAACAGACGAGTTTCCGTATGAAAACCATCATACTTTGAAAGAGATTGTCCGTTTTGTACACGAAGTGCATCCATTTTTTGCCGTAACCCTCTCTACTTTCTTGCACATGCTATGTGGGTGAAATGAGGATACCATGCCAACTTTCAACCTTTTCAGAGTTGATCTAAAATGCTTTTCAATTTCAGGGTGTTATAGCTCAAAATAGTCAGTAAATGCATGAAAAATAACAAATGAAATAAGAAAGGGTTGAGAATTGATGATGTGACTTTGAATGGTGTATTTTGAACATAGAAAAACTATGGAGTTCAAACAAGTTAAAAAATGAAATCCCTCTGTAACAGACGAGTTTCCATATGAAAACCTCACACTTCGAAAGAGATTGCCCGTTTTGTACATGAAGTGCATCTAGTTTTTGCCATAACCCTCTCTACTTTCTTCCACATGCTATGTGGGTGAAATGATGATACCATGCAAACTTTCAACCTTTTTAGAGTTCATTTGAAATGCTTTTCAATTTCAGGGTCTTATAGCTTGAAATAATCAGTATATGCATGAAAAATAACAAATGAAGTCAGAAAGGGTTGAAAATTGATGACGTGGCTTTGCATGGTGCATTTTGAACACAGAAAAACTGCGGAGTTCAAACAAGTTAAAAAATGAAATCCCTTTGTAACAGACAAGTTTCCGTATGAAAACCCTCATACTTCGAAAGAGATTGTTTGTTTTGTACACGAAGTGCATCCAGCTTTTGCCGTAACCCTCTCTACTTTCTTGCACATGCTATGTGGGTGAAATGATGATACCATGCCAACTTTCAACCTTTTCAGAGTGCATTTGAAATGCTTTTCAATTTCAGGGTCTTATTGCTCAAAATAATCAGTAAATGCATGAAAAATAACAAATGAAGTCAGAAAGGGTTGAAAATTGATGATGTGGCTTTGAATGGTGCATTTCGAACACAGAATAACTACGGAGTTCAAACAATTTAAAAAAATGAAATCCCTTTGTAACAGACGAGTTTCCGTATGAAACCCTCATACTTCAAAAGAGATTGTCCGTTTTGTACATGAAGTGCATCCAGTTTTTGCCGTAACCCTCTCTAATTTTTTGCACATGCTATGTGGGTGAAATGATGATACCTTGCCAAGTTTCAACCTTTTAAGAGTTAATTTGAAATGATTTCAACTTCAGGGTCTTATAGCTCAAAATAATCAGTAAATGCATGAAAATAATAATAAATGAAGTCAAAAAGGGATGAAAATTGATGATGTTGCTTTGAATGGTGCATTTTGAACACAGAAAAACTATGGAGTTCAAACAAGTTAAGAAAATGAAATCTCTTTGTAACAGACGAGTTTCCGTATGAAACCCTCATACCTCGAAAGTGATTGTCCGTTTTGTAAAGAAGTGCATCCAGTTTTTGCCGTAACCCTCTCTACTTTCTTGCCGGTGCTATATGGGTGAAAAGATGATACCATGACTACTTTCAACCGTTTCAGAGTTCATTTGAAATGCTTTTCAATTTGAGGGTCTTATAGCTCAAAATAATCAGTATATGCATGAAAAATAACAAATGAAGTCATAAAGGGTTGAAAATTGATGATGTGGCTTTGAATGGTGCATTTTGAACACAGAAAAACTACGGAGTTCAAACAGGTTAAAAAATGAAATCCCTTTGTAACAGACGAGTTTCCGTATGAAACCCTCATACTTCGAAAGAGATTGTCCGTTTTGTACACGAAGTGCATCCAGTTTTTGCCGTAACCCTCTCTATATTCTCGCACATGCTATGTGCGTGAAATGATTATACCATGCAAACTTTCAACCTTTTCAGAGTTCATTTGAAATGGTTTTCAATTTTAGGGTCTTATATCGCCAAATAATTAGTAAATGCATGAAAAATAACAAATGAAGTCAGAAAGGGTTGAAAATTGATGGTGTGGCTTTGAATGGTGCATTTCGAACACAGAATAACTATGGAGTTCAAACAACTAAAAAAAATGAAATCGCTTTGTAATAGACGAGTTTCCCTATGAAACCCTCATACTTCAAAAGAGATTGTCCGTTTTGTACACGAAGTGCATCCAGTTTTTGCCGTAACCCTATCTAATTTTTTGCACATGCTATGTGGGTGAAATGATGATACCTTGCCAAGTTTCAACCTTTTCATAGTTAATTTGAAATGATTTCAATTTCAGGGTCTTATAGCTCAAAATAATCAGTAAATGGATGAAAATAATAATAAATGAAGTCAGAAAGGGTTGAAAATTGATGATGTGGCTTTGAATGGTGCATTTTGAACACAGAAAAACTATGGAGTTCAAACAAGTTAAGAAAATAAAATCCCTTTGTAACAGGCGAGTTTCCGTATGAAACACTCATACCTCGAAAGAGATTCTCCGTTTTGTACACGAAGTGCATCTAGTTTTTGCTGTAACCCTCTCTACTTTCTTGCCGGTGCTATATCGGTGAAAAGATGATACCATGACAATTTTCAACCGTTTCAGAGTTCATTTGAAATGCTTTGCAATTTGAGGGTCTTATAGCTCAAAATAATCAGTATATGCATGAAAAATAACAAATGAAGTCATAAAGGGTTGAAAATTGATGATGTGGCTTTGAATGTTGCATTTTGAACACAGAATAACTACGAAGTTCAAACAAGTTAAAAAAATGAAATCCCTTTGTAACAGACGAGCTTACGTATGAAAACCCTCATACTTCGAAAGAGATTGTCCGTTTTGTACACGAAGTGCATCCATTTTTTGCCGTAACCCTCTCTACTTTCTTGCACATGCTATGTGGGTGAAATGATGATACCATGCCAACTTTCAACCTTTTCAGAGTTCATCTGAAATGCTTTTCAATTTTAGGATCTTATAGCTCAAAATAATCAGTAAATGAATGAAAAATAACAAATGAAATCAGAAAGGGTTGAGAATTGATGATGTGACTTTGAAAGGTGCATTTTGAACACAGAAAACTATGGAGTTCAAACAAGTTAAAAAATGAAGTCCCTTTGTAACAGACGAGTTTCCGTATGAAACCCTCACACTTCGAAAGAGATTGTCCGTTTTGTACACGAAGTGCATCTAATTTTTGTCGTAACCCTCTCTACATTCTTGCACATGCTATGTGGGTGAAATGACGATACCATGCAAACTTTCAACCTTTTCAGAGTTAATTTGAAATGCTTTTCAATTTCAGGGTCTTATAGTTCAAAATAATCGGTAAATGCATGAAAAATAACAAATGAAGTCAGAAAGGGTCGGAAAATTGATGATGTGGCTTTGAATGGTGCATTTTGAACCTAGAAAAACTATGGAGTTCAAACAAGTTAAAAAATGAAATCCCTTTGTAACAGACGAGTTTCCGTATGAAACCCTCATACTTCGAAAGAGATTGTCTATTTTGTACACGAAGTGCATCCAGTTTTTGCCGTAACCCTCTCTATTTTCTCGCACATGCTATGTGCGTGAAATGATTATACCATGCAAACTTTCAACCTTCTCAGAGTTCATTTGAAATGGTTTTCAATTTTAGGGTCTTATAGCGCCAAATAATTAGTAAATGCATGAAAAATAACAAATGAAGTCAGAAAGGGTTGAAAATTGATGGTGTGGCTTTGAATGGTGCATTTTGAACACAGAAAAAACTACGGAGTTTAAACAAGTTAAAAAAATGAAATCCCTTTGTAACAGACGAGTTTCCGTATGAAACCCTCATACCTCGAAAGAGATTGTCCGTTTTGTACACGAAGTGCATCTAGTTTTTGCTGTAACCCTCTCTACTTTTTTGCCGATGCTATATGGGTGAAATGATGATACCATGCCAACTTTCAACCTTTTCAGAGTTCATTTGAAATGCTTTTCAATTTGAGGGTCTTATAGCTCAAAATAATCAGTATATGCATGAAAAATAACAAATGAAGTCATAAAGGGTTGAAAATTGATGATGTGGATTTGAATGTTGCATTTTGAATACAGAATATCTACGGAGTTCAAAGAAGTTAAAAAATGAAATCCCTTTGTAACAGACGAGTTTCCGTATGAAAACCATCATACTTTGAAAGAGATTGTCCGTTTTGTACACGAAGTGCATCCATTTTTTGCCGTAACCCTCTCTACTTTCTTGCACATGCTATGTGGGTGAAATGAGGATACCATGCCAACTTTCAACCTTTTCAGAGTTGATCTAAAATGCTTTTCAATTTCAGGGTGTTATAGCTCAAAATAGTCAGTAAATGCATGAAAAATAACAAATGAAATAAGAAAGGGTTGAGAATTGATGATGTGACTTTGAATGGTGTATTTTGAACATAGAAAAACTATGGAGTTCAAACAAGTTAAAAAATGAAATCCCTCTGTAACAGACGAATTTCCATATGAAAACCTCACACTTCGAAAGAGATTGTCCGTTTTGTACATGAAGTGCATCTAGTTTTTGCCATAACCCTCTCTACTTTCTTCCACATGCTATGTGGGCGAAATGATGATACCATGCAAACTTTCAACCTTTTCAGAGTTCATTTGAAATGCTTTTCAATTTCAGGGTCTTAGAGCTTGAAATAATCAGTATATGCATGAAAAATAACAAATGAAGTCAGAAAGGGTTGAAAATTGATGATGTGGCTTTGCATGGTGCATTTTGAACACAGAAAAACTGCGGAGTTCAAACAAGTTAAAAAAATGAAATCCCTTTGTAACAGACAAGTTTCCGTATGAAAACCCTCATACTTCGAAAGAGATTGTTTGTTTTGTACACGAAGTGCATCCAGCTTTTGCCGTAACCCTCTCTACTTTCTTGCACATGCTATGTGGGTGAAATGATGATACCATGCCAACTTTCAACCTTTTCAGAGTTCATTTGAAATGCTTTTCAATTTCAGGGTCTTATTGCTCAAAATAATCAGTAAATGCATGAAAAATAACAAATGAAGTCAGAAAGGGTTGAAAATTGATGATGTGGCTTTGAATGGTGCATTTCGAACACAGAATAACTACGGAGTTCAAACAATTTAAAAAAATGAAATCCCTTTGTAACAGACGAGTTTCCGTATGAAACCCTCATACTTCAAAAGAGATTGTCCGTTTTGTACATGAAGTGCATCCAGTTTTTGCCGTAACCCTCTCTAATTTTTTGCACATGCTATGTGGGTGAAATGATGATACCTTGCCAAGTTTCAACCTTTTAAGAGTTAATTTGAAATGATTTCAACTTCAGGGTCTTATAGCTCAAAATAATCAGTAAATGCATGAAAATAATAATAAATGAAGTCAAAAAGGGATGAAAATTGATGATGTTGCTTTGAATGGTGCATTTTGAACATAGAAAAACTATGGTGTTCAAACAAGTTAAGAAAATGAAATCTCTTTGTAACAGACGAGTTTCCGTATGAAACCCTCATACCTCGAAAGTGATTGTCCGTTTTGTAAAGAAGTGCATCCAGTTTTTGCCGTAACCCTCTCTACTTTCTTGCCGGTGCTATATGGGTGAAAAGATGATACCATGACAACTTTCAACCGTTTCAGAGTTCATTTGAAATGCTTTTCAATTTGAGGGTCTTATAGCTCAAAATAATCAGTATATGCATGAAAAATAACAAATGAAGTCATAAAGGGTTGAAAATTGATGATGTGGCTTTGAATGGTGCATTTTGAACACAGAAAAACTACGGAGTTCAAACAGGTTAAAAAATGAAATCCCTTTGTAACAGACGAGTTTCCGTATGAAACCCTCATACTTCGAAAGAGATTGTCCGTTTTGTACACGAAGTGCATCCAGTTTTTGCCGTAACCCTCTCTATTTTCTCGCACATGCTATGTGCGTGAAATGATTATACCATGCAAACTTTCAACCTTTTCAGAGTTCATTTGAAATGGTTTTCAATTTTAGGGTCTTATATCGCCAAATAATTAGTAAATGCATGAAAAATAACAAATGAAGTCAGCAAGGGTTGAAAATTGATGGTGTGGCTTTGAATGGTGCATTTTGAACACAGAAAAACTACGGAGTTTAAACAAGTTAAAAAAATGAAATCCCTTTGTAACAGATGAGTTTCCGTATGAAACCCTCATACCTCGAAAGAGATTGTCCGTTTTGTACACGAAGTGCATCTAGTTTTTGCGGTAACCCTCTCTACTTTTTTGCCGCTGCTATATGGGTGAAATGATGATACCATGCCAACTTTCAACCTTTTCAGAGTTCATTTGAAATGCTTTTCAATTTGAGGGTCTTATAGCTCAAAATAATCAGTATATGCATGAAAAATAACAAATGAAGTCATAAAGGGTTGAAAATTGATGATGTGGCTTTGAATGTTGCATTTTGAATACAGAATAACTACGGAGTTCAAACAAGTTAAAAAATGAAATCTCTTTGTAACAGACGAGTTTCCGTATGAAAACCATCATACTTTGAAAGAGATTGTCCGTTTTGTACACGAAGTGCATCCATTTTTTGCCGTAACCCTCTCTACTTTCTTGCACATGCTATGTGGGTGAAATGAGGATACCATGCCAACTTTCAACCTTTTCAGAGTTGATCTAAAATGCTTTTCAATTTCAGGGTGTTATAGCTCAAAATAGTCAGTAAATGCATGAAAAATAACAAATGAAATAAGAAAGGGTTGAGAATTGATGATGTGACTTTGAATGGTGTATTTTGAACATACAAAAACTATGGAGTTCAAACAAGTTAAAAAATGAAATCCCTCTGTAACAGACGAGTTTCCATATGAAAACCTCACACTTCGAAAGAGATTGTCCGTTTTGTACATGAAGTGCATCTAGTTTTTGCCATAACCCTCTCTACTTTCTTCCACATGCTATGTGGGTGAAATGATGATACCATGCAAACTTTCAACCTTTTCAGAGTTCATTTGAAATGCTTTTCAATTTCAGGGTCTTATAGCTTGAAATAATCAGTATATGCATGAAAAATAACAAATGAAGTCAGAAAGGGTTGAAAATTGATGATGTGGCTTTGCATGGTGCATTTTGAACACAGAAAAACTGCGGAGTTCAAACAAGTTAAAAAAATGAAATCCCTTTGTAACAGACAAGTTTCCGTATGAAAACCCTCATACTTCGAAAGAGATTGTTTGTTTTGTACACGAAGTGCATCCAGCTTTTGCCGTAACCCTCTCTACTTTCTTGCACATGCTATGTGGGTGAAATGATGATACCATGCCAACTTTCAACCTTTTCAGAGTTCATTTGAAATGCTTTTCAATTGCAGGGTCTTATTGCTCAAAATAATCAGTAAATGCATGAAAAATAACAAATGAAGTCAGAAAGGGTTGAAAATTGATGATGTGGCTTTGAATGGTGCATTTCGAACACAGAATAACTACGGAGTTCAAACAATTTAAAAAAATGAAATCCCTTTGTAACAGACGAGTTTCCGTATGAAACCCTCATACTTCAAAAGAGATTGTCCGTTTTGTACATGAAGTGCATCCAGTTTTTGTCGTAACCCTCTCTAATTTTTTGCACATGCTATGTGGGTGAAATGATGATACCTTGCCAAGTTTCAACCTTTTAAGAGTTAATTTGAAATGATTTCAACTTCAGGGTCTTATAGCTCAAAATAATCAGTAAATGCATGAAAATAATAATAAATGAAGTCAAAAAGGGATGAAAATTGATGATGTTGCTTTGAATGGTGCATTTTGAACACAGAAAAACTATGGAGTTCAAACAAGTTAAGAAAATGAAATCTCTTTGTAACAGACGAGTTTCCGTATGAAACCCTCATACCTCGAAAGTGATTGTCCGTTTTGTAAAGAAGTGCATCCAGTTTTTGCCGTAACCCTCTCTACTTTCTTGCCGGTGCTATATGGGTGAAAAGATGATACCATGACAACTTTCAACCGTTTCAGAGTTCATTTGAAATGCTTTTCAATTTGAGGGTCTTATAGCTCAAAATAATCAGTATATGCATGAAAAATAACAAATGAAGTCATAAAGGGTTGAAAATTGATGATGTGGCTTTGAATGTTGCATTTTGAACACAGAATAACTACGGAGTTCAAACAAGTTAAAAAATGAAATCCCTTTGTAACACACGATTTCCGTATGAAAACCCTCATACTTCGAAAGAGATTGTCCGTTTTGTACACGAAGTGCATCCATTTTTTGCCGTAACCCTCTCTACTTTCTTGCACATGCTATGTGGGTGAAATGATGATACCATGCTAACTTTCAACCTTTTCAGAGTTCATCTGAAATGCTTTTCAATTTAAGGGTCTTATAGCTCAAAATAATCAGTAAATGAATGAAAAATAACAAATGAAATCAGAAAGGGTTGAGAATTGATGATGTGACTTTGAAAGGTGCATTTTGAACCCAGAAAAACTATGGAGTTCAAACAAGTTAAAAAATGAAATCCCTTTGTAACAGACGAGTTTCCGTATGAAACCCTCATACTTCGAAAGAGATTGTCTGTTTTGTACACGAAGTGCATCCATTTTTTGCCGTAACCCTCTCTACTTTCTTGCACATGCTATGTGGGTGAAATGATGATACCATGCTAACTTTCAACCTTTTCAGAGTTCATCTGAAATGCTTTTCAATTTAAGGGTCTTATAGCTCAAAATAATCAGTAAATGAATGAAAAATAACAAATGAAATCAGAAAGGGTTGAGAATTGATGATGTGACTTTGAAAGGTGCATTTTGAACCCAGAAAAACTATGGAGTTCAAACAAGTTAAAAAATGAAATCCCTTTGTAACAGACGAGTTTCCGTATGAAACCCTCACACTTCGAAAGAGATTGTCCGTTTTGTACACGAAGTGCATCTAATTTTTGTCGTAACCCTCTCTACTTTCTTGCACATGCTATGTGGGTGAAATGATGATACCATGCAAACTTTCAACCTTTTCAGAGTTAATTTGAAATGCTTTTCAATTTCAGGGTCTTATAGCTCAAAATAATCGGTAAATGCATGAAAAATAACAAATGAAGTCAGAAAGGGTCGAAAATTGATGATGTGGCTTTGAATGGTGTATTTTGAACACAGAAAAACTATGGAGTTCAAACAAGTTAAAAAATGAAATCCCTTTGTAACAGACGAGTTTCCGTATGAAACCCTCATACTTCGAAAGAGATTGTCTGTTTTGTACACGAAGTGCATCCATTTTTTGCCTTAACCCTCTCTATTTTCTCGCACATGCTATGTGGGTGAAATGATTATACCATGCAAACTTTCAACCTTTTCAGAGTTCATTTGAAATGCTTTTCAATTTCAGGGTCTTATAGCTTAAAATAATCAGTATATGCATGAAAAATAATAAATGAAGTCAGAAAGGGTTGAAAATTGATGATGTGGCTTTGAATGGTGCATTTTGAACACAAAAAACTATGGAGTTTAAACAAGTAAAAAAATGAAATCCCTTTGTAACAGACGAGTTTCCGTATGAAAACCCTCATACTTCGAAAGAGATTGTTTGTTTTGTACACGAAGTGCATCCAGTTTTTGCCGTAACCCTCTCTACTTTCTTGCACATGCTATGCGGGTGAAATGATGATACCATGCCAACTTTCAACATTTTAAGAGTTCATTTGAAATGGTTTTCAATTTCAGGGTCTTATAGCGCCAAATAATTAGTAAATGCATGAAAAATTTCAAATGAAGTCAGAAAGGGTTGAAAATTGATGATGTTGCTTTGAATGGTGCATTTTGAACACAACAAAACTATGGAGTTCAAACAAGTAAAAAAATGAAATCCCTTTGTAACAGACGAGTTTCCGTATGAAACCCTCATACCTCGAAAGAGATTGTCTGTTTTGTACACGATGTGCATCCAGCTTTTGCTGTAACCCTCTCTACTTTCTTGCCGATGCTATATGGGTGAAATGATGATACCATGCCTACTTTCAACCTTTTCAGAGTTCATTTGAAATGCTTTTCAATTTCAGGGTCTTATAGCTCAAAAATAATCAGTATATGCATGAAAAATAACAAATGAAGTCAGAAAGGGTTGAAAATTGATGATGTGGCTTTGAATGGTGCATTTTGAACACAGAAAAACTACGGAGTTCAAACAAGTTTAAAAATGAAATCCCTTTGTAACAGACGAGTTTCCGTATGAAAACCCTCATACTTCCAAAGAGATTGTTTGTTTTGCACACAAAGTGCATCCAGCTTTTGCCGTAACCCTATCTACTTTCTTGCACATGCTATGTGGGTGAAATGATGATACCATGGCAACTTTCAACCTTTTCAGAGTTCATTTGAAATGCTTTTCAATTTCAGGGTCTTATAGCTCAAAAATAATCAGTATATGCATGAAAAATAACAAATGAAGTCAGAAAGGGTTGAGAATTGATGATGTGACTTTGAAAGGTGCATTTTGAACCCAGAAAAACTATGGAGTTCAAACAAGTTAAAAAATGAAATCCCTTTGTAACAGACGAGTTTCCGTATGAAACCCTCACACTTCGAAAGAGATTGTCCATTTTGTACACGAAGTGCATCTAATTTTTGTCGTAACCCTCTCTACTTTCTTGCACATGCTATGTGGGTGAAATGATGATACCATGCAAACTTTCAACCTTTTCAGAGTTAATTTGAAATGCTTTTCAATTTCAGGGTCTTATAGCTCAAAATAATCGGTAAATGCATGAAAAATAACAAATGAAGTCAGAAAGGGTCGAAAATTGATGATGTGGCTTTGAATGGTGTATTTTGAACACAGAAAAACTATGGAGTTCAAACAAGTTAAAAAATGAAATCCCTTTGTAACAGACGAGTTTCCGTATGAAACCCTCATACTTCGAAAGAGATTGTCTGTTTTGTACACGAAGTGCATCCATTTTTTGCCTTAACCCTCTCTATTTTCTCGCACATGCTATGTGGGTGAAATGATTATACCATGCAAACTTTCAACCTTTTCAGAGTTCATTTGAAATGCTTTTCAATTTCAGGGTCTTATAGCTTAAAATAATCAGTATATGCATGAAAAATAATAAATGAAGTCAGAAAGGGTTGAAAATTGATGATGTGGCTTTGAATGGTGCATTTTGAACACAAAAAACTATGGAGTTTAAACAAGTAAAAAAATGAAATCCCTTTGTAACAGACGAGTTTCCGTATGAAAACCCTCATACTTCGAAAGAGATTGTTTGTTTTGTACACGAAGTGCATCCAGTTTTTGCCGTAACCCTCTCTACTTTCTTGCACATGCTATGCGGGTGAAATGATGATACCATGCCAACTTTCAACATTTTAAGAGTTCATTTGAAATGGTTTTCAATTTCAGGGTCTTATAGCGCCAAATAATTAGTAAATGCATGAAAAATTTCAAATTAAGTCAGAAAGGGTTGAAAATTGATGATGTTGCTTTGAATGGTGCATTTTGAACACAGCAAAACTATGGAGTTCAAACAAGTAAAAAAATGAAATCCCTTTGTAACAGACGAGTTTCCGTATGAAACCCTCATACCTCGAAAGAGATTGTCTGTTTTGTACACGATGTGCATCCAGCTTTTGCTGTAACCCTCTCTACTTTCTTGCCGATGCTATATGGGTGAAATGATGATACCATGCCTACTTTCAACCTTTTCAGAGTTCATTTGAAATGCTTTTCAATTTCAGGGTCTTATAGCTCAAAAATAATCAGTATATGCATGAAAAATAACAAATGAAGTCAGAAAGGGTTGAAAATTGATGATGTGGCTTTGAATGGTGCATTTTGAACACAGAAAAACTACGGAGTTCAAACAAGTTTAAAAATGAAATCCCTTTGTAACAGACGAGTTTCCGTATGAAAACCCTCATACTTCCAAAGAGATTGTTTGTTTTGCACACAAAGTGCATCTAGCTTTTGCCGTAACCCTATCTACTTTCTTGCACATGCTATGTGGGTGAAATGATGATACCATGGCAACTTTCAACCTTTTCAGAGTTCATTTGAAATGCTTTTCAATTTCAGGGTCTTATAGCTCAAAATAATCAGTAAATGCATTAAAAATAACAAATGAAGTCACAAAGGGTTGAAAATTGATGATGTGGCTTTGAATGGTGCATTTCGAACACAGAATAACTATGGAGTTCAAACAAATAAAAAAATGAAATCGCTTTGTAATAGACGAGTTTCCGTATGAAACCCTCATACTTCAAAAGAGATTGTCCGTTTTGTACACGAAGTGCATCCAGTTTTTGCCGTAACCCTATCTAATTTTTTGCACATGCTATGTGGGTGAAATGATGATACCTTGCCAAGTTTCAACCTTTTCATAGTTAATTTTAAATGATTTCAATTTCAGGGTCTTATAGCTCAAAATAATCAGTAAATGCATGAATATAATAATAAATGAAGTCAGAAAGGGTTGAAAATTGATGATGTGGCTTTGAATGGTGCATTTTGAACACAGAAAAACTATGGAGTTCAAACAAGTTAAGAAAATGAAATCCCTTTGTAACAGACGAGTTTCCGTATGAAACGCTCATACCTCGAAAGAGATTCTCCGTTTTGTACACGAAGTGCATCCAGTTTTTGCTGTAACCCTCTCTACTTTCTTGCCGGTGCTATATCGGTGAAAAGATGATACCATGACAATTTTCAACCGTTTCAGAGTTCATTTGAAATGCTTTGCAATTTGAGGGTCTTATAGCTCAAAATAATCAGTATATGCATGAAAAATAACAAATGAAGTCATAAAGGGTTGAAAATTGATGATGTGGCTTTGAATGTTGCATTTTGAACACAGAATAACTACGAAGTTCAAACAAGTTAAAAAAATGAAATCCCTTTGTAACAGACGAGTTTCCGTATGAAAACCCTCATACTTCGAAAGAGATTGTCCGTTTTGTACATGAAGTGCATCCATTTTTTGCCGTAACCCTCTCTACTTTCTTGCACATGCTATGTGGGTGAAATGATGATACCATGCCAACTTTCAACCTTTTCAGAGTTCATCTGAAATGCTTTTCAATTTTAGGGTCTTATAGCTCAAAATAATCAGTAAATGAATGAAAAATAACAAATGAAATCAGAAAGGGTTGAGAATTGATGATGTGACTTTGAATGGTGCATTTTGAACACAGAAAAACTACGGAGTTTAAACAAGTTAAAAAATGAAATCCCTTTGTAACAGACGAGTTTCCGTATGAAACTCTCACACTTCGAAAGAGATTGTCCGTTTTGTACACGAAGTGCATCTAATTTTTGTCGTAACCCTCTCTACTTTCTTGCACATGCTATGTGGGTGAAATGACGATACCATGCAAACATTCAACCTTTTCAGAGTTAATTTGAAATGCTTTTCAATTTCAGGGTCTTATAGCTCAAAATAATCGGTAAATGCATGAAAAATAACAAATGAAGTCAGAAAGGGTCGGAAAATTGATGATGTGGCTTTGAATGGTGCATTTTGAACCTAGAAAAACTATGGAGTTCAAACAAGTTAAAAAATGAAATCCCTTTGTAACAGACGAGTTTCCGTATGAAACCCTCATACTTCGAAAGAGATTGTCTGTTTTGTACACGAAGTGCATCCAGTTTTTGCCGTAACCCTCTCTATTTTCTCGCACATGCTATGTGCGTGAAATGATTATACCATGCAAACTTTCAACCTTTTCAGAGTTCATTTGAAATGGTTTTCAATTTTAGGGTCTTATAGCGCCAAATAATTAGTAAATGCATGAAAAATAACAAATGAAGTCAGAAAGGGTTGAAAATTGATGTTGTGGCTTTGAATGGTGCATTTTGAACACAGAAAAAACTACGGAGTTTAAACAAGTTAAAAAAATGAAATCCCTTTGTAACAGATGAGTTTCTGTATGAAACCCTCATACCTCGAAAGAGATTGTCCGTTTTGTACACGAAGTGCATCTAGTTTTTGCTGTAACCCTCTCTACTTTTTTGCCGATGCTATATGGGTGAAATGATGATACCATGCCAACTTTCAACCTTTTCAGAGTTCATTTGAAATGCTTTTCAATTTGAGGGTCTTATTGCTCAAAATAATCAGTATATGCATGAAAAATAACAAACGAAGTCATAAAGGGTTGAAAATTGATGATGTGGCTTTGAATGTTGCATTTTGAATACAGAATAACTACGGAGTTCAAACAAGTTAAAAAATGAAATCCCTTTGTAACAGACGAGTTTCCGTATGAAAACCATCATACTTTGAAAGAGATTGTCCGTTTTGTACACGAAGTGCATCCATTTTTTGCCGTAACCCTCTCTACTTTCTTGCACATGCTATGTGGGTGAAATGAGGATACCATGCCAACTTTCAACCTTTTCAGAGTTGATCTGAAATGCTTTTCAATTTCAGGGTCTTATAGCTCAAAATAGTCAGTAAATGCATGAAAAATAACAAATGAAATAAGAAAGGGTTGAGAATTGATGATGTGACTTTGAATGGTGCATTTTGAACACAGAAAAACTATGGAGTTCAAACAAGTTAAAAAATGAAATCCCTCTGTAACAGACGAGTTTCCGTATGAAAACCTCACACTTCGAAAGAGATTGTCCGTTTTGTACATGAAGTGCATCTAGTTTTTGCCGTAACCCTCTCTACTTTCTTCCACATGCTATGTGGGTGAAATGATGATACCATGCAAACTTTCAACCTTTTCAGAGTTCATTTGAAATGCTTTTCAATGTCAGGGTCTTATAGCTTGAAATAATCAGTATATGCATGAAAAATAACAAATGAAGTCAGAAAGGGTTGAAAATTGATGATGTGGCTTTGAATGGTGCATTTTGAACACAGAAAAACTACGGAGTTCAAACAAGTTTAAAAATGAAATCCCTTTGTAACAGACGAGTTTCCGTATGAAAACCCTCATACTTCCAAAGAGATTGTTTGTTTTGCACACAAAGTGCATCTAGCTTTTGCCGTAACCCTATCTACTTTCTTGCACATGCTATGTGGGTGAAATGATGATACCATGCCATCTTTCAACCTTTTCAGAGTTCATTTGAAATGCTTTTCAATTTCAGGGTCTCATTGCTCAAAATAATCAGTAAATGCATGAAAAATAACAAATGAAGTCAGAAAGGGTTGAAAATTGATGATGTGGCTTTGAATGGTGCATTTCGAACACAGAATAACTACGGAGTTCAAACAATTTAAAAAAATGAAATCCCTTTGTAACAGACGAGTTTCCGTATGAAACCCTCATACTTCAAAAGAGATTGTCCGTTTTGTACATGAAGTGCATCCAGTTTTTGCCGTAACCCTCTCTAATTTTTTGCACATGCTATATGGGTGAAATGATGATACCTTGCCAAGTTTCAACCTTTTAAGAGTTAATTTGAAATGATTTCAATTTCAGGGTCTTATAGCTCAAAATAATTAGTAAATGCATGAAAATAATAATAAATGAAGTCAAAAAGGGATGAAAATTGATGATGTTGCTTTGAATGGTGCATTTTGAACACAGAAAAACTATGCAGTTCAAAAAAGTTAAGAAAATGAAATCTCTTTGTAACAGACGAGTTTCCGTATGAAACCCTCATACCTCGAAAGAGATTGTCCGTTTTGTAAAGAAGTGCATCCAGTTTTTGCCGTAACCCTCTCTACTTTCTTGCCGGTGCTATATGGGTGAAAAGATGATACCATGACAACTTTCAACCGTTTCAGAGTTCATTTGAAATGCTTTTCAATTTGAGGGTCTTATAGCTCAAAATAATCAGTATATGCATGAAAAATAACAAATGAAGTCATAAAGGGTTGAAAATTGATGATGTGGCTTTGAATGTTGCATTTTGAACACAGAATAACTACGGAGTTCAAACAAGTTAAAAAATGAAATCCCTTTGTAACACACGATTTCCGTATGAAAACCCTCATACTTTGAAAGAGATTGTCCGTTTTGTACACGAAGTGCATCCATTTTTTGCCGTAACCCTCTCTACTTTCTTGCACATGCTATGTGGGTGAAATGATGATACCATGCTAACTTTCAACCTTTTCAGAGTTCATCTGAAATGCTTTTCAATTTAAGGGTCTTATAGCTCAAAACAATCAGTAAATGAATGAAAAATAACAAATGAAATCAGAAAGGGTTGAGAATGGATGATGTGACTTTGAAAGGTGCATTCTGAACCTAGAAAAACTATGGAGTTCAAACAAGTTAGAAAATGAAATCCCTTTGTAACAGACGAGTTTCCGTATGAAACCCTCACACTTCGAAAGAGATTGTCCGTTTTGTACACGAAGTGCATCTAATTTTTGTCGTAACCCTCTCTACTTTCTTGCACGTGCTATGTGGGTGCAATGATGATACCATGCAAACTTTCAACCTTTTCAGAGTTAATTTGAAATGCTTTTCAATTTCAGGGTCTTATAGCTCAAAATAATCGGTAAATGCATGAAAAATAACAAATGAAGTCAGAAAGGGTCGAAAATTGATGATGTGGCTTTGAATGGTGTATTTTGAACACAGAAAAACTATGGAGTTCAAACAAGTTAAAAAATGAAATCCCTTTGTAACAGACGAGTTTCCGTATGAAACCCTCATACTTCGAAAGAGATTGTCTGTTTTGTACACGAAGTGCATCCATTTTTTGCCGTAACCCTCTCTATTTTCTCGCACATGCTATGTGGGTGAAGTGATTATACCATGCAAACTTTCAACCTTTTCAGAGTTCATTTGAAATGCTTTTCAATTCCAGGGTCTTATAGGTTAAAATAATCAGTATATGCATGAAAAATAACAAATGAAGTCAGAAAGGGTTGAAAATTGATGATGTGGCTTTGAATGGTGCATTTTGAACACAAAAAACTACGGAGTTCAAACAAGTTAAAAAAATGAAATCCCTTTGTAACAGACGAGTTTCCGTATGAAAACCCTCATACTTCGAAAGAGATTGTTTGTTTTGTACACGAAGTGCATCCAGTTTTTGCCGTAACCCTCTCTACTTTCTTGCACATGCTATGCGGGTGAAATGATGATACCATGCCAACTTTCAACATTTTAAGAGTTCATTTGAAATGGTTTTCAATTTCAGGGTCTTATAGCGCCAAATAATTAGTAAATGCATGAAAAATAACAAATGAAGTCAGAAAGGGTTGAAAATTGATGATGTTGCTTTGAATGGTGCATTTTGAACACAGAAAAACTATGGAGTTCCAACAAGTTAAAAAAATGAAGTCCTTTTGTAACAGACGAGTTTCCGTATGAAACCCTCATGCCTCGAAAGAGATTGTCTGTTTTGTACACGATGTGCATCCAGTTTTTGCTATAACCCTCTCTACTTTCTTGCCGATGCTATATGGGTGAAATGATGATACCATGCCAACTTTCAACCTTTTCAGAGTTCATTTGAAATGCTTTTCAATTTCAGGGTCTTATAGCTCAAAATAATCAGTATATGCATGAAGAATAACAAATGAAGTCAGAAAGGGTTGAAAATTGATGATGTGGCTTTGAATGGTGCATTTTGAACACCGAAAAACTACGGAGTTCAAACAAGTTAAAAAATGAAATCCCTTTGTAACAGACGAGTTTCCGTATGAAAACCCTCATACTTCCAAAGAGATTGTTTGTTTTGCACACAAAGTGCATCCAGCTTTTGCCGTAACCCTCTCTACTTTCTTGCACATGCTATGTGGGTGAAATGATGATACCATGCCAACTTTCAACCTTTTCAGAGTTCATTTGAAATGCTTTTCAATTTCAGGGTCTTATAGCTCAAAATAATCAGTAAATGCATTAAAAATAACAAATGAAGTCACAAAGGGTTGAAAATTGATGATGTGGCTTTGAATGGTGCATTTCGAACACAGAATAACTATGGAGTTCAAGCAAATAAAAAAATGAAATCGCTTTGTAAAGACAAGTTTCCGTATGAAACCCTCATACTTCAAAAGAGATTGTCCGTTTTGTACACGAAGTGCATCCAGTTTTTGCCGTAACCCTATCTAATTTTTTGCACATGCTATGTGGGTGAAATTATGATACCATGCCAACTTTCAACCTTTTCAGAGTTCATTTGAAATGCTTTTCAATTTCAGGGTGTTATAGGTCAAAAAAATCAGTAAATGCATGAAAATAATAATAAATGAAGTCAGAAAGGGTTGAAAATTGATGATGTGGCTTTGAATGGTGCATTTTGAACACAGAAAAACTATGGAGTTCAAACAAGTTAAGAAAATGAAATCCCTTTGTAACAGACGAGTTTCCGTATGAAACACTCATACCTCGAAAGAGATTCTCCGTTTTGTACATGAAGTGCATCCAGTTTTGCCGTAACCCTCTCTACTTTCTTGCCGGTGCTATATCGGTGAAAAGATGATACCATGACAATTTTCAACCGTTTCAGAGTTCATTTGAAATGCTTTTCAATTTGAGGGTCTTATAGCTCAAAATAATCAGTATATGCATGAAAAATAACAAATGAAGTCATAAAGGGTTGAAAATTGATGATGTGGCTTTGAATGTTGCATTTTGAACACAGAATAACTACGAAGTTCAAACAAGTTAAAAAAAATGAAATCCCTTTGTAACAGACGAGTTTCCGTATGAAAACCCTCATACTTCGAAAGAGATTGTCCGTTTTGTACACGAAGTGCATCCATTTTTTGCCGTAACCCTCTCTACTTTCTTGCACATGCTACGTGGGTGAAATGATGATACCATGCCAACTTTCAACCTTTTCAGAGTTCATCTGAAATGCGTTTCAATTTTAGGGTCTTATAGCTCAAAATAATCAGTAAATGAATGAAAAATAACAAATGAAATCAGAAAGGGTTGAGAATTGATGATGTGACTTTGAAAGGTGCATTTTGAACACAAAAAAACTATGGAGTTCAAACAAGTTAAAAAAATGAAATCCCTTTGTAACAGACGAGTTTCCGTATGAAACCCTCACACTTCGAAAGAGATTGTCCGTTTTGTACACGAAGTGCATCTAATTTTTGTCGTAACCCTCTCTACTTTCTTGCACATGCTATGTGGGTGAAATGATGATACCATGCAAACTTTCAACCTTTTCAGAGTTAATTTGAAATGCTTTTCAATTTCAGGGTCTTATAGCTCAAAATAATCGGTAAATGCATGAAAAATAACAAATGAAGTCAGAAAGGGTCGGAAAATTGATGATGTGGCTTTGAATGGTGCATTTTGAACCTAGAAAAACTATGGAGTTCAAACAAGTTAAAAAATGAAATCCCTTTGTAACAGACGAGTTTCCGTATGAAAACCATCATACTTTGAAAGAGATTGTCCGTTTTGTACACGAAGTGCATCCATTTTTTGCTGTTACCCTCTCTACTTTCTTGCACATGCTATGTGGGTGAAATGAGGATACCATGCCAACTTTCAACCTTTTCAGAGTTGATCTGAAATGCTTTTCAATTTCAGGGTCTTATAGCTCAAAATAGTCAGTAAATGCATGAAAAATAACAAATGAAATAAGAAAGGGTTGAGAATTGATGATGTGACTTTGAATGGTGCATTTTGAACACATAAAAACTATGGAGTTCAAACAAGCTAAAAAATGAAATCCCTCTGTAACAGACGAGTTTCCGTATGAAAACCTCACACTTCGAAAGAGATTGTCCGTTTTGTACATGAAGTGGATCTAGTTTTTGCCGTAACCCTCTCTACTTTCTTCCACATGCTATGTGGGTGAAATGATGATACCATGCAAACTTTCAACCTTTTCAGAGTTCATTTGAAATGCTTTTCAATTTTAGGGTCTTATAGCTTGAAATAATCAGTATATGCATGAAAAATAACAAATGAAGTCAGAAAGGGTTGAAAATTGATGATGTGGCTTTGAATGGTGCATTTTGAACACAGAAAAACTACGGAGTTCAAACAAGTTAAAAAAATGAAATCCCTTTGTAACAGACAAGTTTCCGTATGAAAACCCTCATACTTCGAAAGAGATTGTTTGTTTTGTACACAAAGTGCATCCAGCTTTTGCCGTAACCCTCTCTACTTTCTTGCACATGCTATGTGGGTGAAATGATGATACCATGCCAACTTTCAACCTTTTCAGAGTTCATTTGAAATGCTTTTTAATTTCAGGGTCTTATTGCTCAAAATAATCAGTAAATGCATGAAAAATAACAAATGAAGTCAGAAAGGGTTGAAAATTGATGATGTGGCTTTGAATGGTGCATTTCGAACACAGAATAACTACGGAGTTCAAACAATTTAAAAAAATGAAATCCGTTTGTAACAGACGAGTTTCCATGTGAAACCCTCATACTTCAAAAGAGATTGTCCGTTTTGTACATGAAGTGCATCTAGTTTTTGCCGTAACCCTCTCTAATTTTTTGCACATGCTATGTGGGTGAAATGATGATACCTTGCCAAGTTTCAACCTTTTAAGAGTTAATTTGAAATGATTTCAATTTCAGGGTCTTATAGCTCAAAATAATTAGTAAATGCATGAAAATAATAATAAATGAAGTCAAAAAGGGACGAAAATTGATGATGTTGCTTTGAATGGTGCATTTTGAACACAGAAAAACTATGGAGTTCAAACAAGTTAAGAAAATGAAATCTCTTTGTAACAGACGAGTTTCCGTATGAAAACCTCACACTTCGAAAGAGATTGTCCGTTTTGTACATGAAGTGGATCTAGTTTTTGCCGTAACCCTCTCTACTTTCTTCCACATGCTATGTGGGTGAAATGATGATACCATGCAAACTTTCAACCTTTTGAGAGTTCATTTGAAATGCTTTTCAATTTTAGGGTCTTATAGCTTGAAATAATCAGTATATGCATGAAAAATAACAAATGAAGTCAGAAAGGGTTGAAAATTGATGATGTGGCTTTCAATGGTGCATTTTGAACACAGAAAAACTACGGAGTTCAATCAAGTTAAAAAAATGAAATCCCTTTGTAACAGACAAGTTTCCGTATGAAAACCCTCATACTTCGAAAGAGATTGTTTGTTTTGTACACAAAGTGCATCCAGCTTTTGCCGTAACCCTCTCTACTTTCTTGCACATGCTATGTGGGTGAAATGATGATACCATGCCAACTTTCAACCTTTTCAGAGTTCATTTGAAATGCTTTTTAATTTCAGGGTCTTATTGCTCAAAATAATCAGTAAATGCATGAAAAATAACAAATGAAGTCAGAAAGGGTTGAAAATTGATGATGTGGCTTTGAATGGTGCATTTCGAACACAGAATAACTACGGAGTTCAAACAATTTAAAAAAATGAAATCCCTTTGTAACAGACGAGTTTCCATGTGAAACCCTCATACTTCAAAAGAGATTGTCCGTTTTGTACATGAAGTGCATCTAGTTTTTGCCGTAACCCTCTCTAATTTTTTGCACATGCTATGTGGGTGAAATGATGATACCTTGCCAAGTTTCAACCTTTTAAGACTTAATTTGAAATGATTTCAATTTCAGGGACTTATAGCTCAAAATAATCAGTAAATGCATGAAAATAATAATAAATGAAGTCAAAAAGGGATGAAAATTGATGATGTTTCTTTGAATGGTGCATTTTGAACACAGAAAAACTATGGAGTTCAAACAAGTTAAGAAAATGAAATCTCTTTGTAACAGACGAGTTTCCGTATGAAACCCTCATACCTCGAAAGAGATTGTCCGTTTTGTAAAGAAGTGCATCCAGTTTTTGCCGTAACCCTCTCTACTTTCTTGCCAGTGCTATATGGGTGAAAAGATGATACCATGACAACTTTCAACCGTTTCAGAGTTCATTTGAAATGCTTTTCAATTTGAGGGTCTTATAGCTCAAAATAATCAGTATATGCATGAAAAATAACAAATGAAGTCATAAAGGGTTGAAAATTGATGATGTGGCTTTGAATGTTGCATTTTTAACACAGAATAACTACGGAGTTCAAACAAGTTAAAAAATGAAATCCCTTTGTAACACACGATTTCCGTATGAAAACCCTCATACTTCGAAAGAGATTGTCCGTTTTGTACATGAAGTGCATCCATTTTTTGCCGTAACCCTCTCTACTTTCTTGCACATGCTATGTGGGTGAAATGATGATAACATGCTAACTTTCAACCTTTTCAGAGTTCATCTGAAATGCTTTTCAATTTAAGGGTCTTATAGCTCAAAATAATCAGTAAATGAATGAAAAATAACAAATGAAATCAGAAAGGGTTGAGAATTGATGATGTGACTTCGAAAGGTGCATTTTGAACCCAGAAAAACTATGGAGTTCGAACAAGTTAAAAAATGAAATCCCTTTGTATTAGACGAGTTTCCGTATGAAACCCTCACACTTCGAAAGAGATTGTCCGTTTTCTACACGAAGTGCATCTAATTTTTGTCGTAACCCTCTCTACTTTCTTGCACGTGCTATGTGGGTGAAATGATGATACCATGCAAACTTTCAACCTTTTCAGAGTTAATTTGACATGCTTTTCAATTTCAGGGTCTTATAGCTCAAAATAATCGGTAAATGCATGAAAAATAACAAAGGAAGTCAGAAAGGGTCGAAAATTGATGATGTGGCTTTGAATGGTGTATTTTGAACACAGAAAAACTATGGAGTTCAAACAAGTTAAAAAATGAAATCCCTTTGTAACAGACGAGTTTCCGTATGAAACCCTCATACTTCAAAAGAGATTGTCCGTTTTGTACATGAAGTGCATCCAGTTTTTGCCGTAACCCTCTCTTATTTTTTGCACATGCTATGTGGGTGAAATGATGATACCTTGCCAAGTTTCAACCTTTTAAGAGTTAATTTGAAATGATTTCAATTTCAGGGTCTTATAGCTCAAAATAATCAGTAAATGCATGAAAATAATAATAAATGAAGTCAAAAAGGGATGAAAATTGATGATGTTGCTTTGAATGGTGCATTTTGAACACAGAAAAACTATGGAGTTCAAACAAGTTAAGAAAATGAAATCTCTTTGTAACAGACGAGTTTCCGTATGAAACCCTCATACCTCGAAAGAGATTGTCCGTTTTGTAAAGAAGTGCATCCAGTTTTTGCCGTAACCCTCTCTACTTTCTTGCCGGTGCTATATGGGTGAAAAGATGATACCATGACAACTTTCAACCGTTTCAGAGTTCATTTGAAATGCTTTTCAATTTGAGGGTCTTATAGCTCAAAATAATCAGTATATGCATGAAAAATAACAAATGAAGTCATAAAGGGTTGAAAATTGATGATGTGGCTTTGAATGTTGCATTTTGGACACAGAATAACTACGGAGTTCAAACAAGTTAAAAAATGAAATCCCTTTGTAACACACGATTTCCGTATGAAAACCCTCATACTTCGAAAGAGATTGTCCGTTTTGTACACGAAGTGCATCCATTTTTTGCCGTAACCCTCTCTCCTTTCTTGCACATGCTATGTGGGTGAAATGATGATACCATGCTAACTTTCAACCTATTCAGAGTTCATCTGAAATGCTTTCAATTTAAGGGTCTTATAGCTCAAAATAATCAGTAAATGAATGAAAAATAACAAATGAAATCAGAAAGGGTTGAGAATTGATCATGTGACTTTGAAAGGTGCATTTTGAACCCAGAAAAACTATGGAGTTCGAACAAGTTAAAAAATGAAATCCCTTTGTATCAGACGAGTTTCCGTATGAAACCCTCACACTTCGAAAGAGATTGTCCGTTTTGTACACGAAGTGCATCTAATTTTTGTCGTAACCCTCTCTACTTTCTTGCACGTGCTATGTGGGTGAAATGATGATACCATGCAAACTTTCAACCTTTTCAGAGTTAATTTGAAATGCTTTTCAATTTCAGGGTCTTATAGCTCAAAATAATCGGTAAATGCATGAAAAATAACAAAGGAAGTCAGAAAGGGTCGAAAATTGATGATGTGGCTTTGAATGGTGTATTTTGAACACAGAAAAACTATGGAGTTCAAACAAGTTAAAAAATGAAATCCCTTTGTAACAGACGAGTTTCCGTATGAAACCCTCATACTTCGAAAGAGATTGTCTGTTTTGTACACGAAGTGCATCCATTTTTTGCCGTAACCCTCTCTATTTCCTCGCACATGCTATGTGGGAGAAATGATTATACCATGCAAACTTTCAACCTTTTCAGAGTTCATTTGAAATGCTTTTCAATTTCAGGGTCTTATAGCTTAAAATAATCAGTATATGCATGAAAAATAACAAGTGAAGTCAGAAAGGGTTGAAAATTGATGATGTGGCTTTGAATGGTGCATTTTGAACACAAAAATCTACGGAGTTCAAACAAGTTAAAAAAATGAAATCCCTTTGTAACAGACGAGTTTCCGTATGAAAACCCTCATACTTCGAAAGAGATTGTTTGTTTTGTACACGAAGTGCATCCAGTTTTTGCCGTAACCCTCTCTACTTTCTTGCACATGCTATGCGGGTGAAATGATGATACCATGCCAACTTTCAACATTTTAAGTGTTCATTTGAAATGGTTATCAATTTCAGGGTCTTATAGCGCCAAATAATTAGTAAATGCATGAAAAATAACAAATGAAGTCAGAAAGGGTTGAAAATTGATGATGTTGCTTTGAATGGTGCATTTTGAACACAGAAAAACTATGGAGTTCCAACAAGTTAAAAAAATGAAATCCTTTTGTAACAGACGAGTTTCCGTATGAAACCCTCATACCTCGAAAGAGATTGTCTGTTTTGTACACGATGTGCATCCAGTTTTTGCTGTAACCCTCTCTACTTTCTTGCCGATGCTACATGGGTGAAATGATGATACTATGCCAACTTTCAACCTTTTCAGAGTTCATTTGAAATGCTTTTCAATTTCAGGGTCTTATAGCTCAAAATAATCAGTATATGCATGAAAAATAACAAATGAACTCATAATGGGTTGACAATTGATGATGTGGCTTTGAATGGTGAATTTTGAACACAGAATGTCTACGGAGTTCAAACAAGTTAAAAAAATAAAATCCCTTTGTAACAGACGAGTTTCCGTATGAAAACCCTCATACTTCGAAAGAGATTATCCGTTTTGTACACGAAGTGCATCCAGTTTTCGCTGTAACCCTATCTAATTTCTTGCACATGCTATGTGGGTGAAAGGATGATACCTTGCCAGCTTTCAACCTTTTCAGAGTTCATTTGAAATGCTTTTCAATTTCAGGGTCTTATAGCTCAAAATAATCAGTATATGCATGAAAAATAACAAATGAAGTCATAAAGGGTTGAAAATTGATGATGTGGCTTTGAATGGTGCATTTTGAACACAGAATATCTACGGAGTTCAAACAAGTTAAAAAAATGAAAAAGCTTTGTAACAGACGAGTTTCCGTATGAAAACCCTCATGCTTCGAAAGACATTATCCGTTTTGTACACGAAGTGCATCCAGTTTTTGCCATAACCCTCTCTACTTTCTTGCACATGCTACGTCGGTGAAATGATGATAGCATGCCAACTTTCAACCTTTTCAGAGTTCATCTAAAATGCTTTTCAATTTCAGGGTCTTATAGCTCAAAATAATCAGTAAATGCATGAAAAATAACAAATGAAATCAGAAAGGGTTGAGAATTGATGATGTGGCCTTGAAAGGTGCATTTTGAACACATAAAAACTATGGAGTTCAAACAAGTTAAAAAAATGAAATCCCTTTGTAACAGACGAGTTTCCGTATGAAACCCTCATACTTCGAAAGAGATTGTCCGTTTTGTACATGAAGTGCATCCAGTTTTTGCTGTAACCCTATCTACTTTCTTGCACATGCTATGTGGGTGAAATGACGATACCATGCCAACTTTCAACCTTTTCAGAGTTCATTTGAAATGCATTTCAATTTCAGGGTCTTATAGCTCAAAATAATCAGTATATGCATGAAAAATAACAAATGAAGTTATAAAGGGTTGACAATTGATGATGTGGCTTTGAATGGTGAATTTTGAACACAGAATATCTATGGAGTTCAAACAAGTTAAAAAAATGAAATCCCTTTGTAATAGACGAGTTTCTGTATGAAAACCCTCATACTTCGAAAGAGATTATCCGTTTTGTACACGAAGTGCATCCAGTTTTTGCAGTAACCCTATCTACTTTCTTGAACATGCTATGTGGGTGAAAGGATGATACCTTGCCAGCTTTCAACCTTTTCAGAGTTCATTTGAAATGCTTTTCAATTTCAGGGTCTTATAGCTCAAAATAATCAGTATATGCATGAAAAATAACAAATGAAGTCATAAAGGGTTGAAAATTGATGATGTGGCTTTGAATGGTGCATTTTGAACACAGAATATCTACTGAGTTCAAACAAGTTAAAAAAATGAAAAAGCTTTGTAACAGACGAGTTTCCGTATGAAAACCCTCATACTTCGAAAGACATTATCCGTTTTGTACACGAAGTGCATCCAGTTTTTGCCATAACCCTCTCTACTTTCTTGCACATGATATGTCGGTGAAATGATGATACCATGCCAACTTTCAACCTTTTCAGAGTTCATCTAAAATGCTTTTCAATTTCAGGGTCTTATAGCTCAAAATAATCAGTAAATGCATGAAAAATAAGAAATGAAATCAGAAAGGGTTAAGAATTGATGATGTGGCTTTGAAAGGTGCATTTTGAACACATAAAAACTATGGAGTTCAAACAAGTTAAAAAAATGAAATCCCTTTGTAACAGACGAGTTTCCGTATGAAACCGTCATACTTCGAAAGAGATTGTCCGTTTTGTACATGAAGTGCATCCAGTTTTTGCTGTAACCCTATCTACTTTCTTGCACATGCTATGTGGGTGAAATGATGATACCATGCCAACTTTCAACCTTTTCAGAGTTCATTTGAAATGCTTTTCAATTTCAGGGTCTTATAGCTCAAAATAATCAGTATATGCATGAAAAATAACAAATGAAGTCATAAAGGGTTGAAAATTGATGATGTGGCTTTGAATGGTGAATTTTGAACACAGAATATCTACGGAGTTCAAACAAGTTAAAAAAATGAAATCCCTTTGTAACAGACGAGTTTCCGTATGAAAACCCTCATACTTCGAAAGAGATTATCCGTTTTGTACACGAAGTGCATCCAGTTTTTGCTGTAACCCTATCTACTTTCTTGCACATGCTATGTGGGTGAAAGGATGATACCTTGCCAGCTTTCAACCTTTTCAGAGTTCATTTGAAATGCTTTTCAATTTCAGGGTCTTATTGCTCAAAATAATCAGTAAATGCATGAAAAATAACAAATGAAGTCAGAAAGGGTTGAAAATTGATGATGTGTCTTTGAATGGTGCATTTCGAACACAGAATAACTACGGAGTTCAAACAATTTAAAAAAATGAAATCCCTTTGTAACACACGAGTTTCCGTATGAAACCCTCATACTTCAAAAGAGATTGTCCGTTTTGTACTTGAAGTGCATCCAGTTTTTGCCGTAACCATCTCTAATTTTTTGCACATGCTATGTGGGTGAAATGATGATACCTTGCCAAGTTTCAACCTTTTAAGAGTTAATTTGAAAAGATTTCAATTTCAGGGTCTTATAGCTCAAAATAATCAGTAAATGCATGAAAATAATAATAAATGAAGTTAAAAAGGGATGAAAATTGATGATGTTGCTTTGTATGGTGCATTTTGAACACAGAAAAACTATGGAGTTCAAACAAGTTAAGAAAATGAAATCTCTTTGTAACAGACGAGTTTCCGTATGAAACCCTCATACCTCGAAAGAGATTGTCCGTTTTGTAAAGAAGTGCGTCCAGTTTTTGCCGTAACCCTCTCTACTTTCTTGCCGGTGCTATATGGGTGAAAAGATGATACCATGACAACTTTCAACCGTTTAAGAGTTCATTTGAAATGCTTTTCAATTTGAGGGTCTTATAGCTCAAAATAATCAGTATATGCATGAAAAATAACAAATGAAGTCATAAAGGGTTGAAAATTGATGATGTGGCTTTGAATTTTGCATTTTGAACACAGAATAACTACGGAGTTCAAACAAGTTAAAAAATGAAATCCCTTTGTAACACACGATTTCCCTATGAAAACCCTCATACTTCGAAAGAGATTGTCCGTTTTGTACACGAAGTGCATCCATTTTTTGCCGTAACCCTCTCTCCTTTCTTGCACATGCTATGTGGGTGAAATGATGATACCATGCTAACTTTCAACCTTTCCAGAGTTCATCTGAAATGCTTTTCAATTTAAGGGTCTTATAGCTCAAAATAATCAGTAAATGAATGAAAAATAACAAATGAAATTAGAAAGGGTTGAGAATTGATGATGTGACTTTGAAAGGTGCATTTTGAACCCAGAAAAACTATGGAGTTCAAACAAGTTAAAAAATGAAATCCCTTTGTATCAGACGAGTTTCCGTATGAAACCCTCACACTTCGAAAGAGATTGTCCGTTTTGTACACGAAGTGCATCTAATTTTTGTCGTAACCCTCTCTACTTTCTTGCACGTGCTATGTGGGTGAAATGATGATACCATGCCAACTTTCCACATTTTAAGAGTTCATTTGAAATGGTTTTCAATTTCAGGGTCTTATAGCGCCAAATAATTAGTAAATGCATGAAAAATAACAAATGAAGTCAGAAAGGGTTGAAAATTGATGATGTTGCTTTGAATGGTGCATTTTGAACACAGAAAAACTATGGAGTTCCAACAAGTTAAAAAAATGAAATCCTTTTGTAACAGACGAGTTTCCGTATGAAACCCTCATACCTCGAAAGAGATTGTCTGTTTTGTACACGATGTGCATCCAGTTTTTGCTGTAACCCTCTCTACTTTCTTGCCGATGCTATATGGGTGAAATGATGATACCATGCCAACTTTCAACCTTTTCAGAGTTCATTTGAAATGCTTTTCAATTTCAGGGTCTTATAGCTCAAAATAATCAGTATATGCATGAAAAATAACAAATGAAGTCATAAAGGGTTGACAATTGATGATGTGGCTTTGAATGGTGAATTTTGAACACAGAATATCTACGGAGTTCAAACAAGTTAAAAAAATGAAATCCCTTTGTAACAGACGAGTTTCCGTATGAAAACCCTCATACTTCGAAAGACATTATCCGTTTTGTACACGAAGTGCATCCAGTTTTTGCCATAACCCTCTCTACTTTCTTGCACATGCTATGTCGGTGAAATGATGATACCATGCCAACTTTCAACCTTTTCAGAGTTCATCTAAAATGCTTTTCAATTTCAGGGTCTTATAGCTCAAAATAATCAGTAAATGCATGAAAAATAACAAATGAAATCAGAAAGGGTTGAGAATTGATGATGTGGCTTTGAAAGGTGCATTTTGAACACATAAAAACTATGGAGTTCAAACAAGTTAAAAAAATGAAATCCCTTTGTAACAGACGAGTTTCCGTATGAAACCCTCATACTTCGAAAGAGATTGTCCGTTTTGTACATGAAGTGCATCCAGTTTTTGCTGTAACCCTATCTACTTTCTTGCACATGCTATGTGGGTGAAATGATGATACCATGCCAACTTTCAACATTTTCAGAGTTCATTTGAAATGCTTTTCAATTTCAGGGTCTTATAGCTCAAAATAATCAGTATATGCATGAAAAATAACAAATGAAGTCATAAAGGGTTGAAAATTGATGATGTGGCTTTGAATGCTGCATTTTGAACACAGAAAAACTATGAAGTTCAAAAAAGTTAAGAAAATGAATTCCCTTTGTAACAGACGAGTTTCCGTATGAAACCCTCATACTTCGAAAGAGATTGTCCAGTTTTTGCCGTAACCCTCTCTACTTTCTTGCCGATGCTATGTGGGTGAAATGATGATACCATGCCAACTTTCAACCTTTTCAGAGTTCATTTGAAATGCTTTTCAATTTCAGGGTCTTATAGCTCAAAATAATCAGTATATGCATGAAAAATAACAAAAGAAGTCATAAAGGGTTGAAAATTGCTGATGTGGCTTTGGATGGTGCATTTTGAACACATAATAACTACGGAGTTCAAACAAGTTTAAAAAATGAAATCCCATTGTAACAGACGAGTTTCCTTATGAAAACCCACATACTTCGAAAGAGATTGTCCGTTTTGTATACGAAGTGCATCCAGTTTTTGCCGTAACCCTCTCTACTTTCTTGCACATGCTATGTGGGTGAAATGATGATACCATGCCAACTTTCAACCTTTTCAGAGTTCATCTGAAATGCTTTTCAATTTCAGGGTCTTATAGCTAAAAATAATCAGTAAATGCATGAAAAAAATAATAAATGAAGTCAGAAAGGGTTGAAAATTGATGATGTGGCTTTAAATGGTGCATTTTGAACACAAAAAAACTATGGAGTTCAAACAAGTTAAGGAACTGAAATCCCTTTGTAATAGACGAGTTTCCATATGAAACCCTCATACCTAGAAAGAGATTGTCCGTTTTGTACACGAAGTGCATCCAGTTTTTGCCATAACCCTCTCTACTTTCTTGCCGGTGCTATATGGGTGAAATGATGATACCATGACAACTTTCAACCGTTTCAGAGTTCATTTGAAATGCTTTTCAATTTGAGGGTATTATAGCTCAAAATAATCAGTATTTGCATGAAAAATAACAAATGAAGTCATAAAGGGTTGAAAATTGATGATGTGGCTTTGAATGTTGCATTTTGAACACAGAATAACTACGGAGTTCAAACAAGTTAAAAAATGAAATCCCTTTGTAACACACGATTTCCTTATGAAAACCCTCATACTTCGAAAGAGATTATCCGTTTTGTACACGAAGTGCATCCATTTTTTGCCGTAACCCTCTCTACTTTCTTGCACATGCTATGTGGGTGAAATGATGATACCATGCCAAGTTTCAACATTTTAAGAGTTCATTTGAAATGGTTTTCAATTTCAGGGTCTTATAGCGCCAAATAATTAGTAAATGCATGAAAATAACAAATGAAGTCAGAAAGGGTTAAAAATTGATGATGTTGCTTTGAATGTTGAATTTTGAACACAGAATAACTACGGAGTTCAAACAAGTTAAAAAAATGAAATCCCTTTGTAACACACGATTTCCGTATGAAAACCCTCATACCTCACAAGAGATTGTCCATTTTGTACACGAAGTGCATCGAATTTTTGCCGTAACCCTCTCTAGTTTCTTACACATGCTATGTGGGTGAAATGATGATACCATGCAAACTTTCAACCTTTCAGAGTTCATTTGAAATGCTTTTCAATTTCAGGGTCTTATAGCTCAAAATAATCAGTAAATGCATGAAAAATAACAAATGAAGTCAGAAAGGATTGAAAATTGATGATGTGGCTTTGAATGGTGCATTTTGAACATACAAAAACTATGGAGTTCAAACAAGTTAAAAAAATGAAATCCCTTTGTAACAGACGAGTTTCCGTATGAAACCCTCATACTTCAAAAGAGATTGTCCGTTTTATAGACGAAGTGCATCCAGTGTTTGCTGTAACCCTATCTACTTTCTTGCACATGCTATGTGGGTGAAAGGATGATACCATGCTAGCTCTCAACCTTTTCAGAGTTCATTTGAAATGCTTTTCAATTTCAGGGTCTTATAGCTCAAAATAATCACTATATGCATGAAAAATAACAAATGAAGTCATAAAGGGTTGAAAATTGATGATGTGGCTTTGAATGGTGCGTTTTGAACACAGAATATCAACAGAATTCAAACAAGTTAAAAAATGAAATCCCTTTTTAACAGATGAGTTTCCGTATGAAAACCCTCATACTTCGAAAGAGATTGTCCGTTTTTACACGAAGTGCATCCAGTTTTTGCCGTAACCCTCTCTACCGTCTTGCACATGCTATGTAAGTGAAATGATGATACCATGCGAACTTTCAACCTTTCAGAGTTCATCTAAAATGCTTTTCAATTTCAGCGTCTTATAGCTCAAAATAATCAGTAAATGCATGAAAAATAACAAATGAAATCAGAAAGGGTTGAGAATTGATGATGTTGCTTTGAAAGGTGCATTTTGAACACAGAAAAACTATGGAGTTCAAACAAGTTAAAAAAATGAAATCCCTTTGTAACAGACGAGTTTCCGTATGAAACCCTCATACTTCAAAAGAGATTGTCCGTTTTGTACACGAAGTGCATCCAGTTTTTGCTGTAACCCTATCTACTTTCTTGCACATGCTATGTGGGTGAAATGATGATACCATGCCAACTTTCCACCTTTTCAGAGTTCATTTGAAATGCTTTTCAATTTCAGGGTCTTATAGCTCAAAATAATCAGTATATGCATGAAAAATAACAAATGAAGTCATAAAGGGTTGAAAATTGATGATGTGGCTTTGAATGCTGCATTTTGAACAAAGAAAAACTATGTAGTTCAAACAAGTTAAGAAAATGAAATCCCTTTGTAACAGACGAGTTTCCGTATGAAACCCTCATACTTCGAAAGAGATTGTCCGTTTTGTACATGAAGTGCATCCAGTTTTTGCCGTAACCCTCTCTACTTTCTTGCCGATGCTATGTGGGTGAAATGATGATACCATGCCAACTTTCAACCTTTTCAGAGTTCATTTGAAATGCTTTTCAATTTCAGGGTCTTATAGCTCAAAAATAATCAGTATATGCATGAAAAATAACAAAAGAAGTCATAAAGGGTTGAAAATGGGTGATGTGGCTTTGAATGGTGCATTTTGAACACATAATAACTACGGAGTTCAAACAAGTTTAAAAAATGAAATCCCTTTGTAACAGACGAGTTTCCTTATGAAAACCCTCATACTTCGAAAGAGATTGTCCGTTTTGTAAACGAAGTGCATCTAGTTTTTGTCGTAACCCTCTCTACTTTCTTGCACATGCTATGTGGGTGAAATGATGATACCATGCCAACTTTCAACCTTTTCAGAGTTCATCTGAAATGCTTTTCAATTTCAGGGTCTTATAGCTCAAAATAATCAGTAAAGGCATGAAAAATAACAAATGAAATCAGAAAGGGTTGAGCATTGATGATGTGGCTTTGAAAGGTGCATTTTGAACACAGAAAAACTATGGAGTTCAAACAATTAAAAAAATGAAATCCCTTTGTAACAGACGAGTTTCCATATGAAACCCTCATACATCGAAAGATATTGTCCGTTTTGTACACGAAGTGCATCCAGTTTCAAGGTCTTATAGCTCAAAATAATCGGTAAATGCATGAAAAATAACTAATGAAGTCAGAAAGGGTTGAAAATTGATGATGTGGCTTTGAATGGTGCATTTTGAACACAGAAAAACTATGGAGTTCAAACAAGTTAAAAAAATGAAATCCCTTTGTAACAGATGAGTTTCCGTATGAAACCCTCATACTTCGAAAGAGATTGTCCATTTTGTACACGAAGTGCATCCAGTTTTTGCCGTAACCCTCTCTATTTTCTCGCACATTCTATGTGGGTGAAATGATTATACCATGCAAACTTTCAACCTTTTCAGAGTTCATTTGAAATGCTTTTCAATTTCAGGGTCTTATAGCTTAAAATAATTAGTATATGCATGAAAAATGACAAATGAAGTCAGAAAGGGTTGAAAATTGATGATGTGGCTTTGAATGGTGCATTTTGAACACAGAAATACTACGGAGTTCAAACAAGTTAAAGAAATGAAATCCCATTGTAACAAACGAGTTTCCGTATGAAAATCCTCATAGTTCGAAAGAGATTGTTTGTTTTGTACACGAAGTGCATCCAGTTTTTGCCGTAACCCTCTCTACTTTCTTGCACATGCTATGTGGGTGAAATGAAGATACCATGCCAACTTTCAACCTTTTAACAGTTCATTTGAAATGGTTTTCAATTTCAGGGTCTTATACCTCAAAATAATCAGTAAATGCATGAAAAATAACAAATGAAGTCCGAAAGGGTTGAAAATTGATGATGTTGCTTTGAATGGTGCATCTTGAAGAGAGAAAAACTATGGAGTTCAAACAAGTTAAAAAAACGAAATCCCTTTGTAACAGACGAGTTTCCGTATGAAACCCTCATACTTCAAACGAGATTGTCCGTTTTGAACACGAAGTGCATCCAATTTTTGCCGTTACCCTCTGTACATTCTTACACATTCTATGTGGGTGAAATGATGATACCATGCAAAATTTCAACCTTTTCAGAGTTCATTTGAAATGCTTTTCAATTTCAGGGTCTTATAGCTCAAAATAATCAGTAAATGCATGAAAAATAACAAATGAAGTCAGAAAGGGTTGAAAATTTATGATGTGGCTTTGAATGGTGCATTTTGAACACAGAAAAACTATGGAGTTCAAACAAGTTAAAAAATGAAATCACTTTGTAACAGACGAGTTTCCGTATGAAACCCTCATACTTTGAAAGAGATTGTCCGTTTTCTACACGAAGTGCATCCAGTTTTTGCTGTAACCCTATCTACTTTTTGCACATGCTATGTGGGTGAAATGATGATACCATGCCAACTTTCAACCTATTCAGAGTTCATTTGAAATGCTTTTCAATTTCAGGATCTTATAGCTCGAAATAATCAGTATATGCATGAAAAATAACAAATGAAGTCATAAAGGGTTGAAAAATGATGATGTGGCTTTGAATGGTGCATTTTGAACACAGAAAAACTATGGAGTTCAAACAAGTTAAGAAAATGAAATCCCTTTGTAACAGACGAGTTTCCGAATGAAACCCTCATACTTCGGAGGAGATTGTCCGTTTTGTACATGAAGTGCATCGAATTTTTGCCGTAACCCTCTCTACTTTCTTGGTGATGCTATGTGGGTGAAATGATGATACCATGCCAACTTTCAACCTTTTCAGAGTTAATTTGCAATGCTTTTCAATTTAAGGGTCTTATAGCTCAAAATAATCAGTATATGCATGAAAAATAACAAATGAAGTCAGAAAGGGTTGAAAATTGGTGATGTGGTTTTGAATGCTGCATTTTGAACACGGAAATCCCTTTGTAACAGATGAGTTTCCGTAACGGAAATCCCTTTGTAACAGATGTGCATCCAGTTTTTGCCGTAACCCTCTCTACTTTCTTGCACATGCTATGTGGGTGAAATGGTGATACCATGCCAACTTTCAACCTTTTAAGAGTTCATTTGAAATGGTTTTCAATTTCAAGGTCTTATAGCGCCAAATAATCAGTAAATGCATGAAAAATAACAAATGAAGTCAGAAAGGGTTGAAAACTGATGATGTTGCTTTGAATGGTGCATTCTGAACATAGAAAACTATGGAGTTCAAACAAGTTAAAAAACTGAAATCCCTTTGTAACAGACGAGTTTCTGTATGAAACCCTCATGCTTCAAAAGAGATTGTCCGTTTTGTACACGAAGTGCATCCAATTTTTGCCGTAACCCTCTATACTTTCTTACACATGCTATGTGGGTGAAATGATGATACCATGCAAACTTTCAACCTTTCAGAGTTCATTTGAAATGCTTTTCAATTTCCGGGTCTTATAGCTCAAAATAATCAGTAAATTCATGAAAAATAACAAATGAAGTCAGAAAGGGTTGAAAATTGATGATGTGGCTTTGAATGGTGCATTTTGAACATAGAAAAACTATGGAGTTCAAACAAGTTAAAATATGAAATCCCTTTTTAACAGATGAGTTTCCGTATGAAAACCCTCATACATCGAAAGAGATTGTCTGTTTTGTACACGAAGTGCATCCAGTTTTTGCCGTAACCCTCTCTATTTTCTCACACATGCTATGTGGGTTAAATGATGATACCATGCAAACTTTCAACCTTTTTCAGAGTTCATTTGAAATGATTTCCAATTTTAGGGTTTTATAGCTCAAAATAATCAGTAAATGCATGAAAAATAATAAATGAAGTCAGACAGGGTTGAAAATTGATGATGTGGCTTTGAATGGTGCATTTTGAACACAAAAAACTACGGAGTTCAAACAAGTTAAAAAATGAAATCCCTTTGTAACAAACGAGTTTCCGTATGAAAACCCTCATACTTCGAAAGAGATTGTTTGTTCTGTACACGAAGTGCATCCAGTTTTTGCCGTAACCCTCTCTACTTTCTTGCACATGCTATGTGGGTGAAATGATGATACCATGCCAACTTTCAACCTTTTAAGAGTTCATTTGAAATGGTTTTCAATTTCAAGGTCTTATAGCGCCAAATAATCAGTAAATGCATGAAAAATAACAAATGAAGTCAGAAAGGGTTGAAAACTGATGATGTTGCTTTGAATGGTGCATTCTGAACATAGAAAACTATGGAGTTCAAACAAGTTAAAAAACTGAAATCCCTTTGTAACAGACGAGTTTCCGTATGAAACCCTCATGCTTCAAAAGAGATTGTCCGTTTTGTACACGAAGTGCATCCAATTTTTGCCGTAACCCTCTATACTTTCTTACACATGCTATGTGGGTGAAATGATGATACCCTGCCAACTTTCAACCTTTTCAGAGTTCATTTGAAATGCTTTTCAATTTCAGGGTCTAATAGCTCAAAATAATCAGTAAATGCATGAAAAATAACAAATGAAGTCATAAAGGGTTGAAAATTGATGATGTGGCTTTGAATGGTGCATTTTGAACACAGAAAAACTATGGAGTTCAAACAAGTTAAATAAATGAAATCCCTTTGTAACAGACGAGTTTCCGTATGAAAACCCTCATACTTCGAAAGAGATTGTCCGTTTTGTACACGAAGTGCATACAGTTTTTGCCGTAACCCTCTCTACTTTCTTGCACATGCTATGTGGGTGAAATGATGATACCATGAAAACTTTCAACCTTTTAAGAGTTCATTTGAAATGCTTTTCAATTTCAGGGTCTTATAGCTCAAAATAATCAGTAAATGCATCAAAAATAACAAATGAAGTCAGAAAGGGCTGAAAATTGATGATGTGGCTTTGAATGGTGCATTCTGAACACAGAAAAACTACGGAGTACAAACAAGTTAAAAATGAAATCCCTTTGTAACAGACGAGTTTCAGTATGAAACCCTCATACTTCGAAAGAGATTGTTCGTTTTGTACACGAAGTGCATCCAGTTTTTGCCGTAACCCTCTCTAGTTTCTTGCACATGCTATGTGGGTGAAATGATGATACCATGCCAACTTCAACCTTTTTCACAGTTCATTTGAAATGCTTTTAAATTTCAGGGTCTTATTGGTCAAAATAATCATTAAATGCATGAAAAATAACAAATGAAGTCAGAAAGGGTTGAAAATTGGTGATGTAGTTTTGAATGGTGCATTTTGAACACAGAAAAACTATGGAGTTCAAATAGGTTAAAAAAATGAAATCCCTTTGTAACAGACGAGTTTCCATATGAAACCATCATACTTCGAAAGAGATTGTCCGTTTTGTACATGAAGTGCATCCAGTTTTTGCGGTAACCTTCGCTACTTTCTTGCACATGCTATGTGGGTGAAATCATGATACCATGCAAACTTTGAACCTTTTCAGAGTTCATTTGAAATACTTTTCAATTTCAGGGTCTAATAGCTCAAAATAATCAGTAAATGCATGAAAAATAACAAATGAAATCATAAAGGGTTGAAAATTGATGATGTGGCTTTGAATGGTGCATTTTGAAGACAGAAAAACTATGGAGTTCAAACAAGTTAAATAAATGAAATCCCTTTGTAACAGACGAGTTTCCATATGAAAACCCTCATACTTCGAAAGAGATTGTCCGTTTTGTACACGAAGTGCATACAGTTTTGGCCGTAACCCTCTCTACTTTCTCGCACATGCTATGTGGGTGAAATGATGATACCATGCAAACTTTCAACCTTTTAAGAGTTCATTTGAAATGCTTTTCAATTTCAGGGTCTTATAGTTCAAAATAATTAGTATATGCATGAAAAATAACAAATGAAGTCATAAAGGGTTGACAATTGATGATGTGGCTTTGAATGGTGAATTTTGAACACAGAATATCTACGGAGTTCAAACAAGTTAAAAAAATGAAATCCCTTTGTAACAGACGAGTTTCCGTATGAAAACCCTCATACTTCGAAAGACATTATCCGTTTTGTACACGAAGTGCATCCAGTTTTTGCCATAACCCTCTCTACTTTCTTGCACATGCTATGTCGGTGAAATGATGATACCATGCCAACTTTCAACCTTTTCAGAGTTCATCTAAAATGCTTTTCAATTTCAGGGTCTTATAGCTCAAAATAATCAGTAAATGCATGAAAAATAACAAATGAAATCAGAAAGGGTTGAGAATTGATGATGTGGCTTTGAAAGGTGCATTTTGAACACATAAAAACTATGGAGTTCAAACAAGTTAAAAAAATGAAATCCCTTTGTAACAGACGAGTTTCCGTATGAAACCCTCATACTTCGAAAGAGATTGTCCGTTTTGTACATGAAGTGCATCTAGTTTTTGCTGTAACCCTATCTACTTTCTTGCACATGCTATGTGGGTGAAATGATGATACCATGCCAACTTTCAACATTTTCAGAGTTCATTTGAAATGCTTTTCAATTTCAGGGTCTTATAGCTCAAAATAATCAGTATATGCATGAAAAATAACAAATGAAGTCATAAAGGGTTGAAAATTGATGATGTGGCTTTGAATGCTGCATTTTGAACACAGAAAAACTATGAAGTTCAAAAAAGTTAAGAAAATGAATTCCCTTTGTAACAGACGAGTTTCCGTATGAAACCCTCATACTTCGAAAGAGATTGTCCAGTTTTGTACATGATGTGCATCCAGTTTTTGCCGTAACCCTCTCTACTTTCTTGCCGATGCTATGTGGGTGAAATGATGATACCATGCCAACTTTCAACCTTTTCAGAGTTCATTTGAAATGCTTTTCAATTTCAGGGTCTTATAGCTCAAAATAATCAGTATATGCATGAAAAATAACAAAAGAAGTCATAAAGGGTTGAAAATTGCTGATGTGGCTTTGGATGGTGCATTTTGAACACATAATAACTACGGAGTTCAAACAAGTTTAAAAAATGAAATCCCATTGTAACAGACGAGTTTCCTTATGAAAACCCACATACTTCGAAAGAGATTGTCCGTTTTGTATACGAAGTGCATCCAGTTTTTGCCGTAACCCTCTCTACTTTCTTGCACATGCTATGTGGGTGAAATGATGATACCATGCCAACTTTCAACCTTTTCAGAGTTCATCTGAAATGCTTTTCAATTTCAGGGTCTTATAGCTAAAAATAATCAGTAAATGCATGAAAAAAATAATAAATGAAGTCAGAAAGGGTTGAAAATTGATGATGTGGCTTTAAATGGTGCATTTTGAACACAAAAAAACTATGGAGTTCAAACAAGTTAAGGAACTGAAATCCCTTTGTAACAGACGAGTTTCCATATGAAACCCTCATACCTAGAAAGAGATTGTCCGTTTTGTACACGAAGTGCATCCAGTTTTTGCCGTAACCCTCTCTACTTTCTTGCCGGTGCTATATGGGTGAAATGATGATACCATGACAACTTTCAACCGTTTCAGAGTTCATTTGAAATGCTTTTCAATTTGAGGGTATTATAGCTCAAAATAATCAGTATATGCATGAAAAATAACAAATGAAGTCATAAAGGGTTGAAATTGATGATGTGGCTTTGAATGTTGCATTTTGAACACAGAATAACTACGGAGTTCAAACAAGTTAAAAAATGAAATCCCTTTGTAACACACGATTTCCTTATGAAAACCCTCATACTTCGAAAGAGATTGTCCGTTTTGTACACGAAGTGCATCCATTTTTTGCCGTAACCCTCTCTACTTTCTTGCACATGCTATGTGGGTGAAATGATGATACCATGCCAAGTTTCAACATTTTAAGAGTTCATTTGAAATGGTTTTCAATTTCAGGGTCTTATAGCGCCAAATAATTAGTAAATGCATGAAAAATAACAAATGAAGTCAGAAAGGGTTAAAAATTGATGATGTTGCTTTGAATGTTGAATTTTGAACACAGAATAACTACGGAGTTCAAACAAGTTAAAAAAATGAAATCCCTTTGTAACACACGATTTCCGTATGAAAACCCTCATACCTCACAAGAGATTGTCCATTTTGTACACGAAGTGCATCGAATTTTTGCCGTAACCCTCTCTAGTTTCTTACACATGCTATGTGGGTGAAATGATGATACCATGCAAACTTTCAACCTTTCAGAGTTCATTTGAAATGCTTTTCAATTTCAGGGTCTTATAGCTCAAAATAATCAGTAAATGCATGAAAAATAACAAATGAAGTCAGAAAGGATTGAAAATTGATGATGTGGCTTTGAATGGTGCATTTTGAACATACAAAAACTATGGAGTTCAAACAAGTTAAAAAAATGAAATCCCTTTGTAACAGACGAGTTTCCGTATGAAACCCTCATACTTCAAAAGAGATTGTCCGTTTTATAGACGAAGTGCATCCAGTGTTTGCTGTAACCCTATCTACTTTCTTGCACATGCTATGTGGGTGAAAGGATGATACCATGCTAGCTCTCAACCTTTTCAGAGTTCATTTGAAATGCTTTTCAATTTCAGGGTCTTATAGCTCAAAATAATCACTATATGCATGAAAAATAACAAATGAAGTCATAAAGGGTTGAAAATTGATGATGTGGCTTTGAATGGTGCGTTTTGAACACAGAATATCAACGGAATTCAAACAAGTTAAAAAATGAAATCCCTTTTTAACAGATGAGTTTCCGTATGAAAACCCTCATACTTCGAAAGAGATTGTCCGTTTTTACACGAAGTGCATCCAGTTTTTGCCGTAACCCTCTCTACCGTCTTGCACATGCTATGTAAGTGAAATGATGATACCATGCGAACTTTCAACCTTTCAGAGTTCATCTAAAATGCTTTTCAATTTCAGCGTCTTATAGCTCAAAATAATCAGTAAATGCATGAAAAATAACAAATGAAATCAGAAAGGGTTGAGAATTGATGATGTTGCTTTGAAAGGTGCATTTTGAACACAGAAAAACTATGGAGTTCAAACAAGTTAAAAAAATGAAATCCCTTTGTAACAGACGAGTTTCCGTATGAAACCCTCATACTTCAAAAGAGATTGTCCGTTTTGTACACGAAGTGCATCCAGTTTTTGCTGTAACCCTATCTACTTTCTTGCACATGCTATGTGGGTGAAATGATGATACCATGCCAACTTTCCACCTTTTCAGAGTTCATTTGAAATGCTTTTCAATTTCAGGGTCTTATAGCTCAAAATAATCAGTATATGCATGAAAAATAACAAATGAAGTCATAAAGGGTTGAAAATTGATGATGTGGCTTTGAATGCTGCATTTTGAACAAAGAAAAACTATGTAGTTCAAACAAGTTAAGAAAATGAAATCCCTTTGTAACAGACGAGTTTCCGTATGAAACCCTCATACTTCGAAAGAGATTGTCCGTTTTGTACATGAAGTGCATCCAGTTTTTGCCGTAACCCTCTCTACTTTCTTGCCGATGCTATGTGGGTGAAATGATGATACCATGCCAACTTTCAACCTTTTCAGAGTTCATTTGAAATGCTTTTCAATTTCAGGGTCTTATAGCTCAAAAATAATCAGTATATGCATGAAAAATAACAAAAGAAGTCATAAAGGGTTGAAAATGGGTGATGTGGCTTTGAATGGTGCATTTTGAACACATAATAACTACGGAGTTCAAACAAGTTTAAAAAATGAAATCCCTTTGTAACAGACGAGTTTCCTTATGAAAACCCTCATACTTCGAAAGAGATTGTCCGTTTTGTAAACGAAGTGCATCTAGTTTTTGTCGTAACCCTCTCTACTTTCTTGCACATGCTATGTGGGTGAAATGATGATACCATGCCAACTTTCAACCTTTTCAGAGTTCATCTGAAATGCTTTTCAATTTCAGGGTCTTATAGCTCAAAATAATCAGTAAAGGCATGAAAAATAACAAATGAAATCAGAAAGGGTTGAGCATTGATGATGTGGCTTTGAAAGGTGCATTTTGAACACAGAAAAACTATGGAGTTCAAACAATTAAAAAAATGAAATCCCTTTGTAACAGACGAGTTTCCATATGAAACCCTCATACATCGAAAGATATTGTCCGTTTTGTACACGAAGTGCATCCAGTTTCAAGGTCTTATAGCTCAAAATAATCGGTAAATGCATGAAAAATAACTAATGAAGTCAGAAAGGGTTGAAAATTGATGATGTGGCTTTGAATGGTGCATTTTGAACACAGAAAAACTATGGAGTTCAAACAAGTTAAAAAAATGAAATCCCTTTGTAACAGATGAGTTTCCGTATGAAACCCTCATACTTCGAAAGAGATTGTCCATTTTGTACACGAAGTGCATCCAGTTTTTGCCGTAACCCTCTCTATTTTCTCGCACATTCTATGTGGGTGAAATGATTATACCATGCAAACTTTCAACCTTTTCAGAGTTCATTTGAAATGCTTTTCAATTTCAGGGTCTTATAGCTTAAAATAATTAGTATATGCATGAAAAATGACAAATGAAGTCAGAAAGGGTTGAAAATTGATGATGTGGCTTTGAATGGTGCATTTTGAACACAGAAATACTACGGAGTTCAAACAAGTTAAAGAAATGAAATCCCATTGTAACAAACGAGTTTCCGTATGAAAATCCTCATAGTTCGAAAGAGATTGTTTGTTTTGTACACGAAGTGCATCCAGTTTTTGCCGTAACCCTCTCTACTTTCTTGCACATGCTATGTGGGTGAAATGAAGATACCATGCCAACTTTCAACCTTTTAAAAGTTCATTTGAAATGGTTTTCAATTTCAGGGTCTTATACCTCAAAATAATCAGTAAATGCATGAAAAATAACAAATGAAGTCCGAAAGGGTTGAAAATTGATGATGTTGCTTTGAATGGTGCATCTTGAAGAGAGAAAAACTATGGAGTTCAAACAAGTTAAAAAAACGAAATCCCTTTGTAAGAGACGAGTTTCCGTATGAAACCCTCATACTTCAAACGAGATTGTCCGTTTTGAACACGAAGTGCATCCAATTTTTGCCGTTACCCTCTGTACATTCTTACACATTCTATGTGGGTGAAATGATGATACCATGCAAAATTTCAACCTTTTCAGAGTTCATTTGAAATGCTTTTCAATTTCAGGGTCTTATAGCTCAAAATAATCAGTAAATGCATGAAAAATAACAAATGAAGTCAGAAAGGGTTGAAAATTTATGATGTGGCTTTGAATGGTGCATTTTGAACACAGAAAAACTATGGAGTTCAAACAAGTTAAAAAATGAAATCACTTTGTAACAGACGAGTTTCCGTATGAAACCCTCATACTTTGAAAGAGATTGTCCGTTTTCTACACGAAGTGCATCCAGTTTTTGCTGTAACCCTATCTACTTTTTGCACATGCTATGTGGGTGAAATGATGATACCATGCCAACTTTCAACCTATTCAGAGTTCATTTGAAATGCTTTTCAATTTCAGGATCTTATAGCTCGAAATAATCAGTATATGCATGAAAAATAACAAATGAAGTCATAAAGGGTTGAAAAATGATGATGTGGCTTTGAATGGTGCATTTTGAACACAGAAAAACTATGGAGTTCAAACAAGTTAAGAAAATGAAATCCCTTTGTAACAGACGAGTTTCCGAATGAAACCCTCATACTTCGGAGGAGATTGTCCGTTTTGTACATGAAGTGCATCGAATTTTTGCCGTAACCCTCTCTACTTTCTTGGTGATGCTATGTGGGTGAAATGATGATACCATGCCAACTTTCAACCTTTTCAGAGTTAATTTGCAATGCTTTTCAATTTAAGGGTCTTATAGCTCAAAATAATCAGTATATGCATAAAAAATAACAAATGAAGTCAGAAAGGGTTGAAAATTGGTGATGTGGTTTTGAATGCTGCATTTTGAACACGGAAATCCCTTTGTAACAGATGAGTTTCCGTAACGGAAATCCCTTTGTAACAGATGTGCATCCAGTTTTTGCCGTAACCCTCTCTACTTTCTTGCACATGCTATGTGGGTGAAATGGTGATACCATGCCAACTTTCAACCTTTTAAGAGTTCATTTGAAATGGTTTTCAATTTCAAGGTCTTATAGCGCCAAATAATCAGTAAATGCATGAAAAATAACAAATGAAGTCAGAAAGGGTTGAAAACTGATGATGTTGCTTTGAATGGTGCATTCTGAACATAGAAAACTATGGAGTTCAAACAAGTTAAAAAACTGAAATCCCTTTGTAACAGACGAGTTTCCGTATGAAACCCTCATGCTTCAAAAGAGATTGTCCGTTTTGTACACGAAGTGCATCCAATTTTTGCCGTAACCCTCTATACTTTCTTACACATGCTATGTGGGTGAAATGATGATACCATGCAAACTTTCAACCTTTCAGAGTTCATTTGAAATGCTTTTCAATTTCCGGGTCTTATAGCTCAAAATAATCAGTAAATTCATGAAAAATAACAAATGAAGTCAGAAAGGGTTGAAAATTGATGATGTGGCTTTGAATGGTGCATTTTGAACATAGAAAAACTATGGAGTTCAAACAAGTTAAAATATGAAATCCCTTTTTAACAGATGAGTTTCCGTATGAAAACCCTCATACATCGAAAGAGATTGTCTGTTTTGTACACGAAGTGCATCCAGTTTTTGCCGTAACCCTCTCTATTTTCTCACACATGCTATGTGGGTTAAATGATGATACCATGCAAACTTTCAACCTTTTTCAGAGTTCATTTGAAATGATTTCCAATTTTAGGGTTTTATAGCTCAAAATAATCAGTAAATGCATGAAAAATAATAAATGAAGTCAGACAGGGTTGAAAATTGATGATGTGGCTTTGAATGGTGCATTTTGAACACAAAAAACTACGGAGTTCAAACAAGTTAAAAAATGAAATCCCTTTGTAACAAACGAGTTTCCGTATGAAAACCCTCATACTTCGAAAGAGATTGTTTGTTCTGTACACGAAGTGCATCCAGTTTTTGCCGTAACCCTCTCTACTTTCTTGCACATGCTATGTGGGTGAAATGATGATACCATGCCAACTTTCAACCTTTTAAGAGTTCATTTGAAATGGTTTTCAATTTCAAGGTCTTATAGCGCCAAATAATCAGTAAATGCATGAAAAATAACAAATGAAGTCAGAAAGGGTTGAAAACTGATGATGTTGCTTTGAATGGTGCATTCTGAACATAGAAAACTATGGAGTTCAAACAAGTTAAAAAACTGAAATCCCTTTGTAACAGACGAGTTTCCGTATGAAACCCTCATGCTTCAAAAGAGATTGTCCGTTTTGTACACGAAGTGCATCCAATTTTTGCCGTAACCCTCTATACTTTCTTACACATGCTATGTGGGTGAAATGATGATACCATGCCAACTTTCAACCTTTGCAGAGTTCATTTGAAATGCTTTTCAATTTCAGGGTCTAATAGCTCAAAATAATCAGTAAATGCATGAAAAATAACAAATGAAGTCATAAAGGGTTGAAAATTGATGATGTGGCTTTGAATGGTGCATTTTGAACACAGAAAAACTATGGAGTTCAAACAAGTTAAATAAATGAAATCCCTTTGTAACAGACGAGTTTCCGTATGAAAACCCTCATACTTCGAAAGAGATTGTCCGTTTTGTACACGAAGTGCATACTGTTTTTGCCGTAACCCTCTCTACTTTCTTGCACATGCTATGTGGGTGAAATGATGATACTGTGCAAACTTTCAACCTTTTAAGAGTTCATTTGAAATGCTTTTCAATTTCAGGGTCTTATAGCTCAAAATAATCAGTAAATGTATCAAAAATAAAAAATGAAGTCAGAAAGGGTTGAAAATTGATGATGTGGCTTTGAATGGTGCATTCTGAACACAGAAAAACTACGGAGTACAAACAAGTTAAAAAATGAAATCCCTTTGTAACAGACGAGTTTCAGTATGAAACCCTCATACGTCGAAAGAGGTTGTCATTTTGTACACGAAGTGCATCCAGTTTTTGCCGTAACCCTCTCTAGTTTCTTGCACATGCTATGTGGGCGAAATGATGATACCATGCCAACTTTCAACCTTTTTCACAGTTCATTTGAAATGCTTTTCAATTTCATGGTCTTATTGGTCAAAATAGTCAGTAAATGCATGAAAAATAACAAATGAAGTCCGAAAGGGTTGAAAATTGGTGATGTAGTTTTGAATGGTGCATTTTGAACACAGAAAAACTACGTTGTTCAAACAAGTTAAAAAAATGAAATCCCTTTGTAACAGACGAGTTTCCATATGAAACCATCATACTTCGAAAGAGATTGTCCATTTTGTACATGAAGTGCATCCAGTTTTTGCGGTAACCTTCGCTACTTTCTTGCACATGCTATGTGGGTGAAATCATGATACCATGCAAACTTTGAACCTTTTCAGAGTTCATTTGAAATACTTTTCAATTTCAGGGTCTAATAGCTCAAAATAATCAGTAAATGCATGAAAAATAACAAATGAAATCATAAAGGGTTGAAAATTGATGATGTGGCTTTGAATGGTGCATTTTGAAGACAGAAAAACTATGGAGTTCAAACAAGTTAAATAAATGAAATCCCTTTGTAACAGACGAGTTTCCATATGAAAACCCTCATACTTCGAAAGAGATTGTCCGTTTTGTACACGAAGTGCATACAGTTTTGGCCGTAACCCTCTCTACTTTCTCGCACATGCTATGTGGGTGAAATGATGATACCATGCAAACTTTCAACCTTTTAAGAGTTCATTTGAAATGCTTTTCAATTTCAGGGTCTTATAGTTCAAAATAATCAGTAAATGCATCAAAAATAACAAATGAAGTCACAAAGGGTTGAAAATTGATGATGTGGCTTTGAATGGTGCATTTTGAACACAAAAAAACTACGGAGTACAAACTAGTTAAAAAATGAAATCCCTTTGTAACAGACGAGTTTCCGTATGAAACCCTCATACTTCGAAAGAGATTGTCCGTTTAGTACATGAAGTGCATCCAGTTTTTGCTGTAACCCTATCTACTTTCTTGCACATGCTATGTGGGTGAAAGGATGATACCATTCCAGCTTTCAACCTTTTCAGAGTTCATTTGAAATACTTTTCAATTTCAGGGTCTTATAGCTCAAAATAATCAGTAAATGCATGAAAAATAACACATGAAGTCAGAAATGGTTGAAAATTGATGATGTTGCTTTGAATGGTGCATTTTTAACAAAGAAAAACTATGGAGTTCAAAAAAGCTAAAAAAATGAAATCCCTTTGTAACAGACGAGTTTCCGTATGAAAACCTCATACTTCGAAAGAGATTTTCCGTTTTGTACACGAAGTGCATCCAGTTTTTGCCGTAACCCTCTCTTCTTTCTTGCACATGCTATGTGGGTGAAATGATGATACCATGCAAACTTTCAACCTTTTAAGAGTTCATCTGAAATGCTTTTCAATTTCAGGGTCTTATAGGTTAAAATAATCAGTAAATGCATGAAAAATAACAAATAAAGTCAGAAAGGGTTGAAAATTGATGATGTGGCTTTCAATGGTGCATTTTGAACACAGAAAAACAATGGAGTTCAAACAAGTAAAAAAAATGAAATCCCTTTGTAAGAGACGAGTTTCCGTATGAAACCCTTATACTTGGAAAGAGATTGTCCGTTTTGTACACGAAGTGCATCCAGTTTTTTTTCCTTAACCCTCTCTAGTTTCTTGCACATGCTATGTGGGTGAAATGATGATACCATGTCAACTTTCAACCTTTTCAGAGTTCATTTGAAATGCTTTTCAATATCAGGGTCATATAGGTCAAAATAATCAGAAAATGCATGAAAAATAAAAAATGAAGTCAGAAAGGGTTGAAAATTGGTAATGTAGTCTTGCATGGTGCATTTTGAACACAGAAAAACTATGTTGTTCAAACAAGTTAAAAAATGAAATCCCTTTGTAACAGACGAGTTTCCATATGAAACCCTCATACTTCGAAAGAGATTGTCCGTTTTGTACATGAAGTGCATCTAGTTTTTACTGTAACCTTCTCTACTTTCTTGCACATGCTATGTGGGTGAAATCATGATACCATGCAAACTTTGAACCTTTTCAGAGTTCATTTGAAATACTTTTCAATTTCAGGGTCTAATAGCTATAAATAATCAATAAATGCATGAAAAATAACAAATGAAGTCATAAAGGGTTGAAAATTGATGATGTGGCTTTGAATGGTTCATTTTGAACACAGAAAAACTATGGAGTTCAAACAAGTTAAATAAATGAAATCCCTTTGTAACAGACGAGTTTCCCTATGAAAACCCTCATACTTCGAAAGAGATTGTCCGTTTTGTACACGAAGTGCATACTGTTTTTGTCGTAACCCTCTCTACTTTCTTGCACATGCTATGTGGGTGAAATGATGATACCGTGCAAACTTTCAACCTTTTAAGAGTTCATTTGAAATGCTTTTCAATTTCAGGGTCTTATAGCTCAAAATAATCAGTAAATGTATCAAAAATAACAAATGAAGTCAGAAAGGGTTGAAAATTGATGATGTGGCTTTTAATGGTGCATTCTGAACACAGAAAAACTACCGAGTACAAACAAGTTAAAAATGAAATCCCTTTGTAACAGACGAGTTTTAGTATGAAACCCTCATACGTTGAAAGAGGTTGTCGTTTTGTACACGAAGTGCATCCAGTTTTTGCCGTAACCCTCTCTAGTTTCTTGCACATGCTATGTGGGCGAAATGATGATACCATGCCAACTTTCAACGTTTTTCACAGTTCATTTGAAATGCTTTTCAATTTCATGGTCTTATTGGTCAAAATAATCAGTAAATGCATGAAAAATAACAAATGAAGTCGGAAAGGGTTGAAAATTGGTGATGTAGTTTTGAATGGTGCATTTTGAACACAGAAAAACTATGTTGTTCAAACAAGTTAAAAAAATGAAATCCCTTTGGAACAGACGAGTTTCCATATGAAACCCTCATACTTCGAAAGAGATTGTCCGTTTTGTACATGAAGTGCATCCAGTTTTTGCGGTAACCTTCTCTACTTTCTTGCACATGCTATGTGGGTGAAATCATGATACCATGAAAACTTTGAACCTTTTCAGAGTTCATTTGAAATACTTTTCAATTTCAGGGTCTAATAGCTCAAAATAATCAGTAAATGCATGAAAAATAACAAATGAAGTCATAAAGGGTTGAAAATTGATGATGTGGCTTTGAATGGTGCATTTTGAACACATAAAAACTCTCGATTTCAAATAAGTTCAAAAAAACGAGATCCCTTCGTAATAGACGAGTTTCCGTATGAAACCTTCATACTTCGAAAGAGATTGTCCGTTTTGTACACGAAGTGCATCCAGTTCTTGCTGTAACCCCATCTACTCTCTTGCACATGCTATGTGGGTGAAATGATGATACCATGCCAACTTTCAACCTTTTCAGAGTTCATTTTAAATACTTCTCAATTTCAGGGTATAATAGCTCAAAATAATCAATAAATGCATACAAAATAACAAATGAAGTCAGAAAGGGTTGAAAATTGATGATGTGGCTTTGAATGGTGCATTTTGAACACAGAAAAACTATGGAGTTCAAAAAAGCTAAAAAATGAAATCCCTTTGTAACAGATGAGTTTCCGTATGAAAACCATCATACTTCGAAAGAGATTGTCCGTATTATACATGAAGTGCATCCAGTTTTTGCCGTAACCCTCTCTATTTTCTTCCACATGCTATGTGGGTGAAATGATGATAAAATGAAAACTTTCAACCTTTTAAGAGTTCATTTGAAACGCTTTTCAATTTCAGGGTCTTATAGCTCAAAATAATAAGTAAATGCATGAAAAATAACAAATGAAGTCAGAAAGGGTTGAAAATTGATGATGTGGCTTTGAATGATGAATTTTGAACATAGAAAAACTTTGGAGTCCAAACAAGTTAAACAATGAAATTCCTCTGTAACAGACGAATTTCCGTTTGAAACCCTCATACTTCGAAAGAGATTGTCCATTTTGTACACGAAGTGCATCCAGTTTTTGCCGTAACCCTCTCTACTTTCTTGCACATGCTATGTGGGTGAAATGATGATACCATGCAAACTTTCAACCTTTTCAGAGTTCATTTGAAATGGTTTTCAATTTCAAGGTCTTATAGCTCAAAATAATCAGCAAATGCATGAAAAATAACTAATGAAGTCAGAAAGGGTTGAAAATTCATGATGTCGCTTTGAATGGTGCATTTTGAAAACAGAAAAACTATGGAGTTCAAGCAAGTTAAAAAAAATGAAATCCCTTTGTAACAGACGAGTTTCCGTATGAAAACCCTCATACTTCGAAAGAGATTGTCTGTTTTGTACACGAAGTGCATACAGTTTTTGCCGTAACCCTCTCTACTTTCTTGCACATGCTATGTGGGCGAAATGATGATACCATGCCAACTTTCAATCTTTTTCACAGTTCATTTGAAATGCTTTTCAATTTCAGAGTCTTATTGGTCAAAATAATCAGTAAATGCATGAGAAATAACAAATGAAGTCAGAAAGGGTTGAAAATTCATGATGTCGCTTTGAATCGTGCATTTTGAACACAGAAAAACTATGGAGTTCAAACAAGTTAAAAAATGAAATCCCTTTGTAACAGACGAGTTTCCGTATGAAACCCTTATACATGGAAAGAGATTGTTCGTTTTGTACACAAAGTGCATCCAGTTTTTGCCGTAACCCTCTCTAGTTTCTTGCACATGCTATGTGGGTGAAATGATGATACCATGCCAACTTTCAATCTTTTTGACAGGTCATTTGAAATGCTTTTCAGTTTCAGGGTCTTATTGGTCAAAATAATCAGTAAATGCATGAGAAATAACAAATGAAGTCAGAAAGGGTTGAAAATTGGTGATGTAGTTTTGAATGGTGCATTTTGAACACAGAAAAACTATGTTGTTCAAACAAGTTAAAAAAAATGAAATCCCTTTGTAACAGACGAGTTTCCATATGAAACCCTCATACTTTGAAAGAGATTGTCCGTTTTGTACATGAAGTGCATCCAGTTTTTGCTGTAACCTTCTCTAATTTCTTGCACATGCTATGTGGGTGAAATCATGATACCATGCAAACTTTGAACCTTTTCAGAGTTCATTTGAAATACTTTTCAATTTCAGGGTCTAATAGCTCAAAATAATCAGTAAATGCATGAAAAATAACAAATGAAGTCATAAAGGGTTGAAAATTGATGATGTGGCTTTGAATGGTCCATTTTGAACACAGAAAAACTATGGAGTTCAAACAAGTTAAATAAATAAAATCCCTTTGTAACAGACGAGTTTCCGTATGAAAACCCTCATACTTCGAAAGAGATTGTCCGTTTTGTACACAAAGTGCATACAGTTTTTGCCGTAACCCTCTCTACTTTCTTGAACATGCTATGTGGGTGAAATGATGATACCATGCAAACTTTCAACCTTTTAAGAGTTCATTTGAAATGATTTTCAATTTCAGGGTCTAATAGCTCAAAATAATCAGTAAATGCATGAAAAATAACAAATGAAGTCATAAAGGGTTGAAAATTGATGATGTGGCTTTGAATGGTGCATTTTGAAGACAGAAAAACTATGGAGTTCAAACAAGTTAAATAAATGAAATCCCTTTGTAACAGACGAGTTTCCGTATGAAAACCCTCATACTTCGAAAGAGGTTGTCGTTTTGTACACGAAGTGCATCCAGTTTTTGCCGTAACCCTGTCTAGTTTCTTGCACATGCTATGTGGGCGAAATGATGATACCATGCCAACTTTCAACCTTTTTCACGGTTCATTTGAAATGCTTTTAACTTTCAGGGTCTTATTGGTCAAAACAATCAGTAAATGCATGAAAAATAACAAATGAAGTCATAAAGGGTTGAAAATTGATGATGTGGCTTTGAATGGTGCATTTTGAAGACAGAAAAACTATGGAGTTCAAACAAGTTAAATAAATGAAATCCCTTTGTAACAGATGAGTTTCCGTATGAAAACCCTCATACTTCGAAAGAGATTGTCCGTTTTGTACACAAAGTGCATACAGTTTTTGCCGTAACCCTCTCTACTTTCTTGCACATGCTATGTGGGTGAAATGATGATACCATGCAAACTTTCAACCTTTTAAGAGTTCATTTGAAATGCTTTTCAATTTCAGGGTCTAATAGCTCAAAATAATCAGTAAATGCATGAAAAATAACAAATGAAGTCATAAAGGGTTGAAAATTGATGATGTGGCTTTGAATGGTGCATTTTGAAGACAGAAAAACTATGGAGTTCAAACAAGTTAAATAAATGAAATCCCTTTGTAACAGACGAGTTTCCGTATGAAAACCCTCATACTTCGAAAGAGGTTGTCGTTTTGTACACGAAGTGCATCCAGTTTTTGCCGTAACCCTCTCTAGTTTCTTGCACATGCTATGTGGGCGAAATGATGATACCATGCCAACTTTCAATCTTTTTCCCAGTTCATTTGAAATGCTTTTCAATTTCAGGGTCTTATTGGTCAAAATAATCAGTAAATGCATGAGAAATAACAAATGAAGTCAGAAAGGGTTGAAAATTCATGATGTCGCTTTGAATCGTGCATTCTGAACACAGAAAAACTATGGAGTTCAAACAAGTTAAAAAATGAAATCCCTTTGTAACAGACGAGTTTCCGTATGAAACCCTTATACTTGGAAAGAGATTGTTCGTTTTGTACACAAAGTGCATCCAGTTTTTGCCGTAACCCTCTCTAGTTTCTTGCACATGCTATGTGGGTGAAATGATGATACCATGCCAACTTTCAATCTTTTTCACAGTTCATTTGAAATGCTTTTCAGTTTCAGGGTCTTATTGGTCAAAATAATCAGTAAATGCATGAGAAATAACAAATGAAGTCAGAAAGGGTTGAAAATTGGTGATGTAGTTTTGAATGGTGCATTTTGAACACAGAAAAACTATGTTGTTCAAACAAGTTAAAAAAATGATATCCCTTTGTAACAGACGAGTTTCCATATGAAACCCTCATACTTCGAAAGAGATTGTCCGTTTTGTACATGAAGTGCATCCAGTTTTTGCTGTAACTCTCTCTACTTTCTTGCACATGCTATGTGGGTAAAATCATGATACCATGCAAACTTTCAATCTTTTCAGAGTTCATTTGAAATACTTTTCAATTTCAGGGTCTAATAGTTCAAAATAATCAGTAAATGCATGAAAAATAACAAATGAAGTCAGAAAGGGTTGAAAACTCATGATGTGGCTTTGAATGGTGCATTTTGAACACAGAAAATCTTTGGAGTCCAAACAAGTTAAACAATGAAATCCCTTTGTAACAGACGAGTTTCCATATGAAACCCTCATACTTCGAAAGAGGTTGTCGTTTTGTACACGAAGTGCATCCAGTTTTTGCCGTAACCCTCTCTAGTTTCTTGCACATGCTATGTAGGTGAAATGATGATACCATGCCAACTTTCAACCTTTTTCACAGTTCATTTGAAATGCTTTTCAATTTCAGGGTCTTATAGCTCAAAATAATCAGTAAATGCATGAAAAATAACAAATGAAGTCAGAAAGGGTTGAAAGCTCATGATGTGGCTTTGAATGGTGCATTTTGAACACAGAAAAACTTTGGAGTCCAAACAAGTTAAACAATGAAATTCCTTTGTAATAGACGAATTTCCGTTTGAAACCCTCATACTTCGAAAGAGATTGTCCATTTTGTACACGAAGTGCATCCAGTTTTTGCCGTAACCCTCTCTACTTTCTTGCACATGCTATGTGGGTGAAATGATGATACCATGCCAACTTTCAACCTTTTCAGAGTTCATTTGAAATGCTTTTCAATTCCAAGGTCTTATAGCTCAAAATAATCAGTAAATGCATGAAAAATAAAAAATGAAGTCAGAAAGGGTTGAAAATTGATGATGTGGATTTGAATGGTGCATTTTGAACACAGAAAAACTATGGAGTTGAAGCAAGTTAAAAAAATGAAATCCCTTTGTAACAGAAGAGTTTCCGTATGAAACCCTCATACTTCGAAAGAGATTGTCCGTTTTATAAACGAAGTGCTTCCAGTTTTTTCCGTAACCCTCTCTACTTTATTGCACATGCTATGTGGGTGAAATGATGATATCATGCAATTTTTTAACCTTTTCGGAGTTCATTTGAAATGCTTTTCAATTTCAGGGTCTTATAGCTCAAAATAATCAGTAAATGCATGAAAAATAACTAATGAAGTCAGAAAGGGTTGAAAATTCATGATGTCGCTTTGAATCATGCATTTTGAACACAGAAAATCTATGGAGTTCAAACAAGTTAAAAAATGAAATCCCTTTGTAACAGACGAGTTTCCGTATGAAACCCTCATACTTCGAAAGAGATTGTCCGTTTTGTACACGAAGTGCATCCAGTTTTTGCATTAACATTGTCTAGTTTGTTGCACATGCTATGTGGGTGAAATGATGATACCATGCAACCTTTCAACCTTTTCAGAATTCAGTTGAAATGCTTTTCAATTTCAGGGTCTTATATGTGAAAATAATCAGTAAATGCATGAAAAATAACAAAAGAAGTCAGAAAGGGTTGAAAATTGGTGATGTGGTTTTGAATGGTGCATTTTGAACACAGAAAAACTATGTTGTTCAAACAAGTTAAAAAAAAATGAAATCCCTTTGTAACAGACGAGTTTCCATATGAAACCCTCATACTTCGAAAGAGATTGTCTGTTTTGTACATGAAGTGCATCCAGTTTTTGTTGTAACCCTCTCTACTTTCTTGCACATGCTATGTGGGTAAAATCATGATACCATGCAAACTTTCAATCTTTTCAGCGTTCATTTGAAATGCTTTTCAATTTCAGGGTCCTATATTTCAAAATAATCAGTAAATGCATGAAAAATAACAAATGAAGTCAGAAAGGGTTGAAAACTCATGATGTGGCTTTGAATGGTGCATTTTGAACACAGAAAATCTTTGGAGTCCAAACAAGTTAAACAATGAAATCCCTTTATAACAGACGAGTTTCCATATGAAACCCTCATACTTCGAAAGAGGTTGTCATTTTGTACACGAAGTGCATCCAGTTTTTGCCGTAACCCTCTCTAGTTTCTTGCACATGCTATGTGGGTGAAATGATGATACCATGCCAACTTTCAACCTTTTTCACAGTTCATTTGAAATGCTTTTCAATTTCAGGGTCTTATAGCTCAAAATAATCAGTAAATGCATGAAAAATAACAAATGAAGTCAGAAAGGGTTGAAAACTCATGATGTGGCTTTGAATGGTGCATTTTGAACACAGAAAAACTTTGGAGTCCAAACAAGTTAAACAATGAAATTCCTTTGTAACAGACGAATTTCCGTTTGGAACCCTCATACTTCGAAAGAGATTGTCCATTTTGTACACGAAGTGCATCCAGTTTTTGCCGTAACCCTGTCTAGTTTCTTGCACATGCTATGTGGGCGAAATGATGATACCATGCCAACTTTCAACCTTTTTCACAGTTCATTTGAAATGCTTTTCAATTTCAAGGTCTTATAGCTCAAGATAATCAGTAAATGCATGAAAAATAACAAATGAAGTCAGAAAGGGTTGAAAATTGATGATGTGGCTTTCAATGGTGCATTTTGAACACAGAAAAACTATGGAGTTGAAGCAAGTTAAAAAAATGAAATCCCTTTGTAACAGAAGAGTTTCCGTATGAAACCCTCATACTTCGAAAGAGATTGTCCGTTTTATACACGAAGTGCTTCCAGTTTTTGCCGTAACCCTCTCTACTTTCTTGCACATGCTATGTGGGTGAAATGATGATACCATGCAATTTTTTAACCTTTTCAGAGTTCATTTGAAATGCTTTTCAATTTCAGGGTCTTATAGCTCAAAATAATCAGTAAATGCATGAAAAATAACTAATGAAGTCAGAAAGGGTTGAAAATTCATGATGTCGCTTTGAATCGTGCATTTTGAACACAGAAAAAGTATGGAGTTCAAACAAGTTAAAAAATGAAATCCCTTTGTAACAGACGAGTTTCCGTATGAAACCCTTATACTTGGAAAGAGATTGTCCGTTTTGTACACGAAGTGCATCCAGCTTTTTCCGTAACCCTCTCTAGTTTCTCGCACATGCTATGTCGGTGAAATGATGATACCATGCCAACTTTCAACCTTTTCAGAGTTCATTTGAAATGCTTTTCAATTTCAGGGTCTTATAGGTCAAAATAATCAGTAAATGCATGAAAAATAACAAATGAAGTCAGAAAGGGTTGAAAATTGGTAATGTAGTCTTGCATGGTGCATTTTGAACACAGAAAAACTATGTTGTTCAAACAAGTTAGAAAATGAAATCCCTTTGTAACAGATGAGTTTCCATATGAAACCCTCATACTTCGAAAGAGATTGTCCGTTTTGTACATGAAGTGCATCCAGTTTTTACTGTAACCTTCTCTACTTTCTTGGACATGCTATGTGGGTGAAATCATGATACCATGCAAACTTTGAACCTTTTCAGAGTTCATTTGAAATAATTTTCAATTTCAGGGTCTAATAGCTCAGAATAATCAGTAAATGCATGAAAAATAACAAATGAAGTCATAAAGGGTTGAAAATTGATGATGTGGCTTTGAATGGTGCATTTTGAACACAGAAAAACTATGGAGTTCAAACAAGTTAAATAAATGAAATCCCTTTGTAACAGACGAGTTTCCGTATGAAAACCCTCATACTTCGAAAGAGATTGTCCGTTTTGTACACGAAGTGCATACAGTTTTTGCCGTAACCCTCTGTAACGCCCGGGTAATCAAGCTACAGTAATCCAACGATAATCATGCCACGTCACCCCGGTTACTATTGATAATCTACCGTTAGTCCAAAACCGAGTCAAATTCAAACATTAAAATAAAGTTAAATTATAAAAGTTTTCAAAATATTAAACTAAAATGTTCGGGCTGTGCCAAAAATGGCATAGGTAATTATAGTGCAGCAAACATATTTTATAGAATGTCTAAATGATTGAAAATGAAATAAAACAGAACATAAAATAAATAAGAGAAAGAAAACACAAAAAAACAGAAAACAAAACCAAAAAAAGAAAAATAAAAGGAGAACCCCCCCCCCTTGCCCCCTGGGCTTCGGCCCAGCAGGCCACAAGCCCCCCCCCCCCCCACTGGGCCCCTTGGCCCAGTCGGCTCAGCCGACCACGCCGGCCCACCCCGCACCTCCCCAGGCCTATTAGGCCACCCCACCCCCCCACTAACCCCAACCCCCACTCCCCCCCACGCCGCCACTCCCTCTTCCCCCCTCCCGATCCAATCTGGATCGGGGCGAAGACCCCCACTTCCCCTCGCTACTCGCTTCCCTCCTCTCGGAGCGCCCGCGCCCGGGGACAGTCGCCGCCCGCTGGCGCCGAGCACCAACCTCCGGCCTCCTCCTCGCGTTTTCCTTCCGCCACGCCTTCGTCCTCCTCCACGGCGTCGCCTCGCTGGACGCCCACCGCCACTCCGTTGCCGAACCCCGAAGTCACCCCGACGCCCGTCGCCACCACCACGTCGCTCGTCCCCGTCGCCCTCCTCACGCCCGCTGCCTAGTCCCTACTTCCCGCCGTGAGCAGCCGCCTTTTCCCCTCCTCCTTCTCCTCTGTGTTGCCTCGCGCGCACGCACACCGCCTCGCCGGTCACCGCCCCTTCCCCATGCTTGTCACGAAGCCTCCGCCATGGGCCTGCCCCTGTTGGTCGTGTCCGCGCCCGGTGCGTGGCCGCGCCCTGCGCCTCGCCTGCGGGCACGCCCGCGGCCTCCTTCCCGTGCGCGCTCACCGTGGTCGCGTCCCTGTTGGTCGCCGTCGACCCCGCACCGCCCCGCCTCACCAGGACTATGCACGGCCACGCCCTTGCTCGCCTCGTCGCCGACGGTCGTGCGCCCCGGAGCTCTGCTCCGCCCCTGAACACCACCTCCGCCGTCGCAGTTCGCGCACCCCGCCCTCGGTTGTTGCCGCTGCGGCCTGGGGGCCTCGCCGTGCCGCCCCCGCGCGCTGGTCGCCGCTCAGGCTTCGGCCACGCCCGCGGCGCCCGTCGTCGGGTTCGCCCGCATGCCCGAACCGCTCGGGCTGGTGCCCGACACCCGGCACCCGCAAAGCCCCTCTGGGCCAATGACAGGGGGCCCCACGCCCAGAACGATTCAAAAAAAAGAGAAAATAATAATAATAATAAAAATAATTAATTAATTAATTAATTAAGAAATTAATTAAGTCAATTAATTATAATTAGATTAACCTAATCACTAATTAACCTAATTAACTGTTAGTTAATTAAAACAGAGTATGACGAACGGGACCCACCTGTCAGGTTGACCAAGTCAACTACTGACGTCATGCTGACATCATGATGACGTCAGCAGACACTATTCTGGATAATGTTGATTAAATTAAATAAATAAATCCTAAAAATGATTTAAATCTTTTAAAATTAATATAAAATAAACTGTAGCTCGGATGGAAAAACTTTGTACATGAAAGTTGCTCAGAACGACGAGACGAATTTGAATACGCAGCCCATTTATCCGCCACGCATCCCTAGCATAGCGAACACGCAACTTTCCCCCTCTGTTTCATCTATCCGAAAACGCGAAACACCGGGGATACTTTCCCGGATGTTTCCCCCCTTCACCGGTATCACCTCATACCGCGATAGGGCACCCCTAGCACCGTTACTTGTCATGTCATGCATCACTATGCATATGCTTGCTTAAATATTTATTGTTTCCCCCCCTCTTCTCTCGATAGACACCGAGACCGACGCCGCTGCTACCCAGTACGACTACGGTGTTGACGACCCCTCTCTCTTGCCAGAGCAACCAGGCAAGCCCCCCCTTTGATCACCAGATATCGCCTACTCTTCTCTATACTGCTTGCATTAGAGTAGCATAGCATGTTACTGCTTCCCAATAATCCTATACTGATGCATAGCCTGTCCTTGCTACTACCGTTGATACCTTTACCTGCAATCCTAATGCTTAGTATAGGATGCTAGTATTTCCATCTGTGGCCCTACATTCTTGTCCGTCTGCTGTGCTATACTATCGGGCCGTGATCACTCGGGAGGTGATCACGGGTATATACTATTTACTTTATACATGATACATGTGGTGATTAAAGACGGGTCGGCTTGAGGAGCACCCGCGAGTGGAGTTTTGAGGCGGAGCGACAGGACAGGTTCCGACCACCTAGGAGAGAGGTGGGCCTGGCCCTGGTCGGCGTCCGCGGATACTTAACACGCTTAACGAGATCTGGGTATTTGATCTGAGTCTGGCCATTTGGTCTATACGCACTAATCATCTACGCGGGAGTAGTTATGGGTATCCTGGCGTCGTGGTATCAGCCGAAGCCTTCGTGACGTCAGCGACTGAGTGGCGCGCGCCGGATTGGACTGGAAGGCCACTAGGCCAGGTCTGCTTTCGGCCGCGTTCGCAACGTGCAGGTGTGCTAAGGGCGATGGGCCCAGACCCCTGGGCGCTTAGGTTTAGACCGGCGTGCTGACCTCTCTGTTGGTCTAGGTGGGGCTGCGACGTGTTGATCTTCCGAGGCCGGGCATGACCTAGGAAAGTGTGTCCGGCCAAATGGGATCGAGCGTGTTGGGGTATGTGGTGCACCCCTGCAGGGAAGTTAATCTATTCGAATAGCCGTGATCTTCGGTAACAGGACGATTTGGAGTTGTATCTTGACCTTATGACAACTAGAACCGGATACTTAATAGAACACACCCTTCCAAGTGCCAGATACAACCGGTGGTCGCTCTCTCACAGGGCGACGAGGGGAGGATCATCGGTTAGGGTTATGCTATGCGATGATACTTGGAGGTCTTCAGTCTACTCTCTTCTACATGCTGCAAGACGGAGGCTGCCAGAAGCGTAGTCTTCGAAAGTACTAGCTATCCCCCTCTTATTCCGGCATTCTGCAGTTCAGTCCACATATGATAGCCTTATTCCAGTTGATACCAATGCATACATATGTAGTGTAGCTCCTTGCTTGCGAGTACTTTGGATGAGTACTCACGGTTGCTTTCTCCCTCTTTTCCCCTATTCCTTCTTCCTAGTTGTCGCAACCAGATGTTGGAGCTCAAGAGCCAGACGCCACCGTCGACGACGACTCCTACTACACCGGAGGTGCCTACTACTACGTGATGCCCGCTGACGACGACCAGGAGTAGCTAGGAGGATCCCAGGCAGGAGGCCTGCGCCTCTTTCGATCTGTATCCCAGTTTGTGCTAGCCTTCTTAAGGCAAACTTGCTTAACATATGTCTGTACTCAGATATTGTTGCTTCCGTTGACTCGTCTATGATCGAGCTCTTGTATTCGAGCCCTCGAGGCCCCTGTCTTGTAATATGATGCTTGTATGACTTTTTTTTATTTGTAGAGTTGTGTTGTGATATCTTCCCGTGAGTCCCTGATCTTGATCGTACACGTTTGCGTGTATGATTACTGTATGATTAAATCGGGGGCGTCACACCCTCTCTACTTTCTTGCACATGCTATGTGGGTGAAATGATGATACCATGCAAACTTTCAATCTTTTAAGAGTTCATTTGAAATGCTTTTCAATTTCAGGGTCTTATAGCTCAAAATAATCAGTAAATGCATCAAAAATAACAAATGAAGTCAGAAAGGGTTGAAAATTGATGATGTGGCTTTGAATGCTGCATTCTGAACACAGAAAAACTACGGAGTACAAACAAGTTAAAAATGAAATCCCTTTGTAACAGACGAGTTTCAGTATGAAACCCTCATACTTCGAAAGAGGTTGTCGTTTTGTACACGAAGTGCATCCAGTTTTTGCCGTAACCCTCTCTAGTTTCTTGCACATGCTATGTGGGCGAAATGATGATACCATGCCAACTTTCAACCTTTTTCACAGTTCATTTGAAATGCTTTTAAATTTCAGGGTCTTATTGGTCAAAATAATCAGTAAATGCATGAAAAATAACAAATGAAGTCGGACAGGGTTGAAAATTGGTGATGTAGTTTTGAATGGTGCATTTTGAACACAGAAAAACTATGTTGTTCAAACAAGTTAAAAAAATGAAATCCCTTTGTAACAGACGAGTTTCCATATGAAACCCTCATACTTCGAAAGAGATTGTCCGTTTTGTACATGAAGTGCATCAAGTTTTTGCCGTAACCTTCTCTACTTTCTTGCACATGCTATGTGGGTGAATTCATGATACCATGCAAACTTTGAACCTTTTCAGAGTTCATTTGAAATACTTTTCAATTTCAGGGTCTAATAGCTCAAAATAATCAGTAAATGCATGAAAAATAACAAATGAAGTCATAAAGGGTTGAAAATTGATGATGTGGCTTTGAATGGTGCATTTTGAAGACATAAAAACTATGAATTTCAAACAAGTTAAATAAATGAAATCCCTTTGTAACAGACGAGTTTCCGTATGAAAACCCTCATACTTCGAAAGAGATTGTCCGTTTTGTACATGAAGTGCATACAGTTTTTGCCGTAACCCTCTCTACTTTTTTGCACATGCTATGTGGGTGAAATGATGATACCATGCAAACTTTCAACCTTTTAAGAGTTCATTTGAAATGATTTTCAATTTCAGGGTCTTATAACTCAAAATAATCAGTAAATGCATCAAAAATAACAAATGAAGTCAGAAAGGGTTGAAAACTCATGATGTGGCTTTGAATGGTGCATTCTGAACACAGAAAAACTACGGAGTACAAACAAGTTAAAAAATGAAATCCCTTTGTAACAGACGAGTTTTCATATGAAACCCTCATACTTCGAAAGAGATTGTCCGTTTTGTACATGAAGTGCATCCAATATTTGCCGTAACATTGTCTACTTTCTTGCACATGCTATGTGGGTGAAATGATGATACCATGCCAACTTTCAACCTTTTCAGAGTTCATCTTAAATGCTTTTCAATTTCAGGGTCTTATAGCTCAAAATAATCAGTAAATGCATGAAAAATAACAAATGAAGTCAGAAAGGGTTGAAAACTCATGATGTGGCTTTGAATGGTGCATTTTGAACACAGAAAAACTTTGGAGTCCAAACAAGTTAAACAATGAAATTCCTTTGTAACAGACGAATTTCCGTTTGAAACCCTCATACTTCGAAAGAGATTGTCCATTTTGTACACGAAGTGCATCCAGTTTTTGCCGTAACCCTCTCTACTTTCTTGCACATGCTATGTGGGTGAAATGATGATACCATGCAAACTTTCAACCTTTTCAGAGTTCATTTGAAATGCTTTTCCATTTCAGGGTCTTATAGCTCAAAATAATCAGTAAATGCATGAAAAATAACTAATGAAGTCAGAAAGGGTTGAAAATTCATGATGTCGCTTTGAATGGTGCATTTTGAAAACAGAAAAACTATGGAGTTCAAACAAGTTAAATAAATGAAATCCCTTTGTAACAGACGAGTTTCCGTATGAAAACCCTCATACTTCGAAAGAGATTGTCTGTTTTGTACACGAAGTGCATACAGTTTTTGCCGTAACCCTCTCTACTTTCTTGCACATGCTATGTGGGTGAAATGATGATACCATGCAAGCTTTCAACCTTTTAAGAGTTCATTTGAAATGCTTTTCAATTTCAGGGTCTTATAACTCAAAATAATCAGTAAATGCATCAAAAATAACAAATGAAGTCAGAAAGGGTTGAAAACTCATGATGTGGCTTTGAATGGTGCATTTTGAACACAGAAAAACTTTGGAGTCCAAACAAGTTAAACAATGAAATTCCTTTGTAACAGACGAATTTCCGTTTGAAACCCTCATACTTCGAAAGAGATTGTCCATTTTGTACACGAAGTGCATCCAGTTTTTGCCGTAACCCTCTCTACTTTCTTGCACATGCTATGTGGGTGAAATGATGATACCATGCAAACTTTCAACCTTTTCAGAGTTCATTTGAAATGCTTTTCCATTTCAGGGTCTTATAGCTCAAAATAATCAGTAAATGCATGAAAAATAACTAATGAAGTCAGAAAGGGTTGAAAATTCATGATGTCGCTTTGAATGGTGCATTTTGAAAACAGAAAAACTATGGAGTTCAAACAAGTTAAATAAATGAAATCCCTTTGTAACAGACGAGTTTCCGTATGAAAACCCTCATACTTCGAAAGAGATTGTCTGTTTTGTACACGAAGTGCATACAGTTTTTGCCGTAACCCTCTCTACTTTCTTGCACATGCTATGTGGGTGAAATGATGATACCATGCAAGCTTTCAACCTTTTAAGAGTTCATTTGAAATGCTTTTCAATTTCAGGGTCTTATAACTCAAAATAATCAGTAAATGCATCAAAAATAACAAATGAAGTCAGAAAGGGTTGAAAACTCATGATGTGGCTTTGAATGGTGCATTCTGAACACAGAAAAACTACGGAGTACAAACAAGTTAAAAAATGAAATCCCTTTGTAAAAGACGAGTTTTCGTATGAAACCCTCATACTTCGAAAAAGATTGTTCGTTTTGTACACGAAGTGCATCCAATTTTTGCCGTAACATTGTCTACTTTCTTGCACATGCTCTGTGGGTGAAATGATGATACCATGCCAACTTTCAACCTTTTCAGAGTTCATCTTAAATGCTTTTCAATTTCAGGGTCTTATAGCTCAAAATAATCAGTAAATGCATGAAAAATAACAAATGAAGTCAGAAAGGGTTGAAAACTCATGATGTGGCTTTGAATCGTGCATTTTGAACACAGAAAAACTTTGGAGTCCAAACAAGTTAAACAATGAAATTCCTTTGTAACAGACGAATTTCCGTTCGAAACCCTCATACTTCGAAAGAGATTGTCCATTTTGTACACGAAGTGCATCCAGTTTTTACCGTAACCCTCTCTACTTTCTTGCACATGCTATGTGGGTGAAATGATGATACCATGCAAACTTTCAACCTTTTCAGAGTTCATTTGAAATGCTTTTCAATTTCAAGGTCTTATAGCATAAAATAATCAGTAAATGCATGAAAAATAACAAATGAAGTCAGAAAGGGTTGAAAATTGATGATGTGGCTTTGAATGGTGCATTTTGAACACAGAAAAACTATGGAGTTCAAGCAAGTTAAAAAAAATGAAATCCCTTTGTAACATAAGAGTTTCCGTATGAAACCCTCATACTTCGAAAGAGATTGTCCGTTTTATACACGAACTGCTTCGAGTTTTTGCCGTAACCCTCTCTACTTTCTTCCACATGCTATGTGGGTGAAATGATGATACCATGCAATTTTTTAACCTTTTCAGAGTTCATTTGAAATGCTTTTCAATTTCAGGGTCTTATAGCTCAAAATAATCAGTAAATGCATGAAAAATAACTAATGAAGTCAGAAAGGGTTGAAAATTCATGATGTCGCTTTGAATCGTGCATTTTGAACACAGAAAAACTATGGAGTTCAAACAAGTTAAAAAAATGAAATCCCTTTGTAACAGACGAGTTTCCGTATGAAACCCTTATACTTGGAAAGAGATTGTCCGTTTTGTACACGAAGTGCATCCAGTTTTTTCTGTAACCCTCTCTAGTTTCTTGCACATGCTATGTGGGTGAAATGATGATACCATGCCAACTTTCAACCTTTTTAGAGTTCATTTGAAATGCTTTTCAATTTCAAGGTCTTATAGGTCAAAATAATTAAATGCATGAAAAATAACAAATGAAGTCAGAAAGGGTTGAAAATTGGTAATGTAGTCTTGCATGGTGCATTTTGAACACAGAAAAACTATGTTGTCAAAACAAGTTAAAAAATGAAATCCCTTTGTAACAGACGAGTTTCCATATGAAACCCTCATACTTCGAAAGAGATTGTCCGTTTTGTACATGAAGTGCATCCAGTTTTTACTGTAACCCACTCTACTTTCTTGCATATGCTATGTGGGTCAAATGATGATACCATGCCAGCTTTCAACCTTTTAAGAGTTCATTTGAAATGCTTTTCAATTTCAGGGTCTTATAGCTCAAAATAATCAGTAAATGCATGAAAAATAACTAATGAAGTCAGAAAGGGTTGAAAATTGATGATGTGGCTTTGAATGGTGCATTTTGAACACAGAAAAACTATGGGGTTCAAGCAAGTTAAAAAAAATGAAATCCCTTTGTAACATAAGAGTTTCCGTATGAAACCCTCATACTTCGAAAGAGATTGTCCGTTTTATACACGAACTGCTTCCAGTTTTTGCCGTAACCCTCTCTACTTTCTTCCACATGCTATGTGGGTGAAATGATGATACCATGCAATTTTTTAACCTTTTCAGAGTTCATTTGAAATGCTTTTCAATTTCAGGGTCTTATAGCTCAAAATAATCAGTAAATGCATGAAAAATAACTAATGAAGTCAGAAAGGGTTGAAAATTCATGATGTCGCTTTGAATCCTGCATTTTGAACACAGAAAAACTATGGAGTTCAAACAAGTTAAAAAAATGAAATCCCTTTGTAACAGACGAGTTTCCGTATGAAACCCTTATACTTGGAAAGAGATTGTCCGTTTTGTACACGAAGTGCATCCAGTTTTTTCCGTAACCCTCTCTAGTTTCTTGCACATGCTATGTGGGTGAAATGATGATACCATGCCAACTTTCAACCTTTTCAGAGTTCATTTGAAATGCTTTTCAATTTCAGGGTCTTATTGGTCAAAATAATCATTAAATGCATGAAAAATAACAAATGAAGTCAGAAAGGGTTGAAAATTGGTGATGTAGTTTTGAATGGTGCATTTTGAACACAGAAAATTATGGAGTTCAAACAGGTTAAAAAAATGAAATCCCTTTGTAAGAGACGAGTTTCCATATGAAACCCTCATACTTCGAAAGAGATTGTCCGTTTTGTACACGAAGTGCATCCAGTTTTTGCCGTAACCCACTCTACTTTCTTGCATATGCTATGTGGGTCAAATGATGATACCATGCCAGCTTTCAACCTTTTAAGAGTTCATTTGAAATGCTTTTCAATTTCAGGGTCTTATAGCTCAAAATAATCAGTAAATGCATGAAAAATAACTAATGAAGTCAGAAAGGGTTGAAAATTGATGATGTGGCTTTGAATGGTGCATTTTGAACACAGAAAAACTATGGGGTTCAAGCAAGTTAAAAAAAATGAAATCCCTTTGTAACATAAGAGTTTCCGTATGAAACCCTCATACTTCGAAAGAGATTGTCCGTTTTATACACGAACTGCTTCCAGTTTTTGCCGTAACCCTCTCTACTTTCTTCCACATGCTATGTGGGTGAAATGATGATACCATGCAATTTTTTAACCTTTTCAGAGTTCATTTGAAATGCTTTTCAATTTCAGGGTCTTATAGCTCAAAATAATCAGTAAATGCATGAAAAATAACTAATGAAGTCAGAAAGGGTTGAAAATTCATGATGTCGCTTTGAATCCTGCATTTTGAACACAGAAAAACTATGGAGTTCAAACAAGTTAAAAAAATGAAATCCCTTTGTAACAGACGAGTTTCCGTATGAAACCCTTATACTTGGAAAGAGATTGTCCGTTTTGTACACGAAGTGCATCCAGTTTTTTCCGTAACCCTCTCTAGTTTCTTGCACATGCTATGTGGGTGAAATGATGATACCATGCCAACTTTCAACCTTTTCAGAGTTCATTTGAAATGCTTTTCAATTTCAGGGTCTTATTGGTCAAAATAATCATTAAATGCATGAAAAATAACAAATGAAGTCAGAAAGGGTTGAAAATTGGTGATGTAGTTTTGAATGGTGCATTTTGAACACAGAAAATTATGGAGTTCAAACAGGTTAAAAAAATGAAATCCCTTTGTAAGAGACGAGTTTCCATATGAAACCCTCATACTTCGAAAGAGATTGTCCGTTTTGTACACGAAGTGCATCCAGTTTTTGCCGTAACCCACTCTACTTTCTTGCATATGCTATGTGGGTCAAATGATGATACCATGCCAGCTTTCAACCTTTTAAGAGTTCATTTGAAATGCTTTTCAATTTCAGGGTCTTATAGCTCAAAATAATCAGTAAATGCATGAAAAATAACTAATGAAGTCAGAAAGGGTTGAAAATTGATGATGTGGCTTTGAATGGTGCATTTTGAACACAGAAAAACTATGGGGTTCAAGCAAGTTAAAAAAAATGAAATCCCTTTGTAACATAAGAGTTTCCGTATGAAACCCTCATACTTCGAAAGAGATTGTCCGTTTTATACACGAACTGCTTCCAGTTTTTGCCGTAACCCTCTCTACTTTCTTCCACATGCTATGTGGGTGAAATGATGATACCATGCAATTTTTTAACCTTTTCAGAGTTCATTTGAAATGCTTTTCAATTTCAGGGTCTTATAGCTCAAAATAATCAGTAAATGCATGAAAAATAACTAATGAAGTCAGAAAGGGTTGAAAATTCATGATGTCGCTTTGAATCCTGCATTTTGAACACAGAAAAACTATGGAGTTCAAACAAGTTAAAAAAATGAAATCCCTTTGTAACAGACGAGTTTCCGTATGAAACCCTTATACTTGGAAAGAGATTGTCCGTTTTGTACACGAAGTGCATCCAGTTTTTTCCGTAACCCTCTCTAGTTTCTTGCACATGCTATGTGGGTGAAATGATGATACCATGCCAACTTTCAACCTTTTCAGAGTTCATTTGAAATGCTTTTCAATTTCAGGGTCTTATAGGTCAAAATAATTAAATGCATGAAAAATAACAAATGAAGTCAGAAAGGGTTGAAAATTGGTAATGTAGTCTTGCATGGTGCATTTTGAACACAGAAAAACTATGTTGTCAAAACAAGTTAAAAAATGAAATCCCTTTGTAACAGACGAGTTTCCATATGAAACCCTCATACTTCGAAAGAGATTGTCCGTTTTGTACATGAAGTGCATCCAGTTTTTACTGTAACCTTCTCTACTTTTTTGCACATGCTATGTGGGTGAAATCATGATACCATGCAAACTTTGAACCTTTTCAGAGTTCATTTGAAATAATTTTCAATTTCAGGGTCTAATAGCTCAGAATAATCAGTAAATGCATGAAAAATAACAAATGAAGTCATAAAGGGTTGAAAATTGATGATGTGGCTTTGAATGGTGCATTTTGAACACAGAAAAACTATGGAGTTCAAACAAGTTAAATAAATGAAATCCCTTTGTAACAGACGAGTTTCCGTATGAAAACCCTCATACTTCGAAAGAGATTGTCCGTTTTGTACACGAAGTGCATACAGTTTTTGCCGTAACCCTCTCTACTTTCTTGCACATGCTATGTGGGTGAAATGATGATACCATGCAAACTTTCAACCTTTTAAGAGTTCATTTGAAATGCTTTTCAATTTCAGGGTCTTATAGCTCAAAATAATCAGTAAATGCATCAAAAATAACAAATGAAGTCAGAAAGGGCTGAAATTGATGATGTGGCTTTGAATGGTGCATTCTGAACACAGAAAAACTACGGAGTACAAACAAGTTAAAAATGAAATCCCTTTGTAACAGACGAGTTTCAGTATGAAACCCTCATACTTCGAAAGAGATTGTTCGTTTTGTACACGAAGTGCATCCAGTTTTTGCCGTAACCCTCTCTAGTTTCTTGCACATGCTATGTGGGCGAAATGATGATACCATGCCAACTTTCAACCTTTTTCACAGTTCATTTGAAATGCTTTTAAATTTTAGGGTCTTATTGGTCAAAATAATCATTAAATGCATGAAAAATAACAAATGAAGTCAGAAAGGGTTGAAAATTGGTGATGTAGTTTTGAATGGTGCATTTTGAACACAGAAAATTATGGAGTTCAAACAGGTTAAAAAAATGAAATCCCTTTGTAAGAGACGAGTTTCCATATGAAACCCTCATACTTCGAAAGAGATTGTCCGTTTTGTACACGAAGTGCATCCAGTTTTTGCCGTAACCCACTCTACTTTCTTGCATATGCTATGTGGGTCAAATGATGATACCATGCCAGCTTTCAACCTTTTAAGAGTTCATTTGAAATGCTTTTCAATTTCAGGGTCTTATAGCTCAAAATAATCAGTAAATGCATGAAAAATAACTAATGAAGTCAGAAAGGGTTGAAAATTGATGATGTGGCTTTGAATGGTGCATTTTGAACACAGAAAAACTATGGGGTTCAAGCAAGTTAAAAAAAATGAAATCCCTTTGTAACATAAGAGTTTCCGTATGAAACCCTCATACTTCGAAAGAGATTGTCCGTTTTATACACGAACTGCTTCGAGTTTTTGCCGTAACCCTCTCTACTTTCTTCCACATGCTATGTGGGTGAAATGATGATACCATGCAATTTTTTAACCTTTTCAGAGTTCATTTGAAATGCTTTTCAATTTCAGGGTCTTATAGCTCAAAATAATCAGTAAATGCATGAAAAATAACTAATGAAGTCAGAAAGGGTTGAAAATTCATGATGTCGCTTTGAATCCTGCATTTTGAACACAGAAAAACTATGGAGTTCAAACAAGTTAAAAAAATGAAATCCCTTTGTAACAGACGAGTTTCCGTATGAAACCCTTATACTTGGAAAGAGATTGTCCGTTTTGTACACGAAGTGCATCCAGTTTTTTCCGTAACCCTCTCTAGTTTCTTGCACATGCTATGTGGGTGAAATGATGATACCATGCCAACTTTCAACCTTTTCAGAGTTCATTTGAAATGCTTTTCAATTTCAGGGTCTTATAGGTCAAAATAATTAAATGCATGAAAAATAACAAATGAAGTCAGAAAGGGTTGAAAATTGGTAATGTAGTCTTGCATGGTGCATTTTGAACACAGAAAAACTATGTTGTCAAAACAAGTTAAAAAATGAAATCCCTTTGTAACAGACGAGTTTCCATATGAAACCCTCATACTTCGAAAGAGATTGTCCGTTTTGTACATGAAGTGCATCCAGTTTTTACTGTAACCTTCTCTACTTTTTTGCACATGCTATGTGGGTGAAATCATGATACCATGCAAACTTTGAACCTTTTCAGAGTTCATTTGAAATAATTTTCAATTTCAGGGTCTAATAGCTCAGAATAATCAGTAAATGCATGAAAAATAACAAATGAAGTCATAAAGGGTTGAAAATTGATGATGTGGCTTTGAATGGTGCATTTTGAACACAGAAAAACTATGGAGTTCAAACAAGTTAAATAAATGAAATCCCTTTGTAACAGACGAGTTTCCGTATGAAAACCCTCATACTTCGAAAGAGATTGTCCGTTTTGTACACGAAGTGCATACAGTTTTTGCCGTAACCCTCTCTACTTTCTTGCACATGCTATGTGGGTGAAATGATGATACCATGCAAACTTTCAACCTTTTAAGAGTTCATTTGAAATGCTTTTCAATTTCAGGGTCTTATAGCTCAAAATAATCAGTAAATGCATCAAAAATAACAAATGAAGTCAGAAAGGGCTGAAATTGATGATGTGGCTTTGAATGGTGCATTCTGAACACAGAAAAACTACGGAGTACAAACAAGTTAAAAATGAAATCCCTTTGTAACAGACGAGTTTCAGTATGAAACCCTCATACTTCGAAAGAGATTGTTCGTTTTGTACACGAAGTGCATCCAGTTTTTGCCGTAACCCTCTCTAGTTTCTTGCACATGCTATGTGGGCGAAATGATGATACCATGCCAACTTTCAACCTTTTTCACAGTTCATTTGAAATGCTTTTAAATTTCAGGGTCTTATTGGTCAAAATAATCATTAAATGCATGAAAAATAACAAATGAAGTCAGAAAGGGTTGAAAATTGGTGATGTAGTTTTGAATGGTGCATTTTGAACACAGAAAATTATGGAGTTCATACAGGTTAAAAAAATGAAATCCCTTTGTAAGAGACGAGTTTCCATATGAAACCCTCATACTTCGAAAGAGATTGTCCGTTTTGTACACGAAGTGCATCCAGTTTTTGCCGTAACCCACTCTACTTTCTTGCATATGCTATGTGGGTCAAATGATGATACCATGCCAGCTTTCAACCTTTTAAGAGTTCATTTGAAATGCTTTTCAATTTCAGGGTCTTATAGCTCAAAATAATCAGTAAATGCATGAAAAATAACTAATGAAGTCAGAAAGGGTTGAAAATTGATGATGTGGCTTTGAATGGTGCATTTTGAACACATAAAAACTCTCGATTTCAAATAAGTTCAAAAAAACGAGATCCCTTCGTAATAGACGAGTTTCCGTATGAAACCTTCATACTTCGAAAGAGATTGTCCGTTTTGTACACGAAGTGCATCCAGTTCTTGCTGTAACCCCATCTACTCTCTTGCACATGCTATGTGGGTGAAATGATGATACCATGCCAACTTTCAACCTTTTCAGAGTTCATTTGAAATGCTTTTCAATTTCAGGGTCTTATAGGTCAAAATAATCAGTAAATGAATGAAAAATAACAAATGAAGTCAGAAAGGGTTGAAAATTGATGACGTGGCTTTGAATGGTGCATTTTAAACACAGAAAAACTCCAGAGTTCAAATAAGTTCAAAAAATGACACCCCTTTGTAACAGACGAGTTTCCTTATGAAACCCTCATACTTCAAAAGAGATTGTCTGTTTTGTACACGAAGTGCATCCAGTTTTGGCCATAACCCTCTCTACTTTCTTGCACATGCTTTGTGGATGAAATGATGATACCATTCCAACTTTCAACCTTTTCAGAGTTCATTTGAAATGCTTTTTAATTTCAGGGTCATTTAGCTCACAAAAATAAGTAAATGCATGAAAAATAACAAATGAAGTCAGAAAGGGTTGAAAATTGATGATGTGGCTTTGAATGGTGCATTTTGAACATAGAAAAACTATGGAGTTCAAACAAGTTAAAAAAATGAAATCCCTTTGTAACAGACGAGTTTCCGTATGAAACCCTCATACTTCGAAAGAGATTGTCCGATTTGTACACGAAGTGCATCCAGTTTTTGCCGTAACCCTCTCTACTTTCTTGCACATGCTATGTGGGTGAAATGATGACACCATGCAAACTTTCAACCTTTTCAGAGTTCATTTGAAATGCTTTTCAATTTCAAGGTCTTATAGCTCAAAATAATCAGTAAATGCATGAAAAATAACAAATGAAGTCAGAAAGGGTTGAAAATTGATGATGTGGCTTTGAATGGTGCATTTTGAACACAGAATAACTATGGAGTTCAAGCAAGTTAAAAAAAATGAAATCCCTTTGTAACATAAGAGTTTCCGTATGAAACCCTCATACTTCGAAAGAGATTGTCCGTTTTATACACGAAGTGCTTCCAGTTTTTGCCGTAACCCTCTCTACTTTCTTCCACATGCTATGTCGGTGAAATGATGATACCATGCAATTTTTTAACCTTTTCAGAGTTCATTTGAAATGCTTTTCAATTTCAGGGTCTTATAGGTCAAAATAATTAAATGCATGAAAAATAACAAATGAAGTCAGAAAGGGTTGAAAATTGGTAATGTAGTCTTGCATGGTGCATTTTGAACACAGAAAAACTATGTTGTCAAAACAAGTTAAAAAATGAAATCCCTTTGTAACAGACGAGTTTCCATATGAAACCCTCATACTTCGAAAGAGATTGTCCGTTTTGTACATGAAGTGCATCCAGTTTTTACTGTAACCTTCTCTACTTTTTTGCACATGCTATGTGGGTGAAATCATGATACCATGCAAACTTTGAACCTTTTCAGAGTTCATTTGAAATAATTTTCAATTTCAGGGTCTAATAGCTCAAAATAATCAGTAAATGCATGAAAAATAACAAATGAAGTCATAAAGGGTTGAAAATTGATGATGTGGCTTTGAATGGTGCATTTTGAACACAGAAAAACTATGGAGTTCAAACAAGTTAAATAAATGAAATCCCTTTGTAACAGACGAGTTTCCGTATGAAAACCCTCATACTTCGAAAGAGATTGTCCGTTTTGTACACGAAGTGCATACAGTTTTTGCCGTAACCCTCTCTACTTTCTTGCACATGCTATGTGGGTGAAATGATGATACCATGAAAACTTTCAACCTTTTAAGAGTTCATTTGAAATGCTTTTCAATTTCAGGGTCTTATAGCTCAAAATAATCAGTAAATGCATCAAAAATAACAAATGAAGTCAGAAAGGGCTGAAAATTGATGATGTGGCTTTGAATGGTGCATTCTGAACACAGAAAAACTACGGAGTACAAACAAGTTAAAAATGAAATCCCTTTGTAACAGACGAGTTTCAGTATGAAACCCTCATACTTCGAAAGAGATTGTTCGTTTTGTACACGAAGTGCATCCAGTTTTTGCCGTAACCCTCTCTAGTTTCTTGCACATGCTATGTGGGCGAAATGATGATACCATGCCAACTTTCAACCTTTCTCACAGTTCATTTGAAATGCTTTTAAATTTCAGGGTCTTATTGGTCAAAATAATCATTAAATGCATGAAAAATAACAAATGAAGTCAGAAAGGGTTGAAAATTGGTGATGTAGTTTTGAATGGTGCATTTTGAACACAGAAAAACTATGGAGTTCAAATAGGTTAAAAAATGAAATCCCTTTGTAAGAGACGAGTTTCCATATGAAACCCTCATACTTCGAAAGAGATTGTCCGTTTTGTACACGAAGTGCATCCAGTTTTTGCCGTAACCCACTCTACTTTCTTGCATATGCTATGTGGGTGAAATGATGATACCATGCCAACTTTCAACCTTTTAAGAGTTCATTTGAAATGCTTTTCAATTTCAGGGTCTTATAGCTCAAAATAATCAGTAAATGCATGAAAAATAACTAATGATGTCAGAAAGGGTTGAAAATTGATGATGTGGCTTTGAATGGTGCATTTTGAACACATAAAAACTCTCGATTTCAAATAAGTTCAAAAAAACGAGATCCCTTCGTAATAGACGAGTTTCCGTATGAAACCCTCATACTTCGAAAGAGATTGTCCGTTTTGTACACGAAGTGCATCCAGTTCTTGCTGTAACCCTATCTACTCTCTTGCACATGCTATGTGGGTGAAATGATGATACCATGCCAACTTTCAACCTTTTCAGAGTTCATTTGAAATGCTTTTCAATTTCAGGGTCTTATAGGTCAAAATAATCAGTAAATGAATGAAAAATAACAAATGAAGTCAGAAAGGGTTGAAAATTGATGACGTGGCTTTGAATGGTGCATTTTAAACACAGAAAAACTCCAGAGTTCAAATAAGTTCAAAAAATGACACCCCTTTCTAACAGACGAGTTTCCTTATGAAACCCTCATACTTCAAAAGAGATTGTCTGTTTTGTACACGAAGTGCATCCAGTTTTGGCCGTAACCCTCTCTACTTTCTTGCACATGCTTTGTGGATGAAATGATGATACCATTCCAACTTTCAACCTTTTCAGAGTTCATTTGAAATGCTTTTTAATTTCAGGGTCATTTAGCTCACAAAAATAAGTAAATGCATGAAAAATAACAAATGAAGTCACAAAGGGTTGAAAATTGATGATGTGGCTTTGAATGGTGCATTTTGAACATAGAAAAACTATGGAGTTCAAACAAGTTAAAAAAATGAAATCCCTTTGTAACAGACGAGTTTCCGTATGAAACCCTCATACTTCGAAAGAGATTGTCCGATTTGTACACGAAGTGCATCCAGTTTTTGCCGTAACTTTCTCTACTTTCTTGCACATGCTATGTGGGTGAAATGATGATACCATGCAAACTTTCAACCTTTTCAGAGTTCATTTGAAATGCTTTTCAATTTCAAGGTCTTATAGCTCAAAATAATCAGTAAATGCATGAAAAATAACAAATGAAGTCAGAAAGGGTTGAAAATTGATGATGTGGCTTTGAATGGTGCATTTTGAACACAGAAAAACTATGGAGTTCAAGCAAGTTAAAAAAAATGAAATCCCTTTGTAACATAAGAGTTTCCGTATGAAACCCTCATAGTTCGAAAGAGATTGTCCGTTTTATACATGAAGTGCTTCCAGTTTTTGCCGTAACCCTCTCTACTTTCTTCCACATGCTATGTGGGTGAAATGATGATACCATGCAATTTTTTAACCTTTTCAGAGTTCATTTGAAATGCTTTTCAATTTCAAGGTCTTATAGCTCAAAATAATCAGTAAATGCATGAAAAATAACTAATGAAGTCAGAAAGGGTTGAAAATTGATGATGTGGCTTTGAATGATGAATTTTGAACATAGAAAAACTTTCGAGTCCAAACAAGTTAAACAATGAAATTCCTTTGTAACAGACGAATTTCCGTTTGAAACCCTCATACTTCGAAAGAGATTGTCCATTTTGTACACGAAGTGCATCCAGTTTTTGCCGTAACCCTCTCTACTTTCTTGCACATGCTATGTGGGTGAAATGATGATACCATGCAAACTTTCAACCTTTTCAGAGTTCATTTGAAATGCTTTTCAATTTCAAGGTGTTATAGCTCAAAATAATCAGTAAATGCATGAAAAATAACTAATGAAGTCAGAAAGGGTTGAAAATTGATGATGTGGCTTTGAATGGTGCATTTTGAACACAGAAAAACTATGGAGTTCAAGCAAGTTAAAAAAAATGAAATCCCTTTGTAACAGAAGAGTTTCCGTATGAAACCCTCATACTTCGAAAGAGATTGTCCGTTTTATACACGAAGTGCTTCCAGTTTTTGCTGTAACCCTCTCTACTTTCTTGCACATGCTATGTGGGTGAAATGATGATAACATGCAATTTTTAACCTTTTCAAAGTTCATTTGAAATGCTTTTCAATTTCAGGGTCTTATAGCTCAAAATAATCAGTAAATGCATGAAAAATAACTAATGAAGTCAGAAAGGGTTGAAAATTCATGATGTCACTTTGAATCGTGCATTTTGAACACAGAAAAACTATGGAGTTCAAACAAGTTAAAAAATGAAATCCCTTTGTAACAGACGAGTTTCCGTATGAAACTCTTATATTTGGAAAGAGATTGTCTGTTTTGTACACGAAGTGCATCCAGTTTTTTCCGTAACCCTGTCTACTTTCTTGCACATGCTATGTGGGTGAAATGATGATACCATGCAAACTTTCTACCTTTTCAGAGTTCATTTGAAATGCTTTTCAATTTCAAGGTCTTATAGCTCAAAATAATCAGTAAATGCATGAAAAATAACAAATAAAGTCAGAAAGGGTTGAAAATTGATGATGTGGCTTTGAATGGTGCATTTTGAACACAGAAAAACTATGGAGTTCAAGCAAGTTAAAAAAAATGAAATCCCTTTGTAACATAAGAGTTTCCGTATGAAACCCTCATACTTCGAAAGAGATTGTCCGTTTTATACACGAAGTGCTTCCAGTTTTTGCCGTAACCCTCTACTTTCTTCCACATGCTATGTGGGTGAAATGATGATACCATGCAATTTTTTAACCTTTTCAGAGTTCATTTGAAATTCTTTTCAATTTCAAGGTCTTATAGCTCAAAATAATCAGTAAATGCATGAAAAATAACTAATGAAGTCAGAAAGGGTTGAAAATTCATGATGTCGCTTTGAATCGTGCATTTTGAACACAGAAAAACTATGGAGTTCAAACAAGTTAAAAAAATGAAATCCCTTTGTAACAGACGAGTTTCCATATGAAACCCTTATACTTGGAAAGAGATTGTCCGTTTTGTACACGAAGTGCATCCAGTTTTTTCCGTAACCCTCTCTAGTTTCTTGCACATGCTATGTGGGTGAAATGATGATACCATGCCAACTTTCAACCTTTTCAGAGTTCATTTGAAATGCTTTTCAATTTCAGGGTCTTATAGGTCAAAATAATTAAATGCATGAAAAATAACAAATGAAGTCAGAAAGGGTTGAAAATTGGTAATGTAGTCTTGCATGGTGCATTTTGAACACAGAAAAACTATGTTGTTAAAACAAGTTAAAAAATGAAATCCCTTTGTAACAGACGAGTTTCCATATGAAACCCTCATACTTCGAAACAGATTGTCCGTTTTGTACATGAAGTGCATCCAGTTTTTACTGTAACCTTCTCTACTTTTTTGCACATGCTATGTGGGTGAAATCATGATACCATGCAAACTTTGAACCTTTTCAGAGTTCATTTGAAATAATTTTCAATTTCAGGGTCTAATAGCTCAAAATAATCAGTAAATGCATGAAAAATAACAAATGAAGTCATAAAGGGTTGAAAATTGATGATGAGGCTTTGAATGGTGCATTTTGAACACAGAAAAACTATGGAGTTCAAACAAGTTAAATAAATGAAATCCCTTTGTAACAGACGAGTTTCCGTATGAAAACCCTCATACTTCGAAAGAGATTGTCCGTTTTGTACACGAAGTGCATACAGTTCTTGCCGTAACCCTCTCTACTCTCTTGCACATGCTATGTGGGTGAAATGATGATACCATGCAAACTTTCAACCTTTTAAGAGTTCATTTGAAATGCTTTTCAATTTCAGGGTCTTATAGAAAATAATCAGTAAATGCATCAAAAATAACAAATGAAGTCAGAAAGGGCTGAAAATTGATGATGTGGCTTTGAATGGTGCATTCTAAACACAGAAAAACTACGGAGTACAAACAAGTTAAAAATGAAATCCCTTTGTAACAGACGAGTTTCAGTATGAAACCCTCATACTTCGAAAGAGATTGTTCGTTTTGTACACGAAGTGCATCCAGTTTTTGCTGTAACCCTCTCTAGTTTCTTGCACATGCTATGTGGGCGAAATGATGATACCATGCCAACTTTCAACCTTTTTCACAGTTCATTTGAAATGCTTTTAAATTTCAGGGTCTTATTGGTCAAAATAATCATTAAATGCATGAAAAATAACAAATGAAGTCAGAAAGGGTTGAAAATTGGTGATGTAGTTTTGAATGGTGCATTTTGAACACAGAAAAACTATGGAGTTCAAACAGGTTAAAAAAATGAAATCCCTTTGTAAGAGACGAGTTTCCATATGAAACCCTCATACTTCGAAAGAGATTGTCCGTTTTGTACATGAAGTGCATCCAGTTTTTGCCGTAACCCACTCTACTTTCTTGCATATGCTATGTGGGTGAAATGATGATACCATGCCAACTTTCAACCTTTTAAGAGTTCATTTGAAATGCTTTTCAATTTCAGGGTCTTATAGCTCAAAATAATCAGTAAATGCATGAAAAATAACTAATGAAGTCAGAAAGGGTTGAAAATTGATGATGTGGCTTTGAATGGTGCATTTTGAACACATAAAAACTCTCGATTTCAAATAAGTTCAAAAAAACGAGATCCATTCGTAATAGACGAGTTTCCGTATGAAACCCTCATACTTCGAAAGAGATTGTCCGTTTTGTACACGAAGTGCATCCAGTTCTTGTTGTAACCCTATCTACTCTCTTGCACATGCTATGTGGGTGAAATGATGATACCATGCCAACTTTCAACCTTTTCAGAGTTCATTTGAAATGCTTTGCAATTTCAGGGTCTTATAGGTCAAAATAATCAGTAAATGAATGAAAAATAACAAATGAAGTCAGAAAGGGTTGAAAATTGATGACGTGGCCTTGAATGGTGCATTTTAAACACAGAAAAACTCCAGAGTTCAAATAAGTTCAAAAAGTGACACCCCTTTGTAACAGACGAGTTCCCTTATGAAACCCTCATACTTCAAAAGAGATTGTCCATTTTGTACACGAAGTGCATCCAGTTTTGGCCGTAACCCTCTCTACTTTCTTGCACATGCTTTGTGGATGAAATGATAATACCATTCCAACTTTCAACCTTTTCAGAGTTCATTTGAAATGCTTTTTAATTTCAGGGTCATTTAGCTCACAAAAAAAAGCAAATGCATGAAGAATAACAAATGAAGTCAGAAAGGGTTGAAAACTGATGATGTGGCTTTGAATGGTGCATTTTCAACATAGAAAAACTATGGAGTTCAAACAAGTTAAAAAAATGAAATCCGTTTGTAACAGACGAGTTTCCGTATGAAACCCTCATACTTCGAAAGAGATTGTCCGTTTTGTACACGAAGTGCATCCAGTTTTTGCCGTAACCCTCTCTACTTTCTTGCACATGCTATGTGGGTGAAATGATGATACCATGCAAACTTTCAACCTTTTCAGAGTTCATTTGAAATGCTTTTCAATTTCAAGGTCTTATAGCTCAAAATAATGAGTAAATGCATGAAAAATAACAAATGAAGTCAGAAAGGGTTGAAAATTGATGATGTGGCTTTGAATGGTGCATTTTGAACATAGAAAAACTATGGACTTCAAGCAAGTTAAAAAAAATGAAATCCCTTTGTAACATAAGAGTTTCCGTATGAAACCCTCATACTTCGAAAGAGATTGTCCGTTTTATACACGAACTGCTTCCAGTTTTTGCCGTAACCCTCTCTACTTTCTTCCACATGCTATGTGGGTGAAATGATGATACCATGCAATTTTTTAACCTTTTCAGAGTTCATTTGAAATGCTTTTCAATTTCAGGGTCTTATAGCTCAAAATAATCAGTAAATGCATGAAAAATAACTAATGAAGTCAGAAAGGGTTGAAAATTCATGATCTCGCTTTGAATCATGCATTTTGAACACAGAAAAACTATGGAGTTCAAACAAGTTAAAAAATGAAATCGCTTTGTAACAGACGAGTTTCCGTATGAAACTCTTATACTTGGAAAGAGATTGACTGTTTTGTACACGAAGTGCATCCAGTTTTTTCCGTAACGCTCTCTAGTTTCTTGCACATGCTATGTGGGTGAAATGATGATACCATGCCAACTTTCAACCTTTTCAGAGTTCATTTGAAATGCTTTTCAATTTCAGGGTCTTATAGGTCAAAATAATTAAATGCATGAAAAATAACAAATGAAGTCAGAAAGGGTTGAAAATTGGTAATGTAGTCTTGCATGGTGCATTTTGAACACAGAAAAACTATGTTGTTAAAACAAGTTAAAAAATGAAATCCCTTTGTAACAGACGAGTTTCCATATGAAACCCTCATACTTCGAAAGAGATTGTCCGTTTTGTACATGAAGTGCATCCAGTTTTTACTATAACCTTCTCTACTTTTTTGCACATGCTATGTGGGTGAAATCATGATACCATGCAAACTTTGAGCCTTTTCAGAGTTCATTTGAAATAATTTTCAATTTCAGGGTCTAATAGCTCAAAATAATCAGTAAATGCATGAAAAATAACAAATGAAGTCAAAAAGGGTTGAAAATTGATGATGTGGTTTTGAATGGTGCATTTTGAACACAGAAAAACTATGGAGTTCAAACAAGTTAAATAAATGAAATCCCTTTGTAACAGACGAGTTTCCGTATGAAAACCCTCATACTTCGAAAGAGATTGTCCGTTTTGTACACGAAGTGCATACAGTTTTTTCCGTAACCCTCTCTACTTCCTTGCACATGCTATGTGGGTGAAATGATGATACCATGCAAACTTTCAACCTTTTAAGAGTTCATTTGAAATGCTTTTCAATTTCAGGGTCTTATAGCTCAAAATAATCAGTAAATGCATCAAAAATAACAAATGAAGTCAGAAAGGGCTGAAAATTGATGATGTGGCTTTGAATGGTGCATTCTAAACACAGAAAAACTACGGAGTACAAACAAGTTAAAAATGAAATCCCTTTGTAACAGACGAGTTTCAGTATGAAACCCTCATACTTCGAAAGAGATTGTTCGTTTTGTACACGAAGTGCATCCAGTTTTTGCCGTAACCCTCTCTAGTTTCTTGCACATGCTATGTGGGCGAAATGATGATACCATGCCAACTTTCAACCTTTTTCACAGTTCATTTGAAATGCTTTTAAATTTCAGGGTCTTATTGGTCAAAATAATCATTAAATGCATGAAAAATAACAAATGAAGTCAGAAAGGGTTGAAAATTAGTGATGTAGTTTTGAATGGTGCATTTTGAACACAGAAAAACTATGGAGTTCAAACAGGTTAAAAAAATGAAATCCCTTTGTAAGAGACGAGTTTCCATATGAAACCCTCATACTTCGAAAGAGATTGTCCGTTTTGTACACGAAGTGCATCCAGTTTTTGCCGTAACCCACTCTACTTTCTTGCATATGCTATGTGGGTGAAATGATGATACCATGCCAACTTTCAACCTTTTAAGAGTTCATTTGAAATGCTTTTCAATTTCAGGGTCTTATAGCTCAAAATAATCAGTAAATGCATGAAAAATAACTAATGAAGTCAGAAAGGGTTGAAAATTGATGATGTGGCTTTGAATGGTGCATTTTGAACACATAAAAACTCTCGATTTCAAATAAGTTCAAAAAAACGAGATCCCTTCGTAATAGACGAGTTTCCGTATGAAACCCTCATACTTCGAAAGAGATTGTCCGTTTTGTACACGAAGTGCATCCAGTTCTTGCTGTAACCCTATCTACTCTCTTGCACATGCTATGTGGGTGAAATGATGATACCATGCCAACTTTCAACCTTTTCAGAGTTCATTTGAAATGCCTTTCAATTTCAGGGTCTTATAGGTCAAAATAATCAGTAAATGAATGAAAAATAACAAATGAAGTCAGAAAGGGTTGAAAATTGATGACGTGGCTTTGAATGGTGCATTTTAAACACAGAAAAACTCCAGAGTTCAAATAAGTTCAAAAAATGACACCCCTTTGTAACAGACGAGTTCCCTTATGAAACCCTGATACTTCAAAAGAGATTGTGTGTTTTGTACACGAAGTGCATCCAGTTTTGGCCGTAACCCTCTCTACTTTCTTGCACATGCTTTGTGGATGAAATGATGATACCATTCCAACTTTCAACCTTTTCAGAGTTCATTTGAAATGCTTTTTAATTTCAGGGTCATTTAGCTCACAAAAATAAGCAAATGCATGAAAAATAACAAATGAAGTCAGAAAGGGTTGAAAACTGATGATGTGGCTTTGAATGGTGCATTTTCAACATAGAAAAACTATGGAGTTCAAACAAGTTAAAAAAATGAAATCCCTTTGTAACAGACGAGTTTCCGTATGAAACCCTCATACTTCGAAAGAGATTGTCCGTTTTGTACACGAAGTGCATCCAGTTTTTGCCGTAACCCTCTCTACTTTCTTGCACATGCTATGTGGGTGAAATGATGATACCATGCAAACTTTCAACCTTTTCAGAGTTCATTTGAAATGCTTTTCATTTTCAAGGTCTTATAGCTCAAAATAATCAGTAAATGCATGAAAAATAACTAATGAAGTCAGAAAGGGTTGAAAATTCATGATGTCGCCTTGAATCGTGCAGTTTGAACACAGAAAAACTATGGAGTTCAAACAAGTTAAAAAATGAAATCGCTTTGTAACAGACGAGTTTCCGTATGAAACTCTTATACTTGGAAAGAGATTGACTGTTTTGTACACGAAGTGCATCCAGTTTTTTCCGTAACGCTCTCTAGTTTCTTGCACATGCTATGTGGGTGAAATGATGATACCATGCCAACTTTCAACCTTTTCAGAGTTCATTTGAAATGCTTTTCAATTTCAGGGTCTTATAGGTCAAAATAATTAAATGCATGAAAAATAACAAATGAAGTCAGAAAGGGTTGAAAATTGGTAATGTAGTCTTGCATGGTGCATTTTGAACACAGAAAAACTATGTTGTTAAAACAAGTTAAAAAATGAAATCCCTTTGTAACAGACGAGTTTCCATATGAAACCCTCATACTTCGAAAGAGATTGTCCGTTTTGTACATGAAGTGCATCCAGTTTTTACTATAACCTTCTCTACTTTTTTGCACATGCTATGTGGGTGAAATCATGATACCATGCAAACTTTGAGCCTTTTCAGAGTTCATTTGAAATAATTTTCAATTTCAGGGTCTAATAGCTCAAAATAATCAGTAAATGCATGAAAAATAACAAATGAAGTCAAAAAGGGTTGAAAATTGATGATGTGGCTTTGAATGGTGCATTTTGAACACAGAAAAACTATGGAGTTCAAACAAGTTAAATAAATGAAATCCCTTTGTAACAGACGAGTTTCCGTATGAAAACCCTCATACTTCGAAAGAGATTGTCCGTTTTGTACACGAAGTGCATACAGTTTTTTCCGTAACCCTCTCTACTTCCTTGCACATGCTATGCGGGTGAAATGATGATACCATGCAAACTTTCAACCTTTTAAGAGTTCATTTGAAATGCTTTTCAATTTCAGGGTCTTATAGCTCAAAATAATCAGTAAATGCATCAAAAATAACAAATGAAGTCAGAAAGGGCTGAAAATTGATGATGTGGCTTTGAATGGTGCATTCTAAACACAGAAAAACTACGGAGTACAAACAAGTTAAAAATGAAATCCCTTTGTAACAGACGAGTTTCAGTATGAAACCCTCATACTTCGAAAGAGATTGTTCGTTTTGTACACGAAGTGCATCCAGTTTTTGCCGTAACCCTCTCTAGTTTCTTGCACATGCTATGTGGGCGAAATGATGATACCATGCCAACTTTCAACCTTTTTCACAGTTCATTTGAAATGCTTTTAAATTTCAGGGTCTTATTGGTCAAAATAATCATTAAATGCATGAAAAATAACAAATGAAGTCAGAAAGGGTTGAAAATTGGTGATGTAGTTTTGAATGGTGCATTTTGAACACAGAAAAACTATGGAGTTCAAACAGGTTAAAAAAATGAAATCCCTTTCTAAGAGACGAGTTTCCATATGAAACCCTCATACTTCGAAAGAGATTGTCTGTTTTGTACACGAAGTGCATCCAGTTTTTGCCGTAACCCACTCTACTTTCTTGCATAATGCTATGTGGGTGAAATGATGATACCATGCCAACTTTCAACCTTTTAAGAGTTCATTTGAAATGCTTTTCAATTTCAGGGTCTTATAGCTCAAAATAATCAGTAAATGCATGAAAAATAACTAATGAAGTCAGAAAGGGTTGAAAATTGATGATGTGGCTTTGAATGGTGCATTTTGAACACATAAAAACTCTCGATTTCAAATAAGTTCAAAAAAACGAGATCCCTTCGTAATAGACGAGTTTCCGTATGAAACCCTCATACTTCGAAAGAGATTGTCCGTTTTGTACACGAAGTGCATCCAGTTCTTGCTGTAACCCTATCTACTCTCTTGCACATGCTATGTGGGTGAAATGATGATACCATGCCAACTTTCAACCTTTTCAGAGTTCATTTGAAATGCCTTTCAATTTCAGGGTCTTATAGGTCAAAATAATCAGTAAATGAATGAAAAATAACAAATGAAGTCAGAAAGGGTTGAAAATTGATGACGTGGCTTTGAATGGTGCATTTTAAACACAGAAAAACTCCAGAGTTCAAATAAGTTCAAAAAATGACACCCCTTTGTAACAGACGAGTTCCCTTATGAAACCCTCATACTTCAAAAGAGATTGTGTGTTTTGTACACGAAGTGCATCCAGTTTTGGCCGTAACCCTCTCTACTTTCTTGCACATGCTTTGTGGATGAAATGATGATACCATTCCAACTTTCAACCTTTTCAGAGTTCATTTGAAATGCTTTTTAATTTCAGGGTCATTTAGCTCACAAAAATAAGCAAATGCATGAAAAATAACAAATGAAGTCAGAAAGGGTTGAAAACTGATGATGTGGCTTTGAATGGTGCATTTTCAACATAGAAAAACTATGGAGTTCAAACAAGTTAAAAAAATGAAATCCCTTTGTAACAGACGAGTTTCCATATGAAACCCTCATACTTCGAAAGAGATTGTCCGTTTTGTACACGAAGTGCATCCAGTTTTTGCCGTAACCCTCTCTACTTTCTTGCACATGCTATGTGGGTGAAATGATGATACCATGCAAACTTTCAACCTTTTCAGAGTTCATTTGAAATGCTTTTCATTTTCAAGGTCTTATAGCTCAAAATAATCAGTAAATGCATGAAAAATAACAAATGAAGTCAGAAAGGGTTGAAAATTGATGATGTGGCTTTGAATAGTGCATTTTGAACATAGAAAAACTATGGAGTTCAAGCAAGTTAAAAATAATGAAATCCCTTTGTAACATAAGAGTTTCCGTATGAAACCCTCATACTTCGAAAGAGATTGTCCGTTTTATACACGAACTGCTTCCAGTTTTTGCCGTAACCCTCTCTACTTTCTTCCACATGCTATGTGGGTGAAATGATGATACCATGCAATTTTTTAACCTTTTCAGAGTTCATTTGAAATGCTTTTCAATTTCAGGGTCTTATAGCTCAAAATAATCAGTAAATGCATGAAAAATAACTAATGAAGTCAGAAAGGGTTGAAAATTCATGATGTCGCCTTGAATCGTGCAGTTTGAACACAGAAAAACTATGGAGTTCAAACAAGTTAAAAAATGAAATCGCTTTGTAACAGACGAGTTCCCGTATGAAACTCTTATACTTGGAAAGAGATTGACTGTTTTGTACACGAAGTGCATCCAGTTTTTTCCGTAACGCTCTCTAGTTTCTTGCACATGCTATGTGGGTGAAATGATGATACCATGCCAACTTTCAACCTTTTCAGAGTTCATTTGAAATGCTTTTCAATTTCAGGGTCTTATAGGTCAAAATAATTAAATGCATGAAAAATAACAAATGAAGTCAGAAAGGGTTGAAAATTGGTAATGTAGTCTTGCATGGTGCATTTTGAACACAGAAAAACTATGTTGTTAAAACAAGTTAAAAAATGAAATCCCTTTGTAACAGACGAGTTTCCATATGAAACCCTCATACTTCGAAACAGATTGTCCGTTTTGTACATGAAGTGCATCCAGTTTTTACTATAACCTTCTCTACTTTTTTGCACATGCTATGTGGGTGAAATCATGATACCATGCAAACTTTGAACCTTTTCAGAGTTCATTTGAAATAATTTTCAATTTCAGGGTCTAATAGCTCAAAATAATCAGTAAATGCATGAAAAATAACAAATGAAGTCATAAAGGGTTGAAAATTGATGATGTGGCTTTGAATGGTGCATTTTGAACACAGAAAAACTATGGAGTTCAAACAAGTTAAATAAATGAAATCCCTTTGTAACAGACGAGTTTCCATATGAAAACCCTCATACTTCGAAAGAGATTGTCCGTTTTGTACACGAAGTGCATACAGTTTTTGCCGTAACCCTCTCTACTTTCTTGCACATGCTATGTGGGTGAAATGATGATACCATGCAAACTTTCAACCTTTTAAGAGTTCATTTGAAATGCTTTTCAATTTCAGGGTCTTATAGCTCAAAATAATCGGTAAATGCATCAAAAATAACAAATGAAGTCAGAAAGGGCTGAAAATTGATGATGTGGCTTTGAATGGTGCATTCTAAACACAGAAAAACTACGGAGTACAAACAAGTTAAAAATGAAATCCCTTTGTAACAGACGAGTTTCAGTATGAAACCCTCATACTTCGAAAGAGATTGTTCGTTTTGTACACGAAGTGCATCCAGTTTTTGCCGTAACCCTCTCTAGTTTCTTGCACATGCTATGTGGGCGAAATGATGATACCATGCCAACTTTCAACCTTTCTCACAGTTCATTTGAAATGCTTTTAAATTTCAGGGTCTTATTGGTCAAAATAATCATTAAATGCATGAAAAATAACAAATGAAGTCAGAAAGGGTTGAAAATTGGTGATGTAGGTTTGAATGGTGCATTTTGAACATAGAAAAACTATGGAGTTCAAACAGGTTAAAAAAATGAAATCCCTTTGTAAGAGACGAGTTTCCATATGAAACCCTCATACTTCAAAAGAGATTGTCCGTTTTGTACACGAAGTGCATCCAGTTTTTGCCGTAACCCACTCTACTTTCTTGCATATGCTATGTGGGTGAAATGATGATACCATGCCAACTTTCAACCTTTTAAGAGTTCATTTGAAATGCTTTTCAATTTCAGGGTCTTATAGCTCAAAATAATCAGTAAATGCATGAAAAATAACTAATGAAGTCAGAAAGGGTTGAAAATTGATGATGTGGCTTTGAATGGTGCATTTTGAACACATAAAAACTCTCGATTTCAAATAAGTTCAAAAAAACAAGATCCCTTCGTAATAGACGAGTTTCCGTATGAAACCCTCATACTTCGAAAGAGATTGTCCGTTTTGTACACGAAGTGCATCCAGTTCTTGCTGTAACCCTATCTACTCTCTTGCACATGCTATGTGGGTGAAATGATGATACCATGCCAACTTTCAACCTTTTCAGAGTTCATTTGAAATGCTTTTCAATTTCAGGGTCTTATAGGTCAAAATAATCAGTAAATGAATGAAAAATAACAAATGAAGTCAGAAAGGGTTGAAAATTGATGGCGTGGCTTTGAATGGTGCATTTTAAACACAGAAAAACTCCAGAGTTCAAATAAGTTCAAAAAATGACACCCCTTTGTAACCGACGAGTTCCCTTATGAAACCCTCATACTTCAAAAGAGATTGTCCGTTTTGTACACGAAGTGCATCCAGTTTTGGCCGTAACCCTCTCTACTTTCTTGCACATGCTTTGTGGATGAAATGATGATACCATTCCAACTTTCAACCTTTTTCAGAGTTCATTTGAAATTCTTTTTAATTTCAGGGTCATTTAGCTCACAAAAATAAGCAAATGCATGAAAAATAACAAATGAAGTCAGAAAGGGTTGAAAACTGATGATGTGGCTTTGAATGGTGCATTTTGAACATAGAAAAACTATGGAGTTCAAACAAGTTAAATAAATGAAATCCCTTTGTAACAGACGAGTTTCCGTATGAAACCCTCATACTTCGAAAGAGATTGTCCGTTTTGTACACGAAGTGCATCCAGTTTTTGCCGTAACCCTCTCTACTTTCTTGCACATGCTATGTGGGTGAAATGATGATACCATGCAAACTTTCAACCTTTTAAGAGTTCATTTGAAATGCTTTTCAATTTCAGGGTCTTATAGCTCAAAATAATCAGTAAATGCATCAAAAATAACAAATGAAGTCAGAAAGGGCTGAAAATTGATGATGTGGCTTTGAATGGTGCATTCTAAACACAGAAAAACTACGGAGTACAAACAAGTTAAAAATGAAATCCCTTTGTAACAGACGAGTTTCAGTATGAAACCCTCATACTTCGAAAGAGATTGTTCGTTTTGTACACGAAGTGCATCCAGTTTTTGCCGTAACCCTCTCTAGTTTCTTGCACATGCTATGTGGGCGAAATGATGATACCATGCCAACTTTCAACCTTTCTCACAGTTCATTTGAAATGCTTTTAAATCTCAGGGTCTTATTGGTCAAAATAATCATTAAATGCATGAAAAATAACAAATGAAGTCAGAAAGGGTTGAAAATTGGTGATGTAGTTTTGAATGGTGCATTTTGAACACAGAAAAACTATGGAGTTCAAACAGGTTAAAAAAATGAAATCCCTTTGTAAGAGACGAGTTTCCATATGAAACCCTCATACTTCGAAAGAGATTGTCCGTTTTGTACACGAAGTGCATCCAGTTTTTGCCGTAACCCACTCTACTTTCTTGCATATGCTATGTGGGTGAAATGATGATACCATGCCAACTTTCAACCTTTTAAGAGTTCATTTGAAATGCTTTTCAATTTCAGGGTCTTATAGCTCAAAATAATCAGTAAATGCATGAAAAATAACTAATGAAGTCAGAAAGGGTTGAAAATTGATGATGTGGCTTTGAATGGTGCATTTTGAACACATAAAAACTCTCGATTTCAAATAAGTTCAAAAAAACAAGATCCCTTCGTAATAGACGAGTTTCCGTATGAAACCCTCATACTTCGAAAGAGATTGTCCGTTTTGTACACGAAGTGCATCCAGTTCTTGCTGTAACCCTATCTACTCTCTTGCACATGCTATGTGGGTGAAATGATGATACCATGCCAACTTTCAACCTTTTCAGAGTTCATTTGAAATGATTTTCAATTTCAGGGTCTTATAGGTCAAAATAATCAGTAAATGAATGAAAAATAACAAATGAAGTCAGAAAGGGTTGAAAATTGATGACGTGGCTTTGAATGGTGCATTTTAAACACAGAAAAACTCCAGAGTTCAAATAAGTTCAAAAAATGACACCCCTTTGTAACAGACGAGTTCCCTTATGAAACCCTCATACTTCAAAAGAGATTGTCCGTTTTGTACACGAAGTGCATCCAGTTTTGGCCGTAACCCTCTCTACTTTCTTGCACATGCTTTGTGGATGAAATGATGATACCATTCCAACTTTCAACCTTTTCAGAGTTCATTTGAAATGCTTTTTAATTTCAGGGTCATTTAGCTCACAAAAATAAGCAAATGCATGAAAAATAACAAATGAAGTCAGAAAGGGTTGAAAACTGATGATGTGGCTTTGAATGGTGCATTTTGAACATAGAAAAACTATGGAGTTCAAACAAGTTAAAAAAATGAAATCCCTTTGTAACAGACGAGTTTCCGTATGAAACCCTCATACTTCGAAAGAGATTGTCCGTTTTGTACACGAAGTGCATCCAGTTTTTGCCGTAACCCTCTCTACTTTCTTGCACATGCTATGTGGGTGAAATGATGATACCATGCAAACTTTCAACCTTTTCAGAGTTCATTTGAAATGCTTTTCAATTTCGAGGTCTTATAGCTCAAAATAATCAGTAAATGCATGAAAAATAACAAATGAAGTCAGAAAGGGTTGAAAATTGATGATGTGGCTTTGAATGGTGCATTTTGAACACAGAAAAACTATGGAGTTCAAGCAAGTTAAAAAAAATGAAATCCCTTTGTAACATAAGAGTTTCCGTATGAAACCCTCATACTTCGAAAGAGATTGTCCGTTTTATACAAGAACTGCTTCCAGTTTTTGCCGTAACCCTCTCTACTTTCTTCCACATGCTATGTGGGTGAAATGATGATACCATGCAATTTTTTAACCTTTTCAGAGTTCATTTGAAATGCTTTTCAATTTCAGGGTCTTATAGCTCAAAATAATTAGTAAATGCATGAAAAATAACTAATGAAGTCAGAAAGGGTTGAAAATTCATGATGTCGCTTTGAATCGTGCATTCTGAACACAGAAAAACTATGGAGTTCAAACAAGTTAAAAAAATGAAATCCCTTTGTAACAGACGAGTTTCCGTATGAAACTCTTATACTTGGAAAGAGATTGTCTGTTTTGTACACGAAGTGCATCCAGTTTTTTCCGTAACCCTCTCTAGTTTCTTGCACATGCTATGTGGGTGAAATGATGATACCATGCCATTTTCAACCTTTTCAGAGTCCATTTGAAATGCTTTTCAATTTCAGGGTCTTATAGGTCAAAATAATTAAATGCATGAAAAATAACAAATGAAGTCAGAAAGGGTTGAAAATTGGTAATGTAGTCTTGCATGGTGCATTTTGAACAGAGAAAAACTATGTTGTTAAAACAAGTTAAAAAATGAAATCCCTTTGTAACAGACGAGTTTCCATATGAAACCCTCATACTTCGAAAGAGATTGTCCGTTTTGTACATGAAGTGCATCCAGTTTTTATTGTAACCTTCTCTACTTTTTTGCACATGCTATGTGGGTGAAATCATGATACCATGCAAACTTTGAACCTTTTCAGAGTTCATTTGAAATAATTTTCAATTTCAGGGTCTAATAGCTCAAAATAATCAGTAAATGCATGAAAAATAACAAATGAAGTCATAAAGGGTTGAAAATTGATGATGTGGCTTTGAATGGTGCATTTTGAACACAGGAAAACTATGGAGTTCAAACAAGTTAAAAAAATGAAAAAGCTTTGTAACAGACGAGTTTCCGTATGAAAACCCTCATACTTCGAAAGAGATTGTCTGTTTTGTACACGAAGTGCATACAGTTTTTTCCGTAACCCTCTCTACTTCCTTGCACATGCTATGTGGGTGAAATGATGATACCATGCAAACTTTCAACCTTTTAAGAGTTCATTTGAAATGCTTTTCAATTTCAGGGTCTTATAGCTCAAAATAATCAGTAAATGCATCAAAAATAACAAATGAAGTCAGAAAGGGCTGAAAATTGATGATGTGGCTTTGAATGGTGCATTCTGAACACAGAAAAACTACGGAGTACAAACAAGTTAAAAATGAAATCCCTTTGTAACAGACGAGTTTCAGTATGAAACCCTCATACTTCGAAAGAGATTGTTCGTTTTGTACACGAAGTGCATCCAATTTTTGCCGTAACCCTCTCTAGTTTCTTGCACATGCTATGTGGGCGAAATGATGATACCATGCCAACTTTCAACCTTTTTCACAGTTCATTTGAAATGCTTATAAATTTCAGGGTCTTATTGGTCAAAATAATCATTAAATGCATGAAAAATAACAAATGAAGTCAGAAAGGGTTGAAAATTGGTGATGTAGTTTTGAATGGTGCATTTTGAACACAGAAAAACTATGGAGTTCAAACAGGTTAAAAAAATGAAATCCCTTTGTAAGAGACGAGTTTCCATATGAAACGCTCATACTTCGAAAGAGATTGTCCGTTTTGTACACGAAGTGCATCCAGTTTTTGCCGTAACCCACTCTACTTTCTTGCATATGCTATGTGGGTGAAATGATGATACCATGCCAACTTTCAACCTTTTAAGAGTTCATTTGAAATGCTTTTCAATTTCAGGGTCTTATAGCTCAAAATAATCAGTAAATGCATGAAAAATAACTAATGAAGTCAGAAAGGGTTGAAAACTGATGATGTGGCTTTGATTGGTGCATTTTGAACACGTAAAAACTCTCGATTTCAAATAAGTTCAAAAAAACGAGATCCCTTCGTAATAGACGAGTTTCCGTATGAAACGCTCATACTTCGAAAGAGATTGTCCGTTTTGTACACGAAGTGCATCCAGTTCTTGCTGTAACCCTATCTACTCTCTTGCACATGCTATGTGGGTGAAATGATGATACCATGCCAACTTTCAACCTTTTCAGAGTTCATTTGAAATGCTTTTCAATTTCAGGGTCTTATAGGTCAAAATAATCAGTAAATGAATGAAAAATAACAAATGAAGTCAGAAAGGGTTAAAAATTGATGACGTGGCTTTGAATGGTGCATTTTAAACACAGAAAAACTCCAGAGTTCAAATAAGTTCAAAAAATGACACACCTTTGTAACAGACGAGTTTCCTTATGAAACCCTCATACTTCAAAAGAGATTGTCCGTTTTGTACACGAAGTGCATCCAGTTTTGGCCGTAACCCTCTCTACTTTCTTGCACATGCTTTGTGGATGAAATGATGATACCATTCCAACTTTCAACCTTTTCAGAGTTCATTTGAAATGCTTTTTAATTTCAGGGTCATTTAGCTCACAAAAATAAGTAAATGCATGAAAAATAACAAATGAAGTCAGAAAGGGTTGAAAACTGATGATGTGGCTTTGAATGGTGCATTTTGAACATAGAAAAACTATGGAGTTCAAACCAGTTAAAAAAATGAAATCCCTTTGTAACAGACGAGTTTCCGTATGAAACCCTCATACTTCGAAAGAGATTGTCCGTTTTGTACACGAAGTGCATCCAGTTTTTGCTGTAACCCTCTCTACTTTCTTGCACATGCTATGTGGGTGAAGTGATGATGCCATGAAAACTTTCAACCTTTTCAGAGTTCATTTGAAATGCTCTTCAATTTCAGGGTCTTATAGCTCAAAATAATCAGTAAATGCATGAAAAATAATAAAATGAAGTCAGAAAGGGTTGAAAAATGATGATGTGGCTTTGAATGGTGCATTTTGAACATAGAAAAACTATGGAGTTCAAAAAAGTAAAAAAAATGAAATCCCTTTGTAAGAGACGAGTTTCCATATGAAACCCTCATACTTCGAAAGAGATTGTCCGTTTTGTACACGAAGTGCATCCAGTTTTTGCCATAACCCTCTATACTTTCTTGCACATGCTATGTGGGTGAAATGATGATATCATGCAAACTTTTAACCTTTTCAGATTTCATTTGAAATGCTTTTCAATTTCAGGGTCTTATAACTCAGAATAATCAGTAAATGCATGAAAAATAACAAATGAAGTCAGAACGGGTTGAAAATTGACGATGTGGCTTTGAATGGTGCATTTTGAACACAAAAAACTATGGAGTTCAAAAAAGTTAAAAAATGAAATCCCTTTGTAACAGACGAGTTTCCGTATGAAATCCTCATACTTCGAAAGAGATTGTCCATTTTGTACATGAAGTGCATCCAATTTTTGCCGTAACCCTCTCTACTTTCTTGAACATGCTATGTGGGTGAAATGATGATACCATGCAATTTGTTAACCTTTTCAGAGTCCATTTGAAATGCTTTTCGATTTCAGGGTCTTATAGCTCAAAATAATGAATAAATGCATGAAAAATACAAAATGAAGTCATAAAGGGTTGAAAATTGATGATGTCGCTTTGAATGGTGCATTTTGAGCACAGAAAAACTCCAGAGTTCAAACAAGTTAAAAAAATGGAATCCCTTTGTAACAGACGAGTTTCCATATGAAACACTCATACTTCGAAAGAGATTGTCCGTTTCGTACACGAAGTGCATCCAGTTTTTGTCGTAAACCTCTCTACTTTCTTGCACATGCTATGTGGGTGAAAGGATGATACCATGCCAACTTTCAACCTTTTCAGAGTTCATTTGAAACGCTTTCCAATTTCAGGGTCTTATAGCTCAAAATAATCAGTAAATGCATGAAAAATAACAAATGAAGTGAGAAAGGATTGAAAATTCATGATGTGGCTTTGAATGGTGCACTTTGAACACATAAAATTTACGGAGATCAAATAAGTTAAAAAAACTGAAATCCCTTTGTAAGAGACGAGTTTCCATATGGAACCCTCATACTTCGAAAGAGATTGTCCGTTTTGTACACGAAGTGCATCCAGTTTTTGCCGTAACCCACTCTACTTTCTTGCATATGCTATGTGGGTGAAATGATGATACCATGCCAACTTTCAATCTTTTCAGAGTTCATTTGAAATGCTTTTCAATTTTAGGGTCTTATAGCTCAAAATAATCAGTAAATGCATGAAAAATAACAAATGAAGTCAGAAAGGGTTGAAAATTGATGATGTGGCTTTGAATGGTGCATTTTGAACACAGAAAAACTATGGAGTTCAAGCAAGTTAAAAAAAATGAAATCCCTTTGTAACATAAGAGTTTCCGTATGAAACCCTCATACTTCGAAAGAGATTGTCCGTTTTATACAAGAACTGCTTCCAGTTTTTGCCGTAACCCTCTCTACTTTCTTCCACATGCTATGTGGGTGAAATGATGATACCATGCAATTTTTTAACCTTTTCAGAGTTCATTTGAAATGCTTTTCAATTTCAGGGTCTTATAGCTCAAAATAATCAGTAAATGCATGAAAAATAACTAATGAAGTCAGAAAGGGTTGAAAATTCATGATGTCGCTTTGAATCGTGCATTTTGAACACAGAAAAACTATGGAGTTCAAACAAGTTAAAAAAATGAAATCCCTTTGTAACAGACGAGTTTCCGTATGAAACTCTTATACTTGGAAAGAGATTGTCTGTTTTGTACACGAAGTGCATCCAGTTTTTTCCGTAACCCTCTCTAGTTTCTTGCACATGCTATGTGGGTGAAATGATGATACCATGCCAACTTTCAACCTTTTCAGAGTTCATTTGAAATGCTTTTCAATTTCAGGGTCTTATAGGTCAAAATAATTAAATGCATGAAAAATAACAAATGAAGTCAGAAAGGGTTGAAAATTGGTAATGTAGTCTTGCATGGTGCATTTTGAACACTGAAAAACTATGTTGTTAAAACAAGTTAAAAAATGAAATCCCTTTGTAACAGACGAGTTTCCATATGAAACCCTCATACTTCGAAAGAGATTGTCCGTTTTGTACATGAAGTGCATCCAGTTTTTACTGTAACCTTCTCTACTTTTTTGCACATGCTATGTGGGTGAAATCATGATACCATGCAAACTTTGAACCTTTTCAGAGTTCATTTGAAATAATTTTCAATTTCAGGGTCTAATAGCTCAAAATAATCAGTAAATGCATGAAAAATAACAAAGGAAGTCATAAAGGGTTGAAAATTGATGATGTGGCTTTGAATGGTGCATTTTGAACACAGAAAAACTATGGAGTTCAAACAAGTTAAATAAATGAAATCCCTTTGTAACAGACGAGTTTCCGTATGAAAACCCTCATACTTTGAAAGAGATTGTCCGTTTTGTACACGAAGTGCATACAGTTTTTTCCGTAACCCTCTCTACTTTCTTGCACATGCTATGTGGGTGAAATGATGATACCATGCAAACTTTCAACCTTTTAAGAGTTCATTTGAAATGCTTTTCAATTTCAGGGTCTTATAGCTCAAAATAATCAGTAAATGCATCAAAAATAACAAATGAAGTCAGAAAGGGCTGAAAATTGATGATGTGGCTTTGAATGGTGCATTCTGAACACAGAAAAACTACGGAGTACAAACAAGTTAAAAATGAAATCCGTTTGTAACAGACGAGTTTCAGTATGAAACCCTCATACTTCGAAAGAGATTGTTCGTTTTGTACACGAAGTGCATCCAGTTTTTGCCGTAACCCTCTCTAGTTTCTTGCACATGCTATGTGGGCGAAATGATGATACCATGCCAACTTTCAACCTTTTTCACAGTTCATTTGAAATGCTTATAAATTTCAGGGTCTTATTGGTCAAAATAATCATTAAATGCATGAAAAATAACAAATGAAGTCAGAAAGGGTTGAAAATTGGTGATGTAGTTTTGAATGGTGCATTTTGAACACAGAAAAACTATGGAGTTCAAACAGGTTAAAAAAATGAAATCCCTTTGTAAGAGACGAGTTTCCATATGAAACCCTCATACTTCGAAAGAGATTGTCCGTTTTGTACACGAAGTGCATCCAGTTTTTGCCGTAACCCACTCTACTTTCTTGCATACGCTATGTGGGTGAAATGATGATACCATGCCAACTTTCAACCTTTTAAGAGTTCATTTGAAATGCTTTTCAATTTCAGGGTCTTATAGCTCAAAATAATCAGTAAATGCATGAAAAATAACTAATGAAGTCAGAAAGGGTTGAAAACTGATGATGTGGCTTTGAATGGTGCATTTTGAACACGTAAAAACTCTCGATGTCAAATAAGTTCAAAAAAACGAGATCCCTTCGTAATAGACGAGTTTCCGTATGAAACCCTCATACTTCGAAAGAGATTGTCCGTTTTGTACACGAAGTGCATCCAGTTCTTGCTGTAACCCTATCTACTCTCTTGCACATGCTATGTGGGTGAAATGATGATACCATGCCAACTTTCAACCTTTTCAGAGTTCATTTGAAATGCTTTTCAATTTCAGGGTCTTATAGGTCAAAATAATCAGTAAATGAATGAAAAATAACAAATGAAGTCAGAAAGGGTTAAAAATTGATGACGTGGCTTTGAATGGTGCATTTTAAACACAGAAAAACTCCAGAGTTCAAATAAGTTCAAAAAATGACACCCCTTTGTAACAGACGAGTTTCCTTATGAAACCCTCATACTTCAAAAGAGATTGTCCGTTTTGTACACGAAGTGCATCCAGTTTTGGCCGTAACCCTCTCTACTTTCTTGCACATGCTTTGTGGATGAAATGATGATACCATTTCAACTTTCAACCTTTTCAGAGTTCATTTGAAATGCTTTTTAATTTCAGGGTCATTTAGCTCACAAAAATAAGTAAATGCATGAAAAATAACAAATGAAGTCAGAAAGGGTTGAAAACTGATGATGTGGCTTTGAATGGTGCATTTTGAACATAGAAAAACTATGGAGTTGAAACCAGTTAAAAAATGAAATCCCTTTGTAACAGACGAGTTTCCGTATGAAACCCTCATACTTCGAAAGAGATTGTCCGTTTTGTACACGAAGTGCATCCAGTTTTTGCTGTAACCCTCTCTACTTTCTTGCACATGCTATGTGGGTGAAGTGATGATGCCATGAAAACTTTCAACCTTTTCAGAGTTCATTTGAAATGCTCTTCAATTTCAGGGTCTTATAGCTCAAAATAATCAGTAAATGCATGAAAAATAATAAAATGAAGTCAGAAAGGGTTGAAAAATTGATGATGTGGCTTTGAATGGTGCATTTTGAACATAGAAAAACTATGGAGTTCAAACAAGTAAAAAAAATGAAATCCCTTTGTAAGAGACGAGTTTCCATATGAAACCCTCATACTTCGAAAGAGATTGTCCGTTTTGTACACGAAGTGCATCCAGTTTTTGCCATAACCCTCTATACTTTCTTGCACATGCTATGTGGGTTAAATGATGATATCATGCAAACTTTTAACCTTTTCAGATTTCATTTGAAATGCTTTTCAATTTCAGGGTCTTATAACTCAGAATAATCAGTAAATGCATGAAAAATAACAAATGAAGTCAGAACGGGTTGAAAATTGACGATGTGGCTTTGAATGGTGCATTTTGAACACAAAAAACTATGGAGTTCAAAAAAGTTAAAAAATGAAATCCCTTTGTAACAGACGAGTTTCCGTATGAAATCCTCATACTTCGAAAGAGATTGTCCATTTTGTACATGAAGTGCATCCAATTTTTGCCGTAACCCTCTCTACTTTCTTGAACATGCTATGTGGGTGAAATGATGATACCATGCAATTTTTTAACCTTTTCAGAGTCCATTTGAAATGCTTTTCGATTTCAGGGTCTTATAGCTCAAAATAATGAATAAATGCATGAAAAATACAAAATGAAGTCATAAAGGGTTGAAAATTGATGATGTCGCTTTGAATGGTGCATTTTGAACACAGAAAAACTCCAGAGTTCAAACAAGTTAAAAAAATGGAATCCCTTTGTAACAGACGAGTTTCCATATGAAACACCCATACTTCGAAAGAGATTGTCCGTTTCGTACATGAAGTGCATCCAGTTTTTGTCGTAAACCTCTCTACTTTCTTGCACATGCTATGTGGGTGAAAGGATGATACCATGCCAACTTTCAACCTTTTCAGAGTTCATTTGAAACGCTTTTATATTTCAGGGTCTTATAGCTCAAAATAATCAGTAAATGCATGAAAAATAACAAATGAAGTGAGAAAGGATTGAAAATTCATGATGTGGCTTTGAATGGTGCACTTTGAACACATAAAATTTACGGAGATCAAATAAGTTAAAAAAACTGAAATCCCTTTGTAACAGACGAGTTTCCATATGGAACCCTCATACTTCGAAAGAGATTGTCCGTTTTGTACACGAAGTGCATCCAGTTTTTGCCGTAACCGCTCTACTTTCTTGCATATGCTATGTGGGTGAAATGATGATACCATGCCAACTTTCAATCTTTTCAGAGTTCATTTGAAATGCTTTTCAATTTCAGGGTCTTATAGCTCAAAATAATCAGTAAATGCATGAAAAATAACAAATGAAGTCAGAAAGGGTTGAAAATTGATGATGTGGCTTTGAATGGTGCATTTTGAACACAGAAAAACTATGGAGTTCAAGCAAGTTAAAAAAAATGAAATCCCTTTGTAACATAAGAGTTTCCGTATGAAACCCTCATACTTCGAAAGAGATTGTCCGTTTTATACAAGAACTGCTTCCAGTTTTTGCCGTAACCCTCTCTACTTTCTTCCACATGCTATGTGGGTGAAATGATGATACCATGCAATTTTTTAACCTTTTCAGAGTTCATTTGAAATGCTTTTCAATTTCAGGGTCTTATAGCTCAAAATAATCAGTAAATGCATGAAAAATAACTAATGAAGTCAGAAAGGGTTGAAAATTCATGATGTCGCTTTGAATCGTGCATTTTGAACACAGAAAAACTATGGAGTTCAAACAAGTTAAAAAAATGAAATCCCTTTGTAACAGACGAGTTTCCGTATGAAACTCTTATACTTGGAAAGAGATTGTCTGTTTTGTACACGAAGTGCATCCAGTTTTTGCCGTAACCCTCTCTACTTTCTTGCATATGCTATGTGGGTGAAATGATGATACCATGCCAACTTTCAACCTTTTCAGAGTTCATTTGAAATGCTTTTCAATTTCAGGGTCTTATAGCTCAAAATAATGAGTAAATGCATGAAAAATAACTAATGAAGTCAGAAAGGGTTGAAAATTGATGATGTGTCTTTGGATGGTGCATTTTGAACACATAAAAACTCTCGATTTCAAATAAGTTCAAAAAAACGAGATCCCTTCATAATAGACGAGTTTCCGTATGAAACCCTCATACTTCGAAAGAGATTGTCCGTTTTGTACACGAAGTGCATCCAGTTCTTGCTGTAACCCTATCTAATCTCTTGCACATGCTATGTGGGTGAAATTATGATACCATGCCAACTTTCAACCTTTTCAGAGTTCATTTGAAATGGTTTTCAATTTCAGGGTGTTATAGGTCAAAATAATCAGTATATGCATGAAAAATAACAAATGAAGTCATAAAGGGTTGAAAATTGATGACGTGGCTTTGAATGGTGCATTTTAAACACAGAAAAACTCCAGAGTTCAAATAAGTTCAAAAAATGACACCCCTTTGTAACAGACGAGTTTCCTTATGAAACCCTCATACTTCAAAAGAGATTGTCCGTTTTGTACACGAAGTGCATCCAGTTTTTGCCGTAACCCTCTCTACTTTCTTGCACATGCTTTGTGGATGAAATGATGATACCATTCCAACTTTCAACCTTTTCAGAGTTCATTTGAAATGCTTTTTAATTTCAGGGTCATTTAGCTCACAAAAATAAGTAAATGCATGAAAAATAACAAATGAAGTCAGAAAGGGTTGAAAATTGATGATGTGGCTTTGAATGGTTCATTTTGAACACAGAAAAACTCTGGAGTTCAAATAAGTTCAAAAATATGACATCCCTTTGTAACAGACGAGTTTCCGTATGAAACCCGTCTCTACTTTCTTGCACATGCTATGTGGTGATACCATGCAAAAAGAAAATTAACTAAAAAGCTTTTATAAAACTCTAATGGCAAAAGGAGTGAACTAAACATATTTTATAATCCTCTAGTATTTTTAAACTAAAATTATATAAAATTCATGCCACTGAAATTATCAAAGCATTTTCTATTCAAAACATGAAAAGCAGAAAGAAACAAAATAAACTTTAATAAATAAGTAGAAAAAAAATTAAATAAATTAAAATTCAATATAATAAAATAAAATAAACTTTAATAAAATAAATAAGTAGAAACAAATTAAAAAAAATTAAAATTTAATACAATAAATAAGTAGTAACAAAATAAAATAAACTTTTATAAAATAAAGAAGTAGAGACAAAATAAACTTTATAAAAGTAAAATAAATAAACTTTAGAAAAGTAAAATAAATAAACTTTATAAAAATAAAATAAATAAACTCTATTAAAATAAATAAAAATAGCAATAGTAAGTTTTTCGTTGTAAGTAGAAACAAAATAAAATAAATAAAGCAACAAAAAAAGTGCCAACTACCGGGACACCACGGCCTGAATACGACTAGAAACCCTACCATGTGCCAGGATTCAGGCCCGCAGAAGGCCCAGTAGGCCCATCAGGCATAGTAGTGACAATTAGGCCCGTAAGCCTGTAATCGAGAGGAGCTCGAGAGGGGTGCGGCAGTGGGGCTTATAAACCACTACGCGCCCCTCTCAACTAGCGAGGTGAGACTAAAGTTTTGGCCACGGGGAGCACGAGGCCTTTGGTTCCGGTTGGTGGCACCAATCGGAAGCAAAGGCCGCCGCTTCCCGCCCTTTGGGCTGCCGAAAACTTACCTTTGGTCACGGTTGGTGGCACCAACCGGGAATAAAGGGTGCATTGGTCCCTCTTTGTGCTATGAACCGGAACCAATGCTCTGGGTATATAAGCAGGTCTTGTGAAAATTTTCACTTCTCTTCTCGCAGTTCCGCCCCGACGACGCCGATGACATCGACGCCGCTAGGCTGCCGCGCGCCCCCGTCCGCCGTCTCCGTCGCCCTTGCCCCTGCCTCACCGCACCCTGCCCCGACCTCGACGCGCCCTGCCCCGACCTCGCCGCCGCCGAGGCCTGCCCCGACCTCGCCGCACGCTGCCCGACCCGACCTCGCCGTCACGCACGCCGAGCACCCTGCCCCGACCTCGCCACCGCTTGCCTGCATTATGAGCACCTCACCGCGCCGTTCCCCCTCCTCCCCCCTTCTCCCCCACGCCCCAACGCCGCCGCCTGCCCGCCGCAACGCCGCCGCCCACCCCGACGCCGACGACGAAGCAGGTTGTCGGTGTCAAAACCGGCGGATCTTGGGTAGGGGGTCCCGAACTATGCGTCTAAGGCGGATGGTAACGGGAGGCCGGGGACACGATGTTTACCCAGGTTCGGGCCCTCTTGATGGAGGTAATACCCTACGTCCTGCTTGATTGTTCTTGATAATATGAGTAATACAAGAGTTGATCTACCACGAGATCAGAGAGGCTAAACCCTAGAAGCTAGCCTATGGTATGATTGTTGTTCTTGGTCCTACGGACTAAACCCTCCGGTTTATATAGACACCAGAGGGGGCTAGGGTTACACAAAGTCGGTTAAAAGGAAGGATATATCCGTATTGCCAAGCTTGCCTTCCACGCCAAGGGGAGTCCCATCCGGACACGGGACGAGGTCTCCAATCTTGTATCTTCATAGTCCAACAGTCCAGCCAAAGGATATAGTCCAGCTGTCCGGATACCCCCTAATCCAGGACTCCCTCAGTAGCCCCGAACCAAGCTTCAATGATGATGAGTCCGGCGTGCAGATTGTCTTCGGTATTGCAAGGCGGGTTCTTCTTCAAACTCCGAGTACCTGTTAAATAGTGTCCGGCTTCTCATAAATGTTGCGCTTCTTGGCTTCTGCGTCCAATAATGGCCATCTTCCACGTGTCAAGCGAATGTGAGGAGCCAAGGTATTTTTACATTTTCCACCCTATCTATGTGAATGAACTGTCTATTAAAGAGGCGAGGATCCTCAGATCCCAACCACACCATCCTCCCTCAGTGAGCATTCATCGGAGCGCGCCTGAAAAAATCCATCCCAACATGGCTAGCCAGCGCAGCTCCTCCTCTAGCTCCCGCAACCTCAAGCCCGGAGATTGGGAGAAGTGTTCCGCCCCGTACAACCAATTAGTGAAGCTACAGACCCAAGGATTCCTCCCTCCAGCGTACATGGTCCCGGTTCGAGTCGGGCTCGTCACCTATAATGGCGGGGAGCAAGCGGAGAGCTTTCCCAACCCCTCTAAGGGAGAGCGGGTATGCCTTGTCCCTTATTTGTTAAGGGGACTCGGATTTCCAATCCATCCATTTCTCCGAGGGCTCCTGGAGTTCTATGGCCTCTAGTTGCACAACCTCACCCCTGCCTCCATACTGCACATCACTGGTTTCGTAGCCCTTTGCGAGATGTTTCTGGGTTGCGAAGCTCATTTCGCGTTGTGGAAGAAGTTGTTCTGCCTTGTGCCCCGTACACAGAGGGGATCAATATATCAAGTGGGCGGAGCCAAAGTATGGCGCATCGCCAGGATCGGATACCTATCTGGTACCCCGAAGAAGACGTCCGAGGACTGGCCTTCAGAGTGGTTTTATATGGAGGATGTTCCTCTCCCGGATCCTATCCGGATTGGTCTTCCTGAGTTCGAAAACGCCCCTTTGAAGAAACGCCTAAGCTGGCACCCACGGAGCCCACAGGAGGAAGATGATAGAGACGTATTTTATCTGATGGGCCGGATAAAGTTGCTGGCCAAATCAGGACTGACAATAACCGAGGTTATGGCAATATGCATTATGCGGGGGGTGCAGCCACTTCAATATCGAGGCCACCCCATGTGGCACTTCAACGGGGAAGATGATGCCACTCGCTGCGAGCGCAAGGGACCGGACTCAGTTGCTGCTCTAGCAAAAATTCTATCTGATCTGTATAAGGGGGAAGAAGAGGAGTTCCTCCGCATCAAGCCACAGGATGGATTCTCCATGAACAAACCTCGAAGCTGGGTGAGCTTCCGCTCTTTTTACTTTCATCCTACCCTTGTTTTCATGATAAATATTTACCTTGCCATTTCATCGCAAGAACTGCGTAAGGCGGTAGGGGAGATCAATAGCCCACCTCCACAACCGGAGGATCCTGAACGGGTCCTCGACCCCGGCCTCAAAGAGGATCCGGACATATTCGTGGAGCTGATTGATAGGATTTTCTATCAGCTAAGCTGTGATGATGCCATGGTGGCCATTATAGCCGACTACCCTGGGATACTCCCAGCCTCGCAGGTAAATGAGACCGGAGTCCTAACCTTTGAAAAGGATTTCCTTTTATGCACTTCACCTACCATATACAAAAGGTGTTTCATAGGGAAGGCCCTCGGGATGCCATGCCGAGCCCGCGGTGACTCACCAACAAGCGGTTTTAAAGCCGGACGGGCTAAAAGGGAAGGCGGTCTGGACGGAGACGCCGGTGCAGAGGTATGATGCAACACCTCACTCTGTGGTTTGCCGTCTTTAAAAACATAATAACACCCATGCTTCCTAGAAGGAAGAACGCTTGCCGGACAATATCCGGAGAGGCCGCCGATCACGCCTCTACCTGTCGGGCTCCAGGGCCGGACATAGAGGCGGAAGCTAACACGAGGCACACTCTGGATGCTCCTTCTATAGAGGATGCGGATAAGATATCCGCTACGAATTCCGAAGTGGAGAGCGCCATGAATCACAGGCGTCGCCGAGCCATACTCCGTGACGCTTGTTTCTCCCAAGAGGTGTTTGATGCATTCAACTCATGAGATGCGTATATCCGTGATGCTCAAAATGGTCTAGCTAGAGCCACGGACCGGTATGTAAAGGATGTATGGGTAAGAAAATTTCATGCGTATATATATCAGTAGCCCCTGAGACTTGAAACAGTTGGCACAACTGATTTAAGGATCATTTATTGTGCAGGTTCTTACAAAGAAGAATACTCGACTGTCAGAGGAGCTGGAGGAATGCAAGACCCAACTTCGGGCTGCCGTTGCCCCGTTGAAGGAACCTGAGAAGTCCCCAGCTGGTAACATTTGTTTCAAAGAATGATAGGTACCATATTGTGTGCGGCATGGCTGCGGATCTAACAATAGATATTGCAGATGACTCCGGAGAGAATCCGGAGGACCAGCATATCGTACGACAGCTAAAGGCTGGTGAATGCATGCTGACTAAGGTCATGCGGGAGAAAAACAATCTCCAAGACGCCAATACCAAGATGAGCGTGGAACTGAAAGATGTTCGAGCCCAGCTTGCAGACTCTGTGGAGGAGAATAAGCGGCTTTGACGTGGCAGTTTCAGTAAGTGCTTGAACGAACCCTTAAAAGAGTGCGGCGAAGAAGCCGGCTAACAGAGTTATGTCTGCAGGTATGCTGACGGGTCGTCCCGCGGAGGAGATGCCCGGGTCTGCGAGTGATCTTCTACCCGAGCTCTCACAACTACACAAACAAGTTTGCCAGGTGATGCAAAGTATTGCCCGGGCCTTGTGGCCATCCGTCTCCCAGCCAGCAGGCATTGGAGAGCTTGCAGAGAAGTTCAAGGGAGCACGGCGGCGCTTCCGATTATGGAAGATATCGGCCTGCCGTCAAGGTGCCCGGGAAGCCTGGGCCATGGTGAAGACGCGGTATACCAAGGCTGACCCAAACCACATGGTCGAGGTCAGACCTGTGGGGCCCGATGGGAAAGAGATCCCCGTTAGCTTAGTGTATGGGCAAGTAGAACTAGCCGCAAAGTATTCCCAACAGGATTGTAGGTTAGACAGCCTGTTGGATGGTATAGAAGAGGAATTTAGTCAGTCTAGATGACTATGTAATTAAAGTGACATGTATAATGCCTTCTAGCCGGATTGTAAATCATTTGTCATGGCGGACCTTTTCGCTTCAACCTCGGGACCCGATAGTCCAGAGTGTATCCGAATACCTGCTCAGTTATTTAAGAACCGGGGTATGCGTGGAAACCAGGCGTAGGGGTCATTAGTGCTTGAATAGACAAGTACCCAACTAGTTATGTTATATTACATGGGTAGTAAGAAACATCTTCCAGGGAGAATAGTTCTGTTAAGGGTTCCTTTCCCTGGGTACGCATGCCCTAAAGTGCATGTCCAGACTGTGTGAGGAGACGCAGGCAGAAACATTTGGGGGCACATATGGAAAATAAATAAAAACCATCTTTTGTTCACTGACCGAATATTCCCTTAAGAACGCTAGCTTTCGGCTTCACCCAGTCTGAGGTACACATCCGGCTGACCCGGCAGTAACGATCGCAGAGGTGCTCCCCTTATGCCCTAGCCGAATTAACATGAACGTAGGGCATAAATACAAGAGCCAGGCAACCCTGCTTGGCCAAAACTTAAGTCATATCGATGCATATAATGGCAAAGAAAAGGTACATGCGGAAGAATAACACATGTGCGGGGCATGAAGCCCAGATAAATAATTAAGCTTCTGTGTAAGAAGCCCCCAGGTATAATGAGCGCGGTTAGCGCGTCAATAGTGTGCAAGCAAGGCACAAGTTGGCCCTTGAAGGCCTTGAGAAAGAATAAAAGAAAGAAAGAGAGAAAAGACAGATAATGTATATGAAAAAAATGGACAGAGGAAGGAGACGAACATAGAGTCCGGCACTAGGCGTAGAATCTTCGGAGCCTGGCTGCGTCCCATGGGTTCGGCTCAAGTCGATTATTCGATGCATCCCGCAGACGGTACGCTCCACCGGTCATAACTTGGTCAATAATGAAGGGACCTTCCCATTTGGGTTCGAGCTTGGTCTTTTTCTTCTCCGGCAGGCGTAGAACTAGCTCGCCAACGTTATAAGTTTTGGCCCGTACTTCTCTGCTTTGGTATCTTCAAGCCTGTTGCTGATAGAATGCTGAATGGGCTTTTGCCACGTCGCGCTCCTCCTCCAGGGTGTCCAGACTGTCCTTCCGATCGAGCTCGGCTTCTCTTTCTTCGTACATGCACACTCGAGGTGAGTCATGAATTATGTCGCAGGGTAGAACCGCCTCTGCACCGTACACCATAAAGAAGGGTGTGTATCCGGTAGTACGATTCGGCGTGGTCCGCAGCCCCCAGAGTACGGAGTCGAGCTCCTCTATCCAGTGTGTGTTAGACTCCTTTAAGGACCACACTAATACGGGTTTGATGCCGCTCATGATAAGACCATTTGCTCGCTCAACTTGGCCGTTAGTTTGTGGGTGATAAATAGAAGCATAATCGAGCTTGATGCCCATGTTGCTGCACCAGAGTTTTACCTCATCGGCCGTGAAGTTCGTGCCGTTGTTAGTGATGATGCTGTGGGGGACGCCATAACGGTGTACAAACCCGGATATGAAGTCTATCACCGGTCCGGATTCGGCCATTTTAACAGGTTTGGCTTCTATCCATTTGGTGAATTTATCCACCATGACCAGTAAGTATTTTTTTCTTATGGGTTCCCCCTTTAAGGGGTCCAACCATGTCAAGCCCCTAGACCGCGAAGGGCCAGGTAATGGGGATTGTTTGGAGGGCGGTGGGTGGCATGTGGCTTTGGTTTGCAAAAGCTGCCAACCGACGCAGCATTGGACCAAGTCCTGTGCATCTACCCGGGCCGTCGCCCAATAAAAACCTGTACGGAAGGCCTTGCTTACAAGGGCCCGGGCTACGGCGTGGTGGCCGCCGAGTCCAGCGTGAATTTCTGCCAAAAGCTTTCGCCCTTCCTCTTCAGAGATGCAACTTTGAAGGACTCCGGTAGTGCTTTTTCTATACAGCTCTCCCTCGTGGACCCTGTAGGCTTTAGATCGCCGCACTATGCAGCGTGCCTCATTTTGGTCCTCAGGAAGTTCCTGCCTAGTTAGGTTGGCCAGGAATGGTTCTGTCCATGGGGCGATGATGGCCATTATTACGTGGGCTGAAGGTGTTATTTCGGTGGCAGAGCCTCCGATTATGTCAGAGTGTTCGGTATGGGGCATTTTGGCCGGGTCCGGACTATTGTTACCGGTGTCCCCTTCCCATACCACGGATGGCTTAAACAACCTCTCCAAAAAGATGTTGGGGGGGACCGCATCGCGTTTTGCGCCGATGCGGGCAAGGATATCCGCCGCCTGATTGTTTTCCCGAGCCACATGGTGAAATTCGAGCCCCTCGAACCGAGCTGACATCTTTAGGACGGCGTTGCGATAGGCCGCCATTTTCGGGTCCTTGGCATCGAAGTCTCCATTTATTTGGGATATTGCGAGGTTCGGATCCCCACACACCTCCAGGCGTTGAATGCCCATGAAAACTGCCATCCGAAGACCATGTAACAGGGCTTCGTATTCGGCTGCGTTGTTGGAGTCTCTATACAGTATCTAGAGTACGTATTGAACTATATCTCCGGTTGGGGACGTCAGGACGACGCCAGCCCCCAGGCCAGCCAGCATTTTGGAGCCGTCGAAGTGCATGATCCAATTGGAGTATGCGCCTTACTCTTTAGGGAGTTCGCCTTTCATCCATTCGGCGACAAAGTCGGCCAATACTTGCGATTTAATGGCTCACCGGGGTTTGTATGTTGTGTCAAACGGGAGGAGCTCAATGGCCCATTTGGCAATCTGGCCTGTGGTGTCAAGGTTGTTTATAATATCATTAAGTGGCACTTCCGAGGCTACTTTAATTGAACACTCTTGAAAGTAGTGTCGCAGCTTCCGGGATGCCATGAATACCGCATATGCTATCTTTTGATAACGTGGGTACCGTGATTTGCATGGAGTGAGGACAGTGGATTCATAATATACCGGCTTTTGAAGGGGGAATTTATGTCTGTTCGTTTCTTGTTCAACGACGAGCACTGCGCTTACAACCTAATGAGTTGCCGCAATGTACAACAACATTGTTTCGTCGATGTTTGGCGCGGCCAGGATTGGGTTGGATGCCAGTATGGCTTTTATTTCTTCCAATCTGGCTTTGGCAGCCTCCACCCACTCGAAGTGTTCGGTGCTCCGAAGGAGGCGATAAAGGGGTAATGCCTTTTCTCCTTAGAGGGAGATAAAGTGGCTTAGAGCCACCACACATCCGGTTAATTTTTGGATTTGTTTGAGGTCCATTGGGATAGCCAACGGTGACAGAGCTCGGATTTTGGCCGGATTTGCTTCAATTCCTCTACTCGAGACAATGAAGCCCAGGAGCTTTCCGGCTGGTACACCGAAAACGCATTTTTCCGGATTGAGCTTGATGTCGTATGTTCGGAGGTTGTCGAATGTGAGCCTCAAGTCGTCTATTAGAGAGTCGACATGTTTGGTTTTGACGACCACATCATCTACGTATGCCTCTACTGTTTTGCCGATCTATTTCTCCAGACATGTCTGAATCATGACCTGATATGTTGCGCCGGCGTTTTTGAGCCCAAAAGGCATTGTGTTGAAACAGAAGGGGCCGTATGGTGTGATAAATGCTGTTGTGGCTTGGTCAGACTCCGCCATCTTGATTTGGTGGTAGCTGTAGTATGCGTCGAGGAAACACAATGAATCGTGTCCTGCGGTAGCATCGATAATTTGATCGATGCAGGGGAGGGGGAAGGGATCCTTTGGGCAAGCCTTGTTGAGGTCCTTGAAATCGACACATAGGCGCCAGGATTTGTCCTTCTTTGGTACCATCACCAGGTTTGCTAGCCAGTCCGGGTGTTTTATTTCTCTAATGAATCCGGCCTCCAATAACTTGGCTAGTTCCTCTCCCATAGCTTGTCGTCTTAGGTTCAGAGAAACGCTGAAGAGTCTGCTTGACCGGCTTGAATCCCTTTAGAATATTAAGGCTGTGCTCGGTCAGCCTGCGAGGGATTCCTGACATATCCGAGGGATGCCAGGCGAATATGTCCCAATTCTCACGCAGGAACTCTCGTAGTGCGGCGTCCACTATGGGGTTTAACTGTGCCCCGATGGAGGCTGTTTTTGTAGGGTCCGTTGGGTGGACTTTGGATTTGACTATTTCATCCGCTGGTTTAAAAGAGGTGGACTTGGATCTCTTGTCAAGTATCACGTCGTCCCTATCCACTATGGAGCGCAGCGCAGTTAATTCCTTGGCCGCAAGGGCTTCAGATAATGCCTCGAGGGCCAATGCGGCTGTTTTGTTTTCGGCGCGGAGTGCTGTGTCCGGATCACTAGCGAGAGTGATGATTCCGTTGGGCCCGGGCATTTTGAGCTTCATGTACCCGTAATGGGGTATGGCTTGGAAGATCGTGAACGCCTCCCGCCCTAAAAGGGCATGGTATCCGCTACTGAACAGGGCCACTTGGAATGTATTTCTTCGGACCTATAGTTCTCTGATAACCCACAAGTATAGGGGACCTGTGTCGGGATATCGGGATCATGGGGTTCTTCAATAAATAAAGAATTGAGATCATATGTTTCTTTAACAGGCGGTATATTAAGACCATGTATTTCTTCAATAGGAGGTAAATTCTTAACGTCTTCAGCTTTAATACCTTTTTCTTTCATAGATTTCTTTGCCTCTTGCATATCTTCGGGAACGAGGAATAGAACACCTCTCTTCTTCGGAGTTGGTTTAAGAATAGGCTCAGTAATTGGAGCAGGAGTTGGCTCAGGAGGTGCCCAATTATTTTCATTTGTCAACATATTGTTCAATAGAATTTTAGCTTCATCCGGTGTTCTTTCCCTGAAAAAAGAACTAGCACAACTATCCAGGTAATCTCTGGAAGCATCAGTTAGTCCATTATAAAAGATATCAAGTATTTCAGGTTTCTTAAGAGGATGATCAGGAAAAGCATTAAGTAACTTGACAAGCCTCCCCCCAAGCTTGTGGGAGACTCTCTTCTTTAATTTGCACGAAGTTGTATATTTCCCTCAAAGCAGCTTGTTTCTTATGAGCAGGGAAATATTTAGCAGAGAAGTAATAAATCATATCCTGGGGACTACGCACACAACCAGGATCAAGAGAATTAAACCATATCTTAGCATCACCCTTTAATGAGAACGGAAATATTTTGAGTATATAAAAGTAACGTGATCTCTCATCATTAGTAAACAGGGCAGCTATATCATTTAACTTAGTAAGATGTGCCACAACAGTTTCAGATTCATAGCCATAAAACGGATCAGATTCAACCAAAGTAATTATATCAGGATCAACAGAGAATTCATTATCCTTACCAGGAACACAAATAGGTGAAGTAGCAAAAGCAGGCTCGGGTTTCATCTTATCTCTAAGTGATTCTTTGTTCCATTTAACTAATAACCTCTTAAGCTCATATCTATCTCTGCAAGCTAAAATAGCGACAGAAGATTCCATATCAAAAAGATAGCCCTCAGGAATAACAGGCATATTTTCATCATCACTATCATCATCGTATTCAGATTCAATAATTTCTTTTTCTCTAGCCCTAGCAATTTTTTCATCAAGAAATTCACCAAGGGGCACAATAGTATCAGGCATAGAAGTAGTTTCATCATAAGTATCATGCATAGCAGAAGTGGCATCATCAATAACATGCAACATATCAGAACGAATAGCAGAAGCAGGTGTAGGTGTCGCTAGCTTACTCATAACAGAAGGTGAATCAAGTGCAGAGCTAGATGGCAGTTCCTTACCTCCCCTCGTAGTTGAGGGATATATCTTGGTTTTTGGATCTCTCAAGTTCTTCATAGTGTCCAGCAGATATAAATCCCAAGTGACTCAAAGAATAGAGCTATGCTCCCCGGCAACGGCGCCAGAAATTTGTCTTGATAACCCACAAGTATAGGGGATATCAACAGCTTTCGAGGGTAGAGTATTCAACCCAAATTTATTGATTCGACACAAGGGGAGCCAAAGAATATTCTCAAGTATTAGCAGCTGAGTTGTCAATTCAACCACACCTGGAAACTTAGTATCTGCAACAAAGTGTTTAGTAGCACAGTAATATGATTGTGGTTGTAGCGGAAACAAAAGTAAAGACATCAAAAGTAATGTTTTTGGTAATTTGTAGTGATTGTAACAGTAGCAGCGATAAAGTAAATAAGCGAGAACCAGTATATGGAAAACTCGTAGGCACCAGATCAGTGATGGATAATTATGTCAGATGCGGTTCATCATGTAATAGTCATAACATAGGGTGACACAGAACTAGCTCCAATTCATTAATGTAATGTAGGCATGTATTCTGTATATAGTCATACGTGCTTATGGAAAAGAACTTGCATGACATCTTTTGTCCTACCCTCCCGTGGCAGCGGGGTCCTATTGGAAACTAAGAGATATTAAGGCCTCCTTTTAATAGAGAACCGGAACAAAGCATTAGCACATAGTGAATACATGAACTCCTCAATCTATGGTCATCACCGGGAGTGGTCCCGATTATTGTCACTTCGGGGTTGCCGGATCATAACACATAGTAGGTGACTATAGACTTGCAAGATAGGATCAAGAACTCACATATATTCGTGAAAACATAATAGGTTCAGATCTGAAATCATGGCACTCGGGCCCTAGTGACAAGCATTAAGCATAGAAAAGTCATAGCAACATCAATCTCAGAACATAGTGGATACTAGGAATCAAACCCTAACAAAACTAACTTGATTACATGATAAATCTCATCCAACCCATCACCGTCCAACAAGCCTATGATGGAATTACTCACGCACGGCGGTGAGCATCATGAAATTGGTGATGGAGGATGGTTGATGATGACGACGGCGACGAATCCCCCTCTCCGGAGCCCCGAACGGACTCCAGATCAGCCCTCCCGAGAGGTTTTAGGGCTTGGCGGCGGCTCCGTATCGTTAAAAGCGATGATTTCTTCTCTTTGATTTTTTCTCTCCAAAAGCAAATATATAGAGTTGGAGTTGGCGTCGGAGGGCATCCAGGGGGGCCACGAGGTAGGGGGGCGCGCCCTAGGGGGGGGCGCCCCCCACTCTCGTGAGAAGGGTGTGGGACCCCTGGTCTTCATCTTTGGCGAGGATTTTTTATTATTTTTTCTAAGATGTTCCGTGGAGTTTCAGGTCATTCCGAGAATATTTGTTTTCTGCACATAAAACAACACCATGGCAATTCTGTTGAAAAGAGCGTCAGTCCGGGTTAGTTCCATTCAAATCATACAAGTTAGAGTCCAAAACAAGGGCAAAAGTGTTTGGAAAAGTAGATACGACGGAGACGTATCATTCTCCGGCGTGCCGAATACCACATCTAGTGTGATTTTCCCAGCACAGCATGCTTCCCGACTGGGGATGATTCCTCTGAAGGTTGTGCTACTTCGCTCAATGCGGTTCCAGTCTATTTCCATTTTTTGAAGAGTTTCCTCATAGATGAGGTTTAATCCACTGCCGCCGTCCATGAGTACTTTGGTGAGTCGAAAGTCGTCCACAATTGGACTGAGGACCAGTGCAGCTGGTGCTCGGGCTGTTCGGAATTTAGGTTCGTCACTGGCATTGAAGGTAATAGCCGTGTCACTCCATGGATTTATTGCTGCCACGTGGCAGATTTCGGCAAGGCTGCGGAGTGTTCGCTTGTGCCTATTTTTTGATGCAAAGGTCTCAAAGACTGTTAATACTGTATTGTTATCCACGGGATGGTGCTCTGTAGCATCTGGGATGAGAAGATCCTCACCACTTTTGGCTACCTGCCGGAGTACCCAACATGCTCTAAGGCTGTGTGTTGGTATGGTATCCGCTGTACTATGAATTTTGTAGGGTCCGTTGAGCCATCCCTCCAATACGGTTCCACGACCTGTAGAGGGTCTTTGCTTCTTTTAATTAACTCGGGTGTCTTATGATAGTGCACCCTTTTACTTCGGACTGGGTGTATATTTGGAGCCGGATTATCCCAAAATTTCGTTTCGGTTTTCCAGGCACTTTCCATCGCACAGTACTTTCGAACTATCGACGCCAAGTCGGCGAAGCGTGATATGTCACGGCGACTTATGGCGTTAAGGATTCCCTTGTCCATGCAATTATTGCAGAAAAATGAGACCACGTCTTCCTCGCGACAGTCCTTAACCTTTTTCATCACAAGGAGGAATCTAGCCCAATAATGATGTACTATTTCCTGGGGCTCTTGCCTAATGTGGGAAAGATCGTTTATGTTTGGGTGGATGGGTGGATTTGAGTCCGAACCCTTACCCGATCTAAGACCCAGGGGCCAAGGAGTTTCCAATCTTGGAAGTTCGGATTCCGGGATATTGCCCGATAAGTCTGGCCCGCTACCTGACTCTAGGTTCAGGGCTTGGGTGATGTCCTCCCGTAAACAGGTATCCGGCTCGGAGAGCTCAGGAATCCGGACATAGTTAGTCCTCAAGATAGAGGAAGAAATTAACGCTACATTGTTCCTCCACCACCGCAATATGATGGGTGACCGGTGGAGAGTTAATCTCCCTTCGATCGGTTTTAAGCCCAATCCGATCATAGGCTGTAGCGACTCCCAAGGCGGCGATGTGATCCAAGAGCTCGTTTAGGGAAGAGAGCTCCATTGGATCCATCTGCTCGGTAAATTCCGAGCCGACGTGGGGGCTATTTTTGATGACCCTAGAAGTCATCGTCGGTGCAGCAGCCGAACGGGCGGTCATGATGAAACTGCCTAGCCGGAGAGTTTGGCCGATAGCCAGGGCTCCCCTGGCGGTAATCTTGTTTTTAACAACGAGACGAGGCATCCTTCCTTACGGTGACGACACAGTGGAACTCTCAATGAAAGCACCAATGTCGGTGGCAAAACCGGCGGATCTCAGGTAGGGGGTCCCGAACTGTGCGTCTAAGGCGGATGGTAACAGGAGGCCGGGGACACGATGTTTACCCAGGTTCGGGCCCTCTTGATGGAGGTAATACCCTACGTCCTGCTTGATTGTTCTTGATAATATGAGTAATACAAGAGTTGATCTACCACGAGATCAGAGAGGCTAAACCCTAGAAGCTAGCCTATGGTATGATTGTTGTTCTTGGTCCTACGGACTAAACCCTCCGGTTTATATAGACATCGGAGGGGGCTAGGGTTACACAGAGTCGGTTACAAGGAAGGAGATCTATATATCCGTATTCCCAAGCTTGCCTTCCACGCCAAGGAGAGTCCCATCCGGACACGGGACGAAGTCTCCAATCTTGTATCTTCATACTCCAACAGTCCGGCCAAAGGATATAGTCCGGCTGTCCGGATATCCCCTAATCTAGGACTCCCTCACAGGCCCCCTGTTCACATATATATTTATTGTTTTGTTCATATTGTTGTAGTAGTAGTAGATGATGATGATGTATGTATGTTCATATGCAAAAGTTAGGATTTTTTTGTTCTTAGATTTTTTTGGTGATATTATTGTAGAATATGCAAATGTTTGTATGTTCATATGCAAAGAATATGTCATTTTTTGATAAAATTTTTATGATTTTTTTCTATTGTAATTTTGTTCATAGAATTTTTATTTTTTTCATAGAATTTTTATTGTTTTTTTTCTGTTGTAATTTTGTTCATAAAGTTTTAGGATGAAAAAAAGGGAGGAGGAGAAGTTTCATTTAGTTTTAGGATTATTTTAGTTTATGTTTAGTTTAGGAAGAAGGAAAAGAAAAAAGAGAAGAAGAGGAGAAATAAATAAGAAGAGGAAAAAAGGAAAAAAAGAGGAGAAGAAGAAAGGAATAGAGGAGAAGAAGAAAAAAATAGAAAATATTCTAAGAAAAATAGAAAATATTCTACTTTTTCTTCTTCTCCTCTTTTTTCTTCTCCTTATTTTTCTTCTTCCTTTTCTTATTTTTATCGGGTATGTCGTTATTGATATACCCCCTCCCCGATAACTTTGACATGAGGGGGGGGAGGGGTGGCCGAGGGTTCGAGGGGCGAGGGTCGGGAACTAGCTAGGGTAGAGGGTCGAGGGTCACCGAGGGGTCGAGGGTCGCAGAGGATTCGAGGGTTGAGGGGTCGTCGTATGTCATCGTTGTCGATATACCCCCTCTCGACCATGATAACTTATACCACGGGAGCACCCCCCGGCCCTCTCGCTCGACTAAAACTCTCGAGGACACCCAAACCCTAGAAAAAAATGATGTTGGTCTCCTACCCCCTCCCGCCGCTCCCCTACCCGACAAACTCTCTCGAGGCAACCCAAATTTACCAAGTTAAAAGAGCGTTGTCATAGAGGCCACCCCATACCCTTGAAGCGTTGTCGAGGCCACCCCAAACCCTTGAAGCGTTGCCGAGGCCACCCCAAAACCTAGAGAAGCAGTGTCGAGGCCACTAATATGATTCCTTATTGTGATTAGCTAGCTAGTTCTATGTTTGCCACTAATATATCCATCTGTCCTGTTTTAATAATAATTGCCATGTTGTAAATATTTGCAGAAACTATGGAGCACCCCCGAGACGAAGCAACAGAATCGGTGTTGGGGGACATAATCGCACAAGGAAGTGATGTCGTCATGTCGTTTCTCAACGAAACCGATGGTCTGGAAGGACATGGTGAAGAAGCAGGCTATGATTATGATGGCTCCGGTGACCCAATGCCGGTGCAAGAAGGAGACCGTGATGACGGCTCCGGTGACCCAATGCCGGTGCAAGAAGGAGACCATGATGACGGCTCCGGTGACCGAACCGAGTCCGGCCAGGTAAATATATTAGTTAAGCCTGTGCTGAGTAGCTAATTGATGCATTCATTGTTTTGGTATATGTACACATATTAATTAACTCTCGTCTTTCTTCTTTTTTCTAGCCCTCTGGATCGAGCACAACTTTGGTAAAGAGACAAGGCCTGAAGAAAAAGGTGCACTCGGATGAAAAGTTTGAGATCACAGCAATCGCACGCGATGGCATGCCGATTGAACCCATCCGGACAAAGGAAACATTTGCTGCTGAGTGCGGGGTTCTTGTTAGGGACAAGATACCGATCAGTATCCAACAATGGTTAAAGCCTAAGAATGAAGACCCTGAGGTGTCTTATGTCTCCGATATGCAGAAAGATGATCTTCGGACCGTGCTGAAGGCAAATTTCACCCTACCGGTAGAGGAGGATCCGGAGAAGCCAGTGAAAGAGCAATTGATCAAGTCTCATGCTCTTAAGAAGATGGAAGAACTATTCAGGAGGTGGAAGAATGAGCTGAAAACATCATTTGTCGACGAAGACAAGACACCAGAATTCACCGGCCGGTATGAGAAGATCAGAGATCACTGGCCGGCATTTGTGGCCCACAAGACATCAGACAAGAGTAAGAAGATGTCAGTGACAAACAAGAAAAATGCTGCAAAGAAGAAGCATCACCATCGCATGGGGTCAGGTGGCTAGCTCAAAGCCCGACCATTGTGGGCCAAGGCTGAGAATGACCTGATTGATAAAGGGGTGGAACCAGAGACAAGGAACTGGCCAGACCGTTGCCAGACTTGGTTCTTCGGGGTTGGCAGATCCTTGAACCCTGTATCAGGGAAGTCCGTTTGGACGGACGAGCAACTGAGAATACCCGTCTTGAGGCTTCAGGAGTATATCGAGGCAGCATAGCAAGGGATGTTCGTTCCAGACAGAGAGAACGACGAGCTCACAATGGCCCTCGGGAATACTGAGCACCCTAGACGGACACGAGGCACGCCAGGCTCCGTTTCATGGAAGGCTGGGTTTCCGGACGCAGGCGGTTACAAATTCCAGGAGAGGAGGAAGAAAGTGGAGCAGATCCAAATTCAGGTGATGCACGCAAGGGTACAAGCGATAGAGCGACGAGAAGCAGATCGCAACAAGCGACCCGCCGAAGCTTCCCCCCGAAGCTACCCTGCCATCTCAGCGGAGAAGCAGCATGGCTTCCACAGAGCTACAGTAGCTGGAGCCTATCTTCACGGCTCTTGCTAGCTACCCTATGGACTTAATCATGGAGTCTCAAAATTGCCACCTTATGACGCAATGGAAGAATTTGAAAGTCAAGGCGGCTGTTGGCTCTGTTGCACCTCCTGAACCTGGCGCAACTTTTCACTGCTGGCCGATTCCAAAAGGATATGCTAGGGTGATGGTGGATGAAATAACGGACGGATTTGAGGTCCTCGAGCTTGACCACCCTACCGGTGAAGGGGAGACTCGGTTGGGTTCTTCTTTGAAGACTCCATGCCTATGGAGGAAGGAGCTCATCAACCTTTCGAACTGGACACCTCCGCCTCCTCCTCCTCATCCGGCGAGTCAGGGCACTCTGCCTCCTGCTCCGGCGAGTGATCAGGGCACTCAGCCTCCTTCTCCGCCTGCGCTGGCGCACCCGAGCAGCCAGCCTCCTCCTTCTCCGCATCGCCAGCAAGGGCGGAAGAGACCCGCCGCCGCTACGGCTCCTCCAGCGCGTCATAGTCCTTCTCCTCCGCTTTGTAAGCAAGCACGAAAGAAGACAACCACTACCGCTCCGTCTGCTCAGGCGTTTAGCAGTACAGCCAGAGGCGGGAGGCAATACAGATTCGGTCCACTTCTCAAGCCTCTAGAGAAGTTACCATACGAGAGGACCGTGCAAGAAAACGCGAAGATCATGGAAAAACAAGTGATGGACTTCTTTGAAGGGGTGAAAGCAAAGAGACATCCACCTCCGGAGGAGAAGGTAGATCCGGTGAAAGCAAAGCGCACTAACGATGCCCTGAGGAAACCACCAAAGTCTCCGCTGAAGAAAAACCATGAGGGCATTACTGCAAAGGTATATATTGAAGCGGAGCGGTCGGGAAGTACTATCAGTGATCGAAGGTTAGCAGAACGACGAGTTGGGAAAAAAATTGCCCAGCTCGGCAAACAAGCGGACCAATCGTGCCCCCCGCTCAAGGTGTCTTGCGATATCGTTGCTAATGATCCGAGGATGGTGCTCGGTTATAGAAATATTAGAGATTACCTGCCCACCGATGTACATTATGACTTCTTGGAGGTGGAAGAACACAAATACCATTACGGGAAGCCTCTTGTCAAAGATGAAAAATCTCTAACAACGATGACGCGAATATTCCATGATTGTTACATGAAAACCTGTAGAGATTCTGGGGGGACGAATACTTTGTATCTGAGAGTCAAAGAGGAGCACGACCTCGTTGGAATTGATTTGTTGACTATTCCATTTGAGGAGTTCTTTCAGTTTTTCAATCAAAAGGCCCTCGATAAATTAACGGTCACTTGCTACTGTCTGTAAGTACTACTTCTGTCATTAAGTCTCCATATATAGCTCAGCTCTTTCATTGCATGTATTTATAATTATCCTCACTATATTATGCAGATTGAAGATCGTCGAGTGCAGAAAAGCAGAAATGTATGATATTGGGTTCATTAACACAAATCTCATAGATGAATTTCAGGTTAAAAAGAGCACCAAAGGTGACGAGGCCAACTTGCTGAAATCATTGATAATAAATAAAAACAAAGATAAAATACTCTTTCCTTACAACTTCAAGTGAGTGTTGCTATCTTGTGCATATTCTGTTTCCTTTATTACTCGAGCGAGGTTATAGTAATGTAATTGATGAGCTATGCACGCGTGCGCAGCTTCCACTATATTCTCCTGGAGATTAAGCTTGAGCAGGGACTAGTAACCGTCTTAGACTCAAGACGAAAAGATCCCGAGACCTATGCGGACATGACTAAAATTCTCAACAAGTAAGTTCAATCGATCATTATCGCACCATATCGGCAACTTTTTGTTCATTTCCTGACATCTCAAGTAATAATTATTTTCTTTGTCTTGCAGGGTTTGGAAAAAGTTCACCGAAGAAGCTCCGGGACTGCCGAAGAAGCTGCGATATACATACCCGAAAGTAAGTACTACTAGCTAGCTAGTTTCGCGCATCTCCCGTTGATTCTAGCTACTTTCATCAATGCCATTTATAATGCTTCATTATCAGTTTGATTGAAGTCTATTTCTCGTAAAGTTCTTGTGGCAGGAACAAGGGAATGATTATTGTGGATACTACGTGTGCGAGTTCATCTACAACGCGAGTTGCAAAGATAAACGGGGCTACTCTAAAAGACAATTTGATGTGCGTAAGCAATAATATTCACAATTTCATTTTTATTACACCATCATTTATGATGTGTTTCATTCATATATATGTATTAACCCCCTTCTTCAAATTAGACGTGGGAGATGCGGAATGAACTCCTACCAGAAGATCGCATGAAAGCAATTCAAGAGGAATTGGCGGGACTCTTTCTTGACCACGCCATCAATAAAGCCGGAGAATACCATGTGGAACTTGATTTCAGATGCTAGGAGATTGTAGGAGATCTTACATATTGTATATGTATGTAGCCAGTAGCTCGGATAGATAATACGAAAACTTGTTGTTCGACGAATCTCTCGGAGAAGGAGAGGTCGATCACTTCTCTCGGTATGCTTGACAAACTTCTGTACTTAAAGGTTTCCTTCATTTTCTTACTAGCTAGCGTGTCGAGGGCCTCTCTGCTATACGTATAGTACGTAGCATCGACCAAGCACGGAGATAAGAGAGGACACTTCTCTCTATTAATTAATTAGATACCAAACACAATATATGAAACACCTTAATTAACCATACAAAACCCCCAAATCCTCCCCCCTTTCAAAAAAAACAAAAAACCTAGCCCCTGAACAGCTGACGTGTGGATGCCTTTTGGTCCCGGTTTGTGCCACCAACCGGGACCAAAGTCCCTCCTGCCTGGGCTCACAACACTGGCCACATGGAGGCCCATCGGTCCCGGTTCGTGTAAGAACCGGGACTAAAGGCCTTGGGCTTTAGTAACGACCCTTTAGTCCCGGTTCTAGAACCGGGACAAATGGGCCTTATGAACCGGGACAATAGGCCTTTTTGCTACTAGTGTTTGAGGTGGGTCCCAAATATCAGTATGCCATCGACATAAAGACACAGTATAACTCCTTTGCCCCCACCATAGCGATAGCATACACATTTGTCAACTTTGTTCACAACAGAGCCAGCAGATGTCAGAGTAGTGTTGAACTTCTCATGCCATTGCTGAGGCGCTTGTTTTAGGCCATACAGAGATTTCACTAGCTTGCACACCTTTCTTTCGTGACCATTTACTACAAAGCCATCTGGCTGTTGCATGTAAATTTCCTCGTATAGCTCTCCGTTAAGGAAAGTCGTCTTAATGTCCATCTAGTGAACGAGAAGACCATGCGAGGCAGCCAAAGCGAGTAACACTCAAATGGTTGTTAGTATAGCCACAGGTGAATAAGTGTCGAATAAATCCTCTTCCTCTTTCTGGGTATAACCCTTGCCACAAGCTTAGCCTTGTAGTTCTCAACAGTACCATCGGGCCTAAGCTTCTTCTTGGACACCCACTTACATCCCAATGGTTGACAACCATAAGGACGATCAGTGATTTCCCATGTCCCATTAGCCAAGATGGAATCCATCTCGCTACGGACTGCATCCTTCCAGTAGTCAGCATCCGGAGATGCATAAGCTTCTGAAATGAAACTAGGAGTGTCATCATCCACGAGGTACACGAGGAAATTATCACCAAAAGACTTTGTAGTCCTCTGTCCCTTGCTCCTAACAGGAGCTTCCTCGTCATCCTCCGTGGAACTCTCATCACATTTATGTTCATAGTATTCCATTGGAATGGCAGGTTCAGGAGTCTCATCAGATTCCAGTTTAGAAGTGTTTTGCATATCTCTCATAGGGAAAATATACTCAAAGAATGTAGCATCCCTAGACTCCATGATAGTACTAACCTTCACGTCATGTACATCAGATTTCACCACTAGAAATATATAGCCAACGCTATGCTTGGCATAGCCAAGAAAAACTAGTCCATGGTCTTTGGTCCCAACTTGCACTTTTTGGTTATCGGCACGTTGATTGTCACCACACAGCCACAAGTGCACAAGTAAGAGAGTGTAGCTCTTTTCTTTTCTCATTGCTCATAGGTAGTAGTCTCATTATCCTTTGTGGGAACTTTATTCATGACATGACATGATGTCAATATAGCCTCGCCCCACCATGCCTTGGATAAACCCAATGTATCTAATATGGCGTTAACCAAATCAGTTAGAGTATGGTTTTTCCATTCGGCAACCCTGTTTGACTGGGGTGAGTAGGGACGCATCCTCTCATGAATAATACCATGTTCCGCACAGAATAAATCGAACTCATTAGAAAATTACTCTCCACCACGATAAGACCGGACTTGTTTTATTTTATTCTCAAGTTGGTTCTCAACTTCAGCCATATAGACCTTAAAGTAGTGTAGAGTCTCATCCTTAGTATTCAACAAATACACATAGCAGAATCGAGTGGAATCATCAATCAGAGTCATGAAGTATTTATTTCCACCTTTAGTTAACACACCATTCATCTCACAGAGATCTGAATGTATGAGCTCTAATGGTGCTAGGTGTCTCTCCTTCGCAAGCTTGTGAGGCTTAGGAGGTTTCTTAGCTTGCACACACGCATGGCAGTTAGAGCCTTTGGCTAAAGTGAAACTCGGGATTAACTCCATCTTAGCTAGCCGCGTCATACAACCAAAATTTATGTGACAAAGACGTGAATGCCAAACCTCAGATTCATTCACATTAGAATGAATTTGGTTCACGACTTTATTACAGAAATCTTCCAGGGAAAGGCGGAACAAACCACCACAATCATATCCTTTTTCGACAAATAGTCCATACCGAGATACGACTACTTTGTTAGACTCAAATACTAACTTAAATCCTTCTTTACAAAGAAGGGAGCCACTAACGAGATTCTTCTTGATGGCAGGGACATGCTGCACGTTCTTCAGTTGCACGATCTTTCCCAAAGTAAACTTTAGATCTACCATGCCAATACCATGAACAGAAGCATGCGAGCCATTCCCCATCAGGACGGAACAATCTGGTGCGACCTGGTAAGAGGAAAAAAAAGACACATCAGCACACACATGAATATTGGCCCGAGTGTCGACCCACCAATCGGTGGACTGACAAACTGAAAGTATGGTAAACAGATTACCATACCCAGATGCCACATCATTGTTGCTCAGAGTGACATGCACAGACTTGGATTCCTGTGTTGGCTTCGTTTACTTGTTTGGGCACTTGTTTGCCCAATGTTCCTCTGAACCAGAAGTAAAGCAGCCATCTCTCTTTTTGTCTTTCTTCTTACCCTTCTTCTTAAAGGTAGTATTCTGCTGGACAGAGTTTTTTCCCTTGAACTTGTGGAAGTTCTTTTGCACCACATTGGTGCTAGAAGAACCCTCTGCCCCTTTCATGTGTGAGTCCTTTGCTCTCGAGTTCTGCTCAACACTGAGATGACCGATGACATTCTCTATAGAGAATTCATGTCTCAAGTGCTTGAGAGAAGTAGCAAAGTTCCTCCAACTAGGAGGGAGTTTTGCAATAATGCAACCCGCGACAAACTTGTCCGGTAACTGACACTTCAGGAGCTCTAGCTCCTTAGCAATGCACTGTATCTCCTAAGCTTGGTCCAATTAGGACGATTATCAACCATCCTATAATCATGGAACTGCTCCATGGCATACAGCTCACTGCCAGCATCGGTTGCGCCGAATTTTACTTCAAGCGCATCCCACAAGTTTTTGGCAACCCGCATATGTATATACGCGTCAACCAACTTGTCTCCAATCACACTCAGAACTGCTCCCACAAAGATTTTGGTTGCCTCTCTAAAATCCTTCTTCTGTTCAGGGGCAATCATTTCTGTGGGGGGGGGGGACACCACCAACCGAGAAAACGTTCATCGCTGTGAGCCACAAGGTGGTCCTAGTCTGCCAACGCTTAAAATGCATCCCGATAAACTTTTTGGTTTCAGAGTAGTAGCAAAGCCTTGAATCAAAAAGTGCCTAAAATAAGGTTTTGGGTTGTTGGAAATATTAACACTTTTCTGATTAGACTAATCCATGAGTATACAGTAAGCATGGTAAACACGGTATGCATCTCATAGCAATACCTATGTATACTTGCAGGTATGGAACACAGAATTGAACCATCTATCAGCAGCACATATACGGCTAGCACAAGTACGAGTAAACGAGGGATGAACAGATCATACCCCCCGGTTGGCCAGGCCAATGCTCGGCTTCGTCCGTGGCCTTCTTCTTAGTGGCGGCGTCTGAGGGAGTCCTGGACTAAGGGGTCCTTGGGGCGTCCGGCCTATTAGCCATGGGCCGGACTGATGGTCTATGAAGATACGAAGACCGAAGACTGCACCCATGTCCGGATAGGACTCTCCTTGGCGTGGAAGGCAAGCTTGACGATCGGATATGTAGATTCCCTTCTTTGTAACCGACCTTGTGTAACCCTAGATCCTCCCGGTGTCTATATAAACCGAATGACTTAGTATGGATAGGAGACTCATTATCATAGCCATACAAGCTAGTCCTCTAGGGTTTAGCCATTACGATCTCGAGGTAGATCAAATCTTGTAATACTCATATTCATCAATATCAATCAAGCAGGACATAGGGTATTACCTCCATAGAGAGGGCCCTAACCTGGGTAAACATTGTGTCCCTTGTCTCCTGTTACCATCGACCTTAGACACATAGTTCGGGACCCCCTACCCGAGATCCGCCGGTTTTGACAACGACATTGGTGCTTTCATTGAGAGTTCCACTGTGTTGTCGCCAAATGGTTTGATGGCCCCTTCAATCGTCCATAATGACACTGTCCAAGGAGAAACTTTCCTCCCCAGACAGATCTTCGTGTTCGGCGGCTTCGCACTGCGGGCCAATTTGTTTGGCCATCTAGAGCAGATCGAAAGCTACGCCCTGGCCATCAGGTCAGATTCGGAAGCTTGAACTACGTTGCGGACACCCATGGGGACTTGATCTTCGCTGGATTCGAGACCGCGGTGGCCGCTCCCGGTCACCCCGATGATGATGACCTAAATCTGTCATCAGTCTACATCCAGGAGATTTCTCCTGTAACCGCTCTGGCCCTAGATCCGGAGCAAGCTGCGCCACCCAAGGACGGGAGGATCAACCCCAGCACGGAGGCCACAGATTCCACGGCATTGGAGCCGCATATAGACTTAACATCTCACCATGGCTCTGTTAGCGGAACTCTGGACTCGTCTCCGACCGTAAGTTCCGAACCACGTGAGCCCGAGAATGCCGAGCTTGATCATTTATCGATCTTCGAATTCAGCGCTGCAGACATCTTACAGCACTCGCCTTTGGGCGATGTGCTAAACTCTTTAAAGAACCCGTCCTTGACAGAGGACTCACAACCAAACTATATCCGGCTCGAACTAGGGGCTGACGCTGGAGAATTTTGCTTCCCACCCGCCACCCACTTCGTAGCCACGGTCGAGGATTTGACCGACGAACTTGACTACGACTCCGAGGACATAGATGATATGGACGACGATGCCGGAGAAGAAGAGGTCCAGACCTTGCCGTTCACCGGACGCTGGACGGCCACTTCCTCGTATGATGTATACATGGTGGATGCACCAAAGGAGAACAGCGGCAACAACAAGGAAGATCCAGCTCATGATAAACTTTCTGAAATACAGTCCAAGCGTCGGTGTCAGCAGCGGCGCTCTAAGTCATGCCGCAGCAAAGACAGCAACACCGGCACAGGGGAAGACAACACTCCAGAAGGTGCTGAAGACAACGATGACCCCGTCGATACAGCTAATGAACAAGATGAACGGGAAGGCAGGCAGGTTAGCCCCGGTAAACAGGCCACACACAAAGATTCGGAGGACGATAACTACCTTCCGCTCTCTGAGGATGAGGTGAGCCTCGAAACTGAGGATTTCATCGTGCCTGAGGAACCTCTTGAGCAGGAGCGCTTCAAGCGCCAGCTAATTGCCACTTCATGGAGCCTGAAAAAGAAGCAGCAACAGCATCAAGATGACCAAGATCTGCTCAATGATAAATGGACCGATGTCCTAGCAGCCGAAGAGTACGGCCTCAAGCGCCCAACCAAAAGCTACCCAAAGCGCAAATTGCTACCTCAGTTTGACGAGGAGGCGCCGAACTACATACCTCCATCGTACAATGCGGCTGACCGACCACCACGTGGACGAGACAAAATGGCAACTCACGCTGAACACCAGCCAGCCCCGCCTCAGCGCACAGGTAGAGGCAAATTAGCCCACAGTGATACATATGACCTACGGCAAAACCTAAACAATAAAGCAGGACATATGAGATCAATCTATGGATCGTGAGGACGTGCCTCGACACGCGATGACGACCACTTATTCGGACGTGACAAACTTTTTCACGCGCGGGCTGAAAACCGCAGACGGACTCCATCAGAGCTACGTCATGATATGGCCCGATATAGAGGCGCTGCACACCCCCATTGCTTCGCCGATGAGGTCCTGGATCATGAATTCCCCGAAGGACTCAAACTCGTGAATATAGAATCATACGATGGAACCACGGATCCCACGATGTGGATCGAAGACTTGATGCTCCACATTTATATGGCCCGCGGGGATGACCTCCATGCCATCAAATACCTCGCTTTAAAACTCAAGGGGCCAGCTCGACACTGGCTCAACAGTCTGCCTGCAAATTCTATTGGCAGCTATGAGGACTTGGAAGAGGCCTTCCTCGATAACTTCCAAGGCACATACGTTTGACCTCCGAACGCGGATGACTTAAGCCATATAGTTCAACAGCCCGGAGAGTCCGCCAGGAAATTCTGGACTAGGTTCTTAACTAAAAAGAACCAAATCGTCGATTGTCCGGCTACCGAAGCCCTAGCAGCCTTCAAACACAGTATCTACGATGAATGGATCGCTCGCCACCTCGGCAAACAAAAGCCAAAATCCATGGCAGCCCTCACGGTACTCATGACCCTCTTTTGTGCAGGCGAGGACAGTTGGTTGGCCCGTAGTAAAAACAATACAAGCGACACTGGCACCCCTGAAGCTAAAACTAGCAAAGAGAAGTCTCGACGCAACAGATACAAGCGTCAAAACAACAGTGGTAACACCGAGGACATGACAGTCAATGGCAGATTCAAGGGCCCTAAGTCCGGTCAGCGGAAGAAGCCATTCCAAAAGAACAATTCAGGCCCATCCAGCTTGGACCACATACTCGATCGCCCGTTCCAGATTCATGGCACCCCAGACAAGCCACCCAATCATACAAATAGAGATTGCTAGGTTTTTAAACAGGCCGACAGATTAAACGCCAAGAATAGGGAAAAGGGATTGTAGAGCGAGGACGATGACGAAGAGCACCAGCAACCGAACACAAGGGGACAGAAGAAGTTTCCCCCTCAGGTTAAAACGGTGAATATGATATATGCTACCCACATCCCCAAGAGGGAGCCCAAGCGTGCGCTTAGGGACGTCTACGCGATAGAGCCAGTCGCCCCAAAATTTAACCCATGGTCGTCATGCCCGATCACCTTTGATCGCTGGTATCATCCGACCTGTATCCGTCATGGTGGCTCAGCCACACTGGTCTTAGACCCGATAATTGATGGGTTCCACCTGACTCGCGTCCATATGGATGGAGGTAGCAGCCTTAATCTGCTCTATCAAGATACAACGCGAAAATGGGCATTAACCCATCTCGGATCGAGCCCACCAGGACTACCTTCAAAGGAGTCATACCAGGTGTAGAGGCGCGCTGTACGGGCTCAATCACATTAGAGGTTGTCTTCGGATCTCCAGACAACTTCCGAAGCGAGGAGTTAATCTTAGATATCGTCCCATTCCGCAGCGGCTAGCATGCACTACTCGGACAAACCGTGTTTGCTCGATTCAACACAGTACCACACTATGCTTATCTCAAGCTCAAGATGCCCAGTCTGCGTGGCGTCATAACGGTTAACGGAAATACGGAACGCTCCCTCCGTATAGAAGAGCACACAGCTGCCCTAGCAGTAGAAGTACAGAGCGGCCTTCTCAAGCAGAGCCTTAATTCGACTGCCGAGCCCACGAACACCGTCAAGAGGGTCCGAACTACTCTGCAGCAGGAGAGCCCGGCTCGTTAGGAGCTCGACTAGCAATCCGACCTCGGTCGCAGTTCCGACCAAGTGGTGGCACTCGTGTCGCGCGTACATAACTACGCACTCAAAATCCCATGGGCATCGACGGAGGCACAACTAGCTTGTGGTCCATAGTACGGCTCAACCGACGTCGGATACACATATACTTTCACTTTTACTTGTTTCCTTTTCAGGTCTCAATCCCACAAGAACCATCTGATGGCCTGGTCATCGGTCCTCTTGATGGATAAACACACCAAGACGGCGAGAAACACAAACATATGGGGGACGTTTTAGGTGATTCCATTAACGATAACTTTCCTATTTTTCAGGACCCACATGCAGCTCTCCCTTGGTTCCGGCATTTCAAATAGCCTCTTGCTTATCGTACTACCTGTATCAATGCGCTTTGACGTACTAATTAAATTACAATGAGAACAGTTTATGACTGGAGCTGTAGGACTCCAGCTTTTTTACCTTCGTACCTTCTCTGTTTTCTTTCCTTTTTTCTCTTTCTTCTCAGCTCCCTTGTGGATAATCCTATCAGGTAGCACCTGTACACTTTAGTACGTTTCATGTTCTCCAGGGGTTGCACATCATAGCAAAAGTACGAACACTTTTTATAAGTATAGTTCGGCACCCCGAATTTAGCATTATATGCATTGGCTCCGAATCATGTCTTTGGTCAATAGTTGGGTTGCCCGGCTCCTGTGCTTGCTACCTTACGTTCCGCTATATCGGCTAAGGTAGTAAAGGGAGAACTACTACGATTGTGCCTTAGTTTATCCAAAGGAGCACCTCAGTAGAGAAACCCAAAAACTGACTGTCATGATGCGGCGAGAGCCGGTCAGCGGTTCAGAGGTTGCAAATTGTTGGACATTTCTTCCGCATTATGCGAAGGATTGGTACTTCCCGATCATACGCTTATAGCACTCTAGTTAGGATACTAGGGGCTGTGCCCATGTTTTTATTGTCGCACTCCTATGGCTAAGTGAGGGCGTTACAGCCGCATAGTTTGGTTGCCTAGTTCGTTGCGCTAAACAACTCCTTAAAGGACCATCTAATTGGATCAAGATTGTTTAGTTTCCATCCCGAACACCCCCGTACTACCTACATGGGGGCAGAAGCCGACGACTGGTTAACCCTCAGATTTTATACAACACGGCCACACAGGAAGTAAAACTTTAAAACATAACAAGCATTATATTGCATAAACATTTTGTTTCATCATACAAGGCAGAGGGAGCTCGAATACATTCATTCAAAGATGGTGTATTTCCCACAATGCTCCGCAACAATGCGGGACCCCTCTAAGAGGTCGTCGAAGTATCGCTCAGGTGTGCGGTACTCCTTGCCCTCCGGCGGCCCCCCCGGTCGCTAGCTTGACAGCGTCCAGCTTCGCCCACCAGACCTTGCAATAAGAGAAGGCCAGACGCGCGCCCTTGATGCAGACGAACCACTTGATGACATCCATCCAAGGACAGGCATCCACCAGCTTCTTCACGAGGCTGAAGTAGCTGTTGGGAATAGCTTCGGCTGGCCACAGCCAGACTATCATATCCTTCATGGCTAGTTCGGCCACCCTGTGCAGCTCGACCAGCTATTTCAGCTGATCGCCGAAGGGCACAGGATGTTCTGGCATGCAATATTGCGACCAGAACAGCTTCTCCGTGGAGCTCCCTTCGGCTCGGAAGAACTCGTCAGCGTCGGTCACACTGCGTGGCAGATCAGCAAAGGCCCCTGGATAACTCCGAATCCGGGTTCGTAAAAGAAATTTCCTCTTCACACTCCTACTTTGCATATTGAATGCCTTACCCGCCGCAATCTTCCTAGCCTCCTGGATCTCATGGGGGGTGCCCTGGGCTTTAATCAGGGCAACCTCCGCAATCTTACGAGCCTCGGCAAGTTCGGCCTCTTGAGCCTACGCATTGTGCTCCAAGGTCTCACACTTTTTCACCGCGTCCTGGAGCTCCTGGTGGACTTCGTTGACCCGGGCCTTTACCCTCTTACGGGTGGCCTACTCCTTAACAGCCCTCCCCTCAGCTTCGACTAGGGATGCTTTCAGGGCCTCGACCTCGGTCGTCGCCTCTATTCACATCATGGTATTTGGATCATTGCATATCATTTTCCCCTTTCCTTTTTTCGAATCCATAATAGGTTATTACTTACCTTGTCTTTCCTGGAGCTGCCTCTTCACCTCGCCCAACTCCTCCTCAGCCTCGAGCAGTTTCTGCTTTAGTCCAGAGACTTCGGCAGTATGCGAGGCCGCGGCCAACAGCGACGCCTGTGCATACATTTCAGACAAATTTAGTTAGTTTCCTGCACAAGGAGATTGATCCTCTATCCGGTTTTTTCTTTTTGGACACCGTACAGTGTCTCAGGGGCTACTGCCTATATTAGGATTTTCTCCTTTTTTGCGCTGCTTACCTCAAAACCTGTTAACAGGTTGCTGCAGGCTTCGGTTAGTCCGCTCTTGGCGGACTGAACCCTTTCAATTACCATGCCCTAAGGGCACGGTATTCATCCACAATGGAAGTACCTCGCAGCGCTTCCAGCAGATTATCTGGTGCCCCTGGTTGGACAGGGGTCACCGGGGGAACATGCATCCCCCTTCTTCCGAAGGAGGCCGCATGCCGGATTCCGGAGCAGCATCGGTCTCCTGAATTGAGTCCGGCTAAGGGTCGAACTGAGTTCGGCCCTCCCTACCAGTCTCCATGGGGATTTATTCCCCTTGGTGTCCGACAATGGGAATTTCGCCTTCTGGCACCTCCAGAGCCTCTCCCCCGCCTGGAACAGTCCTTCGGGATAGCACTTCCGTATCATCCTTGGCCTTGGGGGAGTGAGCGGCTAGCGGTGAATCGCTGGCCATCGCCTTGGAATCCAATGAGCCTCCTGACGAGGATCGCGGGGAGCTATTGTGGGCCGGACTACAATAAACATAATCAATCATCTCAATGAAGTGAGGAGGAGAAGCTTTATGGGTGGATGCGGAGGAAGGCCTCGCACACGATGATAAACGCCGAGATATTGAGGAAGGAGTTCGGGGATAGATCGTGGAAGTCTATCCCGTAGTAGGACATTATCCCGCGGACGAAGGGGTGGAGTGGAAACCCTAGCCCATGGAGAAAATGGGGGAGGAATACTACCCTCTCGTCAGTTTTTGGCGTGGGAATGATTTGTCCTTGGGCTGGAAGACGGTGGGCAATTTCCTTCACCAGGTACCCAGTGTAACGCCCCATATGTAACCTGCCATATTTGTATTCCAACTCTTGCCATTTCCGGCACTAAGTTATGATATTTCCTCGTTGTTGGGTTTTGTCTTCGTGTTGCTTTTTTCTTTGTCATGCATCTCATATTATGTCATCATGTGCATCGCTTTTGCATACGTGTTCGTCTCATGCATCCGAGCATTTTTCCCGTTGTCCGTTTTGCATTCCGGCACTCCTATGTCCTCCGGTGTCCCCTTTTGCCTCTTTTCGTGTGCGGGTGTTAAACGTTCTCGGATTGGACCGAGAATTGCCAAGTGGCCTTAGTACACTACCGGTAGACCGCCTGTCAAGTTTCGTACCTTTTCGACTTTGTTTGATCCTCCAACGGTTAACCGAGGAACCGAAAAGGCCTCGTGTGTGTTGCAGCCCAACACCTCTCCAAAGTGGCCCAAAGCCCAACTAAACCCCCTCCATCATCTTGGTCGTTCGATCACGATCGTGTGGCCGAAAACCATGCTCAATTTGGAGCCTCCTAGCTCCCTCTACCTATAAATAGGTGCCCCAACCAAAAAAAACAATCTCGGATCAAACACCACCCTAACCCTAGCCACGCTCCCTCCGCGTGCCGGACACGTCCGGTCCGCGCTGGACAGATCGCCGCCGCCGCTCCGCGTCCAATCCCAGGGCGCCACCTGTCGCTGCCGCGCCCTCCGCCGCCGCCGGCCCGCGCGGCCCGCAACAGGCCCGTGGGGCCCATCCAATCGCCGCCCGGCTCCCGACCTCGCGCCCAAGCGCACGCCGCCCTTCGCCAGTGCCCGCCGCGGCCTGTCACCGCCGACCGCCGCGCCGCCCCGCTGCCTGTCGCCGGCCGCCGCACGTAGGTATTCCCCGTGCCCGCGCCGCCTGGAGCGCCTCGGCCATGCCGCCTGCTGCCGCCTTCTCCAGCGACCTCGCCAGCCTCTCCATCTCCCTCCTCCCTGCCGGATCCGACGAGCTCCCACCATCTTCAGCCACCGCAGCATCAACCCCGGCGAGCACTTTTTCGGCCAACATCGAAATCCGTGCCTCAGATCCAGATCCAGGATTAGCGTTGACCTCATTTTGCCCAAAGTTTTCAATATTTTTAGCATACTTCATCATGTCATAACTTTGCATCCGTGGCCGTGTAGCATATCAAATTGTTTGTCTGGATGTGCACTTCATTTCATTCCATTGCACCATGTTTATTTGAGTTCATATTGATGCCCTAAATGTTGTTGCAAGAGTGCTATGTAATGTTAGTTTCAGATTCTTATCAGATTATGGACATTTGTCATTTTTGCCATGTTTAATGTGTGCCTCCTATGAACTTGAGCCCTACATGTGTTTTGTTGTATGCCATGCCATCTTTACAGGGGTGTATGCCATGTATTTTTGTGATCATTGTGGTGACTAGAACAAGCGTGCAAAGTAGGTCTCGTGATGTTGCTGATTTCATGGACTTAGAATTCTTCTAAGTCTTTTCCCTGATAATATTTTTATGCCATGTATTCATGTTGCTACAGAGTGATCCATGCCTCTTTTGGGCCTGTTCAGTAAGGATGTTTTTGAGATATTGTTATGCTCTATTCATCCATGTCTTTTTTTGCAATTATGGAGCACCCTAGAATGACTCAATCTTGCTCTACTTTTGCTATAAAATGTTCCTGGCAGATTGTTTATGTGTTAAGCAATTTTGCCGAGGTTGTTGTAGTTTATCCATGCATGCTATGAGGTTGTTTTTGCCATGTTTAGCTTCCATGCCATGTCTAATTGCTGGGTGTATGCTTATCTGGTCATACAATGCCTTGTGGTGAGTGCATCGAGCTCGCAAACGTGCCTACGTAATTCTGTTTTTGCCATGTTCCAATTTTCTGCTAAGTCTGAATCTGTTAATGAAACTTGCTATGTTTACAAGGGTGCCATTGTATTTTGTGATCCCTTTTGGCTTATGGTCAGTAAGGGACTTTTGTTATATGCTTTGTGTAGTTTCATGCCATGCCTTGCTTTGCCATGATGTTAAATCCTGCCATGTTATTTTCACTTTTGCACATTTTCCATGCTTGTTTGAACCTGTTATTGTGTGACTTAGCCGTAGCTTAGTGTTCATATTTTGTGAAGAATCTTGAGTGTATCACTGCCATGTGATTTGTTGTTATGTTAGAGTGCAGTAGCTTGTTGTTCTTGATTCATTTAGATGGCCTCGTGCTGTTAATCGCAGCATTGTGCCATTATTGTTTTGCATGCCATTTGCAAACCGTGCATCCGATTCCGGTGATCTTTATATCGTTTTCGACCGAAATCAACTCATCTTTCCAGCGTCACTCTTGGTTTTCCAAGTTGAGGCCTGGTTCAATCTTTCCTTTCTGAAGCATGCATATGCATTGCATATCACATCCCGCATATCATGCCATGTTTTGCATCATGTTGCTTGCGCATTGCACCGTGGTTGATCGTGGTTCCCTTTTCTTGTTTTCTTTCTTTGGGTAGAGCCAGGAGATGAGTACGTGATCGAGGAACTCGTTGAGAACGTTTACGAGGATCAAGCTTACGTTAACTCGGAGAACTTTGCAGGCAAGATGACCATACCCTCGAAATCACTTCTATCTTTGCTTGCTAGTTGCTCGCTCTATTGCTATGCCTATGCTACGATACCTACCACATGCTTTATCATGCCTCCCATATTGCCATGTCAAACCTCTAACCCACCTTGTCCTAGCAAACTGTTGTTTGGCTATGTTACCGCTTTGCTCAGCCCCTCTTATAGCGTTGCTAGTTGCAGGTGAAGATTGGAGTTTGTTCCTTGTTGGAACATGTTTATTGTTGGGAAATCACTACTATATCTTGTCTACTCTAATGCATCTATACACTTGGTAAAGGGTGGAAGGCTCGGCCTTATGCCTGGTGTTTTGTTCCACTATTGCCGCCCTAGTTTCCGTCATACCAGTGTTATGTTCCTTGATTTTGCGTTCCTTACACGGTTGGGTTATAATGGCAACCCCTTGACAGTTCGCCTTGAATAAAACTCCTCCAGCAAGGCCCAACCTTGGTTTTACCATTTGCCACCTAGCCTTTTTCCCTTGGGTTCCACAGACTCAAGGGTCATCTTTATTTTAAACCCCCGGGCCAGTGCTCCTTTGAGTGTTGGTCCAACTTATCAGCCGCCGGTGGCCACCAGGGGCAACTCTGGGTTGGCCTACCAGAAGTTTGGACAATCCGGTGTGCCCCAAGAACGAGATATGTGCAGCTCCTATCGGGATTTGTCGGCACATCCGGGTGGCTTTGCTGGTTTAGTTTTACCATTGTCGAGATGTCTTATAACCGGGATTCCGAGTCTGATCGGTCCGTCCTGGGAGAAGGAATATCCTTCATTGACCGTGAGAGCTTGTGATGGGCTAAGTTGGGACACCACTGCAGAGTTTTGAACTTTCGAAAGCTGTGCCCACGGTTATGGGCAGATGGGAATTTGTTAATGTCTGGTTGTAGAAAACCTGAAACTTAAACTTAATTAAAATGGATCAACAGCATGTGTAGCCGTGATGGTCTCTTTTCGGCGGAGTCCGGGAAGAGAACATGGTCTCATGTTATGCTTGAACGTAAGTAGACTTGGATCACTTCTTGATCATACATTCTCGAACGTGATTTGCCTTCTCTTCTCGCTCTCATTTGCGTATGTTAGCCACCATATAAGCTAGTACTTGCTGCAGCTCCACCTCATACCTTTTCCCTACCCATAAGCTTAAATAGTCTTGATCGCGAGGGTGTGAGATTGTTGAGTCCCTGTGACTCACAGTTTACTTCCAAAACCAGATGCAGGGACTGATGATACCATTCTAGGAGATACGACTGAGCTCAAGTGGGAGTTCGATGAGGACTCAGGACGATACTACATTTCCTTTCCAGACGATCAGTAGTGGAGCCCAGGTGGGGCGATCGGGGACATTATGCATTTGGGGTTGTCTTTATTTTGGTTCGTAGTCGGAACTTGATTGTATCTGGATGTTGTAATGTTATATTTATGCTATTGTGTGATGTGGCGATTGTAAGCCAACTATGTACCTCTTTTCTTATTCAGTACATGGGATGTGTAAAGATTACCCCTCTTGCGACATTGCCTACAATGCAGTTATGCCTCTAAGTCATGCTCCGACACGTGGGAGATATAGCCACATCTGGGTGTTACAAGTTGGTAATCAGAGCCATCCCCGACTTAGGAGCCCCCTGCTTGATCGAATCGTTGGCGTTGTTGAGTCTAGAAAAATGTTTTGGGTCTTATAGGATTATATATATCAGAGAGTAGGATTCTTTTTACTCCTCAGTCCCTTCGTCGCTCTGGTGAGGCATCCTGGCATAGAGTTTTGACTCTTCTCTTCTCAAATTTCACTAATTTTTGTTAGGATCACGCGGGTATCTTTGAATTGTTCCGATGGTTTTGTGACGAGAACATTGTTCTTGGTGCCTCCTGACATTTAGGGGTTGTGGCAGTGTCCCGGGGAGTTGAGCTCCGAGGTGTTGTCGTCACAATTTTATCGTTGCAGTTCTGGAATACCTGAGTTTCGCAGACATCGAAAATCTCTTTTATGCAGTTGTTGGTGAGATAACCTCGACACCACCCAGTACTAGGGCAGGAGTTCAGGAGTATTGCCATAACTCCTATAACGGATGCTTTTCGAAGGTTGAGGTAAATGATTTCCGAAGGTTTGTTGGTTATGTGTTGAAGGATGGATACAGCTGGATGTAGGATTTGCTAGTTTTGGGTGAGATATTATGCTTCCCCTATATCCCCAACACCTGATTGCATAACCAGGAAAATTTCCGGAGTTTCATAGGTGGGAATTCATGTAGCTCTAGTATTTCTTCCGCAGATATTTGGTTTGTGATTGGGTAATCCTTACCAAGTATTTGTTCTTGTCCGTACCTTGTTGTTTTATTCATCTACCTCTATCTAAGTGGCTTCTCAATTTATGGAAGTGTGACCATTTAATTTAGAATGCATTTGTTCATTCTTGTTCAAATGTTAAGACTATATGTTGCAATTTCGATCCATTTGATTCAGCTTGAATATATGTCTTTCAAGATGCTAACGGATGTCACCCTCTTCAGGATGGCTCCTCCAACGCGTCAGAATCCGGATCCACCGCCACCACCTCCACCTCGGGAGGCATGGCAAGCTGTGATGGCCGCTACCAACACTAACATGCAAATGCTTATGCAACTCTTGCAAGAGCGCAACCAAGGAAATCAAGGCCATGGCAACAATCAGAATCAGTTTGCTACACTCAACCAGTTCCTCGCAAACCAGCCAAAGACCTTCAGTAACCATGTCGAGGCCACAAACGCTGATGATTGGATCGTGGATATCTGCAAGCATTTCGAGTGCAGCAACGTCAGGCCTGAGGACTTTGTCAAGTTTGCTTCGTTCCAACTCAAAGACCAAGCTGCAGAGTGGTATCAGCAATACAAAGATTCCAGAGGAGGTCGTGTGATTACCTGGGATGAACTCCACCAAGACTTCAAAGCTCACCACATTCCTCAGAGTGTTGTTGAGAGCAAGCGTGAGGAGTTCCGTAATTTGAAGCAAGGCAGCTTGTCTGTTTACCAGTACAACATCATATTCCAGAAGCTCGCTTGTTTCCCTAAGCAAGACATCCCTGACGAGAAGAGCATGATTTATCAGTTCAGAGGTGGCCTCAGAGAAGATCTGCAACTAGCCCTTGTGCTTTTTGAGCCGAAGAAGTACGATGAGTTCTACAACATGGCACTGAAGCAAGAGACTGCTCAACTCAAGTGCGATGCTTCCAAGAAGAGAGTCAGGGATGCAACTCCTTCTTCTTCCTCAACTCAAGTGGCAGCTAAGCAGCAAAAGTATTGGTTGCCTCCTCCTCCTCCGTTCCGTCAGCCTTATCAGCAGAAGAGCAAAGGTGGCAATGGATCTTCCCACCCACCCAAACCAAGCTTTCAAAACAAGACTTCGTCTCATGCTCCAAGATCAAGTGCTCTGTATCACCGTCCGCTTTCTGAGGTCATGTGCAACAAGTGTCAGTAGAAGGGTCACTATGCCAACAAATGCTTCAACCAGAGGCGTGCTCTTCCTCCTCCTCCTGTGAGATCTGCCAACACCGCAGTGGTCAAGCATAATCCCAAGTTCGCAAAGGTCAACATGATGAATGAAGCTCAGGCAGAGGACTCGTCAGAAGTGATCATGGGTAACCTTCCTGTTAACGATATCCCTGCAAAAGTTCTTTTTGACACTAGTGCATCGCATTGTTTCATCTCAAGACCATTTGCATCTAAGCATGAGTTGGTTTTCCAAGATTTGCATAGTCCGTTAGCAGTTGTCTCACCGGGTAAATGCTTGCACGCAAGCTACGTGGTACCGGATGTTTCTATCACGTTGGGCGACTATAAGTTTCTGTCTTCTCCAATGGTCCTTGGTAACTCGGATATTGATCTTATTCTCAGAATGGACTGGCTTTCTAAGCACAAGGATCAGCTTGATTGTGCTGCCAGGAAGATTCAATTGACACACTCGTCTGAGGATGTGATCGTCTTTGCCGCTCGTGATGATACAATTCGACTGTTTTCTCTCAATGAGAAGGGCGAGTTGGATGCAATTTCTCAGATTCCAGTCGTTTGTGAATATCAAGACGTCTTTCCAGAAGAGCTTCCAGGAATGCCTCCTCACCGGCCAGTTGAATTCGTCATCGATCTTGAGCCTGGCACGGAACTTGTTTGCAAACGTCATTACAAGCTTGGACCTGAAGAGTTGAAGGAGCTGAAGAAACAACTCGATATTCAAGAGCGTATGGGTCTCATCCGACCAAGTTCTTCTCCATGTGGTTGTGGTGTTCTTTTCATCAAGAAGAAGGATGGAACGGACCGACTTTGTGTCGACTACCATCCAATTAACAAGAAGACCATAAAGAACAAGTACCCACTTCCCAACATCAATGAGCTTTTCGAAAAACTGAAAGGTGCTCAAGTATTCTCCAAGCTTGACCTCCGTATGGGCTATCATCATATTCGCATTCGTGAAGAAGATATCCCCAAGACAACATTCAGAACAAGCTATGGTTCATATGAATACACGGTCATGTCTTTCGGCCTTGTCAACGCTCCTCCAACATTCTCTCGCATGATGAACTTCATCTTCAACCCCTACACAAATGACTTCGTGTTGGTCTATCTCGATGACATTTTGGTATTTTCCAAACAAGGAGGATCATGCCAAGCACTTGAGATTGGTGCTGGATAAACTCAGAGAACATCAGTTCTATGCGAAGTTTTCAAAGTGCGAGTTTTGGCTCGATGAGGTTCTCGACCTTGGGCATATCATCTCCGCCAAGGGCATAGCTGTTAATCCTGAGAAGGTGTCTGCAATTGTGAATCGGGAACCGCCTCAGAATGTGAAGCAACTCTGCAGCTTCCTTGGGCTCGCATGCTATTGCCGAAGGTTCGTTGAGAATTTCTCTAAGATCGCGAAGCCTCTTTCCAACGTCCTCCAGAAGCATGTGAAGTATGTCTGGTCGCCTGAATGTGACGTAGCTTTCAACACCCTCAAAGAGAAGTTAGTCACAGCTCCTGTTCTGACTCCTCCTGATGAATCCAAACCATTTGAGGTTTTCTCTGATGCTTCCCTTCAAGGTCTCGGTGCTGTGTTAATGCAAGAGAATAAAGTTGTGGCCTATACTTCTCTCCAGTTGAAGCCCAACAAAAAGAACTACCCCACTCATGACCTCGAGTTGGCGGCAGGTTCCCATGCTCTTTTAACATGGAGACATCTCTTGTTGGGAAGGAAAGTGGACATCTTCACTGATCATACGAGTCTCAAGTACATCTTCACTCAGCCCAACCTCAACCTCAGGCAGACTCGTTGGGTCGAAATGATTCAAGAGTATAATCCGAGTATTGAATATACTCCAGGGAAGGCCAATGTCATTGCTAAGGCAATGAGCAGGAAGGCTTACTACAACAGTTTGATTCTCAAGCCCTACCAACCAGAGCTTTGTGAAGCTTTCCGCAAACTTAATCTCCAAGTTGTTCCTCAAGGATTCCTTGCCAACCTACAAGTCTCTCCTACTTTGGAAGATTAGATTCGCGAGGCTCAACTTCTTGATGATGTGGTGAAGAAGGTGAAGATTGAGATTGCCAAGAGCCAACCCAAGTACAAGTGATATCGTCTTGATGACAAGGATACTCTATTCTTCGAGGATCGCATTGTGGTGCCTAAGGGTGACCTTCGTAAAGTCATATTGAACGAGGCTCACAATTCACTCCTCTCTATTCACCCTGGAAGTACAAAGATGTACCATGACCTCAAGCAGTCGTATTGGTGGACTCGAATGAAGCGCGAGATTGCTCAGTTCGTGAATGAATGTGATGTCTGCAGAAGAGGGAAAGTAGAACACCAACGGCCAGCTGGTCTCCTTCAACCTCTTGCCATTCCAGAATGGAAGTTTTACCATATTGAGATGGAGTTCGTGACTGGATTTCCCAAGTCCAAGCGTGGCAATGATGCTATCTTCATTGTCATCGACAAGCTCACCAAAGTGGCTCATTTTCTTCCTATCAAAGAGTCTATCACAGCAGCTCAGTTGGCAGAGCTATATACCTGCAGGATTATCTCTCTGCATGGCATTCCGCAGTTGATATCTTCAGATCGTGGAAGCATCTTCACCTCTAAGTTCTGGGATTCCTTTCAGAAGGCTATGGGCACCAACATTCGCTTCAGCACAACTGTTCATCCTCAAACCAGTGGCCAAGTCGAGAGAGTCAATCAAATTCTTGAAGATATGCTCAGGGCATGTGTCATTTCTTTCGGTATGAAGTGGGAAGATTGTCTTCCATATGCTGAGTTCTCTTACAACAACAGCTTCCAAGCGAGTTCGGGCAAGGCCGCATTTGAGATTTTCTATGGCAGAAAGTGTGGTACTCCTCTTAACTGGTCAGAGACTGGTGAACGCCAACTTCTTGGCAATGACTTGATCACAGAGGCTGAAGAAATGTGCAAAGTCATTCATGAAAATATCAAAGCCGCGCAATCACGCCAGAAGAGTTACTATGATAGCATGCATCGTGACTTGGCTTTCGAGATCGGAGACCATGTCTACCTCCGTGTCTCTCCAATGAAAGGTACTCGTCGCTTCGGTATTAAAGGGAAGCTTGCCCTAGATACATGGGTCCTTTCAAGATCATTGGTAAAAGAGGCGATCTCGCCTATCAACTTGAGCTTCCATCCAAGTTTGCAAACGTGCACGGCGTGTTTGACGTGTCTCAGCTTCGCAAGTGTTTCAAGACTCCTGACCGCACCATCAACTTCGAAGAGATTGATCTCCAAGAAGACATGTCTTATCATGAGCATCCCGTTGCTATTCTTGAAGAAACTGAGCGCAAGACTCGCAACAAGTCTATCAAATTCCTGAAAGTGAAGTGGTCACATCATTCCGACCGTGAAGCCACCTGGGAACGCGAGGACCACCTCTGTTCCGAATATCCGGAGTTTTTCCAGTCCTAGATCTCGGGACGAGATCTTTTTGTAGTGGTGGAGTGTTGTAACGCCCCATATGTAACCTGCCATATTTGTATTCCAACTCTTGCCATTTCTGGCACTAAGTTATGATATTTCCTTGTTGTTGCGTTTTGTCTTCATGTTGCTTTTGTCTTTGTCATGCATCTGATATCATGTCATCATGTGCATCGCTTTTGCATACGTGTTTGTCTCATGCATCCTGGCATTTTCCCCGTTGTCCGTTTTGCATTCCGGCACTCCTATGTCCTCCGGTGTCCCCTTTTGCCTCTTTTCGTGTGCGGGTGTTAAATGTTCTCGGATTGGACCGAGACTTGCCAAGCGGCCTTGGAATACTACCGGTAGACCACCTGTCAAGTTTCGTACCTTCTGGACTTCGTTTGATACTCCAACGATTAACTGAGGAACCGAAAAGGCCTCGTGTGTGTTGCAGCCGAACACCTCTCCAAAGTGGCGCAAAGCCCAGCTAAACCCCCTCCATCATCTCGGTCGTTCGATCACGATCGCGTGGCCGAAAATCATGCTCAATTTGGAGCCTCCTAGCTCCCTCTACCTATAAATAGGTGCCTCCACCAAAAAAATCCCTGATCAAACACCACCCTAACCCTAGCCCCGCTCCCTCCGCGCGCCGGACACGTCCGGTCCACGCCGGACAGATCGCCGCCGCCGCTCCGCGTCCAATCCCAGGGCGCCACGTGTCGCCGCTGCGCCCTCCACCGCTGCCGGCCCGCGCGGCCCACAACAGGCCCGCGGGGACCATCCCGTCGCCGCCCGGCTCCCGACCGCGCGCCCGAGCGCACGCCGCCCTTCGCCGGCGCCCGCCGCCGCCTGTCGCCGCCGACCGCCGCACTGCCCCGCTGCTTGTCGCCGCCCGCCGCCCGCTGCCGCCTTCTCCGGCGACCTCGCCGGCCTCGCCATCTCCCTCCTCCCCGCCGGATCCGGCGAGCTCCCACCATCTCCGGCCACCACAGCATCAACCCCGGCGAGCACTGTTCCGGCCAACATCGAAATCTGCGCCTCAGATCCAGATCCAGGATTAGGGTTAACCTCGTTTTCCCCTAAGTTTTCAATATTTTTAGCATACTTCATCATGTCATAACTTTGCATCCGTGGCTCCGTTTGGGGCGTGTAGCATATCAAATTGTTCGCTTGGATGTGCAATTCATTTCATTCCATTGCACCATGTTCATTTGAGTTCATCTTGATGCCCTAAATGCTGTTGCAAGAGTGCTATGTAATGTTAGTTTCAGATTTTTATCAGATTATGGACATTTGTCATTTTGCCATGTTTAATGTGTGCCTCCTATGAACTTCAGCCCTACATGTGTTTTGTTGTATGCCATGCCATCTTTACAGGGGTGTATGCAATGTATTTTTGTGATCATTGTGGTGACTAGCACAAGCATGCAAAGTAGCTCTCGTGATGTTGTTGATTTCAGGGACTTAGAATTCTTCTAAGTCTTTTCCCTGATAAAATTTTTATGCCATGTATTCATGTTGCTACAGAGTGATACATGCCTCTTTTGAGCCTGTTAAGTAAGGATGTTTTTGAGATATTGTTATGCTTTATCCATCCATGTCTTTGTTTGCAATTATGGAGCACCCTAGCATGACTCAATCTTGCTCTACTTTTGCTATAAAATGTTCCTGGCAGATTGTTTACGTGTTAAGCAATTTTGCCGAGGTTGTTAGTAGTTTATCCATGCATGCTATGAGGTTGTTCTTGCCATGTTTAGCTTCCATGCCATGTCTACTTGCTGGGTATATGCTTAGATTGTCATACAATGCCTTGTGGTGAGTGCATTGAGCTTGCAAACGTGCCTACGTAATTCTATTTTTGCCATGTTCCAGTTTTCTGCTAAGTCTGAATCTGTTAACAAAACTTGCTATGTTTACATGGGTGCCATTGTATTTTCTGATCCCTTTTGGCTTATGGTCAGTAAGGTACTTTTTTTATATGCTTTGTGTAGTTTCATGCCATGCCTTGCTTTGCCATGATACCTTCCTGTAGCATGTTGTTATCTTGCTCTAAACATTGCTTCCTGATGTTAAATCCTGCCAAGTTGTTATTTTCACTTAGTTTGAGAACCTGATATCTTTTGCACTTTTGCCTTGCTTGTTTGAACCAGTTATTGTGTGAATTACCCGTAGCTCAGTGTTCATCTTTTGTTAAGCATCTTGAGTGGATCACTGCCATGTGCTTTGTTGTTATGTTAGAGTGCAGTAGCTTGTTGTTCTTGATGCATTTAGATGGCCTCCTGCTGTTAATCTCAGCTTTGTGCCATTATTGTTTTGCTTGCCATTTGCAAACCATGCATCCTATTCCGGTGATCTTTATATCGTTTTCGACCGAAATCAACTCATCTTTCCAGCGGAACTCTTGGTTTTCCAAGTTGGGGCCTGGTTTAATCTTTCCTTTCTGAAGCATGCATATGCATTGCATATCACATCCCGCATATCATGCCATGTTTTGCATCATGTTGCTTGCGCATTGCACCGTGGTTGATCGTGGTTCCCTTTGCTTGTGTTCTTGCTTTGGGTAGAGCCGGGAGACGAGTACGCGATCGAGGAACCCATTGAGAACGCTTGCGAGGATCAAGCTTACGTCAACTCGGAGAACTTTGCAGGCAAGATGACCATACCCTCGAAATCACTTCTATCTTTGCTTGCTAGTTGCTCGCTCTATTGCTATGCCTATGCTACGATACCTACCACATGCTTTATCATGCCTCCCATATTGCTATGTCAAACCTCTAACCCACCTTGTCCTAGCAAACCGTTGTTTGGCTATGTTACCGCTTTGCTCAGCCCCTCTTATAGCGTTGCTAGTTGCAGGTGAAGATTGGAGTTTGTTCCTTGTTGGAACATGTTTATTGTTGGGATATCACTACTATATCTTGTCTACTTTAATGCATATATACACTTGGTAAAGGGTGGAAGGCTCGGCCTTATGCCTGGTGTTTTGTTCCACTCATGCCGCCCTAGTTTCCGTCATATCGGTGTTATGTTCCTTGATTTTGCGTTCCTTACACGGTTGGGTTATAATGGGAACCCCTTGACAGCTCGCCTTGAATAAAACTCCTCCAGCAATGGCCCAACCTTGGTTTTAACATTTGCCACCTAGCCTTTTTCCCTTGGGTTCCGCGGACTCAAGGGTCATCTTTATTTTATACCCCCGGGCCAGTGCTCCTCTGAGTGTTGGTCCAACTTGTCACCCACCGGTGGCCACCAGGGGCAACTCTAGGTTGGCCTACCGAAAGTTTGGAAAATCCGGTGTGCCCTAAGAATGAGATATGTGCAGCTCCTATCAGGATTTGTTGGCACATCCGGGTGGCTTTGCTGGTTTCGTTTTACCATTGTCGAGATGTCTTGTAACCGGGATTCCGAGTCTGATCGGTCTGTCCTGGGAGAAGGAATATTCTTCATTGACCGTGAGAGATTGTGATGGGCTAAATTGGGACACCCCTGCAGGGTTTTGAACTTTTGAAAGTCGTGCCCGCGGTTATGGGCAGATGGGAATTTGTTAATGTCCGGTTGTAGAAAACCTGAAACTTAAACTTAATTAAAATGGATCAACAACGTGTGTAGCCGTGATGGTCTCTTTTCGGCGGAGTCTAGGAAGAGAACACGGTCTCGTGTTATGATTGAACGTAAGTAGACTTGGATCACTTCTTGATCATACATTCTCGAACGTGCTTTGCCTTCTCTTCTCGCTCTCATTTGTGTATGTTAGCCACCATATAAGCTACTGCTTGCTGCAGCTCGACCTCATACCTTTTCCCTACCCATAATCTTAAATAGTCTTGATCGCGAGGGTGTGAGATTGCTGAGTCCCCGTGACTCGCAGTTTACTTCCAAAACCAGATGTAGGGACCGATGATACCATTCCAGGAGATACGACTGATCTCAAGTGGGAGTTTGATGAGGACTCAGGATGATACTACATTTCCTTTCCAGACGATCAGTACTGGAGCCCAATTGGGGCGATCGGGGACATTATGCATTTGGGGTTGTCTTTATTTTGGTTCCATAGTCGGACCTTGATTGTATCTGGATGATTGTAATGTTATATTTATGCTATTGTGTGATGTGGCGATTGTAAGCCAACTATGTACCTCTTTTCTTATTCAGTACATGGGATGTGTAAAGATTACCCCTCTTGCGACATTGCCTACAATGCGGTTATGCCTCTAAGTCGTGCTCCGACACGTGGGAGATATAGCCGCATCGTGGGTGTTACACCCAGCCGCCCGAAGCTCAGCGATGTCCTCCTCCTTGACGGTGGAGGCCATCCACTTGCCTTGACCTCCGGATCTGGACATGGTTGAGTGCATTCTCAAGTGGGAAGCGGATGAGAACTTGGGCGCTGAAGCTCAAGAGTGGAAAGGCAGGAAAAAGGAATGAGGGAAGAAAGAAGAATCTTATCTCCTTATAAGGGCAGTGAATATTGAACGCCACCCTCTCGCCTCAGAATTCGCCTGCTCCCAAGGGCTGTATAAACGGCACGGTTGGGTTACCCATGCCCGTATTAATGAGAATCCCGCGATAAGGGGACACGATCTCTGCTTTGACAAGACGTGCCAATGGCAACCGCGTCTCGAAACGTGGAGCGGCCGGCAAAAAACGGTTCGAAATTATGACCGGATGGACGTGATGTCATGTTGTAGAAGTAGTCAGCGGATTGGACTCGTGTATTATTATATTCTCTCTACGGTTGTGTGTGGTGTGTGTTACAGGTCCGGACACGATCAATTCGTCTGAAGACTATTTTGGAGTTTAGAAGGAGGAACCCGTCTTGCAATGCCGAAGACAACATTACACACCGGATACCTTGTCATTGAAGCCAGGTTCAGGGGCTACTGAGGGAGTCCTCGACTAAGGGGTCCTCGGGCGTCCGGCTTGGTAACCATGGGCCGGACTGATGGGCTATGTAGATACGAAGACCGAAGACTGCACCCGTGTCCGGATAGGACTCTCCTTGGCATGGATGGCAAGCTTGATGACCGGATATGTAGATTCCCTTCTTTGTAACCGACTTTGTGTAACCCTAGATCCTCCCGGTGTCTATATAAACCGAAGGACTTAGTCCGGATAGGAGACTCATTATCATAGTCATACAAACTAGTCCTCTAGGGTTTAGCCATTACGATCTCGAGGTAGATCAACTCTTGTAATACTCATATTCATCAATATCAATCAAGCAGGACGTAGGGTATTACCTCCATAGAGAGGGCCCGAACCTGGGTAAACATCATGTCCCTTGTCTCCTCTTACCATCGACCTTAGACGCACAGTTCGGGACCCCTACCCGAGATCCGCCGATTTTGACACCGACAACGTCATTAGCCATGGTGTTGAGACGCTCCCGAAAACCTTATTGTCGTTCTCTCGGGCAGGATCTCGAACGACAAGGTTCCAGAGCGTCGGGTAGGAAGTCGTGGGCCTAGGTGAAGGCCCACGGGACGAGGCGTGGCGGGCGGCGGAGGAGGAGCGCGCGTGTACCACTCCTCTTCCCAAGCTCCCAATGGAAAGTGATAGAGCAGCCCTTATAAAAAGGTCTCAACTCTCCTCAACTAGCAAGGTAGGACTAAGCCTCCCACCACCTGCCATACCATACATGGGCCTCAACATTAACCAAGAATCATTGTTCATATGGGCCTAAATCCCATCTATGATTCAACATTAGACACTGATTGAAAAGTTCTTTGTTATGTAATCACTTTATTCTATTTCAATACAACATATATGATCGCTAACTTGAGTACAGAAAGCATCTATTACAAAACCTCCCTAGGAAATATTTGTTGATTGGTTCAACAGACCTCCATATTTACCAAATCGCGGGGTTGCATCATTTTTTGGACCTCCCATAGTCAGTATAGTTGCTGTATCCAGTAACCCTACAAATACAAACCCAGGGGCTGCATTCACGGTTCACCGACCTACACCATCCAGAAATCAGGACGGCCGGTCAAAGGCTGATGGCCGACCTTGTCGTTTGCATCGCCACTCACAATCTTAAGAAATGCTGAGAATCTACCCAGATCCTGCTACCACGTCTATCTAGAGCTCAAAGGCAAGCACACCGGGCTCCCAATGGGCTCATGTTCCAAAAACCAACGCTAGCACGCGAAATATTTGGTTGAACAACACTATTGTCACAACAAATTTAAAAGGCGTCCCACCGCACAAATATGACAGGTCCAAAAACCAAATAAAGCAACCATGCTAATCCAAAGTACAATAAAATTTTTATGCAACTAATTAACTTGCAGAAACATCGGCCTTTGGTGCCCTCTTAATGATGCCTTCCAGGGCACAAGCTCCACCAGTGTAATCGGCTTCTTCGATGATCAAGAATTTGTTGCAGGTTGCGACCTTCGGCCGTGGGACATGCCAATGGCCACAAATTCATATTGCACTACTAGGGAAAACCCTATTAGTAGCCCGGATTTGGAGGCTATTAGCAGGGTGGGTAGGCGCGCTACTAATACTACGGCGCTACAACTAACTGTTAGTAGTAGCGTTGTTTAGACCCGCGCTACTACTATTGAATACATTAGCAGTGCTTTTCCGAAACGTGCTACTATTAATTAGCTATAGCACTTTCCTAGACCTGCGCCACTGTTATATCTTTCATCATATTTTCCGCACTTCCTACCCCATTTCAGTTTCAATAAACTGCAGTTTCCAGATACTAGGTACTACCAGATATCAATTTCATAAAGCATTATAGGTACTAGGTAGTACTAGATAACAATTTCATATATAGTCAACATGCATCCTCAAGCAGTACTAGGCAGTCTTACAGCCATATATATATATCAGTTCTACTAGGTATATATAGTCATACAACCACACACACATATGTAGTTCTAGATGATATCGACGACGATCATCATTCTCAAGCCTCAGCGGTGGGTGTTCCTGATAGTAATTAGGATGGCATGTCCAACACGAAGATTCTTGCCAACGAGAAATCTCTTCCACCCAACTGAGCTTAAGTGTGTGCGACCGCCCGTGTCCATGTGGTAAGTATAGGTGGTGACGGAACCCCTTGCGGTAAGGCGTAGTCCAACTGAGCCTTCTTCATCAGGCTCGATACCAAAACTCACAGATAGGCTCTTTGTCAATTTCTGAATAATAAAAACGTATCAATTAATAAATAGCCTCGCACATACTCTTGCAAATATATTTCTATTAAGTATAGATTTCTACACAATCGGAAGACACAGTACTACACATTTGTACTAAACATGAATTCTACTAATAAGTATATATGGATTATCTACACTATTAATGGTTCCTTGGATTCTAAACTAATAAGCATGTGATCAGACTCTACAGTAAAGCATATCATCGATTAGATTCCACACATCATATCATTGGACTCTACACTAAGCATATCATCGAATAATTTGCATTTGTAAGTATAGCATACCATATCATACCGATCGACCATGGTACTTGTCAGGCGGGTCACGAATGGCACCCCGACAAAGTCATCACGTGGAGGAATTATGTCCCGTAGGTTGCACGCCTCCTCGCTTAGCCTCATTCTTTGAGCTACGATGGCTTCATGAAGTGGGTCCTCATCATCTTCATTGAGTGGGTCCTCATTATCTTCGTCATCTTCATCATCTTCCACCAGGTTGATATAAATGACAGCCACCTTGGGTCTTTTTGCTCTAAAGGAGAAGCTGATCAACTCACCACCAGTAAGACGCATGCTGGCGAGGAAACGGGCCCATCCATCCCCTCCAATCTGCGACATATTGCGTCCTTTCTCGACCTCCATAGTGTAGGCCCCCCAGGGGCCTCAAATATCATAGTGTCTCCAGTCAGCTTGTTGAATTTCAACCTCACATTGCATGGCACGATCTGTGTAAAAAAAGCAAAATGACACAATGCAGTAATGCCAACACTAAAAATAAAATAGTTGTTACATTTCATATAATTTCTTACCGCCACATGACGAAAACTCGGCTGAAAGTAGATGCCGAATAGCTTGCCAGTTGCAAGGCTGCTGGCGCACCTTGACTTGCACAGTTGACATGGTGGTGGTGGTGGTGGCACCATTTTCCTAAAGCAATATGAGCAAAGGATTAACGATCCACTTCACAGGAAAGAGAAACCGTATCATGTGATATTTTCAGTTCTTCTTCAGTTATATTTTCATAGCTTACTAACACCTTCTAGAATAGAACCAACATCTAGCAGGCAAATGCCAAATCTTGCGTATATATCACCGACATCTCTAGATGAAGAGATTCTTCCGCGAGAAGCAATTTGATGGAAAATTATAATCCTAAGATCTAGTAACATATAAGATGAGAAGGTACCACCTAACAAAGCATTTTAGTGGCACCTATTGCCAAAAAAACTTTTCACAAATATCTAACAAATCAGGGTACCACCTACCAAGACATTTCATCTAATTTGGCCCCTATTGCCTAAGATAACTGATTAAAAAAACAACTGGCAAATTTAACTAAATTAGCACCTACATTTTTCCAAAAAAATAACTTATTACAAAAAAACAAAAGCATCTAGCTATCCATGTATAGAAAAATAACAATAAAATGGTGCATTTCTTTCCAAGCATTTAGCTAGGTCGTGCCAAATCTTCAGAGCTATCAACTAGCGTACTAAATCAACTAAATCAAAATATTCTATAAATCAACTAAATCAACTAGCCTACTAAATCAACTAGCTTAATAAATCAACTAGCCTACTAAATCAAAATGTTCTAAATCAAGTAGCCTACTAAATCAACTAAATCATATCAACTAAATCAAAATGTTGCATATGAACTAGCCTACTAAATGAAAATGTAGCAGCGAGGAGGGCTTGTGGATGGAGGAGGGAGAAGGAGGGGCGACTGGAGGAGGGAGAAGAAAGTTGGATGGAGGAGGAAGCCGGAGCGAGGAGGGGCCGGCCGGCGGCGAACGGAGGAGTGGAGGGAGGATAGAGGAGGAGGGCGGTATTGAGTCCAGCGAGGAGGAGGAGGTGAAGGCGGTGCAGAGGGAGGATGCGTATGCGATGGTGGCCGGCGGGGGAGGACCGGTGCTGGTGAGTGTGAGTGTGAGTGGATCAGAGAGAGGAGAGTGAGGGGTGGAAGATAGAATGTCTTAGCAGTAGCGCGCTATAGGGACAAGCACTACTGCTAAACGACCTAGCAGTAGCGCCTTTCACTCATAACGCGCTACTTCTATGTGTCAGCATGTAAAAATAAACATCAAAAATACATTGATCATCAATGATCTTTTTGTGTACAATCTGATTTGTCAACATGAGTCCTCACCGGTTTAGGAACCAGTAAAGACTCATATTGCGGCCAGAAATTCTACACACAGAGTTCAATGAAGACCAAGTGCTTGTGATAGTTTGAGAAGTAACATATTTAACGTGGTAGAAACCCTCTTCGTGGAGCGAAGTGGGACTAAATTTCTGTTGTAAACTTAGCAGCAGCGGGTATTACGGGAATGCACTACTGTTATTATATTTAGCAGTAGCGCTCTTCGTATTAACGCGCTGCTGCTAGAACTAGCTTCGCGGTGGGGTCGTGGCAATTATAGCAGTAGTGCATCTAACAAGAGGCGTGCTACTGCTACTTTTATTTCAGCAGCGAGTTCAGCTGGAGCACGCTACTGCTATATAGCAGCAGCGCCTTATTTTAAAACGCGCTGCTAGTAAGATTCTATGTATAGGCTTTTCCCTAGCAGTGTTGGCAGATGGATATATACACCGGCGAAGACCTGGCGTGCTCCCTCAAAGGACGCAGGGTAGGTCTATGATAACCCACAAGTATAGGGGATCAACTATAGTTTTTTCGATAAACAAGAATGTCAAACCTGACGAGAAGCTAAAGGTAGAATTTATATTCTCCTGAAGTTCTACTGACCACCGATACAACTCTACGCACACTTAATGTTCTCTTTACCTAGAGTAAGTATGAAACTATTTTGTAGGTGTGATGCTAGAACTACTTTGCAAGAATAAAATCAAGAGTACTGTACGAGATAACAATAGTTAGTTGTTTAGTAGAAACATTTTTATAACACAAGAGAAATATTTTGTCCCGAGGCAATCGATAACTAGACCAGTAATCATTATTGCAATTTTATATGAGGGAGAGGCATGAGCTAACATACTTTCCGTACTTGGATCATATGTACTTACGATTGGAACTCTAGCCAGCATCTACAACTACCAAAGATCATTAAGGTAAAACCCAACCGTAGCATTAAGTATCAAGTCCTCTTTATCCTATACGCAACAACCCAACTACTCGGGTATGTGTTTCCGTCACTCATGACACCCACCATAAGCGGATCCGGAACGTATTGCAACACCCTACAGCGGGAATCCCTCATACTTGCGCGACATGGAGGGCACCATCAGACAACACCAAAACAAAACATACATCTCAAACCAATCATGATCACCAATCAATCCATAGGACAAAACGAATCTACTCAAACATCATAGGGTGGCCATACATCATTGGATAATAATATATAGCATTAAGCACAATGTTTAAGTAGAGATTATAGCGGGGAGAAGATGTGTTACACCGCTTCGTAGAGGGGGAGAGATTTGGTGGTGATGGCGGCAAAGCTGTTGGTGTATATTGTCGTCACGGTGATTGCCCCGGCGGTGTTCCGGCGCCACCGAAAGAGAGGGAAGAGAGCCCCCTCCTTCTTCTTCCTTGGCCTCCCCTAGATGGGAGGAGAGTTCCCCCTCTCGTGCATGTCATCCATGGCGGCGGAGAGGTGAGAGCCCCTCTGAGATTGGCTCCCTCTCCCTCTCTCTCTCTCTCTCTCTCTCTCTCTCTCTCTCTTCTCTTATATTTCGCGTTCCTGTATTCTGGCCCTTCATTGTTTCCTAAATTCACAGAGAACCTTAACTCCGATTGTGCATAAATTTTGAGGGGATCTTTATCCGTAAATTATCTTTCTTGCGGTGAAAGAAGCACAACAATCGCCTTACGAGGTGCCCACTACCCATCAGGGCGTGCATGGGCCCCCCTGGCGTGCACTGGTGCCTAGTGGGCCCCTCAAGCACTGTGTTCATTCTTCTTCCAAAAATTCACATATATTCCATGTAACGACCCGACCTCAAACAGTCAAGCCTCTATGTATCTATGCCTGGATCAGTATGCTGGCACACATAGTACTTCGATGAAATACCATAACATCACGTGTTAAAAATGTCGGATCACGGGTTCTGGCAAAACCCTCGAGGTTCGAACACTGGGGTGCGCGCGAAGGTTTTCTCCCTATCAATCCACGCCCTAGCTCTCTAGATCTCGCGGGCGAACTCGACGAACTTGCAACACAAAGACACAAGATTTATACTGGTTCGGGCCACCGTTGTGGTGTAACACCCTACTCTAGTGTGGTGGTGGATTGCCTCTTGGGCTGATGATGAATGGTACAAGGGGAAGAACAGCCTCCTGAGGATGAGGTGTTCTGGTGCTTGGTGCACTTGTGTGGTTGGGTATGATCTTGATGATCCACTCCGGCCTATGGTGGTGGCTAGTCCTATTTATAGAGGCCCTGGTCCTCTGCCCAAATATTGAGCGGGAAGGGAGCCAACAACGGCCAATTTGAAAGGGGACAGCTAGTACACCTTATCCTGACAAAAGCGGTCTTCGCCTCCAAAAGGCTCTGGCGATGACGCCGTCTCGGGCTCCGTGGTGACCTCCATCTTGCCGTACTTCTGGTCTTGGTCTCATTGCACCAATATGGAAACCTTTGCTTGATGCCTCGGTACTCCGCGCCTGCGCTTGCCCCCTTGGCACCAAAGAGGAAGCAAGGACACTGCGCGCGCTGGCGCCCGCCTGGTGCCCGCCTGGTCTCGATCGTCATGGCTCACGCACTAGGACCTCACGAGGTTTACCTTGCCTTGATCTCTCTTCCCCTCGCGAGCCTGCCTGGCGAGGGTCTTGAATGCCTTGTCGATGAAGATGGGCCATACAGACTTGCTAGCCCTGCCACGCAGTGGGCCGCAGGTAGGCAAGTCTGGGGAACCCCGTTTTGAGGACGCCGATAGTAGCCCCCGGGCCCAAGGTGCGCTCGGGCTTGGCTTCGAGGCGAAGCCAAAGGTCAAGCGCGGAGTGCTGCGGGCCCCAAAAGCCCGCGGCCGCGGTTGATGCGTGGCGGTTGATTGGACGTGGACATCTCCGCTTCCCCATGCTGCCTCGGCAACTGCCCGACTTGACAAGTTCCTACGACATGCAAGGAAAACCATCATTACCTGTGATCATGAGGGGCGCTGGTTGGCCTTCTCCTGCTATAAATGAGGAAGGGGGCGGAGCCCCCGTCCTCCACTTCTTCCATTCCATCTGCTTCTTCTGCCTCTACTCCACCACCAACTCCAATGGCGCCGTCGAAGAGGTTCTCCGCCATGGAGAAAGGAAAGGCCCCTCACGAGGGGCCCAGCTCCCCGGCGCCCAAGTGGGGATGCCGCCGTCCCCACAAGCACACGAGGACTCCCGCCATGCCCCCTACTCCCGAGGTGGCGCCTCTGCGCATGGTGGGGGTCGCTCCGGTCATGGCAACCCTGTCGATGAGGGGAGACGTGCCGTGGTTGCGCGGCCTCTCCGGCCATGCTTCCACTCGGCAGAGGTGCTGCCAGAGTTCGTTGTCTGGTCGGAGGATCCGACCGGCAACTGGCTCCAGCTTCCGCGCTTCTTCGTTGACGAGCTGCCAGCCTCTCGTCTAGGCGGGCTCTGGCTGCAGGCAGACGGCTGCTGCTGCAGGGCTTCCTGGGTCGCGGTTCAAGTCTCCGCCGCGGGAAACATAGCTCTGGCCTGCGGTTGGCAGACGTTCGCCCTCGTGCGCAGCCTGGGTAGGCAGTGCACCCTCCATTTCAAGTATGACGGTCATGCGACCCTCTACGTGAGGGTGTTTGGGGAAGATGGTCGCCATGCCGGGTGCTGCCCGGAGACGAACGACGGCGAGGAGGTGCTCGGTCTCGGCGATGGCGGCGGCGAGGGTGAGCCCCCCGGCCGCACCTCGTCTAGCTACGGTGGCTCTTCTCTTGGCGAAAGATCCAGCAGCGGCTACGACCAGCCACCACGCTGCTGCGCTCGCTTCGAATGTGGTAGCGGGTAGTCTCGTCGTCGTGCCTCCGTGGAGCGCAAGGAGGGATTCAGCTAAGCTCGGGACATCGCTGGAGGCCTGCCACCATGGTTCGCTGCAACGCCGCTTTTGTTTTGTTCCTCTTTTCTTTCCTCCATCAAAATGAAACCAGCATGAGCCCGTAGGGGCGTGTATCGAACTGTGATTTCCCAATAATTACGTTATGTTTGTTATTTCTATGTTGTGTCGTTATTTTGTGCGGAGATAACTTAGCATGGTGAGTTCGGGGCAACCTCTTCTTCATGAGGCACTTGTTTCCTCGTGCCCGTCTTGGCTTACTGGTTGCTCACGAACTGCAAAAAATTTGTTAGGAAGCTCGCTAGGAGACTTATTGTTCACCCGAGCCTTCACCCAGCGCTTCATATCGCGGTACCCAAGGGGCACGGATTAGGAGATATGTGCCAGTTTGTGGGCTCACACGAGGGTGCCTCGCGAGAAAGCAGACCGAAGGCAGAGAGAAGGACCAACACCGGAGGAAGAAACCCTCCCGAAGGCGCCTGCCTAGCCCCCTCGCGAGGTATGCGAGAGAGAGAACACAAGCGAACTGGATTCGGAAAAGGCGGCAAAAGAAGACGAAACCAAATCAGCAAGGAAAGCCAGAACCAAACTTCGATTAAGAGAAGGCGAGCCAACTACAGAAAGCAAATGAAAAGCCGCGTCCGGCACCTAGTCTAGTCTTCAAGTCTTCTCACCAGCGTAGAGCTAAGTGCTGCCACTAGGCATGGGAGGGAGCCCCGAGGCCCGAGGGTGGCACTCCTGAGACTCCGGGGCGTGTACAGCCCCACTCATTATTACGTGAGAGTGTAACAGGCGGTGATTCTTCATAGGCACCGGACCTTCTTCACAGGCACTGGGCCTTTCTTCACAAGCACTTGGCCTTGCTTCACAGGCACATGGCCTTGCTTCACAGGCACTTGGCCTTGCTTCACAGGCACTGGGCCTTGCTTCATGAGTAGAACTTCCGGAGGTGCTGGATGTTCTAGGCATTCTGGATGGGTACCCCGTCCTGCGTCTCCAGGCATGCGGCGCCAGGCCTGGAGACATGGGCAACCTTGAACGGGCCCTCCCACATGGGTGAGAGCTTGTGCAACAGTTCCCTGGAGAGGACCCGCCTTAGGAAAAGGTCGCCCACCTTGAGCGTCCAGGAGCAGATGTTGCAGCAGTGGTACCGCCGCAGCGCCTGCTGGTACCTTGCCGCCCTCAGTGCAGCTTCACGGTGTCGTTCCTCCCCAGTACGAGGTCCATCCCCCGCGTGTCGTCCTGCTGCGTTTCATCAAACGCCAGGACCCGTGCGGAGCGATGCTTGACCTCGTGAGGGAGGACCGCTTTGGCTTCGTAGACAAGGAATAATGGGGTCTCGCCCGTCGGCTTAGTGACGGTGGTGCCGATAGACCACATCACGGACTGGAGCTTGTCTTGCTAGCCCCTGCCGCAGACCTCAAGCTTCTTCTTGAAGGTCCTGGACTTGAGGCCTCTCAGGACCTCTGCGTTGGTGCGTTCAGCCTGGCCATTGCTCCTGGGGTGCACCACCGAAGCGTAGTAGATCTGCGTTCCAAGGTTAGCACAGTATGTTTTTAGGAGGTTACTGGTGAACTATGAGCCGTTGTCGGTGATGATGCGGTTGGGGGCCCCGAAATGGCTTAGGAGGCCCTTGATGAACTTAACCGCGGAACCAGCTGGGATGGTGCGGACGGATTCCACTTCCGCCCACTTGGTGAACTTGTCGATGGCGACGTAGAGGTAGCGGTAGCCCCCTGGCGCTCGAGGGAATGGATCCAAGATATCCAGCCCCCAGACCGCGGACGGCCATGTGAGCGGTATCGTCTGGAGGCCTTGAGCTGGCTGATGGATCTGCTTGGCGAGGAACTGGCAAGCTTCGCAGGACTTCACCAGCTGAGCTGCGTCATTAAGCGCCGTGGGCCAGTAGAATCCACTGCCGAACACCATGCCGACAAGAGTCCGTGACGACGAGTGTTGTCCGCAGTCCCTGCCATGTATGTCAATCAACAACTCCTTCCCCTGGTCCCTGGAAATGCAATGCAATGAAACATCATTTGGTCGCTTCCTGTACAACTCACCGTCCTGGAAGGCAGTATGTCATGGCTTGCCGGGCCACGCGCTCTACGTCCTCTTCCCTCTCCGGTAGCGCCCCTTACATCAGATATTCCTTGCATTCCTTGGTCCAACATCCCTCTTGAGGCTCGAGTGCCAAGAGCAAGCGAGCTCCTGAGGTTGGGCCACAAGTAGGGGCTCCCGTGGGAGGCAGTTGTGGGAGCTCCTCCCGAGGCCGTGTCGTGGTTGAAAGTGGTGGCGTCACTGACGGGTTGAAGAGACGCTCCTCGAAGATGCCATGCTCTTGGGGCTGCCACTTGGATGCCCTCCTGGAGATGTCGTCGGCTTCCTTGTTGGTGCCACAGGGCACATGCTGCACCTCCAGGCCTAGGAATTGCTTTTCCATCTTACGTACTTCTGCGAGGTACGCCTCCATGTGCTCTTCCTTTGGCTCGTACACTTTGTTGGAGAAGTTGACGAGGAGCTGTGAGTCACCCCCAATGGTGAGGCGCTTCTCCCTAGAGCTGTCGCGGCCTTCAGGCCAACTATGAGGCCTTTGTATTCTGTGATGTTGTTGGAGACCTTCTCGCCCTGCTGAAAGCAGAGCTGCACAACGTAGCAGAGCTTGTCCTGCGTGGGTGAGATGAGTACTGCTCCAGCCATCGTGCCCTCGTGCGCGAAGGCACCATCGAAATACATGACCCATCCGTCGGGTGCCTCACTTCCTAGCGAGGTGGACCGGTCCTCGCCTACTTCCAGCGCCGGGGCATCCGTCCATTCCACCACGAAGTCAGCGAGTGCAGCTCCCTTGATGACCCTAGTGGTGCTGGACTCCAACTTGAATGCCTGCAGCTCGATGTTCCACTCGCGGCCCTTCCAGCAGAGTTGGGGCTCCTAGGCACCCTCTCCAACGGCTAGGACGAGATGACTTTGATGGGGTGGCCCTGTAATTAGTGCCGCAACTTGCACGAGGCCACCAGGAGCGCGAGCAGGAGCTTCTGACGCATGGGATAGGGTGCCCTCGCATCCCGCAACACCGTGCCGGCGAAGTACACCGGGTGCTCGACGAGGACCGGCGTGTTGGTGATGCTCGCGTCTTGTGCAAGCTGGGGTGCCTCCTGAGGTGGTGGGACCCCTGGCGCCTGGTTGCTTGCGGGAATCTCTACAGTGTCATCCTGCTGAGCTTGGTCTTCTATTGCTGCCGCTATGGCTCTTGCTGTGCCTTCCTGATCTTGCGTCATCTCCACTGGCGACGTAGCTTGGCGCGGCGCACTCTTGGCCTGGTGCTCCTCCCATACCGCCACTAGAGCGGTGCTGGCGGAGCATGGGGTGGCGGCAAGATAAAGTACTAGAGGCTCGAGAGGCCATGGTGCCACCAAGACCGGTGGGCTGGTCAGGTATCTCTTGAGGTCTTGGAAGGCTTAGTCGGCCTCCGGAGACTTCACCACAATGTCGTCGACGTAGGCCTCCATGTTCCTCCCGAGCTGCCGCCCTAAAGGGTTGTGCATCAGCCACTGAAAGGTCGCACCCATGTTGCGCAGTCCGAAGGGCATGGAGGTGTAGCAGTACACCCCACACGGCTATCTTCTCTACATCTTCCACCGCCATCTTGATTTGGTGATACCCTGAGAACGCATCCAAGAAGCACACTAGGTCGCACTCGGCGGTGGAGTCGACGATTTGGTCGATGCGCGGGAGAGGGAACGGATCTTGAGGGCACACCTTGTTGAGGTTGGTGAAGTCAACGCACATTCGCTCCTTCCCGCCTTTCTTTGGCACCAGGACTGGGTTCACCAGCCATTCAGGGTACCTAACCTCACGAATGGCACCTGCCACCTCCAACTTGCAGGTCTCTTGGACGATGAAGGATGCTTCTCCGTGGACTGCTGCCTTGCTCGCTGCTTCACAGGGCGCACATTGGGGCACACCCTTAAGTGTTGCTGAATCACCTCTCTCGGGACCCCCACCTGCTGATTGGGCTCCCATGCTAATATGTCCTTGTTCGCGCGCAAGATCTTCACCAATGCTTCCTCTTGGCTGGGGTTGAGGCCGCCACCTATGGTGAAGGTGGCTCCTGAGGAGCCGTCCTCATCGACCGGCACCTGCTTGGTTTCTGCCTTGTCTTGGCTGAACAACTGCTTCTTCTTGGTTGGCGCGGCCTCCTTGGCCTCGGGGGCACCGGTACCGATGGGTTACGCTTCCGCAGCGGTCATGAAGGCAAGTTTGAGCACCGTCACGGCCTCCTTGGTGTCCCCCTTCACGGTGAGGACACCTTTGTGAGGTTGTAGGATGGCTCAGTCGCCCCCATGAACTGGGCCAGAGCTGGGTACCCGAGGATGGCGTTGTACGGGAGGCCGATGCGGGCGCTGCCGAAGTCGACCAGCTCGGTGCGGTAGTTGTCGCGTGTGCCGAAGGTGACGGGAAGGCGGATCTGCCCCAGGGAGCGGGCAACGTCGCCACCAACTCCTGAGAAAGGCTTGCTGAGGCTGAGTCGCTCGAGTGGCACGTGAAGAAGGCTGAAGGCCTCCATGGAGAGCAAGTTGAGACCAGCGCTGCCGTCGTTGAGGGTCTTGGTGACGGCCACGTTGCAGATGGTGGGCGTGCAGAGCATTGGAAGCATGCCCGAGCAGGTGGTGGTGACGGGGTGGTCTTCTAAGCTGAAGGTGAGGTCGGCCTCAGGCGCGGTCCAGCCCGACGGAGCCCCCGAGCGCTTGGAAGCGGCACCAATCTGGCGGAGGAATGGCTTGATGTGGCGCTCTGAAGGTGGCTCCTGTGAGCCGCCTAGCAGGGACGCGACCATGTGGTGCGCCGGTGCTGCATAGCGCACAGTGAAAAGGTCGCGCAGCTCCTCCCAAGACGCCACCGCGGATCCGGGAAGGTTGAACAGCCAGGCGCACGGCTCGCCGGCGAGGGCCATGGGAAGCTAGTTGGCCATGACCTTGTCATCACCCACGGCCTCGAGGATGGCCTCCTCGTAAGCCAGCAGGAAAGCTCATGGGTCCGTTGCGCCGTCGTAGCGCGGCGGCATCTTCAGCTTGAACTAGGGCGACCACTGCACCCGCCACAGGGCGGGGGCCAGGGCCCGGAGCCCTGGCCCCGTCGTCAACGCTGGCCGTCTGAGTGGCGGCAGGGCGCCTACCATGTGGGTGAAGCACGGTGGCAACGGAGCGCAGATCGATGGAAGAGAAGCTACGGCGCACCCCTACCTGGCGCGCCAAATGTCGGATCACGGGTTCCGGCAAAACCCTTGAGGTTTGAACACTTGGGTGCACGTGAAGGTTTTCTCCCTATCGATCCACGCCCTAGCTCTCTATATCTCGTGGGCGAACTCGACGAACTTGCAACAAAAACACACAAGATTTATAAGGGTTTGGGCCACCGTTGTGTGTAACACCCTACTCCAGTGTGGTGGCGGTGGATTGCCTCTTGGGCTGATGATGAATAGTACAAGGGGAAGAACAACCTCCTGAGGTTGAGGTGTTCTTGTGCTTGGTGCACTTGTGTGGTTGGGGATGATCTTGATGATCCGTTCCAGCCTATGGTGGTGGCTAGTCCTATTTATAGAGGCCCTGGTCATCTCCCCAAATATTGAGTGGGAAGGGAGCCAACAATGGTCAATTTGAAAGGGGACAGCTAGTACACCTTATCCTGAGAAAAGCGGTCTTCGCCTGCAAAAGGCTCTCGTGATGACGCCGTCTCGGGCTCCATGGTGACCTCCGTCTTTTTGTCCTTCTGGTCTTGGTCTCGTTGCACCAATATGGAAACCTTTGATTGATGCTTTAGTACTTTGCGCCTGCGCTTGCCCCCTTGGCAACAAAGAGGAAGCAAGAACACTGCACGCGCTGGTGCCTGCCTGGTCTCGATCGTCATGGCTCACGTCACGAGGACCTCACGAGGTTTGCCTTACCTTGATATCTCCGCCCCTCATGAGCCTGCCTGGCGAGGCCGCTCCCGAGGAGGTCTTGCATCGTCCGCCTCGCGAGGCTTGGCCCCTCACGAGGGTCTTGAATGCCTTGTCAATGAAGATGGGCCGTACAAAGCCCGCTAGCCCTACCACGCCGTGGGCCGTAGGCAGGCAAGTCTGGGGACCCTGTTCCCAGGACGCCGACAAAAAAGATAACGTAAATCAAGAACATACCTCATATAACACAATCGAAAACAATCATAAGGGTGTGGTGTCCCATCAACGCCAATGACAAGTTGAGTGTAGACCGTAAACCTGTAACGTAACTCTTACTCGTCATAGAAATTTCTGCAACATTAGACGTTGCAACCGTGTAGGTCAGTACATTGAATGTACTGGCAAGTCACATAATGAGTATAATGAACCTACTTGTACATGCAATTTGGTCATAGAAAAGCTCTAAGTTTAGTTTTTTTGCATAAAGCTAGTTTTTGCATGTACCGAAAGATATTATTCTACTACTATAAAATAGCATAGGGTGAGTTGGCAAACCCAACTCAACCATTCCCAAAGTTTCATTTAAGCCCAATTGATTTAGTTAAGTGGGATGAGATCTCCCAGCATTTCCACCACTAGATGCTCAAATTGTCCGTAACCTGGGACACGGCTAATCGATTAGGTTGACACTCTACAGAGGTTGTGCACTTTTCCCCACAAGGCTCGACCACCTTCATGATCGGAAGTTCAAGACAAAGACTTGCGAAAGTATCCCCCCCTTAAACCACGGATAGGCGGGTACACTTGCATATTCTACATCAGCTAGCCTATCCCCGAAGAGTGATACTATCTACTCAACTAAGCCAGATCCCATATTGGCTTATGGCTGCACACGTAAGCTTCTAGACATGAGAATATGATTGATCTTTTTCAGCCTGGGCGGACGGACCACTAGTGGTGCACCACCATGGATTACCCATGCATGCTCCCACTATACTTTGCCACCATTCAAACCAATTTCTGCCTAGGTAGTTCATTTACAAGTCTTGGTCCTAATTACTACTTTGTCACTCATGTCTCACCATGTTCACTTCCCAAACCACGTCTCGATTAGCGAGGAAAAATAAACTTACACGATGCTGACAAAGGATGTATAATTCAGACCTACCTCAAATGAACTACTAGGTAAACCATAGCCATCTGACAACAAAATTCCTACCATGCAATCCTAACACAATAGGACTGGGTGCATGTAAAACATATGTAATTGAAAGAATGGTCAAATGTGATCTTGCCTGGTGATAGTTGATGAACTCGGAAATTTAAGTTAATAGAACTATTCATCACTCTCCGATGAAAATCTATAAAGTAAAACATTATTCACATAATCAAATCATTTCAGAGAACCAAATAACATGCAACATGAAAAGACTCAGAAAATCCAACATACTCAAATATCACAAAATTCTCTAAGTGCAAAACAACATGTCACATGGGTTCAAAAATGTGATGTGAACTAAAGTGCATACAAGGCATATAAGTGAAACTATCATGAAGATCCTAGTTGTGTGTAAAGTTCCATGAGATTGGTGCAAGTCATAGGGTTTGGCTATGATGACAAAGTGCAAAAAGAATCAACATAATCGGAGCTATAGTTTAGGAGATATGGCCACTTGAAGTTTGAATTCAAACCTGGATAAATTTTAAATTTGAATCTGGCAAAATTTTGCAAAGATAATATCACCAGATAGATCTACTCATGAAGAAGAATTAGCTACTGGTTTTATCACATTTGAATCTACGGTTGAAAAGAAACAACCATTAGATGTTTAAGGGCTAATCTGAAAAACTCAGGGACTTGACTGTGAAGGTTTTATTTGTGACTTGGTCTTTGGACACATGGCGCGATGCTAGTGGTGCATACCCGTTCACTGTGGAACTAGGTGAACGACCGAATCCTAAGCAAAACGGCGGCTGCGGGTAAACTAAAAGAAACCGACATCGGCTTAAAATAAAACCGCACGGTCATTTAAAACATCGGTTAACCATTTCAAATAAATAAAAAAACTAAAAGAACCGGGCGGCAGTCGGCTCACAGTGGGTGATGATGTCGGCGTCGAGCAAGGTCTCGGCGCCGGCAGGGTGGTTGCCTGCGGTGTTCTCCTGCGTCGGCGGAGGGGACAGGGAGGTGCAGCTCGAGGAGGTGATCTGGATGGTGGTGGTCCTCCGTGGGTACTGGACGAGGTGGGGCGAAGATGGGGGAGCTCCGAGGAGCTGCGCGAACTCCGGCGGCTTCAGTGTCTAGCGGGTGGGTGCTCCTGTGATTCCTAGGGCACAAAAACGCGTCAGTGAGATGCACCTCGACACTACGAGTCTATTGACGAAGAAGTGGACGTCGGGGTGGCTCACGAGCAACGAAGTGCTTCGGTGAAGTTGGTTCGGCCAGCGAGATCGAAGTGACAACGGCGGCGGCTATGTGCGGCTTGGGAAGGGCAGGACATTGATTTTAGACGAGTGAGATCCAAGGTTTATACGGGTTAGGTTAGGAGGCTCGGGAGCGGCAGATAAGGCCTATCCAAGAGAACTGCGGTGTGTTCATCCCGAGCAAGGGGTGTGGGAGGTTGGGGAAGATAGGGGCGGGCCCCATGCGTCAGCAGGTGAGGGCGGGCGAGCGGGTGAGCGGCGAGGGGCGGGCGACCGACTCAGAGGACCTTCGGCACTGGGGCAGGCCTTGGGCCAAATTGGCCGTGGCTGGGCCAGCGGCTATGTGCGCGCGCCCGTGTGTATGCGTGTGTGTTGTTTTTTAAAGAAAACTGAAAGAAAAACTGCAATAGACGAAAATAAATAAACAAAATTTTACATAGGCATATTATATACCAAAATGTTCAGAAAAATACCAAGAATAAGATGAACTATTTTTCATGTTCAAATAAATTCAATAAAAAATCATAAAGGTCAAACAGTGCTAGTGTTGCATTGAAAATCAATAAAAATCATTTTTAAATAGCAAAATGATTTCAAAATTATTTTTCTCCTACTTTCCTGTTGAAGGGAATCATTTTACCATTATTTCCATTTATATATTTTTGGGAGAGAAATAATTTGAATAGAAACCCAAATAACTCCCAATTGGATTTGAATTTGGAATTTCAAACAACTTCAAATGGAAAAAATTAGTTTGAAATAACTTCGAAGTGACATCCAAATAATTCCTTTGAAACTTCCAACTCTATTTCTTTGAATTTGAAGAAGTCTTTTATCTTACCTCATTGAGGGAGTCCTGGATTAGGGGGTGTCCGGATGGCCGGACTATACCTTCAGCCGGACTCCTGGACTATGAAGATACAAGATTGAAGACTTCGTCCCGTGTACGGAAGGGACTTTCCTTGGCGTGGAAGGCAAGCTTGGCGATACAGATATGTAGATCTCCTACCATTGTAACTGACTTTGTGTAACCCTAACCCTATCCGGTGTCTATATAAACCGGAGGGTTTTAGTCCATAGGATAACAATCATACCATAGGCTAGCTTCTAGGGTTTAGCCTCTCCGATCTTGTGGTAGATCTACTCTTGTACTACCCATATCATCAATATTAATCATGCAGGACATAGGGTTTTACCTCCTTCAAGAGGGCCCGAACCTAGGTAAAACTTCGTGTCCCTTGCCTCCTATTACCATCCGGCCTAGACGCACAGTTCGGGACCCCCTACCCGAGATCCGCCGGTTTTGACACCGACATTGGTGCTTTCACTGAGAGTTCCTCTATGTCGTCGCCATCAGGAAGGATTCCTCGCCCCGACTTTAAAGACGGCACCGTTGCTAAGGGAGCTTTGGCTGTTGGCCAAACCCTCCGGCTAGGTGGTTTTCTTATGACCGCCTGTTCGGCTTCTACGCCGACGGTGACCTGTTGAGCCATCAAAAACAATCTTCATGTCAGCTCGGAACTTGGCGAGCAGTTAGATCCGATGGAGCTCTCCTCCATAAACGAGCTCTTGGATCGTATCGCCGCCCTGGGAGTCGCTACGGATTACGACCAGATTGGGCCTAAACCCGATCTGAGAGAGATTAACTCTCCCCAAGTCACCCATCACGTTGCCGTGGTAGAGGGACAGTGCAGCGACCCTTCATCTATCTTAAGGACTCTCTACGTCTGGATTCCCGATCCCTCCAAGCCGGATACCCGCGGAGGGGAGGATATCACTCAAGAACTGAACTTAGAGTCAGGCGACGGGCTGGATTCATTGGACAACATCCAGGAATCCAAATTTTCGAGTTTGCAAACTCCTCGGCCTCTGAGCCTCAGATTGGGTGAGGCCTTGGATTTAATTCCACCCACCCACCCGAACACAAGCGATCTATCCCAAATCAGGCAAGAGCCCGAAGAAACAGTATAGCATTACTGGGCCAGATTCCTCCTGGTTAGGAACAGGATAAGGGACCGCCACGAGGAAGACGCAATCTCAATCTTCTGCAATAATTGCACGGACAAGGGAATCCTCAACGCCATAAGTCGCCGTGATATTACACGCTTTACTGACTTGGCGTCCATCATACGAAAGTACTGTGCGATGGAAAGCGCCTGGAAAACCGAAATAATATTTTGGGACGATCCGGCCCTGAATACAAACCCAGTCTGAAATAAAAGGGTGCATCATCGCCAGACACCCGGGTCAAACACCAAAAAGCAAAAACCCTCTATAGGGCATGGAACCGTACTGGAAGGATGGCTCAATGGACCCTGTAAAATTCACAGTACAGAGGACGCCACACCAACTCACAGCCTTAGAGCATATTGTATACTCTGGCAGGTGGCCAAAATTGGCGAAGATCTCCTAATTTCGGAGGCCACAAAAAGCCACCCGAGAGACACCAGTACGGTATTAACGGTCTTCCAGACGTTCACATCAAATAATAAGCAAAAAAGGACACTCCGCAGCCTTGTCGAAGTCTACCAAGTAGCAACAATAAACCCATGGAGTGACACGGCTATTACCTTTAACGCCAGTGATGAACCTAAATTCTGAATAGCCCGAGCACCAGCCACATTGGTCCTCAGTCCAGTAGTGGACGGCTTTCGTCTTACCAAGGTACTCATGGACGGCGGCAGCGGATTGAACCTCATTTACGAGGAAACCCTTCAAAAAATGGAAATAGACTGGAACCGCATTGAGCAAAGCAGCACAACCTTTAGAGGAATAATCCCCAGTCGGGAAGCGCGCTATACAGGAAAAATCACACTAGATGTGGTGTTCGGCACGCCGGATAATTACAGCTCCGAAGAAGTCACGTTTCATGTGGCTCCATTCAGCAGTGGTTATCATGCTCTGCTAGGGCGGGAAGCATTTACAATCTTCCAAGCAATACCCCATTACGGGTACATGAAGCTCAAGATGCCAGGGCCTAACGGGATCATCACTCTCGCTAGTGATCCGGACATAGCACTCTGCGCCAAAAACAAGACAGCCGCACTTGCCCTCGAGGCACTATCCGAAGCCCTAGCCGCCGAGGAACTGACGGCGCTGCGCTCCACGGTGAATAGGGACGATGTGGTACTCGACAAAAGATCCAAGTCCACCTCCTTTAAACCGGCAGACGAAATAGTCAAATTCCAGGTCCATCCAATGGACCCCAATAAAACAGCTTCCATCGGGGCACAGTTCAACCCTGATATAGACGCCGCACTGCGAGAGTTCCTACGAGAGAACTGGGACATTTTCGCCTGGCACCCTTCAAACATGCCATGAATCCCACGCAGGCTGGCCGAGCATAGCTTAAATACCCTAAAAGGATTCAAACCTGTCAAACAAGCTCTTCGGTGTTTTTCCGGACCTAAGAGACAGGCCATGGGAGAAGAGCTAGCAAAGCTATTGGAGGACGAATTCATCAGAGATATAAAACATCCAAACTGGCTAGCAAACCTGGTGATGGTACCAAAGAAGGACAAATCCTGGCGCCTGTGCGTTGATTTTAAAGACCTTAACAAGGCTTGCCCAAAGGATCCCTTCCCCCTCCCCCGCATCGATCAAATTATCGACGCTACCGTAGTACACAATTCGTTGTGTTTCCTCGACGCATATTCCGGCTACCAACAAATCAAGATGGCAGAATCAGACCAAGCCGCAATGGCATTTATCACACCATATGGCCCATTCTGCTTCAACACAATGCCCTTCGGGCTCAAAAACGCCGACGCAACATATCAGCGCATGATTCAGACATGTCTGGCAAACCAGATCAGCAAAACAGTGGAGGCATATGTAGATGATGTGGTCGTCAAAACAAGACATGTCGAATCTCTAGTAGACGACTTGAGGCTCACATTTGATAACCTCCGAACATACGACATCAAGCTCAACCCGGAAAAATGCGTTTTCGGCATTCCCGCCGGAAAGCTCTTGGGCTTCATTGTATCCGGTAGAGGAATCGAAGCAAATCAAGCCAAGATCCGAGCTCTGTCACAATTGGATATCCCAAAAGACCTCAAACAAATACAAAAGTTAACCGGATGCATAGCGGCTCTAAGCCGCTTTATCTCCCGCTTGGGAGAAAAGGCCCTACCCCTTTCCCGCCTCCTTCGGCGCACCGAACACTTCGAATGAACGGATGCAGCCACGGCCGGACTCAATGAAATAAAAGCCATAATGGCAACAAACCCAGTACTGGCCGCGCCAAACATTGGCGAACCAATGCCATTGTACATTGCAGCAACACATCAGGTTGTAAGCACAGTGATCGTCGTTGAACGAGAAACGGATGGACACAAATTCCCCCTTCAAAAGCCGGTCTATTATGTGTCCACTGTCTTCACTCCGTGCAAATCACGGTACCCGCATTATCAAAAGATTGCGTACGCGGTATTCATGGCATCCCGGAAGCTACGACACTACTTTCAAGAGTGTTCAATAACAGTAGCCTCGGAAGTACCATTTAACGATATTATAAACAACCGTGACATAACGGGCCGGATTGCAAAATGGGCCATTGAGCTCCTCCCGTTCGACATAACTTATAAGCCCCGGCGAGCCATCAAGTCGCAACTTTTGGCCGACTTTGTCGCAGAATGGACAGAGGCCGAACTCCCTAAAGAGTACGGCACAAATTCAAATTGGATCGTGCATTTTGACGACTCCAAGATGTTGGCCAGACTAGGGGCTGGCGTCGTTTTGACGTCCCCCACAGGAGACACAGTTCAATACATACTCCAGATTATGTACACAGACTCCAACAATGCAGCCGAATATGAGGCCCTTTTACATGGTCTCCAGATGGCAGTATCCATGGGCATTCAACGCCTAGAGGTGCGCGGGGACTCGAACCTCACAATATCCCAAATAAATGGAGACTTTGATGCCAAGGATCCAAAAATGGTAGCCTACCGAAACGCTGTCCTTAAAATGTCAGCTCGGTTCGAAGGGCTTGAATTTCACCATATAGCCCGGGAAAATAATCAGGCGGCAGATGTCCTGGCACGCATCGGTGCAAAACGCGATGTAGTCCCCCCAACATCTTCTTGGAAAGGCTATTCAAGCCATCCGTAGTATGGGAAGGGGAGCCGAACAATAACAGCCCGGACCAAACCGCACTGCCCGACACCGAACATTCTGACACAATCGGAGGCTCTGCCAATGAAATAACACCTTTAGCCCACGTAATAATGGCCGTCATCGCCCCGTGGACAGAACCATTCCTCGCCTACCTTACTAGGGAGGAACTCCCCGAGGACCAAAATGAGGCACGCTGCATAGTGCGATGATCCAAAGCCTACAAAGTCCACGAGGGAGAGCTTTATAAGAAAAGCACTACCGGAGTCCTTCAAAGGTGCATCTCCGAAGAGGAAGGGCAGAACCTCCTGGCTGAAATTCATGCCGGACTCGGCGGTCATCACGCTGCAGCTCGGTCCCTTATAAGCAAGGCCTTCCGTACAGGCTTTTATTGGCCGACGGATATACGCACAGGACATAGTCCAAGGATGCGTCAGTTGCCAGCTCTTTGCGAACCAAAGCCATATGCCACCCACCGCCCTCCGAACTATGCCCATCACTTGGCCCTTCGCGGTCTGGGGGCTTGACATGGCTGGACCCCTTAAAGGCGGAACCCACAAGCAAAAATACTTATTGGTCATGGTGGATAAGTTCACCAAATGGATAGAAGCCAAGCCTGTTAAGACGGCCGAATCCGGACCGGTGATAGACTTTATATCCGGGGTTGTACACCGTTACGGCGTCCCCCACAACATCATGATTGATAACGACACGAACTTTACGGCCGACGAGGTAAAACTCTGGAGCAAAAACATGGGCATCAAGCTCGATTATGCTTCCGTCTATCACCCACAAACTAACGGCCAGGTCGAACGTGCAAATGGTCTTATCATGAGCGGCATCAAACCTAGATTAGTGCAGTCCCTCAAGGAATCTAACACGCACTGGGTAGAGGAGCTCGACTCCATACTCTGGGGGCTGCGGACCACGCCAAATCGCACCACCGGATACACACCATTCTTTATGGTGTACGGCGCAGAGGCAGTTTTGCCTTGCGACATAATTCATGACTCACCTCGAGTGCGCATGTACGGAGAAAGAGAAGCCGAGCTCGATCGGCAGGACAGTTTGGATGCACTGGTGGAGGAGCGTGACGTGGCAAAAGCCCGTTCCGCATTCTATCAATAGCAGGCTCAAAGATACCAAAGCAGAGAAGTACGGGCCAAAAATTACAACGTTGGCGAATTAGTTCTATGCCTGCCGGACAAGAAAAAGGACAAACTCAAGCCCAAGTGGGAAGGTCCCTTCATAATTGACCAAGTCCTAACTGGCGAAGCATACCGCCTGCGAGATGCATCGGAGAACCGACTCGAGCCGAACCCATGGAACGCAGCCCGTCTCCGAAGATTCTATGCCTAGCACCGGACTCTATGTTCGTCTCCTTCCTTTGTCCATTTTTTATATACTGTTTGTCTTACATTTCTCTCCTTCTCCCCTTCCTTTCTCTTATAGCCTCTAAAGGCTCATCCAATGACGTGCTATTCGCACTCATTAAACCTGGGGGCTTCTTCTAAGAGAAGCTTATTTATACGGGCTTCATGCCCAACACATGTGTTACACTTCCGCATGTACCTTTTATTTCACCATTATATGCATTGATATGACTTAAGTTTTGGCCAAGCTGGGTTGCTTGGCTCCTGTGCTTACCCCTACGTTCCCGATTATTCTGCTAGGCGGTAAAGGGAGCACCTCTGCGATTGCTACTGCCGGATCAGCCGGATGTGTACCTCAGACTGGGTGAATACGAAAGCTAGCGTTCGTAAGGGAATATTCGGTCGGTGACCTAAAAGATGATCTTTTAACTTATCTATTCATACGCCCCCAGATACTTTTTCCCGCGTCTTTTTCGCAGAAAAGTGCATGCCTCCCAGGGAAAGGAACCCCTAACGGAACTATTCTCCCTGGAAGATGTTTCTTACTAACCATGTAATATAACATAACTAGTCGGGCACTTGTCTGTTCAAGCACTAATGACCCCTACGCCTGGTCTCCCTGTATTCCCCGGTTCTTATATAACCGCATGGGAATTTGGACACACTCCGGACCGTCAGGTCCCGAGGCTGAAGCGAAAAGGTCGGCCATGACAAACGATCTACAATCAGGCTAGAAGGCATTATAAATGTCAATTAAATTACATAGTCATTCTGATTGATTGTATTCCTCTTCAATACCATCTAACAGGCTGTCTAATTTACAGTCCAGCTGGGAATACTTTGCGGCCAATTCTACTTGGCCCTATACTAAGCTTACAGGGATCTCCTCCCCATCGGGCCCCACAGGACCGACCTCAGCCATGTGGTTGGGGTCAGCCTTTGTGTACCGCGTCTTTACCATGGCCCAGGCCTCCCTAGCGCCTTGACGGCAGGCCGATATCTTCCAAAATCGGAAGCGCCACCGTGCTCCCTTTAGCTTCTCCCCAAGCTCTCCAAGACCCTCGGGCATGGAGATGGATGGCGACAAGGCCTGGGCGACGCCTTGCATTGCCTGCCGAACTCGCTCGAGCAGTTGCAAGAGCTCGGGAAGAAGGTCACCCGTAGAACCGGGCATCTCCTCTACAGGACGACCTGTTACCACACCTACAGACATTACTCTGTTAGTCGACTTCCCCGCCAAACTTTTTCAAAGGTTCGTTCAAGCACTTACTAAATATGCCGCGCCGAAGCCGTTGATTCTCCTTAATGGAGTCCAACAGCTGGGCACGAACATCCTTCAGTTCAACGCCCAGCTTGGTGTTGGCATCTTGGAGATTGTTCTTCTCCCGCCTCACCTTTGTCAGCACCTTCTCACCAGCCTTCAGCTGGCGTAGGAGGTGTTGCCTTTCCGGATTCAATTCGGCGCCATCTGCAATTCCATTTGTCATATATGCACCCCTGCCGTGCTTCACAAAATACTTATCTTTCGAAGTGTATATTACCAGAGGGGGTCTCCTTGGGCTCCCCTGCCGTGGCTAGTGCGGCCTCAAGTTGAGCTTTGCACTCTTCCAGCTCCTGGGACAGTAGGGAATTCTTTTCTGTAAGAACCTGCATAACAAATGATCCTTAAATCAGTTACTCTAACTGTTTCAAGTCCCGGGGGCTACTGGTATATATATATATATAATTACCAAAATTTTCTTACCCGTATGTCTTTCACATATTGCTCCGTGGCTCTGGCTAGACCATTTTGAGCAGCATGGAGGTATGCATCTCCCGACTTGAAGGCATCTAATGCCTCTTGGGAGAAACAAGCGTCGCGAAAAATTGTCCGGCGACGCCTGTGGTTCATGGCACTCTCCACCTCAGAGTTGGTGGCAGACAACCTGTCCACATCCTCCGTCGGTGTGACGCCCCCGATTTGACCGTACACTAATCATGCACGCAAATGTGTACGATCAAGATCAAGGACTCACGGGTAGATATCACAACACAACTCTACAAATAAAATAAGTCATACAAGCATCATATTACAAGCCAGGGGCCTCGAGGACTCGAATACAAGAGCTCGATCATAGACGAGTCAGCGAAAGCAACAATATCTGAGTACAGACATAAGTTAAACAAGTTTGCCTTAAGAAGGCTAGCACAAACTGGGATACAGATCGAAAGAGGCGCAGGCCTCCTGCCTGGGATCCTCCTAACTACTCCGGGTCGTCGCCAGCGGGCATCACGTAGTAGTAGGCACCTCCGGTGTAGTAGGAGTCGTCGTCGAAGGTGGCGTCTGGCTCCTGGGCTCCAACATCTGGTTGCGACAACCAGGTAGAAGGGATAGGGGGAAAAGAGGGAGAAAGCAACCGTGAGTACTCATCCAAAGTACTCGCAAGCAAGGAGCTATACTACATATGCATGGGTATCAAATGGAGTAAGGGTATCATATGTTGACTGAACTGCAGAATGCCAGAATAAGAGGGGGATAACTAATCCTTTCGAAGACTACGCTTCTGGCAGCCTCCGTCTTGCAACATGTAGAAGAGAGTAGACTGAAGTCCTCCAAGTAGCATCGCATAGCATAATCCTAACCAATGATCCTCCCCTCGTCGCCCTGTGAGAGAGCGATCACCGGTTGTATCTGGCACTTGGAAGGGCGTGTTTTATTAAGTATCCGGTTCTAGTTGTCATAAGGTCAAGGTAAAACTCCAAGTCGTCCTGTTACCGAAGATCACGGCTATTCGAATAGATTAACTTCCCTGCAGGGGTGCACCACATACCCCAACACGCTCGATCCCATTTGGCCGGACACACTTTCCTGGGTCATGCCCGGCCTCGGAAGATCAACACGTCGCAGCCCCACCTAGGCACAACAGAGAGGTCAGCACGCCGGTCTAAACCTAAGCGCACAGGGGTCTGGGCCCATCGCCCTTAGCACACCTGCACGTTGCGTACGCGGCTGGAAGCAGAACTAGCCCCCTTAATAAAAGAGTAGGCTTACGTTCCAATCCGGCGCGCGCCACTCAGTCGCTGACGTCACGAAGGCTTCGGCTGATACCACGACGCCGGGATACCCATAACTACTCCCGCGTTGATGGTTAGTGCGTATAGACCAAATGGCCAAACTCAGATCAAATACCCAGATCTCGTTAAGCGTGTTAAGTATCCGCGAACGTCGACCAGGGCGAGGCCCACCTCTCTCCTAGGTGGTCGGAACCTGCCCTGTCGCTCCGCCTCAAAGATCCACTCGCGGGTGCTCCTCAAGCCGACCCGTCTTTAGTCACCACATGTATCATGTATAAAGTATATAGTATATACCCGTGATCAACTCCCGAGTGATCACGACCCGATAGTATAGCATGGCAGACGGACAAGGATGTAGGGCCACTGATGATAAACTAGCATCCTATACTAAGCATTAGGATTGCAGGTAAAGGTAACAACAGTAGTAGCAAGGACAGGCTATGCACCAGTATAGGATGAACGGGAAGCAGTAACATGCTACACTACTCTAATGCAAGCAGTATAGAGAAGAGTAGGTGATATCTGGTGATCAATGGGGGGGCTTGCCTGGTTGCTCTGGCAAGAGAGAGTGGTCGTCAACTCCGTAGTCGTACTGGGTAGCAGCGGCGTCGGTCTCGGTGTCTAGCGAGAGAAGAGGGGAAAGAAACAATAAATATAATGCAAACAAATGCATGACGATGCATGACATGACAAGTATCGGTGCTAGGGGTGCCCTATCGCGGTATGAGGTGATACCGGTGAAGGGGGGAAACATCCGGGAAAGTATCCCCGGTGTTTCGCGTTTTCGGACAGATGAAACAGAGGGGGAAAGTTGTGTGTTTGCTATGCTAGGGATGCGTGGCGGATAAACGGGCTGCGTATTCAAATTCGTCTCGTCGTTTTGAGCAACTTTCATGTACAAAGTTTTTCCATCCGAGCTAAGGATTTTTTTATATGATTTTCTAAAGTTTTAGCAATATTCTGAAATTATTAATAATTCGGAAATAAATGTAAAAATGCTATATGCACCCAGCATAGGGTACACAGAACTGTACCCACTGGCTGACAGGTGGGCCAGGGGTCCCAATTGACCAGTCAACATTTGACTGGTCAACAGGGGGTGGGGTCCTCCTGTCATACATCATCTAACTAATTACCGATTAGGTAGTTTAATTAGCAGATTAAGTTAATTAAGTTTAATTAATAGGATAGTTAATTAATTATATTTTCTTTTTTAAAAGTTTTCTTTTTATTTAATTTCACAGGTGCGTGGGCCCAATGGCCAGTGGCCCAGGCGGGTTTAGCGGGCGCGGCTAAACAGGTACGGGCGCCCGAGGCCTCCAAGGGCGCTCCCACGGGCCACGGCAGCGGCTAGAGGGGCGGCCTCGGCCACGGCGAGGTCGGCGGCGGCGCCTGGAGCTGCGGGGGTCGGCAGGCGAGCCGGCGTGGCCAGCGGCGTAGGCGCGGGCAAGGCAGCAAGCAGTGGGAGGCGGCGGCGGTCGGCGTGGCTGGGCGTCGGCGGATGCAGGGCGCAGTCAGCGCCGGCGAGGACGCCACGGGCGCGGGGTCATGGAGGGGAGAGATAGGAGGAGGGGGTTTCCTCACCCCACGTTGCAGGGGAACAAGCGGCGAGGCTCGAGGCGGCTGCTCGGGGGAGAGACGAGGGTGCGTTCCGGTGAGGTGGCTCCTGCGGCGGGGTCCCGGGTGGCGGCGACGCGGCGTCGGCGTCGTGGCGAGGAGGAGGCCGTCGGGGAGGAGATGAGGAGGCGTCCGGTGAGGTCCAGGTCGATGGCCGACGCGGCCGGCGCGGCGAAAAGCACCGGCGAGCGGGCGAGGCGCGAGGTCGAGCGCCCCCGGTCTAGATCTGGATCGGGGAGGGAGAGCGGGGAGTGGGGGAGAGTGGGGACGTGGGCTAGGGTTCGGTCGCCCAGGGGGTTATGGGGGAGTGGGGGGGGCGGCCTGGGCCTGGCCTGGTTAGCGGCTGGGCCACTTGGCCCAGTACGGGGGGGGGGGGGTCTGTCTTATTTTATTTTTGTTTTGTATTTCCTTTTCTTTTATTTATTTTCTTTTCTGTTTTATTTTATTCCTCATTGTAATTTAGTTTTGTGAAGTACAAAAATGATCCCTAAATTGGTAATAGGAATTATACCACTGCCACAATTAACTTGGCACCTAAATATATTAGTTTGTAATTGTTTATCATTTTAAAGCATTTAAATAATCATTTTTGCTACTGTTTTAGTTTATTTAGTGCATTTAAGTATTTTATTAAGAGATGATTTCTTCACCAGCATTTATTATGGATTATTAGACACATTAGGGACAATTTAGTTTTGACTTTTGAAAACTTTAATTGTTTTGACTTTAATCCAAATTTGAATTTGGTTCGGTTCCGAGCTAACACGAGATTATCAACAATAATCGAGGTGTCGTGGCATCATTACCAGAGGGTTACTGTAGCTTGATTACCCGGGCATCACAATTCTCCTCCACTACAAGAAATCTCGTCCCGAGATTTAGGAGCGGGAGTAAGGGGGAAGGGATTTGGTTATGAAATTCTAACGAATCTTTTCGGTCTTGGTTGCTCTTCTCGAAGTGGTCGATCCATTATATTGATGTCTTCATTTCTCTGCTTCAGGTCATTATGGTGAAGTCGTCCTTTTCTTCAGGCACTCCAACGTACTTATGAATAAGTAAGGGGCAGCTCAGTCATGACAGAATGTTTATGAGGAAAACCATCTGGGGTTAACCTATGAATGAGCATAAGATTATCTCTCGAGTTGAACATATAAAATGCATCGAGAGTAAGGTACGAAGGTACCATAAGAGGTTCCAAGAGGATAGATTGTTGCTCGAAGTCTGAACCAGAGTGAGACAGGGGTTCAGAGCGGCGAGAGTAAGTATAGCGTCTGATACCAGAACAGATCACTAGGCTGGTGGCCCGTGAATTACTTATGACGCCTCGCATGAGGAATAACTTTGGAAACAGGGGGGTACCGGAGAGTCAGGTTTCGATCCCGTGGAACTGTGGGTTATGGGCCCACCAGGTGGTTAAAAGTAGGAAGGTCGGTGACATCTTGCACAATCGTGTAAGCAAGGCATGTCAGAGGATAGTCTGTCAGTTATGTCGGTCAACAACATCGATACCAAGGGCGAGGGACGAAGAGAACCATTTTCCTGCTCGTTGAACGAGGCAGGCCAATAGGCAAGGTTCCCGTCCATCGGTGGCTACCGAAATGTCATCAACAACAGTAATAGGGTCTTGCTGACAGAATTGTACACCGAGGTATACACATAAGCAGGAGAATATTACTGCTTAGATCATATAGATCACAAGAAAGGTTAAACCAAATAATGGAAAGGAAAATGTGTTTAAACACATATATCAGGGGTATATCCTCCCCAAGGACAAGCAGAGCATGATATCCTTGGCAGGATATAATAAAAACTCTTTAGGAAAGGGGAAAGAAATTTCATGACAATACCCATACAACGGTGTTTGGTTAATTTCAACAACATTTAGCATGGTGCTTCAAATGTTCTTATTGAAAATCGGAGTAGCATAGACATGCTTCGAGATAGCATTGACATGGTCAATAGGTGAAGATCAGACTTTGGAAACAAAAAGGATCCATCAGGAACAACCTATAGAATAAGTCTTACAATTTCCTCATGGAAGAAAGGATAGCCTTGCTGAAAAGGAAACTATAACAATAGGGCCTTCGGCCAGGTGTGCTAGGCATGACAACACCTTACCGGGTCACATAAAGACCATTGTTATAAATCTTGGAAATATGTTCCAATCATCATATCTGACCGAGATTCAGATCTGATTGGTGTCAGGATAACTCAGACTCAGAATGTTTGAGAAGGAAGGGTGCAAAACAAATTGACGAGACGACATTGTAAGATTCTCGGGAAATGAACTATGAAGTGATTTTCGTTAACAAGAGTTCATCATTAATCCAAGGAGAGGACAAGGAGGTGTCTGGTGAACTCAACGGCAATTCATCGAGCTTTCCAAAAGATGGATTTCCACAATTAAGTTAACAAGGAAATAACATTTGTCAGATCAAATGATATAAGGGAGTATGCTCACGGAAAACATACACATTTAAACATTGGTTGAAAGGTGCGCCCAAAATATGGGTTGGGTTGCATGACCAATGTCAGAATGGTGATTCAATAATCAATAGTCTAAGAACGAACGGCCGACCATTATTCAAAGCAATAGGGTTGCTAAAAAGGCAGAATCCAAACAGCACCGTTCACTTGTTGGTACCCCGGTTGGAATCAACGCGAGGACCAAGAAAGAATAGTGATGATGAGAAGTATCACTATACCAAGAATTCTTAAGAGGAGGAGCAATCCTCACAACATCCTTGACATAAAAGATGGCAATACTCCAAGGTAAAGGAGGACAAATGCTGGATAGCAAGGATCTCAAGGTATAACACAAAACACGAACAAGTTTGTGTTGAACGGAAGGCAATAAAGTGGTCAAAGATAACACAAATCAGCGGGGGCAAGGATAGTATTTCTCATCATGAACTCAATTGATATCCTGGAAGAACTCATAAGGTCGATGATGATCACGACACATTTGTCGAGAGATTTCATGAAGATGTAATCAATCAGCGATGACATCAGGTCAAAGGAATGAGGAAGTGGAAGGTTATTGGAACCATGGGTAGGACACAAACTTGAAATCAAGCTTGTTGTTCAAGGCAAATGGAATGACGAGGGAGATCGGCGTAACCTTAGCTCATCATCGAAAGTTGTGCTCCGGGGTTAAGGACCAGGTAGCACAGTTAAAATTGGCACGATAATGATATAGCCAACCGGGCTAGGAAGGACTTGAAGGATTATTAAACTCATAAGCAATAAAAATTACTTATAGTTATTGATTCGGAGTACAGACTCTATCCACTGTCGGTGTCCTTGAGTGTCTAACAACTCAGAACCCGGGGAAAATTTTGGAATCAGTGAGAAATAATACTTGAAGAATAACTCATAAGAAGTTATGCAGTACCGCGATAATCTCGAGATACCAGAGGGGGGTAATACTCGATGACGGACCAAAGTAGTGGTTGGACTGGGGTATTGCTCTGCAGAAGAAAAGTGCTTAAACTTGCATGAGAAATGGTATTTAAAGGAGAACAAGGTCGGAATCCACGATCATAAAGGATCGAACCATGGATACAAGATGAACTTATAACAAGGGGTAATTATTTTTACGAGCAGCTTCCATGATAAGTTATACATCGTGTCCCTGGGCATGAACGCAAGGTTCAAGGTCGACTCCCACTTCTTCAATGTATAACCTTCCATTCACTTTTCGCTTTGATAAAGGCCTTAGTGTTGAAAGTTTTACCTGGTGAAATACCAGATGAGTATGACTCGTGAAAACTTCCGAGTTCACACATATAAAGGAAGGCATCGGATCAACCCGTTAGGGTATCGTGGAAAAATATAACACAATCTTCAAGAGTAGATATCACCAGCTCGAAAGCAGAGCATGGTTGGCAAAAGGAGAGGATACAATTTACCAAAGGCATTATGTATCGGAGAAAGAACTCACAAGGTGATTAATTATGAAGGACTCTGTCGGATAATAATCCAACAGTGGATATGGCGATCCACAATGGAGCTGATGTGAGTATCAATACCCAATCAGAGGAAGAAAGAATGCAAATGCATCGATTTATAGAACATTTGAATAATTCAACATCTAAATAGCATAGTAATTATGATTTTCAATTCAAGGGATCAGGAGCAAAAGCTCTGATCAAGGATGGATAAGTCAACTAGACTTAGGGGTAAGATCGATGGCAATCTGATTGGCCAAGAACCAGCTCATGTTCGAAAGACGTCTGAGCCGGAAGGTAATTTATAATGATCAACTGTTGATTGCGTGCATTCACACACATATTGAATCAAAAGACTCAAAATGATAATGACAAGGGAAGCCATTAAGATTACGAGACTTATGGGATTAACCATAATGCAAGCAAGCAAAAATTTCAGGAGCAATAGGTTGCTTAGGATTTTCGGAAGACCGAATGGTATTTCGAAGAATTTTGTGAACTGCATGAATATCTGGGGATGAGCGGATACTCGATAAATGCGAGTAATTATCCGTAGTGGTATGCATGTGGCAGAGAACTCCAAGGCAGTAGGTACAAAGTATTCTCGGGGTATCTTATAATAACAAGATCGACTGGGAATAAAAGTAAGCACGCCAGGTGTAAGTATTTATCCATACGGATATTTTGGTGGAAGGGAATTGCAAAAGCAACGGGCACAAGGTCTCGAGAGAATATCGGAGAGTATCTTCGAAACCTACTGGTGCAGCCGGCGATCATCTGGACTGAAGGGGCTCTCCGGGAGAAAGTAGTTTCGAGAACCTAAAGTTAGATTTTAGTAAAAATCGTTTAACCCGAATAGAAGAGAGTTCAGAATCCCGGAGTAAAGATCGAGGAGTAAAAGATCCTAATACCACCCAATGGCAACATGGGCCCATAGGCCACACAGCCATGTTAGTAAAGGTTTTGCAATGACTAGACTCAACTTCGGCCAAGGAGTTGGAAAGGGGATTCCTACAGGAAGTCGGCTCTGATACCAACTTGTGACGCCCCCGATTTGACCGTACACTAATCATGCACGCAAATGTGTACTATCAAGATCAAGGACTCACAGGTAGATATCACAACACAACTCTACAAATAAAATAAGTCATACAAGCATCATATTACAAGCCAGGGGCCTCGAGGGCTCGAATACAAGAGCTCGATCATAGACGAGTCAGCGAAAGCAACAATATCTGAGTACAGACATAAGTTAAACAAGTTTGCCTTAAGAAGGCTAGCACAAACTGGGATACAGATCGAAAGAGGCGCAGGCCTCCTGCCTGGGATCCTCCTAACTACTCCGGGTCGTCGCTAGCGGGCATCACGTAGTAGTAGGAACCTCCGGTGTAGTAGGAGTCGTCGTCGAAGGTGGCGTCTGGCTCCTGGGCTCCAACATCTGGTTGCGACAACCAGGTAGAAGGGATAGGGGGAAAAGAGGGAGAAAGCAACCGTGAGTACTCATCCAAAGTACTCGCAAGCAAGGAGCTATACTACATATGCATGGGTATCAAATGGAGTAAGGGTATCATATGTGGACTGAACTGCAGAATGCCAGAATAAGAGGGGGATAACTAATCCTTTCGAAGACTACGCTTCTGGCAGCCTCCGTCTTGCAACATGTAGAAGAGAGTAGACCGAAGTCCTCCAAGTAGCATCGCATAGCATAATCCTAACCGATGATCCTCCCCTCGTCGCCCTGTGAGAGAGCGATCACCGGTTGTATCTGGCACTTGGAAGGGTGTGTTTTATTAAGTATCCGGTTCTAGTTGTCATAAGGTCAAGGTAAAACTCCAAGTCGTCCTGTTACCGAAGATCACGGCTATTCGAATAGATTAACTTCCCTGCAGGGGTGCACCACATACCCCAACACGCTCGATCCCATTTGGCCGGACACACTTTCCTAGGTCATGCCCGGCCTCGGAAGATCAACACGTCGCAGCCCCACCTAGGCACAACAGAGAGGTCAGCACGCCGGTCTAAACCTAAGCGCATAGGGGTTTGGGCCCATCGCCCTTAGCACACCTGCATGTTGCGTACGCGGCCGGAAGCAGAACTAGGCCCCTTAATACAAGAGCAGGCTTACGTTCCAATCCGGCGCGCGCCACTCAGTCGCTGACGTCACGAAGGCTTTGGCTGATACCACGACACCGGGATACCCATAACTACTCCCGCGTAGATGGTTAGTGCGTATAGACCAAATGGCCAAACTCAGATCAAATACCCAGATCTCGTTAAGTGTGTTAAGTATCCGCGAACGTCGACCAGGGCGAGGCCCACCTCTCTCCTAGGTGGTCGGAACCTGCCCTGTCGCTCCGCCTCAAAGATCCACTCGCGGGTGCTCCTCAAGCCGACCCGTCTTTAGTCACCACATGTATCATGTATAAAGTATATAGTATATACCCGTGATCAACTCCCGAGTGATCACGACCCGATAGTATAGCATGGCAGACGGACAAGGATGTAGGGCCACTGATGATAAACTAGCATCCTATACTAAGCATTAGGATTGCAGGTAAAGGTAACAACAGTAGTAGCAAGGACAGGCTATGCACCAGTATAGGATTAACGGGAAGCAGTAACATGCTACACTACTCTAATGCAAGCAGTATAGAGAAGAGTAGGCGATATCTGGTGATCAAAGGGGGGGCTTGCCTGGTTGCTCTGGCAAGAGAGAGTGGTCGTCAACTCCGTAGTCGTACTGGGTAGCAGCGGCGTCGGTCTCGGTGTCTAGCGAGAGAAGAGGGGGAAGAAACAATAAATATAATGCAAACAAATGCATGACGAAGCATGACATGACAAGTATCGGTGCTAGGGGTGCCCTATCGCGGTATCAGGTGATACCAGTGAAGGGGGGAAACATCCGGGAAAGTATCCCCGGTGTTTCGCGTTTTCGGACAGATGAAACAGAGGGGGAAAGTTGCATGTTCGCTATGCTAGGGATGCGTGGCGGATAAACGCGCTGCGTATTCAAATTCGTCTCATCGTTCTGAGCAACTTTCATGTACAAAGTTTTTCCATCCGAGCTACGGATTTTTTTATATGATTTTCTAAAGTTTTAGCAATATTCTGAAATTATTAATAATTCGGAAATAAATGTAAAAATGCTATATGCACCCAGCATAGGGTACACAGAACTGTACCCACTAGCTGACGGGTGGGCCAGGGGTCCCAATTGACCAGTCAACATTTGACTGGTCAACAGGGGGTGGGGTCCTCCTGTCATACATCATCTAACTAATTACCGATTAGGTAGTTTAATTAGCAGATTAAGTTAATTAAGTTTAATTAATAGGATAGTTAATTAATTATATTTTCTTTTTTAAAAGTCTTCTTTTTATTTAATTTCACAGGTGCGTGGGCCCAATGGCCAGTGGCCCAGGCGGGTTTAGCGGGCGCGGCTAAACAGGTACGGGCGCCCGAGGCCTCCAGGGGCGTTGCCACGGGCCACGGCAGCGGCTGGAGGGGCGGCCTCGGCCACGGCGAGGTCGGCGGCGGCGGCGCCTGGAGCTGCGGGCGTCGGCAGGCGAGCCGGCGTGGCCAGCGGCGTAGACGCGGGCAAGGCAGCAAGCAGTGGGAGGCGGCGGCGGTAGCGAGCGGGGATGGGCCCCGGGCGCGGCAGCAGGCGAGCGAGGCCGTGCGGGGCGAGCTCCGGAGGCAGAGGCCAACGGCGAGCGTGGCTGCGGGCGGTGGGGAGCAGGAGCGCGCGGCCAGGGGGTGCAGCGGGCGGCGCCGTCGAGGGGGCCGCGAGCGGAGCGGGGCAAGTCGCGGTGGGCGGCGTGGCTGGGCGTCGGCGGATGCAGGGCGCAGTCAGCGCCGGCGAGGATGCCACGGGCGCGGGGTCAGGGAGGGGAGAGAGAGGAGGAGGGGGTTTCCTCACCCCACGTTGCAGGGGAACAAGCGGCGAGGCTCGAGGCGGCTGCTCGAGGGAGAGACGAGGGTGCGTTCCGGTGAGGTGGCTCCTGCGGCGGGGTCCCGGGCGGCGGCGACGCGGCGTCAGCGTCGTGGCGAGGAGGAGGCCGTCGGGGAGGAGATGAGGAGGCGTCCGGTGAGGTCCAGGTCGATGGCCGACGCGGCCGGCACGGCGAAAAGCACCGGCGAGCGGGCGAGGCGCGAGGTCGAGCGCCCCCGATCCCGATCTGGATAGGGGAGGGAGAGCGGGGAGTGGGGGAGAGTGGGGACGTGGGCTAGGGTTCGGTCGCCCAGGGGGTTATGGGGGAGTGGGGGGGCCGCCTGCGCCTGGCCTGGTTAGCGGCTGGGCCGCTTGGCCTAGTACGGGGGGGGGGGTCTGTCTTATTTTATTTTTGTTTTGTATTTCCTTTTCTTTTATTTATTTTCTTTTCTGTTTTATTTTATTCCTCGTTGTAATTTAGTTTTGTGAAGTACAAAAATGATCCCTAAATTGGTAATAGGAATTATACCACTGCCACAATTAACTTGGCACCTAAATATATTAGTTTGTAATTGTTTATCATTTTAAAGCATTTAAATAATCATTTTTGCTACTGTTTTAGTTTATTTAGTGCATTTAAGTATTTTATTAAGAGATGATTTCTTCACCAGCATTTATTATGGATTATTAGACACATTAGGGACAATTTAGTTTTGACTTTTGAAAACTTTAATTGTTTTGACTTTAATCCAAATTTGAATTTGGTTCGGTTCCGAGCTAACACGAGATTATCAACAATAATCGAGGTGACGTGGCATCATTACCAGAGGGTTACTGTAGCTTGATTACCCGGCATCACAGTCGGAGGAGCGTCCGGTGCACGCCTTGTGTTCGCCACCGCCTCCGAACCAGGCTTTGGAGCCTGGCTGGTGGAGGCGCAATTGGCAGCCTCTCCGAATATAGTCCGGCGAGGTCTCTTTGTCCTGAAGAGAGCACGAGTGTTAATATGCTTTAAAGATATAACACCTGGGATAAGGAGGCGCGTCATACCTTTGCGCTCACGCCTCGGTCCGGACTGCACCTCTTTTCTACCCACGGGGCCCTACGGCCCCTCATTGGCTTGTCGCCGCAGGTTCGGCCTCCCGTCTCAGAAACCTCCCCTGCAAAGCTCGGTTGTAATTAGGAAACTAAAAACGCGAGAGAGCGGACCCCTATTTGGGGTACTGGGACTTCAAAATCAGTTACCTCGGAGGGCGGGATTAGCCCTGGGTAATCGGCCGTAATGGCCACCAAGGCGTTGTCCTTGCTCAATTGATGGAACACTCCATCAATCAGCTCTACAGATACGTCCGGATCCTCTTGAGAGGCCGGGTCGAGGGACCGTCCTGGGTCCTCGGGTTGTGGAGGAGGGCTGTTTATTTCTTTAACAGCCTGGCGCAGTTCTTGTGTTGAAGTCGCTAGACTGAATATTTAACAATGGGGATATAAAACGGATGGGCAAGATGCGACCACTTACCCAGCTTGGAGGATTGTACATAGAAAATCCACCCTTTGGGTCGACGCGGAGAAAATCCTCCTCTTCTCCCTTGTACAAAGCGGACAGGGTCTTCGTTAGAGCCGCAGCCAAATCCGGCCCCTTACGGCCGTAGCGGGTGGCGTCCTCCTCCCCGTTGAACTCCCACATGGGGTGGCCTCTATACTATAGCGGCTGCACCCCTCGCATGATGCATGTGGCCATGACCCCGATCAAGGTCAGTCCGGAATGAGCTAACAATCTTATCCGGCCCATCAGGTAAATAACGTCCTTGTCACTTTCCCTCTGAGGGCTCCATGGACGCCAACTTAGGCCCTTCTTTAGTGCAGCACTGTCGAACTTAGGGAGGCCGATCCGGACAGGATCCGGCAGCGGAACGTCCTCTATGTAAAACCATTCCGAAGGCCAGTCCTCGGACACCTTCTTTGGGGTTCTAGATAGATATCCGGTCCCGGCGATGCGCCACACTTCGGCTCCGCCCACTTGATACACTACCCCTTCTTAGAACGGGGCACAAGGCAGAATAGCTCTTTCCACAGCCCGAAATGAGCCTCAACACCCAAAAACAGCTCGCAAAGGGCTACGAAGCCCGCGATATGCAATATGGAAGCAGGCGTGAGGTTGTGCAGCTGGAGGCCATAGAACTCCAGAAGCCCCCAGAGAAACGGATGAATTGGAAATCCGAGCCCTCTTATTATGTAAGGGGCAAGGCATACTCGCTCTCCTTTGGAGGGATTGGGGACGCTCTCCGCTTGCTCTCCACCATTATAGGTGGCGAGTCCGGCTCGAACCAGGACCATATAGGCCGGGGGGAGAAATCCCTTGGTCTGGAGCTCCACTAGCTCGCTGTGCAGGAGGGAACACCTCTTCCAATCTCCAGGCTGAGGGCTGGAAGGGTGAGAGGAGGAGCTGCGGCGGCCGGCCATGATAGAATGGACCTCTGTCGGATACGCTTTGATGAATACTCGCGGAAGGGAGAAGGTGTGGCTTGGATCTAAATCCACGTGCCCTTAAATAGGCGGCTCATTTACACGGCTAGGGGTGTGCATGTAAAAACACTAAGACTTTTTGTATTCGTTTGACACGTGGGAGACGGCCATTATTGGGCGTAGAAGCCAAGGAGTGCAACATTTACAAGAAACCAGACTTTATTCAATAGGTACACGGAATTTGGAGGAGAACCCGCCTTGCAATGCCGAAGACAATCTGCGCGCTGGACTCATCGTCATTGAAGCCTGGTTCGGGGGCTACTGAGGGAGTCCTAGATTAGGGGGTGTCCGGATGGCCGGACTATACCTTCAGCCGGACTCCTGGACTATGAAGATACAAGATTGAAGACTTCATCCTGTGTCCGGAATGGACTTTCCTTGGCGTGGAAGGCAAGCTTGGTGATACGGATATGTAGATCTCCTACCATTGTAACCGACTTTGTGTAACCCTAACCCTATCCGGTGTCTATATAAACCGGAGGGTTTTAGTCCGTAGGACAACAATCATACCATAGGATAGCTTCTAGGGTTTAGCCTCTCCGATCTCATGGTAGATCTACTCTTGTACTATCCATATCATCAATATTAATCAAGCAGGACGTAGGGTTTTACCTCCATCAAGAGGGCCCGAACCTGGGTAAAACTTCGTGTCCCTTGCCTCCTGTTACCATCCGGCCTAGACGCACAGTTCAGGACCCGATCCGCCGGTTTTGACACCGACACTCATGAACTCATTGAGTTTCTTAAAGTTTATAAGTTTGAAATATTTCAAATGGAATTCAAATCATTTTCTAGCCCCTTTTCATTTCTTTAAATGAAGAAGTCATATTATCTTTAGTCTAGGGCTTTGTGATGAAATGAATTTCAAGTCATGGAGATCAAAATAGAAGATGAAAGTATTGGGAAAGTCCTTTTATTCCCTCTCATTCAACTTTCAAAAAGTTTCAATTTCCACTCAATTACACACAATCAATCACACAACAGTCAAACAAACAATCATAATATTTTTTTATTTGATATAATATTCCAAAATTTAGAACTTTGGGATGTTTCAAACTACCACCCTTAAAATGAATCTCATCCTCGAGATTCGAAGAGGCTCATAAAAAGGTTAGGTTTGGGGGTCTCCTTGAAAATCCATTCACCAATACAAGGTATGGGGTGCTACCACCCTTGGAAGCATGGTTACGGTTCCAACAAAACTGATGTACTCCGTCCATTTGGTTGACGGTGTCAGTCTTCTCATATTCTCCAGGATAACTCCTTCACTTGTGCTCTTCCGGTAATGGCATGACATTTTCCTCAAAATCTGGAGTCCTTGCATCAAAATAAGATCCTTCCGAGTCCGAGACTGTCGCCAATGCTAAACAACTATCGAAAATCTCATGGTAGTCAACAATCGCTGGTTCTCCTATAGGAAATGGGTCTGGGTTGAATCTCACCATATAACCTACGATTGGCCACACGTTCCTGTACAGGGTTTCCATCGTCCTTCCATTCTAAGGTTTTTGGCTTGTCGGCACTCTTGTAAGGTTTTATGGCTCTCTGATTTTCCATCAACATATGATAGATCATGATAGAAGTATTCGGTACGGGGGCCAATCCATCCCGTACTTGAATCATTACCACATACGCGGATAGTAAATCACATATTCTAACACTTGGGCATCCTCACAAGCATTGCATAACTTCTCTTCTCCATGACCTGGGTTTGAGTAAATCCATTTGTCCTGGAAACCAAACAAAACCTCTATCATTTATTCACAACTCTTGGGTTTATGTAACCTCCTATGGAACGTCTACTGATGAAATCGCAACTTCTTCCATAATTCTTCCTGCAACAAGGTTGTGCCTGTTCCTCTTTAAATCCTGGGTCATGTGGGTTATGGCCCACTTCAACACTTGTATATCTTTAACTCATCCTTGGAGTTACTATTGTTCCATATTCTGACATTACATCTCCTTTAAATCCAATAGTACTTCATTCCCTCATACTCTTGGGGTAACCATCATTACAAAAACGAAACTCTAACGTATTTTCCCCAAACTCCACTCTGCGGAATACATTTTCCTTTCCATCGCCCAGGTGTTCTCATAGGGTATTACCATTAAAATAAAATGTACTCGTTCATCCATAATTCATACTCTCTTCATGTCAAATCCTTTATTACATCCTTAATTAAGTACTACTCAAAACTCAAATTTCAAAAGTACTTTATTACAAATGCTGCCATCCACATAGTTTAGTATGGTCAAGCATTACTTCCATCTCTATTCATTTGCCCTTCTTGAAGATGCTCCAGTCCCATTGGAATTGTTTGAGGTGATCCTTGAAAGCATCGATCTTTTATTTATCATGGTGGCCATGAGCTTCATATCCATCATTTCTGCATGCAACTCCCTCATGTATTCCTGAGTATAACGAAGTCTTGCTTCTAGTATTTCGCCAATCTGACGTATGGCTTCCATAACAGCTTCACTAACAGAGTCGTAGAATGTTGCTCGTGGTACTCGATAAATGAAAAAAGTATTGCCCCATAATCTTTGGGCAAACCCCTTTCACATGATGGAGGTTGTCGGATCGTGGGGTCTGGCCAACCCTTGAGGTTCAAAAAATGGGGTGCACATGAAGATCTCTCTCTTCCTCGATCGTGGGTTCCAACAAAGCCTTGAGGTTCGAACACTGGGGTGCGCACTAAGATCTCTCTTTTCCTCGGTCACTCTCGCAGTGATTTCTAGGCCTAGCTCGCCGAACCCAAGGAACAAGAGACACGAGAGTTATACTGGTTCGGGCCACCATTGTGGTGTAATACCCTACTTCAGTGTGGTGTGATGGATTGCCTTGTAGGCTAAGGATGAACTAGTACAGTGGACGAACAGCCTCCTGAGGAGAGGTGTTCTTGAGCTTGATGAGCTGGTGAGATGGCCTTGGTGGAATTGATCCGATCCAAGATGAGCCGATCCGTGACTAAGGTGGTGGCTAGCCCTATTTATAGCGGCCCTGGTCCTTTTCCCAAATGTTTAGACGGGAAGGGATTCCACAACGACCAATTTCGAAGGGGGACAACTAGTACAAGTTATCCTGACAAAAGGTGGTCTTCGCCTGCCAAAGGCTCTGGTGGTGACGCTACCGTGGGCTCCGCGGTGACCTCGGTCCTGCCGTCCCACTGGTCTTGGTCTTGTTGCACCAATATGGAAACCTTTGACTGATGGCTCAGGACTCCTTGCCTGCACCTGCTTCCTTAGCACCAAAGTGGAAACAAGTACTCTGCGCCCGCTGGCGCCCGCTTGGCCTTGGTCGTCATGGCTCACGTCACATGAACCTCGTGAGGTGCCCCTTGCATAGGTATCTCCGGTCCTCGGGAGCCAGCCTAGGGAGGCCGCCTCGGAGGAGATCTTCGTGTCATTCGCCTCACGAGGCTTGGCCCCTCGCGAGGGTCTAGAGTGGTTGTTGATGAAGATGGCCCGTACCAGGCCGCTGGATGAGCCACGCCCCGGGCCATAGGCAGGCAAGTCTGGGTACCCCCATTCCCAGGACACCGACAGTAGCCCCCGGGCCCAAGGTGCGATCGGACTTGGCTTCGAAGTGAAGCCGAAGGGCAAGTGTGGAGCATCGCAGGCCCCAATAGCCTGCGGCCTTGATTGAAACGTGGCAATTGACATGTCGTGGGCATTTTCGCTTTCCCATGCTGCCTAAGTAACCACCCGACTTGATGAGACCCTGCTGCATGCAGAATAAATTCATCATTACCTTAGATCATGGAGGCCAGCGGTTGGCCTCCCTCTAGCTATAAATGAGGGGAGGGGCGGAGCCCCCATTGCTCATCTCTTCCTCCACCCCGCTTGCTTCCTCTTCTTCCCCTTTGCTTTGCCCTCTTGCAGCGACACCCATGGCGTTGACGAAGAGATTCACGGCTGCGGAGAAGGGGAAGGCGCGTCAGGAGGGGCCGGACTCTCCGCTGCCCTAGCGGGGTCGTGGCCGCCCCCACAAGCACACCACGACTCCTGCCATGGCCGCTCCGGGGCACGGGCGGACTTCTTCGGGGTGTGGCGCCGTTCCAGGCGGCGGCGGCGTCCCCTCGTGTGGTGGGAGCCGCCCAAGATGCGATAGTCCTGTCCACGAAGGGAGGCGCGCCATGGTCGCCCGACCTTCCTGTTACGTCTCCAACGTATCTATAATTTTTGATTGTTCCATGCTATTATATTATCTATTTGGGATGTTTAATGGGCTTTAATAAGCTATTTTATATTATTTTTGGGACTAACCTATTAACCGGAGACCTAGTGCCAGTTTTTTTTCCTATTTCAGTGTTTCATAGAAAAGGAATACCAAACGGAATGAAACCTTCGCGATGATATTTCTTGGACCGAAAGCAAACTAGGAGACTTGGAGTGGAAGTCTAGAACACCGTGAGGTGTCCACGATATAGGAGGGCGCGCCTAGGGGGATAGGCACGCCCCACCCTCGTGGGCCCCATGGAGCTCCACCGACGTACTTCTTTCGCCTATATATACTCTTATACCCTAATAACATCAGGAGGAGCGACGAAACCATTTTTCCAACGCCACAACCTTTTGTACTCGTGAGATCCCATCTTGGGGCCTTTTCAGGCGATCTACCGGAGCGGGAATCGATCAGAAGGGCCTTTACATCAACACCATATCCTCTCCGATGAGGCGTGAGTAGTTTACCACAGACCTTCGGGTCCATAGTTATTAGCTAAATGGCTTCTTCTCTCTCTATGATCTTCAATACAAAGTTCTCCTCGATGTTCTTGGAGATCTATTCGATGTAATACTCTTTTGTGGTGTGTTTGCTGAGATCCGATGAATTGTGGGTTTATGAACTTGATTTTCTATGAATATTATTTGCTTCTTCTCTAAATTCTTATATGCCTGATTCGATATCTTTGCAAGTCTCTTTGAATTATCGGTTTAGTTTGGCCTACTAGATTGATCTTTCTTGCAATGGGAGAAGTGCTTAACTTTGGGTTCAATCTTGCGGTGTCCTTTCCCAGTGACAATAGGGGCAGCAACGCACGTATTGTATTGTTGCCATTGAGGATAAAAATATGGGGTTTATATCATATTGCTTGAGTTTATCCCTCTACATCATGTCATCTTGCTTACTGCGTTACTCTGGTCTTATGAACTTAATACTGTAGATGCATGCTGGGTAGGGGTTGATGTGTGGGGTAATAGTAGTAGATGCAAAATCGTTTTGATCTACTTGACATGGACCGGATGCCTATATTCATGATCATGGCCTTAGATATATTCATAACTATGCACTTTTCTATCAATTGCTCGGCAGTAATTTGTTCACCCACTGTAATACATGCTATCATGAGAGAAGCCACTAGTGAAACCTATGGCCCCCGCGTCTCTGTCTTATTATATTGCATATCTTTATTATCACATCTCGTTTACTATTTTGCAATCTTTATTTTCCAATCTATACAACAAAATACCAAAAAAATTTATCTTATTATCTCTATCAGATCTCACTTTCGCAAGTGATCGTGAAGGGATTGACAACCCCTTTATCACGTTGGTTGCGAGGTTCTTGATTGTTTGTGTAGGTACTAGGTGACTTGTGTGTTGTCTCCTACTGGATTGATACCTTGGTTCTCAAAAAGTGAGGGAAATACTTACACTGCTTTGCTGCATCACCCTTTCCTCTTCAAGGGAAAACCAACACATGCTCAAGAGGTAGCACTCCCCGGCCATGGTTCCACTCGGCGGAGGTGCTGCCGGAGTTCGTCGTGTGGTCGGAGAACCCGGCCGACACATGGCTTCAGCTTCCGCGCTCCTTTGCCATCGAGCTGTCGGCCTCGGGTCCCAGCGGCCTCTGGCTGCAGGCCGACGGCTGCTGCAGCAAGGCTTTGTGGGTCGCGGTGGAGGTCTCTGTCATGGGCAACGTATCCCTAGCCCGTGGCTGGCAGACATCTGCCCGCGTGCGCGGCCTGGGAAGGCGGTGCACCCTCCACTTCAAACACGATGGGGCCGCGACCCTCTTCGTGAGGGTGTTCGGGGAAGATGGTCGGCGCGCCGGGTGCTGCCCTGAAGACAGCGAGGGCGACGGGGCGCTCGGCCTTGGCGATGGTCATGACGAGGAAGAGGGCGGTCTTGCCCCCGGTGGCGACCATGGCTCGTTTGGCAATGACAACTCCTCCTCCGACGAGAGCTCTAGCAACGGCGGCAACGACCAGCCGCCGCGTTGTCAGGCTCGCTTCGAGGACGGTGGCGGGTCGTCCCGTCCCCGCGCCCCAGTGAAGCGTGAGGAGGGCTCTGACTGAGTTTGGGGGCCAATCCTCGTGAGCACCTGCGCCATGGGGGCTGCTTTTGCTTGTCCTTTCCTTTCTTCCTACATTTTACAAGAACCAAGTATGGGGCCCTATGAGGGCGTATAATGAACCGTAGTGCTTAAGTTGCTTTGTGCTATGTTTACCATTCCTATGTTGTGTTATGGTGTTCATGCTTTATTTAGACATGGAGGGATAACTTAGCTGAATGCGCCCAGAGTGGTTTCCTGTCTTGTGAGGGCGCACCTTCTGGCACCTGATGGGCCCTCCTTGTTGCTGGCCCGGGAGCCGCAGCCCTCAGGAGGCATACGCCCATCGGGCGCCTTGTCCTTCCCTGCACGAGGCCTCATAATCATGGCCCAACGCACCATGTCGCGGTACCCGTGGGGCACGAACTTTTAGGGGGGCGGATGCGCTAACCGCAAGCTCAATCGAGGGTGCCTCGCGAAGGTCAGGAGAGCCAAAGCTCTAGAATGGTAGGACAGGGCTCTGGCTAGGCGTGCCCCTCTTAGGTTAGCTCAGCGCACGCACACACCTGCCCAGCCCCCACGCGAGGCACGCGAGGGAGAGCGTCAGGAAACTTCCACCCTCCCTGGTATAAAACAAAGAACCAAGCGAGGAAGTAGGGTGAAGAAAGGGTTCAACCGAGCAATCGAGAAACGCCAGAACTCCAAATTCCATAAAAAAAGGGGGCAAACCAACTGCAGAAAGCAAATGAACAGCCGCATCTAGCACCTAGTCTAGTCTTCTCACCAGCGCGGAGCTAAGTGTTGCCACTAGGACGTGGGAGGGAGCCCTCGAGGCCCGAGGGCGGCACTCCGGAGACTCCGAGGCAAGTACAGCCCCACTCATTATTACATGAGTGTCACGAGCGGAGACCTTCACAAGCACTAGGCCTTACTTCATGGGTAGAACTTCCAGAGGTGTTGGATGTTCCAGGCGTTCTGGATCGGGATCCCGTCTTGTGTCTCCAGGCGCGTGGCGCCAGGCCTGGGGACACAGGCAATCCTAAAAGGGCCCTCCCATATGGGTGAGAGCTTGTGCAGCCCTTCCTTGGAGAGAACCCGCCTTAGGACGAGATCACCCACCTTGAGCGTCCTGGAGCGGACGCTCCGACAGTGGTACTGTCGCAACGCCTGTTGGTACCTTGCCGGCCGGAGCGACGCTTCACGGCGGTGTTCCTCCCCCAGCACAAGGTCCATCCCCCGCATGGCATCCTGCTGCGTCTCATCAATCGCCAGGACCCGCGTGGAGTGATGCTTGACCTTGTGTGGGAGAACCTCTTCTGCTTCATAGACGAGGAAGAACGGGGTCTCGCCTATTGGCTTGGTGGTGGTGGTGTGGATGGACCACAACACGGACTGGAGCTCGTCGTGCCAACCCCTACCGTAGGTCTCGATCTTATTCTTGAAGGTCCTGGTCTTGAGGCCTCTCAAGACCTTGGCGTTTGCGTGCTTGGCTTGGCCATTGCCGAAAGTGGGATGGTCTAGAGGCCCTAAGCAGGATGGTGGATTTGCGAGGCTTTCCTCCGCGTCCGGCCCCACTTCGGCCTGTGGCTAAAGACCTTCAATGTCAAACCGAAGGTAGTAGGCGGCCAACAAGCAGAATGCGGTGGAGCCATGGTGGGCAAAATGCCCAACGTTACATGGCTCGAGGGCTCCTACGTGGAGACCATAAAGGGGTGGCAATCGGGGTGGTTCTACATCACCGAGCCACGCGAGACCAACTGGGTGGCGGCCCCCGAGTTTCGATCCGGAATCCCCACTCGGCTTACTTCCTGGAAGGAGAAGGGCCTATCCTGGGGCTCATCAGTGGAGCTGGACGGACTCCAGTAGTGTATCCGGAACATGATAGGCAAGAAAGTCAAGCTTGTCAACATAGTCCAGGCCATGCTCTTCCACCGGATCCTCCCGTGTCAACAATGGGCTTTCAACTTATGGGAGTTTGACCTGGCCCAGCACCGGACTCTACGCGAGTTCTTCGACATGACGCATAAGGATGTCTGGAAGGTGTTGTTCAAGGGCGCCGAGGTCCCCCCCCCCTTACAGAGGACCGCGGGCTAAGCGCAACGCGCCCTGCGAATCCGGTAAGTTCTGTACATCTCGTAGGTTATTTATTTTCCATAGTTTAACCATGTGCGGGATCTGAGCTCCCATGCCTTTGACAGGACTGGGTGGAGACATCGGAGCAGATTGACTGCCCGGCCCCTCTACCCAAAGATCTTGTAGACGCTCTCCTGACGGAGATGCGGACCCCGGCTCCTTATGAGGTGCCGGAGAAGAAGATCAAGAAGAAGGCCACGGGAACCCGAAAGAGTTCCCGGCGCCAGGTGGTATCGGACTCATCGTCCGATAACTCCGAGATGCACTCCTCCCGTGAAAACGAGGAGGTGGAAGATGAAGATTCTCCTCCTCCAGCCGGGGGAGACAAGAAAAGGAAGGCCACCCCATCCGGGGAGGCAGAAGGGTCCAAGAAGGGAAGGACTCTCCTTCTGGACTGTTCCACCACTTCCGCCGACAGAGAAGACGGGGGGTTACTTAGGGCCAAGCCCCTGGCGAAGTCGTAAGTATTCGGATACCAGAGTAACTCATAGCATACTTTTATTGCACTGCTTTTCCTAACGCCAAATATGATCATGTAGTCCGCCCCGAGCCCGTATCGACGTATCCTCGTCGGGCGGTTCCTTGGACTCATCGGATATGAATAGTGAGTCACTTCCAACCGCCTCCTCTCCTCGCCCTACGGACAATGTCGAGGTATTGTCTCAAGGGGCACCGAGCTGGGGGGAGATAGTCCTGGAGGAGCCTCAAGGCAACCTTCTGGACTCTAGGCGCAAAGGGAGCAAGACTCCCAAGGGCTCCAAGTTCGGCCCTCAGCCGAACACCACGCCGGAACCTCCAGTGGTTCCAGACTCCGGCAGGCAGCCCCCTTCCAAGAGGGGCAAGCCACCCGTGTCGGTGACCTCTGTCCATCCAGAGGCACCGGACAACCTACTGGGAGCGCTTCGTGGCGCTTCCATCGACGAAGAGCACCGCACTATTATGAGTGCGGTGATCAAAAAGGTTCAGTCCGCCAAGAGTGGACTGACTGAAACCTATGCCAGCCTTCTAACAGGCTTCGAGGTAAGTATTTAAAATATAGGAAAATATTACCGCATAGACAGTAGCCCCTGATGCTCTGTTTGGTGTTCACAAAGAAAATCCGAATAGAGGATCAAATAATATCTGCAGGAGTCTAGTATAAGTATGTCTGTATGCGTATGCAGGCTTCACTGCTGACCTCTGCCACACTGACTGCGGAGGTCGCCGCACTGAAGCAGAACCTCGAGTGGTCCGAGAAACAGCTCAGCCTTACCAAGAGGCAGCTCGAGGAGAACAAAGGTAAGTAATACCTTGTATGTATATATATATAAAAGATGTGGTTGCAAAATGATAGGATCATCATGGATGTGCCAGGGGCCATGACCGGAGTGGCGACCCTGAAGCAAGCGTTGTCCGAGGCCGAAAACAAAGCGGCCAAGGAGTGCACCGAGCGGGAGAAACAGGAGGCACGGGTGCGCGAGGTGCAGCAAGAGCTCCAGGCTCTTGTGAGGAAGCACGTGACTTTGGAGCTTGACTCGAAGACGCGATAGTCCGAGCTTGCTGCGGCCCCCGAGAGCACAAAGCGTACCAAGGCTGAAGCCCAAAAGGACCTCCAGGAAATTGAGGCGATGAGGAAGATAGCGGCGGGTAAGGCATTCATTATGCAAAGCAAGGATGTGAAAGTAAATTATTTGTTACTTACCCGAGTCCGGAGCTCTACAGGAGCATTCGCAGATTTGCCCCGCAGCGTGTCAGATGCCGCAATGTACTACCAGGACAAGGAGGGAAGCTCGACGGAGAAGCTGTTCTAGTCTCAGTATACTGGGACCGAACACCCGATGCTTGTGAGCGACCAGCTGAAGCAACTGGTCGAGCTGCACAAGGCGACCGAACAGGCCATGAGGGGCCTTATAGTCCGGATGTGGCCTGGCAACTCCCTTCCCAACAGCTACTTCGGCCTAGTGAGGTGGCTTGTGGATGCCTGCCCACGGTTGGAAGTCATAAAGCGGTCCGTCTGCATCGAAGGTGCACGCCGGGCTTTTGCCCATGCGAAGGTGCACTGGGGCAAGATGGACGCCGAGAAGCTGGTGAAGGAGGGGCCGCCGCAGGGCAAGGAGCATCGCCGCCCTGAAATGTATTATGAGGGTGTCCTGAAGGGTGCCCGTCTTGTGGCGGACGAGTGTGCGAGGGATGTAATTTTTGAATGAACTTGCTCGTGTGATCCTGTATTATGAAAAATTGTTCATGTGCGCTATGCAATGCTTGTTTGAATTTAAAATATTACCTTCTGTGCGGCTATTTATCAAATATGAGAGATGGCCAGTCGTCGGCTTCTGCCCCCATGCCACGAGTGCTGGGGTGTTCGGTATAAATCTGAGCACTATTTTTCCCATTGTTGGGTCCTTTGAGGGAGGTGCTCAGCGCAACGAACAAGGCAATCGGACTATAATGCTTTATCACTCTCACTTAGCCATAGAAGTCTACAATTTTAAATTTTGGCGAAGCCCCTAGTATTCGGAAGGCCGAATTCAGGGCGCTATACACGCCTAAGCCGGACAAAGCCGACTCCTCGCCTGAAGCAGCATAAGTCTTTAGGAACTCGAGACCTCTCGAACAACGACCAACTCTCGCCTTAGCATGACAGTTAGTTTTAGCTTTCTCTACTGAGGTGCTTGCCCAGATGAACCGGGGCACAATCGCAGTAGTTCTCCCAGTGCTACCTTAGCCGATATAGCGGAACTTAAGGTACCAAAACATGGGAGCCGGGAAAACACAACTATTGACCCAAGACATGATTCGGAGCTGATGCATATAATGCTATAAGTTCAGGGTGCCGCACTGTCGAAACTGTTCGGACTTCTCACGCCGTATTATGGCGTACGCTTAAGCCCCTGGCGTATTGACCGTACCAGAGTGTACGGGTGCGTAATGTCATGAATGAACATATATATATATATATAAAAGAATAGAGAATGCGGTAATAGTCTAGTGCTATGCATTGTTTATTCAAAAATGTGCGTCGAAGCAGAATGATACAAGTAGTGCGATAAGCAAAAAGTAGGACTATTTGACATGTCCCCTCCAAGGGCAAGCTGAGGAATGGTATTTCAAGCAGGTATTTCACTCGTTATCAGAGACCACCTGGGAATTCCATGGTGCGACGTAGCTTTCTGCCTCCTTGGTTGTTGTATCATGTGTCTAGCAATCATACTGCCGGACGGGGTTTCCTGAGAGTAAATTCCTGAACGAATAACAAAGCGGGAAGCCCCTAGTGCAGTTGAGCCGCGTTTTGGGGCGTGCCGTAGTCGTGCCCCCACCTATGCCCATGGTATTTTCAATGCGTAATTATGCACGCGTGGCGCGGATTTTGCCGTTTGGCTGGGACTGGGGTGGGGGCCGCATTGCTATGCGAGCTCAGAACATGCTAGGCGGTCTTGTTGCAGATTACTTTGGGCGCGCTTGACGGTGTTTGGGTGTTTAATTATCGAACTGGTTGATTGCCTGAAGAGGCTGCATTGTGCTTCTGCTGCGAGGGCTGCAGTGTGCTCCTCTGTGCGGAGAGAGCACTCTGTGTTTCCATTGACTGTGATGACCCCCCGAGGTCCTGGCATCTTGATCTTGAGGTCTGCATAATGCGATACCGCATTGAATCTCGCAAATGCGGTTCGCCCGAGCAGTGCGTGATAGCCACTGCGGAACGGGAGTATATCGAATATTAAATCCTCCCTTCGGAAGTTATCGGGGGATCCGAAGACCACTTCCAGTGTGACCGAGCCTGTGCAATGGGCCTCTACACCTGGTATGACGCCTTTGAAGGTCATTTTTGTGGGTTTGATCCTTGAGGGGTCTGTATCCATTTTGTGCACTGTGTCTTGATAAAGCAGGTTTAGGCTGCTGCCGCCGTCCATAAGGACTCGAGTGAGGTGAAATCCGTCGATGATTGGGTCTAGGACCAGTTCGGCGAATCCGCCATGACGGAAACTAGTGGGTTGGTCCCTGCGATCGAAGGTGATCGGACAGGAGGACCATGGGTTGAACTTTGGGGCGACTGGCTCTAACGCATATACGTCCCTTAGCGCATGCTTCCGCTCCCTCTTGGGGATGTGGGTTGCGTATATCATGTTCATCGTCTGCACTTGTGGGGGGAACCTCTTCTATCCTCCAGTGTTCGGTGGCCGGGGTTCCTCCTCGTCATCGCTATGTAACCCCTTATCTTTGTTTTCGGCATTTAACTTGTCGGCCTACTTGAACACCCAACATTCCCTATTGGTGTGGTTGGCTGGCTTGTCGGGGGTGCCGTGTATTTGACACGAGCGATCGAGTATACGGTCCAAACTGGACGGGTCCGGACTGCTTCTTTTGAATTGCTTTTTCCGCTGACCGGGTTTAGAGCCTCTGAATCCGTCATTGACTGCCGTATCCTCGGTATTGTTGTTATTGATGCGGCGCATGTGTTTGTTGCGACGTGACCTGCCATCGCTATCCGTGGTATCCGAATGTAACACCCCGTATGTAACCTGCCATATTTGTATTCCAACTCTTGCCATTTCTGGCACTAAGTTATGATATTTCCTCGTTGTCGGGTTTTTGTCTTCATGTGTTTTTTCTTTGTCACGCATCTCATATCATGTCATCATGTGCATCGCATTTGCATACGTGTTCGTCTCATCCATCCGAGCTTTTTCCTCGTTGTCCGTTTTGAATTCCGGCGCTCCTATGTCCTCCGGTGTCCCTTTCTACCTCTTTTCATGTGTGGGTGTTAAACATTTTCGGATTGGACCGAGACTTGCCAAGCGGCCTTGGTTTACTACCGGTAGACCGCCTGTCAAGTTTCGTGCCATTTGGACTTTGTTTGATACTCCAACGGTTAACCGCCTGTCAAGTTTCGTGCCATTTGGCCTCGTGTGTGTTGCAGCCCAACACCCATCCAAAGTGGCCCAAAACCCACCTAAACCTCCTCCATCATCTAGGTCGTTCGATCACGATCGCATGGCCGAAAATCGTGCTCAATTTGGAGCCTCCTAGCTCCTCCTACCTATAAAAGGTCCTCCCCCCTCCAAATCCCGGGTCTCTTCCCCCTAACCCTAGATCCCTCGTCCTCCCGCGCGCTGGACACGTCCGGGCGCGCCGGACACGCCTCGCCGCCGCCACTCGCAGCATGCCACGTGTCCTCCCCGCAGCCCCACTTTGCCGCCAACCGCGCGGGCCCGCCAGGCCCACGGCCGGCCCTCGCAGCCCACATCGCCCGACCGCCGCCCCTCGGCCTCCCTTCGCCTCGCGCCGCCGTCTGCATCGACTCCAGCCGCCGCACGCCCGCTCGCCGGCAGCCACCAGCGCGCCGAAGCCGGCCGCCACTCCGCCTCGTCGCCGCACCCGGCGCCAGCCACCGCCACCGCCCCGACGCCGACCTCCGCCGCCGTCCGGCGCCTCCTCGTTGCCGGCGCGCCCCGGATCCACCTCTCCTTCGCCTCCCCGCTGCCTCTTCGACCTCACCGGAGTAAACCACGAGCTCGCCGGAGTTGCCTCGGTTCGCGTGCCGATGAACCCTAGATCTGGAGAGGTAGTTTTTCCCCAAGTCCCAAATATTTTTCGCGTTTTTCATCGCATCATAACTCTACACCCGTGGCTCCATTTCAGGCGTGTAGCATATCAAATTGTTCATATCGACGAGTACTTCATTTCATTCCATTGCACCATGTTCATTTGAGCTCATCTTGATGCCCTAAATTCTGTTGGAAGAGTGCTAGTTTCTATTAGTTTCAGATTCTTATCAGTAATTGGACATTTGTCATTTTTGCCATGATTGATGTGTGCCTCCTATGAACTTGAGCCCTACATGTGTTTTGAAGTATGCCATGCCATCTTTACAGGGGTGTATGCCATGTATTTTTGTGATCTCTGTGGTGACTAGCACAAGCATGAAAAGTAGCCCTCGTAATGTTCCTGATTTCAGGGACTTGGAAATCTTCCAAGTCTTTGTCCTTCAAATATTTTTATGCCATGTATTCATGTTGAAACAGAGTGATCCATGCTTCTTTTAAGCATGATCAGTAAGGATGTTTTGTAGATATTGTGGTGCTCTATCCATCCGTGTCTTTGTTTGTAATTATGGAGAACCCTAGCTTGACTAAGTCGAGCTCTACTTTTGCTATAAAATGTTCTTGGCAGATTGTTTACATGTTAAGCATTTTTGCCGAGGATGTTGTAGTTCATCCATGCATGCTATGTTGTTGTTATTGCCATGTATAGCTTCTATGCCATGTCTACTTCCTGGGTGTATGCTTAGTTTATCATGCAATGCCTTGTGGTGAGTGCATCGAGCTCGTAAACATGCCTACTTGATATCTGTTTTGCCATGTTCCAGTTTTCTGCTAAGTCTGAATCTGTTAACGATAATTGCTATGTTCACATGGATGCCATTGTATTTTCTGATCCCTTTTGGCTTATGGTCAGTAAGGGACATTTGTTGTATGCTTTGAGTAGCTTCATGCCATGCCTTGCTTTGCCATGATATGATTCTGTAGCATGTTGTTATCTTGCTCTAAACATTGCTTCCTGATGTTGAATTCCTGACATGTTATTTTCAGTAAGTCTGTAACCTGATATCTTTTGCACTTTTTCCATGCTTGTTTGAACCTGCTATTGAGTGATTTAGCCATAGCTTAGTGTTCATCTTTTGTCAAGCATCTTGAGTGGATCCTTGCCATGTATTTTTTTGCTATGTTAGAGTGTTGTAGCATGTTGTTCATGATGCATTTAGGTGGCTTCGTGCTGTTAATCGCAGACCAGTGCCATATTTGTTTTGCTTGTCATTTGCAAACCGTGCATCCGATTCCGGTGATCTTTATATCGATTTCGACCGAAATCAACTCTTCTTTCCAGTGGCACTCTTGGTTTTCCAAGTTGAGGCCAGGTTCAATCTTTCTTTTCTGAAACATGCATATGCATCGCATATCGCATCCCGCATATCATGACATGTTTTGCATCATGTTGTTTGTGCATTGCACGTGGTTGATTTTATCACCCTTTGCTTGTGTTCTTTTGTTGGGTAGAGCCGGGAGACGAGTACGTGATTGAGGCGCCCATTGAGTACATTTACGAGTATCAAGCTAACGTCAACTCGGAGAACTTTGCAGGCAAGATGACCATACCCTCGAAATCACTTATATCTTTGCTTGCTAGATGCTTGCTCTATTGCTATGCCTATGCTACGACACCTACCACTTGCTATCATGCCTCCCATATTGCCCTGTCAAACCTCTAACCCACCTGGTCCTAGCAAACCGTTGTTTGGCTATGTTACCGCTTTGCTCAGCCCCTCTTATAGCGTTGTTAGTTGCAGGTGAAGATTGGAGTTTGTTCCTTGTTGGAACATGTTCATTGTTGGAATATCATTATTATGTCTTGTCTATTTTAATGCATCTATATACGGTAAAGGGTGGAAGGCTCGGCCTTATGCCTAGTGTTTTGTTCCACTCTTGCCGCCCTAGTTTCCGTCATACGGTGTTATGTTCCTCGATTTTGCGTTCCTTACACGGTTGGGTTATAATGGGAACCCCTTGACAGTTCGCCTTGAATAAAACTCTTCCAGCAATGCCCAACCTTGGTTTTACTATTTGCCACCTAGCCTTTTTCCCATGGGTTTCGCGGACTCAAGGGTCATATTTATTTTAACCCCCCTGGCCAGTGCTTCTCTAAGTGTTGGTCCAAACTGAGCGATGTCCGAGGCTACCAGGGACAACTCTGGGCTGGCCTACCCGACGTCTGGCTCATCCGATGTGCCCTTAGAACGAGATATGTGCATCTCCTATCGGGATTTGTTGGCACATTTGGGCAGCTTTGCTGGTTTAGTTTTACCATTGTCGAGATGTCTTGTAACCGGGATTCCGAGTCTGATCGGGTTGTCTTGGGAGAAGGAATATCCTTCGTTGACCATGAGAGCTTGTGATGGGCTAAGTTGGGACACCCCTGCAGGGATTTGAACTTTCAAAAGCCGTGTCCGCGGTTATGGGCAGATGGGAATTTGTTAATGTCCGGTTGTAGAAGACCTGTACTTAACTTAATTAAAAAGAATCAACAGAGTGTGTGGCCGTGATGGTCTGTTTTCGGCAGAGTCCGGGAAGAGAACACGGTCTCGTGTTATGCTTGAACGTATGTTGTTCTAGGATCACTTCTTGATCATAGTTTCTCGATCGTGCCTTTGCCTTCTCTTCTCGCTCTCATTTGCGTATGTTAGCCACCTTATATGCTAGTGCTTCCTGCAGCTCCACCTCATACCTTTTCCCTACCTATAAGCTTAAATAGTCTTGATCGCAAGGGTGTGAGATTGCTGAGTCCCCGTGACTCACAGATTACTTCCAAAACCAGATGCAGGGACCGATGATACCGCTCCAGGAGATTCGACTGAACTCAAGTGGGAGTTCGATGAGGACTCGGGTCGATACTACATTTCCTTTCCAGGCGATCAGTAGTGGTGCCCAGTTGGGGCGATCGGGGACTTTGTTGCATTTGGGGTTGTTCTTTATTTTGGTTCCATAGTCGGACCTTGATTGTATCTGGATGAATGTAATGATATTTATGCTATTGTGTGACGTGGCGAGTGTAAGCCAACTATGTACTCCCTTTCCTTATTCATTACATGGGTTGTGTGAAGATTACCCCACTTGCGACATTGCTGACAATGCGGTTATGCCTCTAAGTCGTGCTTCGACACGTGGGAGATATAGCCACATCGTGGGCGTTACAAGTTGGTAATTAGAGCCTTCCCTAACTTAGGACCCCCCTGCTTGATCGAATCGTTGGCGTTGTTGAGTCTAGAAAAATGTTTTGAGTCATTTAGGATTATATATATATATATATCAGAGAGTAGGATTCTTTTTACTCCTCAGTCCCTTCGTCGCTCTTGTGAGGCATCCTGACGTAGAGTTTTGACTCTTCTCTTCTCAAATTTCACTAAAAAAAATTAGGATCACGCGGGTATCTTGGAATCGTTCTGATGGTTTTGTGATGAGAACATTGTTCTTGGTGCCTCCTGACATTTAGGGGTTGTGGCAGTGTCCTGGGGAGTTGAGCTCCGTGGTGTTGTCGTCACTATTTTATCATTGTAATTCTGGAATACCTGAGTTTCGCCGACATCGAAAATCTCTTTTATGCAGTTGTTGGTGAGATAACCTCGACGCCACCCAATACTGGGGCGGGAGTTCTGGAGTATCACCATAACTCGTATAACGGATGCTTTTCGAAGGTTGAGGTAAATGATTTCGGAAGGTTTCTTGGTTATGTGTTGAAGGATGGATACATTTGGATGTAGGATTTGCTAGCTTTTGGTGAGATATAATGCTTCCCCTGTATCCCCAACACCTGATTGCATAACCGGAAAGGTTCGGGAGTTTCATAGGTGGGAATTCATGTAGCTCTAGTATTTCTTCCGCGAATATTTGGTTTGTGATTGGGTAATCCTCACCAAGTATTTGTTCTTGTCCATACCTTGTTGTTTTATTCTTCTACCTCTATCTAAGTGGCTTCTCAATTTATGGAAGTGTGACCATTCCAATTGGAATGCATTCGTTCATTTTGTTCGGATGTGAAGACTATATGTTGCAATTTCGATCCATTTGATTCAGCTTGAATATATGTCTGTCAAGATGCTAACGGATGTCACCCTCTTCAGGATGGCTCCTCCAATGTGTCAGAACCCTGAACCACCGCCACCACCTCCACCTCCGGAGGCATGGCAAGCTGTGATGGCCGCTACCAATGCCAACACGCAACTGATCATGCAGCTCTTGCAAGAGCGCAACCAAGGGAACCAAGGCCATGGCAACAATCAGAATCAGTTTGCTACACTCAACCAGTTCCTCGCTAACCAGCCAAAGACCTTCAGCAACTGTGTTGAGGCAACAGACGCTGATGATTGGCTTGTGGATATCTACAAGCATTTCGAGTGCAGCAACATGAGGCCTGAGGACTTTGTCAAGTTTTCCTCGTTCCAACTCAAAGACCAAGCTCCAGAGTGGTATCAGCAGTACAAGGATTCCAGAGGAGGTCATGTGATTACCTGGGATGAATTCCGTCAAGACTTCAAAGCTCACCACATTCCTCGTAGTGTTGTTGAGAGCAAGCGTGAGGAGTTCCGCAATCTGAAGCAAGGCAGCTTGTTTGTTTACTAGCATAACATCATGTTCCAGAAGCTCGCTTGTTTCTCTAAGAAAGACGTCCCCGACGAGAAGAGCATGATTTATCAGTTCAGAGGTGGCCTCAGAGAAGATCTCCAACTAGCTCTTGTGCTTTTTGAGCCACAGAAGTACGATGAGTTATACAATGTGGCACTGAAACAAGAGACTGCTCAGCTCAAGTGCGATGCTTCCAAGAAGCGAGTCAGAGATGCAACTCCTTCTTCCTCAACTCAAGTGGCAACTAAGCAGCAAAAGTATTGGTTGCCTCCTCCTCCGTTCCGTCTGCCTTATCAGCAAAAGAGCAAAGGTGGCAATGGATCTTCCCACCCACCCAACCCAGGCTTTCAGAACAAGACTTCGTCTCATGCTCCAAGATCAAGTCCTCCGTATCACTGTCCGCTCTTGGAGGTCATGTGCAACAACTGTCAGCAGAAGGGTCACTATGCCAACAAATGCTTCAATCAGAGGCGTCTTCCTCCTCCTCCTGTGAGATCTGCTAGCACTGCGGTGGTCAGGCATAACCCCAAGTCTGCAAAGGTCAACTTGATGATCGAAGCTCAGGCAGAGGACTCGTCAGATGTGATTATGGGTAACCTTCCTGTTAACGACATTCCTGCAAAAGTACTTTTTGACACTGGTGCATCGCATTGTTTCATTTCAAGTCCATTTGCATCTAAGCATGAGCTGCCTTTCCAAGAATTGCGTAGACAGTTATCAGTTGTTTCTCTGGGTAAATTCATGAACGCAAGCTCTATGGTCCCGGATGTTACTATCACGTTGGGCGACTATAAGTTTCTGTCCTCTTTAGTGGTCCTTGGTAACTCGGATATTGATCTTATTCTCGGAATGGACTGGCTTTCTAAGCACAAGGCTCGGCTTGATTGTGCTGCCAGGCAGATTCAATTGACACATTCGTCTGAGGATGTCATCGTCTTTGCCGCTCCTGACGATACCATTCGACTGTTTTCTCTCACCGAGAAGGGTGAGTTGGATGCCATCTCTCAGATTCCAGTCGTTTGCGAATATCAAGACGTCTTTCCAGAAGAGCTTCCAGGAATGCCTCCGCACTGGCCAGTTGAATTCATCATCGATCTTGAGCCTGGCACGAAACCTGTTTGCAAACGTCCGTACAAGCTTGGTCCTGAAGAGTTGAAAGAGCTGAAGAAGCAACTCGATATTCAAGAGCGTATGGGTCTCATCCGACCAAGTTCTTCTCCATGGGGTTGTGGTGTTCTTTTAGTCAAGAAGAAGGATGGAACGGACCGACTCTGTGTCGACTACCGTCCATTGAACAAGAAGACCATAAAGAACAAGTACCCACTTCCCAACATCAATGAGCTTTTCGAACAACTCAAAGGTGCTCAAGTATTCTCCAAGCTTGACCTCCGTATGGGCTATCATTAGATTCGCATTCGTGAAGAAGATATCCCCAAGACAGCGTTCAGAACATGCTATGGTTCATATGAATAATGTGTCATGTCTTTCGGCCTTGTCAATGCTCCTCCAACATTCTCCCGCATGATGAACTTCATCTTCAACGCCTACACAAATGACTTCGTCTTGGTCTACCTCGATGACATTTTGGTCTTTTCCCAGAACAAGGAGGATCATTCCAAGCACTTGAGATTGGTGATGGATAAACTCAGAGAACATCAGTTCTATGCGAAGTTTTCAAAGTGCGAGTTTTGGCTCGATGAGGTTCTCTACCTTGGGCATATCATCTCCGCCAAGGGCATAGCTGTAAATCCTGAGAAGGTGTATGCAATTGGGAATAGGGAACCACCTCAGAATGTGAAGCAACTCCGCAGCTTCCTTCGGCTCGCAAGCTATTGTCGAAGGTTCGTTGAGAACTTCTCAAAGATTGCAAAGCCTCTTTCCAACCTTCTCCAGAAGCATGTGAAGTATGTCTGGTCGCCTGAATGTGATATCACCTTCAACATCCTCAAAGAGAAGTTAGTCACTACTCCAGTTCTGACTCCTCCTGATGAATCCAAACCGTTCGGGGTCTTCTGTGATGCTTCCCTTCAAGGTCTTGGTGCAGTGTTGATACAAGAGAAGAAAGTTATGGCCTATACCTCTTGCCAGTTGAGGCCCAACGAAAAGAACTAACCCACTCATGACCTTGAGTTGGTAGCAGTTGTCCATGCTCTTTCAACTTGGAGACATCTCTTGTTGGGAAGGAAAGTGGACATCTTCACTAATCATAAGAGTCTCAAGTACATCTTCACTCAGCCAAACGTCAACCTCAGGCAGACTCGTTGGGTCGAAATGATTCAAGACTATAATCCGAGTATCGAATATACTCCAGGCAAGGCCAATGTAATTGCTGACGCATTGAGAAGGAATGCTTACTGCAACAGTTTGATTCTCAAGCCCTACCAACCAGAGCTTTGTGAAGCTTTCTGCAAACTTAATCTTCAAGTTGTTCCTCAAGGATCTCTTGCCAACCTCCAAGTTTCTCGTACTTTGGACGATCATATCCGTGAGGCTCAACTTCTTGATGCCATGGTGAAGAAGGTGAAGATTGGGATTGCCAAGAGTCATCCCATGTACAGGTGCTATCATCTTGATGACAAGGATACTCTATTCTTCAAGGATCGCATTGTTGTGCCTAAGGGTGACCTTCGTAAAGTAATTATGAACGAGGCTCACAATTCACTCCTCTCCATTCACCCTGGAAGTACAAAGATGTACCAGGACCTCAAGTAGTCGTATTGGTGGACTCGAATGAAGCGCGAGATTGCTCAGTTCGTGAACGAATGTGATGTCTGCAGAAGAGTGAAAGCAGAACACCAACGACCAGCTGGTCTCCTCCAACCTCTTGCCATTCCAGAATGGAAGTTTGATCATATTGAGATGGACTTCGTGACTGGATTTCCAAAGTCCAAGCGTGGCAATGATGCTATCTTTGTTGTCATCGACAAACTCACTAAAGTGGCTCATTTTATTCCTATCAAAGAATCTATCACAGCAGCTTAGTTGGCAGAGCTATATACCTCTAGGATTGTCTCTCTGCACGGCATTCCGCAGTTGATATCTTTAGATCGCGGGAGCATCTTTACCTCCAAGTTCTGGGATTCTTTTTAGAAGGCCATGGGCACCAACATTCGCTTCAGCACAGCTTTTCATCCTCAAACCAGTGGCCAAGTCAAGCGAGTAAATCAAATTGTTGAAGATATGCTCAAGGCATGTGTCATTTCTTTCGGTATGAAGTGGGAAGATTGTCTTCCATATGCTGAGTTCTCCTACAACAACAGCTTCCTAGCGAGTTCGGGCAAAGCCCCATTCGAGATTCTCTATGGCAGGAAGTGTCGTACTCCTCTTAATTGGTTAGAGATTGGTGAACGCCAACTTCTTGGCAATGACTTGATCACAGAGGCTGAAGAAATGTGCAAAGTCCTTCGTGAAAATCTAAAATCCACGCAATCACGCTAGAAGAGTTACTATAATAGCAAGCATCGTGACTTGGCTTTCGAGATCGGAGACCATGTCTACCTCCGCGTCTCTCCAATGAAAGGTACTCGTCGCTTCGGTATCAAAGGGAAGCTTGCCCCTAGATATGTGGGTCCTTTCAAGATCATTAGCAAAAGAGGCGATCTCGCCTATCAAATTGAGCTTCCGTCAAACTTTGCAAACGTGCACGACGTGTTTCACGTGTCTCAACTCCGCAAGTGTTTCAAGACTCCTGACCACATCGTCAACTTCAAAGAGTCTCCAAGAAGACCTGTCTTATCATGAGCACCCCGTTGCTATTCTTGAAGAAACTGAGCGCAAGCCTCGCAACAAGTCTATCAAATTCCTGAGAGTCATGTGGTCACATCATTCCGACCGTGAAGCCACCTGGGAACCCGAGGATCACCTCCGTTCTGAGTACCCGGAGTTTTTCCAATCCTAGATCTCGGGACGAGATCCTTTCGTAGTGGTGGAGTGTTGTAACACCCCGTATGTAACCTGCCATATTTGTATTCCAACTCTTGCCATTTCCGGCACTAAGTTATGATATTTCCTCATTGTCGGGTTTTTGTCTTCGTGTGTTTTTGTCTTTGTCATGCATCTCATATCATGTCATCATGTGCATCGCATTTGCATACGTGTTCGTCTCATGCATCCGAGCTTTTTCCCCGTTGTCCGTTTTGCATTCTGGTGCTCCTATGTCCTTTGGTGTCCCTTTCTACCTCTTTTCGTGTGTGGGTGTTAAACATTTTCAGATTGGACCGAGAGTTGCCAAACGGCCTTGGTTTACTACAGGTAGACTATCTGTCAAGTTTCGTGCCATTTGCACTTCGTTTGATACTACAACGGTTAACCGAGGGACCGAGAAGGCCTCGTGTGTGTTGCAGCCCAACACCCCTCCAAAGTGGCCCAAAACACACCTAAACCTCCTCCATCATCTAGGTCATTCGATCACGATCGCGTGGCCAAAACCATGCTCAATTTGGAGCCTCCTAGCTCCTCCTACCTATAAAAGGTCCTCCCCCTCCAAATCCCGGGTCTCTTCCCCCCCTAACCCTAGATCCCTCGTCCTCCAGCGCGCCGGACACGTCCGGGCGCGCCGGACACACCCCGCCGCCGCCACTCATAGCACGCCACGTGTCCTCCCCGCAGCCCCACTTCGCAGCCGACCACACGGGCCCGCCAGGCCCACGGCCAGCCCCCGCGGCCCACATCGCCCGACCGCCGCCCCTTGGCCTCCCTTCGTCTCGCACCGCCGTCCGCATCGAAGCCGCCCGCCGCTCCGCCTCGTCGCCGCACCCGGCGCCGGCCACCGTCACCGCCCCGACGCCGACCTCCGCCGCCGTCCGGCGCCTCCTCGTCGCCAGCAGGCCCCAGATCCGCCTCTATTTCGCCTCCCCGCTATCTCTTCGACCTCGCCGGAGTAAACCACGAGCTCGCCGGAGTAGCCTCGGTTCGCGTGCCGACGAACCCTATATCTGGAGAGGTTGTTTTTCCCAAGTCCCAGATATTTTTCGCGTATTTCATCGCATCATAACTCTGCACCCGTGGCTCCGTTTCGGGTGTGTAGCATATCAAATTGTTCGTATCGACGAGTACTTCATTTCATTCCATTACACCATGTTCATTTGAGCTCATATTGATGCCCTAAATGCTGTTGGAAGAGTGCTAGTTTCAGATTCTTATCAGTAATTGGACATTTTTCATTTTTGCCATGATTGATGTGTGCTTCCTATGAACTTGAACCCTACATGTGTTTTGAAGTATGCCATGCCATCTTTACAGGGGTGTATGCCATGTATTTTTGTGATCTCCGTGGTGACTAGCACAAGCATGCAAAGTAGCTCTCGTAATGTTGCTGATTTCAGGGACTTAGAAATCTTCCAAGTCTTTGTCCTGCTAATATTTTTATACCATGTATTCATGTTGATACAGAGTGATCCATGCCCCTTTTGAGCATGATCAGTAAACATATTTTGTAGATATTGTGGTGCTCTATCCATCCATGTCTTTGTTTGCAATTATGGAGAACCCTAGCTTGACTCAGTCGAGCTCTACTTTTGCTATAATATTTTCCTGGCAGATTGTTTACGTGTTAAGCATTTTTGCCGAGGATGTTGTAGTTGATCCATGCATGCTATGTTGTTGTTCTTGCCATGTTTATCTTCTATGCCATGTCTACTTGCTGGGTGTATGCTTAGTTTATCATGCAATGCCTTGTGGTGAGTGCATAGAGCTCGTAAACATGCCTACTTGATATCTGTTTTGCCATGTTCCAGTTTTCTGCTAAGTCTGAATCTGTTAACGATAATTGCTATGTTCACATGGATGCCATTGTATTTTCTGATCCCTTTTGGCTTATGGTCAGTAAGGGACTTTTGTCTTATGCTTTGAGTAGCTTCATTCCATGCCTTGCTTTGCCATGATATGATCCTGTAGCATGTTGTTATCTTGCTCTAAACATTGCTTCCTGATGTTGAATTCCTGACATGTTATTTTCACTAAGTCTGTAACCTGATATCTTTTGCACTTTTGCCATGCTTGTTCGAACCTGCTATTGAGTGATTTAGCCGTAGCTCAGTGTTCATCTTTTGTCAAAAATCATGAGCGGATCCCTGCCATGTATTTTGTTGCTATGTTAGAGTGTTGTAGCATGTTGTTCTTGATGCATTTAGGTGGCTTCGTGCTGTTAATTGCAGACTGGTGCCATATTTGTTTTGCTTGTCATTTGCAAATCATGCATCCGATTCCAGTGATCATTATATTGATTTCGACCGAAATCAACTCTTATTTCCAATGGCACTCTTGGTTTTCCAAGTTGAGGCCAGGTTCAATCTTTCTTTTCCGAAACATGCATATGCATCGCATATCGCATCCCGCATATCATGACATGTTTTGCATCATGTTGTTTGTACATTGCACGTGGTTGATTGTGTCTCCCTTTGCTTGTGTTCTTGCTTTGGGTAGAACTAGGAGACGAGTACGTGATCGAGGAGCCCATTGAGTACGTTTACGAGGATCAAGCTAACGTCAACTCGGAGAACTTTGCAGGCAAGATGACCATACCCTCGAAATCCGTGCCCGCGGTTATGGGCAGATGGGAATTTGTTAATGTCCGGTTGTAGAAAACCTGAAACTTAACTTAATTAAAAAGAATCAACAGAGTGTGTGGCCGTGATGGTCTCTTTTCGGCGGAGTCCGGGAAAAGAAAACGGTCTCGTGTTATGCTTGAACGTAGGTTGTTCTAGGATCACTTCTTGATCATAGTTTCTCGATCGTTCCTTTGCCTTCTCTTCTCGCTCTCATTTGCGTATGTTAGCCAGCTTATATGCTAGTGCTTGCTGCAGCTCCACCTCATACCTTTTCCCTACCTATAAGCTTAAATAGTCTTGATCGCGAGGGTATGAGATTGCTGAGTCCCCGTGACTCACAGATTACTTCCAAAACTAGATGCAGGGACCGATGATACCGGTCCAGGAGATTCGACTGAGCTCAAGTGGGAGTTCGATGAGGACTCGGGTCGATACTACGTTTCCTTTCTAGACGATCAGTAGTGGTGCCCAGTTGGGGCGCTCGGGGACTTTGTTGCATTTGGGGTTGTTCTTTATTTTGGTTCCGTAGTCGGACCTTGATTGTATCTGGATGAATGTAATGATATTTATCCTATTTTGTGATGTGGCGAGTGTAAGCCAACTATGTACTCCCTTTCCTTGTTCATTACATGGGTTGTGTGAAGATTACCCCACTTGCGACATTACTTACAATGCGGTTATGCCTCTAAGTCGTGCTTCGGCACCTGGGAGATATAGCCGCGTCGTGGGCGTTACACCAAAGTACCATGGTTCTTTGATATATTATTGCTGTGAGCCAGCCAGCTATCCTCTCCCGCGCAAAAGCGGGTAATGAGTGTCGTGAGTGCTGCCATAGATTTCGGCTTTTCCTGGCCAAGGTGCTGGGCGAGCCACTCATTGTGGATGTTGTGCTTAAAAGCTACTAGGGCCTCTGCATTCGGATAGTCGAAGATTTGATTTTTCTTTGTCAGGAACCGTGTCCAGAATTGCCTGGCCGATTCCTCTGGCTGCTGAATTATGTGGCTCAAGTCAACGGCATCTGGTGGTCGCACATAAGTACCCTGGAAGTTGTCGAGGAATGCGGCTTCTCGATCTTGCCAACAGCCAATGGATTCTGCTAGCAGGTTATTGAGCCAATGCCGAGCTGGTCCTTTCAGCTTGTGTGGGAGGTATTTGATGGCGTGTAGATCGTCACCGCGGGCCATGTGGATGTGCAAGGAGGAAGTCCTCGATCCATACCGCTGGATCTGTTGTACCGTCGTATGATTCAATATTTACGGGTTTGAAACCCTCTGGGATTTGGTGATCCATTACTTTGTCTGTGAAGCATAGGGGATGTGCGGCGCCTCTGTACTGGGATATGTCGCGACGCAACTCAAATGAGTCTTTACCACTGTGTTCGGCCCGGCCGTATTTACTTTTACTGTATCCGGCGTGATGGTTATCGTCTCGCGTAGTGGCGCGCCCTCGTGATTCATAGATCGATCTTGCGTGTTTTGCTTTGTCCTCCAATATGTCTCGCAGGTCTAGCGTGTTTCCTCATGCCTTGACATTTTTATTTGAGTGGCGTCGGGGTGCGGGCTGAGCTTTTAGGCTGAAATGCCTATCTGTCGCGGCCATGAGGTGGCCGATGAGCCGCGTCAGATGCTGGAGATGTAGGTTTTAATGCTTCCTCCTCCAGTCGGGGTGGCAACCTGCGCTTTGGGTAACTCTTGGAGGGCCGTTCGAGTTCATATTCCTCGGCCGCAAGGACTTCAGTCCATCTGTCTGCTAGCAAATCTTGATCAGCTTGAAGCTGTTGTTGCTTTTTCTTAAGGCTATTTGCCGTGGCTATAAGCCGGCGCTTGAAGCGCTCTTGCTCGACGGGATCCTCATGCACGACAAATTCGTCATCGTCGAGGCTTGCCTCGTCTTCGGAGGGAGGCATGTAATTATCATCCTCCGCCTCTCCATCTGCCGCTCTCTCGGGAGGGCTGGCTTCTCCATCCTCCTGCTCTAAATCTTGCTAGAGGGGATTGTCGTCATCTTTGGCACTGTCCGGAGTGCTATTATCTCCTGTGCCGGTATCACCGCTTTTGCTTTGGCGAGACTTAGAGCGGCGCCGCTGTCATCGGCACTTGGGTTGCTTCTTGGAGGGGTCATCCTCCGCTGTCCCGTCGCCATTGCCTTCTTTGGGTGTGTCCATCATGTATATATCATATGATAAGGTGGTTGTCCGGTGCCCTGTGGGCAGTGGTTCCTCTTCGTCTCCTGCATCATCATCCATACCGTCGATGTCTTCGGATTGTAAGTCGAGCGTCTCGGCCAAATTGTCGATAGTGGCTACTAAGTGGGTGGTGGGTGGGCGGCGAATTTCTTCGTTATTCGCATCCCAACCCTGTCAGACATAGTTCAGCCAGGACTCTCCTGACAAGAAGAGTGACCTTAATGAGCTCAGTATGTCGCCGAAGGGCGAGTGCTGAAAGATATCCGCGGAGGTGAACTCCATGATCGGCGCCCAGTCGGATTCGATAGGCACGGGCACAGGCGGTTCGGAGTCCGTGGCCGGGGAACAATCCGGCAGTTTGGCATCACGACTCTCGTGAAGGGTAAGGTAGATACTTGGCTCGATCGCCGCTGAGAATGCGGCCTCCGTGGTGGGTTCTATCCACCCGTCCATGGATGGCGCAATTGGCTCTGAATTGAAGGTCGGAGCGGTTGCCGGTACGGTCTCCTGAACACTGTCCGATGGTAGAGCTAAATCATGCTCATCGTGACCGTGCGATGCACTCGGCAGGGGCTCGAATCGGCCGAAGATCAAGTCTCCGCGGATGTCGGCCGTGTAGTTTAAGCTTCCAAACCTAACCTGGTGGCCAGGGGCGTAACTCTCGATCTACTCCAGATTGCCAAGCAAGTTGGCCCGCAGTGCAAAGCCGCCGAATACAAAGATCTGTCCAGGGAGAAAAGTCTCACCCTGGACCGCATCGCTATCGATGATTGAAAGAGCCATCAAGCCTAACGATGACGACACAGAGGAACTCTCAATGAAAGCACCAATGTCGGTGTCAAAACTGGCGGATCTCGGGTAGGGGGTCCCGAACTGTGCGTCTAAGGCAGATGGTAACAGGAGGCCGAGGACACGATGTTTACCCATGTTCGGGCCCTCTTGATGGAGATAATACCCTACGTCCTGCTTTATTGTTCTTGATAATATGAGTAGTACAAGAGTTGATCTACCACGGGATCGAAGAGGCTAAACCCTAGAAGCTAGCCTATGGTATGATTGTTGTTGTTGGTCCTACGGACTAAACCCTCCGGTTTATATAGACATCGAAGGGGGCTAGGGTTACACAGAGTCGGTTACAAGGAAGGAGATCTACATATCCGTATTGCCAGGTAGAGCACCAGGAGCTCGAGGGGTCGAGGCGCGACCATCACCGGAGGGTTGGTCGAATATCTCTTGACGTCTTCAAATGTCCGGTCGGCCTCTGGGGTCCATTCGAACGGGCCCTTCTTCTTCAACAGCTTCAAGAATGGTAGGGCATGTTGTCCCAGCTTGGAGATGAAGCGCCCAACGAAGTTACACAACCCGCGAGGTTCTGCATTTCCTTAAGAGTTTGGGGTGGGCTCATGTCTTCTATCACCTTGACCTTCTCTGGATTTGCCTCGATCCCCTATGCAACACGAGGAAATCCAGCAACTTGCCCGACGGGATGCCGAACACACACTTCTCTAGATTGAGCCGCAGGTCCGGCTGTCATAGACTGGCAAAAGTTTCCTCCAAGTCTTGTATGAGGGTCCTCGCCTCCCGAGATTTCACCATGATCTCGTCGACGTAGGCCCCAACGTTCCTCCCAAGCTGCTGGCCCAGGGCGATGTGCATCAGTCGCTGGAAGGTTGCCCTAGCGTTGCGCAGTCCGAACGGCATGCAGGTGTAGCAGTATACCCTACACGGGGTCAGGAAGGTCGTCTTCTCCACGTCCTCCACTGCTACCTCTTGAGCATGCGTTGGTTTTCCCTTGAAGAGGAAAGGGTGATGCAGCAAAGCAGCGTAAGTATTTCCCTCAGTTTTTGAGAACCAAGGTATCAATCCAGTAGGAGACTACACACAAGTCGCCTAGTACGTGCACAAACAATCAAGAACCTTGCAACCAACATGATAAAGGGGTTGTCAATCCCTTCACGGCCACTTGCAAAAGTGAGATCTGATAAAGATAATAAGATAAATATTTTTGGTATTTTTGTTGTGTACATTGGAGAGTAAAGATTGCAAAGTAAACGGCGAAAAAAATAGCTAGTTGACGGGAGACTAATATGATGTAAAATAGTCCCAGGGGCCATAGGTTTCACTAGTGGCTTCTCTCAAGATAGCAAATATTACGGTGGGTGAACAAATTACTGTCGAGCAATTGATAGAAAAGCGCATAGTTATGAGAATATCTAGGCATGATCATAAACATAGGCATCACATTCGTGACAAGTGGACCGAAACGATTCTGCATCTACTACTATTACTCCACACATCGACCGCTATCAAACATGCATCTAGAGTATTAAGTTCATAAGAACAGAGTAACACATTAGGCAAGATGACATGATGTAGAGGGATAAAATCAAGCAATATGATATAAACCCCATCTTTTTACCCTCGATGGCAACAATACAATACTTGCCTTGCTGCCCCTGCTGTCACTGGGAAGGACACCGCAAGATTGAACCCAAAGCTAAGCACTTATCCCATTGCAAGAAAGATCAATCTAGTAGGCCAAAACAAACTGATTATTCGAAGAGACTTGCAAAGATATTAAATAATGCATATAAGAATTCAGAGAAGAATCAAATATTTTTCATTGATAATCTTGATCATAAATCCACAATTCATCGGATCTCGACAAACACACCGCAAAAAGAATTACATCGAATAGATCTCCAAGAAGATCGAGGAGAACATTCTATTGAGATCCAAAGAGAGATAAGAAGCCATCTAGCTAATAACTATGGACCAGAAGGTCTGTGGTAAACTACTCACACATCATCGGAGAGGCTATGGTGTTGATGTAGAAGCCCTCTGTGATCGAATCCCCCTCCGGCGGAGCACTGGAAAAAGCCCCAAGATGGGATCTCACGGGTATAGAAGGTTGCGGTGGTGGAAAAGGAGTTTCATGGCTCTCCTCCATGGTTTCAGGGTATAAGTGTATATATAGGCGAAAGAAGTAGGTCGGTGGAGCTGCGAGGGGCCCACGAGGGTGGGGGCGCGCCTGGCCCCCTGGGCACGCCCTCCTGCCTCGTGGCTTCCTCGCTGCTTCCTTGACGTCCACTCCAAGTCTCCTGGATTGCATCTGTTCCAAAAAAGATCCTCGCGAAGGTTTCATTCCGTTTGGATTCCGTTTGATATTCCTTTTCTTCGAAACACTGAAATAGGCAAAAAAATAGCAATTTGCACTTGGCCTTCAGTTAATAGGTTAGCCCGAAAAATAATATTAAAGTGCATAGTAAAGCCCATTAAACATCCAAAACAGATAATATAATAGCGTGGAACAATAAAAAATTATAGATACGTTGGAGACGTATCATCCACCGCCATCTTGATATGGTGATAACCCGAGAAGGCATCTAGAAAACACAGCAGGCCGCATTCGGTGGTGGAGTCGACGATCTGGTCGATGCGCGGAAGTTGGAACGGGTCTTGAGGACAGGTGTCGGTGTCAAAACTGGCGGATCTCGGGTAGGGGGTCCCGAACTGTGCGTCCAAGGCGGATGGTAACAAGAGGCAGGGGGCATGATGTTTACCCAGGTTCGGGCCCCCTTGATGGAGGTAATACCCTACATCCTGCTTGATTGTTCTTGATGATATGAGTATTACAAGAGTTAATCTACCACAAGATCGTAGTGACTAAACCCTCCGGTTTGTATAGACACCGGAAGGGGCTTGGGTTATAGAGAGTCAGTTACAAGCAAGGAGATCTACATATCCTTATTGCCAAGCTTGCCTTCCACACCCCGGAATGTCCCATCCGGACACGGGACGAAGTCTTCAATCCTGTATCTTCATAGTCCAACAGTCTGGCTAAAGGATATAGTTCGGCTGTCCGAAGACCCCCTAATCTAGGATTCCCTCAATAGCCCCTGAACCAGGCTTCAATGACGATGAGTCCGGCGCGCAATTTTGTCTTCGGCATTGCAAGGCGGGTTCCTCCTCCGAATACTCCATGGAAGATTTCGAACACAAGGATAGTGTCCGGCTCTGCAAAACAAGTTCCACATACCACTGTAGAGAGAATAATATTTCCACAATTCTAATCTGCTGACACGTTTTGACAGCATGACATCACGTCATGGCACGATCATTATTCGAACCGTTTTTCTCAACCAGCTCTGCAGATATTGCGAGGTGGTTTCCTCAACACGTCTTGTCAAACCAGAGATCGTATCCCCTTATTACGGGATTCTCATCAATACGGACGTGGGTAACCCAACCGCGCCATCAATTATGGCGCTTGGTGAATAAGCAATTTTACCAGGCAAGTGGGGAGGTGCATCGCCTCATCCGCCCTTATAAAGGGATTAGGATTCACTCTTTTCACCAACGCCTTCTTCCTCCTTGCTTACCCATTCTCGCACACCCAAGCTCTAGCACCCAAGTTCGCGTCTTTCTTCTCAAACCACTCGAAGCATGTCCGGAGCGGGAGGCAAGTGGATGGTCTCCTCCATCACGGAGGAGAACATCACCAAGTTACAGGAAGCCGGATATCTGGCCGCGGATATCGCGCACCGGCTGCCAGATGCAGGGCAGATCATCCCTACGCCCGAACCCCATGAGAGGGTAGATTTTCTTACCGACTTCGTCCGAGAACTGGGATTTCCTCTCCACCCGTTTGTCCGCGGGCTCATGTTCTACTATGGGCTGGATTTTCATGATCTTGCCCCCAATTTCATCCTCAACAGCTTGGCGTTTATCGTTGTATGCGAGGCCTTCCTCCGCATCAGGCCCCATTTCAGCCTGTGGCTGAAGACCTTCAATGTCAAACCGAAGGTGGTGGTTGGCCAGCAAGCAGAGTGCAGAGGCTCCATAGTGGGAAAAATGCCTAACGTCACCAGGCTCGAAGGCTCCTATGTGGAGACCATAAAGGGGTGGCAATCGGGGTGGTTCTACATCACCGAGCCGCGCGACACCAACTGGGTGGCGGCCCCCAAATTTCGATCCGGGATCCCCACGCGGCTCACTTCCCGGAAAGAGAAGGGCCTGTCCTGGGGTTCTTCGGTAGAGCTGACCGGACTCCAGACCTGCATCAGGAACATGATGAGCAAGAAAATCAAGCCCGTCAACGTGGTCCAGGTCATACTCTTCCGCCGGATTCTCCCGTGTCAACGACGGGCATTCAATTTGTGGGTGTTCGACCCGGCCAAGCACCAGACGCTACGAGAGCTCTACGACACGACGCACAAGGACGTCTGGAGGGTGCTGTTCAAGGGCACTGAGGTACTTCCTTCCCTCACCGAGGACCGCAGACTCAACGCAAAGCGCCATGCCAATCCGTTAGTTTTTTTATCTCACAGGGTATTTATTTGCCCCAGTTAAATCATGCACGGGATCTAAGCTTCCATGTCATTAACAGTACTGGATAAAGACAACGGAGCAGCTCGATTGCCCAGCCCCCTAGTTAAATCATGCACGGAGATGCTGGCTCCGGCACCTTACGAGGTGCCGGGGAAGAAGACCAAGAAGAAGGCCACGGGGACCCGAAAGGGTCTCCGGTGCAAGGTTGTATCGGGCTCATCGTCCGATGACTCCGACGCGCACTCCTCCCACAAAAACAAGGAGGAGGAGGAGGGGGAGGAGGAAAGTTCTCCCCCCCCAGCCAGGGGAGACAAGAAAAGGAAGGCCGACCCAACCGAGGAGGCCGAAGGGTCCAAGAAGGGAAGGACCCTCCCTCCGGACTGCTCCACGACGGCAGCCTACAGCGGTGATGAGTGGCTACCCAGGGTCAAGCCCCTGGCAAAGCGTAAGTATCCGGACACCATAGTAATTCATGGTATGTTTTATTGCACTGCTTCTCCACGTGCTGAACATGATTATGCAGTCCGTCCCGAGCTCATCTCGACATATCTTCGTCGAGCGGTTCATTGGACTCGTCGGATATGAACAGCGATTCTCTTCCGACCGCCTCCACCCCTCGCCCTACGGACAACGTCGAGGTGTTGTCTCGAAAGGCACCAAGCCGAGGGGAGGTGGTCCTGGAGGTGCATCGAGGCGACCTCCCGGACCCTGGACGCAAAGGGAGCAAAACTCCCACGGGCTCCGAGTTCGGCCCCCAGCCGAACACTATGCTGGAACCTTCGATGGTTCCGGACTCCGGCAGGCGATCTTGCATTAAGGGGGGCCAGCCGCCCGTGCCGGTGGCCTCTGTCCATCCAGAGGCACCGAACAACTTGCTGGAAGTGCTTCGTGGCGCTTCCATTGACGAAGAGCACCGCACCGTCATGAGTGCGGTGATCGAGAAAGTTCAGTCCGCCAAAAATAGGCTGACCAAAGCTTGCGCCAGCCTCCTAACAGACTTTGAGGTAAGCAATCAAAATATAAGAAAATATTACCGCATAGATAGTAGCCCCTGATGCTCTGTTCAGCGTTCAAGAAGAAAGGCCGAATAGAGGATCAAATAATGACTCAGGAGTCTAATCAGAATATGTCTATGTGTATGTGAAGGCTTCACTGCTGGCCGCTGATGCACGTACTGTGGAGGTCTCTGCACCGAAGCAGGACCTGCAGCGGTCTGAGAACGAGCTCGGCCTTACCAAGAGGCAGATAGAGGAGAGCAAAGGTAAGCAATACCTTGTCTATGCTTTAAAAAGAAGTTCGGTTGTAAAATAATAGGATCATCATGAATTTGCCAGGGGCCACAACCGAGGTGGCGACCTTGAAGAAGGCACTATCTGAGGCTGAAAACAAAGCGGCCAAGGAGCGCCTTGAGCGGGAAAAGCAAGAAGCCCGAGTCGGACGAGGTGCAGCAAGAGCTCGGGGCTCTCGCCAAGAAACACGAGTCCTTGGAGCTTGACTCTAAGACGCGAGAGTCCGAGCTTGTGAAGGCGCTCGAAAGCGCCCGGAGCGCCAAGGCTGAAGCCCACAAGACCCTCCAGGGGATTGATGCGGTGAAGAAGATAGCAGCGGGTAAGGCATTCATTATGCAAAGCAAGCATGTGAAGGAAACTTTCCTATTACTTACCCGAGTTCGGAGCTCTACAGGAGCGTTCGCAGATCTTCCCCGCAGTGTACTGGATGCCGCGGAGTTTTACCGAGCTGAGGAGGGGAGCTCGACAGAAAAGTTGTTCTGGTCTCGGTATACTGGGACCGAACACCCAATGCCCTTGAGCGACCAGCTGAAGCAATTGGTTGAGCTTCACAAGGCGGCCGAACAGGCCATGAAGGGTCTTATAGTCCGGATGTGGCCTGGCGAGCCCCTGCCCGGCAGCTACTTCCGTCTGGTGATGCGGCTTGTGTATGCCTGCCCATGGCTTGAAGTCATAAAGCGGTCCGTCTGCATCGTGGGTGCGCACAGGCCTTTTGCCCGGGCGAAGGTGCACTAGGCGAAGCTGGACGCCGTGAAGTTGGTGAAGGAGGGGCCGCCGAAGGGCAAGGAGCAACGTAACCCCGAAATGTATTATGATAGTGTCCTGAAGGGTTCCCGTCTTGTGGCGGATGAATGTGCCAGAGATGTAATTTTTGAATGAACATGCTCATGTGATCCTATAATGTGAAACAAGTTCATTTTCCCTATGCAGTGCTTTTTTAATTTAAAATATTACCTTATGTGCGGCCGTTTATAAAATCTGAGAGTTGGCCAGTCATCGGCTTCTGCCCCCATGTAACTAGTACTGGGGTGTTCGGGATAAACCTGAGCACTCTTTATCCCAATTTTTGGTCCTTCGAGGGAGGTGTTCAGCACAACGAACCAGGCAATCGGGCTATTAGGCTTTATCACTCTCACTTAGCCATAGAAGTCTACAATTTTAAATTTTGGCGAAGCCCCTAGTATTTGGAAGGCCGAATTTGGGGCGCTGTACACGCCTAAGTCAGGCAAGGCCAACTCCTCGCCCTAAGCGTAAAAAGTCTTTAAGGACTTGAGACCTCTCGAACAGCGACCAGCTCTCGCCTTATCATGGCAGTCAGTTTTCGGCTTTCTCTACTTAGGTGCTTGTCCGGAAGAACCGGGACACAATCGCAGTAGTTCTCCCAGCGCCACCTTAGCCGATATAGTGGAACGTAAGGTACCAAAGCATGGGAGCCGGGCAAACCCAACTATTGACCCAAGACATGATTCGGAGCTGATGCATATAGTGCTATAAGTTCGGGGTGCTGCACTGTCGAAAGTGTTCGGACTTCTCACACCGTATTATGGGGTAAACGAAAGCCCCTGGCGTATTGACCGTACTAGAATGTACGGGAGCAAGTTGTCGTAAATGAACATATAAGAAAAAAGGATAAATAATGCAATAATAGACAAATGCTATGCATTGTTATTTAAATAATATGTCGAAGCGTACTAATACAAGTAGTGCAAGAGGCAGAAAATAGGACTATTTTTACATGTCCTATCGGAGGGCAAGCTGTGTATGGATAGTAGAAAGTGGTATATCGGTTATTATTAGAGACCACCTTGGGGTTCCCGTGTACATCATAGCTTCTTGCCTCCTTGGTTGTTCATTCCCGTAATGTGTCCGGCAATCATACTGCCGGAAAGGGCTTCCAGAGAGTTAGGTCCTGAAAGAGAAAAAATGATAAAGGTATACATCCCCTAGGGCGGTTAAGCCGCCTTGCGGGACGTGCCCTGATTGTGCCCCCGCCTATGTCCATGGTATTTAGAGTGCGTAATTATGTACGTGCGGCAGAGATTCATCGCTTGACTGGGACTGGGACGGGGGCCGAATTGCTAGGCGAGCTCTAAACGTGCCAGGCGATCCCATTACAGTTTACCCCGGACTCGCTTGATGGTGTCCGGGGGCTGTATCGCCGAATTAGTGGTTTGCCTTAAAAGGCTTCTTTGTGCTTCTGCTGCGAGGGCCACAGTGTGCTCTTCCGTGTGGAGCGAGCGTTCTGTGTTTCCATTAACTGTTATGACCCCCCTAGGTCCTGGCATCTTGAGCTTGAGGTATGCGTAATGAGGTACCGCATTGAATTTTGCAAATGCGGTTCTCCCGAGCAGTGCATGATAGCCACTGCGGAACGAGACGATATCGAAGATTAACTCCTCGCTTCGGAAGTTGTCCGAAGATCCGAAGACCACTTCCAGTGTGATTGACCCCGTGCAATGGGCCTCTACACCTGGGATGACGCCCTTAAAGGTGGTTTTGGAGGGTTTCATCCTCGAGGGATCTATACCCATTTTGCGCACTGTATCCTGATAGAGCAGGTTCAGGCTGCTGCCGCCGTCCATAAGGACTCGAGTGAGGTGAAATCCGTCAATGATGGGGTCTAGGACCAGTGCGGCGGATCCGCCATGACGGATACTATTGGGGTGGTCCCTGCGATCAAAGGTGATCGGGCAAGCGGACCATGGGTTGAACTTTGGGGCGACGGGCTCCATTGCATAGATGTCCCTTAGTGCACGCTTCTGTTCCCTCTTGGGAATGTGGGTTTCGTATATCATGTTCACAGTCTTCACTTGTGGGGGGAACCTCTTCTGTCCTCCCGTGTTCGGCGGCCGGGGCTACTCCTCGTCATCACTATGCAGCCCCTTGTCCTTGTTCTCGGCATTTAAATTGCCGGCCTGCTTGAACACCCGACATTCTCTGTTGGTGTGATTTTCTGGCTTATCGGGGGTGCCGTGTATTTGAAACAAGCGATCAAGTATGCAACCCAAACTGGACGGGCCCAGAGTACTTCTTTTGAATGGCTTTTTCCACGGACTGGATCTAGAGCCTCTGAATCCGGCATTGACCGTCGTATCATCGGTGTTATCGCCGTTGTTGCGGCACTTTTGTCTGTTACGACGTGGTCTGCCGTTGGTATCTTTGTTATCCGAAGTGCCCGGATTCCTTGATGTGTTGTTGTTGCGAGCCAGGCAGCTATCCTCTCCCACGCAAAAGCGGGTCATGAGTGTCGTTAGGGCTGCCATAGACTTCGGCTTCTCCTGGCCGAGGTGCCGGGCGAGCCACTTGTCACGGATGTTATGCTTGAATGTTGCTAAGGCCTCTGCATTCGGACAATCGACAATTTGGTTTTTCTTAGTTAGGAACCGTGTCCAGAATTGCCTGGCCGATTCCCCTGGCTACTGAGTTATATGGCTCAATTCATCAGCACCCGGTGGTCGCACATAAGTGCCCTGGAAGTTGTCAAGGAATGCGTCTTCCAAATCCTCCCAACTGCCGATGGAGTCTGCTGGCAAGCTATTCAGCCAATGACGGGCTGGTCCTTTGAGTTTTAGTGGGAGGTACTTGATGGCATGTAGATCATCGCCGCGAGCCATGCGGGATCTGTTGTACCATCATACAATTCGATATTTACGGGTTTGAAACCCTCCGGGAATTCGTGATCCATAACTTCATCAGTGAAGCATAGGGGGTGTGCGGCGCCTCTGTGCCGGGCTATATCACAACGCAGTTCATATGAGTCTTGTCTGCTGTGTTCGGCCCAGCCGGATTTACCTTTAGTGTATCCGGCACGACGGTCATCATCCCATGTTGTCGCGCGCCCCCATGACCCGTATATTGACCTTGCATGTTTTGCCCTGCTGTCCAATACGTCTCGCAGGTGCCGTGTGTTGCCCTGGGCCTTGGTAATTTTGTTTGAGTGGCGGCGGGGTGCAGGCTGAACTTCAGGCTGAAACGCCTCTCTAGCTCGGCCACGAGGTGGTCCGTCAGTCGCATCGTACACTAGTGATGTGGGTTTCAATGCATCCTCCTCGAGGTGAGGTAGCAACCTGTGCTTTGGGTAACTCTTGGAGGGGCGCTCGAGTTCGTATTCCTCGGCTGCAAGGACTTCGGTCCATCTGTCTACTAGCAAGTCTTGATCAGCTTGAAGCTGTTATTGCTTTTTCTTCAGGCTATTTGCTGTGGCCATAAGCCGGCGCTTGAAGCGCTCCTGCTCGTCATGCACGATAAATTCTTTGTCGCCGAGGCTCACCTCGTCTTCAGAGAGAGGCATGTAATTGTCCTCCTCCGATTTTTCATCTGCTGCCTGCTCTGGAGGGCTAGCTTGTTCACCCTCCCGCTCTACATCGTGATGGAGGGGGTTGTGGTTATCTTCGGCACTATCCGGAGTGTTATTGTCTCTTGTGCCGGTATCACTACTTTTTCTAGGGCGGGACTTAGAGCGGCGCCGCTGACGTCGGCGCTTGGGTTGCTTCTTGGAGGGGTCATCCTCCATTGTCTCGCCGTCGTTGCCTTCTTTGGGGGTGTCCACCATGTATATATCATATGATGAGGTCGCAGTCCAGCTCCCTATGGACGGTGGTTCCTGTTCGTCTCCCGCATCGTCGTCCATACCATCGATGTCTTCAGAGTCGAAGTCGAGCATGTCGGTTAAATCGTCGACAGTGGCTACTAAGTAGGTGGTGGGTGGGCAGCGAATTTCTTCGTCGTCCGCATCCCGTCCTAGCCGGACATAGTTCGGCCAAGGTTCTCCTAACAAGGAGAGAGACCTTAATGAATTTAGAAAATCGCCGAAAGGCAAGTGCTGAAAGATATCCACGGAGGTGAACTCCATGATCGGCGCGCAGTCGGATTCGATAGGCACGGATGCAGGCGGCTCGGAATCCATGGCCGGAGACGAATCCGGTGGCTCGGCGACACGACTGTCGTAAGGGGTGAAGTCAGTATCCGGCTCCATCGCCACTGAGAGTGCGACCTCCGTGGCGGGATCTATCCCTCCATTCTCGGATGGCGCAGTTTGCTCCTGATTGAAGGCCGGAGTAGTTGTAGGTGTAATCTCCCCAACACTATCCGACGACAGAGCTAAATCATGCTCGTCATGATCGTACGACGCACCTGACATGGGCTCGAATCCGTCGAAGATCAAGTTTCCGCGGATGTCAGCAGTGTATTTTAAGTTTCCGAACCTGATCTGATGGCCAGGGGCGTAGCTGTCGATCTGCTCCAGATGGCCAAGCGAATTGGCCCGCTGTGCGAAGCCGCCGAATATAAGGATCTATCTGGGGTGGAAAACCTCACCCTGGACCGCATCGTTACCGATAATCGAAGGGGCCATTGAGCCTTATGGTGACGGCACAGTGGAACTCTCAATGAAAGCACCAATTTCGGTGTCAAAACTGGCGGATCTCGGGTAGGGGGTCCCGAACTGTGCGTCTAAGGCGGATGGTAACAGGAGGTAGGGGACATGATGTTTAACCAGGTTCGGGCCCTCTTGATGGAGGTAATACCCTATGTCCTGCTTGATTGTTCTTGATGATATGAGTATTACAAGAGTTGATCTACCACGAGATCGTAGAGGCTAAACCCTGGAAGTTATCCTATGGTATGATTGTATGTTGTCCTACGGACTAAACCCTCTGGTTTATATAGACACCGGAAGGGGCTAGGGTTACACGGAGTCGGTTACAAGGGAGGAGATCTACATATCTGTATTGCCAAGCTTGCCATCGATGCCATGGAAAATCCCATCCGGACATGGGACGATGTCTTCAATCTTGTATCTTCATAGCCCAACACTCCGGCTAAAGGATATAGTCCGGCTGTCCGGTGACCACCTAACCTAGGACTCCCTCAACAGGCTTTGTTGAGGTTTGTGAAGTCGACACACATACGTTCCTTCCCACCTTTCTTGGGCACAACGACTGGGTTCGCCAGCCACTCTGGGTACCGGACCTCGCGGATGACACCCGCGACTTGTAGCTTGCAGGTTTCATGGATGATGAAGGACTACTTCTTTGTGGACTGTCGTCACGCCTTCTGCTTCATAGGGCGCACATTGGGGGACACCCTTAAGTGATGCTCGATTACTCCTCTTGGGACTCCCACCAGCTGCTTGGGCTCCCAAGCGATTACCTCCTTGTTCGCACGCAAGAATCTCACCAGCGCTTCTTCTTGGTCGGGGTAGAGGTTGGCACCTATGGTGAAAGTGGCTCCCGAGGTCCCGTCTTCCTCGACTGGAACTTGCTTGGTTTCAACCCGATCTTGAGTGAACAACTGCTTCTTTTTTGCTAGCGTGGCCCCTTTAGCCCCCGGAGCGGCCTCATCGACTGGACGCGCCACGGTGGCAGCTCTGAAGGCGAGCTTGAGAGACGTTAGGGCTTCCTTCGTATCCCCGGCCACAGTGAGAACGCCGCTGCTCCTGGGCATCTTCATGAGGTTGTAGGCAGGATGGGTCGCTGACCTGAACTAAGCCAGGGCAGGGTACCTGAGGATGGCGTTGTATAGGAGGCCGATGTGGGCGATGTCGAAGTCGACCAGCTCGGTGCGGTAGTTGTCGCGGGTACCAAAGGTGTCCACAGAGAGCACGTTGAGGCCGGCTCCTCCTTCGATGAGGGTCTTGGTCACCGCCATGTTGCATATGGTGGGTGTGCACAGCATTGGGAGCGCACTCGAGCCCGTAGTGATAGCTGGGTGGTCCTCCGAGCTAAAGGTGAGGTCGGCCTGGGGAGCCACCCATCCTGGGGGAACCCCCGGCAGCACGCGGACGGCGCCCACCTAGCAGAAGAACAGCTTGATGTGGCGATCTGTGGGTGGCGCCTGCGAACCACCGAGGAGGGCTACTACGGCGAGAGGCACCTGTGCCGCGAAGCGCGCGATGAAGAGGTGGCGCAGCTCCTCCTAGGAGGCCACCGAATCCTGGCAGGCTGAGCAGCCAGGCATGTGGCAGGCCGGCCAGGGACAAGGGGAACCAGTTGGCCATGACCTAGTCGTCGCCTACGGCTTCAAGGACGACCTCCTCATACGCGTGCAGGAAGGCCGTCGGATCCGCCGCGTCGTTGTAGCGGGGCGGCATCTCTGGCTTGAACTTGTGCAGCCACCGCACCTGCCGCAAGGCGTGGGTGAAGGTCCGGACGCCCGCGGCGCACCCGCAGGCGCCCGCTGGCCTAATTGGAGGGATGGCATCTGCCATGGAGTTGGACGAAGCAAGCAGAGAGGCGAAGCTTCGGCGCACCCCTACCTGGTGCGCCAAATGTCGAATCGTGGGTTCGGGCAAACCCTTGAGGTTCAGACACTAGGGTGCGCATGAAGATCTCTCTCTTCCTCGATCGTGGGTTCCAGCAAACTCTAGAGGTTTGAACACAGGGGTGCGCATTAAGATCTCTCTCTTCCTCGCTCACTCTCGCAGCGATTTCTAGGCCTAGCTCGCCGAACCAAAGGAACAAGAGACACGAGAGTTATACGAGTTCGGTCCACCATTGTGGTGTAATACCCTACTCAAGTGTGGTGTGGTGGATTGCCTTGTAGGCTGAGGATGAACTAGTACAATGGATGAACAGCCTTCTGAGGCGAGGTGTTCTTGAGCTTGATGAGATGGTGAGATGGCCTTGGTGGAATGGATCTGATCCAAGATGAGCCGATCCCTGAATACAGTCGTGGCTAGCCCTATTTATAGAGGCCCTGATCCTCTTCCCAAATGTTCAGGAGGGAAGGTATCCACAACGGCCAATTTCGATGGGGAACTACTAGTACAAGTTATCCTGACAAAAGGTGGTCTTCGCTTGCCAAAGGTTTTGGTGGTGACGCTGTCGTGGGCTCTGCGGTGACCTCCGTCCTGCCGTCCCGCTGGTCTTGGTCTTGTTGCACCAATATAGAAACCTTTTTATAATGCCTCGGGACTCCTCGCCTGGGTTTGCTTCCTTAGCACCAAAGAGGAAACAATTACTCTGCGCCCGATGGCGCCCGCCTGGCCTTGGTCGTCATGGGCCACGTCACGTGAACCTCGTGAGGTGCCCCTTGCATAGGTATCTCCAGGCCTCGGGAGCCAGCCTAGGGAGCCCGTCCCAGAGGAGGTCTTGGTGTCGTCCGCCTCGCGAGGCTTGGCCCATCTCGAGGGTGTTGAGTGGTTGTTAATGAAGATGGGACGTACCAAGACGCTGGATGAGCCATGCCCCGGGCCGCAGGCAGGCAAGTCTGGGTACCCCCGTTCCCAGGACGACGACACAGGTGTACCTCCACGTACCAAAGTTAAACTCCATTCTCCATGAAAGGATAACCCTTGTAGACTGCATCTCCTTCAAGATTAATATGCTTCATCATGTCCTTCAGGATGTTTGGGTAATCCTGATCACTTGTCAAGGTCATGATCGTTTCTAGGCCAATCAAAAAAGACTCTTAAAGGGTTGTCATCTGTAGGTATAAGATAGAAGGGGTACTCAAGATAATGTATGTATTTCCTTGGGTGAAATGTGGTGGTTTTTCGGGGAATTTTTTTGGGTCAGCTTGTTCATGGGTTCGCGATTTAAGTCTAGGGAAGATAGTGAGAGAGACACTCACAATCAAGAAACAAGTCATAACATTTCACTTGAGATTCCAATCATATCAAGTTTTATTGCTTCACGAGCTATTACATTTCCAACTTCATACCTTAACTAAACATCCCTAATGAAAATGAAAGTACGTTCCACATTTATTGCTTACTTTATTCCAAATATCAATATCTCAGCTACTCAGCTCAAGATTTCCTCGAGTCTGCTGGCAAAATCTCCTACTCCTTTGCAGCGTAAACAAATGTCGTCAGAAAAATCGAGGGGCTTCCTGTTGGTTATCTTGGGTCCTTGGGTTCTTGGCTTCCTTTCTGGGCATTTGCCAGCGTAATGACCACTATAGTTGCACCTAAAACATGTGATATGACTCCGGTCCTTCTTTTCAGAAACTGGGTTGTTAAGGGGATATATGCTCTTTTTCTTCTTGGACTTCTTCGTTCCGATCAATTCTTCTATCTCTTGTGGATCAAACTCCACTTCTACTGTCGGGAAGTCTCCTAGATACTCTTGGCTTTGTTTCGTGCAATACTATGAAAAATGTCCTTCTTCTCCACATGAATAGCAAGCATGGGAGTAATATCTGGTTAGGCCTTCTCCATCAGGGTCATCAACATCTTCCTTCATTACAGGTTCTTTTAAACTCTCCATGAGGGCTTCTTTCACTGCTTCCTTCTGGTGCTTGTTAATTTGTTGTACCCTGGGGTAAATATTACACTTGGCAAGATAGTGTGTAGTTCCTTCACACATGAACACGTAACTTGCCTAGTTGGGCATTCTTCAGCTTTGTGATTTCCTTCACAACGAGGGCATCCATCCTTGTGTTCTTCATGGGTGTGCCTATTTCTCTGCATATTTTGCAGGCACAAGGTTTCTTCATCGGGTTATCATCGTGATTTCGAATAAGACAGGATCCCAACAGGGTCTTCTTCAATTCTTCCCAAGTTTTTGCTCCATTACATCCTTGTATAGCTTGAAGCATTTTCCACCAGGTTGCAGCACTTTTTGTAAAGTACTGAAGAGTGTATTGAACCTCATACTTCCTTGCAACCAAATTGCTCCCGAAGTGATTCTCCATGTTTTGAATCCATAACTCTACCTCCAACTAAGTCATTGGTATAGAGAATACCAGTCCTTCATTAATCATCTATTGGGTCCAAGGATTTTAGGATGATATACAAGAGAAGAATGGATAGATAAACACACAATACAAACATAAGTTTTGAAGAAAAAGGGTTTTATTTTGTGGCTGTTGGGAAAACATCAAACAAATGACAACTCACAAATCGTCCCATCTAACGTAAGTATATAACAGGGGTTTCGGTTCTAAAGGTCATATAAATCTTGGAATTATTTAGTGTCTTCAAATTCTTCGAGTCTTCGACTGTTGTAGCTTTAATACTTCTAGTGTATGGTGAAGTCCTCTTTACTCTGAAGAAGTCCTTAGTAGTCCGATATCTTTCCCTTCTCAGAGTGGTCGCATCAGTTGATCCTCCGTGCGGTCAACGGTAAAAGGGTATTGCCTAACTATTTGATGGAAAGATTTGATAAAGCTTAGAAAAGAAGAGAGGTAAAGGATCTTTTTGAAAATAAAGATTTAGAGAAATCCTTTCCTAAGGGCCTTCCAATTTACAGGGTCACATCCTACAATCAACATGTACTCTGATACCATCTTGTAGCGACCCGACCTCAAATGTATCTATGCCATCCCTGGATCAGTATGCTGGCACACACAGTACTTAGATGAAATACCATAACATCACATGTTAAAAATATAATGTAAATTGAGAATATACCTCATATAACACAAAGGAAAACAATCATAAGGGTGTGTAATCCCATCAGCGCCAACGACAAGTTGAGTGTAGGCCGTAACCCTGCAACGTAAGTCTTACTCGTCGTAGAAATTCCTGCAACATTAGACGTTGCAGCCATTTAGGTCAGTACATTGGATGTACTAGCAAGTCACATCATGATTATAATGAACCTATTTTTACATGCAATTTTCCTGGTAGAAAAGCTCTAAGTTTAGTTTTTGCATAAAGCTAGTTTTTCCCTATTGCAAAATATATTATTCTACTACTACAAAATAGCATAGGGTGAGTTGGCAAACCCAACTCAACCATTCCCTAAGTTTCATTTAAGCCCAACTGATTTAGTTAAGTGTGATGAGATCTCCCGGCTTTTCCACTACTAGATGCTCAAATTGTCCATAACTGGGGACACGACCAATCAATTAGGATGACCCTCTGCAGATGTTGCGCACTTTTCCCCACAAGACTCGATCACCTCCATGATCGGAAGATCGAGACATAGTCTTTCAAAACTATTCCCCCTTAACCCATGGATAGGCCGGCACACGTACATATTCTACATCATCTATCCTATCCCGGAGGAGGTCACACTATCTACTCAACTAAGCCAGAGCCCATATTGGCTTGTGGCTGCACACGTAAGCTTCTAGACATGAGAATACGATCGATCTCTTTTAGCCTGGGCGGACGGACCACTAGTGGTGCACCACCATGGTTTACCTATGCATACTCCCATTGTACTTTGCCACCATTCAAAGCAATTTCCGCCTAGGTAATTCATTTACAAGTCTTGATCCTCATTACTACTTTGTCATTCATGTCCCACCATGTTCACTTCACAAACCACGTCTAGATTAGCGACGCAAAATAAACTTACACAATGGTGACAAAGGATGTATAGTTTAGACCTACCTCAAAAGGACTAGGTGCATATAAAACATAGGAAATTTAAAGAATGGTCAAATGTGAACTTGCCTAGTAATAGTTGACGAAGATTATATTGCTCTCAGAAATTTAATTGATAGAACTATTCGTCACTCTCTGATGAAAATCTATAAAGTCAAACATTATTCACATAAGCTATCATTTCAGAGAACCAAATAACATGCAACATGAAAAGACTCAAAAAAGCCAAATGAAAATCCAACACACTCAGATATCACAAAATTCTCTAAGTGAAAAACAACATGTGACATGGGTTCAAAAATGTGATGTGAACTACAGTGCATACGAGGCATATAAGTGAAACTACCATGGATAGATCCTAGTTGTCTGAAAAGTTCCATGATATTGGTCCAAGTCATAGGGTTTGGCTCTATTGACAAAGTGAAAAGAGAATCAACTTAATCAGAGCTATGGTTTAGGAGATATGGCCAGTTGAAGATTGAATTCAAACCTGGATAAATTTCAAATTTGAACCTGGCAAAAGTTTGCGAAGATAATATCACCGGATAGATCTACTCATGAAGAAAAATTTCCTGCTATTTTTATCTAAATTGAATCTATGGTTGAAAAGATACAACCATTTGAAGTTTAGGGGTTAATCTGAAAAACTCAGGGACTTGACTGTGAAGGGTTTATTCGCGACCAGGTCCTTGGACACGTGGATTGATGCTAGTGGTGCATACCCGTTCGATGCGGAACTTATACAGTGAACGGCCGAATCTTAAGCAAAACGATGGCTGCGACTAAACTAAAAGAAAACCAATGTTGGTTTAAAATAAAACCGCATGTTCCTTTAAAACCGCGATTAACCATTTCAAATAAACAACTAAAAGAACTGGATGGTGGTCGGCTCACAGTGGGTGACGATGTGGATGTCGAACAGGGTCTCGATGTCGGCGGTGCGGCATCTTGGAACGGTCTCCTACGTCGATGGAGGGGACAGGGAGGAGCGGCTCGAGGAGGCGATCCGGATGGTGGTTGTGGTGGTCCTCCGCGGGTACTGGACGAGGTGGAGCGAAGACAACGGAGATCCAGTGAGCGGTGCGAACTCCGGCGGCTTGGGCGTCGAGCGGGTGGGTGCTCTGGCGATTCCTAGGGCACAAAAATGCATCAGCGAGATGCCCCTCGACGCAATGAGTCTATCGACGAACAAGTGGATGACGGGGGGGCTCATGGGCGACGGAGTGCTTCGGGAAGTTGGTTCGGCCGGCGAGATCCAAGCGACTATGGCGGTCGCAGTGTGTGGCATGGGAAGAGCAGGATGGCGATTTGACACAAGGGAGATCCAGGGGTTTATATAGGTGAGTTTAGGAGGCTTGGGAGCGGCGGATAAGGCCTATTCGAGAGAACTTTGCCGGCGGTTGTGGCGTGCGCGCGCGGCTTGTTCATCCCGAGCGGGGGTGTGGGAGGTTCGGGAAGATAGGGGCGGGCCCCATGCGTCAGCAGGTGAGGGTAGGCTAACGGGTGAGCGGCGAGGGGCGGGCGATCGACTCGGAGGCCCTTCGGCGTTTGGCATGCCTTGTGCCAAATTAGCCGTGGCTGGGCCGGGAGCTGCGTGCGCGCGCTTGTGTGTATGCTTTTGTGTTGTTTTTAAAAACTAAAAGAAAAACTGCAACAGAGGAAAATAAATAAAAAAAATTACATAGGCATACTATATACCAACATGTTCAGAAAAATACCACGAATAAGATGAACTATTTTTCAAGTTCAAATAAATTCAATAAAAATTCATAAAAGTCAAACAATGCTAGTGTTGCATTGAAAATCAATAAAACTCATTTTTGAAATAACAAAATGATTTCAAATTTATTTTCTCCTAATTTCCTATTGAAGGGAATCATTTTACCCTTATTTCCATTTATTTATTTTTAGGAGAAAAATAATTTGAATAGAAACCCAAATAACTCCCAATTGGATTTGTATTTGGAATTTCAAACAACTTCAAATGGAAAAAATGAGCTTCAAATAACTTCAAAGTGACTTCCAAATTATACCTTTGAAGCTTCCAACTATATTTCTTCGAATTTGAAGAAGTCATTTATCTTCCGTCATGAACTCATTGAGTTGCTTAAAGTTTCTAAGTTTGAAATATTACAAATGGAATTCAAATCATTTTCAAGCCCCTTTTCATTTCTTTAAATGGAGAAGTCTTATTATCTTCAGTCTAGGGCTTTGTGATGAAATGAATTTGAATTCATGGAGATCAAAATACAAGATGAAAGTTTTGTGAAAGTAATATTATTCCCTCTCATTCAACTTTCAAAAAGTTTCAATTTCCACTCAATTTCACACAATCAATCACACAACAGTCAAACAAACAATCATAATTTTTTTATTTGATATAATATTCCAAAATTTAGAATTTTGGGCTACCACCCTTAAAATGAATCTCGTCCTCGAGATTTGAAGAGGATAGTAAGAAGGTTAGGTTTGGGGGGGGGGTCTCCTTAAAAATCCATTTATCAACACAAGGTATGGGGTGCTAGCACCCTTAGAAGCATGGTTACGGTTCCAACAAAACTCCTGTACTCCATCCTTTGGGTGCACGGTGTCAGTCTTCTGATATTCTCCGGGATAACTCCTTCACTTGTGCTCTTCCGGTAAGGGCATGACCTTTTCCTCAAAATCTGGAGTCCTTGCATCAAAATAAGATCTTTCCGAGTCTGGGTCTATCGCCAAAGTTAAACAACTATAAAAAATCTGATGGTGGTCAACAATTATTGGTTCTCCTGGAGGAAATGGGTCTAGGTTGAATCTCAGTATATAACCTACGATTGGCCACATGTGCCTGTACATGGTTTCCATCGTCCTTCCATTCTAAGATTTTTGTCTTGTCGACACTCTTCTAGGGTTTTTATGGCTCTCTTATTTTCCATCAACATATGATAGCTCATGATAGAAGTATTTGGTATGGGGGCCAATCCATCCCGTACTTGAATCATTACCACATACGCAGATAGTGAATCACATATTCTAACACTTGGGCATCCTCACAAGCATTGCAGAACTTATCTTCTCCATGACCTGGGTACGGGTAAATCCATTTGTCCTGCAAGCCAAACAAAGCCTCTATCCTTTCTTCACAACTCTTGGGTTTACGTAACCTCCTATGGAACGTCTGCTGATGAAATCACAGCTTCTTCCTTAATTCTTCCTTCAACACGGTTGTGCCTGTTCCTTTTTAAATCCTGGGTCATGTGGGTTAAGGCCCAGTTCAACACTTGTATATCTTTAACTCATCCTTGGAGTTACTATTGTTCCATATTCTGACATTACATCACCTTTAAATCCAATAGTACTTCATTCCCTCATACTCTTGGGGTAACCATCATTACAAAAACAAAACTCTAATGTATTTTTCCCAAACTCCACTCTGCGGAATACATTTTCCTTTCCATTGCTCAGGTGTTCTCACATGGTATAACCATTAAAATAAAATGTACTCGTTCATCCATAATCATATTCTCTTCATATAAAATCCTTTATTACATCCTTAACCACTAATCAAAATTCAAATTTTAAAAGTACTTTATTACAAATGCTACCATCCACACAGTTTGGTATGGTCAAGCATTACTTCCATCTCTATTCATTTTCCCTTCGTGAAGATGCTCCGGTCCCATTGGAATTATTCGATGTGATCATTGAAAGCATCGATATTTTGCTTCATCATGGTGGCCATGAGCTTCATCTCCATCATTTCTGCATGCACCTCCCTCAGGTATTCCTGAGTATAACGAAGTCTTTCTTCAAGTACTTCGCCAATCTGATGTATGGCTTCCATAGCAGCTTCACGGACAGAGTCAAAGAATGTTGCTCATGGTACTCAAGAAATGAAAACGTATTGCCCCATAGTCTTTGGCCAAACCCCTTTCACACGATGGAGGTGTACCTCCATGTACCCAATTTCAACTCCATTCTCCATGAAAGGATAACCCTTGTAGACTGCATCTCCTTCAAGATGAATATGCTTCATCATGTCCTTTAGGATCCTTGGGTAATCCTGATCACTGGTCAGGGTCATGATTGTTTCCCGGCCCTTCAAAAAAGACTCGTAAAGGGTTGTAATCTACAAGTATAAGATAGAAGGGGATGCGGAGCATCCCAAGGCCATCCCCATGGACCCAACTACATCTCCTACGACACCTCTTGGACCCATGACACGAGAACGTGCGAGAGCCCTTGAAACCAAGGTGACATCTCTCCTCTCACACTTCCACTTTGATGCACATGAGACAAGGCTTCTACCGCATACGGACACTTTGTGCATTCTCAGGTATCATGGAGAAGCTAAGGAGTAAGGAGAAGAGGAAGAGGAGGATGGACGTGAAGACGGAGATGAAGAAGAGGAGAAGAACAAAGTCTCCAGGCTCCGGACGACCAATGAACCTCGGACGTCCGACGACCTCCAGGCTCCGGACGTCCGGCGTACTCCGGACGACCGACACCGTCACACCCGAGCCAAAACAGACGGACGTCCGACGCCACCCGGACGACCGATGACCCTCGGACGACCGACCCTGACCGGACGTCCGACCAAAGACCACCTGAGCCGAAATTACGGACGTCCGACAGGCACCGTACATCCGGACCCTCGCGAGCCTCCGGGCGACTGGCGACCCCCGGACGTCCGACGCCTGTGTGCTGATTCGTGTTGGGCCGCAGCCCATGTAACCCTTCGGCCCCCCCTCTTTTGCACTAAGACTATAAATACTCCACCTATTCCTTCTAGCTAGGGTTAGCAAAGGTTTAGCTCATGTTTGTGTGAGAGCTTTGCTCATCCACTTGGTTACCTTCTCCACGGAGATTCGAGCCTCCACCGGAGAAGATCCCCCAAGCGGATTCAACACCCCTCTTTAGGGAAGAACATCAAGACCTCACAGAGAAGACCGTTACCCTTGTATCGTCATTGGTTGATTGTGTACCGTGTGAACCCTATGAATTCGAGGATCTAGCGCATGTGTAACTTGTTCTTGTTGGTTTAGTGTTTCTCTTGTTTTTCCCTTGTGTGTTCCCTCGTTTCCCTCCTCACGTTCTTTGTGTTCTTCGCGGGACCCGCTCCTATCGTGAAAGATCGGCCCCAATGGTTCCTACCCTACATCATCTTGGTATCATGAGCCACGTTGATCACGATTTCGCAGCCTCCCTGTTGTGTTGCTAGCCTAGTTTTTGTTGTTTTTCGTCCTAATTCAAAAATTCCCCACAAAAATAGCCCCAATTTTTTTTTGATTTGTTAGTGTGTTGAGATTTTGTTGGTTTGGATCCATGGATTTGCTTTGTTTTGAGTGGATCTAGCTTTTCCTCCCTTTCCCCACCCTTTCCATCCTCCAAATCGTCCGGATTTGACCATTTTCGCCATCTCCACCTCAAACTCGTGTTGTTCATCCCTTGCCCGAAATTCGCCCAGGAACCAGACGTCTGACCCAGCCCAGACGTCCGACAACGAACGGACGACCGGCCCATCCCGGACGTCCGACCGACCCTGACGAAATTGATTTTTTTTAGTTTTAGTAACCACCACCGCCCCACATTTCTGCATACGCACTCCTACCACTATCCACCAGTAGCACCTTCGCATACCACCACCATTTTCTTACCCATTTCGCATTCCGACAGGTGTTGCCACGTCGAGGTTTGAGAATTTGAGTTGCGGTATCGTATCCTTTTGTGTTTCGGCTATCGAGGTACGGTTCGACATCGACATCACCGCCGCTCATCTTTGCCACGGACGCATCCTACATCTTGGTATTCGGTCCACCATTTTAACATCATACCATAAGCAAGAATGGTAAGCTCGTCTTGGTATTGGACATATCACTCTTGCCATTACATTGATAGCCACCATAGCCTTACTCCTTTGCGTTTCTTACCCATCGAGACTAGCCATTGAGTATTGCCGGCACGAGACTTGTGCACCTTAGTGATCATACTTCCCATAGCATACATACATCATTGTTGCATTTATTGGTATCATATCTTGTGTCACAAAGTTGTCATCACATACACAATTGCTAGCTTGGTTCGTCAAGAATTGCATGAGAAAAGAGCTCCAACATCAAAGAGCCAAGCAAGCTTTTAAGCAAAGAGGAAAGATAAGCAAATAGCTTTTAAGCAAGAACCTTAACATCAGACAACATTAAGATTGTCATACTCAATCATCTTGGATCATATCATAGAAACACCTTGCATAAAGCATACTTGGGATAGTTGTTGTTGCATTTTTGCTATGTAGGTTGTGCACAAGTTCCTGTATCCGCCTATTATGCAATCGTGCTAGTGTCTCTCTAGTGTTGTGCAACAATAGCATTTTCGTGGATACCACATTTTGGCTCATCCTTGGTTGCCCAACCCCACTTATCTTTTTGTGTGTGTGTTTCCGTGTACCTTATATGCTTGGTCTACTTGTTACATTGCATCTTGCGAATCTTTTCCAACATTATTGAAGCTCACTTACAATTGCATAAAATTGTTTGCCACCATCCTAACCAAGCTCCACCATAAGATTTTACTTGTGTAGGTGTGAGAAACCGACAAGAGCTAGTACCAATTGTGCTATTTCCTTGTCCTACATTAGAGTGATCATCGATCCACTTTCAACTTCGGTCAAGGTACATTTGGTATTCGTTCTTATCTTTCTACCACTCACATTTGTCTTGGAATGATGGATAGGCCAAGTACTTCTACCAACCCACTCTTTATGGATCAAGACAACGACATGAACTCCTTCGTCACCAAGAGTCACCTCTTTGGTGCACAACATGCTTTGCATTAAGAGCAACAAGCCATGAGTGACCGCATCGACAACCTCGCCACCGACTTGCGACTCTCCGAGCAATGTACAAGGGACTACTTCGACCACAAGCTCGATGATCACAAGCAAGAGAATGATGCAAGAATGGACGAGATTCGTGCTTAGTTGCTCAACCGCTCTTCTTCCACTTCAAGAAGGAGCCATTCAAGTCGCCACTCCGACATTACCCTCTCCAGCTCAAGTACACCGACATCCAAAACTCTTCGCCGTGCCGCACGCAACGAGCATCAAGCAAGCCTCAATCCTCTACGCAACACCGACTCTCAAGAGCACCGACAACGTCAAACTCAAGAGGCCTTTGCGCTAGCACGAGAACGGCAACGCCAACGCCAACATGAAGAGGAAGAGGGAGCGCGTCTACACCAAGTAGCACAAGATGCCGAGGCACAATGACAAGAAGAACAACTCCGTGAAGCTCAAGAACTTGCGGCGCAACAAGACCTCCAAGATTCAAGTCGAGCCGTAGCTAACAGAGGCCGACAAGCTCGAGAACAAGAAGAAGCATTTCGCGAAGAAATTCAAGAACGGAGATTTCAAGCTCGCGTGCGTCGTCAAGTTCCTCAAGCTCCTCCACAAGCTCGCCAAGAACATCAAGGTCATCAAGAGCATGGCGACAATGGAATTCCTCCACGACAAGAGCAACATGAGGTTCACAACCCTCCTCACCAAGAGCGACACGAGCTTGACAATCATCTACAACACGGGCGTCATCATCCCCGACCCCAACACAATGAAGAGAAACGCTACGGAAAGCTCAAGTTCACCATGCCCAAGTTCAATGGAAGTAATGACCCTGAAGAGTACCTATCATGGGCATTGAAGGTTGACAAGATTTTCCGGTTGCACAACTATGAAGAAGAGAAGAAGATCGCGATGGCATCCCTTGAGATCCAAGACTATGTCCTCATCTGGTGGGAACAAGTCATCGAGCGTCGTGAGGCAAGTGGTGAACCACCCATCACCACCTGGCACAAATGAAGGATGTCATGAGGGCACCCTTTGTACCTACCTACTACAACCGCGACCTCTTCAAGAAACTCCAACTACTCAAGCAAGGAACCAAGAGCGTTGAAGAGTACTACAAGGAGATGGAGATTGCCATGATAAGAGCCAATGTAACAGAAGATGATGAGCAAACAATGGCACATTTCTTGAATGGACTCAACCATCCTATCAAGAAGATCGCCGACTTCCAACCATACTCGAACCTCATTGAGCTAGTGCATCAGGCTACCAAAGCGGAACGCCAAGTGCAAGATGATTTCAAGTATGCCAAGTTCTCATCCAAGTCCTATGGCTTCTCCAACAACCAAGCTTCAGCGACTCCAATACCGACTACCAAGCCTTCTACTAGCACCATCGACAAGTCGAGTTCCATGAAAGCTTCGTCAACCCCAAGTCATCCGCCTACTACGAGCAACTTCAAGCTGAGAGCTTCATCATCATCCACTCCAACCGATAAGACCGTCAAGACAAGTTCCTTCAAATGCTTCACATGCGGAGGCCGAGGCCACAAGTCCTATGAGTGCACCAACAAGAGGACCATGATCCTCAACGACGACGGCACTTACGACTCAATGAGTGAAGAAGAAATGGACGCCATAGAGCAAGTCGCCATGCACCGGCAAGTGAACGATGAAGAGGAACAAGTCTTTTGCGATGAAGATTCAAGTCCCGCCTTTGTTGTCTCCAAGGTCTTGACTCTCCAACATCACCAAGAAGAATACCAACGATGCCAGATATTCCACACCAAGGCCGGAATCAATGGACGATCCGTCAAGGTCATCATCGATGGAGGGAGTTGTCAAAACCTCACAAGTGAAGAACTTTGCTCCAAGCTCCAATTGCCCGAGACGAAGCATCCACATCCATACAAAGTGCAATGGCTTAGCGACTCTGGCACCATCCAAGTTGAGCATCGAGTACAAGTATCCTTCAAAATTGGCTCCTACGGAGACACCTTGGAGTGCGACGTCATTCCAATGACCGTTTGCCATCTCCTCCTTGGACGCCCATGGCAATTCAATAGAGGAGTCGTCCACAACAGCCGAACGAACTACTACATCTTCAAGTGAAGGGCAAGGAATACGTCCTACGTCCAATGTCGCCAAGTCAAGTGACCGCTGATAAGCAAGCCACCCATCATGGAGATCATAGTGAGAGAGCGAGCCACCAAAAAGAGAGTGAGCGCCACAAGCACAAATTGAACACATCCACGATGCCAAGTCAAGTTATCATGGAAGTGTCCACTTCCTTGATGATAAATCGCGCGTCACAAAAGTGCTTTCATGAAGGGTGACCGACACGTGGCATCCACCGTAACGGAACGCCGTTAAGCTATCGGGTCGGGTTTTGGATCCGATAACCCATTAACAGCCCCGACCAATGGGGATTTTCCACGTGTAAAATCATCATTGGCTAGAGGAAACACGTGTCGGCTCATCGTCGGGACAGATGTCATCCACTCACTGGAAAGAAGGCGCCTATGATACGTCGACATGTGGCCAACAAGTTTAAATGGGCCGGCCCAACTAGAGGCCCACAAGATTTTGCGGACCATAATGGGCTGACCCAGCAAAAGGCCCACGAAATTTTGCAGACCATAATGGGCTGGCCCAGCTAAAGGCCCACTAGTTTTGCAGGCCATAATGGGCCGGCCCAGGTAAAGGCCCACAAGATTTTTTTTGTGCCATAATGGGCCGTCCCAGGTAAGGCCCACAAGATTCTTGCGGGTCATAATGGGCCGGCCCAGCTAAAGGCCCACGAGATTTCACCGACATTAATGGGCTGGCCCAGCTGTAGGCCCACAAGATTTTGAGGACCCTAGTAGGCCGGCCCATTAACTGGCTACCATGTTTTGGGCGAAATGCCGGCCCATATTTGATCCGGTCCATTAATGGCCTGCCACGCTCCGGACCTAATAGTGGCCCATATGAGATCCAGCCCGTTAAAAGCCTACCACATTCTGGGCCAAATTACGGCCCAGATCAGGTCCGGCCCTTTAAGAGGCTTTGGGCTCAATTATGGCCCATATCAGATTCGGCCCGTCAATTGGATACTATGCTTTTGGGCCCACTTGCTAAAGGCCCACTCAGTAATTCGGCCTGATATTAGTTTTGACCTGTTAAGGGCCCGTTTAACATTTCGGCCCTATATTAAATTTAGCCTGTTAAAAGCCCGTCATATAGTTGGGCCTAACTACGGCCTAGTTTGCATCCGGCCTGCTCGCAGCCGATATCTGATTGGTCCAAACAAGGACCCAGACAATTTTGGCATGTTAAAAGCCCGTGATTTGATTTGCACAATCATGGGCCGGGGTTCATTTTGGGCTGCTGTGTAACTAGTAGGAATTAAGAACAAACCTACTCTATACAATAAAGAAATTACGACATAGTAACTAAGAATAAACCTACACTACACAATAAAGGATTTAAGGTATATTACATCCACGGGGCATCAAAGTTCGCCACCAGTGATCATAAAGCGCAACGAAGAAGCAGATTACAAAAACTGGGCACCATTGCAGCGTAACAAAATAATACTGAACCGAGACCAATTCCAAGACAGTTCAAGAAAGGTTAGCCTTGCGGGGGAACTGCTGCGCAAGCTGCTGAGCAAGGCTATGAGACCGGCCTAGCATGTCGGTCATAGCTTCTAGGTGTAGCTCTTTAGCGATGAGGTTCTCATTGGTGTTCTCCACAATCTTTCTTAGAGATAGGACTTCAAGTCGAACTTGAGTTGCAGAATTCCTTTCTGCTAGAACTTGGGACTGAAGAAGTCGAACTGATTCAGACAACGAATTCTATGAGCTTGTCTGACTGTTAGTCTCAAGTAACTTCCACTCTGCATCAAGACAAGACTTTGGGGTTGTCTCGCTATCTTCAAGATGTTTTTCCTTCTTTGCTGCAATATATGTTGGGTTTGTCTCACAGCCTTTAGCAGACTTGTGCATGCCTTCAGGCATATCACCCTGAAACAAAGCAGAGAGATGCCAGGTTTTGCACGTGTATAAACAAAGATGATAACTATTCTGTCAATTCTATCCAATTTCAAATTAGAAAATAAAGAGTATGTTCAAAATATCAATAGCATAATTTGGCACTGTTCATAATGTGGGGAGCTTCACCACACTACTGGATTACCATGTCAACATAACAAGCATAGATGAAGGGCAAAGAAAATCATTGTATCTATTTTGGATAATGTGCATGGCATGTTGTTCGTATCATCAGCCACATCAGTAAGATAAAACAGGAGATGACAAGGTGCAAATGTGGGCTGCTTCACCGCAGACTGGATTATAGATCCACAAAAACAAGCATACATATAGGGAGTATTAAGTAATGTGCATGGTATGAATAAGGAATTTGGTTTTACAAGTAAAACATAGAACTTACGGTTCTTATGAACATGCATTTTGGTAGAAACAACAAACTAAACAGCAGTAAACGATAGGGAGTATGAGCAAATTAAACAACAGTTGAGGATAAAGGTTTTAGAAGGACTGACTTACTTTAACAGTTAACACCGGCTTTATAATGCCCTTCTCCATAGCAAGGGAAGGATAACTCAAGAATTTCAGCACAGAATCTTCTTCATAAGCATTGCCTGTACTCTACATTTTGTAGAGAGTAATTATAGATATGATAATACTTGAAGGGATAGAGGATAATGAAGATAAGATGCAGATTGATGCTACATAATAAACTATCAATCCCTAGAAGTACAAGCATTACAGGTCAAAATGTACTGACAAGAGCAATGGGCTACACTTCTGCACTTGCATTGTCTATGTATTCTACTTGTTGGTAAGATTAAATATAGATCTGATCTTTTTTAGTAAATGGTGGGCGAGGGAGATAAGATGCAGAATGCTACAAAATGAACCAATCCCTCTTCCCATAATACAAGAGTGTTTTGAACACTGGTGTACTGTACAAAACGTTCTTATATTATGGGACGGAGGGAGTAGCTATTAATGTAAGTACAGTGATAGACCACGTTCAGTCCTTACAAGAGGACTGCAGAGCTTAACCTCTTCAAAAGCATTGGATTGATTCTAAATTTATGTAAGAGTCCATACGGATCTTATAATGTCCACCAAATGGACGATTACGAGGCTAACATGTGCAGTGATGCTACATAATCAAACAGCTATGAATGTAAGCACTGGTAGAAAAAGGGCCTGTTGTCCCGGTTCGTAAGGGCCTTTTGTCCCAGTTCCTGAACCGGGACTAAAGGGTCGGTACTAATGCCCTGTCCCTTTAGTCCCGGTTCAATCCAGAAACGGGACTGATGGGCCTCCACGTGGCCTGTGCGCGGAGCCCAGGCAGGAGACCCTTTGGTCCCGGTTGGTGGCACCAACCGAGACCAATAGGAATCCACGCGTCAGCATTTCTGTGTCTGGGGTTTTTGTTTTTTTTTGAAGGGGGGGGGGGTTTGGGGGTTTTGGGGGGTCAATTTAGGTGTTAGCTAGCTATAATTAATAGAGAGAAGTGTCCTCTCTTATGTCCATGCTTGGTCGACACTATGTACTATACATACGTATAGAGAGGACTAGACACGCTAGCTAGCTAGTAAGCAAACGAAGGAAACAGAAGATCGTCATGAACATATATGCATACAGAGAGAAGTGATATCGACCACCTCTCCTTCTCCGAGAGATTGGTCGAACAACAAGTTCTCGTATATGTATCCGACACTACCGGCTACATATATACAATAATTATCTCTTACAAATATAATCATATGGACTCATGGTCCACATAGTATTCTCCGTCTTCAGCGATCACGTGGTCAAGAAAGAATGCCGCCAATTCCTCTTGAATTGCTCGCATGCGAGCTGGTGCTAGGAGTTCATCCCGCTTCCGAAACATCTAATTTGAAGAAGGGGGTCAATACATACATATATATATATATATGAATGAATGATACTCAAGACAAATGATGGTAATAAAATAAAATTGTGAATGTTGTTATTTACGTACTTCATATTGTTTGTCAGTGTAGCCCCGCTCACAGGTTGTGTGGCGGATGGACTCGCAAACATAGTATCCATAGAAATCATTCCCTTGTTCCTGCCACAACCACTTTAAAAGAAATAGAGGTCAATCAAACTGATAAGTAAGAATGCTAAATCAATAGGAGATGCACGGAACATGCTACTATAGTACTTACTTTCGGGTGTCTAAATTGCAGCTTCTTCGGGAGTCCTGGAGCTTTTTTGGAGAATTTTTTCCAAACCCTGCCAGGCAAAGAAAACAATTACTTGATATATCAGGAAATGAACAAAGTTGCTAATATGGTGGATAATGATCGATTTAACTTACTTCTCGAGCATTTGAGTCATGTCCGCATAGTCCTGGGGATCTTTTCGTCTTGAGTCTAAGACGGTTACTAGTCCCTTCTCAAGCTTAATCTCTAGGAGAATATAGTGGTAACTGCAAACGCATGCATAACTCATCAATTACATTACTATAACCTTGACTAATATATAAGGGAAACCGAATACGCACAAGACAGTAACACTCACTTGAAGTTGTAAGGAAAGAGTATTATATCTTTGTTTTCATTTATTATGAACGATCGTAGCAAGTTGGCCTCGGTAGCTGCGGCATGAAATTTAACCTGAGTTGCATCTATGAGATATGTGTTAATGAACCCAATATCACCGACTTGTCTTTTCTTCAATTCGGCGATCTTGAATCTGCATAATATGGTGAGGATGATTATAAATACATGCAATGAAAGAGCTGAGCTATATAGAGAGACTCAACGATAGAAGTAGTACTACTTACAGACAGTAGAAGGTGACTGTCGGTGTCAAAACTGGCGGATCTCGGGTAGGGGGTCCCGAACTGTGCGTCAAGGCCGGATGGTAACAGGAGACAAGGGACACGATGTTTTTACCCAGGTTCGGGCCCTCTCGATGGAGGTAATACCCTAATCCTGCTTGATTAATATTGATGATATGGGTAGTACAAGAGTAGATCTACCACGAGATCAAGGAGACTAAACCCTAGAAGCTAGCCTATGGTATGATTGTTGTGTATATTGTATATCTATCGACTAGCCTGGCCTCGATTTATATAATGCACCGGAGGCCTAGGATAACAAGAGTCCTAGCCGAATACGCCGGTGGGGAGAAGTCCTTGTCTTGATCGCCAAGTCTTGTGGAATCTTCCTTGTATGCGGTAGCCGTCCGAACTGGCCCATGAGTATACGGCCACGGGGGTCCTCGGCCCAATCTAATAGATCGGGAGACGATGTGGTGAGTACCCCCTAGTCTAGGACACCATCAGTAGCCCCCTGAACCGGTCTTCAAGTTAGGGACGCTCCTCGATTCTTCCGAACTGTTCTTCATCTTCGGTTGCCGGTCTTGAAAACTGGTTCAACAAATCTTCTTTATCTTCGATCTTGAGGATCACCAAAATGCATTCAACGAGTTTACACATCGGGTATCCGAGGAGCCCCTTTAAGTTTCCGGCCTTTATCAATGCCTTGTTTATTTTTATGCCACACCTCGGGTTTGAAGTTGTTCCCGGGAGGCAAGGTCCTCTTATGTCCGAGCTCCAACGCCGGACTGCATTCGAGGTATCTTTTGCAGCCGAGCACCAATGCCGGACCACTGCCCAGCTCTAGAGCCGGAATGTATCCGAGCTCCAACGCCGGACTATGTATCCGAGCTCCAACGCCGGACTGTATATCCGAGCTCCAACGCCGAAATATATCCGAGCTCGAACGCCGGACTGTGTCCAGGCTCCAATGCCGAACTATATCCGAGGTGTCATATCACCTTGGTTCAAAAAAGTTGAAGGAGTTTAGCCGAGCTTAATGCCGGAAATGCCCTATATGGAGCCAGCCACTAGCGCCCGAGCTTTATGCCGGACTGCTTCCGAGGTGGTGCACCACCCCGACTATGGGCCGATTTTTTTCAATATTTTTTATTGGTGCAATTTATTCTCTGCCCAGATATATAGCCAGTATCCCTCAAGGTGTGTATCGTTCTAAAACCCGAGATGCACATGAAGGATGACATAAGACCGCTGATCCCAGTAGCCGCTGAGACTCGGGTTGATTTGCAAAATCGGCCTGAGCATCAAGTCCTAGCTCGGCAGAATACTTCGGGACACAAAAGCGGCGTGCTCAGTCCTCAAGACTCAGGTTGGGTGCGGCCGACCAACCTGAGGATCAAAATCTCCTCGAAAACTATATTGCACATAAATTTTCTGCATTGGACGAGCAATGCAGTAGCCCCCGAGACACTGGTCGGGTGGCAACACCAGATCAGGGGATCGATGTGCCCCTTTAATATTTGTAAATAATAAGCCCGAAGCCCAGTAGCCCCCGAGCCTTAATGCGAGCACGGGTGGCCGAATTAAGGATCAATATCCATAGTAAAATCACAAATTATGTGTAATGACTCTATGTATCCAAGTACTTTACGTCATTAATGCTCGGATCCGCAAAACTTTGTTTACCGACCATCGGCTTCCACCTCCTTGGCCAGTAGCCGAGGAGTGTTTGTCCTACTTTATAAAGCCTTTATGAGGGCAAAGATTTACGACAAACAAGGCAATCTGGCCACACGGTTTTATAAACAAAGGTACGCAGAGAGATATGTTATATTACTGTTTAACAGAAGAAATGTATTCCAAAGAAAATAGTCCCGCTATCGGTTCCTTTCTTTGGGTTGTCATGCTAAGCATGATCATGAAACCTCAGCTCGAATGTAAGAGCAAAATATCGAGGATTTAGTTTGGGAGGCTAGTTAATAGCCCCCGGTAGTGTTCGACGACAGTCGAGGTCAAGCCGTAAACACTTCGGCCAATGTTATGAATGGCCCGTCATAGTCATCGGATCGCTGACCAGTTTACGCTTATTGTGACAGTCAGTTTTCGGCTTTCTCCACTAAGGTGCTTAACCATGTGAGCTGGAAGCACAATCGCAGTGGTTCTCCCTTTGCACGCCTAGCCGAACAAAACGGAACGTAGGAAGCAAGTGCAGGAGCCGGCCAACCCAACTATTGACCGAAGAGTCAATTCGAAACTGATGCATATATAGCAATATCTGAGAATGTTTTTGCCGAATCCCTAAAGGTGTCCGGCGTTGCACTGCGGGACTAATGCTGGAAAAGCAAAAATAGTTTAAAAGTGCCAAAAAGCTTGGAAAACCAAGAAACGTCAGTAAAAACATGACGTCCGAACAAGATCAAGTGTTCGGTGCCAATCCGAAAATTGGTTTTAGAAAAAAGAAGTGCTTCTGTCGTCCTTTAACATGACACATCCTATCTCAAGACTTCGAGTGGGTCAGCCTACGGCTTCAACCTCCTATCCCGAGGGCGGAGTACTTCTCATTAGGCCAGTTTAGCAAACTAAACTCTAGCGGCTTTGAGAGAGAAATTAGGCTCCCCGGCTAGTGACCGCACACTCGCTTGAAAAAAGGAGTGATAAATAATAATAATAGAACTTTGCAACGACTGAGAAGAAGAACACTTATTATAAAACGGCTCAAATAAACTTAAGAGCCCCCAAGTGACTTGGGTAGAAGAATGATTGCATGTACCGAAGTACTTATATCATATCTATGTTCAACCGAACTTTAAACGCGTCTTAACCGACCTTCGGCTTCTCCCTCTTCGGTTAAGGACCTAAAAGTGTTATGTACTCCATCGGTCGAGAATATCGATGGTGTTTCCAATAACCAGGCAAACGGCCATAAGGCTGTAACAGACAAAGCGTGCTCAGGGAACTTATGCTATATTACTGCGAAGAGTAAGAAGCATCTTTGAAGAAAATAGTACCCCCACCGATACCTTTCTTCGGTGCTCATTGTTATTATGAGACTTGTGCAATAGATTTTTTGTACTCATGAGTTCCGTTGTGGGCCGACCATCATTGAATAACTATAAGAGCGCTAGCTTTCGGCTTCACCCAGTCTAAGGTCAAGCTCAGGTGACCCAATCGTGACAATCGCAGAGGTGCTCCCTTTACTCCCTAGCCGAACAATCGGGAACGTAGGGGTTAACACAGGAGCGAGGCAACCCAGCTTGCAAATCGCTTAAGTCAATGTGGTGCATATTGTGGCGTAATACACGAACAAGGAACGAAGCTGTACAAGTATAATCATATGCAATAGGAAAAGCTTCATAAAGGAAGCCCCCAAGTAAACGGGGTATTTGAATTTATGCGTCACAAATAAAGTTTGGACAAGGAAATTTTTTAGAAGCAACTTTTTTCCAAAAAAGTATAATGCTTGGTCGAATCGAACGCAAGTTAGAAATTAAAGCTTTGAGCATGAAAGCGACTTCGCTGGTTAATGTGTTCGGTATTGATGACGCAAGGTTCCATCCCTCAAGCCGGTCCCGAGGTGGCGGAGCGGAGAGCTTGACACGCCGAAGTGGTGACATAGCACGATCAATGCAGACCGGCAGAGTGACGCCGAAGTCTCCGGATCATTTTCCTGTGCACAAAAAATAGTGCAAACCGGAGATAATAGTAATAATGATAATTAAAAAAAATCGTTGCATAATAAATAATTTATGCAAAGTGAGTAATAAAAGAAATATGTCCTGGCGCCGAAGTCAAGTCGATGCAGGCGTCGGCGTGATGCGGTAAAGGCGTGGCAAAGCCTGAATTCGCAGGTCGGTCCGAGCTCCGAGTGCGGCGTTTGCCAGACTATGTACGGAAACTGACTGAACCACCATGCGACTGTCGTTAATGCAGCCACCATTTGATAGACCTGTGTACATATGACCGACAAACAAGAGTAATAATTCCTTGGGAAAAATGAACCCAAACAAGCAAAAAATACTGGGATTAATAGCACCTAGTTTATTTGTTGTAGCAATCCGAAGGAAGGTGATTCCTAAAATTGGGACCCGCTCCGCACACCCATTGCCTAATGGGCGATAAAACGATGGCATGGCAATGCTGGTAAAGGTTGACTCGCCGAGGCAAAGCCCTCGGCCCTGCTAACGTGATGGAGCTGGTCGGCTAGTGACGCCGAAGTGTCCGGAGTAGGTTGATGAAGAGATGGCGAAGCCCCCGGTCCAGCCGAGATGTCGAAGCCTCGATGTCAGCCGATGAGTCGAAGTAGGTTGGCGTGATGGACACCAGCTTGAAGAAGCAATAGTGCGGCCCTATCGATGCAGGTCGTGATGTGCTCGATGTCGGCTTGATGAAGCGGCCGTGTGGCGATGCCGGTATGCCCGCTCCGTGTAATCCGTGGGGCGGCAATTTATCCTTCGCGATGTCGGGCTCTTGTTCGGCTTGCCGAGATGATGATCCGAATAAGTTGAGCTCGGCTCAACAAAGTGACGCCGTGTCTAGCGCAGGTCGGCAACCATGGAGTAATATTGCCGGACTGGTTTGACACCAGCATGATGTTGAAGATCATGTTCAAAAGATCTTACAGTTAGTGGGATGCGTTCGGGAACAAACACAATACCCCATACAAAACTTCCTTCAAAAGGGATGTCCGAAATGCTGTTCTTAAAAAAGATGAACTCGGGTCGGATTCGTTTTCGCGCAGAAAACAGATCCGAAAAGTGATGCACTAATCGGAAGGTTCCTGGAGTTTGGACAGTCAGATCGAGACGAAATTTTGAGAGGTGGTAGATATAGGAATTCCGCAGCCGATCAACGGTTGGATCTTCCAAAGGACGTCCGAGCTAGAAGCTGGACACCACGCCCTAAACTCATCCAAATTCCCATCCAGATTTTACAGGGCTCCGGTATATCGTGGATTGACAGAGATTCCTCCATAGGAACTCGACGAAATTTTCCAGGGTTGTTGTGGACTCAATTCTGCACAATTCCACCAAAGCGATCGTCAAAGCGATACTCGAGGAGATGGTGGTGGCAGATACGATTTCGCTGTCCAGAAAAACAGCACGGTCGCTTGAGGGCAATGTTGACATTGAGCCCCCGAGCTCCATAGATGATTCCTCTGTGATCTTGATAGAGATCGGAGTTGATGTTTGATGAAGGCCCTCGTCCGAACACGGGGCGCAATTCTTGGTCGAACCAAGGTGACCAGTCGAGCTGGTGACGAAGATGCTGAAGTCGCAGTTGATCTGCAGGCGAGCCATCGATCCTTTTGTCGATCACACAGCGGAACTCTCAATGAAAGCACCAATGTCGGTGTCAAAACCGATGAATCTCGGGTAGGGGGTCCCGAACTGTGCGTCAAGGCCGGATGGTAACAGTAGACAAGGGACACGATGTTTTTACCCAGGTTCGGGCCCTCTCGATGGAGGTAATACCCTACTCCTGCTTGATTAATATTGATGATATGGGTAGTACAAGAGTAGATCTACCACGAGATCAAGGAGGCTAAACCCTAGAAGCTAGCCTATGGTATGATTGTTGTGTATATTGTATATCTATCGACTAGCCTGGCCTCGATTTATATAATGCACCGGAGGCCTAGGATAACAAGAGTCCTAGCCGAATACGCCGGTGGGGAGATGTCTTTGTCTTGATCGCCAAGTCTTGTGGAATCTTCCTTGTATGCGGTAGCCGTCCGAACTGGCCCATGAGTATACGGCCATGGGGGTCCTCAGCCCAATCCAATAGATCGGGAGACGACGTGGTGAGTACCCCCTAGTCCAGGACACCGTTAGTGACCGTTGTTTTATCGAGGGCCAATTGATTGAAAAACTGAAAGAACTCCTCAAATGGAATAGGCAACAGTTTAATTCCAACGAGGTCATGCTCCTTTTTAACTTTCACATACAAAGTACTCCTCCCCCAGAGTCTCTGCAGATTTTCAAGTACCAATCATGCAATCTTCGCATCATCGTTGATAGAGATCTTTCATCTTTGACGAGAGGCTTCCCGTACTCGTATCTTTGTATCTGCACCTCCATGAAATCATAATGTACATCGTCGGGCAGGTAATCGCCAAGATTTTTATAACCGGGCACCATCCTCGGATCATTAGCGACGTTGTCGCTAGGCACCTTGAGCGGGGGGCATGATTGCTTCACTTGTTCACCGAGCTGGGCAATTTGTTTCCCAGCTCGTCATTCTTTCAGCCTTTGATCACTGACAGTACTTCCCGACCGCTCCGCTTCGGCAAATTCCTTTCCAATAATGCGCTCATAGTTTCCTTTCGGCGGAGACTTGGGTGGTTTTGTCAGGGCAGCCAGAGTGCGCTTCACTTTCACTGGATCTACCTTCTCCTCCGGAGGAGGATGTTTCTTTGCTTTCACCCCTTCAAAGTAGTTCCTCACTTCTTCTCGTGCGATCTCGGCGCTCTCCTCCAGGGTCCTCTCGTATGGTAACTTCTTTGGAGTCTTCAGAGAAGGACCGAATCTATATTTCCTCCCGCCTCTGGCTGTACTGCTAGACGCCGGCAGAGCAGACGGAGCGGTTGTCTTCTTTACTTGCTTACGAGGCGGAGGAGAAGGACTACGACGCGCCGGAGCAGCCGGAGCGACGGCAGGTCTCTTCCGCCCTTGCTGACGAGGCGGAGAAGGAGGAGGCTGGCTTCTCGGGCGCGTCGGCGCAGGCGGAGAAGGAGGCGGAGTGCCTCCACGCACCGGAGAAGGAGCCGGTTGAGTGCCCTGATCGTCACTCGCCGGAGGAGGAGGCGGTGGAGGAGGCAGGGTGCCCTAACTCGCCGGAGGAGGAGGCGGTGGAGGAGGTGGAGTGCCCTGACTTGCCGGAGGAGGAGGAGGAGGCGGAGGCGTCCAGTTCGGAAGGTTGACGAGCTCCTTCCGCCATAGGCATGGAGTCTTCAGAACAGACCCCAGCCTAGTCTCCCCTTCACCGGTAGGGTGGTCAAGCTGGAGGTCCTGAAATCCCTTCGTTATTTCATCCACCATCACCCAAGCATATCCTTCTGGAATCGGCCGGCAGTGAAAAGTTGCGCCGAGTTCAGTAGGATAAACAGAGCCAACAGCCGCCTTGGCCTTCAAATTCATCCATTGCGTCATAAGGTGGCAATTTTGAGACTCCGCGATAGCATCCACGGGATAGCTGGCAGTAGTCGTCAAGGCATGCTCCGGCTGAAGCAGCTCGGTGGAAGCCACGCTGCTTCTCCGCTGAGATGGCAGGGTAGCTTCGGGGGAAGCTTCGGCAGTACGTTTGCTGCGATTTGCTTCTCGTTCCTCTATCGCTTGTACCCTTGCTTGTTGCACTTGCATTTGGGTCTACTGCAATTTTTTCCTCCTGTCCTGGGATTTGTAACCACCTGCGTCCGGAAACCCAACCTTCCACGGAATGGAGCCTGGCGTGCCTCGTGTCCGTCCAGGGTGCTCAGGATTCCCGAGGGCTATTGTGAGCTCGTCATTCTCTCTATCTGGAAAGAACGTCCCTTGCTTCGCTGCTTTGATATACTGCTGAAGCTTCCTCACTGGTATGTCTATTTGATCGTTCGTCCAAATGCACTTCCCTGTTACAGGGTCCAAGGTTCCGCCAGCCCCGAAGAACCAAGTCCGGCAATGGTCTGGCTAGTTAATTGTCTCTGGTTCGATCCCTTTATCAACCAGATCATTCTTAGTCTTGGCCCACTTAGGCCGGGCTACGAGGTAGCCACCTGACCCCATGCGATGGTGATGCTTCTTCTTTGCAGCATTTTGTTTGTTTGCCACCGACATCTTCTTACTCTTTTCCGATGTCTTGTGGGCCACAAATGCGGGCCAGTGATCTCTGATCTTCTCATATCTGCCCTTGAATTCTGGTGTCTCTTTATTTTTGACAAACTTATTCAGCTCTTTCTTCCACCTCCTGAATAGTTCTGCCATCCTCTTAAGAGCAAAAGACTTTATTAATTGCTCTTTAACTGGCTTCTCTGGATCATCCTCTGGCGATAGGGTGAAATTTGACTTCAGCTCAGTCCAAAGATCATTTTTCTGCATATCGTTGACATAAGACACCTCAGGGTCTTCTATAGCCGGCTTTAACCATTGCTTGATGCTGATCAGGATCTTGTCCCTAACCAAAACCCCGCACTGAGCAACAAATGCGCTCTTTGCCCGGATGGGTTCAATCGGTTGGCCATCGGGCGCGATTGCTATGATCTCAAACTTTTCATCCGAGCTCAACTTTTTCTTCGGGCCTTGTCTCTTTACCGAAGTTGTGCTCGATCCGGAGGGCTAGAAAAAAGAACAAAGACTTAATTAATACGTGTACATACCAAAACAATGAATGCATCAATTAGCTAGTCAGCAGAAGCTTAACTAATATATACACCTGGTCGGACTCGGTTCGGTCACCGGAGACGTCATCACGGTCTCCTTCTTGCACCGTCATTGGGTCACCGGAGCCGTCCTCACGGTCTCCTTCTTGCACCGGCATTAGGTCACCGGAGCCATCATAATCATAGCCAGCTGCTTCCAGACCATCGGTGTCGTTGAGAAACAACGAGACGACGGCATCACTTCCTCGTGCGATTATGTCCCCCAACAACTCTTCTTGTACTTCGTCTCGGGCGGTGTCCATAGTTTCTACAAATATTGACAACATTCTAATTATTATTCAAACATGACAGATGGATATATTAGTGGCAAACATAGAACTAATATTAATTAGTGGCCTCGACGCTGCTTCTCTAGGGTTTGGGGTGGCCTCCACAACGCTTCAAGGATAAAAAAAGTAGAGGAAGAAGGAAAAAAAAGAGGAGAAGAAAGAATAGATGAGTAAGAACTCCTCTATTCTTTCTTCTCCTCTTTTTTTCTTCTTCTTCCTCTTTTTTTATCGGGAACGAGGGTCGTCGAGGGTCACCAAGCGGTAGAGGAAACCCTAAATAGCAAGTATCGTGGGTGTGAGATACATGTGGCCGTCGGTGTCGGACACTACATCCACGTGTGGCCTGTCTGAAATATGGGACGGTAATCTCGCATCTCCCAAATATTTGCCGGTAACTATTTTGGGCGAGGTGAGGGTGTTTTGCCGCCGACAGTTGGTGCCCACGGTGTATGAACGAGGCTGACAGGTAGGGCGGTTGTGTTGATGGAAGTTACACATCTGCCCCTATTTAAAATATTAGCCTACATCTATTTCGGATGAGGAGAGGGTTTTTTGCCGCCCACCGTGTATGAATGGGGAATGGAGGGAGAAACAGAGGTCTTTCGGATGATCTTGAATCAAATGAGTTTTGCCGCCCATGTTTGACGCCCACCGTGTCGGAATGGGCTCAGAGGCGGTTGTGTCACGTCTAATTAAAGTTACTAACCTACCCCTATTTAGAGCAGTGGAAATCGGGCCGATTGATTGTCCGTGTAATGGGTAGACAGTAATTTCCATCTCCCAAACACTTGGCTTCGGGCAGCCGATGTGGGAGTGGACATTTTGCTGTTTCTTTCGAATTTTGGGACAATAAGCATCCACGTTTACCCTGACAACTAAATTCGAATCCATTTTGTATTCCTATATGAATCTTTATAAATCATTCTATGTGTTTTTGTATATCTTCAAAAGGACGACAAAGATGTATTCCACTATCATATATGAATATGGTTTACAAATGCCGATACTCAAATTCAGAAACTAGAATGTGAAATCGAATATTTGGAACACTTCATGTCCAACTCAAATGTCACACGCAGCATAATGTGTACTCCCATGTAGATATGTACACAAGCGATGTATCAAGATTCAAATACTGAGTCAATCAACCAAGAATGTATGGAACTAATAGACACATACACACTTATAGATTATATGGATCAATAATATCAACTAACATACATAAGCCAGGCCGCTGTACTTTTTTTTGCCTACAACAACATCCTTTTTTTAGCAAGCATCTTGGCCCTTTCCGATGCGTGCCACTTAAGGTCCATCTATACTACTATTGCTGAATACACATTCAACCCGATTGGCATATTTGTAGGTCTGGCACAGCAATCCAAATGAAATGTCTCCGAGTCTTATCAATTAATACAGACTTGTGCTCAAATAAAATTACAAACAAAAAACAAAAAACAATTATTACATGATCTCTAAAACAAATGGTTTGATTGATTACATGAACAAACAACACAAAGATTACTCAACTATGGAAAGAACATTTCACCTATGATTTACCAAGTAGGAATTTAATTTCCTTTCTTCCTTTAGGACCTTAACAATCTGGTCAGTCTCAGCTTGCTTCGTTTTGAAATCCACCAAATATTTAATGGTTGTCTTGAGTACTGCTTCTGATTGTGCTGTTTGCTTCCTCAACATGTCAACTTCATCTCTAAGTGCAAAAGAAGAATCTCTTTCTACCACTAGTTTAGCCTCTAGAGCATCAGCAGTTGGCAATTCATAATGCACGATTGGGCTGGTGCCACTGCTGTGGGATGATGCAACGTCCATGGGGACCTCGCTCTTTGATGTTGGGCTAACCTGTTTTGCCATTAAAGTTCCGATTGGATTCAAAGAAGTTGAAGTTAGCAAAACATCTCAACTGGGAGTTCTAACAGCAAACCAGTTAAACAAACAAGTAATTAAAGAGTTTCAATTGGATGCTGAAAAGTAGTTATTAACATCATTGTAACCCGCTGTTGCAACAGCAAAGCAGTTAAACAAACAAGTAGATATTTAAGTTAAGGCAAACGGGTAATTCTTAACAGTAAGTATCAAACACATAGATAGGCGCAGTCTACAATTTGATTAACAAGCTGTGCCATTATGTAATCAGTAGAAAACTAAATTAAGCCAAGCAACGTAATTGAACAATTTTGCAATAAGTGGCTAACTAAAATTCTGAGAAGCAGGTAACTGAACTTATGCTAGTTCTTTGTACAGGCACACTGCAACTTCTTTTTCGCTTACAAGGTTGTACGAAGGAGTCCATGGCATCAATTGCTTGGATACGTAGTCCCAATACTTCTTTCTTCCCACACTGCATGGGTAAGTCGAATGGTTAATATGGTAAGATGGTGCGTCCATGATATGTTATATGAGGACGTGTAGTCAGACTAGTTGTAGCCAAACACATCACACTGGCTTTTACTGTATATTTCATGCGATTACTTTTGGCATATCAAGATCTAAGCAATCTACGATAAGATGAAAAGATTGGCATCCTTCACATTATTGGCGAACTCAGTTCATAGAAACAAGCAATTCAACCATTCTGTGGGTAAATCAAAAGCGCCACTGCAATATTTTTCACTATCCAATCATACACGCAAAAAGGGGCGACACCACCATAGGGGTTCGTATGGGCGGCCGCCTTAGGTGGATGGAAAGTGTGCACCTAGTTTGAGTCTTCCAGGTTGGGCCCTGCTAGTTTTGTTCGTCCCAACGCACGAGCAGGCAATGTAAAAAATCAAGAAAAATGTTTCAATTTGGATGGGCCAATAACATAAGTGCAAGGCAGGCCCTATAGAAGGCTCGCGGCCCAAACGAGCGCCTCCCATATCGATCGACAGCAGGAAAAATCCCAATTCATTCGCTCCAGCCTCCAGTCTGGTTCGCTCCTAACCTAGCCGCCGCTGGATAGAACGACACAGCACTTCCTCGCGCCCTCATTGGAGGGCGGTCGTCGGGCTTCAAGCAAATGAAAGGACAAGAATATGAAGATCCAACCCTGGGTGTAGCCTGCGTGGGAGGCAGCGGCGGCAGGACCGGTATGGCATCAAGCTTGCGCAAATGAACAGTCGCAACTTGCAAGAGTAGCATGCGCAACGAGCAGGTACATCACATCCCTGATTATATCTAATTCAACTCTTCAATTTCTGGCCAATAGCTAAACCTGACAGTGTTGTAAAACTGCTTGTATGTAGGGAATCTATTAGAAAATGAAACCAATTTCTACTTATTTTATAACTCCCCCAATCAATACTAAACTGACTAAATCTGATGTATCTAATCAAGATTCCGGTGCAAACATACAAGCTCATGTTGTTCTTGAAACTGAAGTGTCTAATGAACATACTGGTAATGAAGGATTTCATGCAAACATTTTACATGCTCCTGGTGATGAACATATAGTGTCTAATGAGGGATCTAATGCAAGCATTTTGCAAGCTCATTGAAGGATTTAGTGTCTAATGATGATCTACTATGTTGAGAGAGACAGAGATTTGCAGGCATTGATGACAAGCAAATTATAGTGCATTTTCATAGCTTGAGGAAACGTCGAGGCCATCTCCCAGAAAGTCCCTGTATCATGACAACATAGCATAAATACTTTTCTAATCTGTTGTTTGAAACTATTGGCATACTTGTGCAGGATAGATATATTGATATGCAGTTTGCACACTGGTTATACGTGCAATTACACTTCGATATTTTCAGCCAGAGAACGAATAATTCAAGCAGGTACAGACCATTTTTGTAGTCCTTGTACACCATGTTGCATTTTGTGTTTTTTGGTGCTTGCATCATTTAGTTTTTATAATCTGAACTACTTTGGATCATTAGCTGGTTTTCAAAGTGCATGTAGCTTCACATTTCTCAAGTTATGTTGATTTCCGGAGTGCAAGTGCCTTCGCAATTTTTAAGTTAAATGTTCGCCCCTGGTAACTTGAATTCGTGGATCAGCCACTGCACACAAATCATACACGAATGCCAGTACGAATTAAATGAAATGCAGGGACTTACGCTAGCTCATTGTACAGGCTCACTGCAGCTCTGCTTGCGCTTGGGATGTTCCATGTACAAGTCCATGTTACCACTTGCTTGGATGTGCAGGCCTTGTGCTCCTTGCATCCCCCTCTGCATTTTTGACACGGCGAATGGTTGATCAAATAAGAGGAATCGACCTTGATGTTCTACCGGAGGACAGATACTTAAAAGGTTATACGGGTGTGCAGGATGTGTACCAGATCCCGTAGCGCCGTCATGCTTCGCTAAAATATGGATTTGCTTGTTTCATATGATATCTCCAGAAGAAATAAGAGTTAAGGTCAGAGTTGCATAGGCGGGTAAGCTAAGAGAGAAGTGAAAGGATATCCAAACATTGTCGGAACAGTGCACAAGGGAGTGATGTGTGGATACCTAGTTTGGGCCGGCGTTTGGGCATGCTCACCTAGCTAGAGTGAGGGTCACTTCAGAGCCATTAAGGGTGATGCGCTGGCTGGCCACGCACGGATGCAGATCTTGAGTGGCAGCGGAGCACTACGATGCCGCGGACGAGACCGTTGGTGAAGCCCCAATGGCCTCGAGGGGCGGAGGTGCGACGATGTGCTCGGTGAAGTAGCCCCGGTGAGCTGGGAGATGGCGTCGATGAAGCACACCTGATGTGGTGGAACTCGGTGTCTATGAGGCACATCAGTTGCGGCGACCGATGTTGTCGATGGACCACCCGGTGCGGTGGACGAGGGCGTAGATGAGGTAGCTCCGGTGTGGTGGTGAAGTGCGATCGTCGTCTTCGTCGTCGTCGTCTGGCACAGAGGTGGGGAACGGCGTGGAAAGAGACGAGACGAGGGGCGATTCGAGGGTTGCCGGTGAATTAGGGATTTGAGCAATCTGGCGCGGAAGGGGACGGTGGAGAAGAGAGATTTTGCAGGGCTGGAATTGGGGCCGCCAGATATTTCAATCCGAAACGTGGAAGCGCGAAATTATATTATCGTCTTCCTTTTGGGGGGGGAGGGGGGTGGGTGGCTGGGTGCTACGCGTCCGTCCGACACACGCGACCACCCCGACAGGACTATGCTTCGGTGCCTTAAGGCACCTGCCTTTGTGTCCATGACATATGGGCCCAACAGGTGGCTGGCCCACATGTCAGTGACCCAAAGGCAGTTGCCTTTAAGGCACCAAAGCAGCTTCCACCCCGACACGACCCTGGTTTGCCTGGTGCACGTACATTTGAGAATGCAAATGAATCTTCTTTGATTTGCAAACGAATCTATATGTATTACCATGCCCGTGTTTTCCTTGCAATAATTAGTCATTCGAAACAAGATACTCCATCCGTTCACTTTTGTAAGTCATTTCAGACAACTTAAAATGAACTGTTTTGCACATTGTCTGAAATGTCTTCAAGGTCTTATAAAAGTGAACAGAGGGAGTACTATAAATTAATTAATGAGGAGTTATTTGAAAAAAAATCGAAACGGTACCCACGCTAACGTGGATTAGAGTGTGTGTCACATAATTAGTTATTTGAATTAGAGTGTGTGTCACGTAGTTAGTTATTTGAATCAGAGTGTGTGTCACGTAGCGACCTCCAATTCTAACGTGGATTTCGCATTTCACTGTATCCATGCTACTTTTTTAATACAAATTCATATGTATATGATGAACACCATGGTAGTGAGAAAACTTTTGGATGGATTCAAACATATGACCTACAAAATAGCACAACAAACGGAGTCAATGTCAACTTTTCGAAACTTAGTATGGCACGAATTCGAAATAATTACTCGTATGCCTGGTCCTTGGTTCAAATATTATAATGTACACCGAATTGAAACATCGATATTAAGTCTCGAATTATGTACATTCAAATGTTGTTTTTAGCCCCCCCCCCCCCGCGCACAATCCCTACATACTTCCTGTATCGGTCAATCTTCCTCTCCTAACCACCTTAGGAAGCTATCCGTTTCCAACACATGTTCATTCTTTCTCTCCATGTTTCGATCTCTTAGTCTCTCAACTACACAATCCCTTTTTCCACTCTGTTACCAAATGTATTTACCTCACACACCCGCCATTGCACCCCATGCCGAGCTCTCTCTCTCTCCCCCTCTCCCTCTCACCCTCGCGCGCTAAATACATGCATTGCCTATCTAGCCCCCCAACCTCTCGTGCATGCGCACGCACGCACGTTGTATATCTAGGTCACTCCCTCGAGACTGTCTCACTCTTTCTTCCACACGGCAGGCCACACTCGCTCAATCTCGCTCTCTTTATCTAAGTCTCGTTTAACCTCGTTTTCTTTCCCACACAAATGATATATCTCCCTGTTCGGGCCTCGATCGACATACTCTATACTCTCTCACGCAGATTGTCTATCTAGGTCAGTCCATCCAAGCCGCCACCACTGTTTCGACCTCATGGTGGGCCACGCTCACTCAATCTCTCTCTCTCTATCTATCTATCTATCTATCTATCTCTATCTCTCTCTCCATATGTCTCGATTGACCTCGCTCTTTCTCGGACAAAAATGATATATCACCATGTTGAGCCCAATTCGACCTATTCACATTGTATACTCTCTCACGCACATCATCTATCTAGGTCACTCTCTCCAACCTGTCTCAGATCGCACGACGACCCTATGTGATCGGTTGACCTTGCTTCCTCTCACACACAAAATATATCTACACGTCTGTGACTGGATCATCTCTCAAGCTCTATCTTACAGCCCTCACCCTTGCCAAAAAGCTCAATCGGACAATATCTCTCGAGAGCATATATAGTTTTTCAATGAATGTCGGACCACACTCACTTTGTCTCTCTATATATATGTCTCTCGATTGACCTCGCTTTCTCAGACCATATCTTCCACGCGTTGAAGGTACTACCTCTCCATCCCTCGCAAAGCCGGAGCTATTTACATTGCGAGGGGCACTCCAACCTTGGATTAATTTGTGTAGGCATTTATTCCGGTCGGTTTAGATTATATTTTCGTAGCATTCGGCCCACAACTACTCCAATCACCATAGTGGGTAATTAAGCTACGGGGAGCACCTAATATGAGCACCGGGGAGCCGTTGGATCGAAGATGCAGTGGCACACACGAGGCCTGAATGTTTTATTTGCAAAAGAACCTTTGGAGAGTTAGGAAATTGCGCATAATTACAAAGACTACTCCCAAGCCATTGGATCTCACTTCTAACGGTGTAAAATCTCGTATCACCATAGTATCTAAGCAGCGGGGTGGATGTGATATTCTATGCCGCTGTCATTTTTGTTCGTAAACTTGCAAAAAAACGTGTAACTCGTGCCGTTACTTGTCTGACCGCGCAAAGTGTTTGTTCAAAAAAACCATCCTACACTGAAATATTGGAACAACACACGGGGGTCCCACTTGTCATTAATCAAATTTGGACCTAATACTAACAAATCTGAAAGACGCGATTCGAACTGGCAACCTGGACTACAAAGCGTAAGTCGATAGCCTGAAAAAACGAACGGTTGTTGGCTTTGTCCCATAACTTGATTTTATACAATACTTGCGTTGAGTAGAGTAGAGGGAGTGCCTCGTCAACACGTGCATGACCGTTATCTCACTTACTGGTGGGTCCCAGGTCTGCGATCTCAATCTCTCTTCTCTCCATCGTCTAACCTTTGCATGGGCACACATGAAGAGCGTCACTAGCTTGCCGTGGTGTTATTACAACTAAAAAAACTTGGAAAATAGAAGAATCGCCTAGAACAAGAGATGTTGTGGCTGGTCGAGACGGAGCTAACCACATCTATCCTCCGTGCCACGTGTGCATGATGAAGCCGTGTGGCTAGTGGGGTGTTTTCAACCGACTTGCTGGGTCCCGAGGTCGAACCATAGGTACTCTACTACGTCTGATACAGTATATTTTTACACGCACATTTTTTCCTCCGTGCCGAGACATGGCACACCCTACCGCGCGGGTTCGGGGTCCTCCCGGGTGGTGCACGCATATATTCTTCCTGACGTGGGACGCCCTACCATGCGTTTTCTGGGTCCTCCTCGATCGTAGCACCGAAGCAAGTAAATGAGTCGTCAAATCACGAAAGACCACCTTTCCCGCCGAGTACATTAGTGAAGCACGGTGGCTAGCTAGTTGGGCTAGTTCGATCGATTAGCTAGGCCGCCGCCACATTTGTGTTTTCACCACTTATTTTATCTACTTGCCGGCAGGTAAATTTAAATATCCACCGCGGTGTTCCTTTGGTGTTTGGGTGCGGCAGGATTTTTAATTTGTTGATTGACGGGAGCAGGCACGGAAGGATTTTTAATTTTTTGATTGACGGGAGCAGGAGCGGCAGCAATTAGTCACGATGACTCCGCCTGTACCCACTGCTCCCTGATGTGAGAAGTCGTCGACTGGTGTTTTACCGTGGTGAAAACCAAAAGATTCCCCGCTCCCTCCGCCTTCCCGTAGATTGCATTGCCTTTCAGCCGTTTCGCCCCCTTTGCTTCCTCTCCCCATTGCGTCTACCTGGTGCCATGGCGGCACAGCAGATCATGGAGTCCGAGGTGAGGCTCCTGACATAGGAGCTCCATGCAAAGGATGCGGAGGTCAGGGCCAAGGACATGGAGCTCCGTGAGCTCAAGGAGGAGAGGAGTGCCATGCTCCTCCGTTATGTGCGGGAGTTCACGGAGCTTCAAAAGCGGCAGGCGTCCACCACAAAGATGCTCGAGGCGTCGGCGGCGTTGCTGCAGAAAGCGGGAGATACGATAGGCCGTCAGGGGAGCCGACTAGAGCGCGAGCGGGCCGATCGTGACGAGGTCCAGGATCGTCTCAGCCACTTGGTGAACCAAGTTTCCACGCACGTGTTGCGGCTGCGCGATGCCTACCATCGTGCCAGCGCGACGATGCCGGCCATCGGGCTAAACCCTCTACATGGGCATGTCCATGTCTCGGCGCAACATGACCATTGGATCAAACTCAGACGGTGCAGATCAGTCACTGTAGCACAAAGCGTGTGGGTGTGTTTGGTTGCATTCTCATCTCAATATAGTTATTTCCTCTTCGTGTATTTTTGTCAACCTACTAGTGTGGACTCATGCACCCTTCATGCACTCTACCAAACACCCAAAAGTGGGTCGAGAAGGGAACTTTTGCTCCCATCCCGTGCACCCTTCATACACCCTGCCTAACACTATTCGTGCTTCATATGGTTCATGTTTCGTGGAGTACTGTAGAACCGTACTCTCCGTGCGCTGTGGACCTAGTTCTGTTAACATTGATCTCACCGTCCATTCTCGACCGGACAGTCGAAAAAGCGGTACTATGTTACATATAGGAGTAGTTGACATGCGCGCAACATCATTTGTTATCGTCATATCTTACTACACTAGCAACAAGATTGTGTAGTACTGACGTATGAACCACTGCACATGCCTAGTAGTAGGAGCACTGTGTATGTTCAAGTGGCTGCCGTGTTTCGCACTCCTCCGTCGTAAGAGTGGAAACGCTTGCTGTAATCATTTTTTTCTTCTGAAAAAAAGTGGACATGCTCTACCGTGCGGATCCTCCTCCAGCCATGCACTAAATTACTCACTTTCGCCGACGTGTGGGACAGCCAGCATCGGGGTCCACCAGCCAAGCACTAAATTACTCCGTAGTAGAGTGACGGTAGACAACCCCGATCGAAGCGCCGCAGTAATGCCCAATGAGCCGTCAAATCACAAAATCCCCTCCTTTCCAGTAGTAAGTTGGACGGACGAAGCAACCATCATTTCACTCTTCTCTCTCAGCTTCGTCTCTACCCAACCCTCGCTTCTGCTGTTCTGCCTCATCTTTTTCCTCATTTCTTCAAGAAAACCCTGACCTGCTTCTGCCATTGTTCTTCTCTCCCAAAGAAGGAAAGGTGAGCGCATCAATGGTGTTGATTCTGGCCAAGGCCCGGTCTTGCAACCCCGAGACTGATCCTGTAACTCCCTCTCTTTTCTTCTTTTGGGTTTGTGATTATTGTTTCTTTTCTTTTATTTCTATTTGACAGTTTCTTGATGGACGCTGGAGCATCGGCCGAAGTGATGTCTATGGCTCTGGCCAAAACCGTCGAGGCTCATGGTACGAAGAAGCGCAAGCACCCCGCCGAGACTACCGCAGACAAGCTCAAAGCCATCGCCCTGTCCAAGCCCCCCTCTCCGAGATCCCTCATTAAGCAAGTCCAGGTAATATCTCTTCTTGACGATCTTTTTCTCGATCTTGATCGTGTTTTTTCATCTAACACGCAGTACTAGTACAAGTAGTACAACTTTCTGGGTGATCTTCCATGTGATTTTTGTGTGCCAAATGACCGTTCTAAATTCCTCTTTTGACCAAAACATGCGAGAGGTTGACACTGATTTCTTATAGATTACTTCCAACTACTCCCTCTGTACCAAATTTCTTGTCTTAGATTTTTCTAGATATGGATGTATCTAATACTAAAATGTGACTTGATACATCCGTATCTAGACAAATCTAAGACAAGAATTTTGGGACGGAGGGAGTACTTTATGAACGTCAATGCTACCTTTTAAGAGGGTATATTTGCCTCAGTAACTTGTGTTACGGATATTGCATGTAATCTCTTTACTCTCATGCCTTTGAAGACATGTTCTAGTGTCTTTGTTCACTCATTTCTGTGCGTATATGTAGTCATATATGGAGTATAATATTGAAAATCATCTTATATTTCTGAACGGAGGTAGTAATAAAATATGGTTTCTGTTTGAATTAGAACCAGGTCCGCGGTGGAGATGAAGTTCTCAAAGTCATGCCCTGTGAACTGGAAGACCTAAAGATGAGTTCTACTACTGAACTATCCAGCTGTTGTGTCCTTGTCGCCACGTGTCCTGAACTAGTGTTTTCCTGTAGCATTGTTGTCGGCGTGTTCTCGAGGCTGTACTTGACCACAACAATTTCCTGGTTGTGCCTTCGATTACGAAGGGTGTGGTTCTTGTAAAGCTTCCCAACAAATCTAATGCGGCCTGTCTTCATCATCATGTTTATGAGTGGAAAGACCACTTTGTTAGGTTCTCCAAGGTTGACAAGATGGTGATGGTGCATGTAGACATCTCACACGAAGTCCATGGCCTAGTCAGTTATGCGGGGTTCATCCCGTAGGTCGGTGGCAAAAAATAGTCTGCAGAGTTTAGTTAGTGCAACTTTGCTTGTCTGTAGTAAGTACTATTGTTCAGTACTTGATTTGTGTTTGTGAACCCTGTATTGTTTATTAGTACTACCGCTTTTGGTGTCTGTTCAGTCCTGAGAATGGTCTATGTTAATGTTTGTCCACTCAATTCAGTCTATATATTTTGAAGTATCCATATCATATTTTTTGTGAGGACGGTCTATCAATTATGGTTACACTCCAATATCTGTATGCATTGTAGGGTTTATCGCACCCACCAGGATTTCCAGCCCCATGGATGTTTGGTCCATACAATTTGTCACGACCTTTGGACTGTCCTGCTTGTGGGAGTAGGCGGGGCCCCTGCATGCCACACGTAGTTGAACGATCAATCTTCTATTTAGTACTTCAACATAGTGATTTCCTGGTAAGGATTCACTCGTGTCACATCAAGTAAATATTATTAATTTACTGTCTAAATCTTATTGATTTAATGTCATCTTTTCTTTCTTTTCCTGTAATTTTATGATGCAGGTTTTGCCATGTGACATTCATCACAGAATAAATCGTTTGGTTTGCTCTACGATGGCTATTTTTGCAGGTTTCACTTCTTATGTCATGTCAGTAATGAAGGCACTGTCCATCACTTATATTACTGGAAAAAATTGGATCAGTTTGTTGTCTGAGTACAAACTGAATCCCTATGATGAACTGCAGTTTGGTTTAATAAAAACGCCACAATTAGTCCTTCTCGCGTTTAAAAGAAAAGAAGAAAAAGACTGGATCACGGTCACGGATCCTAGTCAAGTTAGAAAGCTAATCATAGCAGACCAGACACGATCGCCGCTGTCTCGCACAGATCGAGCATCGACAGTTGCTCTAGCACTGACAACGGCAGCAACTCAGTCTGATCCAGCTAAGGATTGGGCACCGACCGCGTCAGCGGATCAGTCTGATCTACCAGAGGATCGGCATCGACACCGGCACCTGCTCCGACACCGGCACCAGCTCTACAAGGAGCACCATCTCCGGCAGCAGCGGCGGCTTCGGCACCTGCAGCAACACTTGCACTTGCATCTTCTCTGGCCCGTGCAGTTGCACCGGCAACAGACTGGGCTGCAGTTCGCACTTCATATACCAAAGTCCTTACAAAAACCGACATGTCCACCTTCTTGGTAAGCATTGGCCGCCCAAGTGCTTCGTTCTTTTTTCTTTCCATGTTGTTTCACATGATTCAATGTGTTGATCTAACTGTTTGGGTATGTCTTGCTGTTTGCAAACAGAGAATTCCTAGAGCAACGAGGGAGTCGTTCAACAATCCGGGTGACCGCGGCCAAGTTTCTCTTACCATGCACAGCCTTGGTGTGAATGAACCAGCTCAATATATCGTAAGTACGAAGGATGGTCGCATGATGATTTATGCTAATGGATGGTCAAGGTTTAAATCTAAATCATATCTTGCGGTAGGGGTTGATGTCATAATCGAACTTTCTCGACAAGGAGAGCTGGTCCAAATCAACTTTGAAATTCTTCAGTAGTAGCACGCAACTGCCTAACTAATCTATCCTCCGAGAGATTTTGATGTAATAATCTGGCATGGTGAAACAAGTGTCCTGTGTTTATAAGTAGTACGATAGTATTATTTATCACATGGTATATCGTTGATAGAATTGCAACTCTGATTGCTGGTTAGGAACTGTCGTTCGATTTCATTCCAACAGCTGCCGTGCTTTATTCAATTTTGTGTATTCGCCTTGCGACAGCATCTAAAACCAGCGCTGTACCGATCGCTTTCAATATGAAAAGCGCTGAGGTAGAACACATGGCCCCCCAAACATGCAGGGCCGGCTTGCGGTGCAAAGTCCAGAACCTGGTTTTGAGAAGCACTAGCTCAGTGCAGAAGTGGCGTCCTCCTCCTGCTGTGGGTTGGGCGAAGATGAATGTTGATGCTGCGTTATCTCGCAATGGTGAAAGGGGAGCCCTGGAAGTTGTGAGCCGGGATCATACAGGCTTCTTCCTTGGAGCATTGACACTGGTGTGCGAAAGTGTTACTGAACCAGAGATCCTAGAGGCAATGGCATGTTGCGAGGGGCTATCTCTGGCTCTTGACTTAAACCCGCAACAAGTTCAGATTAGCACCGATTGTTCAGCAACAGTCAGGCATATCGGAGAGGCATACTTGGGGCCCAACAAATTTATTATGGACGAGATCAAGATGAAGAAGAATATGTTCCAAACCATGGAGATCATACATGAAAAACGCGAGTGTAATGTTGAAGCGCATGTGCTCGCAAAAGCTGCTACTTCTTTGCCCTGTGGACGCCATCTTTGGCTCACAGGAACCCCCAAAATTATTTGTATACCTATGACTGTTAATCTTCAATAAAGCAGCTTTTATCCCTCAAAAAAACATCTGAGTATTATATTCTCAGCTAAACCCCCATAATGCTCGTGCGTTGCAGAGGGAGTATTTTTCTCGGCAAGGTGAGCCTATGATATAAAAGATTTGTATATTTCTTTACAGAGGGAGTATCTCTCTGTCAAAAAACTATATTTATGTGTAACTAGTTACTCCCGTCTTTCTACTTCTTTTCGCTGATATGTGGGGCAACCGGCAACGGGGTCCACGTGCCATATGCACAAATTAGAGTGCACAACTTCATGGTAGACACACCTCGGTCGTAGCGTCGCAGTAATGCCCAATGAGCCGTCAAATCACAACCCCCCTTTCCAGCTTTAGCAGTAAGCTAGACGGACGAAGCGACAATATTTCACTGGGCCTGAATCCCTTTCTCCCTCTTCTGCTTGTTCAGAGAAAACCCCCTCTCGGCGATTGCATAGGGTTTTCTCATGGAGAACCAGGTACGAATTCTTCATCCATCCCCGATAAACCCAAGTCCCTTGGTCGCAGGTAATCCTAGGATGCCAGCCGCCGCCGTTGATGCATTTTTCTTCCTACTGAATCTAGTGTGTTTCATTTGCAGTGCCCAAAGTGCGAGTACCCTACAGGTTTCTGCGCCCTCGGCGAGACGCCACACTTGTTCCTTCTCATCCTAACACAACATTTTGAAATGCGCACAGTATGTTCCTAGAATCCTATTTTCTATCTGGGAGGGTGGGGTTTTTTTGAACATGTTGTGATCTCATATTATTTTCCCTGTAGTGTATTATTTGCTCTGCCAGAACACATGTACTCAAGATGCTCGGCCTTGCCATAACTGAATACACTAGTTTAATGGTCACAGTGAAGACAAGCCATGGATATAAGTTCCGAGTTGGGTTCATGAACCAAGAAGATCGCTGCTTTTTTTATGGCCGAACTTGGATAAACTTTCTCAAGTGTTACAAACTGAAAGTTGGCGCACGAATGTTGATGGAAATAGCAGAACCTGGTCTCATCTTCACTGCGATCTTCCACCCCGACGTCGTTCCAATTGTTCATCCATGTTAGTTTTGTATCTGGTTCTTGCTTGTTGCCTCGATTACTTCTTAATCCACCTATTCTGTCTAACTAATCACAATTTAACTTTAGAAGTAGAAACGAATCTCCCACGAAGATGCTACTTCTAACTAATACTTTCTTATAATTGGTGGCACGTGTAGGTTTTTCCAGAGTAAAGTAGTATGCTCGTTTGTTATTCTGTAATAACTCGGCTATTACTAATGGCACTGAAGTTGACTGGATCGACATCCACAAGTTCCTACACTTTATTGATCGTCTTGAGGTCTTTGTGGGGCGTTTGAATGGTGGAAGGCCACGTGGGATATGTGTGCCACTGCTGCACTCGGTGAGCAGGTCCAATTGTGTCGACAAACTTATGGTATGAGCTGTTTTCTGTTATATATGTTGTTCATAAACTATTGCTTATACACAGTTTTATAGTTGTGATCTTCTTGAAACAGGAACTGTCGAGTTCTATTGTTCCTATACAGATGCCTGACCATGGCCGGTTCAGACTTGCGCTTGGTCACAACATGATGTTTATGTAAACCTACTCAATTCCCGTTGGAGGTGAAAAGATACTTATTCATGGGTGGTCTCAAATAATGAAGGCCCGTCCATCTTGGACAATAGGACAGAAGATTATGTTCAAGCTTTTCCATGGCTCTAAAGCGAATATCCTCTTTATTGACCATGTTGCGAGATGAAGCCACTTTCAGAAGGTTGTGGATGCGCGGGGTGGCGCCTGGGCCTTGTCCTGGGGCTTGGCGGCCTCACCCTTGGTTAACTGTAGGCGAAGTAGCACTGTTCGAGGCATGCTTTGTACGGTTGAACCTGTATAAGTACTCATACTGCTTTCTGCTTTGGTTGTTAAGTGCCCCTGCTGGTTTCAGTTAAGGTTGTTAAGTACTACAGTCTGTCGTGTTTCTTCAGTCCTGTCTTCCTCCAGCCGCCAAGACCAAACCAGCTCCGGCGGGGCCGCCTGCTTCCGCCTCGCACGGCTGGCTGCGCCTCAGCGCACACATCGCCGCCCCACCGTCTCCTAAATCGTTAACGCCGACGTCCTCCGCGCGCTTTGGTGCGCTCGCCGTGGCGCCGCCCTCTCGCGTTGTCAACATGGTCAACAAACAACAGGAATCGGCAGAAGTACATGGAGAGGATGACAGTAGGGGCCCACCACGTCAGCGTATGGAAAAATAAAATGCTTCCTCCTAGTGTTTTCCTGACATCTGGGACCCACTAAATTGGGAGCGTATATAGTCAATAGACAAGAGAACAGCACAAGATCGGCTGACACCTGGGACGTAGCTACTCGAGCAGTATTTTTTTGTTTGGTATTGTTGAGACAGAGCAGGGTTTGAACTGGGCTGTGGCCCGTCTAGCCCAGGCTTATATTTTATGTTCAGCATGTGACCAGTCCAGCTATTTTTTCTTTGTGAAAATGAGCCTAGGTTATTTTTTCTGAAGAATACTCAATCCAGGCCTACTTATTTTTGAACGCCCAGATGGGCTGCAACTCTTTCAAGACGCCTGCAAATCTTGAAAGTAATATGAAATGGGTTGTAAATATAAAAACAAATGACAAATTTGCAATTACTTTATAATCTCTGAATTTTATTACATTTTTAGATTCCTATTTCACTGGGCATTAACCTAATTTAAATATATCTTCAAAGTACTTTAAATCTGGCTGGATATTTCGGTATTAAAAATAGTTTGGAACCCACAGAAATATGCGAAATTGGCCCTGGCCAACCAAAAAATGACTGCAATAAATTGCATAAGAAGTTGCCATGAGCTATATATAAATTATTAAAAAAAGAGGGAGTGGTATGACTTGTGGGCCTGTTTAGTTGACGCGTATGCAAGATTTTTTTAGTTATTATATACGTCAACAAACCATTCTAGCATACGTAACCGTTGGATGTCAATCCAACAGCCGTCGTGTTTCTTCAATCTCTGATCTTCTTGCTCCAGCCGCCAAAGCAGCGCTGGCGGGACCGCCTACTCCCGCCTCCTGTGGCCGGCTGTGCTGCCGCGCAGGCCTCAGCGCCCCCTACTACTGCCACCGCTGGCTAGGGCATCCCTCTACTCACCCACACCCCCTGTTATTCTGCGGCGACGGCAGCCTCACACCGCAGCTGAACCTGTGAACGCTCGTACTCCTCTCCGCATGGGCATCCACTGCCGCGTCTTCCCCGGCTCTGCGTCGTCCCCTTCCTATAGCTCGCCATCGTCCACTGCCGTGGTGCTCTCGGCGCGGCGTGGTCAATGTGGTCAACGACCGACTTCCATCGGAATAGTACTGTACGTGGAGAGGCTGACAGCTGGGTCCACGGCAGCCGCAAGGAAGTGCCTCCTTATTACGCGCCACCCGACAGCGGGGACCGACCAGACGGGTCACCAGTATTTTCCCAAAAAAATCGTTTCCCCCTGACTGCTGAGACCCACCGGACGGGCCACCGTATTTCGCGAAAAAAGCGTTCCCCCCGCTGTCAGCTTGGACACACCGGAAGTGCCTCCTTATTACGCAAAAAAAATGAATACTCCCGCGCCTAGCTGGGACCCACCTTGGTGGGAGGCTGATTTGTGGGCCTACTAAGTTGACAGGGACGAAGGGCTTTGTCAACTTAGTCAATATGAACGATTCTAGTTCCAGTGACCGTACGATGTCCATCCAACGGCCGTAGTGCTTCTTCAACCTCTGGTCTTCTTGCTCCAGCCGCCCAAAGCAGTGCCGGTCGTGCCGCATGCTCCTACCTCCCGTGGCTGGATGTGCTGCCGTAGAGGCCTCACCACCCCCTACTATTCCCACCGCTGGCTAGGCCCTACGGCGACGGCAACCTCACACCGCAGCCGAACCAGTGAACCCTCATACTCCTCTCCGCGCAGGCTTCCACTGCCGCATCTTCCCCGGCTCCGCGTCGTCCCCTTCCTAGGCCTCGCCGTCGTCCAACGCCGTGGTGCTCTCGGCGCGGCGTGGTCAATGTGGTCAATGACCGACTTCCATCGGAAGAGTATTGTGCGTGGAGACGCTGACAGCTGGGTCCACGGCCGCAGCAAGGAAGTGCCTCCTTATTACACGCAAAATAATTATTCCTCCACCTAACAGCGGGGACCCACCAGACGGGCCACCGTATTTGGCAAAAAAACGTTTGCCCCTGACTGCTGGGACCCACCAGCTACATCTTCGCACGCAAGGAAGTGCCTGACAGTCGGGTCCCACCTGGTCGAAGCGTACGTAGCGTTGTCATTCTGGTCGCGAACGTGTACGTACATATAGTGGTCGATGTAGAGGCGCGAACGTGTTGTAGTAGAGGCGCGCACGTAGCATGTACACGTACGTACAGCGGCCAGGGTGCAAGAAAGAAAATACGGCCACGTATGTGTACATACGGGCGGGGTCTCGAACGCCTACTCGCGCATACATACATGGCTCGTGTACATGGCTGGGTCAGAATGGAGAAACAACATCGTCGTCGTGTTCATGGGGAGGCAACGGAATGCGTCATGTTCATGGGGAGGCAACAGAATGCGTCGTGTTCATGGGAGGCAACGGAATGCGTCGTGTTCATCAGGAGGCCTTGGACGGAACAGGCGATGTAAACAAGGCCTGGCGTACCGCAGAACGGAGGAAACGGCCTTGTGTTCGACCGGCCACGTTCGAAACGGGAACAAGTTCATCGGGAGGGGTCTGACGTATCGCAAAATAGAGGAAACGGACCTCCTGTGGTCGAAACGAGGGTCCTGTTGATCGGGCGGGGTGTGGCATACCGCAAAACGGACGAAACGGACTTGTGTTGGAGCGCTACGGTCGAAACGGGGGTCCTGTTCATCGGGAGGGGTGTGGCGTACCGCAAAACGGGACTCCACAGGATACTGTTCATCTCCACCATCGACCCCCTCCAGCCTCCACGAGCTACTGTTCATCCACCGTCGACCTCCTCCAGCCTCCACCTGCGACTGTTCATCCACGGGCTCCTGTTCATCCAGCCTCCACCCCGCGCTACTCCACCGGCTACTGTTCAACCAGCCCTCTCCACGAGCTCCTGTTCAACCACCCCTCCACGGGCTATTGTTCATCCTGCCCTCCACCGTCTACTGTTCATCTTGCCCTTCACGGGGTGGTCCTGTTCATCCAGCCCTCCACAGGGTCCTGTTCATCCAGCCCCAATCGGCTCGATCGATCGGGGTCCTGTTCATCCAGAGGCAACACCACGGGGTCCTGTTCATCCACCCCTACCGGGAACTGTTCATCCACCCCCCCTCCCCGCAATGCTCAATGTTCATCCAGAGGCAGCATCGATCGACTTCAGTTAGCAGTAGTAATGAAGGAATCGCTCGATCGGGTTCAGTTAACAACCATCGATCGATCGCTTGGGTTCAGTAACGCGTAGCCTGCAGTGCAATCGCTCGGGTTCAGTTAGAGCCCAACGCCTCGCTCGGGTTCAGTTAGAGCCAACGCCTCGCACACACGCGTGTACGTGTACGAGAGAAAACACGTGTCGGCTCATCGTCGGGACAGATGTCATCCACTCACTGGAAAGAAGGCACCTATGATACGTCGACATGTGGCCAACAAGTTTAAATGGGCCGGCCCAACTAGAGGCCCACAAGATTTTGCGGACCATAATGGGCTGACCCACCAAAAGGCCCATGAAATTTTGCAGACCATAATGGGCTAGCCCAGCTAAAGGCCCACTAGTTTTGCGCGCCATAATGGGCCGGCCCAGGTAAAGGCCCACAAGATTTTTTTTGTGCCATAATGGGCCGGCCCAGGTAAAGGCCCAAAAGATTCTTGCGGGTCATAATGGGCCGGCCTAGCTAAAGGCCCACGAGATTTCACCGACATTAATGGGCTGGCCCAGCTATAGGCCCACAAGATTTTGAGGACCCTAGTAGGACGGCCTATTAACTGGCTGCCATGTTTTGGGCGAAATGCCGGCCCATATTTGATCTGGTCCATTAATGGCCTGCCACGCTCCGGGCCTAATAGTGGCCCATATGAGATCCAGCCCGTTAAAAGCCTACCACATTCTGGGCCAAATTACGGCCCAGATCAGGTCCGGCCCTTTAAGAGGCTTTGGGCTCAATTATGGCCCATATCAGATTCGGCCCATCAACTGGATACTATGCTTTTGGGCCCACTTGCTAAAGGCCCACTCAGTAATTCGACCTGATATTAGTTTTGACCTGTTAAGGGCCCGTTTAACATTTCGGCCCTATATTAAATTCAGCCTGTTAAAAGCCCGTCATATAGTTGGGCCTAACTACGGCCTAGTTTGCATCCGGCCTGCTCGCAGCCGATATCTGATTGGTCCAAACAAGGACCCAGACAATTTTGGCATGTTAAAAGGCCGTGATTTGATTCGCACAATCATGGGCCGAGGTTCATTTCGGGCTGCTGTGTAACTAGTAGGAATTAAGAACAAACCTACTCTATACAATAAAGAAATTACGGCATAGTAACTAAGAATAAACCTACACTACACAATAAAGGATTTAAGGTATATTACATCCACGGGGCATCAAAGTTTGCCACCAGTGATCATAAAGCGCAACGAAGAAGCAGATTACAAAAACTGGGCACCATTGCAGCGTAACAAAATAATACTGAACCGAGACCAATTCCAAGACAGTTCAAGAAAGGTTAGCCTTGCGGGGGAACTGCTGCGCAAGCTGCTGAGCAAGGCTGTGAGACCGGCCTAGCATGTCGGTCATAGCTTCCAGGTGTAGCTCTTTAGCGATGAGGTTCTCATTGGTGTTCTCCACAATCTTTCTTAGAGATAGGACTTCAAGTCGAAGTTGAGTTGCAGAATTCCTTTCTGCTAGAACTTGGGACTGAAGAAGTTGAACTGATTCAGACAACGAATTCTATGAGCTTGTCTGACTGTTAGTCTCAAGTAACTTCAACACTGCATCAAGACAAGACTTTGGGGTTGTCTCGCTATCTTCAAGATGTTTTGCCTTCTTTGCTGCAATATATGTTGGGTTTGTCTCATAGCCTTTAGCAGACTTGTGCATGCCTTCAGGCATATCACCCTAAAACAAAGCAGAGAGATGCCAGGTTTTGCACGTGTATAAACAAAGATGATAACTATTCTGTCAATTCTATCCAATTTCAAATTAGAAAATAAGGAGTATGTTCAAAATATCAATAGCATAATTTGGCATTGTTCATAATGTGGGGAGCTTCACCACACTACTGGATTACCATGTCAACATAACAAGGATAGATGAAGGGCAAAGAAAATCATTGTATCTATTTTGGATAATGTGCATGGCATGTTGTTCGTATCATCAGCCACATCAGTAAGATAAAACAGGAGATGACAAGGTGCAAACGTGGGCTGCTTCACCGCAGACTGGATTATAGATCCACAAAAACAAGCATACATATAGGGAGTATTAAGTAATGTGCATGGTATGAATAAGGAATTTGGTTTTACAAGTAAAACATAGAACTTACGGTTCTTATGAACATGCATTTTGGTAGAAACAACAAACTAAACAGCAGTAAACGATAGGGAGTATGAGCAAATTAAACAACAGTTGAGGATAAAGGTTTTAGAAGGACTGACTTACATTAACAGTTAACACCGGCTTTATAATGCCCTTCTCCATAGCAAGGGAAGGATAACTCAAGAATTTCAGCACAGAATCTTCTTCATAAGCATTGCCTGTACTCTACATTTTGTAGAGAGTAATTATAGATATGATAATACTTGAAGGGATAGAGGATAATGAAGATAAGATGCAGATTAATGCTACATAATAAACTACCAATCCCTGGAAGTACAAGCATTACAGGTCAAAATGTACTGAAAAGAGCAATGGGCTACACTTCTGCACTTGCATTGTCTGTGTATTCTACTTGTTGGTAAGATTAAATATAGATCTGATCTTTTTTAGTAAATGGTGGGCGAGGGAGATAAGATGCAGAATGCTACAAAATGAACCAATCCCTCTTCCCATAATACAAGGGTGTTTTGAACACTGGTGTACTATACAAAACGTTCTTATATTATGGGACGGAGGGAGTAGCTATTAATGTAAGTACAGTGATAGACCACGTTCAGTCCTTACAACAGGACTGCAGAGCTTAACCTCTTCAAAAGCATTGGGTTGATTCTAAATTTATGTAAGAGTCCATACGGATCTTATAATGTCCACCAAATGGACGATTACGAGGCTAACATGTGCAGTGATGCTACATAATCAAACAGCTATGAATGTAAGCACTGGTAGAAAAAGGGCCTGTTGTCCCGGTTCGTAAGGGCCTTTTGTCCCAGTTCCTGAACCGGGACTAAAGGGTCGGTACTAATGCCCTGTCCCTTTAGTCCTGGTTCAATCCAGAACCGGGACTGATGGGCCTCCACGTGGCCTGTGCGCGGAGCCCAGGCAGGAGACCCTTTTGTCCCGGTTGGTGGCACCAACCGAGACCAATAGGCATCCACGCGTCAGCATTTCTGTGGCTGGGGTTTTTGTTTTTTTTGAAGGGGGGGTTTGGGGGTTTTGGGGGGTCAATTTAGGTGTTAGCTAGCTATAATTAATAGAGAGAAGTGTCCTCTCTTATGTCCATGCTTGGTCGACACTATGTACTATACATACGTATAGAGAGGACTAGACACGCTAGCTAGCTAGTAAGCAAACGAAGGAAACAGAAGATCGTCATGAACATATATGCATACAGAGAGAAGTGATATCGACCACCTCTCCTTCTCCGAGTGATTCGTCGAACAACAAGTTCTCGTATATCTATCTGACACTACCGGCTACATATATACAATAATTATCTCTTACAAATATAATCATACGGACTCATGGTCCACATAGTATTCTCCATCTTCAGCGATCACGTGTTCAAGAAAGAATGCCGCCAATTCCTCTTGAATTGCTCGCATGCGAGCTAGTGCTAGGAGTTCATCCCGCTTCCGAAACATCTAATTTGAAGAAGGGGGTCAATACATATATATATATATATATATGAATGAATGAAACTCAACACAAATGATGGTAATAAAATAAAATTGTGAATGTTGTTATTTACGTACTTCATATTGTTCGTCAGTGTAGACCCGCTCACAGGTCGTGTGGCGGATGGACTCGCAAACATAGTATCCAAAGAAATCATTCCCTTGTTCCTGCCACAACCACTTTAAAAGAAATAGAGGTCAATCAAACTGATAAGTAAGAATGCCAAATCAATAGGAGATGCGCGGAACATGCTACTATAGTACTTACTTTCGGGTGTCTAAATTGCAGCTTCTTCGGGAGTCCTGGAGCTTTTTTGGAGAATTTTTTCCAAACCCTGCCAGGCAAAGAAAACAATTACTTGATATATCAGGAAATGAACAAAGTTGCTGATATGGTGGATAATGATCGATTTAACTTACTTCTCGAGCATTTGAGTCATGTCCGCATAGTCCTGGGGATCTTTTCGTCTTGAGTCTAAGACGGTTACTAGTCCCTGCTCAAGCTTAATCTCTAGGAGAATATAGTGGTAACTGCACACGCATGCATAACTCATCAATTACATTACTATAACCTTGACTAATATATAAGGGAAACCGAATACGCACAAGACAGTAACACTCACTTGAAGTTGTAAGGAAAGAGTATTATATCTTTGTTTTCATTTATTACGAACGATCGTAGAAAGTTGGCCTCGGTAGCTGCGGCATGAAATTTAACCTGAGTTGCATCTATGAGATATGTGTTAATGAACCCAATATCACCAACTTGTCTTTTCTTCAATTCGGCGATCTTGAATCTTCATAATATAGTGAGGATGATTATAAATACATGCAATGAAAGAGCTGAGCTATATAGAGAGACTCAACGACAGAAGTAGTGCTACTTACAGACAGTAGAAGGTGACTGTCGGTGTCAAAACCGGCGGATCTCGGGTAGGGGGTCCCGAACTGTGCGTCAAGGCCGGATGGTAACAGGAGACAAGGGACACGATGTTTTTACCCAGGTTCGGGCCCTCTCGATGGAGGTAATACCCTACTCCTGCTTGATTAATATTGATGATATGGGTAGTACAAGAGTAGATCTACCACGAGATCAAGGAGGCTAAACCCTAGAAGCTAGCCTATGGTATGATTGTTGTGTATATTGTATATCTATCGACTAGCCTGGCCTCGATTTATATAATGCACCGGAGGCCTAGGATAACAAGAGTCCTAGCCGAATACGCCGGTGGGGAGAAGTCCTTGTCTTGATGGCCAAGTCTTGTGGAATCTTCCTTGTATGCGGTAGCCGTCCGAACTGGCCCATGAGTATACGGCCACGGGGGTCCTCGGCCCAATCTAATAGATCGGGAGACGACGTGGTGAGTACCCCCTAGTCCAGGACACCGTCAGTAGCCCCCTGAACCGGTCTTCAAGTTAGGGACGCTCCTCGATTCTTCCGAACTGTTCTTCATCTTCGGTTGCCAGTCTTGAAAACTGGTTCAACAAATCTTCTTTATCTTCGATCTTGAGGATCACCGAAATGCATTCAACGAGTTTACACGTCGGGTATCCGAGGAGCCCCTTTAAGTTTCTGGCCTTTATCAATGCCTTGTTTATTTTTATGCCACACCTCGGGTTTGAAGTTGTTCCTGGGAGGCAAGGTCCTCTTATGTCCGAGCTCCAACGCCGGACTGCATTCGAGGTATCTTTTGCAGCCGAGCACCAACGCCGGACCGCTGCCCAGCTCTAGAGCCGGAATGTATCCGAGCTCCAACGCCGGACTATGTATCCGAGCTCCAACGCCTGACTGTATATCCGAGCTCCAACGCCGAAATATATCCGAGCTCCAACGCCGGACTGTGTCTAGGCTCCAATGCCGAACTATATCCGAGGTGTCATATCACCTTGGTTCAAAAAAGTTGAAGGAGTTTAGCCGAGCTTAATGCCGGAAATGCCCTATATGGAGCCAGCCACTAGCGCCCGAGCTTTATGCCGGACTGCTTCCGAGGTGGTGCACCACCCCGACTATGGGCCGATTTTTTTCAATATTTTTTATTGGTGCAATTTATTCTCTGCCGAGATATATAGCCAGTAGCCCTCAAGGTGTGTATCGTTCTAAAACCCGAGATGCACATGAAGGATGACATAAGACCGCTGATCCCAGTAGCCACTGAGACTCAGGTTGATTTGCAAAATCGGCCTGAGGATCAAGTCCTAGCTCGGCAGAATACTTCGGGACACAAAAGCGGCGTGCTCAGTCCTCAAGACTCAGGTTGGGTGCGGCCGACCAACCTGAGGATCAAAATCTCCTCGGAAACTATATTGCACATAAATTTTCTGCATTGGACGAGCAATGCAGTAGCCCCCGAGACACTGGTCGGGTGGCAACACCAAATCAGGGGATCGATGTGCCCCTTTAATATTTGTAAATAATAAGCCCGAAGCCCAGTAGCCCCCAAGCCTTAATGCGAGCACGGGTGGCCGAATTAAGGATCAATATCCATAGTAAAATCACAAATTATGTGTAATGACTCTATGTATCCAAGTTCTTTACGTCATTAATGCTCGGATCCGCATTGTTCAAAACTTTGTTGACCGACCATCGGCTTCCACCTCCTTGGCCAGTAGCCGAGGAGTGTTTGTCCTACTTTATAAAGCCTTTATGAGGGCAAAGATTTACGACAAACAAGGCAATCTGGCCACACGGTTTTATAAACAAAGGTACGCAGAGAGATATGTTATATTACTGTTTAACAGAAGAAATGTATTCCAAAGAAAATAGTCCCGCTATCGGTTCCTTTCTTTGGGTTGTCATGCTAAGCATGATCATGAAACCTCAGCTCGAATGTAAGAGCAAAATATCGAGGATTTAGTTTGGGAGGCTAGTTAATAGCCCCCGGTAGTGTTCGGCGACAGTCGAGGTCAAGCCGTGAACACTTCGGCCAATGTTATGAATGGCCCGTCATAGTCATCGGATCGCTGACCAGTTTATGCTTATTGTGACAGTCAGTTTTCGGCTTTCTCCACTAAGGTGCTTAACCATGTGAGCTGGAAGCACAATCGCAGTGGTTCTCCCTTTGCACGCCTAGCCGAACAAAACGGAACGTAGGAAGCAAGTGCAGGAGCCGGGCAACCCAACTATTGACTGAAGAGTCAATTCGAAACCGATGCATATATAGCAATATCTGAGAATGTTTTTGCCGAATCCCTAAAGGTGTCCAGCGTTGCACTGCGGGACTAATGCTGGAAAAGCACAAATAGTTTAAAAGTGCCAAAAAGCTTGGAAAACCAAGAAACGTCAGTAAAAACATGACGTCCGAACAAGATCAAGTGTTCGGTGCCAATCTGAAAATTGGTTTTAGAAAAAAGAAGTGCTTCTGTCGTCCTTTAACATGACACATCCTATCTCAAGACTTCGAGCGGGTCAGCCTACGGCTTCAACCTCCTATCCCGAGGGCGGAGTACTTCTCATTAGGCTAGTTTAGCAAACTAAACTCTAGCGGCTTTGAGAGAGAAATTAGGCTCCCCGGCTAGTGACCGCACACTCGCTCGAAAAAAGGAGTGATAAATAATAATAATAGAACTTTGCAACGACTGAGAAGAAGAACACTTATTATAAAACGGCTCAAATAAACTTAAGAGCCCCCAAGTGACTTGGGTAGAAGAATGATTGCATGTACCGAAGTACTTATATCATATCTATGTTCAACCGAACTTTAAACTCGTCTTAACCGACCGTCGGCTTCTCCCTCTTCGGTTAAGGACCTAAAAGTGTTATGTACTCCATCGGTCGAGAATATCGATGGTGTTTCCAATAACCAGGCAATCAGGCCATAAGGCTGTAACGGACAAAGTGCGCTCAGGGAACTTATGCTATATTACTGCGAAGAGTAAGAAGCATCTTTGAAGAAAATAGTACCCCCACCGATACCTTTCTTCGGTGCTCATTGTTATTATGAGACTTGTGCAATAGATGTTTTGTACTCATGATTTCCGTTGTGTGCCGACCATCATTGAATAACTATAAGCGCGCTAGCTTTCGGCTTCACCCAGTCTGAGGTCCGGCTCGGGTGACCCGATCGTGACAATCGCAGAGGTGCTCCCTTTACTCCCTAGCCGAACAATCGGGAACGTAGGGGTAAACAAAGGAGCGAGGCAACCCAGCTTGCAAATCGCTTAAGTCAATGTGGTGCATATTGTGGCATAATACACGAACAAGGAACGAAGCTGTACAAGTATAATCATATGCAACAGGAAAAGCTTCATAAAGGAAGCCCCCAAGTAAACGGGGTATTTGAATTTATGCATCACAAATAAAGTTTGGACAAGGAAATTTTTTAGAAGCAACTTTTTTCCAAAAAAGTATAATGCTTGGTCGAATCGAGCGCAAGTTAGAAATTAAAGCTTTGAGCATGAAAGCGACTTCGCTGGTTAATGTGTTCGGTATTGATGACGCGGTCCGAGCTTGATGCGGGGCAAGGTTCCATCCCTCAAGCCGGTCCCGAGGTGGCGGAGCGGAGAGCTTGACATGCCGAAGTGGTGACATAGCACGATCAATGCAGACCGGCAGAGTGACGCCGAAGTCTCCGGATCATTTTCCTGTGCACAAAAAATAGTACAAACCGGAGATAATAGTAATGATGATAATTAAAAAAATCGTTGCATAATAAATAATTTATGCAAAGTGAGTAATAAAATAAATATGTCCTGGCGCCAAAGTCAAGTCGATGCAGGCGTTGGCGTGATGCGGTAAAGGCGTGGCAAAGCCTGAATTCGCAGGTCGGTCCGAGCTCCGAGTGCGGCGTTCGCCGGACTATGTACGGAAACTGACCGAACCACCATGCGACTGTTGTTAATGCAGCCACCATTTGATAGACCTGTGTACATATGACCGACAAACAAGAGTAATAATTCCTTGGGAAAAATGAACCCAAACAAGCAAAAAATACTGGGATTAATAGCACCTAGTTTATTTGTTGTAGCAATCCGAAGGAAGGTGATTCCTAAAATTGGGACCCGCTCCGCACACCCATTGCCTAATGGGCGATAAAACGACGGCATGGCAATGCTGGTAAAGGTTGACTCGCCGAGGCAAATCCCTCGGCCCTGCTAACGTGATGGAGCTGGTCGGCTAGTGACGCCGAAGTGTCCGGAGTAGGTTGATGAAGAGATGGCGAAGCCCCCGGTCCAGCCAAGATGTCGAAGCCTCGATGTCAGCCGATGAGTCGAAGTAGGTCGGCGTGATGGACACCAGCTTGAAGAAGCAATAGTGCGGCCCTATCGATGCAGGTCGTGATGTGGTCGATGTCGGCTTGATGAAGCGGCCGTGCGGCGATGCCGGTATGCCCGCTCCGTGTAATCCGTGGGGCGGCAATGTTGGTGATGATTTATCCTTCACGATGTCGGGCTCTTGTTCGGCTAGCCGAGATGATGATCCGAAGAAGTTGAGCTTGGCTCAACAAAGTGACGCCGTGTCTAGCGCAGGTCGGCAGCCGTGGAGTAATATTGCCGGACTGGTTTGACACCAGCATGATGTTGAAGATCATGTTCAAAAGATCTTACAGTTAGTGGGACGCGTTCGGGAACAAACACAATACCCCATACAAAACTTCCTTCAAAAGGGAAGTCCGAAATCCTGTTCATAAAAAAGATGAACTCGGGTCGGATTCGTTTTCGCGCAGAAAACAGATCCGAAAAGTGATGCACTAATCGGAAGGTTCCCGGAGTTTGGACAGTCGGATCGAGATGAAATTTTGAGAGGTGGTAGATATAGGAATTCCGCAACTGATCAACGGTTGGATCTTCCAAAGGACGTCCGAGCTAGAAGCTGGACACCACGCCCTAAACTCATCCAAATTCCCGTCCAGATTTGACAGGGATCCGGTATATCGTGGATTGACAGAGATTCCTCCATAGGAACTCGACGAAATTTTCCAGGGTTGTTGTAGAATCAATTCCGCACAATTCCACCAAAGCGATCGTCAAAGCGATACTCGAGGAGGTGGTGGTGGCAGATACGAGTTCGCTGTCCAGAAAAACAGCACGGTCGCTTGAGGGCAATGTTGACATTGAGCCCCCGAGCTCCATAGATGATTCCTCCGTGATCTTGATAGAGATCGGAGTTGATGTTTGATGAAGGCCCTCGTCCGAACACGGGGCGCAATTCTTGGTCGAACCAAGGTGACCAGTCGAGCTGGTGACGAAGATGCTGAAGTCGCAGTTGATCTGCAGGCGAGCCATTGATCCTTTTGTCGATCACACAGCGGAACTCTCAATGAAAGCACCAATGTCGGTGTCAAAACCAACGAATCTCGGGTAGGGGGTGCTGAACTGTGCGTCAAGGCCGGATGGTACCAGTAGACAAGGGACACGATGTTTTTACCCAGGTTCGGGCCCTCTCGATGGAGGTAATACCCTACTCCTGCTTGATTAATATTGATGATATGGGTAGTACAAGAGTAGATCTACCACGAGATCAAGGAGGCTAAACCCTAGAAGCTAGCCTATGGTATGATTATTGTGTATATTGTATATCTATCGACTAGCCTGGCCTCGATTTATATAATGCACCGGAGGCCTAGGATAACAAGAGTCCTAGCCGAATACGCCGGTGGGGAGAAGTCTTTGTCTTGATCGCCAAGTCTTGTGGAATCTTCCTTGTATGCGGTAGCCGTCCGAACTGGCCCATGAGTATACGGCCATGGGGGTCCTCGGCCCAATCGAATAGATCGGGAGACGACGTGGTGAGTACTCCCTAGTCCAGGACACCGTCAGTGACCGTTGTTTTATCGAGGGCCAATTGATTGAAAAACTGAAAGAACTCCTCAAATGGAACAGGCAACAGTTCAATTCCAACGAGGTCATGCTCCTTTTTATCTTTCACATAAAAGTACTCCTCCCCCAGAGTCTCTGCAAATTTTCAAGTACCAATCATGCAATCTTCGCATCATTGTTGATAGAGATCTTTCATCTTTGACGAGAGGCTTCCCGTAATCGTATCTTTGTATCTGCACCTCCATGAAATCATAATGTACATCGTCGGGCAGGTAATCGCCAAGATTGTTATAACTGGGCACCATCCTCGGATCATTAGCGACGTTGTCGCTAGGCACCTTGAGCTGGGGGCATGATTGCTTCACTTGTTCGCCGAGCTGGGCAATTTGTTTCCCAGCTCATCGTTCTTTCAGCCTTTGATCACTGACAGTACTTCCCAACCGCTCCGCTTCGGCAAATTCCTTTCCAATAATGCGCTCATAGTTTCCTTTCGGCGGAGACTTGAGTGGTTTTGTCAGGGCAGCCAGAGTGCGCTTCGCTTTCACCGGATCTACCTTCTCCTCTGGAGGTGGATGTTTCTTTGCTTTCACCCCTTCAAAGTAGTTCCTCACTTCTTCTCGTGCGATCTCGGCGCTCTCCTCCAGGGTCCTCTCGTATGGTAACTTCTCTGGAGTCTTCAGAGAAGGACCGAATCTGTATTTCCTCCCGCCTTTGGCTGTACTGCTAGACGCCGGCAGAGCAGACGGAGCGGTTGTCTTCTTGACTTGCTTACGAGGCGGAGGAGAAGGACTACGATGCGCCGGAGCAGCCGGAGCGACGGCAGGTCTCTTCCGCCCTTGCTGACGAGGCGGAGAAGGAGGAGGCTAGCTTCTCGGGCGCGTCGGCACATGCAGAGAAGGAGCCGGTCGAGTGCCCTGATCGTCACTCGCCGGAGGAGGAGGCGGTGGAGGAGGCGGGGTGCCCTGACTCGCCGGAGGAGGAGGCGGTGGAGGAGGCGGAGTGCCCTGACTTGCCGGAGGAGGAGGAGGAGGCGGAGGCGTCCAGTTCAGAAGGTTGATGAGCTCTTTCCGCCATAGGCATGGAGTCTTCAGAACAGACCCCAGCCTAGTCTCCCCTTCACCGGTAGGGTGGTCAAGATGGAGGTCCTCAAATCCCTTCGTTATTTCATCCACCATCACCCTAGCATATCCTTCTGGAATCGGCTGGCAGTGAAAAGTTGCGCCGGGTTCAGTAGGATAAACAGAGCCAACAGCCGCCTTGGCCTTCAAATTCATCCATTGCGTCATAAGGTGGCAATTTTGAGACTCCGTGATAGCATCCACGGGATAGCTGGCAGTAGTCGTCAAGGCATGCTCCGGCTGAAGCAGCTCGGTGGAAGCCACGCTGCTTCTCCGCTGAGATGGCAGGGTAGCTTCGGGGGAAGCTTCGGCAGTACGTTTGCTGCGATTTGCTTCTCGTTCCTCTATCGCTTGTACCCTTGCTTGTTGCGCTTGCATTTGGGTCTACTGCAAATTTTTCCTCCTGTCCTGGGATTTGTAACCACCTGCGTCCGGAAACCCAACCTTCCACGGAATGGAGCCTGGTGTGCCTCGTGTCCGTCCAGGGTGCTCAGGATTCCCGAGGGCTATTGTGAGCTCGTCATTCTCTCTATCTGGAAAGAACGTCCCTTGCTTCGCTGCTTTGATATACTGCTGAAGCTTCCTCACTGGTATGTCTATTTGATCGTTCGTCCAAATGCACTTCCCTGTTAGAGGGTCCAAGGTTCCGCCAGCCCCGAAGAACCAAGTCCGGCAACGGTCTGGCTAGTTAATTGTCTCTGGTTCGATCCCTTTATCAACCAGATCATTCTTTGTCTTGGCCCACTTAGGCCGGGCTACGAGGTAGCCACCTGACCCCATGCGATGGTGATGCTTCTTCTTTGCAGCATTTTGCTTGTTTGCCGCCGACATCTTCTTACTCTTTTCCGATGTCTTGTGGGCCACAAATGCGGGCCAGTGATCTCTGATCTTCTCATATCTGCCCTTGAATTCTGGTGTCTCTTTATTTTTGACAAACTTATTCAGCTCTTTCTTCCACCTCCTGAATAGTTCTGCCATCCTCTTAAGAGCAAAAGACTTTATTAATTGCTCTTTAACTGGCTTCTCTGGATCATCCTCTGGCGATAGGGTGAAATTTGACTTCAGCTCAGTCCAAAGATCATTTTTCTGCATATCATTGACATAAGACACCTCAGGGTCTTCTATAGACGGCTTTAACCATTGCTTGATGCTGATCAGGATCTTGTCCCTAACCAAAACCCCGCACTGAGCAACAAATGCGCTCTTTGCCCGGATGGGTTCAATCGGTTGGCCGTCGGGCGCGATTGCTATGATCTCAAACTTTTCATCCGAGCTCAACTTTTTCTTCGGGCCTTGTCTCTTTACCGAAGTTGTGCTCGATCCGGAGGGCTAGAAAAAAGAACAAAGACTTAATTAATATGTGTACATACCAAAACAATGAATGCATCAATTAGCTAGTCAGCAGAAGCTTAACTAATATATATACCTGGTCGGACTCGGTTCGGTCACCGGAGACGTCATCACGGTCTCCTTCTTGCACCGGCATTAGGTCACCAGAGCCATCATAATCATAGCCAGCTGCTTCCAGACCATCGGTGTCGTTGAGAAACAACGAGACGACGGCATCACTTCCTCGTGCGATTATGTCCCCCAACAACTCTTCTTGTACTTCGTCTCGGGCGGTGTCCATAGTTTCTACAAATATTGACAACATTCTAATTATTATTCAAACATGACAGATGGATATATTAGTGGCAAACGTAGAACTAATATTAATTAGTGGCCTCGACGCTGCTTCTCTAGGGTTTGGGGTGGCCTCGACGCTGCTTCTCTAGGGTTTGGGGTGGCCTCCACAACGCATCAAGGATAAAAAAAGTAGAGGAAGAAGGAAAAAAAGAGGAGAAGAAAGAATAGATGAGTAAGAACTCCTCTATTCTTTCTTCTCCTCTTTTTTTCTTCTTCTTCCTCTTTTTTTATCGGGAACGAGGGTCGTCGAGGGTCACCAAGCGGTAGAGGAAACCCTAAATAGCAAGTATCGTGGGTGTGAGATACATGTGGCCGTCGGTGTCGGACACTACATCCACGTCCCACAAGTGACGTGGGCGTCGAAGCCCGCGCCACTTGTGGGACGTGGATGTAGTGTCCGACACCGATGGCCACATGTATCTCACACCGACGATACTTTCTATTTAGGGTTTCCTCTACCGCTCGGCGACCCTCAACGACCCTCGTTCCTGATAAAAAAAGAGGGAGAAGAAGAAAAAAAAGAGGAGAAGAAAGAATAGAGGATAAGAACTCCTCTATTCTTTCTTCTCCTCTTTTTTTCTTCTCCCTCTTCTTTTTTTATCCTCTTCTTCCTCTCATGTTCGACGACCCTCGACCCCTCGGCGACCCTAGACCCCCTCTCGACCCCCTCATGTCGAAGTTATCGGGTAGGGGGTATATCGACAACGACATACCCAATACATACATACATACATATCACATGCATCCATACATATATGAACAAAATTAATATCTACTAATTAACAACCTAAATAAAAAAACTAATACATATAGGAAGAAGAAGAAAAAAGAAGAGAAGAAACAATAGAGGAGAAGACTTCCTCTTCTTCCTCTCCTCTTCTTCTCCCTCTTCTTCCCCTTCTTCCTCGCCTCTCTCATGAATGTCCGGCGTTCTCGACCCCCCCCCACGTGTCGAAGAAAAAAAAGAAGAAAAAAAATAAAAAAAAAAGAGGAGAAGAAGAAGGAATAGAGGAGAAAAGAGAAAATAGAATATATATATTCTATTTTTCTTTTCTTCTCCTCTATTCCTTTCTTCTTCTCCTCTTCTTTTTCTTCTTTTTTCCTCTTCTTATTTATTTCTTCTCTTCTTCCTCTCCTCTTCTTTCTTTCTTCCTCTTCTTATTTTCTTCTTTCATATCCTTCTTTTTCTTCTAAATTTTAGCATATTCTAAATTTTCTTCTAACTTTCTATATATGGACAAAAAAAATTCTATGAACAAAATATTCTTCTTTATTCCTCTTCTTTCTATGAACCAGAAAAATTACATATATGGAAAAAGATTAATACACATATGAACAAAAAAATACACATATACATACACATAGCCATACACATAGCCACATACATACACATATACATTATATAGATATGAACAAAAACTAGTTGAGAGGGGTGCGCAGTGGTTTATAAGCCCCACTGCCGCACCCCTGTCGAGCTTCTCTCCATTGCAGGCTTACGGGCCTAATTGTCACTGTTATGCCTGTGGGCCTACTGGGCCTCCTGCGGGCCTGTATTCTGGCCCTTGGATGGGTTTCTAGTCGTATTCAGGCCGTGGGGGCCCAGTAGGTGGCATTTTTTTTGTTGCTTTATTTTATTTTCTTTTGTTAGTCCCGGTTGGTGACATGAACCGGGACTAAAGGGGAGCCTTTGGTCCCGGTTCAAGCCACCAACCAGGACCAATGGTGGTGGGGCAGGAGCGAGGACCATTGGTCCCGGTTCATCCCACCAATCAGGACCAAAAGGTCCAGATGAACCGGGACCAATGGCCCACGTGGCCCGGCCGGCCCCCTGGGCTCACAAACCGGGACCAATGCCCCCATTGGTCCTGGTTCTGGACTGAACTGGGACTAATGGGCTGACCCGGCCTGGACCAAAGCCCTGTTTTGTACTAGTGAAGTATGGTCATACAGGGCAAGAGGTACTCACAAGAGCAATGCAGTGTGCAGTATAGTTGCGAGATTCTGTGGTCCCTTGAGAACAAATGTTCTTCTGCTAACAGTTTTCATACAAGTGAGACATTAAGGCAAATGCAGAAATGTAGTTCAAATTGTGATATGATATCATAGACAGTACCTTATGCTGCAGCCGAGACCAATGTGTAACAAGATTATTCCAGTCACCGTCGGATAAATGTAGCACCGGAGACTTTACAGAAATTTCGTTCAGAGGCTTGCCATCGAAGTGCGCTTGCCTCAGGTAGGAATGATACTTCATCAACGAGTGCTTGAAAAGCAAAACCAACCCTTGCTCGTCATCACAATCCAGTTTGCGCCTTGCCTATTTAAAAGAATGAAATCTTGTGTCATCTATCAGCAGAAACATATGCAGTAATGACCATGAATAGCATTAGTACATTACCTACGCATAAGTTGCGGAGGAAGACTGGAAATTGTTCTGTGTCTGCGGTATTATCTTTCCATGAAGGAAAGATGCGCACAAAGTTCCTGACAACAACATAAGCTTCGTCTTCTAAACTAGGAAGAAATGGAATAGGGGTCCTATTTGCTGCAATTGGGGCTCTCTCTGGTTCGAAAAAGGATTTGACAACTGGATTTGGTGTACTCTTTGCTGGAGTGGGGGTTTTGCGTCGTACAGCTGGTGCTATGTCAACTGGCATAATCATACTGTTTGCTGCAGTTGGGGTGTGCTGAGTTGGGGCACCATAAGTGAGCAGTGTAGTAGGGCTAGAGTCTGTTAGAGTTGGGGTATTTTGTGGGTTAGGTGATATTGCAACTACACCTAATGGGCTATTTGATTTATCAGGTGCCACTACCTTTTCCAAATACTTTACTTGTGCTCCTCCACGATCAGCAATCGCCCTTTTCCTTTTGAACGTCTGATACACAAGAACAACATTTGAATGGATAAATATGGTATGATGACAGATGGAATATGTACTGAAAATGGATAGGCAGGGCGTATTCACATACATGATGTGTAAACTAAGCTAATGGCAGTTCAACAAAGTAGAAGCAATGCAAAGCATCAGTTGCAAGATATGTGCGAGCAATGTAACCTTGGAAAGTTAGAGCAAGTACCTTGATGGGTGAATAAGATAGGGCATCTTCCTCTGACTCCTCCACTAGGGAGCTACATTGACTTAGGTCTCCCTCTAGCTCAGAATCACTGTTAGGATCATATTCTGAGCATGAATCTGTAGGTGGAGAGTGTTTGCATTGCATTGCATCCAGACTTGATTTCAGTCCCTTAATGCCAAGTTTGACAGCCATGGCATTGTTCTGCTTTATTCTTTTCATGCGCGCAAGCTCATAATCATTCTGATGCTGTTCAGAATCAGAGATTCATGAAAACATTAAAAGTAGTCAGATTATCTATTGAATGCATTGCAGTTTCAACTCGGAGAGTGTCTCCCTATAAACCCATGCATATGCAAAGTTCACCTCCCCAACCGTGTTGACCAGACCACACACAGAGATACACACCCGAGCGGTGAACATGCATTTTCGAAACTAATTTAGGAACATTTAGCTGACCAATTAAACAACTCTGTTTTAATAATATCAGATTTGTATTTGAACAACTAAGCTTGTTTAGCTTGATGGGTGGAGCAGTGTTATTATGACACGAAGCATGTATTCTGATCATATAGTGATCACAAAAGGGGGACACTCTAAGCATATATTTTTTTAGCAAAAGAGGGTTTCCCCTCTGATTTCTGTTAAAGAAACCACCACGGAACCAACATGATCAATTAAACCCTAAGCATGATCAATTAAACCTTATTATGGCTGTGCCATGGCAGATTTGAAGCTGCAAATCCGAGAAATGATATTTAGCCTCCATTGTTTGCTTCAAACTAAGAACTAAATTCTAAGAGCTGATAAGAAAGTAGAGTAACCAAGTTAAGATCTATTTTCTGGTTGAGATCAAAAAGTTGAGGAGATATGAAGTACCACCTCTCTTGCAGCGTCGTGTAGGCATCGGGGGTGCGATGGCTGTCGGTGGCGTTGAAGCAGATCTGCGACGGTAGACGGGTGCATCAGGGGATAAGTCCCGTTGGGGTGGAAGAGAAGGGCGTGTGAGCGGCCCCGACAAATAGGACGACGACGCCGATGAAGCGAGAGGATGCGATGCAAGGCTATTGGTCCGTCGTCGTGGATGAGAAACACCCATCTCTAGCAGTGGACGACGCGGTCTTGGTAGGCTCTCCGACATGGTGGAGGACGGTGGCGATGGATGTGGTGGAGGACGGCGGTGATGGATGGGGTGGCGGACGGAGGCTGGTGTGGGAATGGGGTGTTCTAGCGCGGACGGCGTATGAATGGGAAAATGGAGGGAGAGGTACGGGGAACCATGTTTTTGGGACGCGCCTGTCTGAAATATGGGAAAGTTACGAACTTATCCCCCGTTTCAAATTTGGACGTCTCGTCGGTTGGGGATGGGACGGTAATCTCGCATCTCCCAAATATTTGTCGGTAACTATTTCGGGCGAGGAGAGGGTGTTTTGCCGCCCACAGTTGGCGCCCACGGTGTATGAACGAGGCTGACAGGTAGGGCGGTTGTGTTGATGGAAGTTACACATCTGCCCCTATTTAAAATATTAGCCTACATCTATTTCGGACGAGGAGAGGGTGTTTTGCTGCCCACCATGTATGAATGGGGAATGGAGGGAGAAACAGAGGTCTTTCGGATGAGCTTGAATCAAATGAGTTTTGCCGCCCATGTTTGACGCCCACCGTGTCGGAATGGGCTCAGAGGCGGTTGTGTCACGTCTAATTAAAGTTACTAACCTACCCCTATTTAGAGCAGTGGAAATCGGGCCGATTGATTGTCCGTGTAATGGGTAGACAGTAATTTCCATCTCCCAAACACTTGGCTTCGGGCAGCCGATGTGGGAGTGGACATTTTTCTGTTTCTTTCGAATTTTGGGACAATAAGAATCCACGTTTACCCTGACAACTAAATTCGAATCCATTATGTATTCCTATGTGAATCTTTATAAATCATTCTATGTGTTTTTGTATATCTTCAAAAGGACGACAAAGATGTATTCCACTATCATATATGAATATGGTTTACAAATGCCGATACTCAAATTCAGAAACTAGAATGTGAAATCGAATATTTGGAACACTTCATGTCCAACTCAAATGTCACACGCAGCATAATGTGTACTCCCATGTAGATATGTACACAAGCGATGTATCAAGATTCAAATACCGAGTCAATCAACCAAGAACGTACGGAACTAATAGACATACACACACTTATAGAGTATATGGATCAATAATATCAACTAACATACATAAGCCAGGCAGCTGTACTTTTTTTGCCTACAACAGCATCCTTTTTTTAGCAAGCATCTTGGCCCTTTCCAATGCGTGCCACTTAAGGTCCATCTATACTACTATTGCTGAATACACATTCAACCCGATTGGCATATTTGTAGGTCTGGCACAGCAATCCAAATGAAATGTCTCCGAGTCTTATCAATTAATACAGACTTGTGCTCAAATAAAATTACAAACAAAAAACAAAAAACAATTATTACATGATCTCTAAAAAAATGGTTTGATTGATTACATGAACAAACAACACAAAGATTATTCAACTATGGAAAGAACATTTCACCTATGATTTACCAAGTAGGAATTTAATTTCCTTTTTTCCTTCAGGACCTTAACAATCTGGTCAGTCTCAGCTTGCTTCGTTTTGAAATCCACCAAATATTTAATGGTTGTCTTGAGTACTGCATGTGATTGTGCTGTTTACTTCCTCAACATGTCAACTTCATCTCTAAGTGCAAAAGAAGAATCTCTTTCTACCACTAGTTTAGCCTCTAGAGCATCAGCAGTTGGCAATTCATAATGCACGATTGGGCTGGTGCCACTGCTGTGGGATGATGCAACGTCCATGGGTACCTCGCTCTTTGATGTTGGGCTAACCTGTTTTGCCATTAAAGTTCCGATTGGATTAAAAAAATTTGAAGTTAGCAAAACATCTCAACTGGGAGTTCTAACAGCAAACCAGTTAAACAAACAAGGAATTAAAGAGTTTCAATTGGATGCTAAAAAGTAGTTATTAACATCATTGTAACCCGTTGTTGCAGTAGCAAAGCAGTTAAACAAACAAGTAGATATTTAAGTTAAGGCAAACGAGTAATTCTTAACAGTAAGTATCAAACACATAGATAGGCGCAGTCTACAATTTGATTAACAAGCTGTGCCATTATGTAATCAGTAGAAAACTAAATTAAGCCAAGCAACGTAATTGAACAATTTTGCAATAAGTGGCTAACTAAAATTCTGAGAAGCAGGTAACTGAACTTATGCTAGTTCTTTGTACAGGCACACTGCAACTTCTTTTTCGCTTACAAGGTTGTACGAAGGAGTCCATGGCATCAATTGCTTGGATACGCAGTCCCAATACTTCTTTCTTCCCACACTGCATGGGTAAGTCGAATGGTTAATCTGGTAAGATGGTGCGTCCTTGATATGTTATATGAGGACGTGTAGTCAGACTAGTTGTAGCCAAACACATCACACTGGCTTTTACTGTATATTTCATGCGATTACTTTTGGCATATCAAGATCTAAGCAATCTACGATAGGATGAAAAGATTGGCATCCTTCACATTATTGGCGAACTCAGTTCATAGAAACAAGCAATTCAACCATTCTGTGGGTAAATCAAAAGCGCCACTGCAATATTTTTCACTATCCAATCATACACGCAAAAAGGGGCGACACCACCATAGGGGTTGGTATGGGCGGCCGCCTTAGGTGGATGGAAAGTGTGCACCTAGTTTGAGTCGTCCAGGTTGGGCCCTGCTAGTTTTGTTCGTCCCAACGCACGAGCAGGCAATGTAAAAAATCAAGAAAAATGTTTCAATTTGGATGGGCCAATAACATAAGTGCAAGGAAGGCCCTATAGAAGGCTCGTGGCCCAAACGAGCGCCTCCCATATCGATCGACAGCAGGAAAAATCCCAATTCATTTGCTCCAGCCTCCAGTCTGGTTCGCTCCTAACCTAGCCGCCGCTGGACAGACCGACACAGCACTTCATCGCGCCCTCATTGGGGGACGGTCGTCGGGCTTCAAGCAAACGGAAGGACAAGAATATGAAGATCCAACCCTGGGTGTAGCCTGCGTGGGAGGCAGCGGCGGCAGGACGGGCATGGCATCAAGCTTGCGCAAATGAACAGTCGCAGCTTGCAAGAGTAGCATGCGGAACGAGCAGGTACATCACATCCCTGATTATATCTAATTCAACTCTTTAATTTCTGGCCAATAGCTAAACCTGACGGTGTTGTAAAACTGCTTGTATGTAGGGAATCTATTAGAAAATGAAACCAATTTCTACTTATTTTATAACTCCCCCAATCAATACTAAACTGACTGAATCTGATGTATCTAATCAAGATTCCGGTGCAAAAATACAAGCTCATGTTGTTCTTGAAACTGAAGTGTCTAATGAACAGACTGGTAATGAAGGATTTGATGCAAACATTTTACATGCTCCTGGTGATGAACATATAGTGTCTAATGAGGGATCTAATGCAAGCATTTTGCAAGCTCATTGAAGGATTTAGTGTCTAATGATGATCTACTATGTTGAGAGAGACAGAGATTTGCAGGCATTGATGACAAGAAAATTATAGTGCATTTTCATAGCTTGAGGAAACGTCGAGGCCATCTCCCAGAAAGTCCCCGTATCATGACAACAAAGCATAAATACTTTTCTAATATGTTGTTTGAAACTATTGGCATACTTGTGCAGGATAATTTTCAGTTTGCACACTAGTTATTTTCAACCAGAGAACGAATAATTCAAGCAGGTACAGACCATTTTTGTAGTCCTTGTACACCATGTTGCATTTTGTGTTTTTTGGTGCTTGCATCATTTAGTTTTTATAATCTGAACTACTTTGGATCATTAGCTGGTTTTCAAAGTGCATGTAGCTTCACATTTCTCAAGTTATGTTGATTTCCGGAGTGCAAGTGCCTTCGCATTTTTTAAGTTAAATGTTCGCCCCTGGTAACTTGAATTCGTGGATCAGCCACTGCACACAAATCATACACGAATGCCAGTACGAATTAAATGAAATGCAGGGACTTACGCTAGCTCGTTGTACAGGCTCACTGCAGCTCTGCTTGCGCTTGGGATGTTCCATGTACAAGTCCATGTTACCACTTGCTTGGATGTGCAGGCCTTGTGCTCCTTGCATCCCCCTCTGCATTTTTGACACGGCGAATGGTTGATCAAATAAGAGGAATCAACCTTGATGTTGTACCGGAGGACAGATACTTACAAGGTTATACGGGTGTGCAGGATGTGTACCAGATCCCGTAGCGCCGTCATGCTTCGCTAAAATATGGATTTGCTTGTTTCAGATGATATCTCCAGAAGAAATAAGAGTTAAGCTCAGAGTTGCATAGGCGGGTAAGCTAAGAGAGAAGTGAAAGGATATCCAAACATCGTCGGAACAGTGCACAAGGGAGTGATGTGTGGATACCTAGTTTGGGCCGGCGTTTGGGCATGCTCACCTAGCTAGAGTGAGGGTCACTTCAGAGCCATTGAGGGTGATGCGTTGGCTGGCCACGCACGGATGCAGATCTTGAGTGGCAGCGGAGCACTACGATGCCGCGGACGAGACCGTTGGTGAAGCCCCAATGGCCTCGGGGGCCGGAGGTGCGACGATGTGCTCGGTGAAGTAGCCCCGATGAGCTGGGAGATGGCGTCGGTGAAGCGCACCTGATGTGGTGGAACTCGGTGTCTATGAGGCACATCAGTTGCGGCGACCGATGTTGTCGATGGACCACCCGGTGCGGTGGACGAGGGCGTAGATGAGGTAGCTCCGGTGTGGTGGTGAAGCGCGATCGTCGTCTTCATCGTCGTCGTCTGGCACAGAGGTGGGGAACGGCGCGGAAAGAGACGAGACGAGGGGCGATTCGAGGGTTGGCGGCGAATTAGGGATTTGAGCAATCTGGCGCGGAAGGGGACGGTGGAGAAGAGAGATTTTGCAGGGCTGGAATTGGGGCCGCCAGATATTTCAATCCGAAACGTGGAAGCGCGAAATTATATTATCGTCTTCCTTTTTTGGGGGGGAGGGGGGTGGGTGGCTGGGTGCTACGCGTCCGTCCGACACACGCGACCACCCCGACAGGACTATGCTTCGGTGCCTTAAGGCACCTGCCTTTGTGTCCATGACATATGGGCCCAACAGGTGGCTGGCCCACATGTCACTGACCCAAAGGCAGTTGCCTTTAAGGCACCGAAGCAGCGTCCACCCCGACACGACCCTGGTTTGCCTGGTGCACCTACATTTGAGAATGCAAATGAATCTTCTTTGATTTGCAAACGAATCTGTATGTATTACCATGCCCGTTTTTTCCTTGCAATAATTAGTCATTCGAAACAAGATACTCCACCCGTTCACTTTTGTAAGTCATTTCAGACAACTTAAAAATGAACTGTTTTGCACATTGTCTGAAATGTCTTCAAGGTCTTATAAAAGTGAACAGAGGGAGTACTATAAATTAATTAATGAGGAGTTATTTGAAAAAAAAATCGAAACGGTACCCACGCTAACGTGGATTAGAGTGTGTGTCACGTAATTAGTTATTTGAATTAGAGTGTGTGTAACGTAGTTAGTTATTTGAATTAGAGTGTGTGTCACGTAGCGATCTCCAATTCTAACGTGGATTTCGCATTTCACTTTATCCATGCTACTTTTTTAATACAAATTCATATGTATATGATGAACACCATGGTAGTGAGAAAACTTTTGGATGGATTCAAACATATGACCTACAAAATAGCACAACAAACGGAGTCAATGTCAACTTTTCGAAACTTAGTATGGCACGAATTCGAAATAATTACTCATATGCCTGGTCCTCGGTTCAAATATTATAATGTACACCGAATTGAAACATCGATATTAAGTCTCGTATTATGTACATTCAAATGTTGTTTTTAGCACCCCCCCCCCCCCCGCGCACAATCCCTACATACTTCCTGTATCGGTCAATCTTCCTCTCCTAACCACCTTAGGAAGCTATCGGTTTCCAACACACGTTCATTCTTTCTCTCCATGTTTCGATCTCTTAGTCTCTCAACTACTCAACCCCTTTTTCCACTCTGTTACCAAATGTATTTACCTCACACACCCGCCATTGCACCCCATGCCGAGCTCTCTCTCTCTCCCCCTCTCCCTCTCACCCTCGCGCGCTAAATACATGCATTGCCTATCTAGCCCCCCAACCTCTCGTGCATGCGCACGCACGCACGTTGTATATCTAGGTCACTCCCTCGAGACTGTCTCACTCTTTCTTCCACACGGCACGCACGCACGCACGCACACTTGCTCAATCTCGCTCTCTTTATCTAAGTCTCGTTTAACCTCGTTTTCTTTCCCACACAAATGATATATCTCCCTGTTCGGGCCTCGATCGACATACTCTATACTCTCTCACGCAGATTGTCTATCTAGGTCAGTCCATCCAAGCCGCCACCACTCTTCGACCTCATGGTGGGCCACGCTCACTCAATCTCTCTCTCTCTCTCTATCTATCTATCTATCTATCTCTATCTCTCTCTCCATATGTCTCGATTGACCTCGCTCTTTCTTGGACAAAAACGATATATCACCATGTTGAGCCCAATTCGACCTATTCACATTGTATACTCTCTCACGCACATCATCTATCTAGGTCACTCTCTCCAACCTATTTCAGATCGCATGGCGACCCTATGTGATCGGTTGACCTTGCTTCCTCTCACACACAAAATATATCTACACGTCTGTGACCGGATCATCTCTCAAGCTCTATCTTACAGCCCTCACCCTTGCCAAAAAGCTCAATCGGACAATATCTCTCGAGAGCATATATAGTTTTTCAATGAATGTCGGACCACACTCACTTTGTCTCTCTATCTATATGTCTCTCGATTGACCTCGCTTTCTCAGACCGTATCTTCCACGCGTTGAAGGTACTACCTCTCCATCCCTCGCAAAGCCGGAGCTATTTACATTGCGAGGGGCACTCCAACCTTGGATTAATTTGTGTAGGCATTTATTCCGGTTGGTTTAGATTATATTTTCGTAGCATTCGGCCCACAACTACTCCAATCACCATAGTGGGTAATTAAGCTACGGGGAGCACCTAATATGAGCACCGGGGAGCCGTTGGATCGAAGATGCAGTGGCACACACGAGGCCTGAATGTTTTATTTGCAAAAGAACCTTTGGAGAGTTAGGAAATTGCGCATAATTACAAAGACTACTCCCAAGCCATTGGATCTCACTTCTAACGGTGTAAAATCTCGTATCACCATAGTATCTAAGCTGCGGGGTGGATGTGATATTCTATGCCGCTGTCATTTTTGTTTGTAAACTTGCAAAAAACGTGTAACTCGTGTCGTTACTTGTCTGACCACGCAAAGTGTTTGTTCAAAAAAACCATCCTACACTGAAATATCGGAACAACACACGGGGGTCCCACTTGTCATTAATCAAATTTGGACCTAATACTAACAAATCTGAAAGACGAGATTCAAACTGGCAACCTGGACTACAAAGCGTAAGTCGATAGCCAGAAAAAATGAACGGTTGTTGGCTTTGTCCCATAACTTGATTTTATACAATACTTGCGTTGAGTAGAGTAGAGGGAGTGCCTCGTCAACACGTGCATGACCGTTATCTCACTTACTGGTGGGTCCCAGGTCTGCGATCTCAATCTCTCTTCTCTCCGTCATCTAACCTTTGCATGGGCACAAATGAAGAGCGGCACTAGCTTGCCGTGGTGTTATTACAACTAAAAAAACATGGAAAATAGAAGAATCACCTAGAACAAGAGACGTTGTGGCTGGTCGAGACGGAGCTAACCACATCTATCCTCCGTGCCACGTGTGCATGATGAAGCCGTGTGGCTAGTGGGGTGTTTTCAACCGACTTGCTGGGTCCCGAGGTCGAACCATAGGTACTCTACTATGTCTGATACAGTATATTTTTACACGCACATTTTTTCCTCCATGCCGAGACATGGCACACCCTACCGCGTGGTTTCGGGGTCCTCCCGGGTGGTGCACGCATATATTCTTCCTGACGTGGGACGCCCTACCATGCGTTTTCTGGGTCCTCCTCGATCGTAGCGCCGAAGCAAGTAAATGAGTCGTCAAATCACGAAAGACCACCTTTCCCGCCGAGTACATTAGTGAAGCACGGTGGCTAGCTAGTTGGGCTAGTTCGACCGATTAGCTAGGCCGCCGCCACATTTGTGTTTTCACCACTTATTTTATCTACTTGCCGGCAGGTAAATTTAAATATCCACCGCGGCGTTCCTTTGGTGTTTGGGTGCGGCAGGATTTTTAATTTGTTGATTGACGGGAGCAGGCACGGCAGGATTTTTAATTTTTTGATTTACGGGAGTAGGAGCGGCAGCAATTAGTCACGATGACTCCGCCTGTACCCACTGCTCCCTGATGTGAGAAGTCGTCGACTGGTGTTTTTACCGTGGTGAAAACCAAAAGATTCCCCGCTCCCTCCGCCTTCCCGTAGATTGCATTGCCTTTCAGCCGTTTCGCCCCCTTTGCTTCCTCTCCCCATTGCTTCTACCTGGTGCCATGGCGGCACAGCAGATCATGGAGTCCGAGGTGAGGCTCCTGACATAGGAGCTCCATGCCAAGGATGCGGAGCTCAGGGCCAAGGACATGGAGAGCTCAAGGAGGAGAGGAGTGCCATGCTCCTCCGTTATGTGCAGGAGTTCACGGAGCTTCAAAAGCGGCAGGCGTCCACCACAAAGATGCTCGAGGTGTCGGCGGCGTTGCTGCAGAAAGCGGGAGATACGATAGGCCGTCAGGGGAGCCGACTGGAGCGCGAGCGGGCCGATCATGACAAGGTCCAGGATCGCCTCAGCCACTTGGTGAACCAAGTTTCCATGCACGTGTTGCGGCTGCGCGATGCCTACCATCGTGCCAGTGCGACGATGCCGGCCATCGGGCTAAACCCTCTGCATGGGCATGTCCATGTATCGGCGCAACATGACCATTGGATCAAACTCAGACGGTGCAGATCAGTCACTGTAGCACAAAGCGTGTGGGTGTGTTTGGTTGCATTCTCATCTCAATATAGTTGTTTCCTCTTCGTGTATTTTTGTCAACCTACTAGTGTGGACTCATGCACCCTTCATGCACTCTACCAAACACCCAAAAGTGGGTCGAGAAGGGAAATTTTTCTCCCATCCCGTGCACCCTTCATACACCCTGCCTAACACTATTCGTGCTTCATATGGTTCATGTTTCGTGGAGTACTGTAGCACCGTACTCTCCGTGCGCTGTGGACCTAGTTCTATTATCATCGATCTCACCGTCCATTCTCGACCGGACAGTCGAAAAAGCGGTACTATGTTACATATAGGAGTAGTTGACATGCGCGCAACATCATTTGTTATCGTCATATCTTACTACACTAGCAACAAGATTGTGTAGTACTAACGTATGAACCACTGCACATGCCTAGTAGTAGGAGCACTATGTATGTTCAAGTGGCTGCCGTGTTTCGCACTCCTCCGTCGTAAGAGTGGAAACGCTTGCTGTAATCATTTTTTTCTTCTGAAAAAAAGTGGACACGCTCTACCGTGCGGATCCTCCTCCAGCCATGCACTAAATTACTCACTTTCGCCGACGTGTGGGACAGCCAGCATCGGGGTCCACCAGCCATGCACTAAATTACTCCGTAGTAGAGTGACGGTAGACAACCCCGATCGAAGCACCGCAGTAATGCCCAATGAGCCGTCAAATCACAAAACCCCCTCCTTTCCAGTAGTAAGTTGGACGGACGAAGCAACCATCATTTCACTCTTCTCTCTCAGCTTCGTCTCTACCCAACCCTCGCTTCTGCTGTTCTGCCTCATCTTTTTCCTCATTTCTTCAAGAAAACCCCGACCTGCTTCTTCCATTGTTCTTCTCTCCCAAAGAAGGAAAGGTGAGCGCATCAATGGTGTTGATTCTGGCCAAGGCATGGTCTTGCAACCCCGAGACTGATCCTATAACTCCCTCTCTTTTCTTCTTTTGGGTTTGTGATTATTGTTTCTTTTCTTTTATTTCTATTTGACAGTTTCTTGATGGATGCTGGAGCACCGGCCGAAGTGATGTCTATGGCTCCGGCCAAAACTGTCGAGGCTCATGGTACGAAGAAGCGCAAGCACCCTGCCGAGACTACCGCAGACAAGCTCAAAGCCATCGCCCTGTCCAAGCCCCCCTCTCCGAGATCCCTCATTAAGCAAGTCCAGGTAATATCTCTTCTTGACGATCTTTTTCTCGATCTTGATCGTGTTTTTTCATCTAACACGCAGTACTAGTACAACTAGTACAACTTTCTGGGTGATCTTGCATGTGATTTTTGTGTGCCAAATGACCGTTCTAAATTCGTCTTTTGACCAAAACATGCGAGAGGTTGACACTGATTTCTTATAGATTACTTTCAACTACTCCCTCTGTCCCAAATTTCTTGTCTTAGATTTGTCTAGATACAGATGTATCTAATACTAAAATGTGACTTGATACATCCGTATCTAGACAAATCTAAGACAAGAATTTTGGGACGGAGGGAGTACTTTTAGAACGTCAATGCTACCTTTTAAGAGGGTATATTTGCCTCAGTAACTTGTGTTACGGATATTGCATGTAATCCCTCTACTCTCATGCCTTTGAAGACATGTTCTAGTGTCTTTGTTCACTCATTTCTGTGCGTATATGTAGTCATATATGGAGTATAATATTGAAAATCATCTTATATTTCTGAACGGAGGTAGTAATAAAATATGGTTTCTATTTGAATTAGAACCAGGTCCGCGGTGGAGATGAAGTTCTCAAAGTCATGCCGTGTGAACTGGAAGACCTAAAGATGAGTTCTACTACTGAACTATCCAGCTGTTGTGTCCTTGTCGCCACGTGTCCTGAACTAGTGTTTTCCTGTAGCATTGTTGTCAGGCGTGTTCTCGAGGCTGTACTTGACCACAACAATTTCCTGGTTGTGCCTTCGATTACGAAGGGTGTGGTTCTTGTAAAGCTTCCCAACAAATCTGATGCGGCCTGTCTTCATCATCATGTTTATGAGTGGAAAGACCACTTTGTTAGGTTCTCCAAGGTTGACAAGATGGTGATGGTGCATGTAGACATCTTACACGAAGTCCATGGCCTAGTCAGTTATGCGGGGTTCATCCCGTAGGTCGGTGGCAAAAAATAGTCTGCAGAGTTTAGTTAGTGCAACTTTGCTTGTATGTAGTAAGTACTATTGTTCAGTACTTGATTTGTGTTTGTGAACCCTGTATTGTTTATTAGTACTACCACTTTTGGTGTCTGGTCAGTCCTGAGAACGGTCTATGTTAATGTTTGTCCACTCAATTCAGTCTATATATTTTGAAGTATCCATATCATATTTTTTGTGAGGACGGTCTATCAATTATGGTTACACTCCAATATCTGTATGCATTGTAGGGTTTATCGCACCCACCAGGATTTCCAGCCCCATGGATGTTTGGTCCATACAATTTGTCACGACCTTTGGACTGTCCTGCTTGTGGGAGTAGGCGGGGCCCCTGCATGCCACACGTAGTTGAACGATCATTCTTCTGTTTAGTACTTCAACATAGTGATTTCCTGGTAAGGATTCACTCGTGTCACATCAAGTAAATCTTATTGATTTACTGTCTAAATCTTATTGATTTAATGTCATGTTTTCTTTCTTTTCCTGCAATTTTATGATGCAGGTTTTGCCATGTGACATTCATCACAGAATAAACCGTTTGGTTTGCTCTATGATGGCTATTTTTGAAGGTTTCACTTCTTATGTCGTGTCAGTAATGAAGGCACTGTCCATCACTTATATTACTGGAAAAAATTGGATCAGTTTGTTGTCTGAGTACAAACTGAATCCCTATGATGAACTGCATTTTGGTTTAATAAAAATGCCACAATTAGTCCTTCTCGCGTTTAAAAGAAAAGAAGAAAAAGACTGGATCACGGTCACGGATCCTAGTCAAGTTAGAAAGCTAATCATAGCAGACCAGACACGATCGCCGCTGTCTCGCACAGATCGAGCACCGACAGTTGCTCTAGCACTGACAGCGGCAGCAACTCAGTCTGATCCAGCTAAGTATTGGGCACCGACCGCGTCAGCGGATCAGTCTGATCTACCAGAGGATCGGCATCGACACCGGCACCTGCTCCGACACCGGCACCAGCTCTACAAGGAGCACCATCTCCGGCAGCAGCAGCGGCTTCGGCACCTACAGCAACACTTGCACTTGCATCTGCTCTGGCCCGTTCAGTTGCACCGGCAACAGACTGGGCTGCAGTTCGCACTTCATATACCAAAGTCCTTACAAAAACCGACATGTCTACCTTCTTGGTAAGCATTGGCCGCCCAAGTTCTTCGTTCTTTTTTCTTTCCATGTTGTTTCACATGATTCAATGTGTTGATCTAACTATTTGGGTATGTCTTCTTGTTTGCAAACAGAGAATTCCTAGAGCAACGAGGGAGTCGTTCAACAATCCGGGCGACCGCGGCCAAGTTTCTCTTACCATGCGCAGCCTTGGTGTGAATGAACCATCTCAATATATCGTAAGTACAAAGGATGGTCGCATGATGATTTATGCTAAAGGATGGTCAAGGTTTAAATCTAAATCATATCTTGCGGTAGGGGTTGATGTCAAAATCGAACTTTCTCGGCAAGGAGAGCTGGTCCAAATCAACTTTGAAATTCTTCAGTAGTAGCATGCAACTACCTAACTAATCTATCCTCCGAGAGATTTTGATGTAATAATCTGGCATGGTGAAACAAGTGTCCTGTGTTTATAAGTAGTACGATAGTATTATTTATCACATGGTATATCATTCATAGAATTGCAACTCTGATTGCTGGTTAGGAACTGTCGTTCGATTTCATTCCAACAGCTGCCGTGCTTTATTCAATTTTGTGTATTCGCCTTGCGACAGCATCTAAAACCAGCGCTGTACCGATCGCTTTCAATATGAAAAGCGCTGAGGTAGAACACATGGGCCCCCAAACATGCAAGGCCGGCCTGCGGTGCAAAGTCCAGAACCTGGTTTTGAGAAGCACTAGCTCAGTGCAGAAGTGGCGTCCTCCTCCTGCTGTGGGTTGGGCCAAGATGAATGTTGATGCTGCGTTATCTCGCAATGGTGAAAGGGGAGCCCTGGCAGTTGTGAGCCGGGATCATATAGGCTTCTTCCTTGGAGCATCGACACTGGTGTGCGAAAGTGTTACTGAACCAGAGATCCTAGAGGCAATGGCATGTTGCGAGGGGCTATCTCTGGCTCTTGACTTAAACCTGCAACAAGTTCAGATTAGCACCGATTGTTCAGCAACAGTCAAGCATATTGGAGAGGCATACTTGGGGCCCAAAAAATTTATTATGGACGAGATCAAGATGAAGAAGAATATGTTCCAAACCATGGAGATCATACATGAAAAACGCGAGTGTAATGTCGAAACGCATGTGCTCGCAAAAGCTGCTACTTCTTTGCCCTGTGGACGCCATCTTTGGCTCAGAGGAACCCCCAAAATTATTTGTATACCTATGACTATTAATCTTCAATAAAGCAGCTTTTATCCCTCAAAAAAACATCTGAGTATTATATTCTCAGCTAAACCCCCATAATGCCCATGATATAAAAGATTAGTATATTTCTTTACAGAGGGAGTATCTCTCTGTCAAAAAACTATATTTATGTGTAACTAGTTACTCCCGTCTTTCTACTTCTTTTCGCTGATATGTGGGGCAACTGGCAATGGGGTCGACGTGCCATATGCACAAATTAGAGTGCACAACTTCACGGTAGACACACCCCGGTCGTAGCGCCGCAGTAATGCCCAATGAGCCATCAAATCACAACCCCCCCTTTCCAGCTTTAGCAGTAAGCTAGACGGACGAAGCGACAATATTTCACTGGGCCTGAATCCCTTTCTCCCTCTTCTGCTTGTTCAGAGAAAACCCCCTCTCGGCGATTGCATAGGGTTTTCTCATGGAGAACCAGGTACGAATTCTTCATCCATCCCCGATAAACCCAAGTCCCTTGGTCGCAGGTAATCCTAGGATGCCAGCCGCCGCCGTTGATGCATTTTTCTTCCTACTGAATCTAGTGTGTTTCATTTGCAGTGCCCAAAGTGCGAGTACCCTACAGGTTTCTGCGCCCTCGGCGAGACGCCACACTTGTTCCTTCTCATCCTAACACAACATTTTGAAATGCGCACAGTATGTTCCTAGAATCCTATTTTCTATCTGGGAGGGTGGGGTTTTTTTGAACATGTTGTGTTCTCATATTATTTTCCCTGTAGTGTATTATTTGCTCTGCCAGAACACATGTACTCAAGATGCTCGGCCTTGCCATAACTGAATACACTAGTTTAATGGTCACAGTGAAGACAAGCCATGGATATAAGTTCCGAGTTGGGTTCACGAACCAAGAAGATCGCTGCTTTTTTTATGGCCGAACTTGGATAAACTTTCTCAAGTGTTACAAACTGAAAGTTGGCGCACGAATGTTGATGGAAATAGCAGAACCTAGTCTCATCTTCACTGCGATCTTCCACCCCGACGTCGTTCCAATTGTTCATCCATGTTAGTTTTGTATCTGGTTCTTGCTTGTTGCCTCGATTACTTCTTAATCCACCTATTCTGTCTAACTAATCACAATTTAACTTTAGAAGTAGAAACGAATCTCTCACGAAGATGCTACTTCTAACTAATACTTTCTTATAATTGGTGGCACGTGTAGGTTTTTCTAGAGTAAAGTAGTATGCTCGTTTGTTACTCTGTAATAACTCGGCTATTACTAATGGCACTGAAGTTGACTGGATCGACATCCACAAGTTCCTACACTTTATTGATCGTCTTGAGGTCTTTGTGGGGCGTTTGAATGGTGGAAGGCCACGTGGGATATGTGTGCCACTGCTGCACTCGTTGAGCAGGTCCAATTGTGTCTCAGAAACTTATGGTATGAGCTGTTTTCTGTTATATATGTTGTTCATAAACTATTGCTTATACACAGTTTTATAGTTGTGATCTTCTTGAAACAGGAACTGTCGAGTTCTATTGTTCCTATACAGATGCCTGACCATGGCCGGTTCAGACTTGCGCTTGGTCCCAACATGATGTTTATGTAGACCTACTCAATTCCCGTTGGAGGTGAAAAGATACTTATTCATGGGTGGTCTCAAATAATGAAGGCCTGTCCATCTTGGACAATAGGACAGAAGATTATGTTCAAGCTTTTCCATGGCTCTAAAGCGAATATCCTCTTTATTGACCATGTTGCGAGATGAAGCCACTTTCAGAAGGTTGTGGATGCGCGGGGTGGCGCCTGGGCCTTGTCCTGGGCCTTGGCGGCCTCACCCTTGGTTAACTGTAGGCGAAGTAGCACTGTTCGAGGCGTGCTTTGTACGGTTGAACCTGTATAAGTACTCATACTTCTTTCAGCTTTGGTTGTTAAGTGCCCCTGCTGGTTTCAGTTAAGGTTGTTAAGTACTTCAGTCTGTCGTGTTTCTTCAGTCCTGTCTTCCTCCAGCCGCCAAAACCAAACCAGCTCCGGCTGGGCCGCCTGCTTCCGCCTCCCACGGCTGGCTGCGCCTCAGCGCACGCATCGCCGCCCCACCGTCTCCTAAATCGTTAACGCCGACGTCCTCCGCGCGCTTTGGTGCGCTCGTCGCGGCACCGCCCTCTCGCGTTGTCAACATGGTCAACAAACAACAGGAATTGGCAGAAGTACGTGGAGAGGATGACAGTAGGGGCCCACCACATCAGCGTATGGAAAAATAAAATGCTTCCTCCTAGTGTTTTCCTAACATCTGGGACCCACTACATTGGGAGCGTATATAGTCAATAGACAAGAGAACAGCACAAGATCGGCTGACACCTGGGACGTAGCTACTCGAGCAGTATTTTTTTGTTTGGTATTGTTGAGACAGAGCAGGGTTTGAACTAGGCTGTGGCCCGTCTAGCCCAGGCTTATATTTTATGTTCAGCATGTGACCAGTCCAGCTATTTTTTCTTTGTGAAAATGAGCCTAGTTTATTTTTTCTGAAGAATACCCAATCCAGGCCTACTTATTGTTCTACGCCCAGATGGGCTGCAACTCTTTCAAGACGCCTGCAAATCTTGAAAGTAATATGAAATGGGTTGTAAATATAAAAACAGATGACAAATTTGCAATTACTTTATAATTTCTGAATTTTATTACATTTTTAGATTCCTATTTCACTGGGCATTAACCTAATTTAAATATATCTTCAAATTACTTTAAATCTGGCTGGATATTTCGGTATTAAAAATAGTTTGGAACCCACAGAAATATGCGAAATTGGCCCTGGCCAACCAAAAAAATGACTGCAATAAATTGCATAAGAAGTTGCCATGAGCTATATATAAATTATTAAAAAAAGAGGGAGTGGTATGACTTGTGGGCCTGTTTAGTTGACGCGTATGCAAGATTTTTTTAGTTATTATATACGTCAACAAACCATTCTAGCATACGTAACCGTTGGATGTCAATCCAACAGCCGTCGTGTTTCTTCAATCTCTGATCTTCTTGCTCTAGCCGCCAAAGCAGCGCTGGAGGGACCGCCTACTTCCGCCTCCCGTGGCCGGCTGTGCTGCCGCGCAGGCCTCAGCGCCCCCTACTACTCCCACCGCTGGCCAGGGCATCCCTCCACTCACCCACACCCCCTGTTATTCTGCGGCGACGGCAGCCTCACACCGCAGCCGAACCTGTGAACGCTCGTACTCCTCTCCGCGTGGACATCCACTGCCGCGTCTTCCCCGGCTCTGCGTCGTCCCCTTCCTATACCTCGCCGTCGTCCACTGCCGTGGTGCTCTCGGCGCGGCCTGGTCAATGTGGTCAACGACCGACTTCCATCGGAACAGTACTGTACGTGGAGAGGCTGACAGCTGGGTCCAAGGCAGCCGCAAGGAAGTGCCTCCTTATTACGCGCCACCTGACAGCGGGGACCGACCAGACGGGTCACCAGTATTTTCCAAAAAAAATCGTTTCCCCCTAACTGCTGAGACCCACCGGACGGGCCACCGTATTTCGTGAAAAAAGCGTTCCCCCCGCTGTCAGCTTGGACACACCGGAAGTGCCTCCTTATTACGCAAAAAAATGAATACTCCCGTGCCTAGCTGGGACCCACCTTGGTGGGAGGCTGATTTGTGGGCCTACTAAGTTGACAGGGACGAAGGGCTTTGTCAACTTAGTCAATATGAACGATTCTAGCTCCAGTGACCGTACGACGTCCATCCAATGGCCGTAGTGCTTCTTCAACCTCTGGTCTTCTTGCTCCAGCCGCCCAAAGCAGCGCCGGTCGTGCCGCATGCTCCTACCTCCCGTGGCCGGCTGTGCTGCCGTAGAGGCCTCACCACCCCCTACTATTCCCACCGCTGGCTAGGCCCTACGGCGACGGCAACCTCACACCGCAGCCGAACCAGTGAACCCTCGTACTCCTCTCCGCGCAGGCTTCCACTGCCGCGTCTTCCCCGGCTCCGCGTCGTCCCCTTCCTAGGCCTCGCCGTCGTCCAACGCCGTGGTGCTCTCGGCGCGGCGTGGTCAATGTGGTCAACGACCGACTTCCATCGGAAGAGTACTGTGCGTGGAGACGCTGACAGCTAGGTCCATGGCCGCAGCAAGGAAGTGCCTCCTTATTACACGCAAAATAATTATTCCTCCACCTAACAGCGGGGACCCACCAGACGGGCCACCGTATTTGGCAAAAAAACGTTTGCCCCTGACAGCTGGGACCCACCAGCTACATCTTCACACGCAAGGAAGTGCCTGACAGTCGGGACCCACCTGGTCAAAGCGTACGTAGCGTTGTCATTCTGGTCGCGAACGGGTACATACATATATACTGGTCGATGTAGAGGCGCGAACGTGTTGTAGTAGAGGCGCGCATGTAGCATGTACACGTACGTACAGCGGCCAGGGTGCAAGAAAGAAAATACGGCCACGTATGTGTACATACGAGCGGGGTCTCGAACGCCTACTCGCGCATACATACATGGCTCGTGTACATGGCTGGGTCAGAATGGAGAAACAACATCGTCGTCGTGTTCATGGGGAGGCAACAGAATGCGTCATGTTCATGGGGAGGCAACAGAATGCGTCGTGTTCATGGGAGGCAACGGAATGCGTCGTGTTCATCGGGAGGCCTTGGACGGAACAGGCGATGTAAACAAGGCCTGGCGTACCGCAAAACGGAGGAAACGGCCTTGTGTTCGACCGGCCACGTTCGAAACGGGACCAAGTTCATCGGGAGGGGTCTGGCGTATCGCAAAATAGAGGAAACGGACCTCCTGTGGTCGAAACGAGGGTCCTGTTGATCGGGAGGGGTGTGGCATACCGCAAAACGGACGAAACGGACTTGTGTTGGAGCGCTACGGTCGAAACGGGGGTCCTGTTCATCGGGAGGGGTGTGGCGTACCGCAAAACGGGACTCCACAGGATACTGTTCATCTCCACTATCGACCCCCTCCAGCCTCCACGAGCTACTGTTCATCCACCGTCGACCTCCTCCAGCCTCCACCTGCGACTGTTCGTCCACGGGCTCCTGTTCATCCAGCCTCCACCCCGCGCTACTCCACCGGCTACTGTTCAACCAGCCCTCTCCACGGGCTCCTGTTCAACCACCCCTCCACGGGCTATTGTTCATCCTTCCCTCCACCGTCTACTGTTCATCTTGCCCTTCACGGGGTGGTCCTGTTCATCCAGCCCTCCACAGGGTCCTGTTCATCCAGCCCCAATCGGCTCGATCGATCGGGGTCCTGTTCATCCAGCGGCAACACCACGGGGGCCTGTTCATCCACCCCCACTGGGAACTGTTCATCCACCCCCCTCCCCGCAATGCTCAATGTTCATCCAGAGGCAGCATCGATCGACTTCAGTTAGCAGTAGTAATGAAGGAATCGCTCGATCGGGTTCAGTTAACAACCATCGATCGATCGCTTGGGTTCAGTAACGCGTAGCCTGCAGTGCAATCGCTCGGGTTCAGTTAGAGCCCAACGCCTCGCTCGGGTTCAGTTAGAGCCAACGCCTCGCACACACGCGTGTACGTGTACGAGAGAAACGCGCATCGCTCGGCCCTCGACTTCCCACCGTAACTGGGAACTCCCCGGAATTTTCCTCCCCCTCGCTTCTACCATGGTTTTTTCCATCATGGACGGCCCAAAGAATGTCATGCAGCTGCGTCACCGGCCCGCCCAGGATGAAAATCCGATTTTCTGTCATGAAAATCGCCACATCTATGATGATACCAGGTTTTGTCACAATTATCGTCATAGAAGTGTCATATGTATGACAGAAAAAAATTCGTTCGGCCCAAAATGTCACGGATGTGTCTTTTTTTTGTAGTGAACCTAATTCTATTTTCCACCAAAAGTGAGATAAGAGAAGTGTGTGAGAACCCATCTAGTGTCCTACACTTCGTCCTTGTGTGCAAGGACAATGCACCACAAACTAACACTTCTCACACTCTTCCTCTAGTGGTGTCTTCTATTTTGCAGGAATTTCGTGATGTTTTCCCCGATGAGCTACCTCCGGGACTACCTCCACTATGAGGCATTGAGCACCGCATCGACTTCATCCCCGGAGCACCACTTCGGAACAAAGCTCCTTACCGCGTCAACCTCGAAGAAACCAAATAAATACAAAGGCAAGTAAAGCATCTCATAGACCATGGACATGTGCATGAAAGTTTGAGCCCTTGTGCCGTCCCGGTCATTCTTGTGCCGAAACGAGATGGTAGCTTTCGCATGTGCTCCGATTGTAGACCTATCAATGCTATCACCATTCGCTATAGGTATCCCATTCCACGCCTTGACGATATGCTTGATGAACTTAGTGGTGCCAGTACCTTTTCGAAAATTTATCTCAAGAGTGGTTACTATCAAATACACATACAAGAGGGTGATGAATGGAAAACCGCTTTCAAAACCAAGTTTGGCTTGTATGAGTGGTTAGTAATGCATATGGGTCTATTAGAAGCACCGGGTACTTTTATGCGTCTTAGGAATCATGTCTTTCGCCCTTACATTGGTATATTTGGGTCTACTTTGATGATATCCTTGTTTTTAGCAAGTCTCTCAAAGAGCATGTCACCCATGTTAGAACCGTTTTGCAAACTCTTCGAAAAGAGCATCTCTATGCTAATATGGAGAAATGCCTTCTTGGCATTGACAAGTTTGTTTTCTTGGGTTTTGTTGTTTCCTATAAGGGTGTTCATGTTGACGAGTCCAAGATCCATGCTATTAAGACTTGGCCACAACCAACCAATTTGCAACAAGTGCGTAGCTTTCTTGCCCTTGCGGGTTTCTATCGTCGCTTTGTGAAGGATTTCAGCACCATTGCTTCGCCTTTGCATGCTTTGAGCAAGAAGAATGCGCCTTTTGTTTGAGGACCATCCCAAGATACCGCTTTCAATGAGCTTAAGAATTTTCTTACTCATGCTCCCGTGCTTGCATTACCCAACTTTGACAAACCCTTTGAGATTCATTGCGATGATAGTGGTAATGGCATAGGAGGCGTGTTAACGCAAGAGAAGCGCCCCATAGCTTACTTTAGCAAGAAACTCTCCGGCGCGCAACTCAATTACCCCATCTATGACAAAGAGCTATATGCTTTAGTCCGTGTTTTGCATGAATGGGAACACTATCTTCACCCACATTAGTTTATCATTCATATCGATCATGAAACGCTCAAGTATCTTAAGGGCCAAACCAAGTTGAACAAGCGTCATGCTAAATGGAGTGAATTTATTGAGTCTTTTCCTTATGTCATCAAGTACTTTAAGGGCAAAGAAAACATTGTGGCGGATGCTCTTTCCCGCATATGCATGCTTGTTACCCAACTTGAGTTAGATGTCATTAGCTTCGAGCATATCAAAGACTTGTATGAGCATGACCCTACTTTTGCTACTCCTTATGCCAAGTGTTTGATGCACACTTCTTGGGAATGCTATTACATCGAAAATGGATATTTTATGAGAGCTAACAAACTTTGCATCCTCGAGTCTTCTCTTCATTTGTTGCTTTTGCAGGAATCTCATGGAGGAGGCTTAATGGGACATTTCGGACGCGACAAGACGTTCGCTACGCTCTCGAAGAAATAATTTTGGCCCAAGATGTTTCGTGACGTCAATCGCCTCACCAACTGATGCTCTACATGTCGCAAACTAAGTCCAAAGCTCAATTTCATGGCCTTTTTATGCCTCTACCAATCCCATATCAACCATGGGAAGTCATTAGCATGGACTTTGTACTTGGTTTTCCTAGGACTCAAAATGGGAAAGATTCGGTATTTGTCGTTGTGGACCATTTCTCCAAAATGGCACATTTTATTCCTTGCAACAAGATAGATGATGCTTGACATGTTGCTAATCACTTTTGTAGGGAAATATTGCGTCTACATGGAGTGCCAAAGACAATCATCTCAGATCGCGACGTCAAGTTCCTAAGCTTCTTTTGGAAAATCCTATGCGCCAAGCTCGGAATCAACCTACTCTTCTCCATGGCTTACCACCCTCAAACCGACGGCCAAACGGAGGTGACCAACCGCACACTCTCCGCTCTACTTCGAGTACTCATCAAGAAAAACATCAAGGAGTGGGAGGAGTGCCTACCAATCGCCGAGTTCGCCTAAAACCGAGCCAGACACTCAACAACCGGCAAGTCCCCCTTTGAGGTCGTCTACGGATTCAACCCATTGTCACCATTGGACATTCTTCCTCTACCACTCCAAGAGCGCATCAATTTGGATGCAAGTGCATGAGCACCACATCTCAAGAAGGTGCATGAAGATACAAGAAACACCATCGAGCGCCAAGTTCAACGCCTTGCGACCAAGCTCAACTTCAACAAGCAACCTATGGTCTTCAACACTGGTGATCTCGTGTGGCTATACCTTCGCAAGGATCGATTTCCACAAGAACGCAAGTACAAGCTTCTACCACGACCGGATGGACCTTTCAAGGTGCTCGCACGATACAACGACAATGCTTACAAGATTGACCTCCCACGCGACAAGTACAACGTGAGTGACATCTTCAACGTCAATGATCTTTCTCCCTTCCATGGTGATGAAGAATTTGATCCGAGGATGGATCTTCCCCAAGGGAGGGGAGATGATGCGGAGCATCCCAAGGCCATCCCCATGGACCCAACTACACCTCCTGCGACACCTCTTGGACCCATGACACGAGCACGTGCAAGAGCCCTTGAAACCGAGGTGACATCTCTCCTCTCTCACTTCCACTTTGATGCACATGAGACACGGCTACTACCTCATACGGACACTTTGTGCATTCTCGGGTATCATGGAGAAGCTAAGGAGCAAGGAGAAGAGGAAGAGGAGGATGGATGTGAAGACAGAGACGAAGAAGAGGAGAAGAACAAAGTCTCCAGGCTCTGAATGACCGACGAACCCCGGACGTCCGACGACCTCCTGGCTCTGGACGACCGACACCGCCACACCCGAGCCAAAACAGACGGACATCCCACGCCACCCGGACGACCGATAACCCTAGGACGACTGACCCCGACCGGACGTCCGACCAAAGACCACCCGAGCCGAAATTACGGACGTACGACAGGCACCGGATGTCCGGACCCTCGCCAGCCTCCGGACGACCGGTGACCCCCGGACATCCGACGCCTGTGTGCTGATTCGTGTTGGGCCGCAGCCCATGTACCCCTTCGCCCCCCTATTTTAGACTAAGACTATAAATACTCCACTTATTCCTTCAAGCTAGGGTTAGCAAAGGTTTAGCTCATGTTTGTGTGAGAGCTTTGCTCATCCACTTGGTTACCTTCTCCACGGAGATTCGATCCTCCACCGGAGAAGATCCCCCAAGTGGATTCAAGACCCCTCTTTAGGGGAGAACATCAAGACCTCCTCACAGAGAAGACCGTTACCCTTGTATCATCAATGGTTGATTGTGTACAATGTGAACCCTATGAATTCGAGGATCTAGCGCATGTGTAACTTGTTCTTGTTGGTTTAGTGTTTCTCTTGTGTTTCCATCATGTATTCCCTCGTTTCTCTCCTCGCATTCTTCGTGTTCTTCACGGGATCCGCTCCTATCATGAAAGATCGGCCCCAAGGGTTCCTACCCTAAATCAGAAGGGGCACTCATGATAATGTATGTATTTCCTTGGGTGAAATGTGGTTGTTTCTCCAGGAAACTTTCGAGTCAGCTTGTCCATGGGTTAACGATTTAAGTCTGGGGAAGATAGTGAGAGAGGCACTCACAATCAACAAATAACTCATAACATTTCACTTCAAATTTCAATCATATCAAGTTTGATTGCTTCACGAGCTATTACAATTCTAATTTCATAACTTAAATCAACATCCCTAATGAAAATAAATGCACATTCCACATTTATTACATGCTTTATTCCAAATATAAATATCTTAGCTACTCAGCTCAAGCTTTCCTCGGGTCTGAACATTCTCTGGCAAAATGTCATATTCCTTTGCACCGTAAACAAATGACGCCAGACAAATCCAGGGGCTTCCTGGTGGTTATCTTGGCTCCTTGGGTTCTTGGCCTACTTTCTGGGCATTTCCTAGCGTAATGAGCACTATTCTTGTACTTGAAACATGTGATATGACTCTGGTCCTTGTTCGTAGAAATTGGGTTGTTAAGGGGATACATGCTCTTTCTCTTCTTGGACTTCTTAATTTCGATCAATTCTTCTATCTCTTGTGGATCAAATTCCACTTCTTCTGTCGGGAAGTCTCCTAGATACTCTTGGCTTTGCTTCGTGCAATACCATGAACAATGTCCTTCTTCTCCACATGAATAGCAAGCATGGGAGTAAAATCTGGTTAGGCCTTCTCCATCAGGGCCTTCAACATCTTCCTTCATTACTGGTTCTTTTAAACTCTCCCCGAGAACTTCTTTCACTACTTCCTTCTGGTGATTGGTAATTTCTTGTACCCTGGGGTAAATATGACACTAGGCAGGGTAGTGCTTAGTTCCTTCACACTAGAACACGTAACCTGCCTAGTTGGGCATTTTTCATCTTGGTGATTTCCTTCATAATGAGGGCATCCATCCTTTTGTTCTTCTTGGGTGTGTCCTATTTCTCCGCGTATCTTGCAGGCACCAGGTTTATTCATCGGGTTATCATCGTGCTATCGGATAAGACGGGATCCTCTTCAATTCCTCCCAAGTTTTTGCTCCATTACATCCTTGTATGGGTTGCTGCATTTTCCACCAGGTTGCAGCACTTTTTTTAAAGTATTGAAGAGCGTATTGAAACTCATACTTCCTTGCAACCAAATTGCTCCCGAAGTGATTCTCCATGTTTTGAATCCATAGCTCTACCTCCAACTGAGTCATCGCTCTAGAGAATACCAGTCCTTCTTCATTCAGCATCTATTGGATCCAAGGGTTTTAGGATGAGATACAAGAGAAGAATGGAAGGATAAACACACAATACAAACAATAGTTTTGAAGAAAAAGGGTTTTATTTTGTGGCTGTCAAGAAAACATCAACTAGCTCACAAATCGTCGCATCTAATATAAGTATATGACATGGTTTTCGGATTCTAAAGTTCATATAAATCCTGGAATTCTTTAGTGTCTTCAAATTCTTCAAGTCTTCGACGGTTGTAGCTTTAATACTTCTAGTGTATGATGAAGTCCTCTTTACTCTAAAGTAGTCCTCAGTTGTCTGATATCTTGCTCTTCTCGGAGTGGTCTCATCAGTCAATCCTCTGTGTGGTCAACGGTAAAAGGTTATTGTCTAACTATTTGAGGTAAAAGGAAATATTTGATAAAGCTCAGAAAAGAAGAGTGGTAAAGGATCTTTTTGAAAGTAACATTTTAGAGAAATCCTTTCCTAAGGGCTTTCCAATTTCTAGGATCACATCCTACAGTCAACATGTGTTATGATACCATCTTGTAGCGACCCGACCTCAAACGGTGAAGCCTCTATGTATCTATGCCATCCCTGGATCAGTATGCTGGCACACACATTACTTAGATGAAATACCATAACATGACATGTTAAAAAGATAACGTAAATCGAGAATATACCTCATATAACACAGAAGAAAACAATCATAAGGGTGTGGAGCCCCATCAATGCCAACGACAAGTTGAGTGTAGACCGTAACCCTGCAACGTAACTATTACTCGTTGTAGAAATTCTTGCAACATTAGACGTTGCAACCATGTAGGTCAGTACATTGAATGTACTGGAAAGTCATATCATGAGTATAATGAACCTATTTGTACATGCAGTTTGCCTAGTAGAGAAGCTCTAAGTTTAGTTTTTGCATAAAGCTAGTTTTTCCCTATTGCAAATGATATTATTCTACTACTACAAAATTGCATAGGGTGAGTTGGCAAACCCAACTCAACCATTCCCAAAGTTTCATTTAAACCAAACTGATTTAGTTAAGTATGATGAGATCTCCTAGCATTTCCACTACTAGATGCTCAAATTGTTCGTAACCGGGGACGTAGCTAATCGATTAGGCTGACACTCTGCAAAGGTTGCGCACTTTTCCCTACAAGACTCGACCACCTCCATGATCGGAAGATCGAGACATAGTATTTCGAAAGTATCCCCCATTAACCCACGGGTAGGCCGGGACACCTACATATTCTACATCATCTAGCCTATCCCAGAAGAGGTCAGCCTATATACTCAACTAAGCCAGAGCCCATATTGGCTTGTGGCTGCACACGGAGGCTTCTAGACATCAGAATACGATCGATCTCCTTCACCCTAGGCAGATGGACCACTAGTGGTGCACCACCATGGATTACCCATGCATGCTCGCATTGTACTTCAGCATCATGGATTACCCATGTAGGGTCTCGGCGTCGCCGGGGCGGCTTCCTGTGGCCGTCTCCTGCATCGGCGGAGGGGACAGGGAGGTGTGGCTCGACGAGGCGATCCGGATGGTGGTGGTGGTCCTCCACGGGTACTGGACGAGGTGGGGAGAAGACGGCGGAGCTCCGGTGAGCTGCGCGAACTCCGGCGGCTTGGGCGTCGAGCGGGTGGGTGCTCCGGCGAGTCCTAGGGCACAAAACGCGTTAGTGAGATGCACCTCGATGCGGCGAGTCTATTGATGAAGAAGTGGACAACGGGGTGGCTCACGAGCAATGGAGTGCTCCGGCGAAGTTGGTTCGGTCGATGAGATCCAAGCGACGACGGAGGCGGCAGTGTGTGGCTTGGGAAGAGCTGGATGGCGATTTGGGATGAGGGAGATCTAGGGGTTTAGATAGGTGAGGTTTGGACGCTCGGGAGCGGTAGATAAGGCCTATCCGAGAGAACTTTGCCGGCAGTTGCGGCGTGCGTGCGCGGCGTGTTCATCCCGAGCGGGGGGTGCGGGAGGTTGGGGAAGATAGGGAGCGGGCCTCATGTGTCAGCTGGTGAGGGCGTATGAGCAGGTGAGCAACGAGGGGCGGGCGACTGGCTCGGAGGCCCTTCAGCGTTGGGGAGGCGTTGGGCCAAATTGGTCGTGGTTGGGCGGGCGGCTGCGTGTCCGCGCCCATGTATATGCATGTGTGTTGTTTTTTTAAAGAAAAACTCCAACAGAGGAAAATAAATAAACAAAATTTTAGATAGGAAAATTATATACCAAAATGTTCAAAAAAATATCAAGAATAAAATCAACTATTTTCATGTTTAAATAAATTCAATACAAATTCATAAAAGTCTAACAGTGCTACTATTGCATGTAAAATCAATAAAAATCCTTTTTAAAATAGCAAAGTGATTTCTGATTTATTTTTTTCCTAATTTTCTATTGAAGGGAATCATTTTACCCTTATTTCCATTAATTTAGTTTTGGTAGGAAAATAATTTGAATAAAAACCAAAATAACTCCCAATTGGATTTGAATTTGGAATTTCAAACGACTTCAATTGGAAAATGTGAGCTTGAAATAACTTCAGAGTGACTTCCAAATTATTCCTTTGAAACTTCCAACTCTCTTTCTTTGAATTTTAAGAAGTTATTTTATCTTCCCTCATGAACTCATTGAGTTGCTTAAAGTTTCTAAGTTTGAAATATTTCAGATGGAATTCAAATCATGTTCAAACCCCTTTTCATTTATTTACTCTAGGGTTTTGTGATGAAATGAATTTTAATTCATGGAGATCAAAATACAAGATGAAACTTTTGGGAAAGTCCTTTCATTCCCTCTTATTTAATTTTCAAAAAGTTTCAATTTCTACTCAATTTCACACAATAAATCACACAAACAATCAAACAAACATTAATATTTTTTTATTTAATATAACATTCCAAAATTTAGAATTTTGGGATGTTACATTCCAAAATAAATCTCTGAATAGTTTTATCGCGTTTGGACTTTGTATGATATGGATATTCTATGAAACAAAAAACATGCAACAAATAGGAACTGGCACTGGGCACTAGATCAATATGTTAGTCCAATAAATCATACAAAGTGTTGCAAAAAGTATGTGAAAGTTGTATAATATTGGCATGCATTGAACAATCAAAAATTATAGATACGATAAAGACGTATCAATATCCCCAAGCTTAATTCCTTCTCGTCCTCGAGTCGGCAAATAATAAAAAAGATAATTTTTGATGTGGAATGCTACCTAGCATAATCTTGATCATATCATGTAATCATGGCATGAATATTAAGACACGAGTGATTCAAAGCAATAGTCTATAATTTGACATAAAGACATCAATACCCAGCCATCCTAACAAATAATCATGTCTTTCAAAATATCAATGCTAAAGAACGTTATCGCTACAAAATCATATAGCCTTGTCATGCTCCATCTTCTTCACACAAAGTATTTATCATGTGAAAGTGAAACTAATCCTCGGGTGGTTTTGGTAATTTATAACAACATATAGCTCATTGAACTAATATCCATTCAAGTTAAATATTTCAGAAAGTTCAATGATTGGCATGGCATGGACTAGAGATGTGGACCCCTCAAAATGCTAAGGGGAAAGATTGGCAGAAGCTCAAGACTCTTTATTTCTATTTTTGTGATCCACGATCACATTGACTCCATAGGAAAAGCCAATACTATTAAAAGGGAATGAGGTGTTGCTTAATGGTCTATTTGCTCAAAGTGCTTTGTGATATGCTCCAAAGCCCTCAACCACTTTCTCAATTCCAAATATGTCCAGAACCTAAAGTCAAACTCGGACCCACCGATTTGATCTATCCGGCGCTACCGAGTTCCTTTGACATACCCACCGCCATAAACCCTAACTAATTCGGTCTAACCGATCGAGATCTCGGTCTCACCGAGATGGCAGTGCAAACTCTCTGTTTCGCTTCGTAACATTTGAGTCTCACCAAAATGAGCGATTGGTCCAACCGTGTTCGCAATGCAAACTCTCTATTTCCCTTCGTAACGTTTTAGTCTTACCGAAATGAGTGATTGGTCCCACCGAGTTTGCCTGACTTACTCTCTATTTGCTCATTGCTGAAATCGGTCCCACTGAGTTCATGCAATCGGTCTCACCGGGATGAGGTTTTGCCCTAACCCTAGCCCATCGGACCCGCCAAGTTGATCATATCGGTCCCACCGAGAATCCTAACGTTCACATTTTGAACTGAATCGGTCTCATTGAGTTCACCTATTCGGTCTGACCGAGTTGGGTCAAATGTGTGTAACCTTTGGATTTTGTGTGGAGGCTATATATACCCCTCCACCCCTTCTCTATTGAAGAGAGATCCATCAGAACGTGCCTACACTTCCACTACTAATTTTCTGGGAGAGAACCATCTACTCATGTGTTGAGACTAAGACAATCCAATCCAACCACAAGAATCTGGATCTCTAGCCTTTCCCAAGTTGCTTTCCACTTAAATCATCTTTCCACCATAGCCAAATCTGTGAGAGAGAGCTGAGTGTTGGAGAGACTATCATTTCAAGCACAAGAGCAAGGAGTTCATCATCATCACACAATCTATTACCTTTTCGAGAGTGGTGTCTCCTCGATTTGTTAGGTGTCACTTGGGAGCCTTCGACAAGATTGTGGAGTTGAGCCAAGGAGTTTGTAAGGGCAAGGAGATCGCCTACTTTGTGAAGATCTACCCAAGTGAGGCAAGTACTTCGTGGGCGATGGTCATGGTGGGATAGACAAGGTTGCTTCTTCGTCGACCCTTCGTGGGTGGAGCCCTCCGTGGACTCGCCCAATCGTTACCCTTCGTGTGTTGAAGTCTTCATCAACGTGGACGTATGATAGCACCACCTATCGGAACCACGCCAAAAATATCCGTGTGTACATTGCATTTGCCTTCTCCAAACCCTTCCATTTACCTTCATATGCAAACTTTTACTTTCCGCTTCTACACTCTTAGAATTGCATGTGTAGGTTGATTGCTTGACTTGTGCGAAGTTGCTAAAATCTACCAAGCCTTAAAATTGGGAAAAGGCTAGATTTATATTTGGCCAAGTAGTCTAATCACCCCCCTCTAGACCTACTTTCGATTCTACAAGTGGTATCAGAGTTTTGGTCTCCATTTGCCTTAATTTCCATAACATTGGTGATAATAGCCTTGGTTTCACAACCTAGGAGAGTATGGCGTCTAGCGAGGGAAATTACCACCGTATAGGTCCTTACATTGATGGTACTAATTTTGCTAGATGGAAGCATAAGATGTAAATGCATATTCTTGGACATAACCCTGCTGTTTGGGCTATTGTGTGTATTGGCTTCCTAGGTGAATTCTTCAAAGATGGAAGAGAACCGAATCGTGAAGCGATCGCGGAATAATTGAAGATGTTGCAATACAATGCTCAAGCTTGCAATATCCTCTTCAATGGGCTGTGCCCCAAAAAATTCAACAAAATCAGCCACCTTGAGAATGCAAAGGAAGTGTGAGATACTTTGGTTGATATGCACGAAGGTACCAAGTCTGTCAAGGAATCCAAATTGGATATGCTTCAAAGTCAATTTGACAAGTTCAAAATGAAGGATGGTGAAGGAGTTGATGAAATGTATTCTAGGCTTGCTCTCATCACAAATGAGATTGCCGGCTTAGGAAGTGAAGAGATGACCAACAGATTCATCATCAAGAAGAACCTAAGAGCCTTGGATGGAAAATATGATACCGTGTGCACCTTGATCCAAATGATGCACTAGTGCAGGTTGTTGCTAACGCGACACTACGATTAGAGACCCTTTGACGAAACTATGTGCGATGCATTAATTGCAAGGGGTGATGTTAAAAACCATAAAAAATGTGCAAAACATTTGCAATGATGGATGCATCAAACACGGTTTAGATTTTAGTTGCGTGTGCGATGCAGGGCATATGGATCAGTTCAATTAACTATTTTGGATGTGGCAGAACAAAAGGAACGGGCAGCCAGACGAAGGCATGTGCGGAATACAGCTTACAGTTCACTCGGATGAACTGTTTGGATTAGGAAACACAATAGAAACGGTCAGCCAAATCAGGTGTGTGCAATATACGGCATATGGTTCACTCAGATGAACTGTTTTTGATTAGGCAACGCAACAGAAACGGTTCAACCAGATCAAGGTGTGTGCAATGGAGGCCACACAGTTCGTTCCGATAAATTGTTTGTGTTGAGCCAAGAGAACAAAAAGTTTCACATAAACAAGATGTGTGTAATACGTGGCAAACATCCAATTACATAGGTGGCTAGTACTCACATGAGATTTTCACACACCAAAGTAAACGATTACATGCGTAATTAACTAGGATAAACGATGATCTGATCACCATCTACTTCTTGTGCTAGCTCGATGTTCCTTCTATTATAAGTTTCCACTAATTAATGGCATTTTATGAACGCGCCACCGTTTCTCACCATTTCCTCACCGGTTTCCCGCCTGCCAGCGATATTGCACATACACCTAGGCGGTGCATGACGGGCGGACGCAACAAGAGCAGCTTGTAGCACATCCACCTTTTCCAAGCATGCCAACCCACCAAAGCACCTCCTCTGCTATCAACCTCGTCGACGAGGAAAGCGAGCAGGTGCCACGGCCCGTCGGGGCTGAGGCACTCCCCGACAACGCGATGGACGACGCCATGATACACGTCATCACCAGAGTTGAGTAGACCCTTGGCGCATGGCGCTTCAGTGCCGCGGATCAAGATAGGCATGTCAGCACGGAGATGCTACAGCTCGCCACAGAACATGATCGATGGCGCGCCGCAGAGAAACCTAGGCGCGCCCGCGCCGATAGGCTGCGGCTTGCCGCATGGCGAGGCCATTGGACCGCCGCAGAGCGAGAGGCGCGGTGCGCCGCACAGGAAGATCAGATCCATTGGCACTTACCTGCTATCGATAGGGCGTCGCAGCTGGGTACACGTCCCATCAGTACCCCCATTCCTCGCCAGGAGTAGGCAGAGGCCCTCTGCACCGTACTTGCACTAGAGGTCGGTCGTGCCGTACTTGCACCGGACTCCCGCCGCGCCGTTCGCATGGGTCGTGTTGTTCGCCTTGTCCGCGGCTCGCTCGATGCCAACGTGCTAGTCGGTAGGCTTGACCACCTCCGTGGCCCAGGTGTCCACCTGGGCGTAGTAGAGGAACATGGCCGTCGCATCCTTGAGCTGGTGATCTCCGACGAAATAGCCAACTTGGAGCTCGAGATCGCGCTCCAGATGTACCGCGAGTGTGTTGACCGCTTGGATGAATGCCTGCACGAGTTCAAGCAGAGCCAAGAGCTACCGTAGGTAGGGGCTGCTGGTCATGGTCTTATGGACACATTTTATTTTGCTGAGTCGTTTCGACGTGGATAGCTATGTATTCACAACAATCATAGTATTGCTCTGTTTCACTGTGTGTACTCTGTTTACCTTTCTTATATGTTCTGTTTCAATGTGTGTATATATGCTTTCCATTCTGTATATGTGGATGATAACAACTAGCACTACTAGGGAAAACCTTATACACAGACTTTTAGCATTAGCGCTTGTCAAAAAAAGGGCGCTAGTTCTACATAGCAGTGGCGCATGCACGTTAACCGCGCTACAGATACGGATGTAGCAGTAGAAAAGCGTCACTACTAAAATTTCCACTACTAAGCCGATAGGCTGCAAATAGTAGTAGCAATCTTAGAAAAACCGCGCTACCGCTAAGATTATTATAGCAGCGCGTTTACCGTGAAAAGTGCTACTGCTGATGAAAATAAAATAAAATGAAAAACAAATAGAAAAGTAAATGAAAATGAAAGAAATAGAAAAAGGAAAAAGGAAAAAATAAAATGTAAAGAAAATAAAAATAAAGGAGAAAGGCATAGCAGTAGCGTCTGTTCATAACAGTCTCTATAGATACTATAGCAACAACGCGTTTTTAGACCCCCGCTATAGAAAGGGAAAAGGAAATAAGAAAATAACGTGTTTTCAGCCACCAGAAAGCGAACGGCAAAGAGGCAGTGGACGACAAAGGTAGGCTTTGCCATCAGCCATCTCTTTGCCGTCAGCTAGCAGACGACAAATAGGGTGGGTGGTGGGCTATGGAGAACGGCCTAACGACCACTTTCTTTGACGTCTGCTAGAGGACGGCAAAGATTCTTGGCCCTCACGCCCCACCCCCTTTCTCTCTCTCTCTCTCTCTCTCTCTCTCTCTCTCTCTCTCTCTCTCCTGACCCTCACGACTCGCGTCGCCGCCCCGCCTAGCCGTCCCACCGTCCCACAGCCCCGGCCCCGCCGCCCCACAACCCCGCCCCTGCCATCCCGACGCCCGCCCTGCCCTGGGTTGCCGCCTCGTCGCCCGGCTTGCCGTCCTGGCGCCCGCCATGCCCCGGCTTGCCGCCCCGCCACCCCGGCATTGCCTCGCACCCGCCCCCCGCCGCCTCCTCCACCACCGCCATAGCCAAGGTGATTTTTTTTGTTTTTTCTGCTATTATTTGTGTTTAGGTTTAGGTTAGTGGTAGGATTAGGTTAGTGCTAGTTTTAGGTTTAAATAATTAGAAGAAGAAAAAAATTGAAAAAAAGAAGAATAAGTAGAAGAAGAGGAAAAAGGAAAAAAGGAAGAGGGTCGTGGATTGCCGGTTGATGAGGGGATAGATAGTGGAGCTAGTGGGTCCCACCGGTCCCGACGCCCATGCCGAGAATCCCTCGGTCCGAGTGCTGAACCGTCGACCGTGCGTTACCATACCAGAGGGTGTCCGGGGACGAGCGGGTTAGGGGGTTCCTCGACGTCGATGGAACCCTAAATAGCAAGTATCGTCGGTGCGAGATACATGTGGCCATCGGTGCCGAACACTACATCCATGTCCCACAAGTGACGCCGGTGTCCAGCGTCCGGCAACAACAGTTCTCGGGGTCGATGGCGGTCGAACACCTTTGCGAATTTTTCTTGCAGCCTCTGCGATGACGGTTAAAAGCCAAGTGTTGAAACATGAAATACCCAAACTGACTCAAGTCGGTTTGGTTGTTTGAAGTTTCAAAACTTCTCTTTAATCCTCATCGCAGAGGCTGCTAGAGAAATTCACCAAGGTGTTTGACCTTCATTGGCCCCCAGAGCTATTGTTGTGCACGGGATGCCGGGCGCCGACGTCACTTGTGGGATGTGGATCTAGTGTTCAACACCGAGCGCCACATGTATCTCGCACCGATGATACTTTCTATTTAGGGTTCCATCGACGCCGGTGAACCCCCTAACCCGCTCGTCCTGTTGTAAATATTTAGTTTGGTTGACAAAAAAACAATATTGCTATGTTACTCATATTTCGATTTAAATGTGCAGTTTTTTCGTCGCTGTGAGGGTCTAGTGTTCGACGAGCTCTGCCCCTGCGTTCGTGGGTGATCACAAATGACATCTCCTACTCCCCCTTCATTTGCTCTATTCCGGTCTTCGTGCCGATGAAACTTGCTAGCTATAGGTGTCTTCAATCATCATTATGCGTGATCACTATGTGTTTCCCATTCGAAAGGGTTAAATTTATAAATATGCATGTATTTGCATATTTATAACCATGATTATTTTGAATTGTCCAACGTTATCTATGGACAGCCTAAGTACGTGTAGATTGGGTTCATTTTCCCATATGCTCTGCTCCAGATCCGAAGCAGAATTTCGTCAGTGCCTCTGTGTTGTTCTCCGTGTACACATCCTCTCTGCTTATTGCCGAGATGTGTATCCGGAGAACAGCTGGGAGGTGCTGCTGTAATTTTGGGTCGGATCTGGAGCAGAGCATGGGAAAACGAAACCAATCTACACATACTCGGGTGGGATTAGGACCTATCTTTACCTATTAGCGTCTAGGTTGCATGGACGTAACAAAAGTGACAAACTCCATTAATTGATGAATATATATATATATATTTCTTATGTGTCCAATAGCTAGGAAAGATGAGTGATCGTGCGTGGATGTGCACCAGTCACAGTAGTCAGAAGGACATGACCATTGAATGGTTAACAAAAACCAAGGGGTTCCCGAGAGCCGCATTTGCAAATGGCCAGAGGACAACATGGTGCCCCTATGTCGGGTGCAACAATTGGCACAAGAGGATAGAGGATGAAATGGGCAAAAACCTGTAGAAGAGGGGTTTTATGCCAGATTGTACGGTGTGGACATTTCATGGTGAGTCTGCCCAACGTGCCAGAGCTGAGGTGCTTCGTCGTTGCACCGACGAGGATGGTACCAGGATGCAAGACATGGTGCAAGACTTTGATGATGCTTGGGACTCAGACGATGAGATGGAGTACTCTGCAAAGGCCTTCAATGAAATGTTGGAGTCTTCAAAACGTCCTCTCCACGCACTAAGCTTTCTCAGCTAGATGCCATCTCACAAATAATTGTTCTGAAGGCACAATTCAACTTGCGCAGAGAATGCTACGACGCAATGATGATAGTATTTGGACATTTTCTACCCAAAGTCCATGTACTACCTACAAACCTGTACCAGTCAGACAAAATCCCCATGTGCTCTTAAGATGCCCTATGAGAAGATACATGCATGTGAGAAAGGATGTGCCTTATTTAGTCTTCAGTATGCAGACTTGAACTATGTTCCCATTTGCAAGTCATCCAGGAATGTTGTGGTAGACAACGGTATGGGTGAGAAGACGCAGACCAAAATCCCCATTAATGTTCTTCGGTATATGCCAATCGTACCAAGACTTCAAAGTCTTTTCATGGCCGAAGAGATGGCCAGACAGATGACATGGCACAAAACAGGCAAAAGAACACAACTAGATGCAGATGGGAAGCTGATGATGGTGCACACATCAGAAGCTGAAGCATGGAATCGCTTCGATGCATTACATGATGACAAAGCAGCAGATCCGAGGCATCCTCGAGTCACCATCAACACGGATGGGTTCAGTGTGTTTGGTCTAACGGAAGCCCAATACAGTTGTTGGCCCGTATTTGTCTTTCCACTGAATCTCCCCCCGGACAGATTATGCAAAGAAATAACATTTTCCCGACGTTGATAATTCCAGGGCCCAACTATCTGGGGAAGAATATGAATGTGTACATGCGGCCGTAGAAGGACGAATTGCAAGAAGCACGGGATAATGGGTTCAAGATATATGACGCCTTTAGCAAATGGAACTTCATAATACATGTCTGGTACATGTACTCGACACATGACTTGTCGGCTTCTGCTCTATTCGTTGGCTGGTGTGTGCGTAGATGGTTCCCGTGCCCCACATCCAAGGGAGCTCTTGAGTTTCATTGGCTTCAAGCTGGTCGCAAGTTTTCTTGCTTCGACATGCAGAGGCAGTTCCTGGTTCCTCGCCATAAGTTCAGGAAAGATAAGAAGAACTTTATCAAAGGTAGAGTTGTTAAACACTCTGCACCACCTGTGTTGACAGACCAAGAGACCCTGGATCAGTTAAACGCTCTCGAGCCAGATCCAGAGCGTCCAGGGTATTTCAAGGGGTATAATTTGAAACACGCCTGGACTCACAAGACATGCTTGTGGGATCTTCCTTATTCCAAAGATCTCCTTTGCCCACACAACATCAACGTGATGCACACTAAAAAGAATATCGCTGAGGCACTTTTTGGTACATTGTTCGGCATAGAGGGGAAGTCAAATGATAATACAAAGGCTAGAGTCGATCTGGAGGCGCTATGTGATAGACCGTTACAAAACATGAAAGAACCGAAAGGAAAGCAGAACTGGACGAAGCCAAAGGCATGGTTTAATCTTGGAAGGCCAGCTATGATGGAAATTATCTTGTGGGTGCAAAAGCAGTTGATGTTCCCCGATGGGTATGCTGCGAATCTAAAGAGGGGAGCCAGTCTTGATAAATTGAAGATATTTGGTCTCAAGAGTCATGATTGGCACATATGGATTGAGCGGGTAATGCCGGTGATGTTGCGTGGCTTCATACCTGAGGATGAATGGCTAGTACTGGCAGAGCTGAGCTATTTCTTCCGTGTTCTTTGTGTGAAAGAACTCCCGCCTGGCTTGCTAGAAGAAATGGATGAGTTGGCATCGGAGTTAATCTGCAAGTTAGAGAAGATCTTTCCGCCGTGCTTCCTCAATCCAATGCAACACTTGATTTTGCATCTCCCAACCGAGGAAAAATTGGGGGGGGGGGGCGTATGTCGGTGTCAAAACCGGCGGATCTCAGATAGGGGGTCCCGAACTGTGCGTCTAAGGCGGATGGTAATAGGAGGCAGGGGACTCGATGTTTACCCAGGTTCGGGCCCTCTTGATGGAGGTAATACCCTACGTCCTACTTGATTGTTCTTGATGATATGAGTATTACAAGAGTTGATCTACCACGAGATCAGACAGGCTAAACCCTAGAAGCTAGCCTATGGTATGATTGTGTGTTATCCTATGGACTAAAACCCTCCGGTTTATATAGACACCGGAGGGGGCTAGGGTTACACAAGGTCGGTTACAAAGGAGGAGATATACATATTCGTATTGCCTATCTTGCCTTCCACGCCAAGTAGAGTCCCATCCGGACATGGGACGAAGTCTTCAATCTTGTATCTTCATAATCTGATAGTCCGGCTGTCCGGAGACCCCCTAATCCAGGACTCCCTCAGTAGCCCCCAAACATGGCTTCAATGATGATGAGTCCGGCACGTAGTATTGTGTTCGGCATTACAAGGCGGGTTCTTCTCCAAATCTTGAATATCTCTAAAGTAGTGTCCGACTCCTATAAATGCTGGACTTCTAGGCTTCTGTGCCCAATAAGTGCCACCCTCCACGCATCGAGCGAATGCGAGGAGCCCGGGCTTTTTACATTCGCCCCCATAGCCAGGTAAATAAATTGTCTGTTAAAGGGATGGGGATTCTTAGATCCAATCTATACCCTCCTCCCCTAGCGAAAATCCATCGGAGCGTGCTCGGAAAAATTCCATCCCATCATGGCCGACCACTGCAGCTCCTCCTCTCGCTGCCATAGCCCTAAGCCCGGTGATTGGGAGAGGTGTTCCGTCCCTCACAGTCATTTGGTAGAGCTGCAGACCCAGGGATTTCTCCCTCCGGTGTATTTCGTCCCCGTCCGAGCTGGGCTCGCCACCTATAATGGCAGGGAGCAAGCAGAGAGCTTCCCCAGCCCCTCCAAGGGGGAGCGGGTGTGCCTTGTCCCTTACTTACTAAGGGGACTCGGATTTCCAATTCATCCGTTCCTCTGCGGGCTCCTGGAGTTTTACGGCCTCCAACTGCATAATTTCACCCCTGCTTCCATATTACACATCGCCGGATACGTTGCCCTTTGCGAGCTATTTCTAGGCTGTGAGGCTCATTTTGAGCTATGGAAGAGGTTATTTTTCCTTGCCCCGCACACAAAAGGGGTCACTTTATCAGGTGGGCGGAGCCGCAATATGGAGCATCGCCGAAACCGGATACCTGTCCGGTACTCCGAAGAAGACGTCCGAAGATTGGCCTTCGGAGTGGTTTTATATGGAGGACGTCCCCCTTCCAGACCCTGTTTGGCGGGGTCTTCTTGAGTTCAACAATGCTCCTCTGAAGAAACGCCGAAGCTGGCGCCCACGGAGCCCGCGGGAGGAAGACAACGGAGAAGTCCTCTACCTGATGAACCGGATTAAAGCGCTGGCTCAATCAGGATTGACAATAATCAAGGTTATGTCAGTATGCATAATGCGGGGAGTGCAGCCACTTCAATATCGAGGGCACCCCCTATGGTGTTTTAACGGGGAAGATGATGCCACCCGTTGAGGGCGTAAGGGACCGGACTCCGCTGCTGCTTTAGCAAAAAATTTGCCTGAGTTGTTCAAGGGAGAGGAAGAGGAGTTCATCCGTATCAAGCCATGGGATGGATTCTCCATGTACAACCCTCCAAGCTGGGTGAGATATGCCTCTTTACTCCCATTCTTCCCGCATTCTTCGTCGTAGGTACTCACCTTGCCATTCTACAGCAGGAATTGCGAAAAGCTGTAAGGGAGGTCAACAACCCATCTCCACAACTATAAGACCCTGGACGGGCCCTCGGTCCCGGACTCGAAGAGGATCCGGACATATTCCTGGAGTTGATAGATAGGCAATTCTATCAATTAAGCTGCGATGATGGCATGGTGACCATAATGGCCGACTATGCCGGGCTGCTCCCTGCATCGCACGTAAGAAAAACCAAAATCCCAACTCCAAAAATAGGATCTCCTTTTAGACACATCACCTACCGTACACATATGGTGTTTTACAGGGAAGGCATTCGGGACACCGTGCTGAACCCGCAGCAACTCGCCAACAAGAGGCACCGAAGCCGGGTAGGCCAAAAAGGAAGGCGGTCAGGACGGAGACGCCGGTGCAGAGGTATGACACGAAACCTCGCTCCATGGTTGTATTCTTTCTCAAAATGCAATGACATCCATGCTTCCTTAATAGAAAAAACGCTCGCTGGACTATATCCGGAGAGGCCGCCGATCATGCCTCCACCACTCGGGCCCCAGGGCCGGACATAGAGGCGGAAGCCAACATGGGGAGGATGCCCGACGCTCCTCCTACAGAGGATGCAGATAGACTATCCGCTACAAATTCAGAAGTGGAGAGCACCATGAATCATAGGCGTCGCCGAGCCGTACTCCGTGACGATTGTTTCTCGTCAGAGGCATTTGATGCCTTCAATTCCGGAGACGCGTACATCCGTGCTGCTAAAAATGGTCTAGCCAGAGACATGGACCAGTATGTAAGGGATATACTGGTAAGCAAATGTGACGATTATATGTATCAGTAGCCCCCGAGACTTGAAACAGTTGACGCAACTGATTTAAGGATCATTATTTGTGCAGGTTCTTACAGAGAAGAATTCCCAATTGTCTCAAGAGTTGGACGAGTGCAAGGCCCAGCTGGAAGCCGCTGTTGCCACATTGAAGGAGTCCAAAAAGGGTCCCCCTGGTACCTCTTTTGTCTATTTGAAAGAATATCGGTACCAGGTAGTATGCGGCATGTATGCACACCTAACAATAGATGTTGCAGGTGGCCCCGGGGTGAATCCGGAGGCCGTGGAGGCGGATACGGCACGTGATGATCAACAGCAAAATGCTGGCGAGTGCGTGCTGACGCAAGTCAGGCAGGAGAAAAATGATCTCCAAGATGCCAATATCCGGCTGGGCGTGGAACTGAAGGATGTCCGAGCCCAGCTTGCGGACTCCGTGAAGGAGAATAAACGGCTTCGGCGCGACATTTTTAGTAAGTGTCTGAACAAAATTTTTAAAGGAGTTCGGCGAAGAAGCCTGCCAACAACCTTATGTGTGCAGATATGCTGATGGGTCGTCCCGCAGAGTATTGCCCAAGCCTTGTGGCCATCCGCGTCCCTGCCAGGAGGCATGGGGGAGCTTATAGAGAAGCTCAAGGGAGCGCGGCGGCGCTTCCGATTATGGAAGATATCAGCCTGCCTTCAAGGTGCGAGGGAAGCCTGGGCTATGGTGAAGACACGATATACCAAGGCTGACCCAAAACACATGGCCGAGGTCGGACCTGTGGGGCCCGATGGGAAAGAGATCCCCGTCAGTTTAGTGCATGGTCAAGTAGAATTAGCCACAAAGTATTCCCAACAGGATTGTAGGCTAGACAGCCTGTTGGATGGTATAGAAGAAGAAATTAATCAGTCTTAGTGACTGTGTACTTCAAGTGACATATGTAATGTCCCTAGCTGGATTGTAAATCATTTGTCATGGCGGACCTTTTCCCTTCAACCTCCGGACCCGATAGTCCGGAGTGTATCCGAATACCCACTCGGTTATATAAGAAACGGGGTATGCATGGAAACCATGCGTAGGGGTCATAAGTTCTTGAACAGACAAGTACCCAACTAGCTATGTTATATTACATGGATAATAGGAAACATCTTCTAGGGAGAATAGTTCTGTTAAGGGTTCCTTTCCCTGGGTACGCATGCCCTAATGTGCATGTCCGAACTGCGAGACGCAGGCTAAAAACATCTGGGGGCGTGTAGTAATTTAAATGAAAATCATCTTTTATTCACCGACCGAATATTCCCTTAAGAACGCTAGCTTTCGGCTTCACCTAGTCTGACGTACACATCCTGCTGACCCGGCAGTAACAATCGCAGAGGTGCTCCCCTTATGCCCTTGCCGAATTAACGGGAATGTAGGTCAGAAATACAAGAGCCAGGCAACCCGGCTTGGCCAAAACATAAGACATATCGATGCATATAATGGCGAAAAAAGGTACATGCGGAAGAATAACACATGTGCGGGGCATAAAGCCCGGAAAGGTAATTAGATTAAGCTTCTGTATAGGAAGCCCCCAGGTATATTGAGCGCGGTTAGAGCGTCAAGATTGTGTAACCAAGACACAAGTGTAGCCATTTAGGGCCTTGAAGGGAAAATAGAGAAAGAAAGAGAGAGAAAACAGATGTGCAAAAAATTGATGGAGGTAAGGAGACGAACATAGAGTCTGGCGCTAGGCATAGAATCTTCGGAGTCTGGCTGCGTTCCATGGGTTTGGCTCGAGTCGATTATTCGATGCACCCCGCAGACGGTACGCTCCACCAGTCAGAACCTGGTCCATAATGAAGGGACCTTCCCATTTGGGCTTGTGCCTTTTATTTTTCTTGTCCGGCAGGCGTAGAACTAGTTCGCCAACATTATAGGTTTTGGCCCATACTTCTCTGCTTTGATACCTTCGAGCCTGTTGCTGATAGAATGCAGAACGGGCCTTTGCTACGTCGCGTTCCTCCTCCAGGGCATCCAAATTGTCCTGCCTATCGAGCTCGGTCTCTCTTTCATCGTACATGCACACTCGAGGTGAGTCATGAATTATGTCGCAAGGTAGCACCGCCTCAGCGCCGTACACCATAAAAACGGTGTGTATCTAGTAGTGCGATTCGGCGTGGTCCGCAGCCCCCATAGTACGGAGTCGAGCTCCTCTACCCAATGCGTGTCTGATTCCTTTAAGGACCGCACTAATCTAGGTTTAATGTCGCTCATGATAAGACCATTCGCTCGTTCGACTTGACCGTTAGTTTGCGGATGATAGACAGAAGCATAATCGAGCTTAATGCCCATGTTGGTGCACCAAAGTTTAACCTCGTTGGCTATAAAGTTCGTGCCGTTGTCAATGATGATGCTGTGGGGAACGCCATAACGGTGTCCAACCCCGGATATGAAGTCTAACACCGGTCCGGATTCAGCCGTTTTGACAGGTTTGGCTTCTATCCATTTGGTGAATTTATCCACCATGACCAGTAAGTATTTTTTTCTTATGGGTTCCCCCTTTAAGGGGTCCAACCATGTCAAGCCCCTAGACCGCGAAGGGCCAGGTAATGGGGATTGTTTGGAGGGCGGTGGGTGGCATGTGGCTTTGGTTTGCAAAAAGTTGGCAACCAACACAATGTTGGACCAGATGTTGTGCATCTGCCCGGGTCGTCGGCCAATAAAAACATGTACGGAAGGCCTTGCTTACAAGGGCCTGGGCTGTGGCATGGTGGCCGCCGAGTCCGGCATGGATTTCTACCAAACGCTTTTGCCCTTCCTCTTAGGAGATGCACCTTTGAAGGACTCTGGTTGTGCTTTTCTTATAAAGCTCTCCCTGGTGGACCTTCTAGGCTTTAGATCACCGCACTACGCAGCGTGCCTCATTTTGGTCCTAGGTAGTTCCTGCCTCGTTAGGTATGCCAGGAATGGTTCTGTCCACTGGGCGACGACGACCATTATCACGTGGGTTGAAGGTGTTATCTCAGTGGCGGAACCTCCGATTGTGTCAGGGTGTTCGTTATCTGGGGTTGTGGCCGGGTCTGGACTATTTTTGCCGGTGTCCCCTTCCCATACCACGAATGGTTTGAACAGTCTTTCCAGGAAGATGTTCGGTGGGACAGGGTTGCGTTTAGCGCCGATACGGGCAAGGATGTCCGCCGCCTGGTTGTTTTCCCGAGCCACAAGGTGGAATTCAAGCCCCTTGAACCGAGCTGACATTTTGAGGACGGCATTGCGATATGCCGCCATTTTCGGATCCTTGGCATCAAAGTCTCCATTTATTTGGGATATTGCAAAGTTCGAGTCCCCGTGCACCTCCAGGCGTTGAATGCCCATGGAGACTGCCATCCGGAGACCGTGTAGAAGGGACTCATATTTGGCAGCGTTATTGGAGCTTGTATATAGTATTTGGAGCACGTATTGTACTGTATCTCCGGTGGGGGACGTCAGGACGACGCCAGCCCCGAGACCAGCCAGCATTTTAGAGCCGTCGAAGTGCATGATCCAATTGGAGTATGCGCCGTACTCTTTAGGGAGTTCGGCTTCCATCCATTCTGCGACGAAATCGGCCAATACTTGCGACTTAATGGCTCACCGTGGTTTGTATGTAATGTCGAACGGGAGGAGCTCGATGGCCCACTTGGCAATCCGGCCCGTGGCATCGCGGTTGTTTATTATGTCGTTGAGTGGTACTTCGGAGGCCACCATGATTGAACACTCTTGAAAGTAGTGTCGTAATTTCTGGGATGCCATGAATACCGCGTATGCTATATTTTGATAATGTGGGTACCGTGATTTGCATGGGGTGACGACGGTGGATACATAATATACCGGCTTTTGAAGTGCGAATTTTTTGTCCGTCCATCTCTCGTTCGACGACGAGCACTGCGCTTACAACTTGATGAGTTGGCGTGGTTCGCCAACAGTTGGCGTGGCCAAGATTGGGTTGGTGGCCAGGATGGCTTTTATTTCTTCCAGTCCGGCCGTGACTGCGTCCGTCCACTCGAAGTGTTCGGTGCGCCTAAGAAGGCGATAAAGGGGAAGTTCCTTTTCTCCTAATCGGGAGATTAAGCGGCTTAAAGCCGCCACGCATCCAGTCAATTTCTGGATTTGCTTGAGGTCAGTTGGGATAGCCAACTACGACAGAGCTCGGATTTTAGCCGGATTTGCTTCAATTCCTCTACTGGAGACGATGAAGCCCAGGAGCATTCCGGCGGGAACGCCAAAAATGCATTTTTCCGGATTGAGCTTAATGTTGTATGTTCGGAGATTGGTGAACGTGAGCCTCAAGTCGTCTATTAAAGATTCGACATGTCTGGCTTTAATGACCACATCGTCTACATAGGCCTCCATAGTCTTGCCGATCTGCTTTTCCAGACATGTATGGATCATGCGCTGATATGTTGCGCCGGCGTTTTTGAGCTCGAAGGGCATTGTGTTAAAACAGAAGGGGCCGTATGGCGTGATAAATGCCGTTGCGGCTTGATCAGACTCCGTGATCTTAATCTGGTGGTAACCGAAGTATGCATCGAGGAAGCACAATGATTCGTGTCCTGCGGTAGCGTCGATGATTTGATCAATGCGAGGGAGTGGAAAGGGATCCTTTGGGCAAGCCTTATTAAGGTCTTTGAAGTCAACGCATAGGCGCCAGGATTTGTCCTTCTTTGGTACCATCACCAGGTTTGCTAGCCAGTCTGGATGTTTTATTTCTCTAATAAATCCGGCCTCCAGTAGCTTGGTTAGCTCTTCTCCCATGGCTTGTCGCTTAGGTTCAGAGAAACACTGAAGAGTCTGCTTGACCGGCTTGTATCCTTTTAGAATATTAAGGCTATACTCGGCCAATCTGCGTGGGATTCCTAGCATGTCTGAAGGATGCCAGGCGAATATGTCCCAATTCTCGCGCAGAAACTCCCGTAGTGCGGCGTCTACAGCGGGGTCTAACTGTGCCCCGATGGATGCTGTTTTTGTGGAGTTCATTGGATGGACTTGGAATTTGACTATTTCGTCAGCTGGTTTAAAGGAGGTGGACTTGGATCTTTTATCTAGTATCACGTCGTCCCTGTCCACCATGGTGTGCAGTGCGGTTAACTCCTCCGCCACAAGGGCTTCGGATAATGCCTCGAGGGCTAGTGCGACTGTTTTGTCTTCGGCGCGGAGTGCTATGTCCGGATCACTAACTAGAGTGATGATTCCATTGGGTCCGGGCATTTTGTGCTTCATGTACCCGTAGTGCGGTATGGCTTGAAAAATCGTGAATGCCTCCCGCCCTAGAAGGGCGTGGTATCCGCTACTGATCGGGGCCACTTGGAATGTAATTTCTTCGGACCTGTAATTCTCCGGAGTGCCGAATACCACATCGAGTGTGATTTTCCCAGCACAACGTGCCTCCCGACTAGGGATGATTCCTCAGAAGGTCATACTGCTTTGGTCAATACGGTAGCTATCTATTTCCATTTTTTGGAGAGTTTCCTCATAAATGAGGTTTAATCCGCTGCCACCGTCCATGAGCACCTTATTGAGCCAAAAGCCGTCCACAATTGGACTGAGGACCAAAGCGGTTGGTGTTCGGGCTGTTCAGAATTTAGGTTCGTCACTGGCATTGAAGGTGATAGCCTTGTCGCTCCATGGATTTATTGCTGCCACGTGGCAGACTTCGGCGAGGATGCAGAGTGCTCGCTTACGCCTATTATTTGAGGCGAAGGTCTCAAAGACCGTTAACACTATATTGTTATCCGTGGGAAGGTGCTCTGAGGTATTTTGGGTGAGGAGATCCTCACCACTTTTGGCCACCTGCCGGAGTACCTAATATGCTCCAAGGCTGTGTGGTGATATGGTATCCGCTGTACTATGGATTTTGCAGGGCCCGTTAAGCCATCCCTCCAATACGGTTCCACGCCCTGTAGTGGGCTTGTTCTTCTTTGGAATTGAGTCGGGCGACTTATGAGAGTGCACCCTTTTAGTTTGGACCGGGGGTTTTGTTAGGGCCGGAATATCCCAAAATTGCATTTGCGTTTTCCAGGCACTTTCCATCGCACAGTATTTCCGTACTATGCCCGCCAAGTCAGCGGAGTGTGCTATGGCACGGCGACTTATGGTGTTGAGGTCTCCCTTGTCCGTGCAATTGTTGCAAAAGAATGAAATTGCGTCTTCCTCGCGATAGTCCTTAACCTTGTTCATTACAAGGAGGAATCTGGCCCAATAGTGATGTACTGTCTCTTGGGGTAACTCAATCATCTTGAAAGCTTCGATCTCTGTTGGGGTAAGAAGATTGTGATCAGGTTGAAGGGTGTCTTCTGTTGCCGGAACTTGGCCCTCGATAGCCTTCTTGATCCCTTTATCCTTGTTGATCTCCATGGGTTCTTCTCTCTTCAACTCTATCTTCATTAGTGAAGCATCGTTTCCCTCATGGTTGGAGGAGGAGGGAGACGACATAATGCCTGGCCTTGACAAGCCTGACAGAAAACAACTCGAAACAAAGAATGGAGATTTTTGCATGATACGGGAGTCAAAATCCCCAGGAGATTATATAATGAATTTTTACCGACCAAAATACGTGTCGTGCATGAAAACTGAGTCCGGAAAGCACACGATGTGCCCACGAGGTAGGGGGCGCACCCTCCACCCTCGTGGAGCCCTCGTGTCCTTCCCGGACTGTTACTTACTTTTCTATTTTTCTAAATATTCCAAAACGGAGAAATATTGCCTTAAAAACTATTTTGGAGTCGGTTTACTTACCGTACCACATACCTATTCCTTTTCGGAGTCTAAAACATTCCGGAAAGTGTCCCTTATGTATTCCTCTAGGGTTACGGTTTCAATAACATTGGTTTCAACATTTATGGGATTACCTGAGATATAATGTTTGATTCTTTGACCGTTGACCACCTTCGGATTTGTGCCTTCGAAGTTTTTGATTTTTGTGGCACCGGAACGATAGACCTCCTCGATAACGTAAGGACCTTCCACTTAGAGAGAAGTTTTCCTGCAAAAAATCTTAAATAAGAGTTGTCTAGCAATACATAATCACCTACATTAAACTCACACTTTTGTATTCTTTTGTCATGCCATCTTTTAACTTTTTCTTTAAACAACTTGGCATTTTCGTAGGCTTGGGTTCTCCATTCATTGAGTGAGCTAATATCAAATAACCCCTTCTCACTGGCAAGTTTGAAATCATAGTTGAGCTCTTTAATAGCCCAATAAGCCTTATGTTCTAGTTCGAGAGGTAAGTGACATGCTTTTCCATAAACCATTTTATACGGAGACATACCCATAGGATTTTTATATGCAGTTCTATAGGCCCATAATGCATCATCAAGTTTCTTGGACCAATTCTTTCTAGATCTATTAACGGTCTTTCGCAAAATTAATTTGAGTTCTCTATTACTCAATTCTACTTGACCACTAGACTGAGGGTGATAAGGGGATGCAATTCTATGATTGACATCATATTTAGCAAGCATTTTACGGAAAGCACCATGAATAAAATGCCATGTTCAAGAATTCATCAGATTAACCACTTAACTTGCCGATTAATGCCTACTCGTAGGGAACTCGAGTAGCCGATTACCCGATAAATCGTTCGATTAATTGATTAAATGGCCGATTAACTTGCCAATTAGCCTATTAGTCCCCTACTCACCAGCCGACCGAGCAGCTACCAGTTAACGATTTCCTCAATAATGATAAAATGTGAACCACCATCAGTCATTAAATATCTAGGGAATCCAAATCTTGGAAAAATAACTTCTTTAAGCATTTTAATAGAAGTGTTATGATCATCACTACTAGTTGGAATAGCTTCTACCCACTTAGTAACGTAATCAACAGCAACTAAAATATGTGTATAACCATTAGAGGCAGGAAAAGGTCCCATATAGTCAAAGCCCCAAACATCAAATGGTTCAATAATGAGTGAATAATTCATAGGCATTTCTTGGCGTCTACTAATATTACAAATTCTTTGACATTCATCACATGATAAGACAAAACTTACGGGCATCTGTGAAGAGAGTAGGCCATTAAAAACCAGATTGCAATACCATATGTGCAGTTCTATCTCCAGCATGGTGTCCTCCATAAGCTTTGGAGTGACACTTGCGTAGGATCTGTTCCTGTTCATGCTCAGGTACACAACGTCTAATAACACCATCTACTCCTTCTTTATAAAGATGTGGGTCATCCCAAAAGTAATGCCTCAAATCATAGAAGAACTTTTTCTTTTGCTGGTATGTGAAACTAGGTGGTATAAACTTAGCAACAATATAATTAGCATAATCAGCATGCCATGGAGCAGTATGAGAAGCATTTATGACATTTAATTGCTCATCAGGAAAGCTATCATCAATAGGAAGTGTGTCATCAAGCACATTTTCTAACCTAGACAAGTTGTTTGCAACGGGGTTCTCAGCTCCCTTTCTATCAACAATATGCAAATCAAATTCTTGTAGCAAGAGAACCCATCTAATAAGTCTAGGTTTAGCATCTTTCTTTTCCATAAGATATTTAATAGCAGCATGATCAGTGTGAATAGTTACTTTAGAATCAACGATATAAGGTCTGAACTTATCACAAGCAAATACAACTGCTAAGAATTCTTTTTCAGTGGTAGCATAATTTCTTTGAGCATTGTCTAGGGTTTTACTAGCATATTGAATAACATTTAATTTTTTATCAACTCTTTGTCCTAGAACAACACCTACAACATAATCACTAGCATCACACATAATTTCAAAGGGTAAATTCCAATCAGGTGGCTGAACAATAGGTGCAGAGATTAATTCTCTCTTAAGTATTTCAAATGCTTCTACACAATCATCATCAAAAGCAAAATGGTATATCTTTTTGTAATAAGTTACTCAGAGGCCGAGAAATTTTTGAGAAGTCCTTAATGAACCTCCTATAAAATCCGGCGTGACCAAGGAAACTTCTTATACCTTTGATGTCCTTGGGACATGGCATCTTCTCAATAGCATCAACCTTGGCTTTATCAACCTCAATACCTCTTTCAGAAACTTTGTGCCCCAAGACAATACCTTCGTTAACCATCAAAAGAAGATCCATAGACGGAGAAATCATCCATGAAAACCTCACAAATATTTTCACAAAACTCAGAGAATATAGCCATCATGCATCTTTGAAAGGTAGAAGGTGCATTACATAAACCAAAAGACATACGTCTATAAGCAAAAGTACCAAAAGGGCATGTAAAAATAGTCTTTGATTGATCTTTGGCTGACACAGGTATTTGAGAGAAACTAGAATAACCATCTAGAAAGAAAAATGTGTATGTTTGGATAATATTTCTAGCATTTGATCGATTAAAGGTAAGGGGTAGTGATCCTTTTTAGTGGCCTTATTTAATTTACGTAAATCAATTACCATCGTATAACCTGTAATAATTCTTTGAGGGATCAATTCATCTTTATCATTAGGAACAATAGTAATACCTCCCTTCTTAGGGACACAATGGACATGACTTACCCACTAACTATCAGCAACGAGATTGATTATACCTGCCTCAAGGAGCTTTAGTATTTCCTTTCTTACCACTTCTTTAATTTTAGGATTTAGCCGGCGTTGATGATCACGAGCTGGTTTAGCATCTTCTTCCAAATTAATTTTATGTTGACATAAAGTGGGACGAATGCCCTTGAGATCATCAAGAGTATACCCAATAGCAGCACGGTGCTTCTTCAGAGTTTTCAATAATCTCTCTTCCTCATGCTCTGAAAGGTTAGCACAAATAATAACAGTATATATCTTTTTCTCATCAAGATAAGCATATTTAAGAGTATTAGGTAACGGTTTAAGCTCAAACACGGGATCACCCTTGGGTGGAGGAGGATCCCCTAGGATTTCAACAGGCAAATTGTGTTTCAGAATAGGTTCCTGTTTAAAGAATACTTCATCTATTTCCCTTCTTTCATTCATAAACATATCACGGTCTAGCAAATATTGTTCTAAAGGATCACTAGGAGGTAGGGCAATAAAAGCAAGGCCAATAATTTCATCCTTACTAGGTAATTCTTCTTCACAGTGTTGTCTACTAAATTTAGAGAAATTAAATTCATGAGTCATATCATCTAAACCGATAGTAACAACATCCCTTTTGTAATCTATGGTAGCATTAACAGTCATCAAGAAGGGTCTACCAAATATAATCGGAAAAAAGCTATCTTGTGGGGAATTAAGAACAAGAAAATCAGCAGGATATTTAGTTTTCCCACACAAGACTTCAACATCTCTAACAATTCCCATTGGTGAAATAGTATCTCTATTGGCAAGTTTAATTGTGACATCAATATCTTCTATCTCAGCAGGTGCAATATCATGCATAATTTCTTTATATAAGGAATAAGGTATTGCCCTAGCACTAGCACCCATATCACATAAGCCATGATAACAATGATCTCCTATTTTAACAAAAATAACAGGCACGCCTACCACGGGTCTATTTTTATCTTTAGCACAGGGTTTAGCAATTCTAGCAGTCTCATCAAGGAAATGAATAACATGCCCATCAATATTATCAGACAAGAGATCTTTAACAATAGAAATATCAGGTTCAACTTTAATTTGCTCATGTGGTGTATAAGTTTTAATATTGCTTTTACAAACCACAGTTGAAGCTTTAGCATGATCCTTTATCCTAACAGGGAAAGGTGGTTTCTCAACATAAGCAGTAGGTACAACAGGATAATTATAAGTGACAATATTTTCTTCAACTTTAATAGGTGCAGCTACTTTTACTTCTATGGGAGGAAAATATTTAAATCACTTCTCCTTGGGGAGATCAACATAAGTAGCAAAAGATTCACAAAAAGAAGCTACTATATCAGAGTCAAGTGCATATTTAGTGCTAAATTTACGTAAAATGTCGGTATCCATAAAAGATTTAACACAATCAAAACTAGGTGTCATACTTGACTCCTTACCTTTGTCGAGGTCCCAATCTTCAGAGTTGCGTTTAATTCTTTCCAATAAATCCCATTTGAATTCAATAGTCTTCATCATGAAAGAGTCAGCACAAGAAGTATCAAGCATGGTGCGATTGTTATCAGAAAGCCGAGCATAAAAAATTTGAATAATCGTTTATCTTGAGAGCTCATGATTGGGGCAAGAATGTAACATTGATTTAAGCCTCCCCCCAAGCTTGAGTGATGCTTTATCCTTCGCGAGGCCAAAAATTATATATATAATTGTGATCACGATGAACAAGATGCATAGGATAAAACTTCTGATGAAATTCCAATTTCAATCGTTTGTAATTCCAAGACTCCATATCATCACATAGCCTATACCATGTCGATGCATCTCCCTTCAAAGATAAAGGGAAGACCTTCTTCTTAACAACATCTCCGGGTACACCTGCAAGCATAAATAATCCACAAACTTCATCCACATATATTAGATGCTCATCAGGATGTTTTGTTCCATCTCCTAAAAAGGGATTAGCTAGCAGTTTTTCTATCATACCCGAAGGAATTTCAAAGCAGACATTTTCATTTTCAGTAGGTTCAGTAGGTTGAGGAGCAACTCTTTGCTCTACTGGTCGGGGTGAAGATACCCCAAAAAAGCCCCTCAGAGGATTACTTTCCATAGTAACAAGTGCCAGTAAATTTCAGCACACTATATAAATTTTTCCTTACCAAATTCCACCTACCAAAGGCGCTTCACTCCCCGGCAACGGCGCCAGAAAAGAGTGTTAATGACCCACAAGTATAGGGGATCTATCGTAGTCCTTTTGATAAGTAAGAGTGTCAAACCCAACGAGGAGCAGAAGGAAATGATAAGCGGTTTCCAGCAAGGTACTCTCTTCAAGTACTGAAATAAGTGATAACAGATAGTTTTGTGATAGGATAGTTTGTAACGAGCAACAAGTAACAAAAGTAAATAAAGTGCAGCAAGGTGGCCCAATCCTTTTTTTAGCAAAGAACAAGCATGTACAAACTCTTATATAGAGAAAAGCGCTCCCGAGGACACATGGGAATATCGTCAAGCTAGTTTTCATCACGCTCATATGATTCGCGTTCGGTACTTCGATAATTTGGTATGTGGGTGGACCGGTGCTTGGGTACTGCCCTTACTTGGACAAGCATCCCACTTATGATTAACCTCTATTGCAAGCATCCGCAACTACAACAAAAGTAATAAGGTAAACCTAACCATAGCATGAAACATATGGATCCAAATCATCCCCTTACGAAGCAACGCATAAACTAGGTTTTAAGCTTCTGTCACTCTAGCAACCCATCATCTACTTATTATGTCCCAATGCCTTCCTCTAGGCCCAAACAATGGTGAAGTGTCATGTAGTCGACGTTCACATAACACCACTAGAGGAGAGACAACATACATTTCATCAAAATATCAAACGAATACCAAATTCACATGACTACTAATAGCAAGACTTCTCCCATGTCCTCAGGAACAAAAGTAACTACTCACAAAGCATAAACATGTTCATAATCAGAGGGGTATTAATATGCATATAGGATCTGAACATATATGATCTTCCACCAATTAAACCAACTAGCATCAATTACAAGGAGTAATTAACACTACTAGCAACCCACTAGCACCAATCCGGGACTTGGAGACAACAATTGGATACAAGAGATGAACTAGGGTTTTGAGAGGAGATGGTGGTGATGAAGATGTTGATGGAGATTGCCCCCTCCCGATGAGAGGAGCATTGGTGATGACGATGGCGATGATTTCCCCCTCCGAGAGGGAAGTTTCCCCGGCAGAACAGCTCTATCGGAGCCCTAGATTGGATCCGCCAAGGTTCCGCCTCGTGGCGGTGGAGTTTCGTCCGAGAAGATTGCTTTTGATTTTTTTCCCATCGAAAGACTTCATATAGTATAAGATGGCCACTGGAGGGCCACCAGGGGGCCCACGAGGTAGGGGGGCGCGCCCAGGGGGGTAGGGCGCGCCCCCCACCCTCGTGGGTAGGGTGTGGCCCCCCCGGTGAACTTCTTCCGTTGAGTATTTTTTATATATTCTGAAAACGTATTCCGTGAAGTTTCAGGACTTTTGGAGCTGTGCAGAATAGGTCTCTAATATTTGCTCCTTTTCCAGCCCAGAATCCCAGCTGCCGGCATTCTCCCTCTTTATATAAACCTTGTAAAATAAGAGAGAATAGGCATAAGTATTGTGACATAATGTGTAATAACAGCCCATAATGCAATAAATATCGATATAAAATCATGATGCAAAATGGACGTATCAACGAGTGGCCGGAGTGTCAGGCCCAGGTGTGCCAGTTTCCGGTTTCGGAGCGACAACCAGTAGTTAGTTTAAGTTCACGCTAGTGCGAGAGAGGGATACAAACTGATGCCTCAAGAAGTACTACATTATGATGTGATGACATGATTTGTATTGGATGATATGATGAGACTATTATGTGTATGATATGATGAGCATATTTCATGTTTATGATATGATTAGAATACTGTATAAAACCTACAAAAACATCGCAAATACGCAGCCAAAAAAAGATATGAGAAACTATAGTAGCGCTCTTTAGCGCTGGACAGGAAAACACTACTGCTAAAGCACTTAGCAGTAGCACTGGCGCGGTAAGCGCTACTGCTAAGTAGGTATAGCAGTAGCGCGTGTCGACATGCGCTACTCCTAAACGTTAGTTGTAGAGCCTTATAAGTAGCGCGGTCACCCGCTCTACTGATACACCAATTACCCGCGCTACTTCTAGGCTTTTCCCTAGTAGTGGAGATCCAAATTAGTATACAAAAACAGATAGAACGTGGAATTCATAATATATATATATATTATTCATTAGTTCATCACAGAATATATATAATATCATCACATATACGTGATGATACTTACCTACTAGGTACAATGCAAAAATTGAAAACGAACAATACTAAAACTAATAATCCCTCCTGGTGCCAGTATTCCAGCAGCCCCTCGCCAGCAGCTCCATGGCGCGCGACATCTTCCTAGTGTGGAGGCAGTACTCCACCTCCTCCGCCTCGCAGCGCTTGACGTACCGATCTGCCTCCTGTTGGCAGACGATCGCGAACGATCATGTCATTTCATTAGGCGCCCACCAGAGCTCCTCGTTGGTGGCACGCTAGAGCTTATCGGCCCACCTCCACGCGGCGATGAGACGCCCAGCGCCTTTGACCTTCCTCGCAAAGCACCCATCTTCATACACCTCCGCCGCTCGACGACCCGCCCGCCCCCAAAGCTCCGCCTCCTCCTTTTTCTAGGTGGCATCACGGGCTTCACAGGCCGCCTGGTACCTAGCTTCCTCCTCCGCCATCTCCTTCTTGAATGCCACTTGCCTGGCTTACTCAGCCAGCGGCAGCGACTTCCACATACAAATATTGTACTGGCCCCAAAACCAATACAAAGTTGGGGGCTTCGACGCAACCTCATCCGGCGGCACATAGGTTTCCTTGTAGCTGCTATTTGAGTAAGTGCGCTTGGGGGCGGTGACTCCTCATCAGCGCATGGGAAGACCAGCGATGCCATGGCAAAGATTTAAGAGAGAGAGAGAGAGCGAGGCGAGCGAGAGGAGGATGTAGATAAGAATGTAGGCGGGACGTCGCGAGCAAGGTAGTATTTATTGGCGGCCAAAATCTAGATCGACGGGAACAGTACACACGCCGATCGCCGGAATTTGCTGCAGTTTGAATTACACACGATTCCCGCAGCAAAATCCATGTGCGAACTTAATAGCTGACGATTTCCAATACAAAACCGTGTCTGACGAATGGCCCCCACCATTGACCTACCAAACCTCGAGCTGCAAAATAGAGTGCCAATCGTGTGGGGCCGGTTGTCTTGCCAGGTCTTTACATTTTCTTTTTTGAACACCAGATATTTACATCGTGTGATGATTTTAACTCACACACAAGTACACAAAAAATGATTTTAAATGTCTTTAAAAGGCCAAATGACTCCTAGAATTTTCCAAATTTTCACACGACAGTTGTAGTAGTGCATGTTAAACGTAGACATTTTTTGAAGGCCGTAAGAGGAGGCTATCTCCCGTTCGTCATCAAAAGTGCATTGTTCCCTCTTGGAACCACGAGCCTTCTAGTGAGTTGCTCCGATTTGTGAGGGTTGTGTGTCCAAACTTTCGTCAAACAGGCCAATTTTTTTACCACATCATCTTGGTGGCATGACATTACATCAAGCAAGGTTTCATGTCTTTCTGATCATTTTTAATATTTTGGAATTTAAATGCCATGGCACTCCATGCATGTGTCCATGCGTGAGACCAATATGTTTGAAAATTCCTTCTAATTTACTGCACATGGAATTAAATCACACACAAGTACACAAAAATGAATTTTTTTTCAAACTGTTATGGTTAGCCGTTGCATGTAGATGTAGTTAAAATTTAAATTACGGTCATTAAATGGCTAGAAAATCACTTAAATTTCTTTAAAAGGTCAAATGACCCCTGAAATTTTCCAAAATTTCACATGAAAGTTGTATTAGTGCACGTTAAACGTAGAAAAATATTTGAAGGCCGTAAGAGGTAGTTATCTCCTGTTCATCATCAAACATGCATTGTTCCCTCTTAGAATCACAAGCCTTCTATGGAGTTGCTCAGGTTTATGAGGGTGGTGTGTCCAAACTTTCGTTAAACAGGCCAATTTGAACCACATCGTGTTGGTGGCATGATAGTACATCAAGCACGGTTTCATGTTTTTCTGATAATTTTTTTATTTTTTGGAAATTAAATGCCATGGCACTCCATGCATGTGTCCATGCCGTGAGACCAATATGTTTGAAAATTCCTTGTAATTTATTGCACATGAAATTAACTCGTACAAAAGTACACAAATATGATTTTTCAAACTGTTATGGTTAGCTATTGCATGTACATGTAGTTTACAGTCATTAAATGGCTAGAAAATCACATAAAGGTCTTTAAAAGGTCAAATGACCCCTAAAATTTTCCAAAATTTATGGAAGTTGTATTAGTGCATGTTAAATGTAGAAAACATTTGAAGGCCATAAGTGGAAGCTATCTCCCATTTGTCATCAAGCATGCATTGTTCCCTCTCGGAAACATGAGCCTTCTAGTGAGCTCCTTCGGTTTGTGAGGGGTGTGTGTCCAAGCTTTCGTCAAACATGCCAAATTTTTTACCACATCATCTTGGTGGCATGTCATTACATCAAGCAAGCTTTCATGTGTTTCTGACCTTTTTTTAATTTTGTGGAATTTAATGCCATGGCACTCCATGCTTAATTGTGTCATAGCCGTTAGACCAATATGTTTGAAAATTCCTTCCAATTTACTGCACATGAAATTAAATCGCACACATGTACACAAAATATGACTTTTCAAACTGTTATGGTTAGCTGTTGCATGTACATGTAGTTCAAATTTGAATTACGGCCATTAAATGGCTAGAGAATCACTTAAATGTCTTAAAAGGTCAAATGACCCATGAAATTTCCAAAATTTGACATGACAGTTGTATTAGTACGACAAATTTTATCGTACATTTAAAAAACCATCCGTTGCTACTTTACTCCAAATTCGTCTTTCACAGCTAATGAAATACCCACAACATCACACACAATTTGTTTGTAGGAACCGTTTGCGATGAAATTTTTTGGGTATATTTAAGTCTTCCTCCTTAAGCTTTGCCGGCTCATCTGCTCCAGTGCCAGCAACCCCTGAATTGATGAATCCCGATCCCCATTACCACACCCCCTTCTTGCAAAGATGAAGCCATGGAAATGCTTTGTCAAGGCCCGTACGATAGTCGCGTACTTCCTGAGCACCATCGCCTCCGCCGGGAGCGCGGCCACCTACACCGAGAGTGCCGCCGCATCCGCATTGAGCGCGGCCGCATCCACCGAGAGGGCGTCTGCGGCAACCGATAGGGCAGCTGCAGCAACCAAGATGGCTGCAGTTGCTACTGCGACGGCGGCTGCAAATGCCGAGAGCGCTCGAGCTACCGTCCGTTCTGTTGATGTCACCCTAGCCTGGGTCCAGGCCATGCACGCCAAGATCGAGGATGCACATGTCAAGATATTCCAGGCCACCTTGGAATCCATCATGCAACCCACTTACAAAAAGGAGGCGGTGCCATGGAGCACCTACTTCCTCATGAGATCACCGATCGGGAGCTCGAGATGCAGGAGGCGACAGAGATCAAGGAGCGCCGGGAGGAGGAGTTGCGTGTGGCCGAGGTCGAGGTAGAGAAGAGTCTGTTTGTCGAGGAATCAGCGGTGGAGTACCAATGCGAGCTCTGGCACAACCACTACTGTGAGTACTATACAACCTTGGGGACGACTCCGAGGATGAGGACGCGATCGACTTCAGCACGGGGGACGCGGAGTCCACCAACGGCGGCATTTCGCCAGGACAAGTCATCGACGTCTCTTCTCACACCGGAGATGCATAGGTCGGCGCGGCATCGGATTTGTTAAAATTATGCATGATTAGGCTTTGTTTTTAATGTTGATCTATTGTTAGAGCAATGTTTAGGTCTACTGGCTCTGTTTAACTAGTAAAATTGCTCGATTCAGTAAGTGTGGTCTACGTGCTATACGCTCTTTTGTGTGCCCAAATTAGCAAGCAGTGTTAAATTATGCAATGAAGTACCTGGGGAAGTGTCCACCAAATTTTGAATTATCAAATTCATTCCATGTGCGTAAAGCAGAAGAATCGTTTGCGGTGCACACAATCGTTGAAAGTGAATGGTGTCCACCGGCACCGCGCGCAAAGTTGCCCTCCACATTTCCAATTTTTTGGCCTACCACCAAAATATCTACCCTTGCCCCCTCCGCGCTCCCCCCTTCCCCAAGATTTCCACTGTTTCCTCCTTCCTTCCTTCCTTACTAAGCTATAGACGCTTCCTGGCTTGCTTCCTCACTCTCGCTGTCTCGCATCCTACCGCCGGGGTCGCCATGGTCTTCTTCAATGACCTCTCCAACGGTTCCCCCTCCTTCGACGACTCCTTCACCACCCGGGTATGCCTCTCTTCTCTCTCTCGGGCTATGACTTGGAATGAAGGATTTTAACTCGATGGTCGATTTGAGTCATTTCTTCGTCTTGTAGCTCCCTAGGACCATCAGCTGCAATGAATGGAGTGAGGTGGCCAGATATCTGTCTGCTTATTGTCGCCATCAATCTCCATGCGTGAAGCTAGTTGCGTTTAAATCTGTGGATAGTGGTAGGAAGTTCCTGGCATGTACAGAGAAGGTTAGACCCTCTTTTGTCGTTACAAATCATTTGTTAGATATGATTCAGACACTGTCACGGTCCCAACCCATTCATACCACACCTTCAACCAAACGCATCCTAAGACAGTGTCACAATTTTGTACCTAGTATCTAAAAATGTTGCCATCTCATCAGCGGTGCCATTAGAAAATTGTTTGGCACCGCTTCAGCAGCTTGTGCAGCCAACATTGGTCCACACATCCGAGCAGCCAAGCAGTAAAATACTTATGGCATGAAGGAACTAGGCATCAGAGAAACTAGGTCCTATGGAGTCCGGGTCTCTGATTTTTTTCCGCTGCACTGGCTCCCCAATGCAGGGCAGCAGTGCGAGATGTAGCAACAGTTGTCCTTACACCAGTTTTGGCATACCAAGTGGACGACCTTAGTGCTATTAATTCTATGTTACTAAATTTGTGCATGTACGCACCTGTTAGTATTAATTTGCTATCATCCAGACATTGTCGGCATGCTATTGCAGTTATATACCTTTCTCATAAAATGTTCAATTTTTTATTTATAATTACATGAGTAAGAACTTGTAGCGTTGTTGTAGTTAATTATAGCTTCTGATGTTTCAGAATTTGGTTGTTGTCTCAGTAGCAATTAATTCATTTTCACATTGATCTTTTTGAGAAGATATGTCATAATTAAACTGTTTCTTTAGTTTTTCAAAATAAGTATCGGTGATTTTCTGTGTTGCTATAAACCCATTTCCCCTACAATTGTTACCGATCGAGTTTTAAATATTATAGGATGAGAGTAAGTGTTCTTACTTGGAGTGGGTTGATCAAGAGTGACCACATTCTTTGAAGATGTGCCTAGCAAAGCTCTGGAGCATGTTGAGGAAGAGAACAGAGGTAGACTTAGAGAAAGTGTTGTCAATGCTGAAGAATATTTGAAGATGCGGGATAAAAAGAGGAAGGTGGAGAATGAGCTCACATTTTTTTAATCAGACCTTCCTAAGATGGTCTTGGCGAAGGAGGAGGCACTTTCCCAATGGGATAGTGAAAAATAGGTTCTTATTGAACTGAAATCAGAGGTGGATAAGACGTTCCTAGATGATCTTGATTAGGGAAATGTATATATTGTTCTAATATTGTTCTTATGAAGTTGAACTAGCTATATGATGTACTGTGTTGTTTCCAGGTAGCTATCGTAGTGTGATATTAAAATATATTTATGTGCCTAATTTGAAATTGGCAAACAGCCGTTCAATGTGAAATGTGAATTTGCATAATACTAGAATTATTAATTGTAAACTAATAAACCTGCTAAATGGGTCATGGAACTTTGCAAACGGTTCTAGCAGTAAAAGCGCTTGTGATGGATAGCCCAATACCACACAATTTTCTTCATCAAATCGTGTGTGATGTAGTTGATAAAAGCAAATGGTTAACCAAGGAAGAGCATGTGTGGTAGTTACACCTTTCACACACGAGCCTATACATAAAACTGTGTGGGATGTACATACGAACGGCAACGTTTTCCCTGGATTGACTGTGTGGGATGTACATAAGAACGGAAACGTATTCCTTGGATTGACTATGTGTGATATACATACAAACGGAAATGTTTTTCTGGGATTCACCGTGTGGGATGTACATACGAACGAAAACGATTGGGTTTCGATGCCTCGCCCGATCGCACAAGAGATCATTATGCCCCAGCCCATGTGGCAGGAGGGCCTATCCCCGATGGTTTCTGGGTCGTGTGGGAAGGACCCCCCTATCATCCACACTCGCTTGGCGACGGTTCCAAATGCCGTCGCGGAAAGGGGTTAAAACCATTTGTATAGCACCAACGCATACCAGTGATGCCAATTACAAATATCTCAAGCCAATAGAAGTCATTGGTAGAATTGTTGCTCATGAAATGTCACTTAAGGATAAGGAAGATCTTCACAATAAGTCTAGTGGTGCTTACAAAGCTTTATGTGATGCCCATACAACATCAAGTGAGAAACAAAGTCTTCAATGAAGAATTGAGCATAAGGGTGAAGAACTTCAACAAGTTCTACAAGAGTAGAAGCAAAGAGAGAAGTTCCAAGTCAAGGTCCTACAATGACAAAAGATCTTCTACTCGTGATTGCAATTTCTACAATTGTGGAAGTCCCGAACACTACTCTACTGAGTGCATGGCTCCCTACAAAAGAAGAGAACACTTACCTAAAAGGAGAAGTAAAAGAGAGGAATCACCACCAAGAGAGAGAAGGAGTAAAGATGATCGTTATGAACGAAGTCCCTCTTGTAGAAGCAAGGATTCGAAAAGGAAGGACAAGTCATCAAAGAGCTACACACGATGACGATATAAAGCTCACATTGGTGAATGGGTATCGGGTTCCGACTCCGACAACTACTCCGAGAGAGGTTATCACTCCAACTCCGAATATACTCAAGATGAAGGTGTTGTCGGTCTTGCACTTGTGTCATCCAACTCCTACGACATATTCGACTAACCAAATGAAGGGATTGGAAGATGCTTCATGGCTAAAGGCCCCAAGGTATCACACCCCAAGTATGTTGATTTCAATAGTGATGAAGATGATTTCCTAGGTGATGATGATTTACTTGTTGAAAACTCTAGTGATGAAAACTATGACGAAATTGCCTTTGCTAATCAAGATGAAACGAATGACAATGATAAGAAGGAGATTGGGCATCGTACTAAAGAACTAAACACTCTTAAGTTAGCTCATGAAACTACCTTATAGGATCATCGAGAGCATTTAATGGGAAGCTACACTTTGCAAAGCTCAATCTAGAGCAAGAGCATGGGTTCTTAAAAGCAATCAATGATGATCTTCGTAAGAAGAGTTCTTCGTACATTGCCAAGTGTTTACTCTTGTCTACTTACATGCCACTAGTAAAATCTAGCAACAAGAGCAAGAAAGATTCTTCTTCTAGTAGTAACAATAATCATGTTAAATCCAATATTGTTGCTTCTAGTAGTTCTCTTGATTCCACTAATGATTCTGTTAGCCAAGTTAAACTTGAGAAAGAAAATATCTTATTGAAGGGAATTATAGAGAAATGTATTTACAAGAGCCTTTCCGTTAGTAAGCAACTTGAGGAAATTGTACGCAAGCAAGGAAGGCACCGGAAGATTCAAGGTGTTGGTTCTAAACACAAGTTCAATGCCAATGGAGTTTAAGTGGGAAGAAGATCAATACCCCAAGTCAAAGTTTGTTCCTCAATAAGAGAAGTATGATCCCACTTCTTTCAAGGGAACACAATCTCAAGATGATCTTCTACCACAAGACCAAAAGCTAAAAGGCATGGACAAGCTTCAAGAAGAGATTCATTCATTTCAAGAAGCTCCACCCTCCTCTCCATTTGTGAGAGAGCCATCAGAATGTGCCTACACTTCCAGCATTCATTTTCTGAGAGAGAACCACCTACTCATGTGTTGAGGCCAAGACATTCCAATCCAACCACAAGAATATTGATCTCTAGCCTTCCCCAAGTTGCTTTCCACTAAAATCATCTTTTCACCATAGCCAAATCTGCGAGTGAGTGTTGAGTGTTGGGGAGACTATCATTTGAAGCACAAGACTAAGGAGTTCATCATCAACACAACATCTATTACCTTTTGGAGAGTGGTGTCTCCTAGATTGGTTAGGTGTCACTTGGGAGCCTCCATCAAATTGTGGAGTTGAACCAAGGAGTTTGTAAGGGCAAGGAGATCGCCTACTTTGTGAAGATCTACCCATGTGAGGCAAGTCCTTCGTGGGCGATGGCCATGGTGGGATAGACAAGGTTGCTTCTTCATGGGCCCTTAGTGGGTGGAGCCCTCCGTGGACTCGCGCAACCGTTACCCTTCGTGGGTTGAAGTCTCCATCAACGTGGATGTACAATAGCACCACCTATCGGAACCACGCCAAAAATCTTCATGTCTACATTGCATTTGCCTTTCCAAATAACCCCTCCCTTTACATGCAATATTTTACATTACGCTGCTATACTCTTAGAATTGCATGTGTAGGTTGATTGCTTGACTTGTGCTAAGTTGTTAAAATCTGCCAAGACTTAAAATTGGGAAATGCTAGGTTTTTATTTGGTCAAGTAGTCTAATCACCCTCCCTCTAGACCTACTTTCGATCCTACAAGTGGTATCCGAGCTTTGGTCTCCATTTGCCTTGATTTCCATAGCTTTGGTGATCATAGCCTTGGTTTCACAACCTAGGAGAGTATTGCATCTTGTGAGGAAAATTACCACTGTAGAGGTCCTTACTTTGATGGTACTAATTTTGCGAGTTGGAAGTATAAGATGAAAATGCATATTCTTGGACATAACCCCGCCATTTGGGATATAGTGTGTATTATCTTGGAAGGTGAATTCTTCGATGGAAGAGAACCGAATCATGAGGAAACCGGAGAAGAATTGAAGATGTTGCAACATAATGCTCAAGCTTGCGATATCCTCTTCAACGGATTGTGCCCCGAAGAATTCAACAAAATCGCCGCCTTGAGAATGCAAAGGAAATTTGGGATACTTTGATTGATATGCATGAATGTACCGAGTCCATCAAGGAATCCAAATTGGATGTGCTTCAAAGTCAACTTGACAAGTTAAAAATGAAGGATGGTGAAGGTGTCGATGAATTGTACTCTAGGCTTGCTCTTGTCACAAATGAGATTGCTGGCTTAGGAAGTGAAGAGATTACTGAAAAAATTCATTATCAAGAAGATCCTAAGAGACTTGGATGGAAATTATGATACCATGTGCACAATGATCCAAATGATGCCCAATTACAAAGATCTCAAGCCAACAGAAGTCATTGGTAGAATTGTTGCTCATCAGATGTCACTCAAGGATAAAGAAGGGCTTCACAACAAGTCTAGTGGTGCTTATAAAGCTTCATGTGATGCTCCTACATCATCAAGTGAGATACATGTCTTCAATGAAGAATTGAGCCTAATGGTGAAGAACTTCAACAATTTTTACAAGAGTAGAAGCAAAGAAGATATACGTTCCAAGTTAAGGTCCTACAATGACAGAAGGTCTTCTAGTCGTGATCGTAATTGTTACAATTGTGGAAGACCCGGACACTACTCTATTGAGTGTGTGACTCCTTACAAAAGAAGAGAAGCCTTGCCTAATAGGTGAAGAAAAAGAGAAGAATCACCACCAAGAGAAAGAAGGAGTAGAGTTGATCATTATGAACGAAGATCCTCTCGTAGAAGCACGGATTCGGAAAGGAAGGACAAATCATCAAAGAGATACACAAGACGAAGACATCAAGATCATGTTGGTGAATGGGTATCCGGCTCTGAATCTGACAACCACTCAGAGATAAGCTATCACTACAACTCTGAATATACTCAAGATGAAGGTGTTGCCGGTTGAGGGAGTCCTGGAGTAAGGGGTCCTCGAGAGTCCGGCCCATGCGTTGTGAGCCAGACTGATGGGCTGAGAAGATATATGGTAGAAGGCCTTCCCCATGTCTGGATGGGACTCTTCTTTGCGTGGATGGCAATCTTAACATACAGATGTGTAGTTTCCTTTCTCTGTAAACCGACTCTCTACAACCCTAGGATCCTTTGGTGTCTATATAAACCGGAGGGTTTAGTTCGTAGAGGCTATCAGAATTCATATAGCCTAGACACCTAGGGTTTAGCCATTGCAATCTCGAGGTAGATCAACTCATCAAATACAATCAAGTAGGACATAGGGTTGTACCTCCATCAAGAGGGCCCGAACCTGGGTAAACATCGTGTCCCCCTTGTCTCATGTTACCTTCGATGCTAAGACGCATAGTTCGGGACCCCCTACCCGAGTCGGCCGGTTTTGACATCGACATTGGCGCCTTCATTGAGATTTCCACCGTGCCATTGACAAAAGGTTCGATGGCTCATTCGATCATCAACAACGATGTCATTTCAGGGGAAACTTTCTTCCCGGTCAATTTTTTGTGTTTGGTGGCTTCGCTCTGTGTGCCAACTCAATTGGCCACCTCGAACAGATCGAAAGCTACGCCCCTGGTCATCAGATCAGTTTCGGGAACCTGAATTATGTTGCTGATATCCAGGAGACTTGATCTTCGAAAGGTTCGCGGCCCCGACCACTGTTCTGGACTTAGATCCGGAGCAAACTACCGAGTTCAAGGATGGGAGTTTGGAGCCCGCCAGACTCTCTGCTATGAAGCTCACTCTCGGAGATCCGGAGGAGATTGTGTCCTCGGCAATCCCAGAGTCAGACTGGGTTCCCCCTATCATTGAAAGGACAGACTCGCCCCGGATTCTAGCTCCGAACTCCCGAAGTCCACACCAAGTGAGCATGGCCAGGAGGCTTTTGCCCTGGCTAGCTCTGCGGACTCTTGTTTCCTCGTCCAATCCTCGCTCTTAAAAGAGGCTCTAGACTTAATGTGGTCCCTTGCCATTACAGAGGGATCACCTCTGAACTACGCCCAACCCGTATTAGGGGTTGAGAGCAGGGAATTTTACATCCCACGCACCACTCACTTCACAGCGATCATTGAGGACTTAACCGACATGCTGGATTACACCTCCGAAGACGTCGACGACATGGACGATGATGCCGACGACGAACAAGGCCAAGACCCGCCGTTTACCGGACTTTGGACGGCCACCTCCACATACGACATGTATATGGTGGATACACCCAAAGAGGATGACGGCAAAGGCAGGAAGGATCCGGTTGAGGATAAACCTACTGAGGCACCACCAAAGCGTCGACGCCAATGACGCGGCTCAAAATCGCGTCATGAAAAAGACAGTAATACCGGCAACGGAGACAATAACACTCCAGAGAACGCCGAAGACACTGAAGCCCCCATTGAGCCCACATCTTAATAGGATGATGTGGAGGAGGGGCAAGTTAACCCCGACGATCTGGTCAGGAACCAGGATTCAGAAGATAGCTACTATCTACCAGTCTTCGAGGATGATGTCAGCCTCAGCAACGAAGATTTCATCATGTCAGAAGAACCCCTCGAGTAGGAGTGCTTTAAGCGCCAACTAATCGCCACTACGAGAAGCCTAAAAAAGAAGCAGCAATGACTCCTAGCCGAACATGATACAGTCAATGACAAATTGACCAAGGTCCTAGCTGCCGAAGAATATGGCCTCCAATGCCTAATATAGAGTTATCCGAAGCGTCGGATACTACCACAATTTGACGATGAGGCCCTCGAGCCAATACCTTCGAGACATGACTGCGCTGATGAACTAGACCGGCCACCACGTGGTTGAGATAAAGCAGCGACCTACGCCGAACACCAACCCGCACTACCTTGTAGTAGGGGCAGAGAGACAGCGGCTCCACGATACACCTACGACCTACAACAGGACTTCGACAATACAACAGGCCAAGCCAGATCAATCTATGGATCAAGGGGGCGTGCCCCAATGCGAGAAGACGACCGTCAAGCCTGGCACAATAGGCATAACATCACTAGGGTCGAAAACCGCATACAGATGTCATCCGAACTCCGTCATGACATTGCCCGATACAGAGGCGCCGCACACCCCTTATGCTTTACCGATGAGGTAATGCAACACCAGTTCCCAGAAAGGTTTAAACCCGTAAACATCGAATCATTCAATGGCACGACAGATCCTGCGGTATGGATTGAAGATTTCCTTCTCCATATCCACATGGCCCGCGGTGATGATCTTCACGCCATCAAAAACCTCCCATTAAAGTTGAAAGGACTAGCACGGCACTGGTTAAACAGCCTCCCAGGGAACTCTATTGGTAGCTGGGAAGATTTGGAAGATGGCTTCATAGACAACTTCCAAGGTACCTATGTCCGTGTTGGGGAATGCAGTAATTTCAAAAAATTTCCTACGCACACGCAAGATCATGGTGATGCATAGCAACGAGAGGGGAGAGTGTTGTCTACGTACCTACGCAGACCGACTGCGGAAGCGTTGACACAACGTAGAGGAAGTAGTCGTACGTCTTCCCGATCCGACCGATCCAAGCACCGTTACTCCGGCACCTCTGAGTTCTTAGCACACGTACAGCTCGATGACGATCCCCGGGCTCCGATCCAGCAAAGCGTCGGGGAGGAGTTCCGTCAGCATGACGGCGTGGTGACGATCTTGATGTTCTATCGTCGCAGGGCTTCGCCTAAGCACCGCTACAATATGATCGAGGTGGAATATGGTGGCAGGGGGCACCGCACACGGCTAAGGAACGATCTCAAGGATCAACTTGTGTGTTCTTTGGGGTGCCCTGCCTCCGTATATAAAGGACTAGAGGGGGGAGGCTGGCCGGCCAAGGGAGGGCGCGCCAGGAGAGTCCTACTCCCTCTGGGAGTAGGATTCCCCCCCAATTCTAGTTGGAATAGGATTCCTTGTGGGGGGAAAGAGAGAGAGGGGGGCCGGCCACCTCTCCTTGTCCTAATAGGACTAGGGGAGGGGGGAGGCGCGCAGCCCTCCATGGGCTGCCCCTTTCTCCTTTCCACTAAAGCCCACAAAGGCCCATATAGCTCCCGGGGGGTTCCGGTAACCTCCCGGTACTCCGGTAAAATCCTGATTTCACCCTGAACACTTCCGATATCCAAACATAGGCTTCCAATATATCAATATTTATGTCTCGACCATTTCGAGATTCCTCTTCATGTCCATGATCACATCCGGGACTCCGAACAATCTTCGGTACATCAAAATGCATAAACTCATAATAACTATCATCGTAACGTTAAGCGTGCGGACCCTACGGTTCGAGAACAATGTAGACATGACCGAGACATGTCTCCGGTCAATAACCAATAGCGGGACCTGGATGCCCATATTGGCTCCTACATATTCTACGAAGATCTTTATCGGTCAGACCGCATAACAACATACGTTGTTCCCTTTGTCATTGGTATGTTACTTGCCCGAGATTCGATCGTCGGTATCCAATACCTAGTTCAATCTCATTACCGACAAGTCTCTTTACTCGTTCTGTAATACATCATCCCGCAACTAACTCATTAGTTGCAATGCTTGCAAGGCTTAAGTGATGTGCATTACCGAGAGGGCCCAGAGATACCTCTCCGACAATCGGAGTGACAAATCCTAATCTCAAAATACGCCAACCCAACATGTACCTTTGGAGACACCTGTCGAGCTCCTTTATAATCACCCAGTTACGTTGTGATGTTTGGTAGCACACAAAGTGTTCCTCCGGCAAACGGGAGTTGCATAATCTCATAGTCATAGGAACATGTATAAGTCATGAAGAAAGCAATAGCAACATACTAAACGATCGGGTGCTAAGCTAATGGAATGGGTCATGTCAATCAGATCATTCACCTAATGATGTGATCCCGCTAATCAAATAACAACTCATTGTTCATGGTTAGGAAACATAACCATCTTTGATTAACGGGCTAGTCAAGTAGAGGCATACTAGTGACACTTTGTTTGTCTATGTATTCACACATGTATTATGTTTCCGGTTAATACAATTCTAGCATGAATAATAAACATTTATCATGAAATAAGGAAATAAATAATAACTTTATTATTGCCTCTAGGGCATATTTCCTTCAGTCTCCCACTTGCACTAGAGTCAATAATCTAGTTCACATCGCCATGTGATTTAATAGCAGTAGTTCACATCACCATGTGATTAACACCTATAGTTCACATCGATATGTGATCAACACCCAAAGGGTTTACTTGAGTCAGTAATCTAGTTCACATCACTATGTGGTTAACACCCAAAGAGTACTAAGGTGTGATCATGTTTTGCTTGTGAGATAATTTTAGTCAACGGGTCTGTCACATTCAGATCCGTATGTATTTTGCGAATTTCTATGTCAACAATGCTCTACACGGAGCTACTCTAGCTTATTGCTCCCACTTTCAATATGTATCTAGATCGATACTTAGAGTCATCCAGATCTGTGTCAAAACTTGTATCGACGTAACTTTTTACGATGAACCTTTTTGTCACCTCCATAATTGAGAAATATTTCCTTATTCCACTAAGGATAATTTTGACCGCTGTCCAGTGATCTACTCTTAGATCACTATTGTACTCCTTTGCTTAACACAGTGTAGGGTATACAATAGATCTGGTACACAGCATGGCATACTTTATAGAACCTATGGCTGAGGCATAGGGAATGACTTTCATTCTATTTCTATCTTCTGCCGTGGTCGGGCCTTGAGTCTTACTCAATTTCACACCTTGCAACACAGGCAAGAACTCTTTCTTTGACTGTTCCATTTTGAACTACTTCAAAATCTTGTCAAGGTATGTACTCATTGAAAAACTTATCAAGCGTCTTGATCTATCTCTATAGATCTTGATGCTCAATATGTAAGTAGCTTCACCGAGGTCTTTCTTTGAAAAACTTCTTTAAAAACACTCCTTTATGCTTTGCAGAATAGTTCTACATTATTTCTGATCAACAATATGTCATACACATATACTTATCAGAAATGCTGTAGTGCTCCCACTCACTTTCTTGAAAATACAGGCTTCACCGCAAGTCTGTATAAAACTATATGCTTTGATCAACTTATCAACGCGTATATTCCAACTCCGAGATGCTTACACCAGTCCATAGATGGATCGCTGGAGTTTGCACATTTTGTTAGCACCTTTAAGATTGACAAAACCTTCTGGTTGTATCATATACAACTCTTCCTTAATAAATCCACTAAGGAATGCAGTTTTGTTTATCCATTTGCCGGATTTCATAAAATGTGGCAATTGCTAACATGATTCGGACAGACTTAAGCATAGATACGAGCGAGAAACTCTCATCGTAGTCAACACCTTGAACTTGTCGAAAACCTTTTTTTGCGACAATTCTAGCTTTGTAGATAGTAACACTACTATCAGTGTCTGTCTTCCTCTTGAAGATCCATTTATTTTCTATGGCTCGCCGATCATCGGGCAAGTCAACCAAAGTCCATACTTTGTTCTCATACATGGATCCCATCTCAGATTTCATGGCCTCAAGCCATTTTGCGGAATCTGGGCTCATCATCGCTTCCTCATAGTTCGTAGGTTCGTCATGGTCTAGTAACATAACTTCCAGAACAAGATTACCGTACCACTCTGGTATGGATCTCACTCTGGTTTACCTACGAGATTCGGTAGTAACTTGATCTGAAGTTACATGATCATCATCATTAGCTTCCTCACTAATTGGTGTAGGTGTCGCAGAAACAGTTTTCTGTGATGTACTACTTTCCAATAAGGGAGCAGGTACAATTACCTCATCAAGTTCTACTTTCCTCCCACTCACATCTTTCGAGAGAAACTCCTTCTCTAGAAAAACTCCGAATTTAGCAACAAAAGTCTTGCCTTCAGATTTGTGTTAGAAGGTGTACCAAACTGTCTCCTTTGGGTATCCTATGAAGACATATTTCTCCGATTTGAGTTTGAGCTTATCGAGATGAAACTTTTTCACATAAGCATCGCAACTCCAAACTTTAAGAAACGACAGCTTAGGTTTCTTGCCAAACCATAGTTCACACGGTGTCGTCTCAACGGATTTAGATGGTGCCCTTTTTAACATGAATGCAGCTGTCTCTAATGCATAACCCCAAAACGATAGTGGTAGATCGGTAAGAGACATCATAGATCGCACTATATCTAATAAAGTACGGTTATGACGTTCGGACACACCATTACACTATGGTGTTCCAGGTGGCGTGAGTAGTGAAACTATTTCACATTATTTTAATTGAAGACCAAACTTGTAACTAAAATATTTTACTTCTGCGATCATATCGTAGAAACTTTCATTTTTGTTACGATGATTCTCCACTTCACTCTGAAATTCTTTGAACTTTTCAAATGTTTCAGACCTTTGTTTCATCAATTAGATATACTCATATCTGCTCAAATCATCTGTGAAGATCAGAAAATAATGATATCTATCGCGAGCCTCAATATTCATCGGACCACATACATCAGTATGTATGATTTCCAACAAATCTGTTGCTTGCTTCATTGTTCCGGAGAACGGCGTTTTAGTCATCTTGCCCATAAGGCATGGTTCGCAAGCATCAAGTGATTCATAATCAAGTGATTCCAAAAGCCCATCAGCATGGATTTTCTTCATGCGCTTTACACCAATATGACCTAAACGACAGTGCTACAAATAAGTTGCACTATCATTATCAACTTTGCATCTTTTGGTTTCAATATTATGATTATGTGTATCACTATGATCGAGATCCAACGAACTATTTTCATTAGGTGTGTAACCATATAAGGTTTTATTCATGTAAACAGAACAACAATTTATTCTCTTACTTAAATGAATAACCGTATTACAATAAACATGATCAAATCATATTCATGCTCAATGCAAACACCAAATAACACTTATTCAAGTTCAACACTAATCCCGAAAGTATAGGGAGTATGCGATGATGATCATATCAATCTTGGAACCACTTCCAACACACATCGTCACTTCACCCTTAACTAGTCTCTCTTTATTCTGCAACTCCCGTTTCGAGTTACTAATCTTAGCAACTGAACTAGTATCAAATACTGAGGGGTTGCTATAAACACTAGTAAAGTACACATCAATAACATGTATATAAAATATACTTATGTTCACTTTGCCATCCTTCTTATCTGCCAATCACTTGGGGTAGTTCCGCTTCCAGTGACCAGTCCCTTTGCAGTAGAAACACTTAGTCTCAGGCTTAGGACCAGACTTGGGCTTCTTCACTTGAGCAGCAACTTGCTTGCTGTTCTTCTTGAAGTTCCCCTTCTTCCCTCTGCCCTTTTCTTGAAACTAGTGGTCTTGTCTATCATCAACACTTGATGTTTTCCTCGATTTCTACCTTCATCAATTTCCGCATTACGAAGAGCTCGGGAATCGTTTCCGTTATCCCATGCATATCATAGTTCATCACGAAGTTCTACTAACTTGGTGATGGTGACTAGAGAAATCTGTCAATCACTATCTTATCTGGAAGATTAACTCCCACTTGATTCAAGCGATTGTAGTACTCAGACAATCTGGGCACATGCTCAGTAGTTGAGCGATTCTCCTCCATCTTTTAGCCATAGAACTTGTTGGAGACTTCATATCTCTCAACTTGGGTATTTGCTTGAAATATTAACTTCAACTCCAGGAACATCTCATATGGTCCATGACGTTCAAAACGTCTTTGAAGTCCCGATTCTAAGCCGTTTAAGCATGGTGCACTAAACTATCAAGTAGTCATCATACTGAGCTAGCCAAACGTTCATAACGTCTGCATCTGCTCCTGCAATAGGTCTGTCACCTAGCGGTGCATCAAGGACATAATTCTTCTGTGCAGCAATGAGGATAAACCTCAGATCACGGATCCAATCCGCATCGTTGCTACTAACATCTTTCAACACAATTTTCTCTAGGAACATATCAAAATAAACACATGAAAGCAACAATGCGAGCTATTGATCCACAACATAGATATGCTAATACTACCCGGACTAAGTTCATGATAAATTAAAGTTCAATTAATCATATTACTTAAGAACTCCCACTTAGATAGACATCCCTCTAATCTTCTAAGTGATCACGTGATCCAAATCAACTAAACCATAACCGATCATCACGTGAAATGGATTAGTCTTCAATGGTGAACATCATTATGTTGATCATATCTACTATATGATTCACGCTCGACCTTTTGGTCTCCGTGTTCCGAGGCCATATCTGCATATGCTAGGCTCGTCAAGTATAACCCGAGTATTCTGCGTGTGCAAAACTGGCTTGCACCCGTTGTAGATGGACGTAGAGCTTATCACACCCGATCATCACATGGTGTCTGGGCACGACGAACTTTGGCAACGGTGCATACTCAGGGAGAACACTTGTTGATAATTAGTGAGAGATCATCTTATAATGCTACCGTCAAACAAAGCAAGATAAGATGCATAAAAAAGATAAACATCACATGCAATCAAAATATGTGACATGATATGGCCATCATCATCTTGAGCCTTTGATCTCCATCTCCAAAGCATCGTCATGATTTCCATCATCACCGACATGACACCATCATCTCCATCATCTTGATCTATATCAATATGTCGTCACATGGTCGTCTCGCCAACTATTGCTCTTGCAACTATTGCTATCGCATAGCGATAAAGTAAAGCAATTATTTGGCGCTTGCATCTTATGCAATAAAGAGACAACCATAATGCTTTTTCCAGTTGCCGATAAATTCAACAAAACATGATCATCTCATACAACAAAAATTTATATCTCATCACGTTTTAACCATATAACATCACAACATGCCCTGCAAAAACAAGTTAGACGTCCTCTACTTTGTTGTTGCAAGTTTTACGTGGCTGCTACGGGCTTAAGCAAGAACCAATCTTACCTACGCATCAAAACCACAATGATAGTTTGTCAAGTTGGTGCTGTTTTAACCTTCGCAAGGACCGGGCGTAGCCACACTTGGTTCAACTAAAGTTGGAGAAACTGTCACCCGCAAGCCACCTATGTGCAAAGCACGTCGGGAGAACCGGTCTTGTGTAAGCGTATGCGTAATGTCGGTCCGGGCCGCTTCGTCCAACAATACCGCCGAACCAAAGTATGACATGCTGGTAAGCAGTATGACTTATATCGCCCACAACTCACTTGTGTTCTACTCGTGCATATAACATCAACATATAAAACCTAGGCTCGGATGCCACTGTTGGGGAACGCAGTAATTTCAAAAAAATTCCTACGCACATGCAAGATCATGGTGATGCATAGCAACGAGAGGGGAGAGTGTTGTCTACGTACCTACGCAGACCGACTGCGGATGCATTGACACAACGTAGAGGAAGTAGTCGTATGTCTTCCCGATCCGACCGATCCAAGCACCGTTACTCCGGCACCTCCGAGTTCTTAGCACGCGTACAGCTCGATGACGATCCCCGGGCTCCGATCCAGCAAAGCGTCGGGGAGGAGTTCCGTCAGCACGACGGCGTGGTGACGATCTTGATGTTCTACCGTCGCAGGGCTTCGCCTAAGCAACGCTACAATATGATCGAGGTGGAATATGGTGGCAGGGGGCACCACACACGGCTAAGGAACGATCTCAAGGATCAACTTGTGTGTTCTTTGGGGTGCCCTGCCTCTGTATATAAAGGACTAGAGGGGGGAGGCTGGCCGGCCAAGGGAGGGCACGCCAGGAGAGTCCTACTCCCTCTGGGAGTAGGATTCCCCCCCCCCCAATCCTAGTTGGAATAGGATTCCTTGAGGGGGGAAAGAGAGAGAGGGGGGCCGGCCACCTCTCCTTGTCCTAATAGGACTAGGGGAGGGGGGAGGCGTGCAGCCCTCCTTGGGCTGCCCCTTTCTCCTTTCCACTAAAGCCCACTAAGGCCCATATAGCTCCCAGGGGGTTCCGGTAACCTCCCGGTACTCCGGTAAAATCCCGATTTCACCCGGAACACTTCCGATATCCAAACATAGGCTTCCAATATATCAATCTTTATGTCTCGACCATTTCGAGACTCCTCGTGATGTCCATGATCACATCCGGGACTCCGAACAATCTTCGGTACATCAAAATGCATAAACTCATAATAACTGTCATCATAACGTTAAGCGTGCGGACCCTACGGTTCGAGAACAATGTAGACATGACCGAGACATGTCTCCGGTCAATAACCAATAGCGGGACCTGGATGCCCATATTGGCTCCTACATATTCTACGAAGATCTTTATCGGCCAGACCGCATAACAACATACGTTGTTCCCTTTGTCATTGGTATGTTACTTGCCCGACATTCGATCGTCGGTATCCAATACCTAGTTCAATCTCGTTACCGGCAAGTCTCTTTACTCGTTCTGTAATACATCATCCCGCAACTAACTCATTAGTTGCAATGCTTGCATGGCTTAAGTGATGTGCATTACCGAGAGGGCCCAGAGATACCTCTCCGACAATCGGAGTGACAAATCCTAATCTCGAAATACGCCAACCCAACATGTACCTTTGGAGACACCTGTAGAGCTCCTTTATAATCACCCAGTTACGTTGTGACGTTTGGTAGCACACAAAGTGTTCCTCCGGCAAACGGGAGTTGCATAATCTCATAGTCATAGGAACATGTATAAGTCATGAAGAAAGCAATAGCAACATACTAAACGATCGGGTGCTAAGCTAATGGAATGGGTCATGTCAATAAGATCATTCACCTAATGATGTGATCCCGCTAATCAAATAACAACTCATTGTTCATGGTTAGGAAACATAATCATCTTTGATTAACGGGCTAGTCAAGTAGAGGCATACTAGTGACACTTTGTTTGTCTATGTATTCACACATGTATTATGTTTTCGGTTAATACAATTCTAGCATGAATAATAAACATTTATCATGAAATAAGGAAATAAATAATAACTTTATTATTGCCTCTAGGGCATATTTCCTTCAGTTCGTCGTCCGGACGCCGATGACCTTAGTCATATAGTCCAGCAACCCGGAGAGTCATCCCGAATACTCTGGACCAGGTTCTTAATTAAAAAGAACAAAATTGTCGATTGTCCGGATGCCGAAGCCCTCGCGGCCTTTAAACACAACGTCTGTGATGAATGGCTCACCCGACACCTCGCCCAAGAAAAACCAAAGTCCATGGAAGCTCTTACCGCACTCATGACCCGCTTTTGCATGGGAGAAGACAGCTGGCTAGCTCGTAGAAGCAACAACAACAGCGACCCTGGCACCTTCGAAGCCTGAGATGGCAACGGTAGGCCACGACACAACAAACACAAGCGTCGAAGCAACAGTGAAGATACAGAAGACACGGCGGTCAATGCATTATTCAGTGGCTCTAAACCAGGTCAGCGGAAGAAGCCATTCAAAGGAAACAAAGATGGTCCATCCAGTTTGGATACAATACTCGATCGACCTTGCGCGATCCATGGCACCCCTGACAAGCCTGCCAATCATACCAATAGAAATTGTTGGGTCTTTAAACATGCCGGTAAGCTAAACACCGACATAAGGGGAAAGATCCGCCTTGCGAGGATGACGATGAGCCTCGCCCAATGAACACAGGGGGCAAAAGAAATTTCCCCTGAGCTAAAAACAGTGAATATGATCTACGTCACTCATATCCCTAAGCGGGAGCGCAAGCTCACACTAAGGGACGTCTATGCCATAGAGCCAGTCGCCCAAAATTCAACCCATGGTCGGCCTGTCCGATCACTTTTGATCCCAGAGACCATCCGACCATATCCATCATGGAGGTTTTGTAGCATTGGTCCTCGATCCAATCATCGACAGATTCCATATCATGCGAGTCCTCATGGACGGCGGCAATAGTCTTAACCTGCTTTATCAGGACACTGTCCGTAAAACGGGTATTGATCCGTCAAGGATCAAGCATACTAAAACCACCTTTAAAGGAGTAATACCCGGCATATAGGCCTGCTGCACAGGGTCAATAATGCTGGAAGTAGTTTTCGGATCACCGGATAATTCCGAAGCGAAGGTTTGATCTTCGACATCATCCCGTTCCGAAGTGGCTATCATGCACTACTCGGACGAACCACTTTCTCCTGTTTCAATGCAGTCCCGCACTATGCTTATCTAAAGCTTAAGATGCCCGGACCAAGCAGTGTCATAATAGTCAATGGAAATATGGAGCGCTCCCTCCGTACAAAGGAGCATACCGTGGCCCTCGCAGCTATGGTACAGGGTGGCCCTATCAAGCCGAATACTCCATCGTCCATCAAGCCCCCGGACACTATCAAACGAGTCCGGTATACCCTGCAGAATGACAGTTCGGTTCATCCAGAACTAGATTAGCAATTTGACCTCCATCAAAACCCCCACCCAATCATGGCATACATACCGCACGTACATAACTACGCACTAAAAATACCATGGGCAAGGATGGAGGCACACTAAGGACAAAGTCCACAATACGGCTCGACCCTATTCGGAACTTAATATTATTCCTTTTTTCTCTTTTCTCTTTTTTATTTTTTAGGTTCTTTAAAACTCAAATCACTTTTCGATGGTACAAAGGGCCTTTTCCCAGGCCCCTTATGTATACACGATCATTGATCCTCTCAAAGGTGAAAAGCGGCGCAAATGTGCGGTAGGGTGTCCAAAGGATCTTCAAGACCACCTTTTTTTAGGACCTGCATACAGCTTTCCCTTGTTCTCAAAATTTTGGCATGTAAAATAGCCTTGATGATTATGGCACTCTCTGTAAGAGCATGTTTTGACGTATCAATCAGATTATCGTGAAAATAGTTTTCGTCCAACCCTATTCGGTATTGGCTTATTTCATAATATGTATTCCATCTTCACGACAAATTGACATATACACCTTGGCATAAATTGCCAAGGGCTCTATTTGGCCACATATATTTTTCAAAAATAAAAAGTCCGAACACTTCTATAGTGTACTTCGTCATCCCGAATACTGCATTATATGCGTTGGCTCCGAATAATGCCATTGGTCAATAGTTGGGTCGCCCGACTCCTGTGGTTACCACCTTACATTCCGCTTTTTCGGCTAAGGTAGTAAAGGGAGAACTACTGCGATTGTTTTTTTGGTTCGTCGGTTCAAACACCTCAGTAGAGAAAGCCGAAAACTGACTGTCATGGTATAGCGAGAGCTGGTCAGCGGTTCGGTGACTTACTAAATCTTTTGCGATATTTTCCGTATTATATGAAGGACTGGCCTCCACCCGGTCACGCGCCTAACGCATCCAAGTTCGGATAGCCGAACAAGCACCAAGGGCTAGCTTATAGTCCAATTGTCAAACTCCTATGGCGAACTTTCAGAAATAAAAATGGCCGCACAGGAGGAAAATGATTTCAGATAAAAACACAAGTATATTACAAAGGCCTTGGTTCATAAAACAAAGTCCGGGAAGCACGGATACATTCATTCAAACATGATATCCTTCGAGCATTGGCTCTCTATTAAACGGGCACCCTCTAGGATGTCCTTGAAATATCGCTCTGGCTTGCGGTAGTCCTTGCCCTCATGTGGACCCTCAACTGCCATGTCGGCGGCCTTCATCTTCACCCAGTGCATCTTGACACGAGCAAAGGCCATCCTCGCACCCTCTATGCACACAGAGCACTTCACAACTTCAACTCAGGGTAGGGCGTCACCAAGTCACTTGACCAGGCCGAAGTAGCTACTCAGAATGGGTCCGGCTGGCCATAGCCGGACTATGATGTCCTTCATGGCCAAAACGGAGAGCCTATGCAGCTCCGCCAGCTGCAGCATCTGGTTGCTCAGCAGTGCTGGCCTTTCTAGCACTAGATACTATGACCAGAAGAGCTTCTCCGTGGTGTTTCCCTCCTGAGACCGAAATAATTGCGCTGCATCGGCCGCACTCCTTGCGAGATCCGCAAAGGCGTCTGAACTCCATAGTCGATTAAGCAAGGCATATCTCCGACCGCCAAATATACTCTATAAAAGAAAGGGCTTACCAGCCGCTATCTGTTCGGCCTACTTGATCTCCTCGCGAGCCGCCCGGAACTCGGTCCGCGCCTCCTTGGCCTCCTGAAGAGCCTTGGTGAGATTGACCGCTTGGGCCTTATTCTTCTTCTCCAAGGCCTAGCACTTGCTGGCGGCATCCTAGAGCTCCTGCTCCACTTTGGACACCCGCTCCTCATACTTGTGGTAGGTGACCTGCTTGGCCTCTAAATCCGCAACCGCTTTGTCAGCAGCTGTTTGACTCGCCCGCGCCTGCTCCTTGGCTTGGGAGAGGGCGCTCTTTAGGGTCTCAACCTTGGCCGCACTACCAGCAAATTTGATCAGGGCAACAAAGGAGATTAGACTCCACATTGTCATATTACTTTAGGTGTGTAAACATTTTTTTTCAAAACATACCTTGTGTCGGTGTACTAGAGTAGGGGTACCCTAGTATCCCGAACTTGTGCACGGGCAGTCGCAGCATCCCGCGGCAAGGCTTGCCGGGTGACCGCCAAGGCCCTCCGTGGTTCCTTTGGAGCCATTCAAGAACAAAGTATCCAAGCCAAGGAGACAAGACCCCGGCAAGAGGAGCTTGCCGGGAAGGCCAACCAAGGCATCTGAAGACCCCGGCAAGAGGAGCTTGCCGGGAAGGCCACCCAAGGCATCTCAAGGAACTTGCCTCGACGCGCCACGCGTCCCGGCAAGGCCCGGTGAGCGACAAGCTCCCGGACGCGACAAGACAACGACCGCGGCAAGGCGCTTGCCGCGGCAAGCCACCACTCTGTGACCGCGCTCTAGCACATCCACCAACGTGTCGCTCTGGGACCCTTCCAGGCGTACGTGGCGGGAGGCTGTGCAGCCAGTGGCGCGCGGTGGCAAGCGGCGCTGACAAGATTGCCGTCGTGGCTAGCGGTGGCATCCCTGACGGTCCCTTTTGCACTGTTTAGGCGACACAGACGGGCATTTAATGCCCTTGTCCCCTGCCGTCAGGGTTAGGTATGATACACTGTAGCGGGTAGCTGTACCTACCGCAGCACCTTTCCATTTTTACCCTTTGCCTCTGTCGCCACCTATCGGTGACCCCTTGAGCATATAAAAGGAGGCCCATGCGCAACGTAGAGGGGGGTTAGCTAGTTCAGAAAACATTCACGCTCGGTCTCGTTAGCTGCTGGTGTGTACTGTAGCACTCCGCGCTCCCGAGCAAGAACTCAATACAAACCACAAAGCAGGAGTAGGGTTTTACGCATCCGTGCGGCCCGAACCTGGGTAAACCGCTCGTGTGCTTCGCCTCGATCTGCTCTTCGTGCGACCTCCGCCCCCGCCGAACCGAAAGGGACTCGGCCCGCCGGTCCCATAGGTGTTCGTGGATCAGTCCCGCCGGTAGGGGGCGTCGAGGTTGTGTGAATCAGATCCGGCGTTCACGCGAGCTAGATCTTCATCATCTTCATCGACATGCCGCTGAAGAAGAAGGCTTCGGAGGCGGCTGCTCCGTCCGCCCCGCTTCCACTGGAGCAAACAGCTGATGGGGCGGACGCCGGCGGAAGAACGGACGTTGACGAGGGAGCTCACGGTGCTGCCAGGTCCAAGGACAAGGCTGCGCTGCCCATCGGTGGCGTAGCCGGCTCCCACAACGACCAGGCGCACTCCAAGACCTCGGCGTCCGTACATGCACCGCGCCCATCTCAGGAGGCGCGGGACCGGCAGCGTCATGGTACTCACGGTACCATGCGTTTGCTGGACCAAGATCGAGCTGGTGGATCTCGGAGTGCTCAAGACCAGCATGCACGCCAACATGCTGGCACGAGTGAGGCACGGTCGCCTGGACGGGATACTGCTCCTTCTAACATAGTTAGAAGTCCGATCATATCCTGCTCCTCGCACCGTTCGCCACCACCACCCGCCACTGCAGCAGAAGCTTTGGCGCGAGCTCAACTACTCCTGGACTACCCTCCAACGGCAGACAAGATCGACGACTGGAGGGCCACCATTCAGAGTCTCATCGGCTTCGCCAACGGCGACACGCAACGGCAGCTGAGCACATCGCAGCCGCAGCCAGTCAGCCAGGCATGAGCCAGTGGCGACAAGACCGGTGGGGGTGCAACCACTGTGCACTCTCCGCCCTGAAGGCCAAGATCGCCGACTCGCCGGATCCACCTCGACAGCGACTCCACCGCGTCATCAGATCCGCGAGCTCGTCGCGATCAGCGCCAAGTTCTTCACGAACGACAACAAGAAGACGCTCGTACTCGCATCGAGCGCCGAAGAGAAGCGCGACATCAATCAGACCAGCGCGCTGGGCCTCTGTCGACATGCATGCGCCAGGGGAACCAGGCGACTTGCCGTACGCGGTAGGTTGCCCTGCGTTTACTCGTGAGCTGTGGCAAGTCCAGTGGCCCAGCACGAAGAATTTCAAGCCAGACGTACCAGAGAAGTACGACGGCAAGTCGCATCCGTCGGAGTTCCTCAGCATCTACACCATCGCGGTGCAGGCTGCCGGGGGGCGGGACGACAAGATCCTTGCCAACTACTTCCCGCTGGTGCTCAAACCCAACGTCAGGTCCTGGCTCATGCACTTGCCAGACAACTCCATATCCTCCTGGGCAGACCTATGCCATCAGTTTGTCGGCGCCTTTACAGGCGGCCACACACCTCATGGCCAAGAGAGTGACTTTCATCTGCTCGCCCAGAAGGAAGGAGTGCCCTTTGCAAGTACATTCAGAGGTTCAGCCGTGTACAGTACAACATCCCAGATGTCCACCCCGCCGCGGTCATCAGCGCGTTCCATCAGAACGTGCGTAACCGCAGGATGCGGGAGGAGATGGCGATGTGCAGGATCAGAGACGTCAGTGAGCTGTATGCCCTGGCCGACAAGTGTGCACGTGCTGAGGAAGGGAGGAAACTCCCCAGAGAGAATACCGGAGCAGAAGGATCTGACAGCGAGGATGCTGCCCCGGCAAAGAAAAACCGGCGGCGGAACAGGAAGAAGAAAGGCAAAGATGTGCTAGTCGTTGAGCAGTCCGGCAACGAAGGTGGCGCCAAGAAAGCCAAGGCTGGTAGCTCCGGCAAGGAGATTGCCGCATGCACCAACTGCCAGGCTGTGGCGGTCGCCGACAAGCAGGACAGCACCGACAAGCAGTACTGCAAGATCCACCGCACCAAGGGCCATGACCTCCAGAGCTGTAAGAAGGTCGAGCAGCTTGTCCAGCAGCAAAAGGCTCAATACGAGCGACGCGACAAGGAAAGGGCCCAAGGAAGCGCTGGAGAGTCCGGCAAGAAGCGCGCCGGCCGTGGAGGACGCCGCAGCAAGGCCAAGCAGCGGCAAGGGGACAGACCTCCCCGCGGCCACGACAAGGACGAAGATGACGACGACGACGAAGACATGGATGATGCTGAGACCAGTGAGCAGGAGTTCCAGAAAGCCACAGAGATCTTGTGCGTTAACGGCGGTGCTTCTCTACATACTTCGCACCGCCAACTCAAGCAGTGGGTGCGGGAAGTCAATGCGGCAGAACCACCTGTCGAGTCACGCAAGCTTCTGAAATGGTCCAGCACGCCTATCATCTTTGATATTGAGGACCACCCTGATCGCACAATTGCGGTCGGGTGCTTGCCGATGTTGGTTTCACCAACTATCCGCAACCTCAAGGTCACTAAGATGCTAGTTGACGGCGGGGCCGGCTTGAACCTGATCTCCTCCGCTGTACTCCAGAAACTCCAGATCCCTGACAGCGAGCTTGAAGAGACCGGCACATTCCAAGGAATCAACCCGGGAAGGAGAAAGCCAAAGGGGAAGGTCACGCTGCCAGTAACATTTGGCAGCGAGCTGAACTTCAGGACTGAGAGGGTCACTTTTGACGTCGCCGATTTTCCATTGCCTTACAATGGGATACTTGGCCGTCCAGCACTAGCCAAGTTCATGGCAGCCTCTCACTACGCATACAACATGCTGAAGATGCCAGGCCCGATAAGCGTTATCTCTGTCCCTGGCGACAAGAAGGACGCTCTTATCTGCGCCGACAAGATCTACCGGGAAGCGGCAGCCGTAGCAGATCGCAAGTCACTTGCCGTTGAAGCTCCCGGGGGGAAGAAGACCAAGTCCGGCAAGAGTTCTGATGCCCACTCCGGCAAGCGCACCTCTTCGGAGTGCTGCGCTGCCGTCGAGGACGCACCATCGAGCTCCACTGGCAAGTGTAAGAAGACAATGGCAGCTCCGCCAGAGACGAAGAAGGTGTCCGCCAAGGAGGACGGTACTGGTGGTACCTTCACCATCAGTGCCACTCTCGACCCTAAATTGGAAAGCGCGCTCATTGCTTTCCTGTGGGCGAATGTCGACGTGTTTGCGTGGCAACCGTCTGACATCCCCGGTGTTCCCAGGAAAGTAATTGAGCACCACCTTGTCGTTTGTCCTCATACGCGGCCCGTCAAGCAGAAGGTCAGGAAGCAAGTAGTGGAGCGCCAAGAATTCATTGCAGAAGAGATCAAGAAGTTGGAAGCAGCAGGTCTTGCCAAAGGAGTGCTCCATCCTACGTGCTTGGCCAATCCTGTAGTCGTGCGCAAGGCGAACGGGAAATGGAGACTTTGTATTGACTTTACCGATGTTAACAAAGCTTGTCCCAAAGACCCATTTCCTTTGCCGCGCATTGACCAGATTGTTGACTCCACAGCCGGATGTGATTTGCTTTCATTTCTTGACGCATATTCAGGATACCATCAGATCTTCATGGCAGAAGAGGATGAGGAGAAGACCGCATTTATTACTCCATGTGGCACGTACTGTTTCATACGGATGCCTTTCGGATTAAAAAATGCTGGTTCAATATTTTCAAGAGTAGTCCATGTCGCTCTTGAGCCTTAAATACACAGAAATGTGGAAGCCTACATGGATGACATAGTGATCAAGAGCAAGGACAAGGCAACTCTGATTCAAGATTTAGACGAGACCTTTGCAAATCTGCGCAAGATCAACCTCAAGCTCAACCCCGAGAAGTGTGTGTTTGGAGTCCCCTCCGGCAAGCTTCTCGGGTTTTTGTGTCTCACCGGGGAATCGAAGCCAATCCCGAAAAGATCAAGGCCATTGAGCAGATTGAAGCACCAAAGCGCGCCAAGGATGTACAAAGACTTGCCGGTTGCGTGGCTGCTCTCAGCAGGTTTATCTCTAGGTCTGCTGAGCGCGCCCTGCCGTTTTTCAAATTATTGAAAAAGGCAGGTCCAATGAAATGGACTCCGGAAGCGGAGGCTGCGCTGCAAGACTTGAAGAGATACCTGTCCTCCCCTCCAATACTTGTCGCACCTAAGCCACAAGAGAAGTTGCTGCTGTATATAGCGGCAACCAATCAAGTGGTTAGCGCTGCGTTAGTAGCAGAGAGGGAGGCGGATGACGAGCCAGTAACCACGGCAGGCACATCTAGCGACAAGCAGGGGGCTTCCCCGACAAGCTCTGGTCCCGACAAGGATGGATCTGCGCAGACGCGCGAGGAGATACAGAAGAAAATGGTGCAGCGCCCAGTTTACTTTGTTAGTTCCCTTGTGCAGGGAGCTAGGTCAAGGTACTCTGGCGTGCAGAAATTGCTTTTCGGCCTTCTCATGGCCTCGAGAAAGTCGCGCCATTACTTCCAAGCACACGAGATCACAGTTGTCACTCGCTTTCCGCTGAAGAGGATACTGCATAATCCAGAAGCGACAGGCAGGATTGTTGAGTGGGCACTGGAACTGTCAAGCTTTGGCCTCAAGTTTGAGAGTACTTCAACTATCTAGAGCAGAGCATTGGCAGAATTTATAGCAGAATGGACGCCAACACCAGATGAAGAAATTCCAGAAACGAGCATCCCCATCAAGGAAGCAGGCAAAGAGTGGCTGATGTACTTTGATGGTGCCTTTTCGCTGCAAGGCGCCGGCGCTGGCGTGCTGCTTGTCGCACCCACCGGAGAGCACCTCAAGTACGTAGTCCAGATGCACTTTCCCAAGGAGCAAGCAACAAACAATACTATAGAGTATGAAGGCTTGCTTGCCGGTCTCAGGATCGCGGCAGACCTTGGGATCAAGAAGCTCATTGTCAGGGGTGACTCGCAGCTTGTCGTCCGCCAAGTGAACAAGAGCTATCAGAGTCCGTTGATGGAAGCTTACATCGACGAAGTGAGAAAGCTAGAAGAGCACTTTGACGGCCTACAGATGGAGCATGTTCCAAGAGCTCAGAACGCCAGTGCCGATGGCCTGTCAAAGCGCGCCGCACTTAAGTTACCTGTGGAACCAGGGATCTTTGTGCTCAAGCTGACTCAACCGTCTGTAACGCCATCAACTGGACAGAGCAAGAAGAGGAAGTTGATTTCTGGTGACTATTTGCCGGCAGAGCTTCCCGAAGCCGCCGCCAAGAAGGTCCCCAAGATCAACGCCAAGAGCGCTGAGGAGCAGTCTGCTCCTGCAAGCCCTAGGGTTTGTTCCGTTGAAGCAGAAGCTCCCGGCAAGTTTTGCTCCGGCAAGCTTGTCGGGGAACGTCAAGCTCCGGCAGAGCCGCAGCTTCTCGCGTAGAAGCGGATGTTCCCGCAGCAGTCCCCAAGATCAACGCCAAGAGCGCTGAGGAGCAGTCTGCTCCGGCAAGCCCTAGGGTTTGTTCCGTTGAAGCAGAAGCTCCCGACAAGTTTTGCTCCAGCAAGCTTGCCGGGGAACGTCAAGCTCCGGCAGAGCCGCATGTTCTCGCCGTAGAAGAGGATGTTCCCGTAGTAGCAAATTTGCCTTTAGTCCTTGTTGTTGAGCCACAAGCTCCAGCATGGGCACAGCAGATTGTCCATTTCCTTCAGACAGGAGAACTTCCCGAAGAGCAAGAAGAAGCGGAAAGAGTAGCCCGGCAGTCAAGTATGTACCAGTTTGTCGACAAGACACTGTACATAAGAAGACTCAACGGTGTGAAATTGAAGTGTATTCATCGGGAAGACTGACAAATGCTGTTGGCAGAGATACATGGAGGCATATGTGGTCACCACATTGGCGCAAGAGCACTTGTCGGCAAAGCATTCCAGCAAGGTTTCTTTTGGCCGACAGCCCTCCAGGATGCAACTGCACAAGTAACCAAGTGTGAAGCATGCCAGTTCCATTCCAAGCAGATACACCAACCAGCTCAAGCTCTCCAGACGATCCCTTTATCCTGGCCATTTTCGGTCTGGGGGCTCGACATCCTCGGCCCCTTCCCCCGAGCAGTCGGGGGCTTTGAGTACTTGTACGTTGCAATCGACAAGTTCACAAAGTGGCCGGAAGTGGAACCAGTGAGGAAGGTGACAGCACAGTCAGCAGTCAAGATCTTCAGGTGGATTGTTTGCCGCTTCGGGATCCCTAACAGGATAATCATCGACAACGGTACGCAATTCACGAGCCACACCTTCATGCAGTACGTCCAAGATCTTGGCGCCAAGGTCTGCTTCACTTCTGTTGCTCACCCGAGAAGCAACGATCAAGCGGAGAGGGCAAATGCTGAAGTGCTGCGTGGGATCAAGACCAGGACTTTTGACAAGCTGCGCAAGTGCGGAAGAAACTAGATCAAGGAGCTGCCGGTGGTTCTTTGGTCGATCAGAACGACGCCAAATCGAGCCACTGGCCAGACACCTTTCGCTCTAGTCTATGGAGCAGAGGCAGTTCTCCCCATGGAACTCGTATACAGGTCACCTCGAGTGCTCGCTTATGATGAGCTTGAGCAAGAGCAGCTGCGACAAGATGACACGCTGCTCCTTGAGGAAGACCGTCTTCAGGCTGCTGTACGAGCTGCTCGCTACCAGCAAGCTTTGCGCCGCTACCATAGCCGCAAAGTTAACGCCAGATGTTTCAAGGAAGGCGACCTTGTTCTTCGGCGTGTTCAGTCCGCCAAGAATTCCAACAAGTTGACGCCGAAGTGGGAAGGCCCTTACCGGGTGAAACGAGTCACTAGGCCTGGCGCCGTCCGCCTTGAGACCGAAGATAGCATTCCGGTGAGCAATTCCTGGAACATTGAGCATCCTCGTAAGTTTCACCCGTAAGACGCGGTTGCCGGAACCTGTTCCGGCAACCACCTTGAGTACAAGTCTTGCCGCTGTTGCATGTAATCCTTTGTATAAAGCCGAGCGCAGACCCCGTGCATATGTAAAGCTCATGTGCTCCGCACATCTTGTCAATTTCATGCTTTCTATTTTTTGCATGTGTTATCTGACACTTTGTGCAGCACCTACTCCCCGGTAAGCAATAACGAGCCGTAAGGCTCCATATCTTTATTTTCTCTTCTTTCTTTTTTCTCAAGGAAAGGAAGGTTCCCTCGCCCACAAGTTTGCCGGGGGGAAAGGAGAAGATAATGGTATGGACCAGGCGTCGTTCAAGAAAGTTTTGCCTTACCGGGAAGCAAACGACAGAAAAGCTAAGTTGCCGAAGTTTGAGCAATCAGATTTTTTTTAAAAAAATTTAGGTTATCTCCCTTGAACGACCGCACTTTGTATGGAAAACCTGTGCGCGGAGGAACCAACTCGTAGCTAGTTGCGCCCTTATCTTGTTTCGAGTCCGCTCAACAACTTAAGTGAGCTGCAACTAGTTGCGACAAGGTTTCTTGTCGGTAGCGGCACCGCCAGCAGGCTGCTGACGTCCCGCACTCAGCGCTCGCGGCTCAGGTGCCTGCACCGGCAAGTTCCCTAAAAGCGTAGGGTAAAAAGACATACAAAGGGAGGAATCAAGTAAAGGGAATAACATTCCAATCATTACCCAGAATAGAGTTATATTACAAAGATAGCTTGTCGCGGCTCTAACAGATTGTTTTCATAACATGACAAACAGCGACAAGAAAAGAAGAAACGGGCGGCCTAGTCTATGCGATCGCCCTCGATCCTCTTGATCCCGCTCACCTTGTCCACAATGGGGGCGAACACTTTCTGAAGAGCTCCCGCGCAGATCTTGCGCGACTCGTCGGCCAGCTGCTTTGGGATCTTCTCCCGGAGCCGCTGAAGGGCCGTCGCCATGCCTTTGAAGAATAGAGTGAGCTTGGTGCTGGGTTGGAGGTTCTCGTCGGAGGGATACCCGAGATCCCACATCCCCAGTTGCACCAGCTCCCTGTCAATATCTGCGGCAGCACTCACGAGACTCTCCGTCCAGTGCTCCACAGTCTCCCTGAAAGCATTCTGGGTGGCGGCAGCACTCTCCAGCAACGCCTTGTCGGCCTTGATCTCCTCCTTCAAGGCCACCTCCTGCTCCTTGGCGCCGTCCAGCATCTTGGTCAAAGTGGTCAGCTTCAACTCAAGATCCACGTTGGAGACCTTGGCGGCGCTGATCTCTTTGCCCTTCTTGGCGAGATCGGCCTCCAGCTACGCCACCTTCGTCTCCAGCTCCTTCTTGGCGGCCTCGGTGGCTGCGGCAGCATCCTCCACTTGCTTGAGGGCTCCGCCAAATTTTTCCCCACGCGCGGCAAGCTCCTCCTTGTGGGCATCAAGATTGACCTTCCGCTGCGCCAGCTCGCCCTCCTGCGCAGACAGCTTCTCAGCGGCAAGCCGCTGTTGCTCTCTGACTTCAGCCTTCTCGAGGAGGAAGGCCTTCTGCGCTTCGGCAAGTTGCTCCTGCTCCTCCGCCAGGGACCGGAGAGCTCCCTGGTGGAGACCCCGGAGCTCCTCCACGCGCTTCTCGATGTCTGCTCCCGCCTTCGCGACAAGCGCCTCGCGGGATTCCAGCTTGGCTTGCCGCGCGCGGTAGAGCAACAACAACTTCCGCAGCAGTCGCTCCTCCTTAGGCTCGTTGCTGCTGCTGCTCGGCGCGTCAACCAGCGTCAGCCCAGCGGAGGCGAACACCTCCCCGTCGAAGATCTCTCCCTCGACCGGCGCCCTGGAGCTTGACGCCCAGGGGAGGTTGATGAAGACGTCATCGCCGGCCTTCAAGTAGACGCCTGGCTGAGGCTCTTCGGAGCCTGGCGCTGCGGCAGCGGCGGACGGGTCGGCGGTCGACGTAGCACCGGGCGCTCCTGCGGCCTTAGGGCCGTCAGTGCGATCGCCGGACCCCTCGCCAGTTGCTGCGGCGGCAGCCTTGGCGGCCTCTGCGCCGGCGGGATCGTCAACACCGGCTGCTTCTTCGGTGGTGGCAACGTCGTCGGCAGCAACCTCGGTCTCCATCGGCTCCGTAGCAGATGGGTCTGACAGCCGGAAGAGGGAGAAGATTCAAGAAAAATCCAACAAAAACCCAAGAAGATCAAAAGAAGAAGAACCCAAGGGAAGTCTTGCAGCGAAAGGATTACCTGTGCCGGGTTCTGCAGTCGTGGTCACTGCCGTCGGAGGGCCGCTGGTGTTGTCCCTTGCCGGAGACTTCTCCCTTATCGGAAAGCTCTCCCTTGCCGAAGGACTCTCCCTTGGCTCCTGGTGGGGCTGCTCTGCTCCTACGCAAACCAACAGCCAGACGTCAGCAAAGACAGAGTATCCGTGCGCACCTCACAGCGGAAAGCAAACCATATAATTACGCTGGGGGCTGCTCTGGAGAAAAGTTACCAGGTCCGGCAAGGTTGTCTCGGGCGCACCCCCTGTAGTCGCAGTGGGCTCGTCCTCGATGACGATCACCGGGACCTTGGCTCTCTTCACTGCTCTCTGGGCCAGAGTCCTAAAAAGGAACAAGTTCAGAGTAAAGCAAATGAGATACAAGACAAAACAGCAAGGATTGAAGAACTACAAGTAAAACAAGAAGATCTTACTCTTCTTCTTCCTCGTCGGAGCTGAATGTGGAGAAGTCGAAATCCGGCTCACGCCCGGCGCGATGAGGCGGAGGAGTAGTTTCCCTTGGCCGCTTGGCGGGAACGGTGGCGGTGGTCTGAAACGACCCCGCTCCGGCTGCCGGCGCGGCGTGAGAAGCGGCAGGAGTAGAAGCGGTGGTCCGGGAGGGCCCCGCTCCGGTTGCCGTCGCAGCGTGAGATGCTCCCGCGGCAACGGTGCTTGCCACGGTGGAGCGTGTCACGCGGCGCGGCGACTGTTGACCCGCCTGCAGCTCCGCTACGTCACCGGCCTTGCGGAGACGCCTTCTTGGTGGGGATGGAGGCTCTGCTTGCGGCGAGCTGCCCGAAGATGAGGAGGAGGAGGAGCTAATTTCCAGCGAGCCGCTCGTATCCTTGACGGGCTCACTCGACTCGACGCCACGACCGGCAAGCTCTTTCTCGCCGGCGGGCTCCCTTCGCTCGGCACGGCTTGCCGCCTCTGCTGCATCTGCCTCCTCCACGGTGAATCCAAATTCGCCCGCGGCTGCGGCTGCCGCCGCCTCCTCCAACCTAGTGGCGATGAGCGCCATCTCCGCATCGGTGGTGTCGCGGGTTAGGCTATCCTTCTCGTCGGAGCGGATCGGCACTTCTACCAAGGCATCGAAGAATTGCTGCACGACTCGTCTGCAGGCTCTTGCCAAGTTGGCACAATACCATGTGAGTCGCACAGCGGCATCATTGCACGGATGCGGTCGAGCGCGGAATTGTTGCACAACGGAACGACACCCCCCGGCAACCTGAACACTTCGGGATGTTGAGGGTCATACTTGAACAGCTCCTGGAGCATCGCGTTGAGCTCCAGAACAGTGAAGTTGAAGTTGAGGCCCGGCCGCAGCCTCATGATATCCGCCGTGTTCTTGAACTCCCAGGCGGGTCTCCCCCGTTCCTACAGGGGGGCGATGCGGCGGCGAAGAAAATCTGCGCCAACAGCGCCTACAGTGAGCCCGGCAAGCCTGAGGCATATGATCCGGGTGACAGCAATCTTCAGCCTGTCGTCTTCCGGGGCCACGTCACTCCAATCGCTGCCGCGTGCTACTAGGGCTTGGCGCCGGGCGGCGAATGGCTGCGGGTTCTCCTCGTCAATCCAGCACTAGTCCGCTCTCCATTCCTCCCACTTGCCGCGGAACTCTCCCTCCAAATAAGTGTCCTTCTTGCCGGCCCTTGAGATCCAGGCGATTCCGCCGGATAAAGGCTCTCCTCTCTCTACTCGGGACATAAAGAAGTGGCAAAAGAGGGCTACATTGGGATGGACTCCGACAAAGTTTTCGCAGTCAAGGAGGTGGAACCCGTAGGTGTTCATGATATCGCAGAAGAACTCAGAGAAGGGCGGGCAGAGCCCGCAGTAGAAGAACAAGGCGAAGAAAGGGTATCCGTTTGGAGCCGTCTTCCAAGCGGCGGCGGGAAGTACCTTCATGCGCGGATGTGCTCGCGTCTCCGTCGACCAGAAGAGGTAGTAGTTCTCCCTCAGCTCCCTCGCGGCGAGCTTGGGGGGGAAGACTGCTCGTTCGTTTCGCAGCGCCGCAAGCCGCTGCGCCTCGGTCGACTTCACAACCTTCCCCTTGTCGGCTTATGGAGCCATGGCGGAAGTGGTGGAGGTGGTCGACGGCGTTGGTGGTGCTGGTGGCGATGGGGGGTGAAGCGCTGCTCTCTTTCGACTTTGGGAAGACGAGGGAGCGGCGGAGATTTTTGAGATTGGAGTAGCAACCGGCGAATGGGCGAACTGCCCCTGTTTCCCCTGCTTATAAAGAGGGAGGGGGCGGACGTTCCGCATTTCCGAATAAAGAAACCACCCACGATCTCTACCACGACACCGCATTCAACGCGTGCCGTTCGGGGAGGGCGCGGTGGATACGGAGAGAGATACGGCATAACCTAGGCCGCGCGTGCCCGTGCCCTGTTTTGGGCCTGGCCCAACAGCGCTCGGCACCGTGTATGGCCCAGGCCCAGGGGCTCCTGTCGGTGTACTAGAGTAGGGGTACCCTAGTATCCCGAACTTGTGCACGGGCAGTCGCAGCATCCCGTGGCAAGGCTTGCCGGGTGACCGCCAAGGCCCTCCGTGGTTCCTTTGGAGCCATTCAAGAACAAAGTATCCAAGCCAAGGAGACAAGACCCCGGCAAGAGGAGCTTGCCGGGAAGGCCAACCAAGGCATCTCAAGACCCCGGCAAGAGGAGCTTGCCGGGAAGGCCACCCAAGGCATCTCAAGGAACTTGTCGCGACGCGCCACGCGTCCCGGCAAGGCCCGATGAGCGACAAGCTCCCGGACGTGACAAGACAACGACCGCGGCAAGGCGCTTGCCGCGGCAAGCCACCACTCTGTGACCGCGCTCCAGCACATCCACCAACGTGTCGCTCTGGGACCCTTCCAGGCGCACGTGGCGGGAGGCTGTGCAGCCAGCGGCGCGCGGTGGCAAGCGGCGCTGACAAGATTGCCATCGTGGCGAGCGGTGGCGTCCCTGACGGTCCCTTTTGCACTGTTTAGGCGACACAGACGGGCATTTAATGCCCTTGTCCCCTGCCGTCAGGGTTAGGTATGATACACTGTAGCGGGTAGCTGTACCTACCGCAGCACCTTTCCATTTTTACCCTTTACCTCCGTTGCCACCTGTCGGTGACCCCTTGAGCATATAAAAGGAGGCCCATGCGCAACGTAGAGGGGGGTTAGCTAGTTCAGAAAACATTCACGCTCGGTCTCGTTAGCTGCTAGTGTGTACTATAGCATTCCGCGCTCCCGAGCAAGAACTCAATACAAACCACAAAGCAGGAGTAGGGTTTTACGCATCCGTGCGGCCCGAACCTGGGTAAACCGCTCGTGTGCTTCGCCTCGATCTGCTCTTCGTGCAACCTTCGCCCCCGCCGAACCGAAAGGGACTCGGCCCGCCGGTCCCATAGGTGTTCGTGGATCAGTCCCCCGGCACCTTGCGCCTCATCTAACCGCTTGTTTATGCGGATGAGGTCTTCATCGGCCCGCTCCAGCTTCCGCTTGAGTTCGGATACTTCGGTGGCCTGGGCGGTCGCCGCTAACAGTGAAGCATGTTCATCAAAATAGAAAAGTATGTTATCTCCTGCGAATATTACTTGATCCTCCGTTCGGCCTTTCTTTTCAAAAGTTGAATGGAGTCTCAGGGGCTACTATCTATACGCAGGCGTATTTTTTGCATATGCAAAAAAGCTAAGAATATTACATCACGTACCTCAAAGCCTGTTAATAGGCTGGTGAAGGCTTCGCTCAGCCTGCTTTTGGCGGACTGAACCTTCTCAACCACCGTACCCATGAGGGTACGATGCTCCTGCACAACAGAAGCACGTCGAACCGCTTCCACCAGAGTGTCTGACACCTTTGGATTGATAGAAGTCGTTAGCGGATTCGGCGCTCCCCCTCCTTTAAAGGGGGTTGCTCGCTCGATTCCGGAGCCGTATGGGTCTCCGGAATAATATTCGGCTCGGGGCCGGATTGGTCATGGCCCCCGTCACCAGTCTCCATGGGGGTTGGTTCCCCCTGTTCTCGATAGGCGAGGTGTTACCCTCTGGCACCGTCTTGGCGGCCTCCCACACATCTCCATGGCCCGGAGAGGCTCTTTGGAACAACACTTCGGTATTGTCCTTGGCGGTTGGCGGAGAGGCTCGTGGAGGCGTCTCGCTCTCCACCATCCCCGGCTCCAGCGAGTTCCTCGAAGATGATGATAGCTGGGGAAGATCACAGGCCGGACTATAGCATGCAATATAATGTGTTAAAACTATAATCATAAAATCAGATATATATATATATATAGTATCTTTGGATACTTACGATGCGGCCAGGTGCTTCGACCTGGGGCGCTACTCGGGGATGGCTTCGGCATCCGAGTCCGAGCCGTCAAAAAGGGATATCTTCCCCCTCTTGGACGCATCTGCCTCTAGGTCCACGGAGGCCACCCATTTCTTCTTCCTCCCCTTAAGGGGAGAATTGCTCTCCTCCTCCTCTTCCTCTTCGTCTTCATCTCCCTCGTGGGAGGAGGGAGCTTCAGTATCTCCGGATGCAGCGTCCGAAGTACCTTTATGGCGGAAGCCACTTTTGGCCTCCTTGCCCTTCTTCTTGGCCTTCTTCTCCGGCGCCTGGTACGGCGCCAGGACCAGCATCCTCGTTAGCAGAGGAATGGTAGGGTCTTCGGGTAGCAGAGCCGGACACTTGATCCACTTTGCCTTCTTTGTCCAGCCCTAATTCAAGGATGGAATGCTCAGCATACCCCTTGATTTACGAACTGAAGTTGTATTCAGAAACTAGAAAACTTACTAGGGTGGCCGGATGACTGCAGTCAAGGCCTATGTCATCGGTCGTCTCCGGCCATGATTTTTGGGCCTTGAAAAGCAGCTTCTAGATCTCTTTGCGCGTCGTGCCGAAGAATCGCTGCGGAGTCCGCGGACCATCCGGATTAAACTCCCATATATGGAGAGGCCGACGCTGGTAGGGGAGAATCTGGTAGAAAATCATCACCTGAATCACATCAGCAAGACTGGTGTTCTTCTCTATTATATTTTTATGCGCTTTTGCAGCAACATCACCTCATCAAACGATCCCCAATCTAGGCCCTTGTTAATCCACGACACGAGCCGCATTGGGGGTCTGGATTTAAACTCAGGAGTGGCTTCCCATGTGTCGTCGTGAGGTTCGGTGATGTAGAACCACTCCTGTTGCCATCCCTTCACGGTCTCCACGAAGGCCCCTTTGGGCCAGGTGAAGTTGGGGAGCTTGCTCACCATGGCACCGCCACAGTACGCATGTGGCCCATCGACCATTCAGCTTCATGTTGAAAACCTTAAGCCATTGGCCGAAGTGGGGGGGGGGGACGCGGAGGAGCGCCTCACACATGACTATGAACGCCGAAATGTGGAGGAAGGAATTCGGGGCTAGATCATGGAAATCTAGGCCATAATAGAACATGAGGCCATGGACGGAAGGGTGGAGAGGAAACCCTAGTCTGCGGAGGAAGTGGGGGATAAACACCACTCTCTCGGCTTGCTCCAGAGTAGGGATAATTTGTTTTTTGGCAGGGAGCCTATGCGCGATACTCGCGGCCAGGTACCCCGCTTCTCGGAGTTCCTTGACATTCTCATCCGTGACGGAGGAAGTCACCCACTTGCCTTGCGAGCCAGATCCGGCCATGGCTGGAAAGGTTGGGCGGTGGGAAAGATTGAAGCTTGGGCGCTGGAGCTCGAGGATGGGAAGGTTGAGGAAGGAAGAAGGTGTGGGGTAAAAAGATGGATCTTTATCCGCTTATATAGGAAGTGAATATCAAGCGCCCCAACAAGCCTTAAAACTCGCCTGTTCCCAAGGGGTCAACAGGAATCTCCACCGCGGTTGTCACCGTAGCGAGTTTGTCGCCGAGTTAGGCTACGGACTCAATCTCTTTGTGCTTTCTTTAACTCCGATTCTTGCACAAAGATTAATGCCATGTTTCTAGCCACGATTGAGATCAATACATCCACCTAATACTTCCTCTAGAATAGATTTGATGCAAAAACTTAGGGTTAGGTTTCCGCCGAACTCATTTCGGACCAACCGGTCTGAAGAATTCGGTCTCGCCGATTTGGCCCAGGCCATTGCACATATACTAGTCGGTCTGACCGAAGTGTACGAATCGGTGTGACCGAGTTCACTTTTTCTGTGAAACCCTAGCATCTCGGAGTCACCGAACTACGTTTCAGCCTGACCGAAATTGTACGTTTAGACTCCAAAGCTGCTTCGGTGTCACCGAGTTTGTCATATCGGTAGCTCCGAAATGCTTTCTGTAGAAAAATAAAAATTAAGTTTTTGTGTCAACTTTTTGCCAAAATAGTTGTGCTTTGTGATGCTCACCTACTCTACATATACCTATCTATTCACAATGTCAGTGTTAGAGATGTCAGACAACAGTGATAGTCAGAACAAGTCAGAGGAGCAAGTACATCTCAGTAAGGGTAATAGTCACTCCAACAACAGCTATGATGAGGGTAGCAGAAGCACCCCAAGCAAATTGCCTAAGGATGCAACAAGGACAAGGAAGAAGAGAACCTCAGATTCTAAAGATGAGGAGTTTGTGGTTGATGAGGAGGTCACCTCAAAGAAAAAGGTGCTCAAGAAGGAGTAACCTGCTGCTGCTGCCATCAAGACTGGTATGCAAAAGAAGGCTCCTGCCTAGAGGAAGCTCATGTCTAAAGCTAGAGCCTCCACTCTAGCAACAATGAAACCAAGAGAGGAAGAGGCTGATGGAAGAAAGAAAAGGAAGGAAAGGGTCAAGAACACTATAGCCAGAGTGATAGGAAAACCTTCCATGATGAAAGAGTCTGATGAAGATGATGATGAGGAGTAAGCGCCAATGCCAAAATCTCTGAAGCTCATGGGGGATGCTATCAATTCTGGGGCTGCTCCATCTAAGCCCAAGACAGCCCCCAAGCCCTCAACTCAAGCTCATGCCTCCAAGTCAACTGCACCCAAGAGATCCACCAGAAACATTTTAGCTGCAGAGAAGAACAAGGCCCCAGTGCGTGAAGTTAAAGAGGATGAGGAGCATCAAGTGCTCCGAAAGCTAAAACCCAAGATTCCAGATCATGATGACAATCATCCAATTGCTGAGAATATGAAGTTAAGAAAGGAGGGAGGTCTTAGTTCGTGGAGACAAAATGATCCATATGCTGCAAGGAAAAGGACTACTGTGGACTATCGCTTTCAGACCAAGGAACAACAATATTTCTATGATACAGTCATATTAGACAAGAAGCCCATTTGTCAGTGACATGAGATGGGTCGATTGGAAATTCATTGATGACAATGAGGATTACTTCCTAGGAGTTCATGAGAGTTTCACAATGAACAGAGTTGACACTTTTGTTGGTCAAAAACTGACAAAATGGAATGATGAAATGGTCATGCAATTCTATTCGACATCTCATTCTTATCCGCATGGCACAATAGTCTAGATGACTGAAGCCACAAGGTATCAATCGTCAATTGCTTAATGGGCCAAGTTGATCAATGCCCCTGAAGAAGCTGAAGATGACACAGATGTGTATGCCAAGCCCAGAAAGGATAATAACTCCATTGCTCACATGTACAAGGAAATTCCCGATGATGCTTTGGAGACTCACAAGTTTGGATCCATCTACTATCTGCTGTTAGGTCTGACCATGATAAACAATATATTGAGGCACACACTGTTGCCGAAGTTAGGAGATCATAGGATGATCCGTGGTCACTCAATCAACTTCTTCATATGTTTGATGTGCCAGAGAAGTTCAAAGAGATGAGCTTGATTGTTGAAACTGTGAAGAAAACTGTTGTTGACCAGAAAAGAACATGTGGATATGCCCCCACATTCAGATGCTCATCAACTACAAGATGGTGACAAGGACATATCTTCCAGACAAAGAGCATCTTCCCCTAAGGCCAGACTTTGAGGACAACGTGGTTGTCATGGATGCATCACATCCTACTTCAGTAGAGGCTCTGGAGAAGTGAGAGAAAGCAAAGGCAGCAGAGACTTCCGCAATGCCAAATGCTTCAGTTGTCAATCTCAAGACCAAGCAAGATTCAAGTCAGTTATTTGCTTGAGGCAACAGTGAGAATAGAGAAAGGACTAGCCACCCGGACTCGAAATCAAGAGAGCCTTGAGAGGATCTTTGAGACCAAACTTCATGATCTAGATGTGAAGGTCACTGAGATTCAGATCACTGTTGAGAAGCTACAGGAAGAGGCTGAGCATAGGAGTGACATACCAGCCACTAACACTTTTCATCATGTGCCCAGAGCACAAAGGTCTGCAGCAGTGCCAGTTGTCAGTGACACGAGGACTACCATTTCGGCACCTACAGCAACTGCCTCGGTCATTCCTTCAGTTGCAACTCCTCCAGCTCCTCAGACATCTTCAGAAGCGTTTGTAGATACTGTCCTCTCCATGCCATCTACGCACACCGGAGATCATGCTTAGAGTGCCGTATATGACTATGCATTTTCGAGCTTTTTGGTAACTTGTTGCCAAAGGGGGAGAAAGAGTATAGATCATTGGGCTTCGAAAGAGAGAGCGTTTTTCCTTTTGTTGCTTCTCTTGCTACTTGCTATTTGATCATTTTCTTGCTACTATTTGTGCTTGTGTGTGAGATACTCTTATGATCATGTATTTGATCATATTATGATTTAATGTGTGCTTGGATGATGATATCTTAATACTTGTGTATGATCTATCATGTTTCCCTTGGTGATGAGTGCATGTTCTTTATATTCTATCATTTTGAGCACTCCACCAAGATGTATGTGACATGGAAGAGTGACCCATGATCCTAATCGATTTGCATTTGCATTCAAAAGAAAATTTTAAATAATGCACAAATTTAGGAGGAGCTCTCTTGCTTATCACATACTTCGCAAAGCGACGATGTATTTCACTCATATTGTCATTTGTTGAAGCTTTGATCTACATGATCTCATCAATTACCAAAAGGGGAGATTGAAAGTGTAACTAATCCCCGGGTGGTTTTGGTGATTTATAACAACATATAGCACATTAAACTAATATCCATTCAAGTTAAATATTTCAGAAAGTTCAATGATTGGCACGGCATTGACTAGAGATGTGGACCCCTCAAAATGCTAAGGACAAAGATTGGGAACATCTCAAGACTCTTTATTTCTATTTTAGTGATCAAAGGTCACATTGAGTCCATAGAAAAAAGCCAATACTATTAAAAGGGGATAAGGTGTTGCTTAATGGTCTACTTGCTCAAAGTGCTTAGTGATATGCTCCAAAGCCCTCAACCACTTTCTCAATTCCAAATATGTCCAGAACCTAAAGTGAAACTTGGACCCACCGATTTGATCTATCCGGCGCAACCGAGTTCCTTTAACATATCTTCTGCCAGAAACCCTAATCAATTCGGTCTCACTGATTAGGATCTCGGTCTCACCAATATGGAAATGCAAACTCTTTGTTTCCCTTCATAACATTTCGATCTCACTGAAAAGAGCGATTGGTCCCACCGAGTTCGCAATGCAAACTCTCTATTTCCCTTCATAATGTTTTGGTCTTACCAAAATGAGCGATTGGTCCCACCGAGTTTGCCTGACCAACTATCTGTTTGCTCATTGCTGAAATCAGTCCCACCGATTTCATGCAATCGGTCACAATGATTTGAGGTTTTTCGCTAACCCTAGCCCATTGGTCCCACCGAGTTGATCATATCGGTCCCACCGAGAATCCTAACGTTCACATTTTGAACTGAATCGGTCTCACCGAGTTTACCTATTTGGTCTGACCAAGTTGGGTCAAATGTGTGTAACGGTTGGATTTTGTGTGGCGGCTATATATACCCCTCCACACCCTTCTCTATTGAAGAAAGAGCCATCAGAACGTGCCTACAATTCCACTACTTATTTTCTGAGAGAGAACCATCTACTCATGTGTTGAGACCAAGACATTCCAATCCAACCACAACAATCTTGATCTCTAGCATTCCCCAAGTTGCTTTCCACTCAAATCATCTTTCCATCATAGCCAAATCTATTATAGAGAGTTGAGTGTTGGGGAGACTATCATTTGAAGCACAAGATCAAGGAGTTCATCATCATCACACCATCTATTACCTTTTGGAGAATGGTGTCTCCTAGATTGGTTAGGTGTCACTTGGGAGCCTCCAACAAGATTGTGGAGTTGAACAAAGGAGTTTGTAAGGGCAAGGAGATCGCCTACTTCATGAAGATCTACCCAAGTGAGGCAAGTCCTTCGTGGGCGATGACCATGGTGGGATAGACAAGGTTGCTTCTTCGTGGACCCTTCGTGGGTGGAGCCCTCCGTGGACTCGCGCAAGCTTTACCCTTCGTGGGTTGAAGTCTCCATCAATGTGGACGTATGATAGCACCACCTATCAGAACCACGCCAAAATCTTCGTGTCTACATTGTGTTTTCCTTATCCAAACCCTTCCCTTTACCTTCACATAAAATCTTTTACTTTCCGCTGCTACACTCTTAGAATCGCATGTGTAGGTTGATTGCTTGACTTGTGCTAAGTTGCTAAAATCTGCCAAGACTTAAAATGGGGAAAACGCTAGATTTTTCTTTGGTCACGTAGTCTAATCACCCCCTCTAGACCTACTTTCGATCCTACATCATGTACTGCCCCAGAGTCATCCAATCAATTGGTTCTTACTTTCTGACGTGTTTCAGCTTTTTCCACTCCCATGCAATATATGTGCGCAAGCCATGGATATAGCACTATGGGTGGAATAGAATGTAGTGGTAGAGATTAATATGGAGAGGACAAAAAAGGAAGAAAGTATCACATCGACGCGACCAATCCATGAGCTGTTGAGATGCCCATCAATTGGTATCAACGCGAGGAGTAGGGATTGCCATGCAACGGGCGCACTAAGAGCTATAAATGTATGAAAGCTCAAACTAAAAAATGTCGGATTCAGGGCTCCACAGACCCAAGAAAGGTTCGGGCTCTGGGGCGTGTGTGAAGAACTCAACCTCTCCAGCCAACTAGTTTGTCAACCCCACAACCTAGCTCGATGAACGAAGAAGAAGATGGACATGGTAGTTTACCCAGGTTCGGGCCACCTTGCGATGTAAGACCCTACTCCTGCTTTGTGGTGGATTAGCCCCATGATGGCTGAGGATGAACTAGTGCAAGGGAAGAAAAACCTCATGAGGTTTGCTCTGGTGTGGGTGTGTGTTCCTTCCCCTACTTGGTGGTGGCTAACCTAAATTTATAGTGGCCTCGGTCCTCTTCCTCCAAAACATAGGCGGGAAGGGATCCCACAATGCCCAATTTTAAAGGGGACAAGTAGTACATCTTATCCTGATGAAAGGTGGTCTTTGATTGCAAAGCTTCTGGTCGTGCTGCTGCAGTGGGCTCGACGAGGCCATCCGTCATGCCGTCCTGGCGGTCTTGGTCTTGTTGCACGGGAATGGAAACCTTTGGCTGATTCCTCGGGAGTACGTGCCTGCGCTTGCATCCTTAGAACCAAAGAGAAACCCTGCTCATCTGCGCCTATTGGCGCCCGCCTGGCTTTGGTCGTCATGGCTTGCATCACCACAACCTCATGAGGTGGGAACCTCGATAGAAATCTCCGCTCCTCACGAGGTAACCTGGGGAAGATGCTCCCTATGGAGGTCTTGATGTCGCCCGCCTCGCGATGCTTGGCCCCTCGCGAGGGTCTTGTCTTATTGATAGTTGTAGACGGGCTGTACTATGCCGTACGTGGAGGCACGCCATGGGACGCAGGCAGGCAAGTCTGGGTACCCTGGTTCCCAGAATGCTGACAGTAGCCCCGGGGACCTAGGCGCGTTCGGACTTGGCTTTGAGGCGAAGCCAACGTGCAAGGGCGAAGCACCTCGGGCCCTAATAGCCTGCAGACCAAGTCGACGCGTGGCTCTTGATGGGACGTGGGCGTCTTCACTTCCCCATGCTGCCTCGGCAACTGCCCGACATGCCAACTTCCTGGCGTATGCAGAAAGGCCATCATGGCTTGGAGCGTGAGTGGCTGGCGGTTGGCCTTCCTTTGGCTATAAATGGGGCAGTGGGCAGAGCCCCCCAGCCCATCTTCATCTTCTCACCGCTCGCTCCTTCTTCTTCCTCTTCATCCCACCGTCTTGTCAGAGTGTCCATGGCGCCAGTGAGGTAGTTTTCTGCCGCGGAGAAGGGGAAGGCTCCCAAGGAAGGACCAGGCTTGATGCCGCCAAAGAGAGGTCGCGGCCGCCCCCGCAAGTACGCCGTGACACCGGCAGTGGCTCCCCGATGGTGTGGGCGTACACACTCGAAGGCTGGCGCCACCTCCAGCAGTAGTGGGTGTTGGCGTTCTTGGAACGGGGGTCCCCAGACTTGCCTGCCTGTGGCCCATAGCATGGCTTTGCTAGCAGGCCCGTACGGCCCATCTTCATCAACAATTCATTCAAGACCCTCGCGAGGGGCCAAGCCTCGCGAGGCAGACGACACAAGACCTTCTTAGGAGCGGCCTCGCCAGGCTGGCTCATGAGGGGCGGAGAGTTCAAGGCTAGGCAAACCTCGCGAGGATCTCGTGACGTGAGCCATGACGATCAAGACCAGGAGAGCGCCAGCGCATGCAGTTTCCTTGTTTCCTCTTTGGTGCTAAGGGGGCAAGCGCAGGCGTGGAGTACCGAGGCATCAAGGAAAGGTTTCCATATTGGTGCAATGAGACCAAGACCAGAAGGATGGCAAGACGGAGGTCACCATGGATCCCAAGACGGCGTCACGACGAGAGATTTTGGCAGGCGAAGACTGCTTTTGTCAGGATAGCTTGTACTAGCACTACAAAAAAATACACTTCCGTGATAATACGTGTTTGTCACAGTAGGTCACATTTTCTGTCATGCATGTACATCCATGACAAATTTATGATAGAATCAAGATAGTCATACCTGTGTTGTCGTAGAAGTGTTCCATGACATTACCAAAATTACCATCACGGAAGTGTCCACTTCCATGACAATAATCGCGCGTCACAGAAGTGCTTTCATCAAGGGTGACCGACACATGGCATCCACCATAACGGAACGCCGTTAAGCTATCAGGTCCGGTTATGGATCCGATAACCCGTTAACAGCCCCGACCAATGGGGATTTTCCTCGTGTGAAATCATCATTGGCTGGAGGAAACACGTGTCGGCTCAACGTTGGGACAGATGTCATCCACTCATTGGACCCAAAGCGCCTATGATACGTCGACACGTGGCACGGCCCAACAAAGGGCCATTCCTGTGAAAAGGCCGGCCCATTTGACTTGGTCAAAAGGTGGTGGGCCGGCCCATGGAAAGCATGCGAACGGCATGTTCCCATATAGCCCATTTACAGCATGCTAACCCAGGGCCCATTTACGGCCTATCCGAATTAGACCCAGTAGCGTCATCTGGGCCGTCCAATATAATTCCAGACCGTTTTAACTTCCGGCCCATGTATGGCCCATGACATCTTTTGGCCCATATGAGGCCCTTATTACTCTCGGCCCATTAACGGCCCGTGGTAAAACTGGCCCGTAATGAACAGTGTATCAATTTATACCCATTAACGTCACGTGGTGAAACTGGGCCGTAATGAATAGTGTATCACTTTATACACATTAATGGCCCATTATTCCGTTGGACCGTTTCTAGGCCATGTTATCTTTCGGCCTTCTCGGGGCCCATTTATTCTTGGGAACATTTCCACATTCGTTTAATTACGGCCCGTTATTGTCATTTTCTGCTTGTGGGCCAAATTCAGCCTGTGGTTACAGTCGGCCCGTTTGTGGCCCGATAATACATTGGGCCGTTTTCATGTTAAAAAAACCCGTTGGGCTGTTTTCATAGAGTTATCAAATAAGGCCTATTAACGACCCGTTATTGTCCACGAATAGTACGACCCATGATTGGCGAAGTGATGATACGCCCTGTAGAAGGCCCATGGATCCTACGGCCCGTAAAAGGCCCATGAATCGTACGGCCCATAGAAGGCCCATGGATCCTACGGCCCGTATAGAAGGCCAATGGATCCTACGACCCGTAGAAGGCCCATGGATCATACTGCATGTAGGAGGCCCATGGTTACAATAGTCCATGTGTTGCCATGATTATTCTGGCCTAGTTTCCAAAGATAGGTTATTATGGCCACTAGAAAAACAAAGAAAAGAACTGCAGTTACTACGAGCAAACAACTAAACAAGGCAATAAGGAAATAAATAAGAAAGCAATTAACGCTAGCCTATTACCGCTATTACACATATTACATCCACCAGGCATCAAAGTTCGCCACCGGTGCAAATATAGGGAACAAAGAAGCATATTACATACACTGGCCGTCAAAATTGGCCACCAGTGCAAATAAACGCGACAGGAAAACAAGAGCATAATTGAAACAACTTCAGAAGAGCTCAAGAAACGTGGTATCCACCATGCTAGCAATAAGCTTAGCAAGCTTATTAGCTTTGTCCTGTTTGGCGCTAAAATCCTCCAACGCTTGCTATTGCACCAGAAAGTATGCATCTGAATGCTCCAGGGACTTCCGCAATCCTTCCGCTCCTTGTCGCAGCACAGCCGATCAATGTCTTTCAGCTTGTAGTTGAGACTCAAGAAACCGAACTGATTCAGACAATGAGTTTGAATAGCTTGTGCAAGCGGTAGTGGCCAGTAACTCCAACACTAAACCAAGATAGGACTTTGGGGTTGTCTCACTGTCTTCGAGCCAGTCTTCCTTAGCTGTTTTATCAGCTTTGTTGGAGACCAACAAGGATGTGTCACTATCCTGAACCTTATCTGCATTACTTCCTTTACCATTGCTTAATAAGGCACTCTTCCCCAATATTCTGTCAGCATTCTAAAAGAAGAAACAAGCAGACACATAACAGTTTAGCATGTACTAGTATATGAAACTCATTTCGGTGAACCAGTTCATTAGTAAGGTGGAGAGGATTAAACTACCAGGTCTTCTATTTCCATGTACTAGTACATAATAAAAGCATCTAACAAACATATATCTATGTCCTATGGTCACTGCATTGTCTTGCCAAATCAAAATAGAGACACGGTTCAAATCATATCAGCTCAAGACAAAGCAATAGTGAAAGAATACAAAGCGTGGGAAACTACATGGCAAAACAAGATTTCAGATGGGTACCATGGGTCTACATGTACAACAACACTATTGGCTCTGTTGTGATGCTAGTAATGTGCATGCTATGAGAAGTCAACTGTATACACAATTGAAATTGAAACCAACAGAGCTATTGATAAGAGCAAGCCTGTTAAAGAAACATGCGTGAACATACCTGCCGTGCCATTGCAGTTTCGATTGATCCTTCAATTTAAAAATAAGTTTGTATGGGTAAATAAAGTGATACAAGAGCAGAGCAGTATGCACGATAGCAATCATAGTTAAAAAAGGCGTGCCTAGGCTCTAGGCATTGATGAAACGCATTGCGCATAACTATGCTTAATCTGTGCATAACTGCGCATAAGCATGCGCTTTGGTCAGTAAAGCGCAAGGCGGTGGCAAAACACACAATTAACGCCTAGCGCTTTTTTGAACTATGATAGCAATGGAATCTTAAATTAGAACAGTTGTTCTTCACGTTTAGGCAGTTGTTCTACATGAATAGAGTACAGTAAGATGCAAGAATATAGTACTTCAAAATAGAAAATGAGATCATAGACCATACCACATTCTTGGTTAAAGACCAGTACAGAACAAGGCGTTCCCAGTCATCGTCCAGTAAATGTGTCTCGGGAGAACGTAAGGGAATTTGATGAGTTTCTTTGCCGATGAAGTACGTTTTCTTCAGGTAATTCCAGTACTGCCACCAAGCATTCTTGAAGATAGCAGAGGTATTAGCACAGGTTACCTCATCCCGAGTTTCCAAATCGGTCCTTCTCTATAGAGGAAAATGGGAGAATTTGCTGTATTATAACCATCATGGAGGTAGGATGTATGGGACAAAGCAAAGTAATTGCCATGAATAACATTACTTACAGATAACTCCTGGACAAACATCTGCAACTGGCATTTTCCTTCATCTTCAGTATAATATTTCCAAGATGGGAAGATACGCACATATGATTTAACAACATCAAATGCGATAGATGCTAAACTACGACTAGCTGGTTGTGCTTCCTCCACAAGAATAGTCATTCTAACTGGTGGAGTTGGGGTTCGCCGTGGTAGTATTGGCCCTTTGGGCACTGGAGCTGCCTTACTAACTGCTCTTGTTTGGGAGCTCTATGGTGGAGATGGTGTTGTGTCAACAGGAACTGGGTTACTATCTGCTGGGGTGGGGGTTAGATTGGGTGAAGCTGGTTCTCTGTCCATCGCAGTAGGGGTACAATCTGCGAGAGTTTGGGTTATGTGTGGTAGGGCTGGTTCTCGTGCATGTACAAGTGGGGTGCTGTCTCCACCAAGAGGTAGCACTGATTTATTTGAAGACCGTGTTTTTAGTCCGCTAGATGCTCACATCACCCGCTCCAATTCAATTGGCTGATAAACAGGAAACATAGTTGAATGTATAGACATTGTATGAGAGACAGATGCAATAGATAGTGTGGAAAAAAGAGGTCATGAAATAGTTGACATATATCTTGTTTAACTAAAATGGATAGCATGACATAATTTCACATATATGATGTCTATCTAAACTGGATAGCATAGCATAACATAATTCAAAGATATGATGAATAACTAAACAGGATCGCATGACATAATTCACCTACATGTTATCTAAGTAATCAGGATCACATCATTTAATTCACATATGTGATTTATATGCTAAACAGAGGGCATTAGATATGATGTCTGAACTAACAACAAGGTGTTGAATATTGTGTATATGATGTCTAATCTATGTAGTGCAAGACACCATATGCATGATATGAGCAGTATAACCGTGCCAAGTTAGATCATACACCTCGGTGGGGGAATAGGACTGGTTATCTGTCTCTGAATCCATCTCTGAGGAGCTATCGGGACCCAACAAGAGATCTGCTTCGACAGGTAGCACTGTCTGCTCTGAAGGCCTTGTTTTCACTCCAGATTTTTCAATCTCCCACCCAAATGGCTGATTCACAGGAAGAGTAGTTTAATGTACAAACATTGTCGACAAATGGAAATGTAATGAAGAAAAGGATGGGCAAGATATCATTCAAATATATGATGTCTGGTTAAACAGGATGGCATTGCACATTTCACATATATTATGGCTGGCTAAAATACATGAGACTGCACAATTCCCATATATGATATAGAAACTAAACAGGTGGCATTACAGAACATGTCTAAACTAAGTAGATGACATATAGTATGTCAAAACTAGGCACTTCAAGGCAACATATGCACGATATGACTAACATCATGATGCCAAGGTAGAGCAAACACGTTGGGGGGTAAATAGGAGTGGTCAGCGGCGTCTGAATCCGCCTCAGAACAGATATCTTCCTCTAGATTACAATCTGGAGAGGGGTGGGGAGGGTTTGCCATTGAACCCACCATGCAGCGATGTCTGCATGACATTGTATTGCCATGCAAAACTCTTCTATTTTGCTCTACATGTTCATCATGACTATGTACAATATCTAACATGCATACGAAAAAAATATGGTGAGATTATGTAAGGAGAGCATGCAGAAATTTAGAGTGATGGTAACAACCAGTGGATGGATCCAAAAATAATGATAGCAGGCTAATGATTGCTTTAATTTAATAAAAAGACAGATGATGATTGCTTTACTATTTGTTTCCCACCCAAGATGAACAACATAGGCATACCCTAGGTGAACCAGATATTACATAGAGATACTATTCATTGCTTCCTCTATATGTGCCACCCTACTAATTTAGAACTAAAGTTTGAACATTAATTTGTACCTGACTTGGAGTCCAAGAGGTGAACAGGACGATAAAGTAGCAGGTAATTTTAAGCAATGCATAACATAAGAAAAATCAAAAGAGTGCGACCTCTCTTGTGGACCCGTGTACTCCTCAGGTTCATCTGCTGAGTCGATGATGGTCATGTCGTTGCGGTGGGTGCCGGCGGCAGGGAAGGAGATCTGAGGCGGCGAAAGACGGTCAGGAGTCGTGATGTCTGGTTTGGTGGATGTTTCTGTCGATGGAGCACCACAGGTGAGGTGGACGACCTCGCGACAGGAGTAGGACAAACCACACAAAGTTCCCTTCGACACCTACCTATAACTGAAGTAATTTTGTAACGGCTCATTTGGCTTGCATGATTCTAAAAATGCAGGGATAGGAAAAACATAGGAATTGGATAGTAATGCACATGCTAAACAGAGCATTTGTAAACACAGGATTTCTATCAAGTTGGTTGTTTGGTTTACAGGAATTGGAAGAGAAGATGAATGCAAAGAAAAAAGGCCAAAATAAAGTGAAACCATATGAAAGTGTGTACAGTTAGAATGTTATTCTGCCACTAATGCACTTGATCTTGTTTTCATGCATACGATTTTGAAAAGTAGGTCCAGGTGGATGTTTTGCTTCATTCCTTTCAAAAAAATGCATGAATAATTGAATAGTAGAGTGCCATTGGAAAATTCCCTACTGCTATGTTTTTCCATCGAACCAAAATAGCCCTAATGGATCGACATGAATGTATAGTAATAAGTGATGCAACAAGTGTACAACCTCTTTGCCGTGGCCGTGTCGACCTCAGCATCATTGGGTTGGTCGCTGAAGCAATTGAGGCAGAGGTGGCTGTCGGAGGTGTGGAGGAAGATCTGAGGAATCTGTAGACGGCGTCCAGGGGACTACTCTGTTGTGATGGATCGTTCTCTCGTTGGAGCAACCCCGGTGAGCCGTAAGACGTCAAGGCTGAAGTAGCACATGATAGACATCGTCAATCTCAAGTGGGATTCTAATAGCATCTCCAATAGATGATGTAAAATTTACATCACCAAAAACCCCGGCCAGCCCTATAGGCCCCCGCCCCCACCCTGAACCCTAAGATAGATAGTGGGGTACCTCTCCGGCGAGCCCCCGTCCCCGCTGTGTGTGGTTCTTTCTTAACTCCGGCAAGCCCCCCCCCCCCACACCCCCTAAAAATCAACTGACCCAAAAGTCGATTCAGTCGACTGAAGTGTAGCTAAATCGGAGCAGAGCAGCAGCACGAGCGAGGGGGGAGCAGGAGAAGTAGCACGAGTGAGCGAACGAGAGCCAGCGTAGCAGCAGCTGGGCGATCGAGCGAGAGCCGGAGAAGCAACAACAACGCGAGCGAGCTAGCGAGCGAGAGCCGGAGCAACAGCACCTGGGCCAGCGAGCGATCGAGCGAGAGCCGAAGCCACAGCAACAGATCCGGCTAGTATGGGCGCCGCAGCCAAAGGGGCCTCGTACTGGGGGAGAGCCGCCGTGGAGATGTCGCCCGCGGCGCCGGCTTGAAGGTAGCCGCTCCATGGGGGTGCGGGATGGAGCACCGTCGGTGTCGGGAGGTCGAGCTAAGGTGAAGGTGTGATGTGATGAGTGTACAACCTCTTTGGTGGCGCCGAGTAGGCCTCGGCTTCGTCCGAAGAGTCGATGAGGATGCTACGGTTCCGGTGGAGCAGGTTAAGGCGGCGCTGTGGGGATGGAGCAGCTGCGATAGACGAGGTGATCGTCAGAGCACCTCCTTGGAAGTGGAGGACGGGGCGGCTGAACCGGTGGGACGACGAGATGGACGATGGATCCTCATCCAGGGAGGTGGACGAGGGACATCGAGCTGTTGCGGTGGACGACGTCGTCGGGGAAGAGGCTCCGGCTGGGCAGCGGTGAGGTGGCGGACGGAGGAGGGAGGGGTTTCACAGATGGAGCGGAGAGGTTATGGCACCCTGGGATTTTGAATAGCGAAAATGAGGCGATGGGAGGGGGTGAACCATGACTTAGGGACGCGTTTGTCCAAAATGTAGGGTGTGTTACAGAAGTACCCCCCACCAATTTGAAGTAGCGGCCCTTTCGGCTCAAGGTTAGAAGGGCGATTTCGCGTGTCGGGATTTGGCAGCTGGAGGGAGTTTTCGCGCACGTTGTAATTTCGGGATAGCAAGGCGTGGGTTGTGAAGGCGCCAGTTTTGGGAGCACGATATCTGAATTTTCAGGATATAACAAGGCGCGGGTTGAATATTAGGGACAAGCCTAACGTGTAATATTGTACTTGTACGTACAAAATCTATTCACACTTCCCTCAGCCAAAAAGAAAACGAAAAAAATAAAAGTATTCACACCACACAAAGATAGAGTCTTGTCCCGTTTTACTATAAAAATGCTATTTAAAGCTACTCATACCAACAATTTAGTGCAATTAAATGCTATTCGGTAGTATGAATCCATGTTATGTCCAATTAAATTTTTTTGCTTGCTTTATAATGCATGTAACCTACTCATACGAACATTTTAGTGCATTCCAAATGTCTATACTACCACTGCAATTCAAACTGAATTTGAATTTGTTTCTCTATTTCAATAAGAATCTACAATCATGATTGTTGCCAACTTCAACCATCATTCGTGTATTACGTTAATAACACACCACATTATTACTATAGAGATGGATATGAACTATGTGTAGTACATGAACTTGAATTCTATTTTTTGAATACACTTGATGTTGATTCCAAATAGTAGTACATTTGATGTACTAACTATATATTCATAATCTAAACCATGTTCCATACGTGTACACCGTGTTTATCACACATAGTATAGTGCCCCGCCCCCTACATTATGACAAGTATTTAGACCTGAGCTGCAAAAGCCACACATTAGCCCAAATAATGATCAATGTTCCATATGTTATACGTAGTACTAGCAAGATGCCCATGCGTTCCACAGAACATCAACATGATCAAGGCGAGGCCTAATTTGCAAATATGGAAAGGGGTGTGGGTATCGTTTTTCAAAATTGCCATAGTTTCTTTCCTATCCGTCAGATATAAATCGGACGGCCTATATTGCAGGAAGGCACCATCATCAACAACTCAGTTTTTTTATAAGAATAGAGATAAAATATATTATATGTAGTATAACATGTTCATAACCACACCATGTGTATCACCATTATATATATTCACACATGCATCGTTTTACAACACTATGATATATTCCTCAAATATCCTAATTCGCTTTTTATAATGAAGTATGATATCTATTGGTCTTCTACACCCACATAATCCTCTTATCTTTGTAGCTAGCTAGCGCTAACTTTCTCTCGTGCATGTAGACGCCCGCATCCCTCTCACCCTCCCTCAGCATTCTCTAGCTCCATCGCGCAAATTTATCTTTTCACTTTAGGTCGTTCATCCACGGTGTGTGTAGGCCCCCCCAGCTCCTTCTTTACGGCACAAGCACAAGCTTCCCCTCTTCTCTTATCACCATCCATGCCTCACTCCCACCACTCTTTTCATCGATCTCGTACTCGCACACTCCTTTCCCCTCAATATAGTATGACTCTCGCGCCACCTCCTAGATGCATCCCTCTCTCTCTATCCTTCTCCCCGTGCCTCATTTGCTTCTAACACACACTTGCATGTGCACCGATCAATCTCCCAACATATACCTAGGTCGACTTTAACTATTCCCCCCATCATCGACGTACCTCACAAGTTATGTCTGTCCTTTCTCTGAGAAAGGACGATTGATCTTCCTATGTAGTTATGTCTGCTTACTACAGCCATATCTTTCCACCCTCATCATTCATGCATGCCTCCTAACCCGTCTCTCACACGCACGTGCACAGATAGGCAGCCATCCCCTCTCTTATTGATATTGCAGGCATTCCCTCCGGTTGTCTAGCAAGCCTATCCCACCATTTGTTAGAAGCAACTCCACTACCACCCCCTCCAACACTCTAGCTCCGTCTCTCTCCCAACGTTATTCCTCTCCTACACATATGCATGGATGCCGATCGATCTCCCTTAATACATGAGGTAGATCGATCTCCCTTAATACATGAGGTTGGCCTCTCTCCTCCGCCACACATATACCAGCCATTGTACCTCTATAGTTAACTAGGCCTCCCTCCCCCCCACCACACACCGATAGTCGAGCGTTATAGGTAGGTATCCATGCCATAGAGACAAACCGCACCTGTCCCCTCTCTCGTTCTAGTAGGCCAGCCACTCTATATCTTTGACTTGGGCACACACAAATTTGATGACACTCTTTATCGACCACGCGCACACACACACACACATCATCCCTCTCTTCGATTCTATGGACACCTCAAGTCGATGATACCTCCACGCTCTTCTCGTGGATCGCCCCCTCTATATATATGATATATACAGGACTCTATTTCACACACATTGCATATGTTACATTTTTTTATTGACCCCCTCCCCCTAAAAAAACTCGCACGAACCCACACACTATATCTCTCTACATTTGTATCTCTCTCAAACAACCCCACGTAGGTGGTGTATGTATACAAGAAGAGAATAGGTGCACTGTGCACACGTACTCACGCTTCGTGCCAGGCCACACCCGCGCGGGTACATGATGGAGCTCATTTTTGGACGAAATGGCAGCCCACGTGCTAATTTGAACGCGTGTAGCAGTTCTTTACCTAGGGAGGTCGTGTACCACGCGTGCAGGAAACAAAGTTCAAGTTGATGCGTTGGCGCGTTATTTTTAAATGAAGTTATATCGCTCAATGGCACGTACACAGAATATAAAACAATTTTTATGGAGAAAAAGGTAGTCCGCTCCACTATATACAATGGAGCCTCCCTGCCTGGTTTCTCTCTCTTCAGAGTATCTCACACAAGGCCGCGGTGGCCTCTCTCTCACTCGCCGTTGGTCACTGATCCGGTCGCATCCTGTCCACAGTCAGAAAGGGAGGACGTGCATAGTTTCTCTGTTCGATGGCGCCTAGGCAGCACGTCCCGATCTGCGGTACACGCCGTTCTCTATAACCAAGCTCCGACACGGTAGGGCCTACGCCACCTGCTCGCCGTCGCAGTATGGGCAGATTCCGCCCGCCGCCGCTCACCTAGTTACATCCTGACGACCTCCAGGTATCCCCTCCGGCCTTGCTCCATTGCCCGTCTTCCCACGTCGCTGCATGTGGATCTTGCATAGTTCTTTGCACAAAACGTAGCTCATCCGGCATACTTTCAGTATTGCAATCTCTTCCTCACACCGTTTTAGACTAACACAACCGTGTTGTTATCTTCCCTTAGGACAAGGAATATGCTTCTTTTTTGTCGTCGCAACTGTCATCAACAATATTTGTCTTTTTACAAATTTCAAATGGGCATATTTTAGAGTGTAGATTCACTCTTTTGCTTCGTATGTGTACTCCCTCCATTCCTAAATATTTGTCTTTCTAGAGAATTCAACAAGTGCCTACACGGAGAAAAATGAGTGAATCTACACTCTAAAATATGTCTATATACATTCGTATGTAATAGTCCATTTGAATCTCTATAAAGACAAATATTTGAGTAGTCACTCGTTGAAATCTCTAGAAATACAAATACTCTCAAGTATATTTAAGAACCGAGGGGGTAGTGCACAGCCGCATGGGAGACTCAGAACGGTCGTTGCGCCGCATTAATAGTGAGTAATGAGCAGTCAAATCATAAGTCCCACCTTTCCCACTATAAGTTGCTCGAAAGAAGCAACCATCAATACGCTCTTCTTTGAATCTGCTCAGACTACTCCATCCGTCACTGTTTATAGAGCGCGCTTCAGAAAAAGAGAAAATCTCTGGGACCAAGGCCACTAGCGATCGGCCTAAAAAATAGCATTGGTAGTTATAACACGACGTCTATTACTAGAGGAAGTAATGCGTACACACATGCATGCAGTGCTTCCACCCTAGGTATACACATGCATGCACGTACTCCACTCCGTAGTACTACATCGAGAGAAAATTGCGGTTACCATGCCCTAATTAATTGAGCATTAAACCAAACGCGTCTAAAATCTCTCTGGTGGTGGAAATGCATTGAGAGAAATGCATCATAATGAAGCGCGCCCTGTAACTGTGACGGAGGGAGGAGTAGTATGAAGGTGCAAAACCAAGTACGTGTATGGCCAGTCGGTCAACGCACCTCCTCTTGGCATATCACTGACATGTGGGATCGGAGTGTGAGCAAACCGATCTCAATTGACGGCAAAATGGCCAACCCGCCGTTCCTTGAGAGACACGAGGAGCGAGAACACACAGACGGGCTTAGACAGAGGCCAAGATATATTCGAGCATGGTTAATTGATATCGTCATTACATGTTGGGCTGCCATTTTCCGACCTTCTCCGAAATAAATGTGTACTTTATCAGAGATTAAAAAATACGAGTACAGAGGCTCCACCATGCAGTTCTAGTAGTAGTACTACTCGTACTACTAAACCTTGCGCTTGGCTCTTCGTCTCTTTGTGAAATCGAACAATCTGACACATGTTCGGTACTACAGTGTATGCCTCTGGCAATCTGACACCGAATGAACTGATGCATGTCCACCTCCTGGGCGAGGGTACGTTGCATTAGTCAAAAGGCGTAAGTGAGCTTCACCTTGTCCTGCAAGCTTCTCCTTGTTCTGCGAGTTGACAAGACACACCAACAAGTAGTGCTAGTCCATACTCCCTCCTTTCCGGTTAATATGGCTTAATCTTTTTGCGGGTAAATGAGAGAGATTTATTCATATATAAGCATTCTTAGGACGATCAGCCAAGACACTAGTCACTAGGAAGTGAGGTACCCCACAAAAAAGGAAGTAGGAAGCGAGGTGTTTCATCAAGCCAGCTCTCGGCCACATTCAAAGTGCAGCAAGCATGGTTCGCAGAAAGATGTGGTGCAAGGTTTGCTGACCTATTTACATGCTGAATAAAAAAAGAGTGGAAATATTACCGAGCGCTCCTATTTGTAATAGGATATGAGCCAGAATTAAGCGAGAATTGTGGCGAGTGTTCCATGCAATCAACTTCCATTATCACATGCGAGAACCCTCAAAGAGAACCAAATGTGTTGAAGATTGCTTTATAACATTTTAAAAATATAATAAGAGTGCAGACGCTCCTCCATCCGGTTCCTAGTACTACCTCTATAGACTATAGTAGTAGTAGTACTAGTACTAGTAAACTTTACGCTTGGCTTTTCGTCTCTTCGGGAAGTGCAACAATAATAGTACTACTAGTATAGTGTATGCTTCTGGCAATTTGACACCGAATTAACTGTTGCATGTCCACCGCCTGAGCGAAAGACAGATTGCATTAGTCAAAAGTTTCTCCTTGTCCTGCGAGCCACCGCGTGCAAGCTTCTCCCGTCTTGCAAGTTTATCCTCGTTCGGCAAGTTGATGGGACACATCAAAGTAATGCTAGTCCATACTGCCTCCTCCCCGGTTAATATGGCTTAATTTCAAACGAGATAAATACACTGTCTGTCACTGTACATTTGTAAAAATACGGTCAGTGGACTTCATAATACGCTCATTGCGCTCAATATATACATTTTCTGGTGTTTATATGGTCACTAGCTCACCCGGGCTGAATATGTGTTTGCATGCATGTGTAGGTTGAGCACTTGAGCGTGACTGTGTGTGTTCCGTCGTCTGCTCGGACATGCATGCATTAGGGTGCCGCGCGCGTTTTTGCGTCCATGTGTACGTGTGACTGTTGCATACACGTAGGGACAGTACGTGTAGGGCCACTAAAGGAGCAGTCAAATCACACAGTAAGTTAGTCGGAAGAAGAAACCATCATTTCAGTCTTCAATGACATGTACACAATATAAAATGGTTGATATGGAGAGAAAAAGAAAACCACTATATATACACTAGTAGGAGCCTAAGCTACAAGCCTGCTTGCTTGGGTTGTTCTCTTCACAAGCATAGAACGATGGTGGCCACACCGCTGGTCACATATCCGGCCTGATCCCGTAGCTAGGGGAAGGGAACAATGTTCTGCATAGACGCGGTCGACATCGGCGATGGAGAAAATCCATAGTCGGTGCGTCCCAATAGGGGGTCAATGCGGTATGGGCCGATGCCACGTCCCAACCACCCTTCTAGCTATAGCCCGACATCCGTTTTGAAAATATTAGTGCATGCCAACAAAAATTTTGTTCCGTTTCAAAAAAAGCATATAAGCTGTTACTTCTTACCCAAAGGATCTTTATATCCAACAGACACAAAATATCCATTCGACTATTCGAAATTACTTACACTGCTGATCTGATGTCGAGGTAATTGCTGCATCGCCACCAAAACCCACCAACTCTTAAGCTAAAGTAGACAGAGCTAACCCCTATATTAGCATATTACTAAGATAAACAGAAGGCACTATAGAATCATTTAAGACATGAGCTTGTCAATCTGAATGTGGAGGGGCACCAGCTTAGCCTCGACCACCAGCTTGCAGAACTATGAAGAAGGTCAGCTCCTGCATGGCGACGTCGCCGGGATCCCTGCTGCTTGTCACCTCCATTTCCACCTTGATGGCATCGGTCCTGCCTTTGGGCTCCCCCGGCGGGCCGTTCGCCCACAGCTTGGCCACGTAGTGCGGCAGTGCGGACGCCCCCGCTCTGATGCAAACGACCGACACGGCGATAGGCGCGCCGATGTCAAGCACACCACCGACCAAGAAAAATGTGCGGCCATCCTCCTCCGCGAACAGCAAGAGCCGTGGCTCCGATAGTGGCACTTGCAGCTGGAGCACCTTGCCGTACTGGATCCTGTGCATGGGCATGGGATGCACGGTGCTGATGTGGTGGGAGAGCACCAGCGGCGGGCCTTCATAGCAGCAGACGGACACGGGGCATTTGCAGGGCGCGAGTGGACACACGCTCTAGTGATCGGCAAGCTTATGCTAAGTGATGTAGAGCCCACAGCCTTCATGCGGGCACTCCACCCTCACCGAGGAGAGGACTGCGTCGACCGACGTGTTCCGCACGTCGAAGCCACCGCTGCGCGCGCACTTCTGGCACTGCCGCTGGTTCCTGGGGCACTCGACGCGGTAGTCCATGCAAGCCGGGTGCCCTCCCTTGCACTGCACAAATCAATCGAACAGCACATCAATCAAGAAACATGCACCTTGCTCGATCAGACGAACAGACGAGGTGTATTCGAACCTCATACACTAGAGGCTTCAAGGGGCGGAGGCACAAGGGGAGGTGGAGCAAGGTGAGGTCCATCGAGACCATAGAGAGCTGCATCGTCGGGTCCTGTTCCGTCTGCATAATCTCGCCATCCTCGTGCACAACCATATATCGCTTTATTAAGGCCGGGCCATTACAAAGCTTTACCATCACATATTCATACTACTTCAAGGTGCATTAAATCAACAAATGCAAGTATCAAAATGAGAGTCATGGCACGCATGCGTTGTAATTAATGCATCGGTAAACGTAAATTATTGAAATATATCGAGTGCAGTGCTTTGATGTGTTGCGTCAACTCGTACAAGCTCTAGAAGTTTGATTACTACAACGCCCTCTCTACTTAACCGCACCTGTCTTTGGCTGCATGACAAGTGGGCCACCGACCTGTTGGGCCCACCTGTCATGGACGCAAAGGCAAGAGCAGTAAGTCAATGAAGTTGCGTCCCTCCCCCGCCCATGAGCATGGTGGCTGGCAGGACTAGGAGAAGCTTTCTTTCGCTACATGCTCTCCCTCCCGTACGCAGTGGACATGCAGCAGTTCAATCGGTGTCCGACGGCCAGAACCATACTGCAGTACTCCTCCACTACAGTAGTACCCCATCATTGCCCCTGTTTGAATCCATGGGTTAGAGTTAGTTTGGGTTAGTTTGGACTCAACTAACCCAAAAATATCCAAACAGGAGGGTTAGTTTGGGTTAGATGCATCTAACTCATCCAAAAAATCTGACCCACCCAAGAGGTGCTTATTTGGGTTAGTTCTTCTCAGGACCACTAAAAAAACACCTTTTTCTCTCGCTCATCCCGAGGCAGATCCCTCCTCACTTCCTCGAAGCTTCTTGTCCTCTCCCTCCCTCCCTCTCGCACCGCCCGTGAAGACGCCTCGCCGTATCTGCGCTCCATCTAACCCTACTATCCAAACACCTTTTTGGTTAGAGTTAGTTCAAGGTTAGAATCGAACTCTAACCTCTAACTGAGTTAGAGTATTGATACGTCTCCAACGTATCTATAATTTTTGATTGTTCCATGCTATATTATACCCTGTTTTGGACATTATTGGGCTTTATTATACACTTTTATATTATTCTTGGGACTAACTTATTAACCGGAGGCCCAACCCAGAATTGCTATTTTTTGCCTATTTTAGGGTTTTGCAGAAAAAGAATATCAAACGGAGTCCAAACGGAATGAAACTTTCGGGAATGTGATTTTCAGAACGAACATGATCTAGAGGACTTGGACCCTACGTCAAGCAATCAACCAGGAAGGCACGAGGTAGGGGGCGCGGCTACCGCCCCCCCAGGCGCTCCCTCCACCCTCGTGGGGCCCATGTTGCTCCACCGACGTACTCCTTCCTCCTATATATACCTACGTACCCCCAAACTAGCAGATATGGAGCCAAAACCCTAATTTCACTTCCGTAACTTTCTGTATCCACGAGATCCCATCTTGGGGCCTTTTCCGGAGCTCCGTCGGAGGGGGTATCGATCACGGAGGGCTTCTACATCAACACCATAGCCTCTCCGATGAAGTGTGAGTAGTTTACTTCAGACCTACGGGTCCATAGTTATTAGCTAGATGGCTTCTTCTCTCTTTTTGGATCTCAATACAAAGTTCTCCCCCTCTCTTGTGGAGATCTATTCGATGTAATCTTATTTTGCGGTGTGTTTGTTGAGATCGATGAATTGTGGGTTTATGATCAAGTTTATCTATGAATAATATTTGAATCTTCTCTGAATTCTTTTATGTATGATTGGTTATCTTTGTAAGTCTCTTCGAATTATCAGTTTGGTTTGGCCTACTAGATTGATCTTTCTTGCAATGGGAGAAGTGCTTAGCTTTGGGTTCAATCTTGCGGTGTCCTTTCCCAATCACTGTAGGGGCAACAAGGCACATATTGTATTGTTGCCATCGAGGATAATATTGCATGAGTTTATCCCTCTACATCATGTCATCTTGCTTAAAGCGTTACTCTGTTTTCTTGAACTTAATACTCTAGATGCATGCTGGATAGCGGTCGATGTGTGAAGTAATAGTAGTAGATGCAGGCAAGAGTCGGTCTACTTGTCTCGGACGTGATGCCTATATACATGATAATACCTAGATATTCTCATAACTATGCTCAATTCTATCAATTGCCCAACAGTAATTTGTTCAGCCACTGTAATACTTATGCTCACGAGAGAAGCCTCTAGTGAAACCTATGGCCCCCGGGTCTATTTTCCATCATATTAATCTTCCAATACTTAGTTATTTCCTTTGCCATTTATTTTACTTGCATCTTTATTTCTCTTTATCATAAAAATATCAAAAATATTATCTTATCATATCTATCAGATCTCACTCTCGTAGGTGACCGTGAAGGGATTGACAACCCCTTTATCGCGTTGGTTGCGAGGAGTTTATTTGTTTGTGTAGGTGCGAAGGACTCGTGTGTGGCCTCCTACTGGATTGATACATTGGTTCTAAAAAACTGAGGGAAATACTTACGCTACTCTGCTGCATCACCCTTTCCTCTTCAAGGGAAAACCAACGTAGTGCTCAAGAGGTAGCAAGAAGGATTTCTAGCATCGTTGCCGGGGACTCTACGCAAAAGTCAACATACCAAGTACCCATCACAAACCCTTATCTCCCGCATTACATTATTTGCCATTTGCCTCTTGTTTTCCTCTCCCCCCACTTCAACCTTGCATTTTTATTCGCCTTCTCTTTTCTGCTCACCTTTCTTCCGCTATGTCGGAATCAAAAAGGGTTGGGGGTTCTCTCCCGAGTTTTAGTACTTTGGACAATCCTTCTATTCTCGCTAAACTCATAAATAAAGATGCTATGGAAAGACCTATCGGAGTTATCAATGAGAATCTTAATAATTTTGATGAAGATGATTCCGGAATTTTTCGTTATTTACTTGATGAATCTTTGAAAGATGTTTGGGATAGACTATTAAGGATCAGGGCTAGCTATGTGCCTGTATACCAAATTGAAATTTACTTAAAACGCTTTTATGTTGCCCTACCTTCTTCTTTTAAGCATGTCTTAGATTCTATATTTGAAGAAGATTTTCTTGAAGGGGATGCCATAGACACTTATGAAAAGATGAAAACCATATTTGGGCACCCCATGAATGAGAAAGTTGAGTCTACATCTCTTTTGCTCTCTTACCAAAACGAATCTATCAAAGAGATGAAGGCTAGCTTAGATACAAATTTCCGTAACGTACATAACATTTATTCTACCATTAAGAGCCATGTGCTTTATCAAAATAGAAAGATTAATTCGATAGATAGCACATTTGCTCTTTTCTTCCCTAAAACTAAAGATGGCAATACCTAGATCTATCTTCGCTTTTATGCCTAGCTAGGGGCGTTAAACGATAGCGCTTGTTAGGAGGCAACCCAATTTTATTTTTATTACTTGATTTTTTTTCTCCTGTTTAGTAATAAATAATTTATCTAGCCTATTTTTTGTTGTGTTTTTTGTGTTTAATTAGTGTTTGTGCCAAGTAGAACCGTTGGGAAGACTTGGGGAAAGTTTTTTAAATCTTGCTATAAAAAAACAGAAATTTAGCGCTCACGGGAACTGCTGCCATTTTTATTTGGAAAGTCCTATTTAGTTAATTATTTTTGCAGATGATTAATAGATAAATTCCTCACGTCCAGCGATTTATTTTATAATTTTTGGGGTTCCAGATCTTGCGTTAGCTACAGATTACTACAGACTCTTCTGTTTTTGACAGATTCTGTTTTTCGTGTGTTGTTTGCTTATTTTAATGAATCTATGGCTAGTAAAATAGTTTATAAACCATAGATAAGTTGTAATACAGTAGGTTTAACACCAATATAAATAAATAATGAGTTCATTACAGTACCTTGATGTGGTGTTTTCATTTCTTTCCCTAACGGAGCTCACGAGATTTTCTACTTTAAGTTTTGTGTTGTGAAGTTTTTAAGTTTTGGGTAAAAGATTTCATGGATTATGGAACAAGGAGTGGCAAGAGCCTAAGCTTTGGGATTCCCATGGCACCCCCAAGATAATCTAAGGACACCTAAAATCCAAAGCTTGGGGATGCCCCGGAAGGCATCCCCTCTTTCGTCTACTTCTATCGGTAACTTTACTTCGAGCTATATTTTTATTTACCACATGATATGTGTTTTGCTTGGAGCGTCTTGTATTATTTGACTCTTTATTTGTTAGTTTTCCACAATCATCCTTTCTGTACACACCTTTTTAAGAGAGCCACACATGATTTGGAAATTGTTAGAGTACTCTATGTGCTTCACTTATATCTTTTGAGTAATATAGTTTTTGCTCTAGTGCTTCACATATATCTTTTAGAGCATGTTGGTGGATTTGTTTTATAGAAACCATTGTTCTCTCATGCTTCACTTAGATTATTTTGAGAGTCCTACAAAACAGCATGGTAAATTTCTTTAATTATGTTAGGCATTCAAGATTAATAATAAAATTTTCTTATGAGTGTGTTGAATACTATTTGAAGTTTGATACTTGATAATTGTTTTGAGATATGGAGATGGTGATATTAGAATCATGCTAGTTGAGTAGTTGTGAATTTGAGAAATACTTGTGTTAAAGTTTTTGATTCCTGTAGCATGCACGTATGGTGAACCGTTATGTGATGAAGTCGGAGCATGATTTATTTATTGATTGTCTTCCTTATGAGTGGCGGTTGGGGATGAGCGATGGTCTTTTCCTACCAATCTATCCCCCTAGGAGCATGCGCGTAATACTTTGCTTTGATAACTTGTAGATTTTTGCAATAAGTATATGAGTTCTTTATGACTAATGTTGAGTCCACGGATCATACGCACTCTCACCCTTCCACCATTGCTAGCCTCACAAATACCGCGCACCTTTCGCCGGTATCATACACCCACCATATACCTTCCTCAAAACAGCCACCACACCTACCTATCATGGCACTTCCATAGCCATTCCGAGATATGTTGCCATGCAACTTTCCACTGTTCCGTTTACTATGACATGCTCCATCATTGTCATATTGCTTCGCAGGATCATGTAGTTGACATTGTATTCGTGGCAAAGCCACCATTCATACTTCTTTCATAGATGTCACTCTTGAATCATTGCATATCCTGGTACACCGCCGGAGGCATTCACATAGAGTCATATTTTATTCTAAGTATTGAGTTGTAATTGTTGAGTTGTAAGTAAATAAAAAAGTGTGATGATCATCATTTTTAGAGCATTGTCCCAAGTGAGGAAAGGATGATGGAGACTATGATTCCCCCACAAGTCGGGATGAGACTCCGGACTAAATAAATAAATAAATAAAAGAGGCCATAAAAAAGAGAGAAAAGGGCCAAATAAAAAATGAGAGAAAAGGGAGAACGGACAATGCTACTATCCTTTTACCACACTTGTGCTTCAAAGTAGCACCAAGATCTTCATAGAGAGTCTCCTATGTTATCACTTTCATATACTAGTGGGAATTTTTCATTATAGAACTTGGCTTGTATATTCCAATGATGGGCTTCCTCAAAATGCCCTAGGTCTTCGTGAGCAAGCAAGTTGGATGCACACCCACTTAGTTCTTTTTGTTGAGCTTTCATATACTTATAGCTCTAGTGCATCCGTTGCATGGCAATCCCTACTCACTCACATTGATATCTATTAATGGGCATCTCCATAGCCCGTTGATACGCCTAGTTGATGTGAGACTATCTTCCCCTTTTTGTCTTCTCCACAACCACCATTCTATTCCACCTATAGTGCTATGTCCATGTCTCATGCTCATGTATTGCGTGAAGATTCAAAAGGTTTGAGAACACTAAAAGTATGAAAAAATTGCTTGGCTTGTCATCGGGGTTGTGCATGATTTAAATACTTTCTGTGGTGAAGATGGAGCATAGCCAGACTATATGATTTTGTAGGGATAACTTTCTTTGGCCATGTTATTTTGAAGAGACATAATTGGTTAGTTAGTATGCTTGAAGTATTATTATTTCTATGTCAATATTGAACTTTTGTCTTGAATCTTTCGGATCTGAATATTCATACCACAATTAATAAGAATTACATTGAGATTATGCCAAGTAGCATTCCACATCAAAAATTCTTTTTTTATCATTTACCTACTCGAGGACGAGCAGGAATTAAGCTTGGGGATGCTTGATACGTCTCCAACATATCCAAATTTTTTGATTGTTCCATGCTATATTATACCCTGTTTTGGACATTATTGGGCTTTATTATACACTTTTATATTATTTTTGGGACTAACTTATTAATCGGAGGCCCAGTCCAGAATTGATGTATTTTGCCTATTTTAGTGTTTCGTAGAAAAAGAATATCAAATGGAGTCCAAACAGAATGAAACCTTCGGGAACGTGATTTTCGGAACGAACATGATCTAGAGGACTTGGACCCTACGTCAAGCAATCAACCAGGAAGACACGAGGTAGGGGGGCACGCCCTCCACCCTTGTGGGGCCCGCGTTGCTCCACCAACGTACTCCTTCCTCCTATATATACCTATGTACACGCAAACTACCAGATACGGAGCCAAAACCCTAATTCCAGCCCCGTAACTTTCTGTATCCACGAGAACCCATCTAGGGGCCTTTTCCGGAGCTCCGCCAGAGGGGGTATCGATCATGGAGGGCTTCTACATAAATACCATAGCCTCTCCGATGAAGTGTGAGTAGTTTACTTCAGACCTACGGGTCCATAGTTATTAGCTAGATGGCTTCTTCTCTCTTTTTGGATCTCAATACAAAGTTCTCCCCCTCTCTTGTGGAGATCTATTCGATGTAATCTTCTTTTGTGGTGTGTTTATTGAGACTGGTGAATTGTGGGTTTATGATCTAGTTTATCTACGAACAATATTTGAATCTTCTCTGAATTATTTTATGTATGATTGGTTATCTTTGCAAGTCCCTTCGAATTATCAGTTTGGTCTGGCCTACTAGATTGATCTTTCTTGCAATGGGAGAAGTGCTTAGCTTTGGGTTCAATCTTGCGGTATCCTTTCCCAATGACAGTAGGGTCAGCAAGGCACGTATTGTATTGTTTCCATCGAGGATAACAAGATGGGGTTTATATCATATTGCATGAGTTTATCCCTCGACATCATGTCATCTTGCTTAAAGCGTTACTCTGTTCTCTTGAACTTAATACTCTAGATGCATGCTGGATAGCGGTCGATGTGTGGAGTAATAGTAGTAGATGCAGGCAGGAGTCGGTCTACTTGTCTCAGACGTGATGCCTATATACATGATCATACCTAGATATTCTCATAACTATGCTCAATTCTGTCAATTGCTCAATAGTAATTTGTTCACCCACCGTAATACTTATGCTCTCGAGAGAAGCCTCTAGTGAAACCTATGGCCCCCGGGTCTATTTTCCATCATATTAATCTTCCAATACTTACTTATGTCCTTTGCCATTTATTTTACCTGCATCTTTATTTCTCTTTATCATAAAAATACCAAAAATATTATCTTATCATATCTATCAGATCTCACTCTCGTAGGTGACCGTGAAGGGATTGACAACCCCTTTATCGTGTTGGTTGCTAGGAGTTTATTTGTTTGTGTAGGTGCGAGGGACTCGTGCATGGCCTCCTACTGGATTGATACCTTGGTTCTCAAAAACTGAGGGAAATACTTACGCTGCTCTGCTGCATCACCCTTTCCTCTTCAAGGGAAAACCAATGCAATGCTCAAGAGGTAGCAAGTATCCAAACAGGGCCATTGTTCGACTTCCCGAAGAGGCGAAGAGCCAAGCATAGCCCGGATGCTTGTGTGCCAGTTTCATGTGTAGAGTAGTCTAGGATAGCATGTACCGTGCCTGTAAGCTTAAGTGCTTGTTTGATTCCAAATAAGTCACCAACTTATAAGTCAAAAAGTGAAAAAAGTGACTTATTTTGCCAAACAGACCCAACTTATAAGTCACCCCAAGTTATAAGTCACCCCCTTTTGCGTGGGTCCCATCACCTTTACATAAAAAACAAGGTGAGAAGGTGTATTCAGGTGACTTATAAGTCAGATGACAACCAAACATGCGTGACTTATAAGTCACTAGTTTTAAGTCACCTGACTTATAAGTCAGGTGACTTATTGGAATCAAACAGGCCCTAAAATCGTTGGGGTCGGCTCCATGCTATATTTTTGGTTAAAATAATCTTCTGGACCTACCTGTCATCTTGGTGATTCTAGTTTGTATGCTCATCTGGTCAAGACAGGAATATATATTTTAATTTGTGGTGGGGTAAATGTTAGAGGTTGCAGCAAATGGAGTATTGTACACTTCGGGTCTCTCAGCCAAGTTTAGAGGCAACCATGTGGGGCCAGTGCTATGATGTGTCGCGTCAACTCGTACAACGAGGAGAAGCTTGATTTTACTACTACAAACACGCCTTCTCCCTCGCCCATGCGCGCGGTGGCTCGCAGACGAGGACATGCTTTTGCTTATCCCTCCCGCTCGCGGTTGACGGACATGCAGGAGTGGATTCGAACATGCAGCTGTGGATTCGATACTGTAGACTCAGTAGTAGTAACATCATTGTTTGTCTTCTCAAAGAGGCAAAGAGCCAAGTTAAACCCGAATGTGGCAGTTGCGAACCTTGGAGCACGCATATAGCCAGGCTCTTGCATGAGACAAAATTGCTATGTGAGCCCACTATTGTAATACTACTTGCTAGTATAGCCCTGTAAACCAGAAAGGAGTATTTGCCTTTCTAGAGATTTCAACAAGTGACTAGACTACACTGAGATGGAGTACATATGGAGCAAAATGAGTGAATCTACACCGTAAATAAATATGTAGTTCTCTCTTTTTCCTCTCGGCCTTGGTCACGGTGCACAATATTGAGTATTTCATCTCCACCGACGACCCCCTCCAGCCTCGACAGTCTATTGTTCATCCACCATCGACCTCCTCCAGCCTCCACCAGGGACTATTCATCCACGGGCTCCTGTTCATCTAGCCTCCACCGCGCGCTACTCCATCGGCTACTGTTCAACCAGCCCTCTCCACGGGCACCTGTTCAACCACCCCTCCACTGTCTACTGTTTATCCTGCCCTCTAGGGGGTGGTCCTGTTCAACCTGCCCTCCACGGGGTCCTATTCATCCAACCCCAACCGGCTCGATCGATCGAGGTCCTGTTCATCCAGAGGCAACACCACGGGATCCTGTTCATCCACCCCCACTGGGAACTGTTCATCCAAACCCCCCAGCAACGCTCAATGTTCATCCAGAGGCAGCATCGATCAGCTTCAGTTAGCAGCAGTAGCGAAGGAATCGCTCGATCGGGTTCAGTTAATAGCCATCGATCAATCACTCGGGTTCAGTAACGTGTAGCCTGTAGTGCAATCGCCCGGGTTCAGTTAGAGCCCAACGCCTCGCACCCACGCGCGTGCGTGTATGAGAGAAACACGCATCGCTTTGCCCCGACCACCCAACGTAACCGGGAACACCCCAATATTTTCCTTGCCCTCGCTTCTACCACGGTTTTTTCTGTCATGGACGGCCCAAAGAATGTCATGCAGCTGCGTCTCCGGCACGCCCAGGACGAAAAGCCCATTTTCTGCCATAGAAGTAGGACCCCACCACATCTATGATGATACCGGGTTTTGTCACAATTATCGTCATCGAAGTGTCATAAGTATGACCGAAAAAAATTTCGTTCGGCCCAAAATGTCATGGATGTGTCTTTTTTTTGTAGTGTAGCTGTCCCCCTTCAAATTGGCCATTGTTGGCTCCCTTACCGCTCAAAATTTGGGGAGAGTACCAGGGCCTCTATAAATAGGACTAGCCACCACCGTAGAGAGGGAACTCATCTTGGACCGGATCCTCACACACACAAGTCCACCGAGCACAAGAACAGCTCAACCTCAGGAGGTTGTTCTTCCCCTTGTACTATTCATCATCATCCCGAGAGGCAATCCACCACCACCACACTGGAGTAGGGTATTACACCACAATGGTGGTCCGAACCAGTATAAATCGTGTGTCCTTTGTGTTGCGAGTTCGTCGAGTTAGTTCGTAAGATCTTAGCTAAGTTAGGACGTGGATAGATAGGGGGAGATATTCGCGCGCACCCTAGTGTTCTAACCTTAAGGGTTTTGCCAGAACCTGTGATCCGACAGTGGGGGTGCATCCTCCCGTGGCTGAAGTTGTCGCGGCCGGGGTAGCCGGGGCGATGGGGTGAGGCATCTGGCAGCCGTTCGGCCTCTGCGCCCGCGATCCCACATGGTCGATGCATCCTCGGAGTTCATGGTATGGGCGGAGGGTCTTGCAGGCGTCTTGTTCCAGCTGTCGTGCTTTTTTGCGGGTGCGCTACCGGTAGGGGGACCCGGTGGCCTATGGCTGCAGGCCGATGGCGTTTGCAGCAAGGCCTCCAGGGTGGAGTTCAAGGTCACCACCACCGGTAACGTGTTCCTGAACCGCGGGTGGCAGCCGTTGGCCCGTGCGTGCGGCCTGCAATCACTACTGTAGGATGCTGCTAACGCGACACTTCGATCAGAGACCCTTCGAGAAACTATGTGCGATGCCATAATCGCAAATGGTGTTGTATGAAATCCGTCAGAAACGTATAAAACATTTGCGATGACGGATGCATCAGACACGGTTCAGGTTTTAGTTGCCTGTGTGATGAAGGGCATACAGTTCAGTTCAATTAACTGTTTGCGATGAGGAGGAACAAAAGAAACGGGCAGCCAGATGAAGGCGTGTGCGATACACAACATACGGTTCACTCGGATGAACTATTTGTGATTAAGCAACACAAAAGAAATGAGCAGCCAGATGAAGGTGTGTGCGATATACAGCATATGGTTCACTCGGATGAACTAATTGTGATTAGGCAACACAAAATAAATGGTCAGCCAGATCAAGGTGTGTGGGATATACGGCATGCGGTTCACTCGGATGAACTGTTTGCATTGACGCAAGACTATAGAAACGGTTCAACTTAACAGGACGTGTGTGTTGTGCGATGGGATTGTATGCGGTTCACTCGGCCCTTGTCGTCAGTGTGTGACCTCCGTGGCAACTGTTCGCTCCCCAAGCGCCTCTTCGTGTACCGTGGCAACCGTCCACCAACTCTTTGCCTTCCCCTCTCAATTTGGAACTGTTGTCGCATGCTAGCTCTTCCTCCCTCCTCTATTTCCTTCACCCTTCCTTCTGCCATTGTTTGATCGTCTTCTCTATGGAGGGAACAAGACGGAAACGACCCCGTTATTCTTGCCCCGATCTGAATGATGATGCGGTGGAGGAACCGATTGATCGGTGCGATGTCATCACCTCAGCTAGCATGACAGGTTCGTTCAAGACCATTCTCGACTCAACTAATAACATCATCTCAAGGAACCCAAGGGTTCAGGAGTGGTTTGGTCTCCCCTATCTTCTTCGCCGTGACCCTGCTGACTGGCGCAGGGATGAGGGAAGCCTCGCCTTGTATAAGTTGATGCTGCTTGATAATCATACGTATGATGTTAAGGTGCCATCGCTTGAGGGTAAGGCTTCGGTAGGAGCAAATGGAGATTGGGTTGTTTATATTGGTAAAACTATGAGTGGCAACTTGTGAATGTGTACACTCGTCACCGGGTTCCACTTTAAAAAATCTCAGGCAACTGCCCTGAGGTTGAGTACACCGGTATTCTTCGTGAGTTCAAATACAATCATGCTGACTGTTGTCTACGGAAGATAGCAATTTGTCGAGTTCCCAACCGCTGTTGGGGTTATAGGAATGCTTATGTTGTCGCTATCTTCGACAAGCTTGTTGCCGTCCTTCGTGGTTCGACTCAATGGATATTGCTCAAAAATCAGTTTCTATACACGGATGAGCACTGTGATGCAATTCAATACAAGGATCTTGTGTTTGCTGCCACCACTCATGGCACTGTTTTTGCATGGAATCCTAATGATTTCGGTACATTTGTGTTCCATCGTAATTATAATTGTTTCACCCACATGCATGCGGGTTAGCTAGTTTCCCTTTACTAATTAACCTTCTTGTGTTTCCAAGGTCCTGTGAACATTCCACCACCCATAATTTCAAATTTTATTCACGAGCATGAGGACGAGTAGGACCCATATAATCAGTGGCGCCTGGCAACTTATTCTGATGGATCACCTCTTCTTGTCTGTATACGAGGCACTGGTGATGTTACTAAGGAAGCATGTGTTGTCTCGTATGTTGCCGGGTATTCAGGATGGATACTGGTGTACTAGCGCCAACACCTTCTCCCTGGTTCAGTATTGAAAGTCTTGGAGGAAACTCGCTATTCCTTGGACAAAACTATCCAATGATGGTGGAAGGCAATCCAGCTGTTGTTGACACAACGTTACTACCATTTATGAGAAGCAACTGTATCTATACCTCGGACATTACTATGCTTCCCTATTGTCCCAATATGGGTATTGAAATAGGCCGCTTCAGCCAGGATGATCAGTCCTGCGTTGGTCTCGAGTTTGACAGTAGCCGGCCCTTCCCAGAGAAACACTTCTGGTTCAAAGAAAGCATTTCCAAGACCGACGAGTGGTTGAGCTGAAGTTCATTTCATCGCTTTATTATTTGTTGTGTGAGAAAACCTTTACTAGAATTTTTTGTTGGAAATGATCTATAATCCAACGTGTATCCTGGTTGTCGTTATGGGTTGATGACTTGTTCTATGTAATCACTGGTACATTTGCATATGCGTCCATGAACTCACGCCTGCTAGTGGTGTCCATATGGACAGTGCTAGTGATTTTTTTGCAAAACTTAGATGGTGCTAGTGATTTGTAGCTGCATATTTTGACAAATTGCAGTGTTAAAGGTTGTCAAATGGCAATGTTACTAGATAAAAAAATGTCAATCTTTCTAGTTTGAGAAATGGAAACATACCCAAAATGACAGATATGAAAATCTTACCCAATTGTTTTTACGTGGTTGCACACGGGTCATGCAAAACAACCGTTTGCGTTGAAGGGATGCAGAAATCCTACATGACACATTTTCCCTTGGCTTCCTAGGGAAGCTGACGGTCTGCATATGGGTGTTCTAACTAAAATGTTTATGATGAGTGTTTTATATTTAAAACCGTTGAAGTTTTTTTCAAAAGAAAATCGTTTGTAGTCTTTACATTAAGAGAGAGAAATGCAAGTTCGTTCAAACCATATCTTTCATTCAGTCACACTGCAAATTTATATTCATATGATCGAGAATTCGAGATAAAGTATTAAACCCCAAAAAAACTATTTCGGGCGGCGGCCGAGGCGGCGTGCCGTGCCGTGCCGTCGTTGTCGTTCTCGTCCTCCGGGACGCTGTTGTTGAAGTCTTCAAAGCAGCATAAAATGTTCTTCACATGTAAATCAAACATCATGTCGTCGCACGATCGACGGGCGGGGTGCGGGAGGACGGCAACTGGCGCCGCACAGAGGTAGCGGTCGACGGCAGTGTCCCATGCCGTTGAGGGGGGGGGGGCGCATGGGCACGGGCGCGGCGGGTGTAGCCAAATGTACGAGGACAGGTGCCGCGGTGGGTGGATGGGTGCGCACGGGCGCGGCGGATGCAGCCAAACGCACGGGGGCCTGCGGCACGGTGGGTGGAGGGGCACGCACGGGCACTGGCACTGGCATGTACATGAGCTCGCGCGGGTCTGCGGAGAGCTCACTAATGCCCACGGCTTCCAGCTCTGTGATAGTGCTTGGCCACCGGCCCGTCAATGCTATGGGGATGGTCACTGGCGCGGGCGCGGGGATGGGAGCTGGGACGGGAGCGCGGGCAGCAACCGCCGTGGCTAGCTCGTTCTGGGCCATGTCCATGAGGCCCCATTCTTCCTTATTCTCTATCTCCTCCGGCTCGGAGTCGACTTCACCAAACTTGAAGACTAGTGGTAGATGATCATTCTCCACCATGGCGGTGGAGGTCTGCGGGGGGGAGAGGAATGGGAGGCGAACAATAAGGCTGCCCGTATTAAACAGCGGCTCGGGTGCCATTAATGGAGAGGAAGGCGGGAGGCCATGGAAGTCAAAGGGCTTGCTTCCCAGTGAGCCTGCGCAGCGTAAAGCTTGCACACTTCCCGGTGAGCCTGCGCATTGGAGAACAGCTTGCACGCCTCTCGGTCAGCCTGGGCACGGGACTGCGCTCGCACGCCTCCTGTCCAGTCAAGGTCAAGTAGTTGTCCGCATGACACCTCCTACAACCATTAAAACCAAGACACGTGGCGTCACCTGAATGTTTAATAGAACGCACACGTTTTGAATTATACAAATGTTTGAGATATTAAGTAGCAGCTATTTTTTCAAAATGCCTTTGTTGGCTATCATTAATCGAGTGCTCCTTCTCTCAAAATGTACACAAAAAATACCACATCATGCCGGGCGCCATTACATGGTAGCATGCCAAGTTTCATGAATTTCAGACAATTTTGGATTTACTAGAATTTAAAAACCAGGCATCTCAATGTTTTGTCGGCATTCAACGGTGCCCTTGTGTTTGAAATTTATTCCCATTTATTGCATGGGACCTAAGCATGCACCCAAGGACACAGATTTGATTTTTCAACAAATTTATATGCACTAGAGCATGTGCATGTAGTTCAAATTTGAATTATGCACATAAATGCATTGAAAACTCAGTTAATGCATAAAAATGTCCAAAAGAACCTCGAAAAATCACAAAAATTGACACAACACTCCTCTTGTTCTACGTTGACACGAGAAATTTTTTGGAAGCAATAAGAGGCAGTGGATATCGTTTCGTCCCCAAAGATGGGGTGTTCCCTACCGAAACCATGATGCTTGTTGTGAGAAGCTCCGGTTTGTGAGAAGCATATACCCAAACCTGCCCCAAACGGGACAAAATTTTTACCATGGCATGTTGATGCCGCTCCATGAACGCATGCCAAGTTTCATGAATTTCAGACGGGTTTTGGATTTACTAGAATTTTAAAACGAACCATCTCAATGTTTTGCCAGCAATCAACGGTGCCCTGGTGTTTGAAATTCATTCCCATTTCTTGCATGGGACCTAAGCATGCACCCAAGGACACATATTTGATTTTTCAACCAATTTATATGCACTGGAGCATGTGCATGTAGTTCAAATTTGAATTATGCACATAAATGCATTGAAAACTCACTTAATGCACAAAAATGTCCAAACGAACCTCCAAAAATCCCAAAAATTGACACAACACTCCTGTTGTTCTATGTTGACATGAGAAATTTTTTGAAAGCAATAAGAGGCAATGGATATCGTTTCGTCCCCAAAGATGGGACGTTCCCTACCGAAACTAGCATGTTTGTTGTGAGAAGCTCTGGTTTGTGAGAAGCATATACCTGAACCTGCCCCAAATGGGACAAATTTTTTAACACGACATGTTGATAGCGCTCCATGATAGCATGCCAAGTTTGATGAATTTCAGACGAGTGTTGGATTTACTATAATTTAAAAACCAGGCATCTCAATGTTTTTCCGCAGTTAACAGTGCCCTGGTGTTTGAATTTCATTCCCATCTCTTGTAAGCGACCTAGAAATTCACCCAAGGACACATATTAGATTTTTCAACCAACCTTAGTGCATTAGAGCATGTGCTTGTAGTTCAAATTTGAATTATGCACATAAAATGCCTAGAAACCCAGCTAATGCATAAAAATGTCCAAACGAACCCCGAAAAATCACAAAAATTGACACAACACTCTTGTTGTTCTATGTTGACACTAGAAAATATTTGAAACCAATAAGAGGCAATGGATATGGTTTCGTCCCCATAGGTGGGACGTTCCCTATCGAAACCATCATGCTTGTTGTGAGAAGCTCTGGTTTGTGAGAAGCTTATACCCGAACCTGCCCCAAGCGGGACAAATTTTTTACCATGGCATGTTGATGCCGCTCGATGATAGCATGGCAAGTTTCATGAATTTCAGGCGAGTTTTGGATTTACTAGAATTTAAAAACCAGGCATCTCAATGTTTTGCCAGCAATCAACAGTGCCCTGGTGTTTGAATTTCATTCCTATCTCTTGCATGGGACCAAGAAATTCACCCAAGGACACACATGTGATTTTTCAACAACTTTAGTGCATTGGAGCATGTGCTTGTAGTTCAAATTTGAATTATGCACATAAAATGCCAAGAAAACCCAATTAATGTATAAAAAGGCCAAACGAACCCCGAAAAATTCCAAGTTTGAACACGACACTCCTATTGTTCTATGTTCACACTAGAAATTTTTTGAAAGCAATAAGAGGCAACTGATATCGTCCCGTCACCAAAGGTGGTACGCTCCCTATCGAAACCATCATGCTTGTTGTGAGAAGCTCTTGTTTGTGAGAAGTTTATACCCGAACCTACCCCAAATGAGACAAAATTTTCACCACAGCATGTTGATGCCGCTCCATGATAGCATGCCAAGTTTCATGAATTTCAGACGATTTTTGGATTTACTATAATTTAAAAACCAGGCATCTCAACGTTTTTTTCGGCAATCAAAAGTGCCATGGTGTTTGAATTTCATTCCCATCTCTTACATGGGACCTAGAAATTCACCCAAGGACACATGTGATTTTTCAACCAACTTTGGTGCATTACAACATGTGCTTGTAGTTAAAATTTGAAATATGCACATAAAATTCCTAGAAAACCCAGTTAATGTATAAAAAAGGCCAAATGAACCCCGAAAAATTCAAAGATTGAATACAACACTCCTTTTGTTCTATGTTGACACTAGAAATTTTTTGAAAGCAATAAGAGGAAACAGATATTGTCTCGTCCCCAAAGGTGGTACGTTCCCTATCGAAACCATCATGCTTGATGTGAGAAGCTCTGATTTGTGAGAAGCTTATACCCCATCCCGCCCCAAATGTGATAAAATTTTCACCATGGCATATTGATGCCTCTCCATGATAGCATGCCAAGTTTCATGAATTTCAGACGAGTTTTGGATTTACTAGAATTTAAAAACCAGGCATCTGAACGTTTTGTCGGCAATCAATAGTGCCCTGGTTTTTGAATTTCATTCCCATCTCTTGCATGGGACCTGGAAATTCACCCAAGGACACACATGCGATTTTTCAACCAACTTTGGTGCATTGGAGCATGTGCTTGTAGTTCAAATTTGAATTATGCACATAAAATGCCTAGAAAACCCAATTAATGTATAAAAAAGGCCAAACGAACCTCGAAAATTTGCAAGATTCAACACAACACTCCTGTTGTTCTATGTTGACACTAGAAATTTTTTGAAAGCAATAAGAGGCAACGGATATCGTCTCATCCCCAAAGGTGGTACGTTCCCTATCGAAGCCATCATGCTTGCTGTGAGAAGCTTTGGTTGTGAGAAGCTTCTACCCAAACCTGCCCCAAATGGGACAAAATTTTCACCACAGCATGTTGATGCCGCTCCATGATAGCATGCCAAGTTTCATGAATTTCAGACGAGTTTTGGATTTACTAGAATTTAAAAACCAGGTATCTCAACATTTTGCCGGCAATCAACAGTGCCCTGGTGTTTGAAATTCATTCCCATCTCTTGCATGGGACCTAGAAATTCACCCAAGGACACACATGTGATTTTTCAACCAACTTTAGTGCATTAGAGGATGTGCTTGTAGTTCAAATTTGAATTATGCACACAAAATGCCTAGAAAACCCAGTTAATGTATAAAAAAGGCTAAACAAACCCCGAAAAATTCATTCCCATTTCTTCCATGGGACCTAAGCATGCACTGAAGGACACATATTTGATTTTTCAACCAATTTTTATGCACCGGAGCATGTGCATGTCGTTTAATTTTGAATTGTGCACCTGAAATGGCTAGAAAACCTGTTTAATGTATGAAATGTCCAAACGAACCCTAAATAATTCCAATTCTTTTACGACACACATACAGTTGCATGTTCACTGCAGATAAAAGGTCTAGCAATTCAAACACCATCCATTGTCGTTGTGACCCCATTTTGTAATTCAAATCAACTAGATCCCACACAGTTTATGCTCACCAACCATGTGAGATGTAGTACAGAATATCTTGGAGCACCTTTGGTGTATAGTACGCCTATGGCTTACGCGGGAAGGTTCGTCGACTACAGTTCATAGCTGGCGTGTCAAGCACACTAGCTCGCTCCCCCAAAACTCCCGCCTCTGCATCCCTCTCCGCTTCAGTCCCTTGATTCAAATTTTTAGTAGCCCCAACATTTTACTCCCGCCTTTACATCCCTCGCAATCTCAAAAATATTTGCTCGCCCTTCATCCAAATTTTTAGTATCCCCGCCTTGTTACTCCCGCCTAGTAAAATTTTCAGTTGCCGCAGTATTTCCTCAAACACAACCTTCGCTAACACAGACACACACAACCCTCGAAACCATTGGTAGGTCGCTGCCATTGTGTGCTGGGGAGCTCGAGTAGCCAATGGCCAAAAAGAGGTTTATCGTGGACTTTTCGCCCGACGCCGGCGAGGTAGCCGCCGAGGTGTCCCCGTCGTCCTCCGCGGGCCCGATCCGCCGTCGCCGGTCCCCCGATCCGCCCGCCGCCGAACCCTACGTCGGTTCGAGGACTCCCCCGTCCTCCCCCAGAACCGGCAGCCGACGAAGTCCTACCTCGCAGTCCAGCAACAGCGGTGGGGGACGTGGGTCACCGAGATTACAGACCAAGAGACCCACACCTGCCGGTGGCTCCGTAGCTTCCACACGACCGAGCTCACGGCTATGGAGTATGACCGCTGGCAGGTCCGCTACCACGGCGCGGCGGCTAGGCTCAATTCCCTCTTCGGCATACGTCCGGTCCACCTCGTACCGCCAGAGCCAGGGGTGGTGAGCTCAGCTATGGCGCGGGAAGACCGCGAGGCGTGGGAGCGTCTCGAGGTCGAGGCCGCTGACATGGCCTACATGCAAGAGCTCCGCCGGCAGCACCCGGAGCTCGTGGAGGCGGAGCGGGCGATCTTTGCCGGCGCGGAGGGCAGCGAGGTTACCGCGCTCTCCTCCGATGACAAGGTCGAAGGCGGTGAGGACGGCGGCGCGGAGGGCGGCGAGGTTATCGCGCTCTCCTCTGATGACGAGGTCAAAGGCGTCGGCGATGGTGGCGCGGAGGGCATCGAGGTGGGCCCCGAGGATGAGGAGATCGATGTCGACGAGTGGAGGAGTGCCTTCCCCAATGACCCCGACGACGGTACCGGCCCGGACCCGGCTCGCAGCACACCGTACATGACGAGGAAGGATTGGCTCGACCTCTACTTCGACCGAAAGTAGTTTAGCTTAGTTTAAATTTATGTTTTATGTTTGGTTATGCAAAACTATCTATGTTTATGTTTGAATGCATGCTACTTTCGGTTGAACCTGCTTTGAACTTGATCAAATTGAAGTTAACAACCTTAAGTTTAGGGGATCGACTAGAAAAGGCTAAAAATTGCTGGAGTATATATATCCACTAAGGGTTTTAGTCCTTTTACTTTTTAAGGATCACCTAGATATGTCCTTATGACTTGTTTATTTCAGTTCTTCCCAATTTGATGCTCTATAAGTGCAACTATTTGCTGTGCAGTTCAATTTCATCAATAACAGTTTCAACAATACCACTATGAATTACGATATTTGGTTGCTATTAAGGATATTGGAGTTAGCATGCCTTTTCGTTTTTCAATTGTTGTTTAGCAACATGCATTGTTATGAATGACTAAATATGCAACCCCAGGCTACATAGCAACAAGGCAGAGTGTTACCTTAATGTTCTGATGATGTCTAGATATACATGTAATAAAATCTTATATAATGGGATGGATGGAATGTTGTACTACATCATTTTTCAATTGTTGTTTAGCTTCTAATATTAATGTGGTGCTTTTAGGTTCATATAACATTTCCAAAGATCCACACTCCGACCCTTTTTGCACATGAGGCAATGAGATATTCATGAATCAGCATCAAGTGAGGAAACTGATAAAGATTGTTACTAAAATGGGTCAAAAGATGTCAACCGAACTATTTGTTTACACTTTATGCAAGACAATAGTGAACTGCGGGATGATAAGTAAGAACCCTGTAGCCTTCTTTTGACTACCCGTAATGAGTTGTGTTAGATGATAATATCTGAATCTTCCTTCTTTTGTAGTGGATATGATTGCCGGCCGTCCATCACAAGGGGTTGCACCAGAGTCCTGCATGCCTTCTGCATCTAGGAGAGCACAAAAGGGCCATTCTGCTTCACCTTGTTCAGCAACTGGAATGTCTGTCGCCTCTTTCTTTACCATCTCTAATAGTACAAGTATAGAACCCTAGTCATTCTTTATTTGGTGCTTATGTAGTTCTTAATCATATGTACCTGTGAATTGAATAATGCATTGGTTGTTTGAACCTGATGGATATGAATAAAACTATAGCCTACTTTCAAGTTTAAATTAGGTACAATTCTAAATAGAAGCAACTAAATTAGGGTGAAATTATGTTGTGCAGGTCATTACGGCACACACGGTTCATAAAACAGAAACGTTTGTGATATACACCATAATCTGAGACAATTCACATAGAGGAAACATGTGCGAGCATGCACACAGTTGACGTTCGCAAAGCGTGTGTGATGTTAGACACTATCACATATGGTGCGGGAAAACTAAATGTGTGTGATTGTCTACCTATCGTACACGGTTTATAATCATGAACTATTTGTGATGTGCTAGGCATCGTAAATCTCCCGTGCATGGAATCTGCCTAGAATCTGCCTGGAAAGCTCCCGTTCCTAGAATCTGCCTGGTTTTAGGCAGAATCACACAACTCCGATTTGCGATGGCAATGCGAGCACAAACAAGTAGCAAGGATGAAGCGTTTGGGATATTCGACATATCAGAAACGGTCATATAGGGACAACTGTATGCATCAAGGCTCCCTATCCCCGACGATTTTTGTGTCGTGTGGGAAGGACCCCCCTATCGCCCACACTCACTTGGTGACGGTTCCAAATGCCGTTGTGGAAAGGGGTAAAAAACTGTTTGTTTAGGACCGACGCGCACCAATGAAGGGAGGTCAACCCTCCACTTCAGGTATGACGACGCCACGACCCTCTACGTTAGGGTCTTTGGGGAGGATGGCAGGCACATGGGGTGCTGCCCGAAGAGCAACAACGATGATGACGACAACTTCCACCCGTCCGACGACGACGGCCGGATGGTCGGTAGCATCCTTGGCGGTGAGCTTGCCCTTGGCGACAACCGTGATACCTCCAGCGGCGGAGGCTCCTCGTCTGGGGAGAGTACGTGCGACAGCAACTACGATGAGCCGCCACACCATCGAGCTCAGACTAGGGAGGGCGATGAGCCGCCGGGCCCCAGTGAAGCAGGAGGAGGACTCTGACTAAGCGCAGCATTGTTGGAGCCGAGCCTCAGGAGCTGCTGTAGTTGCGCGGCTGCTTTCGCTTCTTTCTTTCTCCAGCATCAGAAGAGTGGAAAGCCATGTTGGGGCATGTAATGGACCATTGCGCCTGTTCCATTATGTTTATCATTTTTATATTGCATCCTGATATCTGTGTTGCTGCTGATTATTGATTGGGATGACTTAGCTTGTGCTTGCGGTAGACTCCCATGCCGTGAGAGCGAGCTTCTCCGGAGCTTGGGCTTCCTGCGCCCCTTGCTCCGGAGAGGTCCTCCAGAGGTATCCTTCTTGAGGATTCGAAAGTCCTCAGGCCTCGGGAGGCACCCTGTGGTTGTGGCGTTAGGGGACCTCCGGAGATGCCATACCTCACGCGAGCCCTCGATCAAGCATGGGCCGGTCAGCGCTAGCACACCGTGTCGCGAAGCCGAGGGGCACAGACTTAGGTGGGCGTGCATGCATGTTGGCTTGTTTAAGAGCGTAACACGAGTATAAAGACGCCAAAGGCCAGGACACTAAGGCTTTGGCGAGGTGTGTTCGCGGGCGACCCCGAGCGCACACACCTTGACCATCCCCTGCGTGCGAGATGCACGAGGAAGAGCAACGGGCAATTGCTACTCTCCCTAAGGCAAGACCTGGAAGAGCGAATGACGCAAGGCGAAAAATTTCCCAACCATCTCAAAATAGAAGACGCGAAAACCTCAAATTTCATTCAAGAAGTTGCAAACCAGCTTAGAATGCAAGCAAAAGAACAGCTGCGTTTAGCACCTATAGTAGTCTTCATGTCTTCCCACCAGCGCAGAGCATGGGGCTCCACTAGGAAGTGGGTGGGAGCCCCCGTGAGGCCCAGGGGAGGCACTCAGGAGACCCCGGGGTGTGTACAGCACTAACTCATTATTACATGAGTGTGTCACGAGCAGACACTTGAGAGGCGCATGACCTCGATCATGGATAGAACTTCCGGAGGTGCTGGATGTTCCAGGCATTCTGGATGGGGACCCCATCCTGTGTCTCCAGGCACACGATGCCAGGCCTGGAGACATGGGTGAAAGTGCAACTAATCCCTGGGTGGTTTTTGTAATTCATAACAACATATAGCTCATTGAACTAATATCCTTTCAAGATGATTATTTCAGTAAGTTCAATGATTGGCATGGCATCGACTAGAGATGTGGACCCCTCAAAATGCTATGGACAAATATTGGCAAATGCTCAAGACTCTTCATTTCTATTTTAGCGATCCAAGATCACATCGAGTCCTTATGAAAGCCAATACTATTAAAAGGGGATATGGTGCTGCTTAATGGTCTACTTGCTCGAAATGCTTAGTGATATACTCCAAAGCCCTCAACCATTTTCTAAAATCAAAATATGTCCAAAACCTAAAGTCAAACTCGGCACCACCAATTTGATTCATCCGGCGCCTCCAAGTTCATTTGACTTAGCCATAGCTAGAAACCCTAATTAGTTGAGTCTGACCGATAGGGATCTCTATATTACCGAGATGGGATTGCAAACTCTCTGTTTCCCTTTGTAATGTTTCGGTTTCACTGAATGAGGGATTGATCCCACCGAGTTCGTAGTGTAAACTCTCTGTTTCTCTTTCGTAACGTTTCGGTATTACCGAAAGGAGCGATCGGTCCCATCGAGTTTGCCCGACCAACTCTCTATTTGCTTATTATTGAAATCGATCTCACCGATTTGAAGTAGTCGGTCAAACCGAGATCAAGTTTTTCCCTAACCCTAGCTCTTCGGTCCCACCAAGTTGATCCTGTCGGTCCCACCGAAACACCAAACGTTCACATTTTGAACTGAATCGGTGTCACCGAGTTCATCTATTCGGTCTGACCGAGTTGGCTCTTTTGTGTTTAACGGTTAGATTTTGTGTGGAGGCTATATATACCCCTCCACCCTCCTCTCCATTTGTGAGAGACCATCGGAATGTGCCTACACTTCCAACATTCAATTAGAGAGAGAACCACCTACTCATGTGTTGAGACCAAGATATTCCAATCCGACAACAAGAATCTTGATCTCTAGCCTTCCCCAAGTTGCTTTCCACTCAAATCATCTTTACACCATAGCCAAATCTATGAGAGAGAGTTGAATGTTGGGGAGACTATCATTTGAAGCACAAGAGCAAGGAGTTCATCATCAACACACCATCTATTACCTTTTGAAGAGTGGTGTCTCTGAGATTGGATAGGTATCACTTGGGAGCCTCCGTCAAGATTGTGGAGTTGAACCAAGGAGTTTGTAAGGGAAAGGAGATCGCGTACTTCATGAAGATCTACCCAAGTGAGGCAAGTACTTTGTGGGCGATGGCCATGGTGGGATAGACAAGGTTGCTTCTTTATGAACCCTTCATGTGTGGAGCCCTCCATGGACTCACGCAGCTGTTACCCTCCGTGGGCTAAAGTCTCCATCAACGAGGATATACGATAGCACCACCTATCAGAACCATGCCAAAAATCTCTGTGTCTACATTGCATTTTTCTTTCCAGACCCCTCCCTCTTCATTGCATATTTTTACATTCCGCTGCTATACTCTTAGAATTGCATGTGTAGGTTGATTGCTTGACTTGTGCTAAGTTGTTAAAATCTGCCAAGACTTAAAATTGGGAAAAGGCTAGGTTTTTATTTAGTCAAGTAGTCTAATCACCCCCTCTAGACCTACTTTCGATCCTACAAGTGGTATCAGAGCTTTGGTCTCCATTTTCCTTGATTTCCATAGCCTTGGTTTCACAACGTAGGAGAGTATGGCGTCTAGTGAGTGAAATTACCACCATAGAGGTCCTTACTTTTACGGTACTAATTTTGCCAGTTGGAAGCATAAGATGAAAATGCATATTCTTGGGCATTACCCTGCCGTTTGGGTTATTGTGTGTATTGGCTTGCAAGGTGAATTCTTCAATGGAAGAGAACCGAACGATGAAGCAACCGCGGAAGAATAGAAGATGTTGCAATACAATGCTCAGGCTTGCGATATCATCTTCAACGGATTGTGCCCCAAAGAATTCAACAAAATCAACATCCTTGAGAATGCAAAGGAAATTTGGGATACTTTGGTTGATATGCACGAAGGTACTGAGTCCATCAAGGAATCCAAATTGGATGTGCTCCAAAGTCAACTTGACAAGTTCAAAATGAAGGATGGTGAAGGTGTTGCTGAATTGTACTCTAGGCTTGCTCTCATCACAAGTGAGATTGTCGGCTTAGGAAGTGAAGAGATGACCGCCAAATTCATCATCAAGAAGATCCAAATAGCCTTGGAAGGAAAATATGATACCATGTGCACATTGATCCAAATGATGCCCAATTACAAAGATCTCAAGCCAATGGAAGTCACTGGTAGAATTGTTGCTCACGAGATTACACTCAGGAATAAATAAGAGCTTCACAACAAGTCTAGTTGTGCGTATAAAGCTTCATGTGTGATGCTCCTACATCATCAAGTGAGAAAGAAGTCTTCAATGAAGAATTCAACCTAATGGTGAAGAACTTCAACAAGTTTTACATGAGTAGAAGCAAAGAAAGAAGTTCCAAGTCAAGGTCCTACAATGACAAAAGGTCTTCTAGTCGTGATCGTAATTGCTACAATTATGGAAGACCCAGACACTACTCTAGTGAGTGTACGACTCCCTACAAAAGAAGAGAAGACTCACCTAAAAGGAGAAGCAAATGAGAAGAATCACCACCAAGAGAAAGAAGGAGTAGAGATGATCATTATGAACGAAGACCCGCTCGTAGAAGCAAGGATTTGGAAAGGAAGGACAAATCATCAGAGAGCTACACAAGACGAAGACATCAAGCTCATGTTGGTGAATGGGTATCCGGCTCTGACTCCGACAACCACTCCGAGAGAAGCTATCACTCCAACTCCGAATATACTAAAGACGATGGTGTTTCCGGTCTTGCACTTGTGTCATACAACTCCTATGACATATTTGATTCACAAAATGAAGGGATTGGAAGTTGCTTCATGGATAAAAGCCCCAAGGTATCACATCCCGAGTATGTTGATTTCAATAGTGTGAAGATGATTTGCTATGTGATAATGATTTACTATAGATAACTCTAGTGATGAAAACTATGATGAAGTTGCTATTAATCATGCTAATCAATATGAAATGAATGACGATGATAAGAAGGAGATTGAGCATCTAACTAAATAACTAAACACTCTGAAGTTAGCTCATGAAACTACCTTAGAGGATCATCCAGGGCTTTTAAAGACTCATGAGAAGCTACGCTTTGAAAAGCTTAATGTAGAGCAAGAGCATGGGTTATTGAAATCAATCAATTATGATCTTGGTAAGAAAAGTTCTTCTTACATTGCCAAGTGTTTCCTCTTGTCTACTTACGTGCCACAAGTAAAATCTAGCAACAAGAGTAAGAACGATTCTTCTTCTAGTAGTAACAACAATCATGCTAAATCCAATGTTGTTGCTTCTAGTAGCTCTCTTGATTCCACTAATGAATCTCTTAGCCAAGTTACACATGAGCAAGAAAATAGCTTATTGAAGGGAATTATAGAGAAAGGTGTTTACAAGAGCCTTGCCGGGAGTGATCAATTTGAGGAAATTGTACGCAAGCAAGGAAGGCATCGGAAGCATCAAGGTGTTGGTTTTGAACACAAGTTCAATGCCAATGGAGTTGAGTGGGAAGAAGATCAATACCCCAAGAAGAAGTTTGTTCCTCAACAAGAGAAGTATGATCTCACTACTTTTAAGGGAACACAAGCTCAATATGATCTTCCACCAAAAGACCACAACCTAAAAGGCAAGGACAAGATTCAAGAGGAGATTGATGTATTTGAATATACTCCTAAGGCCTTGGTCAAGTGGGTTCCCAAGACTACATCAAGTTCTACTTCATCAAGTATGACTACAACTCCCAGGATACCCATCAAGATGATGTGGATCCCAAAGAAGAAAAACTAGAGAGTTCTTGAGGGTGACTCCGCCAACATACTTCACTCATATTAATTTGGCAAGGACAAGTGAAATCAACCTTCACATCTTGCACAAGTTCATGGACTCACAAACCCTCTTGTTGGTAAGACAAGGGACAAGGTAACCTAATGCTTTAATGGACAACATCTTGTGTGAACTTCACTCTATGTCTATGGATATCCTTGCATGTTCCTTGTGGGACTAACCCATGTAGCTATTGAAAGTGCAACTCACTCCAATGGATTGCTCCAAATGATCTACTTCACCATTGAGCATCTACATCTTCAACACATACAAGAAGTCATCATCAACGATACCCAAGGTTAGTTCATCCGCCTAAGGGAGGATATCACATCTACGGGGAGCTTTGCTCTAAGAATTGAGCTAAAGCAACTCTAATGGTGTGAACACAACAATGATTAATGTAAAAGTGGTAACCCCACTTGTGCTTAAACGATGAGTATGACCTACGATCAAATGTTCTCATTTGACTCCTTAGTCAATATACTCATATATAGATGACCTAGTCATCGCCAATTGCTTGATAGATGCTAGAGTGTTTGTGCATGCTTTGCCACATATTTTATTTGCTATCTTTTGTGTGAGCATGTTGGTTGCATATGTTTCCCAGTCGAAGACATCCATTTGTTGCTTTCACTACAAAAAAATACACTTCCGTGATGATACGTGTTTGTCACAGTAGGTCACGTTTTCTGTCATGCATGTACATCCCCGACGATTTCATGACAGAATCAAGATAGTCATACCTATGCTGTCGTAGAAGTATTCCATGACATTACCAAAATTATCATCACGGAAGTGTCCACTTCCATGCCAATAAATCGCGCCTCACCGAAGTGCTTTCGTCAAGGGTGACCGACACATGGCATCCACCGTAATGGGTCACCGTTAAGCTACCGGGTCCGATTTTGGATCCGATAACCCGTTAACAGCCCGGACCAATGGGAAATTTCCATGTGTAAAATTCTGATTGGTCAGAGGAAACACGTGTCAGCTCGTCAGTGGGTCAGATAGGCGCGTATGATATGTCGACATGTGTAACGGCCCACCACTGGCCCATTTAGCTTACAAAGGCCGGCCCATTTGACTTGGTCAAAAGTTAGCAGGCTGGCCCATGAAAAGCCTGTTAACGGTCTCTTTACAAATAGCCCATTTTACGGCCTGGTAACTGACCGCCCGTTAGGGCCTAGCCTGAAATCGGCCCAACAATGTCATGTGGGCCGTGAATATAACACCAGCCCATTTCACTTTCGGCCCATGTATGGCCCACGACGTCTTTCAGCCCTTATGAGGCCTTCGTATCTTTAGGCCCTTTAGAGGTCCACGGTGACTCTAGCCCATAATGAACAGTAAATTTTTTTGTACCCGTTAATGGCCCATGATTCACATGGGCCGTTTCCAGCCCATGTTAGCTTTCGGCCTACTGACGGCCCATACATTCTTGGGCTCCTTTTTGGCCCTCGATTACTTCCGGCCCGTTACTGGCCTGTTACCCTAATGGGCCAAATTCGGCCCGTGGCAAGAGTCGGCCCATTTCTGGCATGTTAACCCATTGCGTCATTTCTAGCCCGTCCTATATTTTGGCCCATTAATGACCTATTTATGCCTATGATAGAATTAAGCATTTGCTATCCTCTGGCCTGTTAACGACCCGTTACCGTGCTGGGTCAATACCAATTACGCCCATTTACGACCCATGTAGACCCATTTATCTGACGGCCCGAGGCCCACCGAATCTACGGCCCAATTGGAGGCCCATTTATTGACGGCCCGTAGGAGGCCCATGGATCCTACTGCCCATAGCAGGGTCAAGGTTACCATGGTCCGTATATGGCCCATGGTTGTTGCGACCACTAGCAAACCAAGGAAAAAGAATACTAGGAAATAAATAAGCCCGAAACAAATGCTAGGCTATCAAGGAGATTGCACAGATTACATCCACTGGGCATGAAAGATCGCCACCAATGCAAATATAGGGAACACCCTACACTATACAAAAATGGCTTGCTGTTTTCTTCAACCGGTGGTTGCACATTAATAAAAAAATTGTATCGCAACAAAACAACTTACAACTATAAAACAAAAGGAAGGTTGGCACAAAAGTTAACAGTCTGGCAGATAAATGCACCACCAGAAGTTCAGAAGCTCAGTTCATTTCACCAGACTGATACGTTTTCATGTTGTATTGTCCGATGGAGCATCATAACCTTCGCCTTCATTTCTCCTAGGCTCCTGAACAACATAGCTAATGTCTGTTAGTCTGGTTTCAAAACCATGCATATCTTGATGACATCGAACCATGTCTGTCCTTGTTTCACAAAGGGTCTCTGTTTGGGAATGGACTTGTGTCTGGAGAGCAGATATAACATTATTTTGAGCTTGCATATCTTGATCATGAGGCAGTTTGGATGAGATTGCCTTAACAACCAACCCAATATTATGCAGGAACGTACTTTTTGCACTGTTAGTGGACAGGTACCGACCCACTGCAGCAAGAGCTGACATTGAGGTTATAGTTGCCTCGCCACCTTCAAAAGGTGGCGGTTCCACCATTTTTTCCATCGCATGGTGAAAAGTTGAGTTTTTACATTAGTAGTACCAGAACATATGACCATGTAAAATATTAGTTGTACTTTACTGCAAAGTACATAATAAAACCAGGTTCCAAACATATGGCCATGTACCATGGCTAATGTATGGTCTATTTCTTCACATTGTATTGACAACTAAGGATAAAGTGCAAAGTTTATAATATAGTAAGCATAGTATGACATCATTCATATCACAAAACAACTGAGAACAGACAAACATGCAATTGTAACATTGTGTGGGCATGTCCAACATGGAGCTAGATTACAGGTCAAGATAAAAGGAACATCACTCCTCTCTTTTAAACCTTTTAAGGTGCAATGATACGCTAAGACAATTGTGTATAAAATTGAAAAGAGTAATAGGCATTGGCTGCAAACAATGCAGTTCAAGGCACAAGTCAGAGTAAGTAGTAGTTAAAAGGCATGAGGATTAAGGACTTACAACAGGGGCTTTCACTGGTGTAGTCATGCCCTTCATCTTGCTGGTGTGACAGTCCTTGAAGATTTCCACAGCATTTGGTTCATGTACTTTTTGGTCCTTGCGGGCTTTCCCCTACATTTGGAACAAGTCAATATAGATCTGATAATATGGTACAGTGAAATGAGTGAAACTATTGCTAATTATAAGAGCCTCGCCGTGTGCAATATAGCTACGAGATCCTGTCGTCTGTTGGAATTTCACTTTCGTACGGTTGGCCTTGTTCTTTGAACAGTTCACCTATAAGAAGATAGATTTGTGTGGCACATGCGTAAATAGGACTTCAACATGTGATCTGATCACATATATATAATGTACCTGATACTTCATATCAGACCAGTGTTTAACGAGCCCTCTCAAGTCTTCATCTGATATATTTTCCACTAGAGATGTTTTGGCAAGTTCACTATTAGCCCTGCCTTCAAAGTAAGTTTTCCTCAAGTTATACCGATATTGTCGCAGAGCAGACCTAAAAACATGGGTGCTAGCTTGTCTCGTTGCATCATCTTGGCTATCCAACTTGAACCTCATATGTTGAAATTATGGGAGTCTCATTATCAGCAACCTAGAAAGTATGGGACAAAGCAAGATGATATTACTAGTTTCCATACATAACCATACTAATAGATAAATGGTCGAGGAAGGTGTTGAACTAGGTTTCGTCTTTGTCATTCCTGTACCAAATTCATGTTGGGAGGATACGTATGTGACACCTAACGGCAACCCCTGCCTTTGATACTAACTTGGCTGACTCTGTAGCATCACATGGCTTTTTAAACCTGCCTCAAAACGGATCTCCATTCTTCCTCCTCTAGATTTTGTTAACCTATCAAGCATTATCCCTTATGTTTGTTTCCTCTTGCTCCTAGGTTCTAGTCCAACAGCGAACATAGGAAGTGTTAGTGTACATCAAACTGTGAGACTACATGTAAAGAAGCATGCAACTGTAACTTGACTCTAGAAACTACCTTCTTGCTGTTGAAGCTCACAAAGTTCATCTGATCTTTCCAACTCATCTTGTGTCAAGAGTGCTTCAGATGTAGTGTCAGGTGGCAAGGGAGCGTGGAACGTGCTGCTAGCTGAGTTGACCAACGAGTAAATCATGTAGCTGGTGGTATTGTGGAAGGTGTTGCAACAACTACGACTGTCTATGCTTGTTTGGTGGTAGCTATTTGTTTTTGTTTGGCTTGTTCTGCAGCTTGTGTAGCACGATATACATTGTTTGTACAATTTTCCACTGGACTTTGACCTTCTATTGAACCATCAGTACCAGCAGAATCTGTAGGATTCTTCTGCTTCCCTTTCCCTATCATTCTGTGTTGCTTCCTCTTTCTCTGTGCCATGTTAAGTGAAGCCGACAAGAAAAATGAATAATAATTTAGTTGTTTAGAACAAATTGATGTGTGATACAGATGAACTAAACTTTGATGTTAGACAACCACATGATAGGAGGATGTAATATGTACGAAAAACAGGATGACATGATATAACCAGAACTATGATGTGTAAACTAAGCAGAAGACATTTCAATAAATTAGAAGCAATGCAATGGAAGGTAGAAACCATATGAAAGAGGATACAAATATCGCTTTGCCATGTTAGTGTCTCATCATAAATGGAGTTTAAAAAAATGTGAAGCAGTACAAGAAATAAATCATATGCAAGATGAAAGCAACATCACACTACCAAGTTAAAGGTCTCTCGTCATTAGTGCCATTGCATATTCACAGCTTATGATGTGTTAACTAAGGAGAAGGCATTTCAACAAATTAGAATCAATGAAAGCTAGACACCATATGAAAGATGCAATGAATATCACTCTACCAAGTTAAAATAGTCTCGTCATAAGTGCCATTTCAACAAATTAGAAGTAGTACAAGCTATAAAACAATGTGAGATGTAACCTATATCACACTCCCAAGTCAAACGTGTCTTATGATAAGTGATTGTTGCAGGTTACACAACAGTTGTACTTTGATGTAAGAACATTGTGTGATAGACAGATATTGTATGTTCTAGAAACAGGAACACGTGTCTTATTCACAAGTATAATGTGTAAAGTAAGTAGATGGAATTCAACAAAATTAGAAGCAATACAAGCTAGACATCATATGTAACATGCAACCACATATAAGAGTGACAAGTTAGAGGGAGCACCTGTGATGGTGCACTAGGGGAGACGTGCTCATCATCAACACAGCTACGTTGAGTGTCTACGCATGTGTTGTCTTGGAAATCATCTTGCGGGGATGGAGGAGTAGAATCTGTAGAGGCCCTCAGTTTGGAAGGAGCACCTTTATCCGCTGCCTTGCTAACTTCCTTCCGCTTTATTGATTTTAAATTGTCAAGTAAAATCGACAAGAAAAAGCAATAAAATTCACTCTTCAGAGCTCATTCATGCATGATACTGACAATCACTACTTTGATGTAAGGCAAACACATGACACCAGGATGGAATAATATGAAAAATAGGACGGCATGTCATATTCACAACTGTTTGTGTAAACTAAGCAGAAACCATTTCAACAAATAAGAAGCAATTGCAAGCTAGACACCACGTGAAAGATGCAACCAATATGACTCTGCCAAGTTAAAAGCGTCCCATCATAAATGGCATTTCAACAAATTAGAATCAGTGCATGCTATAAATCATGTGAGAGATGCAACTAATATCACACTACATATACGAAAGGTGTCTCGTCATATTGATTGGTGCGGGATACAAAAAACAATAGTTTTATGTAATGACATGCTCAATAGACAAATGTACTATGTACCAAAAATAGGAAGGCATGTCACATTAACATGTACAATGTATAAACTAAGTAGAATAGCACATGCAATTTAACCAGATTGGAAGAATTACAACCTAGACACCAAATGCAACATGCAACCACATATCACGCTACCAAGTTAGAGCAAGCACCTGTGATGCTAGTGTAGGGGAAATGGGGTAATCATGTATAGAGCTATGTTCACTATATTAATCTAGCCTTGTTGTTTCTTCAGAATCATGTGGGGAGGCTGACGCTGCATTCTTTAAATGATGATCTTTTCTCACACAAGAACATTAGTTTGATGTAAGAACATGGCCTGATTTCCTCATCATAAGTGATTGATGAGGGATACACAAGAACATTAGTTTGATGTAAGAACATGGTTAATAGACAGATGTACGTACTAGTAGGTACCAAAAACAGGAAGGCGTGCCATATTCAAAGGTATAGTGTGTAAGCTAAGCAGATGCAATTTAACCAAATTGGAAGCAACACAAGCTAGACATCCGGCTAGAGTGGTGAGCATGATCATCTAGGACCTAAGAGCCCGGTGGGAGGTGGGCTGCTTCGCCACCATTGTGGCTTTTTAGTTGGCTTCCAGGTGATGCCTATATGTGTTGGGCTTGTCACTGGCTCAGCCTGTGCCCTGGCTAGCTATTTGACTTCTAGTGCTCCCGGGATGGTGGTTCATGTAAAAAATATCTTTCCTTATCTTAATAAAGACCGACTTCGGCCTTTCGAATACAAGCTAGACACCATATGCACCATGCAACCACATATGACACTGTGAAGTTAAAGCAAGCATCCTAGGATGGTTGTGTGTGGGAATTGAGATCATCAACTGCAGAGCTATGTTTACCGTCTCGATCGGTTGACACTGCATGTAACATCCCAAATTTTCAATTTGGAATGTTATACATTAGAACATCATTGCATATCATAATTTATTTGCTTTTGGTTTTGATCCTAGAAATTCTACGCAACTCAAGGACCAACGGAGAGAGTTGGAGATTTCGTTATTTTCATATTTGAGTTTTCTCAAATTTTGAGAATAGGATCATTTGATTTTAATTATTTTATCATCAATTATTTATATTACAAAAATATGAGAGAGGGAATAAAATGAATTTCCCAAAATAAAGAAATATTGAGGATTTAATAATAAAATCAAATAAGATTTTATTTCGTAGTTTTTCGATATTTTATTTGAATTTACGAAAATTGTGCGTTTTGCAAAATTGCATTTAGGCCCCAAATAAATGTTCACCTTGTGCGGCTTGATTTTAGAAGCCGGGGAAAATTTATTTCGGGATTTTTGGAGTCCGTTTAGTATTTCGTTTATTTGTTTTTTTGTGCGGAATAATTAAAAAAACGCAACTGACCTACGGCCCGTGTCCGACCCGGACACTAGGCCCGTCCAGGCTTTATAAGCCGGGGAGCACAGCTCGGGGCCTCCAAACCCTAGCGCCCCGACCGCCGCCGCCCCAGCGCCGCCGCGCTGCCGCCGCCGGACCCGTCGCCGGAGTTGCCGGGGTAGTTTTTTTTAGTCGCCGTTTTTTCCCGAAAAACCGTTCGGTTTTTCCGACGGTTTTGTTCGTTTATTTAGTTTCGGTTTTTTTAAATAGATCAGTTTTTCCGATTTATTTAAATAGCGAGCGTTCGTTCGTTCGTTCTAGAAAACGTTCGTCGTTTTTCTTTTCTTGGATTAAATCCGCAATTTTTCTGATCGCGGTTCCTGATCCGATTTTCGTTTTAGTACAACTTTTCGCTCATTTATCGGAATCAGGCAATTCAAGCGCCCGGAGTTTCGTCTCGAAACCCTCTATCCGTTTAACCAACTTAAACAAGTTTTTGCCATTGTAAAAATTGCCCTAGATCCAGAATAGTAAACTAAGCCTGTTTCTTTTGCCGTTTGACTTCCGTTGCTTTGTTTGATTTGATTCTTTTTGCAAAGCGGAGTTCTTAAGTTGAACTTTCTGGTTAGATCTCTTATTTGTGTTTTACCTGTGCATTAGATGAATACTTATGGTACGCTTGTTTTTTCGTCCGTGATAGAATACCCGGAGTGCGCCGCCTGTTACTTCGAATCTCTAGGTTTCGCGGATCATCAGCAAGGCAAGTAACACTTTCATCATACCTCCTACTACCTAGTTTTATTGCATTAGATCAATCCTCAAACATTGCATGATTAGGATCTAATTAAATTGTGGGATGGGAAGTAGTTGAGGTAGTACCTATTACCCGTTGTATTATCAAACCTTTGGGAGTTACTTCTACGTTTGCCTATTATGCCATGCTATGCTAGTAGACGTGGATTGGGTGAGTGATATCCATGAAAGATGTGAGTTTGTAAATTAATGGTTTTGTGACGCCCCCGATTTAATCGTACACTAATCATACACGCAAACGTGTACGATCAAGATCAGGGACTCACGGGAAGATATCACAACACAACTCTAAAAATAAAATAAGTCATACAAGCATCATATTACAAGCCAGGGGCCTCGAGGGCTCGAATACAAGAGCTCGATCATAGACGAGTCAGCGAAAGCAACAATATCTGAGTACAGACATAAGTTAAACAAGTTTGCCTTAAGAAGGCTAGCACAAACTGGGATACAGATCGAAAGAGGCGCAGGCCTCCTGCCTGGGATCCTCCTAAACTACTCCTGGTCATCGCCAGCGGGCATCACGTAGTAGTAGGCACCTTCGGTGTAGTAGGGGTCGTCGTCGAAGGTGGTGTCTGGCTCCTGGGCTCCAACATCTGGTTGCGACAACCAGGTAGAAGGGATAGGGGGAAAAGAGGGAGAAAGCAACCGTGAGTACTCATCCAAAGTACTCGCAAGCAAGGAGCTACACTGCATATGTATGCATTGGTATCAAATGGAATAAGGCTAACATATGTGGACTGAACTGCAGAATGCCGGAATAAGAGGGGGATAGCTAGTCCTTTCGAAGACTACGCTTCTGGCAGCCTCCGTCTTACAGCATGTAGAAGAGAGTAGACCGAAGTCCTCCAAGTAGCATCGCATAGCATAATCCTAACCGATGATCCTCCCCTCGTCGCCCTGTGAGAGAGCGATCACCGGTTGTATCTGGCACTTGGAAGGGTGTGTTTTATTAAGTATCCGGTTCTAGTTGTCATAAGGTCAAGGTACAACTCCAAATCGTCCTGTTACCGAAGATCACGGCTATTCGAATAGATTAACTTCCCTGCAGGGGTGCACCACATACCCCAACACGCTTGATCCCATTTGGCCGGACACACTTTTCGGGGTCATGCCCGGCCACGAAAGATCAACACGTCGCAGCCCCACCTAGGCACAACAAAGAGGTCAGCACGCCGGTCTAAACCTAAGCGCACAGGGGTCTAGGCCCATCACCCTTAGCACACCTGCACGTTGCGAACGCAGCCGGAAGCAGAACTAGCCCCCTTAATACAAGAGCAGGTTTACGTTCCAATCCGGCGCGCGCCACTCAATCGCTGACGTCACGAAGGCTTCGGCTGATACCACGACGCGGGATACCCATAACTACTCCCGCGTAGATGGTTAGTGCGTATAGACCAAATGGCCAAACTCAGATCAAATACCCAGATCTCGTTAAGCGTGTTAAGTATCCGCGAACGCCGACCAGGGCCAGGCCCACCTCTCTCCTAGGTGGTCGGAACCTGCCCTGTCGCTCCGCCTCAAAGATCCACTCGCGGGTGCTCCTACGAGCCGACCCGTCTTTAATCACCACATGTATCATGTATAAAGTAAATAGTATATACCCGTGATCACCTCCCGAGTGATCACGGCCCGATAGTATAGCACAGCAGACGGACAAGAATGTAGGGCCACTGATGATAAACTAGCATCCTATACTAAGCATTAGGCTTGCAGGTAAAGGTAACAACAGTAGTAGCAAGGATAGGCTATGCATCAGGATAGGATTAACGGGAAGCAGTAACATGCTACACTACTCTAATGCAAGCAGTATAGAGAAGAGTAGGCGATATCTGGTGATCAAAGGGGGGGCTTGCCTGGTTGCTCTGGCAAGAGAGAGGGATCGTCAACTCCGTAGTCGTACTGGGTAGAAGCGGCGTCAGCCTCGGTGTCTATCGAGGGAAGAGGGGGGAAACAATAAATATATAAGCAAGCATATGCATAGTGATGCATGACATGACAAGTAACGACGTTAGAGGTGCCCTAACGCGGTAGTAGGTGATACCGGTGAAAGGGGAAAACATCCGGGAAAGTATCCCCGCTGTTTCATGTTTTCGGGCAGAGGAGCCGGAGGGGGAAAGTTGCGAGTTTGACATGTTAGGGGTGCGTGGAGGACGAACGGGCTGCGTATCCGGGTTCGTCTCGTCATTCTGAGCAACTTTCATGTAGAAAGTATTTTCATCCGAGTTACGGATTAAAAGATATGATTTTCTAAAGATTTTAATAATTTCTGGAATTTAATTAATTATTTAAATTAATTTGAAAAACAGATTAATGACATCAGCATGATGTCATGCTGACATCAGCAATCAACAGGGTTGACTTGGTCAACCTCACCAGTGGGTCCAGTGGGACCCACCTGTCATACACTGTTTAGGTTAATTACATATTAGTTAATTTAAACATGATTAATTAACTTAATTAATTCACTAATTAATTCACTAATTATTTATTAATTTTATTAATTCATTTTTATTTTATTTCGTTTATTGAAGTGGGGCCTATAGGTCAGTGAGATAGGGGCGGCCCAGTCAGCAGTTGACCCAGTCAACAGGTCAACAGGGGGCCCTGGGCCCACCAGTCAGTGGCCCAGGTGGTGGGACCCGCGGTGCCAGGTCAGCAGGGCCGGCTCTCGCCGCCGGCGACCAAAAGCACGGCGCCGACCTGCCGGAGTTCGCCGGAATTTGTGCTCAGGGCACGGATCCGCGTGTGCCTGGGCCCGTTCGAAAAAGCGCGAAGACGCGCATCTAGTGGTGGTGGTGGTTCATCCCGAGGTCGCCGGAGCTGTCGCCGGCGAGCAGAGAGGCGGACGTCGGGGCTCGGGTGAGTGGCGGGTTTCGTCTGCAGGCCACCAAAATGGGCGGGACCGGTCGCATTCGAATGGCAAGACGACGGCGGAGCGAATGGGGGTGCCTGCGGAGGCTGTGGTGGCCGGAATCGAGCGCCACGGGCTCGACGGCGGCGAGGTGGTTCGGGCGTGAGGCGAGGCCGCCGTGGGCGCGAGCCAGCAGGGCTCACTAACGGCGCGTGTAGAGGGCAGAGAGGAGGACCGAGGTCCTCACCGGCGTTGAAGGGGAGTGGGGGCGTCGAGGCATGAGGGAGTTCGTCGCGGAGGCAGTCCGGCGAGGAAGGGCTTGACGAATCCGGCGAGGGCGGCGCCGTGCGCGGTCGTCGGGGCTGAGGACGGGGACGACGAGGTCCAGCAGCTGCGGTGAGAGGCGGCCCCGGCGTGGGCCACGGGCAACGACGGCGGCGGGGGGGGGGGCTGTGTCGCCGGTGTCGAACGCAGGGCGCGACGGGCCCCGATCTAGATCGGATCGGGGGAGGGGCGGGGAGTGGCGACATGGGGGGGGGGAAGTAGTGTGTGGGCTAGGGTTTCCAGGGGGAAGTGGATAAGAGGGAGTGGGGGAGTGGCCGGCTGGGCCTGGTGGTGGCCCAGTTGGGCCTGTGGTCAGCTGGGCCAAAGCCCGGGGGGGTTCTCTTCTATTATTTTTTTTGTCTTTTGTTTTTATTTATTCTTTTCTATTTTAATTCATTTAAAAGCATCTAGGCTTTTTATAAAAATGCGTTTACTTCACCATAATTACCGATGCAATAATAGACATAGCCCAAACATTTTATTTTTAATATTTGAAAACTTTTATTGTCGAGTTTAAATTTAAGTTAGAATTTGACGCGGTTTCGAATTATCCTGAGATTAGTAACAGTAATCGCAGATGTCACGGCATCATTAGGAGAGTTTTACTATAGCCAAATTATTCGGGCGTTACAAATCTCCTCCACTACAAGAAATCTCGTCCCGAGATTTAGGAGGTAGATGGAAACAACGCGGGGTATTCATCACGCAGGCGATCCTCGCGTTCCCAAGTGGCTTCGTCTTCACAGTGATTCGACCACTGGACTTTGAGGAATTTGATCGCCTTCTGACGTGTGCGGCGTTCAGCTTGGTCAAGAATGCGGACCGGATGCTCTTTATAAGAGAGGTCCTGTTGCAATTCTAGCACTTCATGATCCACCACTCGGATTGGATCCTTGAAGCAACGGCGGAGTTGTGACACATGGAACACATCGTGAACCTGAGAAAGGTTCGGCGGAAGCTCCAGTTGATATGCCACCTTTCCACGCCTTTCGAGAATAGTGAAGGGACCGATATAGCGAGGAGCTAGCTTGCCCTTGATCCCGAAGCGGTGAGCACCCTTCATTGGTGTAACTCGAAGATAAGCCCTTTCGCCAGGTTGATAGACCATGTCTTTTCTGACGTGACTGAGCAGTCTTGAGATTCTCGCGAATAATGCGAACTTGTTCTTCGGCCTGTTGGATAATATCCGGACCAAAGAGTGGACGTTCCCCAGTTTCTGACCAGTTTAGAGGGGTTTGACACTTTCGTCCATATAGCACTTCGAAGGGGGACATCTTCAGACTAGCTTGATATCTATTATTATAAGAGAACTCGGCATATGGAAGAGATTCCTCCCATTTCTTGCCGAATGATATTACACAAGCTCGAAGCATGTCTTCGAGAACTTGGTTGACACGTTCAACCTATCCTTGCGACTGAGGATGAAATGCAGTACTGAACGACAGATGAGTTCCCATAGCTTCTTGGAAACTCGCCCAAAACCTTGAAGTGAATAAACTACCACGGTCTGAACTGATAACCAGTGGGATACCGTGAAGTGAAACAATTCTGGCCATGTAGAGAGTAGCAAGCTGACTAGCAGTGATTGTCTCTTTGACCACCAGAAAATGGGCAACTTTGGAAAGCCGGTCAATGACGACAAGAATAGCATCATTACCTTTCTGCTATTTGGGAAATCCAGTGACGAAGTCCATTTCAACATGGTCCCACTTCCATTTAGGAATGGAGATAGGTTGCAGAGTTCCAGCAGGCCTTTGATGCTCTGCTTTGATTCGGCGACAAACGTCACACTCAGCAACATAACGAGCAATGTCCTGCTTCATATTAGACCACCAGAATCTTTGACGAATATCCTGGTACATCTTTGTACTACCAGGATGGATGGACAGAGGCGTATCATGAGCTTCTTGCATAACCCTTTTAGTCTTATCCAGGTTTTTCTTCGAACATGGTACCACTAGGCGGCCTTTGAAATACAAGGCGCCATCGTCGGCGATCGTGAAGAATGAGGGCTTTCCTCTTTTGAGGTCGCGCTTAATCTTGAGGACTTCATCGTCACATTTCTGTATCCATTTGATGGTGTCCACAAGATCTGGTTTCGCAACCAGGGTATTGAGAGAACCCTTGGAAACAACATGGAGGTTCCGTTTGGGGAAACCTTCGGGAGGGGGAGCGAGTGATCCCGGAGGAACAATATGGAGGTTCAGCCTTCTAAATTCTTCGGCAAGCGAGGGCTGAACTTTGTGGACCTGGAGGTGGTTGCAGTAAGACTTGAGGCTCAAGGCATCATCCATTACATTAGCCTTGCCGGGGGTATAGGATATACCCACGTCAAAGTCTGCAACAGTCTCCATCCATCTCTGCTGACGGAGGTTCAGATCTGGCTGAGTAAACAGATACTTCAGACTTTGATGGTCAGTGAAGATCTCGCAACGATTACCGAGAAGGTAATGTCGCCACTGCTTCAGTGGATGAATGACAGCAGCAAGCTCGAGGTCGTGAACTGGGTAGTTTTCTTCATGAGGGCGTAGTTGACGAGAGGCATAAGCAATCACTCTGCGCTCCTGCATTAGGACACAGCCTAATCCTTGGCGGGAAGCGTCGCAGTAAATGACGAAGTCCTTCTTAGTATCAGGTGGTGCAAGCACGGGGGCAGAAGTCAACTTGTCTTTGAGCGCCTGGAAACTTTCCTGACACTTGTCTGTCCAGTCAAACTTGACACCCTTATGCAACAGATTAGTCAGAGGCCTGGCAATCTTGGAGAAGTTCTCGACGAATCGACGACAATAGCTGGCGAGACCGAGAAAACATCGGACTTGCTTGACGTTCTTCGGAGGAGTCCAATCGAGAATAGCCTGAACTCGTTCAGGGTTGACGGCAATACCATCCTTGGACATGACATGCCCAAGATAGGTTACTTCGGGGAGCCAGAATTCACACTTGGAATACTTAGCATACAGTTGATGTTCTCGAAGTTTCTCTAGCACAAGATGCAGATGTCCAGTATGTTCTTCCTCGTTCTTGGAAAATACAAGGATATCGTCCAGATAAACCATGACGAACTTGTCGAGGTAATCCATGAATATATAATTCATCAGATGAGAGAAGGTGGCGGGAGCATTCGTTAAGCCGAATGACATGACGGTGTACTCGTATGACCCATACCGAGTCACGAAGGCGGTTTTTGGGATGTCCTCTTCACGAACACGGATCTAGTGGTAACCCAACCTCAAGTCGAGTTTGGAGAACACTGATGAGCCAGCCAGCTGATCATAAAGATCATTGATTCGAGGAAGTGGGTATTTATTCTGAATGGTAGCTTGGTTTATAGGACGGTAGTCTTGGACTAATCGGTTTGTCACATCCTTGTTCTTAACAAAGAGAGAAGGTGCTCCCCAAGGAGAGCAACTTGGGCGAATGAAACCTTTGACAAGAGATTTGTCGATTTTCTCCTTAAGCTCGATGAGTTCATGCAGCGGCATCTTATAGGGTCGTTTAGCTATAGGGGTGGTGCCGGGTTTCAAGTCGATGATGAACTCGACAGCTCTAGCAAGGGGAATCCCTGGAAGTTCTTTTGGGAAGACTTCTTGGAATTCACGAACGACGGGAATGTTTTCAATGCCCTCGAGTGGTGCAGCGTTCAACGCGTTCAAGGCATAAAGTCATGCCTCGGCGTTCTGAACTAGATGAGCTTGGTAAGCTATTATTTCGTCAGAAGGGTGTAGCAGATGGACGACCTTAGTGGCGCAAACTATAGAAGCAGTATGCGCTTTCAACCAATCCATTCCCAGAATGAGGTCGATGCTACAGGACTTCAGTACGATGGGAGAGGCAAGGAATTCCAGCCCTTCAATTTCAATGGGAACATCGTGACTAACCATAGAGGTTTGACACTGGCCCGCAGGAGTGTGTACCACAATCGCAGTGTTCATCTCTTCGTATCTAATGCCATGCATGAATGCAAACTCAGCTGATATGAATGAATGTGATGCTCCTGTATCAAATAAAACAGATGCTGGTACTAAATTTACGAGGAGTGTACCCATCACGGTAGCAGGCTGGTCTAGAACTTCATTGAGATCAACATGGTTGGCATGAACACGACCATAAGACTTGGCACTGTTGTTGCGTGGCTGGTTGCTTCCACGGCCAGTTGCTGGGAGGGCCAGTTGATTCTGGTTTTGATTGCAATCCCTAGCACGGTGACCTGGCTGACCACACTTGTAGCAGAGGCCATTATTGGGAGTGGGAACAGGAGCTTGTGGTGGTGGAGCTGGAAGTCTTGTCTGCCTAGTTGGAGGAGCAGGCAGACGAGGTGCAGCATAGGTCTGCCTTGGGGCAGGTGGATTCGGTTGGTACATGCTGTTGGGAATCCATATTTTGCGCTTCTGCGAAGACGGGCTTGAAGATGATCCCGTGTCACGGCTGCGCCTGTGAGAGCTCTGGTATTCCTGCAGACCAGTTTCGACATTGATGGCCTTGTTCACCAAGGTGGCGAAATCAGTAAAGTCGTGCACTAGAAGTGCGAGCTTGATGTCAGCTTGAAGGCCATCACGGAACTTCTCCTGTCTGTGTGCATCAGTTGCAATGTCTTCTTCAGCATAGCGGGACAAGTCCATAAACTCCCGCTGATAAGCTTCCATAGTTTTTTTGCCTTGGGTGAGGTTGCGGAACTCACGCTTCTTCCGGTCCATGACTCCCTGAGGAATGAAGCGAGCACGGAAGGCAGCTTGGAAGTCTGGCCAGGTGATGATTGTTCCAGGTGGCAGAGTACGTCTGTGGCTGTCCCACCATTGAGCCGCGGGTCCTTTCAGGAAGAAAGAAGCAAAGGTGACATAGCTGGCAGGGGCTACATCAGCAGACTCCATCTCATAGGTGATGTCACGGAGCCAGTCGTCAGCATCCAGAGGCTGAGTTGAGCTGCGGTACACGGTTGGGTTGAGGCGCATGAAATCTTGCAGAGTCACTTGGGTTGGCTGCTGGTTCATATTGGGGCGAGGAAACTGAGCCATAATATTCTCCATGAACTGACGATTCAGCTCAAACTGTTGCATCATCCCAGCCATGTACTCAGGCGGTGGTGGGGCGTTGCCACCACGACCACGACCACCTGGTCTAACCATCCTGCTAATATTTAACAGGGGTAGTTCAGCATTGAGGAATTGCAAAAAACAAGAATCATTCATGATGAAACATGCACAACGAACGTAGCACGATAGATACTACATAGTAGTCGGCATATCTTACAAAAGAGATCAGCATAGAGTTCGTTACACAGAGTTCGGTACATAGGCTAAGAAATCATAGGCGGCACACAGGCTCGCGGCGAATGCATCTAACACTAACAAGCAAGTCTACATCAGTCCCACGCGGTACTGCGGAGGTAGGTGTAGCCCGACAGCTGGTAGTGACGCGAAGGGAAGACCTCCACGCGAGTAGCCTGGGGTCCGCGGGTACTCTGGTGCGGAACCCGATGCGCAGGTGGCAGGAGAGGGCCCAATGTAGGAGAGTAGCCTCCCACATCTGGCCAGCCGATGCCCTGGGGCATCACGGTCCGAGCAGGGTAGATCGCAGAACGCGACAGACCACCAGAGCGGACAGAGGGGTGCAACAGCGTCAGAGCACGATACAGGTGCTGACGGGTGGTGTACAACTCGTGGCGAAGAGCTCGGTTAGCCCTATCCAGCCCATCAGCATGCAGAACCAGGTTCTGATGGTAGAATGGCTCTCGGGTGACAGTGGAGTGGGCAGCAGTGTAGTAACCCTCCGCACCAACATCGGATGCGATAGCAATGTGCCTGAAGGGGGAGGTGTCCAACTCCTGATACTCTCCATGAAGACGTGTTAGAGCAGCATAAGCAGCATCGTGGACCGCCATATCGATAGTCACTCCAACACCATGAGCAGTGTGCAGCACGGTAGTGGAGTCATACTCCCGAGAGTAGAGGTGGACGATGGCACGGTACTGCTCCTAGTTGAAGTCCTGATACTCCTCATACACGGTGTACTCAGGGTGCCAGCGATAACCCAGATAGGTCATCATCTCAACTAACACAGCAGGTGATCCTGAGGCACCAATGGCCGTCGTGTGGCGCACGACCTGCCTCGTGGGTTCCATCTGAAAACAAAGATGTTTTCACAGGAGTCAAATGACAATGTGGATAATGTTCAAGTACTACTCTAAAGAATAACTAGGGCTTATCCAACTTTGGGGTGAACGTGGTCACGGGATCCTAGTGTTAGAGTGAGTAAAATCGTTTAACCCGAGTAGAAGAGAGTTCAGAGTCCCAGAGTAAAGGTCGAGGAGTAAAAGATCCTAGTACCACCCGATGGCGACGTGGGCCCGTAAGGCACACAGCCAAGTTAGTAAAAGTTTTTGCAATGTCTAGACTCGACTTCGGCCAAGGAGTGTGGAAGGGGGGTTCCTACAGGCAGTCGGCTCTGATACCAACTTGTGACGCCCCCGATTTAATCATACACTAATCATACACGCAAACGTGTACGATAAAGATCAGGGACTCATGGAAAGATATCACAACACAACTCTAAAAATAAAATAAGTCATACAAGCATCATATTACAAGCCAGGGGCCTCGAGGGCTCGAATACAAGAGCTCGATCATAGACGAGTCAGCGGAAGCAACAATATCTGAGTACAGACATAAGTTAAACAAGTTTGCCTTAAGAAGGCTAGCACAAACTGGGATACAGATCGAAAGAGGCGCAGGCCTCCTGCCTGGGATCCTCCTAAACTACTCCTGGTCGTCGCTAGCGGGCATCACGTAGTAGTAGGCACCTCCGGTGTAGTAGGGGTCGTCGTCGAAGGTGGCGTCTGGCTCCTGGGCTCCAACATCTGGTTGCGACAACCAGGTAGAAGGGATAGGGGGAAAAGAGGGAGAAAGCAACCGTGAGTACTCATCCAAAGTACTCGCAAGCAAGGAGCTACACTACATATGTATGCATTGGTATCAAATGGAATAAGGCTAACATATGTGGACTGAACTGCAGAATGCCGGAATAAGAGGGGGATAGCTAGTCCTTTCGAAGACTACGCTTCTGGCAGCCTCCGTCTTACAGCATGTAGAAGAGAGTAGACCGAAGTCCTCCAAGTAGCAACGCATAGCATAATCCTAACCGATGATCCTCCCCTCGTCGCCCTGTGAGATTGCGATCACCGGTTGTATCTGGCACTTGGAAGGGTGTGTTTTATTAAGTATCCGGTTCTAGTTGTCATAAGGTCAAGGTACAACTCCAAATCGTCCTGTTACCGAAGATCACGGCTATTCGAGTAGATTAACTTCCCTGCAGGGGTGCACCACATACCCCAACACGCTTGATCCCATTTGGCCGGACACACTTTTCGGGGTCATGCCCGGCCGCGAAAGATCAACACGTCGCAGTCCCACCTAGGCACAACAGAGAGGTCAGCACGCTGGTCTAAACCTAAGCGCACAGGGGTCTGGGCCCATCGCCCTTAGCACACCTGCACATTGCGAACGCGGCCGGAAGCAGAACTAGCCCCCTTAATACAAGAGCAGGCTTACGTTCCAATCAGGCGCGCGCCACTCAGTCGCTGACGTCACGAAGGCTTCGGCTGATACACTCCCGCGTAGATGGTTAGTGCATATAGACCAAATGGCCAAACTCAGATCAAATACCCAGATCTCGTTAAGCGTGTTAAGTATCCGCGGACGCCGACCAGGGCCAGGCCCACCTCTCTCCTAGGTGGTCGGAACCTGCCCTGTCGCTCCACCTCAAAGATCCACTCGCGGGTGCTCCTACGAGCCGACCCGTCTTTAATCACCACATGTATCATGTATAAAGTAAATAGTATATACCCGTGATCACCTCCCGAGTGATCACGGCCCGATAGTATAGCACAGCAGACGGACAAGAATGTAGGGCCACTGATGATAAACTAGCATCCTATACTAAGCATTAGGATTGCAGGTAAAGGTAACAACAGTAGTAGCAAGGATAGGATATGCATCAGGATAGGATTAACGGGAAGTAGTAACATGCTACACTACTCTAATGCAAGCAGTATAGAGAAGAGTAGGCGATATCTGGTGATCAAAGGGGGGGCTTGCCTGGTTGCTCTGGCAAGAGAGAGGGATCGTCAACTCCGTAGTCGTACTGGGTAGCAGCGGCGTCGGCCTCGGTGTCTATCGAGAGAAGAGGGGGGGGGAAACAATAAATATATAAGCAAGCATATGCATAGTGATGCATGACATGACAAGTAACGATGTTAGAGGTGCCCTAACGCGGTAGTAGGTGATACCGATGAAGGGGGAAAACATCCGGGAAAGTATCCCCGGTGTTTCATGTTTTCGGGCAGAGGAGCCGGAGGGGGAAAGTTGCGAGTTTGACATGTTAGGGGTGCGTGGCGGACGAACGGGCTGCGTATCCGGGTTCGTCTCGTCATTCTGAGCAACTTTCATGTAGAAAGTATTTTCATCCGAGTTACGGATTAACAGATATGATTTTCTAAAGATTTTAATAATTTCTGGAATTTCATTAATTATTTAAATTAATTCGAAAAACAGATTAATGACATCAGCATGATGTCATGATGACATCAGTAGTCAACAGGGTTGACTTGGTCAACCTAACCAGTGGGTCCAGTGGGACCCACCTGTCATACACTGTTTAGGTTAATTATAGATTAGTTGATTTAAACATGATTAATTAACTTAATTAATTCACTAATTAATTAACTAATTATTTATTAATTTTATTAATTCATTTTTATTTTATTTCGTTTATTGAAGTGGGGCCTATAGGTTAGTGAGATAGGGGCAGCCCAGTCAGCAGTTGACCCAGTCAACAGGTCAACAGGGGGCCCTGGGCCCACCAGTCAGTGGCCCAGGTGGTGGGACCCGCGGTGCCAGGTCAGCAGGGCCGGCTCTCGCCGCCGGCGACCAAAAGCATGGCGCCGACCCGCCAGAGTTCGCCCGAATTTGTGCTCAGGGCACGGATCCGCGCGTGCCTGGGCCCGTTCGAACAAGCGCGAAGACGCGCATCTAGTGGTGGTGGTGGTTCGTCCCGAGGTCGCTGGAGCTATCGCCGGCGAGCAGAGAGGCGGACGTCGGGGCTCGGGTGAGTGGCGGGTTTCGTCTGCAGGCCACCAAAATGGGCGGGACCGGTCGCATTCGAACGGCAAGACGACGGCGGAGCGAATGGGGGTGGCTGCGGAGGCTGTGGTGGCCGGAGTCGAGCGCCACGGGCTCGACGGCGGCGAGGTGGTTCGGACCTGAGGCGAGGCCGCCGTGGGCGCGAGCCAGCAGGGCTCACTGACGGCGCGTGTAGAGGGCAGAGAGGAGGACCGAGGTCCTCACCGGCGTTGAAGGGGAGTGGGGGCGTTGAGGCGTGAGGGAGTTCGTCGCGGAGGCAGTCCGGCGAGGAAGGGCTTGACGAATCCGGCGAGGGCGGCGCCATGCGTGGTCGTCGGGGCTGAGGACGGGGACGACGAGGTCCAGCGGCTGCGGTGAGAGGCGGCCCCGGCGTGGGCCACGGGCAACGACGGCGGCGGGGGGGGGGGGGGGGCTGTGTCGCCAGTGTCGAACGCAGGGCGCGATGGGCCCCGATCCAGATCGGATCGGGGGAGGGGCGGGGAGTGGCGACGTGGGGGGGGGAAGTGGTGCGTGGGCTAGGGTTTCCAGGGGGAAGTGGATAAGAGGGAGTGGGGGAGTGGCCAGCTGGGCCTGGTGGTGGCCCAGTTGGGCCTGTGGTCAGCTGGGCCAAAGCCCGGGGGGTTCTCTTCTATTATTATTATTTTTTTGTCTTTTGTTTTTATTTATTCTTTTCTGTTTTAATTCATTTAAAAGCATCTAGGCTTTTTATAAAAATGCGTTTACTTCACCATAATTACCGATGCAATAATAGACATAGCCCAAACATTTTATTTTTAATATTTGAAAACTTTTATTGTCGACTTTAAATTTAAGTTAGAATTTGACGCGGTTTCGAGTTATCCCGAGATTAGTAACAGTAATCGCAGATGTCACGGCATCATTAGGAAAGTTTTACTGTAGCCAAATTATCCGGGCGTTACAGGTTTATCTAAAGTGGCAACTTAAACACACATCTGGGTGGATTGAGGTACCTGGGTATTCCATGATTGCCTTTTTTTTCTTTATGGACTGCCACCCAGGCCCAAAGGGATCATGAGATTTTTCATACTAGAAACTTCCGTCTGCAGCCACAAGCTATTATGGGCTCTAGCATAGTTGATTAAGTCATGCGAACTCTTAGAGGGTAGACTAGCAGATGTAGGGGAAAGTAGGTGTAACGGTCTATCCATCGTAAGGTGCTAGCGCTTCTGAAAGACTATGTCTCGGTCATCCGTTTCTCAAACACCGTGTAGCGCAAGAAACCAAACGGAGGCGATCGAGTCTTGTGGCGAAAAGTGCGCAAACCTTTGCAGAGTGTATAAACTAATCATGGTTAGCCGTGTCCCCGGTTATGGACATCTTGAGTATCTAGTACTTGGATTATCATGTGAATCTCATCATGTTACTCTAAAATTTAATTTTGATGGGTTTTGTCTAATGATGATGCTTAATTGGGATTGAGAATGCTGTCAACCATTCTCAATGTTTAACAACTACCATGATAGTTAAATAAAATTTATTCCTTTGCAGTAGGGAAAAATTAGCTTTACACAAAACTATAACCATAGAGCTTTCCACCAGCCAAATATGCATATAGTATAGTTGTTTCATTCCATTACTCTCTATGTGTTACTTTGCCAGCATATTCCATGTGCTGACCCATTTTCGGGCTGCAACGTTAATGGTGCAGACTTTTCAGACAACGATTACGGAGTTTTAGGTCGTGGTTCTATACTCAGTGATGCCGTTGGAGTTGATGGACTCACTTATCTTCCAAGCCTTCCGCTGTTATGGTTATTAGATGGCCTTAAGCCATATTTATTGTAATAAGTTCTCTATTGAGACGCTCGATGTAATAAGTGTGTGATTGCTACTCTGTTATAAATCCTTCAAGTACTGTATGGTGTCAGCACTACTGATCCAGGGTTGACACCTGAGCACAGAGATCAGACTGTTTGAGGTCTAGTCGCTACAAAGATGGTATCAGAGCACACGCTGACTGTAGGACACGACCACTAAGCTAAAGACCTAGATCACTATTCACTCTTTTCTCTTCTGACCTCTCATCTTTTCTACTCTTTAGGATGGCGGATGCAAGGAACAAGTTCACGCAACCGGATGAAGATACACCCTTCGGACGTCACCTGAATGAAGTTACTAGATACCTGAACATAGGAGTACCAAGCTTCACCAGAACATACAACGCCACCTTACCTGAAGAAGAGCGCTGGATGATTCAAGTTCAAGTTCCAGGAAGGACGTTCATACCAGTCACTGAGCCCATAGAGTTTTCTTTTGATGCACCAACTTGGAGTCTAGGAAAGAGCATGGCAGCTCACATCACCATGGGACGAATTGGAGAAGTCTACCGCAATGATCTCAAGAATACTATCTACCAGATTTGTGGGCGCCGAGATGAGCACTAGGAGATGATCAGCACCAGAAAGGATAGATCAATTGCAGCTTTTATCCAGGAATTAAACCAGCACATTCGATGTCAGGAGAACCAGATGTGCGCTGACATGATAGACCTGAAGAAGGCAAGGACAAGAATCAAGGAACTGGAGGAAGAACTCAAGGCTACACGTGAAGATTATGAAGAAGAAATTGAAGTATTAGTGGATAAGAATGCCGACCTAACAATGAAGATCGGGATATTTATGGGAGGCCCTACACCAGTAGATGAAGACGAAGAACCCAAGGAGATTCGCCCGGAAGACTACATCATCATCGACGACATCGTCTCGGACCCAGATGATAGCGATGATGACTATGTTGATGAAGCCGGAGCATATATCATGGAGTATGCAACCGAAGAATATTTCTAGTAAACCACCTCATCAGTAGTAGTAGTCCACCATGTAAATATAGTAGACCGAGCACTTTTGCAATAGTTAGATTGATTGTATTCCCTTATTTGATTGAATGAAGTGAAATGTTTGCTTTTGCCTCATCTGCATATGGGTAGTGTTTTCTCTTTAGACCCCCTCTATTCTTAAATCTCATCTTTTCTAAACCCTCAGATGCCTCCGAGACGTGACCCCGGATTTACCTTCCCACCGGAGCTCACCCAGTTGATCCAGCAGCAGAACACATTGATGCAGTTGCTAGTCCAGAATCAGAATCAGGGGAACAACAACAACAACCCACCACCACCACCACCTGTTGATCACTTAGCCCGTTTTCTTAGGCTGAATCCTTCGGTATTTTCCAGTAGCACCGAGCCGATAGTAGCAGATGATTGGCTCCGCAAGACAGCTAGAGAGTTGACCACAACAGGATGCACAGATGCGGAGAAGGTGAAGTTTGCCGCACATCAGCTTGAAGGACCCGCAGCATCATGGTGGGAGAATTTCACAGCCACTTTCCTTGTCGACATTGTCACATGGGACCAGTTTCAGCAGGCTTTTCAAACTTCCCATGTTTCAGCAGGAGCTATGGCCTTGAAGAAGCTAGAGTTTCGCAACTTGTGCCAAGGAGGACGGACAGTTGGCCAGTATGTGGAGGACTTTAGTAAGTTAGCACGTTATGCCCCAGATGACGTTGCTACAGATGCAGCTAAGCAGGAGAAGTTTCTGGAAGGACTGAATGATGAGTTGAGCATCCAGTTGATGGTAGCAACCTTCAACAACTACCAGGAGTTGGTAGATCGTGCTCTTATGATTGAAGGGAAGTAATAGCAAATTGAAAATCGCAAGAGGAAGTATGCACAAGGAAAGTACAATTCAGGAGCTCAGCAGAAGCCACGATTTACCCCTAGATCGGGAGGACATTTTCAGCATACCCATGGAGGAGGTAGCTTGCACAACCACAATGGCACCAAGAATGGTAATGGTAATTGAGGAAGCAACGGCCAGAACTGTACCAACCCATCAACCCCAGCCAAGAAAGACCTGAGCCAAGTCACTTGCTTTAAGTGTCAGAAGACCGGACATTATGCCAATGAATGTCCTGAAGGCCAGAATGGCAATGGAAGCTCTGGGAAGAAGCCGAACCCTTTCAACAGGGGACAGGTGAACCACGTTAATATGGAGGAGGTTGAAGAGCAGCCGGATGCAGTAATCGGTAAGTTTTTGGTTAAGTCATTTACTGCACTCGTTCTTTTTGATACTGGTGCATCGCATTCATACATATCAAGGGGATTTGTGGATAAGTATAACTTGCCCACTAAGGTTCTTAGAACACCTATGCTAGTAAGCTCACCAGGAGCGGAGTATATGGCTAGTCAAGGATGTTTCCAAGTGCCATTAAGTATAGGAAGGCATATTTTCCCAACGGATTTAATTATTCTGGAATCCCAAGGTTTGGATGTAATTCTCGATATGGATTGGCTGTCGATGTATGGGGGAAACATCGATTGCGCCAGTAAGACAATTTTGCTTACGACGCCAGAAGGAAGAAGGATCAAGTATGTATCCCGGCATGCGCCAAATAGGACACAAGTAAATTCCTTATCAGGAGTTGTGCAGGAGGAAGTACCAGTGGTAAGGGATTTCCCTGATGTATTTCCCGAAGAGTTGCCAGGCATGCCACCGGATAGAGATATTGAGTTTTTGATTGAGCTTTTGCCAGGCACAGGGCCCATATCAAAGAGAGCATATAGGATGCCCGCAAAGGATTTGGTGGAGATTAAGAAGCAGATTAAGGAGTTACTGGATAAAGGTTACATTCGCCCAAGTTCGTCGCCTTGGGGATCACTAGTACTTCTAGTGGAGAAAAAGGATGGATCGTAGAGGATGGTTGTTGACTATCGTGGGTTGAATGAAGTAACGATCAAGAACAAGTACCCACTACCAATGATCAGTGATCTGTTTGATCGATTCCAAGGAGCTAAGGTATTTTCCAAGATCGATCTGCGATCAGGATACCACCAGTTGAAGATTCGAGAACAGGATATACCTAAGACAACTTTTACCACCAGGTATGGGCTGTACGAGTATACCGTTATGTCATTTGTTCTGACTAACGCACCTGCCTATTTTATGAACATGATGAACAAAGTGTTTATGGAGTTCTTGGATAAGTTCGTCGTGGTGTTCATTGATGATATTCTGGTTTACTCGAAGAATGAAGAGGAGCATAAGGAACATTTGCGTTTGGTTCTTGGAAAGCTCAGGGGACATCAGCTATATGCCAAGTTTAGCAAATACGAGTTTTGGTTGAGGGAAGTAGGATTCCTCGGACACGTTATATCCGGAGAAGGAATAGCAGTTGATCCCACTAAAGATCATACCGTGACCAAGTGGGAGGCACCAGCAACAGTTGGAGAGATACGGAGTTTCATTGGACTCGTAGGATACTATCGGAGATTTATTGAGAATTTCTCCAAAATTGCAAAACCTATGACGGAGTTCTTAAAGAAGGATACCAAGTTCAAATGGACTGAGAAGTGTGAGGCTAGTTTCCAGGAGTTGAAGAAATGCTTGGTTACTTCACCAGTGTTGATTTTGCCACACTAGACCAAGAATTATGAGGAGTATTGCGACGCTTCACGGCGAGGACTTGGAGCAGTGCTTATGCAGGAAGGGGGAGTTATTTCATATGCCTCACGACAACTGAAACCCCACGAATTGAATTATGCCACGCATGATTTGGAGTTAGTAGCCGTAGTGCATGCATTGAAAACATGAAGACATTTCCTCATTGGAAATCATTGCGAGGTGTACACGGATCACAAGAGTTTGAAATACATTTTCACGTAGAAGGAGTTAAACCTCAGACAAAGGAGATGGTTGGAGCTCATCAAAGATTATGATATGAGATTGCATTACCATCCCGGAAAGGCTAATGTAGTAGCTGACGCATTGAGCCGTAAGAGCCATGTCAATACACTAATGACGGGAGAAATACCAAAGGTGTTAGCCGAGGATCTTCATGAGCTATGTTTGGAAATAGTTCCGAGAGGCTATGTGGCAATATTGGAGATTCAGTCAACTTTGATGGATAGCATCGGAGAAGCTCAGAAGACTGACAAGGAGATTACCTCTATAAAGGAGAAAATGAGCTAAGGAAAGGCTAAAGGATTTCGTGAGGATGAGCACGACACCCTATGGTTTGAAGACCGTGTTTATGTGCCCAATGACCCGGAGATCAGGAAGTTGATTCTGCAAGAGGCACAAGATTCACCATATTCGATTCACCCAGGAAATGCCAAGATGTATTTGGATTTGAAGGATACTTTCTGGTGGACCGGAATGAAGAAAGATATTGCGGAGTATGTAGCGGTTTGTGACGTATGTCAGAGAGTAAATGCAGAGCATCAGAAGCCAGCAGGATTGCTACAGCCATTGCTGATACCTGAATGGAAGTGGGATAAGTTAGGCATGGATTTTATCACGGGATTACCCAGGACTCGTTCAGGCTATGACTTGATTTGGGTTGTAGTTGATCGGTTGACGAAAGTAGCTCATCTCATCCCGGTAAAGACCACTTACACCAGTGCTAAGTTGGCAAAGATATACATGACCAGGATTTTATGCTTACATGGAGTTCCGAGGAGTATAGTATCAGATAGGGGAACCCAGTTTACCTCAAAGTTCTGGAATCAGTTGCACGAAACTTTGGGTACCAGGCTAGAGTTCAGCACAGCTTTTCATCCACAGACAGATGGACAAACCGAGAGAGTCAATCAGATTTTGGAGGACATGCTGAGAGCTTGTGCGCTAGATTATGGATCTAGTTGGGACGAGAATTTGCGATATGCAGAATTCTCTTACAACAATAGCTATCAATCCAGTTTAAAGATGGCCCCTTTCGAAGCCTTGTATGGAAGGAGGTGCGGGACACCGTTGTCGTGGGATGAAATTGGAGACCGCCGGTTGTTTGGGCCTGATTTGATTAAAGAGTCTGAATAGAAGGTGAAATTGATTCGCGATAGGCTCAAGGTAGCTCAATCCAGGCAGAAGAGTTATGTAGATTCAAAACGGAAGGAGACAGTTTATGAAGTCGGAGACAGAGTTTATCTTCGAGTATCCCCACTTCGGGGCATAAAGCGCTTTGGTGTTAAGGGAAAGTTAGCGCCACGATTTGTAGGACCATACCGAGTATTGGAACGTATGGGAGAAGTGGCCTACAAGTTGGAATTGCCCGAAGGATTGTCAGGAGTTCATGATGTGTTCCACGTTTCTCAGCTGAAGAAGTGCCACGCGGAGATGGCTGACATACCCTTGAGAGACACGGTCCCATTGGAAGCAATTCAGTTGGATAACAATTTGACCTATGAGGAGAAACAAGTTAAGATTCTTGAGTTTGCCAGCCGAGTCACCTGCAGCAAGGTTATCATGTTTTGTAAGGTTTAGTGGAGCCACCACACGGAGGATGAAGCCACCTGGGAGCGAGAAGAAGATTTGCTCAAGGACCACCCTCACCTATTTTCTAGCCAACCCGAATCTCGAGGGCGAGATTCATCTTAAGGGGGGTAGGTTTGTAACATCCCAAATTTCAATTTGGAATGTTATACATTAGATCATCATTGCATATCACAATTTATTTGCTTTTGGTTTTGATCCTAGAAATTCTACGCAACTCAAGGACCCACGGAGAGAGTTGGGGATTTCATTATTTTCATATTTGAGTTTTCTCAAATTTTGAGAATAGGATCATTTGATTTTAATTATTTTATCATCAATTATTTCTATTACAAAAATATGAGAGAGGGAATAAAATGACTTCCCCAAAATAAAGAAATATTGAGGATTTAATAATAAATCAAATAAGATTTTATTTCAGAGTTTTTCGATATTTTATTTGAATTTAGGAAAAATGTGTGTTTTTCAAAATGGCATTTAGGCCCCAAATAAATGGTCACCTTGTGCGGCTTGATTTTAGAAGCCGGGGAAAATTTATTTGGGGATTTTTGGAGTCCGTTTAGTATTTCTTTTATTTGTTTTTCTGCGTGGAATAATTAAAAAAATGCAACCGACCTACGGGCCGTGTCCGACCCGGACACTAGGCCCGTCCAGGCTTTATAAGCCGGGAAGCCCAGCCCGGGGCCTCCAAACCCTAGCGCCCCGACCGTCGCCGCCCCAGCGCCGCCGCCGCCGCCGCTGCCACCGACCGCCGCCGCGCCGGAGCACCGCCGCCGCCGCCGTACCCGTCGCCGGAGTTGCCGGGGTAGTTTTTTTTAGTCGCCGGTTTTTTTCCCGAAAAACCGTTCGGTTTTTCCAACGGTTTTGTTCGTTTTTTTAGTTTCGGTTTTTTTAAAATAGATCGGTTTTTCTGATTTATTTAAATAGCGAGCGTTCGTTCGTTCGTTCGTTCTAGCGAACGTTCGTCGTTTTTCTTTTCTCGTATAAAATCCGCGATTTTTCTGATCGTGATTCCTGATCCGATTTTCGTTTTAGTATAACTTTTCAGTCGTTTATCGGAATCAGGCGATTCAAGCGCCTGGAGTTTCGTCTCGAAACCCTCTATCCATTTAACCAACTTAAACAAGTTTTTGCCACTGTAAAAATTGCCCTAGATCCAGAATAGTAAATGAAGCCTGTTTCTTTTGCCGTTTGACTTTCGTTGCTTCGTTTGATTTGATTCTTTTTGCAAACCGGAGTTCTTAAGTTGAACTTTCTAGTTAGATCTCTTATTTGAGTTTTACCTGTGCATTAGATGAATACTTATTGTATGCTTGTTTGTTTGTCTGTGATAGAATACCCGGAGTGCGCCGCCTGTTACTTCGAATCTCTAGGTTTCGCGGATCATCAGCAAGGCAAGTAACACTTTGATCATACCTCCTACGACCCAGTTTTATTGCATTAGATCAATCCTCAAACATTGCATGATTAGGATCTAATTAAATTGTGGGATGGGAAGTAGTTGAGGTAGTACCTATTACCTGTTGTATTATCAAACCTTTGGGAGTTACTTCTACGTTTGCCTATTATGCCATGCTATGCTAGTAGACGTGGATTGGGTGAGTGATATCCATGACAAATGTGAGTTTCTTAATTAATGGTTTATCTAAGGTGGCAACTTAAACAAACATGTGGGTGGATTGAGGTACCTGGGTATTCCAGGATTGCCTGTTTTTTTTCTTTATGGACCGCAACCAAGGCCCAAAGTGATCATGAGATTTTTCATACTAGAAACTTCCGTGTGCAGCCACAAGCTATTATGGGCTCTAGCATAGTTGATTAAGTCGTGCAAACTCTTACAGGGTAGACTAGCAGATGTAGGGGAAAGTAGGTGTAACGGTCTATCCATCGTAAGGTGCTAGCGCTTCTGAAAGACTATGTCTCAGTCATCCGTTTCTCAAACACCGTGTAGTGCGAGAAACCAAACGGAGGCGATCGAGTCTTGTGGGGAAAAGTGCGCAAACCTCGGCAGAGTGTATAAACTAATCATGGTTAGCCGTGTCCTCGGTAGTGGACATCTTGAGTATCCAGTACTTGGATTATCATGTGAATCTCATCATGTTACTCTAAAATTTAATTTTGATGGGTTTTGTTTAATGATGATGCTTAATTGGGATTGAGAATGCTGTCAACCATTCTCAATGTTTAACAACTACCATGATAGTTAAATAAAATTTATTCCTTTGCAGTAGGGAAAAATTAGCTTTACGCCAAACTGTAACCATAGAGCTTTCCACCAGCCAAATATGCATATAGTATAGCTGTTTCATTCCATTACTCTCTATGTGTTACTTTGCCGGCATATTCCATGTGCTGACCCGTTTTCGGGATGCAACGTTAATGGTGCAGACTTTTCAGACGATGATTACGGAGTTTTAGGTCGTGGTTCTATACTCAGTGATGCCGTTGGAGTTGATAGACTCACTTATCTTCCAAGCCTTCCGCTGTTATCGTTATTAGATGGCCTAGAGCCATATTTATTGTAATAAGTTCTCTATTGAGGCGCTCTATGTAATAAGTGTGTGATTGCTACTCTGTTATAAATCCTTCAAGTACTATGTGGTGTCAGTATTACTGAGCCAGGGATGACACCTGAGCATAGAGATCAGACTGTTTGAGGTCTAGTCGCTACACTGCACCCTTTATAACGCTGAAACATGTCTGGCCTAGCCGCGTACCACGCTGGAGTGACTTCTCTCTTTTCTTTTCTGCTTCTGTGAAGGCAGAGTCTGAAATACCCTTGCATAAAAACACAATAGTGAGAGTATGGGTATAGTGTGTGTAGAACTAGTGCACTGTAAAAGTAGCAGATAGCAGGTGGCTGAAAAATAAATGACAGGAGACATATGATAGCTCTACAACATTTCATGGCAAACAAAATTAGATTCTACTCCGTATGATTTTGTAATATATGAGCACAGGAAAAGCAGGTACCCCTCCAGCACACCACCATATGTGTTCCTATCAAGATAATAGTTAACTGAAAATAAATAAATAAGTCGATTTCTTTATGAACCTTCCGATCTATAAGCAATGGGCAGATGGCCTTCGTCTACCTCCTGCCAGTCACTATTGATGATATTTCTCGAACTGCCAGCGACCACCGGCCCAGACCCCTGCCTCCGCTGCCCCACCCTCCCCTGGACCTCACACCACCGTCATGCTTGAAAGCGCCCCCTTGCCATCCCTTTAATCTTGGATGACCTCTAGATCGGGCGCCAGCAGCTCTAGGCCCCACACGCCCCTAAGATAAACACCGACGTGCTGCTTCCCCGGTGTAATAGGCAGACTAGCGCCTGTTATGCCGGGGAATGCTTCCGTTAATTGGGAATCAACTGACCAGGAATTGAAATCCAGGGGGCGACGGACCTCTAGCTAAGGTGAAAAAGTATATGAGGAGAAACCTTGTGCATCACGTGTTACTAGGAACATCTAGTATCAAGAAGAAGCGATCAACTAGTGTCTTCTGTGGGATGATTACCATGCAAGCAAACACGTAAGATTTGCACGATTAAGGGAAGAGGAGTACCATTTCCGGTTGCCAGAGTGGTGTCCTCCATGTCGTAGCGATCTTCTTCTTTTTGCCGGGGGGCCGATGTTTCGGAGGAGGGTGCAGCCTTGGACGAACCCATGGCCAAATTATTGGCTGTGTTACCGTTGCTCCGGTGCGGTGGATTGTGGCGAAATTGGAGCGGCAGTGGTGAGGCGCAGGACATCGTGGTTGAACTGGCTCGGGTACAGACGACTCGGCCTCGGCTTCAACTACTAGCCGTGTAGGGCATTGCGATTGAGGCTGCGGTGGACGACAACGTCGGGGTATCGGCTCCGGCGTGATGGAGGAGGGCGGCGGTTGATGGGTGGGATGGGGTGGCGGACGGAGGACGCCAGGATTTCATGGCTGGTGGAGAGGTAGTTTTGGCGCCCACGGAGTACGAATGGGGAATCAGACGGGGGGGAGCTAAGGGAGAAACATGTTCCGCTCTGGGACACGCTTGTTCCTGGCTTTTTTTGAACAGATGGGGCGCGCTTGTTTGAAATATGGGGATAGTACAAACTTTTCCCCCTTCTTAAATTTCGGACCTATTGCGGGTCGGGGGTAGGATGGTAATCCCAAGTGTCCCAAATAGTGGGCGGGAGAGATTTCGGCCGTGCGCATGTGTCCTTAGGCAGCCATTGTGTATGAATGTTTTTCGGAGGCGGTTGCGTGGCATATAGATGAAGCAACAAACATACCCCCGGTTTAGACCTTTGGACATCGGGCCGGTAGGTTTCACGGGTCAGAGTTAGAAAAGTAATTTCCTTCTACTACCAAACATTGGTCTCACGCGGTTTCGGGCTAGTAGAGGCTCTTTTGGCGCTTCGTTTAAAATTTTGAAATAGAGGAATTCACGTTTAGAGTACTCTTGAACTTGGAGGATTGACCTAAATAGACAACGTTAAATTTGACCTTGTATGTTTGAAAACCTAATTAAATTATCCGCTTCTTTTTGAAATTTTGACACTTGAAAATCCTATAGCTACGATTATTTTGGAATGGAGGAGCTAAATTTCAAAATCCTATAGCTAGCTATTATTTACAAAATTAGAGCAAAGATTGGTGCCCCCATAATTTAGGTATGATTTACAAATGCCATGATATCGAATTAAAATAATTGAATGGACTTCATGTTGAATTCGAAATTTTTAAACCACCTTAAGTTGAATTCAAATGTATGCTAGTTCATAGCTAGCTATTTATAATATTCATTGTGTAACTTTCGTTTGTATAATGTACTTTACACACACAACATGAACTATACTCACATTTATATTCAATTGTTAAATGGATGCATTGTCTAGAGTTCAAAATACTAACTATGTGGATCAATTATGTCGAATAATAACATAGACATGCTCAAATTCGATAGAATCTTGATGTCTGATGGATCAATAACCGTTCCTTACGCGAATTGCAGATATCATGATCCCATCCTAATATTTGGATACAATTTATATCTTTAATCAATGTGTAACACAGTCTTTTACGTGTAGTTTCACTCTCCATCGGTGGTCTCTCACACATGCTCACACACTCTCTCCCGAGGTGTCTTTCTCGTAGACATGCTCTCGATATAACCCTGCCTCCCTGTCGTAACCATTTACGACTGTTTTCACTAACCTTTATCACAAGCACTCTTCCTCTCACAAGCATACACACACAAAATCCCCATCGCCCTTTCTATATACATAGACCTGCCTACGTGTCTCCTGTACGCACAATATCTGTAGGCCTGTCTCTCACGCATTGTCTCACACCTCTCTTCCTTATCGACGAGTATGATTCTAGCAGAGAATTCTGTAGGATGCCCCTTAAAGTTAGGTTGGATGAATAGTAATATCATAGATAAGGGGTTACCTTAGTCCGAGAACCTAGGGTTACAAATCCAAGCCGGCTTTGTCAGTGGACACAAAGTCCTTCACAATTCTGCTATCTTTGTCTTGTATGACTAGTCATCCATGGGTGTCCCTAAATGCGTCACGGGCCGACCAATGTGGCGCAGGACAGAACTGAACCAAGGGCCTCACCTCAACCCACCAGACCTTACGCGGTGACACCCCCTCTGTCCCCAGGTCTCGTTATCTTCTCACACCCACACATACCAACACAGACACCACCCAAAAAAATTCTCCTCGTGCCTCCATCCCCTCCCCCCCTTGCATATACACATTCAAGGGAATCTCTCGCCGTGACATCATATTCGTCTCTCTCTAGACCTCTCTCATTTCTCGTGCTATCTGTCCCACGCCCCTCCCCCCACCGGCCCCTCTCGAATACGTAATACACACACATACCTCTCTAGGCCCTGCGAAATACATCAACTACACATTCACACATGTTACATCACGTACCCCATTGATCTAAAAAGCCCTCTCTTCATGTTTATTTCGCATACAACATTCCTTTTGAGTAAAGTGTGGCCAAAAAATTATTTTTGAATTTCTACATATATACAACATTACAAAGTTATATGCAGGAGTATGAATGTTAATTTGCATTGGATGGTGCCCACAATGATATTTATTCCGCACTGTGAATTTTTATATTTTTATACTATATATAAAGTTAGTCATAATAAAGAGAAACGAATAGCATCTCTCTCTCCATTGTAGATACCCCCTCTACACCCTTTCACGTACGCACACAGACTATCTCTAGGTCCTCTAAAAGTAAGTCCCCAGCACATTCACGCATGTTTCATCTTTCTCTCGTGATATATACAGTGATGATCCTTGTATTTGAAGCGAAAGCACGATACATACATTGGACTTCAGAATCCACTCATTATGGTCACCATTTACATTTTGTGGTTATTATACAGTCACAGGCTCACCGTATAGCTCTGTATTTTCTCAAGACACGACTAGTTAACCAGTTAAACGCTCCACGTGGCACCTCTTGTGTTGCATCACATTATCTCACTACCATTGGGCTCACCTAGCGGCTTGTATCTACTCTACATCTATCTACACTCTTATAAAAATAGAGTTGGTGATGATGGTGTGCATGCCATCCTGCAATATAGGCCGTCCAATTTATATTTGACGGATAGGAAGGAAACTATGGCAATTTTGCAAATAGGTACACACACACCTCTCCACATTTCAAATAAGGCCTTCCTTCGTTCATCCTTTTCTCTCACAAGATAAACTATCCATACAAATGCATGTTGATGTTACGTGCAACGCACGGGCATCTTGCTAGTAAAAATGAAAACAAACGACAAAAAAATATTGGACGGTGGTTCAAAGTCATGACCGCGGGCAAAACGGACAAGGTGGCCTTGTATTGGTATGCTGAGCTGTCTTTTTCAACACACAGGAGCTGGTGTGGTAATTATACACACACGCATGCATGCACACGAACTGCATGCACGCAACACTCACACGAACACATGCAGCCACGCACGCATGCAACACTCACATGTACACACGCAGCCACACACGCATGCAACACTCACACGCACACACGCACACATGCATGCACACACCACACGACCAACACACACTCTCACGCTCAAGTGCTCAACCTACATGTGCATGCACATGAAGGAAATATGCCCTAGAGGCAACAATAAAGTTCTTATTTATTTCCTTATATCATGGTAAATGTTTATTATTCATGCTAGAATTGTATTAACCGGAAACATAATACTTGTGTGAATACACAGACAAACAGAGTGTCACTAGTATGCCTCTACTTGACTAGCTCGTTGATCAAAGATGTTTATGTTTCCTAGCCATTGACATGAGTTGTCATTTGATTAATGGGATCACATCATTAGGAGAATGATGTGATTGACTTGACCCATTCCGTTAGCTTAGCACTCGATCATTTAGTATGTTGCTATTGCTTTCTTCATGACTTATACCTGTTCCTATGACTATGAGATTATGCAACTCCCGTTTACCGGAGGAACACTTTGTGTGCTACCAAACGTCACAACGTAACTGGGTGATTATAAAGGTGCTCTACAGGTGTCTCCGAAGGTACTTGTTGGGTTGGCGTATTTCGAGATTAGGATTTGTCACTTCGATTGTCGGAGAGGTATCTCTGGGCCCTCTCGGTAACGCACATCACTTAAGCCTTGCAAGCATTGCAACTAATGAATTAGTTGCGGGATGATGTATTACAGAACGAGTAAAGAGACTTGCCGGTAACGAGATTTAACTAGGTATTGAGATACCGACGATCGAATCTCGGGCAAGTAACATACCGATGACAAAGGGAACAACGTATGTTGTTATGCGGTCTGACTGATAAAGATCTTCTTAGAATATGTGGGAGCCAATATGAGCATCCAGGTTCCGCTATTGGTTATTGACCGGAGACGTGTCTCGGTCATGTCTACATAGTTCTTGAACCCGTAGGGTCCTCACGCTTAACGTTTCGATGGCAGTTATACTATGAGTTTATATGTTTTGATGTACCGAACATTGCTAGGAGTCCCAGATGTGATCACGGACATGATGAGGAATCTCGAAATGGTCGAGACATGAAGATTGATATATTGGAAGCCTATATTTGGATATCAGAAGTGTTCCGGGTGAAATCGGGATTTTACAGGACTACCGGAGGGGTTACCGGAACCCCCCGGGGGTTAATGGGCCATAGTGGGCCTTAGTGGAGAAGAGGAGAGGTGGCCAGATCAAGGGCCGCGCGCCCCTCCCCCTAGTGTGAATAGGACAAGGAGAGGGGGGCAGCACCCCCCCCTTTCCTTCTTCTCCTCCACCTCTTTCCCCCTCTTCTCCTAATCCAACAAGGAAAAGGGAGGGAGTCCTACTCCCGGTGGGAGTAGGACTCCTCCTGGCGCGCCACTCCTGGCCGGCCGCACCTCCCCCCTTGCTCCTTTATATATGGGGGCAGGGGGCCACCCTAGAGACACAACAATTGATCTTTTGATCTTTTAGCCGTGTGCGGTGCCCCCTCCACCATAGTCCACCTTGATAATACTTTAGCGGTGCTTAGGCGAAGCCCTGCGTCAGTAGAACATCGTCATCGTCACCACGCCGTCGTGCTGAGGAAACTCTCCCTCAACACTCTGCTGGATCGGAGTTCGAGGGACGTCATCAGGCTAAACGTGTGCTGAACTCGGAGTTGTCGTGCGTTTGGTACTTGATCGGTCGGATCGTGAAGACGTACGACTACATCAACCGTGTTGTGCTAACGCTTCCGTTTTTGGTCTACGAGGGTACGTGGACAACACTCTCCCCTCTCGTTGCTATGCATCACCATGATCTTGCGTGTGCGTAGGAAAATTTTGAAATTACTACGTTCTCCAACAGTGGCATCCGAGCCAGCTTTTATGCGTTGATGCTATATGCATGAGTAGAACACAAGTGAGTTGTGGGCTATATAAGTCATACTGCTTACCAGCATGTCATACTTTGGTTCGGCGGTATTGTGGATGAAGCGGCCCGGACCGACATTACGTGTACGCTTACACGAGACTGGTTCTACCGACGTGCTTTGCACACAGGTGGCTAGCGGGTGTCAGTTTCTCCAACTTTAGTTGAACCGACTGTGGCTACGCCCGGTCCTTGCGAAGGTTAAAACAACACCAACTTGACAAACTATCGTTGTGGTTTTAATGCGTAGGTAAGAACGGTTCTTGCTAAGCCCAGTAGCAGCCACGTAAAACTTGCAACAACAAAGTAGAGGACGTCTAACTTGTTTTTGCAGGCCATGTTGTGATGTGATATGGTCAAGACATGATGCTAAATTTTATTTTATGAGATGATCATGTTCTCTAACTGAGTTATTGGCAACTGGCAGGAGCCATATGGTTGTCGCTTTATTGTATGCAATGCAATCGCCCTGTAATGCTTTACTTTATCACTAAGAAGTAGCGATAGTCATAGAAGCATAAGATTGGCGAGACGACAACGATGCTACGATGGAAATCAAGGTGTCGCGCCGGTGACGATGATGATCATGACGGTGCTTCAGAGATGGAGATCACAAGCACAAGATGATGATGGCCATATCATATCACTTATATTGATTGCATGTGATGTTTATCTTTTATGCATCTTATCTTGCTTTGATTGACAGTAGCATTATAAGATGATCTCTCACTAAATTTCAAGATAAAAGTGTTCTCCCTGAGTATGCATCATTGCCAAAGTTTGTCGTGCCCAGACACCACGTGATGATCGGGTGTGATAAGCTCTACGTCCATCTACAACGGGTGCAAGCCAGTTTTGCACACGCAGAGTACTCAGGTTAAACTTGACGAGCCTTGCATATGCAGATATGGCTTCGGAACACTGAGAACAAAAGGTCAAGCCTGAATGATATAGTAGCTATGATCGACATAGTGATGTTCACCATTGGATGCTACTCCATTTCACGTGATTATCGGTTATGGTTTAGTTTATCTGGATCACGTGATCACTTGGAAGATTAGAGGGATGTCTATCTAAGTGGGAGTTCTTAAGTAATATGATTAATTGAACTTAAATTTATCATGAACTTAGTACCTGATAGTATCTTGCTTGTCTATGTTGATTGTAGATAGATGGCCCGTGCTGTTGTTCCGTTGAATTTTAATGCATTCCTTGAGAAAGCAAAGTTGAAAGATGATGGTAGCAATTACACGGACTGGGTCCGTAACTTGAGGATTATCCTCATTGTTGCACAGAAGAGTTACGTCCTGGAAGCACCGCTAGGTGTACCACCTGCGCCAGCAACTGCAAACATTGTGAATGCTTGGCAGTCACGTGTTGATGACTACTCGATAGTCTAGTGTGCCATGCTTTACGGCTTAGAACCGAGACTTCAACAACGTTTTGAACGTCATGGAGCATATGAGATGTTCCAGGAATTGAAGTTAATATTTCAAAAGGATGCCCGGGTTGAGAGATATGAAGTCGCCAATAAGTTCTACAGCTACAAGATGGACGAGAATAGTTCTTTCAGTGAGCATATACTCAAGATGTTTGGGTACTGCAATCACTTGTTTCAACTGGGAGTTAATCTTCCGGATGATAGCGCCATTGACAGAATTCTTCAATCACTGCCACCAAGCTACAAGAGCTTCGTGATGAACTATAACATGCAAGGGATGGATAAGACAATTCCCGAGCTCTTCGCAATGCTAAAGGCTGTGGAGGTAGAAATCAAGAAGGAGCATCAAGTGTGGATGGTTAATAAGACCAACAGTTTCAAGAAAAAAGGGCAAAGGGAAGAAGAAGGGGAACTTCAAGAAGAACAGCAAGCAATTTGCTGCTCAAGAGAAGAAACCCAAGTCTGGTCCTAAGCCTGAGACTGAGTGCTTCTACTGCAAGCAGTTTGGTCACTGGAAGCGGAACTGCCCCATGTATTTGGCGGATAAGAAGGATGGCAAGGTGCACAAAGGTATATGTGATATACATGTTATTGATGTGTACCTTACTAGATCTCGCAGTAGCACCTGGGTATTTGATACTGGTTCTGTTGGTAATATTTGCAACTCGAAACAGGGACTACGGATTAAGGGAACACTGGCCAAGGACGAGGTGACGATGCACGTGGGAAACGGTTCCAAAGTCGATGTGATCGCCGTCGGCACGCTACCTCTACACCTACCTTCGGGATTAGTATTAGACCTAAATAATTGTTATTTGGTGCCAACGTTGAGCATGAACATTATATCTGGATCTTGTTTGATGCGAGACGGTTATTCATTTAATTCAGAGAATAATGGTTGTTCTATTTATATGAGTAATATCTTTAATGGTCATGCACCCTTAAAGAGTGGTATATTTTTGATGAATCTCAATAGTAGTGATACACATATTCATAATGTTGATACCAAAAGATGCAGAGTTGATAATGATAGTGCAACTTATTTGTGGCACTGCCATTTAGGTCATATCGGTGTAAAGAGAATGAGGAAACTCCATACTGATGGACTTTTGGAACCACTTGATTATGAATCACTTGGTACTTGCGAACCGTGCCTCATGGGCAAGATGACTCAAATGCCGTTCTCCAGAACTATGAAGAGAGCAACAGATTTGTTCGAAATCATACATACAAATGTATGTGGTCCGATGAATATTGAGGCTCGTGGCGGATATCATTATTTTCTCACCTTCATAGATGACTTAAGCAGATATGGGTATATCTACTTAAGGAAACATAAGTCTGAAACATTTGAAAAGTTTAAAGAATTTCATCGTAATAAGAAAATAAAGTTTCTACGATCAGATCGTGGAGGAGAATGTTTGATTTACGAGTTTGGTCTACATTTGAAACAATGCGGAATAGTTTCGCAACTCACGCCACCCGGAACACCACAGCGTAATGGTGTGTCCGAACGTTGTAATCGTACTTTACTAGATATGGTGTGATCTATGATGTCTCCTCCTGATTTACCGCTATCGTTTTGGTGTTGTGTTTTAGAGACGGCTGCATTCACGTGAAATAGGGCACCATCGAAATCCGTTGAGATGACACCTTATGAACTATGGTTTGGCAAGAAAACAAAGTTGTCGTTTCTTAAAGTTTGGGGCTGCGATGCTTCTGTGAAAAAGCTTCAACCTGATAAGCTCATACCCAAATCTGAGAAATGTGTCTTCATAGGATACCCAAAGGAGACTGTTTGGTACACCTTCTATCACTGATCAGAAGGCAAGACATTTGTTGCTAAGAATGGATCCTTTCTAGAGAAGGAGTTTCTCTCGAAAGAAGTGAGTGGGAGGAAAGTAGAACTTGATGAGGTAACTGTACCTGCTCCCTTATTGGAAAGTAGTTCATCACAGAAACCGGTTTCCTGTGACACCTACACCAATTAGTGAGGAAGTTAATGATGATGATCATGGAACTTCATATCAAGTTGTTACTGAACCTCATAGGTCAACCATAGTAAGATTCGCACCAGAGTGGTACGGTAATCCTGTTCTGGAGGTTATGTTACTAGACCATGACAAACCTATGAATTGTGAAGAAGCGATGGTGAGCCCAGATTCCGAAAAATGGCTTGAGGCCATGAAATCTGAGATGGGATCCATGTATGAGAACAAAGTGTGGACTTTGGTTGACTTGCCCGATGATCGGCAAGCCATAGAGAATAAATGGATCTTCAAGAAGAAGACTGATGCTGACGGTAATGTTACTGTCTATAAAGCTCGACTTGTTGCGAAAGGTTTTCGACAAGTTCAAGGGATTGACTATGATGAGACTTTCTCACCCGTAGCGATGCTTAAGTCTGTCCGAATCATGTTAGCAATTGCCGCGCTTTATGATTATGAAATTTGGCAAATGGATGTCAAAATTGCATTCTTGAATGGATTTCTGGAAGAAGAGTTGTATATGATGCAACCAGAAGGTTTTGTCGATCCAAAGGGAGCTAACAAAGTGTGCAAGCTCCAGCGATCCATTTATGGACTAGTGCAAGCCTCTCGGAGTTGGAATAAAGGTTTTGATAGTGTGCTCAAAGCATTTGGTTTTATACAGACTTTTGGAGAAGCCTGTATTTACAAGAAAGTGAGTGGGACGTCTGTAGCATTTCTGATATTATATGTGGATGACATATTGTTGATTGGAAATGATATAGAATTTCTGGATAGCATAAAGGGATACTTGAATAAGAGTTTTTCAATGAAAGACCTCGGTGAAGCTGCTTATATATTGGGCATCAAGATCTATAGATATAGATCAAGACGCTTAATTGGACTTTCACAAAGCACATACCTTGACAAAGTTTTGAAGAAGTTCAAAATGGATCAAGCAAAGAAAGGGTTCTTGCCTGTGTTACAAGGTGTGAAGTTGAGTAAGACTCAATGCCCGACCACTGCAGAAGATAGAGAGAAGATGAAAGATGTTCCCTATGCTTCAGCCATAGGCTCTATCATGTATGCAATGCTATGTACCAGACCTGATGTGTGCCTTGCTATAAGTCTAGCAGGGAGGTACCAAAGTAATCCAGGAGTGGATCACTAGACATCGGTCAAGAACATCCTGAAATACCTGAAAAGGACTAAGGATATGTTTGTCGTTTATGGAGGTGAAAAAGAGCTAGTCGTAAATGGTTACGCCGATGCAAGCTTTGACACTGATCCGGACGATTCTAAATCGCAAAATGGACACGTGTTTACATTGAACGGTGGAGCTGTCAGTTGGTGCAGTTCTAAACAAAGCGTCGTGGCGGGATCTACGTGTGAAGCGGAGTACATAGCTGCTTCGGAAGCAGCAAATAAAGGAGTCTGGATGAAGGAGTTCATATCCGATCTAGGTGTCATACCTAGTGCATCGGGTCCAATGAAAATCTTTTGTGACAATACTGGTGCAATTGCCTTGGCGAAGGAATCCAGATTTCACAAGAGAACCAAGCACATCAAGAGACGCTTCAATTCCATCCGGGATCTAGTCCAGCTGGGAGACATAGAAATTTGCAAGATACTATGTAATCTAGATGTTAGAATGCCTGACCACTGCAGAAGATAGAGAGAAGATGAAAGATGTTCCCTATGCTTCAGCCATAGGCTCTATCATGTATGCAATGCTATGTACCAGACCTAATGTGTGCCTTGCTATAAGTCTAGCAGGGAGGTACCAAAGTAATCCAGGAGTGGATCACTAGACATCGGTCAAGAACATCCTGAAATACCTGAAAAGGACTAAGGATATGTTTGTCGTTTATGGAGGTGAAAAAGAGCTAGTCGTAAATGGTTACGCCGATGCAAGCTTTGACACTGATCCGGACAATTCTAAATCGCAAAATGGATACGTGTTTACATTGAACGGTGGAGCTGTCAGTTGGTGCGGTTCTAAACAAAGCGTCGTGGCGAGATCTACGTGTGAAGCGGAGTACATAGCTGCTTCGGAAGCAGCAAATAAAGGAGTCTGGATGAAGGAGTTCATATCCGATCTAGGTGTCATACCTAGTGCATCGGGTCCAATGAAAATCTTTTGTGACAATACTGGTGCAATTGCCTTGGCGAAGGAATCCAGATTTCACAAGAGAACCAAGCACATCAAGAGACGCTTCAATTCCATCCGGGATCTAGTCCAGCTGGGAGACATAGAAATTTGCAAGATACTATGTAATCTAGATGTTAGAATACCCGACCACTGCAGAAGATAGAGAGAAGATGAAAGATGTTCCCTGTGCTTCAGCCATAGGCTCTATCATGTATGCAATGCTATGTACCAGACCTAATGTGTGCCTTGCTATAAGTCTAGCAGGGAGGTACCAAAGTAATCCAGGAGTGGATCACTAGACATCGGTCAAGAACATCCTGAAATACCTGAAAAGGACTAAGGATATGTTTGTCGTTTATGGAGGTGAAAAAGAGCTAGTCGTAAATGGTTACGCCGATGCAAGCTTTGACACTGATCCGGACGATTCTAAATCGCAAAATGGATACGTGTTTACATTGAACGGTGGAGCTGTCAGTTGGTGCAGTTCTAAACAAAGCGTCGTGGCGGGATCTACGTGTGAAGCGGAGTACATAGCTGCTTCGGAAGCAGCAAATAAAGGAGTCTGGATGAAGGAGTTCATATCCGATCTAGGTGTCATACCTAGTGCATCGGGTCCAATGAAAATCTTTTGTGACAATACTGGTGCAATTGCCTTGGCGAAGGAATCCAGATTTCACAAGAGAACCAAGCACATCAAGAGACGCTTCAATTCCATCCGGGATCTAGTCCAGCTGGGAGACATAGAAATTTGCAAGATACTATGTAATCTAGATGTTAGAATGCCCGACCACTGCAGAAGATAGAGAGAAGATGAAAGATGTTCCCTATGCTTCAGCCATAGGCTCTATCATGTATGCAATGCTATGTACCAGACCTAATGTGTGCCTTGCTATAAGTCTAGCAGGGAGGTACCAAAGTAATCCAGGAGTGGATCACTAGACATCGGTCAAGAACATCCTGAAATACCTGAAAAGGACTAAGGATATGTTTGTCGTTTATGGAGGTGAAAAAGAGCTAGTCGTAAATGGTTACGCCGATGCAAGCTTTGACACTGATCCGGACAATTCTAAATCGCAAAATGGATACGTGTTTACATTGAACGGTGGAGCTGTCAGTTGGTGCAGTTCTAAACAAAGCGTCGTGGCGAGATCTACGTGTGAAGCGGAGTACATAGCTGCTTCGGAAGCAGCAAATAAAGGAGTTTGGATGAAGGAGTTCATATCCGATCTAGGTTTCATACCTAGTGCATCGGGTCCAATGAAAATCTTTTGTGACAATACTGGTGCAGTTGCCTTGGCGAAGGAATCCAGATTTCACAAGAGAACCAAGCACATCAAGAGACGCTTCAATTCCATCCGGGATCTAGTCCAGCTGGGAGACATAGAAATTTGCAAGATACTGTGTAATCTAATGGGCCATAGTGGGCCTTTGTGGAGAAGAGCAGAGGCGGCCAGGGCACGGGCCGCGCGCCCCTCCCCCTAGTCTGAATAGGACAAGGAGAGGGGGGTGGCGCCCGCCCTTTCATTCTTCTCCTCCACCTCTTTCACCCTCTTCTCCTAATCCAACAAGGAAAAGGGAGGAAGTCCTACTCCCGGTGGGAGTAGGACTCCTCCTGGCGAACCCCTCCTGGCCCGCCGCACCTCCCCCCTTGCTCCTTTATATACGGGGGCAGGGGCGCACCCTAGAGACACACAAATTGATCGTTTGATCTTTTAGCCGTGTGCGGTGCCCCCCTCCACCATAGTCCACCTCGATAATACTGTAGCGGTACTTAGGCGAAGCCCTGCGTCGGTACAACATCATCATCGTCACCACGCCGTCGTGCTGACGAAACTCTCCCTCAACACTTGGCTGGAATGGAGTTCGAGGGACGTCAGTGGGCTGAACGTGTGCTAAACTCGGAGGTGCCGTGCGTTCGGTACTTGATCAGTCGGATCGTGAAGACGTACGACTACATCAACCGCGTTGTGCTAACGCTTCCGCTTTCGGTCTACGAGGGTACATGGACAATACACTCCCCTCTCGTTGCTATGCATCACCATGATCTTGCGTGTGCGTGGGAAAATTTCGAAATTACTACGTTCGCCAACAGCACACACATCAGGCCCTGACAGACACATACACAACTAGGTGTTTCCCGCGCATGGGTTGGAGTCTTGTCGAGCCTGCGTAAATTTGTATTTACCTGACCTTTTTCCTGAGAGAACTGACAGGTGGGAACCACAAGGAACATGGTCAATTTAACTAGTCAACGTGGTGCCACGCAGACTATTTGGCCGGTCAACAGAGTGCAATCCGATGGTAAACGGTGAGTAAGTGACCGTATAATCACCATAAAACATATATAGTGACTGTAATGAGCGTATTCTGAAGTTCGGTGACCGTATTACTCTTTTCTCTCTGTAGGCCCTCTAAAACTACATCTCTACACGTTCTTGCATGTTACATCTAACGACTATGCAATACATCACTACTACTACAATCTAACACAATAAATCATATGTGTTTTTAGTTTTACTAGATATCGTATTGTTACTTAATTATTTATTTTGCATAAAGTAAAATCGCCTTTGAAATGTATGGCTAGTATCATCTACCGTGCGGGAAAAATCCCGCCCTTTCTTGTTTAATCGGGTTTGTATCGATGGATCGTGAGAAACAACAAAACTATAGTACTATACAGTTGTGGCGACCCCGACTCATAAGTCGAGATCACCGAATGCACATGTACAGTGATCCCAGAGATCAATGCTCACTGAACACACGGAAGCTGAATAACAAGAGTCTTACATCCATACATACCGTCTTACACAAATTATGACCATTATGGTCAAGTCTTACATTGATAAAGCCTTAAGGGCTGAACATCAAATGAAACACAAGCAGCGGAAATCTTCGTCGATAAGTAGAACCCATGCCATCTGCCTTAACCCTACAGGCATTCTGACTGGGAAACGTCCTAGTTCGCATGTTCGTCTCCAAAGAACTCTTCTTCGAACTCCTGTTCTTCCATGCCTGGCCAATTAAATAACCAGTGGCAAGCCAATGAGTACTTTGAATGTACTCGCAAGCAACCCATGTTTTGGTTCAAGGTACAAAAATGCATGCTATAGGTAAATTTTTGCGGAAAGCTAGTTTTGAGTGCAATGACATGTTCCATTGATTCAGAGGCCAAGTGTTGTGCCAAACTATCGGCACAAAGGCTGAAGTAGGTCTAGAATCGGAGTGGAAGTCCTTCTTCTAATGGTGGAGCTGGTGCACTGCTCTCATCCTCACCTTCCTTCCGATAAGGCAAGAAACGGGTTACCACCTCGTCTGCCATCTCTGGAAGAAGGTCTCGGAGGCGGGTGAGTGCCTTGAGGGTTGCTGTCTCGACGGCAAGAACCAATGTTGCCATTTGGGGTCCCTCGAAGAACCAGCTTGTTGGAGAGTCATTGGCCTTCACGATCACTTCCACATGATACTCCGTCTCGGTGTCATTGATCCAATGCTCATGGTAGGCGAAAATGGGGCTCGGTGAAACTGGCACTTCTTGAGGCTATCCTTGAGAAGCACGGGAAATCGTGTGGTCAGGAAGTCTTCGGGTACGGCAGCCATCTACAAAGGTTGAATGGGAGAGGTCAATAAGGGAAATATATCTTGGGTTGGGTAAGCTTTAGAAAAGAAGAGAAGTTTACATGGTCTCAAGCTAACTAACGTCCATGCTAACTACGGCTTCCTACAGTCAGGATTGCTCTGATACCAGCTTTGTGGGGACCCCGACTCATAAGTCGAGATCACCGAATGCACGTGTACAGTGATCCCAGAGATCAATGCTCACTGAACACCCAGAAGCTGAATAACAAGAGTCTTACATCCATACATACCGTCTTACACAAATTATGACCATTATGGTCAAGTCTTACATTGATAAAGCCTTAAGGGCTGAACATCAAATGAAACACAAGCAGCGGAAATCTTCCTCGATAAGTAGAACCCATGCCATCTGCCTTAACCCTACAGGCATTCTGACTGGGAAACGTCCTAGTTCACATGTTCATCTCCAAAGAACTCTTCTTCGAACTCCTGTTCTTCCATGCCTGGCCAATTAAATAACCAGTGGCAAGCCAATGAGTACTTTGAATGTACTCGCAAGCAACCCATGTTTTGGTTCAAGGTACAAAAATGCATGGTATAGGTAAATTTTTGCGGAAAGCTAGTTTTGAGTGCAATGACATGTTCAACAACTTGTAAGACATGCATTAGGAGAATTCAATTAACCATGAGGATAGGTTACAGATATCAACATAAATAGAGTGGGCATCAACCCAACTCAATCATGTCAAGTCCTTTGACTTGACCCAAGTAGTTCTTCCCACCTATCCAAACACACACACTAGTTTGTGAACATGTGGACGTAGCCCAAGAGCGGTTACCCAACTGTCCTTGACCGTGGACACGGCTATTCGAATAGTTTTACACTCTACAGAGGTTGCACACTTTACCCACAAGATCCGGGGAACTTCCGTGTCATCCACGACCCGCGGTACCTCAAGTACCCGGGGTAAGCACCCGATCACTATCTTTCCCTAGATGACACTAACATGGAGTCCACTCGTTGTTCCGTATCCTCACGATGTACATCATACGAGGCTCACTCGAGATCGTAACATCCGAGAGGGGACACAATGGTGTATCTGGTGCCCTATGAAAACAGTCATGGCCGCCCTACCTGGCACGACCCCGTCCCGAGAGAGAGCACCAACTCTCCTCGGTCACTAGTAATGCGGGCTCCAAGCTAGTATCGGCCTAGGTAATAAATAATGCCCTTTCCCATATAATGGTAGAGTGGTTGCGCATCTAAGGTTGGAATAACAGTCGCAACTTAAACCAATCCGTTTTTGAAAACAACACACACACTTGCCTCGGTACACCACTTCGTCATCAAGTGGCTACCAAACTCATCATCTCCCTCAGGCATAAGTGGCACCCGACGGGGTTTTCGAAAAGTCCTTTGAAAATACTTTGTCTCCATCACTTATGCATATTCCAGTCCCTTTTTGCGTAGCACTACTTTAGCATCCTATCTACTCCCACCGGCATAACCCTCATAGAAAGGTAGGGTCATGCATCATGGAAGTGTCAATGAGAAAAGTAACGGAGGCAAACCACCCCAAGTGGTCACCATTTTATCATGACTCGATGCAAGCAATAAAAGTGCCATATGACATGCATAAAAAGGGGTTTCTTAGACATGGTCAAAGGGCTGCTTGCCTGGCTCAACAAAGTCTTCTGGGTCTTCAAAGTCTTCTGGTCCAACTCCTTCGTCAGCAATGCAATCTATCGTCGCAAAATAATAACGAGAAAAATAAGGCAATAATAAAACAGAAAAACCAAAGTGCTCAGAAAAATGTCAACTCATTTGTGTTAAATACTAGGGTGAAAACTAAGAAGGGGAAAATTCCTTGTTTTGGATTTGGAGTAGCAGAATAGGAGAAATGGATTTACAAGGGCATATTTAAATGCTTAAAATCACATTTAAATATTTACAGTGAAGAAAAGGTTGTTGGATTTGAATGAAAGTTGCACCATTAAATAGGTTGCAATATTTTAGGAATTTAGAAATTTGAATTAATTTATTTGGACATATATTTTATCCTGTGGAATATTTGTAAAAGTGACAGAAAAAGAAAAGGAAAAAGGGCTCTGTGCTTCCTGGGCCAGAACAGCCGCAGGGCAGCAGGCCCAGCCAGAGAGGCGGCCCAGTGCACTAGTGCACGCGCACCAGGTTTGAAGCTGACGGGAGGGGCCGAGGCGTCAGGACGTGAGGCTGACGGACGGGCCCCACGACCGTCGTCGTCAACCCTGGGTCAGAGAGGGCGGCGAGCTCACCGGCGACGATGCAGGGCACGGCGAGCATGGACAAGGGCAGGGACGGACTCAGCGTGGCGTCGCCGTTCAGGTGGAGGTGGAACCGGTCGCCGGGGTGGCCTAGTTCGCCGGCGACGAGGTCACGCGGCGGGGGGGCTTCGGGCGTCGACGGTTCCGGCCGTTTCTGGCAGCTACAGAGAGGGGAAACAAGGGGGAAAGGATCAGAGGGCTGCAGGGGTTCCAGATCGAGGCAGAGGAGGAATGGGGGAGGCCTGTACTTCGCGAACTCCGGCGAGCCGAAGCGGCGGAGCTCGAGCTCGATCTCGAGCTCGGGCGGTTCTGGAGAGGAACTGGGGGCGCAGGGGGATGTTTAGGGGAGTGAGAGAACGAGTGGTGAGGAGAGGAGGGCGCGGGGAGGCCTTTAAGTAGGCGAGTGGCAAGGTGCCGTGGACCCATGCGCCGGTGGGCTCCTGCTCGTCCCTGCAGGGCTTAGGGGAAGAGGGCGTCGTGTCTGGGGTGTTCCTGGACGTCGACTACATCGGGAGAGATAGAGAGAGGGAGTGGGGAGAGGTCAGAGGCGCGCGTGTGAGCCGCGCCATTGGCCCGCTCGGGCGGCCGGTGTTTGCTAGCGCGGAGGCACGGGGAGGAGGAGAGAGGAGGGGCCGACCGCGTAGCGTGCTTGGGACGCCGAGGCGCATCGGCAGGCGCGCGGGGGAGGCTCGAGGTGGTCGGAGGCGTCGGGCAGAGGGCGGCTACAGTACGGGAGCGCACTGTAGCGCGCTCGAGAGCGCCCAAATGGTCGGCATGGCATTTTCTATGCCTTGTGGCCGCGGCCAACCGTGTCCAGTAGCTCAAGGGTGGAGTAAAGAAGTAGGGAGAGGCATTGGATGCTCTGGATGGCCAGTAGGAGAGGAGAGAGGTAGAAGAAGAGGGAGAAATGGGCTGTCCAGAGAGAGAAAGAGGGGGTTTCACCCATCCAATTAATGGAGCTGTGGATTTTCCATTGTTACTGGAGGTGAAAGGGGACTAGGAGGAGCTGTGGTAAAAAGTTGAGCTCAAGGAGAATAGTTTTAGTGGTCAAAATGGTGATTTTTGAAAAGTGGCAGAAGGTGTTTGATAAAGGTTTTGGCAAGCAAATGATTTCCAATTGCCATTAGACTCCACAGGGTGAAATGACATATATAATTAGGGCCTCTCACCAATTTGGAGCTTATTTGGGCAAAGTTGCCAATGCAACTTTTGTAAACCCTAGAAATGAGCAGAAATAGACTTATGTAGATCTAGTTGAGCATAACACTTCTCCTTGATGCACTATTTGGTGTAGTGGCCTCATTTGGTCATGTGAACATGCTCACAAGAGTTGGGGATGAGGGGACAAAGTTGGTAGTACAAACTTGCTCAAATTAGGTTCTGAACAGAAAGGGTTATGGGGCATTTTGGTGGATGAAAATGACCTTGAATGAAGTGAGGCTTTACAAGATCATCACAATGTGCATTTGAGACTTGCTGGATTTTTCTTGGATTTTTATGGAAATATTTCCTGTAGAAATATTTCAAATCCTTGAAATGGGCAGAAATGGTTTTGGCAGGTTTTGTCCAATATTTTGAACATGACCATGTGTTGAAACTCTTATATATGGGAAATATATGCCCAATGAGTTTCCCTGATTTTTGTCAAATATTTTTTAAAATAATAAAATAATTTTTCCCTATTAAAGACCATTTCTGGCCTTTAGAAAAAGCTTTTAAATAAAATAGGAAAATAACTTTTAAAATTATATTTTTGGGGTTTATGGGAATCCTATATCTAATAGGTTTCAAATATACCTTTTGAAATATTTTTCATACCCCAAATCAGGTACTTGCAGTGCAAACCTCAACCCAGGGCTTTTTGGAAAACTAATTTTTGAAAATACTATTTGGCCAAATTATTTTTGTAAGAAAATACTATATTGTACTATACACATGGCATGATCATTGGGCAGAAGTTTGGGGCAAGGAGATGAAGTACAGAAGGTGGAGTAGTTGACTTTATAGAGCACTTGAAAAATCACAGAGAGAAAACCAACTCCAAAATAAAAGCAAAATAATGCAAAAGTTTGTGTTGGCCCAACTTTTCTTGCTTTATTAATGCAAATGACATGTTACAAAATGCAGGGTGTGACAGACCTGCCCCCCTTACAAGAATCTCGTCCCCGAGATTTCTAAACTAGGCTTTAAAGAGATACGGAAACTCGGATCTAAGGTAGTCTTCACGTTCCTAGGTTGCTTCTGCTTCAGTGTGGTTGCTCCACTGGACCTTGAAGTACTTGATGGTGCGGCTTCGTGTGTGTAGCTCGGCCTCATCCAAAATGCAGATGGGCCTCTCACGGTTAGTCAAATCAGGCTGAAGGTCAATGGCTTCGTGATCGACGTCCTTGTAAAGATTAGGCTTGTCTGGGACTTGGAGACACTTCCGGAGTTGTGACACGTGGAATACGTTGTGCACATCGGATAGTTCAGGTGGCAGTCCCAACTGGTAAGCCACTTCTCCTCGTCGGTCAGTGATCTTGAACGGGCCGATGTATCTTGGGGCGAGCTTTCCTTTTACATGGAAACGCTGGGTTCCCTTGAGAGGTGTGACCCGGAGATAGACATGGTCTCCAACTCGGAAGGTCATGTCTCTCCGACGTGAGTCAACGTAGCTCTTCTGCCTTGACTTGGCAGTTTTCAAACGCTCTCTGACAAGCTGGACTTGCTCTTCTGCTTCACGGAGGATATCGGGCCCAAAGACTAGTCCTTCTCCGGTTTCTGACCAATTGAGGGGTGTGCGGCACTTGTGCCCATACAACACCTCAAATGGTGCCATCTGGAGGCTTGACTGATAACTGTTGTTGTAGGAGAACTCGGCGATAGGGAGGAAATCTTCCCACCTAGCTCCATATGCTAAGACACATGCTCGGAGCATGTCTTCGAGTATTTGATTCACTCGTTCTGTCTGACCTCCGGTCTGTGGGTGGAAAGTAGTGCTGAAGGACAACTTGGTCCCCATGGCCTCTTGGAACTTCTTCCAGAACCATGAGGTAAACTGGGTTCCTCGGTCTGACACAATCTCCTTGGGAACACCATGAAGGCTTACGATTCTGTTGATGTAGAGGCTGGTTAGCTAGTTTCCCTTGTAAGTCGTTTTGACAGGAATGAAATGGGCTACTTTGGTCAAATGGTCGACTATGACCCAGATGGAGTCATGTCCCTTATTTGACCTGGGTAATCCAGTGATGAAGTCCATTCTGACTTTATCCCATTTCCACTCAGGCACCTTGAGAGGCTGTAACAATCCAGCGGGTCGCTGATGTTCAGCTTTGACCCTTTGGCATATGTCACACTTAGCGACGAAAGTGGCTATCTCTCTCTTCATGCCATGCCACCAAAATCTTTCCTTTAGGTCTTGATACATCTTGGTTCCTCCGGGGTGGATGGAATACAGGGTGTCATGAGCTTCTTGCAAGATCAAATTCTTGAGCTCAATCTTGTTGGGTACGCAAATGCGATTCCCAAACCACACAATTCCTTGCTCATCCTCTGAGAATCCTGGGGCCTTGCCTACCTTGATCTTCCTCTTGATGCCTTCAATACTCTCGTGTCCCTTCTGAGCTTCCTTAATATCATCCATCAGGGTAGGCTTGACTTCAAGGTTGGCTAAGAATCCTGGTGCAACCAGTTCCAACCCGAAGCTTTCAAGTTCTACATACAAGGCGGGTAGCCTTTCCTTAAGCATAGTATTCAAGGAACAAGCCTTCCTGCTTAATGCATCTGCTACCACATTAGCCTTCTCAGGGTGGTATTGAACACTGAAGTCATAATCCTTGATCAACTCTAGCCACCTTCTCTGCCTCATGTTCAATTCCTTCTGAGTGAAAATATACTTCAGACTTTCGTGGTCCGTATATATCTCACACCGCTTCCCTAGGAGGTAATGTCGCCATGTTTTCAGGGCATGAACTACAGCTGCCAACTCGAGGTCATGAGTAGCATAGTTCTCTTCATGAGGCCGTAGTTGCCTTGAAAGGTAAGCTACGACTCTGCCTTCTTGCATCAGAACACCTCCCAGTCCAGTTCTTGACGCATCACAATATATCACAAACTCCTTGTGTATATCTGGTGTGGCCAGAACTGGGGCGGTGGTCAATCTTCTTCAGCTCCTGGAAGCTTTCTTCACACGTCGGCGTCCATTCAAACTTGTCCTTCTTCAAGAGCTGAGTCATGGGACGTGCAATGCTTGAGAATCCTTCAACGAACTTGCGGTAATATCCCGCAAGTCCGAGGAAGCTTCTGACTTCCTTCACATTGCTTGGGGATTGCCATTCAGTCACGGCTTCAATCTTAGTGGGATCGACCGACAATCCTTCTTCAGTCAAAACATGACCCAAGAATCCAACTTCGCGCAGCCAAAATTCGCACTTGCTGAACTTGGCATAAAGTTGGTGCTCTCGAAGCTTGTCTAGGACCATCCTCAAGTGTTGCTCGTGCTCTTCTTCCGTCTTCGAGAAGACAAGAATGTCATCAATGAAGACAACGACAAACTTGTCCAAATATTCCATGAAGACCTTATTCATGAGATACATGAAGTAAGCTGGGGCATTGGTCAATCCGAAGGACATGACCGTGCACTCATACAGGCCATATCTGGTTGCAAATGCCGTCTTCGGAATATCTTGGGGTCTGATTTTCAGCTGGTAGTACCCAGATCTGAGGTCAATCTTGGAGAACACCTTGGCCCCATTGAGTTGATCAAACTGATCTTCAATCTTGGGATGTGGATACTTGTTCTTGATTGTAACTTCATTGAGGGAGCGGTAGTCAATGCACAAGCAGATGGTACCGTCCTTCTTTGCCACAAACAGAACAGGTGATCCCCAAGGGGAGGCACTAGGGCGGATAAATCCCTTCCTCAACTGCTCTTCCAGTTGCTTCTTCAACTCTGCTAACTCTTCCGATCCCATTGTATAAGGCTTCTTATAGATGGGTCCTGCTCCGGGCATGAGCTCGATGATGAACTCAATGTCTCGGTCTGGAGGCATTCCTGGTAGCTCATCAGGAAAGACATCGGGGTATTCGCATACTACCGGCACTTGCTCCAATCCAACTTCTGACAGACAGTTGACTTGGGCACCTTGAGTAGAGGAGGGGTTGGGAGCAAACTTAACTTCGACTCCTTGGTCATTGGTCACAGTGACGGTCCGGTTGGCACAATCTAACAAGCCTTGGTGCTTGATGAGCCAATCCATTCCTAAGATCACATCCAAGCCTTGCGATCTTAAGATGATAAGGTCTGCTTGGAAGTCTACCCCATTAATTACAATCCTGACTCCTTTACATCCTATCTTGGCTCTCATCTCTGCTCCGGGGGTTTGTACCACCATAGGGTTATTTAGGGGTGTAGGGGTCATGCCACCTTTTAATGCAAACTTTTGGGTGACAAATGAATGCATGGCTCCAGAATCAAACAAGAAAGTTGCAGGTGCGGAGTTGACAAGGAACGTACCCAGCACGACATCCGGGTCTTCCTGGGCTTCTTCTGCAGTGACATGATTCACACGACCCTTGCCGTTGTTGGGTGGGTTGCGGGGAGCTTGGTTCCTTGGTGGCATTCCACGGCCTTGTCATGGGTTCTGCGCATTGGGGCGCGCGGCGTCGGGCTTCTTGTTGGGGCAATTCTTGGAGTAGTGTCCTGGCTGACCACATCCAAAGCAAGTGACTTGGTTGGGGTTGCTGCTCCTTCCGGCATTGTTATTTGGGTTGTTGTAAGCTGGCCTGGGGTTGGCATACTGCTGAGGTGGATAGTTGGTGCGCGGTGCAGGAGCTCTTGGCTGCTGATAGGTTGGCTTGACCGGGGCGGGCTACCACGGGCGAGGCTTCTGGTTGCTGGAGCTACCCTTGCTGATCATCTTGCGCTTACGGGTATCATCCAAAGCATGTTGCTTGTCTTCAAGCATGAGTGCCTTGTTCACCAGATCAGGAAAGGTCAGGCAGTCACACACAACAAGCAAGTACTGCAGAGTCTGGTTAAGGCCTTCCATGAAGCGCTCCCTTTTGGCAGCATCAGTGCTGACATCTTCAGGGGCATACCTTGAGAGAACACTGAACTTCTTCATGTACTCCTTGACAGTGCTACTACCTTGCTTCAGGGCTCGGGAACTCACGCTTCTTGATGGCCATGATTCCGGAAGGAATGTGGGCCTTGCGGAATTCTGCCTTGAAGTTATTCCAAGTGATGTTTTGCTCAGCATGCATGGCCTTGAATCCATCCCACCAAGCTCTAGCAGTTCCCCCGAGACAGTGAGCAGCATATGCCACCTTCTCACGGTCCTCAGTGCATCCGACTAGTTCCAATAGATCCTCAATGGTGCGGACCCAGTCGTCTGCATCCAGGGGTTCAGCAGTCTCGATGAAGGTGGGTGGTGCATGCTTCTTGAACTCCACCAACGTGGAACGTCCATTGCCCTTTCCCACCGGCTGGCGATTGACAGCTTGAGCAATCGTCTGGAGGGCTGTAGTGTTGGCTTGGCGTTCCTCTCGGAAGGCTTGGAGAAGCTAAGCCATGTCCATGTTTGGAGGTGGTGGCGGTGGTGGAGCTTGTCCTTGGGTTTGGTCCTGACTGGCTCCTTCTCCGGCTTCTTGCTGCTGGGTAGAGGTACCAGTACGAGTTACAACAGGCATCCTGTTGGAGCGGTCAAGGTCTCATGATTGGGAAAGATGGGGAAAGCAATATAGATGGGACGCCTAGTAAGGGGGCTGGTATGACACTAATTGTTTTCATGCAAGGGCCAAAAGGCCAAACACATTCATCAAAATCCAAATGGGTGATGTAGTCGCTTACAAGTTCCCGAAGGAAAGTACGACGTCCATCAAACACATCAAAAGCAAACACAATACTACATGGTTTCATATGAACCATTACAAGGACTCGACTTCGCATAGGGGTACACGACCTATCCTACCGTAAGGGTTACTAATGGGCATATCCGGGTTGCGAATGATGCCTAAGTGGTGGAATGCTCGGTCGCGTAGTCTGGCTCTTCTGGGTCTTCCTCCTCGTCATCAATGGCCTGACTTTCCTCTTCACTTGAAGGGGTGGGGGAGTGGAGGAGCTCAACACGGCGTTGCTTTGCCGGTGGTGCGAAGAGCTTGCGGTATTCCTTTGCGCTCATGCGGTGTTGCTGGGGTGGTTCTCCATCCTTTGGGGGTCTTCCGCCTCCGTATGCGATTGCGGGTTGTCCAGGGGGAGCACCTTCCTTCTTGATCCTATCCGTCTTTCCTTGTGCTTGAAGAAGAAGTGCCTTGGTCTCATGAAGTTCCTTTCGGAGTTCCATTGATTCGGAGGCCAAGTGTTGTGCCAAACTATCGGCACAAAGGCTGAAGTAGGTCTGGAATCGGAGTGGAAGTCCTTCTTCTAATGGTGGAGCTGGTGCACTGCTCTCATCCTCACCTTCCTTCCGATAAGGCAAGAAACGGGTTGCCAACTCGACTGCCATCTCTGGAAGAAGGTCTCGGAGGCAGGTGAGTGCCTTGAGGGTTGTTGTCTCGACGGCAAGAACCAATGTTGCCATTTGGGGTCCCTCGAAGAACCAGCTTGTTGGAGAGTCATTGGCCTTCACGATCACTTCCACATGATACTCCGTCTCAGTGTCATTGATCCAATGATGATGGTAGGCGAAAATGGGGGCTCGGTGAAACTGGCACTTCTTGAGGCTATCCTCGAGAAGCACGGGAAATCATGTGGTCAGGAAGTCTTTGGGTACGGCAGCCATCTACAAAGGTTGAATGGGAGAGATCAATAAGGGAAATATATCTTGGGTTGGGTAAGCTTTAGAAAAGAAGAGAAGTTTAGATGGTCTCAAGCTAACTAACGCCCATGCTAACTAAGGCTTCCTACAGTCAGGATTGCTCTGATACCAGCTCTGTGGGGACCCCGACTCATAAGTCGAGATCACCGAATGCACGTGTATAGTGATCCCAGAGATCAATGCTCACTGAACACACAGAAGCTGAATAACAAGAGTCTTACATCCATACATACCGTCTTACACAAATTATGACCATTATGGTCAAGTCTTACATTGATAAAGCCTTAAGGGCTGAACATCAAATGAAACACAAGCAGCAGAAATCTTCGTCGATAAGTAGAACCCATGCCATCTGCCTTAACCCTACAGGCATTCTGACTGGGAAACGTCCTAGTTCGCATGTTCGTCTCCAAAGAACTCTTCTTCGAAATCCTATTCTTCCATGCCTGGCCAATTAAATAACCAGTGGCAAGCCAATGAGTACTTTGAATGTACTGGTAAGCAACCCATGTTTTGGTTCAAGGTACAAAAATGCATGATATAGGTAATTTTTTGCGGAAAGCTAGTTTTGAGTGCAATGACATGTTCAACAACTTCTAAGACATGCATCAGGAGAATTCAATTAACCATGACGGGCGGGGCCCAGGCGTCAGGATGTGAGGCTGACGGACGGGCCCCACGGCCGTCGTCGTCAACCCTGGGTCAGAGAGGGCAGCGAGCTCACCTGTGATGATGCAAGGCATGGCAAGCTTGGACAAGGGCAGGGACGGACCCAGCGTGGCGTCGCCGTTCGGGTGGAGGTGGAACCGGTCGCCGGGGTGGCCTGGTTCGCCGGCGACGAGGTCACGCGACGGAGGGGCTTCGGGCGTCGACGGTTCTGGCTGTTTCCGGCAGCTACAGAGAGGTGAAACAAGGGGGAAAGGATCAGAGGGCTGCAGGGTTCCAGATCGAGGCAGAGGAGGAGCGGGGGAGGCCTGGACTTCGCGAACTCTAGCGAGCCGAAGCGGCGGAGCTCGAGCTCGATCTCAAGCTCGGGCGGTTATGGAGAGGAACTGGGGGCACAGGGGGATGTTTAGGGGAGTGAGAGAGCGAGTGGTGAGGTGAGGAGGGCGCGGGGAGGCCTTTAATTAGGCGAGCGGCGAGGTGCCGTGGACCCATGCACCGGCGGGCTCCTATTCGTCGCTGCAGGGCTCGGGGAAAGAGCGCGTGGTGTCTGGGGTGTTCCTGTACGTCGACTACATCGGGAGAGATAGAGAGAGGGAGTGGGAGAGGTCAGAGGCACGCGCGTGTGAGCCGCGCCATTGGCGCGCTCGGGCGGCCGGTGTTTGCTAGCGCAGAGGCGCGGGGATTAGGAGAGAGGAGGGGGCCGACCGCGTAGCGTGCTTGGGACGCCGAGGCGCATTGGCAGGCGCGCGGGGAAGGCCCGAGGTGGTCGGAGGCGTCGGGCAGAGGGCGGCTACAGTACGGGAGCGCATTGTAGCGCGCTCCAGAGCGCCCAAATGGCCGGCATGGCATTTTCTATGCCTTGTGGGCGCGGCCAACCGTGTCCAGTAGCTCAAGGGTGGAGTAAACAAGTAGGGAGAGGCATTGGATGCTCTGGATGGCCAGTAGGAGAGGAGAGAGATAGAAGAAGAGGGCGAAATGGGCTATCCGAGAGAAAGAGGTGGTTTCACCCATCCAATTAATGGAGCTGTGGATTTTCCATTGTTACTGGAGGTGAAAGGGGACTAGGAGGAGCTGTGGTAAAAAGTTGAGCTCAAGGAGAATAGTTTTAGTGGTCAAAATGGTGATTTTTGAAAAGTGGCAGAAGGTGTTTGATAAAGGTTTTGGCAAGCAAATGATTTCCAATTGCCATGAGACTCCATAGGGTGAAATGACACATATAATTAGGGCCTCTCACCAATTTGGAGCTTATTTGGGCAAACTTGCCAATGCAACTTTTGTAAACCCTAGAAATGAGCAGAAATAGACTTATGTAGATCTAGTTGAGCATAACACTTCTCCTTGATGCACTACTTGGTGTAGTGGCCTCATTTGGTCATGTGAACATGCTCACAAGAGTTGGGGTTAAGGGGAGAAAGTTGGTAGTACAAACTTGATCAAATTAGGTTCTGAACAGAAAGGGTTATGGGGCATTTTGGTGGACCAAAATGACCTCGGTTGAAGTGAGACTTTGCAAGATCATCACAATATGCATTTGTGACTTGCTGGATTTTTCTTTGATTTTTATGGAAATATTTCCTGTAGAAATATTTCAAATCCTTGAAATGGGCAGAAATGGTTTTGGGAGGTTTTTTCCAATATTTTGGACATGACCATGTGTTGAAACTCTTATATATGGGAAATATATGCCCACTGAGTTTCCCTGATTTTTGTTAAATATTTTTTAAAACAATAAAATAATTTTTCCCTATTAAATACCATTTCTGGCCTTTAGAAAAAGCTTTTAAATAAAATAGGAAAATAACTTTTAAAATTATATTTTTGGGGTTTATGGGAATCCTATATCTAATAGGTTTCAAATATACCTTTTGAAATATTTTTCATACCCCAAATCAGGTACTTGCAGTGCAAACCTCAATCCAGGGGTTTTTGGAAAACTAAGTTTTGAAAATACTATTTGGCCAAATTATTTTTGTAAGAAAATACTATATTGTACTATACACATGGCATGATCATTGGGCAGAAGTTTGGGGCAAGGAGATGAAGTACAGAAGGTGGAGTAGTTGACTTTAAAGAGCACTTGAAAAATCACAGAGAGAAAACCAACTCCAAAATAAAAGCAAAATAATGCAAAAGTTTTTGTTGGCCCAACTTTTCTTGATTTATTAATGCAAATGACATGTTACAAAATGCAGGGTGTGACAACAGGACAAGTGACTGCTCACTGGGCCGCCCTGTCGTGTACTCCATCGTAAGAGTAGAGCGTTCACTTTCATAAATGTTCTAGTCCCTTTCGCTGACATGTGGGACATCAACCTACTGGGTCCACGTGCCATACCAAAATATGGTGCAGAGCAACAAGGGTGACACACCCCAGTCACGGCACCGGCATAGTAATGAGCAGTCACTACAAAAAATACACTTCCTTGATGATACGTGTTTGTCACAGTAGGTCGCGTTTTTTGTCATGCATGTACATCCATGATGATTTTATGACAGAATCAAGATAGTCATACCAGTGCTATCGTAGAAGTGTTCCATGACATTACCAAAATTATCATCACGGAAGTGTCCACTTCCATGACGATAAATCGCGCGTCACAGAAGTGCTTTCGTCAAGGGTGACCGACACGTGTCATCCACCGTAACGGAACGCCGTTAAGCTATCGGGTCGGATTTTGGATCCGATAACCTGTTAATAGCGCTGACCAATGGGAAATTTCCACGTGTAAAATTCTGATTGGCCGAAGGGAACACCTGTCAGCTTGTAAGCGGGCCAGATGTCGCCCGTCCATTGGAGGAGACATGCCTATGATACGTCGACACGTGGCTGGGCCCAACAGAGGCCCATATAGGTTAAAAAGGCCGACCCAGTCAAAGGCCAGTAGAACTTAATCAGGTACTAGTGGGCCAGCCTAATAACGGCCTGCTTAATAAAGGCCCATTTATGGCCCGAAGCCAGATCTGGCCCGTTAATTATTCGCCCAATATTTGGGCCCATTTACGGCCCGAAGCTAGATCTGGCCCGTTAATTGTTCGCCCAATATTTGGGCCCATTTGCGGCCCGAAGCCATATCTGGCTCGTTAATTGTTCGCCGAATATTTGGGCCCAACTACAGCCCAGTGACTTTTGTCCTGTTAGAGGCCTGATGTAGACATGGGCCCATTTCAGCCTGGTGTGACTTTGGGCATGGGAATGGCCCGTGCTGCCCATGGGCCATATATGTTCCGACGGTACATCGGGCCCACTAACGGCCCGTGCTAAAGGTGGCAACAGTTAAGCCCAACGTGAATTTGGGCATGTTGAAGGCCTGTCACGTAATTCCGCCCGTTGATGCCTGTGCTAAGCTTTCGGCCTCTTAAATGCCCATGATATCAGTGGGCCAACTAAGGCCCAAGATATGTTTCGGCCTAGTAATGGCCCGTGAGCTAACTGGGCCCAAAACGGCCCGATCTACATTTCAGCCTGCTGAAGGCCCGTCGATGACTAGTGAAAATTGAGGCCCAACATGCATTTTGGCCTCCTCAAGGCTCGTGGTTTCATCTCGGCCGTAACAGGCCAGTACAATATTCAACATGTTAATGGCCCAACGCTACCTGGGCCAAACTAAGTGCTTGGTCGACAAAAGGCCCAACTAAAATATAGGTCGGTGTAAGTTTGTGCCTGGCGCAATGTGTGAAGGCCCCAATCATTCGGGCCCAAGAAAGACACAGGCCGACCCAATTGTGGCCCGCTAAAAACCTGGCCCGTTAGAGTCGAATGTTTCGGTCCGGTCAAGTACATCTGATTTTTTTCAGATAGCGAATGATGGCAGTAACTAGTAGGAATTAAGAACAAACATACTCTATACAATAAAGAAATTACGGCATAGTAACTAAGAATAAACCTACACTATAGAATAAAGTATTTAAGGTATATTACATCCACTAGGCATCGAAGTTCGCCACCAGTGATCATAAAGTGCAACGAAGAAGCAGATTACAAAAACCGGCCACCAGTGATCATACTGAACCGAGACCACTTCCAAGACAGTTCGAGAAAGGTTAGCCTTGCGGGGGAACTGTTGCGCAAGCTGCTGAGCAAGGCTATGAGACCGACTTAGCATGTCAGTCATAGCTTCCAGGTGTAGCTGTTTAGCGATGAGGTTCTCATTGGTGTTCTCCGCAATCTTTCGTAGAGATAGGAGTTCAAGTCGAAGTTGAGTTGCAAAATGCCTTTCTGCTAGAACTTGGGACTAAAGAAGTCGAACTGATTCAGACAACGAATTATGTGAGCTTGTCTGACTGTTAGTCTCAAGTAACTTGAACACTGCATCAAGACAAGACTTTGGGTTTGTCTCGCTATCTTCAAGATGTTTTGCCTTCTTTGCTGCAATATATGTTGGGTTTGTCTCACAACCTTCAGCAGACTTGTGCATGTCATCAGGCATATCTCCCTGAAACAAAGCAGAGAGATGACAAGTTTTGCACGTGTATAAACAAAGATGATAATTGTTCTGTCAATTTTATCCAATTTCAAATTAGAAAATAAAGAGTAAGTTCAAAATATCAATAGCATAATTTGGCATTGTTCATAATGCGGGGAGCTTCACCACACTACTGGATTACCATGTCAGCATAAAAAGCATAGATGAAGGGCAAAAAAATAATTGTATCAATTTTGGATAATGTGCATGGCATGTTGTTTATATCATCAGCCACATCAATAAGATAAAACAGGAGATGACAAGGTGCAAACGTGGGCTGCTTCACCACACACTGGATTATAGATCCACAAAAACAAGCATACATATAGGGAGTATTAAGTAACGTGCATGGTATGAATAAGAATTTGGTTTTACAAGTAAAACTTAGAACTTACGGTTCTTACGAACATGCATTTTGGTAGAAACAACAAACTAAACAGCAGTAAACGATAGGGAGTATGATCAAATTAAACAGCAGTTGAGGATAAAGGCTTTAGAAGGACTGACTTACATTAACAGTTAACAACGGCTTTATAATGCCCTTCTCCATGTCAAGGGAAGGATAACTCAAGAATTTTAGCACAGAATCTTCTTCATAAGCATTGCCTGTACTCTACATTTTGTAGAGAGTAATTATAGATATGATAATACTGGAAGGGATAGAGGATGATGAAGATAAGATGCAGATTGATGCTACATAATCAACTACTAATCCCTGGAAGTACAAGCGTTACAGGACAAAATGTACTGACAAGAGCAATGGGCTACACTTATGCACTAGCATTGTCTGTGTATTCTACTTGTTGGTAAGATTAAATATAGATCTGATCTTTTTTAGTAAATGGTGGGTGAGGGAGATAAGATACAGAATGCTACAAAATGAACCAATCCCTCTTCCCATAATACAAGAGTGTTTTGAACACTAGTGTACTGTACAAAATGTTCTTATATTATGGGACGGAGGGAGTAGCTGTTAATGTAAGTACAGTGATAGACCATGTTTAGTCCTTACAAGAGGACTCCAGAGCTAAACCTCTTCAAAAGCATTGGGTTGATTCTAAATTTATGTAAGAGTCCATACGGATCGTATAATGTCCACCAAATGGATGATTACGAGGCTAACATGTGCAGTGATGCTACATAATCAAACAGCTATGAAAGTAAGTATGGTCATACAGGGCAAGAGGTACTCACCAGAGCAATGCAGTGTGCAGTATAGTTGCGAGATTCTGTGGTCCCTTGAGAATGAATGTTCTTATGCTAACAGTTTTCGTACAAGTGAGACATTAAGGCAAATGCAGAAATGTAGTTCAGATTGTGATGTGATACCATAGACAGTACCTTACGCTGCAGCCAAGACCAATGTGTAACAAGATTATTCCAGTCACCGTCGGATAAATGTAGCACCGGAGACTTTACAGAAATTTCGTTCAGAGGCTTGCCATCGAAGTGCGCTTGCCTCAGGTAGGAACGATACTTCATGAACAAGTGCTTGAAAAGCGCAACCAACCCTTGCTCGTCATCACAATCCAGTTTGCTCCTCGCCTATTTAAAAGAATGAAATCTTGTGTCTTCTGTCAGCAGAAACATATGCAGTAATGACCATGAATAACATTAGTACATTACTTACGCGTAAGTTGCGGAGGAAGACCGGAAATTGTTCTGTGTCTGCGGTATAATCTTTCCATGAAGGAAAGATGCACACAAAGTTCCTGACAACAACATAAGCTTCATCTTGTAAACTGGGAAGAAATGGAACAGGGGTCCTATTTGCTGCAGTTGGGGCTCTCTCTGGTTCGAAAAGGGATTTGGCAACTGGATTTGGTGTACTCTTTGCTGGAATGGGGGTTTTGCGTCATACAGCTGGTGCTATGTTGCTACCTCTTGAGCACTGCGTTGGATTTCCCCGAAGAGGAAGGGATGATGCAGAAAAGTAGCGTAAGTATTTCCCTCAGTTTTTGAGAACCAAGGTATCAATCCAGTAGGAGGCTACTCTCGAGTCCCTCGTTCCTACACAAAAACAATAGCTCAACGCGCTTAGGGGTTGTCAATCCCTTCACGGTCACTTACGAAAGTGAGATCTGATAGAGATGATAAATAATATTTTTTTGGTATTTTTGGTATAAAGATGCAAAATAAGTAAAGTAAAAGCAAAGCAATAATAAAGTGATGGAGATTGATATGATGAGAAGGAGACCCGAGGGCCATAGGTTTCACTAGTGGCTTCTCTTAAGAGCATAAATATTCTATGGTGGGTGAACAAATTACTGTTGAGCAATTGACAGAATTGAGCATAGTTATGTGAATATCTAGGTATGATCATGTATATAGGCATCACGTCCGAGACAAGAAGACCGAAACGATTCTGCATCTACTACTATTACTCCACTGATCGACCCCTATCCTGTATGCATCTAGAGTATTAAGTTAAAAACAGAGTAACGCCTTTAAGCAAGATGACATGATGTAGAGGGATAATTTCATGCAATATGGTAAAAAACCCATCTTGTTATCCTCGATGGCAAAAATACAATACGTGCCTTGCTGCCCCTTCTGTCACTGGGAAAGGACACCGCAAGATTGAACCCAAAGCTAAGCACTTCTCCCATGGCAAGAACAACCAATCTAGTAGGCCAAACCAAACTGATAATTCGAAGAGACTTGCAAAGATAACCAATCATACATAAAATAATTCACAAAAGATTCAAATATTATTCATAGATAGACTTGATCATAAACCCATAATTCGTCGGTCTCAACAAACACACCGCAAAAAGAAGGTTACATCAAATAGATCTCCACGAGAGAGGGGGAGAACATTGTATTGAGATCCAAAAAGAGAGAAGAAACCATCTAGCAACTAGCTATGGACCCGTAGGTCTGAAGTAAACTACTCGCACTTCATTGGAGGGGCTTGGATGATAATGTAGAAGCCCTCCGTGATCGATACCCCCTCCGGCGGAGCTCCGGAACAGGCCCCAAGATGGGATCTCGTGGATACAGAAAGTTGTGGCGGTGGGATTAGGTTTTTGGCTCCGTCCCCGGTCGTTTGGGGGTACGTGGATATATATAGGAGGAAGAAGTACGTCGGTGGAGCTTCAAGGGGTCCACGAGGCAGGGGGCGCACCCTAGGGGGGCGCCCCTACCCTCGTGAGCGCCTCGTGGCTTTCTTGATGGAGGGTCCAAGTCTCCTGAATCTTATCTGATGAGAAAATCACGTTTCCGAAGGTTTCATTCCGTTTGGACTCCGTTTGATATTACTTTTCTTTGAAACCCTAAAACAGGAAAAAAACAACAATCCTGGGCTGGGCCTCCAGTTAATAGGTTAGTCCAAAAAATAATATAAAAGTGGAAAATAAAGCCCAATAATGTCTAAAATAGTAGATAATATAGCATGGAGCAATCAAAAATTATAGTTACGTTGGAGACGTATCATATGTCAACTGGCATAATCATATTGTTTGCTGCATTTGGGGTCTGCCAAGTTGGGGCATAAGAAATGACCAGTGTAGTAGGGCTAGAGTCTGCTAGAGTTGGGGTATTTTGTGGGTCAGGTGATATTGCAACTACACCTAATGGGCTATTTGATTTATCAGGTGCCACTACCTTTTCCAAATACTTTGCTTGTGCTCCTCCACAATCAACAATCGCCCTCTTCCTTTTGAACGTCTGAATGGATAAATATGGTATGATGACAGATGGAATATGTACTGAAAATGGATAGCCAGGGCGTATTCACATACACGATGTGTAAACTAAGCTAATGGAAGCTCAACAAAGTAGAAGCAATGCAAAGCATCAGTTGCAAGATATGTGTGAGCAATGTAACCTTGGAAAGTTAGGCATCTTCCTCTGACTCCTCCACTAGGGAGCTACATTGACTTAGGTCTCCCTCTTGCTCACAATCACTATTAGGATCATATTCTGAGCATGAATCTGTAGGTTGAGAGCGTTTGCATTGCATTGCATCCAGACTTGATGTCAGTCCCTTAATGCCATGTTTGACAGCCATGGCATTGTTCTGCTTTATTCTTTTCATGCGCGCAAGCTCATAATCATTATGATGCTGTTCAGAATCTGAGATTCATGAAAACATAAAAAGAGGTCAGATTATCTATGGAATGCATTGCGGATTCAACTCGGAGAGTGTCTCCCTATAAACCCCTGCATATGCAAAGTTCACCTCCCCAACCGTGCTGACCAGACCACACACCGATATACAAACCCCTTATGTCTCTATAATAGGCAGGCACACATTTCAAAACTAAAGTAGGAACATTAGAATCATATGAAATTCGTATTTGAACAAATAAACTAAGCAATTATGAGTGGCGTAATGTTCAACTTCAAGGGTGGAGTGTTGGTAGTGCGACACAAAGCAAGTAGGCAGATTTTATTCCATGTAAAAGATCGAAACCTGTGTAAAAGCTGGAAATGACACTTTCTTTCTATACAATGAAGTGTTCGTTACCCACACATGATGGAAGAGATCACGTAGAGAAATACTATTCACTCATGTCTACGGTTCCAGTATTTAGAAACAGGGTAGTCCACCCTAAAAGAATATTGACAACAAATATGACAAGGAAAGCATAGATGTAGTGAATCAATCATTTACTTGTGAGCTTACTAGGACAAGTATGCAGAATTGTAACTGCATTAAGAGACCGTCCAAAATCTGAATGAAGAAGTTTGTCTAACACTTATTGTTTGCAACTAATCGTCGTGAATAATTGGATATTATATCGAATGAGTAAGAAAGACAAGTAAAATTGTCAACAAACCTGGCTTGCAGTAGTAATCTGGGTCAATGTCACTACGACCAACAATTCAAAATGACTAGTTTCTGTTTCGAGGGCCGGAATTTCGAAAACCCTGTGAACTTTAGAGGTACTAAAGATTACCGAAATACATCTGAACCATTAAGTGTAGGTAGCACCGGGCACACAACAAACCCTAATGATAGTCCTGCCTAATGAGTAATGAATCAATTAGAAAATGGGTGATGAGGAGTGGCTCCTGAGTGTTGAGGACGTATCTCAGGATAAATCGGGTTGGCTTGGTGGGTGCTGCATGCCTGAGCCCTGAACGGACTGGGAAGGTAGGCACGGCGGCGTGCCCGGGCAGCGGTGACGCTGTTGGGCGAGCGGCTCCTGGCCTCCTGTTAGTCCGGCGTCTCCTCCTAGAGTCATGCCATCCGGGGACGGCAAGTCACCGATGAGGAAGGCAGCTGGGGGCGAGTAGAGATCGGAAGCGCGTAGCAGAACAGAGGGGAATCGAGGCCTGGGACGACCCAAAATCCCAGGGTGGGCTGGCCCACCGTGGGCACCCTATAGAGATACACACCCGAGCGGCGAACATGCATTTTCGAAACTAATTTTGGAACATTTAGCTGACCAATTAAACAACTCTGTTTTAATAATATCAGATTCGTATTTGAACAACTAAGCTTGCTTAGCTTGATGGGTGGAGGACTATTATTATGACACGAAGCACGTATTCTGATCGTATAGTGATCATCAAAGGGGGAAACTCTAAGAATATTTTTTTAGCAAAAGAGAGTATCCCCTTCGATTTCTATTAAAGAAACCACCACGGAACCAACATGATCAATTAAACCCTAAGCATGATCAATTAAACCGTATTATGGTTGTGCCATGGCAGATTTGAAGCTGCAAACCGGAGAAATGATATTTAGCATCCATTGTTTGCTTCAAACTAAGAACAAAATTCTAAGAGCTGAAAAGAAAGTAGAGTAACCAAGTTAAGATCTATTTTCTGGTCGAGATCAAAAAGTTGAGGAGATATGAAGTACCACCTCTCTTGCGGCGCCGTGTAGGCATCGGGGGTGCGATCGCTGTCGATGGCGTTGAAGCAGATCTACGACGGTAGACGGGTGGATCGGGGGATAAGTCCCGTTGCGGTGGAAGAGAAGGTCGTGTGAGCGGCCCCGACAAAGAGGACGACGGCACCGATGAAGCGAGAGGACGCGATGCAAGGCTATTGGTCCGTCGCCGTGGATGAGAAACGTCCATCTCTAGCAGTGGACAACACGGTCTTGGTAGGCGCTCCGTCATGGTGGAGGACGGTGGCGATAGATGTGGTGGAGGACGGCGGTGATGGATGGGGTGGCGGACGAAGGCTTGTGTGGGGATGGGGTGTTCTAGCGCGGACGTTGTATGAACGGGAAAATGGAGGGAGAGGTACGGGGAACCATATTTTGGGACGCGTCTGTCTGAAATATGGGAAAGTTACGAACTTAGCCCCCGTTTAAAATTTGGACGTCTCATCGGTTGGGGATAGGACGGTAATCTCGTATCTCGCCAATATTTTCCCAAAGCGATTTCGGGCGAGGAGAGGGTGGTTGGCACCCATGGTTGGCACCCACGGTGTATGAACGGGGCTGACTGGTAGGGCGGTTGTGTCACGTCTGAGTGAAGTTACAAACCTTCCCCTATTGAAAATATTTTCCTACATCGATTTCGGCCGAGTCGAGTTTGTTTTGCCGCCCACCGTGTATGAATGGGGAATGGAGGGAGAAACAAAGGTCTTTCGGACGAGCTTGAATCAAATGAGTTTTGCCGCCCATGTTTGACGCCCACCGTGTCAGAATGGGCTTAGAGGCGGTCGTGTCACGTCTAATTGAAGTTACTAACCTACCCCTATTTAGAGCAGCGGAAATCGGCACGATGGATTGTCCGTGTAATGCGTAGACAGTAATTTCCATCTCCCAAACACTTGGCTTCGGGCAGCCTACGTGGGAGTGGACATTTTGCTGCTTCTTTCGAATTTTGGGACAATAAGCATCCACGTTTACCCTGGCAACTAAATTCCAATCCATTTTGTATTCCTATATGAATCTTTATAAATCATTTTATGTGTTTTTATATATCTTCAAAAGGATGACAAAGATGTATTCCACTGTCATATATGAATATGGTTTACAAATGCCGATACTCAAATTCAGAAACTAGAATCCAGTTTAAGGTGAATTCGAATATTTGGAACACTTCATGTCCAACTCAAATGTCACACGCAACATAATGTGTAGTCCCATTTACATATGTACACAAGCGATGTATCAAGATTCAAATACCTAGTCAATCAACCAAGAATGTACAGAACTAACAGACATATAAACACTTATAGAGTATATGGATCAATAATATCAACTAACATACATAAGCCAGGCCGCTGTACTTTTTTTTGGCTACAACATCATCGTTTTTTTAGCCAGCATCTTGGCCCTTTCCGATGGGTGCCACTTATGGTCCATCTATGCTACTACTATTGCTGAATGCACATTCAACCCAATTGGCATATTTGTAGGTCTGGCACAGCAATCCAAATGAAATGTCTCCGAGTCTTATCAATTAATACAGACTTGTGCTCAAATAAAATTATAAACCAAAAAACAAAAAAACAATTATTACATGATTTCTAAAACAAATGGTTTGATTGATTACATGAATAGACAACACAAAGGTTATTCAACTATGGAAAGAACATTTCACCTATGATTTACCAAGTAGGAATTTAATTTCCTTTTTTCCTTCAGGACCTTAACAATCTGGTCAGTCTCAGCTTGCTTCGTTTTGAAATCCACCAAATATTTAATGGTTGTCTTGAGTACTGCTTGTGATTGTGTTGTTTGCTTCCTCAGCATGTCAACTTCATCTCTAAGTGCAGAAGCAGAATCTCTTTCTACCACTAGTTTAGCCTCTAGAGCATCAGTAGTTGGCAATTCATAATGCACGATTGGGCCGGTGCCACTGCTGTGGGATGATGCAACGTCCATGGGGACCTGGCTCTTTGATCTTGGGCTAACCTGTTTTGCAATTAAAGTTCCGATTGGATTTAGAAAAGTTGAAGTTAGCAAAACATCTCAACTGGGAGTTATAACAGCAAACCAGTTAAGAAAATAAGGAATTAAAGAGTTTCAATTGGATGCTGAAAAGTAGTTATTAACATCATTGTAACCCCCTATTGCAGCAGCAAAGCAGTTAAACAAACAAATAGATATTTAAGTTAAGGCAAACAGGTAATTCTTAACAGTAAGTATCAAACACATAGATAGGCGCAGTCTACAATATGATTAATAGGTTGTGCGATTATGTAATCAGTAGCAAACTAAATTAAGCCAAGCAACGTAATTGAACAATTTTGCAATAAGTGGTTAACCAAAATTCTGAGAAGCAGGTAACTAAACTTACGCTAGTTCTTTGTACAGGCACACTGCAACTTCTTTTTCACTTACAAGGTTGTACAAAGGAGTCCATGGCATCAATTTCTTGGATACACAGTCCCAATACTTCTTTCTTCCCACACTGCATGGGTAAGTCGAATGGTTAATCTGGTAAGAAGGTGCGTCCTTGATATGTTTTATGAGGACGTGTAGTCAGACTAGTTGTAGCCAAACACATCATACTGGCTTTTACTGTGTATTTCATGCGATTCCTTTTGGCATATCGAGATCTAAGAAATCTACAATAGGATGAAAAGACTGGCAACCTTCACATTATTGGCGAACTCAGTTCATAGAAACAAGCAATTCAACCATTCTGTGGGTAAATCAAAAGCGCCACTAGAATATTTTTCACTATCCAATCATACACGCAAAAAGGGGCGATGCCACCATAGGGGCTGGTATGGGCGTCCGCCTCAGGTGCCTGGAAAGTGTGCACCTAGTTTGAGTCGTCCAGGTTGGCCCATGCTAGTTTTGTTCGTCCCAATGCACGAGCAGGCAATGTAAAAAATGAAGAAAAATGTTTCAATTTGGATGGGCCAATAACATAAGTGCAAGGCAGGCCCTATAGCAGGCTCGCGGCCCAAACGAGCGCCTCCCATATCAATCGACAGTAGGAAAAATCCCAATTCATTCGCTCGAGCCTCCAGGATGGTTCACTCCTAACCTAGCCGCTACTGGACAGACCGACACAGCACTTCCTCACACCCTCGTTGGATGGCGGTCTCCAGGCCTCAAGCGAACGGAAGGACAAGAATAATATCCACCCCTGGGTGTAGCCTGCGTGGGAGGCAGCGGCGGCAGCACGGGCATGGCATCGAGCTTGCGCAAACAGATAGTCGCAACTTGCAAGAGTAGCATGCGCAAAGAGCAGGTACATCACATCCCTGATTATATCTAATTCAACTCTTCAATTTCTGGCCAATAGTTAAACCTGACGGTGTTGTAAAACTTCTTGTATGTAGGGAATCTATGAGAAAATGAAACCAATTTCTACTTATTTTATAACTCCCCCAATCAATACTAAACTGACTGAATCTGGTGTATCTAGTCAAGTTCCGCTGCAAACATACAAGCTCATCTTGTTCTTGAGCCTGAAGTGTCTAATGAACAGACTGCTAATGAGGGATTTGATGCAAACATTTTACATGCTCCTGGTGATGAACATATAGTGTCTAATGAGGGATCTAATGCAAGCATTTTGCAAGCTCATTGAAGGATTTAGTGTCTAATGATGATCTACTATGTTGAGAGAGATAGAGATTTGCAGGCATTGATGACAAGCAAATTATAGTGCATTTTCATAGCTTGAGGAAACGTCGAGGCCATCTACCAGAAAGTCCCCATATCATGACAAAATAGCTTAAATACTTTTCTAATCTGTTGTTTGAAACTATTGGCATACTTGTGCAGGATAGATATATTGATATGCAGTTTGCGCACTGGTTATACGTGCAATTACACTTCGATATTTTCAGCCAGAGAACGAATAATTCAAGCAGGTACAGACCATGTTTGTAGTCCTTGTACACCATGTTGCATTTTGTGTTTTTTGGTTCTTGCATCATTTAGTGTTTATAATCTAAACTAGTTTGGATCATTAGCTGGTTTTCAAAGTGCATGTACCTTCACATTTCTCAAGTTATGTTGATTTCCGGAGTGCAAGTGCCTTCGTATTTTTTAAGTTAAATTTTCGCCCCTGGTAACTTGAATTCATGGATCAGCCACTGCACAAAAATCATACACGAATGCCAGTACGAATTAAATGAAATGCAGGGACTTATGCTAGCTCGTTTTACAGGCTCACTGCAGCTCTGCTTGCGCTTGGGATGTTCCATGTACAAGTCCATGTTACCACTTGCTTGGATGTGCAACCTTGTGCTCCTTGCATCCCCCTCTGCATTTTGACATGGCGAATGGTTGATCAAATAAGAGGAATCGACCTTGATGTTGTACCGGAGGATAGATACTTACAAGGTTATACGGGTGTGCAGGATGTGTACCAGATCCCGTAGCTCCGTCATTATTCGCTAAAAAATGGATTTGCTTGTTTCAGATGATATCTCTAGAAGAAATAAGAGTTAAAGTCAGAGTTGCATAGGCGTGTAAGCTAAGAGAGCAGTGAAAGGATATCCAAACATCGTCGGAACAGTGCACAAGGGAGTGATGTGTGGATACCTAGTTCGGGCCGATGTTTGGGCATGATCGCCTAGCTAGAGTGCGGGTCACTTCAGAGCCATTGAGGGTGATGCGCTGGCGTTGGCTGGCCGCGCACGGATGCAGATCTTGAGTGGCAGCGGAGCGCTATGATGCAGTGGACGAGACCGTTGGTGAAGCCCCAACGGCCTCGGGGGGCGGAGGTGCGACGATGTGCTCGGTGAAGTAGCCCCGGTGAGCTGGGAGACGGCATCGGTGAAGTGCACCTGATGCGTTGGAACTCGGTGTCTGTGAGGCACGTCGGTTGCAGTGGCCGACGTTGTCGGTGGACCACCCGGTGCGGTGGACGAGGGTGTAGATGAGGTAGCTCCGGTGTGGTGGTGAAGCACGACCGTCGTCTTCGTCGTCGTCGTCCGGCACAGAGGTGGGGAACGGTGGAGAAAGAGACGAGACGAGGGGCGATTCGAGGGCTGGCGGCAAATTAGGGATTTGAGCAATCTGGGCGCGGAAGGGGGGGTGGAGAAGAGAGATTTTGCAGGGCTGGAATTGGGGCCGCCAGACATTTCAATCAGAAACGTGGAAGCGCGAACTTATATTGTCGTCATCTTTTTTTTGGGGCGGAGGGTGGTGGGTGGCTGGGTGCTACGCGTCCGTCCGACACACGCGACCACCCCGACAGGACTATGCTTCGGTGCCTTAAGGCACCTGCCTTTGTGTCCACGACATGTGGGCCCAACAGGTGGCTAGCCCACATGTCAGTGACCCAAAGGCAGTGGCCTTTAAGGCACCGAAGCAGCGTCCACCCCGACACGACCCTGGTCTGCCTGGTGCGCCTACATTTGAGAATGCAAACGAATCTTCTTTCATTTGCAAACGAATCTGTATGTATTACTGATACGTCTCCAACGTATCTATAATTTTTGATTGCTCCATGCTATATTATCTACTGTTTTGGGCAATATTGGGCTTTATTTTCCACTTTTATATTATTTTTGGGACTAACCTATTAACCGGAGGCCCAACCTAGATTTGCTGTTTTATGCCTATTTCAGTGTTTCGAGGAAAAGGAATATCAAACGGAGTCGAAACGGAACAAAATCAACTGGAGAAGTTATTTTTCGAAGGAAACCTACCGGATAGACTTGGACCCTACGTCAGAAGATGAAGGAGGAGCTCACGAGGGTAGGGGCGCGCCCACCCCCCTGGGGCGCGCCCCCTGCCTCGTGGCCACCCCTTTGGTCCATCGACGTACTCCTTTCACCCATATATACCCATGTATCTTAAAACTTCCAAAACAGAGATTAGATCGGGAGTTCCGCCGCCAGAAGCCTCCGTAGCCACCGAAAACCAATCTAGACCCGTTCCGGCACTCTGCCGGAGTGGCCAATCCTTCTCAGGTGGCCATCTTCATCATCTCGGTGCTCTCCATGATGAGGAGGGAGTAGTTCTCCCTCGGGGCTGAGGGTATGTACCAGTAGCTATGTGTTTGATCTCTCTCTCTCGTGTTCTTGATTTGGCACGATCTTGATGTATCGCGAGCTTTGCTATTATAGTTGGATCTTATGTTTCTCCTCCCCCTCTTCTCTCTTGTAATGAATTGAGTTTCCCCTTTGAAGTAATCTTACAGGATTGAGTCTTTAAAGATTTGAGAACACTTGATGTATGTCTTGCCGTGCGTATCTGTGGTGACAATGGGATACAACGTGATTCACTTGATGTATGTTTTGGTGATCAACTTGCGGGTTCCCCCCATGAACCTATGCATGGTGGTTGGCACACGTTTTCGTCGTGATTCTCCGGTAGAACTTTGGGGCACTCTTTGAGGTCCTATGTGTTGGTTGAATAGATGAATCTGAGATTGTGTGACGCATATCGTATAATCATACCCACGGATACTTGAGGTGACATTGGAGTAACTAGGTGACATTAGGGTTTTGGTTGATTTGTGTCTTAAGGTGTTATTCTAGTACGAACTCTAGGTCTGTTAGTGACACTTATAGGAATAGCCCAACGGATTGATTGGAAAGAATAACTTTGAGGTGGTTTCGTACCCTACCATAATCTCTTCGTTCGTTCTCCGCTATTAGTGACTTTGGAGTGACTCTTTGTTGCATGTTCAGGGATAGTGATGTGATCCAATTATGATATTATTGTTGGGGGAACTTACACTAGCGAAAGTATGAACCCTAGGCCTTGTTTCAACGCATTGCAATACCGTTTACGCTCACTTTTATCACTTGCTACCTTGCTGTTTTTATTATTTCAGATTACAAATACCTTTATCTACTATCCATATACCACTTGTTTCACCATCTCTTCGCCGAACTAGTGCACCTATACAATTTACCATTGTATTGGGTGTGTTGGGGACACAAGAAACTCTTCGTTATTTGGTTGCAGGGTTGCTTGAGAGAGACCATTTTCATCCTACGCCTCCTACGGATTGATAAACCTTAGGTCATCCACTTGAGGGAAATTTGCTACTGTACTACAAACCTCTGCACTTGGAGGCCCAACAACGTCTACAAGAAGAAGGTTGTGTAGTAGACATCAAGCTCTTTTCTGGCGCCGTTGCCGGGGAGGTTAGCGCTTGAAGGTATATCTTTAGATCTTGCAATCGAGTCTTTTAGTTTCTTGTTTTATCACTAGTTTAGTTTATAAAAGAAAATTACAAAAAAATGGAATTGAGTTTGTCTCATACGCTTCACCTTTTTAATATTTTTCATAAGTATGATGGAAAGGAAAATTGTGCTCAAGTGCTAGAAGAAGAAATCTATAAAATGTTTGGCACTAAATATTTGAATGATGAGCATGATTGCAATGTTGTTAGTATGAATTCCTTGAATATCCATGATGCTAATGATATGGAAAGCCACAAGCTTGGGGAAGCTATGTTTCATGAAGATGATATTTTTTGTCCCCCAAGTTTTGATGAGCAAATTTATTATGATGAAATCATGCCTCCTATCTATGATGATTATTGTGATGACACGTATGCCTTAAAGAATAATAATAACAATGAAACTTGTCATCTTGATTTCAATTTTCAATCCCATGATAGTTACTTTGTTGAGTTTGCTCCCACTATTATTCATGAGAAGAATTTTGCTTCTGTGGAGAGTAATAAAATTTCTATGCTTATAGATCATGAAAAGAATGCTTTAGGTGCTGGTTATATTGTTGAATTCATTCATGATGCTACTGAAAATTATTATGAGGGAGGAATATATTCTTGTAGGAATTGCAATAATACCAAGTTTCCTCTCTATGTGCTTAAAGTTTCGAAGTTATGCTTGTTTTGCCTTCCTATGCTAGTTGATTATTGTTCCCATAAGTTGTTTGATCACAAAATACCTATGCATAGGAAGTGGGTTAGACTTAAATGTGCTAGTCATATTCTTCATGATGCTCTCTTTAAGTTACAATTCTTATCCTTTATGTGAGCATCATTGAAATCATCATGCCTAGCTAGGGGCGTTAAACGATAGCGCTTGTTGGGAGGCAACCCAATTTTATTTATAATTCCTTGCCTTTTGTTCCTGTTTAGTAATAAATAATTCATATAGCCTCTGTTTAGATGTGTTTTTATGCTTTTAATTAGTATTTGTGCCAAGTAGAACCTTTGGGAAGACTTGGGGAAAGTCTTTGCGATCATGCTGTAAAAAACAGAAACAATAGCGCTCACGAGACTTGCTGCCATATTTTATTGGAGAGTTATATTTAGTTAATTCTTTTTGCAGATGATTAATAGATAAATTCCTCAGGTCCAGCAATTTATTTGAGAATTTTATGAGTTCCAGAAGTACACGTTTGATCCAGATTACTACACACTGTTCTGTTTTTTGACAGATTATGTTTTTTGTGTGTTGTTTACTTATTATGATGAATCTATGGCTAGTAAAATAGTTTATAAACCGTAGAGAAGTTAGAATACAGTAGGTTTAACAGAAATATAAATAAAGAATGAGTTCATTACAGTACCTTGGAGTGGTGATTTATTTTCTTATACTAACGGAGCTTACGAGTTTTCTTTTAAGTTTTGTGTTGTGAAGTTTTCAAGTTTTGGGTAAGGATTCGATGGACTATGGAATAAGGAGTGGCAAGAGCCTAAGCTTGGTGATGCCCGAGGCACCCCAAGGTAATATTCAAGGATAGCCAAGAGCCTAAGCTTGGGGATGCCCCGGAAGGCATCCCCTCTTTCGTCTTCGTTCATCGGTAACTTTACTTGGAGCTATATTTTTATTCACCACATGATATGTGTTTTGCTTGGAGCGTAAATTTATTTTGTTAATATTTTCTTGCTGTTATTTATAACAATGTTTTGCATCTTTTATTTCAATAGAAGTGGAATTGATAGCCTTTACTATGCCTATTTTAGAAGTCCACATGTTGCTGTTTGAAAACAGAAAGTTTACCGCTGTTGCAATAATTCCCTAGAAAAGTCAGAATGTGATAAAATGTTGAAACCTTTTGCATATTAAACTCTGATAAATTTACTACAGTGGGAATTTTCTTTCATAAATTTTGGAGCTAGGGAAGTATGGATGTTGCAGCATTCTTTACAGACTATCCTGTTTAGGCAGATTTCTGTTATGTTTGCATTGTTTGCATATGTTTGCTTCTTTAATGATTCTATTTGAGGATAGGACTATTAAATATGCATAGGCATTTAGTATGCAATTTTTAATAATAATTTTAGTGGTTTGCTACAGTAGAGTATGATAAGGTTTTGGCAATGGTTTATACTAACTTATCTCACGAGTCCTTGTTGAGTTTTGTGTGGATGAAGCTTTTGAGATTTAGGGAGACCGTGATATGAGAGGAATTAAGGAGACACAAAAGCTCAAGCTTGGGGATGACCATGGCATCCCAAGATAATATTTTAATAAGTCTCAAGCATCTAAGCTTGGGGATGCCCCGGTTGGCATCCCACCTTTCTTCTTCAACAACTATCAGTTAGTATCGGTTGATCCTAAGTTTTTGCTTCTTCACATGATGTTTGCTATTCTTAGAATGTCATTTTATTTTGCTTTGCTTGCTGTTTGAATAAAATACCAAGATCTGAAATTATTAAATGTTAGAGAGTCTTCACATAGTTGCATAATTATTCAACTACTCATCGATCTTCACTTATATCCTTCGGAGTAGTTTGTCATTTTCTCTAGTGCTTCACTTATATCTTTTAGAGCATGGTGGTAGTTTTATTTTGAAGAAATAGATGAATTCTCATGCTTCACTTGTATTATTTTGAGAGTCTTAAATAGCATGGTAATTTTCTTAAAATCCTAATATGCTAGGTATTCAAGAATAATAAAATTCTCTTATGAGTGTGTTGAATACTAAGAGAAGTTTGATACTTGATGATTGTTTTGAGATATGGAGATGGTAATATTAGAGCGATGCTAGTTGAGTTGTTGTGAATTTGAGAAATACTTGTGTTGAAGTTTGTGATTCCCGTAGCATGCACGTATGGTGAACCGTTATGTGATGAAGTCGGAGCATGATTTATTTATTGATTGCCTTCCTTATGAGTGGCGGTCGGGGACGAGCGATGGTCTTTTCCTACCAATCTATCCCCCTAGGAGCATGCGCGTAGTACTTTGTTTCGATAACTAATAGATTTTTGCAATAAGTATGTGAGTTCTTTATGACTAATGTTGAGTCCATGGATTATACGCACTCTCACCCTTCCACCATTGCTAGCCTCTCTAGTACGGTGCAACTTTCGCCGGTACCATAAACCCACCATATACCTTCCTCAAAACAGCCACCATACCTACCTATTATGGCATTTCCATAGCCACTACAAGATATATTGCCATGCAACTTTCCACCGTTCTGTTTATGACACACTCCATCATTGTCATATTGCTTAGCATGATCATGTAGTTGATATTGTATTTGTAGCAAAGCCACCGTTCATAATTCTTTCATACATGTCACTCATGCATCATTGCACATCCCGGTACACCACCGGAGGCATTCATATAGAGTCATATCTTGTTCTAAGTATCGAGTTTTAATTCTTGAGTTGTAAGAAAATAAAAGTGTGATGATCATCATTATTAGAGCATTGTCCCAGTGAGGAAAGGATGATGGAGACTATGATTCCCCCACAAGTCAGGATGAGACTCCGGACGAAAATAAGTAAATAAAATAGGCCAAAGAAGCCCAAATAAAAAAAGATAAAAGAGGACATAAAAAAAGGGAAGGCCCAAAAAAATAAAAAAATGAGAGAAAAAGAGAGAAGGGGCAATGCTACTATCCTTTTACCACACTTGTGCTTCAAAGTAGCACCATGATCTTCATGATAGAGAGTCTCCTATGTTGTCACTTTCATATACTAGTGAGAATATTTCATTATAGAACTTGGCTTGTATATTCCAATGATGGGCTTCCTCAAAATGCCCTAGGTCTTCATGAGGAAGCAAGTTGGATGCACACCCACTAGTTTCTTTTGTTGAGCTTTCATACACTTATAGCTCTAGTGCATCCGTTGCATGGCAATACCTACTCACTCACATTGATATCTATTGATGGGCATCTCCATAGCTCGTTGATATGCCTAGTCGATGTGAGACTATCTTCTCCCTTTTTTGTCTTCTCCACAACCACCATTCTATTCCACCTATAGTGTTATATCCATGGCTCACGCTCATGTATTGCGTGAAGATTGAAAAAGTTTGAGAACATCAAAAGTATGAAACAATCGCTTGGCTTGTCATCGGGGTTGTGCATGATTTAAATATTTTGTGTGGTGAAGATAGAGCATAGCCAGACTATATGATTTTGTAGGGATAACTTTCTTTGGCCATGTTATTTTGAGAAGACATGATTGCTTAGTTAGTATGCTTGAAGTATTATTATTTTTATATCAAAATGAACTTTTGTCTTGAATCTTTTGGATCTGAATATTCATATCACAAGTAAGAAGAATTACATTGAAATTATGCCAACTAGCATTCCACATCAAAAATTATCTTTTTATCATTTACCTACTCGAGGACGAGCAGGAATTAAGCTTGGGGATGCTTGATACGTCTCCAACGTATCTATAATTTTTGATTGCTCCATGCTATATTATCTACTATTTTGGACTATATTGGGATTTATTTTCCACTTATATATTATTTTTGGGACTAACCTAATAACCGGAGGGCCAGCCCAGAATTTTGGTTTTTTGCCTGTTTTAGGGTTTGGAAGAAAAGGAATATCAAACGGAGTCCAAACGGAGTCCAAACGGAACGAAATCAACTGGAGAAGTTATTTTTGGAAGGAAACCTACCGGATAGACTTGGACCCTACGTCAGAAGATGAAGGAGGAGCTCATGAGGGTAGCGGCGCGCCCCCTGCCTCGTGGCCACCCCTTCGGTCCACCGACGTACTCCTTTCACCCATATATACCCACGTATCCTAAATCTTCTAGAACAGAGATTAGATCGGGAGTTCCGCCACCAGAAGCCTCCGTAGCCACCGAAAACCAATCTAGACCTGTTCCGGCACCCTGCCGGAGGGGGCAATCCTTCTCCGGTGGCCATCTTCATCATCCCGGTGCTCTCCATGACGAGGAGGGAGTAGTTCTCCCTCGGGGCTGAGGGTATGTACTAGTAGCTGTTTGTTTGATCTCTCTCTCTCGTGTTCTTGATTTGGCATGATCTTGATGTATCGCGAGCTTTGCTATTATAGTTGGATCTTATGTTTCTCCTCCCCCTCTTCTCTCTTGTAATGAATTGAGTTTCCCTTTGAAGTAATCTTATCGGATTGAGTCTTTAAAGATTTGAGAACACTTGATGTATGTCTTGCCGTGCGTATCTATGGTGACAATGGGATATCACGTGATTCACTTAATGTATGTTTTGGTGATCAACTTGCGGGTTCCGCCCATGAACCTATGCATAGGGGTTGGCACACGTTTTCGTCGTGATTCTCCGGTAGAACTTTGGGGCACTCTTTGAGGTCATATGTGTTGGTTGAATAGATGAATCTGAGATTGTGTGACGCATATCATATAATCATACCCACGGATACTTGAGGTGACATTGGAGTATCTAAGTGACATTAGGGTTTTGGTTGATTTGTGTCTTAAGGTGTTATTCTAGTACGAACTCTAGGGCTGTTAATGACACTTATAGGAATAGCCCAACGGATTGATTGGAAAGAATAACTTGGAGGTGGTTTCATACCCTACCATAATCTCTTCGTTCGTTCTCCGCTATTAGTGACTTTGGAGTGACTCTTTGTTGCATGTTGAGGGATAGTGATTTGATCCAATTATGATATTATTGTTGAGGGAACTTACACTAGCGAAAGTATGAACCCTAGGCCTTGTTTCAACGCATTGCAATACCGTTTACGCTCACTTTTATCACTTGCTGCCTTGCTGTTTTTATTATTTCAGATTACAAATACCTTTATCTACTATCCATATACCACTTGTTTCACCATCTCTTCGCCGAACTAGTGCACCTATACAATTTACCATTGTATTGGGTGTGTTGGGGACACAAGAGACTCTTTGTTATTTGGTTGCAGGGTTGCTTGAGAGAGACCATCTTCATCCTACACCTCCCATGGATTGATAAACCTTAGGTCATCCACTTGAGGGAAATTTGCTACTGTCCTACAAACCTCTACACTTGGAGGCCCAACAACGTCTACAAGAAGAAGGTTGTGTAGTGGACATCAATTACCATGCCTGTGTTTTCGTTGCAATAATTAGTCATTCGAAACGAGATACTCCATCCGTTCACTTTTGTAAGTCGTTTTAGACAACTTAAAATGAACTGTTTTGCACATTGTCTGAAATGTCTTCAAGATCTTATAAAAGTGAACAGAGTGAGTACTATAAATTAATTAATGAGGCGTTATTTGATAAAAAATCAAAACGGTACCCATGCTAACGTGGATTAGAGTGTGTGTCACATAATTAGTTATTTGAATTAGAGTGTGTGTCACGTAGTTAGTTATTTGAATTAGAGTGTGTGTCACGTAGCGATCTCGAATTCTAACGTTGATTTCGCATTTCACTATATCCATGCTACTTTTTTAAACACAAATTCATATGTATATGATGAACACCATGGTAGTGAGAAAACTTTTGGATGGATTGAAACATATGACCTAAAAAATAGCACAAATTCAAAATAACTACCCGTATCCCTGGTCCTCGGTTCAAATCTTACAATGTACACCAAATTGAAACATCGATATTAAGTCTCGTACTATGTACATTCAAATGTTGTTTTTAGCCCCCATCCCCTCCCCCCGCACAAACGCTACATAATTCCTGTATCGGTCAATCTTACTCCCCTAACCACCTTAGGAAGCTATCGGTTTCCAACACACGTTCATTCTTTCTCTCCATGTTTCGATCTCTAAGTCTCTCAACTACACAACCCCTTTTTCCACTCTGTTACCAAATGTATTTACCTCACACACCCGCCATTGCACCCCATGCCGATCTCTCTCTCTCTCCCCTCTCCCTCTCACCCTCTCGCGCTAAATACATGCATTGCCTATCAAGCCCCCCAACCTCTCATGTGCACGCACGCACATTGTATATCTAGGTCACTCCCTCGAGACTGTCTCACTCTTTCTTCCGCATGACGGGCCACACTCGCTCAATCTCGCTCTCTTTATCTGAGTCTCGTTTAACCTCATTTTCTTTCACACACAAATGATATATCTCCCTGTTCGCGCCTCGATCGACACACTCTATACTCTCTCACGCAGATTGTCTATCTAGGTCAGTGCATCCAAGCCGCTGCCACTCTTTCGACCTCATGGTGGGCCATGCTCACTCAATCTCTCTCTCTCTCTCTTTCTCTCTCTCTCCGTATGTCTCGATTGACCTCGCTCTTTCTCGGACAAAAACGATATATCACCATGTTTGAGCGCAATTCGACCAATTCACATTGTATACTCTCTCACGCACATCGTCTATCTAGGTCACTCTCTCCAACCCGTCTCACTCTTTCGATCGCACGGCGACCCTATGTGATCGGTTGACCTTGCTTCCTCCCACTCACAAAATATATCTACACGTCTGTGAAAGGATCATCTCTCAAGCTCTATCTTACAGCCCTCACCCTTGCCAAAAAGCTCAATCGGACAATATCTCTCCAGGGCATATATATTTGTTCAATGAATGTCAGACCACACTCACTTTGTCTCTCTATCTATATGTCTCTCGATTGACCTCGCTTTCTCACACCGTATCTTCCACGCGTTGAAGCTACTACCTCTCCATCCCTCGCAAAGCTGGAGCGATTTACATTGCGAGGGGCACTCCAACCTTGGATTAATTTGTTTAGGCATTTATTCCGGTTGGTTTAGATTATATTTTCGTAGCATTCGGCCTACAACTACTCCAAACACCGTTGCAACCCACACAAATCCCCTAGTTGATTTCCCTCTAGCTCGGTCATCGATCTCTCGCACGTCCTTTCTGTCCTTCAACGTTGCACCATGGTATTATTGAAAAAACTATGTTGTTCTCTTTAATTATTATAAATAAGCTACAAAACTACATGCCGATAGTCCACTTGGAATGGAACAAATTTCGACCCACAAATGAAAGTGCTACAAACTACACACCAAGGGGCCCACATGTCATGAAACAAATCTGGACCCATATACAAATTAAAAAATAAAGGACGAGGATCGAACATGCGACCGGGCCTTCAAGCCGCACGTTCATAGGCAACATACGTAGAATAGCAATGTTTGTTGTACCCCCTTTGTTCACATAATGTTTTTATATTACCACAGCCTAATTAATGGATAACATGTAATATTATTTTTAGTACTATTCGCCTTCACTTACTGGTGGGTTGCATGTGTGCTCTCTCTCTCCTCCCCTTCTGCGTTTAGACGCACGGGCAAACAGAAAGAACTCGCGGGCGATGTTGCCGTTGACCATATCTGGACGCGTTCACAAGTCACGGCACCAGTTTCACGTACTAGCAGCACTAGTCAGTGTGTACGTGCAATGCACGTTAATTTGGAAGTATATTAAGTGCATGCGGATATTAACTACTAGGATATTATTTGCGTGTTGTAATGTGATTAGCACTATTTTTGGAATGAAATTAACTGCACGCTAAACGTGTTGAGCGCTCGACATTGAAGCAGTCTAGGTCGTTGGATGACTACGAATACATGTGGCTTGATGACGTTTTATATTTAATTTGATACGGCTCTAGCAGAACATTCAATCGATCAAACCATACATTTCGTTTAGTCTGACTCCGACTTTAAATTATACGACGATCGATATAAAATAAATGGAAACGGTAAATATTTGGATTTTATGGCAAATTTAGATTATGCAGCGGCGGCGGGGGCGTCTCGCGGTGGGAAGTGGCTCCTCTGCCGTGCTCTGTGTGTCGTCGGGCCACTGACCGACAGCGACAGCGGCGTCTTGCACCATTGTTGGCATACTCCTGGACGTTGGCCTAGCTTCCAGGAAGGCCAAAATGTTCTGGACTTTGGAGCGAGTCAACTGGCGGCAGGAGGCGACTGGCGTTGGTGCAAGGAAGCGGTCGACGCCGACCATCCATGCTGCAGAGGGGGGCACTGGCACCCGCGCTGGGACAGGCCCTGTCAACGGCGTGGCGGAGACATTCGTGTGCACGGGCACCGGCTCGTGCGCGCATGTCAGTGCATGCACAGGCGCATGCGCTAGCGGGTGCACGGGCGTGCGAGTCAGTGCACGCGCAGGTGCATGCGCTGGCTGGTGCACGGGCGTGTGAAAGTCGGCGGGGACCTCGTGGAACCCCATAGGATCAAGCTCGGCAACAATGTACAGATCACAGCCCATCAATGCCACGGGGATGGGCGCTGGCGCAGTCGGAGCGACAGGAGCCGGAAGGGGAGCGGGGACAGGCGCGGCGTCTTCTCGCAAGGCCAGTTCAAGCTCGTCCCAAAGCGCCTTATGTTCTTGAGACTCCGGCTGGGTGTCTTCCTCAGGAAACTGGAACACTAAGGGCAGACCATCGTGATGCGGCATGGCGTACGTTTAGGTCAGGCGATACCGGATACTGGGCAGACCATTGTTGGAGGTAGACGATAGGAGAATCAGAGAGGAAGAGAGAGGATTGTAGCGATACCGGGTAGTGCGGGGTTGATTTTAAATTGCGGCGCCGGCGACATTAAAAGTGGGAGCAGTTGGGACGACGGTGGGCGGCGGAGCCTGGTCAAAGGGCTCACCTCCCGGTGAGCCTGCACAGCGGTCTGCTCGCACGCCTCCCTGACAACCGGCACAGCGGTCTGCTCGCACGCCCCCCGTCGACTCACACGCTTTCTCGGACGGCACCTGCCGATGAGAAGCGGGGACTCGTGGTGGCACGTAAACGCCCACGGTTTCAATAGTGAAAGCGTTCGCCTTAACGTGACAGGTATTTGTTCCAAAATACCTTGGCTCTTCATTTGTGAAACTTGTCATAAGCAGCTTGTCTCAAATTGAAGAAAAAACTTACGAAGTAATATTTGTGCCATATCACATGACCATGCTTAGTTTCAACAATTTATGCTCACTTTTGGATTTTCTGAAATTTAAGATCTAGGATTCGAAACAATATCATAACCTGCATCATGCAATAAATTTTCAAGCCGTACATCTGTCCTGTTGTATTTCTTAAGAAAGGATTTGGTCATACATTTTGCTTAATTAGACTTCAGACAAGTTATATATGCAGAGTAAAAGGATAATCCCTCCGTACCAGTGCATTTCCTGATATATTAACTCAAGTACTAGGCACGAACAAATGGGGTCAATTCTGTGCTCATCCTGGTGTAGTAGTAGTACTAGGCAATGCAGTTGACGGGTGACCTTGACGAGCGGCGACCGAGGGAATTGAACCGTGCTCGGCACGGTAGGTAACATTGTCTAGTTACTAAAGCATCCCTCCATTGCTCATCGGTAGTCATTATGGACCGGGGACATGAGGGGAATTTCCTAGGGCTAGAATTCTAGCCGCCAGATATTTCGACTTGAAACGCCGAGGCTTGACTGGTTGGGGTTGCCTAATGTGCATACCACGCATGCCACCGAGGGACACGAGCCCGGTTTTTTCTAGGATCAACATGAGCCAAGGTCTGGCTGGTACGTCGTTGGGTCCTACCATTCGAGAATATGAAAGGAAGCTTTTAAATTGCCGAACGAATCTATGTGTATTACAATACCCGTATTTTCCTTGCAAATACTAATCTCAACGTGGTAATTGATTTATGATGAGTTGTTGAATTAGAGTGAGTTTGTGATATAGTGATCTCAACGTGGATTTCACATTTCATGGTATCCCTAGTAAGTTTTCCAATGCAAATTCAAATTTAAAAGATGAACAATATGGAGGTGAGAAAACTTTGTATGTATATATCAAGCATATGACCACACACACACAGAGAGATACAGACGCACGAACACAACAACAATCCAATAAGTATAGTGCATCTATCTTTCCAAACCATGCATGTATGACACGAATTCAAAAATACTCCTTCTATTCCTAAATATTAGTCTTTTAGAGAGTTCAACAAGTGACTACATACGGAGCAAAATGAGTGAATCTAGACTCTAAAATATGTCTATATACATCCATATGTGCCAGTCCATTTGAAGCCTCTAAAAGACTAATATTTAGGAACGAAGGGAGTAAAATGTAAGACATGCATGCTCCTCAGTTCAATATTTAAAATGAACATGAAACTGAAACATGAATATTAAGTCTAGTACTATAGTACATGCAAATGTTGTGTTTAGGCGGAGCTATGATTGTCGGGGGTCAACCCCTCGACCTTAGATAAAATTGTGGAGCTCTGTTTAGGGTTGTTTAGATTATATTTGTCCCCAGCCTCCCAACCACCGATTGGTTGTGCACCCCCACCCATCCTCCCCGGGAGAATATCATGTGCCCCCATACCTTAGATGCTATATGCCGATACAAGTTGCTTGGAGCTTGTAGATCTGAGATATAGCAGCTCACATGATGTGTCTTAATATTTTTGCAGGAAACCTTGATGATTTTGAGAATTGCACACAATTTGTACAAAAACTACTTAGATGCCCTTTGATGCCATATCCAATGACCTCGAAGCTCGTATCACCGTAGCATCTAAGATGAAGGAGGACATCATATTCTCCTGTATGTAAGAATATCATGTGCTACCACACCTTAGATGCTTTGGTTATACAAGCTCTTCGGAGGCATTGGATTTGTGACCCAACACCTCCTCGGTGGTTCGAATGGTTTTTCGCATAAAAGCCCCAAAAGAGTTCGGTCACTGCTTACAAGCACAAGGACTGCTCAGATGCCATTGGATCTCAGATCAAACGACCTCCAAGCTCGTATCACCGTAGCATCCAAGCTGCGATAGCACCTTATGTTTTCTCGCACGGGAGAGTATGAGGTGCTCCCGGATCGTATATTCTATGGTGATACGAGTTCACTGAGATCTAACGGCCCACAGTAGGAGGTTTGAATGTTTTTGCAATATACGGCTGATAGAGTTTGGGAAATGTGCAGAAAGTACAAGTACTACGCATGCGCTATCTGATCACTGATCATACGACCTAGATGCTCATATCACCATAGCGGGTAATTAAGCTATGGGGAACACCTAATATGACCACCGTGGAGCCATTGGATCGAAGATGCAGCGGCACACACGAGGCCTGAATGTTTTATTTGCAAAAAAACCTTTGGAGAGTTTGGAAATTGCGCATAATTACAAAGACTACTCCCAAGCCATTGGATCTCACTTCCAACGGTGTAAAAACTCGTATCACCATAGTATCTAAGCTGCGGGGTGGATGTGATATTCTATGCCGCTGTCATTTTTGTTCGTAAACTTGCAAAAAACGTGTAACTCGTGCCGTTACTTGTCTAACCGTGAAAAGTGTTTGTTCAAAAAAACCATCCTACACTGAAATATCGGAACAACACACGGGGGTCCCACTTGTCATTAATCAAAGTTGGACCTAAAACTAACAAATCTGAAAGACGAGATTCGAACTGGCAACCTAGACTACAAAGCGTAAATCGATAGCCTGAAAAAACGAACGGTTGTTGGCTTTGTCCCATAACTTGATTTTATACATTACTTGCATTGAGTAGAGTAGAGTGAGTGCCTCGTCAACACGTGCATGACCATTGTCTCACTTACTGGTGGGTCCCAGGTCTGCGATCTCAATCTCTCTTCTCTCCATCGTCTAACCTTTGCACGGGCACACACGAAGAGCGGCGCTAGCTTGCTGTGGTGTCATTACAACTAAAAAAGCTTGGAAAATAGAAGAATCGCCTAGAACAAGAGATGTTGTGCTGGTCGAGACGGAGCTAACCACATCTATCCTCCATGCCACGTTTGCATGATGAAGCTGTGTGGCTAGCGGGGTGTTTTCGACCTACTGGCTGGGTCCCGAGGTCGAACCATAGGTAGTACGTCTGATACAGTATATTTTTACACGCACATTTTTCCTCCGTGCCGAGACGTGGCACACCCTACCGCGCGGTTTCGGGGTCCTCCCGGGTGGTGCACGCATATATTCTTCCTGATGTGGGATGCCCTACCGCGCGTTTTCTGGGTCCTCCTCGGTCGTAGCGTCGAAGCAAGTAAATGAGTCATCAAATCACGAAAGACCACCTTTCCCGCCGAGTACATGAGTGAAACACGGTTTCTAGCTAGTTGGGCATGTTCGACGGATTAGCTAGGCCGCCACCACATTTGTTTTTTCACCCCTTTTTTATCTACTTGCCGGCAGGTTAATTTAAATATCCACCGCGGCTTTGCTCTGGTGTTTGGGTGCGGCAGGATTTTTAAATTTTTTGATTGACGGGAGCAGGCGCGGTAGGATTTTTAATTTTTTGATTGAGGGGAGCAGGCGCGGCAGCAATTAGTCACGATGACTCCGCCTGTAAAAACCCACTGCTCCCTGATGTGAGAAGTCGTCGACTGGTGTTTTACCGTGGTGAAAACCAAAAGATTCCCCACTCCCTCCGCCTTCCCATAGATTTCATTGCCTTTCAGCTGTTTCGTCCCCTTTGCTTCCTCTCCCCATTGCTTCTACCTGGTGCCATGGAGGCGCATCAGATCACGGAGTCCGAGGTGAGGCGCCTGACACTGGCTCCCGTCGACCGGGAGTGGGCTTTGCGGGCGGTTGCACCCTGCATCACCAACGTCATGCACCTCGAGAAGTAGAGGGACTTTGGTGGTGTTTAGGTGCCCTCTGCATGGGCATGTCCATTTCTCGGTACAACATGACCGTTCGATCAAACTCAGACGGTGCAGATCAGTCACTATAGCACAAAGCGTGTGGGTGTGTTTGGTTGCATTCTCATCTCAATATAGTTGTTTCCTCTTCGTGTATTTTGGTCAACCTACTAGTGTGGACTCATGCACCCTTCATGCACTCTGCCAAACACCCAAAAGTGGGTCGAGAAGGGAAATTTTGCTCCCATCCCGTGCACCCTTCATACACCCTGCCTAACACTATTCGTGCTTCATATGGTTCATGTTTCATGGAGTACTGTACCACCGTACTCTCCGTACGTTGTGGACCTAGTTCTGTTAACATTGATCTCACCATTCATTCTCGACCAGACAGTCAAAAAAGCGGTACTATGTTACATATAGCAGTAGTTCACATGCGCACAACATCATTTGTTATCGTCATATCTTACTACACTAGCAACAAGATTGTGTAGTACTGATGTATGAACCACTGCACATGCCTAGTAGTAGGAGCACTGTGTATGTTCAAGTGGCTGCCGTGTTTCGCACTCCTCCGTCGTAAGAGTGGAAACACTTGCTGTAATCATTTTTTTCTTCAGAAAAATAGTGGACACGCTCTACCGTGCGGATCCTCCTCCAGCCATGCACTAAATTACTTACTTTCGCCGACGTGTGGGACATCCAGCACCTATGTCCACCAGCCATGCACTAAATTACTCTGTAGTAGAGTGACGGTAGACTACCCCAATCGAACCGCCGCAGTAATGCCCAATGAGCCGTCAAATAACAAAACCCCCTCCTTTCCAGCAGTAAGTTGGACGGAAGAAGCAACCATCATTTCACTCTTCTCTCTCAGCTTCCTCTCTTGAAGAAAACCCCCACTCGCTTCGCTTCTCCCTCATATCTTTCCTCCTTTCACTCTTCTCTCTCAGCTTCCTATCTTGGATGGACGCCGGAGCACTGACCGACGTGATGTCTATCGCTCTGGCCAAAACCGTCGAGGCTCATGGTACGAAGAAGCGCAAGCACCCCGCCGAGACTACCGCAGACAAGCTCAAAGCCATTGCCCTGTCCAAGCCCCCCTCTCCGGGATCCCTCATTAAGCAAGTCCAGGTAATGTCTCTTGTTGATGATATTTTTCTCGATCTTGATTGTGTTTTTCATCTAACACGCAGTACTAGTACTAGTACAACTTTCTGGGTGATCTTGCATGTGATTTTAGTGTGCCAAATGACGGTTCAAAATTCCTCTTTTGACCAAAACATGTGAGAGGTTGACACTAATTTCTTATAGATTACTTTCAACTAATCCCTCTGTCCCAAATTTCTTGTCTTAGATTTGTCTAGATACGGATGTATCTAATACTAAAATGTGACTTGATACATCCGTATCTAGACAAATCTAAGAAAAGAATTTTGGGACGGAGGGAGTACTTTATGAATATCAATGCTACCTTTTAAGAGGGTATATTTGCCTCAGTAACTTGTGTTATGGATATTGCATGTAATCCCTCTACTCTCATGCCTTTGAAGACATGTTATAGTGTCTTTGTTCACTCATTTCTGTGCGTATATGTAGTCATATATGGAGTATAAAATCGAAAATCATCTTATATTTCTGAACGGAGGTAGTAATAAAATATGGTTTCTGTTTGAATTAGAACCAGGTCCATGATGGAGATGAAGTTCTCAAAGTCATGCCGTGTGAACTGGAAGACCTGATGATGAGTTCTACTTCTGAACTATTCAGCTGCTGTGTCCTTGTCGCCACGTGTCCTGAACTAGTGTACCTGTATCATTGTTGTCAGGCATGTTCTTGAGGCTGTACTTGAGCACAACAATTTCCTAGTTGTGCCTTCGATTACGAAGGGTGTGGTTCTTGTAAAGCTTCCCAACAAATCTGATGCGGCCTGTCTTCATCATCATGTTTGTGAGTGGAAAGACCACTCTGTTAGGTTCTCCAAGATTGACAAGATGGTGATGGTGCATGTAGACATCTCACACAAAGTCCATGGCCTAGTCAGTTATGCGGGGTTCATCCCGTAGGTCGGTGGCAAGAAATAGTCTGCAAAGTTAGTTAGTGCAACTTTGCTTGTCTGTAGTAAGTACTATTGTTCAGTACTTGATTTGTGTTTGTGAACCCTGTATTGTTTATTAGTACTGCCGCTTTTGGTGTGTGGTCAGTCCTGAGAACGGTCTATGTTATTGTCTATCCACTCAATTTAGTCTGTATATTTTGAAGTATCCAGATCATATTTTTTGTGAGGATGGTTTATCAATTATGGTTACACTCCAATATCTGTATGCATTGCAGGGTTTATCGCACCCACCAGGATTACCAGTCCCATGGATGTTTGGTCCATATGATTTATCACGACCTTTGGACTGTCTTGCTTGTGGGAGTAGGTGGGGCCCCTGCATGCCACGCGTAGTTGGACGATCAATCTTCTGTTTAGTACTTCAACATAGTGATTTCCTGGTAAGGATTCACTCGTGTTACATCAAGTAAATCTTATTGATTTACTGTCTAAATCTTATTGATTTAATGTCATGTTTCCTTTCTTTTCCTGCAATTTTACGATGTAGGTTTTGCCATGTGACATTCATCATAGAATAAACCGTTTGGTTTGCTCTACGATGGCTATTTTTGTAGGTTTGACTTCTTATGCCGTGTCAGTAACGAATACACTGTCCATCACTTATATTACTGGAAAAAATGGGATCAATTTGTTGTCTGAGTACAAGCTGAATCCCTATGATGAACTGTAGTTTGGTTTAACAAAAACGCCACAATTAGTCCTTCTCGCGTTTAAAAGAAATGAAGAAAAAAACTGGATCACAGTCACGGATCCTAGTCAAGTTAGAAAGCTGATCATGGCAGACCAGACACGATCGCCTCTGTCTTGCACAGATCGAGCACCGGCAGTTGCTCTAGCACTGACAGCGGCAGTAGCTCAGTCTGATCCAGCTGAGGATTGGGCACCAACCGCGTCAGCGGATCAGTCTGGTCTACCGGAGGATCGGGCATCGACACCGGCACTAGCTCTACAAGGAGCACGATCCGGCAGCAGCGGCGGCTTCGGCACCTGCACCAACACTTGCACTTGCATCTGCTCCGGCACGTGCAGTTGCACCGGCAACAGACTAGGCTGCAGTTCACACTTCATATACCAAAGTCCTTACAAAAAGCGACATGTCCACCTTCTTGGTAAGCATTGGCCGCCCAAGTGCTTCGTTCTTTTTTCTTTCCATGTTGTTTCACATGGTTCACTGTGTTGATCTAACTGTTTGGGTATGTCTTCTTGTTTGCAAACACAGAATTCCTAGAGCAACAACGGAGTCGTTCAACAATCCGTGCGACCGCGGCCAAGTTTCTCTTACCATGCGCAGCCTTGGTGTGAATGAACCTGCTCAATATACCGTAAGTACAAAGGATGGTCGCATGATGATTGATGCTAAAGGATGGTCAAGGTTCAAATCTAGATCATATCTTGCGGTAGGGAATGATGTCAAAATCGAACTTTCTCGGCAAGGAGAGCTGGTCCAAATCAACTTTGAAATTCTTCAATAGCAGCACGCAACTGCTGAGCTGATCTATCCTCCGAGAGATTTTTATGTAATAATCTGGCATGGTGAAACAAGTGTCCTGTGTGTATAAGTAGCACGACAACATTATTTATCACATGGTATATCGTTGATAGAATTGCAACTATGATTGCTGGTTAGGAACTGTCATTCGATTTCATTCCAACAGCTGTCGTGCTTTATTCAATTTTGTGTATTCGCCTTGCGACAGCATCTAAAACCAGCACCGTACCGACCGCTTGCAATATGGAAAGCGCTGAGGTAGAACACATGGGCCCCCAAACATGCAGGGTCAGCCTGCGGCCCAAAGTACAGAACCGTGAGCCTATCCGAGTATTATATTCTCAGCTAAACCCCCATAAAAAAAGCTGAACCCCCATAATGCCCGTGCGTTGCAGAGGGAGTATATTTCTCGGCAAGGTGAGCCTGTGATATAAAAGATTTGTATATTTCTTTACAAAGGGAGTATCTCTTTGTGAAAATATATATTTATGTGTAACTAGTTACTCCTGTCTTTTTACTTCCTTTCGCTGATATGTGGGGCAACCGACAATGGGGTCCACGTGCCATATGCACAAATTAGAGTGCACAACTTCACGGTAGTCACACCCCGGTCGTAGCGTCGCAGTAATGCCCAATGAGCCGTCAAATCACAACCCCCCTTTACAGCTTTAGCAGTAAGATGGACGGATGAAGCGGCAATATTTCACTAGGCCTGAATCCCCTTCTCCCTCGTCTGCTTGTTCAGAGAAAACGCCCTCTCGGCGATTACATAGGGTTTTCTCATGGAGAACCAGGTACGAATTCTTCATCCATCCCCGATAAATCCAAGTCCCTTGGTCGCAGGTAATTCTAGGATGGCAGCCGCCGCCATTGATGCATTTTTCTTCCTACTGAATCTAGTGTGTTTCATTTGCAGTGCCCAAATTGCGAGTACCCTATAGGTTTTTGCGCCCTCGGTGAGACGCCACACTTGTTCTTTCTCATCCTAACACAGCATTTTGAAAAGCGCATAGTATGTTCCTAGAATCCTCTTTTCTATCCAGGAGGGTGGGTTTTTTTTTGAACATGCTGTGTTCTCATATTATTTTTCCTGCAGTGTATTATTTGCTTTGCGAGAACACATGTACTCAAAATGCTCGGCCTTGCCATAACTGAATACACTAGTTTAATGGTCATAGTGAAGACAAGCCATGGATATAAGTTCCGAGTTGGGTTCATGAACCAAGAAGATCACTGCTTTCTTTATGGCCGAACTTGGATAAACTTTCTCAAGTGTTACAGACTTAAAGTTGGCGCACGAATGTTGATGGAAATAGCAGAACCCGGTCTCATCTTCACTGTGATCTTCCACCCCGACGTCGGTCCAATTGTTCATCCATGTTAGTTGTGTATCTGGTTCTTGCTTGTTGCCTCGATTACTTCTTAATCCACCTATTCTATCTAACTAATCACAATTTAACTTTAGAAGTAGCAACAAATCTCTCACGAAGATGCTACTTCTAACTAATATTTTCTTATAATTGGTGGCACGTGTAGGTTTTTTCAGAGTTAAGTAGTCCACTCGTTTGTTACTCTGTAATAACTCGGCTGTTACTAATGGCACTGAAGTTGACTGGATCGACATCCACAAGTTCCTACACTTTATTGGTCGTCTAGAGGTCCTTGTGGGGCGTTTCAATGGTGGAAGGCCATGTGGGATATGTGTGCCACTGCTGCACTCGTTGAACAGGTCCAACTGTGTCGAGAAACTTATGGTACGAGCTGTTTTCTGTTATATATGTTGTTCATAAACTATTGCTTATACACAGTTTTACAGCTGTGATCTTCTTGAAACAGGAACTGCCGAGTTCTATTGTTCCTATACAGATGCCTGACCATGGTCGGGTCAGACTTGCGCTTGGTCACAACATGATGTTTATGTCGACCTACTCAATTCCCCTTGGAGGTGAAAAGATATTTATTCATGGGTGGTCTCAAATAATGAAGGCCCGTCCATCTTGGAGAATAGGACAGAAGATTATGTTCATGCTTTTCCATGGCTCTAAAGCGAATATCCTGTTTATTGACCACGTTGCGATATGAAGCCACTTTCAGAAGGTTGTGGTTGCACGGGGTGGTGCCTGGGCCTTGTCCTGGGGCTTGGCGGCCTCACCCTTGGTTAACTACAGGCAAAGTAGCACTGTTCGAGACGTGCTTTGTACGGTTGAACCTGTATAAGTACTCATACTGCTTTCAGCTTTGGTTGTTAAGTGCCCCTGCTGGTTTCAGTTAAGGTTGTTAAGTACTCCTGCTGCTTTTACAGTCTGTCGTGTTTCTTCAGTCCTGTCTTCGTCCAGCCGCCAAAACCAAACCAGCGCCGGCGGGGCCGCCTCCCATGGCTGGCTGCGCCTCAGCGCACGCATCGCCGCCCCACCGTCTCCTAAATCATTAACGCCGATGTCCTCCGCGCGCTTTGGTGTGCTCGCCACGGCGCCGCCCTCTCGCGTTGTCAACAAGGTCAACAAACAACAGGAATCGGCAGAAGTACGTGGAGAGGACGACAGTAGGGGCCCACCACGTCAGCGTATGGAAAAATAAAATGCTTCCTCCTAGAGTTTTCCTGACATCTGGGACCCACGACATTGTGAGTGTATATAGTCAATAGACAAGAGAACAGCACAAGATCGGCTGACACCTGCGACGTAGCTACTCGAGCTGTATTTTTTTGTTTGCTATTGTTGAGACGGAGCAGGGTTTGAACTGGGTTTTGGCCCGTCTAGCCCAGGCTTATATTTTATGTTCACCATGTGACCAGCCCACCTATTTTTTCTTTGTGAAAATGAGCCCAGTTTATTTTTTCTGAAGAATACCCAATCCAGGCCTACTTATTTTTCTACGCCCTGATGGGCTGCAACTCTTTCAAGACGCCTACAAATCTTGAAAGTAATATGAAATGGGTTGTAAATATAAAAACAGATGACAAATTGGCAATTACTTTATAATTTCTGAATTTTTTCACATTTTCAGATTCCTATTTCACTAGGCATTAACCTAATTTAAATATATCTTCAAAGTACTTTAAATCTGGCTCGACATTTTTTTATTAAAAATAGTTTGGAACCCATAGAAATATGCGAAATTGGCCATGGCCAATAAAAAAACGACTACAATAAATTGCATAAGAAGTTGCCATGAGCTATATATAAATTATTAAAAAAAGAGGGAGTGGTCTGACTTGTGGGCCTATTTAGTTGACGTGTATGCAAGATTTTTTTAGTTATTATATACGTCAACAAACGATTCTAGCAGACGTAACCGTTGGATTTCAATCCAACGGCCGTCGTGTTTCTTCAATCTCTGATCTTCTTGCTCCAGCCGCCAAAGCAACGCCGGCGGGACCGCCTACTCCCGCCTCCCGTGGCCGGCTGTGCTGCCGCACAGGCCTCAATGCCCCCTACTACTCCCACCGCTGGCCAGGGCATCCCTCTACTCACCCACACCCCCTGTTATTCTGCGGCGACGACAGCCTCACACCGCAGCCGAACCGGTGAACAATCGTACTCCTCTCCGCGCGGGCTTCCACTACCGCGTCTTCCCCGGCTCCGCGTCGTCCCCTTCCTAGGCCTCGCCGTCGTCCACCACCGTGGTGCTCTCGGTGCAACATGGTCAATGTGGTCAACGACCGACTTCCATCGGAAGAGTACTGTATGTGGAGAGGCTGACAGCTGGGTCTACGGCAGCCGCAAGGAAGTTCCTCCTTATTACGCGGAAAATAATTATTCCTCCACCTGACAGCAGGGACCCACCGGATGGGCCACTAGTATTTCGCGAAAAAAATGTTTCCCCCTGACTGCTGGGACCCACAGGACGGGCCACCGTATTTCGTGAATTCCCCCCACTGTCATCTCGGACCCACCGGAAGTGCCTCCTTATTACGCACAAAAAAATGAATACCCCCCTGCTAGTTGGGACCCACTTTGGTGGGAGGCTGACTTGTGGGCCTACTAGGACGATTCTAGCTCCAGTGACTGTACGATGTCCATCCGACGGCCGTAGTGCTTCTTCAACCTCTGGTCTTCTTGCTCCAGCCGCCCAAAGCAACGCCAGTCGTTCCGCCTGCTCCTGCCGCCCGTGGCCGGCTGTGATGCCACGGAGGCCTCACCGCCGCCTACTACTCCCACCGCTGGCCAGGCCATCCCTCTACGCACCCACACCCCTTGTTATTCTGCGGCGACGGCAGCCTCACACCGCAGCCGAACGAGTGAACCATCATACTCCTCTACGCGTGGGCATCCACTGCCGTGTCTTCCCCGGCACCGCGTCGTCCTCTTCCTAGGCCCCGCCATCGTCCACCGCCCTGGTGCTCTCAGCGCGGCGTGGTCAACGTGGTCAAGGAATGGCTTCCATCGGACGTGGACTGTACGTGGAGAGGCTGACAGCTGGGTCCACGGCCGCAGCAAGGAAGTGCCTCCTTATTACGCGCAAAATAATTATTCCTCCACCTGACAGCGGGGACCCACCGGAAGGGCCACCGTATTTCGCGAAAAAAACGTTTCCCCCTGACTACTGGGACCCACCCGCTACATCTTCCCACGCAAGGAAGTGCGTCCGAAAAAAACGATTCGCCCCCCTGACTGCTGGGACCCACCAGCTACATCTTCACATGCAAGGAAGTGCGTATGAAAAAAAACGATTCGCCCCCCTGACTGCTGGGACCCACCAGCTACATCTTCGCACGCAAGGAAGTGCGTCCGGGAAAAAAAAACAAAACGATTCCCTCCTGACTACTGGGACCCAGCAGCTACACCTTCACATGCAAGGAAGTGCGTCCGGGCAAAAAAAACAAAACGATTCACACCCCACACTGTTGTGACCCACCAGCTACATCTTCGCAGGCAAGGAAGTGCGTGACAGTCGGGACCCACCTGTTCGAAGCGTATGTAGCGTTGTCATTCTGGTCGTGAACATGCACGTACATATATATTGGTCGATGTAGAGGCGCGCACGTGTCGTAGTAGAGGCCTGTATGTGTCATAGTAGAGGCACGCACGTAGCATGTACACGTACGTACAGCGGCCAGGGTGCAAGAAAAAAAATACGGCCACATACGTATATACGGGCAGGGTCTCGAACGCCTACTTGTGCATACGTACGGCCAGGGCTCGTGTACATGGCTGGGTCAGAACGGAGAAACAGCGTCGTCGTCGTGTTCATGGGGGAGGCAACAGAATGGAATGCATGGTCGTGTTCACCGGGAGGGCTTGGACGAAACAGGCGATGGAAACCAGGCCTGGCTTACCGCAAAATGGATGAAACGGCCTTGTGTTCGACCGACCACGTTCGAAACGGGATCCTGTTCATCGGGAGGGGTCTGGTGTACCGCAAAACGGAGGAAACGGACCTCCTATGGTCGAAACGGGTTCCTGTTGATCGAGAGGGGTGTGGCGTACCGCAAAACAGAGGAAACGGACTTCTGTTGGAGCGCTACGGTCGAAACGGGGGTCCTGTTGATCAGGAGGGGTGTGGCGTACCGCAAAACGGGAGTCCACGGGATACTGTTCATCTCCACCATCGACCTCCTCCAGCCTCCATGGGCTACCGTCGACCTCCTCCAGCCTCCAAGGGCTCCTGTTCATCCAGCCTCCACCGCGCGCTACTCCACCGTCTACTGTTCAACCACCCCTCCACCGTCTACTGTTCATCTAGCCCTCCACACCACGGGGTCCTGTTCAACCACCCCTCCACGGGCACCCCTCCACCATCTACTGTTCATCCAGCCCTCCACACCACGGGGTCCTGTTCATCCAGAGGCAACGCCACTACTCACTATTCATCCAACCCCCCCCCCCCCCGCGCGCAGCTCTCACTGTTCATCCAATCTATCGGCTTCAGTTAGCAGCAGTAGCGAAGGTATCGCTCGATCAGGTTCAGTTAACAGCCATCGATCGAATGCTCGGGTTCAGTAACATGTAACCTACAGTGCAATCGCTCGGGTTCAGTTAGAGCCCAACGCCTCGCTCGGGTTCAATTAGAGCCAACGCCTCGCACACACGCGCGTACGTGTACGAGAGAAACGCGCATCGCTCGGCCCCCGACCTCCCACCGTAACCGGGAAATCCATGAAAATTTCCTCCCCTCGCTTCTACCACGGTTTTTTCCGTCATGGACGGCCCAAAGAATGTCATGCAGCTGCGTCTCCGGCCCACCTAGGACGAAAAGCCCATTTTCTGTCATGATTTTTTGTCATAGAAGTAGGAGCCCAGCACATCTATGATGATACCGGGTTTTGTCACAATTATCGTCATAGAAGTGTCATATGTATGACAGAAAAACATTAGTTTGGCCCAAAATGTCACGGATGTGTCTTTTTTTGTAGTGAATGAGGTGTCAAATCACAAAGCTGCACATTTCTCGCAGTTAAGTTGGAGGGATTAAGTAATAATAATGCTAAAAAAAGAAGTTGGAGGGACGAAGCAACCATCATTTCACTCATTGTTGAATCCGCTTCTCCCTCATCTTCTTCAAGTTAACCATGTGTTGCTTCTACCATCATTCTGCCTCATGTGGGACGCGTATCGGCTTGGTAAAGCACGGACACGTGGGACCGAATGTTAGCAAACCGCCAGCCAACGTCCTCTAAAAATAAGAAACCTCCCCCGCCATCCACAATGGAGCAAAACCAAGTGGTACGGTTAAGGGCATCCACAATGTGTAGCCAAATGTGAAAATAGCTTTTGGCATCGATGGGAACCATTATGGACAGTGCTGCCAAAGCCAAAAAGGTGGAACCAAAGCTCCCTGATTGATTGATTGAAGGAATAGAAAGATGCAACGTCTCTCCTCTTTGTCATGTGCTTGGACACATGTACATTATAAAGCACAGAGTCTACTCCCCTGTCCCTTCTATCACAAATCACAAAGCAGTGAGGTGTCAAATCAGAAAGAACGGAAGAAGCAACCATCATTTCACTCTTCGCTGACTCCGCTTCTCCATTGTCTTCTTCGAGAAACCACCTCACCGCACTAAGTTGGATGGATGACACTATTGTGTACTAGTAGTACTAGTACATTTACGCGTCCTTTGGTTCAATGAACTTCCTGGATGCAAATAATGCAGTTGTCTCGGCTTGTAGCTGGGACTTGCGAACGACTTACCGTGGTCTCCATCAATGGTGTTCTCCATCAAACGCACTTCGCCAAACCACAACGTTCGAGATATCATCAACGTCACCGCAATGGGGAAGGAAGTCAAATAATTACTACCTCCATATTTTTTGTACACAAGGCCAGTATATCAAAATTACAATTTGCAAAAGGCCACTAACACTAATCGAGGCAAAATTGATGGGGTTTTCCTCATACTAGCAACCAAGGACATTAATATACCCTTGCATGCATGCAGAAGTGAGAAGGTTGGTTTGCATGGCGCTGCATTAATCAAGGAATGAGGATTGGGATGGTTAGCTCTTTGGGATTTGGAGGAAAAAATATGCATTAATTGACACATCAAACGAGGATTTGTATCGATTAATCTCGCGAAGGAAAACCCCGCCTTTCTTTTTTAACACTAGTACTCCTAGTACGTATGTACTTATCCTATTTGGGTGTAGGCCTTGCATTGCCATACTTCGCCACACATTTTTTCCAAGCTTGCCTAAATTTTTCAAAATGAAAAGGAGGTAAAGTTGCGCACGGCGGTCGCGGCCGCACCGCACCCTCACACGGTCGCTCCTGCATGCCGCGGTCGCACCGCACCCACACATAGTCGCTCCTGCATGCCGCAAACCCAACCAAGGGAACGCACCCTCACTGACACGTTCTACCGCATGTGAACAAACCAAACTCATCCATCCTACTGCTGACACATAATTTTCATTCATACAATATGTTTATCCAACCACATGTTGGGGAGGATCCGTATGGCCCGTGCGGTGGTCTATTGGGGAAGAAGAAGAGGTGAGGAAGAAGGGTTAGGAGATGTAGGATATTCATCCAACTGCCTAAAATGGTAGACTGACCCAAATGATGAAACTCAGGCGACTTTCATAACAATATATGTTTTTACACAGCAAAAGATCCCTAAAAACAACAACATAAAGAAAAACTATCACTGCTCGCGGAACGAGACGGCCTCGTCATCTTTGACTACCGGCGCGAACCAGCCGTAGCTGCCGACGTGTGTCTCCGCACCATGGTTGTTCTCATCCCCTAGCTACTCGTTGAAGCGGACCGTGCGGGCGCTCTGCACGGACGAGAGCACCACCCGGTTCAAGATGAGGACGTCTGGTTCCGCCTGCAGGAGGGCCTCGATGGCAATGACATCCGTGCGCTCTGCTTTGAGTTGAGCCTCCGCTGCCCGGTTCATGTCCAGGACATCCGGTTCCACCTGCCGAAGGGCCTCGATGGCAGTAGCTTCCGTGCGCTCCACGTCGAGTTGAGTCTCCGCCGCTCGGTTCATGTCAAGGACATCCGGTTCCGCCTACAGGAGGGCCTCAATGTCAGTGGCATCCACACGCTTCGCCTCAAGTTGAGCCTCCACCGCCCGATTCACATCCACAACATCCGGTTTCGCCAGTAGGAGAGCCTCGATGGCAGTGGCATGCGCGCACTCCGCGTCTAGTTGAGACTCTGCCTCCTGGTCCTCCTTTACTATTGCCTGGTTGAACCACTGGTCTGCCTGCACCATGGGGGACCTGGACACCGGAAAGAAGTCAACGTCCATCATCTCAAACCCATCGGGGGCCTTCTGCGCCGCGACCTCCGCCATGAACATTGGATCGGCCTCCTCCTCCTCGTAGCTTGGCTCCAGAGAACTCGGGGATTGGCCCATCGTAAAGCGAGCTTGGGAGCGGAGGTCTGTGGCGCCGACCGCTGCCGCGATTTCTGCGCGGCACTCCAGCATCAACATATTGTAGTACGTGATTTTGCGGCGCACCATAGCTTTTCGGTGAACTAGGGGACGCTTGATGCGGGCTAGGGGATCAAAAGGTGGGGGAATGGGCTGGAGAGGAGGTGTGGTTTTGGGGTAGTGGCTGGCGTAGGCCGAGCATCGAAGGTTCTAGTGTGAATAGTGGTTCCGGTGACGACCGGTCAATCGGTTTTGATTGTACATCGCTCTTGTTGCGTTCGCGTTGCACCCTGGCACGCTAAACCCTACACGTCGCTCACCGAATGGAACACGCTTCGTCTTGCATTTTCGCTCACTTGTGGGACTGTAGTTGAGAGCAAACTGACGTCCCTCCCCCTCCCTGCCAGCGTCATTTATACTACCACTCCCTCCAGTATATGCGGAGTAAATAAAAACAGAGGGAGTTACTACGGATGAGGATCCCCTGACGTGGCCGAACCCATTAAGTAACTAACATGTGGGGCCTAGAAAGCATGGGTCTGCCAGTAAGTGACCGAAAGGGAGGGTAAGGCAGGGATACCTACGTCAGAGGATCCACTTCCACTACAACTCCCTCCTTCCATCTACAGGCCCAATGCGTTTTTCGAGGCTAACTTTGACCAAATGTTAGAGTAATAATATATGACATGCAACTTTCACAAATCATATGGTCAAATTCATATGTGAAAGGAGCTTCCAATGATATAATTTTCACATTATACATCTCATGTACTATTAATCTTGTCAATAGTCAAAGGCGGTTTTGAAAAACTCATTAGAGCATGGTTAATAATATAGCCAGCCGTTGGCTATAAGGAACTGCCATGTCATCTATAGCCATCCTCTATATGCACTCATACAATAGTGTGGGCTATAAGGATGGATATTTCTAGCAAAAAAATATATAAGGTTTGCTATTGTATAAGTACTTTTTTCCATCTCCTCTCTATCTCTTTCTTCATATTTATTGTATTTACCTAGGAATGCGTATATAGCTAGGCTCTTGCATGAGAGTTCACTCCCCTTACTTTTTCACATCTCTCTCCTCCACATAGGCAAAAGTGCCATGTAAGTTGGCTCTTAGAATGGCTATTAGGTTGGCTCTAAGCATTTAGTATTTGCATGAGCAAGGTATATGATTGGAAGAGAGTTGCATGGATACTATTTTTTCTTGACCTATGTGTTATAGCCGGGCTGTAGAATAAGAGCCCGGTTCACTCTCTCTCCTCTCTTCTCACTCCTCCAAGTAGGATTTTAATGACATGCCAAGTCTTATAGCCTGCTGACTAGGCCTTATTAGACTTGCTCTTAGTCCCTATATAAATGGAAGGAGAGTACTATGAGCACTACATACTCTACTACAGATGTTGCCAGTACTCCACTACTACTATTGGACAGGGAGCTTAAAAAAGTTACTATTGGACTAGCTATACGTGGAGAAATCCTAGTAGGAAGAGCATGCGTGAGAACAAGCACATTCATGTGGTTGAAAACAAATTGGAAACCATCTCTGTTTGAATACAAATCTAGGAGTATGTACGAATCTAACAATATTGATTGGGCTATGTTGAATGTTGATACTTATTCTGTAAGTTTGATCAAAGTAGAGATACTTTGACTACACATAAAACTTATATGTAAACTAGAAAGGATCGGAGGGAGTATATTGTACATTCAAAAGCGAAACGAACATTGAATACCCTTTATATATGATTTGTGGATGCTATGATCACCAGTTCACACTTTTGAATCCGCCTTAGGTATCACACATGCGGCCACTCGTTCTCTCTCGAATTCATCTCGGGGTCCGGAGATAAATTGAAAGAGGACTAGGGTGGGTACAATACGTTTGTTTCGCTTATGAACGTACATTATACTCGCTCCGATCCCCACAGACTCCCCCCCCTCCCCGCCGGTCATTTACATCATAGAAACAGACCAAACCTTTATCTCCTTGCACGACACGCAATTGATCTCTCAACATCAATCAATCTCGTCAAGATGTGTCGGGGCATGAACCGAAATGGGATGTCAAAATTAAGACGGGAACCGACACATAGTGGTGGCAAAGTGAAACTTTAAACGGACCGTTTGTTTGTATGCATGTCAGACCAGTTACCACATTGGAAATACAAGCATGGTCTAGGCCCACATGCGAATGATACTCGGCGGAATGTTCAAATGAGGCATTCGGGAGCGACACGGTCATAATTGCTTTACACAGTCGGCTTTAGTGTGCCGAGGGTGTCGTTAGCGCTATGGCACGACTAGCAGATCAACACCCGGCTCGTCGAGGATGCATGGGGGGCCGAAGTGCGCGTGCACCGCGACCAACTGCATCCCCAAGACCTGAGACCATGCCGGGTCGTCTTGCTTTTTCAATGACATGTGGGGTCGCATCTGAGCAAAGGGCATCTCCAACGTTGCCATGACCACAGCTGACTACCCTGGCACACCAAAAACCCTCGTCCCTCGCGCCATCGTGCGGTGCATTCCTAGCAGGCGCCAGCTACTGGCATTCATGTCGTCCGTCTATATGTCGTCGTTAAGAGGCTCGATGCCCGAGGAACCAACTCAGGCGACTTAATAACGCACCCGGACGCTTGGCCTCATCGGAATGCGCTACTTAAAGCGGCGATGCCCAGCTAACCTTCACACCATAGCGCATCGTCCTGCTACCTGGAACCACATCCGCCTTCACTGTGAGCGCGAACACTCTGCGGGAGAGCTTGTCTTCGGGATGAAGCTCGAGGTCGCCGCTCTCGCTCAAGTCGCCGCTCGCGAGGCAATAGTGGCATAGTCGAACGCGGACGCGACCGCACAAGCGATGGCCACATTGGCGACCGACGACGGTAGCACCGTCCGCCATGCGTCCTCCTTGCCACCGTCCAACGTCTGGCATTGACGATGTCGGGGACTCCTCCGAGGATGAGTAGGGCATGTGAGGCGGCAGGGTATGGTGTGCCAACTGGCCGGTCCGTCTCCGTGTTCTACTCTTCCTCGCCGGAGACCGCACCTTCACTTCACGGGTCTTGAACCCCGCCCCGTACATGAAGATCGCAAATGGAGGACGTTGGTCGCCGCCGTAGAATAGGTTTAGGGTCAGGTTTCTTTTATTTTTTCTGTCCTATAAAAGTTCAAAATGTATTGAAATCTGCCGTGTTTGCATTAATCTCGGCTGGTGTATATTAACTTTCACAATAATATCGTATATTGTAGGAGTACTAGCAAGATGCCCGTGCATTGCATGGAATATAAAGATCTTGTGGGAGAAAAGGATGAACGAGGGAAGGCCTTATCTGCAAATGTGGAGAGGAGTGTGGGTAAATTGTCATAGTTTCCTTCCTATCCGTTAGATATAGATCGGACGGCCTATATTGCAGGATGACAGGCACACCATCATCACCAACTCTGCTTTTTATTGAACCAAGACAAAGCTAACATGCGAAGTAAACAAACACATAGGGTATACATACACAATTTATCTTAGGCACTCCAATAGTACGTCCACTACACATTCACACATTTCACATCTTTCAACATCTACGGGAACCTACAAAAGGGTTAACGTAAATTGCCTCTCTCTCTCCTCCCTGATTTTCAGGGTAGTGGGCCCCTCCCTCCCCCCAATCTACAATCAACAGCTCACACATTTCACATTATGTTAATTATGTAACTGGGATTACGTAGGTGTAGCATTACTCGTCCTAAAAAACCCAACTAAGCCAACCTCCCAACATATCACGCGGGAAAAGACCCGGCCGCGCCATTTTAGTCAGGATTACCAGATTACTACTAGTAGTAGTATTGATGGATCGCGTGAAGCACTAAGTTTTTTTAGGGGGCGAAGCACCTAGTTTAAAAGGAAAAAAGGCGGTACACTCACAGCACACCTGTTGCGTTTGCATTGCACTCCACACACGTTCGGTCCTGCACACGGCTCACGCAAACGGAACGTTCTTTGACTTGCCTCTTCGCTGACACGTGGGATTGCACTTGGAGTAACCGACCATGCGCCAACCAACGCCCCTGCCCACCGCACGAAAATCCCCCCCCAAATTCCCCCCAAATCCCAATAATATTCCCCAAACCCCCCCTCCCCCCATCCCCCTCCACTCCATTCGCTCCGCCAAAGCCGCCCACCCCGCCACGCCGATACGTCGGCACCATGGTTTGTCGAGGGGATGCACGACGATCCTCTCGCTCCCACAGCACGATCTCGTAAACTACCATCCTCTAGCCACGCCGCCACCGCTGGCGACGTTTTTCTGGAGGCACACGACGGTCTGTGCCGCCACTGCTAGCGACGTTCTGTGGAGATGCACGGCAGTCAGCTTCTCCCATGGTACACGCATTCTAGACTAAGGCCCCATGCATGTCGGTGTAGCGCTGAATGTTAGCTAATAAACGCTATTAATCTCACTGTTTTCCAAAGTAGTTTACAGTCAATATGCTCTGCTTAAGAAGCTTCCTTGCCTTGTTCTGCACTCAATCTGGTTAGCTGAGATGGCATGCCAAACCTGATTAGTTGCTAAAATATCCTGCCATATATTTATTATGATGTAGATTGCCATGGTCTAGTAGCCAATCTGTTAGGTGAAATAGTTGTACACCATTTTATACTCAATCTTTGTTGCACGATGGCCTTCGATAGTTCGATGGCTGTGTGCTCGGCCTCATTGACTGCTGAAACAGCCTGCCATAATTTAGCACTCAAATTTGTTTGCTGAATTAGCTTTACATTTATTTCTTTAATTAGATCTGCTCGTCCAAATATCTTGACATAGCTTTAGACATCAACCTAGGTATTTTTTTCTGCACTTCATAAAAAAGCATATATGTTTTTCCTGTAATATCTAGCATAAGAACTAATTTGTATGTCTAACAGATGGACAGGACTTGGATAACTTCTTCTCAAAGATTCTTCGCTGCATATGTAGAGGGGGTTGAAAACTTCATGAACTTTATCAGAGCTGAGTACGGTGGTCCGAAATCAGATGTGCTCTGCCCGTGTAGCAGTTGTATGAATTCAGTTATAAGACCCCAGTCAATTGTGCAAAATCATCCACACTTGTATGGGATGTCGATCATATATACTAGGTGGTTTCATCATGGTGAAGCTGTGAACGTCAATGTTACCGCCTGATGCTCAGGTGGAAGAGGAGGAGGAGGTTGTGGTGGCGGAGCTAGTGAGTTTGACCAACATTGAAACAATGCTACGAAATGCTCGTGCATTTCGTGAACTTGCACCTGCAGAAGAAAAATGGTGGTCCCGCATGTTGGAACAATGCAACGTGGCTGTCACCACACGAAATAAGCTGTCAATATTCTCAGCTATGGTCACCTTTCTTCACGTGAAGACATCTGAGCGGATGACCAACAAATCATTCGATGCGATGTTGGCTGCTTTCCGCAAATCTTTCCCAGATGTGTCTGAGCTTCCACACACCTACAATAAAATGAAGAATTTCCCTCGTGCAGTTGGAATTGTATACGATATGATCAATGTTTGTAAGAATAATCATGTTCTGTTTTGGAAGGATTATGCCAAATTAAGTGAATGCCCGAAATGCAAATCATCAAGATGGAAAGATGGCGATGCTATGAACAGGATTCCTCATAATGTTCTGAGACATTTTACAATTATACCAGGATTGCAGAGGTTGTTTCATGATGCTGAAACAAGAGAGGATGTACTGTGGCATTCTAGGAACCAGGAGTACCGAGATTAGAATTTAATGATCCATCCATCTCATAGTAGTGAGTGGTAAAGCTTCAATCGGAAACACAAAAAGTTTGTTACTGACCCGAGAAACATTAGACTTGGCTTGGCTTCAGATGGATTTAACCCATTTGGCCACCAGAGCGCCACTTATAGCATGTGGCCAGTGCTTGTTATCCCTTACAACATGCCTCCAAATATCTGCACCAAAGAATCAAACTACATGATGGCCTTGCTCATCCCAGGTCCAAAAAGTGCTGGAAAGGATTTTGATTTATTCATGGAGCCTCTTGTGGAGGAACTTCAACAACTATGGACGGGTGTTCTCACTTGAGACCTATATAGCAGCCCACCAACTGATTTCTTTCTGTGTGCTGTTATAATTGGGTGCATCCATGATTATCCGGCTTTGGGCACTATGTCAGGGCGAACGACACATGGTTACAATGCATGTGTTCGCTGTGGCAGGAATACGCTGTCATACGCAATACTTAGGAAGATCTGTTACATTGGACGACGCCGTTTCCTTGCCTAGGAAAAGCCGCGTCCTACAAAATACTGAAGACATGTGTTCAATGCACAACATGAAACCGTGATGCGCCAATGAGGCTCACCACCGATGAGTTGCAACTGGAATTAAAGAAGGTGAAGCATATTACACCAGGAAATCAGCCTGGTAATCGTAGAGAGAAAAGGAAGCGTGGCAGGGCAGAAGAGAGATTATTATTTACCCGCAGGTCCACTTTGTGGGACTTGGAGTATTGGAAAGATTTGGATCTGCGGCATAATCTTGATGTGATGCACATCAAGAAAAATATATGTGACAGCATTATCGGCACACTTCTTAATATTGAAGGCAAGACGAAAGATACCTTAAAATCTAGGATTGATTTGAGACACCTAGGTATCAAACAGGATTTGCAGGTGGAAGATGAAGGTAAACCACGGGATATGGCACCAGCTATGTATGTCTTGGACAAGGTAAAAATAAAAGAATTCTGCGAGGTCCTGTCACGTGTGAGATTCCTGTATGGATTTTCTTCCAACCCTGAAAGGAGAGTCGGTGCAGATGGAAACAAGGTACAAGGGTTGAAAACTCATGACTGCCACGTCCTACTTCAAAGGGTTTTACCTGTTATCCTTAGAGGATTGGGCCACCCTAACTTATACAGAGCAGTTGCAGAGTTGGGAAAATTCTTCAGGAAACTCTGCAGTAGAAATATCAAGATAGATGCTTTGGAGCGTCTTAGACACAAGATACCAACAATCTACATGATGAGGCACTACTTAGAGGTCTAGTGTAGTACGGCTGGATGTGCCCTATTGAAAGGCGGCTTGGCACTTTCAATGGCTATGTTAGGAACAGAGCTAGATCCAAGGGTTCCGTTGCAGAGGCCTACATTGCTACAGAAGCATTGACATTCTGCTCAAAATACATTGAAACAGCTGATCAGCTTAGCAAAGGGATGCGTGAAGATAATCCCAGGCTCAATGTTTTTGATTATTCTATTCGAGTTACAGGGAAGAGTCGACAAGAGGACAAACCTAAGGATTTGGACAAAATGGTTTGGTATGTGTTGAATAACTGTCCTGAGATACTACCTTATATCAAGTAAGTGCTAAGTACTACAGCTTATACATCGTAATATACTAAACTTGCAGCACATTCTTATATATTTAGATGTTTGATGCGATCACTATGTTGTGCAGCATCTACAAAAAGGAGTTACTGCCGAAAAATCCAAGAAACATTGACAAACTGGTTATGGCCAGATTTGCGAAATGGTTCAAGAGCCATGCAAGCTTTTGAATTCACTACAAAAAAAGACACATCCTCGACATTTTAGGCCGACCGATATTTTTTTCCGCCGTGCTTATGAAACTTCTATGACGATAATTGTGACAAAACCTGGTATCGTCATAGATGTGGTGGGCTCCTACTTCTGTGACAAAAAATCATGACAGAAAATGGGCTTTTCATCCTGAGTGGGCTAGAGACGCAACTGCATGCCATTCTTTGGGCCGTCCATGAAGGAAAAAACCGTGGTCGAAGCGAGGGCGAGGAAAATATTGGGAGAGTTCCCGGTTACGATGGGTGGTCGGGGGCCGAGCGATGCGCGTTTCTCTCGTACGTATGCGTGTGTGTGTGAGGCATTGCGCTCTAACTGAACCCGAGCGAGGCGTTGGGCTCTAACTAAACCCGAGCGATTGCACTCCAGGCTACACGTTACTGAACCTGAGCGATCGATCCATCCCTTGTTGTTAACTGAACCCGAGTGATTCCTTCTCTACTGCTGCTAACTAAAGCCGATTGATGCTGCCTCTTGATGAACAGCGAGTGTTGTTGGGGGTTTGGATGAATAGTTCCTGGTGGGGGTGGGATGAACAGGAACCCGTGGTATTGTTGCTGGATGAATAGGACCCCATCGATCGAGCCGGTGGAGGGGTGGATGAACAGGAACCTGTGGAGGGCTAGATGAACAGGACGACCCCGTGGAGGGTTGGATGAACAGTAGCTGGTTGAGGGCTGGATGAACAGTAGCCCGTGGTAGGGTGGTTGAACAGAACCCCATGGAGAGGGTTGGTTGAACAATAGCCAGTGGAGGAGCGCGCGGTGGAGGCTGGATGAACAGGAGCCTGTGGATGAACAGTCACAGGTGGAGGATGGAGGTGGTCGACGGGGGATGAACAGTAGCCCGTGGAGGCAGTCGACGGTGGAGATGAAAAGTATCCCGTGGAGTCCCATTTTGCGGTACACCACACCCGTCCCGAGGAACACGACTCCATTTTGACCGTAGCGCTCCAACACATGTTCGTTTCCTCCTTTTTGTTGTACGCCACATACCTCCCGATAAACAAGACCCCGTTTCGACCGTAGTTGGTCCAAGAGAAGTCTGTTTCCTCCGTTTTGCGGTATGCCAGACCCCTCCCGATGAACAGGATCCCGTTTCGATCGTGGCCGGTCAAACACAAGGCTGTTTCCTCCGTTCTGGTAAGCCAAGCCTCGTTTCCATCGAATATTTCGTCCAAGCCGGTTGGCTCCCGATGAACAACACGTGTTCTTTTGCCTGCCAATGAACACAAGCATTTTGTTGCCTCCCCACGAACACGACGACGACGCATTTCTTCATTCCGACCTACCATGTACATGAGCCCTAGCCGTATGTATGCGCGAGTAGGCATTCGAAACCACGCCCGTATGTATGTGGCCATATTTTCTTTCTTGCACCCTGGCCGATGTACGTACGTGTACATGCTACGTGCGCGCCTCTACTACGACACGTGCGCGCCTCTACTACGACACGTGGGCGCCTCTACATTGACCAGTATGTACGTGCACGTTCACGACCAGAATGACAACGCTACGTACGCTTCGACCAGGTGGGTCCCGACTGTCAGGCACTTCCTTGCGTGCGAAGATGTAGCTGGTGGCTCCCAGCAGTCAGGGGGAGAAAACATTATTTTTCACGGTAAAAAGGATGCAGTTGCATGCATGCGTTCATGGGCGTCGTGCGTCCCCACTGTCAGCCTCTCATGTACAGTCATCTTCCGATGACTCTGGTTTGTTGACCACGTTAACCACACCGTGCCAAGCGCACCAAGGACGGTGGACGACAGCGAGGCCCCAGACTGGAATGACCCGGAGATGGGGAAGATGCGGAAGTGGATTCGCAGATGGAGAGGAGTGGGATACTTGACTAGTTCGGGTGCGTGGCACCACTGCCGCCCACGGGAGACAGGAGCAAGAACAGAGGTTGAAGGAGGAGCACAGCTGTTGGATTAACATCCAACGGTCTAACTGCTAGAATCATTTGTTGATTAAGTTGGCAAAGCCCTGCGTACACGTCTTCTTAGTAGGCCCACAAGTCAGCCACCAAATCGTCGGGTCCTAGTTGTCATCGGGAGGAATAGTTTTTTTCGCATAATGAGGAGGCACTTCCTTCCGTGCGAAGATACAGCCGGTGGGTCCTAGCTGTCAGGGGGAGGAAACAGCTTAATAAGGAGGAACTTTCCTTGTGCACGACCATGGACCTCGTGGGTCCTAGCCGTCAGGCTCTCTACATACAGTCTTTTCCGATGACTCTCGTTTGTTGACCACGCCGCCCCGAGCACAACGAGGTGGTGGATGACGACGAGGCCCAGACTGGAATGACTCGAAAATGGGGAAGACATGGCGGTGGAGTTGCAGATGTAGAGGAGAGGGAAACTTGACTGGTTCGGGTTCGGGGTGGGCCTACACTCGGCATCGACTAATAGGAGGTGCAGAGTGGAGGGATGGCCTGGCCGTCAGTGGGTAGCGTTTCGCTGCGAGGCGCGCAAAACAACACCGCTGGACGCCGGAGGCTGGAGCAGGAGATCCCGACAGCGCTGGGGGAAGAAGACGAGAAACTAAAGAAGAATGCCGTCCGTTGGATGTAAATCCAACGCCTTGCTTAGGCTTCGACCTACTGGCTCACATGTCAGCCAGTCCATTTGTTTTTAGTCCATTTGGTGGGCTGGGTGCAACAATGATGTAGCATCTATGCAACCCGTTTATATATATGGTAGAATTGAAGTCCCATTTGCATTTTTCTCGAAATCCGTGGACTTGCTGGGCTGGGTGAAAATATCATGTTGGGCTGGACGGAGAAATGTTATAAAAACCTAAACACATGATTGCACGTCTAGTACTGGATTGGTCAGTAAAATCTTTGCAAGCTTATGAACATAGTCACTAGGAGTTAACTTGCCAAGTTATATATAAACAATTATTATTTCCTCAGAACTTTCAATTTATGAAATAAAATATCTTTTTAATTTGAAAAGTACTGGGAAAAAACTCAGTTTACATCGAAAAAGAAAGTGGGAGAAAATTCAGATATAGGATTAATGAAAACGAAAAAAAAGGAAGTGAGAAGGTCTATAAAATAGTTGGACGAACGACAGGTTTAACGGAACCTTATGTTGTTTCTATTATATATATGTGTAATAAAATAACACTATTAGGAAAAGGCTAATTACTGGCGCACCTATTTTTGCCATTAATGGCGCACTATAGGTGCGCCACTATCACCACACCACTAGTACCAAATAGTAATGGCGCACTATATGTGCGTCATTACTATCACAGATAGTAATGGCACACCTATAGTGCACCATTACTATGCCTAGAAGTGCGCCATTACTAAGTAGTAATGACGCACCACATAGAAGTGCGCCATTACTAACAATTTTTTCAAAAAATAAATTCAGAAATTTTTATGTCAAAATTATTTTTTTCAATTTTTCTTAATCTCGGGTCATTGTGTCTTAATCTCGGGTCAATATGCTTAATCTCAAGTCAAATCGCACTCCGTGGTCAAACTTCCCAAAAGGTCACCCATCCTCACACTACTCCAGTCCGAGCATGCTTAACTTCGCAATTCTATCCAACCACAGCACCAGCTCACTTAACAGGCACTTGTTGATATATCTATCATATCAATCCTATTAAACCTTTTTGATGTCTAGGACTTTGTTCATGTTCATGAGTGTGATGAAATTTTGAAAAAATATTTCAAACTTCCCGGTCATATTACGTATCATATTTTGAAAAAAAATTCCAAAAAAAATTGAAACCAATTTTTTCTGTTACTAGTGGCACATCTAGCTAGCAAATGGTGCACCACTAGTAAGGTTGAATTTTTTTTCATTTCCCCCCTCTAGATCTTAAAAGCCCCGTATCTTTCGTTCTATTAGGTTTTTGGGGATTTTGAAAATCTTGAACATGTTCCCTCGTTCAATTCGGATGTAACTTTTGGAGTAGATGATTTTCCATATAAAACTTTTTAATCCGAGTTCGTATGCAAAAGTTATGCCCATGTTACTAAATTTCAGAGAGATTTTGCAAATAAAGTCGAAATTCATATTTGTAAATTTTCCCAACAACTAGACCACATTTCACATGGGAAACTTATTTTCTTTTATTTTTTGACATTTCCATCATTTTCATTTATTTTTTCTAAAACTGAAAAGGCGGTCGAGAGGGGTGCAAAGAAAGTTAGTAATGGTGCACCACCTAACAATGCGCCATTAGTAACCCTAGTTACTAATGGTGCACCTGTTATGTAATGGCGTACCTACAAATTGTTAGTAGTGGCACACCGTGGTTGTGGTGTGCCATTACTAGTTTGAACTAGTAATGGCGCACTATACACTGGTGCGCCATTACTAGTTTTGAAAAAAAAGTAAAAAAATTGTTATTAGTGGCGCATAGAATGTATGGTGCGCCATTACTAGTTAAAACTAGTAATGTCGCACTATGCCCTGGTGCGCCATTACTAGTTTTGGAAAAAAAAATGTTAGTAGTGGTGCACCGTGGGTGTGGTGCGCCATTAGTGATATGGACATTAATGGCGTACCTACACATGGTGCGCCACTGCAATATAGCAGTGGCGCACCACATATGTGGTGCGCCATTAATGTCCATTTTAGCTATAGCCCTTTTCCTAGTAGTGTAAGATATAAATATAGGTTCAGTTTTGCATTCTTATAGAAAACATAGGTTTAGTTTTGCATTCTTATAGAGAAAATAAAACTGAGCTATGCTTCATCTTGAAAAAACAAACATACCTTGGGCTGCTAATGTTATAGACAAGCTAGGTTGGGAGGCCCAGAGGCCGCTTGATTCCTTCTGGATCCTAAAAATGTTGAAACATGTCGTGGGCTGCCCATATTAAACAACAAAACCTAGGCCATGGACCTGGTGGGCCCGAGACTGTCAACCTCTTGACGAACAGTTGTCTCCCGATTCCTCTTGTTTTGCTGACCATGTTGGGAATGACAGACGGCGGCACCGCGACGAGATCACCAAGGTGGAGGACAACGTCGAGACCTCGTACCAAATGAACCGGAGAAGGGGAAGACGCAGGCGGAGGGGAGTACGAGGGTTGACTTGCTCGGGTGGAGGGTGGGCCGGTGGAGCTGCCGCTGCCGGACAATGTGTAAGAGTAGAGGGATGGCCTAGCCAACGCTATAGGCTATGATGGTCGGCCACTGTATAGGAAGAGGATGAAAGATTGAACAAAATAAAGAAAAACAAATGGATAGGTGGTTGGTCCCATATGTCTGTGTACCAGACCTGCTGGGTCCACGTGAGAAGGGGAATATGTTGGGAGGAAGGAGATTCAAAACATGGCAGCCGAGTGAACTAGTTTTTTCTTGAAACAAACGAGTGAACTAGTTACATACATAAGCAAATAGCCACTAAAAAAAGCAAACAGGTTAATTGGTTCTTAAAAGAAATATTTCGGACAACATAGATAATTACGACACATAGGCCTTCTTGGCACGCTTGATCATGACGGTGCGGTTGTCTGTGTACCCGTAGGTTATGGGAAGCAGACACACCCTCATGTCCAAGATCCTCCTGTACATGTCGTAGCATGCCTATGCGTCCTTGGCCCGTAGGTTATGTAGGCTAGATTCAGAGGTACCTCCCACATGTTCAGGTCCTTGGTATCGTTGTCTTCTTTCATGTTGGCGTATCAGGGGTGGATGATGGTCTCAGCGAGGTCAACCACGGAGTCCTTTTCCTACCCGTTGCTGACGATCTTGTATTGCTTCTGGATGTCTACAAGCTTGTTGCACCAGATGGACGAATCGTCGCGTTCTTCCTTCTCTCCAATGTAGCGAAGGTGTAGTCGGCGCTGCCGATGAAACGGGCGAATGCTCCAGAAACTTAGATGGCTCTACAGCAGTGGTAGACGAGAGCCTCGTCCCGCACACATACCTGGGTGATGGCGATCCGCTGGTCCCTGTCAGGAGATGAATGGATGGGTAGAAGGTCTAGTCCTGCGACCTTGTGCTTTCTCGTCCTATAGGTACTGCTTGAACTTGGTGAGGCAGAGCCTCACCGAGTCCGGATCATAGGTGTACATCACATTCAACTTGGTGCAGCCATGGGACTGAACGGTGAACACAAATGTGAACTCCTTGCTGAAGTCCATATCCAGGAGGCTCACCCCTCGGATCGCCATTGGAGTCTCTTCAAGTGAACGAGTGGGTAGGCGGCGGCAGAAGTTTGTTTTTCAGCTCTTGGGGAACTGGATTCAACAGTAACCTATGTGTGTACAGGAGACAATAGTTACTACCCCTCCCTCGCCCACTGCATGCCGGGCAGAAGATGCACCCTCTCGACGCATTCAAACGCCTCCATTAAGAAACCTACTCCGGCCACACGTCAGTTCACGAGCGGGTCTGTATTGGTACTGTAATATCAAGTGTTAGTGGTCACTTTACTTAAATTTAATTAGCTTTAATAGAAATTTATTATTTAAACAAGCAATGCATTGGCTCGTTCTATCAGTGCCACAAGATCAACATGCAAAACAATTAGAATTATTATTCTCAGGACGCACACGATCAGCATATTTGTCGCACTTTCACACAGATAATACTACCATGTTTGAACTGTTTGTTATGGTTGTTTTCCTCTACATCATCATGCCGTGTTTCCCAGCTTGCAAGATTTAGAACCAACAAATAAGATCCAAATAATAAGTACAACAAAGATGCCTACACATCTCATTGATTCCCAGCTTGCAAGATTTAGAACCAACAAATAAGATTCAAATAATAAGTACTACAAAGATGCCCACAAATCTCATTGATTCCCAGCTTGCAAGATTCAGAACCAACCCTTTAGGGCCTTTTGATAAAGTGAATATCAGGATTAAATCCATCTTGGCTAGCCGTGTCATACAACCCAAGAACTTGGCGAATGCTCTTGACCGTCACAACATCTGTAGTTGAGTATTGTTGTTTGCACAACACAAATAAGGAGAGCTTGATTACTATAATAATGGCATTCCTTGAACTCAACCTGCAGCTCCACTTGGATGAGGCTAGCCTAGAGTTCCATGATTCAATTCATGCGCCTTTTTCTACAGTTCACCTGAAATGAAGCGAAGATTGCATCATTCAGCTAGCAAGAAGTACTTGCTCTCGTGAGCTCGCAGGTTCTTCTTTAGTAGTTTCACTAAAATTGAGGAACACTAAGGTTGGCTGTCCGGCTCATGTAAGGTGCAACTATAATTTTCTTAACCTTTTGTGCAGTTCCACTAAAATAAAGTGACATTGTGGTGACAGTGACGGCTCGTCTTGCAAAGGCTAAAAAAATGTTGCACGAGATTACCAGCAGAATTTGACAGAGATTTTGGAAACTCCAATCACCATTGTGTACAGTTCCATCAAAATTGAGAGAGGTTTCTCACGTGACATTTTAGTTGAACTACACAAGACACTCATTCCAAAAGAGTGTTTTGTGTAGTTCACCAAAAGGTCACAACAGCAACAAGGTGAAATGAATATCCCTATCTGCACAAAAATATAGAAAGTAAACAATTGCTGGTCAATAAGAATATATGAAACATACACGAAATGAAAAGAAGCATCTTAATTATGTTCATGGCAATCACGCAAGGACAGTAGAAATTTTAAAACATCAGCAATGCTTCATGTTACTGGAAGCATTACGATCAACAATGACATTCGCCAAATATGGGATTGCTTTAGTGGTGGCATTGCTTACCAGATACAGTAAATCAACAACAGCTAAAGAGTTGGTTTAAGGGCATGGGACCGTGGGGACACTAGGACACTCAGCAGTGTAAAGGAGCAACTTACTTATCGTACTGGGTAAAATAGCAGGAGTACCATTTGTAACACAGTTTGATTGCATCATATCACTGGAGGCATTAGATTAACAATAACACTAGTTAGACATGTCCTGAAAGTAACAGTGTGATCGCTTTATTTTACATGCACCCTTACGTTAACAACAGCAAAAGGTTGGTATAAGGACATGCGAAAGTGGACGCATCAGCACAATGTACCTACAAGGAGGCATAAATTGGTGATGCCGAGTTTTGTCATGCTCTGTGATGGAAGCAAATCTAATCCTGGAGACCTTTTACTATGTGAGGGCAGAAAATCTAATCCTGGAGACCTTTTACTATGTCAGGGCAGAAAATCTAATCCTTGACACCTTTTACTATGTGAGGGCAGCAAATCTAATCCTGGATTGACTTGTCCACCAGCCGCCACTTTCTATCCTTTTTTAATCAATAATACACTTGTTCCTTATCCAGTTTGTACTACGTTTTCCATTATTTCCCTTTTCAACCAAGAGACCGGTTGGGTATCCGGTCTCTACTACTTTCACCCTATTATTTCCTCTTTGAATCAAGTCCTAGATTCATGCTACAACTTTCCCCCTTTCTTTGTTGTTTGAACCAAGTCCTATATTCGAATGCATGAAGTAGCTTTACCTCTAATAATACTAAAAATTTAGGTGGCTTTGGAAGAGCTGATGGGAGTAGAAAAAGATGCACATGCACACACGTGGGCAGCTGGGGTAGTAGAGCAAGGCCGCTTTCGAAGAACTTATATCAGAGGGTCATTGGGATGTCGGCGACGGCAGGTCAGGTCTGCGCAGAATATGACAGGAAGGAAGAAGGGTCGGAGGACCTCCTGAGCCGGTGATGTGTCGGAGAGAACAACACGGGCAGAGGATCGGCCCCCTCCGGCAGCTGTGGGTTTCCTCCCTCGCCGGCGATGACCGCGTGAACGATGCACCTAGTCCTCTACACACACCGGCCGAAGGGATCCGGCCGGATCAGTGACCAGCGGTGAGCGGAGAGAAAATGTCGCTACCACTGTCTTGTTTAGATCTGGAGAGGATGAAAGAATGAAGAGAGCAACACTAGTAAAGCAAGCGCTCAGGCCCCTGCGTACATATATAGTGGAGTGATTATCTTTTTCTCTCCACAACAAGCGTTTCAATTTGTGTACGTGGCCTTAAAGAAAAGAAACTCTCTATTTAAGGTGACTAATTGTACGACTCCTACTTACTACTACTAGTAGTATTGTTCACTTGTGCTCCCCGTCCCTCCATTCATTGAACAACCCCATGGGTGAATCTCTCCCTAATAATAAAGCATGGATTGAGTCTCTGGGTTCACCGTCGCGATGTTTTTATAAAAAAAGTCCCTGGTGTTTTAGGTATCCAACCCGAAGTCCCCCTAATAAGTCAATAGAACCGGTATGGTATTGGCGAGAGAAAAGAAAAAAAATCTGCACGATGACCTTGCCTTCCATCTCCACCCCCAACGCATCTCCACGCCGTCGCACGCCGCCAGCCCCCGCCATGCGCCGTCGCAGCCGGCCCCGACACGCCACCGCGCACTGCCAACGCCCCTCCGTTGTGCGCCTTCCCCACCCCTGTGGCTTTCCACCACCAGCGACACTTGATGCCAGAGCCGCACCTTCCCCCAATCCTCCTCTCTCGCCGTGACCCGACGCCGTCGTCCACCACCATCAGCCCAGCCCCCGCATGTTCCTTTTCTAGTGAAGCTACTCACCCTCCCTCCTCTCTTAGCCGACGTCCAGTGCTCCGTCGACGGCAAACGACAGTTCCAAACTGTTTGCCTCGCCTCTCAATCAGAGGTGAGCCGACGAGAGCTGGTTTCTCTCCTCCTCGGCGCTCTTCTTCACCTAGCCTGAGCACCTACTCCTTCCATCACGCACAGATTTACAGAGCAGTTCCATGGTCGTTGCCTAGGATACGTGCATCGCCGCCACCCCGATATTGATTCCCACCCAAGCGGCTGGCCTCCTTGCGGTGGTGGTCTTCACCCTCTTTCATCACCATGAAGCAGATCGTCGTTGTGGCGCTATCCGGCACTGACGAGAAGGATGACTCGCGTCGAGACAGCCAAGGTGAGTGCCCACTATATGCATCTCTCGGCTTTGTGTTCATCGAGATTGGCTTCTGACACGGCTGTCCAGGTTGGGTGGTCTACTGGCCAGGCTCGTTGGGATGGTGACTGGCAAGATGGATAGGAATACAAACGTGTCCTTCACCCTCGACAATGACACTAGCTACATCAATTTCATCATATGGTGAGAGTGTCTCGTCGAATTGCACACTTTCTAATTTAGTATGAGCTATCTTAGGGGTACAATTTTATACTTTTGTGCTCTCGGTGCCACTGCTGGATGTTGACATGGTTGTGGGATTTGTCAAAAAATAAATTAGGTTGGCTGTTACAGCAATGCAAGCACCAAACAGGACTTAGTAACGGGAAATCTGCAAGTTCTTAATCATCTCTGGTTTCATAAAATAACTATTTGAGAGAGAGATATTACTGTAAAATTCTTAAAATTTGCGGCAGTGGATTTTGCTGCTTTGGATTTTCCTCTCGATTTTTCAAATTGATGTGGCTGTAGAAACTTCAGGTTGAATTTATTAATTGGTGTGGATGCAACATGGATTGTGCATTTATTTTACAAATTCATTCAAAGCTCGATTGGTAGGTTTGCTTACTTGTTTTTACTTCTTGTGTTGTTACATCTCAGAAGAAGTTCAGAAGAAATTTAGTGTGACATATTTTCTATCATGCACAAATGTGTGATAGATTTAGGACAACCAATGTAGAGAAACATTAAGCCTTAAGGTCAACTCATAAACATCAGATGAGTTCTTGGTTAATTGTGTGAAAATGATTAATGGAGAACTACAAAAGGATGATCCCATGGGAAAAGGGAAAGAAATCGTTGCAGGCATATTTCTGCAATCTGTAATCCTTTGCTAAACAAGACAGAATCTCCAATGGTAATCCTTGTAGAAGCCTCCTGATAAAGGTACGACTAAGGTGAATATTGATGCATCTTTTATCCCTAATACTGGGGTTGCTACAGCAGTTATTATTGCCCAAAATCTGCGCAGTATAATTATTTTATCTGCTACCTGTATATTGAATATCTGAAACAACATAGGAAGCTGAAGTTGCAGCTTTCTTGGAGTGTTTAATGCAGCCTCTCCCAATGCTGTCAAAATATTGGAGTTATCAATTCTGTCAACTCCAACTATCAGGATCTGTCGACCTCATGTATGACCTTTGCTGAGTCTAGGATGATTAAGAGTATGTGTGAGTCGTGTGTGTGCTTCCAAGTTGAGAGAAGTAGCAATTTGTGTAGCTCATGATCTTGTTTCCTTGCAAGAGTGTTAGGTATTTCTGAAACCTGGGTGGTTAGTATGGTGTATATGCAAATGACTTTGTTAAGTAATCCAGTATTTATATATAAGCATAGGTTCTGTCAAAAAAAGTATTGGTAGGAACATACAACCATTAATGCACATTATCTGTTGTGTCCATTTAAAAATACTCAAAGGAGTATTTCCAGATTTAGAAGTTGTTTTATTGTGCACATTATTAAATGGTATTTGATGTGTCAACTGTAATTAGGGAGTTGAGAAACCTCTTTTATTTCCATTCATGGCTAAGCAACTAGCAATAGATTTAAATTTGTGAGAACAGCACACTACTTCGGATATTTAAGCTCTTTTCATATTTGAGCTTACAACCATGAAGATTGAACACCATCACTTAGTCACTTGAACTTGCTTGAAATTCTAACCCTGAACATAACCCGACAGCAACGATATGCAGGTCACATAGTCACTTTATTAAAGGGTCGTTTTTTGGACAAGTATGCCTTCTATGTATTGTTTCAAATTTACTTTCTAATGGTGCAGCCAACATAGAGTTGGGGTGATCAAAGAGGCACGAAAGAACCAAGATGACCATGTGGGCAGAGATGAACTTGACGATAACTGGAAAATAGTGGAAAGAGGAAGCAGATGCTGATAGTGATTAGACGGTTAAAACCTGCATGCACTCAACACTCATTGTGATAAGTGGCCCAAAATAGTTTTGCGCGGGCTATTTGCAAGTCAACTTAATTTTTGGGGGGTGCAAGTCGATTTGGAAGGAAGCTGTGCTGAGCTCGAGGCCAAAGACGGCAATGACGAGGCCGAGCTATGACGGGGACAAGGAGAGGAAGCAGGTGTGGGTGCCGGAAAATGTGAGTTAAGGGTGAGATAATGTTCCTAGGTTTAATTGGGAAATAAGAAAGTTATTGTAATGACGAATCTTGGTAGCATCACTAACTATATCACTCTGCATATGTGTTGTTCTCCGGTTGCGATGATAACATCACCCTGGATGAACACCGGACCCAAATCGCAAGACAATGCCATGTTGATAAATAGGCTTGCGAAGATTCGGCTCAAGAATTCCCGAGGTACTTCTGTCTTTATCATATTTGTTCTCACACTTGGGCGCTGTGTTTTCCCGTTGCAACGGAACGGATCGACTCCGTGGGTTCACCATCACAATACGTTTCTTACCGTGAATATACGCTTTTAGTTTTTTTACCTATATTATTTTCGATATCCGAGGTGGTACTAATCTTACAGTTCGTTTCCTACGTTTAATCATCAAACGACCGTCTAATTCCACCTATCGATCGCTCGGCATGGGACTTCACAGGTCGTGTGCTTGGTTTCCACAGATCAATTGCTAGGTATGGGCCGGCCCATTTAATTAGGAGCCAGCGCTGATCGTTATGTGTTTTTTCTGCCTGTAGCTAAATTGCTGGACCTGGCCCGCAAGTCATGTTTCCAGTTCTCGCGCAAGCACCCCCCCCCCCCCCCCCGAAAAGGATGATAACCTACGGTGTTGTGTGCTAAGTCGGTAGCCAAGAGGGAAAGCATACTGATGTGATGATGCATGGATATTTTTGTTTGAATAGTTATACCTCCGACAATTTAAATCAATTCTCACCAATTCATACATTCTCAAGTTGTCTGAAACATCAACCTATATAGCTTGTGGCTAGCTAGGTGCTGGGATATGAGATTAGCATAATATAAACGTTGCCTTGAGAGAATATGGAAGCAGCCAGTGTAGCGGCCAAAAGCTAGACATAAAATCTTGATGACAAGCAGCGGCCTGACTCTTGATGACAAGAAAAGAGCTAGGCATGTATGTATGATGGTGGTGACAAGTAGTGCCCTAAGCCGTGGTGATCATGGCGGACGGTAGCGGCTTGCCGTGATGAGATGCAACGAATAAGTAAAACCCATAGTACAAGCAGGAACAAGTACGTATTGCATTCTCTTTACTAGCTATGAGAAAAAGTGTAATGCTTAAATCTCTTAAGTAATAAAGCACCCCTTTTCGAAAAAACCTATGAGAAAAGGTAAACATCTACTTATCCGAGATTTCCGTCCAACTCTTTTTTCTGTAACAAGATTTTCGTTCAACTTAAATCTTCTGTATTTTATCTTTACAATCTTTCTGGCACCTTTTGTTTCAACTTGACCAACAACACATGGGCATGTGATTTATTTCCTCCCGTTGCAACGCATGGGCCCTTTTGCTAGTAAACATACAGTACTAGTATTTATATAGAATGAACAAGCTCGAACTATTTTCGCGTAGTTAAAAGTTGAGGGAAGGGCTTTTCCGGGGCAGTACGCGGGCAATTTTCATGTAGGCGGTTTCACAGAGATGTAAGGAGGGTGAGGGAGTAGCGGATTCAACTTACTCTTACTACTGGAAAGGTCGGGATGTGCAATTTGATGGCGCGTTAATGCTGGAAAGACTTGTGATATGACTAGTCACTATAGTCATGACTTGCTGGCAGTACGACCGGGGTGATACCCCTTTCGTTCCACACTCTAATCTGGTGCATGACACGTCGACCCATATGCTGGCTCTCCCACATGTCGGTGAAGTACGTAGTAGCAAGAAGGGGCAAAGAATCATGTTGTATATACTAGTAGTACTACTACTCACGTCAGAGGAGTGCGGCAGCCCAGTGAACAAGTAGTACAAAACAATGTGGTGATATGGCCATAAAAAACAATGTGCTACGGTCCAGACTGTAGCGTGCACAGTACTACTCCTCTTTGTTTGGATCCCTGAGTTAGAGCTAGTTTGGGTTGAAATAGCCTCAAATTATCCAAATAGGAGGGGTTAGTTTGAGCTAGTTTGCTCTAACGCAGCTAAAAAAACTAGCCCAATTGAGAGGTTCTAATTGGGTTAGTTCTCCTCTGGCCCACTACAAGAGAACGAAAAAATCTCCCCTGCCCGCACGAGATAGCTCCTCCCCCCCCCCACCCGCTCGCACGACTCCTCTCTGTTCCCCATCAGCCCGCCCGCCCAAGCGCCGCTCCGCTTCTCGCCCTCTCTCTCCTCTGGCCTCCGCCGCCCTCCTCCGGCCTCCCTCTCCCTCCGGCCTTCAAAGCTCTCCCTGCTCCCCCTTCATCGGTCTTTTTCTCCCTTTGTTGTGTGCGACGGCTACGACGGAGGTCGCGAGAAGGGTGAGTTTATTCGTTCCTTCTCTGTTTCATAGCCATATCAGTAATCTTGCTCGCTCTAGCGCTAATTCTGATTTGGAAAAGTAGATCCTGATTAAACTTTGTACGGATTTGTGGTGCATGCATGGAATTGGTTGATGCTGCTTGAGGAGGTAATAAATCTTTCTAGAGGCACAAAGATTCAGTTCACCTTTCTAGGTATTTCAGTTTCAGGCTTGCATTATCTATAGAGGACCAATGAATCAGTTCACCTTTCTAGGTATTTCAATTTTAGGTTTGCATTATTTCTAGAGGCCCAAAGATTCAGGTCACCTTTCTAGGTATTTCAGTTTCAGGCTTGCATTATTTCTACAGGCCCAAAGATTCTGTTCACCTTTCTAGGTATTTCAGTTTCAGGCTTGCATTATTTCTAGAGGCCCGAAGATTCGGTTCGTAGTCGTCGGCAAGTGGCCCTGCTACCCATGCCGTTGTCGACCTCAACTTGCAAGTGCTGGTGTCGGAGGGGTTCCCGGGTCTTGGGCTCTACAGAGCCTTCTCTAGAGCGACGATGACGAGCTCCTCCCTGGATGCATGAGGGGCTCCGGGCTCCCTCCTTATCATGAATGGCTTCCGTGATGAGTTAGCTGATGCTTTGTTTCATGGAGTGTATTTTTTTGTGAAGCTTGATTGACGACTTGTATGTTTAAGTGGGATATGTCATTTGTATGGACAGAGTAAAAATTATCATGTTTTGCATGCTTCATTTGTAAAGATGGTTCGTTTATGTCAATTGTGAGCGGGAGGAGGCCACACAAGAGCCGGCCACATCAAATCCGGCAGGAAATAGGGTCCAAAGTAGTCAAATGATTGAGAAAGAACATTTATTGTCAATCCAACCCTGCCATCCATACACCTCTTTGGTTTAGAGTTAGTTTAGGGCTAGAATCTAACTCTAACGTCCAACTGAGTTAGAGTTCTCCTTGTCTCGGTTCATCGCCATCATACTTTCCGCATTCCTATGTTTTTAGTATCCTGCGAATCAAAGAGACCCTTAGACTGGTTTAGGTTCAGTCATTTTTTATAAACGTGTTATGTCCAAAATTTAATGAACGTGCTCCGGTTTCTACGAAAATAATCTGGTTTGATGTAGTAATTCATTTATTTATTCTTTGGCAGGGGGTTTGCATGTAATTCATGAGGTCTGAAATGTAAAGTACCCCGGCATATGCTCTGAGTCATGCATGCACTACAACCCAGATGCTCTATGTCCCACATGTCGGCGTAAGGGAACACGTGGAGATATCCTAGGAGTACATATAGGAGAATAAATGCGTGAAAAATATGTACGGTGAAGCGTAGCTGCGGTTCGAAAAGGTGACCTAAAGTGATGACAGGTGTAGGTCACACGGACCCAACTATTGGTACTAGACATACGGCTACTTTTTCCCTAAAAAAAGAGGTACGAGTGCTTAGTACTCCTATTCTATCAACACGAGGCCCATCTGACAACAGCTTCCATGCTACAGCTAGCTCTTCTCCCTCATTTCTCTCTTCTAATTCTAAACTCAACCGATGCCCGCTGGGCGGGGTGGGGATTTGTTGATGGTCGGTTTGCTCAACTGCGGCCCCACCTCATAGTGAAAATGTAACGACTGGAATAAAAATGCCATATACTCCCTCCGTTCCTAAATATAATCCTTTTTAGATATTTGAAATGGAATACGACATATGGATGTATGTAGACATATTTTAGATTGTAGATTCACTCATTTTGCTCCGTATGTAGTCATTTGCTGGAATCTCTAGAAAGACATATATTTGGGAACGGAGGGAGTGCTATACTAATAAAACATTAAGGCCACGAGGCGATGCAGTGCTGGTTACAGGAGGCTAGCAGAAGAGATGCACACAACGACGACATCCACCTCCTCGACTCAGGGCACCGGCCCACCGAACGGCGGCTAAATAGCAGCGGCGTTCGTGGCCAGGTCGACGTTCTTCTGAACAACGGCGTCCAAAGATTCCAGCCACTGGAAGTGTTGGGGAACGTAGTACTTTCAAAAAAAATCCAACGCACTCGCAAGATCCATCTAGGTGATGCATAGCAACGAGAGGGGAGAGTGTTGTCCATGTACCCTCGTAGACCGTAAGCAGAAGCGTTATGACAACGCAATTGATGTAGTCGTACGTCTTCACGATCTGACCGATCCTAGCACTGAAGGTACGACACCTCCGCGATCTGCACATGTTCAGCTTGGTGACGTCCGACGAACTCTAGATCCAGCTGAGGTCGAGGGAGAATTTTGGTAGCACGACGACGTGATGACGGTGATGATGAAGTTACTGACGCAACGCTTCGCCTAAGCTCTACAACAATATGACCGAGGTGGAAATCTGTGGAGGGGGGCACCGCACACGGCTAAACAATCATCTTCTGTGTCTATGGGGTGCCCCCTCCCCGTATATAAAGGAGTGGAGGAGGGGAGGGCCTGCCCTTTCATGGCGCACCCAACGGTGGAGTCCTACTACCGGTGGGAGTAGGAGATGAAGGAAGGAGGAGAGAGGGAGAAGGAAAGGGGAGCCGGCCCCCACCCCAATTCGGATTGGGCTTGGGGGGGAGCCCCCACCTTGGCCGCCTCCTCCTCTCACCCACTAAGGCCCACACTACTAGAAAAATGGCTATAGCCAATATCCCTATTAGTGGCGCACCATGGTGGTGGTGCGCCACTGCTATATAGCAGTGGCGCACCAGAAGCAGGTGCGTCATTGTTATTTTTTTAGTAGTGGCACACCTTTAGTCCAATGCGCCATTGCTATTTTTTCCCCGGGTCCACCCCCTTCCCCAGGTTTACCAATGGCGCACCTTTGCCAGGTGCGCCATTCCTATTTTAGATAGCAATGGCGCACCTAGCAAAGATGCGCCATTTGTAAGCCAGGGGAGGTGGGCATTTTTGTGCAGCAATGGCGCACTACCCCCTGGTGTGCCATTGCTATGTGCTGCACCGACCGGCCCTGATTCGAGGATTTTTGTTTGGTGAAAAGAGAATCCAATCCAACCAAAGCAACACAACACAATGCTTCCTCCTCCTCTCCCCTCGAATCGATCCCCTCCAAACCCGCCGCCTTCGCCGTGGACCTCCTATCGCCATCCCCACCAGCGTTCTTGTCTCCTCTAGCCTCACCGTCGACCTCTTGCCCCGCCCTGCATCCCATCACCGGTGCCCCCACCCTCTCCCCTCTCCGTCTCTTCCTAGGAGGGAGCGAGGCCTTAGATCCACAGGCCATGGCAACCACTGCCACCGCGTCCTACTCCTTCCGCCCCACCTAGCCGCCCTCCGCCTCCACAGCTCTCCGTCCCTCCCCCCTCCTCGCGCCCGCAGCCATGTCGGAGATGCTGCTGCACGGGCTGACGGGGAAGAACAAGCAGGCGTGGAAGGAGGGCAAGATTCGCGGCACGGCGGTGCTGGTCAAGAGCGGCATGCTCGACCTCGGCGACTTCAACTCATCCGTCCTCGACGGCGTCCATAATATCCTCGAAGGCCAAGGACGATGGTGTCTCCTTCCATCTCGTCAGCGCCACCACACCCAACCCCCGTAAGCAGTCTCCTCCTCTCCCTTGCTCTCACCCCCGCCCTGCATCTCTGAACTCACCACGCCATCTCCTTCCCTACACCGCGTGCCTTTCAGTTTTCCTCCTGGCCTTGTCCCTGCAATCTGTACTATTGATTTCAATCCAAAATAAAAGAACAAGCAGTGCAGATTTGGTTCCTTTTCTTTTCTTGCCGGAGCCAATATTTGTAATTTATACAGTTTTTATATTTCCAAAAGGGAGATGAAATCAACGATGGCAGGGGAGTCAGTTTTTCCGGGTCACGTTTGAGTGGTCGAATGACTCACAGGGCATCACCAGCGCCATTCAGAGTTCTTCCTCAAGACGCCCACCCTCGACGGTGTTCTCGCAACAAGAGTTCTCGCGTGTGTTTCAGTTTGCCTCTGGAATCTCGCGACAATCTGTACTAGCTGCCATCTGTATTGATTTCAGTTTTTTTAAAAGATGATCTGTATTGATTTTGATACGTTTCCTTTTCTTGGCGGCTGCATGACCTGTTTCCTATGTATGTATAGGTACACTTCTATGTTTTCAAAGTTGGCTAGCACAGAGCAAATTCATCAACTAATGCCATCTTCCAGTCATTCTTTTTTTATCTGAATCACTCACTGTAATTTGTAGTACTTGGAAATTTACTTGTGGCAGTCTGAAGCTTTATTTTAGTAATATACTTGGAGAATTCCAAATTGATTTTGAGAGCAGACCATGTTGATAAACTATAGCACTTCGTCTTGTGGTTCCTACTCAGACCCCCTCTGTTGACCTGCTTCCTTTACTAATCTAATCAGGGATTGAAGGTTGTCAACAAACTATGGAAGGAGGAAGGGACATCTTGATCGCAAGTGACTAACTGGAAGCAACCGAGGGAGGTAAGATGCATGCATATTCAACTTGCTGGTTTTCCAAGTTTAGGACTGTGTTTACTGAATAGTTAAGTTCTTGTGACAGGGAAGTATGCATCCTGAATGGCATAGACTCTTGGCTTCATGAAATGACCCATGTCTATGATTCAAGGTATCTTAGATCTTCAATGTCGGATGCAAATAATTGCTCAATTTCACTTCTCTGCAATGTTCATTCTCACATATTTCTATCATTCTTTGCAGGGATAAAGTAAAGAAAAAGAAGAAAAGATTACTAGAAGATTAGTTTTAGAATTTTCTTTTATTTCCTTGTAATTTTTCTTTTATTGGATACTTGTAAAGACATTGTAATATTCTTACTATAATAAAAATTATGATTCTATTTCATTTTTTGTTTTAAAATTATTTTTCCTTATAGGTTGTTTTCTGTAAATTTGGATTTATTTTGTTTTCCAAATACATTACTAGTGGCGCATTTCAGCCCTTATTAGTGGCGCACCTTCCTTTATTACTAGTGGCGCACCTATAAGGCTATTAGTGGCGCACCTAGAGGGAATACTAGTGGAGAATCTAAGGGTTAGTAGTGGCGCACCAGAGGTGAGCCATTACTATCTGGGTTACTAATGGCGCACCAGAGGGGCGCCATTACTATCTGTTACTAGTGGCGTGTTAATAGTGGCGCACCTATAATGCGCCATTACTATCTGTTACTAGTGGCGTGTTAATAGTGGCGCACCTATAGCGCGCCATTACTAACGAAAATAGGTGCGCCACTAATAGGGTTTTTTCTAGTAGTGCCATTAAGGCCCAATGACTCCCCGGGAGGTTCTGGTAACTCCCCGATACTCCGGTAAATGCTTGAACTCACTTGGAACCATTCCGATGTAAAACATAGCCTTCCAGTATATCGATCTTTATGTCTCGACCATTTCGAGACTCCTCGTCATGTCCCTGATCTTATCCGGGACTCCGAACTACCTTCAGTACATCAAAACTCATAAACTGATATTATCGATCGTCATCGAACGTTAAGCGTGCGGACCCTACGGGTTCGACAACTATGTAGACATGACCGAGGCACTTCTCCGGTCAATAACCAATAGCGTAACCTGGATGCCCATATTTGTTCCTACATATTCTATGAAGATCTTTATCAGTCAAATCGCATAACAACATACGTTGTTCCCTTTGTCATCCGTATGTTACTTTCCCGAGATTCGATCGTCAGTGCTACCTCTTGAGCATTGCGTTGGTTTTCCCCGAAGAGGAAGGGATGATGCAGCAAAGTAGCGTAAGTATTTCCCTTAGTTTTTGAGAACCAAGGTATCAATCCAGTAGGAGGCTACGCGCCAGTCCCTCGTACCTGCACAAAACAAATAAATCCTCGCAACCAACGCAATAAGGGGTTGTCAATCCCTACACGACCACTTACGAGAGTGAGATCTGATAGATATGATAAGATAATATTTTTGGTATTTTTATGATAAAGATGCAAAGTAAAATAAAAGCAAAGGAAATAACTAAGTATTGGGAGATTAATATGATGAAGATAGACCCGGGGGCCATAGGTTTCACTAGTGGCTTCTCTCGAGAGCATAAGTATTCTACAGTGGGTGAACAAATTACTGTTGAGCAATTGACAGAATTGAGCATAGTTATGAGAATATCTAGGTATGATCATATATATAGGCATCACGTCCGAGACAAGTAGACCGACTCCTGCCTGCATCTACTACTATTACTCCACTCATCGACCGCTATCTAGCATGCATCTAGAGTATTAAGTTAGTGAAAACAGAGTAACGCCTTAAGCAAGATGACATGATGTAGAGGGATAAACTCATGCAATATTATGAAAACCCCATCTTGTTATCCTCGATGGCAACAATACAATACGTGCCTTGTTGCCCCTACTGTCACTTGGAAAGGACACCGCAAGATTGAACCCAAAGCTAAGCACTTCTCCCATTGCAAGAAAGATCAATCTAGTAGGCCAAACCAAACTGATAATTCGAAGAGACTTGCAAAGATAACCAATCATACATAAAAGAATTCAGAGAAAATTCAAATATTGTTCATAGATAGACTTCATCATAAACACACAATTCATCAGTCTCAACAAACACACTTCAAAAAGAAGATTACATCCAATAGTTCTCCACAAGAGAGGGGGAGAACATTGTATTGAGATCCAAAAAGAGAGAAGAAGCCATCTAGCTACTAACAATGGACCCGTAGGTCTGAGGTGAACTACTCACACTAAATCGAAGAGGCTATGGTGTTGATGTAGATGCCCTTCGTGATCCATGCCCCCTCCGGCGGAGCTCCGAAACAGGCCCCAATATGGGATCTCGTGGATACAGAAAGTTACGGCGGTGGAATTAGGGTTTTGGCTCCATATCTGATCGTTTGGGGGTATGTAGGTATATATAGGATGAAGGAGTACGTCGATGGAGCAACAGGGGGCCCACGAGGGTGGAGGGCGCGCTTGGGGGGGGGGGGTAGGCGCGCCCCCTACCACGTGGCCTCCTCTTTTGTGTCTTGACGTAGGGTCCAAGTCTCCTGGGTCTTGTTCGTTGAGAAAATCACGTTCCCTAAGGTCTCATTCCGTTTGGACTCCGTTTGATATTCCTTTTCTTCGAAACCCTAAAACAGGCAAAAACAGCAATTCTGGGCTAGGCCTCTGGTTAATAGGTTAGTCCCAAAAATAATATAAAAGTGGATAATAAAGCCCAATAATGTCCAAAACAGTAGATAATATAGCATGGAGCAATCAAAAATTATAGATACGTTGGAGACGTATCAGTCGGTATCTCAAAACCTAGTTCAATCTCATTACCGGCAAGTCTCTTTACCCATTCCGTAATGCAACATCCCGTAACTAACTCATTAGTCACATTGCTTGCAAGGATTATAGTGATGTGCATTACCGAGAGGGCCCAGAGATACCTCTTCGATACACGGAGTGACAAATCCTAATCTCTATCTATGCCAACTCAACAAACACCATCAGAGACACATGTAGAGCATCTTTATAGTCACCCAGTTACTTGTGACGTTTGATAGCACACTAAGTGTTCCTCCGGCATTCGGGAGTTGCATAATATCATAGTCAGAGGAACACATATAAGTCATGAAGAAAGCAATAGCAATAAACTAAAAGATCATAGTGCTAAGATAACGGATGGGTCTAGCCCATCACATCATTCTCTAATGATGTGATCCCATTCATCAAATGAAAACACATGTCTATGCACTACAAAAAAATACACTTCCGTGATGATACGTGTTTGTCACAGTAGGTCACATTTTCTGTCATGCATGTACATAAATGACAATTTTATGACAGAATCAAGATAGTCATACATGTGCTGTCATAGAAGTGTTCCATGACATTACCAAAATTATCATCACGTAAGTCTCCACTTCCATGATGATAAATCGCGCGTCACAGAGTGCTTTCATCAAGGGTGACTGACACGTGGCATCCACCGTAACGGAACGTCGTTAGGCTATCGGGTCCGGTTTTGGATTCGATAACCCGTTAACAGCCCCGACCAATAGGGATTTTCGATGTGTAAAATCATCATTGGCTAGAGGAAACACGTGTCGGCTCACCGTTGGGACAGATGTTATCCACTCATTGGACCCAAAGCCTATGATACGTCGACACATGGCACGGGCCAACAGAGTCCCATTCCTGTGAAAAGGCTAGCCCGTTTGACTTGGTCAAAAGGTGGTGGGCCGGCCCATGGCAAGCCTGTTAATGACCTATTCGCATATAGCCCATTTACAGCCCGCTAACCTAGGGCCCGTTTACGACCTATCCGAATTAGGCCTAGTAGCGTTATCTGGGCCGTCCAATATAATTCCAGCCCGTTTTAACATCCGGCCCATGTATGGCCCATGATGTCTTTTGTCCCATATGAGGCCCTTAGTAACCCTCAGCCCATTAACAGCACGTGGTAAAACTGGCCCGTAATGAACAGTGTATCACTTTATACCCATTAACGGCCCATTATTCCGTTGGGCCGTTTCCAGCCCATGTTAACTTTTGACCTTCTCAGGGCCCATTTATTCTTGGGCTCATTTCCAGCATTTGTTTACTTTTGGCCCATTGCTGTCATTTTCTGCTTATGGGCCAAATTCAGCCCGTGGTTACAGTCGGGCCGTTTATGGCCCGTTAATACGTTGGGCCATTTTCATAGCGTCATCAAATACGGTCGATTAACGACGGCCCATTATGGTCGGCCCATGAACGTACGATTTCAACTCTAGCCCATTTAATGGCCATAATGTGGTCTGTTTTTGGCCCATGTTTGGCCAACCGATCATACGGCCCGTAGAAGGCCCAGTGATGATACGGCCCGTAGAAGGCCCATTGTATCTACGGCCCGTATAAGGCCCATTGTTTCTACACCCCGTAGAAGGCCCATTGTTTCTACGGCCCTTAGAAGGCCCATTGTTTCTACGGCCCGTAGGAGGCCCATGCTAACTACAGTAAATGTGTAGCCCATCGTTAATGTGGCCTAGTTTTAAAAAATAGGTTATTGCGGCCACTAGCAAACTGCGGAAAAAGAACTGCACTGACTACAAGAAAACAAATAAACAAGACAATAAGGAAATAAATAAGCAAGCAACTTACGATAGGCTATCACGGCTATTACACATATTACATCCACTCGGCATCAAAGTTCACCACCAGTGCAAATATAGGGAACAAAGCAGCATATAAATGCCGTAGTAAAACAAGTACAGAACTAAAACCACTTCAGAAGTGCTCAAGAAACAATATCCTGGGTACCCATAATGCTGGAAAGATGCTTAGCAAGCTTATTAACTTTCTCTTGTTTGGTGCTTAAATCCTCTAGCACTTACTGTTGCACCAGAAAGTGTGCATCTGAATTATGCAGGGACTTCCTCAATCCTTCGGCCTCCTGTCGCATAACATCTGATCAATGTCTTTCAACTTGAAGTTGAGACTCAAGAAGCCGAACTGATTCAGGCAGCGAGTTCAAAGAGCTGGTGCCAGTAGCAGTAGCCAGTAACTCAAACACTACATCAAGATAGGACTTTGGGGCTATCTTAGTGTCTTCAATCTAGTTTTTACCAGCTTTCTTGGAGACCAACAGGGATGTCTCACTATCTTGAACCTTATCTGCATTACTTCCTTTACCATTGCATAACGGGGTACTCTTCTCCAATATTTTATCCGTGTTCTAAAAGAGAAACAAACAAACACATCACAAGTTTACAATGTAGTATATGAAACTCATTTTGGTAAACCAGTTAAGTAGTAAGGTGGATAGGATAATAGCATGAAACAAACATATATCTATGTAGTATGGTCACTTTATGGTCTATATGATTCTAGTGTATGTTGCCAAATCAAGATACATAAAGTTCGAATCATATCTATTTAAGACAAAGCAGCATAGACATAATATAAGTGTGGGAAACTACACAACAATAACAACACTTGTAATGTGCATGGCATGAGAACATAATTGTTTATTCAATTGAAACTAGAATCAACATAGAGCAAGTTACAATAGCAAACACATTAAAGAAACAGGTTTAAAATGTACCTGTTGTGCCATTGGAGTTTCAATTGCATCCTTTAAATTTGAAATTAGTTGCTATGAGTAAATACAGTGATGCAAGAGCAAAGTAGTATAAACCATAGCTATGGAACCTGACCGGAGCACAATTCCTCTTTTTCTTTAAGCATTGACTTGGGGTTCGAAGTGGTGGTCCTCGTGCTTTGGGCATTGCAGTTGCCTTACTAAATGCTCGTGTTTGGGTGCTCCGTGGTGGAGACGGTGCTATGTCAACAAGAACTGGGTTACTATCTGCTGGGGTTGGGGTTAGAAGGGGTGTTGCTGGTTCTCTATCCAACCGGGTAGGGGTACAATCTGCGTGAATCTCGGTTATGTGTGGTGGGGCTGGTTCATGGGCAAGTACAACCGTGGTTCTATCTCCATCGACAGGTAGCACGATCTTTTCTGAAGACCACGTCTTTACTCCCACAGATACTTCCATCACCCCCTCCAATTGAAATGGCTGATAAACAAGAAAAGTAATTGAATGTACAGACATTGTAAGATAGACAGGTGCAATGGATAGTAGGGAAGAAAATAGGGCATGAAATAATTCACATTTATGTTGTCTAACCAAACAGAATAGCAGGACATAATTTCACATATATGATGGCTAATTAAACAGGATAGCATGACACAATTTCACATGTATGATGGCTAAATAAACAGGATAGAATGACATACTTCAAAATATGATGACTATGTAAACAGGATGACATGATATAACTATACGATGAGTCTATTAAAGTGGTTGGCATGCCATAAATCACAAACATGCCATCGATGGAAACATGATGGCATGATATAATTCACGGATAGAATGACATAATTCAAAATATGATGACTATGTGAACACGATGAGATGATATAACTATATTATGTCTTTAGAAAATGGGTTGGCATGCCATAATTCGGATACATGCTGTCTATGTAAACATCATGGCATGACATAATTCAAATATATGATTTATATACTAAGGAAGTGAGTAGAGGGCAATCGTATATATGATGTGTCAACTAAGGAGATGGCATTCAATATCGTGTATATGATGTAAAAACTAAGCATTGCAATACAACATATGCATGATATGAGTAATATAACCCTGCCATGTTTGAGCATACATCTCAGGGGGATAATAGGACTGGTCATCTACCTCTAAATCCTCCTCTGAAGAGCTATCTGTAACCAGCAAGATATCTGCTTCAGTAGGTAGCATTGTCTGCTCTGAAGACCTTGTTTTCACTCTAGATTTCTCCATCACCAATTCAAATGGCTGATGCACAGGAAGAGCGGTTGAATATACAAACATTGTCGACAAAAGTAATGAGAAATACAAAAAAGGACGGCATAATATAATTCACATATATGACGCTTGGCTAAACAGCATGACATTGCATAATTCACATATATAATGCCTTGCGACAAGATGTCATTGCATAATTCACATATATAATGTCTTGCAACAAGATGGCATTGCATAATTCACATATATTGTAATTAGACACTAAACAGGTGGCATTCACACAAAGCATGTCTAAACTAAGCAAATGACAAAGCAATGCAAGATACCATACGCATGATATGAGCAACATAACCCTGCCAAGTTAGAGCATGCACCTCGGGGGGGGGGGATAGGACTGGTCATCTGTCTCTGAATCCTCCTCCGAGGAGCTATCTATAACCAGCAAAACATGAGCTTCGTCAGATAGCATTGTTTGCTCTGAAGACCTTGTATCCACTCCAGATTTTCCCATGACCGTGCCGAATGGCTGATGCATAGGAAGAGTAATTGAATGTACTAAAATTATTGACAAATTTAACACGTAATAAAAAATGATGACATGGTATAATTCACATAGAAGATGACTGGCTAACCAGGGTGGCATTGCAAAATTCACATATATAATGCCTGGCTAAACAAGATGGCATTGCATAATTCACGTATACGATAAAGAAACTAAATAGATGGCATTGACACAAAGCATGTCTAAACTAAGCAGATGACATCTTTGATGTATACATAAAGCAATGCAAGTAACCATATGCATGATATTACCAACATCAGCATGCCAAGTTAGAGCGAAGACCTTATGGGGTAAATAGGAGTGGTCTTCTGCTTCTGAATCCCCCTCAGAACAGTTATCTTCCTCTTGATTACTATGTGAAATGGGTGGAGGGGGGCTGCCTTTGCGCCCACCATGGAGCGACGTCTGCATGAAATTTTATTGCCACGCAAGGCTCGTCTCTTTTCCTCTACATGTTTAGTTCCATTCTGTACAATAACTGACATGCGTAGGAATAAAACATAGTGATATTATGTAAGGAGTGCATGCACAAATCTAGAGTGACGATAGAAAACTGTGGATAGGCCCAAAACCAATGATAGTAGGCAGATGATAGCTTTAGTTAAAAAATACAGATAATGGCTCCTTTAATGTTTGTTTGCACCCAACATGAAACTCATAGTAGACACCCAAGATTAACCAGATAGTACTGATTTCTGCCCCAATATGTATCCCACAACCATTTAAAAACTCAAGTTTCAGCATAAGTTTGGACCTGACTCGGAGTCTAATAGGTGAACACGACGATAAAGTAGCATGTCATCATATTAAGCGATGCATAGCGTAAGCAGACACGGAAGAGTGCGACCTCTCTTGCGGACCTGTGTAGTCCTCAAGGTCATCTGCTCAGTTGATGATGGTAATGCAGTTGTCGTGGTTGCCGACAGCGGGGAAGAAGATCTGAGGTGGCGAAAGACAGTCTGGAGAGCGGATCCTTGCTGTGGTGAACCCTTCCATCATTGGAGCAGCTGAGCTGGGGTGGAACACAACACCGCAGGAGCAGGACAAACCACACAAGGTTTTCTTTGACACATATCTGTAACAAAAGTAATTGTGTAAAGGCTTGTTTGAATTTGAGGATTCTAACAATGCAGGGATAGGAAGTAGACAGCAATAGGATAGGAATGCACGTGCAGAACAGAGAATTCAAAAACACTGGATTTCTGCCTATATGGGTGTTTGGTTAACAAGAATTGGAAGATCACAGGATGCAAAGAAGCATGGTGAGATTAAGTCAAACCACAAGAAAATGTACGGTTATAATGCTATTATGCTACTATCTCTTAGTCTTGTGCTTCATGAATAGGAATTTGAAAAGGAGGGCAAGTGGAAATTAAAATTCCTATGGTTTTTCTTTCAAGGAGACACTAAAGGAACAAATCCTATAGTTTTCCTTTGCTCCATTCCTTTGCACCAAATTCATGAAAATTAGTACCATAGGAAACTTTCCAATTCCTATGTTTTTCATTCACTTTTCCTTTCAAGCACAGGAGATTCTAGTAGGCAGGCTTGTGCAAGGAAAAGCCTACACTAAAAAAATGTTTTTGTGCTACTTCTATTACTTTGGACCCAGGCCACTACCCTACTAGCTCAACTCCTAGGGCAATCGACAAATGCTCAACTCAAACACATAGAGATAAATAATGATGGCATTCAAGAGATTCCATCACGGATACCTAAGTTTCCTGGTACCTCACTGCTTGTCACGTAGTAGGATAAAATAATCATATTTCCCGTTACTCCGTGTGCTCAGTGGACAATATATATAACATGTAGAGTAAAAAAGATATGCAACAAGTGTACAACCTCTTTGGCGAAGCCATGTCGATCTCAGTGTGATTGGGTTGGCCGGTGAGGATGCTCCGGCTGACTTTCCTGTCGGAGGAGGGGAAGAAGATCTTAGGCGTCTGGAGATTGAGCCCGAGGTACTGCTCCGCTATGATGGAGGGTTTCATCGTTGGAGCAGCTCCAGTGAGTTGTACGACGCCGAGGCTGAAGCAGGACAAGAGACACAACGTTAACGTGAGTGGAATTCTAATAGCATCTCCAATAGATGACGTAAAATACATAACCACAAAGTGCTAGATGTAAAATACATCAGCCACTCATCTCTGAACTTAACCGTCAAAACTGAATTTAACTGTCAAAACTGAACTTGACTGTCGGTACTGAATTTTGCTGTCGAAACTGAATTTTACTGACGAAACTGAACGCACTAGAGGTGAGGCTACACGTCAGTTGACTGGCTTTTTCATCTCTCGTCAGTCGATTTTGCAGCTGTTGAATACGAAATCAAGGGCCTCCAGTTCATCTTCAACCTCCACCCCCCTGAGCCGCCAACCACCACCGGCCAAACAGCCGCCCCGCCCGCCCCGAAAACACTCCCCACCACCGGTCCACCGCCGCCCCGGCCATCCCTCTGGGCCCCCCGTTCCGAGCTTTTTCTCCGGCGCTCCCCACGCCACCGCCCCACCACCGCCATCGACCACCGCCCCCACCCTGAACCCGAAGATAGATAGTGGGGTACCACTCCGGTGAGCCCCCCTCCCCGTTGCGGCTGGTTCTTCCTTAACTCCGGCGAGCCCCCCACCCCCTGAAAATCGACTTACCCAAAAGTCGATTCAGTCGATTGAAGTATAGCTAAATCGGAGCAGCATCACAAGCAAGAGCAAGAGCAAGAGCAGCAGCGCGAGCAAGAGCAAGAGCAAGAGCAGACAAGGCAGGGGACCGATAGCAAGAGCAGAGCAGCAGCGCGAGCGAGAGCTAAAGCAGCAGTAGCTCCTACTAATGTGGACGTCGCCGCCGAGGGAGGGACACCGTGGAGGAAGTGGCCGGCAACACCGCCATGGATGGAGCCGCGCTGTGTCGGCTCGGGACCGAGCGTCGGCAGCACCGTGAGATCGAATCAAGAAGAAAATGTGGCAATTAGTGTACAACCTCTTTGGTGGCGCCGATTAGGCCGCAGCTTCATCTGAGGAAATGGTGATGATGATGCTCTTCCGGTGGTGTAGGTGATGACGGCGGTATGGGAATGGAGGTGGCGCGACAGACGAGGGGAACATCGGGGCAACTCCTTGGAGGTGGAGGATAGGGTGGCTGAACCGGCGGGATGACCAGATCGATGGCGGATCCTCATCCGGTACGGTGGATGAGGGACGTCGAGGTGTTGCTGTGGACGACGTCATCGGGGAAGAGGCTCTGGCTGGGTGGCGGATGGAGGAGGGTGTGGGGCTTCGGTGTACGAATGGGTGGGCAGATGGGATGGGAGTGGGGAACCATAACTTAGGGACACGCTTGTCCGAAATGTGGGGTAAGTTACGAAAGTACCCCCACCGATTTGAGGTGGTTTTTCGGTTCAGGGGTATCACGGGCATTTCGCGCGTCGGGATTTCACAGGAGGTGGGAGTTTTCACGCGCGTTTTAATTTTGGAATAGCAAGGCGCGGGTTGAGATGGAGGGAGTTGTCGGAGCACAACGAGACAGAGATTTATCTTAAATATTTCGGGGTAACAAGGCGCGGCTTGAAATTTCAGGAGAACAAGCTTAACGTGTACCCAAAAAAAGACAATTTAGACTAGTATGATATACTACATACAATGTGTTTAACATGCGCAACACACACACAGACACCATTTAGACTAGTAAGGTACACGTGCATTGCACGCATGAGATTTGGCAACCAAATTATGAATGAATACCACATTATAGCATCTAAGATTTGAGTCATATATGCATGATGTATATGTTCGTTTAATTTTTATAGTTCATTTCATTCAAAATCATCTAGTTTTTATAAGAAAGCTAATCTATTTTAAGATTCATGAAATTGTGCGTTGTAAGGCATAAAGTAAAAACAAATCATGTAGAAAAACATTTGGGCAATTCTGATACGGAAGATTCTAGAACAAAGAAGAAGTGCTTGTGTTTTGAGGTTTGTGCATTATGCTTAAGTTCAACCATATAGTCTTCTAGATTGTACATGTGGCAAAATCTGGTGGACTCTAGATGATATCCAACGACCAGTAGTGCTCAAATTTGCCACCTCTACACCATCGGATTGGCCTCTTCCAACGACCATCTTTTAAAGTTAAAGTTATCCACACACTATATATAAAATATAAAATATAATATATATAGGTGCATAGATATAGATATGTGATGCGAAAGCCACCCATCATCTCGAATTAGAATAGTGTGTCCATGCACAGATGCAATGTGGCCAAACTATGTCTTCCATCGGTATCTCAAATTCAAACCAGTCTGACCTTGTTTTTTTTGAAAGCTGTCTGACCTTGCACAATGTGTATACATTACAGCATGCTCATTTCCAAACCACACCACTCATATATCTGTTATATTCATGCATGCATGGGTTTCAAACACCATGATATCTTATTCAAATATTTGAATCCAACTTTACATTGATTATGACCTCACCTAGTCTTTTACACCCACACATTGGTCTTCTATTTATAATTGTACCACTAACTTTCTCTCGTGCATGCATGCACACACACTACCAGTCGGCATTATCCATCGCACACATGGAATCTTTTTGTTCCGGTCAGTCTCCCATGAAGGCACACACACGCATCCCCCTCTCCATCATATCGGGCATTCTTTATCTCTCACGTGCATGCGCAACGATCGATGTTCCTCTATATGTGTGTGAATATAGCTAGGTCTTTCATAGTTTTCCACATAAACCGATCAATCTATATATCTAGTGAGGTCTCACCCTCTTTCCCACATCCACATCGATCAATCTATACCTCTCTATATAGGATTACTTATATAGCTAATACACCCACATTAATTATATATCCAATGCCCCCCTTGCATCATCCATGCCTTCCGCTTCATCTCTCAGACGCGCGCACAATGGCGAAGACAGGGGGCAGCAAGGGCCCTGCCCCCCTAACTTCACTATATATCGAGGCAAATATGAATGTGATCATTAGACAATTGTTGGTAAAAATGGTTTAAGTTGATGAATTGGCCCTCCTCGTAAAGGATTAGCAATGCTTGGCCCCCTAGCTCATGGGACATTTTTCATGGCTCTGCCACTGCGCAACAGTGCACGTTCTTGCGCCCTCTCTCTAAATATCAATCTCGCAGTTGTGCACTCCTTCATATTCTCCCTCTACTCGGCCCCTCGCACCATCTTCTATCCCCCCACCGGATTTTGCCACATGTACAATCTAGCAGACTCCATGGTTGTACTTAAGCATAATGCACAAATCTCAAAACAACAGTGGTTCTCCTTTGTTCTAGAATCTTCCGTATCATAACCGCCCAAACTTTTTTTCTAGTTGAATTGCCATTATTTGTTTTTACTTTATGCTTTACAATGCACAATTCCATGAATCATAAAATAGATTACGGGCTTCTTTGATTCAAAGGATTGTCAAAGGAATTCTGGAGGATTCTAATCCTTAGGATTTTTTTCTATCTTGGTTGTTTGATTCGTAGGATTGTAAACCATAGGAATTTTTCCATATGATTCATTTGCACTAGATTTCATAGGAGACATCCCATCCACTCAAACCTCTTTGAAAGAATTCTGCGTTTTTTCTATGCACAATCAAACAGTTGTACAATCCTGTAGGATTCAAGACGGCATTCCACTCTAATCCCATGTTCTTCCTATTCCTGCGTTTTGGAAATCCTACGAATCAAAGAGGCCCTAGGTTTTTTATAAAAATTAATTGATTTTGAATGAGATGAACTATAAGAATTAAACGAAGGTCTATATCAGGCATATATGACTCAGAGCTTACATGCTATAGTGTGGTATTTATTCATAATTTGGTTGCAAAATCTGACGCGTGCAATGCACGTGTACCTTACTAGTATTTTGAGTATGTGCAAAACACAATGGCACGCTACACAATGTCTCTCTTACAGTTCATGAAGCCACGTGGAACATGTGGAGGCGTTGTCATGACATCCTTGTGTGGATTGATCATAGTGACATGCTGCTGGTTCCAGAAGAATGTACTTGTCCTCCCTGAGCCACACTGGCGGTACATGCATGAAGCGAATATGTTCACGCACGCCACGCACGCACTCATTCCCTCGCACACACACGCGGGCACACGGGCGGACGCAATTTTGTACCAAGATCCACCCCATGTGATAATTTAACGCGTGTAAAGTCCTTCAATTCATTGATGGTCAATTAAAACAGCGCATGCAAATTGAGTGGATGTGAGGGCGGAAGAAAGACATTGTACTCCACTGCGCATGCGAGTAGTTAAATCATGGGTTGCTAGTACTACTTCCATTTGTCTCCTTCGTATTTTGCGTCGATTTTTGGCAGTAACATAATATTTACGCATCTGAGCAGTGTAGTCTACTTGAAATTTATGCTCCACTAAACTCATAGGGAGCCATTTCGGGCCTCAAAACAAAAACCCATCAATTTATCTTTACCTTGTTCCCATCACATTCGAAAGTAGTGCTACAATTAAGTGCAAGCCTTCTCACACCTATTAGTACATACCAAACCTGAATCTGTTCCCACTATGCAGGTATTAGTACTAGTGCTAGTACTTAGGTTATAAAAAGGGGAACCACCTAACCAAAAATTACTCTACCTTTCCTCCTCATAAGTGCTTCTTCTTCGTCCGTCCTTGCCATGTTCGGTGTGCAGAGCTCTAGGTCGAGAACTACTCATAACAAGAGAGCAGCAACCAAGGCTACAGAAAAAAAGAGGGCTCGCTGCCACACAGAGACCTTGAAAGATCTCTCACGGGCTGGCGATGGATCCCTGGAGCGCCCTAGCCGCGGAGGCAAACATGCCGATCTGGCGGCGATGGAGTCGTTATCCCTCAACGGCATGTCCGATCAGCTCAGTAAGCACCTCAATAAGCAGAAGGAGTTCATCCACGGCTTAGTGGAGCTGCTGAAAGAGAGCCTCGATGACATGCCCGCTGAGCTCAATAAGCAGGGGGAGTTGACCGCCGGCTTGGTGATGCTGCTGAAGCAGAGCATTGCCTTGGAGAAGAAGGCGACCGGCGAAATCCTGCAACTTCAGGAGGACAAGGCAAAGCTCTGCCATGATCTCGACCTGCTGAAGGAGAAGAACGTCGGCTGGAAAAAGCTACATGAGAGTAGTAGTTACTCGATGAATATGCTGCAGGCCCTAATCATGGAACAGAAGGAGGAGTTGGCGAAGCTCCTCATTGAGCACCCGGCTGCTGTCAAGGTACGTCATGCGGCCGTGGAACATATGATGAAGGATCGCGTCGAGAAATCCCGCGTCATGGACAGAATGAAGAAGATGGCGGAGGAGACGCGCAAGGAGATGGAGGTCATGGAGGTGATGAAGAAGCAGTTATGACTCCGTGGAGAATTAGATCATTTGGGGTGATAATCTTCCTTCTACTTTTCCTCCTGAGTTTCTTCTTTTGCTTTGGGTGTTTCACCGCACGTGTCACGTTCTCTGCGAGGCATGAATAGAACAATGCTAACAATGAGATGACTAGCAAATTAGATCATTTTTATCGCCATATGGTACTGGGCTGCCGTGTTTCGTGCTCCTCCGTCGTACTAGTACTACTCCAGTGGAAAACTTGAGTATACCGCACGGTTCTTTGCTCCTCCTCAGGTCGTCGGCACATTTATACCAGCAGTCAAATCACAAGGCCCCGCCTTCCAGCAGTAAGGAGCCGTCAAATCACAAAGGCCCTTGCCTCTCGTGAAAAGGACCAAGCTAGACTGCCCCGCCCTCTAGCCTTTTAAAAAATGTATACATTTGTACAGTAGTAGTATCAATGGATTACGCCATGGAGCAAAACTAACAAGATGAAATTAAAGAAAAAAGGTGGTACATATAAAGAGCACTCGTTGCCAAATTATGCATATACTATATGACACTACCCACTATGAAGGTACTAGTAACATAGCCTAGTAACTAGTCTATGTTACTCTCCACTATGACCAGCCAAAGTCGAGGAGCGGATACTAATGAGGGCCTGGTTGTGTCTATACTTGGACAACTCACCCGACTGCATGCGCACCAGGCAGACGAGGCTTGTGTCGTGTTGGTGCCGTGTGCGGCCTGCACATTAACCAAAACCTCGTGCCTCCATATTAGCCTCCGTGTTTTAAACTTCTCAATCTCAAGGACAAGGAGAAACATGAAACCTATGATAGAGCCAATCGGATGGTTGAGAACACTACAATTCGTAGCTATAGATGCGTGTGTGAGAGAGGACGAGTGCATGCGTGCACCTCTTCTCAGAGTACAAGTGTATGTGGGTGGCATCGACCTAGAGAGTAGTGATGGTGCGTGCGAGAAGTCCCGAGAGATAGGTGTAAATGCATCTGAAAAAAAGACTAGTCTATAGCTCGCCACGGGGCTATTCCTCTCGAACGCCAAGCGTAAGATATGTATCTGACGGTGCCAGCAGTAGAAAAAGAACTAGTACCATGGCATATGCTACACCACAACCGAGAAAACATGCCGATGTTACCCCATCCGGGAATAGTGCCGCACTTCAAAACTAGAACTGTCAATAAATTTTGAGCGCATCTCGTCACATTCCAAATTACTACTACTACCACGCTATATTTAATTGCAAACCTATTGACACCGATCACAACCTAAATGGTTTCCCACTTAGCAGCATATTAGTAGTACTCGGTTATAAATACTACTATGCTAAGATGGCTGCACATTCCTCGTCAACTCCTCATCCACAAAAAACAATCAAGTCAATCAAGCCATAGCCAGTGTGAGTTCTGGGTCGAGAGATTTCCACCAGGGAGAGGTCAGCATGGAAGAGGAAGCACGAGAGATGTCCCGCCTCACCGCCAAAGCAGCCGACATGTCCAGCCACGCAGCAGTAGCAGAATAGAGGTCCCGCCGCGCCGCCGAAGCATCACGGAGGTCCCGCCATGCCGTTGATGTAGCAGACTGGTCCGGCCACGCCGCGGAAGCAACAGAGATGTCCCGCCGCGCCGTCGAAGCAGCACGGAGGTCCCACCGCGCCGCGGTGGCCTGGGAAAATTTCTTGCGGGCAGGCAAGGACTCTTACAGGCGCATGAATGTGATGGTCCATAGCCAGATGGATCAGATCTCCGGCTGGGCGAGGTTGTTGGACAAGGCTACCGGCGTCATCCGACAACTAGGGGAGGGCTATGCGAAGCTTTAGGGTGAGCGAACCTGCTGAGGGCGAAGATCGCCGGAAGGGCGAAGCAGGAGGAGGAGACCGCTGCCTAGTTGCAGAGGACGGGCGTCATCATCAAGAAACTTATGGACGAGAATGCCATGCTCCGCATCGAGCACAATAGGCTGGTGGAGGAATCCATGGATGCTACCAAGCAACGTATTAAGGACATGAAACTGATGAAAGAGATCATCGCACGCCGCGAGAACTACTCTCCGCGACCTGCAGCGCATAAAGAAAGTAGAGATCAGCGAGCCAGATCGTTGTATGCGTCTTCCTTCTTCTTTTGCCCTTGTGTATTTCGGGCGTAGCCGCATGTAGCTTTTTAAATTATCTTCCTAATTATGTAAGACAATTATTATCCACTCTCATCGTCTTTATATATATCCATTAGTCTTGCTATAAGTCGCAGTAGATGCTATATAGGTCCGTCGGATCTTACATCAAGATCCGCGCAAAATTTTCTTTTTAGATTTTCTTTTTTCTCTCTTAAATCTTAGTCGAGTGAGACATTTCCACGCCATTAAACAGAGGCTCAGGCACCATTAATGGAGATCTTGGGAGAGAGGTGGACGACAGATGGAGGTCAAAGGGCTCGCACGCCTCCCGTACTCAAATAGCTACCCTGCACGACGCCTCCTAGCTAATAAAAAAAGGGACGCGTGGTGGCACGTAAATGGTAAATAGAATGCCCATAGTTTCAATAATACTTGTCTTTCCGATTGTAATGTGACAACACTTGTTCCAAAATGACTTTGTTGATTGTTAATGTGTGCGCCTTCGCAAATCGAACAACAAAATTACCACATCATGTTGGTGCCATGTCATGACACCAAGCCAATTTCATGATTTTCATGCGTGTTTTGGATTTACAGGAGTTAAAAAACCAAGTTTCTCAATGTTTCCAACCGAGCCATGATGCCCATATGTTTCAATTTCATTCCCATTTCTGGCATGGGACCTAGAAATTTACCCAAGGACACACATGTGATTTTTCAACCAGCTTTGGTGCACTGGAGCATGTGCTTGTATTTAATATTTGAATTATGCACACAAAGGTGACACGTTCCCTCTTAGAACCACGAGCCTTCTTTAGAGAAGCTCCAGTTTGCAAGATACTTATACCAAAACTTGTTCCTGTTCTGCAAAAAATTTTATGACAACATGGTAGTACCATGACCTGACACCATGCAAAGTTTCATGATTTTCAGGCGTGTTTTGGATTTACAAGAATTTTAAAACCAAGCTTGTCAATGTTCTCGGTCAAACCACGATTCCCAGATGTTTGAATTTCATTCCCATTTCTTGCATGGGACCTAGAAATTCACCCGAGGATACACATGTGATTTTTCAATCAACTTTGTGCACGGGAACATGTGCTTGTAGTTCAAATTTGAGTTATGCATATTAAATGACCAGAAACTCAATCAATGTATAAAAAGGCCAAATGAACCCGAAATAATTCCAAAATTTAACAGGGCACTCATATAGTTCTGTGTTGCCTCTGTAAAGAAAATCTGGGGGAGGCAGCGTATATTGTTTCGCACACAAAGGTATAAAGAAATAAAGAAATTAGCATACCTATTTAATTCTTGGGTTCTTATTATTTATGCCACTAGTTGTGTATCACTACTCTGTTTTGCCATTAGAAGTTACAACTACTCAAAAAATGCCATCGATCCGTCAGATGCCTGCTCAAAAATGCAATTACATATCTAAAAAATGCCATCGTTGAGTTAGATGTTTGCTCAGAAATGCCATTAGATATTGTTAGTTTCACGTCAAACCAGTTGACCATGTTACATGACAAAAATAAGACGATTCTCACAATGATAATTTAATGGTGTCTAGCACAACACAACCCTCAAATAAAACTAAGCACCCTGGAATTCTTTGACAAAACTAAGCACCCTGAAATTCTTTGACAACTAAACTGCTGGCTATATGATGTTCGCCATATATATTGTATGTATATAATGTGAGGAAACCAGTGGTAGTACTATACCAACTAAAATATGAAATGTACGAAATATAACAAGAAGAAACATAACATAGTTCTGTTGGGGGCTCAGGACAACACACCCCTCAAATAAAACTAAGCACACCTAAAATTAAACTAAGCAACTAATCCGGTAGACACTTCATTAGAACCACCATGAGCAACAACACTGCCACCTTACTCGGACTGCTCATCCACATCCCCGACTTCGCCCTTTTTCCTCTTCCTCTTGGTCGATACTTCTTTGCTTGAACTGCACACTTAGCTCTTGCTCTTCATCCAACCCTTGTAGATATTGAAACAAAGGTAGCCATCCATTGCAGCGTAGTGGATGTGGTCTATATCTAGTACATTCCACTCCCATGCATGATGAAACTTGAACGGAGGTTTCTTCAGTGTACCGTAGGAAGGATGAACCATGGCTCCTGCTAGGGTCAGCATTGAAGGCTGATCAAGGGAGGGCACCAGCCCTTTCTTCTAGAGGTCGAAGGGGTGGCCTACAACGAGGCCTATCCGATCTAGGACATCCCTGTCGTTACTAAAGTCTACCGTAACGAATTTGACTCGACCGTCCTTGAGGAAATTCTTAAAATCCTAGCACTCAACGTTGGCATGGCATATGTGGTAGACCAAGCATAAGTCATGCACGCAAACCTGGATCATAGTGGGCTTCTTCTTCCCTGCCTCCTTTAGATTCTTCTCGCTTCCTAGGACTGTGGCGTACTCAACATATAGCCCAGCGACCCACTCATCATTTGAGTTTTCGAACATGTGTTTGAAGCGAGCAAGGCATTCTTTCTCCTTTGCAGAAGAACGGGTGTAGATGACGTAGAACTCATCGCCGGTGATGGGTCTAACCTTGTACTCACCACCGATCATGGAGATTTGGGACGCCATGGGTTTGGGAGGAGGGTTAGGATTAGTGGAACTGCCGTAATGTGAAAGGCAGGAACGACTAGGAGCTGTTTATCGATTGTAAAACTGTCGAGTGGGGGGCGCGTGCGAATGGCAGGGTAGTGGCTTGCCTGGTGGATAAATGGATTCATGCACAGTACTATGGGGGCCCAATTAGATGTCATGTCTACTCGACGCCCAATCAAATGACTTTCGATGTCATGTCAAGCGTCGGGAAAATTACAAGTGATACGGAGCTTTCCATTCTCCCATGATACGGGCATCCGAGAGCCCTTGGATCTGAGATCAAACAGTTGCATGGCGTGATTCTAGACCTATGGGTGAATATCCTATCCTGGAGGGTTATTCTGCAAATTTTCAGCAACTTAGCATGCGATCGTTCGATCTCAGATCCAAGGGCTGCGAGCAGCCCGTATCATGGTCGCGCCTACAATGACCATCGCCTCGCTCGCGCGGTCGCGACCTTGGAGATTTAACACGGTGCGTTAGGCTATCTGATGTTGGCATGTCATACGTAGTCATCACTTAGTCACTCATACAACAAGGTTGGCTATAAGGTTGGCTATAAGAATATTTTTTGTTTAGTTCTCTCTATCTCTTTCTTCGTAGTATTTATTACATTTGCCAAGGAGTGACCTCTTCCAATGAAATGGTGCTTAGATGAGGTGCTATGGGCATTAAATGGCTTAGCAACTCAAGTCCCCAATGCATAGGTGCTTAGTTTTTTGTTGCTAAGTTTGCTTCATCTAGGTACATGCGCTTATCATTGTTTCTTCCTGGGGTCACCAAACTAGTCTCTCTCTTCTTAATTAACTTGCCACATCAGACTTTATGCTTATGTGGCAGGCTTAGCACCTGTAGGATCAAGTACAATAGTGGGTTATAAGCCCGCTTTACATGGAATTTTTGCATATGTGGGGGAAATATGCAAGGAAAAAGTGGAAGAGTGGGCTCTCAATCAAGAGACAACCTCTACAAGGTGGAGCATCGGGAGAGGCACCTGTATGGAGGTGGTCAGGAATCAGGAGACTCACGCCAGTTGTAGCGCCACAATTAAAATGATAATGGCAAGTCAAATCACCGGGCCCCACCTGTCCAGCAGTAACTCACTGTCAAATCACACATCCCTATGTTTGCAGCAGCCTACTCCCTCATCTTCTCGCGTCTCTGTCGAACCGACTAGGCAGAGCTGCCCCGCATAACGCACAGGAAAAGCCCCGCCCTCGACTTTTAAATAGTACGGTACACTAATTTTGTATCCAAGGATTGCGCCATGGAGCAAAGCCTCAACAAAACGGCAGTACATATGTACGGAGTATACGGCACGCCCGTCGCGTTCGCATCGCACCCCAGATAGTCGGTCGGTCTGGCACACCACTCTCCGAATGGAACGCACATCATATTGCGTTTGCACACACATGTGGGACCACAATTGAGAACCGACCATAGGCACACTCCCCGGCCCCGCAAGTCGGGTGAGTTCATAGAACAGAGACAAGCGATAGTACTACTAGAGAAGTGTTGTGGGAGTACATACGTTGCTACCTGGACGATCCCTGCAAGACACGAGATATCAGTTCGTCCATGCATGTGACCAGACTCCAACAGACACGCCTGCATTGGCTATCGTCTACATATCATGCATGCTGTGTTGTATAGGGCTGTAGTTCGGGTGAGAAATCTAAAAAAGGTTTCTTGTCATCTCGCAAAATTAGGTGTCATGTGCTTCGGATCACTGTGACGGTTAAACAGCGACAACTGAGTTGGGCTAGTCATTGGGGGCATATGCACACAGACTACTCGGCTACCATCTAGGTCAAGCCGGCTATGTTAATTAGGACATCTATCGACGGACCCCTTTTCTATGAGTTTACCTTTAATTTGAGCTTTGATCCTCGTCTAGTTTGTCCGTCGGGATTCATCTTGTCTCCTTTGGGCAGTGAGGTTATGATTTCTTGTAATGTGGCATTTTTTTGTGTTATATGTTATAATTCGGTGCTTCAGATCAAAATGACGACAACTGCGCCTCCGGAGCATGTGCATGAAGACTACTCGACAGTCATTGCCGAGGTCAAGCCGGCTCCGGCCGGTAGACAAAAGAAAACTAGTACTCCACTATATAGGCAGGAGCCTCCGCGCTTGCTTGCTAGTGTTGCTCTCTTCACACTGTCTCGTCCTCTCCAGATCTAAACACGACAGCTGTGGCCACACTCTTTCTCTCACCGCTGGTCACAGATCCAGGCGGATCCTCTCCGCCGGGGAAGGTGAGAAGGTGCAACGTTCACGGGGTCGTCCTTGGCGACTACTCGTACCCACTTCAGGCGCGTCCTGATCAGCATGCCTTGCCGTTCTCTCCCAAGCAACGTTTGCGAGGGAGGGCCTCCCACCCCTTCTCCCTCGCTGCCGTAGTGTGGCCACATCCGGCCTCCCGCCACCCACCTAGCAACATCCGGGCGACCCTCAGGTATAACTTCCTTTGAAACCGGCCTTGCTCTACTTCCCGAGCTCCTAACATCGCTACATTTATATCTTTCACTATTTCTTAGGCCCCCTCATAGATAGGATCGATCGGCTGTTCGAAAACAACCTAAGTTTTTACTATTAAGAGGTAAAACTAGTTCATGTAGTCGAATCTAGTAGTACTTGGTTCAAACAGGGAAGAAAGGGGGTGGGGGTGGGGGAAGATTTGTTACCTGAATCTAGGACTTGGTCGAAAGAGGAAATAATGGGGGCGAAAAGTAGCAGAGACTGGCTATCCAACTGGTCTCTAGGTCTAATAGGGAAATAAAGGGAACACAGTACAAACTCAATATAAAACCAATCTATTGGTTGAAAAAGGAAACAAAGTGGGGACTGGGGGACAAGTCAACAGAGTAAGTCCAGCACTAGCTCATGGGACATTGCTTCATTTTAGGTGAACTGCACCAAAAGGTCCCATGAATTGAATCATCCATGTTGGTGACTAGTGTCATCCCTTCTACGATGGCATTGATTGCAGATATGGTTCCCATCACGAGGTATGTTCCTTTTTGTCTGACTGTTTGCCAAAGCTCCTGCATGTTGATCCTGCTCTTGATAACACAGTAATGTTATTATTTTGCACCTTAATCTAGTGGCACTATTAATTTGAGGCAATGTTTTGGCACTGCTAGTGCCACTATTTTTTTATATATCAAAAGAGGGGGTTCCCTCCGATTTCATTAAAGAAACCCAACCATAGAGAACCATTATCCGACAACATCTCAGTGTAAACGGGCAGTTATGCAACTACTACTAGAACGGGCTGAGTACTAGCAGGAGACAAGTTCGCCACATAAGCTAGGCAGGTAGGGGGACGCAGGACCAGCTCGACCAAGTTTGGATTACAACCCAAATGCTACCACAGAAATATCAGGGGGAAGATAGGGACTGAAAGAGCCAGCTCCAGCATCCCAGTCTAAGCACCCCCGGCCTTCATCCTTGCGACGCATGGTACACCTCGTTTGCCACCTGCTCGACCCTAGTGTCACTGATAAAATGAAGTAATAATACAATTAAAATAGAGCGAGTGTCCTCTCTATCATTTCATGTCCAATGTAGATAAAGAAAGTGCTTCTCTTTGTTAATGTATGTTTCATCAACTAGTCCCATTGTTAATGTTTAAGCGTTTCTGCAAACTCGGGTGCTTAATTTTAGTTGATCTGCAAAAAAATAGAGATTTGAATGTCTCAAGGCCCCTCCTTGTACTACCGCTATACACTGATGTTCTTCACTAGCAGAAGGTGTATCGGGGAGACTTGGGATCATTTCTAGTATGAGGCGTGGCGTACCGTATGAGGCGTCGCAGGGCCCATCTCGCCCTTGGGGCATGTCATACTATAATACTATCGCAATATTTTCTTCTATTTATTTTGTGTGTTTCATCAACTAGTGCCACTATAATATAATCACGCTTTTTCATTATCTGTGCAAACAGGGTTATTCAGCTGCATTTTGGTGGAACTGCACAAATGTACGGATGGAACCGTCATATATGCAGAGTGCAAGGTGTGCCAAGTAAAAATTACCGACACCAACCATGCTCCATGCACGCATTGGCATCCACCACCACCAGTGGGATGTGTGGCGCTCTCTGTGGACGGATCTTTCTCGGCAGCAAATCCTCTAACCAAATACTAGTAGCTTATATTGGCAGTTTTCTAGGCAGTACTCTTTTCTGAAAGAAGCACCAAACTATTTTTCTTTATTTGTACACAGTGCCACAACTTTGACCCAAAGGTCCAGAGCTATTTAAGGGTGATTGGCGTAGTACTCGAAGAGTGATTGTTAGCATGATTTCGATTAGCTGTCACACTGATTCTAAACATGAGCAGGTGGAAGATTAGGTTAGTGCGAAGCATACCTTAAACCCTACCACCGCCATTGAAACGAGGAGAGCGTCGAGGAAACCATGGAGAACGGCGGGGAAGAGACGTCGCACCATCTGGCCTCCTCTTGCGGTGGGAGAACGAATACTCCTGTGGCTCCGGCTGGCTCTGCACCCTTACGAACGGCACACCATACTCGATCGATTCGTTATCCTCTGGGTGCTCGACCTTCGACCTCTACGCCCACCACCTCCATCTGAGTTTCGCCTCAGGCGAATCTGTTTGCTCCATCGCCCAGAGGAGATACTCGATAAACTCAAAGGACTGCGGCATGACTGCCACCGAGGAGTACATGTACATCACCGCCATCATCACCGCTATCTCGCTCTTTCGCATACATTGCCACATGGCCCTCACCGTCTCCGAAATCTCCCTCTCATTATCAAACCAAGTACGGATCTCCTTCAACCTGGCTAACTTTGCCTGGTCACCGCTAACAATCTACCTGATTCGCTACTGCATCCTCTCCATAAATTTCCTTTTGAGTGGTCCGGTGCTAGCTTTGGAAGATGGGAGGAGAGACGGTGGTCTTGCAATAGAGAAGAGGGAGAGGCGAGACGGTGGTTTTGGAATGGAACTGATGGAGAGGAGAGCAGGTGGTTTTGCAATGGAGAAGAGGGAGAGGCGACACAGTGTTTTTGGAATGGAGATGATGGAGAGGAGAGGAGGTGGTTTTGCAATGGAGAAGAGGGAGAGGCGAGACGGTGATTTTTGAATGGAGATGATGGAGAGGAGAGGAGGTGGTTTTGCAATGGCGAAGAGAGAGAGAGGAGTGTGCGGCAGCGATTTAGGATGGGACAAGAGGGCCGGCGCGCTGTGACTGGATCAAAATCAAAATAAATTTACCCTTCAATTAAGAAAGCGACCCCACATTAACTAGTCTCCCTTTTATTCTGGGTCATAATTGACCATGATTTTCGCAAATAAAATATATGTTATACGTTGCAAAAACAATATAATTTGAAAGTACATTTAGATATGAACCAAACGATACAGTTTTTGGTGACATGCATTCACATTTTGTTTGTCAAATACAGTACATGGTCAACCTTTGACCCAAAATACGCAAAACAAAAAAAATACTTCCAAGACCAGCGCGCTCTTCCACTCTTCTCCTCTTAAACCACCGCCGCTCCTCTCGTGTTCCAATCTAAATCCAGCGCCGCTCCTCTCCTGTTCCAATCCAAAACCAGCATCGCTCCTCTCCCGTTCTAATCCCAAACCAGCACTGCTCCTCTCCTCTTCCATTCAAAAACCACCACCAGCGAGTGAAGGTGTTGTGGAGAAGTAGATCGATGGAGGAGTACAACCAATACATGAGGATCGCAGACGGTGACCCTGTGAAGCTAGATAGGATGTTGGAGATACAGTCTTGGTTTGACAATAAGGACCAACTAGCGGTGACAGCGACATCCATGGCCAAATATCTGCAACAGAGCGAAAAGGAGGCGATACTCCCGGAGGTTGTCGCGCGGGAGTGCATAGAGCTGCTCCTCTGGGCCATGGAGCAAACAAATTCACCGAATCCGATCGTGAGGGAGCAGTGGTGGGAGTATCGATCCCAGATGGAGCATCCACCAGAGATTGAAGGATCGAGCATCTACAGGGTGCCGTTTGTGAGGGTGTCGTGCCAGAGCGAGCCGGTGGAGTCTTCGTCGACCGAACCCAAGTGCAAGAGGAGAAAAACAGTTGGCCCGATGACTCTTCCCCGCCATCCTCTCCCTCGCCGTTCACATTGTCTCACGGGGTGCCTGTCTGCCGTCGAGGAATAGGAGGGACGCCCCCCCAGCCCAATAGTCGGGCAGGTTGTGAATTGTCAGGAGGAGCATAGGGTTGTCAGTATTTGCAGATTTTGAATTGTGTTTTGTGTTGTGTATTTTGAGAGTACTTTCAAATATGAATGTCTTTTGAATTTCAGATTTGCAGTATTGAGCATATGAAGTATTTTATGAATTCTAGAGATCTATTTTTAGCACTTAAAAAATGTAGTTTCATAGGAGTATAAAAGTGTAGACAATGTGATTCTCAGAGAAGAAACTGCAAGTTCAAGTTTTAGATAAGAAACTCCAAGTTTAGTCTCAGATAAGAAACTGCAACTTTTAGAGGCAGAGCATTTATATTAACACGACCTTTTCAAACAGTGTTAACATCATGTTGGAAATTTTATTCCTGGTCGAAACTGGAACTACCAGCCAGTTAACATCATGCTAATCAACATTCATGCGTAGCACATCTTCATATGATGCACAGTCAAAAATATATGTTATTTTCAAAATGCCCACACAATGTCGAGTGTGGGAAAAACAGAGAAAACAAGGGACGAAGTTTTGGCAAGTGTTGGACATGGTGTGCGTAGATAACAATTGTGACCCACATGTCAATAAATGTAGAGGCAAACATTTTGGAGATATTTTCTCTGCACATGTGGAATCGAACCTAGGCGGAACAGCTGTCGGGTAGTGTCACTCGGCCACTAGGATAGTTCAGTTGTTTCGTTACTAATAAGGCACTTCCTCTGGTGGTGATCTGCTCCTCCGCCTTTGTGCGCTCGCCGCAACGACGCTGTCTGCCATTGTGAACATGTTGAACAAACGAGAGGAATCTGGAGAGGACTGTACGTGGAGAGGCGGACAGTTGAGACCCACCAGGACTATGGTCGTATGCAAGCATGTGCCTCATCGAAAAATACTTCCTCCTAATGCTATACTGACGTTGGGGCCCACATGTTTGTCAAGATAGTTACATTTTCTAGGTGCTTCAAGGTAGTTACTATAGGAGATAAATTCACAACGAGGCCGGGGAGCTGGCAGGTATCATTTATTATCACTGGGGCAACAAGTATCAGCTAGGTTTTGGGCTGCCCCATCTAGGCTTTCTTTTTAAACATGTGTAGCCCACGACCTCTGATGGGAGGTCCATAGGCCTGTTTGTATTTTCTTGAGGGCCGTCATGTATCGACCGGCCTATGGACCTCCCATACAAGGTTTTATTTTTCCTGAAACATCGGCAGCGCAATTTATGTATTTTTTTGAAGAAAACGTAGAGGTCTGTTCTATTTTTCTATATAAGAATAGGAACTCCTGGTCCAACTTATGTTTCCCTTCTAACTATATTATATATATTTAAATTATTTTATATGTTATTAAATATTATTGTTATTGTCATCATATATTTAACAGATACTTACATATGTAAGAAAACAATATCCCACATCTTATTAACTTATAAAAATAATTTATTAACAATAAAATCCTGGATTTTTTTGGCAACGAAAATCCTGGTGATTCTGTACAAAAGCTTGGTAAGATTTAAGGACCAATGTAATAATAAATAACTTATTATTTAAATATGTATATATAACAAAATGCTCAGCCCCTGTTTATTTTTTGATAACATTGCTATGCCCACCCTTGTTGGGGAACGTAGTAATTTCAAAATTTTCCTACGCACACGCAAGATCATGGTGATGCATAGCAATGAGAGGGGAGTGTGTCGTCCATGTACCCTCACAGACCGTTGAGCGGAAGCGTTATAACAACGCGGTAGATGTAGTCGTACGTCTTCATGGTCAACCAATCTTCAGCACGGAACGTACGGCACCTCCACGTTCAGCACATGTTCAACTCGGTGATGTCCCGCAAACTCACGATCCAGTAGAGCTCGAGGGAGAGTTTCGTTAGCACGACGGCGTGGTGATGATATTGAAAAAGCTACCGTCGCAGGGCTTCGCCTAAGCACCGCTACGATATAACCAAGGTGGATTATGGTGGAGGGGGGCACCGCACACGGCTAAGAGATCAACAGATCAATTGTTGTGTCTTTGGGGTGCCCCCTACCCACGTATATAAAGTGGGGAGGAGGAGAGGGCCAGCCATGGGAGAGGCGCACCCAAGGGGGGGGGCAATCCTACTCCAAGTAGGTTTGCCCCCTCCCTTTCCTATTCCAAGAAGGAGAAGGGGGAAGGAGGAGGTGGAGAGAAGGAAGGAGAGGGGGGCCGCCGCCCCTTCCCCTTGTCCAATTCGTATTGGGGCAAGGGGGGCCGCGTGCCACCTCCTGGCTGCCCTCTCTCTTCTCCGAACATAGTCATCCAATATATCGATCTTTATGTATCGACCATTTCAAGACTCCTCGTCATGTCCGTGATCATATCTGGGACTCCGAACTACCTTTGGTCCATTAAAACAAAAAACTCATAATACCGATCGTCATAGAACTTTAAGCGTGCGGACCCTACGGGTTCGAGAACTATATAGACATGACCGAGACATGTCTCCGGTCAATAAACAATAGCGGAACCTAGATGCTCATATTGGTTCCTCCATATTCTACAAAGATCTTTATCGGTCAAACCGCATAACAACATACGTTGTTCCCTTTGTCATCAGTATGTTACTTGCCCGAGATTCAATCGTCGGTATCTCAATACCTAGTTCAATCTCATTACCGGCAAGTCTCTTTACTCGTATCGTATTGCATCATCCCGCAACTAACTCATTATTGCATTGCTTGTAAGGCTTATAGTGATGAGCATTACAGAGAGGTCCCAGAGATACCCCTCCGACAATTGGAGTGACAAATCCTATTCTTGATTTATGCTAACTCCACGAACACCATCAGAGACACCTGTAGAGCACCTTTATAATCACCCAATTACTTGTGACGTTTGGTAGCACACAAAGTGTTCCTCCGGTATTCGGGAGTTGCAGAATCTCATAGTCATAGGAACATGTATAAGTCATGAAGAAAGCAATAGCAGTAAACTTAAACGATCAAGTGCTAAGATAACGAAATGGGTCAAGTCAATCACATCATTCTCCTAATGATGTGATCCCGTTGATCAAATAACAACTCATGTCTATGGCTAGGAAACTCAACCATCTTTGATCAACGAGCTAGTCAAGTAGAGGCATGCTAGTGACACTATGTTTGTCTATGTATTCACACCTGTATTATGTTTCCGATTAATACAATTCTAGCATGAATAATAAAAAATTATCATGATATGAGGAAATAAATAATAACTTTATTATTGCCTCTAGGGCATATTTCCTTCAGTCTCCCACTTGCACTAGAGTCAGTAATCTAGATTACACAGTAATGATTCTAACACCCATGGAGTCTTGGTGCTGATCATGTTTTGCTCGTGGAAGAGACTTAGTCAACGGGTCTACAACATTCAAATACGTATGTATCTTGCAAATCTCTATGTCTCTCATCTGGACTTGATCCCGGATGGAATTTAAGTGTCTCTTAATGTGCTTGGTTCTCTTGTGAAATCTGGATTCCATTGCCAAGGCAATAGCACCAATATTGTCACAAAAGATTTTTATTGGACCCGATGCACTAGGTATAACACCTAAATTGGATATGAACTCCTTCATCTAGACTCCTTCATTTGCTGCTTCCGAAGCATCTATGTACTCTGCTTCACACGTAGATCCCGCCACGAAGCTTTGTTTAGAACTGCTCCAACTGAGAACTCCACCGTTCAATATAAGCACGTATCCGATTTGCGATTTAGAATCGTCCGGATCAGTGTCAAAGTTTGCATCGATGTAACCATTTACGACAAGCTCTTTGTCACCTCCATAAACGAGAAACATATCCTTAGTCCTTTTCAGGTATTTAGGATGTTTTTTACCACTGTCCAGTGATCCACTCCTTGATTACTTTGGTACCTCCCTACTAAACTAATAGCAAGGCACACATCAGGTCTGGTACATAGCATTGCATACATGATAGAACCTATGGCTAAAGCATAGGGAACATTTTTCATTTTCTCTTTATCTTCTAAAGTGGTCGAGCATTGAGTCTTACTCAACTTCACACCTTGTAACACAGGCAAGAACCCTTTCTTAGCTTGATCCATTTTGAACTTCTTCAAGACTTTATCAAGGTATGTGCTTTGTGAAAGTCCAATTAAGCGTCTTGATCTATCTCTATAGATTTTGATGCCCAATATATAAGCAGCTTCACCGAGGTCTTTCATTGAAAAACTCTTATTCAAGTATCCTTTTTTGCTATCCAGAAATTCTATATCATTTCCAATCAACAATATGTCATCCACATATAATATTAGAAATGCTACAGAGCTCCCACTCACTTTCATGTAAATACAGGCTTCTCCAAAAGTCTGAATAAAACCATATGCTTTGATCACACTATAAAGACATTTATTCCAACTCCAAGAGGCTTGCACCAGTCCATAAATGGATCGCTGGAGCTTGCACACTTTGTTAGTACCCTTTGGATTGATAAAACCTTCAGGTTGCATAATATACAACTCTTCCAGAAATCCATTCAAGAATGCAGTCTTTACATCAATTTGCCAAATTTCATAATCATAAAATGCGGAAATTGCTAACATGATTCGGAAGGACTTAAGCATCGCTATGGGTGAGAAGGTCTCATCGTAGTCAACTCCTTGAACTTGTCGAAAACCTTTTGCCACAAGTCGAGCTTTGTAGACAGTAACGTTACTGTCAGCATCAGTCTTCTTCTTAAAGATCCATTTATTCTCGATGGCTTGCCGATCATCGGGCAAGTCAACCAAAGTCCACACTTTGTTCTCATACATGGATCCCATCTCAGATTTCATGGCTTCAAGCCATTTTGCGGAATTTGGGCTCATTATCACTTCCTCATAGTTCATAGGATCGTCATGGTCAAGTAACATGACCTCCAGAACAGGATTACCGTACCACTCTGGTGCGGTTCTTACTCTGGTTGACCTACGAGGTTCAGTAGTAACTTGATCTGAAGTTTCATGATCATCATCATTCGCTTCCTCACTAATTGGTGTAGGTGTCATAGGAACCGGTTTCTGTGATGAACTACTCTCCAATAAGGGAGCAGGTACACTTACCTCATCAAGTTCTACTTTCCTCCCACTCACTTCTTTCGAGAGAAACTCCTTCTCTAGAAAGGATCCATTCTTAGCAACAAATGTCTTGCCTTCGGATCTGTGATAGAAGGTGTACCCAATAGTCTCCTTTGGGTATCCTATGAAGACACATTTCTCCGATTTGGGTTCGAGCTTATCAGGTTGAAGCTTTTTCACATAAGCATCGCAGCCCCAAACTTTAAGAAATGACAACTTTGGTTTCTTGCCAAACCACAGTTCATAAGGTGTCGCCACAATGGATTTCGATGGTGCCCTATTTAACTTGAATGCAGCCGTATCTAAAGCCTAACCCCAAAATGATAGCGGTAAATCAGTAAGAGACATCATAGATCGCACCATATCTAGTAAAGACGATTACGATGTTCGGACACACCATTACATTGTGGTGTTTCGGGTGGCGTGAGTTGCGAAACTATTCCACATTGTTTCAAATGTAGACCTAACTCGTAACTCAAATAGTCTCCTCCACAATCAGATCGTAGAAACTTTATTTTCTTGTTTACGATGATTTTCCACTTCACTCTGAAATTCTTTGAATTTTTCAAATGTTTCAGACTTATGTTTCATTAAGAAGATATACCCATATCTACTCAAATCATCCGTGAAGGTGAGAAAATAATGATACCCGCCGCGAGCCTCAATATTCATCGGACCACATACATCAGTATGTATGATTTCCAACAAGTCTGTTGCTCACTCCGTTATTCCGGAGAACGGAGTTTTAGTCAGCTTGCCCATGAGGCATGGTTCGCAAGTATCAAGTGATTCCAGAAGTCCATCAGTATGGAGTTTCTTCATGCGCTTTACACCAATATGACCCAAACGGCAGTGCCACAAATAAGTTGCACTATCATTATCAACTTTGCATCTTTTGGCTTCAACATTATGAATATGTGTATCACTACTATTGAGATTCAACAAAAATAGACCACTCTTCAAGGGTGCATGACCATAAAAAATATTACTCATATAAATAGAACAACCATTATTCTCAGATTTAAATGAATAACCTCTCGCATCAAACAAGATCCGGATAAAATGTTCATGCTTAACGCTGGCACCAAATAACAATTATTCAGGTCTAAAACTAATCCTGAAGGTAGATGTAGAGGTAGCGTGCTGATGGCCATCACATCGACTTTGTAACCATTTCCCACGTGCATCGTCGCCTGGTCCTTAGCCAGTCTTCGCTTAATCCGTAGTCCCTATTTCGAGTTGCAAATATTAGCAACAGAACCAGTATCAAATACCCAGGTGCTACTGCGAGCTCTAGTAAGGTACACATCAATAACATGTATATAACATATACCTTTGTTCACCTTGCCATCCTTCTTATCCGCCAAATACTTGGGGCAGTTCCGCTTCCAGTGACCGGTCCCTTTGTAGTAGAAGCACTCAGTCTCAGGCTTAGGTCCAGACTTGGGTTTCTTCTCTTGAGCAGCAACTTGTTTGCCGTTCTTCTTGAAGTTCCCTTTCTTCTTCCATTTACCCTTTTTCTTGAAACTGGTGGTCTTGTTGACCATCAAGACTTGATGCTCCTTCTTGATTTCTACCTCCGCCGCCTTTAGCATTGCAAAGAGCTCAGGAATTGTCTTATCCATCCCATGCATATTATAGTTCATCACAAAGCTCTTGTAGCTTGGTGGCAGTGATTGAAGAACTCTGTCAATGACACTACCAACTGGAAGATTAACTCCAAGCTGAGCCAAGTGGTTATGATATCCAGACATTCTGAGTATATATTCACTGACAGAACTATTCTCCTCTATCTTGCAGCTATAGAACTTATTGGAAACATCATATCTCTCAATCCAGGCATTTTCTTGAAATATTAACTTCAACTCCTAGAACATCTCATATGCTCCATGAAGTTCAAAACTTCGTTGAAGTCCCGGTTCTAAGCCGTAAATCATGGCACACTGAACTATTGAGTACTCATCAGCTTTGCTCTGCCAAACGTTCATAACATCTGGCGTTGCTCCTGCAGTGGGTTTGGCACCTAGCGGTGCTTCCAGGACGTAATTCTTCTGTGCAGCAATGAGGATAATCCTCAAGTTATGGACCCAGTGCGTGTAATTTCTACCATCATCTTTCAACTATGCTTTCTCGATGAACGCATTAAAATTCAATGGAACAACAGCATGTGCCATCTATCTACAATAACATAGACAAGCAAAATACTATCAGGTACTAAGTTCATGATAAATTTAAGTTCAATTAATCATATTACTTAAGAACTCCCACTTAGATAGACATTGCTCTAATCATCTAAGTGATCATGTGATCCATATCAACTAAACCATAACCGATCATCAGGTGAAATGGAGTAGTTTTCAATGGTGAACATCACTATGTTGATCATATCTACTATATGATTCACGTTCGACCTTTCGGTCTCAGTGTTCCGAGGCCATATCTACATATGCTAGGCTCGCCAAGTTTAACCCGAGTATTCTGCGTGTGTGAAACTATCTTACACCCGTTGTAGATGAACGTTGAGCTTATCACACCCGATCATCATGTGGTGTCTCGGCACGACGAACTTTCGCAATGGTGCAGACTATGGTAGAACACTTTTACCTTGAAATTTAGTGAGAGATCATCTTATAATGCTACCATCAAACAAAGCAGAATAAGATGCATAAAGGATAAACATCACATGCAATCAATATAATTGATATGATATGGCCATCATCATCTTGTGCCTTTGATCTCCATCTCCAAATCACCGTCATGATCACCATCATCACCGGTGCGACACCTTAATCTCCATTGTAGCATCGTTGTCGTCTCGCCAACTATTGCTTCTACGACTATCGCTACCGCTTAGTCATAAAGTAAAGCAATTACATGGCGATTGCATTGCATACAATAAAGCGACAACCATATGGCTCCTGCCAGTTGTCGATAACTTCGTTACAAAACATGATCATCTTATACAATAAAATATAGCATCATGCCATGACCATATCACATCGCAACATGCCCTGCAAAAACAAGTTAGACGTCCTCTACTTTGTTGTTGCAAGTTTTACATGGCTGCTATGGGCTGAGCAAGAACCGTTCCTACCTACGCATCAAAACCACAACGATAGTTCGTCAAGTTAGTGATGTTTTAACCTTCTCAAGGACCGGGCGTAGGCACACTCGGTTCAACTAAAGTTGGAGAAATTGACACCCGACAGCCACCTATGTGCAAAGCACGTCAGTAGAACCAGTCTCGCGTAAGCGTACGCGTAATGTCGGTCAGGGCCGCTTCATCCAACAATACCGCCGAACCAAAGTATGACATGTTGGTAAGCAGTATGACTTGTATCGCCCACAAATTACTTGTGTTCTACTCGTGCATATAACATCTATGCATAAACCTGGCTCTGATGCCACTATTGGGTAACGTAGTAATTTCAAAATTTTCCTACAAACACGCAAGATCATGGTGATGCATAGCAAGGAGAGGGGAGAGTGTCGTCCATGTACCCTCGTAGACCGTAAAGCGGAAGCGTTATAACAATACAGTTGATGTAGTCGTACATCTTCATGATCGACCGATCTTCAGCACCGAACATGCGGCACCTCCACGTTCAGCACACGTTCAGCTCGATGACGTCCCGCGAACTAACGATCCTGTAGAGATCGAGGGAGAGTTCCTTCAGCACGATGGCATGATGACGATGCTGATGAAGCTACCGTCGCATGGCTTCTCCTAAGCACTGCTACGATATAACCGAGGTGGATTATGGTGGAGGGGGGCACGGCCCACGTCTAAGAGATCAACATATCAATTGTTGTGTCTTTGGGGTGCCCCCTACCCCCGTATATAAAGGGGGGAGGAGGACAGGGCCGGCCAAGGGAGAGGTGCGCCCAAGGGGGGCAATCCTACTCCAAGTAGGTTTGCCCCTCCCTTTCCTATTCTAGGAAGGAGAAGGGGGAAGGAGGAGGTGGAGAGAAGGAAGGAGAGGGAGGACGCCCCCCTTCCCCTTGTCCAATTCGGATTGGGGCAAGGGGGGCTGCGCGCCACCTCCGGGCTTCCCTCTCTCTTCTCCTCTAAGGCCCAATAGCTTCCTGGTGGGGGGGGGGGGTCCGGTAACCCCCAGTACTCCGGATATATGTCTGAAACCTCCCAGAACCCTTCTGGTGTCCGAACATAGTCATCCAATATATCGATCTTTACGTGTTGACCATTTCAAGACTCCTCATCATGTCCGCGATAATAGCTGGGACGCTGAACTACCTTCGGTCCATCAAAATATAAAAACTCATAATACCGATCGTCATAGAACTTTAACCGTGTGGACCCTGCAGGTTCGAGAACTATGTAGACATGACAGAGAGATGTCTCCGGTCAATAACCAATAGCGGAACCTGGATGCTCATACTGGTTCCTACATATTCTACGAAGATCTTTATTGGTCAAAATGCATAACAACATATGCTATTCCCTTTGTCATCGGTATGTTACTTGGCCGAGATTCGATCGTCGGTATCTCAATACCTAGTTCAATCTCGTTACCGGCAAGTCTCTTTACTCGTTCCATAACGCATCATCCCGCAACTAACTCATTAGTTGCATTGCTTGCAAGGCTTATAGTGATGTGCATTATCGAGAGGGCCCAGAGATACCTCTCCGGCAATCGGAGTGACAAATCCTATTCTTGATCTATGCCAACTCCACGAACACCATCGGAGACACTTGTAGAGCACCTTTATAATCACCCAGTTACGTTGTGATGTTTGGTAGAACATAAAGTGTTCCTCCGGTATTCAGGAATTGCACAATCTCATAGTCATAGGAACATGTATAAGTCATGAAGAAAGCAATAGCAGTAAACTTAAACGATCAAGTGCTAAGCTAACGAAATGGGTCAAGTCAATCACATCATTCTTGTAATGATGTGATCCCGTTGATCAAATAACAACTCATATCTATGGCTAGGAAACTCAACCATCTTTGATCAACGAGCTAGTCAAGTAGAGGCATACTGGTGACCCTATGTTTGTCTATGTATTCATACATGTCTGATGTTTTCGGTTAATACAATTCTACCATGAATAATAAACATTTATCATGATGCGAGGAAATAAATAATAACTTTATTATTGCCTCTAGGGCATATTTCCTTCAACCCCAACATTATAATTAGAATCAGCCCAGCAAGATCGTGTATTTTGAGAAAGTGCAAATGGCTTGTAATTTTTTAGGAAAAACATAAATGGGCCGCATGGACGCTACATTATTTGTTCACCCAGCCCAGCTAATGGACTGTATTTCAAAAAAAAGAGATCAAATTGACTGCAAATTCTACCCCGCAAAAAACAAACAATAAGTTTTGAAAATGGGTTGAATACGTGCCACATTCTTGGAGGATGAAATGTGGGCTAATAGGTCGAAGCCAATGCAAGTCGTTGTCAACTTAGTCAACAAATGATTCTGACATCTTTAGCCATTGGATTTACATCCAACGACCGGCATTCATCTTCAGTCTCTCTCGTCTTCTTCCTCAAGCGCCGCCGGTACCACCTGCTCCCGCCTCCTGCTGCTAGCATCTCTGCTTTGCACGCTTCACTGTGAAGCGCTACTCCACCGTTGGCCAGGCCATCCCTCCACCCCTCCTATTCTTCTCCACCGACTGCCGAACAACACCGCACCAAAACCAGTTAATCCTCGTACACCTCTCCGTCTGCGACTCTACTCCCGCATGTTCCCATCTCCGGCTCGTTGCTGTCCGGGGCCTCACCGTCGTCCACCACCTTGGATGCGCTCGGCGCAGAGTGGTCAATGAATGACACCATCAGAAGTAGACTATGCGTGGAGAGGCTAACAGTTGGGTCCACGGCCGCACGCAATGAAATCACTCCTTATTATGCGCAAAATAATGATTCCTCCACTTGACAGCTGGGACCCACTTGAAGGACCTCTGTATTTCACGAAAAAAATGTTCCCACCCCTGACAGGTCGGACCCACCAGCTATATCTTCGCACGTAAGGAAGTGCCTCCTTATTACGCACAAAAAGATGACTAACCCCTGCTAGCTGGGACCCACAATAGTGGGAGGCTAACTTGTGGGCCAACTAAGTTGACGGGGATGGAGGGCTTTGTGAACTTAGTCAATATGAACGATTCTAGCTCCAGTGACCATATGGTGTCAATCCAACGGCCGTAGTGCTTCTTCAACCTCTGGTCTTCTTGCTACAGCCGCCCAAACTAGCGTCGGTCGTGCCTCGTGCTCCTGCCTCCCGTGGCCGGCTGCGATGCCGCGGAGGCCTCACCACCCCCTACTACTCCCACTGCTGGCCAGGCCATCCCTCCACTCACCCACACCCCCTGTTATTCTACGGTGATGGCAGCCTCACACCACAATGAACCAGTGAACCCTCATACTCCTTACGTGTGGGCATCCACTACCGCGTCTTCCCCGGCTCCGAGTCGTCCCCTTCCTAGGCCTTGCCGTCGTCCACCTCCCTGGTTCTCTCAGCGCGGCATGGTCAACGTGGTCAAGGAACGGCTTCCATCGGATGTGGACTGTACGTGGAGAGGCTGACAGTTGGGTCCATGGCCACAACAAGGAAGTGCCTCCTTATTACGTGGAAAATAATGATTTCTCCACCTGACAGCAGGGATCCACCAAACTGGCAACCGTGTTTCACGAAAAAAATGTTTCCCCCTGACTGCTGGGACCTACTAGCGACATCTTCACACGCAAGGAAGTGCGTCCGGGCAAAAAAATGATTCGCCCCCCTGACTGCTGGGACCCACCACCTACATCTTCGCACGCAAGGAAGTGCCTGACAGTCGGGACCCACCTGGTCAAAGCGTACGTAGCGTTGTCATTCTGGTCGGGAACGTGTACGTACATACTGGTCCATGTAGAGGCACGCATGTGTCGTAGTAGAGGCGCGCACGTAGCATGTACACATACGTACAACGGCCAGTGTTCATGAAAGAAAATACGGCCATGTACATACATACGGGCTGGGTCTCCAACGCCTACTCGCGCATTCGTACAGCCAGGGCTCGTGTACATGGCTGGGTCGGAATGGAGAAACATCATCGTCGTCGTGTTCATGGGGAGACAACCGGCTGGGTCGGAACGAAATGCGTCGCCGTGTTCATTGGGAGGGCTTGGACGGAACAGCCGATGGAAACGAGGCCTGGTGTACCGCAGAACGGAGGAAACGGACTTGTGTTCACTCGGGAGGGGTGTGGCGTACCGGAAAACGGAGGAAACGGACTTGTGTTGGAGCGCTACGGTCGAAACGGGGGTGCTGTTCATTGGGATGGGTGTGGAGTACAGCAAAACGGGACTCCATGGGATACTGTTCATCTACACCGACGACCCCCTCAAGCCTCCACGGGCTACTATTCATCCACCGTCGACCTCCTCCAGCCTCCACCTGCGACTGTTCATCCACGGGCTCCTGTTCATCCAGCCTCCACCGCGCGCTACTGCACCAGCTACTGTTCAACCAGCCCTCTCCACGGTCTCCTGTTCAACCACCCCTCCACGGGCTACTGTTCATCCAGCCCTCCACTGTCTATTGTTCATCTAGCCCTCCATGGGGTGGTCCTGTTCATCCAGCACTCCACGGGGTCCTGTTCATCCAGCCCCAACTAGCTCGACCAGTCGGGGTCCTGTTCATCCATACGTAACACCACGGGGTCCTGTTCATCCACCCCCACCGGGAACTGTTCATCCAAACCCCCCAGCAACACTCACTGTTCATCTAGAGGCAGCATCGATCGGCTTTAGTTAGCAGCAGTAGCGAAGGAATCACTCGGATTCAATAACGTAGCTAGTGAAATTGCTCGGGTTCAGTTAGAGCCCAACGCCTCTCTCGGGTTTAGTTAGAGCCCAACGCCTCGCACACACGCGCGTACGTGTACGAGAGAAACGCGCATCGCTCGGCCCCCGACCACCCACCGTAACCGGGAACTCCCCGAAATTTTCCTCACCATCGCTTCTACCATGGTTTTTTCTGTCATGGACGGCCCAAAGAATGTCATGCAGCTGCGTCTCCGACCCGCCCAGGACAAAAAGCCCATTTTCTGTCATGATTTTTTGTCATAGAAATAGGAGCCCACCTGTCGGGTGGTAGATGCGACATATGCCAATGGGTGGCTTATCATTGTGGGAGCCAGTAAAACATCGCCGGTGCCTAGAAACGGGATGAGGCGAAGACATGCACGCCGACGAATCTTACCCAGCTTCGGGGCTCTCTGTGGAGATAACACCCCTACTGCTGCTCTGCGGGGTCTCCGCATGATCACTAGATGAACAAGTAGCTACACGATGCTCCTTGAGCTATTTGGCGAGAGGAGGAAAAAGGGCTCTGCTTGCTCTCTTCTCCTCCCTACGTCGTGTCTAAAATTAGCAGGGATCCCCCCTTTTGCATGGGTGCCCCGGGGGGTTTACATAGGCCTACCCCCGGGGGTACAATGGTAATCCAGCTGGGCGTGGGGCCCAGCCGTCTGTGTCTTCGCTCTCCGGCTTCTGCGCCGGCTGCTGGGGCCCGCCGGCTGGTGGGTCCCGCCGGCTACCGGCTCCTTGGTCGACAGGCAGGCCCCACTGTCTAGGGCCTTGTCGGTGGCTGGTTACTGTTGCTCAATCTTGGTGGAGAGGGCTTCGCCGAGGTAAGCGTGGCAACAGTGCTGCCGTCCGGCGGGTGACCACTGTAGCCTCACCGCGTCTTGTCTCCTTAATGGGGCGTCTCCTTCGAGGGGGTGGCAAGCCGGCTGGAGAGAGCCGGCTCCGTCTTGTGCCGACTGGGGGAGGCCAGGCCGCCTTCGGGTGTCTCTCTGCCCGAAGGGGCCCACCGCCCGTGGGCCGTACTGGTAGCCCGTCGTGGATGACATCAGGGTCAACGTGGCAACAGTGCTGCGCCGGACGGGTCACGGCCACCCGTATGGCGCACTGTGCCAGGCGCGCTCTTTGTTAACTCATCAAAGGGTATATTCCAACTCCGAGATGCTTGCACCAGTCCATAGATGGATCGTTGGAGCTTGCACACTTTGTTAACACCTTTAGGATTGACAAAACCTTCTGGTTGCGTCATATACAACTATTTCTTAATAAATCCATTAAGGAATGTAGTTTTGACATCCATTTGCCAGATTTCATAAAATGCTGCAACTGCTAACATGATTCTGCCAGACTTTTAAGCATCGATACGAGTGAGAAAATCTCATCGTAGTCAACACCTTGAACTTGTCAAAACACTTTTGCGACAATTCGAGCTTTGTAGATAGTAAAACAACTATCAACGTCTGTCTTCCTATTGAAGATCCATTTATTCTGAATGGCTCACCGATCATCGGGCAAGTCTATCAAAGTACATACTTTGTTCTCATACATGGATCATATCTCAGATTTCATGGCCTTAAGCCATTTCGCAGAATCTGGGCTCATCATCGCTTCCTCATAGTTCGTAGGTTCGTCATGGTCTAGTAACATGACTTCCAGAACAGGATTACCGTACCACTCTGGTGTGGAACGTACTCTGGTTGACCTACAAGGTTCAGTAGTAACTTGATCTAAAGTTTTATGATGATCATCATTAACTTCCTCACTAATTGGTGTAGGCATCACTGGAACTGATTTAAGTGATGAGCTACTTTCCAATTCGAGAGAAGGTATAGTTACATCATCAAGTTCAACTTTCCTCCCACTCACTTCTTTCGAGAGAAACTTATTCTCTAGAAAGGATCCACTCTTAGCAACAAAGATCTTGCCTTCGGATTTGGGTATCCTATGAAGACGCACTTCTCTGATTTGGGTTTGAGCATATCAGGTTGGAACTTTTTCACATAAGCATCGCAACCCCAAACTTTAAGAAATTATAGCTTAGGTTTCTTGCTAAACCACGGTGTCGTCTCAACGGATTTAGATGGTGCCATTTTTAACGTGAATGCAGCTCTCTCTAATGCATAACCCCAAAATTATAGCGGTAAATCAGTAAGAGACATCATAGATCGCACCATATCTAATAAAGTGCGGTTACGACGTTCGGACACACCGTTACGTTGTGGTGTACCAGGTGGCGTGAGTTGCGAAACTATTCCACATGGTTTCAAATGAAGGCCAAACTCATAACTCAAATATTCACCTCCACGATCAGATCGTAGAAATTTTATTTTCTTGTTACGATGATTTTCCACTTCACTCTAAAATTCTTTGAACTTTTCAAATGTTTCAGACTTATGTTTCATCAACTAGATATACTCATATCTACTCAAAGCATCTGTGAAGGTCAGAAAATAACGATACCGGCCGCGAGCCTCAGCACTCATCGGACCACATACATCGGTATGTATTATTTCGACTAAGTCAGTGGCTCGCTCAATTGTTTCGTAGAGCGGAGTCTTATTCAGCTTGCCCATGAGGCATGGTTCGCAAGCATCAAGTGATTCCAAAAAGCCCATCACCATGGAGTTTCTTCATGCGCTTTACACCAATATGACCTAAAAGGCAGTGCCACAAGTATGTTGCACTATCATTATCAACTTTGCATCTTTTGGCATCAATATTATGAATATGTGTATCACTATGATCGAGATTCAATAAACCATTTATATTACGTGTATGACCATAGAAGGTTTTATTCATGTAAATAGAACAACAATTATTCTTTGATTTAAATGAATAAACGTATTGCAATAAACATGATCCACTCATATTCATGCTCAACGCAAACCCCAAATAATATTTATTTAGTTCCAATAGTAATCGCGAAGGTAGAGGGAGTATGCGATTGTGATCTTATCGAGCTTGGAATCACTTCCAACACACATCGTCACCTCGCCCTCAACTAGTCTCTGTTCATTTTGTAACTCCTGTTTTCAAGTTACTAATCATAGCAACTGAACCAGTATCAAATACCCAGGGGACACTATGAACACTAGTAAAGTACACATCAATAACATGTATATCATATATACTTTTTGTTTACTTTGCCATCCTTCTAATCTGCCAAGTATTTGGGGCAGTTCCACTTCAAGTGACCATTTCCTTTGTAGTAGAAGCACTCAGTTTCAGGCTTGGGTCTAGCTTTGGGCTTCTTCATGGGAGTGGCAACTAGCTTGCCATTCTTCTTGAAGTTCCCTTTCTTTCCTTTGCCCTTTTACTTGAAACTAGAGGTCTTGTCAACCATGAACATTTGATGCTTTTCTTGATTTCTACCTTCGTTGATTTCAGCACCACGAAGATCTCGGGAATCGTTTTCGTCATCCCTTGCATATTATAGTTCATCACGAAGTTCCAGTAACTTGGCGATAATGACCAGAGAACTCTATCAATCACTATCTTATCTGGAAGATTAACTCCTACTTGATTCAAGCGATTGTAGTACTCAAACATTCCGAGCACATGCTCACTGGTTGAGCTATTCTCCTCCATCTTGTAGGCAAAGTACTTGTCAGAGGTCTCATACCTCTCTACTCGGGCATGATTCTGAAATACCAATTTTAGCTCTTGGAGCATCTTATATGCTCCGTGGCATTCAAAAGTTTTTGAAGTCCTGGTTCTAAGCCATAAAGCATGGCGCACTAAACTATCAAGTAGTCATCATACCGAGCTTGCCAAACATTCATAATGTCTGCATCTGTTCTTGCAATAGGTCCGTCACATAGCGGTGCATCAAGGACATAATTTTTCTGTGCAGCAATGAGGATAATCCTCGGATCACGGAGCTAGTCCGTATCATTGCTACTAACATCTTTCAACATAGTTTTCTCTAGGAACATATCACAAATAAAACGGGGAATCTATACGCAAGCAATTGATCTAAAACATAGATATGCAAATACTATCAGGACTAAGTTCATGATAAATTTAAGTTCAGTTAATCATATTACTTAAGAACTCCCACTTAGATAGATATCCCTCTAATCATCTAAGTGATCACGTGATCCATATCAACTAAACCATGTCCGAACATCATGTGAGAAGGAGTATTTTTCAATGATGAACATCACTATGTTCATCATATCTACTATATGATTCACGCTCGACCTTTCGGTCTCAGTGTTCTGAGGCCATATCTTCATATGCTAGGCTCGTCAAGTTTAACCCGAGTATTTTGCTTGTGCAAAACTAGCTTGCACCTGTTGTATGTGAACGTAGAGCTTATCACACCTGATCATCACGTGGTGTCTCGGCATGATGAACTATAGCAATAGTGCATACTCAGGAAGAAGACTTATACCTTGAAATTTAGTGAGAGATCATCTTATAATGCTACTGCCGAACTAAGCAAAATAAGATGCATAAAGGATAAACATCACATGCAATCAATATAAGTGATATAATATGGCCATCATCATCTTGTGCCTTTGATCTCCATCTCCAAAGCACCGTCATGATCACCATCATCACCGGCTTGACAGCTTGATCTCCATCGAAGCATTGTTGTCGTCTCGCCAACTATTGCTTCGACGACTAGTGCTACCGCTTAGTTATAAAGTAAAGCAATTACATGGCGATTGCATTTCATACAATAAAGTGACAACCATATGGCTCCTGCCAGTTGTCGATAACTGTGTTACAAAACATGATCATCTCATACAACAATTAATATATTCACATCTTGAACATATCACATCACATCATTCCCTGCAAAAACAAGTTAGACGTCCTCTACTTTGTTGTTGCAAGTTTTACGTGGCTGCTATGGGCTTCTAGCAAGAACCGTTCTTACCTACGATCAATACCACAACGTAGTATAGTAATTGGTTTTTGATCTTCAGAAAGAACCCTGTTCATTGAAACCGATTCAACTAAAGTTGGAGAAACAGACACCCACTAGGCTCCTGTGTGCGAAGCACATCGGTAGAACTAGTCTCACGTAAGCGTACGCGTAATGTCGGTCTGAGCCGCTTCATCCAACAATACTGCTCAATCATGAATCAACTAGTGACGGCAAGCAATATGTATATACTCACGCCCACAACTCCTTTGTGTTCTACTCGTGCATATAACATCTACGCGTAGACCTGGCTCTGATACCACTGTTGGGGAACGCAGTAATTTCAAAAAAATTCCTACGCACACGCAAGATCCATCTAGGTGATGCATAGCAACAAGAGGGGAGAGTGTTGTCCATGTACCCTCGTAGACCATAAGCGGAAGCATTATGACAACGCGGTTGATGTAGTCGTACATCTTCACGATCCGACCGATCCTAGCACCGAATGTATGGCACTTCCGTGATCTGCACACATTCAGCTCGGTGATGTCCCACGAATTGTAGATCCAACTGAGGTCGAGGGAAAGTTTCGTCAGCATGACGGCGTGATGACGGTGATGATGAAGTTATCGACGTAGGGCTTCGACTAAGCTCTACAACGATATGACCGAGGTGGAAATCTGTGGAGGGGGGCACCACACACGGCTAAACAATCAACTTGTGTGTCTATGGGGTGCCCCCCTCCCCATATATAAAGGAGTGGAGGAGGGGAGGGCCAGCCCTCTCATGGCGCACCCAAGGGGGGAGTCCTACTCCCGGTGGGAGTAGGATTCCCCCTTCCCTAGTTGGAGCAGGAGAAGAAAGAGGAGAGATGGAGAAGGAAAGGGGGGCGGCATGTAACGCCCTGGACACACCCGCCGGTGGTCATTACTGCTGGCGGGATCTACACTGGCCCCACAGATCAATACTAGTCTTTTCTGCGCACTTTTTCCTCACTCGTGCGCACCCGGGAGCAACTTCCCGGTCGGTCACCCATCCTGACACTACTCCAAGCTAAGCATGCTTAACTTTGGAGTTCTGTCCGAATGGGCTCCCGGAAAAGAAGGAATTCCTTATAGATATGAGTATTCTATCATCCCAAATAAGCCAGGCCATCACATACACCCCCACTCAGAGGAATCGACGTCCTCCTCGGACCACAGGAACGTTCCCTCTTGGCACATAAGTCTGTGCATGTAGTCCGGTACATATACCATGCCGTGTGCCACGACGGGTCACAAACGTCATGAACAACATGACCGCGCACCTGTCCACAAACATCCGTGTAACTGCGAGAACCTGGCTCTGATACCAACTTGTAACGCCCCGGACCCACCCGCCGGTGGTTGTTACTCCTGGCGGGATCTAGACTGGCCCCACAGATCAATACTAGTCTTTTCTGCGCACTTTGTCCTCACCCGTGCGCACCCGGGAGCAACTTCCCGGTCGGTCACCCATCCTGACACTACTCCAAGCTGAGCACGCTTAACTTTGGAGTTCTGTCCGAATGGGCTCCCGGAAAAGAAGGAATTCCTTATTGATAGGAGTAGTCTATCATCCCTAATAAGCCAGGCCATCACACGACACCCCACCCCAATTCGGATTGGGCTTGAGGGGGCACCCCCACCTTGGTCGCCTCCTCCTCTCTCCCACTAAGGCCCATTAAGGCCCAATGACTCCCCGAGGGGTTCCGGTAACTCCCCGGTACTCCGATAAATGCCCGAACTCACCCGGAACCATTCTGATGTCCAAACATAGCCTTCCAATATATCCATCTTTATGTCTCGACCATTTTGAGACTCATCGTCATGTCTGTGATCATATCCGGGACTCCGAACTATCTTCGGTACATCAAAACACATAAACTCATAATGTCGATCGTCATCTAACATTAAGCGTACGGACCCGATGGGTTCGAGAACTATGTAGACATGACCGAGACACTTCTCCGGTCAGTAACCAATAGCGGAACCTAGACGCTCATATTGGTTCCTACATATTCTATGAAGATCTTCATCGGTCAAACCGCATAACAACATATGTTGTTCCCTTTGTCATCGGTATGTTACGTGTCCGAGATTCGATCATCGGTATCTCAATACCTAGTTCAATCTCGTTAGCGGCAAGTATCGTTACTTGTTCCGCAATGCAACATCCCGTAACTAACTCATTAGTCACACTGCTTGCAAGGCTTATAGTGATGTGCATTCCCGAGAGGGCCCAGAGATACCTCTCTGATACATCGAGTGACAAATCCTAATCTTGATCTATGCAAACACAACAAACACCATCGGATACCCCTGTAGAGCATCTTTATAGTCACTCAGATATGTTGTGACATTTGATAGCACACTAAGTGTTCATCCGGTATTCGAGAGTTGCATAATCTCATAGTCATAGGAACATGTATAAGTCATGAAGAAAGCAATAGTAGTAAACTAAACGATCATAGTGCTAAGCTAACGGATGGGTCTAGTCCATCACATCATTCTCTAATGATGTGATCCTGTTCATTAAATGACAACACATGTCCGTGGCTAGGAAACTTAACCATCTTTGATTAATGAGCTAGTCAAGTAGAGGCATACTAGGGACACTCCGTTTGTCTATGTATTCACACATGTACTAAGTTTCCTGTTAATACAATTCTAGCATGAATAATAAACATTTATCATGATATAAGGAAATAAATAATAACTTTATTATTGCCTCTAGGGCATATTTCCTTCAAGAAGAAGGCCAATGTCTTTCCATCCTCGTTGGCCTTGTAGTGGCCTATGTGGACGATTTCCTTATAGACGTGGATGTGCAGGTCGATGGTTTCTTGCATGGCGAGCCGTTGCGCGGCGAGCGCAACCTCGAGGTGCACATTCTTCATCGGGACCTCCGGCACCTGCAGGTCCACCAGGGCTTGAAAGAATTCACCACCATGGAGGTCGATGAGGGTGGCAGGCAATGAGGAGCCTGGGCGCGCGGGCTGGAGCAGTACGCCAAGTTCATCCGCGCGCTTCTTGATGGCGGTGAACTTGCGGATGGAGTTGACCATCATGTCGTCCATGTGAGAGGCGAAGATGGTGTCAGCGAGGGCTACGATGCCGGTGGTCACTAGCACTGTCTGGAAACGTTGAGTGGTGCGAGGCCGCAGGCCAGCGCCTTGGATGATTTGGCACAGCCGACTGCCGCTCGTGTCCATCGCCTCCATAGGTGCTTGTGGCTTCTGGTCACTTGGTCTTGGATTGGAGTGAGTAGTGTTGCATAGAGACTAGGAGTAGATGGATTGGAGTGGTGGGGCGCCTTTATATGAGAGTCCAAACTCTGTTGCATTCACATCATGCTGGATGTATTCTGCTTCTCCAATTAATTCCCTCTGCATGTAATTCAGGATGCATCATTGACCGCGTGGAGGCGACTGTCGCTCGCGTCTACCGCGTGTCAGGAGACATTCCCGTCGACGACGAGGTGCCCATGGTGACTTCATAAATTTCAAGATGATACTAGTATGCCGACTCAGTCTTTCATAGGTGGTCATTGGGGTAGGTTTGTGTGTGTGCATTCATAGGGGTGAGTGTATGCGTGTGTATATGAGCTCGTGCATATGTATTGTGTTAAAAAATGTAAATGTGTGTCAAAAAGAGACTTGTCAGTACTAGTATACTCAATATTGTGCACCGCGGCCAAGGGGGAGAGGAAAACGAGAGAACTACGTATTTATTTACGGTGTAGATTCACTCATTTTGCTCCATATGTACATCATCTCAGTGTAGTCTAGTCACTTGGTGAAATCTCTAGAAATGCAAATACTCCTTTCTGGTTTACATGGCTATACTAGCAAGTACTACAATAGTGGGCTCACATAGAAATTTTGTCTCATGCAAGAGCCTTGCTATATGCGTGCTCCAAGGTTTGCAACTGCCACGTTCGGGTTGCGCTTGACTCTTCGCCTCTTCGAGAAGATGAACAATGATGTTACTACTACTAATTCTACAATATCGAATGCACTGCTGCATGTTCGTCCATGGCAAGCGGGAGGGATAGCTTGTTGTAGTACTATAAGCAAAAGCATGTCCTCATCTGCGAGCCACCGCGTGCTTGGGCGAGGAAGGCGTGTAGTAGTAAAATCAAGCTTCTCCTCGTTGTACGAGTTGACGTGACCCATCATAGCACTGGCCCCACATGGTTGCCTCAAAACATGGCTGAAAGACCTGCAATGTACAATATATTTGCTGCAACCTCTAACATTTACCCCACCACAAATTAAAATATATACTCCTGTCTTGACCAGTTGAGCGTGCAAACTACAATCACCAGGATGGCGGGTAGGGCCATAAGATTATTTTAATCAAAAAAAGCATCGAGCCGACCCCAACGATTTTAAGTTTATAGGCAAGGTACACGCTATCCTAGACTACTCTACACATGAAACTGCCACACGAGCGTCCGGGTTGCACTTGGCTCTTAGCCTCTTCGGGAAGTCGAACAATATGATGGAGTACTACTGCAGTGAAGTAATACTACAGTATGCTTCTGGCCACGGAACAGGACCCGACGATGGAGCTCTGTATGGTCTCGATGGACCTCACCTTGCTCCACTGCCCCTTGTGCCTCCACCCCTTGAAGCCTCTAGTGTATGAGGTCAGAATACACCTCATTCGTTCGTACGAAGAAAGGTGCAGGTTTCTTGATTGATGTGATATTCGATTGATTTGTGCAGTGCAAGGGAGGGCACATGGCCTGCATGGACTGCTGCGTCGAGCGCCCCGAGAACCAGCGGCAGTGCGAGAAGTGCGAGTGCAGTGGTGGCTTCGACATGCAGAACAAGGCGGTGGACACCGTCCTGTCCTCGGTGAGGGTGGAGTGCCCACACAAAGGCAGTGGGCTCTACGTAACTTACCACAAGCTCGCCGGTCACTAGAGCGTGTGTCCGCTCACGCCCTGCAAATGCATCGTGCCCGTCTGCGACTATGAAGGCCCGCCGCCGACGCTCTCCCACCACATCGGCACCATGCATCCCGAGCCCGTGCACAAGATCCAGTACGACAAGGTGCTCCAACTGCAAGTGCCACTCTCGGAGCCACGGCTCATGCTGTTTGCGGAGGAGGACGCTTGCGCGTTTTTCTTGGTCGGCGGTGTTCTCGACATCGGCACGCCTATCACCATGTTGGTCGTCTGCATCAGAGCGGGGTCGTCCCCACTGCCGCACTACGTGGCCAAGCTATGGGCGAATGGCCCGCCGGGGGAAGCCAAAGGCAGGACCGACGCCATCAAGGTGGAAATGGAGGTGACAAGCAGCAAGGATCTCGACGATGTTGCCGTGCAGGAGCTGACCTTCTTCACAGTTCCGACCAAGCTGCTGGCCAGGGCTAAGCTAGTGTCCCTCCACATTCAGATTGACAAGCTCACGTCCTAATTGATTCTACAGTGCCTTCTGTTTATCTTAGTAATATGCTAATATAGGGGTTTGCTCGGTCTAATTTAGCTTATGAGATGGTCGGTTTTGGTGGCAATGCAGCATTACTTCGACATCAGATCAGCAGTTAAACTAATTTCCAATAGTCGAACGGATATTTTGTGTCTGTTGGATACAAAGATCCTTTGGGTAAGAAGTATAACAACTTATAAGAATTATAAAAGCTCATATGCTTGTTTATTCAGGAAGTGTTGCATACTTGTGCGAGTTGACGCAACACATCAAAGTAGTACTACTACTAGTAGTACTCCCACTGATCCTAATTTCACTACGCATAAGGCTGGTCATAGTGGGAGTAACATAGATGCCACATAAGCAAAAATGATTAGGTGGCAAGTAATTAATGAGGAGAGAGGCAAATAGAGTAACATAAATATCTTACCATCACATGGCGCTTTGCAATGCAAAATGAGTATACAAAGTAAAAAATGAAGACATCTATGTTATCACCTACTACCTCCTTTCTAGTTTATAGGGATCAATTCGAAAATCTCACCAACCAAGGTAGATGGTGAGTGGTGGAACAATTTTTGTAGTTTGCAAAACTACTCAATTAATGCGCTTGTTTTCCTCAAAAATTGTGTTCAACAATGCATTAATTGCAATGCATGCATGCATAAAGTACATGCATTGCTCAATTTTCTCTTTAGACTTGCATGCAATGATTTATTGCACCTTGAAATATGAACATGTGATGGGAAACAACCAAATTGAGACTTATCAAATGGGAAAACTAAAATTTTGAGATAAGCCCTATAAACCGGAAAGGAGGGACATATGCATATTGGTACTAGTCTATGTTACTATCCATTATGAAGGTAGTAACATAGACTAGTAACATATGCATGTTAGTACTAGTCTATGTTACTATCCAATATGACCAACCAAAGTCGAGGCGCAGATATCAAGGAGGGCCTGGTGTCGTGTGCGGCCCGCACATTAACCAAAACCTCGCGCCTCCAGCTTAGCCTCCATGTTTTAAACTTCTCAATCTCAAGGCCAAGGAGCAACGTGAAACCTATGATAGAGCCAATCGGATGGTTGAGAACACTACAATTCATAGCTACAGATGCGTGTGTGAGAGAGGATCAGTGTGTGAATGCACCTCTTCTCTTCCTGTATAACGTACTAAACTCAGAGTACAAGTGTATGTGGGTGGCATCGACCTAGGGAGCTAGAGATGGTGCGCGTGAGAAGTACCGAGAGATAGGTGTAATGCGTCTGAAAAAAGACTAGTCTATAGCTTGCCACGAGGCTATTCCTGTCGAACGCCCCAAGAACCATAAGATATATATATGACGGTGCCAGTTATTGCACGTACACAGCAGTAGAAAAAGAACTACCATCGCATATGCTACACCACAGCCAAGAACACGTGCCCACGTTACGCCATCCGGGAATAGTTCGAAACTAGAACCGTCAATAAATTTTGAGCTTGCGTCTCATCACGTTCCAAATTACTACTACCATGCTGTATTTAATTGCAAACCTATTCACACCGATCATAACCTAAACGGTTTCCCACTTAGGAGCTTATTAGTACTCGGTTATAAATACTACCATGCCAAGATGACTGCACATTCCTCCTCAACTCCTCATCCACAAAAACAAACAAGTCATTCAGCATTCTTCCCTTGCGTCTGCCATTGCCAGCGTGAGTTCTCGGTCGAGAGATTACCACTAGGTTGAGGCGAGCATGGAAGCAGAAGCATGAGAGACGTCCCGCCTCACCGCGAAAGCAACTGACATGTCCCGCCGCGCGGACGTAGAAGCACGGAGGTCCTGTCGCACCACCGAAGCAGCACAGAGGTCCCGCCGCGCTGTTGATGTAGCAGACTGGTTTGGCCACACCGCAGAAGCAGGCGAGATGTCCCGCCGCACCGCGAATATAGCAGAGATGTCCCGCCACGCCGTGGTAGCCTGGGAAAATGTCTCGCGGGCAGGCGACGACTCTTACAGGCGCATGCATGCAATCATCTGTAGCCAGATGGATCAGATCTCCGGCTGGGCGAGGTTGCAGGATGACATGAAAGCCTTGTTTGAGTAGGCTATCGACGTCATCCGACAACTAAGGGAGGGCAATGAGAGGCTCCATGCCGAGCGCGACCTGCTGAGGGCGAAGATCGTCCGAAGTGCAAAGCAGCAGGAGGGAGCCCAGTGCCTTGTTGAAGAGGACCGGCGTCATCATCAAGAAACTTATGGACGAGAATGATATGCTCTGCATTGAGCGCCAAAGGCTGATGGAGGATTCCATGGATGCTCTCAAGCAGCATCTTGAGGACATAACAGAGCTCATCGCCGCTCGTCGCAGAGACTAGTTCCCACGGCCTGTAGCAACGCCTCAAGAAAGTAGAGATTAGCGAGCCAGATCATTGTCTTCCTTCTTCTTTTTCCCTTGTGTATTTTGGGCGTAGCCGCATGTGGCTTTTTAATTATCGTCCTAATTAGGTAAGACAATTATTATCCACTATCGTCCTTCGCAAATCTTGTGTTTCCAATTGTAATATGACAACACTTGTTCCAAAAAGACTTTGTTGATTGTTAATGTGTGCACCTTTGCAAATCGGACAACAAAATTACCACAGCATGTTCATGCCATGTCATGAAACAAAGCCAAGTTTCATGAATTTCATGCGTGTTTTGGATTTACAGGAAATAAAAAACCAAGTTTCTCAATATATCCAGCTGAGCCACGATGCCCAGATGTTTGAATTTCATTCCCATTTCTTGCATGGGACCTAGAAAATTACCCGAGGACGCACATGTGATTTTTCAACCAACTTTGGTGAACTAGAGCATGTTGTTGTATTTCATATTTGAATTATGAACACAAAGGTGACACGTTCCCTCTTGGAACCACGAGCCTTCTTGAGAGAAGCTCCGGATTGCAAGAAACTTATAACAAAACTTGTTCCTATTCTGCCAATTTTTTTGACCACATCATGGTAGTACCATGACATGACACCATGCCAAGTTTCAAGATTTTCAGGCGTGTTTTGGATTTACAAGAATTTTAAAACCAAGTTTCTCAATGTTCTCGGCCGAGCCACGATGCCTAGATGTTTGCATTTCATTCCCATTTCTTGCATGGGACCTAGAAATTTACCAGAGGACACACAACTGATTTTTCAACCAACTTTGGTGCAGGGAGCATGTGCTTGTAGTTCAAATTTGAATTATGCACATTAAATGACCAGAAACTCAATTAATGTATAAAAAGGCCAAACAAACCCGGAATAATTCCAAAATTTAACGGGGCACTCATGTAGTTCTACGTTGCCTCTGTAAAGAAACTCAAGGGGGGCAGTGTATATTGTTTCGCACTCAAAGGCGACACGTTCCCTCTCAGAACCACGAGCCTTCTTGAGAAAAGCTCCGGTATGCAAGAAGCTTATACCAAAATTCGTTCCTATTTGGCCAATATTTTTACCACAACATGGTAGTACCATGACATGACACCATGCCAAGTTTCATGATTTTCAGTCGTTTTTTGGGTTTACAAGAATTTTAAAACCAAGTTTCTCAATGTTCTCGGCCGAGCCACGATGCCCAGATGTTTGAATTTCATTCCCATTGAGCATGGGACCTAGAAATTCACTGGACGACACACATGTGATTTTTCAACCAACTTTGTTGCATGGGAGCATGTGCTTGTAATTCAAATTTTAATTATGCACATTAAATAACTAGAAAATCAATTAATGTATAAAAAAGGCCAAACGAACCCGGAATAATTCCAAAATTTAACAGGGCACTCATGTAGTTCTATGTTGCCTCTGTAAAGAAACTCAAGGGGGGGCAGCGTATATCGTTTCACAATCAAAGGTGACACGTTCCCTCTCAGAACCACGAGCCTTCTTGAGAGAAGCTCCGGTTTGCAAGAAGCTTGTACCAAAATTTGTTCCAAATCGGCCCAATTTTTTACCATAGCATTTTGGTGCCATGACATGACACCATGCCAAGTTTCATGATTTCCAGGCGAGTTTTGGATTTACATGAATTTAAAAACCAAGTTTCTCGATGTTCACGGCCGAGTGACGATGCCCAGATGTTTGAATTTCATTCTCATTTCTTGCATGGGACCTAGAAATTCACCCAAGGACACACATGTGATTTTTCAACCAACTCTGGTGCACCAGAGCATGTGCTTGTAGTTCAAATTTGGATTATGCACATTAAATGTCCAAAAACTCAATTAATATATAAAAAGGCCAGGAACCCGGAATAATTCCAAAATTTAATAGGGCACTCATATAGTTCTATGTTGCCTCTATAAAGAAAATCAGGGGGGAGGCAGCGTATATCATTTCGCATAAAGAGGTGACACGTTCCCTCTCGAAACAACGAGGCTTGTTGAGAGAATCTCCGGTTTCGCAAGAAGCTTACACCAAAACTTGTCCCAATTCAGCCAAAAATTATACATATGAAAATAGGGTTTAGATTATCCCGAACACCTCGCCACCTAGACCAATGTACTCTGATTTGAATTCAACATAAAAATGGATACAAATATTTGAATTGGAGATCATATGTTACATGTATTTCATAGTGAAATATGATTACTACTATATGCATGTTTTTTCTTATCAAGATAATATTTAAATGATTGTATAACTTGACAACAATCATATTCAAATAAGGAAAATTGATTCAAATTTAGTCCATATGGTAGACGATAAGATATATTTTCATAGGGTGGAGTAAAATGTTCATATATGATGGGAGATCAAAATGTAGGACTACATCCATTATAAACCACAAGGTCACCTAATGATATATTTGAATTCAACATAACGTGGATTCAAAAATTGAAATTTGAGATCCTGGCATTTGTAACCATATATAAAGGGACATGACTCTTTATTTTAGTGGGCATTGATTTTTTTTGTTGAGGGAAATGCATATCGATTTGGTACTGTACAAGGTAATCTTGTTCTCCCAGTTTTTTTACATTTTTCTTGTAGTTTTTTCAATGACATTTAAAGCAATATAGTGAAAGGGGACATGACTCTCTTGTTTCTTGTATGACTTGTTTTTTGTACACGTTAAGTTTGTTCTGTCGAACAAGGAATCCGCGCCTTGTTATCTCAAAATTTTCAGGCTCGAGTATCGTTTGTCTCATCTGCTTTGAAACTCCCGCCTCTTGAACCCGCGCCATGCCTTATTATCTCGAAATTTTGACGCATGCAAAAACTCCCTCCTCATACGAAATTGGTCACATAGCCCAGACACGCGAAATCCCCCTTCTACCCCTCAACCGTAAATGTCGGCTCGACATCGCGGTGTCAAAACCAGTGGGGGTACGCTGGTAACTTTCCCTACATTTCCGACAAGCGCGTCCATAAGCCATGGCTCCCCCTACCTTCCCCTTCATCCCCCCATTCATACACCAAGGCCGCCAAAACCCGCGAAACCCCATGCTCCTCCATCGGCCTCCCGACCACTGCCTAGCCAGAGACTCTTCCCCAACGACGTCGTCCACCGCAACAGCTCGCCGTCCCTCATCCACCACACCGGATGAGGATATGTCGTCAATCTCATCGTCCCGCTGGATCAGCCGCCCCGTACTCCACCTCCAAGGAGTTTCCCCAATGTTCGCCTCGTCTATCATGCCACCTCCATCCCCACATCCCCGTCTTGACCTACCCCACTTGAACCATTGCACCCTCACCAATTCCCCCGATGAATCCGAGGCCAACTCGGCGCCAACAAGGAGGTTCTGGATTCACCGCTGCATTTTATATTTTATTCGATCTCACGGGGCTGCCGGTGCTCGATACCGAGCAGCCATGGTGGGTCTCCATCGACGGCGCCATCGCTGGCCACTTCATCCAGGGCATCCAGGGCATCACTAGCTGTAGCTGCTCCCGCTCTTTCTCGCGCTGTTGCTGCTGCTCCGGCTCTCGCTGGCGCTGTGGCTCTGTTATTGCTGTCGGTCGCGCTGCTGCACTACTCTTTCTTTCATTCGTGCTGCTGCTCTGCTATTGCTGTCTGTCGTGCTGCTGCTCCGCTCTTGCTCTTATTCGTGCTACTACTCTGCTCTTGCTCTCGCTCACGCTGTTGCTGCTGCTGCTGCACGACCTCCAGCAGCTATAGGAGTTGCTGCTTTAGCACTTGCTCGCGGTGCTGATGCACGACTTGCCCTCTGCTAGTGTGTTCCCTACTCGAGCGTCTGCTAATTTAGATCAGTGCTTCTCTGCTACTAGTGCTCGAATGCCCAAAACATCTATTGCATTGCTATGCTACTAGTTCAATCAGTTTCGACAGTAAATTTCAGTTTCGACTGTAAAGTTCAGTTTCTTCAGTTAAGTTCAGAGTGAACAGTATTTACAGGATCTGTCGGAGCGGCCGTGGCGCGGTTGATGCGTTTTACATCTAGCACTTCTTGGTGATGTATTTTACATCATCTATTGCAGATGATATTAGAGTCCCAATTCAGATTAGCGTTGTTTGTCTTGTCCTGCTTCAACCTTGCCTCCATACACCTCACCAAAGCTGCTCCAACAATGGAACCATCCATCATAGCGGTGCAGTACCCTCAGCGCCGTTTCCAGAGGCCTCGGATCTTCTTCCCCACCTCCGACAGTCACACCAGCATCACCATCATCCATGTCCAACCCAATGATGCTGAGGTCGACAAGGCTATGCCAAAGAGGTTGTACACTCGTTGCATCCCTTTGTTACTCTGCATTCCTGTCGATCTCTCAGTGATCCTTTGCTATGGAACTACTATGGTACTACTATTCATGCATTTGGTTAGAAGGAGTGGAGCAAAGCAAAACTGGAGGATTTTTTTTCCTTTGGTGTCTCTTTCAAAGAAAAGACGTAGGAATTTTAATATCCACTTGGACGTCCTTTTCCAATCAATATGCATGAAGAACAGGACTAATTGCATTACTAGCATAATAAGATTCTTATTTTTTTCATTTTCACGTGGTTTGACTTTAATTTGACCATGCTTCTCCATTCCTGCGTTCTTTCAATTCATGTGAACCAAACACCCAGGTTGATAGAAATCCTATGTTTCCAAATGCTTTTGTTTTGCACCTGCATTCCTATATTATTCCTGTGTTTTTCCTGTCCCTGCATTTATAGTTTCCTCCAATTCTAAGGAGCACTTACAAATTTACTTCATTTTCAGATAGGCATCAAAGAAAACTTTGTGTGTTATGTCCTGCTCCTGCCGTGTTGTCATCCACCCTAGAGAAGGTGCACCATCAACAGAAGTATTCACTTCAGCAGAGATTCCCCCTGCAAACTTTCTTTCGCCGCCTTAGATCATCTTCCCCGTTGCCGGCAGCCACGCCAACTGCATTACCATCATCGACTGAGCAGATGAACCTGATGACTACACAGTTCCCGAAGAGAGGTCGCAGTCTTTTGTGTTTGCTTACATTATACATCAGTTATTATTACCTGCTACTTTATCATTCAAACTTGAGTTTTAAAATGCCCGTGGGTCTCATATCGAGGCAGCAACGAATAGTATCTGTCTACTATCTAGTTCATCTGGGGTCTTCTATGTGCTTAATGTTGGGTGGGCAACAAACAGTAGATGATTCATTGTCTGTCTATTTAAACTGAAGCTATAATATATCTGCTATCAATAGTTTTGGATCTATCCACTCGTTTGCTACCATTAGTCTTGATTTCTTCATTCACCCCTTAGGCCCTACAAAATCTAACTAATTTTTTATTATGCATGTCAGTTATTGTATACAATCGTACTGAACATGTAGAGAAAAAGAGAAGACCGATGTGTGGCAATATAATGTCATGCAGACGCCGCTCCATGGTGTGCGAAGTGCCCCCCTCCCGGCATTCCAGATTGTATTCCAGAGGAAGATAACTGTTCAGATTGGGTTTCAGAGGGAGACAACCACTCCTATTTTCCACATGAGGTGTTTTCTCTAACCTGGCATGCTGATGTTGGTCATATCATGCATATGGCGCCTCGCATTGCTTACATTATACATCTTATATGTCATCAGCTTAGTTTAGATTTGCTTTGTGTGAATGCCACCTGTTTGGTTTCTATATCATACTACCACCGTTATTAAATATTTATCTTTTTTAAAGATTTCAACAAGTGACTACATATAGAGCAAAATGAGTGAATGTACACGCTAAAATATGTCTATATACATCTGTATGTGGTAGTCCATTTGAAATCTCTAAAAAGAAAAATATTTAGGAACGGAGGGAGTATATGGGAATTATGCAATGCCATCTTCTTTAGCCAGGCATCATATATGTGAATTATCTCATGCCATCTTTCTTTCAATTACGTATTCCATTTGTCGGCAATCTGTGTATATTGAACTACTCTTCATGTGTATCAGCCATTTGAGCCGGTCACGGAAAAATCAGGAGTGAAAACAAGGTCTTTAGAGTAGGCAATGGTACCTGTTGAAGCATATATCTCGATGGTTACAGGATTCGGAGACAAATGACCAGTCATATATCCCTCCTGAGGTGTATGATCTAAGTTGCAATATTTATATTTCTCATATCATGCATATGGTGTCTTGCATTGCTTAGTTTAGACATCATATGCACAATATTCAATTCCACTTGCTTAGTTTAGAGATCATACATGCGAGTGTCAGCTGCTTAGTATATGAATCAATTATGTCAATTATATCATGCCATCCTGTATACTTAGACAACATTTATGTGAATTATTTCATCCCAACCTATTTTAGAAAGACATCATATAGTTTTGTCATGTCATCCTGTTTATATACTCATCATATGCTGAATTATGCCATTATATCCTGTTAAGTTATCCATCATATATCTGAAATTGTGTCATGCTATCCTATTTAGTTAGACAAAAAATATGTGAATTACCACATATGTCTCTCATACAATGTCTGTACGTTCAATTTCTTTTCTTGTTTGTCAGCCATTTGAATTGGAGGGTGTGATGGTAGTATCTACGGGAGCAAAAACCTGTTCTTCACAAAAGACAGTGCTACCCGTCGATGCAGATAGAACCATGGTTGTACTAGCCCACAAACTCGCCCCACCACACATCATCGAGACTCTTCCAGATTGCACACTTACACCGTTGGGAAGAGAACCAGCTACAACCCATCTAACCCCAACCCTAGCAGATAGTAAGCCACTTCTAGTTGACAAAGCACCATGTCCACCACAGAGTACGCCCACATGAGCAGTTTGTAAAGCAACTACAGTGCCCAAAGCACGAAGACCACCACAGCGAACCCAAACTCCACATTTAAAGAAGAGGAGCAACTGTTCTCATGTTAAATTCCGTAGCTATGGTCCATACTCCTTTGCTGTTGCAATACTGTATTTACTCATACCAACTACTTTTGAATTTGAAGGATCCAATTGAAACTCCAATGGCTCAACAGGTATGTTTTAAACCTATTTCTTTGACTGGATTGTTGTTCTAACTTCTTGCTCTATGTTGATTTCGGTTTTAGTTGTATAAACAATTATGTTCTCATGTGATGCACATTACAAGTGTTGCCAATGTTGTCTAGGTTCTCACACTTATATTCTGTCTATGCTGCTGAGTTGAACTCTGTCTCTATCTTGATTTGACAACATAAACGAGAATGATGTGGATAATACAGTGACCATAGTACATAGATATATGTTTGTTTCATGTTCTTATCCTGTCCACCTTACTACCGAACCGGTTTACCAAAATAAGTTTCGTATACTACATGCTAAAACTGTGATGTGTCTGCTTGTTTCTCTTGTAGTATGCAAACAAAATATTGGAGAAGAGCACCCCACTATGCAATGGTAGAGAAAGTAATGCAGATAAGGTACAAGATAGTGATACTGCCCTATTGGTCTCCAAGAATGGTGATAAAAATTATCTTGTAGACAGTGAGAAAATCTCACAGTCCTGCGTTAATGTAGTGTTTGAGTTACTGGCTAGTACCGCCGGCACAAGCTCTTTGAACTCGATGCCTGAATCACTTCAGCTTCTTCAGTCTCAGCTACAAGATGAAAGGCATTATTCAGCTATGCCGCGGTAAGAAGCCGAAGGACTGAGGAAGTCCGTGCAGAATTCAGATGCATACTTTCTTGTGCAGCAGCAAGCGCTGGAGGATTTAAGCGCCAAACAAGAGAAAGTTGATAAGCTTGCTAAGCATCTTGCTAGTATTATGGGTACCCATGATATTGTTTCTTGAGCTCTTCTGAAGTGGTTTCAGTTCTGGTCTTGTTTTGCTGCGGCGTTTATTTGCACTGGTTGCCAACTTTGACAACCTGTGTATATTATATTCTACTTTGATCACTATATTTGCACTGGTGGCGAACATTGATGCCCAGTGGATGTAATATGTGTAATAGCCATGATAGCCTAGCGTAAGTTGCTTGCTTATTTATTTCCTGGTTGTCTTGTTTATTTGCTTGCTTATAGTAAGTGTCGTTCTTTTTCCGCGGTTTCCTAGTGGCCGCAATAACCTATTTTTTAAAACTAGGCCACAATAACCATGGGATACATATTTACTGTAGTTACCATGGGCTTCCTACGGGCCGTAGAAACAATGGGCCTTCTACGGGTCGTAGCATCAATGGGCCTTCTACGGGCCATATGATCGATCGGCCAATCATGGGCCAACAACAGACCGCATTATGGGCCTTGAACGGGCTAGAGTTGGAAATGTCCATTCAAGGGCCGACCATAACGGGCCGTCATTAATCGGCCATATTTGATGACGCTACAAAAATGGCCGAAGGGATTAACGGGCCACAAACGGACCGACTGTAACCACGGGTTGAATTTTTCCCATAATCAGAAAAGGCCAGTAACAGGACGTAATTAACCGAATGCTGGAAATGAGCCCAAGAACAAATGGGCCCTGAGAAGGCCGAAAGATAACATGGGCTTGAAAGGGCCCAATGGAATAATGGGCCGTTAATGGGTATAAAGTGATATATTGTTCATTACAAGCCAGTTTCACTACGGGTCGTTAATGGGCCAAGAGTTACAAAGTGCCTCATATGGGCCGAAAGACGTCATGGGCCGGACATGGGCCGGAAGTTACAACGGGCTGGAATCATATTGGACGGCCCAGATGACGCTATTGGGCCTAATTTTGATAGGCCGTAACAGGCCCTGGGTTAGCGGGCTGTAAATGGTCTATGTGCAAACAAGCCGTTAACATGCTTTCCGTGGGCTGGCCCACTATCTTTTGACCAAGTAAAATGGGCTGGCCTTTTCACCAGAATAGCCCTCTATTGGGCCATGCCACATGTTGACGTATCATAGGCGCCTCCTGTCCAATCAGTGGATGACATCTGTCCAACGGTGAGCCGACACGTGTTTTCCCGGCCAATGAGAATTTTACTCGTGGAAAATCCCCATTGGTCCGGGCTGTTAATGGGTTATCGGATCCAAAACCGGACCCGATAGCCTAACAGTGACCCGTTACGGTGGATGCCACGTGTCGGTCACTTGACGAAAGCACTTTTATGACGCGTGATTTATCATCATGGAAGTGGACACTTCCATGATGATAATTTTGGTAATGTCATGCAACATTTCTATGACAACACATGCATGACTATCTTGATTCTTTCATAAAATCGTCATGGATGTACATGCATGACAGAAAACGTGACCTACTGTGACAAACACGTATCATCACGGGAGGTGTATTTTTTTGTAGTGATTACACTGTCAGTTTTTTTAATATATTGAGTACATAAGATGATCAGCTTGTCTATTTTCTGAACAAAGGTTAAGAATATGCGGGAGGATGGGCAGGCAGTTGATGATGCCCTTTACGCACTAGCAATGGGTCCTGATGCTCGGGTAAGACATTATGAATCTTGCGTTGTTGGAGATGTGCGCTACAACACCCTTGCACGCGACGAAGGCAGGAAGACACAAAATAGTGCCATCATGAGCATGGATACGTACGTCAGAGAGACAACTGGAATGTATGCTGACATACCAGACATTGCTCAGTTGCAGTATATCTCTAGTTTGGAGGATCATCGGTGTGTGGTTCTGTTGTGCCGTCGTTGGTATAACCTGTTTTCCAGGATCGCAAAACCCAGAGCTGATGATTATTTCAAATCCATCAATGTCAAGGCGGCGTACCAGACCAATGAGCCTTTTATTTTGGCAAATCAAGCAACACGGATATTTTTCTTGGAAGACACATTTGCACGTAGCGATGACTCGAGAGTATTGCAAAGGTTTTAGTAGAGGAATTCGTTTAATGCAGTTGCACAACAATATGATGCTTACACTGCTCCTGATGTACAAGATTCCATAGATGTTCCTAATATCTTTGAGACCCATCACGTCAATGACGCTGGCGAAAAGATTGCCTGTCGTGTTGTGGACATACAAGAATTGATCAAGAAGAAGCCAACATTTGAGGACATTGAGGATGAAGAAGAAGATGACACTATGGGGAATTACGATTCAGACTGATACATGTGGCGAAGATGTTGATGCTTCTATTGCGGATGATGATTAGATTGGTTTTGTCGTATTTTCCTATCGGAAGAAAAAAATTATCTACTATGTGAAATTGTGTTTGCTATGACAACTGAAACCCGATGAACATGTTGTTTAGTATTTTGTTGTGAGAACGTCCCTTGTTATCTATGTTGATTTGTGTTTGGTGATTGTATGACGACTAAAACATGATGACATTGTTGTTTAGTTGTACACATATTTGGTTGTTAAACTTGAATTTGAAGATATAGTTTGCTTTTGGACAGCAATTTGCTCGACATATTCGAATGGGAACAAAGCTGACCCGACAGGGCCTTTGCTAATTTATTTATTACCAAAAGGGCCTCTGCTATTTATTTATTTATGAGCAAAAGGGGATACCCCCCAATTTTCGTTAATATAAATCATTAGATGTTCAAAACACTACGCCCAGCCTACTACACAGGTTTCATTCATTTCTAGTTTTAGCAAAGTGCTCATGTCATAGCCATTGAATACATCACGAGTGCTACATACACTGCAAATAAAGAGACAATCGTCCTACAGAGCACATCAATGTTGCCCATTATCTTCACAAGCTCTTTCATCTCCTCATTGTTGTCACGGTCGTTCACAAGCTGTTGCTTGGCCATGATCAAAGCAACTGCATCTTTAACCTTCTGCTCTGCATCTTCATCTTCTGCCATTCCTTTAGTTACTTGTCCAACACCCTAACCTGCTGGTATTGGGATTCCTCGGCTAACCAAATAATTAGCGCAGTTGCATTCCCCCACATCAGCAACTTCCCAAAAATACAAATAACATGAATCTTACCTTTTCTGCATGAATAAAATTGGAAGATCATCAACCAAACTATTAAAAATCAGCAACTGAAAGCAGCAAAACAACACTTAAACATATTATTACCCATGATTTGGGCATTTGTAGAAGACTCGGCCAGCTTTGAGGATTGTGGTTGAGACATGATGGATGACTCTACGTGATTTGCAGTAGTGGCACCACACCAACGGTAGTGGGTTGCGATGAGCAACTGGCTGCGGTGCATGTGCCGGCGGGGGTGTGATGAGACCCACATGCGATGGTACGGGTGGCGACTTGGCGCATATCTGGTTGTTGCCTGTTGAAGAGTAGGTGGACGAGCAGCCAGCAGACATGGTTGTTGCGGCCAGAGCTTCTGATGCTAGGCAGAGTAAGTAGGGAGAGGAGAAGCGAACGTTGGATATGTCAGCTTCATTACTTGTAGAGTAGCATAGCACCATATATAGTCATAGTCTAGGTTTGGATTCGAACTAACTACAGGAGCACGTCTCTCTTTTTTCTAAAACTCAGCAACGTCTCTTTACTGGTACACTACCTTGTTCTGTACACCTTCTCAAGTCTTTGATTTTCTTTCTTTTTTTGCACGGAAGGAAGGAGGACAAAATTGAGTGTTCCTGGGACTCGAACCCAAGGCCTCTCGGTTGAAAACCATGGGTGCTAGTCACTTATGTGGCGAACGTTCCCTTGCAGGAGGACAGCGGACGAACGCATTTTCCTTGCAGTTTTAGTTGTGACGCAAGATCAAATGGTCACAGTTTAGGGAATGCTATCAAGCGAACGAGCCCAGTTTTTCTTTTCTTCCTATATAGAAAAAAGTATGCTACTTGGTGTTGGCTTAGTCAACAAACGATTGTTCCAACTTTGACCGTTCATTTGACATTCAACGTCTGTCATGTTTCTTCAGTCTCTTCTTCCTCCAGCCACCAAAGCCAAACCTGCACCGGCGGGACTGCCTGCTCCCGCCTCCCACGGCCGGTTGTGCTGCCGCGCACCCATCATGGCCACATCGCACCGTAAAACTCTTCGCATCTTCCATGGCTCATGTTCGTTCCCGTCCGAGGCCTCAACATCATCCTCCGCCTTGGTTCGCTCGCCGCGGCGCCGCCCTCCAGTGTTGTCAACATGGTCAACAACCAAAAGGAATAAGGAGATGACTGTACATGGTGACGATGACAGTAGGAACCCAGCAGCGCGCGCAGTAATTTTGTTTTTAGGGACGGAGAAGGGTATCAACTGGGTTGTGCGGGAGCTGTGGCCCGTCTAGCCCAGGCTTTTATTTCATATGTTTAGCAGATGACCAGCCCAGTTTGTTTTTTTCCTTTCTAAAAATGGCTATCCCAGCTATTTTGTTTTCTGCAGAATAACCAACGTAGGCCTACTTGCTTTTCTATGCCTTGCTGGGCCGGAAATCTTTCAAGACGAGAAGGGATGCATTTTGCCCAGAAAATGGGCAATAAGTAATAAGATTTGGGCTATAAGTAATAATAAATGGGCTGTAAAATGAAAAAATACAGCAAACAGGCAATTAGTTCCAAAATAATTTTTCTTTCGGATTTTGATATTTTAGATTTCATTGTTTTTGTGCAGGTAAAATTTAATTGGATTTAAATTAAGGTATGTTTAGTTTTTAAATTAATTTAATCTCGCTAGAAATTTCTGGTTGTATGCTCTTTAGGACAGATTTGGAGGCTGACTTGTGGGTCGAGTAGGTTGACGTATAGGAAATGCTTTGTCAACTTAGTCCACAAACGATTCTAGCAGGAGTGACCATTGGATGTTAATCCAACGGTTGTGCTACTTCTTCAATATCTGATCTTCTTGCTCCAGCGGCCCAAACCAGCGCCGGTAGGACTGCCTGCTCCCGCCTCCCATGGCCGGCTGTGCTGCCGCACAAGCCGCACCGCCCCACCCTACTCCATTGCTGGCCAAGCCATTCCTCTACTAACCCACAACTCCTGTCATTTTCTGGCGACGATAGCTGGACCAGTAAACCATTGTACTCCCCACCGCATGGGCAACCACTGCCGAGTCTTCCCCGGCTCCGTGTCATTCCCTTCCAAGGCCTCGCCATCGTCCACTACCCTGGTGCTCTCAGCGCGGCGTGGTTAACGTGGTCAATGAACAACATCCATAGGACGTGGACTATACGTGGAGAGGCTGACAGCTGGGTCCACGGCTACACACAAGGAAATGCCTCCTTATTAAGCACAAAATAATGATTCCTCCAAGTGACATCTGGGAACCACCGGAAGGGCCTCTGTATTTCATGAAAAAATGTTCCCTCTGCTGAGAGGTCAGATCCACCAGCTATATCTTCGCACGCAAGGATGTGCCTCCTTATTACGCACAAAAAAATGAATACCCCCTGCTAGTTGGGACCCAGCATAGTGGGAGGCTGACTTGTGGGCCCAGTAAGTTGATGGGGACGGAGGGCTTTGTCAACTTAGTCAATACGAATAATTCTAGATCTAGTGACCATACGATGTCCATCCAACGGACGTAGTGCTTTTTCAACCTGTGGTCTTCTTGCTCCAGCCTCCCAAAGCACCGCAGGTCGTGCCTGTCGGCGTTTTGGGAACGGGGGTCCCCAGACTTGCCTACCTGCGGCCCACGGCGTGGGTCCGTCAGCGGCCCCATACGGCCCATCTTCACCAGCAAACACTCAAGACCTTCGTGAGGGGCCGAGCCTCGCGAGGCGGAAGACGCAAGGCCTCCTCAGGGGCGGCCTCACCAGGCTTGCTAACAAGGGGCGGAGAGATCAAGGCAAGGGACACCTCGCGAGGTTCCTGTGACGCAAGCCATGACAACCAAGGCCAGACGGGTACCAGGAGGGCGCCAGCGCGCAGTGTCCTCATTTCCTCTTTGGTGCTATAGAGGCAAGCATAGGCAAGGAGTCCCGAGGAAGCAGGCAAAGGTTTCCATATCGGTGCAATGAGACCAAGACCAGCAGGACGGCAGGATGGAGGTCACGGTGGAGCCCAGGCCAGCGTCACCACCAGAGCCTTTGGCGGGCGAAGACCATCTTTTGTCAGGATAGCTCATACTAGCTATCCCCCTTCAAATTGGCCGTTGTGGGATCCCGTCACGCCAAATATTTGGGAAGAGGATCGAGGCCTCTATATATAGGGCTAGCCTCCACCGTAGAGCGAGAGAGATCATCTTGGACCGGATCCGTTCCACCCAGGCCACACACAAAATCACCAAGCACAAGAGCACCTCTCCTCACGATGTTGTTCTTCCCTTGTAACTGTTCGTCCTCAGCCCAAGAGGAAATCCACCCCACCACACTGGAGTAGTGTATTACACCACATCGGTGGCCTGAACCAGTATAAATCTTATGTACTTTATTCTGCGAGTTCGACGCGCTGAGCCTTGAGATTGCGGTGAGGGCGTGAGCTAGAGGGAGGGGAGATCTTCGTGCGCACCCCAGTGTTCGAACCTCAAGGGTTTTGCCAAAACCCGAAATCCGTCATTTGGCGTGTCGGGTAGGGGTGCGCTGAAGCTTTCCTTCCACCGATTCGCCTCCCACCGCTCCGTCGCATCCATGTCAGACGCACGTCGAGCCCGCACCGAGCGCCAGCCCGCCCTCGCCGCCCGTGTCGCTCAGACAGCCCCTCTCGGCGGGCCTCCCTGTCATTCTCCATTTCCTGTTGCGAACGCTACTACCGGCCCGACAGCAAATGAGCAGCAAGCGTCCTCAATGCAACCCTCCCTGCGGCGGGACGGCCGCACCACCACCCCATCGTTGACTCCGGCCGGCTCATCGTCTCACGCTCGCCGCGCACCCATGGACGCGCAGGCTATGCTGCTCATGGCGCGTGAGCTCCTGCGTTACCGCCCGTTCGACGACTGTCAGTGTCAAAACTGGTGGATCTCGGGTAGGGGGTCCCGAACTGTGCGTCTAAGGTCGATGGTAACATGAGAGAAGGGGCACAATGTTTACCCAGGTTCGGGCCCTCTCTATGGAGGTAATACTCTACTTCCCGCTTGATTGATCTTGATGAATATGAGTATTACAAGAGTTGATCTACCATGAGATTGTAATCGCTAAAACCTAAAAGTCTAGCCTGTTTGACTATGATTATGAGGATATCTGTCGACGGACCTAGCCCTCCAGTTTATATAGACACTGGAGGGATCTAGGGTTACATAAGGTCGGTTACAGAGAAAGGAATATTTATATTTGGACGCCAAGCTTGCCTTCCACGCCAAGGAGAGTCCCATCCGGACACTGGTAAAGTCTTCGGTCTTCATATCTTCATAGCCCATCAGTCCGGCCCATGTCTAATAGGTCGGATGCCCGAGGACCCCTTAGTCCAGGACTCCCTCAGTAGCCCCTGAACCAGGCTTCAATGATGAGGTGTCCGGCACGCAGATTGTCTTCGGCATTGCAAGGCGGGTTCCCCCTTCCGAATACTCCAAGATAGTCTTCGGTAGTGACAAACATGTTCGGATCTGCAACACAAGTACCACGCACAACTGTAGAGAGTATAATATATCACGAGTCCAATCCGCCGACAACTTTTTGTAGCGTAACATCACATTTTCCCGGTCATTATTTCGAACCGTTTCTTGTCCTGCCGTTCCATGTTTTGAGGCACGATTTTTATTGGCACATCTTGTTGAAGCAGAGATCATGTCCCCTTATTGCAGGATTCTCATCAATACGAGCATGGATAACCCAACCGTTCCATTGGTATGATTCCTGAGGAATAGGCATGTTTTTAGGCTTAGGAGGAGGCGTTCGATATCCGTTGCCTTTATAAAGGAGCCAAGGGTCGTCTTATTTTACGCCAACCCTTTCCTCAGCCCTTCCAACTTCGAGTTCTAGCACCCGAGGTTCGACTTCATTGCTTCAAGCTGCCCAATCATGTCCGGACCCATCCATAGGGCCGATAGGTGGCTTCCTCTGTTACCGATGAGGACATTGCGAAGCTTTGTGCGGCTAGATACCTAACCGCGGAGATCCCCCACAGGCTTCCTGCTCAAGGACAGGTTATTCCTATTCTCAGACCCGGTGAGAGGGTCGTATTCATCTCCCACTTCCAGTGAGGGCTAGGATTTGCTCTTCATCCATTCGTTCGAGGGCTCATGTTTTACTACGGACTAGATTTTCACGACCTAGCCCCAGATTCTTTCCATAACATCTCGACGTTCATTATCACGTGCGAGGCCTTTATCCGTATTCCCCCACACTTCGCCTTATGGCTCAAGACCTTTAGTGTGAAGCCGAAGGTAGTCAATGGGGAACACGCGGAGTGCGGAGGTGCTATAGTGAGCAAGCTTACCAATACTCCCTGGAAAAAAATGCTCTTTCACCAAAGCTCCCAACCTATGGCAACGGGAGTGGTTTTACAACACTGAACCCCGCGGTACCAATTGGGCGGCTATAACTGTGTTTCGGTCTGGCTCTCCGTTATAGCTTGTGTCATGGATTAACAAGGGGCTGGACTGGGGATCCATTGACGAAGTGTAGACTCTACAGAGCCGCATCCGGAGCCTCCTTGAGAAGGATGTTGGTTTTATCAACATGGTCCAAGTAATGCTGGTTTGCCGAGTTCTGCCATGCCAGCGACGACCTCTCTGTATGTGGGAGTTTAATCCGGAAGGACCACGGACCCTCCAAGAATTCTTCGGTACTATGCACAAAGGAATGTGGAAGCTGTTTTTCGGGAAACGAAAACAGTGGCCGGACACCAACAAGGACGTCGGCCTCGACCGCAACCATCCAGATACCTCGGTAAGCGCTCGACTCCCAAACAATTTATAGCTATGCGTGTCGTAATGCGATACTGATCACACTATCTTCCTCCAGGGCTGGATAAAGAAAGCAGAGCGAATTAGGTGTTCGGTCCCCCTTCGCGAAGACTCAGCGGATCCCGTATTAACAAGGATGCTGGCCCGACACCGTACCAGATGCCTGTGAAGGAGGATAAGACGAACAGCGGGAGGACCGAAGGTGGCCTCCATCCCAAAGGTATATTAAACGCGGTGTCCAGGGAGATCAAAATCCCATCGCCCGAAGACAAAAGTAATAGAGAAGCCAACATTCCTTCTCCCCATGGTTAGAAAAGGGCCATATCCGAAGGCCGGGAGGAAAAGGCTCCTGTCGGGTGTCTCGGGGTTGGAGGACGACGTCATCGCCCAATCCGACGGCGAGAACAAACCTTTAGCCAAATCGTAAGTGAACAAGGGTGTTTTAAACATATCCCGTTCATCTCATGTGACCAGGGTAACACCTAGAATATATGTTTTTGCATGTCGGCACACAGTCTTCTTCAACAATCCTCTTCCTCGGGTTTTGAACATATTCCGTTCATCTCCTGTGACCAGGGTAACACCTAGAATATATGTTTTTGCAGCTCGGCACACAGTCTTCTTCAACAATCCTCTTCCTCGGGTATTGAACATATCCCGTTCATCTCCTGTGACCAGGGTAACACCAAGAATATATGTTTTTGTAGCTCGGCACACAGTCTTCTTCAATAATCCTCTTCCTCAGGGGATCTTCGACCGGAGATGATGGAAAGCGAGACGCCTCCACCGGTCTCCTCGCCCAATAGGGCGGACGACTTTGAGGTGTGATCCCGGAGGGTCTCTCCTGTTCAACAAGTGATGCGAGGGATGATGAAAACACTAACCGAAGGTTATACTTCGGTAGCCTAGGGTTCGGGGCCAACAATAAAGGCCCAGGGTCCGAGGTCCGGCTTACAGCCGGAGACAACTCTAGGGCCAAATGAACGGATCCCTTCAAAGGGAGGCCATGCTGCTACAACAGCTTTTGGACATCCAGAAGCGCCGGATATATTGACGAACTTGATGCGATAGGTGTCCTTCTCCGAGGACCATCGTACCTTGAGGGATACGATGGTTGAAAAGGTCCTGTCCGCGAAAAGCGGATTGAATGAGGCCTTCACAAGCCTTCTAAGAGGCTTCGAGGTTTATACTGTAATGCTTTTGATTGTGTTTTATCCACAAAATACTCATGTGTATAGATAGTAGCCCCTGAGACTCTGATTGGCTTCCCAAGGGAGGCGATCATAGGATCAAAAAGATATGCCCAGGAAATAAAATGACTACTTGGAACACGGGTTGTTACCTCCCCGGCTACTGCCTGATCCACAGTGGTTGCAGATCAGCAGCGGGAGATTGATGAGGCGGATGATGACATCACGCTTATCAACAGGCGGCTTGACGAGGCGCAAGGTATGTTTTTGGGGCAGTCAATATATGTATGTGTGATAATATATGCACAAAGCTAGAATTGTATACTAAGACGCGCATAACTGCAGATGGTGCTGCTGCGGTGGAGGCCCTTCGGGCTGAACTTGCTCTAGCCAAGGAGCAAGTCTGGATGAGTAATTTGGAAGCCAATAAGGCAGCAGATGAATTAAAAACCAAACAGGCTGCTCGGCGCCAGTGTGAGGAGAGAATTTCTGTCATGGCACGTAAGCTAGAGGAAACCACTGTCCAGCGCGAATTCCTCGAGAGGGATAACAAAGACAAAGTGGCCGATCTCGACAAGGCCATACAAGAGGCGAGAGAAGCACGATCCGAGTCCAGAGCGGCTCGGGAGGAGATCCGACAAGCTGGGGAGATAGCGGCTGGCAAGCCTTTCTTGTTACAGACTAAATTCGGGGATCCAAAGTATTCCCCGCTTAATCAGATGTGGAGCTCTCCAGACGCATTCTTGGACCTGCCGAAGAGCACCTCCGACGCGGCGCAATTTTACCAAGCGCAGGGGTGTGCCATGGAGAAGCTTTTTTGGTCACAATTCGGTGCACCAAAGCGTCCGCGGTTACTGAACGAACAGATGGCCAAGTGTGGCCTGCTAAGCCAATTCTGAATAGTTATTTTGGTTTGGTGCAACAGCTAGTTAATACAGTGCCGCGTAACAAAGCCGTTAAGCTTTCAACATGCATTGAAGGTGCACGGATGGCCTTTGCCCGTGTCAAGACATACTAGGCGAAGATGAAGGCCACCGACATTGCAGCGAGGAGCCAACCAAGGGGAAGGACCATCAGGCACCAGAGCATTATTTTGAGGACGTCTTAGAGGGTGCCCGCTTGATAGAGGGCCAATGCTCGAAAGACATGATATTTGAATGAAATGTATTGAAATTGTAAAAGACAATATTATGATAATATCACGATATTTGCTGAAAAGTTTTGGTTCCTCATGTGCGGACGTTTTTGTATAATCTGAAAGTTTTCCAGTCGTCGGCTTCAGCCCCCTCGTAGGAAATACGTGGGTGTTCGGAAAAGCACTTGATCACTCTTAACCCAACGTCTTGGTCCATGAAGGAGGTGTCAATGCGGTGAACGAGGCAACTGGACTATAGGGCGTTAACACTTTCACTTATCCATAGGAGTTTTATGGGTCTACTATATAGACCGTGGTATGTACGCGGTTATTCCAATGTGGTGCGTAACATGTATGACCTGAAGAAAGGTCCTTCGTGTAATACGGAGAGAATCGCGAAAGATTCCAATATGTCATCGAGTGGTTGACCAGCTCTCGCCACATCATGACAGTCAGTTTCGGCTTTCTCTACTGAGATGTTTGACTAGATGAACCGGAAACACAATCGTATTAGTTCTCCCTTTACTACCTTAGCCTATAGAGCAGAATGTAAGGTAGCAAGCACAGGAGCCGGGCAACCCAACTATTGACCCAAGACATGATTCAGAGCCGATGCATATAAGGCCAAACTCGCGACGCTGAAGTATGGTATAAAGCTGTTCGGACTTGTTGTCAATTTATTTTGTTCCCATATCGAGCCCCTGGCAAGTTTTGTCGGGGTGTGTGAAATAACACAAGGAGAAAAATTCAGTTCTTTAGAGAAAAGTGAATACTGGATAGAGATTATGTTCACTAGAACTTCAGTGATATGACAATTGTTGTTTTGTATATAATAACGCCACGACCCCGGCTGTGTGACATGCCAGGGGTCGACGGCTGAGGAAGAAGGCACTTTACAGGCTCGCAAAATAGAGAGTGTGATCTACAAAAAGTTGTTTTGGACCTCCTGTCGCACATCTGCGCCGCCTTTCCACGATGAAGGGGCTCCTTAAAAGGAGTAGCTTTTGGGTGAATGTACAAATCGAACTCCGATCGAGTCGGTGAGATGACCAGCCTGGGAGTCGACTATGGTAAAGAATAATGAAAAAGAAAGATTAGTTAGAAAAGAAAAGAAGGAGGGTATGGGAGTACTTGTAGTCCCGTCCGCGTTGCGCTTCCGCCGATGCCCATGGTATTTTGAGTGCATAGTTATGTATGCGCGGTACAGATTTCACGGGTGTATGAGGCGGGCGGCGGAAGCTGAACTGCTAGTCCAGCTCCAGAATTGGTCGGTCCTACTGAATGGAGACCGGCGGCTTAATGGCCGACAAGGTATGTGGTTTGATAAGACCGCTTTGTACTCCGGCTGAAGGAAACATAGTATGATCCTCAGTCTTGAGGGAGTGCTTCTCATGCTCCCCTAGAGGGGTGTGTGTCGCGTACACCATGTTCACTGTTTTTACCTCAGGGCGAAATTGCTTCTGACCCCTGGTATTCGGTTGGTGAGTTTCTTTGTCATTGCTATCACTGGGCGACCTCTTCCCCTTGTGTTCGGTGTTGAGCTTGTCGGCCTTCTTGAAGACCCAATAGCTTCTGTTGGTGTGATTAGCTGGTTTATCGGGGTTGCCATGAATCTGGCAGGGCCGATCCAATATCTTGTCTAAATTGGATGGTCTGTCTCTGTTTGCCTTGAATGCCTTTTTCCGTTGACCGGGTTTGGGGCCGCTGAATCCGGCGTTGACCGTTGTGTCGTGTGTTCTTTCTTTATTATTATGATGTTTGTGTTTGCTCCGTCGTGGTTTGCCGTTGCCGTCTCGGACTTCGGAAGTGCCCGGATCGCTGGTGCTGTTGCTTCTACGAGTGAGCCAGCTGTCTTCTCCCACGCAAAAGGGGGTCATCAGAGTGGTAAGGGCTGACATGGATTTTGGTTTTTCTTGACCGATGTGGCGGGCGCGCCACTCGTCCCGGACGCTGTGTTTGAAGGCCGCTAGGGCTTCCGCGTCCGGATAGTCAACGATTTGGTTATTTTTAACTAAGAACCTAGTCCAGAGCTTCCTGGCTGAATCTCCAGGCTGTTGAACTATATGACTTAAGTCATCGGCCTCTGGTGCCCGGACATATGTACCTAGGAAGTTGGCGCGGAAGGCGTCTTCCAAATCCTTCCAGCTGCCAATAGATTTTTCGGGTAGACTATTAAACCAATGCCGAGCTGGACCTTTGAGTTTTAATGGGATGTATTTGATGGCATGAAGGTCATCTCCGTGGGCCATGTGGATATTGAGAAGGAAATCCTTGATCCATACCACGGGATCAGTTGTTCCATCATATGATTCGATATTCACGGGTTTAAACCCTTTTGGGAATTCATGCTCCATTACTTCGTCTGTCAAGCAAAGAGGGCGTGCGGCGCCTCTATGTTGGGCCACATTGCGACGTAGCTCCACTGGAGACCATCTATGGTTTTCAGCCCGGGTGTGACTAGGCTTGTCACATCCGAATAGATAGCCGTCGTCGCATGTCGGGGCACGTCCTCGTGATCCGTAGATCGATCTGGTATGTCCTGCTCTATTGTTCAAGTCATGTCGAAGTTCATATGTGTGACCACGAGCTGTGTTGTCTCTGCCTTCACGGTGAGGTGGGGCGGGCTGGTGTTCGGCTTGAGTTGCAGCTTTGTCCTGAATGCGTGGTGGTCGATTAGCCGCATTGTGCGGTGGTGGTATAGGATCCGGCACCTCATCATCAAACTGATGTAGCAATTTGCGCTTCGGGTAAGTTTTGGTTGGGCGCTTGAAGCTATATTCTTCGGCTGCTAGGACATCAGTCCATCTATCGTTGAGCAGATCTTGGTCAGCTTGAAGGTCCTGTTGCTTCTTTTTAGGCTCCTTGCAGTGGCTTTTAGCCGGCGCTTAAAGCACTCCTGCTCCTGAGGTTCCTCAGGCACGATAAAATCCTCGCTGCCAAGGCTCGCCTCATCCTCGGAGAGTGGAAGATAATTACTATCCTCCGAGTCGCCATTGATGGCCTATTCGTCAGGGCTAACTTGCCCATCTTCCCGTTCATCCTGTTCGGAAGTAGGCTGAATGGGGTCTTCATTGTCTTTGGCACCGTCCGGAGTGTGGTCTTCTCCTGTGCCGGTCTTGCTGTCTTTGCTGCGGCGTGATTTAGAGTGGTGCCACTTACGCCAACGCTTTGGTTGTATGGGAGGTTTATCCCCAACCGGATCTTCCTTATCGTCGCCGATATTCTCTTTTGGTGCATCCACTATGTATACGTCATACAAGGAAGTGGCCGTCCAGCGTCCGGTAAACGGCGGGTTTTGGGCCTCTTCTCCTCCGGCATCGTCGTCCATACCATCGATGTCATCGAGTTGTAATCAAGCGTGTCGGTTAAGTCTTCAACAGTGGCTATGAAGTGGGCGGTGGGTGGGAAGCGAAATTCTCCATCATCAGCCTCCAATTCGAACCGGATATAATTCGTTTGTGAGCCCCCGCTAAGGATAGTCCTCTTAACGAGTTTAACATCTCGCCAAAGGCGAGTGCCGGAAGATGGCCGCGGAGCTAGATTCGATGATCGATGACCAATCAAGCTCGACGTATGCGGACGCACAAGGTTTGGAACCTATAGCTGGAGACAAGTCCATGGTTTCGGTGACACAGATGTCACTGGAAGTTAGGTCTGTGTGCGGCTCCAACGCCGCTGAGTCTGCGGCTTCCGCGGCGGGGTTGAGCTTCCCATCTTCGGATGGCGCGATCTGCTCCGGATCTTGGGCCAGAGCAGCTACAAGAACTATCTCCTCGGTATGGACCGATGACAGATTTATGTCATGTTCATCATGGTGGCAAGGAGCGGCTGTCGTGGTCTTGAATACCTCGAAGATCAAGTCTCCACGGATATCCGTGACGTAGTTCAAGCTTCCAAATCTAACCTGATGGCAAGGGGCGTAGCTTTTGATCTGCTCCAAATGGCCAAGTGAGTTGGCCCGCAGTGCGAAGCCGCCGGACACAAAGATTTGTGTGGGGAGGAAGACTTCCCCTTGGACGGTTTCATTGTAGACGATTGAAGGAGTCAACAAATCTTTTGATGACATCACAATGGAACTCTCAATGAAAGCACCAATGTCGGTGTCAAAACCGGCGGATCTCGGGTAGGGGGTCCCGAACTGTGCGTCTAAGGTCGATGGTAACAGGAGACAAGGGACATAATGTTTACCCAGGTTTGGGCCCTCTCTATGGAGGTAATACCCTACTTCCTGCTTGATTGATATTGAGGAATATGAGTATTACAAGAGTTGATCTACCACGAGATCGTAATGGCTAAACCCTAAAAGTCTAGCCCGTCTGACTATGATTATGAGGATACCTGTCTACGGACCTAGCCCTCCGGTTTATATAGACACCGGAGGGATCTAGGGTTACATAAGGTCGGCTATAGAGAATGGAATATTTATATTTGGATGCCAAGCTTGCCTTCAGCGCTAAGCAGTGTCCCATCCGGACACGGGTAAAGTCTTTGGTCTTCGTATCTTCACAGCCCATCAGTCCGGCCCATGTCTAATAGGTCGGACACCGAGGACCCCTTAGTCTAGGAATCCCCCAACGACCTCTACGAGGACTGGTTAGACCGCATCGTCGAGCTCCTCAGCGCCGCTGGGGGCTCATTTGCACCATCCCTCTCGCTGCCTCGCCCACCTCCAGCCGCGGGTAATGTAGCTGACAGAGCACCTCCGCCGCCTCCGCATCAAGACGACGCCCTTGCACGGAGATGTGTAGCTCATGGAGCGCCACCGCCCCTCCGCAGCAAGATGGTGTCCTCGCCCGAAGACGCACGGTCCCGCGGCGTGATCCGCCACGCCATGTGCCCGCGCACGAAAAAGGAAGCTGCCAAGAGGTTCCCCGGCTGCACAGAAAACGCTCCAGCGCTCCCTGCACCACGACAAGACCGTGTGCTGCCTGCGACGGTGGTGCGCGCACATCAAGGGCAGGCTCCGCCCTGCAGAGGGCCCGGGTGGACACCGTAGGCTGCCGTGCCTTCGATCCCGAGCTGCGCATCGTCATTTGGCTAGGAAAGTTCAAGTCGGATCTGCCTCCATGCTACGATGGCACCCCCGTCCCCGTGGAGTTCCTGCAGCTCTATGAGCTGAGCATCGAGACGGCCAACGGCGACGAAAAGGTCATGGCGAACTGGTTTTGATGCAGAGCATCCTTCCATCATCCCCATGGACTGTACACCAACACATCAAGCCCCACAGGGACCTATGACAAGAGCGAGAACACGTGCTTTGGAAACCGAGGTGAACTCCTTCCTACTTAGCTTGCATATGGACACGCATGGAACATTGTTGCTACCTCACCAAGATACACTATGTCTCATTAGGTACAAAGAGGAACACCACCAAGAGGCTCAGGAGCACCCCCAAGGAGAAGAGGAACCACCCCAAGGCCACGCGGACCAAGACGGAGTGCAACACCAGCAAAACTGGAAGTCCCAGGTGACCCCGTGCGCACGGGCCCCCGAGACCCCATGCCCACGGGCTATCCAGGAAGTTGGCGCTAGAGCACCCCGTGCGCACGGGCCTGTACCATGCCCACGGGACCCCCGTGTGCACGGGCCTCCCGGGATGGACGGCTGAGATCCCCAAACTGAGCCCCTCTTCATCTCTTTCGACCCCAAGACTATATAAACGGTACCTAGGGCTATGTTTAGGGTTAGTAAAGTATGAGATGATATATTTGTGAGCTTTGCTCCTTCTACCTTCCCATTTGTGGAATCAAGACCCCTTTGGGAAGAATCCTAGTGCATTTCAAGACCTCCTCTAGGAGAAGACTATCTTCAAGACCTCATCTCCTACGAGTGGGAAGAACTTTGCCGTTGTATCTTTCCTTTGATTGTGCTTGTGACTTGTGGATCTTATTTTGCTATTCTAGTGGATGTGTCATTGGGGAATTGTTTGAGTGATTTCCTCTTTGTGTTCTTGTCAGTTTCCCCCCTCCAAGTGTGAAAAGATCCCCCTCTAGGATTTCATCCTATATCATTTTGGTATCAAGAGCAAGGTTGATTCACATCTTGGAGTCCCATCCCCCCATTTGCTAGCATGATTTTGTTGCTTTTCGTCCTAATTTGAAAATCCCCACAAAAATAGCCCCAAAAATTTTTTCTTGCAATTTGTTGGATCTTGTGAGATTTGGTTGTTTTGATCCACGAATTTGGAGTTTGGCAAGTGGATCTACCCATCTTCCTGCTTCCCCACCATCCAAATCCTCAGAATTGCCCTTATCTTGCAAAATACCCACGGATCCGGAGCTGTTCATCCGCTCACAGCACACCCCGTGCACACGGGCCTCACTTAACCCGTGCGCACGGACCTTCCAGAAACTTTCGGCCATCTTTGTTTTGCACCATTTTGCATCCATACCAACACTCGTGTTCTTCCGCACTATTTCTCGTGGTTGTTTGAGTTTTGGACCACGGTTTCTCTTGTGTCCTAAGGTGTTTTGGCTACTTAGGCGCATTTGGACATCATCATCGCCACCACTCGATCATCAACTCGGACACCACACCGGCTTCAACAACTACATTTCTTACCATACAATCGTACGGTAACCACGACGACATCTCACCCTTGCTTTTACTTTGATAACCCGAGCCATTTCGCGTCGCTTACCCATCGAGACTAGCAAGTTGAGAATTGCCGGGCCACGCTTTTGTGCACCATAGTGATCTTCTTACCATCTTAGTGCCATAAGTCTCTCCCGTGCATATCTTACATACTTGTCCTATATCATACTTGACTCTAGCTTAAAAAAACAAGAAAATCTTTTAAGCAAAAGAGGAGAAACAAAGAGCTTGTAAGCAATAACATCGAGTCATTTTTTTCATATCATCCTCGACACCTCATATGTAGCATAGTTGGGATTGAAGATGGCACGTTTCTCTTATAGGTTGGTGCACACGTGTATCAAGCCCATTTGAGCAATCGAGCTAGCATCTCTCTAGTATTAGCACAACAAGAGCATTTTCCGTGGTTGCACATTTTGAGCTCACCGCTTGGTTGTGCGGATCCCATCTATCTTCTGTGTGTGTGTGTTCCTAGTGATATCATTGGGTTTGATCTATTTGTTTTTTACTTGCATTTTTTTGAATCTTCTCAACCTTGTCGATATCTTGACTAACATTTGCTTGAAATTTTTGCCACCATCCTAACCGAGCTCCTCCATAAGCCTTTTACTTGTAGGTGTGAGAAAGAATTCCCGGTACCAATTCCCCTATTATAGCATTGTGAGATCGTACTTGTTACATCCACAATATTCGGAAAAGGTTACTTTGGTTTTGTTCTCTCATTTTTCCTACTCACCACCACTATCTCATGATGGATAGGCCAAGTACTTCTATCAACCCACTCTTCATGGAGCAAGACGACGACATGAACTCCTTCGTCACCAAGAGTCACCTCTTTGGTGCACAACGTGCTTTGCATCAAGAGCAACAAGCTGTGAGTGATCGCATCGACAACCTTGCCGCCGACTTGCGTCTCTCCGAGCAACGTACAAGGGACTACTTCGACCACAAGCTCTACGATCATAAGCAAGAGAATGACGCAAGGATGGACGAAATTCGTGCTTTGTTGCTCGACCGCTCGTCTTCCACTTCAAGACGGAGCCGTTCAAGCCGCCACTATGACTTCATCCTCTCTGGCTCAAGTACGCAGACATCGAACACTCTTCGACGAGCCGCGCGCACCGACCGTCAAGCAAGCCTCAATCCACTTCGAGACACCGATTCTCAAGAGCGCCCACAATGTCAAACTCAAGAGGCCTTTGCGCTAGCATGAGAACGGCAACAACAATGCCAACATGAAGAGGAAGAACGTGCGCGTCTACACCAACTTGCACAAGATGCCGAGACACAACGTCAAGAACAACAACTCCGTGATGCTCAAGCACTTGCGGCGCAACAAGCTCTATGCGATTTGAGTCGAGCCGTTGCCGAGCGAAGCCGTCAAGCCCGTGAGCAAGAGGAAGCATTTCGCGAAGAAATTCAAGAACAAAGATTTCAAGCTCGCGTGCATCGTCAAGTTCCTCCTCGAGCTCGCGAAGCCCCCCCACAAGATCGCCAACACCATCAACTTCATCGAGAGCATGAAGACAATGGAAATCCTCCATGACAAGAGCAACACGAGGTTGACAACCCTCCACGTCAAGAGCACCACGAGTTGAACAATTATCCACAACATGGGCGTCATCATCCCCGAACCCAATACAATGAATAGCAACGCTACGGCAAGCTCAAGTTCACCATGCCCAAGTTCAACGGAAGCAACGATCCCGAAGAATACCTTTCATGGGCATTGAAAGTTGACAAGATCTTCTATTTTCACAATTATGAAGAAGAGAAGAAGATCGCGATGGCATCCCTTGAGTTCGAAGACTATGTCCTTATTTGCTGGGAACAAGTCATTGAGTGCCGAGAGGCAAGAGGTGATCCACCCATCACTACTTGGGCGCAAATGAAAGATGTCATGAGAGCATGCTTCGTTCCTACCTACTACAACCGCGGCCTCTTCAAGAAACTCCAACAACTCAAGAAAGGAACCAAGAGAGTTGAAGAATACTATAAGGAGATGGAGATTTCTATGATAAGAGCCAATGTCACGGAAGATGATGAGAAAACAATGGCACATTTCTTGAATGGCCTCAACCATCCCATCAAGAAGATCGCCGACTTCCAACCATACTCAAATCGCATCGAGCTCGTGCACCAAGCCACCAAAGCGGAACGCCAAGTGCAAGATGATTTCAAGTATGCCAAGTTCTCGTCCAAGACCTACGGCTCCTCTTATCAAGCTCCCGCGACTTCGGCAACTCCTACCTCAACTAGAGCTTCACCAAGTACCAGCGACAAGTCAAGTTACAAGAAAACTTCGACAAGCGCAAGTCGTCCTCCTACTACAAGCAACTTCAAGACGAAAACTTCATCATCATCTATCCCAACAGATGAGACCATCAAGACAAGTTCCATCAAATGTTTCACTTGCGGAGGCCGAGGCCACAAATCCTTCGAGTGCACAAACAAGCGCACCATGATCCTCAACGACGACGGAACCTACGACTCCATGAGTGAAGGAGAAATGGAAGCCCTTGAGCAAGTGGCCATGCACCGACAAGTAAACAACGAAGACGAAGATGATCAAGTCTTTTGTGATGAAGATTCAAGTCCCGATCTTGTTGTCTCCAAGGTCTTGACTCTTCAACATCAACAAGACGAAGATCAAAGATGCCATATCTTCCACACAAAGGCCGGAATCAACGGTCGGTCCGTCAAGGTCATCATCGATGGAGGTAGTTGCCACAATCTCGCAGGTGAAGAACTTTGCTCCAAACTTCAATTGGTCAAGACGAAGCACCCTCACCCCTACAAGGTTCAATGGCTAAGTGACACCGACACCATACAAGTCGAGCATCGAGTACAAGTCTCTTTCAAGATCGGCGCCTATGAAGACACTTTGAAGTGTGATGTCCTTCCGATGACCGTTTGCCACCTCCTTCTTGGGCGGCCATGGCAATTTGACCGAGGTGTCATTCACAATGGGCGTACCAATCACTATAGCTTCAAAATGAAAGGGAAAGAGTTTGTGATACGTCCTATGTCTCCAATCCAAGTGCTCGCCAACAAGCAAAACACCCATCATGGAGAGAATAGTGAGAGAGTGACCCACCAAAAAGAGAGTGAGCGCCACAAGCCCAAATTGAGTGCCTCCACGATGAGCGACAAGAAAAACTTAGTCCTATTTTCTGCCAAACATGAGATGAGAGAAGTGTGTGAGAACCATCAAGTGTCCTACACTATGTCCTATTGTGCAAGGACGAGGCACCAAAAACTAACACCACTCACAATCTACCTTTGGTGTTATCTTCTCTATTGCAGGAATTTCAAGATGTTTTCCCCAATGAGCTACCTCTGGGACTACCTCCACTACGAGGCATTGAGCACCGCATCGACCTCATTCCCGGAGCACCGCTTCCAAACAAAGCTCCCTACCGCGTCAACCCCGAAGAAACCAAAGAAATTCAAAGGCAAGTAAAGAATCTCATAGACCACAGTCATGTGCGTGATAGTTTGAGCCCTTGTGCCGTACCAGTCATTCTTGTGCCAAAACATGACGGTAGCTTTCGCATGTGCTCCGATTGTAGACCTATCAATACTATCACCGTTCGCTGTAGGTACCCCATTCCACGCCTAGATGATATGCTTGATGAGCTTAGCGGTGCCACTATATTTTCCAAAATTGATCTTAAGAGTGGTTACTATCAAATCCGCATACAAGAGGGTGATGAATGGAAAACCGCCTTCAAAACCAAGTTTGGCTTGTATGAGTGGATAGTCATGCCTATGGGTCTCTCGGAAGCACTGGGCACTTTTATGCGCCTTATGAATCATGTCTTTCGCCCTTACATTGGTATATTTGTTGTAGTTTACTTCGATGACATTCTTGTGTTTAGCAAATCCATCAAAGAGCATGTCACCCATGTCCGCACCGTTTTGCAAACTCTTAGGAAAGAGCACCTCTAGGCTAATATGGAGAAATTCCTTTTTGGTCTTGATAAGCTCGTTTTCTTGGGTTTTGTTGTTTCTTCTAGGGTGTTCATGTAGATGAGTCCAAGATCAACGCTATTAAGACTTGGCCGCAACCAACCAACTTGCATAAAGTGCATAGTTTCCTTGGTCTTGCGGGTTTCTATCGTCGCTTTGTGAAGGATTTTAGAACCATTGCTTCGCCTTTGCATGCCTTGATCAAGAAAAATGTGCCTTTTGTTTGGGGACCATCCCAAGATACCGCATTCAATGAGCTTAAGAATTTGCTTACTCATGCTCCCGTGCTTGCTTTACCCAACTTCGACAAACCTTTTGAAATTCATTGCGATGCTAGTGGTAATGGCATAGCAGGTCTGTTAATGCAAGAGAAGCGCCCCATAGCTTACTTTAGTGAGAAACTTTCCGGAGCGCAACTCAATTACGGCATCTATGACAAAGAGCTATATGCTTTAGTCCACGTTTTACATGAATGGGAACATTACCTTTGTACCGATCATGAGACTCTCAAGTATCTTATAGTCATCCCCTGCTTGCTTGCCGCCCGCCATGGGAGACACTCATGCCGGCACGGGGCTTGTGCTCGGGTCTGTCCCTGCAACGCTGACAAATCTGAGCAGTCGAGCTCTGGCTTGCGGCGCGCCTGTGCATGTCACCTCACCAGACCCTCGGTGCCTCCACCTTCTTGCGGGGTGACGAGCGGCAGACCGGCAATCGTAGTGGCAATTTGTGTCCCCCCTCATGCTAACCTACAGGAACCTCCTGAGGACAAAAGTAGGCGGTACCGCAGGCTCCCTCTTCTCCCATGCAATTCGCTTGCGCTTTAAAAGGGGGGCTCCTGAGCATCGTGACTCCAGAACTCTTACTGGCTCTCCAGGCCTCACCCGATGGCCTTGACCAAGGCATCACAACCTGGCATACTAGCGGCGGCTGAGCTCGCTCGAGGGCCGGGACCTGAGGACATAGAGCACATAGTAGAGCGTGGAGAAGAGGGGAAGGCTCGCACGGGCCTAACCTGGCTACACTACGGCCGTCGACGCACGAGTCTGGCGCAGCACAAGGAACCGACTCTGGACTGCCAAGATAAGTTTCACGCCTGGGTCGACCAAGCGCCACTGCATAAGATTCCCACCTCTCGCAGCCCAGCGGCGGCGACGTCACCTCCCTTTCCTACCTCTCCGTGGCTGCTTGCGCGCTAAAGGGGACCTCTTGAGCATCGCGCCTCAGGAGCACTTACTGGACCTCCAGCCACTCACCTCCTGGCCTTGACCACGGCATCGCGACCTGGCATACTAGCGACGGCTGCAGCCTGCCTTGGGACCGGGACCTGTCGGCGTAGAGCACCAAGCTGTCGCGGGGTTGGATAGGGGAGCCCGAGCCGTAACAGGACATGCGTTCGCAAATTTTCATAATGAGGATAATATCAACAAAGAACATTACAGGCCCTTTACACGCCCCCATGTGGTCCATCTTGATTCCTCGCAGGGAGCAAAAGAAGGATGTTTCTAGTGGCCCTATCTACATGCGCCAGCACGGCCGATGCCATCATCAACAGTGGGCCACGGGAGGCCGGCGCCAACCCCATCTAGATCAGCGACAACGGTGGCCGGACGCTGCGGCCTTACTCCGGCCGCGGCAAGATCTCGGGGGCACGTAGCTGCAGACACTCGTCTCCGGAGTCTCGTCGAGCTCAGGAGAATCGTTGGACCACCAGGAGTCACCGCTGCTGCTGGCGAAGACAGCGGCAGGCTCAGCGTTGGCCGCTATGCCATCCGGACGACCCCCTTCCGGGCAGCACTCCAAGCAGCGGCCTTCCTCATCGAATACCTTGAAGAACATCATGGAGGCATCATCGTACTCAAAGTGGATGGCAAGGGCGCCTTCCGCATGGCAGATTCGAGTGACCTCGCCCCAGCCACGAGTCATCAAGATCTTGCCTGAGGAGACGGCTTCAACCTCCGCTCCAGTCGCTGAGGCTCGCAGTCGGCGTGCTGCAGCCAAAGCTCGAGGGGCCCCCTCGGCGGTGAAGAACTACGGGAAGCGAATCCAAGTGCGCGGAGGCATCGCCGCCCACATCACGAGTTCATGCGAGGAGTCTGCGGCGTGGGCTCCTAGGGCGACGTTGCGCGTCACCACGGCACGACAACCATGGCCACGACGTGGGCGGCGCCACTCATCGCCTCTCCCTCCAGAGCCCTCGGCTTGGGCGTACAGGGGCAGCGGATACTCGGGAGGTGGCCGCTCGTACCATGGCCTCGATGCCTCCGGCCTCACGACTGTGTCGCGGCGGTGGGCCAGCCTCTTCTTTGGCGGAAGTGACCCAGGCTCGTCGAGGGGGGTCTTTCCCTTCTCTACGGCCGAGAACCTCTGTATCGGCGCCATGGTTGCTGTAGCTAGCGATGAAGCAAGGAAGAAGAAGAAGCAGGAGGAGCGAAGGAAGAGATGGGTGGCGGGGGCTCCCCTCCTCCTTCCCATTTATAGCCAAGAGGAAGCCAACTGTCGGCCTCCATGATCAAAGGTAATAATGTCCTTTTTATGCATGCAGCAAGGACTCGTCAAGTCGGCCAGTTGCCAAGGCGGCATGGGGAAGCGGAGACGCCCAAGTCCCATAAATTGCCACGCGTCAACCGAGGCAGCAGGATGTTGGGCCCGCGGCACTCCGCACTTGCCCTTTGCCTTGAAGCCAAGTCCGAGCGCGCTTTGGGCCTGGGGGCTACTGCCGGTGTTCTGCGAATGGGGTTCCCCAGACTTGCTTGCCTGCGACCCATGGCGTGGCTCCGTCAGCGGCCCCGTACGGCCCATCTTCACCAGCAAACACTCAAGACCTTCCGAGGGGCCGAGCCTCGCGAGGCGGACAACGCAAGGCCTCCTTGGGGGCGGCCTCAACAGGCTGGCTCGCGAGGGGTGGACAGATCAAGGCAAGGGGCACCTCGAGAGGTTCCTGTGATGCAAGCTATGATGACCAAGGCCAGGCGGGTACCAGGCGGGCGCCAGTGCATGTAGTGTCCTTGTTTCCTCTTTGGTGCTAAAGAGGCACACACAAGCGAGGAGTCCCGAGGCAACAAACAAAGGTTTCCATATCGGTGCAATGAGACCAAGACCAGTAGGACGGCAGGATAGAGGTCACTATGGAGCCCAGGACGACGTCACCATCAGAGCCTTTGGCAGGCGAAGTACATCTTTGTCAGGATAGCTTGTACTAGTTGTGCCCCTTCAAATTGGCCGTTGTGGGATCCCTTCCTGCCTAATATTTGGGAAGAGGACCCAGGCCCCTATATATAGGGCTAGCCTCCACCGTAGGGAGACAGAGATCATCTTGGACTGGATCCATTCCACCCAGGCCACACACAAACTCACCAAGCACAAGAGCACCTCTCCTCAGGAGGCCGTTCTTCCCTTGTAACTATTCATCCTCAGCCCAAGAGACAATCCACCACACCACACTACAGTAGGGTATTACACCACATTCATGGCCCGAACCAGTATAAATATTGTGTCCCTTTGTTCTGCGAGTTCGACGCGATGAGCCTTGAGATTGCGGTGAGGGTGTGAGCTAGAGGGAGGAAAGATCTTCATGAGCACCCCAGTGTTCGAACCTCAAGGGTTTTGTAGGAACCCGAAACCCGACAGTGCCGCATGCTCCTGCCTCCCGTGGCCGACTGTGCTGTCGCAGAAGCCTCACCGCCCCCTACTACTCCCACCGCTAGCTAGGCCATCCCTCCACTCACCCACACCCTCTGTTATTCTGCAGTGACGGCAACCTCACACCGTAGCCGAACTAGTGAACCCTCATACACCTCTTCGCGTGGGCATCCACTACCGCGTCTTCCCTGGCTCCACGTCGTCCACTTCCTAAGCCTCGCTGCCGTCCACCGCCTTGGTGCTCTCCGTACGGTGTGGTCAAGGAACGACTTCTATCGGAAGAGTACTGTACGTGGAGAGGCTTAGAGCTGGGCCCACGACCGCAGCAAGGAAGTGCCTCCTTATTACGTGGAAAATAATGATTCCTCCACCTGAGAGCAGGGACCCACCGGATGGGCCATCGTATTTTGGTAAAAAATGTTTCCCCCTGACTGCTGGGATCCACTAGCTACATCTTCGCATGCAAGGAAGTGTGTCCATATTACGGGCAAAAAAATTGATTCACCCCCTAACTACTGGGACCCACCAGCTACATCTTCACATGCAAGGAAGTGCGTGATAGAAGGGACCCACCTGGTCGAAGCGTACGTAGCATTGTCATTCTGGTCGCGAATATGTACGTACATATGGGTCGATGTAGAGGCGTGCACGTGTCATAGTAGAGGCGCGCATGTGTCGTAGTAGAGGTGCACACGTATCATGTACATGTACATACAGCGGGCAGGGTGCAACAAAGTAAATACGGCCATGTACGTCCAAACGGGCGTGGTCTCGAACGACCACTCGCCCATACGTACGGCCAGGGCTCGTGTACATGGATGGGTCGGAATGGAGAAACTGCATCGTCGTCATGTTCATGGGATGGCAGCGGAATGCATCATGTTCATTAGGAGGCAACGTAACACGTGTTGTTCATCGGGAGCCAACCAGCTTGGACGGAACAGCCGGTGGAAACGAGGCCTGGCGTACCGCAGAATGGAGGAAACGGCCTTGTGTTCGACAGGCCAGGGTCGAAATGAGATCTTGTTCATCAGGAGGGGTCTGGCGTACCGCAAAACGGAGGAAACGGACTTCTCTTCGATATCCTACGGTCGAAATGGGGTCCTGTTGATCAGGAGGGGTGTGGCGTACCGAAAACGGAGGAAACGGACTTGCGTCGGAGCACTACAGTCGAAACAAGTGTCCTGTTCATCGGGAGGGGTGTGGCGTTCCGCAAAAACGGGACTCCACGGTATACTGTTCATCTCCACCGTCGTCCTCCTCCAGCCTCCACGGGCTACTGGTTATCCACCGTCGACCTCCTCCAGCCTCCACCTGCGACTGTCCATCCACGGGCTCCTATTCACCCAGCCTCCACCGCGCGCTCCTCCACCATCGACCTCCTCCAGCCTCCACCTGCGACTGTCCATCCACGAGCTCCTGTTCATCCAGCCTCCACCACGTGCTCCTCCACCGGCTACTGTTCAACCAGCCCTATCCACGGGGGTCCTGTTCATCCACCCCTCCAGGGGCTATTGTTCATCCAGCCCTCCACTGGCTACTGTTCAACCAGCCCTCCACGGGGTCATCTTGTTCATCCAGCCCTCCACGAAGTCCTGTTCATCCACCCCTCCACGGGGTCCTGTTCATCCACTGGCTTGACTGATCGGGGTCCTGTTCATCCAGCGGCAACACCACGGGGTCATGTTCATCCAAACCCCCAACAGTGCTCACTGTTCATCAAGAGGCAGCAGGTTCGATCAGCTTTAGTTAGCAGCAGTAGCAAAGGAATCGCTCGACTGTGTTCAGTTAACAGCCATCGATCGATCGCTCGGGTTCAGTAATGCGTAGCCTGTAGTGCAATCGCTCAGGTTTATTAGGCGAACGCCTCGCTCAGGTGCAGTTAGAGCCCAATGCCACGCACCCACGCGCATACATGTACGAGAGAAACGCACATCGCTCGGCCCCGACCACCCACCGTAACTGGGAAGTCCCCGATATTTTCCTCGCCCTCGCTTCTACCACGGTTTTTTCCGTCATGGACGGCCCAAATTGTCGGATTACGGGTTCCGGTAAAACCCTCGAGGTTCGAACACTGGGGTGCGTGCGAAGGTTTTCTCCCTATTGATCCACGCCCTAGCTCGCCAAGATCTCGCGGATGAACTCCACGAACTTGCAACACAAAGACACGAGATTTATACTGGTTCGGGCCTCCGTTGTGGTGTAATACCCTACTCCGGTGTGGTGGTGGTGGATTACCTCTTGGGCTGATGATGAATAGTACAAGGGGAAGAACAGCCTTCTGAGGTTGAGGTGTTCTTGTGCTTAGCGAACTTGTGTGGGTGAGATGCCTTTGAATGAGTTCTCCCCTTTTTCCTCTTCCTTCTCCTATCTAAGCTGGCTAGTTCTACTCTTATAGGCCCTGGTCCTCTCCCCAAATATTGAGCAGGAAGGGAGCCAACAACGGCCAATTTGAAAGGGGACAGCTAGTACAGCTTATCCTGACAAAAGTAGTCTTCGCCTGCAAAAGGCTCTGATGGTGACGCCGTCTTGGGCTCCATGGTGACCTCCGTCTTGCAGTCATGCTGGTCTTTGTCTCGTTGCACCGATATGGAAACCTTTCCTTGATGCCTCGGTACTCCACGCCTGCACTTGCCCCCTTGGCACCAAAGGGGAAGCAAGGACACTGCGCGCGCTGGCGCCCGCCTGTCGCCCGCCTAGTCTCGATCATCATGGCTCACGTCATGAGGACCTCGCGAGGTTTGCCTTGCCTTGATATCTCCACCCCTCGTGAGCCTGCCTGGCGAGGCCGCTCCTAAGGTGGTCTTGCGTCGTCCGCCTCGCGAGGCTTGGCCCCTCGCGAGGGTCTTGAATACCTCGTCGATGAAGACAGGTCGTATAGACCCGCTAGCTTAGCCACGCCGTGGGCCGCAGGCGGGCAAGTCTGGGGACCCCCGTTCCCAGAACGCCAACAGTATCCCCCGGGCCCAAGGCGCGCTCGGGCTTGGCTTCGAGGCGAAGCCAAAGGTCAAGCGCGGACCACCGTGGGCCCCAGATGCCTGCGGCCTCGGTTGACGCGTGGAGGTTGATTGGACATGGGCGTCTCCTCTTCCCCATGCTGCCTCAGCAACTGCCCGACATGACAAGTCCCTGTGACATGCAATGAAAACCATCATTACCTGTGATCATGGGGGCGCTGGTTGGCCTTCTCCTGCTATAACGCCCACTACTTCTTCCCGTTCTGCCTGCTTCTTCCTCCCCCGCTCTGCTGCTAGTAGAAACTTCAATGGCGCCAATCCAAAGGTTCTCAGCTGACGAGAATGGAAAGAATCCGCTCGACATGCCGGCACTGCTTCCGCCAAAGAAGAGGTCGGTCCACCGTTGCGACGCTACGACGATGCAGGTGGTGACGAGGCCTTGGTGTGAGCGGCCTCCTCCTGGGTATCCACTGCCCTTACATGCCCAAGCCGGGGCCTCGGGAAGAAGGAGCAACGAGCGTCCGCGTGCGCACCATAGCCAAGGTCGACGTGCTGCGGTGACGAGTGTCTTCTCTGATGTGACGGGCGGGGATGCCGCGGGCTCCTCACGCGAGCTCATGTTGTGGGCGGGGATGCCCCCAAGCTCCTGAATCCGCGTCCCGTGCTTCTTCTCTGATGTGATGCCGCCGAGGGGGCCTCTCGAACTCTGGTTGCAGCATGCCGACTACGACGCTCCGGCGACCGGAGCAGAGGTTGAAACTGTCTCCACCGACAAGATCTTCATGACCCGTGGCTGGGGTGAGGTCGCGTGGGTTTGCCGTGCGGAGGGCGCCCTCGCGATCCACTTCGAGTATGATTGCGCCTCCACGCTGTTCTTCAAGGTCTTCGATGCGGAGGGTCGCCGCTTGGAGTGTTTCCCCGAAGGGGTGCGCCAGGATGAGGCTCGCCCCGCAAGCGGCTGCTCCAGGAGCAGCGACTCTTGGGAGTCCAGCGGTTCTCCCGAGCTCTACGAGACTCTGGAGACGAGCGACGACAGCTACATGCCCCCGAGCTCTCACCGCGCCCGGAGTAGGGCCACAAAGTCTAGCCACCGCCGTCGCTGATCTGGATGGGGTTGGCGCCGGCCTACCACGGCCCACTGTTGATGATGGTGTTGACCGCTGGGGTGTGTAGACAGAATTCTACTAGGTTCTCGTCTTTTGTTCCCTACGAGGAATCAAAAAGTACCCCATGGGGGCGTGTAAAGAGTCTGCAATGTCTTTTGCCGATATTATCCCAATTATGGAAGCCTTGTGAGCGCAAGTCTTGTTTAGGCTCGGTCTTCCCTTTCCAATCTTGCGACATTTTGTTGCTCTATGCTGACAGGTCTCGGTCCCCAGGCAAGCTTCAGCCGTCGTTGGTATGCCAGGTCACGTGTCGTGGTCAAGGACAGGAGGTGACCGGCCTGAGGCCCAGTAAGAGCTCCGGAGGCGCAATGCTCAGGCGGTCCCCTTTAGCGCTCAAGTAGTCGTGGTAAGATAAGAAAGGGAGGCGACATTGCCGCAATAGGGCTGCGGCAAGCGTGTCCCCTAGGTTCCAATGATTAGTTGATCTGAGCTCATGAGTTATCTTCTGGTCCGGGGTCAATTCTTTGTGATGCGCCAGACCTGTCCACGAACATCCGCAGCATAACTAGGTCAAGCCCATACGAGCCTTCCCCTTTCCTATGCTCTCCTTTGTGCTCTATGTCCTCAGGTCCCGGCCCTCGAGCGAGCTCCGCCGCCGCTAGTATGCCAGGTCACGTGCCGTGGACAAGGCCATGGGTGAGGGCTTGAGAGCCAGTAAGAGCTCCTGAGCCGCGATGCTCAGGAGCCCCCCTTTTAACGTGCAAGCGGATTACTTGGAAGAGGTGGGAGCTCGCGGTGCCGCCTGGTGTTATCCTCATGAGATTCCTGCGAGCCAGCACGAGGAAGAACACGGTCTGCCGTTATGATTAATAGCCTGCCGTTGGTTGCTCCGCGAGGGGGTGAAGGCACTGAGGGCCCGGTGAGGTGACGTGCGTGGGGCGTGCCGTGAGCCAGAGCATGACCGCTCAGGTTTTTCGACGTGGCAGGGATGGACTCGTGCACCAGCGCCGTGCCGGCGCGAGGAGGCCCCATGGGAGGTGATGATTGTGAAGGTAGTAATCATAGGTAGATTAAACATGAGAGTAGCAGGCTTAAGTAAGTGCATGGGAGATACGTACCACTAGGTCTGGCCCGAGCGGCTTGGGGATGATGCAGCCCGAGGGGCGTTCCCAACAAGGTAAGCTAAAGACATAAAAAGGGATACATGCCACAGGGACGGACCCACATGGCCTGGGATTGATGAAGCCCGAGGGGCGCTCCCAGCTAACTGAACTTGGGAAAAGTCACCTGGTTATGTTGATGAAGGAGAGTTGGGGAAGCGGAAGGTGCACAGCGAAGGGGTTGCTCCTCATGAGCCACCGGGGCCCTGAGCCTTAGGAGGCTCTGGGGCTTAGGTGGTTCCTTGAGGACCATCTCCATCAGGGCGGCGTGGTGCCTGGCCTCCTGAGCTGCTAGGATGCACCGCATGTTGCGCTGGTAGGCGGACGACACGCTCGGCAGGCCGAAGGGCATGCGAATGTAGCTGTGCGATGGGCCCTCGCAGCGTCCCACGCGCGAAGGCCAGAAAAGCTCCTGAGAAGCAGCCTTGTTGAGCCCTGGAACGTCGATGCAGACGCGCAGCCCAGCATCCTCTGGATGGGAAGCTGAGCCTCATGAGCGGTGGTCGCCGCGCATGGCCCTTGCGCCTTGCAATTCCTGGGTGGTCTTGGTGATGAACTTCTAAACGGTTGGTGATACGTCTCCACCGTATCTATAATTTTTGATTGTTCCATGCTATTATATTATCTGTTTTGGATGTTTACGGGCTTTATTATACACTTTTATATTGTTTTTGGGACTAACCTATTAAACCAGAGCCCAGTGCCAGTTTCTGTTTTTCCCTTGTTTTAGAGTATCGCAGAAAAGGAAAATGAAACGGAGTCCAATTGACCTGAAACTTCACGGAACTTATTTTTGGACCAGAAGAAGCCCACGGAGTATCGGAGATGGATCAGGAGAGTCCCGGGCTGCCCACGAGGGTGGGGGGCGCGCCCACCCCCCTGGGCGCGCGCTCCTGCCTTGTGGACAGCCCGAAAATCCACCGACGTACTTCTTCCTCCTATATATACTCTTATACCCTAAAAACTTCGGGGAGCAGAATAGATCGGGAGTTCCACCACCAGAAGCCTCCGTAGCCACCAAAAACCAATCTAGACCCATTCCGGCACCCTGCCGGAGGGGGAACCCCTCACCGGTGGCCATCTTCATCATCCCGGCGCTCTCCATGTTGAGGAGGGAGTAGTTCTCCCTCGGGGCTGAGGGTATGTACCAGTAGCTATGTGTTTGATCTCTCTCGCTCTCTCTCTCTCTCGTGTTCTTGAGGTGGTACGATCTTGATGTATCGCAAGCTTTGCTATTATAGTTGGATCTCATGGTGTTTCTCCCCCTAACTCTCTTGTAATGGATTGAGTTTTCCCTTTGAAGTTATCTTATCGGATTGAGACTTTAAGGATTTGAGAACACTTGATGTATGTCTTGCGTGCGATACCTGTGGTGACAATGGGGTATTCTATTGATCCACTTGATGTATGTTTTGGTGATCAACTTGCGGGTTCCGCCCATGAACCTATGCATAGGGGTTGGCACACGTTTTCGTCTTGACTCTCCGGTAGAAACTTTGGGGCACTCTTTGAAGTACTTTGTGTTGGTTTGAATAGATGAATCTAAGATTGTGTGATGCGTATCATAATCATACCCATGTATACTTGAGGTGACATTAGGGTTTTGGTTGATTTGTGTCTTAAGGTGTTACTTTAGTACGAACTCTATGATAGATTGATTGGAAAGAATGGCTTCATGTTATTTTACTACGAACTCTTGAATAGATTGATCAGAAAGGATAACTTTGAGATGCTTTCGTACCCTACCATATTCTCGTCGTTTGTTCTCCGCTATTAGTGACTTTGGAGTGACTCTTTGTTGCATGTTGAGGGATAGTTATATGATCCAATTATGTTATTATTGTTGAGAGGACTTGCACTAGTGAAAGTATGAACCCTAGGCATTGTTTCCTAGCATTGCAATACCGTTTGTGCTCACTTTTATCATTAGTTACCTTGCTTTTTTATATTTTCAGGTTACAAATACCTTTATCTACCATCCATATACCACTTGTATCACCATCTCTTCGCCGAACTAGTGCACCTATACAATTTACCATTGTATTGGGTGTGTTGGGGTCACAAGAGACTCTTTGTTATTTGGTTGCAGTGTTGCTTGAGGGAGACCATCTTCATCCTATGCCTCCCACAGATTGTTAAACCTTAGGTCATCCACTTGAGGGAAATTTTCTACTGTCCTACAAACCTCTCCACTTGGAGGCCCAACAACGTCTACAAGAAGGAGGTTGTGTAGTAGAAATCAAGCTCTTTTCTGGCGCCGTTGCCGGGGAGGTTAGCGCTTGAAGGATATCTTTAGATCTTGGAATCGAATCTTTTTTTTTCTTCTTTTGTCATTAGTTTAGTTTATAAAGGAAAACTACAAAAAAAATAATGGAATTGAGTTTTCCTCATACGCTTCATCTTTTTAATATCTTTCGTGAGAATGATGGAAAGGAAAATTGTGCTCAAGTGCTAGAAGAAGAAGTCTATAAAATGTTTGGCACTAAATCTTTGAATAATGAGCATGATTGCAATGTTATTAGTATGAACTCTTTGAATATCCATAGAAGTAATGATGATTGCACTAGTTATGATGAAAATGTCTCCTATAAACATGTCAATTTTTGTGGAGTGCATAGAGTTTGCAAGTACACACCAATTAGGGAAGATAGATATTGCAAGAGGCATAAGCATTTAGAAACTAAATGGTTGCAAGAAAGGCTAAATGTTAGTGCTGAAAATTTAAAATTTCTTAGCCATACTTGCGAACTTTGCAATGAAAATGGTCATTTAAATATCACATGCAAATAGTTTCATGATCGAATCGTGTCCAAAAATTGTGATGACTTGATTTCCCTTGCACATTATAATGAACGTAGTTTGCTTTTGGGATATGAAGAAATGAAACGTGAAACTAAGATTATTCTAGAATATAACCTAGATAAGTTCCTCGATATTGATCTATAAGAAATTTATATGTATTGTGCGGTGAATTGCATTGAAAATCCTTATATTGCTAATTACATAAAGAAAAGAAAAGAAATAGAAGATGAAGATAATACTAATGAAAGGGAAGAGACTTCCCAATATCCTCCTATTATGATGAATCAGGTAACGAAGAGGAGCCTTCTATTCAACCAATCTCATTAATAAGGAGCTCCAAAAAGAGGATTGAACCCACGCATGATGTGGTGAAGAAGAAGAAGAGAAAAAGGAAGAGAGGTAAAAAGATATCTCTCCCAGATAATGCTGCTCCTATTACTGTTGTGCCTCATGAAAATATAATTGTGGAAGATGATGCACTCGATGATGATCTCGTTATGCCTATTGCTTGTTGTGATGATTATGATTGGGAAGATAATGATACTTCTTATGATCTTGAAAATCTTTTTGGCACTTGCTTGGAAGAATATGATTATTGCTATACTATTGGTGCTATCCATACTATTGATGATGAGAGTGATTATGCTTATGATATGAAAAGGCCCAAGCTTGGGGATGCTATGTTTGAAGAAGATGATGTTTTTGAGAATATATTTGCTGTAATTAATGTTTGTCCCAAGCTTGGGGATGCTACGTTTAATTAAGATGATATTTTTACTCTCCCAAGTTTTGATATGCAAATTTATAATGATGATAGCATGCCTCCTACTTATGATGATTATATTGATGAAAGTGGGTTTGGAAGAGTGTCAACTTTAGGAAGTATTGATCCCACAATTCTGGAGGATGTTGGATCTTATTATTATAATTATGAAAGTGGATTTGGAGATGTCATGACTTTATTTATTAATGATTCCACTATCTTGGAAGAGGTTTCAATCGATTATGATGAGAACAAAGTTGCTACCTATGATGATTATTGTGATGATACTTATGCTATAAAAAGTAGTGATGATTATATTTATAAAAAAATTCATGATTATGATTACCCCTTTTCTGAACATTACCCTTTTAATGTGGAAACAATTAACAGTATTCGAGTCTCACATGACACTCCCACTATTCCGAATGAGAAGAATTTTGTTATGTGGAGAGTAATGAAATTTCTATGCTTGTAGATCATGAAAAGAATGCTTTATGTGATAGTTATATTGTTTAATTCATTCATGATGCTACTAAAAATTATTACGAGGGAGGAACATATGCTTGTAGGAATTGCAATAGTATCAAGTTTCCTCTCTATGCGCTTAAAATCTTGAAGTTATGCTTGTTTTGCTTTCCTATGCTAGTTGATTATTGTTCCCATAAATTGTTTGCTCACAAAATCCATAGGAATAGGAAGTGGGTTAGACTTAAATGTGCTAGTCATATTCTTCATGATGCTCTCTTTATGTTACAATTCTTATCTTTTATGTGAGCATCATTGAAATCATCATGCCTAGCTAGGGGCGTTAAATGATAGCGCTTGTTGGGAGGCAAACCAACTTTATTTTTGTTCCTTGCTTATTGCTCCTGTTTAGTAATAAATAATTTATCTAGCCTCTGTTATGATTGAGTTTTTATGTTTTAATTAGTGTTTGTGCCAAGTAGAACCTTTGGGAAGACTTGGGTGAAGTCTTAGTGATCTTACTGTAAAAAAACAGAAACTTTAGTGCTCACGAGATTAGCTCTCATTTTTTACTGGAGAGTGATATTATGTTGGTTCTTTTTGAAGAGGATTAATAGGAAAATTACTCAGGTCCACCAATTTATTTGAGAATTTTATGAGTTCCAGAAGTATATGTTTGATCGAGATTACTACATATTGTTCTGTTTTTGACAGATTCTGTTTTCTATGTGTTGTTTGCTTATTTTGATGAATCTATGAGTAGTATCGGAGGGTATGAACCATAGATGAGTTGGAATACAGTAGATATCACACCAATATTAATTTAGAGTGAGTTCACAACAGTACCTAAGTGGTGATTTATTTTCTTATAATAAGGGAGCTTACGAGTTAATATTCAAGGACAACCAAAAGCCTAAGCTTGGGGATGCCCCGGAAGGCATCCCCTCTTTCATCTTTGTTCATCGGTAACTTTACTTGGAGCTATATTTTTATTTGCCACATGATATGTGTTTTTCTTGGAGCGTCATTTTATTTTATTTAGTCTTGCTTGCTGCTGGAATAAAATACCGAGATCTAAAATTATTAAATGTTAGAGAGTTGTTACATAATTATTCAAGTACTCATGGATCTTCACTTATATCTTTTGGAGTAGTTTGTAGATGGTCTAGTGCTTCACTTATATCTTTTTAGAGCACGGTGGTGGTCTTATTTTATAGAAATAGATGAACTCTCATGTTTCACTTATATTATTTTGAGAGTATTTTAGAATAGCATGGTAATTTTCTTTGGTTATTAAATTAGTCCTATTATGATGGGCATCCAAGAGGGATATAATAAAAACTTTCATATAAAGTGCATTGAATACTATGAGAAGTTTGATACTTGAAGATTGTTTTGAGATATGAAGATGGTGATATTAAAGTCATGCTAGTTGAGTAGTTTTGAATTTGATAAATACTTGTGTTGAAGTTTGTGATTCCCGTAGCATGCACGTATGGTGAACCGTTATGTGATGAAGTCGGAGCATGATTTGTTTATTGATTGTCTTCCTTATGACTGGCGGTCGGGGACGAGCGATGGTCTTTTCCTACCAATCTATCCCCCTAGGAGCATGCACGTAGTACTTTGTTTCAATAACTAATAGATTTTGGCAATAAGTATGTGAGTTCTTTATGACTAATGTTGAGTCCATGGATTATATGCACTCTCACCCTTCCATCATAGCTAGCCTCTCTAATACCGCGCACCTTTCGCTGGTATCATAAACCCACCATATACCTTCCTCAAAACAGCGACCATACCTACCTATCATGGCATTTCCATAGCCATTCCGAGATATATTGCCATGCAACTTTCCACCGTTCGGTTCATCATGACACACATCATCATTGTCATATTTCCTTGCATAATCATGTAGTTGACATCGTATTTGTGGTAGGGCCACCATGCATAATTCATCATACATGCCCATCCTGGTACACCGCCGGAGGCATTCATATAGAGTCATACTTTGTTCTAGTATCGAGTTGTAAATAAATATAAGTGTGATGATCATCATTAATAAAGAATTGTCCCAAAAAAGAAAAAGAAAAGAAAGGCCAAATAAAGGAAATGCCAAATAAAAAAATAAAAATAAAAGGGACAATGCTACTATCCTTTTTCCCACACTTGTGCTTCAAAGTAGCACCATGATCTTCATGATAGAGAGTCTCTTGTTTTGTCACTTTCATATACTATTGGGAAATTTTCATTATAGAACTTGGCTTGTATATTCCAACAATGGGCCTCCTCAAGTGCCCTAGATCTTCGTGAGCAAGCAAGTTGGATGCACACCCACTTAGTTCCTTTTGTTGAGCTTTCATATACTTATAGCTCTAGTGCATCCGTTGCATGGCAATCCCTACTCATTCACATTGATATCTATTAATGGGCATCTCCATAGCCCCTTGATATGCCTAGTTGATGTGAGACTATCTTCTCCCATTTTGTCTTCTCCACAACCACCATTCTATTCCACATATAGTGCTATGTCCATGGCTCACGCTCATGTATTGCGTGAAGATTGAAAAAGTTTGAGAACATCAAAAGTATGAAACAATTGCTTGTCTTTCATCGGGGTTGTGCATGATTTAAATATTTGTGTGGTGAAGATGGAGCATAGCCAGACTCTATGATTTTGTAGGGATAGCTTTCTTTGGCCATGTTATTTTGAGAAGACATGATTGCTTGGTTAGTATGCTCGAAGTATTATTATTTTTATGTCAATATTAAACTTTTGTCTTGAATCTTATGGATCTGAATATTCTTGCCACAATAAAGAATTACATATAGAAATATGTTAGGTAGCATTCCACATCAAAAAAATCTGTTTTTATCATTTACCTACTCGAGGACGAGCAGGAATTAGGCTTGGGGATGCCGATACGTCACCAACGTATCTATAATTTTTGATTGTTCCATGCTATTATATTATCTATTTTGGATGTTTATGGGCTTTATTATACACTTCTATATTATTTTAGGGACTAATCTATTAACCCAGAGCCTACTGCCGGTTTCTATTTTTTCCTTGTTTTAGAGTATTGCAGAAAAGGAAAATCAAACAGAGTCCAATTGACCTGAAACTTCACGGAACTTAGTTTTGGACCAGAATAAGCCCATGGAGTATCGGAGATGGACCAGGAGAGTCCCGGGCTGCCCACGAGGGTGCGGGCGTGCCCACCCCCTGGGCGCGCCCCCCTGCCTCGTGGACAGCCCGGAGATCCACCAACGTACTTCTTCCTCCTATATATACAACTATACCCGAAAAACTTCGGGGAGGAGATAGATCGGGAGTTCCACCGCCAGAAGCCCCCGTAGCCACCAAAAACCAATCTAGACCCGTTCCGGCACCCTATCAGACGGGGGGAACCCCTCACCGTGGCCATCTTCATCATCCCCGCGCTCTCCATGACGAGGAGGGAGTAGTTCTCCCTCGGGGCTGAGGGTATGTACTAGTAGCTATGTGTTTGATCTCTCTCTCTCTCGTGTTCTTGAGGTGGTACGGTCTTGATGTATCGCGAGCTTTGCTATTATAGTTGGATCTTATGGTGTTTCTCCCCCTCTAGTCTCTTGTAATGGATTGAGTTTTCCCTTTGAAGTTATCTTATCAGATTGAGTCTGTAAGGATTTGAGAACACTTGATGTATGTCTTGTGTGGGATACCTGTGGTTTACAATGGGGTATTCTATTGATCCACTTGATGTATGTTTTGGTGATCAACTTGCAGGTTCCACCCATGAACCTATGAATAGAGGTTGGCACACGTTTTCGTCTTGACTCTCCGGTAGAAACTTTGGGGTACTCTTTGAAGTACTTTGTGTTGGTTTGAATAGATGAATCTGAGATTGTGTGATGCATATTGTATAATCATACCCACTAATACTTGAGGTGACATTGGAGTATCTAGGTGACATTAGAGTTTTGGTTGATTTGTGTCTTAAGGTTTTATTCTAGTACGAACTCTATGATAGATTGAACGGAAGAATAGCTTCATGTTATTTTACTACAAACTCTTGAATAGATTGGTCAGAAAGGATAACTTTGAGGTGGTTTCATACCCTACCATATTCTCTTCGTTTGTTCTCTTCTATTAGTGAGTTTGGAGTGACTCTTTGTTACATGTTGAGGGATAGTTATATGATCCAATTATGTTATTATTGTTGAGAGGACTTGCACTAGTGAAAGTATGAACCCTAGGACTTGTTTCCTAGCATTGCAATACCGTTTGTGCTCACTTTTATCACTAGTTACCTTGCTGTTTTTATAATTTCAGATTACAAATACCTTTATCTACCATCCATATACCACTTGTATCACCATCTCTTCGCCGAACTAGTGCACCAATACAATTTACCATTGTATTGGGTGTGTTGGTGACACAAGAGACTCTTTTTTATTTGGCTGCAGGTTTGCTTGAGGGAGACCATCTTCATCCTACGCCTCCCACGGATTGATAAACCTTAGGTCATCCACTTGAGGGAAATTTGCTACTCTCCTACAAACCTCTGCACTTGGAGGCCCAACAACGTCTACAAGAAGAAGGTTGTGTTTAGACATCAGTGGGCGATCCTCTCCTTGTGCCCTCCTGAGGGAAATGTGCCGTGAAGTACGCCTCTAAGTGGTGCCCAAGCGCCTCCCTCATGATGTGGGGAAGGTTTGAGGCCTTCCAGAAGAAAGCCCCCAAGCCCTGCCCGAGAAGAGCGCCGGGCGCGCCTTCCTATGCGATGGATGGAGGCACCCCAGGAACGGGCACTTATCCTGACGAGGCTCTGGCTGTGACGCCACCCTCCTGAGGTCCTGCACAGTGCGGATGACCTCGGGAGGGCCCTCGCCCTTGCTGTCGGGGTTGTCGATTGCTGCAGCTTGGAAGGCACACTCGAGGGAGCACACCGCATCTCTTTCTTCACATGGGACCGGGATGATCCCGCCGCTTCCCAGCATCTTGAGGACATTGTAGTCGTGATGGGTCACTGCCATGAACTTGGCTGGATACCCAAGGATGGCATTGTACGGGAGACGGATGTGCGCGACGTCGAAGTCGATGAGCTCAGTGTGGTAGTTCTTGCGTTCTCCGAAGGTGACAGGGAGGCGGACCTGCCCTATCAGTGTGGTGGAACCGTCGGTCACTCCAGAGAAAGGCTTGGTAGGCTGAAGCTAGTCATATGGTACTTGGAGGTTGTCGAACGTGTCAACGGACAAGACGTTGAGCCCTGCGCCGCTGTTGATGAGGGTCTTGGTAACGTGCAAGTTGCTGATGATTGGGGAGCAAAGCATCGGGAGGGCGCCCGCGGTAGCTGCGCACTTGAGATGATCCGTCGAGTTGAACGTGATGGGGCACTGGGACCATCTGAGCGGGCATGTGGCTTCGAGCTTGGGGATGACTGCATTCACTTCACGAGCAAACTCCTTGAAGATACGCTGCGAGGCTGGGGCCTGGGATTAATGGTGTTCGTCATTCCTTCTTGGCAGTGGCGGCAGTGGAGGGAGTCTGGTGTTGCCTTGAGGATGATCCTCACGAGGCTGATCCCTCCAAGCGCCCTCGCAAGGCTGATCCTGCCAGCGGTCCTCACGAGGCGGATCGCGCCACTCCTAGCGCGGTCCACGGTCGTCCCAGCGTCCGCCACCACATCCTCCTCCTCGCCTGTAGCCCCGGTCGCCACGCTCGGGGCGTCTACTGAAGCATCCTTCGCAAATGGCTCTGAGCTCTTGACAGTCGCTGATGTTGTGGGTATTCAGGTTGTGGAAGGCGCCGAATGGACGGCTGCTCTTGGATGACTCTGGTTGGTCTCTGCCACGCTTGGTGTTTGGTTCCACTGCGAGCACGACTGCTCCCTTGCGCTTCACGTCATTTGGCCTTGGCTTTCTTCTCCTCCGGGTCTGCGGCTGGGAGCTCGAGGAGGGAGAGGCGCCCCTCCTCAGCTCTTGCGCACTTGGTCGCCAGGTTGAACAACTTCAGGAATGTGCACAACTCCTCGTGGATAGCGAGCTCTTCCTTCATCTTGATGTCGCGGACGCGTTAGAGAATGCAGAGATGATGGCCTCGTCTGTCACCTTGGGGATATCGAGGCGGACGTTGTTTAAGCGCTGGATGTACTTCTGGAGGGTCTCTCCCAGTTGCTGCCTGACGCGGCGCAGGTCACCCGCAGTCAGTGGCGGTCGCGGGTGCCCTAGAAGTTGGCGACGAAGCGGTTGCGCATCTCGTCCCAGGAGGAGATCGAGCCTGGCGGCAGGTTCAGGAGCCAGGAGCGGGTGCCATCCTTGAGAGCCACGGGAAACTAGTTCACCATGACTTTCTCGTCGCCGTTGGCCGCTTCGATGCTCAGCTCGTAGAGCTGCAAGAACTCCGCGGGGTTTGGGGTGCTGTCGTATCGAGGAGGCAGATCCGGCTTGAACTTGCCCGGCTAGGCGATGCTATGCAGCTCGGGGCTAAAAGCGCGGCAGCCGGCTGTGGTCACCTGGGCCCGCCTTGGGGGTGGAGCTTGGTCTTGATGGGGTCCGCGCCCTGCCGCTATAGGTGGCGCGCGGTCTTGTCGCCGCAGCCGGTCCTGGCGCGGTGGCGCGAGGAGCGGCGGTGCGTTTTCTTGTGGTCAAGGGACTTCTTGACAACTTCTTTCTTCACGTGGGGGCGCGGGACGCGGCGAGTCCTGTCGTGGAGCCACGCGCCTTGGCGCCAGGGCACCGTCTTGGGGCGGAGGTGCTGGATGCGCTCCATCAGCTACGTCCCCCGTAGCTGGCGGAGGGTGAGGCGGGGAGAGGGACGACGCAGGGAGCCCCCTGCGGCGTGGACAAGCTCGGCGATGCGGTCGAGCCAGCCCTCATAGAGGTCGTCGACTAGTCGGTAGTGCAGGAGCTCGTGCGCCATGAGGAGCGCGGCCCGTGCGTCCATGGGAGGGCAACGTGCATGTGAAGAAGAACCGACCGGGGTCAATGATGGAGTGGCGGTGCGGCCATCCCGCTGCACCGAGGGATGCAGCAAGGATGCTTGCTGCTTGTTCCCCACCGGGACGGTGGTAGCATTGGTAACAGGCGATGAGGAACAACGAGGTGGCCCATCGATGGGAGCCGTCTGAGTGACGCGGGCTGCGAGGTCAGCCCGGCGCTCAGCACGAGCGCGGCGCGCGTCAGCCATGGAGGCGACGGAGCCACGGGGCGCAAAGCGATGGAAGGAAGCTTCAGCGCACCCCTACCTCGCGTGCCAAATGTCAGATTAAGGGTTCCGAAAAAACCCTCGAGGTTCGAACACTAGGGTGCGCGCGAAGGTTTTCTCCCTATCGATCCACGCCCTAGCTCGCTAAGATCTCGCGGATGAACTGCATGAACTTGCAACACAAAGACACAAGATTTATACTAGTTTGGGCCACCATTGTGGTGTAATACCCTACTCTGGTGTGGTGGTGGTGGATTGACTCTTGGGCTGACGATGAACAGTGCAAGGGGAAGAACAGCCTCCTGAGGTTGAGGTGTTCTTGTGCTTGGCGAACTTGTGTGGGTGAGACGCCTCTGAATGAGTTCTCCCCTTTTTCCCCTTCCTTCTCCTATCTGTGGTGGCTAGTTTTACTTATATAGGCCCTGGTCCTCTCCCCAAATATTGAGCGGGAAGGGAGCCAACAACGGCCAATTTGAAAGGGGACAGCTAGTACAACTTATCCTCACAAAAGTAGTCTTCTCCTGCAAATGCACTGGTGGTGACGCCGTCTTGGGCTCCATGGTGACCTCCATCTTGCCGTCCTGCTGGTGTTGGTCTCGTTGCACTGATATGAAAACCTTTCCTTGATGCTTCGATACTCCACGCCTATGCTTGCCCCCTTGGCACCAAAGGGGAAGCAAGGACACTGCGCACGCTGGCGGCCGCCTGGCTCCCGCCTAGTCTCGATCGTCATGGCTCACGTCACGAGGACCTCGCGAGGTTTGACTTCCCTTGATATCTCCGCCCCTTATGAGCCCGCCTGGCGAGGCCCCTCCTGAGGAGGTCTTGCGTCATCCGCCTCGCAACGCTTGGACCCTCATGAGGGTCTTGAATACCTCGTTGATGAAGACGGGTCGTACAAACCCGCTAGCTTAGCCACGCCGTGGGCCGCAGGCAGGCAAGTCCGGGGACCCCCGTTACCAGAACGCCGACACAAAGAATGTCATGCAGCTGCGTCTCCGGCCCGGCAGGACGAAAAGCCCACTTTATGTCATGATTTTTTTCTTAGAAGTAGGTGCCCACCACATTTATGATGATACCGGGTTTTGTCACAATTATCATCATGGAAGTGTCATAAGCATGACAGGGAAAAAATTCGTTCGGCCCAAAATGTCACGGATGTGTCTTTTTTTGTAGTGTTTGGTTGTTTGGCTAATTTCTTTTGGCCAAATGGATGAACAAGAATGCCTAAGGAATCCCTCTAGCTATCTATGATTTTCTCGTCTTAAACTCTATTCATGCTACATCACAAAGTTTGAACAAGTCGAATTCGTACCCTCCAGGTGAGGAGCACGTGGAGTCACTGATCCGTCAAGGGCTTAACTTCCAAAACCTCTTAGTGCATTTCGGTCTGACTGATCCATTCCATTCGGTCATACCAAGTTCATTAAGTTGATCTAGGTTTTAATCTCGGTGAAACCGATTTGAACCCTTTAGCCACACCGAATTGCAGCAACCGCTTGCAATTCTGCATCTCGGTGCCACCGAGTTGTTCCACTCGGTCACACAGACAGAGTCTGGATATATATACGCGGCTGAAAATTTGGAAATTTCTCCAAACACATCGCCTGCGCATGTCTAGCTCTGCCGACTCGAGGTCTCTGGATTGTCTCCTCATCACCTACGACCTCCTGCTGTAGGTGTCCTCCGCCGTCAACGGAAATCTTCGCCGCTATTCTCACCGTAGCGGGTTCATTACCAAGCTAGGGTGTGAACTTGACCCTTTGTGCTTTCCTCCCTCTGGTTCTTTGCACAAAGATCAATGCCATTATTCTTGCCAGGATTGAAATAGTCCTATCCAATTAAAACCTTGTTTAGATTAGTTTTGATCCAAAAACTTAGGGTTAAGTTTCCGCCGAACTCATCTTGGACCGACCTATTTGAAAAAAAATCGATCTCACCAATTTGGCCCAGGCCATTGCACATGTACTACTCGGTCTGACCGACGTGTACAAATCGGTGTGACCGTGTTTACTTTCTTAGTGAAACCACCGAATTGTGTCTCGGTCTCACCAATTTCACAAGTTTAGACTCTAAAGTTGCTTCGGTGTCACCGAGTTTGTCATATCGGTAGCTCCGAAATGCTTTCTGCAGAAAAATAAAATTAAGTTTTTGAGTCATTCTTTTTGCTAAAACAGTTATACTTTGTGATGCTCATCTACTATACCTATACCCATCTATTCATAGGGCCAATTTCAGCAATGTCAAACTAGAGTGACAACCAGAACAGGTTAGAGGAGCACCATAATCTCAGTGAGGGAACTAGTCCCTCAAGGAGCTCAGACGATGAAAGCAGAAGCACACCCAGCAATCCGCCTAAGGCTGCTACTAGGCACAGGAAGAAGAGAACCTCAGAATCTGAACATGAGGACTATATTGCTGATGAGGAGGTCACTTCTAAGAAGAAGTTGATCAAGAAATAACATGTTGCTGCTGCTGGCATCGAGCCAGGCATGAAAATAAAGGCTCCAGCTCAGAGAAAGCCTATGTCAAAAGCCAGGGCCTCAACTCTTTAAATCTTGAAATCAATGGAAGAAGAGGTTGCTGGAGGCAAGAAGAGAAAGGAAAGGGTCAAGAAGACCATGTCCAAGGTGATTGGAAAGCCTTCCATGATGGAAGAGCCTGATGAGGATGAGGAAGAAGATGCTGCACCAGCTCCCAAGACACAGAAGTTGATGGGAGATGCAATAAGTGTGGGGCTGCAACATCCAAGCCCAAGACTACTCCTAAGCAATCTGCACCTAAGAGAAGCACAAGAAACGTCCCTGCTGTTGAGAAGAACAAGGCCCAAGTGCCTGAGGTTGAAGAAGAGGAGGAGCCCCAAGTGCTCAGAAAGCTCAAGCCCAAGATACCGGACCATGATGACAATCATCCCATTGCAGAGAACATCAAGTTAAGGAAAGATGCAGGTCTCAGACTATGGAGGCAAACTGATCCTTATGCAACAAGTAGAAGAACCGCTGTGGATTACATATTCCACACTAAGGAACATCGGGACTTCTATGAGACTGTCCTCCTGGACAAGAAGCCCATAGTTAGTGACTTGAAGTGGGTCGACTGGACTTTCATTGATGACAATGAAGATCACTTTCCGGGAGTTCATGAGAGCTTCAGAATGAATGGAGTTGATGCTTTTGTGGGCTAGAAACTGACCAAATGGAATGATGAGATGGTGATGCAGTTCTATTCCACAACTCACTTTTATCCAGATGGCAAGATTGTCTGGATGACTGAGGGTACAAGGTACCAATCTTCCATTACTGAGTGGGCTGAGCTAATACATGCTCCTAATGTGTATACAAAGCCCAGGAAAGCCCACAACTCCATGGCACACATGTACAAGGAGATATGAGATGATGCCTTGGAGAAACACAAGTTTGGCTCAGTTTACTATCTTCTGTCAAGGCTGCCAACTATCAACACCATCGTAAGGCACACATTGCTGCCCAAGTCTGGAAATGACAGGATGATAAGAGGGCATTCAATTAACTTGCTGCATATGTTTGATGTGTCGGAGAAGTTCAAGGTGACGATCTTGATAGTTGAGACTGTTAAGAGGACTGCAGCTGATCAAAAGAGATCATATGGCTATGCTCCACACATTCAGATGCTCATTAATTCCAAGGTGGGCACAGGCACATACTTGCTTGACAAAGAGCACCTTCCCTTGAGGCCAGATTTTGAGGATAACACAGTTGTCATGGATGCTTCTCATCCTACTTCTATTGAGGCTCAGGGGAAGAGAGAGAAGGCTAAGGCAGAAAAGGCTTCAAAGATTCCAGATGCCTCAGCTGCAAATCTCAAGACCAAGCAAGACCATCTCAGCTATCTTCTTGAAGCTACAGTGAGGATTGAGAAAGGACTAACCACCCTGACTCCAAACCAAGAGAGTCTTGAGAGAATCATTGAGACTAAATTGTATGATCTAGACTTGAAGGTCACAGAGATTCATACTATAGTTGAGCAACTTCAAGATGAAGTAGAGGAGAGGAGAGGCAGAACTACAACAGCTGCTTATCAAAGGGTGCCTAGGGCACAAAGGTCTGCAGATGTGCCAGTCAGTGACACAAGGGCCACAACATCACCATCTGCAGCCACAGCCTCAGTTGACCCTCCTGTGGCAACCCCTCCTGTTCCTCAGATGTCAACCGAAGTCTTTGTAGATGTTGTTCTCTCCACGCCATCTTCGCACTCTGGAGCTCTCGGAGATCCTGCTAAGAGTGTCGTATAGCACCATGCATTTTCAAGCTTTTTGTTAACTTGTTGCCAAAGGGGGGAAAGTGTATAGATCATAGGCTTTGAGAGAGAGAGAGAGAGAGAGAGAGTCTTGCTTCTTATTTCTCTCTCTTGCTACTTACTTGCTCATGTGTTTTCTACAATATTTGTGCTTTTGTGTGAGATACTCTTATGATCATGTGGTTGATCATATTATGCTTGAATGATGCTATCTTATCATTTGTGTATGATCTATCATATTTGTCTTCGTGATGAGTGTATGTTATTTTTATTCTATCATTTTGAGCGCTCCACCAAGATGTATGTGACATGGAAGAGTAACTCATGATCCTAATCGATTGTGCATTAGCATTCAAAAGCAAATCATAAATAATGCACAAATTTAGGGGGGGGGGCTCTTTCTTATCACATACTTCTCAAAGCGACGATATATTTCATTCTTATTATCATCTATCGAAGCTTTGATCTATATGTTGTTATCAATTACCAAAAACAGGGAGATTGAAAGTGCAACTAATCCCTGGGTGGTTTTGGTAATTCATAACAACATATAGCTCATTGAACAAATATCATTTCAAGATGATTACTTCAGTAAGTTCAGTGATTGGCATGGCATGGACTAGATATGTGGACCCCTCAAAATGCTAAGGACAAATATTGGCAAAAGCTCAAGACTCTTCATTTCTATTTTAGTGATCCAAGATCACAATGAGTCCATAGGAAAGCCAATACTATTAAAAGGGGACGAGGTGCTGCTTAATGGTCTACTTGCTCAAAATGCTTAGTGATATGCTCCAAAGCACTCACCATTTTCTCAAATACAAATATGACCAAAACCTAAAGTCAAACTCCGCCCCACCAATTTGATTCATCTGGCGCCACTGAGTTCATTTGACTTAGCCATAGACAGAAACCCAAATCAGTTCGGCCTCACCGATAGGGATCTCGGTCTCACCGAGATGGGATTGCACACTCTCTGTTTCCCTTCGTAACATTTTGGTCTCACCGAAATGAGTGATCGGTCCCACCGAGTTCGCAGTGTAAACCCTGTGTTTCTCTTTCTTAACGTTTCTGTATTACCGAAAGGAGCGGTGGTCCCATCGAGTTTGCCGGAGAACTCTCTGTTTGCTTGCTACTAAAATTGGTCTCACCAAGTGGAAGTAATCGGTCAAACTGAGATCAAGTTTTTCCCTAACCCTACCTTATCGGTCCCACCGAGTTGGTCTTGTCAGTCCCACCAAAACACCTAACGTTCACATTTTGAACTGAACCGGTCTCACCGAGTTCATCTTTTCGGCCTGACCGAGTTGGCTCTTTTGTGTGTAACGGTTAGATTTTGTGTGGAGGTTATATATACCCCCCCACCCTCCTCTCCATTTGTGAGAGAGCAATCAGAATGTGCCTACACTTCCAGCATTCATTTTCTGAGAGAGAACCACCTACTCATGTGTTGAGCCAAGACATTCCAATCGAACCACAAGAATCTTGATCTCTAGCCTTCCCCAAGTTGCTTTCCACTCAAATCATCTTTCCACCGTACCCAAGTTTGTGTGAGAGAGAGAGAGAGTTGAGTGTTGGGGAGACTATCATTTAAAGCACAAGAGCAAGGAATTCATCATCAACACACCATCTATTACCCTTTGGAGAGTGGTGTCTCCTAGATTGGTTAGGTGTCAGTTGGGAGCCTCCGTCAAGATAGTGGAGTTGAACCAAGGAGTTTTTAGGAGCAAGGAGATCATCTACTTCATGAAGATCTACCCAAGTGAGGCAAGTCCTTTTTGGGCAATGGCCCTGGTGGGATAGACAAGGTTCCTTCTTCGTGGACCCTTCGTGGGTGGATCTCTCTGCGGACTCATGCAACTATTACCCTTCCTGGGTTGAAGTCTCCATCAACGTGGATGTACGAGAGCACCACCTATCGGAACTACACCAAAAATCTCAGTGTCTACATTGCATTTGCCTTTCCAAACCCCTCCCTTTACCTTCAGATGCAATATTTTACATTCCGCTGCTATACTCTTAGAATTGCATGTGTAGGTTGATTGCTTGACTTGTGCTAAGTTGCGAAAATATGCCAAGACTTGAAATTGGGAAAAGGCAAGGTTTTTATTTGGTCAAGTAGTCTAATCACCCCCTCTAGACCTACTTTCGATCCTACAATGGGCGATCCTGAACGGGCCCTCCCACATGGGTGAGTCCTCGTGAAGCTCCTCCCTGGAGAGCCCTTGCCTCAGGACGAGGTCACCCACCTCAAAGGTTCTGGATCGGACGCTATGACAGTGATACCGCCGCTTCGCCAGCTAGTACCTCGCGAAACAAAGCGACGCTTGGCAGCGGCCCACCCCCCCCCCCCCCCCCCAGCACGAGGTCCATCCACCGTGAGGCATCCTGGCGTGCCTCGTCAAACTCCAAGACCCATGGGGAGCGATGTTTTATCTCATGAGGGAGGACGGCCTCAGCCCCGTAGACAAGGAAGAATGGGGCCTCGCCCATGGGCTTGGTCGCGGTGGTGTGGATGCACCACAACACGGACAGGAGCTCATCGAGCTAGCCCTTGCTGTAGGACTCGAGTTTCTTCTTGAAGATTCTCGCCTTGAGGCCCCTCAGGACCTCCACGTTGGCACGCTTGGCTTGGCCGTTGCTCCGTGGGTGTGCCAATGAAGCATAGCATATCTGCGTTCCAAGGTTAGCACAATATGGTTTGAAAAGGTTGCTCGTGAACTAAGAGCCATTGTCAGTGATGATATGATTGGGGACCCCAAAGGGGCTCACGAGGCCCTTGATGAACTTGACGGCTGAGCCAGCTGGGATAGTACGCACGGGCTCAACCTCCCCCCACTTGGTGAACTTGTCAATGGCGACGTAGAGATAGCGGTAGCCCCCGGCTGCTCGAGGGAATCAGCCTAGGATATCCAGCCTTCAGATCGCGATCGGCCATGAGAGCGGAATGGTCTGGAGGCCCTGAGTGGGTTGGTGGATCTGTTTGGCATGGAATTGACATGCCTCACAGGATCTCACCATGTCGATGGCGTCGTTGAGCGCCATGGGAAACTAGAAGCCGCTGTGGAATGCCTTGCCCACCAGGGTGTGCATTGCAGAGTGATGCCAACAATCCCCACTGTGGATATCTGCCAGCAACTCCTGCCCCTGCTCCTTAGAGATGTACCGCAGAGAGACATTGTTTGGGCGCCTTCGGTAGACCTTGCTGTCCTGAATGCAGTAAGCGGTGGCCTGGACGGCCACGCGTTCTACATCTTCCTCCTTCTCCGGCAAGGTGCCTCGGAGCAGGTACCCCTTGAACTCCTCGGTCGAGCACCCCTCTTGAGATTCGAGTGTGAGAAGCAGGTGAGCTTCCGAGGGCAAGCCGCGGGCTGGGGCGCCCAAGGATGGTGCCATGGGCAGCTCCTCCCGAGGCAGCGTCGGGCCTGTAGTGGGGGAGCCATCGATGGCTTGAAGAGCCGCTCTTTGAAGACGCCATGCTTCTGGGGTTCGCGCCGGATCACCCTCTTGGTGATTTCGTCTGCCTCCTTGTTCATGCCATGCGGTACATGCTGCAATCCCAAGCCCAAAAATCATTTTTAATTTTGCGTACCTCTTCTAGGTATGCCTCCATGTGCTCGTCCTTCGATTTGTACTCCTTATTAGAGAAGTTGATGAGGAGCTGAGAGTCGCCCCTAAGGGTGAGACGATTGACCCACGGAGCCGCTGCGTCCTTGAGGCTGGCAATCAGGCCCTCGTATTCCATGATGTTGTATGAGACCTTCTCACCATGCTGAAAGCAGAGTTGCACAACCTAGTAGAGCTTGTACTATGTAGGTGAGATGAGCACGGCTCCAGCCCCGCGCGCTGGCGTGCCAACGCGCCGTCAAAGTACATGACCCAGCCATTCGGTGCTTCATCTCCGGGCGTGAGGGAATGGTCTTCTACCACTCCTTAGTTAGGGGTCTCAGTCCATTCCGCCACAAAGTCAGTGAGTGCGCGCCCTTGATGACTCTGGTGGCCCTGAACTCCAGGTGGAACGGCTGCAGCTCGATGTTCCACTCGACAACCCTTCCCGCGGAGTTGGGATTCCGGAGCACCCTCTCTAAGGTGTATGGGGAGAAAACCTTGATAGGGTGGCCTTGGAAGTAGTGGCGCAGCTTTCTGGAAGCGATGAGGAGCGCGAGCAGGAGCTTCTGTAGCATGGGGTAGCATGCACACATGTCATGTAGCACCGTGCTGATGTAGTACACGGGATGCTCGATGAAGGAGGATGCGTCGACGGCATCCTGCCTCTCTTGGGACAAGGGAGCCTCGGGAGCCTTGTCGTCAGGTGGGGTAGCCTAGGCCTCACGAGCGCCATCCTGAGGTGGTGATGGCACAATCGGGCGCGGGATGCCACACCGCAGGTTCGCATCCGCGCGCTCTTCCCGGACCGCCATGAGTGTCGCGCTGGCCGAGTGAGGTGTGGCGGCCAAGTAAAGCAACATGGGGCTCAAGAGGACGAGGTGCCACCGTCACTGGCAGGCTGATGAGGTACCTCTTTAGGTCTTGGAAGGTTGCCTCGGCCTCCGGAGTCCATTGAAACGGGCCCTTCTTCTTCATCAGCTTAAAGAGCGCGGGGGGGGGGGGGGCACGCTCGCCTAGCTTGGAGATGAAGCACCCCAATGAAGTCACGCAGCCCGCGAGCTTTCGGCATCTCCTTGAGGGTCTGCGGCGGGCTCATCCTTCCTATTGCGTTGATCTTCTCTGGGTTGGCCTTCCTCTGTGTGACACCAGGAAGCCCAGCAACTTGCCGGGCGGGATGCCGAACACACACTTCTCCGGATTGAGCCGTAGGTTCACCTTGCGCAGGTTGGCGAATGTTTCTCCCAAATCTTCAACGAGGGTCCTTGCCTCCCGCGACTTGACCACTATGTCGTCGACGTACGCCTTGGCGTTTCTTCCGAGCTGCCTGCCCAGCGTGATGTGCATTAGTCGCTGGGAGGTTGCGCCGGCATTACGCAGCCCGAATGGCATGCAGGTGTAGCAGTACACCCTGCATGGAGTCAGGAAATTTGTCTTCTCGACATCTTGCACCACCATCTTGATTTGGTGGTAGCCCAAAAAGGCGTCTAGGAAGCACAACAAGTAGCACTCGACGGTGGAGTCGACAATCTGGTCGATGTGTGGAAGAGGGAAAGGGTCCTGGGGACACGCTTTGTTGAGGTTTGTGAAGTCGATGCACATGCGCTCCTTCCCGCCCTTCTTGGGGATGATGACCGGATTCACCAACCAATCCGGATGCCATAATTCCCGGATGACACCGGCCTCCTACAGCTTGTGGACCTCCTAGACGTTGAACGACTACTTCTCTGGGGCTTGTCGCCGCGCCTTCTGCTTCATCGGGCGTGCCCCGGGGCACACCATCAAATGGTGCTCAATCACATCTCATGGGACACCGACCAGATCCTTTGCCTCACACACAAACACATCCTAGTTTGCATGGAGGAAACTGACCAGCACCTCCTCCTAGTCCGGGGGGAGGCCAGTGCCTATGGTGAAGGTGGGGCGAGAGCCCCCATCATCGATCGGCACCTGCTTCGTCTCCGCCTTGTCCTCACAGAACAACTGCTTCTTCTTCGTGGGCGCGGCCTCCGGGACCTCTGGAGTGTCTTTAGCGCCTGGCCGCGCCACCGCTGCCGCAGCCCTATAGGAGAGCTTGAGGACTAGGAGTGCATCCCGGGCATCCCCCGCCACAGTGAGGATGTCGCTGCTCCCCGGCATCTTGACGATGTTGTAGTCAGGGTGCGTCGCTGCCATGAACTTGGCGAGAGCCGGGTAACCAAGGATGACGTTGTATGGGAATCTGACGCGGGCAAGGTCGAAGTCGATGACCTCGGTGTGGTAGTTGTCACATGTGCCACTACTAGGAAAATGGTTATAGCTAATATGGACATTAATGTCGCACCAAATATGTGGTGCGCCACTGCTATATAGAAGTGGCGCACCATGTGTAGGTACGCCATTAGTGTCCATATCACTAATGGCGCACCACACCCACGGTGCGCCACTACTAGCAAAAAAAATTAATTATTTTTCCAAAACTAGTACTTGCGCACCAGGGCATAGAGCGCCATGACTAGTTTTAACTAGTAATGGCGCACCACATACACTATGCGCCACTACTAACAATTTTTTTTTACTTTTTTTCCAAACTAGTAATGGCGCACCAGGGCATAGTGCGCCATTACTAGTTCAAACTAGTAATGGCGCACCACAACAATGGTGCACCACTACTAACAATTTTTTTTGCAAAACTAGTAATGGCGCACCATGTAATAGGTGCGCCATTGCTAACTTTCTTTGCACCCCCCTGTGGACCGCCTTTTCAGTTTTAGAAAAAATAAAAGAAAATGATGGAAATGTCAAAAAAATAAAAGAAAATAAGTTTCCCATGTGATATGTGATCTAGTTGTTGGGAAAATTTACAAATATGAATTCGATTTTATTTGCAAAATCTCTCTGGAATTTAGTAAAATGGGCATAACTTTTGCATACGAACTCGGATTAAAAATTTTTTTATATGAAAAATCATCTACTCGAAAAGTTACATCCGAATTCAACTGGGGGAACCGCGTTGAAGATTTTCAGAATCCCCAAAAACCTAACAAAACGAAAGACACGAGGCTTTTAAGATCTAGAGGGGGAATGAAAAAAAATCAAACTTAGTAATGGTGCACCATTTGCTAGGTGTGCCACTAGTAACAGAAAAAATTGGTTTCAAATTTTTTTTGGAAAAAAATGTTCAAAATATGATACATAATATGACCGGGAAGTTTGAAATATTTTTTCAAAATTTCATCACACTCATGAACATGAACAAAGTCATAGACATCAACAAGGTTTAATAGGATTGATATGATAGATATATCAACAAGTGCCTGTTAAGTGAGCTGGTGCTGGGGTTGGATAGAACTGCGAAGTTAAGCGTGCTCGGGCTGGAGCAGTATGAGGATGGGTGACCTTCTGGGAAGTTTCACCACGGAGTGCGATTTGACTTGAGATTAAGCATTTTAACTCGAGATTAAGACATAGTTACCCGAGATTAAGAAAAAAATGAAAAAAAAATTCTGAAAAAAATTTGAAAAAAAATTTGTTAGTAATGGCGCACCAGATATGTGGTGTGGTGCGCCATTACTAAGTCAGATAGTAATGGTGCACCATTGGACATTGTAATGGCGCATTATGTGGTGTGCCACTATTATCTGGTATACTAATGGCGCACCAGGGGTGCGCCATTAGTACTTGTTACTAGTGGCATGATGATAGTGGCACACCTATAGTGCACCATTAATGGCCAAAATAGGTGCGCCACTAACAGGCCTTTTCCTAGTAGTTTGCCGAAGGTGACGAGGAGGCAGATCTACCCTAGGGGAACGGCGGAGCCGTCAACTACCCCTGAGAAGGGCCTGGTTGGGGTGAGCTGGTCATAAGGCACCTGAAGCTGATCGAAAGCTTCCACGCAGAGGACGTTGAGGCCATCTCCACTATCGACGAGGGTCCTGGTGATTGCAACATTGCTGATGGTGGGCGTGTAAAGCATGGGGAGTATACCGGCGCCAACCGTGGTCTTGGGGTGATCCCATAATTCGAAGGTGATGTCGGTCTCGAGCGCCATCCTCCTTGGAGGGGCCTCCTGCCGCGGTCGGGCGGCCCCACCTACCAGAAGAGTTGCTTGACGTGGCGACTTGAGGCCGGCGCCTGTGACCTGCCGAAGATGGCCGCAACAGCGTGGGGCGCCGGTGCCACGAAGTGCGTGATAAACAGGTCACAAAGCTCCTCCCATGAGCTGACCAAAGATTCTGGCAGGCTGAGCAGCCAGGAGCGCGACACACCCGTGAGAGCCATAGGGTGCCAATTCGCCATGACTTTGTCGTTGCCGCCCGCCGCCCAGATGACCTCCACATACACCCAGAGGAACTCCGCGGGGTCCGCCACGCCATCGTACCATGGCGGCAACTCCGGCCTGAACTTCAGCAGCCACTGCACCTATCGCAAGGCGGGAGAGAAAGCTCGTAGGCCCATGATGCCCCCGAATGCGCCTGGCGGTCCGGCGGGTGGAGCAGCACCTGCCATGGGAATCACATGGCACGGGTAGAGCACGATTGACGAAGAAGCGGATCTTCGACACGCGCCAACCTGGCGCGCCAAATGTCGGATTCAGGGCTCCACAGACCCAAGAAAGTTTGGACTCTAGGGTGTGTACGACGAACTCAACCTCTCCAGCCAACTAGTTCGCCACTGAGGGAGTACTGGGCTAAGGGGTCTTCGGGCGTCCGGCCTGTTGGACATGAGCCGGACTGATGGGCCATGAGGATACAAGACCGAAGACTCTCACTCGTGTCCAGACGGGACTCTCTTTGGCTTGGATGGCAAGCTTGGCGTCTGGTTATGAAGATTCCTTTCTATGTAACTGACTTTGTACAACCCTAGTCCCCTCTGCTGTCTATATAAACCGAAGGGTTTAGTCCGTAGGGACAATCATAATCATATAGGCTAGACTTCTAGGGTTTTAGCCATTATGATCTCGTGGTAGATCAACTCTTGTAATACTCATATTCATCAAGATCAATCAAGCAGGAAGTAGGGTATTACCTCCATAGAGATGGCCCGAACCGGGGAAAACATTGTGTCCCCCGTCTCCTACTACCATCAACCTCCGAAGCACAGTTCAGGACCCCCTCCCTGAGATCCACTGGTTTTGACACCGACAGCCACCCCCACGACCTAGTTCAATGAACGAAGAAGAAGATGGACACGGTAGTTTACCCAGGTTCTGGCCACCTTGCGGTGTAAGACCCTACTCCTGCTTTGTGGTGGATTAGCCTCACGAGGAGCTGGAGAATAACTAGTACAAGGGAAGAACAACCTCGTGAGGTATGCTCTAATGTGGGTTTGTGTTTCCTTCCCCTACCTGGTGGTGGCTAACCTATATTTATAGTGGCCTCGGTCCTCTTTCTCCAAAGCATAGGCAGGAAGGGATCCCACAGTGGACAATTTGAATGGGGACAAGTAGTACATCTTATCCTGATGAAAGGTGGTCTTCGCCTACAAATCTTCTGGTTGTGATGCTGCGGTGGGCTCAACGAGGACACCCGTCCTGCCGTCCTGGCGGTCTTGGTCTTGTTGCACGAGAAAGGAAACCTTTGGCTGATTCCTCGGGACTCCGCGCCTGCGCTTGCCCCCTTAGCACCAAAGACGAAAGCTGCTCCTCTGTGTCCGCTGGCGCCCGCCTGGCCTTGGTCGTCATGGCTTGCCTCACCTCAACCTCATGAGGTGGGCACCTACATAGAAATCTTCGTTCCTCAGGAGGCAGCCTAGGGAGGACGCTCCCTCCAAAGGTCTTGATGTCGCCTGCCTCGTGAGGCTTGGCCCCTCATGAGGGTCTTGTCTTGTTGATGTTCTAGACATGTCGTACTAGGCCGTAGGTGGAGCCACGCCATGGGCCACACGCAGGCATGTCTGGGTACCCTGGTTCACAGAACGCCGACAAAAACTAAGTGGGTGTGCATCCAACTTGCTTGCTCGAAGACCTCGGGCATTTGAGGAAGCCCATCATCGGAATATACAAGCCAAGTTCTATAATGAAAAATTCCAACTAGTTATATGAAAGTAAAAGCATAGGAGACTCTCTATATGAAAAACATGGTGCTCCTTTGAAGCACAAGTGTGGTAAAGGATAGTAACAATGCCCCTTCTCTCTTTTCTCTCATTTTTTTCTCTTTTTTGGGGCTCTTTTTGGCCTCACTTTTTTCAAAGAAAAAATCATTTTTTCCACAGTCTCATCCCGACTTGTGGGGGCATCATAGTCTCCATCATCCTTTCCTTGCTGGGACATGCTCTAATAATGAATAATGATGATCGTCACACTCCTATTTACTTCCAACTCAATATTACAACTCGATACCTAAAAAAGGATGACTGTATATGAATGCCTCTCGTAGTGTACCAGGATGTGCATTGATCTAGCGTACCAAGATATCAAAGAACGAACAAGCCATGAAAATATCATGCTAGCTATCGTACGATCATGCAAAGCAATATAACAATGAATGTTCAAGTCATGTATATAATGAAAGATGCATGGCAATATATCTCAAAATGGCTATGGAAGTGCCATAATAGGTAGGTATAGTGGTTGTTTTGAGGAAGATATAGTGAGGCTTATGTGTGATAGAGCGTATCATATCACGGGGTTTGGATGCACCGGCGAAGTTTGCACAAACTCTCGAGGTGAGAAAGGGAAATCCACGGCACCGCAGAGGCTAGCAAATTGTGGAAAGGTAAGAGTGTGTATAATCCATGGACTCACATTAGTCATAAGGAACTCACATACTTATTGCAAAAGTTTATTAGCCCTTGAATAAAAGTACTACTACACATGCCTGGGGAGGTTGGTAGGAGTTAACCACTGCGCTCCCCTGACCTCCATGCAAAGGAAGCCAATCAATCATAAATCATGTGCCAACTTCTTAGTATAACGAGAGAGTATACTTGCATGTTTCAGGAATCACAAACCTTAACACCAATATTCTTACTAAACACAATCATTCACCAGTACCTCCCAAATATTATTATCTCTATATCGCAAAACTATTGCAAGGAAGCAAACATATCATATTCAGTGATCTACAAGTTTTATGTAGGATTTTATGACTAACCATGTGAACGACCAATTCTTATTGACTCTCTAAATAGGTATAAGTGAAGCAAGAGAGTTTTGTTCTTTCTACAAAGACTTTTCCACACTCTAATAAATATAAGTGAAGATAAAGAGCAATCTATAAATAATGTTCTTCCATATGTAGAGAAACAGGCAATCCAAACTTCAAATGATATAAGTGAAGCACATGAAGTATTCTATAAAGCCATAATTAAAAGATATAAATGAAGTGCAAAGAGCATTCTATAAATTGACCAAGGACTAACTCATACCAGCATGGTGCATTAAAAGAAAAGCACTGATGCTCTAAGATTTACCCATATCACGTGAAAAAAACAAAAACCATAACATACATATACTTGTTTTTTTAACCTTGCATACCGATACTTGTTGAAGAAAGATGGGATGCCTTCCGGGGCATCCCCAAGCTTAGACGCTTGAGTCTCCTTGAATATTTACTTGGGGTGCCTTGGGAAATCCTAAGCTTTAACACTTTCCTTTCCTCCTTCTCCTCATATCAAGACCTCCTCGATCTTTGAACACTTCCGATACTTGTTTTTTTACCTTGCTTACCGATACTTGTTGAAGAAAGATGGTATGCCTTCCGGGGCATCCCCAAGCTTAGAAGCTCGAGTCTCCTTGAATATTTACTTGGGGTGCCTTGGGAATCCCTAAGCTTTATTGTAGCGACCCGACCTCAGACGGTCAAGTCTCTGTGCTTCAGTGTCATCCCTGGATCGATAATGCTGACACACACAGTACTTCGAAGGATTTATAATAGAGTATAAATCACACACTTATTTCAAAGAATGCCTCAAAAGATAACTTATTACATTAAATATGGCTTAAGGCCATCTAAATATGATAACGGCGGAATGCTTGGAAGATAAAGAGAGTCCATTAACTCCAACAGCATAGCTGAGTGCATGAAAAACGACCTACGACATCTTACTCGTCGTTTGAAAAGTCTGCAACATGATATGTTGCAGCCCGAGAACAAGTCAGCACATGGAATATGCTGGCAATATAACACAGTAGAGCAATGAACAGATAAATGCTATCACTACATGCAATATGACTGGTGGAGGCTCTATGGTTATATTGTTTTTGCGAAAAGAAATTTTTTCCCTACAACAAAGGAATATATTTTATTTAACTAGCATGGTAGTTGAAACATCATTGAGAAGGTTCCTCCAACTCAATCCCAATTAAAGTAATCATTAACCCAACAAATTAATCTAGAGTGATGAGATCAAATCAATAATTCAAGTACCAAATACTCAAGATGTCCATAACCGGGGACACGGCTAACCATGATTAGTTCATACACTCTGCAGAGGTTTGCGCACTTTTCCCCACAAGACTCGATCTCCTCCGTTGGATTTCTCGCACTACAATGTGTTTGAGAAATGGATAACCGAGACACGGTCTTTCAGAAGCATTAACTCTTTACTCTGGGTGGACCATTACACCTACTTTCCCCTACATCTGCTAGCCCACCACTGAAAGAGGTCACACAACATACTCAACTATGCCAGAGCCCATAATGGCTTGTGGCTGCACAAGGAAGTTTCTAGCATGAATAATCTTATGATCCCTTTGAGCCTGGGTGCAGGACCGTAGGATGATCACACGGGTACTCCGGGATATCCTAGGACAACACTAGATTCTCCAAGTGCCCACAAGCAATCCACTAAGATGTGTATTAAAGTTGCCACCTTAAGTTGAACCATTAATTAACAATCTCACATCTGTCATGGATACACTCAAACCCAATCCACGTCTACGAGCATAACATAGAAATATAAGCATAACATAGAATTAACTCCCAAGGGTTTGCTAATAAAAGGGCAATAGGTTCTACCTCATCAACTACTTCCCAAACCCGCATGTTAAGAGATCATACACATGCAATGTGTGAGGGTTGTAACTAATGCATAAAACTGGGTAATCAAGGTGTATGATCAAAGTGTTACTTGCCTTGCTGACGATCTGCAAATCCTAGACACTCGTAGTAGCATGCTTCGCACTCCGGGAATCCTATCGCAAACAAACAATAGCATACATAAGCAATCAATCAAAGATGCACGGGTAAATCTCAAATAAGAAGGTCTAACCAGAAAGTTCAGCTGAAGAACTCCGGTTTGGAAACAAAATCAAATCAAACGGAGCAACGAAACTCAAACTGCGAAAGAAACAAGATCCGATTACTAATCTGGGCTAAAGTCAAATTTTACAGAAACAAAATATTGTTTAAGTTGCTTAAATAGAAAGAGGGCTTCGAGACGAAGATCTAGGTGCTTGTTTCACCTAATTTGGATAAACGAGCGAAAAGATATACTAGAACGAAGATTAGGGCAGAAATCATGATCGAAAATAATCGCGGAAAAACCCTGGAAAATAAAACGGGACGAACAGGCTAATGAACGAACGTTCTTTTTCTGTGGCTAATTGACGAACAACGTTCGTTAAAACAAACATATGGACGAACTTCCGCTATTTAACCGAACTGAAAAGAACTGAAACAAAACTAATCTAAAACAGAAAAAAATGAGATCTAGGGTTTCGAACGAAAAAAAGTGAGCGACTTTCTAAGGAAAACCGGCGGCGGCGAGCGGCTACCTTGGCGAGGTCCGGCGGGGTCGGCGGTGGCGGCAGCGAGCGGACCCGGCGGCGGGGCGGCAGAACGGGGCGGCGGTGGCGCGGCGGGGCGGCGCGCGGCGAGGCGGCACGGTGACGGCGGAGGCTGGCAGCGCCGGCATGGCACGGAACTCGAGGCGGGGCATGGTGGCTGGCTACGGTTTTGGCGGCGGGTCGGGTGGACTGGCGGGCAGCTTATAAAGGCCGGCCGGGTCGGAGTCCAGGTCGGACAAGGCCCTGTTAGGTCGGTAACATTTAAAAAAAATCCTGACATTGACAAACAAATAGAATAAATACTAAACGGACTCCAAAAATCCCGAAATAAATTTTCGCGGTCCCCTAATAATATTCCGGACAAAGTGAACATTTATTTGGGCCTCCAGTGCAATTTTGAAAAACGCATATTTTTCCTAGTTCAAATAAAATAGCGATAAAATCAAAATAAAACTCATTATTTGATTTTAGTATTTTTCCTCCAATATTTCATTTATTTTGGAGAAGTTATATTATCTCCTCTCATATATTTTTAATATGAAATATTTTTAGAGAGAAAAAATTATTTAAAACCAAAGTGATCCTTGTTTCGATATTTGAGAAAATTCGAATCTGAGAACTATGAAATCCCCGACTCTCTCCGAGGGTCCTTGAGTTGCTTATAATTTCGAGGATCGCAAAAATGAAAATGCAATAAAATATGATATGCATGAATGACCTATGTATAGCATTCCAAATTGAAAATTTGGGATGTTACATTTAACACTTTCCTTTCCTCCTTCTCCTCATATCAAGACCTAATCGATCTTCGAACACTTCATCCACACAAAACTTAACAAAAAGATTGTGAGATCCGATAATAAAGCAAATCACTACTTTATGTACTATTCAAACCCATTCACATTTTATTTTTTCATTATCCCTACTATATTATAACTTCGCCATGGCTTATACTACTCGATACACTCCATAGTTCCATCAAAACAAGCAAAACAATCCATCAAAAACAGATTCTGTCAAAAATAGGACAGTCTATAGGAAAAAATAAACAATTTGCATAGCAGTGTTGTGTCATTTTTTTAGAAACTTCTGATTTTCTAGTAAAAAATGTAAATTCACGCACTACAACCAAAGTTTCTATTTTTGCACCGCACATACCAATAAACGATCTAATCATCCTAAAGGAAAATCTTGGCACATTAATTTTATAATACAATGGATTTGTACAATGGGATAATCATTTTTGTTGAAAATTTTCTTTAATCAAGGTTCACAGAGTTTCCATGGGCATGGACATAGTTCAAGGCTATCTCCCACTTCAACGGTTATCATCTTCCTTACTTTCACTTTCCCTTTTGAAAAGTTTTAGGTTCCCCTCTATATTTTTTGTTTTAAAACTTTATAAAAGCAACATAAGTCACTGACTTTCTAAACTTTGGGGTTGTCTCCCTGGCAACACTTTCTTTAAAGCCATTAAGCTAGGCATAAAGTGCTCAAGTAATTGATCCACCCAGATCCGAAGGTATAGCAAAGCCAATTTTAATTAACAAAGATTTATAATTTAGTAGTGAGCACAAAGTAATATATCTCATGTAACAATTACGCATGACTCTCTGCCTATGCATCGTCATGTCATAAAATAACAATTCATGCACACATAATAAAGGCCAATGCATAATATAAACAGTTTCTTGCAATTTATCATATTGGAAATATAGAGAGGAGGAGATGTGGTTCCAATCTCGTAAAAATTGCAAGTAGGAGCGTCAAGCACATGCATATTATATTCATCACAATCATCATGTGCAATAGTAAAACAAAACCCATCAATATAATCCTTAATAAAAGCAAACTTCTCCGATATAGTGTAGTTGGGAGAATTGAAAAGGATGATAGGACTATCATGTGTGGGTGCAATGGAAACAATTTAATTCTTAACATAAGGAACTATAGCAAGTTCAGCCCCATAAGCACAATTCATATTGGCATCATATCCACAAGCATAGCAAGCATCAATTTCGTCAAAATGGAATATTTCAAATGAATCCAAGGGATCATAGCAATCATCACAGCAATCATCCTTCGGTAAGCATGAAGAGAAATCAAACAATGTATGGGATAAAGAGTTACTCTCATTAGAAGGTGGGCACGGGTAGCATGAAGAGAAATCAAACAATGAATATCGACATTGTATTTATAATTCTCATATCAATATTGCAGTATAGCAAAATTTTCAGGTCTATAAACAGCATCATCAAAATTTTCATACTTCAAAAAAAGATTCAATTTCATAAGCACCATTAAAAGCAACAAATTCTTCTATTCGTTCCACATCATAGTAATCATATCTACCATTAGAATCAGAAGCCAAGGTTTCATTATCATTAAATGCACATGAAAAGGGAAGGTTTGGAGCCTTCATCCTAGAGCAACAAGTATTATCATATCTCCAGCATAAATTCCGAGCATACCAATGCAACATTTCAGTTTTATCCCATAAGAGCTTCTCGTCTGGGTTAAGCAATAATCCCGAAAGTGTTCATATTGATCCAACGTGTCTCTCGATATCAAGTTGGATGGGGTTTTCTCAGGATTACCAAAGTAGAGTTTAATATTTTTCACATAACGAGCATCGAGGGTTTTAGGATGTTCCCCGTCCCCATGAGTAGCAAGTATAACTAATATTTTTGGTATTTCATGTTCGATATCCACAACTAAATATAGAGAACAACTTAGAACAGAAAATAAAAACAACTTAGTGATAAACCAAACAAGCACGCACGAATATTCACCCCACACTATTGCTGCCCAGCAATGGCGCCAGAAAAATGTCTTGATAACCCACAAGTATAGGGGATAAATTGTAGCTTTTTTGATAAATAAGAGTGTCGAAGCCAATGAGGACCTAAAGGTAGAATTTATATTCACTTCAAGTTCTATCGACCACCGATACAACTCTACGCACACTTAATGTTTTCTTTGCCTACAACCAGTATGCAACTATTTTATAGGTGTGATGCTAGAAATACTTTGCAAGAATAAAACTAAGAGTACTTTGCGAGATAATAATAGTTAGTTTTTTAGTAGAATTTTTTATAAGACACGAGACATATTTTTTCCCTGGGCAATTGATAACTAGACCAGTAATCATTATTGTAATTTTATACAAGGGGAGGCATGAGCTAACATAGTTTCCATACTTGGGTCATATGCACTTATGATTCGAACTCTAGAAAGCATCTGCAACTACCAAAGATCAGTAAAGGTAAAACCCAACCATAACATAAAGAATCAAGTCCTCTTTATCCCATACGCAACAACCCACCTAGTCGGGTATGTGTTTCAGTTACTCACGCCGCCCACCATAAGCGAATCATGAATGTATTGCAACACCCTATAGCGAGAATACATCATGCTTGCGCGACAAGGAGGGCGCCATAGAACAACACCAAAACAAAACATACACGTCAAACCAATCACAATCATCAATCAGCCCATAGGACGAAATGAATCTACTCAAACATCATAGGATGGCCATACATCATTGGATAATAATATATAGCATTAAGCACCTTGTTTAAGTAGATATTACAGTGAGTACAAGAGGTGTTACACCACTACAAAGAGTGGGAGAGAGTTGGTGGTGATGGCGGCAAAATTATTGGTGTAGATCGTCGTCACGATGATTGCGCTGGCGGCGTTCCGACACCATCGAGAGAGGGGGGAGAGAGCCCCCTCCTTATTCTTCTTCCTTGCCCCCATAGATGGGAGGAGAGTTCCCCCTCTGGTCCATGGCCGCCATGGTGGTGGAGGGGTGAGATCCCCTCCGAAATTGAATCTCTCTCTTTATTCTCTTCTATTTCGCATTCCTGTTTTCTGGCCGTTCACCGTTTCTTAAATTACCAGACAACCGTAACTCTGATTGGGCTGAAATTTTGAGAGGATTTTTATCCACAAATTATATTTCTAGCGCAAAAGAAGGGTAGCAACTGCCTTATGAGGTGCCCAATACCCATTAGGGCACGCAAGCAAAAGCACGACAACGTCTACACCAACAAGAGGAAGAACGAGCGAGGCAACACCAAAACGAGCAAGATGCCGAGGCACAACGTCAAGAACAACAACGGCGAGAAGCTCAAGCACTTGAGGTGCAACGTGCACTCCACGACACAAGCTACGCCGTTTCCGAACGTAACCACCATAGGCGCAAGCAAGAAGAAGCGTTTCGCGATGAAGTTCAAGAGAGTATTTACCAATCACGTGTGCATCGTCAAGTTCCTCAAGCTCCTCCACAAGATCGACAAGATCCTCCACAAGCTTGACAAGAACCTCACTTTCCCCAAGAGCATGAAGACAATGGAAATCCTCCACGACAAGAGCAAGTTGAGGGATACAATCCTCCACGTGAAGGACATCATCACCCTCGACCCCAACACAATGAAGAGCAACGCTACGGCAAGCTAAAGTTCACCATGCCCAAGTTTTCCGGAAGCAATGATCCCGAAGAGTACCTTTCACGGGCATTGAAGGTCGACAAAATCTTCCATTTGCACAACTATGAGGAAGGGAAGAAGATCGCCATGGCATCCCTTGAGTTCCAAGACTACATCCTCATTTGGTGGGAACAAGTCATCCACTGCCGTGAGGCAAGAAGAGAACCACCCATCACTACATGGGCGCAAATGAAGGATGTCATGAGAGCACGTTTCGTGCCAACATACTACAACCGTGACCTCTTCAAGAAACTCCAACTCCTCAAGCAAGGAACCAAGAGTGTCGAAGAATACTACAAGGAAATGGAGATTGCCATGATAAGAGCCAATGTTACGGAAGATGATGAGCAAACTATGTCATGTTTCTTGAATGGACTCAATCATACTATCAAGAAGATCACCGACTTCCAACCATACTCGAACCTCATCGAGCTAGTGCATCAAGGTACCAAGGCGGAACGTCAAGTGCAAGATGACTTCAAGTACGCCAAGTACTCTTCCAAGAGCTATGGTTTCTCCAACAACCAAGCATCAACGACTCCAACACCCTCTACCTCAACCAAGCCATCTACAAGCAACGACGACAAGTCAAGTTACAAGAAAACCTCGACAACCTCAAGTCGTCCTCCTACTACAAACAACTTCAAGCCGAGAGCTTCATCATCATCTACTCCGACCAATGAGACCATCAAGACAAGTTCCTTTAAATGTTTCACATTGGGAGGCCGAGGCCACAAGTCCTTCGAGTGTACCAACAAGCGCGCCATGATCCTCAATGACGATGGAACCTATGACTCCATGAGTGAAGAGGAAATGGAAGCCCTTGAGAAAGTGGCCATGCACCGGCAAGTGAACGAATATGAAGATGATCAAGTCTTTTGTGATGAAGATCCAAGCCCCGCTCTCATTGTATCCAAGGTCTTGACTCTTCAGCATCAACAAGATGAAGACCAGAGGTGCCATATCTTCCACACTAAGGTCGAAATCAATGGAAGGTCCGTCAAGGTCATCATCGATGGAGGGAGTTTCCATAACTTAGCAAGTGAAGAACTATGATCCAAGCTCCAATTGGTCAAGATGAAGCACCCGCATCCTTACCAGGTTCAATGGCTAAGTGATGTGGCTTCAAGCTACGTAGGTATTTCCCCAAAGAGGAAGGGATGATGTAGCACAGTGGCGGTAAGTATTTCCCTCAAATATGAAACCAAGGTTATCGAACCAGTAGGAGAACCAAGAAACACAACGTAAACAGCCCCTACACATAGATAACAATTCCTCACAACCCACGTGTTAAAAGGGTTGTCAATCCCTTCCGGGGTACGGCGCCTCAGGTGGCAAACGGACGTGATATAAATTTTGTAGTAAATTGACAGATCGAACGCTAAATAAAATAAATAAAGAAAAATTGCAGCAAGGTATTTTTGTATTTTTGGTTTAATAGATCTAAAAATAAATGCAAGAGAAAAGTAGATCGCAAAGGCAAATATATGAGAAAGAAGACCCGGGGGCCGTAAGTTTCACTAGTGGCCTCTCTCAAGAAAAATAGCAAATGGTGGGTAAACAAATTACTGTTGAGCAATTGATAGAACTTCAAATAATTATGACGATATCCGGGCAATGATCATTATATAGGCATCACGTCCAGGATTAGTAGACCGACTCATGCCTGCATCTAGTACTATTACTCCACACATCGACCGCTATCCACCATGCATCTAGTGTATTAAGTTCATGGATAAACGGAGTAATGCAATAATAATGATGACATGATGTAGACAAGATCTATCTATGTAGAGATAGACCCCGTCCTTTTATCCTTAGTAGCAACCATACATAAATGTTGTTTCCCTTTCTGTCACTAGGATCAAGCATCGTAAGATCGAACCCACTACAAAGCACCTCTTCCCATAATCCCATTGCAAGATAAATAGATCAAGTTGGCCAAAAAACCCAAATATCGGAGAAGAAATACGAGGCTATAAGCAATCATGCATATGAGAGATCAAAGAAACTCAAATAACTTTCATGGATATCAAAATATATAACTCATCATAAATTCAAAGTTCATCAGATCCAAACAAACACACCACAAAAAAGTTACATCATATTGATCTCCAAGAGACCATTATATTGAGAATCCAGCAAGAGAGATGAAGCCATCTAGCTACTAACTATGGACCCAAAGGTCTACAAAGAACTACTCACGCATCATCGTAGAGGCACCAATGGAGGAGGTGAACCCCATCCGAGATGGTGTCTAGATTCGATCTGGTGGTTCTAGACTCTGCGGCCGCTGGATGAATATTTCGTCACCCCCTCTAGGGTTTCTGGAATATTGGGGTATTTATAGAGCAAATAGGCGGTCCGGGGGGCATCCAAGGTGGGCACAACCCACAGGGCGTGCCTGGGCCTCCTGGCGCACCTTGGTGGGTTGTTCCCCCCTCGGGGCACCCCTCCCAGGCGCAGCCAGGGCCCGTTGTGTTCCTTATGGCCCATAAAAATTCTCCGTAAAGTTTCGAGGCATTTGGATTCCGTCTGATATTGATTTTCTGCGATGTAAAAAACATAGAAAAAACAGCAACTGGCACTTGGCACTATGTCAATAGGTTAGTACCAAAAAATGATATAAAATGATTATAAATGATTGTAAAACATCCAAGATTGATAATATAATAGCATGGAACAATAAAAAAATTATAGATACGTTGGAGACGTATCAGCATCCCCAAGCTTAACTCCTACTCGTCCTCGAGTAGGTAAATAATAAAAACAGAATTTTTGATGTGGAATGCTGCCTATCATGGCATATCATATTCTTTTCTTTATAGCTTGGGCATTTGGACTTTTAGTTGTTCAAAGCAATAGTCTAGTTTTGACATGATAATTTAGATACTCAAGCATATCAATAAGCAACCATGTCTTTCAAAATATCAACACTAAAATAAGTTATCCCTAGCCCATCATGCTCAAACATTGACCCATTCATGAAACACACTCAAATATTAGCTACCCCCAATACTTAGGTATGATCATATTGCCTCCTAGTTGGTTCTTTTATAAGAGAAGATGGATACTCAAAATAAAAATTGCATAAAGTAAAAGGAAAGGCCCTTCACAGAGGGAAGTAGGGATTTGTAGAGGTGCCAGAGCTCAAAGCGAAAAACTTAGAGATAAAAACATTTTGGGAGGTGTATCCATCCCACCAACGAAAACTTCTTAGAGTTCCCAACACTTTCAATGCTAGATATATCATAGGCTGTTCACAAACAGAAAATAAAGTTTATTCCTTTTTCCACCATACTTTCACTTACCATGGCTAACCGTATCCACGGGTGCCCTCCATACCAACACTTTCCAAGGAATTTATTATTTGACAACATGAAGTAAATTCATTTTTTGCATTTCGGGACTGGGCATCCCTAATACCTTTTCCTTACTCTCGTGCAATGACAAGTGAATAAACACTCATCTTGAGAATAACACATCTAGCATGGAAAATATTAGCCACCCCTCCACGAGCGAAACAAACACACAAAAGAGAAGTTTATTGTAAAAATTAGAGATGGCACATGCAAATTTTCATAGAATGGCAAAACAATACCGCATATAGGTAGATATAGTGGACTCATGTGGGAAAACTGGTTTAAGGATTTTGGATGCACAAGTAGAGATCATGCGATGCACAAGCATATAGGTAGATACCACGCACTCGTCCACGTCGAGAGCGGCGATGATGTGATGTTCATGAGCGACAATGATGCGATGCTCGCGGGCATACTACTGGATAATGCGCTCGTCCACATTGTTAGCGGCGAGGATGCATTGTTCGTGGGCATGCTGCCAGAGCACGCGCTCGTCCACGTCGAGAGCAGCGATAATGCGATGTTTGTGGGCTTGCTCTCGTCCACGTCGAGAGCGGTGATGATGCGATGCTCGAGGGCATGATGCTGGGGAACGTGCTCGTCCACATTGTGAGCGATGAGGAGGCGATGTTCCTGGGCGTGCTGCCGGAGCACATGCTCGTCCATGTCGACAGCAGTGATGATGCGATGTTCGCAAGCGTGCTCTTGACCATGTTGAGAGGGGCAATGATGTGATGCTCACAAGCATGCTGATGGAGAATGCATTCGTCCACATTGTGAGCCGCGAGGACACGATGCACCTCCTCATGCCCGACCAGGGCGTGCTGTTGGAGCATAGCTACCCCTCGTGGCCGATGAGGGTGAGCCACTAGTCACACTGTCCTCTGCGTGGCCAGTCAGTGTGTGCTACTCATGGTCGTCGAGGGCGTGCTCCACCTCGACCATGTTGGAGACTCCATCCTCTTGCCAGGCCGTGGCGCCATCCATTTTCGGCAACGGATGTGTGCTTCAGTGGGTGTTGTGTCCATATGGGAGCTTCGAGCTACAGTACCAATGGGGGTTGTGGGTGACCTTTTCGTGGTTTCACATGGTCCGAGGAGAAAAAGATAATCTGAAGTAGCACAATATGTTGGAACGTGTCGGAGGAAGGCTAGCAGGAGTAGTACAACAAACATCACATGCACACCATATTTTGAGAAGGGTTTTGTAATTTGTGTGAAATGGGTCTGTGTGGATGTACGAGTAGTACATCCATATAATTGACATTCGTGCATGCAACAAATATTTGTGTGCATGATTACACCCTATTTTCATATTTTGTTTGGGAGTGGATTTGATTTGGTAATTAGAGATCATTTTTGCATTTGGTTTCAATTTAGACAATGCATGTATTATTGCGGGAGAAAGATATAGAGAGAATTTTTGTGTTACAAAGAGGGGGGGCAGGGGCAGCGATACTTAACGAGAGAGGGGCATATGCGTGTTCGAAAGACTGTGTGTGTCATAGAGAGAGGAGTGTCCGAAAGGGAGAGAGAGAGGGTGTGTGCATGTGTGTGTACACACCGGGATCAACAAGGTTGCAGATATGGGAGTGTCAGGGAACACAAACAGGGGTGTGTATTTTCCCCTAACTGCTACACGGATGGTGAAGCCTATGTGCACGAGAATAAGACCGCAACTCCAAGATCAGATTGAAGCACTAGGGATCAGCTCTTTGAAGGACCAACATGCAGATCAAGAAGACCAAGAAGAGCCAGAGAAGCAAGACGTTGCTAAGGGAAAAGCCTCCCTTGCCAGGAAGGCTAGCCTGGTGATCGAGGATGGGGTTACCCCCGGAAGCAAGCTTCTAGAGCATCCCGGTGGCCTGCCGGGAGTAGCGGAGGTGAGCTGCGCCACCGCTCCACCTCATCATGACCCAAGTCGTTAATCAGTGCAGTGTAAAGATCTAAAGTGACTGCTATTCGCCACTTGGCAGCCACTTCTTACAGAAAATACCTCCAAGTGACACTCGTCCTGCGACGTGTCAAGAAAGTAGGCGCGAAGCTGGCAATACAGCATGGCAGGGCCTGCCGGGCAAGCTGTGATGTGACGTTGAGGGGCGCATTTAATGTGCTCTGTCAGCTTGCAAAGTTAGGTATGATAGCACTGTTTGCTATCTAATCAATGTATAATGACTGATTTGCCGCCGTGGTGACCCCTTAATCTATAAAAGGAGGCCCAAGGCAACCCTAGAAAGGGTTGGACACGTGGATAGCTCACCCACACCCTAGTATACCCATATGTGCAGCCGCTCTAGCCTCAAGGCAACCCTACCGGGCAAGCACGCTGCGCTCACCACCATTTTTCCACCATCAATCCACCAAAGCAGTAGTAGGGTTTTACGCCTCACGGCGGCCCGGACCTGGGTAAAAATTGCCCGCGTGATCCCTGCCGTGTTGTTCCACGTTCTTCCGCTTTTTGTGAAACCTGCCATCCCCTGCCGAACCAGAAAGGGACTCTCGGTCCCATAGGTGTATGTGGTTTCCGGCGACATCTTTGGCGCGCCAGGTAGGGGATCACTTGCGTGAATTTGAAAAAGCGTGAGCAGCGCCTCATCTTCATCACCTGCTCCACCAACAACGCCATTGTTAAATGGCGTCAGAAGAGACGCGTAGAAAGGCGGGGATGGAGCGGGATAGCCACACCGCTCCCCCCTCCGATCCCACCCAGCCATTACTTCTTCCCATCGCGACCTTAGCAACGATGAAAGCCAACTGATGGTGCGACCAGACCGCCCAGGCGGACCAGACAGCGTGGGTACGCTAGGATCCCCGTTTGGAGGAGAGGACGGTGCTAAATGGTACAGGGTCTTCTCTCTCTGCCGCTCTCACACTTCAACAATCGAGCAACTTTGGGGTTTTAGCATCATCAATGTTGATGAGCCAATGTGAAACTCGGTTCAGCATTTACCCTGCTTGGCAAAATCCTGAGTATAGAATTGGTTCGAATCCGTTGGTCCATCCCCCGGCTAGTATGCTCCAGCAACGCCGTCCGCATTGGCGTGACTTTTGTGACGATAGCTGTTGGATTCTTCAAAAGTTGTGAAGAGAAGGAGAGAGAGAAACCCACCATGCTCAGTGTTGTGTCCTACCGTCCGCAAGATATACGTTTGATTCTGGCTAACCCTTATCGGAAGTGAGATATCGACGTTCATGTGACTCCATCCTTTCCGAAGTATTACGAGCCCATCCAGTGGCTGTAATTGAAAAAGATGGACGGGGGCACAGATAAAAGCTAGGTTCATGCTATCCTTGCGCCATTACAGATTTCTTTGGATAGTATGTATGTTTATCCCTTGAGTACCAGAGTGTTCAAATGATGAAATCTTTCATGAAATGGTACCTCTGTTAGATTCTTGGCCACACCCTCGTTCCATCCAGAGCCAGCTCGTGAAATGAGTGGCCGTGTTGGAATCTACTGAGGAAAAACCTGCCGGGACGCATCTATGCCAAAATAACCATTGAGGGCCGGACCCTCACGGCCATTGCGGCAATGTCATACCCGCAGGCAACCAGAATGTGCATAGAAATCGCATGAACCCTGCATGGATAAATCTAAAAAGGGGATAAACATGCAATTCATATTAAGCAAAAGTATCAAACAAAACATGAAGCATAAATAGAACTGTGTCTAAACACAAGGCATGCATCTTTGTCTTGATAACAGGACAGTTCAAGGCTGGGTCTAGCGGCCCTTTGAAGCAACACGGACGCGAAGAACCTTGTCGTCAAGAGGGGTGGCCTTCTCCTCGGCAGCAGGGACGTCTGCACCCAACGACAGTTTCCTGAAGTAAGATCGAGGTCTGGGTGGTGGCAGGCGAAGATGGCATTGTGGGAGAGCTTTTGAGACTGAGTTGCGAAGCGGCTGGACCTTCCTTCTTCATGCGCCTTCAGCTTGTCAATCAACTCATTGAACAAGACACCAAGCTTGGCACTGGGGGCCTCCCGCTTGCTGGCCAAGTAAACTGGCCGTTACATACCCATCGCGGTAGTCTAGACCGCAAGGCGTTCGGCAACATCCATTAGGCTTTTAATCTAGAGGTCGACTTGCCGGGATTGGTTCACCAGCGTGTCCTCCGCATTCTTCCGGAGGCGCCTCGCTGTATCCAGATCCTTCGACAATTGCTTCTCACGGGCCTCAACGGATTCAATTGAGCTCTCCAAAGAGCCGATCCTGTCCCTCAGATCCTCGAAGGTGTTGTTGGTGGTCTCGAGGCCTTGGCTCTTGGAGGAAAGCTGTGATTGTGTGTCCTTCAAGAGGGACTCCATTTTCTGCGCCTCCTCCTTAAGGGACGAGACTTCCTCGGTACTCCTGGCAAGCTTCTCCGTCATCTCAGCCACTTGATGGTCAATGTTCGTTTTGGTGGCAGAGGCAGCAGCAAGGTCATCGGCAGACTTCTTCAGCCAAGTTGCTGAGTTAGTAGTGAGAGCATCCAGCGCGGCCTTGTGCTTGTCCTGTAGTTTCCTTAGTGCATTGCCGCTCGAGGACCTCCAGATCGTCATCCTTGGCACAAAGAGTGGCTTCCAGTTTCTCCTCCTGGAGAGCGATGATCTGCTCCCTGGCGTCTAGGAGTGCCTTGCTCTTCGTCAGACGCGTCTCTTGAGCAATGGGATTGATATGTCTCCAACATATCTATAATTTTTGATTGTTCCATGCTATTATATTATCTGTTTTGGATGTTAATGGGCTTTATTTAAACTTTTATATTATTGTTGGGACTAACCTATTAACCGGAGGCCCAGCCCAAATTGCTGTTTTGTTGCCTATTTCAGTGTTTCGAAGAAAAGGAATATCAAACGGAGTCCAAACGGAATGAAACCTTCGGGAGAGTTATTTTTGGAACGAAAGCAATCCAGAAGACTTGGAGTAGACGTCAGGGAAGCTTCGAGGTGGCCACGAGGCAGGGAAGCGCACCCTACCCCCTTGGGCGCGCCCCCACCCTTGTGGTCCCCTCGTGGCTCGCCTGACCGAATTCTTTCGCCTATATATGTTCATATACCCTAAAAACATCGGGGAACAGAATAGATCGGGAGATCCGCTGCCAAAAGCCTCCGTAGCCACCGAAAACCAATCTAGACCTATTCCGGCACCTTGCCAGAGGGGGGAATCCCTCTCCGGTGGCCATCTTCATCATCCCGGCGTTCTCGATGACGAGGAGGGAGTAGTCCACCCTCGGGGCTGAGGGTATGTACCAGTAGCTATGTGTTTGATCTCTCGCTCTCGTGTTCTTGAGTTGGCACGATCTTGATGTATCGCGAGCTTTGCTATTATATTTGGATCTTATGATGTTTCTCCCCCTCTACTCTCTTGTGATGAATTGAGTTTTCCCTTTGAAGTTATCTTATCGGATTGAGTCTTTAAGGATTTGAGAACACTTGATGTATGTCTTGCATGTGCTTATCTGTGGTGACAATGGGATATCACGTGATCCACTTGATGTATGTTTTGGTGATCAACTTGAGAGTTCCATGACCTTGTGAACTTATGCATAGGGGTTGGCACACGTTTTCTTCTTGACTCTCCGATAGAAAATTTGGGGCACTCTTTGAAGTTCTTTGTGTTGGTTGAATAGATGAATCTGAGATTGTGTGATGCATATCGTATAATCATACCCACGGATACTTGAGGTGACATTGGAGTACCTAGGTGAAATTAGGGTTTTGGTTGATTTGTGTCTTAAGGTGTTATTCTAGTATGAACTCTATGATAGATTGAAGGGAAAGAATAGCTTCGTGTTATTTTACTACGGACTCTTGAATAGATTGATCAGAAAGGATACCTTTGAGGTGGTTTCGTACCCAACCATAATCTCTTTGTTTGTTCTCCGCTACTAGTGACTTTGGAGTGACTCTTTGTTGCCTGTTGAGGGATAGTAATATGATCCAATTATGTTATTATTGTTGAGGGAACTTGCACTAGTGAACGTATGAACCCTAGGCCTTGTTTCGACGCATTGCAATACCGTTTGTGCTCACTTTTATCATTAGTTACCTTGCTGTTTTTATATTTTCAGATTACAAAAACCTATATCTACCTTCCATATTGCACTTGTATCACCATCTCTTCGTTGAACTAGTGCACCTATACAATTCGCCATTGTATTGGGTGTGTTGGGGACACACGAGACTCTTTGTTATTTGGTTGCAGGGTTGTTTGAGAGAGACCATCTTCATCCTATGCCTCCCACGGATTGATAAACCTTAGGTCATCCACTTGAGGGAAATTTTCTACTGTCCTACAAACCTCTGCACTTGGAGGCCCAACAACGTCTACAAGAAGAAGGTTGTGTAGTAGACATCAAGCTCTTTTCTGGCACCATTTTCGGGGAGTGAAGCGCCTTTGGTAGGTGGAATTTGGTAAGGAAAAATTTATATAGTGTGCTGAAATTTACTGTCACTTGTTACTATGGAACATAATCCTTTGAGGGGTTTGTTCAGGGTATCTTCACCTCGTTCGGAACCACAATGAGTTACTTCTCAACCTACTGAAGCTACTGAAAATTTTTACTTTGAAATTCCTTTGAGTATGATAGAGAAACTGCTAGCTAATCCTTTTGCAGGAGATGGAACTTTGCATCCCGATTTGCACTTAATCTATGTGGATGAAGTTTGTGGATTATTTTATTTAAGCTTGCAGGTATGCCCGGTGGTGTTATCAAGAAGAAGGTCTTCCCTTTTTCTTTCAAGGGAGATGCATTGACATGGTATATGCTATGTGATGATATGGTATCATGGGACTATAAGCGATTGAAATTGGAATTTCACCAGAAGTTTTATCCTATGCATCTTGTTCATTGTGATCGTAATTATATATATAATTTTTTGCCTAGCGAAGTAGAAAGCATCGCTCAAGCTTGGGGGAGTCTTAAGTTAATGTTATATTCATGCCCCAATCATGAGCTCTAAAGAGAAATGATTATTCAAAAAAATTATGCTCGGCTTTCTGACAACAATCGCTCCATGCTTGGTACTTCTTGTGTTGGTTCTTTTATGATGAAGACTATTGAATTCAGATGGGATTTATTGGAGAGGATTAAACGCAACTCTGAATATTGGGATCTCAACGAAGGTAAGGAGTCAAGTATGACACCTAAGTTTGATTGTGTTAAATATTTTATGGATACTAATGTTTTCCGTAACTTCAGCACTAAATATGGACTTGACTATGAGATAGTAGCTTCTTTCTGTGAATCTTTTGCTATTCATGTTGATCTCCCTAAGGATAAGTGGTTTAAATATAATCCTCCCACTAAAACAAAAGTAGTTGCACCTATTAAAGTTGAAGAAAAAACTATCACTTATGATGATCCTGTTGTTCCCATCGCTTATGTTGAGAAACCACCTTTCCCCATTAGAATTAAGGATCATGCTAAAGCTTCAACTGTAGTCAACAAGAGTAATATTAGGACACACAAAACCCCTGAGCAAATTAAAGTTGAACCTAATATTGCTATGGTTAAAGATCTCTTGGCCGATAATATTGATGGGCATGTTATTTATTTCTGCGAAGAAACTGCTAGAATTGCTAAGCCTGGTGCTAAGGAGAAACATAGACCTGTTATAGGCATGCCTGTTATTTCTGTTAAAATAGGAGCTCATTATTATCATGGATTATGTGATATGGGTGCTAGTGCTAGTGCAATACCTCATACCTTATACAAAGAAATTATGCATGATATTGCACCTGCTAATATAGAAGATATCGATGTTACAATTAAGCTTGCCAATAGAGATACTATTTCATCGATTGGGATTGTTAGAGATGTTGAAGTCTTGTTTGGGAAGGTTAAATACCCTGCTGATTTTCTTGTTCTTGGTTCCCCAAAAGATAGCTTTTGTCCCATTACATTTGGTAGACCCTTCTTAAATACTGTTAATGCTAGGATAGACTGCGAAAAGGATGTTGTTAGTATTGGTTTGGGTGATATGTCTCATGAGTTGAACTTCTCTATATTTCATAGACAACCCCGTGATGAGGAATTACCTAGTAAGGATGAAATTATTGGTCTTGCTTCTATTGTTGTGCCTCCTAATGATCCTTTAGAACAATATTTGCTCGACCATGAAAATGATGTGTTCATGAATGAAAGAAGGGAAATAGATGAAGTATTCTTTAAACAAGGACCTATTCTGAAACACAACTTGCCTGTTGAAATCCTAGGGGATCCTCCTCCACCCAAGGGTGATCCCGTGTTTGAGCTTAAATCGTTACCTGATACTCTTAAATATGCTTATCTTGATGAAAAGAAGATATATCCTGTTACTATTAGTGCTAACCTTTCAGAGCATGAAGAAAAGAAATTATTGAAAACTCTGAAGAAGCACCATGCTGCTATTGGATATACTCTTGATGATCTTAAGGTCATTAGTCCCACTCTATGTCAACACAAAATAAATTTGGAGAAGGATGCCAAACCAGTTATTGATCACCAATGACGGCTAAATCCTAAGATGAAGGAAGTGGTAAGAAAGGAAATATTAAAGCTCCTTGAGGCAGGTATAATTTATCCCGTTGCTGATAGTCAGTGGGTATGTCATGTCCATTGTGTCCCTCGGAAGGGGGGTATTACCGTTGTTCCTAATGATAAAGATGAATTGATCCCACAAAGAATTATTACAGGTTATAGGATGGTAATTGATTTCCGCAAATTAAATAAAGCTACTAAAAAAGATCATTACCTTTTGCCTTTTATTGATCAAATGGTAGAAAGATTATCCAAACATACACATTTTTGCTTTCTAGATGGTTACTCTGGTTTCTCTCAAATACATGTGTCAGCTGATGATCAAGATAAGACCACTTTTCCTTGCTCTTTCGGTACCTTTGCTTATAGACGTTTGCCTTTTGGTTTATGTAATGCACCTGCTACCTTTCAAAGATGCATGATGGCTATATTCTCTGACTTTTGTGAAAAGATTTGTGAGGTTTTCATGGACGATCTCTCCATTTATGGATCCTCTTTTGATGATTGCTTGAGCAACCTTGATCTAGTTTTGCAGAGATGTGAAGAAAGTAATATTGTCTTGGGGCATAAAATTTATGAAAGAGGTATTGAAGTTGATAAAGCTAAAGTTGATGCTATTGAAAAGATGCCACGTCCCAAGGACATCAAAGGTATAAGAAGTTTCCTTGGTCATGCCAGTTTTTATAGGAGGTCCATTAATGACTTCTCAAAAATTTCTGGGCCTCTGACTAATCTATTACAGAAATATATTCCTTTTGTCTTTGATGATGATTGTGTAGAAGCATTTGAAATACTTAAGAAAGCATTAATTTCTGCACCTATTGTTCAACTACCTGATTGGAATTTACCATTTGAAATTATGTGTGATGCTAGTGATTATGTTGTAGGGGCTGTTCTAGGACAAAGAGTTGATAAGAAATTGAATGTTATACAGTATGCTAGTAAAACTCTAGACAATGCCCAGAGAAATTATCCTACTACTGAAAAGGAATTCTTAGCAGTTGTATTTTCTTGTGATAAGTTCAGACCTTATATTGTTGATTCTAAAGTAACTATTCACACTGATCATGTTTTTATTAAATATCTTATGGAAATGAAAGATGCTAAATCTAGACTTATTAGATGGGTTCTCTTGCTACAAGAATTTGATTTGCATATTAATGATAGGAAAGGAGCTGAGAACCCCGTTGCATACAACTTGTCTAGGTTAGAGAATGTTCTTGATGACCCACCACCTATTGATGATAGCTTTCCTGATGAACAATTAAATGTCATAAATGCTTCTCGCACTACTCCGTGGTATCCTGATTATGCTAATTACATTGTTGCTAAATTTATACCACCTAGTTTCACATAGCAGCAAAATAAAAAGTTCTTCTATGATTTAAGGCATTACTTTTGGGATGACCCACATCTTTATAAAGAAGGAGTAGATGGTGTTATTAGACGTTGTGTAGCTGAGAATGAACAGGAACAAATCCCACGCAAGTGTCACTCCGAAGCCTATGGAGGGCACCATGCTAGAGATAGAACTGCACACAAGGTATTGCAATCCGGTTTTTATTGGCCTACTCTCTTCAAGGATGCCCATAAGTTTGTCTTGTCTTGTGATGAATTCCAAAGAATTGGTAATATTAGTAGACATCAAGAAATGCCTATGAATTATTCACTTATTATTGAACCATTTGATGTTTGGGGCTTTGATTATATGGGACCTTTTCCTTCCTCTAATGGGTATACACATATTTTAGTTGTTGTTGATTTCGTTACTAAGTGGGTAGAATCTATTCCAACTAGTAGTGCTGATCATAACACCTCTATTAAGATGCTTAAAGAAGTTATTTTTTCGAGGTTTGGAGTCCCTAGATATTTAATGACTGATGGTGGTTCACACTTTATTCATGGTGCTTTTCGTAAAATGCTTGCTAAGTATGATGTTAATCATAGAATTGCATCTCCAGATCACCCACAGTCTAGTGGTCAAGTAGAATTAAGTAATAGAGAGCTCAAATTAATTGTGCAAAAGACTGTTAATAGATCTAGAAAGAATTGGTCCAAGAAACTTGATGATGCATTATGGGCTTATAGAACAGCATACAAAAATCCTATGGGTATGTCTCCGTATAAAATGGCTTATGGAAAAGCTTGTCACTTACCTCTCGAACTAGAACATAAAGCATATTGGGCCATTAAATAACTCAATTATGATTTCAAACTTGCCGGTGAAGAGAGGCTATTTGACATTAGCTCACCTGATGAACGGAGAACCCAGGCCTATGAGAATACCAAGCTGTTTAAAGAAAAATTTAAAAGATGGCATGACAAAAGGATACAAAAGCGTGAGTTTAATGTAGGTGATTATGTATTACTATACAACTCTCGTTTAAGATTTTTTGCAGGCAACCTTCTCTCTAAATGGGAAGGTCCTTACGTTATCAAGGAGGTCTATCGTTCTGGTGCCATAAAAATCAACAACTTCGAAGGCACAAATCCGAGGGTGGTGAACGGCCAAAGAATCAAACATTATATCTCAGGTAATCCCATACATGTTGAAACTAATATTATTGAAACCGGAACCCCGGAGGAATACATAAGGGACACTTTCCGGAATGTTTCAGACTCCGAAAAGGAATAGGTACGTGGTACGGTGAGTAAACTGACTCCAAAACAGTTCTAATGGCAATATTTCTCTAGTTTGGAATATATAAAATAATAGGAAAATAAGAAGCAGACCGGAAAGGACACATGGCTTCCACGAGGGTGGAGGGTGCGCCGCTGCCTCGTGGGCACCTCATGCGCTCTCCGGACTCCGTTTTCTTGCACGATGCTTCTTTTGGTCGGTAAAAATTCATTATATAATCTCCCGAAGGTTTTGACCATTGTATCATGCAAATATCTGTTGTCTTTGTTTCGAACTGTTTTCTGACAGATCTAGGTCGTCATGTCGTCTTCAAGTGCCCCCGAGGACATGTTCTTCGAGAAGGTCATCAACCCCTACCTCGCGGAGGTGCTGCAACACCCTCAAACCATTGAGATGCGTGAGGTGTTGTTGCACATCCACGATGTTGAGGGACGGAGGGATACTAGAAGAACGGAGGCAAGGCTCGAGGCATTGCAGCAATAAGTTTTCAAGTGTCAGGAGATGGTGGAGCGTGGACTCGACTCCAATCACATTATGATCACGGAGTTCACCAACAACAACAAGCTGGACGTCAAGAACATTGGCGAGGCCATCATCAAGCTTCATGAGAAAATCGAGCACCTCCAAGCCCAGATCTATGACCTGCAAAATCAAAACTGTGAGTATGAATATAGATTCAAGAGGATGAGTTTTGCTACAGATTTGAGGATTCAGGAGACTTGATCATCCTTCTATGATGGTGAGCCTATGACTTGGAAGAGGGACGACAAGCCTACATCATCAACAACTCCACCTTCTTCACCAACAAAGAAGAACTGAGTATCTGGTATGGGCACTCCCCTTGGCAACTGCCAAGCTTGGGGGAGTGCCCCGGCATCGTATCACCATCACTTTTATCTTTACCGTTTTTCTTAGTTTGATCCCTTTGATAATATCTTGATCTAGTAGAATAAAGTTTTAGTATGACCTAGTTGTGAGTTTTTGTTTATGATCCTTCTATGTAATCGAGTCTATGAGCTATATATAATAAAGACTGGTGTTGAGTCAAGGGCTTTATTATTTTGCTATGATCTTGAGGGAATAAAATAAAAGATAAGAAATAAAAAGAAACAAATATATCATATGGATCTTATGGAGAGTAATGAGCTCACATATAGAGAGTATGATGAATAAAAGTTGTTGAGAGTTGACAAACATAGTTTTAGTCATCGTTGCAATTAATAGGAAGTAATAAAGAAAGAGAGGTTCACATATAAATATACTATCTTGGACATCTTTTATGATTGTGAGCACTCATTAAGGTATGACATGCTAAGAGTTGATGTTGGACAAGGAAGACAACGTAATGGGTTATGTTTTCTTACATCTGAGATAAATTATATTGTCATGGATCATCCAACATGTTGAGCTTGCCTTTCCCTCCCATGCTAGCCAATTTCTTTGCACCAAGTAGAGATACAACTTGTGCTTCCAAATACCCCTAAACCGTTTTTGCCATGAGAGTCCACCATACCTACCTATGGATTGAGTAAGATCCTTCAAGTAAGTTATCATCGGTGCAAGCAATAAAAATTGCTCTCTAAATATGTATGACTTATTAATGTGGAGAAAATAGGCTTTATACGATCTTGTGATGTGGAAGAAATAAAAGTGACGGACTGCATAATAAAGGTCCATATCACAAGTGGTAATATAAAGTGACGTTCTTTTGCATTAAAATTTCGTGCATCCAACCATAAAAGCGCATGACAACCTCTGCTTCCCTCTGCGAAGGGCCTATCTTTTACTTTTATCTTCTACCTTATATAAGAGTCATGGTGATCTTCACCTTTCCTTTTTGATTTTATCCTTTGGCAAGCACAATGTGTTGGAAATATACAGATATATATAGCTGATTGGATGTGAGTTTTCATGAACTATTATGGTCGACATTACCATTGAGGTAAAAGGTTGGGAGGCAAAACCATAAGCCCCTATCTTTCTCTGTGTCCGGCTAAAACTTCATAACCATAAATATCGCGTGAGTGTTATCAATTGTGGAAGACTAAATGATAGTTGAGTATGTGGACTTCCTGAAAAGCTCTCATATTGACTCTTTCCTATGTTATGATAAATTGCAATTGCCTCAATGACTGAGAATAGAGTTTGTTGGTTCTCAATGAAGTTTATGTTTCATACTTGAAATTGTGATTGAATTATTACTTTAGCATAAAAGATCATATGACAATATATATATATATGTATATATATATATATTGATGTTCTAAGAATGATCATGATGCCCTCATGTCCATATTTTATTTTTATCAACACCTATATCTCCAAACTTGTGGACATATTTTTCGATTTCGGCTTTCGCTTGATGACAAGCGAGGTCTAAGCTTGGGGGAGTTGATACGTCCATTTTGCATCATGCTTTTATATCGATATTTATTGCATTATGGGCTGTTATTACACATTATGTCACAATACTTAGGCCTATTCTCTCTTATTTTACAAGGTTTACATGAAGACTGAGAATGCCGGCAGCTGGGATTCTGGGCTGGAAAAGGAGCAAATATTAGAGACCTATTCTGCACAGCTCCAAAAGTCCTAAAACTTCACGGAAGTTATTTCCAGAATATATAAAAAATACTGAGTGCAAGAAGTAACAGCCACGAGGGTGGGGGGCGCGCCCTACCCAGCTGGGCACCGCCCTTGCCTCATGGGCCCCCTGGTGGCCCTCCGATGCCCATCTTCTACTATATGAGGTCTTTCATCGAGGAAAAACTCCGCCGCCACGAGGCGGAACCTTGGCGGAACCAATCTAGGGCTCCGGCAGAGCTGTTCTGCTAGGGAAACTTCCCTCCGGGATTTTATTTTGCATCATACAAGTTTCCAATATATTTTATTTTGCAATCTTTACTTTCAAATCTATATCATAAAAATACCAAAAAATATTTATCTTATTATTATTATTATCTCAATTAGATCTCTCTCTTGCAAGTGGCCGTGAAGGGATTGACAACCCCTTTATCGCATTGGTTGCGGGGTTCTTATTTGTTTGTGTAGGTACGAGGTGACTTGCACGTGGTCTCCTACTGGATTGATACCTTGGTTCTCAAAAACTGAGGAAAATACTTACACCGCTTTACAACACCACCCTTTCCTCTTTAAGGGAAAACCAATGCAGTGCTCAAGAGGTAGCAAGAAGGATTTCTGGCGCCGTTGCTGGGGAGATCAACGCCAAGTCAAGACATACCAAGTACCCATCACAACTCTTATCCTCCGCATTACATTATTTGCCATTTGCCTCTCGTTTTCCTCTCCCCCACTTCACCCTTGCCGTTTTATTCGCCCTCTTTTCCTCTCGCCCTCTCTTTCCGTTCGGCTCTTTTCCGCTTGCCTCATCATTATGGCTAGCCCTTTATCTACTCCTTTGTCTCCCGATAATAATGTTCTTAATTTTAAACAAAGGGAGGGAGAAAATCTAAAAGATGCTTGGTATAGAATTTGCAATGCGCAAAATAGATCTACTAGGAAGCAATATACTTCCATTCTTCTTCGCAATTTTTATGTAGGCATCACTCCTTGGAATAGATATATTCTTGATACCATTACCGGAGGAAACTTCTTGGTTAGCCATACTTTTGATTCTTATAATGCTATGATAGATTTGTTTGGCCCACCGCCTCTTTTGGTTAATGCAATGGCTTGAAATTATTGAAAATAAAGTTGCCACTTTAGAGTTGATTGAAATTTTGGATATAAAGATCCATAACCAAATTACCCAATACGGATCTAAGGTAGGAGTTACTCTTTTTTTTAAAGAAAATGGACCTATGGTTAATGAAAAGATAGATCAAGATTCCACTGGAATTGATAAAATTGAGGATATTATTACCAACCCTGGGTCTGCCTTTTTTTCCATGAAAAACACTCCTCCTAATGCTAAGATTTCCAAATTGATGTATGTTCCTAAAAATAAGGGTGAAACTTCTAGTAAGGAAAATGCGGACCTCAAATACGTAAGTGTTCACCCCAACTTTCTCACTATTCTTAAGGAACCTTTTGCTACAAATGATTTTCTTGATTTCGTGCCTAGGAATTTGATAATTAATAAAAAGAAAGAAACTCCTAAGGGTTATAGGTGTCTTATTGAAGAATTACCTACCAAAGATGGCAATACCTAGATCTATCCTTGCTTTTATGCCTAGCTAGGGGCGTTAAACGATAGTGCTTGTTGGGTGGCAACCCAATTCTATTTTTATTCCTTGCTTTTTGCTCCTGTTTAGCAATAAATAATTTATCTAGCCTCTGTTTTGGTTGTGTTTTTGTGTTTAATTAGTGTTTGTTCCAAGTAGAACCGTTGGGAAGACTTGGGGAAAGTCTTTTTGATCTTTCTGTAAAAAACAAAAACTTTAGCACTCACGAGAATTGGTGCCATTTTTATTTGAAAGGTGATATTTAGTTAATTCTTTTTGAAGATGATTAATAGATAAATTCCTCACGTCCATAAGTATATTTTAGAATTTTTGGGGTTTCAGAAGTTTGCGTTAGCTATAGATTACTACAGACTGTTCTATTTTTGACAGATTCTGTTTTTCTTGTGTTGTTTGCTTATTTTGATGAATCTATGGCTAGTAAAAGAGTTTATAAACCATAGAGAAGTTGGAATACAGTAGGTTTAGTACCAATATAAATAAAGAATGATTTCATTATAGTACCTTGAAGTGGTGTTTTGTTTTCTTTCGCTAACGGAACTCACGAGATTTTCTATTTTGAGGTTTGTGTTATGAAGTTTTCAAGTTTTGCGTAAAGATTTGATGGATTATGGAACAATGAGTGGAAAGAGCCTGAGATTGGGGATTACCATGGAACCTAAAGGGAAAAATCAAGGACAACAAAAATCCTAATCTTGGGGATGCCCCGGAAGGCATCCCCTCTTTTGTCTTCGTCTATCGGTAACTTTACTTGGAGCTATACTTTTCTTCACCACATGATATGTGTTTTGCTTGGAGAGTCTTGTATGATTTGAGTCTTTGATTTTTAGTTTACCACAATCATCCTAGCTGTACACACCTTTTTAGAGAGACTCAAATTATTTGAAATTTATTAGAATACTCTATGTGCTGAGACTGGATTTTCTACTCGCGGGTGCACCTACACCCGCATGAACAGTACACTTCAAAGAAAAATAAAACAAACTTGAAAAAATCTGAAATTTTGGGACATTAAAGTAGATCAAAAGTTTTACCTTCCTTTAAAATTTCTTGACCAAACAACATTCGAGGAGCCCTCAGCAAAAATAAGAAAATGTGTGTTCAAAGTTTTGTTCACTGTTGAGGAGTGATTTTGTTTTTTTTGCTGAGGACTCCTCGAATGTTATTTGGTCACGAAATTTTGCATGAAGCTAAAACTTTTGATCTAGTTTAATGTACAAAAATTTCAGATTTTTTTGTATTTTTTTCCATGTGTACTGTTCATGCGGGTGCACCTACACCCGGGAGCAGTCACACCTTTCTCCTATGTGCTTCACTTATATCTTTCAAGTTATTTAGTTTTTTGTAACATCCCAAATTTTCAATTTTGGAATGTTATACATTATATTCATCATTGCATATCGTATTTTATTGCATTTTGGTTGATCCTAGAAATTTCACGCAACTCAAGGACCCTCGGAGGGAGTTGGGGGATTTCGTTATTTTCATATTTGAGTTTCTCAAATTTTGAAAATAGGATCATTTGGTTTTATTTATTTTATCTTAAATTATTTCAATTATCAAAATATGAGAGAGGGAATAAAATGACTTTCCCAAAATACAAAAATATTGAGGATTTAATAATAAAATCAAATAAGATTTTATTTTGGTTTTATTTGCTATTTTATTTGAATTTAGGAAAAATGCGCGTTTTTCAAAATTGCATTTAGGCCCAAAATAAATGTTCATCCCGTGCGGCTTGATTTTAGAAGTCGGGTAAAATTTATTTCTGGATTTTATGAGTCCGTTTAGTATTCCTTTTGTTTTTTTTCTGAGCTTAATTATTTAAAAAAATCAGAACCGACTCTCGGCCGTAACCGGCCAGGACTCCGCCTGGCCGGGGCTTTAAGTAGCGCCGCCCGAGGCCCGGACAGCCCAAGCCGCACCCCATCCCAAACCCTAACTCTAGCCCCACCGCCGCGCCACCGCCGCCGCCCCGCGCCACCCGCGCTGCTGCCGCGCCGCCACCCGCGCCGCCTCGCGCCGCCGCCGCCCCGCTGCCCCGCCGCCGACGACGACGATCGCCGGAGCCGCCGCCGCCGCCATTCGCCGGAGTCACCAGAGGTAGACCTCGCCGCCGCCGGTTTTTCTCGAAAGACCGATCGATTTTCCGTCGGTTTTTTCGATTTTTTAGTTTCGGTTTTTTAATAGATCGGTTTTTCGGTTTATTTAATTAGCGAACGTTCGCCCGTTCGTTCGTTTTAACGAGCGCGTTCTTCATTTAGATCCAGTTAACGAACGTCCGTTCGTTAATCTGTTCGTCGTTTTCTTTTTCTCGGATTAAATCCGCGATTTTTCTGATCGCGATTCCTGATCCGTTTTTCGTTCTAGTATAACTTTTCGCTCGTTTATCGGAATCAGGCGATTCAAGCGCCTGGAGTTTCGTCTCGAAACCCTTTTTCCGTTTAACCAACTCAAACAAGTTTTTGCCACTGTAAAAATTTCCCTAGCTCTAGAATAGTAAACAAAGCTTGTTTCTTTTGCCGTTTGTCCTTCGTTGCTTCGTTCGATTTGATTTTTTTTTTGCCAACCGGAGTTCTTAAGTTGAACTTTCTAGTTAGATCTCTTATTTGATTTTTACCTGTGCATTAGTTGAATACTTATTATATTCTTGTTTGTTTGCGATAGAGTACCCGGAGTGCACCGCTTGCTACTTCGAATCGCTAGGTTTCGCGGATCATCAGCAAGGCAAGTAACACTTTGATCATACTTCCAACTACCCAGTTTTATTGCATTAGATCAATCCTCACACAGTGCATGATTAGGATCTAATTAAATTGTGGGTTTGGGAAGTAGTTGAGGTAGTACCTATTACCTGTTATTTTCAAACCTTTGGGTGTTACTTCTACGTTTACTTTTTATGCCCTGCTATGCTAGTAGACGTGGATTGGGTGAGTGAAATCCATGACAGATGTGAGATTGTTAAATTAATGGTTTATCTAAGGTGGCAACTTAAATACACATCTGGGTGGATTGAGGCACCTTGGTATTCCAACGATTGCATGTTTTCTTTTGGACCGCCACGCAGGCTCCAAGGGATCATGAGATTATTCATGCTAGAAACTTCCGTGTGCAACCACAAGCTACTATGGGCTCTAGCATAGTTGACTAAGTCGTGTGAACTCTTACAGTGGTAGACTAGCAGATGTAGGGGAAAGTAGGTGTAACGGTCTACCCGATCGTAAGGTGCTAGCGCTTCTGAAAGGCTATGTCTCGGTCATCTGTTTCACAAACACCATGTCATGCGAGAATCCCAACGGAGGAGATCGAGTCTTGTGGGGAAAAGTGCGCAAACCTCTGCAGAGTGTATAAACTAATCATGGTTAGCCGTGTCCTCGGTTATGGACATCTTGAGTATCTAGTACTGGATTATCATGTGAATCTCATCATGTTACTATAAATTAATTTTGTTGGGTTTTGTTTAATGATGATGCTTAATTGGGATTAAGAATGCTGTCAACCATTCTCAATGTTTAACAGCCACCATGATAGTTAAATAAAATTTATTCCTTTGCAGTAGGGAAAAATTGGCTTTACGCAAAACTGTAATCATAGAGCTTTCCACCAGCCAAATATGCATGTAGTATAGCCTTATTATTTTATTGTTCTCTATGTGTTACATTGCCAGCATATTCCATGTGCTGACCCATTTCGGGCTGCAACGTTCATGTTGCAGACTTTTCAGACGACGATTAAGGTGCCTTTAGGTCGTGGTTCTATACTCAGTGATGCCGTTGTAGTTGATGGACTCACTTATCTTCCAAGCCTTCCGCTGTTATTGTTATTAGATGGCCTTAAGCCATATTTATTATAATAAGTTCTCTTTTGAGACACTCGATTAATAAGTGTGTGATTGCTACTCTGTTATAAATCCTTCAAGTACTGTGTGGTGTCAGCATTACTAATCCAGGGATGACACCTGAGCACAGAGATTGGACCGTTTGAGGTCTGGTCGCTACAAGATGGTATCAGAGCACACGCTCACTATAGGACACGACCACTAAGCTAAAGCCCTAGATCACTACTCACTCTCTTCCCATTCTGACTTCTCATCTTTTCTGCTCTGTTAGGATGGCGGATGCAAAGAACAAGTTCATGCAACTGCATGAAGATACACCCTTTGGACGTCACTTGAAGGAAGTCACTAGATACCTGAACATAGGAGTACCAAGCTTCACCGGGACCTAAAACGCCACTTTACCGGAAGAAGAGCGCTGGATGATTCAAGTTCAAGTTCCAGGAAGGACGTTCATGCCAGTCACTGAGCCCATAGAGTTTTCTTTTGATGCACCAACTTGGGATCTAGGAAAGAGCATGGCAGCTCACATCGCCATGGGACGCATTGGAGAAGTCTACCGCAATTATCTCAAGGATACTATCTACCAGATTTGTGGGCGCCGAGATGAGAACTGGGAGATGATCAGCACCAGGAAGGATAGATCAATTGTAGCTTTTATCCAGGAGTTAAACCAGCACATTCGACGTCAAGAGAACCAGATGTGCGCCGACATGATAGATCTGAAGAAGGCAAAGACAAGAATCAAGGAACTGGAGGAAGAACTCAAGGCTACACGTGAAGATTATGAAGAGGAAATCGAAGTATTAGTGGAGAAGAATGATGATCTGATCAAGAAGATTGGAATATTCATCGGAGGCCCTACACCGGTAGAAGAAGATGAGGGACCCAAGGAGATTCACCCAGAAGACTACATCATCATCGACGACACCGACTCGGATCCAGATGATAGTGATGATGACAATGTGGATGAAGCAGGAGCAGATATCATGGAGTCTGCAACCGAAGAATATTTCTAGTAGACCACCCCAACAGCAGTAGTAGTCCACCATGTAAATATAGTAGTCCAAGCACTTTTGCGATAGTTAGATCGATTGTATGCCCTTGTTTGATTGAATGAAGTGAATTGTTTGCTTTTTCCTCATGTGCATATGGGTAGTGTTTTCTCTTTAGACCCCTCTCTATTCTTAAATCTCATCTTTTCTAAACCCTCAGATGCCTCCGAGACGTGACCCCGGATTTACCTTTCCACCGGAGCTCACTCAGTTGATCCAGCAGCAAAACACATTGATGCAATTGCTAGTCCAGAACCAGAATCAGGGGAACAACAACAACAACCCACCACCACCACCACCTGTTGATCATTTAGCCCATTTTCTTAGGCTGAATCCGCCGATGTTTTCCAGTAGCACCGAGCCGATAGTAGCAGAAGATTGGCTCCGCAAGATAGCAAGGGAGTTGACCACGGCAGGATGCACAGATGCGGAAAAGGTGAAGTTTGCCACACATCAGCTTGAAGGACCCGCGGCATCATGGTGGGAGAATTTCATGGCCACTTTCCCTGTTGACACTGTCACATGGGACCAGTTTTAGCAGGCTTTCCGTACTACCCATGTTTCAGCAGGAGCTATGGCCATGAAGAAGCGAGAGTTTCGCAACTTGCGCCAAGGAGGAAGGACAGTTGGTTAGTATGTGGAGGACTTTAGTAAGTTAGCACGTTATGCCCCAGATGACGTAGCTACGGATGCAGCTAAGCAGGAGAAGTTTCTAAAAGGACTAAATGATGAGTTCAGCATGCAGTTGATGGTAGCAACCTTCAACAACTACCAGGAGTTGGTAGATCATGCTCTTATGATTGAAGGGAAGCAGCAGCAGATTGAGAATCGCAAGAGGAAGTATGGACAAGGGAAGTACAATTCAGGAGCTTAGCAAAAGCCACGTTTTACCCCTAGACCGGGAGGACATTTTCAGCATACCCATGGAGGAGGTAGCTCGCACAATCACAATGGCACCAAGAATGGTAATGAGAATGGAGGAAGCAATGGCCAGAATCGCACCAACCCATCAACCCCAGGCAAAAGAGACCTGAGCCAAGTCACTTACTTTAAGTGCCAGAAGACCGGACATTATGCCAATGAATGTGTCACACCCTGCATTTTGTAACATGTCATTTGCATTAATAAAGCAAGAAAAGTTGGGCCAACAAAAACTTTTGCATTATTTGGCTTTTATTTTGGAGTTGGTTTTCTCTCTGTGATTTTTCAAGTGCTCTTTAAAGTCAACTACTCCACCTTCTGTACTTCATCTCCTTGCCCCAAACTTCTACCCAATGATCATGCCATGTGTAAAGTACAATATAGTATTTTCTTACAAAAATAATTTGGCCAAATAGTATTTTCAAAAATTAGTTTTCCAAAAACCCCTGGATTGAGGATTGCACTGCAAGTACCTGATTTGGGGTATGAAAAATATTTCAAAAGGTATATTTGAATCCTATTAGATATAGGGTTACCATAAACCCCAAAAATATAATTTTAAAAGTAATTTTCCTATTTTATTTAAAAGCTTTTTCTAAAGGCCAGAAATGTTCTTTAATAGGGAAAAATTATTTTATTATTTTAAAAATATTTGACAAAAATTAGGGAAACTCAGTGGGCATATATTTCCCATATATAAGAGTTTCAACACATGGTCATGTTCAAAATATTGGACAAAACCTCCCAAAACCATTTCTGCCCATTTCAAGGATTTGAAATATTTCTACAGGAAATATTTCCATAAAAATCCAAGAAAAATCCAGCAAGTCTCAAATGCATATTGTGATGATCTTGCAAAGCCTCACTTCAATCAAGGTCATTTTGGTCCACCAAAATGCTCCCATAACCCTTTCTGTTCAGAACATAATTTGAGCAAGTTTGTACTACCAACTTTCTCTCCTTGACCTCAAATTTTGTGAGCATGTTCATACGACCAAATGAGGCCACTACACCAAGTAGTGCATCAAGGAGAAGTGTTATGCTCAACTAGATCTACACAAGTCTATTTCTGCTCATTTCTAGGGTTTAGAAAAGTTGCATTGGCAACTTTACCCAAATAAGCTCCAAATTGGTGAGAGGCCCTAATTATATGTGTCATTTCACCCTATGGAGTCTCATGCCAGGTAGGGCGGCCATGACTGTTTTCACAGGGCACTGGATACACCATTGTGTCCCCTCTCGGATGTTACGATCTCGAGTGAGTCTCGTATGATGTACATCGTGAGGATACGGAACAACGAGTGGACTCCTTGTTAGTGTCGTCTAGGGAAAGATAGTGATCGGGTGCTTACCCTGGGTACTTGAGGTACCGCGGGTCGTGGATGACACGGAAGTTCCCCGGATCTTATGGGTAAAGTGTGCAACCTCTGTAGAGTGTAAAACTATTCGAATAGCCCTGTCCACGGTCAAGGACAGTTGGGTAACCGCTCTTGGGCTACGTCCACTTGTTTACAAACCAGTGTGTGTGGGAAGAACTACTTGGGTCAAGTCAAAGGACTTGACATGATTGAGTTGGGTTGATGCCCACTCTATTTATGTTGATATCTGTAACCTATCCTCATGGTTAATTGAATTCTCCTGATGCATGTCTTACAAGTTGTTGAACATGTCATTGCACTCAAAACTAGCTTTCCGCAAAAATTTACCTATATCATGCATTGTTGTATCTTGAACCAAAACATGGGTTGCTTGCGAGTACATTCAAAGTACTCATTGGCTTGCCACTGGTTATTTTATTGGCCAGGCATGAAAGAACAGGATATAATGAAGAGTACCTTGGTAACGAACATGCGAGCTAGGATGCTTCCCAGTCAGAATGCCTGTAGGGTTAAGGCAGATGGCATGGGTCCAAGTTATCGATGAATATTTCCGCTGCGATGTTACACTCAAGACTCAACCATAATGGTCCTACTTTTGTAATACGGTACGTATGGATGTAAGACTCTTGTTATTCAGCTTCTGTGTGTTCAGTGAGCATTGATCTCTGGGATCACTGTACACGTGCATTCGGTGATCACGACTTATGAGTCGGGGTCCCCACAGAGCTGGTATCAGAGCCATCCTGACTGTAGGAAGTCTTAGTTAGCATGGTCGTTAAGAACCTCAGATTGATGGAGTCCGCCGTCAGACAGAATAGCTGCTTAGTGACTAGGAGCGGAGCGCCCCTTTCTTGTTCTTGGTGGCGTCTATAGCGAAGATCCGAACGATCCACAGAATGCAGGGGTAATCCTTGCTTCCAGGATACGCGTCGAGATTAATAAAATCGGATCAAAGTGAGGCAAAACAGCGTCTATCTCCTAGAAATAGTCTTTGTCGAGTACTAAAGTAGTTTGTCCTATTCAAAGCTATAATCAGTGACTAATATGCACACAGCAATTTCCTGCTTTTATGATTGCTTCGATTCCTCTGATTCTTCTTCTGACAGGAATTACCAATCCTTTATTGGCTCAATCTATCCACCTGTCAGGGAAGTTTTTCCTATGGGAAGATTCCACCAGCCCCAATTGCTTTGGGTGAGAGATCGAACCTCCACTCGTTTCTGGTTTCTGCTTTCTCCCTAGGGAAAGAAGTAGGAACAATGAATCTCTTTATGATAAACAGATCCATTTTGCAAGTTCGTTATTATGGGTAGTTCCTACAAAGAATCGGACTAATGACGTCGAAACTATAATATAACCTTAATGGAAGGGCCCTGGTTCTGCCTTGCCAAACCGACAAATCCAGAAATTGGGGGTAAGGGTATTGTAAATAGAGATAGATGTTTCGTCCGGCTCTGAGAAACAATTCGGCAACCCCGCTCTTCCCTTTGCCTCTTCCACATCTATTTTTGAAACTTGATTCGGTTGAGTTTGAAGGACTAGAAATCTAGCAAATAGGACGCTTTGTCAATTGAATTAGTAAGTTATCCTGGTCTAGAGGGTGTTCTTCCTCCCACGACTCACCAAAGCACGAAAGCCAGTTAGAAAATGGATTCCTATTTGAAGAGTGCCTAACCGCATGGATAAGCTCACATTAACCCGTCAATTTTGGATCCAATCGGACTAGCTGAACTCTCCAGAACAAACACAACCTAGGTGGTTTGACTAACGGACTTGGGGAAAATAGCAGGATTGGAAAAGTTCGAAGAGACTGAGGAAGACAAATCCATTGTCGAATCCTGCAGCTGAAATGGATTCTAATAAATTCACAAGCACACGGATAATGAAGGGAAGCAGATAGAACCTATTCAATCTGAGCTAATGTTTCCGGTAGTTGGAGTTGCGGGGAAGCTTCCCGGATGAAAAGAGATTGAGACCTCTCAAAGGTATAAATAAGTAGACATTAGTCTTACTGGTTCGGTCTTTTTCTTTTTTTGTTATGATGCCCACATTTCATACTTCTCAATCGAGGATAAAGGAGGATGTTCCCTGCAGGGCATTTCGCGGGGTTAGGATGTGCATGTTTACCAAATGAGCGGAAGACTTGACGTTGGTTTCTTGATTTTCACATCCGTCTTAAAAAAACAGGGGCCGTGCATGGCGCGTCTTCTGGGAATTGTGACCGTTGGTAGCTTGCTTTTAATGAAAGCTGCTGTTGACTTTGGGTCACTCTACTCCCTTTTCGAAGAGCGTCCCCTATTAAGATTGACGGCTTTGTTATAAATGCTCAAATAATTGAGCTGCGTATTCAGATCCAAACGATCAAGAAAGGATCCCAGACTGCTCAAGATTATCTGCGCAGGATCAAATTCCAGTCTGATCAACTTGATTCGCTGGTCCGAGTCGATGGCACTGGACAATACTTGGGAGGACCTCATCGACCTGAAGACTCGTTTTCCTTATGCACCGGCAAGAAAGCAGCAAATCCTTCTCTCTATTCTACTATCCGATCTCGTCTGTTGAAGCTGCTTCGTTTTTATCAACATCCGGTAAGCAGAACGGATAGAGAACTGTCCCGATTTCTCGTAATGCCAGGCCCAAAAGTCCATCAATCAATCTAGAAATAGGTAAAGGAAGGCGTATCACAGGGGTATTTTTCGGGTTACGCGAGTCGGAGTATTAAATAAATGGAATATTCCAGCAGGAGCAACCGGCAGAACAAGCTTCTCTTTATATTCTATTCTAGAAAGGATCAATTAGATTCTCATCTCCTATTACACCGGTACTACCAAAAAGTCTCATGCTCAGAAAAAGGGGCACGCAGCTACGCGATTCTAACTGCTCTTGGTTTTGTAACTCACTGCTCTTGGTTTTCTACGTTAGGGTAAAACTATTTCCAAAACTATTACTAGTTTTCAAAACTATCTATACTTCTCTTCCCTTCTCAGTTTTTTTTGTAAACTAAGGTATACTTTCCCTATCGATCTCTTCCATTCAAAACTATTGCAAACGGTCGCTAGCACCCTCAAGCCCCTGACCACGGGATTCCTTGTAATCCTCGTGGGTAGCCTAGAAGGATTACATCTTGCCAAACACTCACCCACCTCTTCTGAACACAAGATTGGCAACACCACAGCAAGACGATGCCAACAGAAGATACGCCTTTGAAGAATGGGGACATGAAGACCCAGAGGACGGTGACACCTTTGAATTTGCCCAGGATGATGCAACGTTAGCCTATGATGATCATGGCATAGGATATGCGAGATCATGATATACATCGCTAATAGAGTAACCCTGTCACTACCGTTGTTGTATCGGCAACCAACGGTGGATGAGAACCTCGCCATTTGGTCCGCCTCACTATAGTGAGCAGGAAAATGGTTCTCTTCATCCCCCGCTCTTGGTTTCGATGTTGTCATCAACGTAACCGACATGTTGGATCTCTACTATGCCTTGTTAATGTCATTGCATAAAGGATTACCTACCTGGTACCATCGATGCCTTAGAAGACAAAACGGGATCATCATGAATAAGAAGACAACAGAAGACCGAGTCAATGCCTGCTACGAGGAGCCACCTTCACCCCATCACTTCAACAGGAAAGAAGTTGTTGAAGAATCTTCAGGCTCAACCTGGATCGTTTCATCGAACAACTACAAGAGACGTAGCAACACCTGAGGAAAACTCAGAAGACTGCACGAGGCTCAAGGCACGATTACTGAGTCCGAGAACCCCTAGGGTAGGATGAGTCGTGTACCCCCTATGTGCAGTCGAGTCCGTATGATGGTTCGAATAGAACCATGATTGTGTCTTGCTTGTTTTTATTTGTTTGTGTTTTGATATAGGTCGCACTTTTGCCCTAGGCAACAAGTATGCGATTATATCACCTTCCTTACCTTGTTTCTTTTGTTTTGCCCTTTTTGCCACTCGTTGTTTGCACCTGCACTATAGAACCCCCCTTTAGGCATCCCCCTTTATGCTACTTATCCCTCTCATCTCTCTCCTCAACTGAAGACTAGCAAGACAAGATGCACCAAGGAGTCTACTTCGGCGACCAACTAGCACTGAAGAACTTTTCTACAGCCTCCTCGACCAAGTAAAACCCCGTAGAGTTATGTTTAACCCCCCAGACTAGAAACCCATTCCTAGACCCTTCGAGACTTCACCCCAGCTCGAGTCCTTAACCATGTGCTTAACCCATAGAATTGCAAGAGAACCTGTTAAGCCTCCGTAACCTTGCTTATCACTGGGTTCATTATGGAACTAGTGGACATAGTGAACGAGCACATTATCACCCTAATATAGCACAACAACTGACAATGCCATAAGTAAGACTAATTTGAGGATACAGGAATAGAGGACTAGATAGCACAATTGGTATCTCAGAAACTGTGCTCAAGGATGGGATGATAAACATTCACTCGCACACTAGAATCCTTGAAAGCCTTAAGCCCTACCAAGCCACAACATGGTCGGATCCTGACCTTGGGCTTTGGCTCTAGATCAATACCTTGGCCAATACTCAACCGTGACCACCACCAATGCCTCAGCCCACTTTACGTACCCCATAAACTTTGTGGAGTGCTTAGACAAGATAGTTGTCATCTTTATTTTGGTAACATACTTGTCTACCCGAAGACGGAAGAAGAATCACTGAGCTGGTGAAGAAGCACTTAAAGACTGCCATGCCAAGGAGAAAGAACTATACCAACCACCATCGTCAAGGAGTGAAATTTCTCATCAAAGACCAGGTGTATCTGCAAGCCACTTCTCTCAAAGGAATCAAGCATTTCCATGTCAAAGGGAAACTCACACCAAGATTTATCAGCCTTCCCCAAGATCACTCCAGGATGAAGAATAGGCGGCTACCAGCTAGAGTTACCACCTGAGTTGCCCATTGTGCATAGCGTTTTCCACGCATCACACCCCGGAAGTGTTTCCAACTTCCTAACTCGCTCGATCTCTACGAGGGCATCGATCACCGAGCCATCGACCTCCATCCCAATATGACCTACGTGAGAGGCCCCAATTGCAATATGGATCAAGTAGGATGACAAACATGAAGCCAAGCCATCGAGTATTTCAAGGTTCAATGGAGCACCAAACGGAAGCAGAAGCAGTATGAGGACGTGAAGACTACCCCAAATCCTAGTTTCCGTATTCCTTTCCGCGCCTAGTTTGGGAATCTCGGGGACGAGATTCTTGTAAGGGGGGTAGGTCTGTCACACCCTGCATTTTGTAACATGTCATTTGCATTAATAAAGCAAGAAAAGTTGGGCCAACAAAAACTTTTGCATTATTTGGCTTTTATTTTGGAGTTGGTTTTCTCTCTGTGATTTTTCAAGTGCTCTTTAAAGTCAACTACTCCACCTTCTCTACTTCATCTCCTTGCCCCAAACTTCTGCCCAATGATCATGCCATGTGTAAAGTACAATATAGTATTTTCTTACAAAAATAATTTGGCCAAATAGTATTTTCAAAAATTAGTTTTCCAAAAACCCCTGGATTGAGGATTGCATTGCAAGTACCTGATTTGGGGTATGAAAAATATTTCAAAAGGTATATTTGAAACCTATTAGATATATGGTTACCATAAACCCCAAAAATATAATTTTAGATGTTATTTTACTATTTTATTTAAAAGCTTTTTCTAAAGGCCAGAAATGGTCTTTAATAGGGAAAAATTATTTTATTATTTTAAAAATATTTGACAAAAATCAGGGAAACTCAGTGGGCATATATTTCCCATATATAAGAGTTTCAACACATGGTCATGTTCAAAATATTGGACAAAACCTCCCAAAACCATTTCTGCCCATTTCAAGGATTTGAAATATTTCTACAGGAAATATTTCCATAAAAATCCAAGAAAAATCCAGCAAGTCACAAATGCATATTGTGATGATCTTGCAAAGCCTCACTTCAATCAAGGTCATTTTGGTCCACCAAAATGCTCCCATAACCCTTTCTGTTCAGAACCTAATTTGAGCAAGTTTGTACTACCAACTTTCTCTCCTTGACCTCAACTTTTGTGAGCATGTTCATACGACCAAATGAGGCCACTACACCAAGTAGTGCATCAAGGAGAAGTGTTATGCTCAACTAGATCTACACAAGTCTATTTCTGCTCATTTCTAGGGTTTACAAAAGTTGCATTGGCAACTTTACCCAACTAAGCTCCAAATTGGTGAGAGGCCCTAATTATATGTGTCATTTCACCCTGTGGAGTCTCATGGCAATTGGAAATCATTTGCTTGCCAAAACCTTTATCAAACACCTTCTGCTACTTTTCAAAAATCACCATTTTGACCACTAAAACTATTCTCCTTGAGCTCAACTTTTTACCACAGCTCCTCCTAGTCCCCTTTCACCTCCAGTAACAATGGAAAATCCACAGCTCCATTATTGGATGGGTGAAACCACCTCTTTCTCTCTCTGTACAACCCATTTCTCCCTCTTCTTCTACCTCTCTCCTCTCCTACTGGCCATCCAGAGCATCCAATGCCTCTCCCTACTTCTTTACTCCAGCCTTGAGCTACTGGACACGGTTGGCCATGCCCACAAGGCATAGAAAATGCCATGCCGGCCATTTGGGCGCTCTGGAGCATGCTACAGTGCGCTCCCGTACTGTAGCCGCCCTCTGCCCGACGCCTCCGACTACCTCGGGCCTCCCCTGCGCGCCTGCCGATGCGCCTCAGCGTCCGCAACACGCTACGCGGTCGGCCCCCTCCTCTCTCCTCCTCCCCGCGCCTCCACGCTAGCACACACCGGCCGCCCGAGCGCGCCAATGGCGCGGCTCACACGCGCGCGCCTCTGACCTCTCCCCACTCCCTCTCTCTATTTCTCCCGATGTAGTCGACGTCCAGGAACACCCCAGACACCACGCCCTCTTCCCCCGAGCCCTGCAGCAACGAGCAGGAGCCCGGCGGCGCACGAGTCCACGGCTCCCCGCCGTTCGCCTATTTAAAGGCCTCCCCGAGCCCTCCTCTCCTCACCACTCGCTCTCTGCACCACCAAAACATCCCCCCGCGCCCCCAGTTCCTCTCCATAACAGCCCGAGCTCAAGATCGAGCTCGAGCTCCGCCGCTTTGGCTCGCCGGAGTTCGCGAGGTACAGGCCTCCCCCGCTCCTCCTCTGCCCCGATCTGAAACCGCCTCCTCCCACTGATCATTTCCCCTCTCTCCCCCGCCTCGTTTGCAGCCGGAGTCGACCAGAACGACCACCACCCGAAGCTCCTCCGCCGCAAGACCTCGTCGCCGGCGAACCAGGCCACCTCGGTGACCAACTCCACCTCCATCCGAACGGCGGATCCTCCCTGAGCACAACGGTACCACCCACGCATCCTCCCATGCCCTATATTGCCACCGGCAAGCTCGCCGTCGCCTCTGGATGGAGGTAGACGACAACGGCCATGGGCCCTGTCCGTCAGCCTCATGCCCTGACGGGTGGGACCCACCCGTCAGGTTTAAAACGCACGCGCGCGCGTACCGGTTCGCTGCGTCGGCTGAAGGCGTATTTTGCCTTTACACCTTCGACGTGGCAGCCTGGCGTGGGCTGAAACCCATCTGGGACTGCTGCACTGTGGCCCTTCTGGCCCAGTTGTACAGTGCTGTTTCTCCTTTTCTTTTTCTGGAAACTTGCAAATATTCCACATGATAAAATATATGTCCAAATAAATTAATTCCAATTCCTAAATTCCTAAAGTATTGCAACCTATTTAATGGTGCAACTTTCACTCAAATCCAACAACCTTTTCTTCACTGTAAATATTTAAATGTGATTTTAAGCATTTAAATAAACCTTTGAAAACCCATTTCTCCTATTCTGCTACTCCAAATCCAAAAGTAGGAATTTTCCCCTTCTTAGTTTTCAACCTGGTATTTACCAAAAATGAGTTGACATTTTTCTGAGCACTTTGGTTTTTCTGTTTTATTATTGCCTTATTTTCTCGTTGTTATTTTGTGACGATAGATTTCGTTGCTGACGAAGGAGTTGGACCAGAAGACTTTGAAGACCCAGAAGACTTTTTTGAGCTAGGCAAGCAGCCCTTTGACCATGTCTATGAAACCCTTTTTATGCACTTCATATAGCACTTTACTATTGTTGCGTAAGAATCATGATGAGATGGTAGCCACTTTGGTGGGTTGCCTTCATTTCCTCCTTGTTGATACTTGCATTGTGCATGACCCTACCTTCTTATGAGGGTTATGCCGGTGGGAGTAGATAGGATGCTAAGTAGTGCTACGCAAAAGGGACGGGTATATGCATGGTGATGGAGACAAAGTATTTTCAAAAGGACTTTTCGAAAACCCCGTCGGGTGCCACTTATGCCCGAGGCAGATAATGAGATGGGTAACCACTTGATGACGAAGTGGTGTACCGAGGCAAGGGTGTGTGTTGTTTTCGAAAACGGATTAGATTTAAGATTTGTCGACTGTCCCAACCTTACATGCGCAACCAATCTACCCTTATATGGGAAAGGGCATTATTGATTACCTAGGACGATACTAGTTTGGATCCCACATTACTAGTAACGGGAGAGTTGTTGGTGCGCTCTCTCGGGACAGGGTCGTGCCAGGTAGGGCAGCCATGACTGTTTTCACAGGGCACTGGATACACCATTGTGTCCCCTCTCGGATGTTACGATCTCGAGTGAGTCTCGTATGATGTACATCGTGAGGATACGGAACAACGAGTGGACTCCTTGTTAGTGTCGTCTAGGGAAAGATAGTGATCGGGTGCTTACCCCGGGTACTTGAGGTACCGCGGGTCGTGGATGACACGGAAGTTCCCCGGATCTTATGGGTAAAGTGTGCAACCTCTGTAGAGTGTAAAACTATTCGAATAGCCCTGTCCACGGTCAAGGACAGTTGGGTAACCGCTCTTGGGCTACGTCCACTTGTTTACAAACCAGTGTGTGTGGGAAGAACTACTTGGGTCAAGTCAAAGGACTTGACATGATTGAGTTGGGTTGATGCCCACTCTATTTATGTTGATATCTGTAACCTATCCTCATGGTTAATTTAATTCTCCTGATGCATGTCTTACAAGTTGTTGAACATGTCATTGCACTCAAAACTAGCTTTCCGCAAAAATTTACCTATATCATGCATTGTTGTATCTTGAACCAAAACATGGGTTGCTTGCGAGTACATTCAAAGTACTCATTGGCTTGCCACTGGTTATTTTATTGGCTAGGCATGAAAGAACAGGATATAATGAAGAGTACCTTGGTGACGAACATGCGAGCTAGGACGCTTCCCAGTCAGAATGCATGTAGGGTTAAGGCAGATGGCATGGGTCCAAGTTATCGACGAATATTTCCGCTGTGATGTTACACGCAAGACTCAACCATAATGGTCCTACTTGTGTAATACGGTACGTATGGATGTAAGACTCTTGTTATTGAGCTTCTGTGTGTTCAGTGAGCATTGATCTCTGGGATCACTGTACATGTGCATTTGGTGATCACGACTTATGAGTCGGGGTCCCCACAGAATGTCTTGAATCCCATAATGGAAATGGCAATGGAAGGTATGGGAAGAAGCCGAACCCTTTCAACATGGGACAGGTGAACCACGTTAATGTGGAGGAGGTTGAAGAGTAGCCGGACGTAGTAACCGGTAAGTTTTTGGTTAAGTCATTTACTACACTCGTTCTTTTCGATACTGGTGCATCGCATTCATACATATTAAGGGGATTTGTGGATAAGTATAATCTGCCCACCAAAGTTCTTAGAACACCTATGTTAGTAAGTTCACCATGAGCGGAGTATATGGCTAGCCAAGGATGTTTTCAAGTGCCATTGAGTATAGGTAGGCATGTGTTTCCCTCGGATTTAACCATTTTGGAATCACAAGGATTGGATGTAATTCTGGGTATGGATTGGCTGTCGATGTATGGAGGAAACATCGATTGTGCTAGTAAGTCAATTTTGCTTACCACCCCAGAAGGGAGAAGGATCAAGTATGTATCCCGGCATGTGCCGAAGTGCACTCAAGTAAATTGTCTAACAGTACTTGTGCAGGAGGAAGTACCAGTAGTGAAGGATTTCCCTGATGTATTTCCAGAAGAGTTGCCAGGCATGCCACCGGATAGAGATATTGAGTTTTTGATTGAGCTTTTGCCAGGCACAGGGCCAATATCAAAGAGACCATATAGGATGCCCGCAAAGGATTTGGTGGAGATTAAGAAGTAGATTAAGGAGTTACTGGATAAAGGATATATTCGCCCAAGCTCTTCGCCTTGGGGATTGCCAGTACTTCTAGTGGAGAAGAAGGACGGATCGTTAAGGATGGTTGTTGATTATCGAGGATTGAATGAAGTAACCATCAAAAACAAGTACCCACTACCAATGATCAATGATCTGTTTGATCGATTGCAAGGAGCTAAGGTATTTTCCAAGATCGATCTGCGATCAGGATACCATCAGTTGAAGATTCGAGAACAGGATATACCTAAGATGGCTTTTACCACCAGGTATGGGCTGTACAAGTATACCGTTATTTCATTTGGTCTAACTAACGCACCTGCATATTTCATGAACATGATGAACAAAGTGTTTATGGAGTTTTTGGATAAGTTCGTCGTGGTGTTCATTGATGATATCCTGGTATACTCGAAGAATGAAGAGGAGCATAAGGAGCATTTGCGTTTGGTACTTGGTAAGCTCAGAGAACATCAGTTATATGCCAAGTTTAGCAAATGTGAGTTTTGGTTGAAGGAAGTTGGATTTCTCGGACACGTTATATCTGGAGAAGGTACAGCAGTAGATCCCACTAAGGTTGATACGGTGACAAATTGGGAAGCCCCAACAACAGTTGGAGAGATCCGGAGTTTTCTTGGACTCGCAGGATACTACCTGAGGTTTATTGAGAATTTCTCAAAGATTGCGAAGCCTATGATGGAGCTGTTGAAAAAGGATACCAAGTTCATATGGACTGAGGAATGTGAGGCTACTTTCCGGGAGTTGAAGAAACGTTTGGTTACATCACCTGTGTTGATTTTGCCAGATCAGACCAAGGATTATGAGGTGTATTGCGACACTTCACGTCGAGGACTTGGAGCAGTGCTTATGCAGGAAGGAAGAGTTCTTTTATATGCCTCACGACAGCTTAAGCCTCATGAGTTGAATTATGCTACGCATGATTTGGAGTTAGCAGCCGTAGTGCATGCATTGAAGACCTGGAGACATTTTCTCATTGGAAACCATTGTGAGGTGTACACGGATCACAAGAGTTTGAAGTATATTTTCACGCAGAAGGAGTTGAATCTCAGGCAAAGGAGGATGGTTGGAGCTCATCAAGGATTATGATATGAGATTGCATTATCACCCCGGAAAGGCTAACGTAGTAGCCAACACGTTGAGCCGTAAAAGTCATGTCAACACCCTAATGACGGGAGATTTACTAAGGGAATTAGCCAAAAATATTTGTGAGCTATGTTTGGAGAAAGTCCCGAGAGACTATGTAGCAGCATTGGAAATTCAGTCTACTTTGATGGATAAGATCAGAGAAACCCAGAAGACTGTCAATGAGATTGCTTCTATCAAGGAGAAAATGAGCAAAGGAAAAGCTAAAGGATTTCGTGAGGATGAGCACGATACCTTATGGTTTGAAGACCGTGTTTATGTGCCTAATGATTCGGAGATCAGGAAGTTAATTCTGCAAGAGGCCCATGATTCACCATATTCGATTCACCCAGGAAATACCAAGATCTATTTGGATTTGAAGGATACCTTCTGGTGGACCGGAATGAAGAAGGATATTGCGGAGTATGTAGCAGTTTGTGATGTATGCCAGAGGGTAAAAGCTGAGCATCAGAAGCCAGCAGGATTGCTATAGCCATTGCCGATACCCGAATGGAAGTGGGATAAGTTAGGCATGGATTTTATTACAGGTTTACCCAGAACTCGTTCAGGCTACGACTAAATATGGGTTATAGTCGATCGTTTGACAAAGGTAGCTCATTTCATTCCAGTGAAGACTACTTATACCAGTGTAAAGTTGGCAAAGATATACATGACCAGAATCGTATGTCTGCATGGAGTTCCAAGGAGCATTTTATCAGATAGAGGAACCCAATTTACCTCAAAGTTCTGGAATCAGTTGCATGAAACTTTGGGTACCAGGCTAGAATTCAGTACAACTTTCCATCCGCAGATAGATGGACAGGCCGAGAGAGTCAATCAGATTTTGGAGGATATGCTGAGAGCTTGTGCGCTACATTACGGATCTAGTTGGGATGAGAATTTTCCATATGTAGAGTTCTCTTACAACAACAGCTATCAATCCAGTTTAAAGATGGCCCCTTTCGAAGCCTTGTATGGAAGGAGGTGTAGGACCCCATTATCATGGGATGAAGTTGGAGACCGCTAGTTGTTTGGACCGGATCTGATTAAGCAGTCGGAACAGAAAGTGGAATTGATTCGAGATAGGCTCAAGGTAGCCCAGGCCAGGCAGAAGAGCTATGCAGATTCTAAACGCAAGGAGACCATTTACGAAGTTGGAGACAGAGTTTATCTTCGAGTATCTCCACTTTGAGGAGTTAAGCGCTTTGGAGTTAAGGAAAGTTAGCGCCACGTTTTGTAGGACCATACAAGGTTTTGGAGCGTATGGGATAAGTGGCCTACAAATTGGAATTGCCCGAAGGATTGTCAGGAGTTCACGACCTGTTCCACGTTTCCCAGTTGAAGAAGTGCCACGCAGAGATGGCTGATATACCGCTGAGAGATACAGTGCCGCTGGAAGCAATTCAGTTGGACAGTGATTTGACCTATGAGGAGAAACCAGTCAAGATTTTAGACTATGCCAGTCGAGTCACCCGCAGCAAGGTTATAAAGTTTTGCAAAGTTCAGTGGAGCCACCACACGGAGGATGAATCCACCTGGGAACAAGAGGAAGATTTGCTGAAGGACCACCCTCACCTATTTTCTAGCCAACCCGAATCTCGAGGGCGAGATTCATCTTAAGGGGGGTAGGTTTGTAACATCCCAAATTTTCAATTTGGAATGTTATACATTAGATTCATCATTGCATATCATATTTTATTGCATTTTGGTTGATCCTAGAAATTTCACGCAACTCAAGGACCCTCGGAGAGAGTTGGGGGATTTCGTTATTTTCATATTTGAGTTTCTGAAATTTTGAAAATAGGATCATTTGGTTTTATTTATTTTATCTTCAATTATTTCAATTATCAAAATATGAGAGAGGGAATAAAATGACTTTCCAAAATACAGAAATGTTGAGGATTTAATAATAAAATCAAATGATATTTTATTTTGGTTTTATTTGCTATTTTATTTGAATTTAGGAAAAATGCGCATTTTTCAAAATTGCATTTAGGCCCCAAATAAATGTTCATCCTGTGCGGCTTGATTTTAGAAGCCGGGGAAAATTTATGTCGGGATTTTTGGAGTCTGTTTAGTATTCCTTTTGTTTTTTTGTGTGAGCGTAATTATTTAAAAATAAAAAAAAATCCGAACCGAGTCTAGGCCATAACCGGCTAGGACTCCGCCTGGCCGGGGCTTTAAGTAGTGCCGCCCTAGGCCCGGACAGCCCAAGCCGCGCCCCGCCCCAAACCCTAACCCTAGCCCCGCCGCCGCGCCGCCACCGCTGCGCCGCACCGTCGCCGTGCCACCCGCGCCGCCGCCGCGGCGCCACCGGCCACGCCCCGCCGCCCCGCTGCCCCGCCGCCGCCGCCGACGATCGCCGGAGCCGTCGCCGCCATCGTTCGCCGGAGTCGCCGGAGGTAGACCTCGCCGCCGCCGGTTTTTCTCGAAAGACCGATCGGTTTTCCGTCGGTTTTTTTCGGTTTTTTTAGTTTCATTTTTTTAATATATCGGTTTTTCCAGTTTATTTAATTAGCGAACATTCGCACGTTCGTTCGTTTTAACGAGCGCGTTCTTCATTTAGATCCAGTTAACGAACGTCCGTTCGTTAATCTGTTCATCATTTTCTTTTTCTCAGATTAAATCCGCGATTTTTCTGATCGCGATTCCTGATCCGTTTTTCGTTCTAGTATAACTTTTCGCTCGTTTAACGGAATCAGGCAATTCAAGCGCCTGGAGTTTCGTCTCGAAACCCTCTTTCTGTTTAACCAACTCAAACAAATTTTTGCCACTGTAAAAATTGCCCTAGATCTAGAATAGTAAATGAAGCTTGTTTCATTTGCCGTTTGTCCTTCATTGCTTCGTTCGATTTGATTTTTTTTGCCAACCGGAGTTCTTAAGTTGAACTCTCTGGTTAGATCTCTGATTTGAGTTTTACCTGTGCATTAGTTGAATACTTATTGTATGCTTGTTTGTTTGCGATAGAGTACCCGGAGTGCGTCGCTTGCTACTTTGAATCGCTAGGTTTCGCGGATCATCAGCAAGGCAAGTAAAACTTTGATCATACTTCCAACTACCCAGTTTTATTGCATTAGATCAATCCTCACAAATTGCATGATTAGGATCTAATTAAATTGTGGGTTTGGGAAGTAGCTGAGGTAGTACCTATTACCTGTTATTTTCAAACCTTTGGGAGTTACCTCTACGTTTTCTTTTTATGCCCTGCTATGCTAGTAGATGTGGATTGGGTGAGTGAAATCCATGACAGATGTGAGATTGTTAAATTAATGGTTTATCTAAGGTGGCAACTTAAATACACATCTGGGTGGATTGAGGCACCTGGGTATTCCAGCGATTGCCTGTTTTCTTTTGGACCGCCACCCAGGCTCCAAGGGATCATGAGATTATTCATGCTAGAAACTTCCGTGTGCAGCCACAAGCTACTATGGGCTCTAGCATAGTTGACTAAGTCGTGCGAACTCTTACAGTGGTAGACTAGCAGATGTAGGGGAAAGTAGGTGTAACGGTCTACCCGATCGTAAGGTGCTAGCGCTTCTGAAAGGCTATGTCTCGGTCATCCGTTTCTCAAACACCATGTAGTGCGAGAATCCCAACGGAGGAGATCGAGTCTTGTGGGGAAAAGTGCGCAAACCTCTGCAGAGTGTATAAACTAATCATGGATAGCCGTGTCTCCGGTTATGGACATCTTGAGTATCTAGTACCTGGATTATCATGTGAATCTCATCATGTTACTCTAAATTAATTTTGTTGGGTTTGTTTAATGATGATGCTTAATTGGAATTGAGAATGCTGTCAACCATTCTCAATGTTTAACAACCACCATGATAGTTAATTAAAATTTATTCCTCTGTAGTAGGTAAAAATTTTCTTTACGCAAAACTGTAACCATAGAGCTTTCCACCAGCCAAATATGCATGTAGTATAACCTTATTCTTTTATTGTTCTCTATGTGTTACATTGCCAACATATTCCATGTGCTGACCCGTTTCGGGCTGCAACATCCATGTTGCAGACTTTTCAGATGACGATTAAGGTGCCTTTAGGTCGTGGTTCTATACTCAGTGATGCCGTACGTTGGAGTTGATGGACTCACTTATCTTCCAAGCCTTCCGCTGTTATCGTTATTAGATGGCCTTAAGCCATATTTATTGTAATAAGTTCTCTTTTGAGACACTCGATGTAATAAGTGTGTGATTGCTACTCTGTTATAAATCCTTCAAGTACTGTGTGGTGTCAGCATTTCTGATCCTGGGATGACACCTGAGCACAGAGATTGGACCGTTTGAGGTCTGGTCGCTACATTTTTGCTCTAGTGCTTCACTTATATCTTTTAGAGCACGGACGTGGTTTTATTTTATAGAAATAATTGATCTCTCATGCTTCACTTATATTATTTTGAGAGTCCTTTAGAACAACATGGAAATTTTCTTTTAGGAATAATATAAAAACTTTCAGAGAAGTGCATTGAATACTATGAGAAGTTTGATACTTGATAATTGTTTTGAGATATGGAGATGGTGATATTAGAGTCATGCTAGTTGAGTAGTTGTGAATTTGAGAAATACTTGTGTTGAATTTTGCGATTCCCGTAGCATGCACGTATGGTGAACCGTTATGTGATGAAGTCGGAGCATGATTTATTTATTGATTGTCTTCCTTATGAGTGGCTGTCGGGGACGAGCGATGGTCTTTTCCTAACAATCTATACCCCTAGGAGCATGCATGTAATACTTTGTTTTGATAACTAATAGATTTTTTCAATAAGTATGTGCGTTCTTTATGACTAATGTTGAGTCCATGGATTATACGCACTCTCACCCTTCCACCATTGCTAGCCTCTCTAGTATCACGCAACTTTCGCCGGTACCATAAACCCACCACTTACCTTCCTCAAAACAGCCACCATACGTACCTATTATGGCATTTTCATAGCCATTCAGAGATATATTGCCATGCAACTTTCCACCGTTCCGTTATGATGACACGCTTCATCATTGTCATATTGCTTGGATGATCATGTAGTTGACATCGTATTTGTGGCAAAGCCACCATTCATAATTTCATACATGTCACTCATGCATCATTGCACATCCTGGTACACCGCCGGAGGCATTCACATAGAGTCATATTTTGTTCTAAGTATTGAGTTGTAATTTTTGAGTTGTAAGTAAATTAAAGTGTGATGATCATAATTATTAGAGCATTGTCCCAGTGAGGAAAGGATGATGGAGACTATGATTCCCCCACAAGTCGGGATGAGAGTCCGGACGAAAAATTAAAAAAAGAAAAGAGGACAAAAAAAGAAAAAAAACAGCCCAAAAATGAGAGAAAAGAGAGAAGGGACAATGTTACTATACTTTTACCACACTTGTGCTTCAAAGTAGCACCATGATCTTCATGATAGAGAGTCTCCTATGTTATCACTTTCATAACCTAGTGGGAATTTTACATTATAGAACTTGGCTTATATATTCCAATGATGGGCTTCCTCAAAAGTGCCCTAGGTCTTCATGAGCTTTCCTAGTTCTTTTGTTGAGCTTTCTTACACTTATAGCTCTAGTGCATCCGTTGCATGGCAATACCTACTCACTCACATCGATATCTATTGATGGGCATCTCCATAGCCTGTTGATATGCCTAGTTGATGTGAGATTATCTTCTCCTTTTTTGTCTTCTCCACAACCACCATTCTATTCCACCATAGTGCTATATCCATAGCTCACGCTCATATATTGCGTGAAGATTGAAAAAGTTTGAGAACATCAAAAGTATGAAACAATTGCTTGGCTTGTCATCAGGGTTGTGCATGATTTAAATATTTTGTGTGGTGAAGATTGAGCATAGCCAGACTATATGATTTTGTAGGGATCACTTTCTTTGGCCATGTTATTTTGAGAAGACATTATTTCTTAGTTAGTATACTTGAAGTATTATTATTTTATGTCAAGATTAAACTTTTATCTTGAATCATTTGGATCTGAACATTCATGCCACAATAAAGAAAAATTACATTAAGAAATATGTTAGAAAGCATTCCACATCAAAAATTCTTTTTTTATCATTTACCTACTCAAGGACGAGCAGGAATTAAGCTTGGAGATGCTTGATACGCCTCCAACGTATCTATACTTTTTTATTGCTCCATGCTATTATATTATCTGTTTTGGATGTTAATGGGCTCTATTTTACACTATTATATCATTTTTGGGACTAACCTATTAACCGGAGGGCCAACCCAAATTGTTGTTTTTTGCCTATTTCAGTGTTTCGTAGAAAAGGAATATCCAAAGGAGTCCAAACGGAATGAAACCTTCAGGAACGTGATTTTCTCAACAAATGTGATCTAGGAGACTTGGAGTGGGCATCAAGAAACAATCGAGGAGGCCACGAGGCAGGGGGTGGGCCCCTCGTTGCTCCACCGACCTACTTCTTCCTCCTATATAAGTCCACGTACCCTGCAAACATCCAGGAGCACCACGAAAACCTAATTCCACCGCCGCAACCTTCTGCACCCAAGAGATCGCATCTTAGGGCCTTTTCCAGAGCTCCGCCGGAGGGGGGATTGATCGGAGGGCCTCTACATCAACTCCATGGCCTCTCCGGTGATGTGTGAGTAGTTTACTTCAGACCTTCGGGTCCCTAGCTAGTAGCTAGATGGCTTCTTTTCTCTCTTTTTGTATCTCAATACAAATTCTCCTCGATTCTCTTGGACATCTATTTGATGTAATATTCTTTTGCGGTGTGTTTGTCGAGATCCGATGAATTGTGGGTTTATGATCCAGATTATGTATGAACAATATTTGATTCTTCTCTGAATTCTTTTATGTATGATTGGTTTATCTTTGCAGGTCTCTTCGAATTATCAGTTTGGTTTGACCTACTAGATTGATCTTTCTTGCAATGGGAGAAGTGCTTAGCTTTGGGTTCAATCTTGCGGTGCTCGATCCCAGTGACACTAGGGGAAACGACATGTATTGTATTGTTGCCATCAAGGATAAAAAGATGGGGTTTATATCATATTGCATGAGTTTATCCCTCTACATCATGTCATCTTGCTTAAGGCATTACTCTGTTCTTATGAACTTAATACTCTAGATGCATGCTGGATAGTGGTCGATGTGTGGAGTAATAGTAGTAGATGCAGGCAAGAGTCGGTCTACTTGTCTTGGACGTGATGCCTATATACATGATCATGCCTAGATATTCTCATAATTATTCGCTTTTCTATCAATTGCTCGATAGTAATTTGTTCACCCACCGTAATACTTATGCTATCTTGAGAGAACCCACTAGTGAAACCAATGGCCCCCGGGTCTATTTTCCATCATACAAGTTTCCAATCTATTTTATTTTGCAATCTTTACTTTCAATCTATATCATAGAAATACCAAAACTATTTATCTTATTATTATTATCTCTATCAGACCTCACTCCTGCAAGTGGGCGTGAAGGAAATGACAACCCCTTTATCGCGTTGGTTGCGAGGTTCTTCTTTGTTTGTGTAGGTATGAGGTGACTCGCGTGTGGTCTCCTACTGGATTGATACCTTGGTTCTCAAAAACTAAGGGAAATACTTACGCTGTTGTACCACATCACCCTTACCTCTTCAAGGGAAAACCAACGCAGTGCTCAAGAGGTAGCATCCCTCAACAGGCAACAAAGAGTCACTCCAAAGTCACTAGTAGCAGAGAACAAACGAAGAGATTATGGTAGGGTACGAAACCACCTCAAAGTTATCCTTTCTGATCGATCTATTCAAGAGTCCGTAGTAAAATAACACGAAGCTATTCTTTCCGTTCAATCTATCATAGAGTTCGTACAAGAATAACACCTTAAGACACAAATCAACCAAAACCCTAATGTCACCTAGATACTCCAATGTCACCTCAAATATCCGTGGGTATGATTATACTATATGCATCACAAAATCTCAGATTCATCTATTCAACCAACACAAAGAACTTCAAAGAGTGCCCCAAAGTTTCTACCGGACAGTCAAAGACGAAAAAGTGTGCCAACCCCTATGCATAAGTTCACAGGTCACGGAACTCGCAAGTTGATCACCAAAAAATACATCAAGTGGATCACGTGATATCCCATTGTCACCACAGATAAGCACATGCAAGACATACATGCGGGTGATCCTATTAATTGTCGGGCGAAGCCTATCATCGGTGAGATGGACTGTGCTCGACACACATTGTCCGTGCTTTGCAGAGATCTGAGGCTTTCTCATCCTGAATCTAGCACCGGTCTCCCCTACAATCATCCCACCTTTTGCGCTATAGACCAGGGATATAATCCCAAGACTTCCTTGCCATCTGTGGCATCTAGCTGATGTTTCCGGAGCAATGAGTTTGTTCTCTACTCGCGAGACAAAGTAATGCCTGAATAGATCAATGTTGGGGATGACTCCAACAAAATTCTCGCACAAATGATGAAAGATGGCCATGGTCGTCATTGCATTCGGCGTGAAGTCGAGAAGATGCAAGCCATAAATCGTCATCATCGCCTCAAAGAACTTAGAATAGGGGGGGCAAAGACCAGAGATAAAGTACGCGCGGAAGAACTTGTAAGAATTCGGCGGATCTTCCTCTCCCTCTACCAGTACATTGGGAGTGCCATGCTCCTTTGGGACTTCCCTCCCCATCAGGTACCCGTACATTGCCTGCAGAATCGGGCCGTCCAGATTCGACAAAAAGAAGACAACATCTCCCCACCGCTTCCTTTCCAGCTCTGTCACCATCTTGGTTCCCTTGGTGACCACCTCCTTCGCCGCGGTCGTCTACTTCCCTTTTGCTGCAGTTTTCTTCCCCATTCTTGTGAGTGCTAGTGCGAATGGGAGAAGAAATCTGGTGTAGGAACGGCGGCGGGCGAGGGAGAGAGAGGGAGAGAGGAAGGGGCAGTTGTTTGGCTTGCGGAGGAAGATGATGGGAAGGCAGGGCGGGCGACAAGTGAACCTTGCCGCTCCGTGTTTTCCTATCTTAAGGGGAAAAAGCATGGAGCGGGGGCGCGACGATTTAGAAAGTTACCATATTACATTAACTACAACAGTCCCACGACCCACGACTCGAAGTAATTGCGCGAAGTGGACGTTGGATTGACTGGTCATCGTGACGAACCGCCATGCTCAGCCCTCTCCTGCCATGTGTTTGTGCACTATTTGGAGCCTAACCCAACATGACGTGCGACATGTATGGCTCAGTGTCGGTGTCAAAACCGGCGGATCTCGGGTAGTGGGTCCCGAACTGTGCGTCTAGGCCGGATGGTAATAGGAGGCAGGGAACACGATGTTTTACCCAGGTTCGGGCCCTCTTGATGGAGGTAAAACCCTACGTCCTGCTTGATTAATATTGATGATATGGGTAGTATAAAAGTAGATCTACCATGAGATCAAGGAGGCTAAACCCTAGAAGCTAGCCTACGGTATGATTGTTGTATATGGAGTTGATCGCCTACGGACTACAACCCTCCAGTTTATATAGATACCGGATAGGGTTAGGGTTACATAAAGTCGGTTACAATGGTAGGAGATCTTGAATATCTGCATCGCCAAGCTTGCCTTCCACGCCAAGGAAAGTCCCATCCGGACACGGGACGAAGTCTTCAATCTTGTATCTTCATAGTCCAGGAGTCCGGCTGAAGGTATAGTCTGGCTACCCGAACACCCCCTAATCCAGGACTCCCTCAGTAGCCCCTGAACCAGGCTTCAATGACGACGAGTCTGGCGCGCAAATTGTCTTCGGCATTGCAAGGAGGGTTCCTCCTGCAAGTCCTTCATAGAAGATTGTAAACACCAAGAGTAGTGTCCGGCTCTGCGAAATAAGCTTCCACATATTGCCATAGAGAGAATAATATTAACACAAATCAAATCTGCTGACGTATTCCGCAGTGCTTCATCACACTACAGCCAAGTCCTTCACTCAAATCATTTTCACCTTTCCACCTTAGCGTGTTTTGCGAGGCGGTTTCCTTGGCACGTCTTGTCGAAGCAGAGATCGTGGGCCCCCCTTTTACGGGATTCTCATCAATACGGACATGAGTAACCCAATCGTGCCCGTTAGCATGTTTTCTCGATTAAAGGCGAGTCCCAAACGGTTACGGGAGGGCTCCTGGTATTCAACCTCTTATGAAGAGACCAGAGCCTTACTCCTTTTTTCCAATCCCAAAACAAGTTCGCCCATCGCCTCGAGTTCCAACACCCTAGGCTCCAGATTCCGGGCGCCTCAGACCTTCGACAATGTCCGGTTCCGACCTTCAAGGTCGATGGATGACGGAGGAGGACGTGCTAAAGTTGAGAGAGGCTAAGTTCTTGACCGCCGAAATTTCGCACAGGTTGCCTGCTCAAAGGCAGGCTATCCCCAGTCCCCAGCCTCGTGAGAGCGTAGTGTTCGTGTCTCACTTCCTTCGGGGTTAGGCTTCCCGATGGACCCCTTTGTGAGGGGACTGTTGTTTTATTACAGGCTGGAATTCCACGACTTAGCTCCGGAGTCCATCCTCCATATCTCCTCGTTTATCGTTGTATGCGAAGCGTTCCACCGTGTTACCCCTCACTTCAGATTATGGCTCAAGACTTTCAAAGTGGAGCCGAAGATGATCAAGGGACGGCACGCAGAGTGCGGAGGCGCTGTTATAAGCAAAAATGCTGATGCTCCATGGCCCGAGGGCTCTTTTTGACAGGAGCTAGGCTTGTGGCAACGAGAGTGATTTTATATCACCGCTTCCTGGAGCACCAAGTGGGTGGCGCTTCCTGCCTTTCGCTCGGGTCCCCCACCATGGCTAGCGTCATGGGTTAACAAAGGGTTAGATTGGGGTTTGCCCAAAGACGTGCCCCTGTTACAGGGCCGAATTAAGGATCTCTTGGAAGGAGACCTCAGCTTGATCAAGGTGACGCAGGTCATGCTGATTCGCCGAATATTGCCCGGCAAACGTCGCCCCCTTCGCCTGTGGGAGTTTAATCCAGAGGGACCGCGAGCTCTCCAGAACTTTATGGGCGCAACGCCTGCGGAGATGTATAGACTGTTCTTCGGATCACAAGAGATGTGTCCGGATTTAACCGAGGACGCAGGCCTAAGCTGCAATCGACTGGATACTCAAGTAAGCAACCTTGTGCCCGGACCTTCTATCCGTATAATTGTAATAAACTTGCCCCTAAAAGAGCTGTCCTTTTAAACAGGAGTGGATAGCGAAGGCAAAGCTGATCAGGTGTCCGGCTCCCCTTCCTGAAACCAGGCCAGATCCCATGCTGGTCAGGATGCTGGGGATAATGCCTGTGGAGCGGGAGGACAAGGAAGCTATGGCCTCCTCGAAGGAGGCTGCTCCGAAGGGAGGAACCGACAATTCCTCTCCTAAGGGGAAGAAGAGAGCCGCCTCTGATGACCCGGAAACCATGGTCTCGAAACGGGGGAGAAAATCCACGTCAGAGGGTCCGACGTCGGGGAGTTCCTCGGCCGGACTATGCCCTCAAGGGGATCAGCCCTCCAGCGAGCCGTAAGTGGAGAAAAGATTTTCCTTTTGAGGGATGAGGGAAGTCCTTGATTTATATCTGAGAAGATTAACCAAACCTTTATCTTGTAGCTCGGACCTCAGCCCTTCTCAGCAGCGCTCGTCTTCAGGGGATCTCCTTCCGGAGATGATGGAGAGCAGGACGCCTCCCCCTGCCGTGCCTCCTAGCGAGGCGGGCGAACCTGAGGTGTCGTCGCGGAGGGTTTCTCCAAATCCGGCAGGGGTGGAAGGTGGCTATGCGCCCCCCCGAGGTTCTCCGCGTCCGGCCTTCGAAAGAGGTCATGGGACGAGCCCGGCACCGTCTGGTGCTCGGCCGGAGGAGCTAAAGATTCTGCTGGGGCGAGCTTCTATCTCAGAGGAGCACCCTGCATTGATGGGCACGGTGATTGAAAGGATTTCATCCGTAGAGAGCGGATTGTATGAGGCCGTCAAAATTTTACTGACGGATTACGACGTACATTAGATAATGTATACTTTTGTCAGTTGCGCATGAGTAAGATGCGCCCTGTGTAGATAGTAGCCCCTGAGACTCTGCGCATCGTGAAGAAATGACGGCATGCGGAGGATCATAATCCCAGGTCTAAGATGTCGCCTTTGAATGTAGGCAGCAGGGTGTCCGGAATCGAGCCGAACTTACGATTTTGCTGAACTAAAGCGGCAATTGGACGTGGCAGATGACGACATCACGCTTGTCAATAAGCGGCTTGATGAGGCTCAAGGTATGTATTTCCTCGGGCGGCATCAGGTAAGAACAGTTTTATGCCTGTGTCTTACGATGTGTGTGCTTGACACAGATGGTGCGGCCGCCGTGGAGAGTCTTAGGGCAGAACTTGCTCGAGCTAAAGAACAAGCCAGCGAAAGTGATGCGGCCACCAGGAAAGCCCTTGAAGAGCTGAGAGCCGAACAGGCTGCTCATTGCCGAAGCAAGGAAGAGATGGCCGAGATGGCCGAAACGTTAAAAAGCGCTACAGAAGGTTGCAGACTTCTTGAAAAAGAAGACCAGGCGAAACAGACGGACTTAGAGAAGGCCGTTGCCAATTCCAAGGACGCGCGCTCTGCGACGAGAGCTGCGATGGAGGAGCTGCGTCAGGCCGAACAGATTGCGGCTGGAAAGCCCTTTATGCTGCGAAGGAAATTTTGTGATCCGAAGTTTGCTCCGTTGGACCGGATGTGGAGTGTGGAGGATACCTATCTGGACTTGGCAGCGAGTGCTGCTGATGCGACCGAACACTTTCGAGATCAGAAAGATTGCGAAGTGGAAAAGCTTTTCTGGTCGCAGTTTCACAATCCAGAGCGTCCACTGGCAGTGGATGATCGTTTGGCTCAATGGGCCTAACTGAATAGGTTGTCTGGACTCGCCATGAAGTACGTCATGGGTCACCTGTGGCCGGGGAGATCAGAGCCGAAGAGTTATTTCAGCTTGGTGCAGCAATTCCTTGACGCGGTGCCGCGTATAAATGCAATGAAGAGGTCATAGGATGGCTCTTGCCCGTGTTAAGACATACTGGGTAGAGATGGAGACCACCGTTGTTGCGTCCCGAGATTCGGACAAAATCCAACTACCCTCCGAGCACTATTTTCAGGAAGTTCTTGAAGGCGCTCGTGTAATTGAGACGCAGTGCCCGAAAGATGCTATGTTATGATAGCATATGTAATTATAAAGTAATATTTTGATAAACTGTAGTGGCCTTTTTTATACTTGTGCCTCCAAGTATTGGGAACACCTCCTATGCGGCCGTTTTAAGATATATATATATATATAGTATTTGAAAGATGGCAGTCGTTGGCTTCAGCCCCCACGCACATACTGCGGGGGTGCTCACAGAAGACGCATTTTCACACTTAACCCAACGTCTTGGTCCTACAAAGGAGGTGATAGCGCAGCGGGCCAGGCAACCAGACTATAATGCTTTAACACTTTCACTTAGCCATAGGAGTTTGATAGTGAGACTATTTAGGTAGCCCCTTGGTGGCAACTGCACTCGTCCGAGCTCGGGGCGTGTATGTGCCTGACCGGGAAGCGGCCCTTCGTTAAAGCGAAGGAATCCGATAGATTCCGATAGGTCATCGAGTGGCTGACCAGTCTCACGCTACATCATGATAGTCAGTTTTCGGCTTTCTCTACTGAGGTGCTCACCCGTCCGAACCGGGGCACAATCGCAGTAGTTCTCGTGGTGCTACCTTAGCCGATAGAGCGGAACATAAGGTAGCCGAACTCAGGAGCCGGGCAACCCAACATTTGACCAAAGACATGATTCGGAGCTGATGCATATAATGCCAAAACTCACGACGCCGAACACTCCCTAAGGTGTTCGGTCTTTATGAGTGCGGGTGAAATAACACTCTTTATTAAAAAAGCCCCTAGTGTCCAGGTACGTGCAAAAATTCTGACGTGGCCACATGCCAAGACGCCAGCCTCCTCCTTGGTTATATCAGAAAGAAAAAACCAGGGGATGTGTAGCAACAAGAGACAGTAAAAAAGGTTTACGCAGGGTCTTAATCTAAAAAGAATCCTTTAGGACAGGTCCCTACTGCACGTCTGCGCCTGTGTCTCTTTTGTGCCGTATCCTGGACGGGCGCCGCACGACGTTCATCTGTAAAAGAGAGGAACTGAGTTGAAAACGGGTCGTGCCGAAAAAGTTTAAAATAAGCAAAGTATAAAGTAAGATATATAAGATTGAGCTTTATTGTCTCTTATTGTATATGCGTGGAGCCCCTAGTGCGGGGGTATATGGCTTCTAGGCCTGCATCAATGATGATTTTGCACTGTACTCGCCTATCCGCGTTTGTGGTCTTGAATGACCTATTTCGAAGTTTTTTGGCCGGTGAGGCCATTTTGCTGTGGGGCTGTCAAAGCAGCCGCACAGTCCTCCGCTTGGGGAGGCGCACTTTAGTGCTTCCCCTTCAAAGAGATGATGCCTCGTGGACCATGCATCTTAAGCGTAAGAGATGCATAATGCGGTATTGCGTTAAAGCGAGCGAAAGCTTCGCGTCCCAGTAGTGCTTGATAGAGACTTGAGAACGGGATGATATGGAAGGTCAGCTTTTCACGGCGGAGGTTATCGGCAGAGCCGAATATGACTTTGAGCCGGAGAAAACCCATACAATGGGTGTCCGGACAAGGTATTACCCCTTGAAAGGAGGTTTTGCTGCGGCGGATTCTTGCTGGGTTTATCCCCATGTGCTGGATTGTATCTTGATATATCAGGTTTAGTCCACTGCCGCCGTCCATAAGGACATTTGAAAACTGGAGTCTGCCAATTTTTGGATCGATTATCAAGGCAGTCCAGCCTACATTCTTGATATTCCTAGAATAATCTAGCTGATCGAAGATGATCGGTTTTGACAACCAGTGGCAGGACACTTTGGGGATGGGCCATGTGGTGCGTACCTTTACGGGCGCCGCACGTTTTGTTATGTGAAGTGAGTTCACTGTTTTTACTTCTTGTGGGAAGTTTTTTTGTTTCCTGGTGCTCTGCTTTTGGGGTTCGTCCTCGTCTTCGCTTGGTGTGTCGAGACCCTTGTGTTCGGCATTGAGTCTGCCGGATTGTTTGAAAACCCAACAGTCTCTGTGGGTATGGTTAGCAGGCTTCCCGGGAGTACTGTGTATCTGACATATCCTGTCCAGGATTTTATTTAGGTTGGATGGATCGTCCCTGTTATCCTGGGGGAGCGATTTTTCCTGATTTTGTCGTGAGCCTTTGAATCCGGCATTGACTGCCGTGCTCTTCAGACTTTTGTCCTTAGTCCAGCGATGGTCCTTGTTGTGTCGCGGTTTTCCATTTCCATCCCTTGTTTCGGATGTACTTGGGTCGCTGGGGCTGCACCTTGCCAACCAACTGTCCTCCCCTGCACAAAAGCGGGTCATGAGGCTTGTTAGTGCAGCCATTGTTCTTGGCTTTTCTTGGCCGAGGTGTCTAGCGAGCCATTCGTCTCGGACGCTATGCCTGAAAGTTGCTAAGGCTTCGGCGTTCGGACAGTCGACTATCTGATTCTTTTTAGTGAGGAATCTATTCCAGAACTGCCGAGCTGATTCTCCGGGTTGTTGAGTTATGTGACTAAGATCGTCTGCATCTGGAGGGCGGTCATAGGTCCCTTGAAAGTTTGCTCGGAAAGCATCCTCGAGCTCTTCCCAGCTTCCAATTGTGTTTTCGAGAAGGCTTTTAAGCCAATGCCGGGCTGGCCCTTTAAGCTTAAGGGGTAGATATTTTATGGCGTGGAGATCATCTCCTCTAGCCATGTGTATGTGGAGGATATAATCCTCGATCCAAACTCCAGGGTCTGTTGTTCCATCATATGCCTCTAAGTTTACGGGTTTGAATCCCTCTGGGAATTCATAGTCCAGGACCTCATTGGTGAAATATAGGGGGTGTGCGGCGCCCCTGTATTTGGGTATGCCGGATTCTGATGATGGCTTCATAGCGTTGCTTACGAGAGCTTGCTTTCTTGGCCCATAAATGGACCTGACTGGGCCATGATGCGAATCCTTAAGTGGGTCTCATGCCGATTTAGGTGCGGCGCCGCTTGCCACTTTATGGGGTCGTCTATCCGACCGTGTGGCTTTTTCATTTTTTGAATGCGAGGGCTCTAGGGCCTCTTCGTCGAATTCAGGCAGTAGCTTTCTTTGCAGCTAGCTTTTAGTGCGGCGACTGTCGCCGTACTTATCTGTCGTATTGATTACTTTGCTCCATCTAATCCGGAGTGCATCTTCCGCTGTTTTTAGCTTCCGCTTCTGCTTTTTTAGGCTGCGTGCAGTTGCAACGAGCCTCTCATAGAGATTCTTCTGCTCCATAGGTTTATTCGGCGTGAGGTCGTCCAGAATGCCATTTTCACCAGAGGAGGGATGTTCGGTTTCTCTATCCGTGTTGCCCTGTTCGAACGGTTGCTCTAAGGCCTGCTCGCCGTCTACCGGCTCGTCCTGCTCTATGGCTAGGTTTTTGTCGAGGCGGGGCTTGGGTCGGCGTTTACGCCGACACTTTGATTGCTTTTCGGGGGGTCGATCTCCCATCCCATCCCCTTTTTCCTCGTTGTCGCTTCCTTTAGGGGTATCCACCATGTACACATCGTGAGATGAGGTGGCTGTCCAATGCCCTATGGGCGTTGGTTCGTCGGTATCTCCTGCATCGTCATCCATGCTGTCGATGCCTCCATAGTCGAAGTTGAGCACGTCGTTTAAATTGTCGACAGTGGCTACCAAGTGGGTGGTGGGTGGGCTTTGAATTTCTTCATCGTCCGTATCCCATCCTTGCTGACCGTAGTTCGGCCAGGGCTCTCCTTATAAGGAGAGAGACTTGAGAGAGTTCAGGATATCACCACAAGGCAAGTGCTGAAAGATGTCTGCGGCGGTGAACTCTATTATCGGCGCCCAATCGGATTCGATCGGCTTGGGCGCGGGGGGTTCGGAGTTCGGAAAGGAGTCCAGATCCTTGGAGTCACGGGTCGTGCAGAGTGCGGGGCTAGCGTTCGGCTCGATCGCTTTCGGGATCGCAGCCCCCGAGGTAACGTCCAACCGCTCATCCTCGATTGGTGCAATAGGCTCCGAGTTAGGGGTCGGAACCGATGCGTGTGCGGCCTCCAGGACACTGTCCGGGGGCAGAGCTAGATCATGCCCCTAGAGATAGTGCGGCGCGCTTGGCCGTGGCTCGAGCCCGTCGAAGATCAAGTCTCCGCGGATGTCAGCCCTGTAGTTTAAGCTTCCAAACCTGACTTGATGGCCAGGGGCGTAGCTTTCGATCTGCTCCAGGTGGCCGAGCGAATTGGCCCACAGAGCGAAGCCTCCGAAGACGAAGATCTGTCCGGGGAGTAAAGTCTCACCCTGGACCGCATCGTTGTTGATGATCAAAGGAGCCATCGGGCCTAAAGGCGACGACACAAAGGAACTCTCAATGAAAGCACCAATGTCGGTGTCAAAACCGGCGGATCTCGGGTAGTGGGTCCCGGACTGTGCGTCTAGGCCGGATGGTCACAGGAGGCAGGGAACACGATGTTTTACCCAGGTTCGAGCCCTCTTGATGGAGGTAAAACCCTACGTCCTGCTTGATTAATATTGATGATATGGGTAGTACAAGAGTAGATCTACCACGAGATCAAGGAGGCTAAACCCTAGAAGCTAGCCTACGGTATGATTGTTGTATATGGAGTTGATCGCCTACGGACTACAACCCTCCAGTTTATATAGATACTAGATAGGGTTAGGGTTACATAATGTCGGTTACAATGGTAGGAGATCTTGAATATCCGCATCGCCAAGCTTGCCTTCCACGCCAAGGAAAGTCCCATACGGACACGGGACGAAGTCTTCAATCTTGTATCTTCATAGTCCAGGAGTCCGGCTGAAGGTATAGTCCGGCTACCCGAACACCCCCTAATCCAGGACTCCCTCACTCAGGCTCGGGGGCTTATGTCGGGGAACACAAACAGGGGTGTGTATTTTCCCCTGACTCATGCACGGATGGTGAAGCCTACAGGCACGAGAACAATACCACAACTCCAAGATCATATTGAAGCACTAGGGATCAACTCTTCGAAGGACCAACATGCAGATCAAGAAGACCAAGAAGAGCCGGAGAAGCAAGATGTTGCTATGGGAAAAGCCTCCCTTTCTGGGCAAGCGAGCCTGGCGAGGACGGGGTTACCCCAGGAAGCAAGCTTCTAGAGCATCCCAGCAAGCCTGCCGAGACTAGAGGAGGCGAGCCGCGCCACCGCTCCACCTCATCCCGACCCATTAATCAGTGTGGTGTCAAGTTCTAAAGTGACTAAGTGGCTGATATTCACCACATGGCAACCACTTCCTACAAAAAATACCTCTAAGTGACACTCGTCCTGCGACGTGTCAAGCAACAGGCGCGAAACTGGCAATACAGCCTGGCAGGGCCTGCCGGGCGAGCTATGATGTGACATTGAGCGGCGCATTTAATGCGCTCTATCAGCCTATAGAGTTAGGTAAGATAGCACTGTTTGCTATCTAATCAGTGTATAATGACTGATTTGCCACTGTGGTGACCCCTTAATCTATAAAAGGAGGCCCAAGGCAACCGTAGAAAGGGTTGGACAGCTAGGTAACTCATCCACACCCGAGCATCCTCATACGCGCAGCCGCTTTGGCCTCAAGGCAACCCTGCCGGGCAAGCGCACTACGCTCACCACTATTTTTCCGCCATCAATCCTCCTAAGAAGGAGTAGGGTTTTACGCCTCACGGTGGCCCGAACCTGGGTAAAGATTGCCCGCGTGATCTCTATCATGCTGTTCCACGTTCTTCTGCTCTTTGTGCAACATGCCATCCCCCCGCCGAACTAGAAAGGGACTCTCGATCCCGTAGGTGTCAGTGGTTTCCCGCGACAGAAAGCGATAGTGTGTGTGCAATGAAGGGACACACAGACAACGTTTGTTTGCGTGTGATACCTCTCCGTCGTATCTATAATTTTTTATTGTTTCATGCCAATATCATACAACTTTCACATATTTTTGGCAACATTTTATATGATTTATTGGACTACCTATTGATCCAGGGCCCAATGCAAGTTCCTGTTTGTTGCATGTTTTTTGTTTCGCAGAATATCAATATCAAACAAAGTCCAAATGCGATAAAAATTACGGAGAATTATTTTGGAATATTTCTCATTTTTTGGAGGTGGAATCAACACAAACGGGGCCCACATCCACCAGAAGACACCTGGGCGCACCAGGCAGCCCAGGTCGGTGGTGGTTAGGGCTTAGTGGTGGTGGGTTGAGCCCTCCTCGAATGTCGGTTAGAGCTCTACTTCGGGCGTAAGGAAGCTTATATCCTGAAAAAAAATCTGTTAAAATCTCAGCACAATCGGAGTTCAGATCTCGGAGAAAATAAGAAATGGTTTTCGGCAAGAAAAAAGGAATGCGAAACAGAAGAGAACTGACAAGGAGATCCAATCTCGGAGGGGCTCCCGCCCCTCTGCCACTATGGACGCCATGGACCAGAGGGGGAACCCTCCTCCCATCTAGGGGGGATGCCAAGGAGGAATAAGAAGGAGGGGGGCTCTCTCCCCCTCTCTCCCGGTAGCACCGGAGTGCCACTGAGGCAGGGATCATGACAGCGATCTACATCAACAATCTCGCCGCCATCAACACCAACTCTCTCCCCTCTATGCAGCGGTGTAACACCCCTTCTGCCAGCTGTAATCTTTACTTCAACATGGTGCTCAACACTATATATTATTTCCAAATGATCTATGGCTATCTTACGATGTTCGAGTAGATCCATTTGGCACTATGGGCTAATCGATGATTGTGGTTGGTATGAGTTTTTATTTTATTACGGTGCTGTCCTACAGTGCCCTATGTGTCGCGCAAACGTGATGGATCCCCGCTACAGGGTGTTGCAATACGTTCATAATTCGCTTATAGTGGGTGGCGTTAGTGACAAAATACACAGACCCGAGTAAGTGGGATATTGTGTATGGGAGTAAAGAGGACTTGATACTTAATGCTATGGTTGGGTTTTACCTTAATGATCTTTGGTAGTTGCGGACGCTTGCTAGAGTTCCTATCATAAGGGCATATGATCCAAGTAGAGAAAGTCTGTTAGCTCATGCCTCTCCCTCAGATAAAATAGCATGAATGCTTGCCGGTCTAGTTATCGATTGCATAGGGACAAATGGCTTTCTGTTTGACAAAAGCTATCTACTTTTATTACCCTGCAATTTATTCATAGTTTTATTCTCGCAAAGTACTTGTAGTTTTATTCTTGCAAAATAGTTTCATACTTGTTTCAGGTAAAGCAGGCTTCAAGTGTGCGTAGAGTTGTATCGGTGGTCGATAGCACTTGAGGGAATACTTGTTCTACCTTTAGCTCCTCGTCAGGTTCAACACTCTTATTTATCGAAAAAGGCTACAAACAATCCCCTATACTTTTGGGTTGTCAAGACCTTTTGTGGCGCCGTTGCAAGGGAGCAATAACATGGGTTGAATATTCTCGTGTGTGTTTGCTTGCTTTATCACTAAGTAGTTTTTATTTTGTGATGTTCTTTTGTATCTTTAGTTATGGGTTGGAAACACAAAGTACCAAAAAATTAGTTGTACCTACTAAACCAATGTTGAAGAACCACCCAAAATCTATCATACTGCTGAAGCTTTTTACTTGGATCATCTTTGATCCTTATGTGCTTGTGCTGGAAACCCAACTAGCTTAGTTGAGGGAAAATCATTAGATGAGCATGCTTGTTTTGTGCGACCTATTAAACGGAAACTTTTACAGCATCAATTTAACACTATGCAATGCTATGCTTGGAATTTATGTGAATTATATGATTTTGCTTGTTGTTGTGAAGACCCTAAGGAATACCTTCCGTACCAATGTGAGTTTATTGATAAGGGAATCTTATCTTCTTATGCTAGGGGTGTTTATAATTACTATGATGTTCAACAAATTGAAGAATTTGTTGCTTTTAAGGGTTCTTATGAAATTGCTTCTTTGATTGATAAGTATGATGCTACTCTTTACAAATCTGGAAATTTTGCCATACATAAATATTGCTATGAAAACTATGTTTCTAATGCTTATATTAAACCATATATTGAGGACTCCTCCACTGTCCAAGAAGAGAATAAAATTTTGCAGGAGTCTATGGAAGAAGAAATTGCTAAAAATGTGAGCTCATTAGATGAAAAAGATAAGGAGGAGAACAAAGAACAAAAGGACGAAGAGCAGATTGACCACCCATGCCCACCTTCTAATGAGAGTAACTCTTCAACTCATACATTGTTTAATTTCCCTTCGTGCATACCGAAGGATGAATGCTATGATAATTGCTATGACCCCATTGATTCGTTTAACATATCCCTTTTTGATGAACTTGATTCTTGCTATGCTTGTGGCCATGATACCAATATGAATTATGCTTATCGAGATGAACTTGTTAAAGTTCCTTATGTTAAGAATGAAATTGTTTCTATCGCACCCACACATGATAGTCCTATTATCTTTTTTAATTCTCCCAACTACACTATATCGGAGAAGTTTGCACTTATTATGGATTACATTGATGGGTTGCCTTTTACCTTTGCAAATGATAATTTTGATGAATATAATATGCATGTGCTTGTTGCTCCTACATGCAATTATTATGAGAGAGGAACTACATCTCCACCTCTCTATATTTCCAACACGATAAAATTGCAAGAGCTTATGCTATGTATTGGCCTCTACTTGATGTGCATGCATGAATTGTTCTTTTATGACATGCCCATTCATAGGAAAAGAGTTAGACTTTGTCATTACATGATATATGTTGCTTTGTGATCATTACTAAATTAAAAATCATTGTTAACTAAAATTGGCTTTGATATACCTTCGTATCCGGGTGGATCCATTACTTGAGCACTTTATGCCTAGCTTAATGGCTTTAAAGAAAGCGCCAATAGGGAGAGAACCCGGAAGTTTTAGAGAGTCATTTATTTCTGTTCAGTGCTTTTATAAAGTTTAAAATAAAAAATATAGAGGGGAACCAAAAAACTTTTTCAAAAAGAGAAGCGATTGAAAGGTGATGCATTGGAGAAGTGAGGGTCGACCTTGAACACTTGTGTTCATGCTCATGGAAACAACATAAATTTTTCATGGAAGTTTCTCGCAAAAATAATTATCCGCTTATACAAGTCCATTGTATTATAAAAATAGTGTGCCAAGATTTGCCTTTAGGAAGATTAGATTGCTTGTTGGTTTGTGCGGTGTAAAAACAGAAAATTTGGCTGTAGTGCGTGAATTTTCATTTTTTACTGGAACGTCAAAATTTTCTGAAATTTTACACAGTATTCCTATGCAAATTTTTTATTTCGTCCTAATGTTTCAGAATATTTGGAGTTACATAAGTATGTTGAATGTTTAGATTGCTACAGACTGTCCTGTTTAAGACAAAATCTGTTTTTGATGCATTGTTTTGCTTGTTTTGATGAAACTATCAATTTTATCAGTGGTATAAGCCATGGAAAAGTTATAATACAGTAGCTAATGCAGAAACGAAATTTGAATGGGTTCTCAACAGCACTTAAAGTTGTGATTTTCATTATTATACTAACAAATCTCACCAGTTTTCTGCTATGCTTTGTGTTGATGAAGTGTTCAAAGATCGAGGAGATCTCGATATGAGGAGAAGGAGGAGAGGAAAGAGTTCAAGCATAGGGGTGCCCAAGGCACCCAATGTAAATATTCAAGGAGACTCAAGTGTCTAAGCTTGGGGATGCCCCGGAAGGCATAACATCTTTCTTCAACAAGTATCAGTATGTTTTCGTTTTCGTTTCGTTCATGTGATATGTGCAAATCTTAGAGTGTCTTTTGTGTTTAGTTTTAATTTTTCATTTATGCACCATGCTGGAATGAGATAGTACATGGTTGATTTGTAGAATGCTCATTGCACTTCACTTATATCTTTTGAGTATGGCTTTATAGAATGCTTCATGTGCGTCACTTATATCATTTGAAGTTTGGATTTCCTATTTCTCTTCCCATGGAAAACGTTAATTATAGAATGCTCTTTTTCTTCACTTATATTTGTTAGAGCATGATTGTCACAGCCCTAGAATTGTTTGCAGATAGTTGCAGCAGCGAGCATCATGCATCCTGTTATTTTCAAGAAACTTTAAATGAGGAAATTGAAAGCCTCAGAAATCATTTTAAAATAAGGGCAAGAACCCTTTAAATTGCATTCATTGTTTCCAAAATGACTTCATAAAAGTTTGATAATTTTGGCAAGGCTTTGATACCAAACCAAAAATAGTGAACATTTTTTAAGGAATTATTTTGGGACTTTGAAATTAAATCAATAAGTATTTGAGTTTTGGATTATATTCATTTTTTGTAGAATATAATTCAAAAGGCCCTGGAATTATTTATGTGCCTTTGGAAAAGTCCATAATGGCAAAATAAAAATATTCAGAAGGTTTTGCCCTGTTTTGAATTTATTTTGAATTTTGAATCAGTGGAAAAATGAATAAATAAAAACAAAACAAAACAGAAATAAAACAGAGCAGAGGCCTAACTAGAGCCCACTCACCTGTGGCCTGGCACTGTTGCTGGCGGCCCAGCCCACCAGGCATCATGCCAGTCATCCCCTTCCTCCCGCCAGTGTGCATTGTGCATGGTGCACGCACAGGAGGCGAGGGCCACCTCCTGCTTGCCACCTCCCGAGCGTTCCCGTGCCCATCGGCGTCGCCTGGGAAATGCCCCGCAGCCCCCTCTGCCTTCCCCCTCACCCTGGAACTCTCTCCCTCTCCTCTAGCCCCCTCCCCGAGCTCGCCCGAGAGCGCTCCGCCGTCGCCATGCTTCACCCGTGTGGCCATCGCCCCCCTTTCGCCGCGCCGCCGTGTCCGGAATCTCCGCCGACGAGCACCACGCCTCCACGCAGAAGGAAACAAGCCGGAGAGCTCCACTTTGCCGCCATCTGGTCGTCTTCAACCTCGGCACCCGCCGGACGCCGCTTGTTGATTCGCGCGCTAGAGGTCGTCCCCGAGCCCACTGAACCGCTCTTCGACCTCATTGTGAGTGCCTCTGTTGATTCCCCTAACCTCGTGGCCCTATGCTCGCCGTACCCGTCGTTTCACGAGTCCCATAGCTCACCGTCGCACGTGCTCGTCGCCGGCATCCTCCGGTGACCATTTGGTCATGCCAAGGTGCCCGCTAGCCTCTCTAGGGCCCGCAGGCCACTTCGGGCATACTAACCTGCCCGAGCACCCGCTCTAGGGCCGCCGCCGCACCTGACCGAGCTTTGGTCACCGCCGCCGACATCGCTGTCGTCTTTGCAAACTACCCCAGCAGCTCCCACCACGACCACCCGACACGCCGCACTGCCAGCTCGCCGTAGCCGCAAACCACGCACGAAAGGTGCTTTGTAGCGCCGTCCCGGCCACCGCCGGCGAGCCACCGCCTTGGGATTTGGTCACCGCCGGCAAAAACGCCGTTCGTTGACGTGGCACTGGCTCAATTAGCGCTTAATTAACCCCCCTCTCACTGACAGCGGGCCCCAGGCCTGGTCAAACCCAGTCAGCGCTGGGTTTGACCGGGATTAGTCCTCTGTCGCTGCCATTTGGCCCCCACACATCAGGTTTGACCTGGGTCAACCCAGTTGACTACTGACATAGGCATGACGCAGTGCTGACACAATTAATGATTCTCTGGTTTTAAAAATAATTAGGAAATTCCAAAAAATATCCAAAGCTTCTAAAAATGATAGAAAATTAACTGTAACTCCGAATGAAAAGATTTATAAATGTAAAATGATTAGAAAAATCCAATCTATCCATCTGTACTGGTTACATGCATGTTTAAACAACTTAACATTGTTGTTTAGATCAAAACATGATAATGCACTTTATAAGTTCTTGATTTGAATTTGAATTTGAACATTTGGTTCAAATCAACTCAAACCCTTCTGTTCTTACCTGCATTAGGTCAAATCACTGCATATTGACATGTCATGATCATGCATCATATTGTGCATTGCATTGATTGTGTTCTTTCTGTGTTTGCCAGTGATTGTTCCCCCTCGGTAGACGTATGTTCCGACGATGAGTTCGATGACACCGATGAAGAGATATATCATCTTCAGAAGTGCCAGGCAAGAAAAACCCCCTTGTTCATTCCGATACAATCCCACTCTCTCGCTCCTGCTCTCTTTTACTGCATTAGGACAACAACGATTCAACTGTTACTTGTTGCGGTAGTTGAACCCCTTTCCTTTGCATGACCTGTCATTGCCATAGTAAATAGATGAAACCCACTAGCATGAGTAGGAGTTGTTTGAGCCCTGATGTGACTACTCATTCTTGCTTGTTTTTCACGCCTGCTACTCCTTAGAGTTGAGTCAGGTCTGATTCATCGGGGATAAATTGGAATGGTGATGAACATGTCCTACTGTGTGTGAGCTAAGTGTGTTGAACACGATTTGGTAAAGGTATCGATGAGAGGCCATGTAGGAGTATATGGTGGGTTGTTTCATTGGAACTGTCCTTAAGCACCAGGATGTGTATGTGTGATTTAAGAACCAGTTACCACCATGCATTTTGATCCTTAATTGACCCTCTCGGCTTCTTAACCACCCTAGTCCTCTGTCCAGAAGTTGCAACTAGTTTCTGGTGTTTATAGGATATGTGTTGGCGGCCGTGCGTAGCGCTGACCCTAGGGGTGGGCTATGATGCGGTAGATACACCGTGGTCGGGTATGCCGGGCGCCCGTTTGGTGTCTCGGAACCCTGTACACATCGTTCGGGGCCGTATGTGGAAACCTCGGCTAGACTCCCTGCGGATGGAACCTGGACAGGTGATAAACCTGGACTAGAGACTTGAGTGTTTAGGTAGGCCGTGGCCGACAGCCTCGTTGGGCTTCCGCTTGAAGGTTACCGAGTACATATCGTGTAAACGGCCGTAAGTGGTGAGAGCATGTGTGAAGAAGTACACCCTTGCAGGGTTAACATCATCTATTCGAATAGCCGCGTCCGCGTTAAGGACTACTTGGTTGCCCATACAGTTCATAGACAAGTGAAAGTGGATACTCTAAAATGCGCATGATAAGCGTGAGTGCTATGGATGGCGTTCTCGTAGGGAGATGGGAGCGGATCCATAGTGGTGTATTGATTGGTGAATATGTGGACTCATGTGCGCCACCTCAAAAGAGTTACTTGCAATAGTAGTTCAGGTTAGCCAATGAGTCAAAGCTGGCTTGCTGCAGTTAAACCCCACCATCCCTTTGTTGATAATGATGCATATGTAGTTAGTTCTGATGTAACTCTTGCTGAGTGCATTTGTACTCATGTTTGCTTAATTTATGTTTTGTAGAGAGACTTCAGTCTCGCTAGCAGTTCCGTGTGGACTTCAACGTTTATCTTGTTACCTCGGCTACGATCTTGTGCCCCTGACAGGGTCTTGTAGATAGTCAGGCTTCTCAGCCCTTTTTCATTTGTAGTTGTCTGTGCTCCGACAAGTTAGGCTTCCGCATGTGCTTTGACTTGTATGCTCTGAATGTTCGGTCATGAGACCCATGTTTGTAATACTTGGCTCCTCGAAGCCTAATGAATAAATACTTTGAGTCGTAGAGTTTTGTTGTGATGCCATGTTGTATTTACACATATCGAGAATATTGTGTGTATGATTGAAATGCTTGGTATGTGTGGGATCCGACAACCTACTCGTTTATCCTTGGTAGCCTCTCTTATGGGGAAATCTAGTCTCGTGCTTCCATGAGCCATAGTAGTCTGCTACAGCCCGGTTCACCGGAGACCTGCTACCTAGCACTACTGCTTTGGAACACTTGACTGGCCGACATGTGATGCACTTTGTTCCTGTGTCTGTCCCTTCGGGGAAATGTCACACGGTGACATCCGGAGTCCTGCCTAGCGTGCTACAGCCCGGTTCACCGGAGTCCTGTTAGCCTAGTGCTACAGCCCAGATTCGCACGCTGCTGACCGACATGCTCGATGTTGATTCATGTATGCCTGTCCCGTAAGTTAGTGCCACTTTGGGTTCACGACTAGTCATGATGGCCTGGGTTCTCTGTCATATGGATGCTAGCGACACTATCATATACGTGAGCCAAAAGGCGCAAACGGTCCTGAGCCATGGTAAGGCGACACCCGTGGGAATACCATGCGTGAGGCCGCAAAGTGATATGAGCTGTTACCGTCTAGATCGATGTGACTTGTAATTGGGGTCCTGACAATGATATTTTGTAGAAAGAATTAAACTCTCATGCTTCACTTATATCTATTTAGAGGGTCAATAGAAATTGGTCATTCGCATGGTTAGTCATGAAATCCTACATATAACGTATGGATCACTGAATATGATATGTTTGATTCCTTGCAATAGTTTTGTGATATAGAGATGGAATATGTGGGGGGTACTAGTAAATGGTTGTGTTTAGTAGGAATATTGGTGTTAAGGCTTGTGATTCACGAAGCATGCACGTATAGTCTCCTATTATCCTATGAAGTTGGACCATGATTTATTATTGATTGCCTTCCTTTGCGTAGAGGTCGGAGGCGCGCGACGGTTAACTTCTACCAACCTCCCCCTAGGGGCATGCGTGGTCGTACTTTGCTTTGAGGGCTAATAAACTTTTGCAATAAGTATATGAGTTCTTTATGACTAATGTGAGTCCATGGATTATACGCACTCTTAGCTTTCCGCAATTTGCTAGACTCTTCGGTACCATGCTTTCTCACCTCGAGAGTCGGTGCAGACTTTGCTAGTGCATCCAAAACCTGTGATATGATATGCTCTATCACACATAAGCCTTATTATATGTTCCTCAAAACAACCACTATACCTACCTATTATGGCCTTTCCATAGCCATTTCGAGATATATTGCCATGCAACTTCCACCGCTTCCGTTTTGATGACTTGAGCGTTCATTGTCATATTGATTTGCATGATCGTAAGTTAGCTAGCATGATATTTGCATAGCTTGTCCATTTTTTGATATCTCTGCTATGCTAGATCATTGCACATCCTGGTCCACTGCCAGAGGCATTCATATAGAGTCATACTTTGTTCTAGGTACCGAGTTGTAATTTTTATTTCTTTTGAGTTGTAAGTAAAAAGAAGTGTGATGATCATCATTATTCATTGTTAGAGCATGTCCCAGTGAGGAAAGGATGATGGAGACTATGATTCCCCCACAAGTCGGGATGAGGCTCTGGCCAAATATAAAAAGGTAAAAGTGAAAAAGTGAGGCCAAAAAGAGCCCAAGAAAAAATAGAAAAAGAAAAATAAAGGAAAATAAAAATGAGAGAAAAGAGAGAAGGGGCATGCCAATACCACACTTGTGCTTTAAAGCAGCACCATGTTTTTCATATAGAGAGTCTCCTATGTTGTCACTTCTATATACTAGTGAGAATTTTTCATTATAGGATTAGATGCACAACCACTTAATTTTCTTGGTGAGCTTACATACACTTATAGCTCTTAATGCATTTGTTTCATGGCAATCCCTACTCCTTGCATTGATATCAATTGATGGGCATCTCCACAGCCCGTTGGTCAGCCGCGTCGATGTGAGACTTTTTTTGTCTTCTCTATATTTACCCCTATCATCATACTCTATTCCACCCATAGTGCTATATCCATGGCTCACGCTCATGTATTTGCGTGAGGGTTGAAAAAGCTGAAACGCGTTTAAAAGTATGACCAGCTTGGCTAACACCAAGGTTGTGCATGATAAATACTTTGTGTCAATGTGAGGAACCCGATCCTAAGTCACACTGACGGTGTCCTGGACTAGGGGGTACTCACCAGGTCGTCTCCCGATCAGTTGGATTGGGCCAAGGACCCCCATGGCCGTGTACTCATGGGGCAATTCGGACAGCCCATGCCGCATACAAGGAAGACTCCACAAGACTTGGCGCCCAAGACAAGGACTGTCCTAAAACCCTAGGCCTCTGGTGTGTTATATAACCGAGGCCAGGCTAGTTAATAGACAAGATCATATTCATTATTACCATCTCGTGGTAGACACATGTACTCTGTACTATCCCCATATGAATACAATCAAAAGCAGGACGTAGGGTTTTACCTCCATCAAGAAAGCCCGAAGCTGGGTAAAATCCGTGTCCGTGTTACCATCGCTCCAAGACGCCTAGCTTACGACCCCTACTATGAGATTCGCCGGATATTGAACCAACATTGGTGCTTTCATTGAGAGCCTGATGGGTGGTCGCCGTGGACCGGTGGGATGATCAGGTGATATTTTTTTAGTTAGATCTATTCAAAGTAAACTATCTTTTTTGTAAGATTGCGGGTGTTGCCGTGGGCTACCCTATCGCAGTTCGATCAAGCTCAGCAAAAAGTGTCCGGCGACTGGACGTATGCAAAGCCCGGCCTCCCCTACGACTCCCATGTGCCGCAGCCGAGGAGTCATCAAGCGGCGCTCAAGCCGAGGAGCCATGTTGCATGGAGTAGTATTGCTTGGGTTCAACAGCACACAAGCTCGGCTGGGTGGCGGCCGCAGGAAGATTTGGCCTTTTTCTTTATTATTTAATCTAGCTGAGGTTGTTTATGCTTCTGGCCACTGATCCTTTTTCATGTGCTTTCCCATGAAGCAATCGACTAGTATTACTAGTTGGGGCACATCAATCGAGGTTTGATTGATGCATTGTACTAATCCATCAAGCTACTATCTCTCACGTGAAGCTCTCTATAACACTCTTCGGTGCAGATTTCTTTTGCTCCTATAGCTACTTTTGAAATCAGGTGCTATCTTTTCAATTAGACATATCAATCATCAGTTGAGTTCGTCAAGAATTTTTTCTGCTAGTTTTTTTAATTGTGCTCACGGATTTCAATCGGGATCTGTACTGCGGCATCCGTGCACTATTTTATCTAATGATAACGCACTGTGGCCCGTTATGGATCTGAGGTCGCCCGGGTTCAGCGTGCCATCATCAGGGCGTGCCAACATCGTCCTCTCGCCAGGCCACATCTGACCCAATAATTTATTTCGCGTAAATAATTCTATGGAAAATTTCTCTCTAATTATTATTATTATTATTATTATTTGTCTTGTGCTATTTCATGCATGTGGACAATATCATGGCGTGCCGACGTCATCATTCCATCCGGGTCGTCACCTCGGCGAGCCAACCTTTGTCAACATCGCAATGTCATCGCTTCATCGCCCACCAGGCAGTGGGTGTGCGGATCGGGTTCCATTCTCGGGAATAACCTTTCTTCAGATTGCTACAACAGAGTTCGGCGAACGCCGCATCCGGAACATGGACCGCCCTGCAAATTCAGGCTTTGGCAAGCCTCCACCGCATCATGCCGACGCCCTGCATTGACATTGACCTTGGCGCCAGACTATTTTTCTTTTATCCACTTTGCATAAACTTAATTGTGCAAATAATCATTTTTTCTTTCAACTATTATTATTGTCGATTATTTCTTGCTTGCACCATTTTATGTGTGCAGGTAATCAACTTCGACTGCGTCACGCGGTCAACTCTATGGGCCGACGTCGTCGTCCGGCCTGCATCGATCAAGTTGTGGCATCACCTTAGTGCGCGTCCCTGTGTTAATGACTTCGATTGTGACACGCGTTCACCTCGGCGTGCCGACGTCATCATCATGCCTCGGCCGGACCGGGGGTTCACCTTGCCACATCGACTATGCTATGTCACCACTTCGGAATGCTGAACTCCTCGCTCGACCATCTCGGAACCGGGTCGGGGGCTGGGACCTCGTCCCGCCGCAATCTCGTCCTGCGTCATCAACACCGAGCACATTAACCAGCTAAGTCGCTTTCATGCTCAAAAACTTTCAGTTTTGAATCTTGTTCGGTTTGACCAAGCATTATACTTTTTGGCACAAAGTTGTTTGTGAAAAACTTGTCAAAACTTTGTTTGTGACACACAAATTCAAATACCCCGTTTACTTGGGGGCTTCCTTTATGAAGCTTTTCCTCTTGCATGTGATTATACATGTACGGCTTCGTTCCTTGTTCGTGTATTATGCCACAATATGCACCATATTGACTTAAAAGATTTGCAAGCTGGGTTGCCTCGCTCCTGTTTTTACCCCTACGTTCCCGATTGTTCGACTAGGGAGTAAAGGGAGCACCTCTGTGATTGTCACGGTCGGGTCACCCGAGCCGGACCTCAGACTGGGTGAAGCCAAAAGCTAGTGCTCTTATTGTTTTCAATTATGGTCGGCACACAACGGAACTCATGAGTACAAAAAATCTACTGCACAAGTCTCATAGTAACAATGAGCACCGAAGAAAGGTATCGGTGGGGGTACTATTTTCTTCGAAGATGCTTCTTACACTTTGTTAGTAATATAGCATAAGTTCCCTGAGCGCGCTTTGTCTGTTACAGACTTATGTCCTGATTGCCCGGTTATTTGAAACACCATTGATATTCTCGACAGGTGGAGTACATAACACTTTCAGTCCTTGACCGAAGAGGGAGAAGCCGACGGTCGGTTAAGACACATTTGAAGTTTGGGTGAACACAAATATGATACAAGTACTTCGGTACATACGATCATTATACATAAATTATTTTACCCAAGTCACTTGGGGGCTCTCAAATTTATATGAGCCGTTTTATAATAAATAATTTCTTCCTAGTAATTGCAAAGTCTTTTTCTATCACTCCTTTTTCGACGCGAGTGTGTGGTCAATAGCCGGGTAGCCTGATTTCTCTCTCAAGCCGCTCGGGTTTTAGTTTGCTAAGTTGGCCTAACGAGAAGTACCCCGCCTTAGGTATAGGAGGTTGAAGCCGTACGCTGACCCGCTTGAAGTCTTGAGATAGGATGTGTCATATTGAAGCACGACATAAGTACTTTTTTTATTCTTTTCTAAGACAAATTTTCGAATTGGCACCGAACACTTGATCTTGTTCAGACGTCTAGTTTTCACTGACTTTTTTTGGTTTTCCAAACTTATGTCACTGTTAAACTATTTGTGTGTTTCCCGCATAAGTCGCACAGTGCAACGCCGGACACCTTTAGAGATTCAGCAAAAACATTCTCGGATATTACTATATATGCATTGGTTTCGAATTGTGTCTTCGGTCAATAGTTGGGTTGCCCGGCTCCTGTGCTTGACCTCCTACGTTCCGCTTTGTTCGGCCAGGTGTGCAAAAGGAGAACCACTGCGATTGTGCTTTGAGCTAGCATGGTTAAGCACCTCAGTGGAGAAAGCCAAAAACTGATTGTCACAATAAGCGTAAACTGGTCCGTGATCCGATGACTGTGTTAAATGACGGGTCGTTCATAACATTGGCCGAAGTGTTTACGGCTTGACCTCGGCTGTCGCCGAACACTAACCGGGGGCTCGTAGCTAGCATCCTCAATTTAAAACTCCTCTGACTAAGTGAAAGTTATAAAGCCCGCATATCTGATTGCCTCGTTTCCGCTAACACAACCGCCTTCGGGCGCCGAGACGTCAGCTAAGGGTTGTCTTGTTATTGCGGAAACACCTTGCGTAGTATCTACACGGTGGGCCACTTTCAACTGATAAACGGTTGCAACGGAGTCAAAACAAACATATCATCGGCATTTGTATTTTACTTTGGATATTGATCCTTAATTCGGCCACCCGTGCCCACATTAAGGCTCGGGCGCTACTGGGCTTCGTGCTTATTATTTACAAACATTAAAGGGGTACATCGATCCCCTGATCTGGTGTTGCCACCCGTCCAATGTCTCGGGGGCTACTGCATTGGCAATCCAATGAAGAAAATTTAAAGCGCAATATAGTTTTCGAGGAGATTGTTATCCTCAGCTTGGTCGGCCGCACCCAACCTGAGTCTCGAGGACTTTGCACACCGCGTTTCTATTCCTAAGTATGTTGCTAAGCTGGGAATTGATCCTTAGGCTGATTTTATGAATCGACCTGAGTCTCAGGGGCTACTAGGGTCAGTGGTTTGTTTTTTCCTTCAAGTGCATCCCGGATATTAGGCCAACACGCACCTTGAGGGCTACTGGCTATACATCTCGGCAGATATTACATTGCACAATTCGAAATTAAATTTATAAAAATCAGCCCATGGTCGAGGTGGTGCACCACCTCGGATACAGTCCGGCGTTGCTGCTCGACTATAATAGACACCCCGGAAGCAGTCCGGCATAAAGCTCGGACGCCAGTGGCTGGCTCCGTAGAGGGCATTTCCAGCATTAAGCTCGGCTAAACTCCTTCAACTTTTTTGAACCAAGGTGATCTATGACACCTCAAATATAGTCCGGTGTTGGAGCTTGGACATAATCTAGCGTTGGAGCTTGGACATAGTCCAGCGTTGGAACTCGGATACATTCTGACGTTGGAGCTCGGAAGCGGACCGACATTGGTGCTCGGCTGCTAAGGATACCTCGAATGCAGTCCGGCGTTGGAGCTCGGACACAAGAGGACGTTGCCGCTTGGGAACAACTTCAAACCAGAGGTATGGCATAAAAATAACAAGGCATTGATAAAGGCCGGAAACTTAAAGGGGCTCCTCGGATACCCGACATGTAAACTCTTCGCAGTCACCTCGGCGATCCTCAAGATCAAAGACGAGAAGATTTGTTGAACCAGTTTTCAAGACCAACGACTGAAGGTGAAGAACAGTTCAGAAGAATCGAGAAGCATCCACAACTCGAAGACCGGTTTAGGGGGCTAATAACGGTGTCCTGGACTAGGGGGTACTCACCACGTCGTCTCCCGATCAGTTGGATTGGGCCAAGGACCCCCATGGCCGTGTACTCATGGGCCAGTTCAGACAGCCCATGCCGCATACAAGGAAGACTCCACAATACTTGGCGCCCAAGACAAGGACTCTCCTAAAACCCTAGGCCTCTGGTGTCTTATATAAACCGAGGCAAGGCTAGTCAATAGACAAGCTCATATTCATTATTACCATCTCGTGGTAGACACATGTACTCTGTACTATCCCCATATGAATACAATCAAAAGCAGGATGTAGGGTTTTACCTCCATCAAGAGGGCCCGAACCTGAGTAAAATCCGTGTCCGTGTTACCATCGCTCCAAGACGCCAGCTTAGGACCCCTACTACGAGATTCGCCGGATATTGAACCGTCACACGCCGATATAGCATGTAACACATCATATCACTTTGCGGCCTCATGCACGGTATTCCCACGGGTGCCACCTTACCTGGCCTAGGACCGTTTGCGCCTTTTGGCTCACGTATATGATAGTGTCGCTAGCATCCATATGACAGAGAACCCGGGCCGACATGACTAGTCGTAAACCCAAAGTGGCACTAACTTACAGGGACATGCATACATGACCCAGCAACGAACGTGTCGGTCATCAACGTATGAACCCAAGTCGTAGCAAGCTACAAGGACTTAAAGGAACAACGTGTGACATATCCCCGAAGGGACGGACATAGGAACGAAGAAGGACACATGACGGCTAGCCTAAGTGTTCCAGAGCAGTAGCAAGCTACCATGGCTAAGTGGAAGCACTAGGAGACATTTCCCGATAAGAGAGGCTACCAAGAATAAACAACTAGGTTGTCGGATCCCACACATACCAAGCATTTCAAATCATACACACAATATGCTCGATATGTGCAAATACAACATGGCATCACAACAAAACTCTACAACTCAAAGTACTTTATTTAAAAGGCTCCGGGGAGCCATATATAACATATTCATAAAGGTAGGGGTCACACGACCCGACACTCAAGTCATACAAACAAACAAGCACATGCGGAAGTGAACTTGTCTGAGTACAGACAACTAGAAAGAAAGAAGGCTCGACGAAGCCTGTCTATCTACATAGGACCTTCACAAGCTGAGGGTCACCACTTGGGCGGCAAGTTACTCATCAACGTCGAGATCTACATAAAACCCATCGGTGGGGGCAGTGTTCTCCTCTGCAATAGTTTATTAAGCAAACATGAGTACAAAGGTACTCAGCAAGACTTACATCAGATCCTACATACAAGCAACATTATCAATAAGGGTAGTGGAGTTTATTGCAGCAAGCCAGCTTTGACTGCTAGCTAATCTACCCTACGATTGACAGTATCTTGTAAATGCTTTTGCGCACACGAGTCCACTAATCACCAACAAAATACACTACTGTGGATCCTCTCTTGTCTTCCTACGAGAGGTCCATCCATGGCACTCACACTTGTCTTGAGGCTTTTAGGAGTATCCATTAACTTGTCTGTGAACTTTATAAGCAACCAAGTAGTCCTTTACCGTGGACGCGGCTATTTGAATAGATGATGTTAACCCTGCAGGGTTGTACTTCTTCGCATACGCTTCCACCACTTATTGCTGTTTACACGACATGTACTCGGCAACCTTCAAACGGAAGCCCAGCGAGGGTGTTGGCCACGACCTGACTAAACACCCAAGTCCCTAGTCTAGGTTTATCGCTTATTCAGGTTCCATCTACATGGAATCCGGCCAAGGTTTTCACTACGGCCCCGAACGATGTGTGCAGGGTTCCCGAGGCACCAAACGGGCGTCCTGATACACCATGCCCCGTACCTACCGCATCACCGCCCACCCCTAGGGTCAGCGCTACGCACGGCCTCCAGTATACTACAAACACCAGAAACTACTTTCAACTCCTGGACAGAGGACAAGGGTGGTTAATAAGCCGAGAGGATAAATTAAGGATCCCAATGTGTGGTAGTAGCTGATCTTAAATCACACGTACAGATCTCAGTTCTTAGGGACGGTTCCAATGAAACAACACACCATGTAATCCTACATGGCCTCTCATCGATACCTTTATGAAAACATGTTCAACACTTCACTCTCATCACCGACACAATAATTTCACTCTAGCCCATCACCCAGATGAACCAGACCTGACACGACTCTAAGCATAGCATGGTAGGAAACACAAACATGGCTCAATCAACTCCTACACATGCTAGTGGATTTCACCTAGTTACTATGGCAAAGACAGGCCATGCAGAGGAAATGGGTTCAACTACCGCAGCACACAGCAGTTTGAAACATTGTTGTCTTAATGCAGTAAATGAGAGCAGGAGCGAGAAGATGGATTTGTATCGAAATGATCAATGGGGTTGCTTGCCTAATAGAGTGGTCGAGGGGTACTGCCCTTCAGCTAGATACCTGTGAATATCCTCGGAAGCAGAACCTACTGCGGAGACCACACCGATAACATAGTCAATACATGGCGATATGCAACATTACGATGCATGCATATGACATGGAAAAACGAGTGTGTTGGGCTAATGCAACTACAAACAAAGGGTGATGAGGACATCAATACCATTGTTACACACACAGCCCTTGCTGCTATACATACTGGACCAATTACTAGAGCTCGCGCACGCCAATTGAATTATCATGTACTTCCGTTTCTTGGTAATGATGCTAATGTTCATGAGAATATGATGCTGCCAAAATTGGATACATTTGTTTTTCTTACAAATGAAGGGCCTAGCTTGGACAAGAAAGATGAATCTTGGAGCAAGTTCAAGCAGGGAGATGATGGCATGCGCAAGGGGATCAAGAACGGAGTTACAAGTGATGATTTCGGGACTTTGAAGCCACCATAAGGAGTGCATGAAGCCTTGGACGAAATATACAAGATGCCACTTCATAAATTTCGTCCAGAGGCTATTCTAGGTGCTGCGTCACCTTATTATTGGGCCAGGCCCATGTATTTTCGAAATACTTAAGTATAGGCTGTTTTTAGAGTCCGTATGTGTGGGGAAACAAGAGTTAGGGTTGGTTTCGGTCCCCTCCTCCAAGGGCCACGAAATCCCCCCTCTCTTCCTCCATATATACAGCCCTTAGGGCGTCGTTTAGACTTTGCGTTTTGTTTAGATTAAAAGTTCGTCATAGCTGCAACTTCACATACTTCGTTTGTGTCCAACGACCAGACCAAGACGTCACAGAACACCACCTTCATTAATAAAGCTTTCCTCTTTAATTAGCAATGTCCAGATTGCAATCTTAGTTTCTTGCTTGTTCTTCGTTTGCTCGCAGGAAATAAACCCTCTTGGTCAGGTTGATCGTGCTCTGGCATGGTCAATAAGCCTCGAAAGTTGGTTTAGCGATTGCTAAGGCGCGACGTCTTCGCACGTCCGTAGTCGGATCGTCAAAGTTGACTCCCACAGAAAACGATATCTATCTCGTCGAAACATCGGGACACCTTCGCCTCTATCAAGTGGTATAAGATTTCCAGGTTTCTCAGTGAGATTTTACATTTTTTCCTAGTTTTAGATCGAGTATGTTCTTCATACCTATAGTCCACGAAAAAAAGCCAAAAAAATTAGGGTTAGTTCATCATATCCGAACCAATTTGAACCTTCGCATAGTCTTTTTAGAGTTTTGCTTTTTGTTGAATTTGCGGTTGCATCATCGTGTCGAGTTGCCGGTCTTAGCGTCTAGTCCCTTAGAGTTTCGAGTTCTGTTCACAGGTTGTCACGCCACCGCCGCACCATCGTCATCATCATTGCCATATACCACCACCCCACCATATACATCGCTGCTGCCATATACAACCACCAATCCGAGTCCACATATACCATCGCCATATACAACCACCAATCCGAGTCCGCATATACCATCGCCATATATCACCACCAATCCGACTCCAGATATACCAACGCCATATGCAACCACCAGTCCGAGTTCCACCAAATTCATCGTCACCACCAGTCCGAGTTCCACCTGATTCATCTCTGCTACCAGTCCTAGTCCGAGTCCAGTATTTGTTGCTTTGTTTTCGAGTTCTAGATCACACGATACTTCGAGTCGTGATAGAGTAGGACTCCCAAAATTCCGTGCTACCCGCAGTAGAAAAATAGTTCCAAACTCAAAAGAAAACTAAGTCTGGAAACTTCTAGCTAGGCATTTTTTAGACCATTTGTAGACTTTTTCAAAAAAAATTGTTGTGGAGCAAAAAAACAGGGAAAAATTGCAAAAAAAGTAGAAAAAAGAAAAAAATTCAGAGCGTGCTCCTGCCTTGTTTACGTGCAGCGCCGTGATTTTGTTAGTGTTCTAGGCTCGCGTCTCTAGCACGGTCTAGCCTAGAAACATCACAGTACCATCGTTGAGCGTTTATTCAACTTTGCATCTCTGAATTGATTATTGCTGACCCTTTTTGCTACCATATTATAAGCCTTCCTAGCTCCAATACATCTATGTTGTGTGTTTTGCTCTCCCTGTAATCACTCTATCCAAGCTTTGAGAGTTTTGAGTACGACGGTTGCCGATCACCGCCTGCTACTGGGTAAGAACAGATAAGAATTTGAGATTTGCTTGACGGATTTGTGACACCCACCACCACCTCTTGTAAGTAGTCTGTAGGATCATATTCTTGTGTGTTTCTATTGCTACTAACCATGGCAGGATCACAAGCTGACGAGACTGACTGGGAGAACGCGATGAATAAGGAGTTACATGATAAATTTCAGCAAATGATGAGTGGACAGGTGCAAGATGTGCTAAACAGATTTGAAGAGGCCATGGAGAAGATAGATGGCATGGAGAAGACGTTCGAAACAAAGCTCGATAACAAGTTTAATGAATTGCTCGCACGTCTTCCACCACCACCACCAGCTCCACCTAACGCACCTCTACAACAACAACAACAATGTCGCCTTCCCAATCAAGTGGGACGAGCACAACGCGTTCCCATTGACCCTGGGCAAAATTCTGGTGCCGCTGTTGATGCTTCTATAGCTCCTGCTGCTACTGCAGAGGTGGAGGACCATTACGAGGATGAGGTTGATCAAAATCAGAACTACGTGCAACCACCAGCACCACCACCACCAGGTCGTCCTCAGGTATATCATCGCAACGGTAGGCCTGCACCACCATATGAGGTACGAGATCATGACCATCTTCCTAAACTGAAATCGAATATTCCAACATTTGAGGGAAGATATGTTCCTGATATATATCTTACTTGGGAGTTAGAAACCGAACAACATTTTACATGTTTACAATATCCTGAGGAGAGACGTGTTCCTGCTGCTGTTTGTGCTTTCACTAGTTTTGCATGTGTTTGGTGACCTGAACATTGTAGATTATATCCGATTCCAGCTACTTGGGCTGCTTTGAGAGCTACTATGCGTACTCGTTGGGTTCCACCTTAATATCAACGTGAATTACTTCAAAAATTGTAGCGTTTAAGACAAGGAAAAAAATCTGTAGAAGAATATTATCAGGAATTACAAAATGGCATGATTAGATGTGGTATTGTTGAGGAGAATGAAGCTATGATTGCATATTTTATGGGTGGATTAAATAGAGAGATTCAGACCATTATAGAGTATAAGGAGTATACTAATATCACTTGTTTATTTCCATCTTGCTTGTAAAGATGAACGTGAAGTGTAGGATCGACAGGCATTGGCACGAACTAACTTTTCTGCAGGTCGATCTTCATCATGGACACCACGTGCATCCTCTACTTCGATTGGACCAGCCCCTCCATTAGGTGCCACCTCCAGCCATGATACAAGAAAGCAGGCACAACCACCACTATGTGCCAAGAGCACACCCACTGGGCCTGCGCAGAGCTCTTCTTCTTCCATGGCTTCAACAGGGCACACAAGTGATATTATTTCTTGTTGTTGTAAGGGTAGAGGACATTTTGCGAGAGAATGCAAATCTCAGCGTGTGATGATTGCTACTGAGGATGGTGGGTATGATTCCGCTAGTGACTATGATAAGGAGACTTTGGCTCTTATTACACATGAAGAACATGGTGGAGAGGATTCTGATCATGAGACGCAATACATGGCTGCTGAAGATGCTGACAGGTATGAATGTTTAGTTGCTCAACGTGTTTTGAGTGTGCAGATTACACAAGCTGAGCAAAATCAGAGGCATAATTTGTTCCATACAAAGGGAGTTGTGAAGGAACATTCTGTTCGCGTCATCATAGATGGAGGGAGCTGCAACAACTTGGCTAGCATGGAGATGGTGGAGAAGCTATCTCTCACCACAAGACCGCATCCACATCCTTACTACATCCAATGGTTCAACAACAGCGGCAAGGTTAAGGTAACACGTGCTGTTCGTGTGCATTTTAGTATCTCTACATATGCTGATTATGTTGATTGTGATGTCGTACCCATGCAAGCATGTTCCTTATTACTCGGTAGACCATGTCAATTTGATAAAAATTATATACACCATGGTAGAAATAATAAGTATACTCTTGTTCATAAGGATAGCCATATTAACTTGCTTCCTATGACTCCTGAATCCATTTGAAAGATGATATTAATAGAGCTAGGGCCTGTTTGGTAATCACCCGCTCCCAGAATCTGTGGAGCGGGGAAACCACAACTCCTTCGATTTGTACAGGAGCTCCGCCAACTCCGCTCCTGGAGTTGTGGAGTGGAGGGATACCGAACAGGGGGCTAATAAAGCAAAACAGGACAAAAATAAGAGTGAAAATCAGATTGTGGCAAAAGAATTTTAGCAACAAATGAAACCTAATAATAAACCATCTAGTGTTGCTTCTGAAATTAAATTGAAAAGTGCATGTTTACTTGCCACAAAATCTGATATTGATGAGCTAGATTTCTGCCAATCTGTTTGCTATGCTTTTGTGTGCAAAGAGGCATTATTTTCATTCAAGGGCGTGCCTTCCTCTTTGCCCCCTGCTGTCACTACCATTTTGCAGGAGTTCGCTGACGTCTTCCCACAAGACATGCCCCCGGGATAACCACCTATTCGAGGGATTGAGCATCAAATTGACTTAATTCCCGGTGCATCACTACCCAACCGTGCACCACACTATACCAATCCAGAGTAGACGAAGGAGATTATGCGTCAAGTACAGGAGCTGCTCGACAAAGGTTACATACATGAATCTCTTAGTCCTTGTGCTGTTACTATTATACTAGTGCCTAAAAAGGATGGTACATCACGTATGTGTGTTGATTGTAGAGGCATTAATAATATTAATATTCGTTATCATCATCCTATTCCTAGGCTAGATGATATGCTTGATGAATTGAGTGGCTCTACAATTTTATCCAAAGTTGATTTGCGTAGTGGATACCATCAAATTCGTATGAAATTGGGAGATGAATGGAAAACAGCATTTAAAACTATGTTTGGTTTATATGAGTGGTTAGTCATGCCTTTTGGGTTAACAAATGCACCTAGTACTTTCATGAGATTAATGAACGAAGTTTTACGTTCTTAGGATGGACGATTTGTGGTAGTTTACTTTGATGACATATTGATTTATAGAAAATCTTGGGAGGAACATTTGGAATATTTATGTGTTGTTTTTATTGCTCTACGTGATGCACGTTTGTTTGGTAACCTTGGGAAGTGCACCTTCTGCACCGACCGAGTATCTTTTCTTGGCTATGTTGTTACTTCACAGGGAATTGAAGTTGATAAAGCCAAGATTGAAGCTATTGAGAGTTGGCCGCAGCCCAAAATGGTCACACAAGTGAGGAGTTTCCTTGGCCTCGTTGGTTTCTATAGGCGTTTTGTGAGAGATTTCAGCACCATAGTTGCACCTCTCAACGAGCTTACAAAGAAGGATGTGCCTTTTGTTTGGGGTACCACACAGGAAGAAGCCTTCACGGTACTGAAAGATAAGTTGACACATGCTCCTTTACTCCAACTTCCTGATTTTAATAAGACTTTTGAGCTTGAATGTGATGCTAGTGGAATTGGATTAGGAGGTGTGTTATTACAAGATGGCAAACCTTTTTGCATACTTTTCTAAAAAAAATTGAGTGGGCCTAGTCTGAACTATTCTACTTATGATAAAGTATTATATGCTCTTACTCGGACCTTAGAAACATGGCAACATTATTTATGGCCCAAGGAATTTGTTATACATTCTGATCATGAATCTTTGAAACACATTAAAAGTCAAGCAAAACTGAACCGTAGACATGCTAAATGGGTTGAATTCATTGAGACTTTCCCTTATGTCATTAAACACAAGAAGGGTAAAGAAAATGTTATTGCTGATGCATTGTCTCGTCGTTATACTATGCTTTAATAGCTTGACTTTAAAATATTTGGTTTGGAGACCATCAAAAATCAATATGTGCATGATGCCGAATTTAAAGATGTATTGCAAAATTGCAAGGAAGGGAGAACTTGGAACAAGTTCGTTCTTAACGATGGATTTCTGTTTCGTGCTAACAAGCTATGCATTCCAGCTAGCTCCATTCGTCTTTTGTTGTTGCAGGAGGCGCATGGAGGAGGACTAATGGGACACTTTGGCATCAAGAAGACGGAGGATATACTTGCTACATATTTCTTTTGGCCAAAGATGTTGAGTGTTTTGTTGCTCGCTGCACTACATGTCAAAAAGCTAAGTCACGACTCAATCCTCATGGTTTATATATGCCTTTGCCTGTACCTAGTGTTCCTTGGGAGGATATATCTATGGAATTTGTTTTAGGTTTACATCGAACAAAGAAGGGGAGGGATAGCATATTTGTTGTCGTGGATAGGTTCTCGAAAATGGCACACTTTATACTATGTCATAAAATCGATGATGCTCTTAATGTTGCTGATTTCTTCTTTCATGAAATTATTCGCTTGCATGGTGTGCCAAATACTATTGTTTCTGATCATGATACTAAATTTCTTAGCCACTTTTGGAGATGTTTATGTGCTAAGTAGGGGACTAAACTGCTTTTTAGTACTACTTGTCGCCCCCAAACTAATGGACAAACTGAAGTAGTCAACAGAACATTGTCTACTATGCTTAGGGCTATTTTGAAGAATAATAAGAAAATGTGGGAAGAATGCTTGCCTCATATTGAATTTGCATATAATCGTTCATTGCATTCTACTACTAAGATGTGCCCTTTTGAAATTGTGTATGGTTTCCTACCTCGTGCACCTATTGATTTGTTGCCTCTTCCATCTTCGGAGAAGGTTAATTTTGATGCTAAAGAACATGCTGAATTGATTTTAAAAATGCATGAGTTAACTAAGGAAAACATTGAGCGTATGAATGCTAAATATAAACTTGCTAGAGATAAGGGTAGGAAACATGTTGTGTTTGCACCTGGAGATCTTGTTTGGTTACATTTGCGACAGGATAGATTTCCTAGTTTGCGCAAATCAAAACTAATGCCATGTGCTGATGGTCCTTTTAAGGTGTTAGAGAAAATAAATGATAATGCATATAAACTTGAGTTGCCTGCAGATTTTGGGGTTAGTCCCACTTTTGACATTACAGATTTGAAGCCTTATTTGGGTGAGGAAGATGAGCTTTCGTCGAGGACGACTTCATTTCAAGAAGGGGAGGGTGATGAGGACATCAATACCATTGTTACACGCACAGCCCCTCCTGCTATACATACTGGAACAATTACTAGAGCTCGCGCACGCCAATTGACTTATCAGGTACTTTCGTTTCTTGGTAATGATTCTAATGTTCATGAGAATATGATGCTGCCTTAATTGGATACATTTGTTTTCCTTACAAATGAAGGGCCTAGCTTGGACAAGAAAGATGAACCTTGGAGCAAGTTCAAGCATGGAGATGATGGCATACGCAAGGGGATCAAGAACGGAGTTACAAGTGATGATTTCAGGACTTTGAAGCCACCATAAGGAGTACATGAAGCTTTGGACGAAATATACAAGATGCCACTTCATAAATTTCGTCTAGAGGCTATTCTAGGTGCTGCGTCACCTTATTTTTGGGCCAGGTCCATGTATTTTCGAAATACTTAAGTATAAGCTGTTTTTAGAGTCTGTATGTGTGGGGAAACAAGAGTTAGGGTTGGTTTCGTGCCCCTCCTCCAAAGGCCATGAAATCCCCCCTCTTCCTCCATATATACAACCCTTAGGGCGTCGTTTAGACTTTGGGTTTTGTTTAGATTAAAAGTTCGCCATAGCTGCAACTTCGCATACTTCGTTTGTGTCCAACGACCAGACCAAGACGTCACAAAACCCCACCTTTATTAATAAAGCTTTCCTCTTTAATTCGCAATATCCATATTGCAATCTTAATTTCTTGCTTGTTCTCCGTTTTCTCGCAGGAAATAGACCCTCATGGTCAGGTTGATCGTGCTTCGGCATGGTCAATAACCCTCGGAAGTTGGTTTAGAGATTGCTAAGGCGCGACGTCTTCGCATGTTCGTAGTCGGATTGTCAAAGTCGACTCCCACAGAAAATGATATATATCTCATCGAAACCTCTGGACACCTTCGCCTCTATCAGAGGGGTTTGAGTTATTTTGAACCAAAGGTTCAACTTCAAACTCAAATTATGAATTCAAATAGTGCATTATCATGTTTTGATCTAAATAGTAAGGGTAAGTTGTTTAAACATGCGTGAAACTAGTACAAATGGATAGATTGGATTTTTCTGATCATTTTTCATATATAAAACTTTTCATTATGAGCTATATATTAATTTCTATGATTTTTTGAAGTTGATGGATTTCTCTAGAATTTCTGGTTATTTCAAAAATTAAACTAATTCCAGAAAATAGTAATTGCATCAGTACCGCGTCAGAATGCTGTCAGCGGGTCAATGGGGCTGTCTAGGTCAAACTGACCAGTGGGTCCTGCGTGTGAGTGATTAACTAAACTAACTAAACTTAGTTAACACTAACCTAGGTTAATTAGCAGGGTGGGGCCCCACCTGTCATTGACCCAGGGGAGGTCAAACCCCTGGTCAAAACCGGGACTAACAAGCCAGCGTCTAGACGCCGGCGATGACCGAACATGGCGAAGCAGCGCAGGTTTCGTGGTCCAGTGACGAAATGGCGGCAAAGGCCATCTACGTGAAGCTGGGGATGCGCCGCATCCAGTGGTTGGGCTCAGGGTGGCCGGAAACGTCGCCAACGACAACTATGGCGGCTGCTGGAGCTTGGGTGAGCTCAGGGTCGTTGCTAGAACGGGTGTGGCGGCGCGGGGTTAGCTCCTACGTGCTCTACGCGGCGCGGTGAATGTGGTGGACATGATGGCCAGGCCGTTGTGTGGCCAGAGTCACGTCGGTGGCGAGCACAGGCGGTGGCGCGTACAGGTGAGCTTGGTGCAGTCGCTATGGCACGCGACAGTGAGAACGGGGAGGGGGGATGGGCAGCAGCTCATAGCAGTCACGATGAGCGGGTCAGCGAGGTCGGGGATGAACCGTAGCAATCGGGGCGGCGAAGGGGATCTCCGGCAGACGAACGGCGAGGCGAGGTTGGGGAAGCATCTCCGGGGCATGCGAGGGCTCGGGGCTCAGCTGGCCCAGTGCGGTGGATGGCGAGGGACCTCATGGGCGCGTCGAGGCAACGAGGGAGCGGCGGTGGTTGCGGGTTCACAGCGGCGCGGGCATGGCTGCGTCAGCCATGGCATCCAGGGAGCGAGGGAGAGAGCAGGATGGAAGTGAGGTGTCGGTGAGGTCGGGGCGGCACCGAGGAGGCGTTTTGAGGCGTCGCCACGTTGTCCATGCGACGCAGATGAGCAGGGAGCTGCGTGGCGAGCTCGGGCGCGCATGCGCTGCCCCCTCCTCTGCCTACTAGCAGAGGTGGGTGATGACTGGCACGGGCCAGGTGGGCCGCCCTAGTGCAGGTAAGTGGCCTCTGGCCTTCTCTCCCCCCCCCTCTCTCTCTCTCTCTTATTTGTTTCGGTTTTCTATTTTCTGTAAATGTTTTGGCTTCATTAAAAATGCCAGAGCATTTTTTGAAAATCCTGAAAATATTTGTGGGCACTATTTGGATTATTCCAATAGCCCTCATTTCCTTTCATGATTATTTTGGCATTTAAAATTATTTATAGCTTTTAAATGCCCAAATGCAAATAACTTATGATTTAATTCAGTGACCCAAGGTGACCTAGAAAAATGTGAACCATTTTTGGCAGAGGTTCTAGACAAAGACAAAAATGATGAACATTTTTTAAGGGCATTTTAGGTTCATTGAAAAATATTTTAGTAAACCCTAGCTGGTTTAAGTGGTGCTGGGGTTTACGCCATCCCCATTTCAAGTTTCTAAAAATTTAAACATGATGCATCACTCTAATGCAAGCACTGACTAGGGTTGTGACAGTTAAGAAGACAGAGCATGACAAGACTATATGATTTTATAGGGATAGCTTTTTTTAGCGTTGATATTTTTTGCATGTCTTTGTTCCGCAGAATATCCATATCAAACGAACTCCGAACGCGATAAATATTTACGGAGAATTATTTTGGAATATTTGTGATTTTTGGGAGGTGGAATCAATGCAAACGGGGGCCCACAGCCACCACAAGACACCTGGGCACGCCAGGTAGCCCAGGTGCATGGTGGTGGGTTGTGCACTCCTCGAATATCTATTGGAGCTCTACTTCGGGCACAAGGAATCTTATATCCAGAAAAAAAATTATGTTAAAATCTGAGCGCAATTGGAGTTACGGATCTCCAAGAAAATAAGAAACGGTTTTAGGCAAGAAAAAAGGAACGCGAAACACAATAGAACAGAGAGGGTGATCCAACCTCAGACGGGCTCCCGCCCCTCCGCCGCCATGGAGGCCATGGACCAAAGGGGGGAACCCTCCTCCCATCTAGGCGGAGGCCAAGGAAGAAGAAGAAGGAGGGGGATTTCTCCCTCTCTCTCCTAGTGGCGCCAGAGTACCGTCGAGGCAAGGATCACGAGGCGATCTACATCAATAATCTCGCCGCCATCAACACCAACTCTCTCCCCCTCTATGCAGCAGTGTAACACCCCTTCTCCCCACTGTAATCTATACTTAAACATGGTGCTCAATCCTATATATTATTTCCCAATGATCTATGGCTATCCTACGATGTTTGAGTAGATTAGTTTTGTCCTATGGGCTAATCGATGATCGTGGTTGGTATGAGTGTATATTTTATTACGGTGCTATCCTACGGTGCCCTCCCTGTCACGCAAACATGAGGGATCCCCGCTGTAGGGTGTTGCAATACATTCATAATTCACTTATAGTGGGTAGCGTGCATGACAAAATACACAAACCCGAGTACGTGGGCTGTTGCGTATGGGAGTAAAGAGGACTTGATACTTAATGATATGCTTGGGTTTTACCTTAATGATCTTTGGTAATAGCGGACGCTTGCTGGAGTTCCAATCATAAGTTCATATGATCCACGTAGAGAAAGTATGTTAGCTCATGGCTCTTCGGGTTAGTTGCATGAATGATTACCGGTCTAGTTATCGATTGCCTAGGGACAAATTACTTTATTGTTGACAAAAGCTATCTACTTTTATTACCTTGAAATTTATTCGTATTTTTATTCATGCAAATTACTTGTAGTTTTATTCTTGCAAAATAGTTTCATACTTGTTTTAGGTAAAGCAGACGTCAAGTGTGCGTAGATGTATCGGTGGTCGATAGAACTTGAGGGAATATTTGTTCTAGCTTTAGCTCCTCGCTGGGTTCGACACTCTTATTTATCAAAAAAAGGCTACAAACGATCCCTTATACTTGTGGGTTATCAGCGTGTGAGAGAGCTGGATAGACCTCGACAGCACGGCTGGCTGGGTGTGGAAGGTTATGTGTGGTAGAAAGGTATAGTAGAGAGAGAGATGAATGCTTGTTTGTTGCAAGGAGACCTAAGTACATAGATGGGGGTAGCAAGAAGTATAGAATGGTGGTGTGCCTTTTTTCATGGGATGGGAGAGAGACCAAGAGACACGCATCGTGTGGAGAGGTGTGTGTGTGTTGAGAGAGAGAGAGAGGGAGGTGTGGACCTGAATAATGAGATGGGTGCTCATGTGTATGTTGTAGGGAAGGAATTGTCTAGGTGGTAATCTTATCACTACTAGGGAAAAGGCTATACACAGAATCTTATCAGCAGCGCGCTTTAAAATAAGGTGCTGCTGCTAATTAGCAGTAGCGAGCTCAAGAATAACTCGCTGCTGAAATAAATATAGCAGTAGCGCGCCAGCTCAAAGACGCGCTACTGCTATAATTCCCACGAGGCCGCCGCGAGGCTAGCTATAGCAGCAACGTGTTATAACGACGGGCGCTACTGCTACGTAGCATAGTAGCAGCGCATTTCGCCAATAAGCGCTACTGCTAAGCTTACTACAAAAAATAAGTCCCACCTCGCTCCGTGAAGAGAGTTTCTACCACCTTAAATATGTTACTTCTCAAACTTTGACAAGCACTTGGTCTTCATTGAACTATATGTGTAGAATTTGTGGATGCAATATGAGTCTTCAACTTTTCCTAAACCAGTGAGGACTCATATTGACAAATCAGATTGTACACAAAAAGATCGTTGATGATCAATGTATTTTTGATACATTGAACTAAGTCTATTTTTACATGCTGACACATAGCACTAGCGCTTATTTGTGAAATGCGCTGCTGCTAGGTAGTTTAGCAATAGCGTCTTTCTCTATAGAGCGCCACTGCTAAGCCATTCCATCTCCCACCCCCATCTCCTCTATCCGATCCACTCACAGTCACACACTCACTGGATCCCTCTCAATCCCCCGCACCGGTCCTCCCCCGTCGCCCCTCCTCCCCCCGCGCCGTCGTCACCTCCTCCTCCTTGCTGGACTCGGTATCGGCCTCCTCCTCCATCCTCCCTCTCCACTCGCCGCTGGCCGGCCCCTCCTCGCTCTTCCTTCCTCCTCCGTCCTTCCTCCACTGGCCGCCGGCCTGCCCCTCCTCGCTCCGCCTTCCTCCTCCATCCTACTCTCTTCTCCCTCCTCGAGTCGCCCCTCCTTCTCCCTCCTGCCTGCTACATTTCTATTTAGTAGGCTAGTTCATATGCAACATTTTGATTTAATTGATATGATTTAGTTGATTTAGTACGCTAGTTGATTTAGTTGAGTTAGAACATTTTGATTTAGTTGATTTAGTAGGCTAGTTGATTTAGAACATTTTGATTTAGTTGATTTAGTAGGCTAGTTGATTTAGAACATTTTGATTTAGTTGATTTAGTAGGATAGTTCATTTAGTTGATTTAGAACATTTTGATTTAGTTGATTTAGTAGGCTAGTTCATTTAGTTGATTTAGTATGCACCATTTTATTGTTATTTTTTCTGTGCATGGATAGGTACGTAGTTGCTTTTGTTTTTTTCATAAGTTACTTTTTGGCAAAATGTAGGTGGTACCTTGTCACAAATATGTTACTAGATCTTAGGATTATAATTGTCCATCAAATTGCTTCTCGCAGAAGAACCAAAAATATCTCATGGTACTGTTTTTTCTTTCCTGTGAAGTGGATCGTTAATCCTTTGCTCATATTGCTTTAGGAAAAATGGCACCACCACCACCACTATGTCGACTGTGCAAGTCAAGGTGCGCCAACAGCCTTGCAACTGGCAAGTTGTTCGGCATCTACTTCCAAGCGGGTTTTCGTCATGCGGCGGTAAGAAATTAGATGAAATGTAATAACTATTTTATTTTTAGTGTTGGCATTACTGCATTGTGTCATTTTTCTTATTTTACACAGATCGTCCCATGCAATGTGAGGTTGAAACTCAACAAGCTGACAGGAGACACTGTGACATTTGAGGCTCCTGGGTAGCCATACACTATGGAGGTCGAGAAAGGACGCAATATTTCGGATATTGGAGGAGATGGATGGGCCCGTTTCGTCGCTCGCATGCGTCTTACTGGTGGTGAGCTGATCAGCTTCTCCTTCAGAGCAGGAAGACCCAAGCTGGCTGTCATTTATCTCAACCTGGTGGAAGATGATGAAGATGACAAAGATGATGAAGATAATGAGGACCCACTCGATGAAGATGATGAGGACCCACTTCATGAAGCCATCGTAGCTCAAAGAACAAGGATGAGTGAGGAGGAGGTGTCCAACCTGTGGGACATAATTCCGCCACGTGCTGACTTTGTCGGGGTGCCATTCATGACCCGCCTGACAAATACCATGGTTGATCGACATGATATGGTATGTTATACTTACAAATGCAAATTATCCGATGAAATACTTAGTGTACAGTCCAATGATATGGTATGTTGTGTGGAATCTAGTCGATGATATGTTTTAGTGTAGAATTCGATCACATGCTTATTAGTGTAGAATCTAAGGAAACTATTAATAGTGTAGATAATCCATATGTACTTATTTGCGAGGCTATTTATTAATTGAAATGTTTTTCTTATTCATAAATTGGCAAAGAGCATATCTGTGAGTTATGGTATCGAGCCTGATGAAGAAGGCTTAGCTGGACTACGCCTTACTGCAAGGGGCTCTGTCACAACCTGTACTTTCCGCGTGGAAACGGACGGTCGCACACACTTAAACTTGGTTGGGTGGAAGAAATTCGTCGATGGCAAGAATCTTCGTGTTGGACAGGCCATCCTAATTACTATCAGGAACACCAACTGCCCAGGCTTGAGGATGATGATTGTCTTCGATATCATCTAGAACTACATATGTGTGTGTGGCTATATCATCTAGAACTACATATGATGATCGTCGTCGATATCATCTAGAACTACATATGATGATCGCCGTTGATATGACCTTGTACTGCTTGAGGATGCATGTTGACTATGCATGAAATTGTTATCTAGTACTCCCTTCGTTCCAAATTACTCGTCGTGGTTTGAACTAAAACCACGACGAGTAATTTGGAACAAAGGGAGTACTACCCAGTAATGGTTTATGAATTTGATATCTACTAGCAGTACCTAATATCTAGTATCTGAAAGGGAAACTGAAAGGAAAAGGGGTACGGGGGGGGGGGGGGGAATGATAAAAGATATAGCAGTAGCGAGGGACTGCGAAATCGCTACAGCTATGTAATAGTTGCGCGTTCATAAAAAGCGCTGCTGATATCGTCAAGAGTAGTAGTGCGGGTAAGGACCGCGCTACTACTATAAGTTAGCTGTAGCACCTTATTAGTAGCGCGGCCACGTGCGCTACTACTAGGGTTTTCCCTAGTAGTGTATGATGGAGACCCAATCTTTTAATGAGAGTGGGGATAAGTATCGATTTGGTGGATTTTGACGTTGACGATCCAGCTATATCGTACCTAGTGATACCAATTGAGAATCGTTACTAAACAAATCTTCGATGGTGATGATCTTGTCGTATGCACAAAATCAACATGAATAACGAGATGGAGTGTTGGAGTAAATGACCACAGGTAGCATCATCATCCCCCCATGGTATTTCAAGATATCGGGGCCGACTGCGCCCCTCAAACCTCCCGGACGAATGATTGCTCCCTTGAGCCGGCTGGTCCAAGCGGCCGGCTGCTAGAAGGTGGCAGGATACCAGAAGGCGTCTACGAGGCGGCCGGCTTCCAACAGGCGGCCCCTCGTGCCCTCAAAGTTTACACCCACATTACTACGACGGGATGGGGCGTGGCTATAGTGCAACCTACCACCCCCGAATCCTGGGCTGAGCGCGGCTACAGTATGGGCGTATCTTGGCGGACGCCCCCCACTCGGTGGGGTACTATAGCCATGCTGCCCATGACATCACCTATTACCTAGGGAGCTATGCTCCCACGATGGCCTGTCGGTATGGCCCGCAGGCGGCGGGCCCTACCTGTCGGCGAGCCCTAGAAGGCGGCAGATATCCAGAAGGCAGCAACGGGGGTGGGCCGCCTCCCACCAGGCAGGCACCTCCCCCCTCAAAGTCTGTGTGCAATCAACCAGAGGAAACGGGGAGTGGCTATAGTGAATGCCCACCAGGCGGCGGAACTATAGCCATGCTTCCCCTGACAAAGCATATATCATCAATAGCAAGGCTATAGTGCGGAGTGATCAACCAGACCCGCAAGCGGCGGGCGCGGCCTGTCGGCCGAGTACACGGCAGCCGGCGGGACGCACCCAACAGCGGGCCCCAGCTACCGGTGGAGAAGCCGGCGTTTAGAGAGACTGACGGCTGGGTCCTACACCCGGCCGGAAAAGCAAAAATAGAACAGAGGAGCAAGGTAGTGTAGAACCTAGCAAAGCACACATTTGTGGGAGCATTAATTTACATAGCAAGGCTCGCAGCCAGAATTCATCAAGTTTGAATACACCCCACGGGTGCTACTGCGCTAATTTAACAAGCTTGTTCGAAAGATTATAGAAGTAGGAAGAAATAAGATATAACTGGCCGCCTAAGCTAGAGGAGCAGAAGGTGGGTCCGGTAGGTTGGTGGAGTCGGCGGCGCCGACTGGTGGAGTGGCCGACAGGATAGTCTCCACCTGGTCAGTGTCAGCAGCAGTCGCACGCGGCTCGTTGCTTGAGGCTCGATCGGGCTGATGCTGGCCGTTCGCTCTGTCCTCCGGCATGTCGTCTTCACCATCCTCACCCTCCTCATCTTTGCCTTCGTCGCTGGAGGCAATCTCCTCCGCCAAGTCTTCCTCATCGTCCGGGTTCAGCCCGAACCAGTCGGGCGGCACAGCGGCGCCCCGCGCATCTAGCTCGGGGGACGAAGACATTGGTGTCGGCGTACTCGGCAAGCGCCACCGCACGCTGAGGAAGCTCACGGTCCATCGCCACCAGCCCCGGTCCGGCTTCATTCCGGAAGGTGGCCAGCTAGTCCAGGTTTAGCCTGGGGTACCCCATGGAATTCCCATAACTCTTCGGTACTCTGAAAAATACCCGAATCACTCGGAACCTTTCCGATTAACGGTGTCCTGGACTAGGGGGTACTCACCACATCGTCTCCCGACCAGGTGGATGGGGCCGAGGACCCCCATGGCGGTTCACTCATGGGCCACTTCGGCTAGCCCATGCCACATACAAGGAGTATTCCAAAAGACTTGGTGATCAAGACAAGGACTCCTCTCTAGCAACATATTCGGGTAGGATTCTTGCTATCCTAGGCCTCTGGTGCATTATATAAGCCAAGGCCAGGCTAGTCGATAGATTATTATGACAATCATACAAGCTAGACTTCTAGTGTTTAGCCATTACGATCTCGTGGTAGATCAACTCTTGTAATACTCATATTCATCAATATCAATCAAGGAGGACGTAGGGTATTACCTCCATAGAGAGGGCCCGAACCTGGGTAAACATCGTGTCCCTTGTCTCCTATTACCAACGACCTTAGACGCACAGTTCGGGACCCCCTACCCGAGATCCGCCGGTTTTGACCCCGACATTGGTGCTTTCATTGAGAGTTCCGATGTGTGATCGGTAAAGGATCAATGGCTCGACTGCAGATCAACTGCGACGTCGGCATCTTCGTCGCCAGCTCGACGGGTCACTGTCGGCGTTCTAGGAACGGGTGTCCCCGGACATGCCTGCCTGCGGCCTGCGGCGTGGCTCAAAAGGGGGGCCCAGGGCGGCCCATCTTCACCAACACAAACCCAAGACCCTCACGAGGGGCCAAGCCTCGCGGGGCGGATGACACGGAGCTTCCTCAGGTGCGGCCTCGTCAGGCTGGCTCACGAGGAGGCGGAGTGACCAAGGAGGGGTACCTCACGAGGTGCCCGTGATGCAAGCCATGACGACCAAGGCCGCCAGGCGGGTGCCAGCCCGCGCAGTGTCCTCCTTTCCTCTTTGGTGCAAAGGGGGCAAGCGCAGCCGTGGAGTACCGAGGCATCAGGCAAAGGTTGCCATTTCGGTGCAATGAGACCAAGACTAGGAGGACTACGAGATGGAGGTCATCGTGGAGCCCAAGACGGCGTCATCACCTGAGCTTTGCGCAGGCGAAGACTACTTTTGTCAGGATAACTGATACTAGCTGTCCCCCTTCAAATTAGCCCGCCATTGTTGGCTCCCTTCCCGCACGATATTTGGGAAGAGGACCAGGGCCTCTATAAATAGGATCAGCCACCCGCAAGAAGGGAGGAGCTGAGAGAGAGGAGGCTCTTTAGAGAGGGGATCCGATCAGAGAGAGAGAGAGAAAGGTGGCTGAACTCCTCCTAGAAGTTCATCGCCCCAGCCAAGAACAAACCCTCGCGAGGCCGTTCTTCCTTGTACTATTCATCATCAACAACCCAAGAGGCAATCCACCACACCACACACTAGAGTAGGGTATTACAGCACAACGGTGGCCCGAACCAGTATAAACCCTGTGTCTCTTGTGTTGTTCTTTCCATAGTTTAGATCCTAGCGAGGCGGAGGGGTGGAGGTAGGTAGGAGGCGAAATCTCCGCGCGCACCCCAGTGTTCGAACCTCAAGGGTCTGCCGGAACCCGAAATCCGACATTTGGCGCGCCAGGTAGGGGTGCGCCGGGATTCGTCTTCCACCACCCCGTTCTCCTCTGACCATCACGCCCATGTCTGACGCTCGTCGGGCCCGCGCCGAGCGCCGGGCCGCACTCGCTTCCCGCGTCACCCAGACGACCCCTGTCGGCGGGCGTCCTCGCTGTTCCCCATCACCTGCCGTCAACACCGCCACCGGCCCGGCGGGGGACGAGCAGCAAGTATTGTCCCAGCATCCGTCCGTGCGGCAAGACGGCCGCACCACAACTCCCTCGCTCGGCCCAGCTGGTTCTTCATCCCGCGCGCTCCGCGCGCCCATGGAGGCTCGGGCTGCACTCATCGCGGCAAACGAGCTGCACTACCGTCCCGTCGGCGACGTCTACGAAGAATGGCTCGACCGCGTCGCTGAGCTCGTCCGCGCCGCAGGGGGCTCTCCTGCGCCGTCCGTTCCGATGCACCGCACCCCGCCCCGCGCGGGCGATGAAGCTCCGACGGCGCCCGGCCCGCCTCCTCCTCAGGAAGGTGCCATGGCTCCAAGGCGCGTGGCCCCTGGGCAGAACCCGCTTCGTTAGGTGCCAGCACGGCAAGAGCAGAGTTGTCAAGAAGTCCCTCGCCCGCAAGAAGCTGCCCGGGCGCTCCCTGCTCCAGCACGTCGCGACCATGCTCCTGCTCCCGCGCGTCAAGACCCCGCGCTGCTCCCAACTGCAGCACGTGGGGACATGCAAGACCAAGCTCCCCATCATCCAAGGCCTCCCGTGGCCACAGCAGGCTGCCGCGCCTTCACCGCCGAGCTACGCAGCGTCGCATCGCCCGGAAAGTTCAAGCCAGACTTGCCTCCTCGCTACGACGGCACGGCTGACCCTGCGGAGTTCCTCCAGCTCTACGAGCTGGGTATCGAAGCTGCCAACGGAGACGAGAAGGTCATGGCGAACTGGTTCCCCATGGCGCTCAAGGACGGGGCCCGCACCTGGCTCCTAAACCTGGCTCCAGGCACAATCTCCTCCTGGGACGAGATGCGCACCCGCTTCATCGCCAACTTCCAAGGCACTCGCGACCGGCCACCCGCCGTGAGCGACATGCACCGCATCAAGCAACAGCCCGGGGAGACCCTGCAGAAGTACATACAGCGCTTCAACAACGCATGCCTCAAGATTCCCAAGGTGACTGAGGAGGCCATCATCTCGGCCTTCTCCGATGGCGTGCGCGACGTCAAGATGAAGGAGGAGCTGGCGATGCATGAAGACCTGTGCACTTCCTTGGAGCTGTTCAACCTGGCAACCAAGTGCGCCAGGGCCGATGAAGGGTGTCTCTCCCTCCTCGAGCTGCCTGCCGTAGACCCAGAAGAGAAGAATCCCAAGGCCAAGGATGTGAAGCGCAAGGGGGCTACCGTGCTCGCGGCAGAACCAGACACCAAGCGGGGCAGATGTCAGCCCGAACCTTCCAAGGGCAGCCGGTACTGTGTGTACCACGACCTCCACACCCACAACACCAACGAATGTCAAGACCTCCAAGTCGTGCGAGAAGGAAGGATCGGCCGTCGCCCAAACCACGGTAACCGGGGCTACGGTCGAGGAGGAGGAAGGAACATAGGACGCTGGGAAGACCGGGGCCCGCGCCAAGGGTGGCGCGATCAACCTCGCGAGGATCGCTGGCAAGACCCGCCTCGCGAGGAAGGCTGGAGGGATCAGCCTCGTGAGGATCGCCCGCAAGGCAACGCAGGCCTCCCACCGCTGCCGCCGCAGCCCAGGAGAAACGAGGACCGCCACCAGGACGAGGGGGCTGGGGGCTTCCAGGAGCCGCGCGCGATCGCCTGCATCCTGGGCGGGGCACAAGCCCCAGCCTCTCAGCGCATCTTCAAGCAGTTCGCCCGCAAAGTGAACGCAGTCCTCCCCAGGCTCGAAGCCACGCGCCCTCTCAGGTGGTTGGCGTGTGCCATCACGTTCAGCTCAACAGATCAGCTCAAGTGTGCGGCTACAGCCGGAGTCCTCCCGATGCTTTGTTCCCCAATCGTCAGCAACATGGTGGTCACCAAGACCCTCATCGATGGCGGGGCAGGGCTCAACGTCATGTCCATGGAAACATTCAACAACCTCCAAGTGCCCTATAGCCAGCTTTAGCCAACCAAGCCCTTCTCCGGTATCATCGACGGCTCCACGGTCCCGATTGGGCAGGTCCGCCTCCCTGTCACCTTCGGGGCACGCGACAACTACCGCACCGAGCTCATCGACTTCGACGTCGCTCACATTCGCCTGTCGTACAACACCATCCTTGGGTACCCATCGCTGGCCAAGTTCATGGCCGTAACTCACCACGGCTACAACGTACTCAAGATGCCAGGAAGCGGCGGAGTCATCACGGTGCCCTGTGAAGAGAAGGACGTGGTGTGTTCCCTGGAACGAGCCTTTCAGGCCGCGTCACTGGAAGACCCGGATCGCGGAAGTAGGAGGCCTCCCGAGACCGCCCCTAAGAAGAAGAAGACATCGTCTGGCCCGACCACTTAGGAGGCAGGCCCCTCTGGGCCCGCGCCTGCCCAGGGGGAACCTCCTTCCATCGCATAGGAAAGCGTGCCCGGCGCCCTCCTCAGGCAGGGCTCGGGGGCTCTCCCCTGGAGGGCCACCGACCTAGCTAGGGTCACGAGGGAGGCGCTTGGGCACCACATGGAGGCGTGTTTCGAAGCACATTTCCCTCAATAAGGAGCAAGGCAAGGAGATCCAGACCCTTAGGAGTTCGTCAGCAAGACCAATCAGGAGCTACAGGAGTCAAGAGTCATGAACGGCGGCCGCCGCCTACCAGCAGTGGCTCCCCATCCAGGCGAGGATGGTGGGCTGCGCGTCTGCATCGACATACCAGGGCTCAACCGAGTCGCCTCTCTGGAGCGCCTCTGGCCCTCGCGAGTGGGGCGCTGCGGAGGCCCGCCCCACAGCTACGTTCGCATGCCTTACGGCTTGCCGAACGCGGCTGGCACGTACCAGCGCCTCATGAGGGGCATCACGGAGGCACGAGAGGCCAGGCGTTCCGCAGCCCTGGCAGGGATGGAGATGGCCAGCGAGGAGCCGCCAGCGCCTCCGGAGCCTCCCGAGGCCCCTGGGCCTGGGGGCTCGTGAGGATCGGCTCCCGCATCCCACCGAGCCTGCTACACCGACGCTCCTTCGTCCTCAACATCATCAGGTGACATCTTTCGAGTTTCATTTCTAGCTGGGAGCGCCCCCCTAGGGCTGCATTATTCCCAGGCCACGTGGGTCTGTCCCTGCGGCGTGTATCCCTTTTTTATTTCATGTTGTTAGCTTACCTTGTTGGGGGCGCCCCTCGGGTTGCACGATCCCCAAGTTGCTCGGGCCTGACCCAGTGATGTCCGCCTTCCCAGCATCTATTTGAAAGTGCAACTATCCCTAGGTGGTTTTGGTAATTCATAACAACATATAGCTCATTGAGCTAATGCTATTCCAAGATGACTATTTCAGGAAAGCTCAATGATTGGCATGGCATGGATGTGAAAGTGGAACCCTCAAAATGCTAAGGACAAAGGATTGGCTCAAGCTCAAAAGCTCAAGACTCTTCATTTTATATTTTAGTGATCCAAGATCACATTGAGTCTTTAGGAAAAGCCAATACTATCAAGGAGGGATGAGATGTTGCTTAATGAGCCTCTTGCTTCATGTGCTTAGTGATATGCTCCAAAACCCTCAACTACTTTCCCATATCCAGATATGACCTAAACCCTAAGCCAAACTCGGTCCTACCGATTCTTTCTATCCGGCGCCACCGAGTTTCACTTGTCATAAGCCACTGCCAAAACCCTAGCAATTCGGTTCTACCGATAGGGATCTCGGTCTCACCGAGATGGGATTGCAAACTCTCTGTTTCCCTTTCGTAACTTTTTGGTCTCACCAAAAGAGCAAATCGGTCCCACCGAGATTGCAATGTAAACTCTTTGTTTCCCTTTTGTAACTTTTCGGTCTCACAGAAAGAGCAAATCGGTCCCACCGAGTTTGCCTGACCAACTCTCTGGTTAGCTTATTACCAAACTCGGTCTCACCGAGTTTGTGTAATCGGTCTCACCGAGATTACGTTATGCCCAAACCCTAACCATATCGGTCCTACCGAGTTGCATGTCAGTCCCACCGAAAATCTCTAACGGTCACTAGGTTTACCTTTTCGGTCCGACCGAGTTTGTTGATTCGGTCCCACCGAGATTGGGAAACTGTGTGTAACGGTTGGATTTTGTGTGGAGGCTATATATACCCCTCCACCTCCTCTTCATTCGTGGAGAGAGCCATCAGAACACATACACAATTCCAACTCATATGTTCTGAGAGAGAACCACCTACTCATGGGTTGAGACCAAGATATTCCATTCCTACCATATGAATCTTGATCTCTAGCTTTCCCCAAGTTGCTTTCCACTCAAACCTTCTTTCCACTAGATCCAAATCCTATGAGAGAGAGTTGAGTGTTGGGGAGACTATCATTTGAAGCACAAGAGCAAGGAGTTCATTACCTACACACCATTTGTTACTTCTTGGAGAGTGGTGTCTCCTAGATTGGCTAGGTGTCACTTGGAAGCCTCCGACAAGATTGTGGAGTTGAAACAAGGAGTTTGTAAGGGCAAGGAGATCGCCTACGTCGTGAAGATCTACCGCTAGTGAGGCAAGTCCTTCGTGGGCGATGGCCATGGTGGGATAGACAAGGTTGCTTCTTCGTGGACCCTTCGTGGGTGGTTGCTTCTTCGTGGACCCTTCGTGGGTGGAGCCCTCCGTGGACTCGCGCAACCATTACCCTTCGTGGCTGGAGCCCTCCGTGGACTCGCGCAACCGTTACCCTTTGTGGGTTGAAGTCTCCATCAACGTGGATGTAGGATAGCACCACCTATCCGAACCACGGGAAAAACATCTGTGTCTCCAATTGCGTTTGAATTCTCCAAACCCTTCCCTTTACATTCTTGCAAGTTGCATGCTTTACTTTCCGCTGCCAATATACTCTTTGCATGCTTGCTTGAATTGTGTGATGATTGCTTGACTTGTCCTAGAATAGCTAAAATCTGCCAAGAACTAAAATTGGGAAAAGGTTAAGCTTTTATTTGGTCAAGTAGTCTAATCACCCCCCCTCTAGACATACTTTCGATCCTACAAGTGGTATCAGAGCTTTGGTCTCCATTTGCTTTGAGCTCCATAGCTTTTGGTGGTCATAGCCTTGGTTTCACAACCTAGGAGAGTATGGCGTCTAGCGAGGGAAATTATCACCGTAGAGGTCCTTACTTTGATGGTACTAATTTTGCTAGTTGGAAGCATAAAATGAAAATGCATATTCTTGGACATAACCCCGCCGTTTGGGCTATTGTGTGTGTTGGTTTGCAAGGTGACTTCTTTGATGGGAAAGAACCAAACCATGAAGCTACCGCGGATGAGTTGAAGATGTTGCAATACAATGCTCAAGCTTGTGATATTCTCTTCAACGGATTGTGCCCCGAAGAATTCAACAAAATCAGCCGTCTTGAGAATGCAAAGGAAATTTGGGACACTTTGATTGATATGCACGAAGGTACCGACTCCGTCAAGGAATCCAAGTTGGATGTGCTTAAAAGTCAACTTGACAAGTTCAAAATGAATGATGGTGAAGGTGTCGCTGAAATGTACTCTAGGCTTGCTCTCATCACAAATGAGATTGCCGGCTTAGGAAGTGAAGAGATGACCGATAGATTCATCATCAAGAAGATTCTAAGAGCCTTGGATGGAAAATATGATGCCGTGTGCACATTGATCCAAATGATGCCCAATTACAAAGATCTGAAGCCAACGGAGGTGATTGGAAGAATTGTTGCTCATGAGATGTCACTTAAGGATAAAGAGGAACTTCACAACAAATCAAGTGGTGCCTACAAAGCCTCATGTGAAGCCCCTACATCATCAAGTGAGAAACAAAACTTCAATGAAGAATTGAGCTTAGTGGTGAAGAACTTCAACAAGTTCTACAAGAGTAGAAGCAAAGATAGAAGCTTCAAGTCAAGGTCCTACAATGACAAAAGATCTTCTAGTCGAGAGCGAAACTTCTACAGTTGTGCAAGACCCGGACACTATTCCAATGAGTGTACGGCTCCCTACAAGAGAAGAGAAAATTCTCCAAAAAGAAGAAGCAAAGAATCACCACCAAGAGAGAGAAGGAGTAGAGATGATCGTTATGAACGAAGATACTCACGGAGAAGCAAGGATTCGGAAAGGAAGGAAAAATCATCAAGGAGCTACACAAAACGAAGACATCAAGCTCATGTTGGTGAATGGGTATCCGGCTCCGACTCCGACGGCCACTCCGAGAGAAGTTATCACTCTGACTCTGAAGATACTCAAGATGAAGGTGTTGCCGGTCTAGCACTTGTGTCAACCAACTCCTACGACATATTTGACTCACCAAATGAAGGAATTGGAAGATGCTTCATGGCCAAAGGTCCTAAGGTAACACACCCCAAGTATGTTGATTTCAATAGTGATGAAGATGACTTGTTAGGTGATGATTTGCTTGTTGACAACTCTAGTGATGAATACTATGATGAAACGTCCATTAATCATGCCAATCAAGATAAAATGAATGACAATGATAAGGAGAAGATTGAGGCTCTAACTAACGAACTAAACACTCTTAAGTTAGCTCATGAAACTATCTTCGAAGATCATCGAGAACCTTTAAGAGCTCATGAGAAATTACGCTTTGAAAAGCTCAATCTTGAGCAAGAGCATGAGTTCTTAAAAGCAATCAATGATGATCTCCGCAAGAAAAGTTCTTCTTACATTGCCAAGCGTTTACTCTTATCCACTTACATGCCTCAAGTCAAGTCTAGTAACAAGAACAAGAAAGATTCTTCCTCTAGCAGTAACAATGATCATGCTAAATCCAATATTGTTGCTTCTAGTAGTTCTCTTGATTCCACTAATGATTCTCTTAGCCAAGTTACACTTGAGCAAGAAAATAGCTTATTGAAGGGAATTATAGAGAAAGGAGTGTACAAAAGCCTTGCCGGGAGTAAGCAATTCGAGGAAATTGTGCGCAAGCAAGGAATGCACCGGAAGAATCAAGGTGTTGGTTTTGAACGAAAGTTCAATGCCAATGGAGTTGAGTGGGAAGAAGATCAATACCCCAAGACAAAGTTTGTTCCTCAACAAGAGAAGTATGATACTTCTTTCAAGGGGACACAAGCTCAAGATGATCTTCCACCACAAGACTACAAGCAAAAAGGCAAGGACAAGCTTCAAGAGGAAATTGATGCATTTGAAGAAGCTCCTAAGACCTTAGTCAAGTGGATTCCCAAGACTACTTCAAGTTCCACTTCATCAAGTACGACTACAACTCCAAGGATTCCCATCAAGATGGTTTGGATCCAAAAGAAGAAGAACTAGAGAGTTCTTGAGGGTGACTCCGCCAACATACTTCACTCTTATCATTTTGGCAAGAACAAGTGCGATCAACTTCCACATCTAGCAATAGTTCAAGGAGTCACAAAACCTCTTGTTGGTAAGACAAGGGACAAGGTAACCTAAAAGTTTTCATGAACATCATCTTGTGTGTGCATCACTCTATGTCTATGGATATCCTTGTTTGTTCCTTGTGGGACTAACCCATGTAGGTATTGAAAGTGCAATTCACTCAAATGGATAGCTCCAAGTGATCTACATCAACATTGAGCATCCACATCTTCAACATCTACATGAAGTCATAATCGACAAAACCCGAGGTTAGATCATCCCTCTAAGGGGGGATATCACATCTAGGGGGAGCTTTACTCTAAGACTTGAGCTAAAGCAACTCTAAAGATGTGAACACAACAATGCTTTATGTAAAAGTGGTAACCCCACTTGAGCTTAAACGATGAGTATGACCTATGATCAAGTGTTCTCACTTGACTCCTAAGTCAATATACTCATATATAGATGACCTTGTCATCGAAAATTGCTTGATAGATGCTAGAATTGGTTGTGCATGCCTTGTCACATATTTCATTTGCCATCTTATTGTGTGAGCATGTTGGTTGCATATTTTACTCATTCGAGGACATCCAATTATTGTTTTGATTGTTTGGTTTTATTTCCTTTTACCAAGTGGATGGACAAGAATGCCTAAGAACCTCCTCTAGCTATCTATGCTTTTCTCGTCTCAAACTCTATTCATGCTACATCACAAAATTTGATCAAGTTAGATTCGAACCACTCTGTGTGAGGAGCGCTCGGAGTCCCCGATTCGTCATAGACTTAAACTTCCAAAACCTCTTTATGATTCTCGGTCTGACCGATACCCCACTTTCGGTCATTAAGTTGATCTAGGTTTTCGATCTCGGTGCAACCGATTTGAGCCATTCGGTCACACCGAGTTGCAACAACTGTATACAGTTTTGCATCTCGGTGCCACCGAGTTGTTCCACTCGGTCACACCGATAGGGTCGGGCTATATATAGTCACGGGCAAAAATTTGGAAATTTCTCCGAACCCCTTCGCCCGCGCGATAGCCTACTCTGCCAACTTGGTCTCCGGATCGTGTCCTCGCCGCCAGCCGCCTCCAGTCGCTGGTCTCCGTTGTCGTCAACGGAAATTCAACCCCGCCGTTGCCGCCGTAGTGAGTCTCCGCCGAACTAGGGTATGGACTCGATCTTTGTGCTATTCCCCAATCCGATTCTTAGCACATTGTGATCATCATGATTCTTGCCACGTTTGTTAAACTTCTATCCAGTCAATGAACTCGTAGATTAGGTTTAATTCGAAAATTTTAGGGTTAGGTTTCCGCCGAAACCATCTCGGACCCACCAAGTTGAAAAACACGGTCCCACCGATTTGGCTTATGCCATTGCACAAGTGAGTCTCGGTCTGACCGAGAATTACTTATCGGTGTGACCGATTTGGAACTCTGTGAAACCCTAGCAGTCTCGGTGCCACCGAACTGTGACTCGGTCTGACCGAGTTCACTAGTTTAGGTGCCAAAACTGCTTCGGTATCACCGAGTTTAGAAATCGGTAGATCCGAGATGCTTTCAGTGGGAAACTAAAACTACGTTTTTGAATTATTCTTTTGCAAAAAACTCTGCATTTTGTGATGCTTATCCACTCTATCTCATCTATAACCTATTCACAGGGTCAGCAGTCAGAGTTTGCATCATGTCAGACCAAAGTCATAGCCAGAACTTGTCAGAGCAGCAAGTGGAGATGAGTGAGGGCACTAGTCCCTCAAGTTCCTCAGATGATGGCAGGAGGAGCACCCCTAGCAATCTGCCTAAAGCTGCCACAATATAGAGAAAGAAGAGAACCTTAGACTCAGAAGATGAGGATTATGTGGCAGAAGAGGAAGCAACTTCCAAGAGAGTTGAGCCAGCACAGGGCATAAAACCAGGGATGAAAATCAAAAGGCCAAGCCAGCTCCAAAGCCAAAGCCAAAGAGGAACACAAGAAGCATCCCAGCTACTGAGAAGAACAAGGCCCCAGTGCCTGAAGCTGAAGAAGAAGAAGAGAATGTTCTTAGAAAGCTCAAGCCCAAGATCCCAGACCACAACGATGCTCATCCTGTGGCTGAGGATATGAAACTCAGGACAGATTCAGGGCTCCGGAAGTGGAGAGAAGCAGAACCGTATGCTTCAAGGAGGACTACAGTTGACTACAGGTTTCACACCAAGGAGCAGCAAGACTTTTATGAGACAGTGCTGCTAGACAAGAAGCCAATTGTCTGTGATATGAGATGGGTTGATTGGCAATACATCAAGGACAACGAAGAGTACTACCCTGGAGTGCAGGATAGCTTCAAGGCATGTGGAGTTGAGGACTTTGTTGGGCAGAAGCTCACAAAGTGGAATGAGGAACTCATCATGCAGTTCTACTCCACAGCCCATTTCTATCCAGATGGCAGGATTGTATGGACGTCAGAGGGTACGAGGTACCAGTCTACAGTTGCTGAATGGGCTCAGCTGACTAATGCCCCAGAAGAGCATGACAATGACTTGGACATTTATGCCAAGAAGAAGATGGACCACAACTCAATGTCAAACATGTACAAGGAGATTCCAAATGAAGCACTTGATACGTTCAAGTTTGGCTCAGTACACTATCTTCTGTCAGGGCTGCCAACCATCAACTGGATTCTTAGGCACACCCTATTACCCAAGTCTGGAGATCACAAGATGATCAGGGGCCACGCGATCAACTTGCTTCATATCTTTGACGTGCCACAGAAATTCAAAGTCATGAGCCTTATGATTGAAACAATCAAGAGGACAGCAGCAGACCAGAAGAGGAGCTGTGGATATGCCCCACAGATTCAGGAGCTCATCAACTCTAAGATGGGCACGGGCATATACTTATTGGACAAGGAACACCTGCCCATCCGTCCAGACTTTGAAGATAATCAAGTGGTCATGACTGAGAATGAGCCATCATCTACGCAAGCACAAGCCAAGAAGGAGAAGGCGAGGAAGGAGAAAGCTGCCAAGATGCCTACTCAAGAGGAGGCATCTGAATATTTCCTGAAAACCAAACAAGAGCAGCTTGGTTACTTGATTGCATCCACCCTGCGGATTGAGCAAGGACTAGCCACCCTAACTCAGAACCAGGCAAGCTTAGAGAGGATCATGGAACAAAAGTTCTATGACTTGGATGTCAAAGTGACAAAGATTCAGACTGCAGTGGAGCAGCTCCAGGATGACATGCAGGAGAGGAGAGGCAAGACTACAACTGATGCCTTTGCCAGAGTGCCACGAGGTCCGAGGTCGTCTGCAGTGCCAGTTGCTGACCCCAGAGCCACCACGTCTGCACCAGCTACAGCCTCAGTTCCACCAGCTCCAGCATCCACTTCAGCCTCGACTCCGACCACGTCTACAGAAGGCTTCGTCCTTGGAGTGCTCCAAACTCCACCACCACCTGAAGATCAAGCCTGAGTGTCGACTTAGCACTATGCATTTTCTAGGAACTTTTTGGTAACTTGTTGCCAAAGGGGGAGAAAATGTATAGATCATAGGCTTCGAGAGAGAGTGTTGCTTTTATTCTCTCTTGTTTTATTTGGTGGTTTTTTGAACTTTGTTTGCTTTTGTGTGAGATACTATGTCATTGCTCGTGAGACATTGATGATCATGTGTTTGATCATAAGCTACACTTAATGTTTGCTTAATATTATCATCTTATCTATCTTATGTGATCATTCACTATTCTTGGTGATGAGTGCATGTATTTCATTCTTATCATTTTAAGCGCTCCACCAAGATGTATGTGACATGGAAGAGTAACCCATGACTCTAACTCTTTGTGCATTTGCAGTCCAAAGCAAATTTTAAATATGCACAAATTTAGGGGGAGCTCTTACTTGTCACATACTTCTCAAAGCGACGATATATTTCATGCTTATTATCATTTGTCGAAGATTTGATCTATATGTTGTCATCAATTACCAAAAAGGGGGAGATTGAAAGTGCAACTATCCCTAGGTGGTTTTGGTAATTCATAACAATATATAGCTCATTGAGCTAATGCTATTCCAAGATGACTATTTCAAGAAAGCTCAATGATTGGCATGGCATGGATGTGAAAGTGGAACCCTCAAAATGCTAAGGACAAAGGATTGGCTCAAGCTCAAAAGCTCAAGACTCTTCATTTTATATTTTAGTGATCCAAGATCACATTGAGTCTTTAGGAAAAGCCATTACTATCAAGGAGGGATGAGGTGTTGCTTAATGAGCCTCTTGCTTCATGTGCTTAGTGATATGCTCCAAAACCCTCAACTACTTTCCCATATCCACATATGACCTAAACCCTAAGCCAAACTCGGTCCTACCGATTCTTTCTATCCGGCGCCACCGAGTTTCACTTTTCATAAGCCACTGCCAAAACCCTAGCAATTCGGTTCTACCGATAGGGATCTCGGTCTCACCGAGATGGGATTGCAAACTCTCTGTTTCCCTTTCGTAACTTTTCGGTCTCAACAAAAGAGTGAATCGGTCCCACCGAGATTGCAATGTAAACTCTTTGTTTCCCTTTTGTAACTTTTCGGTCTCACCGAAAGAGGAAATCGGTCCCACCGAGTTTGCCTGACCAACTCTCTGGTTATCTTATTACTAAACTCGGTCTCACCGAGTTTGTGTAATCGGTCTCACCGAGATTACGTTATGCCCAAACGCTAACCATATCGGTCCTACCGAGTTGCATGTCAGTCCCACCGAAAATCTCTAATGGTCACTAGGTTTACCTTTTCGGTCCGACCGAGTTTGTTGATTCGGTCCCACCGAGATTGGAAAACTGTGTGTAACGGTTGGATTTTGTGTGGAGGCTATATATACCCCTCCACCTCCTCTTCATTCGTGGAGAGAGCCATCAGAAGACATACACAATTCCAACTCATATGTTCTTAGAGAGAACAACCTACTCATGTGTTGAGACCAAGATATTCCATTCCTACCATATGAATCTTGATCTCTAGCTTTCCCCAAGTTGCTTTCCACTCAAACCTTCTTTCCACCAGATCCAAATCCTATGAGAGAGAGTTGAGTGTTGGGGAGACTATCATTTGAAGCACAAGAGCAAGGAGTTCATTACCTACACACCATTTGTTACTTCTTGGAGAGTGGTGTCTCCTAGATTGGCTAGGTGTCACTTGGGAGCCTCCGACAAGATTGTGGAGTTGAACCAAGGAGTTTGTAAGGGCAAGGAGATCGCCTACTTCGTGAAGATCTACCGCTAGTGAGGCAAGTCCTTCGTGGGCGATGGCGATGGTGGGATAGACAAGGTTACTTCTTCGTGGACCCTTTGTGGGTGGTTGCTTCTTCGTGGACCCTTCGTGGGTGGAGCCCTCCGTGGACTCGCGCAACCATTACCCTTCATGGGTGGAGCCCTCTGTGGACTCGCGCAACCGTTACCCTTTGTGGGTTGAAGTCTCCATCAACGTGGATGTAGGATAGCACCACCTATCCGAACCACGGGAAAAACATCCGTGTCTCCAATTGCGTTTGAATTCTCCAAACCGTTCCCTTTACATTCTTGCAAGTTGCATGCTTTACTTTCCGCTGCCAATATACTCTTTGCATGCTTTCTTGAATTGTGTGAAGGTTAAGCTTTTATTTGGTGAAGTAGTCTAATCACCCCCCCCTCTAGACATACTTTCGATGCTACACTATTTGAACGAATCCACTCCTTCACGGCTAATGAGTTTTACCTAGTTGCCTGCTCAGTTGACGCCAACTAACGGAGCTGCTCCCAAATGGCACGACGCTTGCGCATGGGTCCGTCCCTGCAACGCCGACAAACCTGGATGGCTGAGCTCTGGCCGCGGCAGCCCCGCATAGCGTCACCTCGTCAAGCCTTCAGTGCCTCACTACCCCTCGGAAGCAACCAACAGCTGACTGTCAATTGTCATGGCAACCCCTTGTTCTTTCTATGATGGACCTGCAGGACCTCTTGAAGGAGCTACGTCAGGCGAGGCCCTTGCGGTGTCTCCTTCGCTCTCGTCTGCGCGAACCGCTTGCACGTTAAAGGGGGTTGCCTGAGCATCGCGACTCAGGGCTCCTACTGGCTCTCCAGCCCTCACCCTCTGGCCTTGACCACGGCATCGCGACCTGGCATACCAGCAACGGTTGAGACTCGCTCGAGTGCCGGGACCCGAGGACGTAGAGCAGAAAGGGGAGCAAAGGCGAGAGGGGACAGACACACGAGGACCTCACCGAGCAACCTCGCGCCTGCCGATGCACGGACCCGGCGACACACCAGAGAGCGGCCCCTGATTCTCGAGATAAGTCATCACCCGGAAGCGCCAGCTACCGTGGCACCATCCCCGCACCTAATGCTATCCCGTGTTAGCAACGCCGCTCTCCTTTCTCACCAAACGACGGCTGCTTGGGCGCCAAAGGGGACCTCCCAAGCATCGCGACTCAAGGGCTCTTACCGGACTCCGGGTCGCTCACCTCCTGGCCTTGACCATGGCATCGCGACCTGGCATACCAGCGACGGCTGAAGCCGCCTTGGGACTGGGACCTGTCGGCGCAGAGCACCAAGCCCTCATGAGGTTCGAAAGGGAGGACTGAGCTAAGATAGAATGAGCAACTCGCACAATTCTACGACAAGGGTTATATTAACAAAACAGGATCACAGGCACCTTACAAGCCCCCACGGGACACGTTTTTGATTCCTCGCAGGGAACAGGTCCTAAAGGGACACAAACTACACGCGTCCCTGCAAAAGACGCCATCATCAACAATGGGCCGTCAAGCACCGACGCCAACCCCATCCAGATCAGAGTCGGTGGTGGCCTGACGAGCCCGCCCTGCTCCAGGAGCGGCGTCGGCTCGGGGGCTCGTAGCTGTCGTCGCTCGTCTCTGGAGTCACGAAGAGCTCATCGGAGTCGCTTGAACCTCCGACGCCTCCACCGCCTGAGGAGCAGCCAAGGGAGAGGTTCGCGGGCCCAGTCCTCGTCGCAGCAGGGCCCCGGCCACCTCTCCCGGGGCAGCACTCCAGCCGGCGCCCGCTCGCATCGAAGACCTTGAAGAGCATCACCGAAGCACCGTCGTAATCCAAGTGGACCGCGAAGACGCCCCTTATCCTGCAAACCCGGGCGATCTCTCTCCAGCCCCGAGTCATGAAGACCTCGCCCGGGGCAACGACTGCGACCTCTGCCTCGGTCGCGAGGGTGCTGCAGCCGGCGTGCTGCAGCCAGAGCTCCAGGGGCTCCCCCTGCGGGATGATGGAGGCGAAGAAGGGAGGAAGGTGGATCCAAGACTGAAGAGGAATGGCGACGTGGAGCACGAACTCTCGGGAGGAGCCCTCGGTGTGGACCCCAGGGGGGACGACCCACACCTTCGTGACCCGTCGGCGCCGATGGCTGCGCCGCCCATGGCGGTCAGCATCAGCTCCTTCAGGGCCCTCGACGTGGGCGTACAATGGAAGAGGGAACCCCGGCGGCGCCCGCTCGCACCAAGGCCTCGACACCACCTGAAGGGCCCCCTCGTCCGGGCCACGGGGGACGAGCCGTTTCTTCGGCGGGAATGGGTCTGGTTCCTCTCGGGGAGCCTTTCCCTTCTCTGCCGTCAAGAACTGGTGGATCGAAGCCATCGCAGCAAGACGGAGCAAGGATCGGGAAGAAGAAGAAGCAAGGAGGGATGGACTGGAAGGGCTCGCGCTGTTCCGTACTTATGGCCGGCGAAGGCCAACCGCCGACCCCCACGATTGCAGGTAATCATGACCCACTTTGCATGTAGGGACTTGTCCAGTCCGTGCAGTAGCCGAGGCGCCATGGGGAAGTGGAGGCGCCCACGTCCAATCAACCGCCATGCGGCGCCCAAGGCCACAGGCTGTTAGGGCCCGCGGCGCTTCGCTCTTGCCCTTCTGCCTCCCTGCACGTCCAAGTCTGGGCGCGCCTTGGGCCCGGGGGCTACTGTCGGCGTTCTGGGAACAGGGGTCCCCAGTCTTGCCTGCCTGCGGCCTGCGGCGTGGCTCAAAAGGGGGGCCCAGCGCGGCCCATCTTCACCAACACAAACCCAAGACCCTCGCGAGGGGCCAAGCCTCGTGGGGCGGACGACGCGGAGCTTCCTCAGGCGCGACCTCGTCATGCTGGCTCACGAGGAGGCGGAGAGACCAAGGCGGGGTACCTCACGACATGCCCGTGATGCAAGCCATGACGACCAAGGGCGCCAGGCGGGTGCCAGCCCGCGCAGTGTCCTCCTTTCCTCTTTGGTGCAAAGGGGGCAAGCGCAGCCGCGGAGTACTGAGGCATCAGGCAAAGGTTGCCATTTCGGTGCAACGAGACCAAGACCAGGAGGACTATGAGCCGGAGGTCATCGTGGAGCCCAAGACGGCGTCATCACCTGAGCTTTGCGCAGGCGAAGACTACTTTTGTCAGGATAACTGATACTAGCTACCCCCCTTCAAATTAGCCCGCCATTGTTGGCTCCCTTCCCGCACGATATTTGGGAAGAGGACCAGGGCCTCTATAAATAGGATCAGCCACCCGCAAGAAGGGAGGAGCTGAGAGAGAGAAGGCTCTTTAGAGAGGGGATCCGATCAGAGAGAGAGAGAGAGAAAGGTGGCTGAACTCCTCCCAGCAGTTCATCGCCCCAGCCAAGAACAAACCCTCGCGAGGCTGTTCTTCCTTGTATTGTTCATCATCAACAGCCCAAGAAGCAATCCACCACACCACACACTGGAGTAGGGTATTACACCACAACGGTGGCCCGAACCAGTATAAACCCTGTGTCTCTTGTGTTGTTCTTTCCATAGTTTAGATCCTAGCGAGGCGGAGGGGTGCAGGTAGGTAGGAGGAGAAATCTCTGCGTGCACCCAAGTGTTCGAACCTCAAGGGTCTACAGGAAACCAAAATCCGACAGTCACCTTGGCTTGACCGAGGACTGCGCCCTACCTCCGATCATCATGTTCGGATGAGGGCCTTCATCAACATCAACTCCGATCTCTATCAAGATCATGGAGGAATCATCCATGGCGCTCGGGGGCTCAACGTCAACATTGCCCTCGGGCGACCGTGCTATTTTTCTGGACAACAAACTTGTATCCGCCACCACTGCCTCCTCGAGTGTTGTTTTAACGATTGCTTCAGTGAAATTGCGCAGAATTCAGTCTACAACAACCCTGGAATCTATGGAGCAATCTCTCACAATATACTATATATCGGAGCCCTGTCAAATCTGGACGGTTATCTGGACGAGTTTAGGGCGTGATATCCAGAGCCCAGCTCGGAGGTCCTTTGGAAGATCCAACCGTTCATCTGCTGCAGAATTCCCATATCTACCACCCCTTAAAAGTTTAGCTCAATCCAACCATCCAAACTCCGGGAACCTTCTGATTAGTGCATCACTTTTCAGATCTGTTTTCTGCGCGAGAACGAATCCGACCTGAGTTCATCTTTTTTATGAACGGGATTTCGGACATCCTTTTTGAAGGAAGTTTTGTATGGTGTATTGTGTTTTGTTCCCAAACACATCCAGCTAAATTTAAAGTCTTTTCCAATATGATCTTCACCATCGCGCCGGTGTCAAACCAGCCCGAAAACGTTGCTCTACGGCTCCCGACCTGCGCTAGACACGTCGTCGCTTTCTTGAGCCGACCTCAACTTCTTCGGATCATCATCTCTGCGAGCCAAACAACAGTTCAGCATTGCGAAGGATAAATCATCACCAACATCACCACCCCACGGACGACACGGAGTGAGCACACCGGCATCGCCGCACGGTCACTTGATCAAGCTGGCATTGACCATGTCACGAGCTATGACTTGCATCGTCATGGCCGCACTGTTGCTTCTTCAAGCCGATGTCCATCTCGCCGACCTACTTCGACACCTCGGCTGGACCGGGGGCTCCGTTATTTCTTCGTCAACCTACTCCGGAGACTTCGGCGTCACCAGCATCGCTATGCCGTCGCTTCTTCACCCATCAAGCATGGGTGTGCAGATCGAGTCCCAATTCTGGGAGTAAGCTTTCTTCAGACTGCCACAGCAAATAAAACAGGTGCTATTAATCCTGGCAATTTTTGTTTGTTTAGGATTATCTTTTCCAAAGGATTATTACTCTGGTTTGTTCCATCATCTGTACACGGGTCTATCAAATAGTGGCCGCATTTACGATGGTCGCGTGGTGGTTTGGTCAGGTTGCCTACATAGTTCGGTGAACGCCGCATCCGGAGCTCGGACCGACCTGTGAATTCGGCTTTGCCACGCCTTTAACGCATCATGCCGACGCCCTGCATCGACATTGACTTCGGTGCCAGGCCATATATCTTTAAATAAATTATTTTTGTGACAAGCAATTACACAAGGATTATATATATATGTATATATATATTATTAGTTTTGGACCGCACTATTTTATGTGTGTAGGTGATCGACTTCGATTGCATCACGCGGTCACTTCTGCAAGCCAACGTCATCGTCCCAATTGGCATAAATCGGCTCGCATGATCATCTTGTTGATTGAATTGCCATACCGACATGTTCGGTTGCCTTGGGGACTTCGGCATCATCAAGAGGGTCCTACCCCGTGGGGTGTTTGGCGCACGGGCCATATTTCTTTTATTACTCACTTTGCATGAATTATTAATCATGCAACCTTTTTTATTACTGTTATCTCCAGCTTGCACTATCTTCTGTGCACCGGTAAATGATCCGGATTGGGCAGCTCTGTCACCTCGGCTGGACCGGGGGCTTCGTCATCACTTCATTAACCCACGCCGGGGACTTCGGCGTCACTCTGCCGGCCTGCATTGGCCAAGCCATGTCACTACATTGGAGTGCCAAACTCCTTGCTCGGACACCTCGGGCTTGGAGGCTGGGACCTTGTCCATGCCAAGGACTGCGAACCTTGTCGGATCTGTCATAGATCAATGGGCGTCTTCGTCCCGCCAGAAGCCCGAATCGCATCATTAACACCGAGCACATTAACCAGTTAAGTTGATTTCATGCTAAAAAACTTTCAGTTTTAAATTTAGTTTGGTTTGGCCAAGCATTATACTTTTTTGGCAAAAAGTTGTTTGTGACAAAATTCCTTGTTAAAACTTTGTTTGTGACACACAAATTCAAATACCCCATTTATTTAGGGGCTTCCTTTATGAAGCCTTTCATCTTGCATATGATTATACTTGTATGGCTTCGTTCCTTGTTCGTGTATTACGCCACAATATGCACCATGTTGACTTAAGTGTTTCACAAGCTGGGTTGCCTGGCTCCTGTGCTTACCCCTACGTTCCCGATTGTTCGGCTAGGTGGTAAAGGGAGCACCTCTGTGATTGTTACTACCGGGTCATTCGAGTTAGCACCTCAGACTGGGTGAAGCTGAAAGCTAGCGTTCTTATTGTTTTCAATCATGGTCGGCACACAACGGAACTCATGAGTACAAATTTTTTTTTGCACAAGTCTCATAGTAACAATGAGCAACCGAAAAAGGTATCGATGGGGGTACTAGTTTCTTTGAAGATGCTTCTTACACTTCGCCAGTAATATAGCATAAGTTCCCTGAGCGCGCTTTGTCTGTTACAGCCTTATGGCCTGATTGCCTGGTTGTCGGAAACATCATCGATATTCTCGACAGGTGGAGTACATAACACTTTTTGGCCCTTGACCGAAGAGGGAGAAGCCAACGGTCGGTTAAGACGCGTTTAAAGTTCGGGTGAACACAGATATGATATAAGTACTTCGGTACATACAATCATTATACATAAAATTCTTTTACCCAAGTCACTTGGGGCTCTTAGAATTGATATGAGTTGTTTTATAGTAAATGTGTTTTCTTCTTGGTCATTGCAAAGTCTTTTTCTACCGCCCCTTTTTCGACTCGAGTGTATGGTCAATAGCCGGATAGCCTGCCTTCTCTCTAAAAGCTGCTCAAGTTTAGTTTGCTAAACTGACCTCGGGGAAGTACTCCACCTTTTGGATAAGGAGCATGAAGCCATAGGCTGACCCACGTGAAGTCTTGAGATCGGATGTGGCATGTTAAAGCATGATAGAAGCACAATTTTTTTCTAATTTTTGGATTGGCACCGAACACTTGATCTTGTTCGGACGTCAAGTTTTTACTGACATTTTTTGGTTTTCTAAGCTTAAGGCACTTTTAAACTATTTATGTGTTTCCAACATAAGTCTTGCAGTGCAACTCTGGACACCTTTAGGGATTCGGCAAAAACATTCTCAGATATTGCTATATATGCATCGGTTTCAAATTGTGTCTTCGATCAAATAGTTGGGTTACCCGACTCCTGTGCTTGCCTCCTACGTTGCGCTTTGTTCGGCTAGGTGTGCAAAGGGAGAACCACTTCGATTGTGCTTCCAGCTCGCATGGTTAAGCACCTCAGTAGATAAAGCCGAAAACTGACTGTCACAATAAGCGTAAACTGGTCAGTGATCTGATGACTATGTTAAATGATGGGCCGTTCATAACATTGGCCGAAGTGTTTACGGCTTGACCTCGGCTGTTGCCGAACATTAACCAGGGGCTCGTAGCCAGCTTCCCCAATTTAAAGCTCCTATGACTAAGTGAAAGTTATAAAGCCCACATATCTGATTGCCTCGTTTCCGCTAACACACTACTAGGAAAAGGCCTACTAATGGCACACCAGTTTTTCCTACTAATGGCGCACTACTGGTGCGCCATTAGTATCACGCCACTAGTATTTCTTACTAATGGCGCACCACAGGTGCGCCATTAGTATCTGGTATACTAATGGCGCACCACGCAGTGCGCCATTAGTATAGAAACACCATGCACCATTAGTATGCCTCCCAGGGGCCATATTTAACCATGTGCTCTGGCATACTAATGGAGCACTATTGTGTGATGCGCCATTAGTATACTTTGGCATACTAATGGCGCACTGTTGTGTGATGCACCATTAGTATACATTGTCATACTAATGGCGCACTCTATAGTGATGCGCCATTAGTATGAATATTAGGTTTTATTCTTTTTTACTTTTCTGATTTTTGCACAGGTTACAAAATATATTATTTGATAGAATATAGACAGCGGCACACAGCAACAGCAGATTCATCGAATACAATAGAAGATTAGTCTCCGAATACAATTCATCATATTAGTCTCCGAATTCAAAAGACCGAACAAAGATAAAACATTACAAGTCTCTAGACCGCGAGTATCGAGTTTGTCTTCACATTACAAGTCGATATGAATCATCTAAACTACCATCACATAGAAGAGAGTTGCGGTCATCACGATGAGCATCATCGTGATGAAACTGGTCTTCATCCGGTTCCTCCAACGCTCCCTCCTCTCTCCCGCTAGATAGCGGGCGTATCTAGATTCCGCCTCCACCCTAGTGGTGTACCCTTTGTAACTGTTACCCCTAAAACGGTGAACCTGTCTCCGACACTCCTCCCAGTCGTCGTAGACTCCGGGAACCTTACCGTTGTACACGACATACGACGGCATCTCTATGCACAAGCCAAACAACAGACAATACATACATAAGCAATATATAAGTATGCAACAAAAGGATCGGAAGAGAAAAGCAAGACATGACATTAATAGCACGATTCATGGACCTACTAATAAATAGCATCAATTACATCTAAGTTGAACGACTGTGCAAACCAAAGAGACATACAAGTTCATTAAAGTTTAATTACAACATGAGCCAATCAATGTTTCATAACTACACATAGCATTACTACTGTCGACTCGACTCATGGGACCGGAGCGTGGATGAAGCCGCCATCTGTCGTGATGGTCATGAAATCGCGGGTGTTGTCAGCCTGCATTTGTAGCATTCCGTCTATCTCCCTGTTGGACGATTGATATCTGAGGTCGAACTGCCCCGAGGTATGAAGGACATCTTGATGGATGATGTCCGCAAACTCTGACTGGATGCGAAAGAATTCTTGTCTGATGTCCGCGTCCTGGATTGCCGACAAGCTCGCGGCCAAATCTTTGAGATTATCTAGTAGCAGAAGGTGATGATGGTCCCTTACGATCGCCCGCATGTGATGGAGGGTGTAGTAGGCATCCTTCTGACCGCCAGGCAGCTGCTTGACGCAGCAGAACTTAGTATTGTGGGCAAACACGCGCTTGCCGTACCTACGAACTGGCTTGGTGAAGGTGCCTCCAGATTTGGCGTAGCCGGGGAGAACATCATCAAGAACTTTCTTGATATTTGTGTAGTCCATCTTGGAGTCACGGTTTGGGTCGAAATACGTGGACATGGAATATTTCGGGCTTAAGAGGATGAGTGTGCAATGTGTGTCACTACACAGAACACGGAATGTTAGAAAAAAAAGAACGATCAAAATCTAAGAAATCATATGTTACGGGGCGGTTAAGGGATGACTTACTCGGGAAAGTAAGCCACGAGGAAGTTATCCTTATCTGGGTTTGCCAGAATGACGCCTTCGAGGTGTGAACTCGCGACTTGGAGGTCCCCAACGCTGCCCAAGAGCTTGGCACGCATGTATAAGGGGTCGACTATCACGATGTCCGGGGTCTTGTCTCTAATGATCCGCATCTCCATACTCAGCGAAAACAGCCGAACGAAGGTGTAGTGCAGCGGATGAAGGTTAAACATAGCAAAGATGCCATCAAACCGCAGGACGATCGTACCCCCAATGGCGCCATCCACCAAGCCCTTGCCCTCTGGCACCTTGGCCATGAAAACCGGGTATGCCACATCATTCTCTCTGAGACGCCGCTTCTCCAAAGAAAGAACACTGTCATGCAGACTCCGCATAGCACCGGTTGCAGCATTGAGCATATTTGTCGGTAGCATCGCCCTACACGCCACATGCACCCTCCTCGAGATATCCTTAGGTGAAGGTGGCCCGTCTTGAGCACGGATCGTACTCGGTGCCGGCTGGCTCGCACCCTTGTTACTCTTTCTTTTCCGTCCCTTCTTCTTTGTTGTAATGGGACCGGGTTCTGCTCACAAACCGCCTTCTTGAGTGTGTTGGGGCTGATAATATTTGGCACCTCGGCTATCTAAGGCTCAGTGAAGTCCGCAGCTGGAGGCATCTCCTGAGAATTGAACGCCAGACGACGCCTGTTGCAAATGGGTTTCTCCGCCGTACCAGCTAGACCGCGGTCGTCTTGGTTGTGTTCTTGAGAAAGAGGCCCGCGGAATTCATCATCATACCCATGCTCGGCAAAGTACTTATCGACGTTGCTAAATGTACGGCCAACTTCGTTGTCGTCGTCGTCTAGATCCTGTGCCATATGCATGTTCGGATCCTGTGTCATAGGGATGTCCGGCATGTCCGGTAGCATTGTGGCGGTCTTGCCATGGCTTGGCGCCGACACGACTGGCGGTGTTGTCTTTGGGGTGGTGTCCCCCGCCCCCAAACGAATCTGGCTCTTCGGCCAAAGCAGGGGCCAGCTTAGGCAGGTGCTGAGAGTCATCAGATCATCTTCGTCGGCCCCGGCGGGTTGAATCGGAGGTAATAACTCGTTGCAGCCTGGCAGCACCCGAACCAGTTGAACCCTATACATGGTGGGTGGCATCGGTTTACTGTGGAACACGGGGTTGCCCGGTTGAACGATTTTGCCCTTGGCGACATCGACCAACTCGTCGTTCACGAAGTGCAGGAGAGTGCACGGAACGTCGGTGGCACCCTGCGAAAACATGTAGGGCGTCAGGGATGCCCAGTCAAAGGCAAGGAGATGAAGTCCTCGGCTGAGAGGCTTAATTAGTTACCGTGATGATGGCGTCGAGCTCGGCTAATGTCGAGGCACCGCCAACGGCGCGCGTGCAACTGACGGAGGGGCCGCTTGCTAGCGAGGTGCCAGCTGGCGTACACCTGGGTGCATTAAGCTCCAATGCCAGCATCGGAGACACCAATACCGCCGCCACCGGAGACACCAATGGCGCCGCCGCCGAAGACACCAATACCGTCGCCGCCGGAGACATCAATGGCGCCGCCTGCGCGTTGTGCGATTTGCTGGCCGTGAAGCTAGAAATCGGGGGCGGCCCCTGTTGGCCACCCGCAATCCACGTCGTCATCCCATGAATCAAGGTAGGCATAATGCCGGTGAGCGTCGATCCCAGTTGTTGTTGCACTTGCTCTTGGACCATCTCCGGAATCCGCGCCACTTGTGCCTTGAGTGCTTCAACCTCGCGCGACTGGCTTTTCGAGATGGTCTTTTTCTCCTTTGTCCCACCAACGGTATAGTATGACGATCATTTTTTGGACAAGCCTTTGCCGGCCACACGACCAGCTGACGTCGGCTTACTGAGCTTATCCTTGTTTTTCATTACGTTCAACGCCCTATTCAAAGGGGTGTCAAAGGGGAGGTCTGAGACGACCCCGCGCTACTGCTTTCTTTGTCCTGCGGAAGGAACGTGAACCATTTAGAAATATTGAGGATTAATTAGAATGCAACCATATGGAGCTTATTACGCGGGGGTGTATTCCTTACCAGAACAAGCTCAAGCGCCTTGGTCTTCGGATCCGTGGTAAGCTGCTTTGTTACCGGGTCCTCCTTGTACCGGGCCCTAAGAAAGTTCATGGTCTGCTTGTCACGGTATTTCTCGAAGCGGGGCGGTAGGCCTTGCTCGGCAGGCTCCGCGTCCTCCTTGTCCCATATAGGCTCCGTCACTCTGTAACCGCCGGGACCGAGTTGGTGGACCCCTAAGTTCAACTGCCGCATTTCTTTCCCCCACTGACTTGATTCGGAGGTTGGGGGGCTCTCGCACTTGATCTTGAACTCCTTGTAGTCATCTTCGCTCATCAAAGGATATTTCGCCTTGATCTTCTCATAACTATTACCTTTGTCAATCATTGCCTTCACCGTGCTTTTCCAAGTAGACAGGGCCGTGCTCATCCTCGTGAGGGCGACACCGTTCACTTTATTCCCTGAGAGGTATGTGTTTGCAAACTCAGCGGGGAACTTGTATCATTCGTGCAGCTTCGTGAAGAGGAGGCTGCGCAAATTCCCTCGGTCCTTATGCCTTAGGTTCTCGGTGTTGATCGAGACGGTGCTCCAGAGAATGCACCCGAGCTGAACCGAGTACCCCTTGACTACGTGTTTGGGCGCCGTCAGATGCCCGTCGGAGTTCACTTCAGTAAATTCCGCCCTGACGGTGCCGAGCACGTTCGGGCGCCGGTCCTTCCGTTGCCTCTTCGGTTGGCTGTCATATGTGCGTGCGCCGCCATCATTAGTGGTGGCATCCGTGGCGCCATCATCAGTGGTGTCATCCCCGACGCCACTAGGGGTTGTGTAGTCAGGATCGGTGTCTTCCGCGGCGTCCTCATAGTGGTGAGGTTCTTCCTCCAACTCCTAGGACAGCTCCTAGAATTGCTTGCCGCCCGAACCGCCGGCCTCATCGTTGTGGGCCATGTTTCGCTCTAAATAGGAAAAAAGTTTGGTCAAAAAGTTGGTTATTGTCAAGGAACAAGATCATGGTCTCATCATTTAGGGTTTGTCGACACCGAGGCATCCTAAAAGCTAATCTTTTATCATTTAGGGTTTGTCGACGCCGAGGCACCCTAAAAGCCTAAGAGTACATCAATTAGGTTCTCATCGACACTGAGGCACCCTATAGAAGCCAAGTTAAGTTTTCATCATTTAGGGTTTATCGATGCCGAGGCACCCTAGGTTAGGCCTAATCACTTGGCACTAATCAGTTGGCTCTATTGCCACCTATGTTGGGTTTATGATCTAGGGTTTATCAATGCTAAGGAGAATTCTAAGTTGGGCCTAATCACTTGGCTCTATTGCCACCTATGGTTTAATGCAGCAAGAATGGCGGGGCAGTTGATCCTACTTAACTAAGTACTAAGATACCCCGGCCCATGCATTAGTCGCAAGTACCCCATATGTCCTATTTTTAGCAAAGTCATGCTAAAATTCACGGAAAATTTCAGCATGACCTTTGCTGAAAATAGGACATATGGAGTACCCGAATTTGCCGGAACGGAAGTTAATCGACATTCCGGCAAACTCAAGGGCCTCTCGGGGTACCTGCAAATTCATCACGACACAATGGTCGGAGACAAAACCCAGCAAACTAGCACCACAATGTGCCTCTACTTTCATATGGATGAAAAGGCCACAGACCATATGGTCCTCTACTTGCATAGGGACAAAAATCAGCTCAACTTATGTGAGCTTCCATTCCAGATCTATAGGTCATCCAACAAAAATTATAAGTCCTCACACCATATATACTTTATCACATTATAAGTCCTCACACTATCAACTATGAAAAAATCTGAGAGTATAAGTCTGGTTACATTCACCCAAGTCCAAACGTAAAATTCTGTCCAACATAGTACATCCCACTTTGATAATTTCATAGGATTTAATATATCGAACTAAACCTGACAAGTGATATGTGTTTTAAGTATCTACAGAACTAACTAGCAGCAGGTGTGCAATGACAAAATTCTGGAGTTATGCTATGCAATCTAGAATGTAGTCTAAGGGGAACTAACTAGCAGCAGATCATCTAGAACACATGTGAGTACTTCAATGGAAATAGCAACATCAGGAAGAAAAGAAGGAACATTGTCCCACAGTAGCAACAGCGGGTGTTCAATTAGTCAAGCAGCAGGAACACACAAGCAAAGCATGTGTTCAATTAGTGAAGCAGTTGGTGTGACTGTACAAATTACTCTACTGATACATGATACATGTGTCATGTGCATTGATCACTATAGCCTTGTTCTCTGACCAAACATCTTCATCTCACTACATGGACAGTGCAGTGTACTGTTATGTCCACTCACAGACCAAAAAATTGCAACCAATAACGAACAAATGCCAAACAGTTCCATGGAGCTACTGGATTAAGTGAGAGCTATATGCGGTTTTTTAAAACAAGTGAGAACTCCTACATGCTTGCCAGGCCATGAAAAAAATGAGTGTTGTTTCCAGAATTATTTCTTAGAGTGAATACAGTATGTTCTCCAAAACTCAGCAAACAATATGCAGATCGTACTTAGTGTCTCTTGCTTTTCTGATAGCCAAATAGCCACTAATAATATGCCATTGGGATCATCATTGCTTCAAATCATTTGTCTGGAAACAAAGGAATGTATAAACTGAATTTGTAGAATAATAAAGACAGATATGAGTTGCTAGCTATTATGAGGCACCAGATATGTCTTTGCTTGCTACAGTTGTGGTTCTGTGTCATTGATATCCTAGGAGTTTTCTCAAATTTTACTAGCTCAAGTGTGATGCTATTTCCTGTTTACCTATGTGTGCCACGGTTACTTTGTTACATAATTACCCTTTCATAAACTAAGCAATTAACATGAGCACATAGTTACATACTAGTATGTTTCACACAAAAGCAAACAAATCTCCTGGAATGTGTCACGAAATTGAGTTTTAACCAACTGCCATATATAATGTTTCTATTAAGCACATATCATTTTTGTTCAGGTTTCTTTTCCAGAAGAAGTATAAATCTGCTCCTAAACAAACAAGGCCGGCCTGTGGCGAGTTGGATAACAGCTAGCTACACTGACAGAGCGGAAGACGAAATCGAAGGGGGGGGAACCGGTGCAGCTCACCGAGAGGAAGATGATGGCGAGCTCGTGCGGGGCCGGGGTTGACGAGGTGACGCGGATCGACGGTGAGGCCGCGGTGGCCGGAGGTGATAGAAGACCTTGATCCGCACGATGCAAAGTCGTCGAGCTTGAATGGCTGGCCGTAGATGACGTAGAAGAACACTGCAGAGCTCCTGGACTCCTTGGTGGGGTGCGGGGACGACGGTGGTCGCGGGGACGATGCGGTGACGGGGACGACCTAGTCGGGTGAAGCAGCGCGAGGGGAGGGGAAGTGAGGAGGTGCTAGGGTGTGGAGCGGGCGCGGGGGTTGTCGAAACGGGCGCGGGGGAGCCGGAGCGGGTGAGGAGCGGGCGCGGGGGTCGCCGGAGCGGGTGTGGCAGGGGAGGGAAGGGGGATCTGGCGAGGGAGAGGGAAGGGGGGATCGGGCAAAGGGGTATCCAGCTAGAGGGGGGAATGTTAGTAATGGCGCACCCTCCTCTGGTGCGCTGTAGCGACCAGACCTCAAACAGTCTGATCTTTGTGCTCCGGTGTCATCCCTGGATCAGTAATGCTGACACCACACAGTACTCGGAGGATTTATAGCAGAGTAGCAATAACACACTTATTACATCGAGTGTCTCAAAAGAGAACTTATTACAATAAATATGGCTTAAGGCCATCTAGTGACGATAACAGCGGAAGGCTTGGAAGATAAGTGAGTCCATCAACTCCAACGGCATGACTGAGTATAGAACCACGACCTAAAAACTCCTTAATCGTCGTCTGAAAAGTCTGCAACATTAACGTTGCAGCCCGAAAACGGGTCAGCACATGGAATATGCTGGCAAGGTAACACATAGAGAGTAATGGAATGCAACAGCTATACTATATGCATGTTTGGCTGGTGGAAAGCTCTATGGTTACTGTTTTTGCGTAAAGCCAATTTTTCCCTACTTCAAAGGAATAAAATTAATTACTATCATGGTGGTTGTTAAACATTGAGAATGGTTGACAGCATTCTCAATCCCAATTAAGTATCATCATTAAAAACCCCACAATATTAATTTTAGAGTAACATGTTGAGATTCACATGATAATCCAGGTACTAGATACTCAAGATTTGTCCATAACAGGGGACACGGCTAACCATGATTAGTTTATTACACTCTGCACAAGACTCGATCGCCTCCGTTTGGTTTCTTGCACTACAGGGTGTTTGAGAAGACGGATGACCGAGACATAGTCTTTCAGAAGCGCTGGCACCTTACGATCGGGTAGACCGTACCACCTACATCCCCTACATCTTCTAGTCTACCACTGTAAGAGTTCGCACAGCTTAGTCAACTATGCCAGAGCCCATAATGGCTTGTGGCTGCACACAGAAGTTTCTAGTATGAATAATCTCATGATCTCTTTGAGCCTGGGTGGCGGTCCAAAAGAAAAACAGGCAAGTCCTGGAAACCCCAGGTGCCTCAATCCACCCAGATGTGTGTTTAAGTTGCCACCTTAGGTAAACCATTAATTATAAATCTCACATCTGTCATGGATTTCACTCACCCAATCCACGTCTACTAGCATAGCATGGCATAATAAGCAAACGCAGAGTAACTCCCAAAGGTTTGATAATAAACAGGTAATAGGTACTACCTCATCTACTTCCCATCCCACAGTTTAATTAGACCCTAATCATGCAATGTGTGAGGATTGATCTAATGCAATAAAACAGGGTTGTAGAAAAGGTATGATTAAAGTGTTACTTGCCTTGCTGATGATCCGCGAAACCTAGAGATTCAACGTAACAGGCGGCGCACTCCGGGTATTCTATCGCAGACAAACAAACAAGCATACAATAAGTACTCAACTAATGCACAGGTAAAACTCAAATAGAAGATCTAACCAGAAAGTTCAACTTAAGAACCCTGGTTGGCAAAAAGAATCAAATCGAACGAAGCAAAAGAAATCAAACAGCGAAAGAAAACAACTTCGTTCTAGTAATCTGGATCTAGGGCAAATTTTACAGTAACAAAAACATGTTTAGGTTGATTATTCGAAAAGAGGCTTTCGAGACGAAACTCCAGGCGCTTGAATCGCCTGATTCCGATAAACGAGAGAAAAGTTATACTAAAACGAAAATCGGATCAGAAATCGCGATCAGAAAATAACCGCGGAAAATCCGACGAAAAAGAAAAACGACGAACATAAAAAAAAATAAAGAAAAAATATTTAAAAAAAACTGCACGGAAAACGAGGCGGCGGTGAACCTCGAAAGGCGCGCGCTCCGGCGACGGCGGCGGCGGGCGGCTGGCTAGGGCGGCGGCTAGGGTTTCGATGGTGGCGGGCTGGCTCTCTCTCGCGGGCCTCGGGCGCTATTTAAAGGCGCCCCGGGCGGAGGTTTCCTGGCCGGGTACGGCCCGGAGTCGGTTTCGTTTTTTTTAAATCCGCTCGGAAGAAAAATAAAAAGAAATACTAAACAGACTCCAAAAATCACGAAATAAAATTTGCCGGGTTTCTAAAATCAAGCCCGATAAAGTGAACATTTATCTGGGTGCAAACTACAACTTTGAAACACGCGCATTTTTTCTAAATTCAAATAAAAATACCAAAAAACTCCGAAATAAAACTTATTTGATTTTTTTATTAAATCCTCAATATTTCTATAGTTTGGGAAAGTCATTTTATTCCCTCCCTCGTATTTTTGTAATACAAATAATTGATGATAAAATAAATAAAATCAAATGATCCTGTTTACATAATTTGAGAAAACTCAAATATGTGAATAACGAAATCCCCAACTCTCTCCGTGGGTCCTTGAGTTGCTTAGGATTTTCTAGGATCAAAACCAAAAGCAAAATAAAATATGATATGCATGATGACCTAATGTATAACATTCCAAATTGAAATTTTGGGATGTTACAAACCTACCCCCCTTAAGATGAATCTCGCCCTCGAGATTCGGGTTGGCTAGAAAATAGGTGAGGGTGGTCTTTGAGCAAATCTTCCTCTCGCTCCCAGGTGGCTTCATCCTCCGTGTGGTGGCTCCACTGAACTTTGCAAAACTTGATAACCTTGCTGCGAGTGACTCGACTGGCAAACTCAAGGATCTTGACTGGTTTCTCCTCATAGGTCAAATTGTTATCCAACTGGATTGCTTCTAATGGCACTGTGTCTCTCAAAGGTATGTCAGCCATCTCCGCGTGACACTTCTTCAACTGAGAAATGTGGAACACATCATGCACTCCTGCCAATCCTTCTGGCAATTCCAACTTGTAGGCCACTTCTCCCATACGCTCCAAAACTCGATATGGTCCTACAAATCGTGGCGCTAACTTCCCCTTAACTCCAAAGCGCTTAATCCCTCGAAGTTGGGATACTCGAAGATAAGCTCTATCTCCAACTTCGTAAACTGTCTCCTTGCGTTTAGAATCTGCGTAGCTCTTCTGCCTGGACTGGGCTACCTTGAGCCTATCGCGAATCAACTTCACTTTCTGTTCAGACTCTTTAATCAAATCTGGTCCAAACAACTGGCGGTCTCCAACTTCGTCCCATGACAACGGTGTCCTGCACCTCCTTCCGTACAAAGCCTCGAAAGGGGCCATCTTCAAAGTGGTCTGATAGCTATTATTGTAAGAGAACTCTGCATATGGCAAATTATCGTCCCAACTAGATCCACAATCTAGCGCACAAGCTCTCAGCATATCCTCCAAAATCTGATTGACTCTCTCAGTCTGTCCATCTGTCTGCGGATGAAAAGCTGTACTCAATTCCAGCCTAGTACCCAAGTCTCATGCAACTGCTTCCAGAACTTTGAGGTAAACTGGGTTCCTCTATCTGATACGATACTCCTCGGAACTCCATGCAAACATACGATCCTGGTCATGTATATCTTTGCCAACTTAGCACTGGTGTAAGTGGTCTTTACTGGGATGAAATGAGCTACCTTCGTCAATCGATCAACTACAACCCAAATCGATTCATAGCCTGAACGAGTCCTTGGTAATCCCGTGATAAAATCCATGCCTAGCTTATCCCACTTCCATTCGAGTATCGGCATTGGTTGCAACAATACTGCTGGCTTCTGATGCTCTGCCTTTACTCTCTGACATAGGTCACAAACTGCTACATACTCCACAATATCCTTTTTCATTCCGGTCCACCAGAAAATATCCTTTAAATCCAAATACATCTTGGTATTTCCTGGGTGAATCGAATACGGTGAATCATGGGCCTCTTGCAAAATCAACTTTCTGATTTCCAGGTTATTGGGCACATAAACACGATCATCAAACCATAGGGTGTCGTGCTCATCCTCGCGAAATCCTTTAGCTTTTCCTTTGCTCAGTTTCTCCTTTATAGCGGCAATCTCTTTGTCAGTTTTCTGAGCATCTCTGATTCTGTCCCTCAAGGTTGACTGAATTTCTAGCACTGCTACATAGCCTCTCGGAACTATTTCCACTCTTAGTTCACGAAGATTTTCTGCTAACTCCTTGGGTATTTCTCCCGTCTTTAACCTATTGACATGGCTCTTACGGCTTAACGCATCAGCTACTACATTTGCTTTTCCGGGATGATAATGTAATTTCATATCATAATCCTTGATAAGCTCCAACCATCTCCTTTTTCTGAGGTTCAACTCCTTCTGTGTGAAAATGTACTTCAAACTCTTATGATCCGTGTACACCTCACAATGATTCCCAATGAGGAAATGTCTCCATGTCTTCAATGCATGCACTACGGCTGCTAACTCCAAATCATGCGTAGCATAATTCAATTCGTGAGGCTTCAGTTGTCATGAAGCATACGAAACAACTCTCCCTTCTTGCATAAGCACTGCTCCAAGTCCTCGACGTGAAGCGTCGCAATACACCTCATAATCCTTGGTTTCATCTGGCAAAATCAACACTGGTGAGGTAACCAAACGTTTCTTCAGTTCCTGAAAACTTGCCTCACACTCATCAGTCCATTTGAACTTAGTATCCTTCTTCAACAACTCCATCATAGGCTTCGCAATCCTTGAGAAATTCTCAATAAACCTCCGGTAGTATCCCGCGAGTCCAAGAAAACTCCGGATCTCTCCAACTGTTGTTGGCGCTTCCCACTTGGTCACGGTTTCAACTTTAGCGGGATCTACTGCTATACCTTCTCCAGATATAACGTGTCCGAGGAATCCTACTTCCTTCAACCAAAACTCACATTTGCTGAACTTGGCATATAATTGATGCTCTCTGAGCTTTCCAAGTACCAAACGCAAATGCTCCTTATGCTCCTCTTCATTCTTCGAATATACCAGGATATCATCAACGAACACCACGACAAACTTATCCAAAAACTCCATAAACACTTTGTTCATCATGTTCATAAAATAGGCAGGCGCATTAGTCAGTCCAAATGACATAACGGTATACTCATATAGTCCATATCTTGTGGTAAAAGTTGTCTTCGGAATATCCTGTTCTCGAATCTTCAACTGGTGGTATCCTGATCGCAAATCGATCTTGGAAAACACTTTAGCTCCTTGCAACCGATCAAACGGATCGTTGATCATTGGTAGTAGGTACTTGTTCTTGATCGTTACTTCGTTTAATCCTCTATAATCAACAACCATCCTTAACGATCCATCCTTCTTCTCCACTAGAAGTACTGGTGATCCCCAAGGTGAAGAACTTGGGCGAATATATCCCTTATCCAGTAACTCCTTAATCTGCTTCTTAATTTCCACCAAATCTTTTGCTGGCATCCTATATGGTCTCTTTGATATTGGCCCAGTGCCTGGCAATAGCTCAATCAAAAACTCAATGTGTGTATCCGGTGGCATGCCTGGCAACTCTTCGGGAAATACATCAGGAAAATCCTTTACCACTGGTACTTCCTCCTGCACAACTCCTATTAGGCAATTTACTTGTGTCCTCTTTGGTACATGCCGGGATACATACTTGATCCTTCTCCCTTCTGGTGTGATAAGCAATATTGACTTACTGGCACACTCAATATTCCCTTCATACTTTGATAACCAATCCATGCCTAATATCACATCCAATCCTTGAGATTCCAATACTATTAGGTCTGAGGGAAAAACATAGTTACCAATCCTTAATGGTAACCGATCACACCATAGACTTGCCACATACTCTGCTCCTGGTGAGGTTACTAACATGGGTGACCTAAGGGCTTGGGTTGGTAGGTTATACTTATCCACAAATCCCCTTGATATGTATGAATGCGATGCTCCTGTATCAAAAAGAACGAGTGCAGTAAATGACTTAACCAAAAACTTACCTATTACTGCATCGGGCTGAGCTTCAACCTCCTCCACATTAACGTGGTTCACCTGTCCCCTGTTGACAGGGTTCGGCTTCTTTCCAGAACTTCCATTGCCATTTTGGCCTTCAGGACATTCATTTGCATAATGTCCTGGCTTCGAACACTTATAACAAGTGACATGGCTCAAATCCTTCTTGGCTGGGGTTGATGGGGTGTTGCCGTTCTATCCATTGCTTCCTCCATTCCCATTACCATTCTTGGTGCCATTGTGATTGTGCGAGCTACCTACTCCATGGGTATGCTGAAAATGTCCTCCTGGTCTAGGGGTAAAATGAGGCTTCTGCTGAGCTCCTGAATTATACTTTCCTTGTCCATACTTCCTCTTGCGGTTCTCAATTTGCTGCTGCTTCCCTTCAATCATAAGAGCACGATCTACCAACTCCTGGTAGTTGTTGAAGGTGGCTACCATCAACTGCATACTCAATTCATCATTCAGTCCTTCCAGGAATTTCTCCTGCTTAGCTGCATCCGTAGCAACGTCATCTGGGGCATAACGTGCTAGCTTACTAAACTCCTCCACATAGTGGCCAACTGTCCGTCCTCCTTGGCGCAAGTTACGAAACTCACGCTTCTTCATGGCCATTGCTCCTGCTGAAACATGGGCAGTACGAAAAGCCTGCTGAAACTGGTCCCATGTGACAGTGTCGACTGGGAAAGTGGCTGTGAAATTCTCCCACCAAGATGCTGCGGGTCCTTCTAACTGATGTGCGGCAAACTTAACCTTCTCCACATCGGTGCATCCTGCTGTGGTCAACTCCCTAGCTATCTTGCGGAGCCAATCATCTGCTACTATCGGCTCGGTGCTACTGGAAAACACCGGTGGATTCAGCCTAAAAAAATGGGCTAAGTGGTCAACAGGTGGTGGTGGTGGTGGTGGGTTGTTGTTGTTGTTCCCCTAATTCTGATTCTGAACTAGCAACTGCATCAAGGTGTTCTGCTGCTGGATCAACTGGGTGAGCTCCGATGGAAAGGCAAATCCGGGGTCACGTCTCGGAGGCATCTGAGGGTTTAGAAAAGATGAGACATAAGAATAGAGGGGGTCTAAAGGGAAAACACTACCCATATGCACATGAGGCAAAAGCACACAATTCACTTCAATCAATCAAACAAGGACATACAATCGATCTAGCTATCGCAAAAGTGCTCGGACTACTATATTTACATGGTGGACTACTACTACGGATGAGGTGGCCTACTAGAAATATTCTACGGTTGTAGACTCCATGATATCTGCTCCTGCTTCATCAACATAGTCATCATCGCTACTATCTTGTTCTGAGTCGGTGCCGTCGATGATGATGTAGTCTTCCGGGCTAATCTCCTTGGGTTCCTCGTCTTCATCTACTAGTGTCGGGCCTCCCATAAATATGCCAATCTTCTTGATCAGATCGTCATTCTTCTCCACCAATACTTCAATTTCTTCTTCATAATCTTCGCGTGTAGCCTTGAGTTCTTCCTCTAGTTCCTTGATTCTAGTCTTAGCCTTCTTCAGATCTATCATGTCGGCGCACATCTGATTCTCCTGTCGTCGAATGTGCTGATTTAACTCCTGAATAAAAGCTGCAATTGATCTATATTTCCTGGTGCTGATCATCTCCCAGTGTTCATCTCGGCGCCCACAAATCTGGTAGATAGTATCCTTGAGATCCTTGCGGTAGACTTCTCCAATGCGTCCCATGGCGATGTGAGCTGCCATACTCTTTCCTAGACTCCAAGCTGGTGCATCAAAAGAAAACTCTATGGGCTCGGTGACTGGCATGAACGTCCTTCCTGGAACTTGAACTTGAATCATCCAGTGCTCTTCTTCAGGTAAAGTGGCGTTGTAGGTTCCCGTGAAGCTTGGTACTCCTATGTTCAGGTATCTAGTGACTTCCTTGAAGTGGCGTCCAAAGGGTGTATCTTCGTCTGGTTGTGTGAACTTAATCCTTGCATCCGCCGTCCTAAAGAGTAGAAAAGATGAGAAGTCGGAAGAGAAGAGAGTGAGTAGTGATCTAGGTCTTTAGCTTAGTGGTCGTGTCCTACAGTCAGCGTGTGCTCTGATACCATCTCTGTAGCGACCAGACCTCAAACAGTCTGATCTCTGTGCTCCGGTGTCATCCCTGGATCAGTAATGCTGACACCACACAGTACTCGGAGGATTTATAGCAGAGTAGCAATCACACACTTATTACATCGAGTGTCTCAAAAGAGAACTTATTAAAATAAATATGGCTTAAGGCCATCTAGTGACGATAACAGCGGAAGGCTTGGAAGATAAGTGAGTCCATCAACTCCAACGGCATCACTGAGTATAGAACCACGACCTAAAAACTCCTTAATCGTCGTCTGAAAAGTCTGCAACATTAACGTTGCAGCCCAAAAACGGGTCAGCACATGGAATATGCTGGCAAGGTAACACATAGAGAGTAATGGAATGCAACAGCTATACTATATGCATGTTTGGCTGGTGGAAAGCTCTATGGTTACTGTTTTTGCGTAAAGCCAATTTTTCCCTACTTCAAAGGAATAAAATTAATTACTATCATGGTGGTTGTTAAACATTGAGAATGGTTGACAGCATTCTCAATCCCAATTAAGTATCATCATTAAAAACCCCACAATATTAATTTTAGAGTAACATGTTGAGATTCACATGATAATCCAGGTACCAGATACTCAAGATTTGTCCATAACCGGGGACACGGCTAACCATGATTAGTTTATTACACTCTGTAGAGGTTTGCGCACTTTTCCCCACAAGACTCGATCGGGTAGACCATACCACCTACATCCCCTACATCTTCTAGTCTACCAATGTAAGAGTTCGCACAACTTAGTCAACTATGCCAGAGCCCATAATGGCTTGTGGCTGCACACGGAAGTTTCTAGTATGAATAATCTCATGATCCCTTTGAGCCTAGGTGGCGGTCCAAAAGAAAAACAGGCAAGTCCTGGAAACCCCAGGTGCCTCAATCCACCCAGATGTGTGTTTAAGTTGCCACCTTAGATAAACCATTAATTATAAATCTCACATCTGTCATGGATTTCACTCACCCAATCCACGTCTACTAGCATAGCATGGCATAATAAGCAAACGCAGAGTAACTCCCAAAGGTTTGATAATAAACAGGTAATAGGTACTACCTCATCTACTTCCCATCCCACAGTTTAATTAGATCCTAATCATACAATGTGTGAGGATTGATCTAATGCAATAAAACTGGGTTGTAGAAAAGGTATGATCAAAGTGTTACTTGCCTTCCTGATGATCCGCGAAACCTAGAGATTCAACGTAACAGGCGGCGCACTCCGGGTATTCTATCGCAGACAAACAAACAAGCATACAATAAGTACTCATCTAATGCACAGGTAAAACTCAAATAGAAGATCTAACCAGAAAGTTCAACTTAAGAACCCTGGTTGGCAAAAAGAATCAAATCGAACGAAGCAAAAGAAATCAAACAGCGAAAGAAAACAACTTTGTTCTAGTAATCTGGATCTAGGGCAAATTTTACAGTAACAAAAACATGTTTAAGTTGATTATTCGGAAATAGGGTTTCGAGACGAAACTCCAGGCGCTTGAATCGCCTGATTCCGATAAACGAGCGAAAAGTTATACTAAAACGAAAATCGGATCAGAAATCGCGATCAGAAAATAACCGCAGAAAATCCGACGAAAAAGAAAAACGACGAACAGAAAAAAAAATTAAGAAAAAATATATATATATTTTTTTTAAAAAAACACTGCATGGAAAACGAGGCGGCGGCGAACCACGAAAGGCGCGCGCTCCGGCGGCGGCGGCGGCGGCGGCTGGCTAGGGCGGCGGCTAGGGGTTCGGTGGAGGCGGGCTGGCTCTCTCTCGCGGGCCTCGGGCGCTATTTAAAGGCGCCCCGGCCGGAGGTTTCCTGGCCGGGTATGGCCCGGAGTCGGTTCCATTTTTTTTATAAATCCGCTCGGAAGAAAAATAAAAAGAAATACTAAACGGACTCCAAAAATCACGAAATAGAATTTTCCGGGTTTCTAAAATCAAGCCCGATAAAGTGAACATTTATCTGGGCCCAAACTACAACTTTGAAAAACGCGCATTTTTTCTAAATTCAAATAAAAATACCGAAAAACTCCGAAATAAAACTTATTTGATTTTTTTATTAAATCCTCAATATTTCTATTGTTTGGGAAAGTCATTTTATTCCCTCTCTCGTATTTTTGTAATAGAAATAATTGATGATAAAATAAATAACATCAAATGATCCTGTTTACATAATTTGAGAAAACTCAAATATGTAAATAACGAAATCCCCAACTCTCTCCGTGGGTCCTTGAGTTGCTTAGGATTTTCTAGGATCAAAACGAAAAGCAAAATAAAATATGATATGCATGATGACCTAATGTATAACATTCCAAATTGAAAATTTGAGATGTTACATGCGCCATTAGTAGTTTTTTTTCTGATAGGAATGGCGCACCCTCCTCTCGTGCGCCATTAGTAACTTTTTTCTGATAGCAATGGCGCACCCTCCTCTGCTGCGCCATTAGTAACTTCTTTTTTTCATTATTTCTTGTTGCATCTAATAATTGGTTTTTTTATCAAATTTGTTATTTTCATGAGGACTAGAACAGAAGATATCATCAAATATCATCAAAAAAATTTAATATCATCAAATTTGTTTTTTTATTTTTATCATCAAATTTGTTATTTGAAAATATCATCAAATTTGTTATTTGAAAATATCATCAAATTTGTTATTTAAAAATGTCATCAAAAAGTGGGGGAGGGTGCGGGGTGTCGGCGATGGCGGTGGAGCGGGCCGGGGGAGGGTGCGGAGGGTCGGCGGCGGCGGTGGAGCGGGGGAGGGTGCGGTGGGTCGTCGGCGGCGGTGGAGCGGGGGAGGGTGCGGGGGTCGTCGGCGGTGATGGAGCGGGGGGAGCTCGGCGGCGAGGGGGATCTGGCGAGGGGGATAGCTATCGAGAGGAAGGGGGATCGAGATCGAGTGTCCTCATGAATATTCAATATTTTTTCATATTGAATATGAAAAAATATCATCAAATTTGAAAAAATATTCATGAATTCAAAAAGTGCCATGAAATTTAAAAATATTCATGATATGAAAAAGTGCCCGAGAAATGAAGGCTACGATTTAAATACAATCGATCTTAGCTAGCTATCTGTTCACAATCTTCTTGCCCTTCTTGTTCGCAAATGGAGTTCTTCTGTGGAACGGACGTCCTTTAGGTAGGGTGGTCCTGCTTCTTCTTGTGGTGTATGCTGCTACTTCATCGTCGTCGTCATATTCGATCTTCGGGTCACCATACTTGTCGAAGTCTTGCTCATTGGCTACTCCATCCATTCCGATGATCTTCCTTTTGCCTCTCCTCATGACAACACAACTGGGCTTTGACGGGTCGGTAATGAAGAAGCATTGGTCCACTTGGGAAGCCAGTACCCATGGCTCATTTTTCGCGGTGACGTTTGCGCCCGCGGTCTTGGATTTTGCTTCAGGTATAACCATGGTGGTGAAATACCGGTCTTCTTTTAGGACGCTCTTGGCCCATCTGACATGGAACATCGGAACCTTCTCTCCAGCGTAGCCCAGCTCCCAGATCTCCTCGATCCTTCCATAGTATCTGTCCTTGTCATTACCGGTGTAGGATTCCATCGTTACCCCAGAGTTCTGATAACCATCGCTCTTCATGTCCTTGTCCTCGGTGTAGAATGTGTAGCCGTTGATATCCTACGCCTCATAGGTCATCAGGTTGTGCTCGGCGCCCTGTGACAAGGCGAATATGAGTTGCTGTTCTGCGGAAGAATCCTCATGTAAAGGGTACGACAGAAGCTTCTGCTTGAACCAACGCGTGAAACATGAGTTTTGCTCTTTGATTATATCTCCGTCCGTCCTCTGTTGGCCTCGGTCATTGTACGTCTTCTCAATAAAGGTTTGTTGCTCTACCACCCAAGGATCGACCACGTCTATGTGTTGTAGCTAGCACGACTAGGTTTGCTCTTTCAAAGTCGGCGAGTCGACCCTCAAAGTCGACATGCATTTCGCGGCGACCCTCACGGTGACCCCATCCAGCGAGCCTGCCGAGGTGCCTGTTGACGGGCAGACCAACGGGGTTCTCGATGCCTAGATAATTCATGCAGTAGGAGATGCACTCTTTGGTCAGAAAGCCCCTGGCTATGCTTCCCTCTGGACGTGACATGTTGCGAATGTATCCTTTGATGACACCATTCATACTTTCGAACGACATCATGCTGTGGAGGAACGTCGGCCCGAGTTGGATGATACCCTCCATGATATGGACCAGCAGATGCACCATCAGGTCGAAGAATGCGAGCGGGAAGTACATCTCAAGCTCGCATAGTATCACCACGATCTCTTCCTGTAGCCTTCTGAGTTGCCTCACGCCAACCGACTTCCGAGAGATGACGTCAAAAAAGTTGCATAGGCCAAATAGCGTTTCACGGACATGCACATCCATGATCCCACGGATTGCAACTGGAAGTATCTGCGTGATCAGCACGTGACAGTCATGAGACTTCATCCCGCTGAACTTTTGCTTCGCTGGGTCTAGGTATCTGCTTATCTTCCCCGTGTAACCGTAAGGAAGTTTTACTCCTACGAGGCAGGTGAAAAACTGCTCGATCTCCTCCTGACTAAGAGTGAAGCACGCGGGAGGGTAGTCATTTCCCGTCTTCTTGGCCTTTTTGCCTTTGCGACGACTTTCTGTGTCCCGCTTCGCCTCATCATCATCATCATCATTAGCGTGAAGCTCCTGCCTGATGCCCATTGATTTCAAGTCTGCCCTTGCTTTCGGCCCATCTTTGGTCCTCTCTGGCATGTTGAGCAGGGTACTAAGCAGACTCTCGCACGCGTTCTTCGTGATATGCATGGCATCAAGGCTGTGAGGCACACGGTGGATCTTCCAATACGGCAAGTTCTAGAAAACAGACCTCGTTTTCCATACCTTCAGCAGCGGCTCTGGCGCCTTTCGCTTCTTTCCCGGCTCTGGTGCCTTTTTCTTCTTTCCCGGCAATGGGCAATCTTTCCAATTTTTCAATAGCCCGTCTATTTCCTCGCCGCTCCTCGTACGCGGGTATCTTCGGCGTTTGGTTTCACCATCGAACAGATCCTTGCGTTTCCTCCACGGGTCATCATCGCGAAGCAACCATCGATGTCCCATGAACACGGTTTTCGAAGACCCGGGATCTCTATCTAGCTGGCGATGCGTTGTGTCATCCATGCACCTGACGCATCCAGAAAATCCGTGGACCACCTGCCCCGCGAGATATCCGTAACCGAGATAGTCGTGCACCGTCGTGAGCAGTGCAGCTCTCATAGGGAAATATTCTTTCTCTCCGGTGTCCCACGTATTGGCTGGCGTTTTCCACAGCGTGTCTAGCTCCTCTTTCAGCAGCCCCAGATACATATTGATGTCGTCCCCTTGTTGTTTCGGCCATTCAATTAGCATACTCATGTGAATGTACTTCCTCTTCATGCACAACCAGGGGGAAGGTTGTACATCCACACAAACACAGGCCAGGTGCTATGTGTGCTTCTCTGGCTGCCAAACGGATTGACTCCATCGATGCTCACGCCCAGCACAATGTTCCTTGGATCATTCCCAAATTCTGGGTGTTCGAAGTTCAACGCTTGCCACTGGCTCTCATCCTTAGGGTGACTCAGCATCTTGTCTGTTTTATTTATCTCCGGGTCATTTGCGTCATCTTCTCGCTTCTTCTCCTCCCTATCCGCGTGCCAACACAGGAGCTTTGCTACCTTAGGGTCCGCGAAATACCGCTGCAGACGAGGAGTGATCGGAAAGTACCACACCACTTTTCGAGGAGCTTTCTTCCTCTTCTTGTATCGAGTGACGCCGCACACCGGACATATGGTAGACTCCGCGTGCTCGTCCCGATAAATGATGCAATTGTTCATGCACACATGGTACTTCACGTGCAGTAAATCCAGAGGACACACGACTTTCTTCGCCTCCTCGAAACTGGTCGGGCACTTGTTCCCCTTGGGAAGACGTTCGTGCCAGAATGACATGTTCTCGTCGAAGCATGCGTCGGTCATTTTGTGTTTTACCTTCATCTCCAGAGCCATGAGCGTTACTTTCAGGCGGGTATCCTCGGGTTTGCATCCTTTATACAATGGAGTAACCACGTCTGTCTCCAGTTGATCCAGCTTGGCTTTCTCTCGGGCGGCAGCTCTTGCGTTATCCGTCTGCTTGAGAAGTAGCTCTTGAATATGAGGGTCCTGCACCCAGCCCATCGATGGTCCATCGTCGTCTGCTCCGCCGGCATCTTCATCTTCATGATCATGCCCTTTGTCTGCTCCGGCATCTTCCTCATCATCATGTCCGGCATCTTCTACATGATGACTGTGTACAGCATCACCGTCGTGATCATGTCCTGGAGATTCTTCGTCTTCTCGCCCGCCCGAGCCGCGGTGGTTGTCTTGTTGCCCTTCCTCATTTCTTGCCCAGCCCCCATGGATGACTTCATAGTCATCTTCATCACCTTGCCACCAATAGCCATCCATGAAACCATGCAAGAGCAGGTGGTCCCGCACCTGCCCGGAATCCGGGTCCGCAATAAGGCTCTTCAGCTTGCATCTTCGACACGGACATCTTATCTCCGTCTCATTCTTTTGAAGCATCTCGGCCTTCGCGGAGCTCAAAAACCTATTCACGATGCCTTCGGTCATCGTGCGGACCATGGTCGCCTGCGGGGTAGAGCAAAACAATATTTTAGAACGAAGAAAAAATTTGGCATGACTTTCCCTAAAAATAGGACCAAAAAGAATGCATAGTGCCAAAATTCTCGCCGAAACAGAAATGAATCAACACTCCGGCAAAATATTGGCAACTATCGCATTTCAAATACCGGTACCTACAAACACAAACATATATGCAACACCACAAACATATGAAACACCACAAACATACATAGATCTAGCTAGGCCACAAAAAGTGCATGTGCACGTTGTTGGAGCAAGCTAGGGAGAAAAAAGGTAGATCTACAACATGAAGATAGCTTTCCCCTTACTTACCTATCAAAAAAAGGTAATTTCACCACTTAATTTTGATGAATCTATGGTGCAAATGAGGTGAGGAGGAGGAGGCAGCCGACAAGCTTGGAGAAGGAGGTGGAGGGAATGATGTGGGGAAAGTGAGTGTGTAGGTGTGGCTGTCCAAAATATCTAGCTGGTCCCAGGTTACTAATGGTGCACCACACAGCCATGCGCCATTAGTAGTTTTGCAAAAAAAGTAATATATATATATATATACTAATGGCGCACTGTGGCATAGTGCGCCATTACTAGTTTAAACTAGTAATGGCGCACTTTGCAACGGTGCTCCATTAGTAGTTTCGCAAAAAAAGAATAAAAAAATACAGTAGTGGCGCACTCCATGGCTGGTGCGCCATTACTAGTTAGAACTACTAATGGCGCACTTTGCCAGGATGCGCCATTAGTATGTTTGGAAAAATGAAAAAAAAATTGTTACTTGTGGCGCACCTTGTGCCTGGTGCGCCATTAGTGTCTTCCACACTAATGGTGCATCACCACATGGTGCGCCATTAGTATATAGTAGTGGCGCACCACTTCTCTGGTCTGCCATTAGTGTCAATTTCATCTATAGCCCTTTTCCTAGTAGTGACACAACCACCTTCGGGCACTGAGATGTCGGCTAAGGGTTGTCTTGTTATTGCGGAGACACCCTGCGTAGTATCTACAAAGGGGTAGAAGCCGACAATGGCCCACTTTCAACTGATAAACGGTTGCAACGGAGTCAAACAAACATATCATCGTCATTTGTATTTAATATACAAGGGCTGCCTTCCATAATCATCACTATAAAGCCATAAATATGCATCAATTTGACTTAAGATTTTTGCCAAGCTGGGTTGCTGGCCCCTGTGCTTACGCCTACGTTCCCGATTGTTCGGCTAGGCGGTAAAAGGAGCACCTCTGTGATTGTCACTACCGGGTCATCCGAGTTAGTACCTCAGACTGGGTGAAGCCGAAATCTAGTGATCTTAAAGGATCACATTGGTTGGCAACGCCGGAAGTAAAATTTTGGTTCATTAATACCATAGAGTTCGGGAACTTTCCCCGAACTAAATCCTCAATATTTTCCTCCCATTGATCGGAGGTGAGGTTTCATGATCATGATAAGCATGACGACCCAAAGAAAGGAACCGATAGCAGGACTATTTTCCTTGGAAGATGTTTCTTAATATAACATGTCTCTCCACATACCTTTGTTTATCAAACCGTACGACCGGATTGCCTTGTTTCTCGTAAATCTTTGCTCTCACGAACGCTTTATAAAGAAGGACAAACACTCCCCGGCTGCTGGCCGATGGTCGGTTAACAAAGTTTTGTACAATGCGGATCCGAGCATTAATGATGTAAAATACTTGGATACATAGGATCATAAATTGCGAGTAAAGTCGATTTAGTGCAGCTCATCTTTTAAATACCAAGCGAGCAACTTACATAAAGCTCTCCTAAATCCCAAGTGGCATCGATTTCCTATCTATTAAGCCCCTTGGGGCCAACCTTGGCGATCCTAGCTTTCGCTGGCTCTAGCTCCTTTAAGAGATCTTTATTCTCTTTTTGATAAGTTTGTGTTAAACACAAAAAAATTCACACGGATATCGATCCTAAATTCGGCCACCCGTGCCCACATTAAGGCTCGGGGGCTACTGGGCTTCGTGCTCATTGTTTATAAATATTAAAGGGGCACATCAATCCCCTGATCTGGTGTTGCCACCCGACCAGTGTCTCGAGGGCTATTGTGTTGCCTGTTCAGCGTAGAAAATTCAAAGTGCTTAGTGTTCGGCTTGATCGAACTATGGGCAAATGCGTCTTCGGACATTAATAGGTACCATCTGGACCTATCTGGCATCAAGCTGATATTGCGGTAAGTTCTCAAAACTCTCTATCAAGGGCCTGTTCGCCATCACTATTATCTATAATATATTACACTGCGTTTCTATTCCTACGTATGCTACCGAGCTAGGAGTTGATCCTCAGGCCGATTTCGCAAATCGACCTGAATCTCAGGGGCTACCAGGATCAGCAGCTTTATGTTTTCCTTCAGGTGCACATCGGGTTTATACCGACACAAACCTCGAGGGCTACTGGATATACATATACTGGCTATATATGTCGGTCGAGAGTAAATTGCACTAATCAAAAATATTCACAAAAATCAGCCCGTGATCGGGGTGGTGCACCACCTCAGAAGCTGTCCAGCATAAAGCTCAGGCGCTAGTGGCTGGCTCCATAGAGGGCCTTTCCGGCATTAAGCTCGGCTAAATTCGTTCAATCTTTTAAAAAGACCGAGGTAGTTTACGACACCTCGGACGCTGACCATCGTCGGAGCCCGGAAGTGGTCCGGCATAAAGCCCAGATTCGAATGGCTCATTCCATAGAGAACTTTTCAGCGTTACACTCAGATAACCTCCTTCAAAAATTTTCAAGCCAAGGTGATCTATGACACCTCAGATATAGTCCAGCTTTGGACCTCGGATATAGTCCGGCATTGGTGCTCGGCTGCAAAAGATATCTCGAATGCAGTCCGGCGTTGGAGCTCGGATGCAAGATGACACCATCACACGGGAACAACTTCAAACCCGAGGTGTGGCATAAAAAATAATCATAAGGCATTAATAAAGGCCGAGATCTTAAAGGGGCTCCTCGGATACCCGATATGTAAACCCTTCGGATTCACTTTGGTGATCCTCAAGATCGAAGATGAGAAGATTTGTTGAACCAGTTTTCATGACCGACGACCGAAGATGAAGAACAGTTCTGAAGGATCGAGGAGCGTCCCCAACTTGAAGACCGGTTCAGGGGGCTACTGACGGTGTCCCGACCAGGTGGATGGGGCCGAGGACCCCCATGGCGGTTCACCCATGGGCCACTTCGGGCAGCCCATGCCGCATACAAGGACTATTCCACAAGACTTGGTGATCAAGACAAGGATTCCTCTCCACCAACGTATTCCGCTAGGACTCTTGTTATCCTAGGCCTCTGGTGCATTATATAATCCAAGGCCAGGCTAGTCGATAGATTATTATGACAATCATATAAGCTAGACTTCTAGGGTTTAGCCATTACGATCTCGTGGTAGATCAACTCTTGTAATACTCATATTCATAAATATCAATCAAGTAGGACATAGGGTATTACCTCCATAGAGAGGGCCTGAACCTTGGTAAACATCGTGTCCCTTTTCTCTTGTTACCATCGACCTTAGATGCACAGTTCGGTACCCCCTACCCGAGATCCGCCGGTTTTGACACCGACACCAATGTCTGAATATAGCCTTCCAATATATCAATCTTTATATTTCGAATATTTCGAGACTCCTCATCATGTCTGTGATCTCATCCGAAACTCCGAACAACCTTCGGTACATCAAATCACATAACTCATAATACAAATCGTCATCGAACGTTAAGCGTGCGGACCCTATGGGTTCGAGAACTATGTAGACATGACCGAGACACATCTCCGGTCAATAACCAATAGGGGAACCTGGATGCTCATATCGGCTCCTACATATTCTACAAAGATCTTTATCGGTAAAACCGCATAACAACATACGTTGTTGCCTTTGTCATTGGTATGTTACTTGCCCGAGGTTCTATCGTCGGTATCATCATACCTAGTTCAATATCGTCACCGGCAAGTCTCTTTACTCGTTCAGTAATGCATCATCGCATAACTAACTCATTAGTCACAGTGCTTGCAAGGCTTATAGTGATGTGCATTACCGAGAGGGCCCAGAGATACCTCTCCGACAATCGGAGTGACAAATCCTAATCTCGATCTATGCCAACTCAACAAACACCATCGGAGACACCTGTAGTGCATCTTTATAATCACCCAGTTACTTTGTGACGTTTGCTAGCACACTAAGTGTTCCTGTGGTATTCGGGAGTTGCATAATCTCATAGTCATAGGAACATGTATAAGTCATAAAGAAAGAAATAGCAATGAACTAAATGATCATAGTGCTAAGCTAACAGATGGGTCTTGTCCATCACATCATTCTCTAATGATGTGATCTCATTCATCAAATGACAAGACATGTCAATGGCTAGGAAACTTAACCATCTTTGATTAACGAGCTAGTCAAGTAGAGGCATACTAGGGACACTTTGTTTGTCTATGTATTCACACATGTACTAAGTTTCCGGTTAATACAATTCTAGCATGAATAATAAACATTTATCATGATATAAGGAAATATAAACAACAACTTTATTATTGCCTCTAGGGCATATTTCCTTCAGTCTCCCACTTGCACTAGAGTCAAAATAATCTAGTTCACATCGTCATGTGATTTCACACCAATAGTTCACATCTTTATGTGATTAGTTCACATCTTTATGTGACTAATACCCAAAGGGTTTACTATAGTCAATAATCTAGTTCACATCGCTATGTGATTAACACCCAAAGAGTGATCATGTTTTGCTTGTGAGAGAAGTTTATTCTACGGGTCTGCAACATTCAGATCCGTATGTATTTTGCAATTTTTTGTCTACAATACTCTACACGGAGCTACTCTAGCTAATTGCTCCCACTTTCAATATGTATCTAGATCGAGACTTAGAGTCATCTAGATCGGTGTCATAAGCTTGTATCGACGTAACTCTTTACGACAAACTCTTTTATCACCACCATAACCGAGAAATATTTCCTTACTCCTCTAAGGATAATTTCGACCGTTGTCTAGTGATCTACTCCTAGATCACTATTGAACTCCATTTCCAAAATCATGCTAAGGTATACAATTGGTCTGGTACATAGCATAACATACTTTATAGAACCTATGACTGATGCATAGGGAATGACTTTTCATTCTCTTTCTAATTTCTGCCGTGGTCGGGTTTTGAGTCTTTACTCAACTTCACACCTCGCAACACAGGCAAGAACTCCTTCTTTGACTGATCCATTTAGAACTCCTTCAAAATCTTGTCAAGGTATGTACTCATTGAAAAACTTATCAAGCATCTTGATCTATATCTATAGATCTTGATGCTCAATATGTAAGCAGCTTTACCGAGGACTTTCTTTGAAACACTCCTTTCAAACACTCCTTTATGCATTCCAGAAAATTCTTCATTTCCGATCAAGAATCACTAGAAGAAATATGTCAACTTGTGACCTTGACTATTGGTCACTGAATGGTCATTATTTTCCATTTGTGACATTCTTGTGACCAAAAATAGATGGTCAAAAGCTGGCAGTCGTAAACTGAAATTAACGACCTTCTCTGTAAGAAGGTCGTAGACGTTTATGACCAAAATATGCCTACTTTTTTGTTTTGGGCACTATCAGCCTCCCCAGGCCACATAGGCATCCGACGTGGCAATCTGATGTGGCACAAGAATCAGCCCGGTCCAATTCGGTGTTTATATGGGCCGAGCCCATTAATTCGGCCTTTTTAATATTTATTTTTCCTATTAATTTTTGCTAGCTACATGGGCTGGCTCAGCAATTCGGCCTTTTTATTTCTAGATGCGGCCTTTTACAGCGTATGATCTTTTATTTTTTGCCATTTTATTTTCCACTGTTTTACATTTGTCCCAAGAGTTTCAGTTCTTCTTTTTCTCAGAAGATTGGTCCCAATTGTCATTTTCTAGTAATAGGACCCGGTTGTCAGGGTCAAGTTCTTTAGATTTCATTTCATAGTAAATAAGTAACAAATATCTAAATCAGCACTGGCAAAATACATTGCTTGAAATAGTAGCCAGAATGGCAATCACAGTATTACAACGTGAATAATTTTTTTGTGGGTAAATGTGGATACATCGTACAACACAAATACAATGGCAATGACAGTATTACAAGCTCTACTGCTTCTGTCGACCTTCTTCAACATGGACCTCCTTCAGTCCTTCTCCTTCTCCTTTCAACCTTCTTTTGCATGGAGCTACTGTGAGAGGAAATCTATAGTTAAGAACAAAATACGTATATAAGCAGTTGGGTACATATCACTTTGGAAAGCACAAGATATCATTTGGCTGGACATCACTACTAGGGAAAAACTTATACACAGAATCTTAGCAGCACCGCGGCATAAAAACAGGCGCTACAGCTAAGTAGTAGCAGTGCGGCTACGGAAAGCTCGCTACTGGTGCAAACTTAGCAGTAGCGCGTGACGCTTAAACCGCGCTGCTACAAAAATCCACCGACAGTACACAAGGACATAAGTTTACCAGTAGCGCGGTGCCAGGGAGCGCGCTCCTGCTAATGCCATAGTAGCAGTGCGCTTTTTTGTCACCTCGCTGCTGCTAATTTTGAAAATGTGCACAGGGTTGGCCCGTTTAGCAGTAGCGCGTGACAGGAAAGTGCGCTGTTGCTACGCTCTTAGCAGCAGCGCGCTTTCTCTCCCGCGCTACTGCTAAGACGCAGGACCCACCACCTTTTCCACCTCCCCCTCCCCATCTCCTCTCCTCCCTTTCCCCTACCTCCTACATCCTCCCTCTCTCACTCTTCTTCCTCCTCAATACTTCTCCCCCCATTACTCTCCCTCTTCTACCTACCTTTCTCTCTCTTCATTACTCCTAGCTATAACTACACCACCTCCATTAATTCATCTCCTTTCTCTTTTTCCTCCCCCCTCCACTAGTTGAAGTTGTCTCCTCCCAAATTAGCTAGCTAGGTAGATGTAGCATTTAGTTAAGTGACCTATTTGCCCCCTAACTAGATCTTTCTTTGTCAAGAAGAGCTTTGTGCACTTTTGACCTCCCTACATCATCATCTCCACCGTGTGCTCGATCTCGAGATAGAGGTGTGATTAATATTTCATGCTTTTGCAAAATGGAAATATGTTTATGCATGTGTGTGTGATATTTTTATGGAAATTGTGTGTGTGGCATGAGTTGACGCCAAATTGTGCATTGGAGTTGCCTATGTTTTGCCGAAATGTCGATTTATTTCCGTTTCGGCGAATTCCGGGCAAACTCTAGATCTATATATGTCCTACTTTTAAGGAAGGTCATGCCGAATTTTTGTATGACTTTGATGAATGCACGCATTTTTATAATCAATTTGTTTATTATTACTGTGCAGAGTTCACGATGGTCAGTGGAACGATGGTGGACAGGTGGTTGCGGTCGGCGGTGCAGGACATGAAGGAAAATAACCTGACAGAGGTTTTATGTCTGTGTCGAAAATGCAAAGGAATAGTTTGGCTTGACCCCCATGTCGATGGTCGTGTCGAAGCGCACCTGCTCATGACTGGTTTCATGGATGGCTATACTCGGTGGATAACTGAAGATGAGGATGACAATGTTGAGGATGCCGACGGGGCAGGCAATGACGACACGGGGCAAGACGAAGAGATGATCGATAATGGTGGCGGGGAAGAGGCCGGACATGGCGGCGGAGAAGGGGTCGGACATGGCGGCGGAGAGATTGACATGGACTCCACGCAGCAGAGTTCGTCGGTACTAAGTTCAATCATGCGGGACCCTCATGTTCATGCATTGCTTCGCAAGGAGACGAGTACTAAGAGAGCTTCTTCTAGAGAGGAGGCTAAGCTGGAGCAACTGGTGGTATACTCGAACACTCCATTGTATGATGGTTGCAATCCTGAGGTGACCCACTTGAATTTCACGCTCCAAGTGCTGAAGACGAAGGCTAAAAACAAATGGACCGACACTAGCCTCGATGAGCATCTCAAGTACCGAAAGGATGTTCTTCCTGAGGGTAATCTATGTCCTAGTAGTGTTGATGAGGCCAAGAAGATCGTGTGCCCTCTTGATCAGCCACATGTTAGATACCATGCACGCATCAACGATTGCATAATTTATCGGAAGGAGCACGCGGAAAAAACAAGTTGTCCGGTGTGCAATGCTTCTCGATACAAGAAGGCCGGGAAGAAATGTCCCTAGAAAGTGGTATGGTACTTACCGATCACTCCCCGTCTCTAGAGGTATTTTGTAGATCCCAAGGAAGCAAAGCTAATGCGCTGGCACGCGGAGAGGAAGAAGCCCGACGATGGAGATGATCCGAAGCTGAGACACATCAAGGATGGAAGCCAGTGGAGAGCGTTGAACAACTTCTATCGGTATTTTGAATGTGATGCAAGGAACATCGTGCTCGACGCGTGTACCGATGGCATGAATCCGTTTGGCAACTAGAGCACCAACCATAACACATGGCCCGTGTTTGTATGGATGTACAACCTCCCCCCTGGTTGTGCATGAAATCGAAGTACATTCACATGAGCATGCTTATTCAAGGGCCGAAACAACCAGGAAATAATATTAATTTGTATCTGGGGCTACTTCAGGAGGAGTTAGACACGTTATGGAAAACACCTGCCAAGACATGGGACGCCAGCAAAGGCGAGGATTTCAACATGAGAGCCGCGCTGATCACGACAGTGCACGACTATCTTGGTTACGGATATGTGGCAGGCCAGGTGTGCCATGGATATTGTGGATGCACGCGGTGCATGGATGATACGACGTCTCAGCAGCTAACGTCAAGGAAAGATGGCGGGTCTGGGAAAATCGTGTACATGGGGCATCGAAGATGGCTCGAACAGGATGACCCGTGGAGAAACCGTGGAGATCTATTCAATGGTCACGCTGAGCATCGACGACCTCCACGTAAGCCGAGCAGTGCCAAAATCGATGAGCTGTTGAAAAACTGGAAGGAGTGCCCCGCACCGGGAAAGACGATGAGAAAGGCGCCGGAGCCGCTGTTGAAGGTATGGAAGATGAGGTTTGTGTTCTGGGACTTGGAGTACTGGCACAAACTCGATACACCTCATTCCTTGATCAAATGCTTATCTGTAAGAATGTCCTTGAGAGCTTGCTCGCAACACTGATGAACATGCTGGATAAGACCAAGGATGGGCCGAAGGCAAGAAAAGACTTGCAAGATTTGGAAATCAGGGAAGATCTGCACATGCCGCCACGTAAAATGTCAGACAAGACAGAGACGGAGACAGAGGCACGGGAGAAGAAGGGCAAGAAAATAAAGAATGAGGATTATTGCCCCCTTCTTACTTCACCTTAAGTCAGGCTGAGATCAATCAATTCTTTAAGTGCCTTACCGGAGTCAAAGTTAGTTCCAGTTACTATGGCAAGATAAGTAGATATCTAGACACGGACAAGAAAAGGTTCAGCGGGATGAAGTCTCATGACTGTCATGTGATAATGACGCATATATTACCTGTTGCCCTTAGAGGGATAATGGACAAGCACGTCCGTGACACGCTTATTGGTCTCTGCAACTTTTTCGACGTCATCTCTCGAAAGTCAATCAGTGTGAAGCAGCTCCGAAGGCTACAGGAAGAGATCCTTGTGATACTGAATGTGCTTGAGATGTACTTCCCGCCCGCGTTCTTTGACGTGATGGTGCATCTGTGTGTCCATATTGTGGATGACATAATAGACCTGGGGCCGTCATTCCTGCACAACATGATGCCGTTTGAGAGGATGAATGGGATCATCAAAGGATTCGTTCGTAACATGTCTCGTCCGGATGGAAGCATCGTCCAGGGCTATTTGACACAAGAGTGCATCTCTTTCTGTGAGAATTTTCTATATGGCGCAGACCAGCTGCCTGGTGTTAGTGTTGGTTTCCCCGTTAACAAGCATGATGGGAGGCTCGAAGGATAAGGTCACTGCAACGGTCGCAGGGAACTGCACGTGGCATACTCAGATCGACGCAGCGACTTTGACAGAGCCAACTTGGTAGTGCTACAACACCTAGACGAGGTAGATCCTTTCGTCGCACTTCACAAAGAAATTATCGCAAAGAAGTATCGTGACCGGGGGGTATGCAGGACGGACGCCGAAGTTACTAGAGAGCACAACTCCACTTTCCTGCATTGGTTCAAAGAGCATATTATTGCTAATCCCCCGGAGGAGGGCTCTAAGGACGGATTGCTCATATACGCCTTAGCACATGGCCCCTCGCCCAACCTCGTAACCTATCAGGCATATGATATCAACGGATACACGTTCTACACGGAGGCCAAAGATATGGACAGTGATGAATATCAGAACTCAGGGGCGACGAAGGAATGCATGACCGGCAGCGACAACGGTGCAACTAAATGATTTTATGGAAGGGTCGAGGAGATCTGGGAGCTTGACTACTCTGGACTACACAACACGACGATGTTCCGTGTCAGATGGGCTAAGAATGTCGAAAGAGAAAGCCGGATTTTCACTACCATGACTATACCCGACGCCAAGAGCGCTACCGTGAACGCTATCGCAAAAAACGAGCCATGGGTACACGCTAAGCACGTGACACAATGCTTCTTCATAACCGACCCATGCAATCCCAGTCGTGTTGTCGTGAGGAAAGGCAAAAGAAACATCATTGGAATGGATGGAGTCGCCAACGAGGAATACTATGATCAGTACGGCAACCCAATGAGGGAAGATGACGATGATGATGAAGTATACGTCAAAAGAAGAATCAATACTACATTACCAAAGAAAAATCGTACTCCATGGAAAAGGCAAAGTCACAATGAGGGGCACAATTATTCTTCGACGAACAAGAAGGGAAAGAAGCTGACTCAAAAAAGAAAACGTCAGCGCTGACGAATCGGTCAAATGATGTAATATATATATATATATGTTCCTATTTTGTATACACACTTAATTAGCCATTATTATGCATGGGTCCAATGATGTAATATATATATATATATATGTTCCTATTTTGTATACACACTTAGCCATTATTATGCAAGGGTCCAATGATGTAATATATATGTTCCTATTACGCTGAGGAAAAGAAAAAAGGGAAACTGGTTATAGCAGTAGCGCTTTAGTGAAAAAGAGCTACAACTAGTCAAGGTAGCAGTAGCGGTTTCTGCAGAAAATCGCTGCAGCTAGTCAAGGTAGTAGTAGCGCGTTTCGTGTAAACGTGCTACTGCTACATCCACTTAACCCAAAATTCTCCCTCTCCCTGCTTCATCCCGCCTCTTTTCCCCCAAATCCCCACTCTCTCTTCCCGGGCCCAGTCGCACCGCCGCGCCCGCCCCCGACCTCGGCGCGCTCGCCCCCGACCCCGCCGCCCCCGACCTAGGCGCGCTCGCCCCCGGTGCCGGCGCTCGCCCCCGACCCGTCGTCCCTCGCCTCCCTCCTCTGCTTCCTCCCCTCCCAACCTCGGCCGTCGTCGGTCCTACCTCCTCGCCCTGCACCCTCTGTAAACCACCCCCCCTCTCTCTCTCTCTCATCTAGCTAGGGTTAATTTACTTATGTTTTAGTTATGTTAATTAGGTTATCTATTTAGTTATGAATTTAGATAGGTTTCAAAATTTGCTGAATTTATATGCAAATTTGAACTGGACATGTGATATGTGGATATGTCATGTTTTGGACATGTCATGTTTTGGTAAATGACCCGAGTTGCCTATGTTACGCCGGAATGTTGATTCATTTCCGTTCTGGTGAATTTCAGGCGCTCGATATGTCATTTTTTTAGCAAAGGTCATGCCAAAATTTCCCGTGAATAAAGGCATGATTTGTGCTACATAGTTGGCATATCGAGTGCTGGCACATAGATTTCTTTTTTATCTCATTTCTCACTTATTCATACTTTTAGAAATAAATGAGGACACTTAATCATAGGAAACATGACGAACAACGAAGAAACTGGACTAAGATGCAGACGAGATGGATTATGAGGGTGAACAAGACTACCTCAACTTTTTGATTGCTAAGCAAGGTTTGCAGGTCCGCCTCGATGATGGTACTGACGCCGACACCGACACCGACGGCGCCGGCACCGATGGCGGCGCCGAGACCGGTGGGGAAGGTAACGCCGGGGAAGATACCGATGCCGATGCCGGTACTGAAAAGAGGCATAAGAAGCAGAGGATACGAAAACCTAACAAACTAGGGATTGGACGACTTGTGATCACAAAGATGGCACCTGGCAAGTTTGAGCCGTTTGAGCCGGAAGAACGTCGCAAGTGCTATGGGAACCAAGTAGGAAGCATACTACGGGAATGCGCGAGCATCAATGACGATGACTTAAGGAGTAAAGAACATTTGACGCAGTTGCTCCTAACGAAGTTGCACAAGAGATTCAAGTTCCCCGATCGGGATGATAACATAGAACAACCGTGGAATGATATGAAGATGAAAAAGATTAACAATCACGCCATGGGCATGTTCAGCAATGATTTGGCCTCCTGGAAATCAAGGGTGAAACGAGCTATTGAGGCTGAGGAACCCCTGTCCAAGATTCTGGAGGAAAATCCGACACTTAAGGAAGAGGAGTTCGAAAAGTTCAAGGACACTTGCGCTACCGAGGACGCCAAGGCTAAGGCTGCGAAATTCAAGAGCCTTCAGCAAAGGAACACGGGGAAGCATCGCCTCGGAAGCCGTGGCTACCTCGGTAAAAGGCCCATATGGGATAAGGAGGCCGCGGAACGTGAAGCCGCGGGTCTCCCAGACCCCTTCGTGAAGTTCACCAACCCCTTGGAGCATGACTTCATCAGGGCCCGCTACAAGTGGGACAAGGAGAAAAAGGTTTTTTACACGGACAAGATCACGAGGAAATTGATTAGACTACTGGAGAAGCAACATCAGCTTGCAGCCGAAAACCCTACTTCTCCGATGAGGCCCAAGTGGGACACCCCTCTCAACCGGGCCTTGAACGAACTTAAGGGACTCCCTTTGGGCCAGCGGCCGCAATATGGTCGTGTGCACAGCGCTGGAGATGGCGCCACGTGGAAGGTGTTTTACAACGAGGGCCCAGAGGCCAAGAAGCAGAAAAAGAAGTTTAGTCAGGCGGACATCGACGCGAAGGTGAAGCTTGTGGTCGAGAATAAAGCACCTGAGGATGCGAAAAAAGCAGCCGAGGACAAATATGAGTTGCTACAGCAGGCAGTCAATGCAGCTGTAACTGCCTGCAGAAATGATTTTGCTACTAACTTGGTTCCAGTTATCATCAACTGGACGAAGGAAAATCCAGACAAGACGGTACATGATTTCCCGTTGCCCAGTTTCGTCGGGAGCAACTCCATGAACAACAACACCATCGCACCATCACTTGCTCACGCAACTGGGCCTCCTCTCGCAGCCGCTCCCGCTCATAGCAGCCCGACCTCAGTCTCTGGCGCGCTTGGTGGGCCTTCGTCTTTGGTTGAGCTCGACGCCGTCATGGTAATTACATGTCGCACCAACATATATATATATATATAATATTCCATTTTTTGTTGCCTTTCGGATGTTTTACGCCATAGACATATGTGTTTGCAGGCGAAAGAAACCCCGTGCACCATACTCTACTTGATCAAAGGCCAGAAGGTGGACGTGGGAAAGGGGATGATAATGGACCCCTTGCAACCCACGTTCCACAACCAGCCGATCCCTGCTGGGCACTTCAGGGTTAGCTTGTCCAGTGTGAAATCGGGGCACGAGGATTTGCCTCCTCCAGTACAGCATGTGGGAGTGGACGACGAGACCCCGCCGCGGATTGGAAGCTGCAAGGGTTGGGTGCTGCTATGGCCGAAGAATCTTATTCGTCTGGAGCCGGCCGAGAGCACACCAATAACCACACATCAACAAGCATGTGCGAAGACCACCACCCCGCCTACGCAATTGCCAGCTCCTGTAGTGCCGGGTGAGAGCGGCGGACGACATGATGAAGGGGGTGCAATAGTGCTGGCTGATGTAATTTGTCCTATAGAACAGAGAATGGATGATGAGACGGAGGTCGACCCTATGGATTTCCTCAATACAAATGCGTATGACTGTGACATAGAATTGATGAGTCAACCATATGACGAATCGGGCTATCAGCTTGCTAATGAGGATATGGATGATATGCCCGAGCAGCAAGGTCATAGCAGGGATTGCAAAAAGTCTCTCTTCATGAAATCCTCACAGGACACGCCTGAAGATGCCGCCTCAACACAGGCTCAACCATCCCAGCGTGAGGGTCGTACAGTACTTAGCCCGGGAACACTGGGGCAGGGGTTAAGGAAGGGTCTAGAAGGTGTGCCCAAGAAAAAGGAGAGAAAGAGATCGGGGAAGATAGCTGCCTCCAAACAAGCCAGAGCACATAGCAGCCAAATGATGCATTCTGAAGAGCGTGTACCCGTGAAAGGTGCGGCCATGTTCCATCTCACGAGCGAGCCGATGCTACCACCAAAACCGCTGGAGGCACTATCAGGGGATCTCAGGAGACTGCACGACCATGTGCTGTCGACTGAGAAAAGCCTACTAGCCTCAAAGGATCCAGGATATCTGACATACGCGGCTCGTGTGCCTGAGGGGAAGTGCTACGTCGAGACACGGCCCGCGGAGGTGTTCTTCCTGTGGTTTGACCATATCTTTGAGATGTTTCTGGCAAGGCAGCTCGATTTTACAATCGTCCGCCTTTTTGCGCTACATATGAGCTCTGTCATGAACAGTGAAGAAGTCTCGCTAATCTGTGTGGCGGATCCGTACTACATGCACGAGTCTTTCTTGAGTCTCGGCGACTTTGAGCGTGAAACTACTAGGGACTACCTCCAAAACTTCATGGTACAGAATAAGGACCGGGAAATTGTCCTCGTGCCTTATCATCCAAAGTAAGTCAGTTTCGAACAACCCTTTCATACATTTCAATCATTCATTCTCTCTCTATGGGAATAATTTGAGGTGTCTTTTCCCCGCAGCAACGGGCGCGCCGTCCTTATCGTTCTTTATCCGCAAGTCTCCCACGTCGTGTATTTTGACCCTTCCAGAGACTACGAGAAAAAAGACTACACCCACATAATGAATATTCTAGATGATGCTCTCCAAGGCTTCAGCTTTAGAGGTGGCCACATGCAGATCAGGAAACAAAGGAACAAGAAGATGGGTTTCGCGCATAAAACTAACTTCTCCTGCATCCAAGTCCCTAAACCAAGCAAGAAGGATGGATTGTACATCCTCCATCTCATGAATCAGTTCAACACGGATCACCAAAAGCTTCGCATGAGAAGCAGAAATGATGATCATATCCACAAGTGGCTAGAATCTCATGGAGAAGCGGATTATAAACTTAGAGATGTCTTCTTTCGCATCCAAAGCGACATTGCGACGATCATCATGAAAGAAGTCGTCGATGAGAAGGGGATGTCCCACCACGGCCCTATATCACGAGCTGACGTCCAAACTCGCATAGGCATGCAACGTCTAGACCTCACGCCGTTCAAGAAGCTAGGGTCCATCCTTGATGATATGGAAGGATGGAACTTCTAGTGATTTATGATGCCGATGATGATGATATGTGTCGGTTGAACTTGTATACTATTTGTAGCGATGCAACTTTGTGATGTCCACGATCCCTGCCGAACTTGCGTAACGCTACTTTGTTAGTTTGCGTACGATGACCTGCGTACCTCTAGTTAATTAATTTGCGTATTTTATGTTGCATCTAGTTGCTAACCCTTTCTTTTTCGGTGTTCTCTAGTATATTTTGTTGCATATATATGATTGTACATCCTCTTCATGAACATGCATCTCTAACAGGTACCTAGTTTCTTGATGGCGAGATGGAACTGCTATGTCGTGTACAAAGGGAAGGTTCCGGGGGTGTACAACGAGTGGCATGAGTGTCAAGCGCAAGTGAATGGGTTCTCGGACGCCAGCCATAAAGGCTTCAAAAGCAGACAAGAAGGAGAAGCTAGTTACTTGAGGTTCACGCTAGCGTGAGAGAGGACTCGTAACCGCCATCTCATGTACTGCATAGTTCCGCTCTCACTCATAGTGATAGCTCTTCTCGCGTATACCTTTGTTTAGATGGATGACGTTGTAGTTGCAAGTATTTGAGACTTGCATGTATCACTATTTTCGAGATGATGACAAGATACCACTTTGTGTTGGATGATGATTATGATGAGACTATTTGTATGTATATGCTATGATTACATTTGTGGTCTCCAGGCATTTGTATGTGTATCATGATGACATTTGTATGTGCTAAGGATTCTTCTATAAAGCCTGTTCAAATAAAAAACAAATATGCCGAATTTTTTTTACTAAAATTAGCAGTAGCGAGTGGAGAAAAGTTAGCAGCAGCACGGTTGTAGCAGTAGCGCACACAGGGGAAGCGTGCTATAGCTATTAGCAGCAGCGAGGTTCCTTTAAGCGCGCTGCTGCAACACTTGGGTAGCAGTAGCGCGGGTGGACCAGCGCTACTGCTATACATTAGTTGTAGCGCCTTATTAGTAGCGCCGGCCCCCGCGCTACTAAAAGGCCGAAAACCTGCGCTGCTGCTAGGCTTTTCCTAGTAGTACATGAATATCACCTGTGCATGGGACAGTAAAAGGAATTACAACTAAACAACAATTCAGCATGAATTGGTAAAATGAACTGGCAAAGAATACACTGTCCAACTGATTCAGCATGAGAGTCCGACGACGACAGCACCAAGCAAAATTCAGTAAAGCGTATAAATAGATTCAGACCAATTGGTAAATGAAATCTACTCCATGAGATTTAGTCAACTTTAGGGAGCATCACAGATTCCGACCAATATTTGCAAGCATGTAAATACTGATTCAACACTAGGGAGTACTGACTTTTTCTGGCAGCGAGAAAGCAACTCAATTTGGCAAGCAGTGCAATACCAAATGAATTTAGTCAAACATGCAAGTGAATTTAGAGCAGTAGCACTAGGTACTAGTAGCACTAGGGACTAGGGACTGACAGCAGTAGCACTAGATTCAGTCAAGTGAAAGTGAATTTAGAGGAGCAGCAAAATCAGGGAACGTGAGAGAGGTAGATGGAGGTTCAACCATGAATTGCTGCTGCCCCATGGTTGGGTATGTAATTGTCGCCGCTCCTCCTTTTGTGGATGCCAAGGTTGGAGATGCCGGATCCGTGCGGGCATCCACCTCCTATCTGCACGAGCTGAAGCAAACCATAGCAGGTAGTCCACCAGAACCTTCTTCCTCTTTGGTTGCACCAGCGGTGTCTGCAGATCCGCCATGGCCGGAGGCTGACTTCTGAAATGAAAAAGAGCACAATGAGATGTTAGCTTTGCCATGATGATATAGTAGTAACAGGGAAGCATACCAGGGATAAACTGTACACAGGGAAGGCGATAAATAACAAAAGCAGCAGTAACATATTCTCATGACAACTAGGACATAACCATCCCAATTCCATTTTACCATGTACTGTACAGTTTAAAACTGAAGCATATCAAGAAGAAATTGTACACAGGCAAGGCTGAAAAGAAGAACAGAACATTGTATCTTGCGGGCATGCAACAAGCTGTGCGGGCATATATAGTAAATCAACATTGTATCTTGCAAGTCAACAATTATCACAGAGAACAAGATACCATAAGATGAATGATGGCACTCAAATTCTAATATCACATAGATGAAATTCACTGCCATAGTAACAGTACATCTTCACTTGGATATATCTGATGTCCAGTTGGTTCTCATAAGCAAGTGTTCTCAGGTTTGCCTCAACATGATAGGTTAACTTATACTTAACTGTGAGCAAACAGTACATAACAAAATCATGGATTTGACTTCAAATAACCAAGAGACTAATTAATGTGTTACTGCTTGATACTGTCGACGAGAAAAGCATAAGCAATAAACAATATCCTGCATATCAGTGGATTCACTCAGTGGAAACAAGGTGACAAACTAATGTTCCAGGGAGGTAGTTTTACATAATTAAAACAAACTAGGCACCTGCATAATCACACGGCGGTAGTTTGAGATAATAAAAACTAATGTTCCACGCATAGTCTTAGCGCTCCAACAAAGAAACAACTAAAATTACTTTCAAGCAAATAGGTTGTACATCGATCAGGTTGTAAAGGACAAAAATTTTGGGGTGTACCTAGTGCAAGAAGGCATAGACTAGGTTTTGAAGCTAATAACAATTAGCATGCACACACACACGTCGGGTGCTGCAGGGCTTGGGCTGCACACACACACATGTACATGTATCAGAAGCAATTCAGTCAACACTCTCCGCAGGCAAGAGGCAAGTTGGCACTCACAGGGTTGAGATAATAGCAGGAGATGTGTGTACCTGAAGGGGCGAGCGATTGGTCCAAGCCCGGAGAGCAGAGGAGGCATGGTGGCGGTGTGCTGGAGCGCCTTGGAAGCCCGGGAACGTGGTGGTACAATGGTCAAGGAAGAGGAGCAGAGCAGGCCCTTGATGGCCAACTAGATGCGTCCCTCCTTCTGCTCCTCGAGGATGGGTGACCTGCAGTAACAAATGTGTTATACAACCCAGGATCGAATGTAGCACATACTATCGTTTCTGAACTTAATCGTGGCAGTCTTTTAACATTACATGGGGCTGCCATATTCCTGGCCGAGCCGCAGCCAGAGCCCGCCCCACGTCACGGGCCTCCCCGCCAGCTCCCTTCTCTTGAGGCCAACACTACCGCCGCCCATGCGCATGCTCTGATCCAGGTACGTAGGCACGAAGGGAAGCCCCAGCTTCTCCGCTGTGGTACAACAACAAAAGGAATCAGAAATCAAGAGAAGGGAAACTAGGAACATCACATGGGGCTGCCATATTCCTGCGGATTCAGACCACAGCAGCACAAAAGATTACACGGATCAGAGACGAGGTCGTGAGCAACGGACCGAGGTAGTCGACGGGGATGCGGTCGTTGGAAAAGCGTCCGGTGGGGCGGTGGGTGTCGAAGTCCCGCCCGTAGGGCTCGCGGTCGGCACGGGCGAGCATGCCGAGGTAGTTGTTGGTGCCAACGTCGAACGTGGAGTCACCGATGACGAAGAGCGCGGGGACGAGCGGGGTGGGTCGGGTGAGGAGCACCAAATCGCGGTGGAGACGGTGCAGCGGCCAGAGGAGTGCCCAGTGGAACTGCTCGATCCGGATGGGGAGAGGGGCTACTCGATCCAGATGGGCGTTTGTGTCCCGGATCTCACGGGAGGAGGGGCTATGCGCCGCCCTGATCCCGGATCCGGCGGCCTCTAGCCTCGCCGTCACCATCGCTGGTGGCTACTCTAGCTGGAGTACCCGCGGCCAGAGACGACAGAGCCTGCATCGCGGTTGGTGACGACGAAGGAGAAGATGATGAAGACGAGCCGGCGTCGCGTCCGGTGGCTCAGCCAGATGCCGCCGCTGAGGAAGACGAGGGAGAGGACTAGGACCCCCACTCGCGGTCGATGGTGGCAACCATGTCCATGACGGCCTCCGTCTCGGGCCAGTTGGATCTGAGAGTGGGGAGGGGAGGGATCTGGATCGATAGTGCGATGGGGAGGGCCGAGCGGTGACCGTGTGGGGGGAACACCGGAGGAGTGGGGTGGGGGCGGCGGCATGTCGAGATCTAGAGGGAGGGAGGTTGGGGGCGGCGACGGGGGATCTAGAAGGAGGAGTGGTGTGCGGCGGCGGTGGATCCAGAGAGAGGGAGAGGGTGAGAGCGCTAGGGTTCGCTGCGCGGGGAGAGAGTGGAGTGGTGTGTGGTGGGTTTTTTTTAGGGGTAGCTCGCGGTTGGTGAGGTGAGGGCCGTTGGATCCAGGAGGATCCGACAGTGGTTTATCCGTGATCCGCGTGAGAGGCCTTTGGACTAATCAGAACGTAGTATAGAGGTATGATATTTTGACCATTTAAATTGGTCATAATTGACTAAAAGTAAGGTGCTAAATCATGTTAGCTATTTTATTATGACCTAAAAATATGAAAAAAAAAACTTCTCATTGTGTCAACAAATTTGACTATAGTTTTCAGGAATAATCACAAATTGAAATAAGACAAAAAATATTAAAGAGTTATGAGAAATGAGTTCTCTTAAATCATTTTTTTCACTTTTCGAGTGTCCAAAATGAGTTTTTTTTGTGAAGGGCCTATAATATATTTGTTGCAAGATTGGACCAAATTAATTTTTATAAAATACTATGACCTATTTAATGCAAAATTGACCAAATGGTTGGGTGTCAAAAGATTCGATCCACCTCTGGTGAAAAAGACAAATTTCCGCCGATTCAGCTAGAAGCGGGTCAAATTTGAACTGCGGCTGCCTCATAGTTTGCTTTTTATTTTTTCCAAAAATCATTTCTAGGTACAGAAGTAATTATTTAGTCAGAGAAACATCAAAAGTTTTCCAAGATTCAACCACTAGCTAGGAACGGTAAAGCCCGCTGTTTTGACCGCATTTTGAAACGGGCATGAAAATTCCAAAAAAAATCAAAAAATTGAAAAACCTTCGCATTGTGTCATTATATGTGACCAAGTTTCCAGGAAAAATAATAAACTTGTAATACGGATTTTTTTAAAACAAGTGTTCTCAGAAATGAGCTATCATGCGTGAAGATTCATGGCTTTCAAGCCAAATGATCAATCTTATGGCCACATTCATGGCATAGTTTGTTCAAATGAACTCATATTGTGCACAAGGGTGTATCCTGGGATGGCAAACAATGTTGCCTAAGGAAGTTTTCATTTTCTTTGCACGGAAAATTCATTTTCCATTTTCCGAGTGCCTGAAATGAGTTTTTTTATGAAGGACCTACTGAAAGTGCAACTATCCCTAGGTGGTTTTGGTAATTCATAACAACATATAGCTCATTGAGCTAATGCTATTCCAAGATGACTATTTCAGGAAAGCTCAATGATTGGCATGGCATGGATGTGAAAGTGGAACCCTCAAAATGCTAAGGACAAAGGATTGGCTCAAGCTCAAAAGCTCAAGACTCTTCATTTTATATTTTAGTGATCCAAGATCACATTGAGTCTTTAGGAAAAGCCAATACTATCAAGGAGGGATGAGGTGTTGCTTAATGAGCCTCTTGCTTCATGTGCTTAGTGATATGCTCCAAAACCCTCAACTACTTTCCCATATCCACATATGACCTAAACCCTAAGCCAAACTCGGTCCTACCGATTCTTTCTATCCGGCGCCACCGAGTTTCACTTGTCATAAGCCACTGCCAAACCCTAGCAATTCGGTTCTACCGATAGGGATCTGGTCTCACCGAGATGGATTGCAAACTCTCTGTTTCCCTTTCGTAACTTTTCGGTCTCACCGAAAGAGCGAATCGGTCCCACCGAGATTGCAGTGTAAACTCTTTGTTTCCTTTTTGTAACTTTTCGGTCTCACCGAAAGAGCAAATCGGTCCCACCGAGTTTACCTGACCAACTCTCTGGTAAGCTTATTACCAGTAATCGGTCTCATCGAGATTACGTTATGCCCAAACCCTAACCATATCGGTCCTACCGAGTTGCATGTCAGTCCCACCGAAAATCTCTAACGGTCACTAGGTTTACCTTTTCGGTCCGACCGAGTTTGTTGATTCGGTCCCACCGAGATTGGAAAACTGTGTGTAACGGTTGGATTTTGTGTGGAGGCTATATATACCCCTCCACCTCCTCTTCATTCGTGGAGAGAGCCATCAGAACACATACACAATTCCAACTCATATGTTCTGAGAGAGAACCACCTACTCATGTGTTGAGACCAAGATATTCCATTCCTACCATATGAATCTTGATCTCTAGCCTTCCCCAAGTTGCTTTCCACTCAAATCTTCTTTCCAAAAAATCCAAATCCTATGAGAGAGAGTTGAGTGTTGGGGAGACTATCATTTGAAGCACAAGAGCAAGGAGTTCATCATCAACACACCATTTGTTACTTCTTGGAGAGTGGTGTCTCCTAGATTGGCTAGGTGTCACTTGGGAGCCTCCGACAAGATTGTGGAGTTGAACCAAGGAGTTTGTAAGGGCAAGGAGATCGCCTACTTCGTGAAGATCTACCGCTAGTGAGGAAAGTCCTTCGTGGGCGATGGCCATGGTGGCATAGACAAGGTTGCTTCTTCGTGGACCCTTCGTGGGTGGTTGCTTCTTCGTGGACCCTTCGTGGGTGGTTGCTTCTTCGTGGAACCTTCGTGGGTGGAGCCCTCCGTGGACTCGCGCAACCATTACCCTTTGTGGGTGGAGCCCTCCGTGGACTCGCGCAACCGTTACCCTTCGTGGGTTGAAGTCTCCATCAACGTGGATGTAGGATAGCACCACCTATCCGAACCACAGGAAAAACATCCGTGTCTCCAATTGCGTTTGAATTCTCCAAACCCTTCCCTTTACATTCTTGCAAGTTGCATGCTTTACTTTCCGCTGCCAATATACTCTTTGCATGCTTTCTTGAATTGTGTGATGATTGCTTGACTTGTCCTACAATAGCTAAAATCTGCCAAGAACTAAAATTGGGAAAAGGTTAAGTTTTTATTTGGTCAAGTAGTCTAATCACCCCCCCTCTAGACATACTTTCGATCCTACACCTACCATATATTTGTTGCAAAATTGGACCAAATCAATTTTATAAAATACTAGGCCATATTTAATGCACAATTGACCAAATGGTTGGGTGTAAAAAGTTTTGATCCACCTCTGGTGAAAAAGACAAATTCCCGCCGATTCAGTTGGAAGCGGGTCAAATTTGAACTGCAGCTGCCTCAAAGTCTGCTCTTTATTTTTCCCAAAAATCATTTCTAGGTACATAAGTATCTATTTAATCAGAGAAACATCAAAAGTTTTCCAAGATTCAACCACTAGCTAGGAACGGTCAAGCCCACCATTTTGACCACATTTTGAAACGGGCATAAAAAATTCAAAAAAATCAAAAAAAAGTGGAAAACCTTTGCATTGTGTCATTATATGTGACCAAGTTTCCAGGAAAAATAATAAACTTGTAATACGGAAATTATTTTAAAAAGTGTTCTCAGAAATGAGCTATCATGCGTGAAGATTCACGGCTTTCAAGCCAAATGATCAATCTTATGGCCACATTCATGGCATAGTTTGTTCAAATTATCTCATATTGTGCACAAGGGTGCATCTTGGGATGGCAAACAATGTTGCCTAAGGAAGTTTTCATTTTCTTTGCACGGAAAATTCATTTTCCATTTTCCAGGTGCCTGAAATGAGTTTTTTTATGAAGGACCTACCATATATTTGTTGCAAAATTGGACCAAATCAATTTTATAAAATACTAGGCCATATTTAATGCACAATTGACAAAATGGTTGGTTGTGAAAAGTTTTGATCCACCTCTGGTGAAAAAGACAAATTCCTGCCGATTCAGGTGGAAGCGGGTCAAATTTGAACTGCAGTTGCCTCATAGTTTGCTATTTATTTTTTCCAAAAATCATTTCTAGTTACATAAGTACCTATTTAATCATAAATACATGGTTTGGTGGCGATACGTCGAGGTTTGGACGGTGGCCGAGGGCCCCAACTCTAGGGCGTGTAAACTCGCATGCCCACCGCGTGACCGTGGCATTGCCATGTGTTCTGGGCTGCCTAGGCATGTCTAGTGGGTTGGGCACTCCCCAGGTAGGTGCTAGGAAGAAAATCACAACATAAGATTCTCACGAGGAGACCGATCGATGCTCAAACATGAATAAGCAGCCAAGTGTTTGATTAGCGGTAAGGGAAATCCACATGGCTAATGGGTGTGAGTTTTGGCTGAGGATGATTAGTTACTAAGAAGACCGTCTTCACAAATTTTCAGCTCAAAAGGAGGTGCCTAGGTGGTACTTGCTTTGCAAAGTACCACACTGGACATAAATACGAATGTTGAAGCCGGGCTCAAAATAATGAATGGATTGAGCTGGCATTTGGTGGAGGATGGTTATTTGGGTAGCGGAAAAGACTCTAGAAAATGGATACCATTTGGACATGCCAAAGTGGTACTTCCTTCACAAAGTGTTTTTCTGAACAGAATAGGAAAACGAATATTTTTGAACTACGCAAGGAAGGTTTTTTTTACATATTTGACGAAGATATGACCAAAGAATTTATGAGATTTTTTTGGGAATTTTGGGAAAGACAGAAATATAGGTTGCTTCACAACCTAGGGCAAAAAACTGCCATATGGACATGACACATAGGCAAAACTGATGAGGTGGCGCCTAGTCATAGCAACCCACCACAATTTACAAGGTTATGACCATCTACATTGGTCATGATCAGCTAGAAATAAGGCAGCGGACTAGTGTGTAAGGAAATTATGACCTTTCTGACCAAAATGGTCGTTAAAGTTTAGGGTTTGGAGCCCCCCGAACAGCTTTTGACCAATTGGTCTGAAATGGTCATAGATCTATGACCAATTCTTCCAGGGTCACTGATAGAAGGTCACTAGTTGACATATTTCTTGTAGTGAATATGTCATTCACATATACTTATCAGAAAGGTTGTAGTGCTCCCACTCACTTTCTTGTAAATACAGGCTTGACCGCAAGTCTGTATGAAACTATATGCTTTGATCAACTCATCAAAGCGTATATTCCAACTCTGAGATGCTTGCACCAGTCCATAGATGTATTGCTGGAGCTTTCACACTTTGTTAGCATCTTCAGGATTGACAATACCTTCTGGTTGCATCATATACAACTCTTCTTTAATAAATCCATTAAGGAATTTAGTTTTGATCTCCATTTTCTAGATTACATAAAATGCGTCAACTGCTAACATGATTCGGACAAACTTTTAAGCATCGATACGAGTGAGAAAATCTCATCATAGTCAACACCTTGAACTTGTCGACAACCTTTTGCGACAATTCAAGCTTTGTAGATAGTAACACTACTATCAGCGTCCGTCTTCCTCTTGAAGATCCATTTATTCTGAATAGCTCACCGATCATCGGGAAAATCAGTCAAATTCCATACTTTATTCTCATGCATGGATCCCATCTCAGATTTCATGGCCTTAAGCCATTTCGTGGAATCTGGGCTCATCATTGCTTCCTCATAGTTCGTAGGTTCGTCATGGCCTGGTAACATGACTTCCAGAACAGGATTACCATACCACTCTGGTGCGGAACATACTCTGGTGTGACCTACGAGGTTTGGTAGTAACTTGATGTGAAGTTTCATGATCATCATCATTAACTTCCTCACTAATTGGTGTAGGCATCACTGGAACTGATTTCTATGATGAACTACTTTCCAATTTGGGGGAAGGTACAATTATCTCATCAAGTTCTACTTTCGTCCCACTCACTTCTTTCGAGAGAAACTTCTTCTCTAGAAAGGATCCACTCTTAGCAACAAAGTTCTTGCCTTCGGATCTGTTATAGAAGGTGTACCCAACAGTTTCTTTTGGGTATCCAATGAAGATGCACTTCTCCGATTTGGATTTGAGCTTATCAGGCCGAAATTTTTTCACATAAGCATCGCAACCCAAACTTTAAGAAACGACAGCTTAGGTTTCTTCCTAAACCACAGTTCATACGGTGTCATGTCAACGGATTTTAGACGGTGCCCTATCTAACGTGAATGCATCTATCTCTAATGCATAACCCCAAAACGATAGTGGTAAATCGGTAAGAGACATCATAGATCGCACCATATCTAATAAAGTACGATTATGACGTTCAGACACACCATTACATTGTGGTGTTCCAGGTGGCGTGAGTTGCGAAACTATTCAATATTGTTTCAACTTAAGGCCAAACTCATAACTTAAATATTTCGTCTCCGCGATCAGATCGTAAAAACTTTATTTTCTTATTACGATGATTCTCCACTTCACTCTGAAATTCTTTGAACTTTTCAAACGTTTCAGACTTGTGTTTCATTAAGTAGATATACTCATATCTGCTCAAATCATCTGTGAAGGTCCAAAAATAACGATACCCGCCGCGAGCCTCAACACTCATCGGACCGCATACATCAGTATGTATTGTCTCCAATAACTCAGTGGCTCACTCCATTGTTCCAGAGAATGGAGTCTTAGTCATCTTGCCCATGAGGCATGGTTCGCAAGCTTCGAATGATTAATAATCAAGTGATTCCAAAAGTCCATCCACATGGAGTTTCTTCATGCGCTTTACATCAATATGACCTAAATGGCAGTGCCACAAGTATGTTGCACTATCATTATCAACTTTGCATCTTTTGGCATCAATATTATGAATATGTGTATCACTACGATCGAGATTCAATAAACCATTTATATTAAGTGTATGACCATAGAAGGTTTTATTCATGTAAACAGAACAACAATTATTCTTTGACTTAAATGAATAACCGTATTGCAATAAACATGATCCAATCATATTCATGCTCAACGTAAACACCAATTAACATTTATTTTATGTTCAAAACTAATCCCGAAGGTAAAAGGAGTGTGAGATGGTGATCTTATCATCCTTGGAATCATTTCCAACACACATCGTCACCTTGCCCTTAACTAGTCTCTGTTCATTTTGTAACTTCTGTTTCGAGTCACTAATCTTAGAAACTGAACCGGTATCAAATACCCTTGGGTTACTATGAACACTAGTAAAGTACACATCAATAACATGTATATCATATATAATTTTTGTTCACTTTGCCATCCTTCTTATCCGCCAAGTATTTGGCGTAGTTCCGCTTCCAATGACCATTTCCTTTGCAGTAGAAGCACTCAGTTTCAGGCTTAGGTCTAGTTTTGGGCTTCTTCAGGGGAGTGGCAACTTGCTTGCCATTCTTCTTGAAGTTATCTTTCTTTCCCTTGCCCTTTTACTCGAAACTATTGGTCTGGTCAACCATCAACACTTGATCCTTTTCCTTGATTTCTACCTTCGCCAAGTTCTGCATCGCGAAGAGCTTGGGAATTGTTTTCGTTATCCCTTGCATATTATAGTTCATCACGAAGTTCTAGTAACTTGGTGATAGTGACTAGAGAACTCTGTCAATCACTATCTTATCCGGAAGATTAACTCCCACTTGATTCAAGTGATTGTAGTACTTAGACATTCTCAGCACATGCTCACTTGCTGAGCTATTCTCCTCCATCTTTTAGGCAAAGTACTTGTAGGAGGTCTCATACCTCTCGATTCGGGCATGAGTTTGAAATACCAATTTCAGCTCTTGGAACATCTTATATGCTCCGTGGCATTCAAAACGTTTTTGAAGTCCCAGATCTAAGCCGTAAAGCATGGCGCACTAAACTATCAAGTAGTCATCATACTGAGCTTGCCAAACGTTCATAACGTGTGCATCTGCTCCTGCAATAGGTCCGTCCCCTAGCGGTGCATCAAGGACATAATTCTTCTCTACAGCAATGAGGATAATCCTCAGATCACGGATCTAGTCCGCATCATTGCTACTAATATCTTTCAACATAGTTTTCTCTAGGAACATATCATAAATAAAACGGGGAAGCTATACGCGAGCAATTGATCTACAACATAGATATGCAAATACTATCAGGACTAAGTTCATGATAAATTTAAGTTTAATTAATCATATTACTTAAGAACACCCACTTAGATAGACATCCCTCTAGTCATCTAAATGATCACGTGATCCATATCAACTAAAGCATGTTCGATCATCACATGAGATGGAGTAGCTTTCAATGGTGAACATCACTATGTTGATCATATCTACTATATGATTCACGTTCGACCTTTTGGTCTCAGTGTTCCGAGGCCATATCTGCATATGCTAGGCTCGTCAAGTTTAACCCGAGTATTCTACATGTGCAAAACTGGCTTGCACCCATTGTATATGAACGTAGAGCTTATCACACCCGATCATCACGTGGTGTCTCAGCACGAAGAACTGTCGCAACAGTGCATACTTAGGGAGAACACTTATACCTTGAAATTTTAGTAAGGGATTATCTCATAATGCTATCGTCGTACTAAGCAAAATAAGATGCATAGAAGTTAAACATCACATGCAGTCAAAATATGTGACATGATATGGCCATCATCATCTTGTGCCTTTGATCTCCATCTCCAAAGTACCGTCATGATCTCCATCATCACTGGCATGACACCATGATCTCCATCATCTTGATCTTTATCAACGTGTCATCACATGGTCGTCTCGCCAACTATTGCTTTTGCAACTATTGCTATCGCATAGCGATAAAGTAAAGCAATTGTATGGCGCTTGCATCTTATGCTATAAAGAGACAACCATAAGGCTCCTACCAGTTGCCGATAACTTTAAAAAAACATGATCATCTCATACTACAATTTATATAATCACGTCTTGACCATATCACATCACAACATGCCCTGCAAAAACAATTTAGACGTCCTCTACTTTGGTGTTGCTAGTTTTACGTGGCTGTTACGGGCTTCTAGCAAGAACCGTTCTTACCTACGCATCAAAACCACAACGTGGTGTAGTGATTGCTTTTTGATCTTCAGAAAGAACCCTGTTCATTGAATCCGATCCAACGAAAGTTGGAGAAACTAACAACTGCCAGCCACCTGTTTGCAAAGCACGTCGGTAGAGCCAGTCTCATGAACGCGGTCATGTAATGTCGGTCCGGGCCGCTTCATCCAACAATGCCGCCGAATCAAGAAACAACTAGTGACGGCAAGCAATATGTATATACCCACGCCCACAACTCCTTTGTGTTCTACTCGTGCATATAACATCTACGCATAGACCTGGCTCGGATGCCACTGTTGGGGAACGCAGTATTTCAAAAAAAATCATACAAACACGCAAGATCTATCTAGGAGATGCATAGCAACGAGAGGCGAGAGTGTGTCTACATACCCTCGTAGACCGAAAGCGGAAGCGTTTAGTAACGCGGTTGATGTAGTCGAACGTCTTTGTGATCCAACCAATCCAAGTATCGAACGCACGGCACCCCGCGATCCGCACAGGTTCAGCTTTGTGATCTAGTTGAGGCCGAGGAAGAGTTTCGTCAGCACGACGGCGTGGTGACGGTGATGATGAAGTTACCGACGCAGGGCTTCGCCTAAGCACTACGACAATATGACCAAGGTGGAAAACTATGGAGGGGGGCACCGCACACGGCTAAAGATCAACTTGTGTGTCTATGGGGTGCCCTCCTCCCCTGTATATAAAGGAGGGGAGGAGGAGGAGGGCCGGCCACAAGGGGCGCGGCCAAAGGGGGGATTCCTACTCCTAGTAGGAGTAGGTTTCCCCCTTTCCTAGTCCAAGTAGGAGAAGAAGGAAGGAGAGGAGAGGGAGAAGGAAAGAGGGGGGGTGCCACCCCCTCCCTAGTCCAATTTGGACCAGCCCACAGGGGGGGCCACCCCTTGAGGCCCTTCTCTACTTTCCCGTATGGCCCATTAAGGCCCACTACTTCCCCCGGCGAATTCCCGTAACTCTTCGGTACTCCGAAAAATACCCGAATCACTCGGAACCTTTCCGATGTCCGAATATAGCCTTCCAATATATCGATCTTTACATCTCGACCATTTCGAGACTCCTCGTCTTGTCCGTGATCTCATCCGGGACTCCAAACAACCTTCGATACAACAAGTCACATAACTCATAATACAAATCGTCATCGAACGTTAAGCGTGTGGACCGTACGGGTTCGAGAACTATGTAGACATGACCGAGACACATCTCCGGTCAATAACCAATAGAGGAACCTGCATGCTCATATTGGCTCCTACATATTCTACGAAGATCTTTATCGGTCAAACCGCATAACAACATACGTTGTTCCCTTTGTCATCGGTATGTTACTTGCTCGAGATTCGATCGTCGGTATCATCATACCTAGTTCAATCTCGTCATCAGCAAGTCTCTTTACTCATTCCGTAACCCATCATCGCGTGACTAACTCATTAGTCACATTGCTTGCAAGGCTTATATTGATGTGCATTACTGAGAGGGCCCAGAGATACCTCTCCGACAATCGGAGTGACAAATCCTAATCTCGATCTATGCCAACTCAACAAACACCATCGAAGACACCTGTAGAGCATCTTTATAATCACCCAGTTATGTTGTGACGTTTGAGAACACTAAGTGTTCCTCTGGTATTCGGGAGTTGCATAATCTCATAGTCATAGGAACATGTATAAGTCATGAAGAAAGCAATAGCAATAAACTAAATGATCATAATGCTAAGTTAGCGGATGGGCCTTGTCCATCACCTCATTCTCTAATGATGTGATCCCGTTCATCAAATGACAACACATGTCTATGGCTAGAGGCATACTAGGGACACTTTGTTTGTCTATGTATTCACACATGTACTAAGTTTCCGGTTAATGCAATTCTAGCATGAATAATAAACATTTATCACGATATAAGGAAATATAAATAACAACTTTATTATTGCCTCTAGGGCATATTTCCTTCACTGACATGGCCATACGCCATCTGGGGGCTCGACATGATCGGTCCACTCCGGACTAGGACCAGCAGGTTCACCCATCTGTTAGTGGCGGTGGACAAGTTTACCAAGTGGATTGAGTCCAAGCCAATAAAGAAGTTGGACTTGCCGACTACCATTAAGCTCATCAAAGAGATAATCTTTAGGTTCAGAGATCCCCATAGAATTATCACAAACAACAGGTCGAACTTCAACTCGTACGAATTTTGTGAGTTCTGCTATTCTTAAGGCAGTCGGGTTGACTACACCTCTGTGCCTCACCCGCAGTCGAATGGTCAAGCGGAACGAGTGAATGGGATGATACTCCAAGGGTTAAAGCCACGCCTCCTGCATGACTCGGAGCATGCCGCGTGAGCCTGGGTCACCAAGTTGTCGTTGGTCCTCTGGGGCTTGCGGATAACCCTGAGTCAATTCATGAATCGCACTCCTTTCTTCATGGTGTATACATCGAAAGTTGTCTTGCCACTGATTTACTTCACAACTCCCCCCCAGTGGATTATATTCGGAAGCCAAAGCTGAAGAAGCATGTCAGGATGGCCTTGACCTCCTTGAGGAAGAGCGCAAGTTGGCACTCATCAGGTTGACCGCTTACCAGCAGGATTTGCGGCGTTATCATGACTGACAGGTCAGAGGACGCGTCTTCCAGGAAGGTGACATTGTGCTCTGACTGGATCAACAAAATCCTCACAAGTTGGCGCCTCCATGGCAAGGGCCATTTTGCAATCTCAAAGGTCCTGAACAATGGGGCCCGTCAGCTCTACAACTTCAACAAAGACATAGAAGAGCCCCGAGCTTGGAATGCGGACCTACTCCGCAAATTCTACACTTATAGTAAATTTTTCATTGTAATAGTTTCCCGAGTGGAATTAGATGAATAAAAGTCTTACTTTTCCTATACATTGTCTAATTTAGCTTAGTGTTGTGTTTCACTCCGTTGACTATCAACATTCGGAAACTAAAACACTCCCAGCGGGTCAAGAAACTTAGCGGCGAACCAGATTTCACCTTAGTTAAAAACTCTCCAAATGAGGACATGCTCCACACTCGGGGGCTTAGTTGGGAACCAGATTTTGTGTAAGTTAAAAACTCTCCAAGTGCGGACATGCTGCACACTCGGGGGCTTAGCTGCGAACCAAATTTTTCCTAAGTTAAAACTCTCTGAGTGCGGACATGCTCCAGACTCGGGGGCTTAGGTGCATACCAGATTTCGCCTAACTTAAAAACTCTCCAAGTGTGGACATGCTCCACACTCATGGGCTGAGCTACGAACCAGATTTACCCTAAGATAAAAACCCTCTGGTCCCATCTTCTGGTATATAAGTCATTTTGACCTACAAAAAATAAGGGGAGGACTTTTGGGATGGAGCGTCGCCGTCTCGACGCAGAACTTGGGCAGGAGCTCTTTTGCCCTCCGGCGGAGCGATTCCGCCGGAGGAACTTCCCTCCCGGAGGGGCAAATCATCATCATCATCATCACCAACAACCCTCATCTTTGGGAGGCCAATCTTCATCAAGATCTTTGACAACACCATCTCCTCTCAAACGCTAGTTCATCTCTTGTGTTCAATCTTTGTACCAGAACCTAAGATTGGTACCTATGGGTGACTAGTAGCATTGATTACATCTTTTAGTTGATTACTATATGGTTTATTTGGTGGAAGATTACTTGTTCAGATCCATTATGCTATTTAATACCCCTATGATCTTGAGCATGATTATCATTTGTGAGTAGTTACTTTTGTTCTTGATGTCACGGGAGAACTCATGTTGCAAGTAATCATGTGAACTTGATATGTGTTCGATATTTTGATGATATGTATGTTGTGATTCCCTTAGTGGTGTTATGTGAACGTCGACTACATGGAACATCACCATATTTGTGCCTAAGGGAATGCATTGTGGAGAAGTTATTAGATGATGGGTTGCTAGAGTGATAGAAGCTGGAACCCTAGTATATGCGCTACTTCGTAAGGGACTAATTTGGATCCAAACGTTTAATGCTATAGCTAGATTTTATCTTAATACTTTTCTCGTAGTTGCACATGCTTTCGAGGGGATTAATCATAAGTAGGAGGTTTGTTCAAGTAAGAACAGCACCTAAGCACTGGTCCACCCACATATCAAATTATCAAAGTAGCGAACAGGAATCAAATCAACATAATGAATGTGACTAGTTGAAATTCCCATGTACCCTCAAGAACGCTTTGCTTATTATAAGAGATCATTTTGGCCTGTCCTTTGCCACAAAAGGATTGGGCTACCTTGCTGCACTTTACTTACCGTTTTCCGTTACTTGCTCGTTACTAATTATCTTGCTATCAAACTACCTGTTACCGACAAGTTCAGTGCTTGCAGAAAATACCTTACTGAAAAACACTTGTCATTTCCTTCTGCTCCTCGTTGGGTTCGACACTCCTACTTATCGAAAGGACTACAATTGATCTTGTATACTTGTGGGTCATCAGTGGGTGACGAGGAGGATGCGCTCGCCCCCCTACGGCGCTGGCTCAATCTCGCCCGCTTCTGGCCGCCTCCATCTGCCCATTGGAATCAGCCCCTCCTGGGCGAGCTCCTCCAGTCACCTCGTCGTGACATGCAAGGGAATCCCCCAAAGCACGACCCGCCGGCGGGCCAGTGCTCGACGATGTGCCCTTCCTGCCTTCTTCGCCTTTTCCAGCTTCACGGTGGAGTCTTTGCCCATCGGCTCGAGTGCTTTGGTTGAAGGAGTAGGAGGAGACAGAGTGCAGAGGAGGCAAGGGAGAAGGGGGATCTAGGAAATTACCCTAGATTTCCCAGTTTTTATACCGTGGTTAAAATAACCTCATGGATTCATGACCACATATCTCTAGATCGAAAGGTGACCATTGCGGTCGCGCACACGTGATAAACGGGGCACGTGGTAGATTTCGGGGCAGAGATTGAGGTGCCATGCCCCACTTTCCCCACAAACCGCGACGTAACCGCTTCCGTGTGCGCACATGCAATTTCAAATCCTGGAATTTCAGCAACGAATTAACACGATTGATTGCCCCCTACCCCTTTCCAAAGGGACACTTCTCGATCTGACCGACCGCCCTCCAAGGGTCACCGTGCACTCAAACATGCAAAATGCCCGAGTGAAGTCACCTTCAGGGTTGCAATGGGATGAGCTCGACGCCCCTCTGTGGGTTAACTTGGCCCTTTTTCTAGGCTCCAAGGTGTGAGCCTCATAAATTTCGACTCAGAGATGGCCTGCACTGGCGTTCCCCTAGGATAATGAGTGGCATCTCTCCGGAGAGTCAGACCATGTGCTGGCATCGTCACTTGAGTTCTATGGCAATATCCTCATCCACACCTCTAGTTTATCTCTCCCGAGAGACATATGAATGCCACCAAGTTTTTCCTAGCAATCAACACTATCTGATCACTCGGAAAACCTTTAGTCTAGAATTCGCTGTTGCTTCACTTAGGTCATAGTGAGTAATCACTTGGCAGCGAACTCTGAGTGCCACTAAAGCACTCAGATCAAACCAAGGTCTCAACTCATTCGTCCCACGAATCTTCAACCGATTCAGGGGCTCATGATGGGGTCACCTACTACTTGTACGGTCATAGGTCTGACATCTAAGGGCCCACCTAGGGCCCGCACCATCATTGGAAGGTCCCAGGACCACTGGCACATTTGGATGTGTGTCCCCGGAAATCCACTCGGATCAACCAACAATACTCGGACGTCTTCCCTACAGTCGGCCCAGCCAACATCACTCGGACAAAGGAGGCGTAGGGGCGACGTGGGAACTGCAACGCTCGAATAGCTTAACATTAGACTTCAAGTGTTGGTATGGATGCCATTACCAGTAACTGTTGTAGTTATACACATTCAACTGTTGGAAATATGCCTTAGAGGCAATAATAAAAGCATTATTATTATATTTCCTTGTTCATGATAATTGTCTTTATTCATGCTATAATTGTGTTATCCGGAAATCGTAATACATGTGTGAATGATAGACACCAACATGTCCCTAGTAAGCCTCTAGTTGACTAGCTCGTTGATCAACAGATAGTCATGGTTTCCTGACTATGGACATTGGATGTCATTGATAACGAGATCACATCATTAGGAGAATGATGTGATGGACAAGACCCAATCCTAAACATAGCATAAGATCGTATAGTTCGTTTGCTAGTGTTTTTCCAATGTCAAGTATCTTTTCTTTAGACCATGAGATCGTGTAACTCCCGGATACCGTAGGAGTGCTTTGGGTGTACCAAACGTCACAACGTAACTGGGTGACTATAAAGGTATACTACGGGTATCTCCGAAAGTGTCTGTTGGGTTGACATGGATCAAGACAGGGATTTGTCACTCCGTATGATGGAGAGGTATCACTGGGCCCACTCGGTAATGCATCATCATAATGAGCTCAAAGTGACCAAGTGTCTGGTCATGGGATCATGCATTACGGTACGAGTAAAGTGACTTGCCGGTAACGAGATTGAACGAGGTATTGGGATACCGACGATCGAATCTCGGGCAAGTAACATACCGATTGACGAAGGGAATTGTATGCGGGATTGATTGAATCCTTGACATCGTGGTTCATCCGTTGAGATCATCGAGGAGCATGTGGGAGCCAACATGGGTATCCAGATCCCGCTGTTGGTTATTGGCCGGAGAGTCGTCTCGGTCATGTCTACGTGTCTCCCGAACCCGTAGGGTCTACACACTTAAGGTTCGGTGACGCTAGGGTTGTAGGGATATGTATATGCAGTAACCCGAATGTTGTTCGGAGTCCCGGATGAGATCCCGGACGTCACGAGGAGTTCCGGAATGGTCCGGAGGTAAAGATTTATATATGGGAAGCCTTCTTTTGGTCGCCGGAAAGGTTTTGCGCATTATCGGTATTGTACCGGGAGTGCCGAAAGGGGTCCGGGGGTCCACCAAGGGGGTCCACCTGCCCCGGGGGGCCACATGGGCTGTAGGGGTGTGCGCCTTGGCCTGTATGGGCCAAGGGCACCAGCCCCAAGAGGCCCATGCGCCAAGAGATAAGGGAAAGGAAGAGTCCTAAAGGGGGAAGGCACCTCTGAGGTGCCTTGGGGAGGATGGACTCCTCCCTGGCCGCACCCTTCCTTGGAGGAAGGGCCAAGGCTGCGCCCCCCCTCTCCCTTGGCCCTATATATAGTGGGGGGAAGGGAGGGCAGCCACACCTAAGCCCTGGCGCCTCCCTCTCCCTCTCCAACACGTCCTCCTCCTCCGTAGAGCTTGGCAAAGCCCTGACGGAGTACTGCAGCTCCACCACCACCACCACGCCGTCGTGCTGCTGCTGGAGCCATCTTCCTCAACCTCTCCTTCCCCCTTGCTGGATCAAGAAGAAGGAGACGTCACGCTGACCGTACGTGTGTTGAACGCGGAGGTGCCGTCCGTTCGGCGCTAGGATCTCCGGTGATTTGGATCACGTCGAGTACGACTCCCTCATCCCCGTTCCTTGAACGCTTCCGCTCGCGATCTACAAAGGTATGTAGATGCATCCGATCACTCGTTGTTAGATGAACTCCTAGATGGATCTTGGTGAAACCGTAGGAAATTTTTTGTTTTCTGCAACGTTCCCCAACATCAATTCCCTATAACGTGGCAGTAATGGGCTGAGGTGCACTCTATATAGGCCTCCCCTCTGCTCCATGGCAAGGGTGGAGCATCCATTGTATTCATACACCCCAAGAGAAAACACAAGCCCCCGAGCACAAGAGGTAGGGTTGTTACCACTCTGAGAGGGGTCAGAACTCGCTAAATCCGAGTGTACATCTGTGTTGTAGCTAGGCTCCGCCCTTTGTTTGTACCTATAGTACTCAGTGTCAGGTTCGTTGCCTCGACAGCCGGTGCACTTGATCAGTTTGGTGCAATTTTTGGTGGGTCCGGTCTATCTTGTCCGACGTGGAGGGCGCGAATGGGTCTTCTCATATCCGAACTAGATATGGGCTAGATATGAGGAGTGCCAGTTCTCGGCATCCTGGGAACGGGGGTACCCAGACTTGCCTGCCTATGGCACGGGGCGTGGCTCATCCAGTGGCCTGGTATGGCCCATCTTTATCAACAACAACTCAAGACCCTCGCGAGGGGCCAAGCATCGCAAGGCGGACGACGCCAAGACCTCCTGGGGGAAGCCTCCCTAGGCTGGCTCCAGAGGAGCGAAGATATCTATGCAAGGTGCACCTCGTGAGGCCCGCGTGACGTGAGCCATGATGACCAAGGCCAGGCGGGCGCCACCGGGCGCAGGGTGCCAGTTTCCTCTTTGGTGCTAAAGGGCAAGCGCACGCAAGGAGTCCGAGGCATCAGGAAAAGGTTTCCATATCGGTGCAACAAGACAAGTCCAGCAGGATGGCAGGACGGAGGTCACCACGAAGCCCGCGGTGGCGTCACCACTAGAGCCTTTGGCAGGCGAAGACCACCTTTTGTCAGGATAACTTGTACTAGTTGTCCCCCTTCGAAATTGGCCGTTGTGGGATCCCTTCCAGCCTAAACATTTGGGAAGAGGACTAGGGCCTCTAAAAATAGGGCTAGCCACCACCATAGTTAGGGATCATCTCTTATTGGATCGGATCCATTCCACCAAGGCCACCTCCCCACCTCATCTAGCTCAAGAACACCTCTCCTCAGGAGGCTATTCATCCTTTGTACTAGTTCATCCTCAGCCTACGAGGCAATCCACCACACCACACTAGAGTATGGTATTACACCACAACGGTGGCCCGAACCAGTATAAACTCTCGTGTCTCTTGTTCCTTGGGTTCGGTGATATAGGCCTAAAGATCGTTGGGAGAGTGAGCGGGTGAGAGAGAAAGATCTCCGTGCGCACCCCAGTGTTAGAACCTCAAGGGTTTGCCGGAACCAACGATCCGACATTTGGCGCGCCAGGTAGGGGTGCGCTGAAGCTTCGCCTCTCTGCTTGCTTCTTCCAGCTCCATGGCCGATGCCATCCCCCCATTTAGGCCGGCGAGCGCTTGCGGATGCGCCGCAGGTGTCCGGGCCTTCACCCACACTTTGCGGTAGGTGCAATGGTCGTGCAAGTTCAAGCCGGAGATGCCGCCCCTCTACGACGGCTTTCCTGCAGGCGTATGAGGAGGTCATCCTCGAAGCCGGAGGCGACGACGGGGTCATGGCCAACTGGTACCCCCTGGCCCTGGCCGGTGTGCCACGCGCCTGGCTGCTCGGCCTGCCAGGATCTTCGGTGGCCTCCTAGGAGGAGCTGTGCCGCCTCTTCGTCGCGTGCTTCGCGGCACAGGCGCCTCTCGCCGTTGCAGCCCTCCTCAGTGGTTCGCGGGCGCCACCCAAGGATCGCCACGTCAAGCAGTTCTTCCGTCAGGTGGGCACTTCCCGTGTGCAGCCGGGAGCACCCAGAAATAGGCGGCGCCCCAGGCCGACCTCATCTTCAGTTCGGAGGACCACCCGGCTATCACTGCGGGCTCGGGAGCGCTCCCGATGTTGTGCACAGCCACTATCTGCAACATGGCGGTGACCAAGCCCCCATTGACGGCAGAGCCGACCTCAACGTGCTCTCTATGGAAGCCCTCGGCTTGCTTCATGTACCATACGGCAGGCTCCGCTGCACCACGCCTTTCTCTGGGGTCGGCATTGGCTCCACCAGCCCCAGGGGCAAATACGCCTCCCGATCACCTTTGCTACCCGCGACAACTACCTCACCGAGCTGATCGACTTCGACATCGCACACATCGGCCTCCCGTACAACGCCATCCTCGGGTACCCTGCCCTGGCTCAGTTCATGGCAACAACCCATCCAGCCTACAACCTCATGAAGATGCCGGGGAGTAGATGTTCTCACCGTGGCAGGGGACACCAAGGAAGCCCTAACGGCTCTCAAGCTCGCCTTCAGAGCCATCGCCGCGGCACGTCCAGCCGATGAGGCTGCGCTGGGGGCTAAAGGGGCCACGCCACCAAAAAGAAGCAGTTGTTCACTCAAGATCAGGCTGAAACCAAGCAAGTGCCAGTTGAGGAAGACGGGGCCTCGGGAGCCACTTTCACCGTAGGAGCCAACCTCGACCCCGACCAAGAAGAGGCGTTGGTGAGGTCTTGAGTGCGAACAAGTAGGTATTCACTTGGGAGCCAAAGCAGCTAGTGGGAGTCCCAAGGAGAGTAATCGAGCATCACTTAAGGGTGTGCCAAAATGTGCGCCCTGCGAAGCGGAAGGCGCGACGGCAGTCCATGAAGAAGCAGTCTTTCATCGTCCAGGAAACCTGCAAGCTACAAGCAGCGGCCGTCATCCGCGAGGTCCGGTACCCAGAATGGCTACTGAACCCCATCATTGTGCCCAAGAAAGGTGGGAAGGAACGTATGTGCGTCGACTTCACCAACCTCAGCAAAGCCTGCCCGCAAGACCCGTTCACACTTCTGCGCATCGACCAGATCGTCGACTCCATCGCCTAATGTATCCTGCTGTGTTTTCTAGATGCCTTCTCGAGTTATCACCAGATCAAGATGGCGTTGGAAGACGTGGAGAAGACGGCCTTCCTGACCACGTGCGGGGTATATTGCTACACCTGCATGCCATTCGGACTGCGCAACGCTGGGGCAACCTTCCAGCGGCTGATGCACATCGCCCTGGGCCAGCAGCTCGGGAAGAACACTGGGGCCTACGTCAACGACATCATGGTGAAATCTCGGGAGGCGAGGACCCTCATACAAGACCTGGAGGAAACTTTCACCAGCCTGCGACAGGTGGACCTGCGGCTCAATCCAGAGAAGTGCGTGTTCGGCGTCCCGTCGGGCAAGTGGCTGGGTTTCCTCATGTCGCACAGGGGGTCGAGGCAAACCCGGAGAAGGTCAAGGCGATAGAAGACATGAGCCCGCCCCAAACTCTTAAGGAAATGCAAAAACTCATGGGTTGCGTGGCGTCGTTGGGGTGCTTCATCTCTAAACTGGGAGAACGCGCCCTGCCATTCTTCAAGCAGATGAAGAAGAAGGGCCCATTCGCGTGGACCCCAAAGGCCGACCTAGCGTTTCAAGACCTCAAGAGATATTTGACCAGCCCTCCGGTGATGGTCGCGCCTTGACCCCTCGAGCCCCTGGTGCTCTACCTGGCCGCCACGCCCCATTCAGCCAGCACGACGTTGGTCACTGTCCGAGAGGAGCGCCGGGCCAAGGAAACACCACATAACGACGAACCTCCAGCCGGGACGGAGTGGCATCAGGATGGAACCGCTAAGGCCACGACGACGCCCTCAGACGAACAGACCCCGCAAAATGGTGTCTCTGGGTTGCAGAGGCCATGGTGGGCAACCAAGCTCCTGAGGCCCCCATACCTCGGGAGGTGCCACAACCTCTGGATGCTGCAGGCTCCACCGACGCTCCCGCCCTCGTCGAGCAACCGGTCTACTTTGTCAGCACGGTGCTACGGGACGCAAGGGCATGATACCCCATGCCGCAGAAGCTCCTGCTCGCGCTCCTGGTGGCCTCACGCAAGCTACGTTACTATTTCTAAGGCCACCCAATTAAGGTCGTCTCAGCCTACCCACTGGAGAGGGTGCTCCGGAGCCCCAACACAGTAGAAAGAGTCGTCGAGTGGAACATCGAGCTGTAGGCGTTCCAGCTGGAGCTCAGCACAATCAGGGTCATCAAGGGAGCGGCCCTCTCTGACTTCATGGCAGAATGGACTGACGCTCCGGAACTCGAAGCGGGCGAGAATCGATCCCTTTCGCCAGGAAGTGAAGAGCCAGACGACTGGGTCATGTACTTCGACGGCGCTTTCGCACGCCAGGGCATGGGGGCTGGAGCCGTGCTCATCTCGCCAACCCAAGACAAGCTCTACTACACAGTACAACTCTGCTTCCAACGGGGTGAGAAGGTCTCAAAAAAATCGTGGAGTACGAAGGTTTGACCGCTGGCCTCAAGGCTGCTACAGCCTTGGGGGTGAAGCGCCTCACCATCAAGGGCGACTCTCAGCTCCTCATCAACTTCTCCAACAAGGTTTACGAGCCAAAGGACGAGCACATGGAGGCATACCTTGCAGAGGTACGCAAAATGGAGAAGCAATTCCTGGGCCTAGAACTGTAGCATGTGCCCCGTGGAACAAACAAGTAAGCGGACGATATCACCAAGCGGGCATCAAGGCAATAGCCCCAGGAGCCTGGCGTCTTCGAGGAGCGGCTCTTTAAGCCTTCAGCGGCCCCTCCAGCTACGGAGCCCACATCGTCTCGAGAGGAGCTCCCACCACCACCAACCTCAGGAGCTCCCATCTCTAGCCCGACCTCAGGAGCATGTCTGCTCCTTGCGCTTGAAATTTGAGAGGGGTGCTGGACTGAAGAATTCAAGGCATACCTGCTGCGGGGGACGCTGCAAAAGAAAGAAGAGGAAGCGAAGCGTGTGGCCCGGCAATCTACGGAGTATTGCATCCAGGATGGTGAGTTGTACAGGAAACGACCCAATGATGTTTCTTTGCGATGCATTTCCAGGAAGCAGGGGCGAGCTGCTAGCTGACATACATGGCAGCGACTGCGGGCATCACTCGTCATCACGCATCCTGGTTGGCAAGGCGTTCCGCGGCGAATTCTACTGGCTCACGGCACTCAGCGATGCAACCGAGCTGGTGAAATCCTGAGAGGCTTGCCAGTTCCACGCCAAGCAAATCCACCAGCCTGCTCAGGGCCTCCAAACCATCCCACTCTCTTGGTTGTTTGCGGTCTGGGGGCTAGATATCCTGGGTCCATTCCCTCGAGCACCAGGGGGCTACCGCTACCTCTAAATCGCCATCGACAACTTCACCAAATGGGTCGACGTGGAAGTCGTCCGCACCATCTCAGTCGGGTTAGCAGTTAAGTTCATCAAGGGCCTAGTGAGCCGGTTTGGGGAACCTAACCGCATCATCACCGATAACGGCTCGCAGTTCACTAGAAATCTCTTCAAGACATATTGTGCTAACCTTGGAACGCAGATTTGCTATGCTTCGGTAGCACACCCCATGAGCAAAGACCAAGCCAAGCGCGCCAACGCAGAGGTCTTGAGAGGCCTCAAGACCAAGACCATCAAGAATAAGCTCGAGGCATGCGGCAGGGGCTGGCACAACGAGCTCCAGTCCATGTTGTTGTCCATCCGCACCACCACCACCAAGCCAACAAGCGAGACCCGGTTCTTCCTCGTCTACAGAGCATAAGCGGTTCTCCCACACGAGGTCAGACATCGCTCCACGCGGGTCCTGGCGTTTGATGAGATGCTGCAGGATGCTATGCGGGGGATGGACCTTGTGCTGGGGGAGGAACGTCGCCGTGAAGCCTCGCTCCGGTCGGCAAGGTATCAGCAGGCGCTGCGACGGTACCACTGTCGCAACGTCCACTCCAGGATGCTCGAGGTGGGCGATCTCGTCCTGAGGCAGGTGCTCTCCAAGGAAGGGCTGCACAAGCTCTCACCCATGTGGGAGGGCCCGTTTAGGATTTCCCGTGTCTCCAGGCCTGGCGCCGCGCGCCTGGAGACACAGGACATGATCCCCATCCAGAACGCCTGGAACATCCAGCACCTCCAGAAGCTCTACCCATGAAGCAAGGCCCAGTGCCTGTGAAGGTCTCCGCTCGTGACACTCTCATGTAATAATGGATGGGGTTGTACACGCCCCGGAGTCTCCGGAGTGCCGCCCTCAGGCCTCGGGGGCTCCCTCCCTCGTCCTAGTGGCAGCACTTAGCTCCGTGCTGGTGAGAAGACTAGATTAGATGTCGGACGTGGCTGTTCATTTGCTTTCTGTAGTTCGTTTGCCCCCTTTTATGGAATTTGGAGTTCTGGCATTTCTCGATTGCTCAGTTGAAGCCTTTCTTTGCCCTACTTCCTTGCTTGGTTCTTTGTTTTGTGCCAGGGAGGGCGGCAGTTGCCTGACGCTCTCCCTCTCGTGCGTCGCGCGGGGTCAGGGCAGGAGTGTGCGTTCGCCAGGCCACGAACACACCTCGCCAAAACCATATCGCTCTATACTTCTAGCTCCCCTGATCTTCACGAGGCACTCTCGATTGAGCACGCGGTTGGCGCACCCTCTCTTAAATCCGTGCCCCACGGGTACCGCGACGTGGTGTGCTGGGCCACGGTCATGAGGCCTCGCGCAAGGAAGGGCAAGGCACCTGACGGACGTCTTAGTGATTTCTGCAGCTCTGTGACCCCTCCCGAGGACAATGACCCCTGAGCCAACAACAAGGAGGGCTCACCAGGTGCCAGAAGGCGTATCATCGCGAGACAGGAGACTACCCTGGGCGCATCCAACTATGTTACCCTTTTAAGTCTACACGGAGCACGAACATCATAACACAACACAAGAGAGATAAACATGGCACCAAGCAGCATAAGCACTGCAGTTCATTACACGCCCTTGCGGGGCCCCATACTTGTTCTTGCAATACAGGAGGAAAGGAAAAGACGGGCAAAAGAGGCTCCTACGGTGCGGATGCTTGCGAGGATCGGCCCCCTGGACTCAGCCGGAGCCCTCCTCGCGCTTCACTGGGGCGCGGCGATGGGACGACCCACCACCATCCTCGAAGCGAGCCCGACGACGTGACGGCTGGTCGTAGCCGCCACTGCTGGAGCTCTCGTCGAAGGAGGAGCTGTCGTCGTCGAACGAGTCGCGGCCGTCTCTAGGGGCAAGGTCGCCCTCGTCCTCATCACAGCCGTCGCCAAGGCCGAGTACTTCGTCGCCCTTGCCGTCTTTGGGGCAGCACACGGCGCAGCGACCATCATCCCCAAACACCCTCACGAAGAGGGTCGCGGCCCCGTCATATTTGAAGTGGAGGGCGCATGGGAAAACATCTGCCAACCGCGGGCTAGGGCCATGTTGCTCGCGGTGGAGACCTCCCCCGCGACCCACGAAGCCTTGCTGCAGCAGCCGTCGGCCTGTAGCCAGAGGCCGTCGGGACCTGAAGCCGGCAGCTCGACGATGAAGGAGCGCGGAAATTGAAGTCAGGTGCCAGCCGGGTTCTCCGACCACACGAGGAACTCCGCAGCACCTCCGCTGAGTGGAAGCGTGGCCGGGAAGGTTGGGCGACCATGGCGGGCCTCCCTTCCTCGACAGGACTACCGCATCTTGGGCGGCTTCCGCCGCGCGAGGGGACGCCGCCATGGCCGCCAGCAACGGCGCCCGACCCCGAGGAAGTCTGCCCGTGCCCCCGAGCGGTCACGAGAGGAGTCGCGGCGTGCTTGCGGGGGTGGCCACGGCCCCGCTTGGGCGGCGGAGAGTCGGGCCCCTCCTGGCACGCCTTCCCTTTCTCCGCAGCCGTGAATCTCTTCGTCGGAGCCATGGGTGTCGCTGCAAGACGGCAAAGCGAAGAGGAAGAAGAGGAAGCAAGCGGGACAGAGGAAGAGATGAGCAACGGGGGCTCTGCCTCTTCCTCATTTATAGCCAGAGGGAGGCCAACCACCGGCCTCCATGATCTAAGGTAATGGTGATTTTCTTCTGCATGCAGCAAGGTCTCGTCAAGTAGGGCAGTTGCCGAGGCAGCGTGGGGAAGTGGAGACGCCCACGACCTGTCAATCGCCACGTGTCAATCGAGGCCGCAGGCTATTGGGGCTCGTGGCACTCCACACTTTCCCTTTGGCTTCACCTTGAAGCCAAGTCTGAGCGCGCCTTGGGCCCGGGGGCTACTGTCGGCGTCTTGGGAACAGGGTGCCCAGACTTGCCTGCCTGCGGCCCAGGGAATGGCTCATCCAGTGGCCTGGTACGGCCCATCTTCATCAACAACCAATCAAGACCCTCGCGAGGCAGATGACGCCAAGACTTCCTGGGGGCAGTCTCCCTAGGCTGGCTCCGGAGGAGCGGAGATATCTATGCAAGGTGCACCTCACGAGGCCCGCGTGACGTGAGCCATGACGACCAAGGCCAGGCGGGCGCTAGTGGGTGCAGGGTGCCAGTTTCCTCTTTGGTGCTAAAAGGGCAAGCACAGGTGACCCGAGGCATCAGGCAAAGGTTTCCATATCGGTGCGATAAGACCAAAACCAGCAGAACGGTAGGATGGAGGTCACCTCAGAGCCCGCGGCAGCGTCACCACCACTAGCGGAGCTACGTTGTATTAAAAAGGGCCATGGCCTGCCCAAGTTTTCATGCAACTAGCTGGGCTAAGAGTAAATGTGGCTCATAATTATCAAAAATATTGGGCTTCTCTTCAGACTAGCCCGCTCATGCTTTTGAGAGTAGCTCCGCCACTGGTCACCACCAGAGCTTTTGGCAAGCGAAGACCTCCTTTTGTCAGGATAACGTGTACTAGTTGTCCCCCTTCAAAATTGACCGTTGTGGGATCTTTTTCCGCCTAAACATTTGGGAAGAGGGCCAGGACCTCTATAAATAGGGCTAGCCACCACCATAGTCAGGGATCAGCTCTTCTTGGATCGGATGCACTCCACCAAGGCCACTTCCCCAGCTCATCTAGCTCAAGAACACCTCTCCTCGGGAGGTTGTTCATCCTTTGTACTAGTTTATCCTCGGCCTACAAGCAATCCACCACACCACACTGAAGTAGGATATTACACCACAACGGTGACCTAAAGCAGTATAAACTTTCGTGTCTTGTTTTTTGGGTTTGGCAAGTTAGGCCTGGAGATCGTTGCGAGAGTGAGCGAGAGAGAGAAAGATCTTCATACGCACCCCAGTGTTCGAACCTCAAAGATTTGCCGGAACCCACGATCCGACACCAGTCAGCTCAAATATATCGGGCCGGTTTGAGAACGCTGTCTGGGTCATGATGTTGTGACCGGTCATTGCCCGGACCGGCCTTCCAGACGTATAGGATTCGCAGAAACAGCGTGAGGCCTGCAGCTGGCTCTGCGCCTGCCCTAGTGGCAACTCCATTTTCCTACTTGCCTGACATGCGTACTTTCTCAAGCATGCAATGTTATATTCATGTATTTTGTACTATAGAAAAATTGGCATGCTAATTAATAATCCCTGCCAGGAAAAAGTTAAATGTGTTAAGGCAAGAGGGCTGGTAGATTAGCACCACCTCAGTCCTATCAGTCGAATACGAGGAACACATGCATGGATGGTCCAAACTGTATATTGAGTGAATCATTAACTACATCGTATGCAACGTATCCCCAAGAGATTCTACAAAGATGTAGACAAAGCGCGGCGTCGGTTCTTGTGGGCACAAGACGAGGAGGTCACCGGAGGTAGATGCAAAGTCAACTGGCAACTTGTCACGTCCCCGATCGAGCATGGCGGCCTCGGCATCCCCAACATGGAGCGGTTCGCGCGCGCCTTGCGCCTCCGCTGGTTTTGGCTGGCGTGGATGGACCCGGCCAGGCCATGGACGCACCTGGAGTTGCCCTGTGACGGCAACGATAGAGCACTCTTCGCCTCGGCCACGACGGTGACAGTGGGCGATGTCAACCGAGCGCTCTTCTGGCACTGCTCCTGGCTCGGCGAGCAACCGCTGCGGCAAGATTACCCCGACCTATTCAGGCGCTCAACAAGGAAGAATCGCACTGTCGCGGAGGCGTTACGCGACGACAGATGGATCATGGACCTCAGGCGTGGCAGCAGCCTGGAAGTCATCCCCTAGGTCGTGCTGCTGCAGCGACGCATAAGAGAAGCCAACTTGGCGCTGCATGGAGGGACCAAGGACAAGATCACCTGGAAAGCCGGTGGAGACTACACGGCAAGGTCAGCGTTGTTGGAACCCATGAATGCAGAAATACTCATAGAAATGGAGGAGGTCGGAGATAGAAGAACAATAAACAGCTGACTTGCATAAACGGCGACGAACGCCGGAGGTCGAACCCCATTATCTCGGCAATATACAAGTACACTGAACACAACTCAACTCTACTCAACACCACCGGCCAGCGACAAACGCCGGCGCCACCAGCTACTCTGAGCGCCCTTACAAGCACTGCATGCACGAAGGTTTTATAGGCGGACTGACCTGGTAGCGCGAACGCCACGCTGTCCCACTCTGCGCTGCTCGATCCGCACGCACGACGCGCACATACGCGCACGACGCGGCTGCATGCCTCCAAGCTCCAACGGAATCCATCCGGCTCACCTCACGCATCGTACGCGGCAAGCAACTAACTTAAATAAACAATATTAGTGCTAACAATTTCCCCTAATCTTGACACCCGTTGCCGTCGCCGGTGTTGTTGCAGCTCCCGTCGTCGTCGTCGTGGCCGCCACGACGACCACCACCAAGCTGGACGTGGACTCCATCTTCTTCCTTGGCGACAAATGCCGAGCTCTTTCTCCGCCGGCGACACACGCCTGGTGTCTCTTTGCGTCTCGCACGTCCCGCGTGCACCCGACGCGGCCGACGAGTCCGACCGCACCAAACGCTCACCGCGTGCCGCCTCCGTGTCCGCCATGGCAACCGCCAGCGACAAACGCCAGAAGGATGTAGCCGAACTTGAACACGGACTCGAGCACAACGGCGACAAACGCCTCTTCCCAACATCGGTCGCGCCCGGCTCGTCGCCGCGGCTTATTGCCCTGCACCGGCACGGCCTCCATGCCGCCATGTAGTGCCTCCACGCCGCCACGCCGTGCTGCTCCGCCGTGCCACCATGCAGCGCCTCGGCGGCCTCCGTGGTCCCCGCACGTACGACGTTACCGCCTCCGCCACGCGCCATGGTAGCCACAGCGCCGCCCACCTCCATAGGCCGACACACGGCCCGGAGCTCCGTAGCGTAGCCACCGGCGAGAGCCGCCATCGCTGCCACGCCCGCCACCACGCGCCACAGCCGTCCCGAACACGATAGCTCTGATACCAATTGTTGGAACCCATGAATGCACAAACACTCATAGAAATGGAGGAGGCCGGAGGTAGAAGAACAATGAACAGTTGACTTGCATAAACGGCGATGAACGCCGGAGGACGAACCCCGTTATCTCGGCAATATACAAGTACACTGAACACAACTCAACTCTACTCAACACCACCGGCCGGCGACAAACGCCGGCACCACCAACGCCATACGCTGGCTGGGCTCTCAGCTAGTCTGAGCGCCCTTACAAGCACTGCATGCATGAAGGTTTTATAGGCGGGCTGACCTGGTAGCGCGAAAACCACGCTGCCCCACTCTGCGCTGCTCGATCCGCACGCTCCGGCAGCACGCACGACGCGCACATACGCGCACGACGTGGCTGCATGCCTCCAAGCTCCAACGGAATCCATCCGGCTCACCTCACGCAACGTACGTGGTAAGCAACTAACTGAAACAAACAAGATTAGTGCTAACAATACCACTCTCAGCTCCCCCCGCAACCAGCCTCAGCCATGAAAAGCTTGGTTTGGAAGATCTGGGCACCCGGAAAGATCAAGTTTTTTCTCTGGCTTCTCCACCAAAATCGGCTCTGGTGCAACGATCGCCTACAACGTAGGGGCTGGAAAAACCCCTACTTCTGCCAGCTCTGCTGCCGCAACGTTGAGTCCTCCTTCCACCTAATTTGGAAATGCAACATATCAAAGCAGGTTTGGGTTAAGGCAGCCACTTGGATGGGCTGTGCGGCGCTCTCCGCAGCATCCTGGAGTACATGCAACACTACAACAGATGCTGCCACCGCAATCCTAAACGCCGCTGCCCCAAGGGAAAGAAGAGGATTCAAGACTATGGTGACATTGGTCGCCTGGCAAATCTGGCTTGAGAGAAACAGATGCACATTCAGAGGAAAGACACCAAGTGCACTCAGTATAACAAAGGCCTGCCAGAGCGACATCGAGCAATGGAGACTCGCCGGAGCACATGCCATAGCGCCCCCGTTCGGGGATACACTGTGAGGAATAGACTTGATTTTTGCTAGGCAGCGGAGAGTGAAAGGGCCATACCGCTCCCTCCTCCTACGCCTCTGTAACACAATTTTCTCTTCACTGATCAGTTGATGACAGATTTTGTAACTCTCCCCTGCTAAGCCAATAAAAAGCCAGCAAGTCTGGATCTTTCAAAAACAAAAATGCAAATGTAGTTATCCTTAGAACTCAAGAAAACCACTGACACGAGGCAGCTTGATCGACCTAGGAACGAGCTTTCTCTCTCTCTCTCTCTCTCCCCTGACCCATCTCTCCCTCACACGCACATGGTCCCTCCCTCTAATACATTTTCTTGTGCGAACTCCTCTCTAATACATGGGGATGCCAAGGACAAAACTCTGCCTACCTCCGCTCAACCTAGTACTCTTCCTCTCCATCCATAATCGTTTTGTGCCAGTCGACTCGGTTGGGTTGATGCCACCTAGTACGATAGCATGCATGTATCCTATAATTCGTTCATCAAGGTTTTACCGAATTTGTTTGGGACCGGTTACGACATGAAAGCTCTCGTGGTCGCCCTCGTCATGGACTTGATGAAACCAAAAATTATGCGCGGAGCATTTAATCAGCCTTTTGGATGCCGAATTAATTGTGCAATTAAGTTACTTTGGTGCAAAAACTTAAGTTCCCTCCTCAGCATGTCAGGCCTCAATCTCAATAAGCTCAAACCTACTGCCAACATCCTGAGTCACAACATACATCATTTTGGAATACATGCTAGTCAAATATATTCAGTTTTAGTTACAATACTTCCAAAACATTGAGTTTAATTTGTATCCCCTTTTCAAATGAATTAGCGATCGGCTGGCAGCAACATGCCCATATGCCATGTGCAATGAGGGTATTTTAACCAATTATGATGTGGTGTTCGTAGTAGTGTATTTTTAAAAATAATATATTCACGATGATGTCGTTGATGAAGGAAAGTATTGATTGTTTGCCTCGGGTGGGTTAGAGAATGGTATGGTCGTATAATCTTAGATCGTGCGTACATTGAATTAAAGATTATTTCTTTGAGTTTTTGTGGGTCATTAGTTCAGCGTTATTGTGTGCGGTAACTATTTTTAGATTGTAGCTAGACACTTGACCATTTTGTGGGCGGCATGTTTAATGGCCATGTTCTGTTACAATTATGAACATCTAACAGCCATAATCTATACCCCTATATAGTGTGATAATAAAATCAAATAATGGCCATCGGATAGGCTCCATCCAACGGTTGAGATATGTCAATCCAAGCATTATCATCCGTTGGATAAACTTTATCTCATAGGATTTTGTCACATCGCCATCTAATTTAACTCCCACCCTATCATCTCACAGTACTCTAGAGGCATCTTTTCCCGCACCAAAAATTTTCCATGATTCCCCAATAGAAAGGAGATGGATAGCAATCAAGATTCTAGACGGGTGAGAACCGAGTTATGGTAGAGTTGGGCCGGGTCCAATATGATTCACGGGGAGGAAATAAAATGTTCATAATGCAACCATAAAATACTGAAGCGTCAATAAAGCACAACCACAACTAATGTGATATAGAGGGAAATATGTATGTTGACATAAAAACTATTGATACACAAAATTATGAACTTCCCATGATGCCCAGATACATCCTTTTCGCAAAAATAAATTGTATTGCTGGTGTTTCTGGTTTCATACTGAATCACATTTGTAAGTTTGCACCAAGAACACTTTACCTTTTGGCTTTGATCAACAATAGTGACAGTCTGTTGGAGCTTTTAATTGAGTTGACATTTATTTATTTTAATGTTATACATTCGATGGAATGGAAAGCACAAACAAATTACTAGTATGTTTTAGTAACTGTTATAAACATCTAATAGTTGGGACATGTCTAGATACAGTTATGAAGCAGTGGTCCGATGTTTTCTTTTAATTTCTAGCGCTCTCCCTATTTTGCTTTTGTATTGCACTTTTAGTATAATAGACATTTACCAATAAAACTAGACCTTTTTCGATAGATAGCATTCCCAGTGGTACATTTTGTTTGGCATGTTGTTGTTCTTTTTAAAGCAGAATTTTCCGGATCAAATGGCAACACGTAGCTTCACCCTAAAGATAAGCTTACGTTAAATTTAATGTTTGGAAAAATTGTGCAGACTCAAGACAAATTGATGAGGAAGTGGTATCTCTTTAGGATCCACCCTCTCGTAATAAACATTTAGTTGTCACTTTTTTGTTCATCTTACATCGCAATTGACTAGGATGATCTCGTTGATTCGTGCCCTGCTCTAGGGTGAAAAGAAAAGTGTTAGCATTGTAATAAAATGAATAATGTCACATGGTCATTTCCATGTTCCGTGTGCACATGTAAATTTTTGTCCAAGAACGATCAGTTTTGTGGCATCTATAAATAATATCTGGTTTCTCTAACATTGCTTTTACAGACCTGTTTTTATTTGCTTTTCCTAGAGCACGTGATATTTTTTCTTTTTCATAAAACTTTTTTTGCGAATTTCTTTCATGATTCTATGCTTATTTTGTATTATTCGTTTGGCGGACAAACGCACCTGCGGGAGAGCGCGGGGGGGGGGGGGGGGGGGGGTAGAAATGGCATCCCCTTGTTCCGCACCTATTATTTTCTTGCCCATTTTGTTACGTATATGCTTTGTATTCTTCTGAACAAAAGATGATAACTGTTGGATAACATGTTTTCCTATGTTTATTAGTTTTACTTACATGAGACATTGAAAAAATTGTTTCCACCTACGTGTCTATTTAAAAGATAATAGTGTCTATCAAATATACTGAGACTTAACCAAGTCTTAGTCAAGTGACACAACATATAAGAAGAAGAAAGAAAAAATGAAAATAAAATTTTGCACGGATCTTCATGTAAGATCTCACGAATATAGCGCCAACTGCTTCGTTATGTCTCAATCAACTAAGATTCAGCAATCGTGTTATGCATGTTTTAACGGGGCCATAGTTATATTGTACTCTCTGTCCAGCTCCAACCCTTGCATTTGCATGTGTCACGCTACATCACAGAGCAATGGGTGCCATGAGCCTTCTCTATCATTTTTACATCTTCTAGAAAATTCAACTTTATTGTGAATCTTGAACCACACAATAATCATGTTGCTTTTATCTTTCACCAGCTTATATTCGATTTCGCAATTCCAAAGGTTTGAACTAGTACAACTTTTGGGCATTATTCAACTAATTGTTGGCCCAGCTCTCTCCCTCTCTCTCGTAGCTGGAGGTAGACGAAGGAGTACAGGCAGATAGTTTTGATGGCCAGCCGCACAAACAGTCTCGGCCTTTTCTCACTTCTATTCTCATGGCAAAGCAACCAGCTTACAAGTCTTTAAGTAGCCTCATGCACGCATGCATAGCCGGTTCACCATGCTGGCCACTAACAGCATGATCCAGACGACTTGGCGTTCAACTAACGAGGCCACGATCCTAGCTACTGGGTAACTACATGCACGCCACACTCCACGATCCTAGTTACTGGCTAACTACATGCACGCCGCACTCAGGTGCTTGACGCGAACGCTTCGGCCGTGCACAACGGACGGCTAATCCACCTAGCTAGCTAGCTCAACCGGCTGTAGCACCATGCCATACACACATGTACACACACGCACACCGCCGTTGCGTCCCACACATCCCGTGCGAACCAGACGCAATAGACGAGCTCAACCGCATCAGTGCGTCCCGCACGTTCCACACGCATCCGACGAGCCCGGTCACACCAAGCCGTGGCTTATTCCAACACTAATGACTATGATAGAATCCTAATCAAAGAGACTTTAATATATTATTATTATTATTATTATTATTATTATTATTATTATATGTTGATGAGCAAGGTTGGCCGGTTTATAAGGGAAACAAAGCCGAGAAACAATGAACAAATTCAGAAGAAAAAGAAGAGAGAAAAAACCACCGACGCCAACCAAAACAGACCACCAACTTCAATACATTATGAACAGTTAGTCTTCTCCAACTATGACCCGACAAAAAAAGTGAAAAGCTGGTCTTCTCCATCTTCAATTTCATTCAAATGAGAATGATGTCAACTTTAGAAAACTGTTTTCTCTTTCCATCTCTAATCGTGCATTTTTTTAGGGAACCTAGTCGTACATTCACCAACCAAACTTGCTAGAGAAAGCAAAGGGAGCACCTGTAAACACTAGTAGGTGCCCCAGTATGCAGCACTACAATCACGCTTAACATTTATCACATGCCACAAAGTACCCTCTAACAGTTAGCACATGCCGCAAAGTTGCACGCAAGGCATAGACTCCTTGTCCACCCTAAAGAATTTTGTTGCCCTAGCTAGCCAATGTAAGTTGGAACTTCTTAGTGAAATGATGGTAATACTGAACCAACTAAAGCAAAGAGTACAAAAGATTTACTACTATTTATGAGCAAGAGCGTGATAATGTAGTAGTTCTTGAGGCGCCGGTTCCGATCCTCTCTCACGCTAGCGTGAACCTCAAGTAACTAGCTTCCGCTTCAGCTCTGCTCTTGAACCCCTTCTGGCTGCCGCCCGAGTACACTTACACCTGGGCCTAACACTCTGGCCACTCGTCGTATACTCCTGAAACCTTTCCTACATACACGGCGTAGCACTTATAGGCCATCGATGATCTATAACCTGCATCATGATATAATGAAATCATCGATAATATATTGGTACAGCGACGTCCTAAACAAACGGTTTAAAACCCCTTTCCGAGACGGCATTTGGAACCGTCGCCAAGTGAGTGTGGGCGATAGGGGGATCCTTCCCACACGACCCAGAAATCGTCAGGGATAGGCCCTCCTGGGACCCAGGCTGGGGCCGTGTGCAATCGGGTGAGGCATGGAAACCCAACCATTTCCGTAGGTATGTACATCCCACACGGTGAATCCCAGAAATCATTTCCGTAGGTATGTACATCCCACACGGTGAATCCCATAAATCATTTCCATAGGTATGTACATCCCACACGGTGAATCCCAGAAATCATTTCCGTAGGTATGTACATCCCAGACGGTGAATCTCGAAAATCATTTCCGTAGGTATGTACATCCCACATAGTGAATCCCAGAAAATCATTTTCGTAGGTATGTACATCCCACACAGTTCTTTGTGAGAAAACATTTGTGCAAGGTGGCCTAACGCGAACAGTTCGCTGCCGGAAGCCGTGTGTGATTGTTAGTTGATCGAACACGCCTAGTTTCTAGAAACCGTGTGGGTTGTTTGAGTTCATCGCCCACGGTGCTGTCTGAGTAACCGTTTGCAATAGAAAACCCCAATAAGCAGGGTAATTCACCTATTATTGATAATCCATGTACTAATCAAACTGATATTTCTTATAAAATACGCCAGATATTTCATATCCGTATAAAAGCAACCAGGATTTCATAATCAAATTACATCAGATAGCTTCGGCACTCAGTTACGCCATTACACAGCAGCACAAAGTTTCACATGCAGCATCAAAAACCTTTGGAAAGTAGCATCATACACTGTAAATAGACAGATGAATCTCATCTGGGAAACTGCAGAAGCGGCTGGCAAATATTGAGCCTTCAGTGATGTTGAATGTCCTTGCAACTTTAGGCCAGTGGCTATGGATAATTGCCCGGCCAACCTTCGTCCTCTTCAGGAAGGCTTCAATATTGTACCGTGGGTGCTGAATGAATACCTTCCTCGCCTCTTGACCATGCAGGTGGTTTGAGAGGTAATCTTCGGTGAACTACTTTGAAAAGTACTGAAAACAAAGCTATGCATAAATCGATGTTGTAAATTTTGAAATGGCGTAAGGGGTAAAAATAAGGTAAAAGAGTTGGCACCATCCTATAGTTGACTGGTGTCTTCTTCATTGTGCAAACAAAGATCTTGCTGTTATTCGTCGCAAGTTTCTTCATCCTAACAATCTTTCTGACTTTCTTGACTTGATTGATATTAATGGACATCTCATTTCCCCATATGCAAAATGGGTCGAACAGTGGGTCTAAGCCTCTGACAGCAGGACCTACATGTGCAAGACGAAATTGTAAGAAACCTAAATATTAGAATAATCCCTGTAACTGCACAATAATGTGCTATTAGCTAAAGGACCCTGCTGGAACAAACCTTGATGGTAAACCGCAGTGTCTCCCATTGTTTCCCTGCAACACACATAAGGAAGATCTTGATCAGGTTAAATGAGAGTTGCCATACTATCAGTAGAATATGTATTGAGTACAACCAAATTAGATTGGTGTCACATGCATAACAATATAAAATTGTACCCATAGCAAATGAAAATCAAATTGCGGAACTGAACCAGACAGTTAAATGGATAGCAGACCAAATGAACCAAAACAGTTAACTCAACACGACATTGCAGAATAGAAACATGTACTAGAAGATAAGACAGTTAACAAAACAAAGAATGCTTGAGAACGATACTACGAAATGTAGGAATTGTTGGACCAAAGTGTTAACTAAACATTACATTTCAGAGGACCAAACTGTTAACTGAACATCAGATTGCATATTAACATTATAGAGGACAAATCACTAGAAGGCACTGGCGGTGGCCTCGAGAAAAAATCACGAACTATATTTTAAAGTAGGCAACCGCGCGGCGGTGTCGACGGTGGCCTCGAAGACGAGGTGCTCCTCCAAGATTTGGCGGTCGAGACACATGGCAGCCATAGCGACCTCATTCGCGTGTGCGGCCGCATGCTACTCAGCTCCACGTTATACTGCGTGTAAAATGGCTGTGGGTGGCACTAAATTGGAGGAGGGGCAGTGATTTGGGTGGAAGGTGTCACTCCGTCAGTCAGGGCATGTGGGACGGGAAAGGAGGAGGATGGTGTGGGTGGGTGTGGATTACCTGACCATATCGACGAGGCCGCGCAACAAGAAGAAGGGTCGGCGGCGAGGAGGCCGCGTAGCAAGAAGAAGGGTCGCCGGCGAGGAGGCAGCGCTGCAAGAAGAAGGGTCACCGGCGAGGAGGCGGCGCTGCAAGAAGAAGGGTGGCCGGCGAGGAGGCGGCGCTGTAAGAAGAAGGGTCGCCGACGAGGAAGCTGAACTGCCAGTAATCAGCAGTGAAGGTTTGGACTTGGAAAGCAAGGAGGAACAGTGGAAATGTGGCTTTTGGTAGGAGGGAGGGGGCGTGGAGATATATTCTTCCGCGGTGGCAAAAGAATTTTGCTCGGTCCCACAAGAAACTGGCGCGTAATTGTGGTTTGATACGTCTCCAACGTATCTATAATTTTTGATTCTTTCATGCTCTATTATATTCTGTTTTGTATGTTTAATGGGCTTTATTATACACTTTTATATTATTTTTGGGACTAACCTATTAACCGGAGGCCCAGCCGAAATTGCTGTTTTTTTGCCTCCTTTAGTGTTTCGAAGGAAAAGGATATCAAACGGAGTCCAAACGGAATGAAAACTTTGGGAATGTGATTTCCGGAACAAACATGATCCAGAGGACTTGGAGTCTATGTAAAGCAATCAACGAGGAAGGCACAAGGCAGGGGGCGCACCCACCTCCCCCAGGCACGCCCTCCACCCTCGTGGGCCACTGGTTGCTCCACCGACGTACTTCTTCCTCATATATATATACCCATATACCCTCGAAACATCAGGGACAGTACCACGAAAACCTAATTCTACCGCCACAACCTTCTGTACCCGAGAGATCCGATCTTGGGGCCTTTCCAGAGCTCCGCCGGAGGGGGCATTGATCACGGAGGGCCTCTACATCAACTCCATGGCCTCTCCGGTGATGTGTGAGTAGTTTACTTCAGACCTTCGGGTCCATAGCTAGTAGCTAGATGGCTTCTTCTCTCTCTTTGAATCTCAATACAAAGTTCTCCTCGATCTTCTTGGAGATCTATTCGATGTAATCTTCTTTTGCGGTGTGTTTGTCGAGATCTGATGAATTGTGGGTTTATGATCAAGTTTATCAATGAAAAATATTTGGATCTCCTCTGAATTATTTTATGTATGATTGGTTATCTTTGCAAGTCTCTTTGAATTATCAGTTTGGTTTGGCCTACTAGATTGATCTTTCTTGCAATGGGAGAAGTTCCTAGCGTTGGGTTCAATCTTATGGTGTCCTTTCCCAGTGACAGCAGGGGCAGCAAGGCACGTATTGTATTGTTGCCATCGAGGATAAAAATATGGGGTTTATATCATATTGCATGAGTTTATCCCTCTACATCATGTCATCTTACTTAAAGCATTACTCTGTTCTTATGAACTTAATACTCTAGATGCATGCTGGATAGCGGTCGATGTGTGGAGTAATAGTAGTAGATGCAAAATCGTTTCGGTCTACTTGTCACGGGCATGATGCCTATATACATGATCATACCTAGATATTCTCATAATATGCTCAATTATATCAATTGCTTGACAGTAATTCGTATACCCATCGTAATACTTAAGCTCTTGAGAGAAGCCACTAGTGAAACCTATGGTCCCCGGGTCTATCTTCCATCATATTAATCTTCCAACACTTAGCTATCGTTTTTGTTACTTTGCATCTTTATTTTTCTTTATCATAAAAATACGAAAATATTATCTTATCATACCTATCAGATCTCACTCTCGTAAGTGACCGTGAAGGGATTAACAACCCCTTTATCTTGTTGGTTGCGAGGTTCTTACTTGTTTGTGTAGGTATGTGGGACTCAAGCGTGATCTCCTACTAGATTGATACCTTGGTTCTCAAAAACTGAGGGAAATACTTACTCTACTTTACTACATCACCCTTTCCTCTTCAAGGGAAAACCAACGCAGTGCTCAAGAGGTAGCAAGAAGGATTTCTGGCACCATTGCAGGGGAGTTTCGCGCCAAGTCAAGTCAAGATTTGACTCCCGACAACGAGCCATTTCTGGCGCCGTTGCTGGGGAGTCTACGCACAAGTCAAGATATACCAAGTACCCATCACAAACTCTTATCCCTCGCATTACATTATTTGCCATTTGCCTCTCGTTTTCCTCTCCCCCACTTCACCCTTATCGTTTTATTCGCCCTCTCTTTTTTCGTTCGCCTCTTTTTCGCTTGCTTCTTGTTTGCTCGTGTGTTGGATTGCTTGCTTGTCACGATGGATCAAGACAATACTAAATTGTGTGACTTTGCCAATACCAACAACAATGATTTTCTTAGCACTCCGATTGCTCCTCTTACCGATGCTGAATCTTGTGAAATTAATGCTGCTTTGTTGAATCTTTTCATGAAAGATCAATTCGCCGTCCTTCCTAGTGAAGATGCCGCTACCCATCTAAATAGCTTTGTTGATTTGTGTGATATGCAAAATAAGAAAAATGTGGACAATGATATTGTTAAATTGAAGCTATTCCCTTTTTCCCTTAGAGATCGTGCTAAAGCTTGGTTTTCGTCTTTGCCTAAAAATAGTATTGATTCATGGAATAAGTGCAAAGATGCTTTTATATCTAAGTATTTTCCTCCCACTAAAATTATCTCTCTTAGAAACGATATTATGAATTTTAAGCAACTTGATCATGAACATGTTGCACAAGCTTGGGAAAGGATGAAATTAATGACACGTAATTGCCTACACATGGTTTGAATCTTTGGATGATTATACAAAAAATGTATGCCGGATTGAATTTTGCTTCTAGAAATCCTTTAGATTCGGCCGCGGGAGGCACTTTTATGGAAATCACTTTAGGAGAAGCTACTAAACTCCTAGATAATATTATGGTTAATTATTCTCAATGGCACGCCGAAAGATCTACTAATAAAAAAGTGCATGCGATAGAAAAAATTAATGTTTTGAGTGGAAAGATGGATGAACTTATGAAATTGTTTGCTAATAAGATTGTTTCCTCTGATCCTAATGACGTTCCTTTTTCTACCTTGATTGAGAATAATAATGAATCTATGTATGCGAATTTTGTTGGTAGGAATAATTTTGGTAACAACGCGTATAGAGGAAGCTTTAATCCTAGGCGGTTCCCTAGTAATTCCTCTAATAATTATCGTAATTCCTACAACAATTCTTATGGAATTTATAATAATATGCCCTCTGCTTTTGAATCTAGTATTAAATAATTTATTACTTCGCAAAAGAGTTTCAATGTTGTGATTGAAGAAAAAATGCTTAAGATTGATGAGTTGGCTAGGAACGTTGATAGAATTTCTCTTGATGTTGTTTCTTTGAAACTTAGATCTATTCCACCTAAGCATGATATAAATGAGTCTCTCAAAGCCATGAGAATTTCCATTGATGGTTGCAAAGAAAGAACCGCTAGGATGCGTGCTAAGAAAGATTGCTTTGTGAAAGCGTGTTCTTCTAGTTTCTATGAAAATAAAGATGAAGATCTAAAAGTTATTGATGTGTCTCCTATTAAATATTTTTTTTGCAATATGAATCTTGATAATGATGGGACTGAAGATGAGCCACCTTTACCTAGAAGGCGTTCCAAAAATTCGGAGTTTTTAGATCATGCAAAAATTGGTAAAAGTGGGATTGAAGAGGTCAAAACCTTAGATATCAATGAACCCACTATTTTGGATTTCAAGGAATTTAATTATGATAATTGCTCTTTGATAGATTGTATTTCCTTGTTGCAATCCATGCTAAATTCTCCTCATGCCTATAGTCAAAATAAAGCTTTTACTAAACATATCGTTGATGCATTGATGCAATCTTATGAAGAAAAACTTGAGCTGGAAGTTTCTATCCCTAGAAAACTTTATGATGAGTGGGAACCTACTATTAAAATTAAAATTAAAGATCATGAATGCTATGCTTTGTGTGATTTGGGTGCTAGTGTTTCCACGATTCCGAAAACTTTATGTGATTTGCTAGGATTCCGTGAATTTGATGATTGTTCTTTAAACTTGCACCTTGCGGATTCCACTATTAAGAAACCTATGGGAACAATTAATGATGTTGTTATCGTTGCAAATAGGAACTATGTGCCCATAGATTTCTGTTGGAAATATGCCCTAGAGGCAATAATAAATTGATTATTATTATATTTCCTTGTTCATGATAATCGTTTATTATCCATGCTATAATTGTATTGATAGGAAACTCAGATACATGTGTGGATACATAGACAACACCATGTCCCTAGTAAGCCTCTAGTTGACTAGCTCGTTGATGAATAGATGGTTACGGTTTCCTGACCATGGACATTGGACGTCATTGATAACGGGATCACATCATTAGGAGAATGATGTGATGGACAAGACCCAATCCTAAGCATAGCACAAGATCGTGTAGTTCGTATGCTAAAGCTTTTCTAATGTCAAGTATCATTTCCTTAGACCATGAGATTGTGCAACTCCCGGATACCGTAGGAGTGCTTTGGGTGTACCAAACGTCACAACGTAACTGGGTGACTATAAAGGTGCACTACGGGTATCTCCGAAAGTGTCTGTTGGGTTGGCACGAATCGAGACTGGGATTTGTCACTCCGTGTGACGGAGAGGTATCTCTGGGCCCACTCGGTAGGACATCATCATAATGTGCACAATGTGATCAAGGAGTTGATCACGGGATGATGTGTTACGAAACGAGTAAAAGAGACTTGCCGGTAACGAGATTGAACAAGGTATCGGGATACCGACGATCGAATCTCGGGCAAGTATCATACCGATAGACAAGGGAATTGTATACGGGATTGATTAAGTCCTTGACATCGTGGTTCATCCGATGAGATCATCGTGGAACATGTGGGAGCCAACATGGGTATCCAGATCCCGCTGTTGGTTATTGACCGGAGAACGTCTCGGTCATGTCTGCATGTCTCCCGAACCCGTAGGGTCTACACACTTAAGGTTCGATGACGCTAGGGTTATAAAGGAAGTTTGTATGTGGTTACCGAATGTTGTTCGGAGTCCCGGATGAGATCCCAGACGTCACGAGGAGTTCCGGAATGGTCCAGAGGTAAAGATTTATATATGGGAAGTCCTGTTTTGGTCACAGGAAGAGTTTCGGGGTTTATCGGTAACGTACCGGGACCACCGGGAGGGTCCCGGGGGTCCACCAAGTGGGGCCACCAGTCCCGGAGGCTTGTGTGGGCCAAGAGTGGTGAGGGACCAGCCCCTAAGTGGGCTGGTGCGCCTCCCACAAGGCCCAAGGCGCAGCAAAGGAGAAGGGGAAACCCTAGGCTTAGATGGGCCCTAAGGCCCACCCTGGGGGGCGCCCCCCCTCTCCCCCTCTTGGCCGCCACCCCAAGACCCATCTAGGGCTGCCGCCCCTCTAGGGGTGGGAACCCTAGAGGGGGCGCACCCTCCTCCCCTTCCCCTATATATATGAGGCCTAGGGGCTGCCCAATACACGCGATTTGATCTCTCTCGTTGGTGCAGCCCTCCCTCTCTTTCTCCTCATATCCCGTGGTGCTTGGCGAAGCCCTGCAGGATTGCCACACTCCTCCACCACCACCACGCCGTTGTGCTGATGCTGGATGGAGTCTTCCTCAACCTATCCCTCTCTCCTTGCTGGATCAAGGCGTGGGAGACATCGTCGGGCTGTACGTGTGTTGAACGCGGAGGTGCCGTCCGTTCGGCACTAGGATCATCGGTGATTTGGATCACGACGAGTACGACTCCATCAACCCCGTTCTCTTGAACGCTTCCGCACGCGATCTACAAGGGTATGTAGATCCACTCCTCCCTCATTGCTAGATGACTCCATAGATAGATCTTGGTGACATGTAGGAAAATTTTGAATTTATGCTACGTTCCACAACAATTTCATTGTTCTTGACATAGATTGCAATCCTTCATGTCCTATTATTCTTGTAGACCTTTCCTTAGAACGATTGGTGCAATTATTGATATGAAGGAAGGTAAAGGCATGGAACACTTCCCTAGAAAGAAAACTAAATTACCATATGAATCTATTATGAGAGCCACTTATGAATTTCCTACCAAAGATGGCAATACCTAGACCTATCCTTGCTTTTATGCCTAGCTAGGGGCGTTAAACGATAGCGCTTGTTGGGAGGCCACCCAATTTTATTTTTATTTCTTGCCTTTTGCTCCTGTTTAGTAATAAATAATTTATCTAGCATCTGTTTTGGTTGTGTTTTTTGTTTCTAATTAGTGTTTGTGCCAAGTAGAACCGTTGGGAATACTTGGGGAAAGTCTTTTTGATCTTGCTGTAAAAAACATAAACTTTAGCGCTCACGAGAATTGCTGCCATTTTTATTTGGAGAGTTATATTTAGTTAATTATTTTTTTCAGATGATTAACAGATAAATTCCTCACGTCCAGAAATTTATTTTAGAATTTTTGGGGTTCCAGAAGTTTGCGTGAGTTACAGATTACTACAGACTGTTCTGCTTTTGACAGATTCTGTTTTTCGTGTGTTGTTTGCTTATTTTGATGAATCTATGGCTAGTAAAAGAGTTTATAAACCATACAGAAGTTGGAATACAGTAGGTTTAACATCAATATAAATAAAGAATGAGTTCAATACAGTACCTTGAAGTGGTGTTTTGTTTTCTTTCGCTAACGGAGCTCATGAGATTTTCTGTTGAGTTTTGTGTTGTGAAGTTTTCAAGTTTTGGGTAAACATTTGATGGATTATGGAACAAGGAGTGGCAAGAGCCTAAGCTTTGGGATAACCATGGCACCCCAAGGTAATCTAAGGACACCAAAAAGCCAAAGCTTGGGGATGCCTCGGAAGGCATCCCCTCTTTCGTCTTCGTAAATCGGTAACTTTACTTAGAGCTATATTTTTATTCACCACATGATATGTGTTTTGATTGGAGTGTCTTGTATGATTTGAGTCTTTGCTTTTTAGTTTACCACAATCATCCTTTCTGTATGCACCTTTTGAGAGAGACACACATGATTCAGAATTTATTAGAATACTCTATGTGCTTCACTTATATCTTTTGAGCTATATAGTTTTTGCTCTAGTACTTCACTTATATCTTTTAGAGCACGGTGGTGGATTTGTTATATAGAAACTATTATTCTCTCATGCCTCAATTATATTATTTTGAGATTCCTACAAAACAGCATGGTAATTTTCTTTAATCATAAAAATTAGTCCTAAAGTGATAGGCATCCAAGATTAGTAAAAAAAATCTTATGAGTGTGTTGAATACTATGAGAAGTTTGATGCTTGATAATTGTTTTGAGATATGAAGATGGTGATATTAGAGTCATGCTAGTTGAGTGGTTATGAATTTGAGAAATACTTGTGTTAAAGTTTGTGATTCCCGTAGCATACACGTATGGTGAACCGTTATGTGATGAAGTCAGAGCATGATTTATTTATTGATTGTCTTCCTTATGAGTGGCGGCCGGGGACAAGCTATGGTCTTTTCCTACCAGTCTATACCCCTAGGAGCACGCGCGTAATACATTGCTTTGATAACTTGTAGATTTTTGCAACAAGTATATGAGTTCTTTATGACTAATGTTGAGTCCATGGATTATACGCACTCTCATCCTTCCACCATTGCTAGCCTCTCCAATATCGCGCACCTTTCGCCGGTATCATATACCCACCATATACCTTCCTCAAAACAGCCACCATACCTACCTATCATGGCATTTCCATAGCCATTCCGAGATATATTCCCATGCAACTTACCATCGTTTCGTTTACTATGACACGCTTCATCATTGTCATAATTGCTTTGCGTGATCATGTAGTTAACATCGTATTTGTGGCAAAGCCACCATTCATAATTCTTTCATACATGTCACTCTTGGTTCATTGCATATCCCGGTACACCGCCGGAGGCATTCACATAGAGTCATATTTTGTTCTAAGTATTGAGTTGTAATTCTTGAGTTGTAAGTAAATTAAAGTGTGATGATCATCATTATTAGAGCATTGTCCCAAGTGAGGAAAGGATGATGGAGACTATGATTCCCCCACAAGTCGGGATGAGACTCCGGACGAAAAAAAGAGAAAGGCCATAAAAAAGGAGAAGGCCCAAAAATGAGAGAAAAAGAGAGAAGGGACAATGCTACTATCCTTTTACATACTTGTGCTTCAAAGTAGCACCATGATCTTCATGATAGAGAGTCTCCTATGATACCACTTTCATATACTAGTGGGAACTTTTCACTATAGAACTTGGCTTGTATATTCCAATGATGGGCTTCCTCAAAATGCCCTAGGTCTTCATGAGCAAGCGAGTTGGATGCACACCCACTTAGTTTCTTTTGTTGAGCTTTCATATACTTATAGCTGTAGTGCATCCGTTGCATGGCAATCCCTACTCACTCACATTGATATCTATTGATGGGCATCTCCATAGCCCGTTGATATGCCTAGTTGATGTGAGACTATCTTCTCCTTTTTTGTCTTCTCCACAACCACCATTCTATTTCACATATAGTGCTATGTCCATGGCTCACGCTCATGTATTGCATGAATATTGAAAAAGTTTGAGAACATCAAAAGTATGAAACAATTGCTTGGCTTGTCATCGGTGTTGTGCATGATTTAAATATTTTGTGTGATGAAGATAGAGCATAGCCAGACTATATGATTTTGTAGGGATAACTTTCTTTGGCCATGTTATTTTGAGAAGACATAATTGCTTAGTTAGTATGCTTGAAGTATTATTATTTTTATGTCAATATTAAACTTTTGTCTTGAATCTTTCGGATCTGAATATTCATACCACAAATAAGAGAATTACATTGAAAATTATGCTGAGTAGCAATCCACATCAAAAAATTCTGTTTTTATCATTTACCTACTCGAGGACGAGCAGGAATTAAGCTTGGGGATGCTTGATACGTCTCCAACGTATCTATAATTTTTTATTGTTCCATGCTATATTATATTCTGTTTTCGATGTTTAATGGGCTTTATTATACAATTTTATATTATTTTTGGGACTAACCTATTAACCGGAGGCCCAGCCCAAATTGATGTTTTTCCACCTATTTCAATGTTTCGAAGGAAAATGATATCAAACGGAGTCCAAACAGAATGAAACCTTCGAGACCGTGATTTTCGGAACAAATGTGATCCATAGGACTTGGAGTCTACGTAAAAAAATCAACAAGGAAGGCATGAGGCAGTGGGGCGCGCCCACCTCCCCCAAGCGCACCCTCCACCCTCGTGGGCCCCTCGTTGCTCCACCGACGTACTTCTTCCTCCTATATATACCCATATACCCTGGAAACATCAGGGACAGCACCACAAAAACCTAATTCTACCACCGCAACCTTCTGTACCTGAGAGATCCCATCTTGGTGCCTTTTCCGGAGCTCCATCGGAGGGGGCATTGATCACGGAGGGCCTCTACATCAACTCCATGGCCTCTACGGTGATGTGTGAGTAGTTTACTTCAGACCTTCGGGTCCATAGCTAGTAGCTAGATAGCTTCTTCTCTCTTTGAATCTCAATACAAAGTTCCCCTCGATCTTCTTGGAGATCTATTCGATTTAATCTTCCTTTGCAGTGTGTTTGTCGAGATCCGATGAATTGTGGGTTTATGATCAAGTTTATCTATGAACAATATTTGAATCTCCTCTGAATTCTTTTATGTATGATTGGTTATCTTTGCAAGTCTCTTTGAATTATCAGTTTAGTTTGGCCTACTAGATTGATCTTTCTTGCAATGGGAGAAGTGCTTAGCTTTGGGTTCAATCTTGCGGTCTCCTTTCCCAGTGTCAGCAGGGCACCAAGGCACGTATTGTATTGTTTCCATCGAGGATAAAAAGATGGGGTTTATGTCATATTGCATGAGTTTATCCCTCTACATCATGTCATCTTACTTAAAGCATTACTCTGTTCTTATGAACTTAATGCTCTAGATGCATACTGGATAGCGGTGGATGTGTGGAGTAATAGTAGTAGATGCAGAATCGTTTCGGTCTACTTGTCACGGACGTGATGCCTATATACATGATCATACCTAGATATTCTCATAATATGCTCAATTCTATCAATTGCTCGACAGTAATTCGTTTACCCACCATAATACTTATGCTCTTGAGAGAAGCCACTAGTGAAACCTATGGCCCCCGGGTCTATCTTCCAACATATTAATCTTCCAACACTTGGCTATTTCTATTGCCGTTTGTTTTACTTTGCATCTTTATTTCTCTTTATCATAAAAATACCAAAAATATTATCTTATCATACCAATCAGATCTCATTCTCATAAGTGACCGTGAAGGGATTGACAACCCCTTTGTCGCGTTGGTTGCGAGGTTCTTATTTGTTTGTGTAGAAGCATGGGACTCGAGCGTGATCTCCTACTGGATTGATACCTTGATTCTCAAAAACTGACGGAAATACTTACGCTACTTTACTGCATCACCCTTTCCTCTTCAAGGGAAAACCAACATAGTGCTCAAGAGGTAGCATGGTTCAAGCAGGGGCGGTGGACTATAGACGACAAAGCTTCCTGCGTAAGCCAGACAAGACGGTGCGCCAAGATATTTTATATCATATCCCACACGATTCTTTCCAGTAAACTGTTTGTGGTATACCTATTTTTTTCATTATGTTTTCAAAGACAAAATGGTGTTACGGAGGGAAAAGGATGGTGGTTGAATTGCTAGAACATTTACGTACAGTGAACATGCAACTAGTACATGAGTGCCGTGTTTAAATTTGGAATTATTCCAGGTTTGTTTGGCATTTTTATGCATTAATTGAGTTTCTGGTCATTTAATATGCATAATTCAAATTTGAACTACAAGCACATGCTCCAATGCACCAAAGTTTGCTAAAAAATCACATGTGTGTCTTTGGGTGAATTTATAGGTCCCATGCAATAAATGGGAATAAATTTCAAACATCTGGGTGTCGTGGCTCGGCCGAAAAGATTGAGAAACTTGGTTTTTTTAATTCCTATAAATCCAAAACACTATTGAAAATCATGAAACTTGGCATGGTGTCATGACATGGCACCAACATGCTAAAGTAAATTTGTTGGCCGAATTGCGACAAGCTTTGGTCTAAACTTCTTGCAAACCGGAGCTTCCGTCAAGAAGGCTACTGGTTCCGAGAGGGAACGAGTCAACTCCGTGTGCGAAATGACATACGTACACTGCCTTCTTCCGCCTTAATTTTTGTACACTAGCAGATTAGACCAAATAGAAGTATCGTGCTAAATTTTGAAATTATTCCGTGTTCGTTTGGTCTTTTTTATACATTAATTGTGTTTCTGGGCATTTAGTGTGCATAATTCAAATTTGAACTACAAGCACATGCTCCAGTGCACCAAAGTTGTTTGAAAAATCACATGTGTGTCCTTGGGTGAATTTCTAAGTCCCATGCAAGAGATGGGAGTGAAATTCAAACATCTGGGCATCGTGGCTCGGCCTGAGAGATGTAGAGACTTGGTTTTTTAATTTCTTTAAATCCAAGACATGCCTGAAAATCATGAAACTTGAAATGGTGTCATGACATGGCACCAACATGCTGTGGTAATTTCTTTGGCCGAATTGGGACGAGCTTTGGTGTAGATTTATTGCAAACCGGAGCTTCCCTCAAGAAGACTCCTGGTTCCGAGAGGGAATGTATCACCTCCGTGTGCGAAACGACATACGTATACTGCCTTCTCCCGCCTTAATTTTTTTACACAGGCAGATTAGACCAAATAGAAGTATCGTGCTAAATTTTGGAATTATTCCGTGTTCGTTTGGCCTTTTTATACATTAATTGAGTTTCTGTGCATTTAATGTGTATAATTCTAATGTGAACTACAAGCATGTGCTCCTGTGCACCAAAGTTGTTTGAAAAATCACATGTGTGTCCTTCGGTGAATTTCTAGGTCCCATGCAAGAGATGTGAGTGAAATTCAAACATCTGGGCGTCGTGGCTCAGCAGGAAAGATTGAGAAACTTGGTTTTTTAATTCCTGTAATTCCAAAACACGCCTGAAAATCATGAAACTTTGCATGGTCACATGACATGGCACCAACATGCTGCGATAATTTTTTTGGCCAAATTGGGACAAGCTTTCGTGTAAGCTTCTTGCAAACCGTAGCTTCCCTCAAGAAGGCTCGTGGTTACGAGAGGAAACGTGTCACCTTCGTGTGCGAAACAACATCCGTACACTGCCTTCTCCCGCCTTAATTTTTTACACAGCCAGATTAGACCAAATAGAAATACCGTGCTGAATTTTTGAATTATTTCGGGTTCGTTTGGCCTTTTTTATACATTAATTGAGTTTCTGGGCATTTAATCTGCATAATTCAAATTTGAAATACAAGCACAGACTCTAGTGCATCAAAGTTGTTTGAAAAATCACATGTGTTTCCTTGGGTAAATTTCTAGGTACCATGCAAGAGATGGGAGTGAAATTCAAACATCTGGGCGTCGTGGCTCAGCCCGAAAGATTGAGAAACTTGGTTTTTCAATTCCTGTAATCCCAAAACACGCCTGAAAATCATGAAACTTGGCATGGTCTCATGACATGGCACCAACATCCTGTGGTATATTTTTTGGCTGAAATTGGGACAAGCTTTGGTATAAGCTTCTTGCAAACCGGAGCATCCCTCAAGAAGGCTCGTGGTTCCGAGAGGGAACATGTCCCCTCCGTGTGTGAAACGATATACGTACACTGCCTTCTCCTGCCTTAATTTTTTTACACAGCCAGATTTGACCAAATAGAAGTACCGTGCTAAATTTTGGAATTATTCCGGGTTCATTTCGCCTTTTTATACATTAATTGAGTTTCTGGGCATTTAATGTGCATAATTCAAATTTTAACTACAAGCACAGGCTTCAAGGCACCAAAGTTGTTTGAAAATCACATGTGTGTCCTCGGGTGAATTTCTAGGTCTCATGCAAGAGATTGGAGTGAAATTCAAATATCTGGGCTTCGTGGCTCGGCCGGAAAGATTGAGAAACTTGGTTTTTTAATTCCTATAATTCCAAAACACGCCTAAAAATCATGAAACTTGGCATGGTGTCATGACATGGCACCAACATGCTGCGGTAATTTTTTTGGCCGAATTGGGACAAGCTTTGGTGTAAGCTCCTTGCAAACCGGAGCTTACCTCAAGAAGGCTTGTGGTTCTGAGAGGAAACGTGTCACATCTGTGTGCGAAACAACATATGTACACTGCCTTCTCCCGGCTTAATTTTTTTACACAACCAGATTAGACGAAATAGAAGTACCGTGCTAAATTTTGGAATTATTCTGGGTTCGTTTGGCCTTTTTTATACATTAATTGAGTTTCTGGGCATTTAATGTGCATAATTCAAATTTGAACTCCAAGCACATGCTCCAGTGCACCATAGTTGTTTGAAAAATCACATGTGTGTCCTTGGGTGAATTTCTAGGTCCCATGCAAGAGATGGGAGTGAAATTCAAACATCTGGGTGTCGTGGCTCAACCAGAAAGATTGAGAAACTTGGTTTTTTAATTCTTGTAATTCCAAAACACGCCTGAAAATCATGAAACTTCGCATGGTCTCATGACATGGCACCAACATGTTGCGGTAATTTTTCAGTCCGATTTGCGAAGGCGCACACGTTAACAATAAACAAAGTCATTTTGGAACAAGTGCTGTCACGTTACAAATCGGAAACACAAGTATTATTGAAACCGTGGGCATTCGACTTACCAATTATGTGCGGCCAAGCGTCCCCTTTTTTTGGCTAGGAGGTGCCGTGTGGGGTAGCTATTTGAGTACGGGAGGCATGCGATCAGACCCCTACGCGTGCTCATTGGGAGGAGAGCCCTTTTGACCGCTACCCGCCGCGCACCTCCCTCCCAACGTCTCCATTAATGGAGCCCGAGCACCTGTTCTACGACGTGGCTATATGTCTCACTAGACTGAGATTTAAGAGAGAAAAATGAAAATCTGAACAGAAAGTTTTGTACGGATCTTGATGTAAGATCCGACGGAGCTATATAGCATCGACTGCGACTTATAGCAAGCACGATGAATATAAGGACGATGACATTGGATAATAATTGTCTTACATATTTATAAACATAATTAAAAAAAGCCACTTGCGGCAATGCCCGATATACACAAGGGCAAAAGAAGAAGGAAGACAACAATCTAGCTCGCTGATCTCTAATTCTTGATGCGCTGCTGCAGGCCGCGGGAACTAGTCTCCACGGCAGGCGGCGACGAGCTCTTTCTTGTCCTCAAGATGCTGGTCGAGAGCATCCAGGGATTCCTCCACCAGCCTTCTACGCTCGATGCGCAGCATGGCATTCTCGTCCATAAGTTTCTCGATGATGATGCCGGTCCTCTTCAACAAGGCAGTGGTCTGCTCCTGCTGCTCCGCACTTCCGACATCTTCGCCCTCAGCAGGTCGCGCTCGGCCCGAAGCTTTGCATTACTCTCATTTAGTTGTCCGATGACATCGGTAGACTATTCAAACGAGGCTTTCAGGTCATCCTGCAACCTCGCCCACTTGGAGATTTGATGCATTTGCCTAACGACAAGGGCACGCATGCGCTTGTAAGAGTCCTCGCCTGCCCGCGAGGCATTTTCCCAGGCCGCCGCGGAGCAGGAGGACATCTCTGCTGCATTAGCGGCGCGGCAGGACATCTCTTCTGCTTCCGCGGCGCGGCCGGACCAGTCTACTGCATCAACGGCGCGACGGGTCCTCCGTGCTACTTGAGCGGCGGGGCGGGACCCCTCTGCTGCTACGGTCGTGCGGTGGGACATGTTGTCTGCTTTCGCGGCAAGGCGGGACATCTCTCGTGCTCCCGCTTCCAGGCTCGCCTCTCCCTGGTGGCAATCTCTTGAGCCCAGAACTCACACTGGCCATGGCGTACGCAAGGGAACGATGATGAATGACTTGTTTGTTTTTGAATTTTTGTGGATGAGGAGTTGAGGAGGAATGTGCAGTCATCTTGGAGTAGTAGTATTTATAACCGTGTAGTAATATGCTCCTAAGTGGGAAACCGTTTAGATTTTGATCGGTGTGAATAGGTTTGCAATTTGGAATGTGACGGGACGCATACTCAAAGTTTACTAATTGTTATAAGTGCGACACTATTCCCGGAAGGCGTAACGTGGGCACGTACGCCTTCTCGGCCGCGTACGTGGCGTTTGCAGCATAGGGTGCACCGCAATAGGCAATGTCAGCACACGTCTTGTTCCAACAACTGTGCGCGCTCGTTATTACCATCATGCATGCTTCTTTTAATTAGAATGGGTGTGCCCGTCTAGCGCACACACATTGATCTATCTAACTGTTTCACTTTGTTGTGGCTAATCGCAAACAGTTCATCCACGTAAAGTGTATGCCATCAATCGCGGACACTTTGATCTGGCTTACCCATTTCTGTTATGTTGCCTAATCGCAAACAGTTAATCCTTCTGAAGCATATGCCCTCAATCACACACACCTTGATCTGGTTGACCATTTCTTTTGTGTTGCCTCATCACAAACAGTTCATCTGAGTGAACCGTATGCTATTTATCGCACACACCTTCATCTGGCTGCCCGTTTCTTTTGTGTTGCCTAATCACAAATAGTTCATGCGAGTGAACCGTATGCTCTATATCGCACGCGCCTTCATCGGGCTGCCCGTTTCTTTTGTTCCGCCTCATCGCAAATAGTTCATTGGACTGAACCGTATGCCCTGGATCACACACACAACTAAAATCTGAACCGTGTTTGATGCATCCTCCATTGCAAATGTTTTGCACCTTTTTGACGGGTTTTTTACATCCCCGTTTGAGATTAATGCATTGCACACAGTTTCATGAAAGGGTCTCTGATCGTAGTGTCGCGTTAGCAGCATCCTGCAGTAGCCATATACAACATAATTTAGTTGAGCAACAGAAAGAGACAGAGTTAGAAAAAATTGAAGCAATGTATCATAAGCATAAATAACAAAGTTCATCGCACCCAAACTGCCCTAACTAGAGTGATCTTCGCTAGTTGAGGAGGACGGTTTAATTACGTCACAAAGTTTCATCGTGCATTAATTCAAAGTTTCATCATAGAGAAAGTAGTGACCAAATAGACACATTATCATATATCGTCAATCACTCCAATATGTCGTGCCATCCTTCCAAATCAGTAAGGAAGTCCCCGAGCGAAGTAAAAGGCTTCATGTCGAGACGCTAAGCGGCTATGCGTGTTCGGACGTGTTCCCGCAACATTTGCCCATCTTCCTAGAACATCCCTGTTTTTTTGAAGACCTCCTTCATGATAACTTGGGCAAGTTCACGCTGGATATGATAGAATTCAGCTTGGAGTCGATGATCCGGTACATTTCCTAGCTTCTTAGCCCATTGCAAAATGTCGGCATCGCCGAATTTAGCTGACATGCGCTGGTTCTGGCAAACCTGTATGTACTCCAGCATGTGGTGCATGACATAGAATCCATCACTGAGAGTGCCTCTCAGTTGCTGGATGCAGCAGAAGTCAGTCTTATGGCTGAAGTAGAGTGCACGGTTCTTTGTCCTCTTGACCGTTGAGGGAGTCCTGGATTAGGGGGTCTCCGGATAGCCGGACTATATCCTTTGGCCAAACTGTTGGACTATGAAGATACAAGATTAAAGACTTCGTCCCATGTCCGGATGGGACTTTCCTTGGCGTGGAATGCGATCTTGGAAATATGGATATGTAGATCTCCTCCCTTGTAACCGACTCTGTGTAACCCTAGCCCCCTCCGGTGTCTATATAAACCGGAGGGTTTAGTCCGTAGGACAATATACAATCATACCATAGGCTAGCTTCTAGAGTTTAGCCTCTACGATCTCGTGGTAGATCAACTCTTGTAATACTCATATCATCAATATCAATCAAGCAGGACGTAGGGTATTACCTCCATCAAGAGGGCCCGAACCTGGGTAAACATCGTGTCCCCTGCCTCCTGTTACCATCCGCCTTAGACGCACAGTTCGGGACCCCCTACCCGAGATCCACCGGTTTTGACACCGACAACCGTGATCTCTCCACCCCGTGGAAACTTAAACTACACTGCCGACATCCGTGGAGACTTGATCTTCGACAGATTCGAGCCCATGTCAGGTGCGCTGCACGGTCACGACGAGCATGATTTAGCTGTACCGTCGGATAGTGTTCGGGAGATCACACCTACAACTACTCCGGCCTTCAATCTGGAGCAAACTGCACCATCCGAGGACGGAGGGATAGACCCCTCCACGGAGGCCGCACTCTTAGTGGCGATAGAGCCGGATACTGACTTCACCCATTACGAGAGCCGTGTCGCCGAACCACTGGATTCGTCTCCGTCCACGGACTCTGTGCCGCCTGCATCCGTACCTATGGAATCCGACTGGGCTTCGATCACGGAGTTCACCATCGCGGATATCTTTCAGCACTTGCCTTTCGGCGATGTGCTAAATTCATTAAGGTCTCTCTCCTTGACAGGAGAACCTTGGCCGAACTATGTCTGGCTAGAACAGGATGCGGACGACGAAGAAATTCACCGCCCACCCACCACCCACTTAGTAGCCACTGTTGACGATTTAACCGACATGCTCGATTTCGACTCCGCAGACATCGACGGCATGGACGACGATGCAGGAGAGGAACAGGAACTAGTGCCCACAGGGCACTGGACATCCACTTCATCACATGACATATACATGTGGATACACCCAAAGAAAACGATGACGAGGAATGGGAGGAGACAGCGGAGGATGACCCCTCCAAGAAGCAAACAAAGCGTCGGCGTAGGCGCCGCTCCAAATCCCGCCTCGGCAAAAACAGCGATAACAGCGCAAGAGAAAATAACACTCTAGTCGACTCCAGAGGAAACGACAACCACATCACCCTGGCGGCAGAGCACGATGAAGCTGCAAACGACGAACATAGTACGGACCCGAGGATAAACCTCATCATACCACCTCTGGGGAGGAAAACAGTCCAGACGAAGATTCACACATCATCCCGGAAAAGCACTTGGAGCAAGAGAACCTCCGCAGGAGTCTTATTGCCACAACGAGGAATCTGAAGAAGCAGAAGCAAAGGCTTAAGACCGCACAAAATACGCTCAACAGCAGGTGGAACAAACCGCAAGCTATTACCTGAATTCGACGATGAGGCCTTAGAGCCCACACAGCCAAAAATAATACGGCCAACGGCCTGATCAACCACCTTGCGACCGCAATAGAGCGGCTAACAAGGTCGCACATAAGTCAACACACGATCTACGTGAGGACTTGCGCCAAAAAACCAGTATGACCAGATCCATCTATGGATCGAGGAAGCATGCTCCGTCACAAAATCAAAACCGCACACTACAACCGTCCGAACGCCATGATACACCCAAATACAGGGGTTCTGCACACCCCCTATGTTTCACCGATGAGGTGCTGGACCATGACTTCCCAGAAGGATTCAAACCAGTGAACATAGAGGCGTATGACAGGACCACAGACCCTGGGGTCTGGATTGAGCACTTTATCCTCCATATCCATATGGTTCACGGAGACGATCTCCACGCCATCAAATACTTGCCCCTCAAGCTCAAAGGACTTCGCTTAAATAATACACCGTCCTCTGAACCGGTTGAGCCCGGCCTTCTTCTGGGCGCTGGACTACGATGACAGTGCTGACCACCCGGCTAGTAGCGGCAATGTAAAGGAGCATGGGCTCCTTTTCAGCTGGTGCCGCCAAGACAGGCGGCGTGGCCAGCATCTTCTTCAGCTCATGGAAGGCTTGGTCCGCCTGGTCATTCCACTCGAAATGAGTGGACTCCTTCAAGAGTCGGTAGAGGGGGAGGGCTTTCTCTCCGAGCCGGCTGATGAAGCGGTTCAGGGAAGCCAAGCATCCAGTGAACTTCTGGACATCCCGCAGCTTGGTGGGAATCTCCATTCTCTCTATGGCCTTGATCTTCATTGGGTTGCACTCAATGCCGTGTTCGGAGACCAGGAAGCCTAGGAGCTGGCCGACTCGTACTCCGAACACGCATTTCTCGGGGTTGAGCTTGATTTGGAATCAGCACAAGTTTTCAAATGTTTCTCTGAGGTCTTCCAGCAAGGTGTCGCGCTTCTCCGTCTTCACCACAATATCGTCTACATAGACGTGGGCATTTCTGCCGAGTTGCTTCAGGAGGCACTTCTGCATGCAACGCTGAAAGGTGGCACCGGCATTTCTCAAGCCGAATGTCATAGTCAGGTAGCAGAAGGCTCCGAAGGGTGTGATGAAGGCGGTCTTCAAGCGGTCAGCCGGATCCAACTTTATCTGGTGGTAGCCTGAGTAGGCATCCAAGAAGCTCAACAGCTCGCATCCAGCTATGGAGTCTATTACTTGATCAATCCTTGGCAAGGCGAAGGGATCTTTGGGGCAAGCCTTGTTGAGGCTAGTGTAGTCTATACACATGCGCCACTTGTTATTTTTCTTCAGCACGAGGACCGGGTTGGCGAGCCACTCTGGGAAGAAAACTTCCATAATGAAGCCGGATGCCAGAAGCCGGGCTATCTCTTCTTCTACAATCCTTCTCTTCTCCTCCGATAGTTGGCGGAGAGGCTATTTGACTGGTTTCACACCTTCTCGGATATGTAGCTTGTGCTCGGCGAATTCCTTTGGCACACCCGGCATGTCCTTGGGGGACCATGCGAGAATGTCCCGATTCTCACGGAGCAAATCGGCGAGCTTGCCTTCCTATTTGCTGTCCAGGTTTGCCCCGATGGTGGCAAACCTTTCTGGGTGATCTGGGTCCAGAGGTACCCTCTTGGTTTCTTTGGCCGGCTGAAAAGAACCTTGGGCACCACATTCCTTGGTGTCGGGGGACAGGGCTGGCTGCTTGCCGGTCATGGCCACGACTCGGTCCAGTATCTTCTTCTCTTCAGCAATTACAAGGGACTTGGCTAGCCAGCTGCTGGCAGCCGCACATTCGGAGGATTTCTTGTAGTCTCCGGCTATGGTGATGATGCCCTTGGAACTTGGTATGTTCATCTTGAGGTAGGAATAATGGGGTACAGCCATGAACTTGGCCAGGGCAGGTCGGCCAAGCAACGCGTGGTAAGGGCTCTCTAGATCCACCACTTCAAACCACACTGCCTCTCGGCGGAAATGATCCTTGTCCCCGAAGAGGACATCTATCTTGATCTTGCCGATTGGGGAGCAGGACAAGCCGGGTACGATGCATGGAACATAGTCCGACTGGGCATGAGCTGCTTTGTCTTGATGGTCAGCTTCTCCATGGTGTCACGGTATAGGATATTGATGCTGCTCCCACCATCTATCAGCACACGGGAGAAACGGGCGGCCCGCCTTTCCGTAGCGATGGTAGCGTCCAGAACCAATGCGTAAGAGCCGGGAGACGGCATCACCTCTGGGTGATTTGTCCGGCTCCAGCTAATAGGCCTTTCGGACCAGTGCATGAATTTTGGGTTGTTGGAGGCGACTGCGTTGACTTCTTAGTGTTGTCGGCGCCGGCCGCACCGATCTTCTAGCTGGCTCGTAAAGACGACGTAGGCGGCATGCTCGTCGGGGTACTCGTCTTGAACTGCCCCGACCGCTGGTCAAGCGGCCGGCTGCGTAGGAGCCAGAGGCAGCTGACCAGCAGGCGGAGGTGGCGCCATCCCCTCACCCTTGGAGATCCGTGTGAGCCAATGGAATTTTTTGGTCGTGTGGTTTGAAGGCATTGCGCCGCTGTGAAACTTGCAGGGGGCATCAAGTGCTTGCTCATAGGAGAAAGCCGGCTGCCAAGCCGGCCTGCCGCCCTTCTGCTTCTTGGGCGCGGGCCGCCCTTCGGGTTGTTCGTCTTCGACTGTGGCCACCTGCCGACTGGTGGAAAGCGGAAGGGGAGCCTTGCGCTTGTGGTCGTTCTGGTGTGGGCATCGGCTGGACTCTCCAGCCGGCGTCTTGGAACTTGGAGCGAGCACCTTCCCCGAGGCGTCTACTCGGAGCTCGGTCTTCATTGAGGAATCGTCCGTGGCGTATTTGTCGGCTATGACCAGCAGCTCGTCGAGCGTAGTCGGCTCGTCGCAGAGGAGTCGGTGCTTGAGGAGGGTGCCTTCTCGGCACCCGGCGGTGAAGTACCCTACAGCTTGAACCTCGTGCACTCCCTCGCAGGAATTGCGGAGCTCGGCCCAACGCGTGAGGTAGTCGCGAGTCGATTCGTTGGGCCCTTGGACGCACAAGGAGAGCTGTCGGGGCTTGGGAGCCCGCTTGTAGGTGCTGGTGAAGTTGCGTATGAAGGCTTCAGTGAAGTCTAGCCAGCTGTTAACACTGTAAGGCTTGAGGCTGTTGAGCCAGGTGCGCGCCGTGCCTTGGAGCATGAGGGGCATATATTTTACGGCAACACGCCTGTTGCCATTTGCGATACTAACCGCAGTGGAGTAGTCGATCAACCAATCTTCCGGCTTCACGGAGCCGTTGTACTTGGGCGTGTCTCTTAGGAGCGAGAACACTTTGGGAAATGGCTCGTCGCGGATGCGGGGGCCGAAGCAAGACGGGCCGACATCATCTTCTTCTTCCAGGGCCAGGGGTCGCGCAAGGCGGTCGATCCAGTGGCGGGCATCATTCTCGCCGACTCCTTCGCGGCGACCCAGCTGGCCGCTGAGAGTCGGATGCGTGACAGGCAGCGGGGTAGGGTATCTCTCCCCTTGAGGTGGAGGAGGAGGGGGGTTGCCCCGCCACTCCACGGCTCGAGGGCGGCCCTCTGCGTCACGCTCGATGGAGATTCGAGTCCGGCTGCGGCTGGCAGCCGGCTCCTTTTCTTTTCTCGCGCGGGTGTTCCCCGCGGTCGGTGTTCGGGACGTCGCGCCGTGCTCTCGGCGCGGGGGAGGACTCTCGGCGCGGACGCCGGCTTCATGCCGCTCTGTGGCCGCGTTGATAAGTTGCTGGATGCATCTGGTCATGTAGGGGAGCTCATCAGGCCCTAGTCCATTCAACTTGTCTGCGGCCGCCTGGGCGGCACGCAAGTTCTCGAGGGGCGTGGCATAGACTGGGCGGTCTGCTCCCGGCATGGCGGCGACAGCCGCGCCGTGTTTCTTGACGATGCCGATGCGGCTCGGCCCGTCGGGAGGCGGCGGGCCGAAGGCGGCACGGTCATCCTCGCACTGGTGAGCCTCAGTGAGGCATCTCGTGGTGGCGAGCTTCTGGCCCTCCGCAATGAGGGCGAGGCGGCGTGCCTCCAATGTCTTGGCATCCGCGTCGGCCGGGATGGGGACAGACAAGTCAAGCAGCATCGTCTGCAGAGCGTCGTGGGCGTTTTCGCCTCAGGTGGTGCCGTGGCTGATGACCAGTACCTCGGTGATGGCACTGCCGCTGCTGTCGGCTCGAGGAAGAGGGTCGTTGATGACTACCACGTTGGTGGGGAAGGCGTCAAGGGATGCCGTGTCGGAGTCGACAAGCATCGGGTCGGTGGAGCCAACCGACTCCAAGTTCGCGGCAAGCTTGCCGGAGACGTGGAGTTGGTCGAGGAGGCTGATGAGGTGGCTCTCGGGGTAGTCTGTGCCCACGTCGGATGCGGGCTCGTCGGAGATGCGAGCCTCGCCAAGAAGATCGGCGAGGCAACTCGCCGCGCAGGCGTCGGCGACGTCTTGCAGCGCGTCGGGGCAAGCGCCATCGGGCGAGCCGGGCTGGCTACGCACGTTGGGAAGGAAGAGGGTTCCCGTCCAGAACTGGTCTCCGGACGACGGTACACCTGGCCCCATGGTGGGCGCCAAATGTCGGGTGGTTGGTGCGACATATGCCAATAAAACATCGCCGGTGCCTGGAAACGGGATAAGGCAAAGACATGCACGCCGGCGAATCTTACCCAGCTTTAGGGCTCTCCGTGCAGAAAACACCCCTAATGCTGCTCTGCGGGGTCTCCGCATGATCACTAGCTCGATGGGTAGCTACAGAATGCTCCTTGAGTTGTTCGGTGAAAGGATGAAGGAGGGCCAGGCCAGCCCGCTCCTCTTCTCCTTGTGGTGTCTAAAAACTATCCAAAGAGCGATCTCCCCTGCATGGGAACCCTGGGGGGTTTATATAGGCCTACACCCCAGGGGTACAATGGTAATCCGGCTGGGCATGGGCCCTAGCCGTCTGTGTCTACGCCCGCCGACTAGTGGGGCCCGCCGACTAGTGGGCCCGCCGGCTGCCGACCCTTTGGTCGACAGGCCGGCCCCACCGCTCGGGGGTCCTGTCGGGGGCTGGTTACTGTTGCCTTGCCCCTGATGACGATGGCTTTGTCATGGTAAGCATGGCTACAGTGCCGCCGCGAGGCGGCTCATCACTGTAGCCTTACCTTCTCTTGTCTCCTTAATGAAGCACCTCCTTGGAGGGAGAGAGCTGTCCGGCTATTGGAAGCCGGCCATACCCTTGGCCGACTGTGGGAAGCCTGGCCGCCTTTGGGATCTCCCTGACCGAGGGGGCCCGCCTCCCACGGGTCATACTAACCGCTCGCCGTCGGTGACGTCACGATCATCGTAGCAATAGTGCCGCGCCGGACGGGTGATGGCCGCCCCGTACGGTGCTCTGTGGCCATGCGTGCGCCGGGATTCGGGGGTGGTAGGCTTTACTGTAGCCACGCCCCGTCGCGTCGCCGTTATGTGGGTGCAGACTCCGAGGGCAAGATCTTAGCCGCCTGCTGAGGGGCCGGCTCCAGGGAGTCGGCCTTTTCATGGCCGGCTTCTGGAAGTCGGCCTTCTCGTGGTCTTGTTTCTCAAGGATTTGAGGGCTGGGCCGTCTTTGTGCAGCCGGCTTGAGAGGTAGCCGGCTGGGGGAAGGCGGCCTCATGTCTTGGACGCTCGGAGGCCTGATCGGCATATAATTTTTTTGAAGTGCCAGGGGGAGCTGGCTAGGCTACCCATGGTCATTTACTCCGACATAGATCTCCTCCCTTGTAACCGACTCTGTGTAACCCTAGCCCCCTCCGCTATCTATATAAACCGGAGGGTTTAGTCCGTAGGATGATATACAATCATAACATAGGCTAGCTTCTAGGGTTTAGCCTCTACGATCTCGTGGTAGATCAACTCTTGTAATACTCATATCATCAATTACCTCCATCAAGAGGGCCCGAACCTGGGGTAAACATCGTGTCCCCTGCCTGCTGTTACCATCCGCCTTAGACGCACAGTTCGGGACCCCCTACCCGAGATCCGCTGGTTTTGACACCGACAACCATGATCTCTCCACCCCGGTGGCCGTAGGTAAGATAGCACTGTCGAGAATACCCTTGTAGTTCCTCGCATATTAACGATGCTTTGAGCAGACTGCCAAGAAGCCCTCGTGCATAAAGTACGGGTCAGTGACACAGATAGAATATATTTGCTTGCGCCTGATGATGTAGTTCATGTACAAGGCATAAAGGCGGACGTACGTAAAATTCAGCTTTGTCATGTGAAACATGTCGAAGATGTAATCAAATCAAAGAAAGAACTTATCCGCGGGGAATGTGTGGTAGAACTACCTTTGCTGCAGCATGTTAACCACGTAGGCGATAACGCTTTTGTCTCTCAATAGTACATCGTCATGAAGTCTCCTTAGATAGCCGTCTATGGCCTCTACTGCTGCCTTAGGTAGGATCGAATCATTGGGGATATGGTATTTTGCTGCACCTTTAACAGGTATACGGTCTACAACCCGAGGCTGAGGAGGTGGCTAGCTCATAGAAGCAGCTTTGGCAGCTGGCATTAGGTCCTTTCTTCTGTCTCTTCCTATGCTTCTTTGGTTCCGGAAGTGAGCCTATCATACCATCCCTGACCATCGCCCCCAGTTTTTTCGGGCTCAGCATTAATGCATGAGCTGCACGTTGTTGTTGCTGGGTTGAGGCGGCATCTGAAGGCGTGTCCTACGAGGATTGCAGGAAGAGAGACTTCTTGCAATCAGCCTTAAGACGATCCTGCTCCGGCAATTTAGGCATCATCTCATCATGCTCAAACCCTGAGTCATATTGCTGAGCCATCAATCCTCCGTCGTCATAGCCACCAGTATTAAGATACTGTAGACGGTCATCATCCTCGTCCAATGGCATCATCCATTGCTTCTTCGACAGTGGCAACGTCATCAGCCCCTAATGGAGCCTAATCTTCCTCACGCCATCCGCTATTAACCGGCACAACAAGCGCCACTAATTGGGTAGGTGGGGTGGTGGTGTTCATACCTTCCTGAGGCTGCTTGGTCTTTGGTGTGCTCCCAGCCGCCTCCAGATGAAGGAGACTCTTCGGCCACAATTGGACCCAACTCTTGCAATTGCCAAGCCAAGGTGGGGTCTCATCATCATCTCCCCCTAGTGGTACCGGAGGAGCCAAATTCTCGTAGCTCACTTTGACCCTGGCCATGGAAATCTTGAAGACGCCAGGGAGCATCGGTCGGCTATGGAGCAATTTTTCCTTAGGCTTCACTATCGTCGCCTTTCCCACGTCCCCCTTCTAGCCGCTGATGGTGTACAGTATGGTGCATAGGGTTTCGTCAGCATGTGAAGACATGTTTGCGATGTGATGCATCTGAAAGGCAACGGAAACGGGAGATTATACATATATTGAAGAGGCTGGTGTGAAAGGTGGTTACCGTTAGGGCGTCGAGCTCAGCCAAATACGAATCCTCGCCGAGCACGCCAGAGCCAGAGGACGGGCTGCTATGAGCAGGTGTGGGAGCGGGTTTGGGAGCAGGTGTGGTTGCGTGAGGAGGTGCTAGTGCAACGCTAAACGAGCTGCTCCCAACGAAGCTAGGAAGGGGAAAGTCCACGGCATCTTTATCTGGATTTTGCTTGGTCCAATTAATGATAGCCGAAATCAAGGCACCAAACGAATATGCCATTTCCTCCCTTGCGGCAGCTACCGCTGCTTTGACTGGCTCGCTCAGCAACTCAGGTCATATCACTTCTTTGGTCTCAGCTGATTTCTTATCGACTGCAATCTCAACCTTCTCGTCGATGTTTAGTTCGTATAACTTCCATCTTTGCTTTCTCTCCTCGGCGTCCTCATGGTAGTAATGCTTCCACATGGTGCCATCTCCGACGTCGTGCACGCGTCCATACGATGGCCGAATGTCCACCGGCAGTCTTTTCAATATGTTCAATGTCCGGTTGAAAGGGGTGTCCCACTTGGGCCTCGCCAACGCCTTAGACGGCAAGTCACTTTCGGCCGCAATCCTGTGCTGCTCTTTCTGCAAAAGGAACGTGGATCATTTACAAATGTGACTAAACGTGCAGTTGAATTGATCAAAAGCTCAAATTAGGGGGTAAATTAATAATTACCAATAGTCTCATGAAATCCCTCGTGACCGCGTCCATATCGAAAACCTTGTTGACTCGGTCCCAATGGTACTGGGCCCTGATGACGCCACACTCCTTTGGGACGGTGAACTCCGCCAACGGGTCTGGGACCCCCAGACCTTCGCGTTACCCGTCCTCCTTGGCCCATATGGCCTCTTCCCCATGTAACCACGGCTTCGGCAGCTTCTTGAAGCCCCTTCATGTACTCTGACTTTGCTTCAGCAGCTTCAGCAATACAAGCCTTTTTATATATTTCGAATTGCTCTTCTGTAATTGTTGGATTATCATTTACAATCTTGGAGTAGGGTTCCTTTTTAACGATGGTCCAATGTTTCACCCTTACTCTCCACGGAGACAACGCGCTGCTAAACTTACCCATGGCTTTGTTGTTTATCTTCTTAATTGCTGGGTCTTTCCATGGTCGAGGACATTCTTTTTCATCCCGGCCCAGGAACACGAATCTCTAGTGCTGCTTCATTAGGAGGAAGTTCTGCTTCTCTAGTGCGATTTCCCATAGGATGCAGCCTACTTGATTGTCGTAGCACATGCATGCTTCCTCAGGCTCTGTTGGCTCGAAATTGCCGGGGTCCACCAGTCTAGTAGTGTCAAGCTGGTTTCGACACAGCATCCTCTTCGGTGGCGGTTCTTTACTAGCTGATTCAGCAGCATCGGCGATGATACGTCTCCAATGTATTTGTAATTTTTTATTGTTCCATGTTATTATATTATCTGTTTTGGATGTTTTATATGCATTAATATGCTATTTGATATTATTTTTGGGACTAACCTATTAACCTAGAGCCCAGTGCCAGTTCCTGGTTTTTCCCTACTTTTGAGTTTCGCGGAAAAGGAATACCAAACGGAGTAGAAACGGAATGAAACATTCGCAATGATTTTTCTTGGACCAAAAGAAAACCAGGACACTTGGAGATGACGTCGGAGGAGCCACGAGGCGGCCACAAGGATGGAGGGCGCGCCCCCTTGATACGACTCCAATGTATCTATAATTTTTTATTGTTCCATGCTATTATATTATCAATCATGGATGTTTTATAATCATTTTATAGTCATTTTATATCATTTTTGGTACTAACCTATTGACATATTGCCAAGTGCCAGTTGTTGTTTTTGCATGTTTTTTTACATCGCAGATAATCAATACCAAACGGAGTCCAAACGCGGCGAAACTTTTTGTTGATTTTTTGGACCAGAAGACACCCAATGGGCCAGAGAAGCGCCTGGGGGGCACTCCAAGGGGAGCACAACCCAGTAGGCATGCCCTGGTGGGTTGTGCCCACCTCGGGTGCCCACCGGACCACCTCTTTGCTCTATAAATTCCCCAATATTCCAAAAACCCTAGGGGAGTCAACAAAAATCAATTCCAGCCGCCGCAGAGTCCAGAACCACCATATCCAATCTAGACACCATCACGGAGGGGTTCACCACTTCCATTGGTGCCTCTCCGATGATGCGTGAGTAGTTCTTTGTAGACCTTCGGTTCCGTAGTTAGTAGCCAGATGGCTTCCCCTCTCTCATTTCATTCTCAATATAATGGTCTCTTGGAGATCCATATGATGTAACTCTTTTGCGGTGTGTTTTGTTGGGATCCGATGAACTTTGAGTTTATGATCAGATCTATCTCTTTTTATCCATGAAAGTAATTTGAGTTTCTTTGATCTCTTATATGCATGATTTCTTATAGCCTCGTATTTCTTCTCTGACATTTGGTTTTGTTTGGCCAACTTGATCTATTTATCTTGTGATGGGACGAGGTGCTTTGTAGTGGGTTCGATCTTATGGTCCTTGATACCAGTGACAGAAGGGAACCGACACATATGTATCGTTGCTACTAAGGATAAAACAATGGGGTCTATTTCTACATACATAGATCTTGTCTACATCATGTCATCGTTCTTATTCCATTACTCCATTTCTCCATGAACTTAATACACTAGATGCATGCTGGATAGCGGTTGATGTGTGGAGTAATAGTAGTAGATGCAGGCAGGAGTCGGTCTACTAATCTTGGACATGATGCCTATATAATGATCATCGCCTGGATATCATCATGATTATTTGAAGTTCTATCAATTTCCCAACAGTAATTTGTTTATCCATTGCTTGCTATTTTTCTCGAGAGAAGCCACTAGTGAAACCTATGGCCCCCGGGTCTCTTTCTCATATTATTTGCCTTTGGCGATCTATTTTATTCGCCTTTTACTTTCAGATCTATTAAACCCAAAAATACAAAAATACCTTGCTGCAATTTATTCTTATTTATTTTATTTGGCGTCTGATCTATCAATCTACTACAATTTATTCACGTTTGTTTGCCAATTTCTGGCGTTGTTACCCGAAAGGGATTGACAACCCCGTTAATACGTCGGGTTGTGAGTACTTGTTATTTGTGTGTAGGTGCCGTTTATGTTTTGTTGCTTGGTTCTCCTACTGGTTCAATAACCATGGTTTCATCACTGAGGGAAATACCTACCGTTGTTGTGATGCATCATCCCTTCCTCTTTGGGGAAATACCGACGTATCTTCAAGCCGCCATCAAAAGGAATTTCTGGCGCCGTTGCCGGGGAGGATCTTCAACATATACCAGGTTCCTAATCACAAATCTCAACTCGTGGCAATTTACATTATTTGCTATTTGCCTCTCGTTTTCCTCTCCCCCACTTCACAAAAAATTGCCATTTTATTTTCCCTATTTTTTGTTCTTCGATTTCTTGTTGGATCTATCCTTTGCTTGCAACCATGAGTGATTTTGGTATGGCACCAATAGATGATGGCTTAAATCCTAAGATTGGATGTACGGGAAATCTTGATGCCAAAACTTTTATCTTGGGGAAATGGAATGTTATGGGAAAGGAACGTATCCAAGAATTTTTCAATTGTGTGGGAAATCTATGTCTTGATGATGCTCCTATACTTAGAACCACTAGATCTTATGCGGATGCTATTTCAGCACTAATTCTGAAACTTGAAAGTAAATTTATCCGTACCCATCCTACTTTGGAAAGATTGTTGTTAGAGCTCCCCGTTATAAAGAATCCTAAGGCTAAAAATTTAGCCACTCTCGTTCTTATGAATGAGTTTGACTATATCATACGGGAAGCTAGGGAAATCTTTGATTTTTATGCTATGAATCATGAAAAGCCCGTGATAGATGAAATTATTTACAATAGTGATTATGCGTTAAGACATTTGCTTGGGGATAATAAATTCTTTTATGAGAATCTTAAAAAGGGAAGTCCCCATTCTAGATGTAATTCAACAAGTTTTTAATAATTTTAATCAATTTTACTCTTGGATTATTGCCAGAAATCAACCTGGTTATGATAATGGGCAACTTAATAATGCTAAGGTTTCTATGGACAATTTTTTTATGTTGTTTTTACAAAAGGCCATGATGAAAACACCTCTAAGGGAATTAAGAAGAAGGATGACAAAACTTAGATCCTTGATTTATGCCTAGCTAAGGGCGTAAAACTACAGCGCTCGTTGGGAGGCAACTCAATGAATAAAATTTATTTTTGCTTTTTGCTTTCTGTTCTTGAGTCTTAGCACAATTATCCTACTGTTATGATTGTGTTTTTGTGTTTTAGTTAGTGTTTGTGCCAAGTAAAGCCTTTAGGATCCACTTGGGTGATAGTTGTTTGATCTTGCTAAAAAAACAAAAACTTTTGCGCTCGTGAAAATAATTTTATTTTTTAACCAGAGAGGGTTAAAATACCAATTCCTTTTTCAGTAGATTAATACACAAATTGCCCAGGTCATCCAAATTTTTCTGAATTTTTGGAGTTACAGAAGTATTCGAAATATCCAGATTGCTACAGACTGTTCTGTTTTTGACATATTCTATTTTCTTTGCGTTGTGTGCTTGTTTTGATGATTCTATGGTTTTCCTTGATGTGTTTTTGCCATAGAAAAGTTGGAATACAGTAGATATAATGCAAGAACAAAATATGAATTGGTTTACTACAACACTTATAGTAGTGATTTGTTTTCTTATACTAACGGATCTCACGTAGGCTTTTGTTGAGTTTTGTGTGATTGAATTTTTCAAGTTTTGGGTTATCTTACGATGGATGAAGGAATAAGGAGTAAGAAGAACCTAAGCTTGGGGATGCCCCAACATCCCAAACTATTATCCAAAGAGAGCAAGCAACTAAGCTTGGGGATGCCCTGAGTGGCATCCCCTCTTTCTTCTAAAGACCATCGATATTTTACTCGAAGCTATATTTTTATTCGTCACACAATATGTGTTTTTCTTGGAGCGTCTTGTATGATATGAGTTTTTACTTGGTTTATTTTGTGTTTTTAGTCTTGATCCCTTGCTGGACACACCTATTTGAGAGAGCCAAAATTATTCCATGACTTGTTAAAATTGCTCTCTATGCTTCACTTAAATTTTTATGAGCTATGGATTTGCTCTATTGCTTAACTTATACCTTTTTGAGCACGGTGTGCTTTAGAATTTTTGAAGAAATGCTCTCTTGCTTTACTTAGATTTATTTGAGAGTTGGTAAAATTTTCAAGAAATTCTCTCTTGCTTCACTTAAATAAATTTGAGAGAACAAAATATTATGCTCATGATCTTCACTTATATTGGTTTGAGCTTGTCAAAAGCAACACATGAAAATTAGTTCCAACGTGATAGATATCCAAGAAGGATATGGTCAAAACTTTCATGAAGATCATTGGACAAAATAAACTTGTTACTTAGTAATATTTTTGATATATGATGATGTGATATGTGAGTCATCTTGATGAGTAATTATGCTTTAGTAAGAATATTGGTGTTAAGGTTTGTGATTCTCTATGCAAGCACGAAAGTCAATAGTTATGCAATGAAATTATATCCTACTTGTGGTGCATTATTCGTTGTTAATTATGCTTAATGCTCGCTTATGGGATTATTCGTTTCTTGGTTGGTCGCTTCCCAATCTTTTGCTAGCCTTCATTTTGCACTAAGTACGATCACTACTTGTGCATCCAAAATCCTTTAAACCAGTTTTGCCACATGAGTCCACTATATCTACCTATATGTGGTATTGTTTTAACGTTTGAGGGAGTCTTGGATTAGGCGGTCTCCAGACAGCTGGACTATATCCTTTGGCCGGACTGTTGGACTATGAAGATACAAGATTGAATAATTCGTCTCGTGTCCGGATGGGACTCTACTTGGCGTGGAAGGCAAGCTAGGCAGTACGGATATGGATATCTCCTCCTTTGTAACCGACCTTGTGTAACCCTAGCCCCCTCCGGTGTCTATATAAACCGGAGGGTTTTTAGTCCGTAGGACACAATAACATACAATCATACCATAGGCTAGCTTCTAGGGTTTAGCCTCTTCGATGTCCTGGTAGATCAACTCTTGTAATACTCATATCATCAAGAATAAATCAAGCAGGACGTAGGGTTTTACCTCCATTAAGATGGCCCGAACCTGGGTAAAACATCGTGTTCCCTGCCTCCTGTTACCATCCGCCTTAGACGCATAGTTCGGGACCCCCTACCCGAGATCCGCCGGTTTTGACACCGACATTGGTGCTTTCATTGAGAGTTCCTTTGTGTCGTCGCCGTTAGGCTTGATGGCTCCTACGATCATCGATAGCGATGCAGTCCAGGGTGAGACTTTTCTCCCCGGACAGATCTTTGTGTTCGGCGGCTTCGCACTGCGGGCCAACTCGCTTGGCCATCTGGAGCAGATCAAAAGTTACGCCCCTGGCCACCAGGTCAGGTTTGGAAGCTTAAACTACACGGTCGATATCTGCAGAGACTTGATCTTTGAAGTATTCGAGCCTCTGCCTTGTGCGTCACGTGGTCACGATGAGTACGATTTAGCTCTGCCATCGGACAGTGTTCAAGACATCACACCGGCAGCCACTCCGACCCATAATTCGGAGCCAGGTGCACCTCCCATGGACGGGTGGATAGACCCCGCCACAGAGGCCGCATCCCCAATGGCGATCGAGCCGAATATCGATCTTACCCTTCACGAGAGCCATGTTGTTAAACTGCCGGATACCTCTCTGACCACGGACTCCGAACCGCCTGCGCCCATTCCTGTCGAATCCGGTTGGGCGCCGATCATGGAGTTTACCTCCGCGGATATCTTTCAGCACTCGCCCTTCGGTGACATGCTGAACTCATTAAAGTCTCTCTCCTTGTCAGGAGAGTCCTGGCCGAACTATGTCCGGCAGGATTGGGATGCGGATGACGAAGAAATTCGCCGCCCACCCACCACCCACTTAGTAGCCACTATCGATGACTTAAACGACATGCTCGACTCCGACTCCGAAGACATCAACGGTATGGACGGCGATGCAGGAGACGAACAGGAACCACTGCCAACAGGGCACTAGACGCCCACTTCATCACATGACGTATACATGGTGGACACACCAAAAGACGACGACGAGGAACGGAAGGACCCAAAGAAGGGTTTTCCCCTCGAGAAGCAGTCAAAGCGGCAGCGTAAGTGCCGCTCCAAATCACGCCTCAGCAGAAACAACGATCATATAGACCCAGCATTAGAGCAGGGTGAATCATCGTCGGACCACGGCAACACAGAGAATCAAACCGAACAACCCGACTCTGTCAAAGATAATAGTCCGGACGACATCACACCAGACAAGCACCCGGAGCAACATAATGCCCGTCGAAGGCTTGTTGCCATCGTGAGGAGTCTAAAAAAGCAGAAGCAAAGGCTCAAGGCTGTGCAAGACACACTCCGAATCATATGGAGTAAAGTAGTCAACTCAGCAGCGAAGTACGGCGGTAATCGCCACACCAAGAGCTACGCGAAGCGGAAGTTGCTACCTGAATTCGATGAGGAGGCCTTAGATCCCCCGCAACCAAAAATTAAAACGGCCATCTGGCCGGATAGACGACCTCACGGCCAACATAGAGCGGCAAACAACGCCGCACATAAGCCAATACACGATCCACGCGAGGGCTCGCATCAAAAGGACGACGCAACCAGATCCATCTATGGACCACGCAAGCGCGCTCCAGCATACGATGCAACACAACAAACATCCGAACAACGTGGTACACCCAGATACAGGGGTGCCGCACACCCCCTATGTTTCACCGATGAGGTGCTGGACCATGAATTTCCAGAGGGATTCAAACCCATAAACATAGAGGCACACGACGGAACAACAGACCCTGGGTCTGGATTGAGGACTATATCCTCCATATCCATATGGCTCGAGGAGATGATCTCCACGCCATTAAGTATTTACCCCTCAAACTCAAAGGGCCAGCTCGACACTGGCTTAAAAGCCTCCCCGAAAGCTCCATTGGAAGCTGGGAAGAGCTCGAAGACGCTTTTCGGGCAAATTTTCAAGCGACTTATGTCCGACCTCCGGACGCGGATGATTCGAGTCATATAACTTAACAGCCTGGAGAGTCACCCCGAAAGCTTTGGAACAGGTTTCTTACTAAAAAGAACCAAATAGTCGACTGTCCGGACGCCGAAGCCTTGGCAGCTTTTAAGCATAGCATTCGCGACGAATGGCTTTCCAGACACCTCGGCCAAGAAAAGCCAAGAACAATGGCAGCATTAACAAGCCTCATGACCCGCTTTTGTGCGAGTAAGGATAGCTGGCTAGCTAGATGCAGCACCAGCGACCCCAGTACATCTGAAGTTAGAGATGGTAACGGGAAATCACGACGCAACAAAAATAATAAGCGCCGGAATAAAGAAGACAGCCCGAAGAGCACGGCGGTAAATGCCGGATTCAAAAGTTCTCGGCCAGGTCAGCAAAAGCCGCCCTCTAAAGGTGCCAGAGACGAACTGTCCAGCCTAAATAAAATTCTGCACCAAATATGTCAGATCCATAGCACCCCCGATAAACCTGCAAATCATACCCATAGAGAATGTTGGGTCTTCAAGCAGTCTGGCAAGCTCAACGCCGTACACAAGGGGGAGGATACACCAAGCGAAGACGAGGATGAGCCTCTCAAACAAGATACTTGGGAACAAAAGAAATTTCCACCAGAAGTCAAAATAGTGAACGTGTTACATGTGATCAAGGGGAGAAACAAAGCGGCACTCCTAGAGAAATATGCCCAAGGGCCTATCACCGCGGAGTCCTGCCATTGGTCGTCCCAACCGATCACTTTCAACCATCGGGATTACTCAGCAAGTATCCGGTGTGCAGGATGGGCTGCCTTGGTATTAGACCCAATAATTGACGGATACCATTTCACACAAGTCCTGATGGACGGTGGCAGCAGTATAAACCAAATATATCAGGACACAATCCGCAAAATGGGGATAGACCCAACGAACATTTGCCACAGCAATACTACCTTTAAAGGAGTAACGCTAGGCCCAGGGGCTCATTGCATGGGCTCCCTGCTACTAGAGGTTATATTCGGCTTCCCCGATAACTTCCGTAGCGAAAATTTAACATTCCACATTGCTCCGTTCCAAAGTGGCTATCAAGCACTACTTGGACGCGAAGCTTTCACTCGCTTTAATGCAATACCACATTACGCTTCCCTCACGCTTAAGATGCCCGATCCACGTGGCATCATTATAGTGAATGGAAATATTGAGCGATCCTTGCGCGCCGAAGAGAGTGCGACTGCCTTGGCAGCCGCACACTAAAAACGGCCTCACCAACTAAAGCATTTGATAGGTCGCCAAGACCACGGACATGGTTAGACGAGTCCAGCGTAGCTATATGTAATTCATACAGGTTTGATGGCCACACCCCTATCACAAATACAAGGGGCTCAACGCACGCAGACAAGTGGCAATTTTTACTCATCTTGAGTTATACATGGTATCTTTAAACTTACCTTTTTGCACGACAACTTTTCATCTAAGTTTCTCTCTTTTACAGATGATCATCGTGCTACACCCGTCCAGGATACGGCACAACGAAGACACATGCGCAGACGTGCAGTAGGGACCCGTTCCAAGGATTCTTTTTAGATTAAGACCCTGCGTAAACCTTTTTTATTGTCTCTTGTTGATACACATCCCTCGGATTCTCAGTACAATTGAGAAGGATGCTGACGTCTTGGCATGTGGCCACGTCAGAATAATGCATGTACCTGGACACCAGGAGCTTCTTACAAAGGGCACTGTTTAGGCCCGGTTTATACCATAAAGACCGAATACCTTAGGGAGTGTTCGGCGTCGCGAGTTTGGCCTTATATGCATCAGCTCCGAATCATGTCTTTGTCAAACGTTGGGTTTGCCCGGCTCCTATGTTTTGCTGCCTTACGTTCCGCTCTATCGGTTAAGGCGACACTAGGAGAACTACTGCGATTGTGCCGTGGTTCATCCGGACGAGCAGCTCAGTAGAGAAAGCCGAAAACTGACTGTCATGATATAGCGTGAGACTGGTCAACCACTCGATGACCTATCGGAATGTTAGAATTCCTCCGCCTTAACGAAGGGCCATTTCCCGGCCAGGCATGTACGCACCCCGAATACGGGAGAGTGCGGAGCCACCAGGGGCTATATAGTAGCCCCACCGTTAAACTCCTATGGCTAAGTGAAAGTGTTAAAGCATTATAGTCTGGTTGCCTCGTTCACTGCGCTATCACCTCCTTAATAGGACCAAGACGTTGGGTTAAGTGTGAACACCCGTCTTTTGTGAACACCTCCACATTATATGCATGGGGGTTGAAGCCGACGACTGCAATCTTTCAGGTTATATACATATATACATAAACGGCCGCACATGAGGCATCATATTACTTCCAGGCAAAATTATAAATACAGCCTTAGTAAATTTCATAAAAACATTGTGTTTACAATGGGAATGCATGTCACTCAAACATAATATTCTTCGAGCACTAGGCCTCTATCAAGCGAGCATCCTCGAGAACTTCTTCAAAATAGTGCTCGGCAGCCACTCGGCCTATGGCCGAACCCTGCGTCGCAACAGTGGTAGCATCCATCTCCGCCCAGTATGCTTTGACACGGGCAAGGGCCATCCGTGAGCCTTCTATACACGCCGAACTCTTCATTGCATTGATACGCGCCACCACTCCAAGGAACTAATGCACTAAGCTGAAATAGATGTTCGGCTTCGGTTTTTCCGGCCATAGATGATCTACGACGGACCTCATAGCGAGTCCGGACAATCTATTGAGTTCGGCCCATTTGGCTAGTTGATTAGTCAAGGGATGCGGATTCTCTGGAATGTTAAATTGCGACCAGAACAGCTTGTCCACTTCACGATCTGTTTGATCTCAGAAGTATTCGGCCGCATCAACAGCGCTCGCCGCTAAGTCCATATATGCGTCTGCCGAACTCCACAGCCGATCCAGAGGGGCATACCGCGGATCCCCGAACTTCCTCCGCAGCAAAAAGGGCTTCCCAGCCACAATATCACCAGCTTCACGCAGATCTTCCATCCTTGCCCTCATAGTAGAGCGGGTGTCTTTGGCCGCCATCCTGGCCTTTTCGAGGTCCGTCGCCTTCGTATGGTTCTCTTCTTCAAGGAACTGGCAACGGTCGGCAGTGTCTCTTAACTTTACAGCCATCCTGGCCATTTTATATTTGCTCTCGCAATGTGCAGCCTTTTCGGTTCTTAACTCTTCGACCGCCTCTAAAGCGGCCGCATTACTAATTCTTGCTTGTTCCTTGGCTCGGGCAAGTTCCATCGGAAGGGTCTCCACGGTGGCAGCTCCATCTGCAGTCACAACATATTAAAGATACTGGCGTTACGCTGCTCTTCCTAGGTGACATTCACCAGAAAACATCACTTACCATGTGCCTCGTCAAGCCGCTTGTTAACAAGCTCGATGTCGGCATCTGCCGCATCCAGTTGCCGCTTTAGTTCGGCAAACTCATTAGTCCGGCTAGCCACCGGACCTTCCACCACCTGCACATAAAAGCGGTATGGTTATTACCTGGGACTATGATCCTCTATTTGCCGCCGTTCTCGGCGACAACTAGAGTCTCAAGGGCTACTATCTACACAGGGCACACCTAAAAATGTGCGGTACTATCACACATGTATATCATTTCACGTACCTCAAAGCCCGTCAGTAGACTCATAAATGCTTCATGCAATCCGCTTTCGGCGGACGAAATTCTTTCCATCACCGTACCCATCAACGTACGGTGTTCTTCTGAGATGGCTGCTCGCTCCAACAGCTCCCTCAGTACGTGCGACCGCATACCAGACGGTGCCGGACTCTTTTGTTTGCTCTCTTCAAGAGCCGGACGCTGGGGACTTCGGGTGACTATAGGATTATCTTCTGGCCTCACCGGATCCGGAGAGGCCCTCCGTGACGACACTTCAAGGTCGCCCACTTCTTGAGCGGGGGAGTCCGGAGGAGGCGTTTCGCTCTCCATCATCTCCGGAAGAAGATCCCACGAAGACGACCTCTATTGAGAAGGGCTAAGATCTGAACTGCAAGATAAACACTTTGGTTATTTTCCTCAAAGGTAAGGTAGTATATCTCCACTATTAAAGTACTTTTTGATTACTTACATCTCGTTGGAGGGCTGATCCTCGCACGGACTTTGTGCGGCAAAAGCACCCTCCAAGGCAGGACCCTCTGGTGGAGACTTCTTCTCCCGTTTGGAAGCCTTGGTTTCCAGATCTTCAGAGGCAGTCCTCTTCCTTCCCCGAAGCGAGAAAAGGTCAGATTCTTCCCCTGGGTTATCCTCCTTCATGGAGGCGCTCGTTACCTCGGTTGGAATTGGTAGCGATGGGGGCCCACTTTCAACCTCATTAATCCCCCTTTTTTCTTCCTTTGAGGCCTCTGGGCAAGGTGGTAGCTCGAGCATCTTTTCCAGTATCGGATTCTCCAAACCCTCAAGAAGGGGGGCCGAACACCGAATCATCTTCGCCTTTGTTAGCCTGTCCTGGTCAAAGAGCGATTTTTCATAATAACGTCATGGTAAATGAAAGATGGTGTGTTCGGCTAGAGGATTACTTACTTGGTCGACGGTATGGTTGCTGCTCAGGCCCACGTCCTCGGTAGTATCCAGACTCTCTATTTGGGGTCCGAAGAATGATTTGTACATCTCCTCGTGCGTCAGGCAGAGGAAATTCTGAATAGTGTGCGGCCCTTCTGGGTTGAATCCCACATACGAAGGGGCCAGCATTTGCATGGCTAGATTCGTCGAACCAGCATGACTTGCACCACCGTAACCAGACTGAAATCTCCTTCGAAGAGATCTTGAGTGCGGCTCTGTAGTACAGGCACGTCCTTGGCTGGACCCCAGCTCAGCCATCCGCTAATCCATGACATTAGTTGTGGTGGAGGGCCCGAGCGGAAAGCAGGAGCAGCCACCCACTTGGCACTTCTGGGAGCTGTGATGTAAAACCACTCCCGCTGCCATAATCCAGACACCTCTGGAAAGGAAACCTTTGGCCATGGAGCTCCCGCGATTTTACTTATTAATGCGCCTCCGCACGCTACGTGCTGCCCCTCGACCATCTTCGGCTTCACGTCCAAGGACTTGAGCCACAAGCCGAAGTGAGGGGTAATGCAGAGGAAGGCCTCACATACAACAATAAATGTCGAGATGTCGAGAAAGGAGTCTGGGGCTAGATCGTGGAAATCTAGCCCGTAATAGAACATCAAACCCCTAACAAAGGGATCCAGGGTGAGGCCTAGGCCTCGGAGGAAGTGGGAGATGAACACAACGTTCTCGTTGGGTTCGGGAGTAGGGATGACCAGCCCTCGGGCAGGCAGCCCCAATGCGAAACCTCAGTGGTCAGGTATCTGGCCTCCCTCAACTTCTTGATATCCTCTTCCGTAAGGGAGGAGGGCATCCACCGGCCTTGAAGGCTGAATCCAGACATGATTGAAGTTCCGAAGCACCTGACCTGAGCTTTGGGTGTTAGAACTCGAGGCGGGGGAAGGATTCGATTGAGCACGGGAGGGAAAAAAGTAAAAGCCTTGTCCCTTTATAAAGAGGGTGAATATCAAGCATCCTCCTAGTGGCCGTTTGGGACTTTCCTAGAATCTAGGAGTCCTGGGCACGGTTGGGTTACCCACGCCCGTATTGATGAGAATCCCGTGATAAGGGGACACGATCTCTACTTTAACAAGACGTGTCAAAAAACTGCCTCGCGTTATGTGCGGGGCTAGTCAAAGGAAACGGTTTGAATAATTACGAGGCCATGGCGTAATGTCATGTTTCCAAAACGTTTCAGCAGATTAGATTTGTGGAAATATATTCTCTCTACGGTGGTATGTGGAACTTATTTTGCAGGGTTGGACACTATCCTTGTATTCAAATTCTTCCGTGGTGTATTCGGAGGAGGAACCCGCCTTGCAATGCCGAAGACAACACTGCGCGCCGGACTCATCGTCCGTGAAGCCCGGTTCAGGGGCTACTAAGGGAGTCCTGGATTAGGGGGTCTCCGGACAGCCAGACTATATCCTTTGGCCGGACTGTTGGACTATGAAGATACAAGATTGAAGACTTCGTCTCGTGTCCGGATGGGACTCTACTTGGCGTGGAAGGCAAGCTAGGCAGTACGGATATGGATATCTCCTCCTTTGTAACCGACCTTGTGTAACCCTAGCCCCCTCCGGTGTCTATATAAACCGGAGGGTTTTTAGTCCATAGGACACAATAACATACAATCATACCATAGGCTAGCTTCTAGGGTTTAGCCTCCTCGTTCTCGTGGTAGATCAACTCTTGTAATACTCATATCATCAAGAATAAATCAAGCTGGATGTAGGGTTTTACCTTCATCAAGAGGGCCCGAACCTGGGTAAAACATCGTGTTCCCTGCCTCCTGTTACCCTCCGCCTTTGACGCACAGTTCAGGGCCCCCTACCCGAGATCCGCCGGTTTTGACACCGACAACGTTCCAAGCAAATTTGTCTGTGCCATCTCTAATAGTCAAAATAAATTTCTATTTTGTGTGCTCATACCGCTCGCGAGGCGGTGAGGGGTGGCTAATATTTTCCATGCTAGATGTGTTATTCTCTGGACGATTGCTTATTCACTTGTCATTGCACGAGAGTAAGGCAAAGGTATTAGGGATGCCCAGTCCCGAAATGAAAAATGAATTTACTTTATGTTGTCAAATAATAAATTCCTTGGAAAGTGTTGGTATGGAAGGCACCCGTGGATATGTTTAGCCATGGAAAGTGAAAGTATGGTGGAAAAAGGAATAAACTTTAATTTCTGTTTGGGAACCGCCTATGATATATCTAGCATGGAAAGTGTTGGAACTCTAAGTCGTTTTCGTTGGTGGAAAAAGTATGCGTCTCAAAATGTTTTTATCTCTCAATTTTCACTTTGAGCTCTGGCACCTCTACAAATCCCTACTTCCCTCCGCGAAGGGCCTTTCTTTTACTTTATGCAATTTTTTATTTAGTTTTTGAATTTGAGTCTCCATCTTCTCTTATAAAGCACCAACTAGGGGGCACTATGATCGTACTTGAGCATTGGGTGTAGTTAATATGCGAGTGTATTTCATGAATGGATCAATGATTGAGCATGATGGGCTAGGGATAGCTTATTTTAGCGTTGATATTTTGAAAGACATTGTTGCTTGTTGATAGGCTTGAGTATTTAAGTCATCATGTCAAAACTAGACTATTGCTTTGAACAATATAAAAGTCCAAATGACCATGCTATAAAGAAAAGAATATGTTATGACATGTTAGGCAGCATTCCACATCAAAAATTCTATTTCTATCATTTGCCTACTCGAGGACGAGCAGGAATTAAGCTTGGGAATGCTGATATGTCTGCAATGTATCTATAATTTTTGATTGTTCCATGATGTTATATTATCAATCTTGGGTGTTTAATAATCAATTTATAGTCATTCTATATCATTTTTTGCTACTAACCTACTGACATAGTGCCAAGTGCTAGTTGTTGTTTTATGCATGTTTTTTTACATTGCAGATAATCAATACCAAACGCGGTCCAAACGCAGCGAAACTTTTTGAGGATTTTTTTGGGACCACAAGACACCCAATGGGCCGGAGAAGTGCATAGGGGGTGCTCCAACAGGAGCACAACCCACCAGGGCATGCCAGGGGGCCCAGGCGTGCCCTGGTGGGTTGTGCCCACCTCGGGTGCCCCTCGGACCACCTCTTTGCTCTATAAATACCCCAATATTCCAGAAACCCTAGGGGAGTCGACGAAAATCAATTCCAGCCGCCGCAGAGTCCAGAACCACCAAATCCAATCTAGACACCATCACGGAGGGGTTCACCACTTCCATTGGTGCCTCTCCGATGATGCGTGAGTAGTTCTTTGTAGACCTTCGGGTATGTTGTTAGTAGCTAGATCGCTTCCTCTCTCTCTCTCGTATGATTCTAGATACAATGGTCTCTTGGAGATCCATATGATGTAATTCTTTTCCGGTGTGTTTGTTGGGATCTGATGAACTTTGAGTTTATGATCAGATTTATCTCTTTTGATCCATGAAAGTAATTTGAGTTTCTTTGATCTCTTATATGCATGATTGCTTATATCCTTGTATTTCTTCTCGGATATTTGGGTTTTGTTTGACCAACTTGATCTATTTATCTTGCAATGGGAAGGGGTGCTTTGTACTGGGTTCAATCTTACGGTGCTTGATCCCAGTGACAGAAGGGGAACCGACACGTATGTATCATTGCTACTAAGGATAAAATGATGGGGTCTATTTCTACATAAATAGATCTTGTCTACATCATGTCATTGTTCTTATTGCATTCCTCCGTTTCTCCATGAACTTAATACACTAGATGCATGATGGATAGCGGTCGATGTGTGGAGTAATAGTAGTAGATGCAGGCAGGGGTCGGTTTACTAATCTTGGACATGATGCCTATATAATGATCATTTCCTGGATATCGTCATGATTATTTGAAGTTATATCAATTGCCCAGCAGTAATTCGTTTACCCACTGTTTGCTATTTTTCTCGAGAGAAGCCACTAGTGAAACCTACGGCCCCGGGGTCTCTTTCTCATATTATTTGCCTTTGTGAACTATTTTATTCGCCTTTTATTTTCAGATATATTAAACCCAAAAATAAAAAAATACCTTGCTGCAATATATTCTTATTTATTTTATTTGGCATTCGATCTATCAATCTACTACAATTTATTCACGTATGTTTGCCAATATCTTGTGTCGTTACCCGAAAGGGGTTGACAACCCCTTTAATACGTCAGGTTGCGAGTATTTGTTATTTGTGTACAGGTGTCGTTTACGTGTTGTTGCTTGGTTCTCCTACTGGTTCGATAACCTTGGTTTCATCACTGAGGGAAATACCAACCGTTGTTGTGCTGCATCATCCCTTCCTCTTTGGGGAAATACCGAGGTAGCTTCAAGCCTCCATCACCCCACCCCTTTGGGCCCCTCGTGCACCTCTTGGACTAATTCTTTCGCCTATATATTCCCATATATCTCCAAACCACCAGAGGCATCCACGAAAACACTTTTCCACCGCCGCAACCTTCTGTACCTGTGAGATCGCATCTAGGGACCTTTTCCGGCACCCTGCCAGAGGGGGAATCGATGACGGAGGGCTTCTACATCAAATCTATTGCCCTTTCCGATGAAGCATGAGTAGTTTACCACAGACCTACGGGTCCATAGCTAGTAGCTATATGGCTTCTTCTCTCTCTTTGATTCTCAATACCATGTTCTCCTTGATGTTCTTGGAGATCTATTCGATGCAATACATTTTTGCGGTGTGTTTGCCGAGATCCGATGAATTGTGGATTTATGATCAGCTTATCTATGAATAATATTTTAATCTTCTCTGAATTCTTATATGCATGATTTGATATCTTTGTAATTCTCTTCGAACTATCATTTGGTTTGGCCAACTAGATTGGTTTTTTGTGCAATGGGAGAAGTGCTTAGCTTTGGGTTCAATTTTGTGGTGTCCGTTCCCAGTGATAGTAGGGGCAGCAAGGCACGTATTGTATTGTTGCCATCGAGGATAAAAAATATGGGGTTTTCATCATATTGCTTGAGTTAATTCCTTTACAACATGTCATCTTACTTAATGCGTTACTCCATTCTTTATGAACTTAATACTCTAGATGCATGCTGGATAGCGGTCGATGCGTGGAGTAATAGTAGTAGATGGAGAATCGTTTTGGTCTACTTGACATGGACGTGCTGCCTATATTCATGATCATTACCTTAGATATCGTCATAACTTTGCGCTTTTCTATCAATTGCTCGGTAGTAATTTGTTCACCCACCGTATTATTTGCTATCTTGAGAGAAGCCTCTAGTGAAACCTATGGCCCCCGAGTATATTTTCCATCATATAAGTTTCTATTTTCCATCATATAAGTTTCTGATCTACTATTTTGCAATCTTTTACTTTCTGATCTATAAACCAAAAATACCAAAAGTATTTACTTTATCATTTATCTATCTCTATCAGGTCTCACTTTTGCAAGTAACCGTGAAGGGATTGACAATACCTTTATCGCGTTGGCTGCAAGTTTTTTGATTGTTTGTGCAGGTATTAGGTGATTTGCGCGTTGTATCCTACTGGATTGATACCTTGGTTCTCAATCTGAGGGAAATACTTATCTCTACTTTGCTGCATCACCCTTTCCTCTTCAAGGGAAAAACCAACGTGATACGTCTCCAACGTATCTATAATTTTTGATTGTTCCATGCTATTATATTATCAACCTTGGATGTTTTATATGAATTTATATGCTATTTTATATGTTTTTTGGGACTAACCTATTAACCTAGATCCCAGTGCTAGTTTCTATTTTTCCTTGTTTTTAAGTATCGCAGAAAAGGAAAATCAAATGGAGTCCAATTGACCTGAAACTTCATGGAGATCATTTTTGGACCAGAAGAAGCCCACGGAGTACCAGAGGTGGGCCAGAAGAGTCCCGAGGCCACCACGAGGGTGGGGGCGCGCCCCCTGCCTCGTGGCCCCCTCATGGCTCCCCTAACCGACTTCTTTCGCCTATATATATATATATATATATATATATCAATACCCTAAAAACATCAGAGGGCACAATAGATCGGGAGTTCCGCCGCCAGAAGCCTCCGTAGCCACCGCAAACCAATCTACACCCGTTCCGGCACCCTGCCGGAGGGGGGAGGGAATCCCTCCCCGGTGGCCATCTTCATCATCCCGGTGCTCTCCATGATGAGGAGGGACTAGTTCTCCCTCGGGGCTGAGGGTATGTACCATTAGCTATGTGTTTGATCTCTCTCTCGTGTTCTTGAGGTGATACGATCTTGATATATCGCGAGCTTTGCTATTACAGTTGGATGTTATGATGTTTCTCCCCCTCTACTATCTTGTGATGAATTGAGTTTTCCCTTTGTAGGATCGAAAGTATGTCTAGAGGGGGGTGATTAGACTACTTGACCAAATAAAAATCTAGCCTTTTCCCAATTTTAGTTTTTGGCAGATTTTAGCAACTTAGCACAAGTCAAGCAATCAACCTACACATGCAATTCTAAGAGTGTAGCAGCGGAAAGTGAAACAATTGCATATGAAGGTAAAGGGAGGAGTTTGGAGTGTGCAAACACAATTGGAGACACGGAGATTTTTGGCGTGGTTCCGATAGGTGGTGCTATCGTACATCCACGTTGATGGAGACTTCAACCCACGAAGGGTAATGGTTGCGCGAGTCCATGGAGGGCTCCACCCATGAAGGTTCCACGAAGAAGCAACCTTGTCTATCCCACCATGGTTGTCTCCCATGAAGGACTTGCCTCACTCGGGTAGATCTTCACGAAGTAGGCGATCTCATTGCCCTTACAAACTCCTTGGTTCAACTCCACAATCTTGACGGAGGCTCCCAAGTGACACCTAACTAATCTAGGAGACACCACTCTCCAAGAGGTAACAAATGTTGTGTTGATGATGAACCCCTTGCTCTTGTGCTTCAAATGATAGTCTCCCAACACTCAAATCTCTCTCTCTCATAGGATTTGGATTTGGTGGAAAGATTATTTGAGTGGAAAGCAACTTACGGAAGGCTAGAGATCAAGATTTATGTGGTTGGAGTGGAATATCTTGACCTCAACACAAGTGTTGGTGTCACTCTCTAAGAAAACATATGTTGGAAGTGTAGGCATGTTCTGATGACACTCTACATTAATTAAGAGTGGGTGGAGGGGTATAAATAGCCTCCACACAAAATCTAACTGTTACACACAAATCACCAAACTCGGTGGGACCGAATCATGAAACTCGGTCAGACCGATTTAGTTCAAAATATGAACGTTAGGATTTTCGATGGGACCGACATGTCAACTCGGTGGGACCGATTTTGTTAGGGTTAGGGCATAACGTAATCTCGGTGAGACCGATTACACAAACTCAGTGAGACCGATTTTGGTAATGGACTAACAGAGAGTTGGTCAGGCAAACTCGGTGGGACCGATTCGCTCATCTCGGTTGGACCGAATCGTTACAAAAGGGAAACAGAGAGTTTGCATTGCAATCTCGGTGGGACTGATCGCTCATCTCGGTTTGACCGAAACGTTACGAAGGGAAACAGAGAGATTACAATCCCATCTCGGTGAGACCGAGATCCCTATCGGTGAGACCGAAAAGACTAGGGTTTCTGGCAGTGGCTATGTCAACTGAACTCGGTGGCGCCGGATAGAAAGTTTCGGTGGGGCCGAGTTTGACTTTTAGTTTGGGACATATGTGGATGTGAGAAAGTAGTTGAGGGTTTTTGGAGCATATCAGTAAGCACTTTGAGCAAGAAACTCATTAAGCAACACCTCATCCCCTATTAATAGTATTGGCTTTTCCTATGAACTCAATGTGATCTTGGACCACTTAAAATGAAAAATGTAGAGTCCTAACTTTGAGCTTGAGCCAATTCTTTGTCCTTAGAATTTTGAGGGATCCACTTTTCTCATCCATGCCATGCCAATCATTAAGCTTTCCTGAAATGTTTATCTTGAAATAGCATTAGCTCAATGAATTATATGCTGTTAGGAATTACCAAAACCACCCAGGGATAGTTGCACTTTCAATCTCCCCCTTTTTGGTAATTGATGACAACATATAGATCAAAGCTTTGACAAATGATAAAAATATTGAAGAACATCGTCGCTTTGAGAAGTATGTGATAAGCAAGAGCTCCCCCTAAATTTGTGCATTATTTAAAATTGGCTTTTGAATGCAAATGCACAAGAGATTAGGATCATGGATTACTCTTCCATGTCACATACATCTTGGTGGAGCGCTCAAAATGATAAAGATTAAAAGCATGCACTCATCACCAAGCTAGTGAATGATCATATAAGAAATATAAAGGATAGCATCATTCAAACAAAAATTAATGGTAGCATATGATCAAACACATGATCAACAAGTATCTCACAAGGACATAAAGTATCTCACACAAGCACTCAAGAAAGAAGTTCAACCAAAATAGCAAGAGAGATAAAAAGAATAACACTCTCTTTCTCGAAGCCTATGATCTATACATTTTTCTCCCCCTTTGGCAACAAGTTACCAAAAAGTTCAAAAATGCATAGTGCTAAACAACTCTCAGGCTTGATCTTTGGGAGGTGGTGTTGATAGGACTCCAAGGACGAAAGCTTCCGTTGAAGTAGTTGGAGTTGATGGAGTGGCTGCTGGAGGTGGCACTGGAGCTGTAGCTGTGGGTGCTGACACTGAAGTTCTGGCATCTGAGACTGGCACTGCAGCAGACCTTGGACCTCGTGGCACTCTCTTGAAAGCATTAGTAGTAGACTTGACCTTCTTCTCCTTTGCTTCCTCCTGTAGCTGCTCAACTGCAGTTTGGATCTCAGTTACCTTGACATCCAGATCATAGAACTTCTTCTCAACGATCCTCTCCAAACTCTCCTGGTTCTTAGTCAGGGTGGCCAAGCCCTTCTCAATCCTTAGGGTGGATTGGATCATATATCCAAGCTGGTCTTGCTTGCTCTTCAAGAATACTTGAGATGCCTCTTCAGCAGTTGGCATCTTTGCAGCTTTCTCTGCCCTTGCCTTCTCTCTCTTTTCATGTGCTTGAGCTGAAGATGGTTCATTTTCATCAATCACCACAGTGTTGTCTTCAAATTCAGGGTATATGGGCCGGTGCTCCTTATCCAAAAGATATGTGCTTGTGCCCATCTTTGAGTTGATGAGCTCATGAATTTGTGGGGCATACCCACAACTTCTCTTCTGGTCAGCAGCAGTCCTCTTGATTGTCTCAACAATCAAACTCATGACCTTGAACTTCTGTGGGACATCAAATATGTGCAACAAGTTTATAGCATGTCCTCTGATCATCTTGTGATCACCTGACTTGGGTAGCAGTGTGTGCCTTAGAATCCAGTTTATGGTAGGCAGACCAGACAACATCTAGTGGACAGATCCAAACTTATGTGTATCCAAAGCAGCATCTGGGATCTCTTTGTACATGTTGGTCATTATGTTGTGGTCTTTCTTCTTCTCAACATAAATATCCAAGTCATCTTCACTTTCTTATGGGGTATTGATCAACTGAGCCCATTCATCAACAGAAGATTGGTAACTGATACCCCCAGACATCCAGACTATCTTCCATCTGGATATAAATGGGCAGTGGAGTAGAACTGCATGATCAACTCATCGTTCCACTTGGTGAGCTTCTGGTACACAAAGGCATCAACTCCACATGCCTTGAAGCTGTCATAGACACTTGGATAGTGATCGTCATTCTCTTGGATGTATTCCCAGTCAACCCATTTCATGTCACATACAATGGGCTTCTTGTCGAGCCACACTGTCTCATAGAAGTCCTGTTGTTCCTTAGTGTGAAACATGTAGTCCACATCAGTCCTCCTCCTGATAGCATATGGATCAGACTGTCTCCATAGTCTTAGTCCTGCATCCTTCCTAATTTTCATGTTTTCTACGACTGGATGTGCATCATTGTGGTCAGGGATCTTGGGTTTCAGCTTCCTTAGCACTTGAGTTTCATCTTCTTCAGCAGCTTCAGGCACTGGGGCCTTGTTTTGCTCCTCAGCAGGAATGTTTCTAGTGCTTCTCTTGGGTTTAGGCTTCTGAGCTGGAGTAGTAGCCTTGGGAGCAACTTTGGGCTTAGATGGAGCAGCCCCTGATGTGATTGCATCTCCCATGAGCTTTTGAGTTTTGGGTGCTGGTGCAGCATCCTCTTCCTCTTCATGATCATCTCTCATAATTGATGATCTGCCAAGCACTCGAGCAGTGGTCTTCTTGACCCTTTCCTTCCTTTTCTTTCCTTGTCCAACTGCCTCTTCGGTTGGCTTGGAGGTTTTAGCAGTTGAGGCTCTAACTTTTAAGGTTGGCACCCTCTTGGCAGGGGCCTTCTTGTGCATCCCTGGCTTGACTGTAGCAGCTAATCCGTACTCCTTTTTCAGCACCTTTTTCTTTGAAGTGGCCTCATCCTCAACAAACACATTATCTTCATCCTCTGAATCAGAAGTTTTCTTCTTCCTTGTTCTGTTAGCTGCCTTTGGCAAGTTACTTGGAGTGCTCCTGCTTCCATCATCAGAAGAACTAGAGGGACTAGTTCCCTCACTCATCTGGACCTGTTCTTCAGATTTGTTCTGGCTGTCACTTCGGTCAGACATCATGCAAGCGAACTATCAGCAAACCCTGTGAATAGATTATAGATGAGGTAGAGTAGATGAGCATCACAAAGTATAGGAGTTCTGCAAAACAATTGACTCAAAAGCTTAGTTTTAGTTCTTCACAGAAAGCATTTTGGAGCTACCGATTTGTAAACTCGGTGATACCAAAGCAGCTTTTGGAACCTAAACTAGTGAACTCGGTCAGACCGAGTCACAGTTCGGTGGCACCAAGACTGCTAAGGTTTCACAGAGAATTGAACTTGGTCACACCGATTTGCAATTTTCGGCCAAACCGAAAACTCATGTGCAATGGCCTAAGACAAATTGGTGAGACCAATTTCTACAACTCTGTTGGTCCAAGATGAATTCGGCGGAGACCTAACCCTAAATTTTCAAATCAAAACTAATCTACGGGACGTTCTCGCTGGACATTATGATTTCATTCGTGGCAAGAATCATGGCAAAGCAATGTGCTAAGAATCAGAGTTATGGATTAGCACAAAGATCAAGTTTGTACCCTAGTTCGGCGGCGAACTTGCTACGGCGGCAACGGTGGGGCAGATTGCGGTTGACAGCGGCGGAGACCAGCGGCGGGAGGTCACTGGCGACGAGAGGATGATCCGGAGACTCGAAGAGGCAGAGTAGGTTATGCGTGGGCGAAGAGGTTTCGGAAATTTTTCCAAAATTTGACCCGTCGGTATATATAACATGACCCTGTCGGTGTGACTGAGTGAAACAACTCAGTGGCATCGAGATGCAAAACTGCAGGCAGTTACTGCAACTCAGTGTGACCGAAAGGTTCTAATCGGTTGCACCGAGATTTAAAACCTAGATCAACTAAGTGATCTCGGTAGGACCGAAAAGGATGAATCGGTCAGACCGAAATACACAAAGAGGTTTTGGAAGTTTAAGTCTATGATGAATCGGGAACTCCGAGTGCACCTCACACAGAGTGGTTCGAATCTGACTTGTTCAAACTTTGTGATGTAGCATGAATAGAGTTTGATATGAGAAAATCATAGATAGCTAGAGGGAGTTCTTAGGCATTCTTGTCCATCCATTTGGAAAAAGAGAAAAAGGCCAAACAATCAAAGCAACAAAATGGATGTCCTCAAATGGGTAAAATATGCAACCAACATGCTCACACAATAAGATGTCAAAAGAAATATGTGACAAAGCATGCGCAAACACTCTAGCATCTATCAAGCAATTGGTGATGACTAGGTCATCTGTATATGAGTATATTGACTTAGGAGTCAAATGAGAACATTTGATCATAGGTCATACTCATCGTTTAAGCACAAGTGGGGTTACCACTTTTACATAAAGCATTGTTGTGTTCACACAATTAGAGTTGCTTTAACTCAATTGATTAGAGTAAAGCTCCCCCTAGATGTGATATCCCTCCCTAAAGGGATCAACTAACCTTGGGTTTTGTCGATGATGAATTCATGTAGGTGTTGATGATGTGGATGCTCAATGTTGATGTAGATCATGCGGAGCAATCCTTTGGAGTGAGTTGCACTTTCAATACCTACATGGGTTAGTCCCACAAGGAACAACAACGGATATCCATAGACGTAGAGTGATGTGTATACAAGATGATGTCCATGGAAGCATTAGGTTACCTTGTCCCTTGTCTTACCAACAAGAGGGTTTGTGACTCCTTGAACTAGTGCAAGAAATGAAAGTTGTTTGCATTTGTCCTTGCCAAAATGATAAGAGTGAAGTGGGTTGGCGAAGTCACCCTCAAGAACTCTCTAGTTCTTCTTCTTAGGGATCCACACCATCTTGATGGGAATCCTTGGAGTTGTAGTCGTACTTGATGAAGTAGAACTTGATGTAGTCTTGGGAACCCACTTAACCAAGGCCTTAGGAGCTTCTTCAAATGCATCAATCTCCTCTTGAAGCTTGTCCTTGCCTTTTAGCTTGTGGTCTTGTGGTGGAAGCTCATCTTTAGATTGTGTTCCTTTGAAAGAAGTAGGATCATACTTCTCTTGTTGAGGAACAAACTTCGTCTTGGGGTATTGATGTTCTTCCCACTCAACTGCATTGGCATTGAACTTTCGTTCAAAACCAACACCTTGATTCTTCCTGTGTCTTCCTTGCTTGCGTACAATTTCCTCAAATTGCTTACTTTCGGCAAGGCTCTTGTAAACACCTTTCTCTATAATTCCCTTCAGTAAGCTATTTTCTTGCTCAAGTGTAACTTGGCTAAGAGAATCATTAGTGGAATCAAGAGAGCTACTAGAAGCAACAACATTGGATTTAGCATGATTGTTGTTACTACTAGATGAAGAATCTTTCTTGTTCTTATTACTAGATTTAACTTGTGGCATGTAAGTAGACAAGAGTAAATGCTTGGCAATGTAAGAAGAACTTTTCTTGCGAACATCATCATTGATTGCCTTTAAAAACTCATGTTCTTGCTCAAGGTTGAGCTTTTCAAAGCGTAGCTTATCATGAGTCTTTAAAAGTTCTCGATGATCTTCCAAGGTAGTTTCATAAGCTAACTTAAGAGTAATTAGTTCTTTATTTAGGCACTCAATCTCCTTATTATCATCGTCATTCGTTTTATCTTGATTATCATGATTAATAGCAAGCTCATCATAGTTTTCATAACTAGAGTTGTCAACAAGTGTAACACCCACAACGCGACTATATCTCCCACGTGTCGGGGCACGACTTAGAGTCATAGACGCATGGTAGGTTTGTCGCAAGAGGGGTAATCTTCACACAATCCCATGTACTGAATAAGAATGGGATAAAAAGTTGGCTTACAATCGCCACTTCACACAAATACAAGTTATACATACATCATACAGAATACAATCAATGTCCGACTACGAAAACAAAATAAAAGAAGACAACCCCAAATGCTAGATCCTCGATCGTCCCAACTGGGCCCCACTACTGATCAACACGAAACGAAACAAAAGAACAAACAAGATCTTCATTGAGCTCCCACTTGAGATGGGTTGCGTCACCTGCACTGGTATCATCGGCACCTGCAACTGTTTGGAAGTATCTGTGAGTCACGAGGACTCAACAATCTCACACCCTCGCGATCAAGACTATTTAAGATTAAAGGTAGGAAAAGGTAGTGAGGTGGAGCTGCAGCAGGCACTAGTGAGAAGAGAAGCAATGCAACGGTCGTGAACTAGAAGTGATCAAGAAGTGATCTTGAAACTACTTACGCACAAACATAACCCAAGAACCGTGTTCGCTTCCCGGACTCTGCCAGAAAGAGACCATCACGGCTACACACGCGGTTGATGCATTTTAATTATGTGAAGTGTCAAGTTTTATACAACCGGACATTAACAAATTCCCATATGCTCATAACCGCGGGCATGGCTTTCGAAAGTTCAAAACCCTGCAGGGGTGTCCCAACTTAGCCCATCACAAGCTCTCACGGTCAACGAAGGATATTCCTTCTCCCAGGAAGACCCGATCAGACTCGGTATCCCGGTTACAAGACATTTCGACAATGGTAAAACAAGACCAGCAAAGCTGCCCGATGTGCCAACAAATCCCGATAGGAGCTGCACATATCTCATTCTGAGGGCCCACCGGATGAACACTACGTATAACTTAAACCAACCCTCAAGTTTCCCCGAGATGGCACTGCAAGTGGCTCTGTTTTGGACCAACACTCAGAGGAGCACTGGCCCGGGGGTTTAAAATAAAGATTACCCTTGAGTCTGCAGAACCCAAGGGAAAAGGCTTAGGTGGAAAATTGGAAAAACAAGGTTGGGCATTGCTGGAGGAGTTTTATTCAAGGCGAACTGTCAAGGGGTTCCCGTTATAACCCAACCGCGTACCGAACGCAAAACAAGGAACATATCACCGATATGACGGAAACTAGGGCGGCAAGAGTGGAACAAAACACCAGGCATAAGGTCGAGCCTTCCACCCTTTACCAAGTATATATGTGCATTAAAGTAAACAAGACATAATAATGATATCGCAACAATAATCATGTTCCAACATGGAACAAACTCCAACTTCACCTGCAACTAGCAACTCTATAAGAGGGGCTGAGCAAAGCGGTAACATAGCCAAACAACGGTTTGCTAGTAAAGGTGGGTTAGAGGCTTGTCATGGCAATATGGGAGGCATGATATAGCAAGTGGTAGGTATCACGGCATAGCAATAGACCGAACAACTAGCAAGCAAAGATAGAAGTGATTTCGAGGGTATGGTCATCTTGCCTGAGATCCCGCAAGGAAGAAGAACGAGTCCAACAAGAAGCCAAACGAACGTAGATGAACGGATCCTCAGAAACACAACATTATCGGAACTAACCCGAAGAAGCAACACCAGAAAGAAGCAAACAACATAGTAAACAACCCTCACATAAGCATGGCATGATGCACAACCAAGTATGATGCATGTCCGGTTTTAAAGAGGCATGGCATGGCAAAGTGCACAAACAAACCTAAAAATTAAGTGGAGCTTGCATATTGAAGAAACACTGTAACCAAGTTATTTAGTTCGGTCTCGTTTAAGTACCCAACAATATTAAATGTTGATTAACATGGCAAGAGGTGAAGCATACATAAACTAACTATCTAGTCAAGTTTAAATGAGGCCGGAAACAACAAACAACAAATCCGGAAAATCCTCATGTGCATAATTATGGATTTGGTACTGTTCTGCCCTAAACAGAATTTTAGAGTTATTAAACATGCAAAGTAAAAACACCATGCTAAACTAGGCATTTTTATACCCCATTTACATGTAAAGTTTGTTAAGTTTGGAGCTACTGCTATTAAGTTATGAATTAAAGCATTTTAGCATTTTATTTAAGCAAAATAAAGCAAACATCATTTTAAACATGTCAAACATGATTGAAAGTTGGATATTATTAAACTAGATGAAATTCTAGTCATGTTTCATATAAAGTTTGTATTAAACCCATGCATGCTTAATTAGTTATTATATGCATGAACTTAAGGGGTTTTCTGTAAAATAGACGTTCCTGGGATAATAGCTAAATTCACAGATCTGAAAAAAAACACATCAGGCTGAATTTGGGCGGACTGGGCGCTCACCTTGGGCCAAGCCCAGCCAGTGGATGCGGCTGAGGGAAGCTGGCGGCGGCCTAGCAGGCAGGCCGGCTTAGGCGCACTGGGCCTGTGCGAGGCCCATCTAGCGCACGACAGGGAGCACATTCGGCGCTGCCCATCTCGTTCGACAGAGAACAGAGAGAGGCAGGTTCAGTGTAGGGGCGAAGCAGGGGACTCGGGGGGCGATGCAGGCGACCTCCGGCGAGGAACTTGGGTGGCGGGAGAACCGGAACTTGCGGCGGCGGACGTGCAGGGAAGGCCGGCGAGGAGCAACATCCGATGGAGCCGCAAGGGACTTGGGCGCAAGACAGGCGAAGCGGAAGCAGCAACGGCGGGCTTGGAGCTTCAACGGGCAGGCAGGGAACGACGGCGACCAGATGCGGGAGCGGGTGGGGGAGGCGCCTGGGTTCGGATCCGGCGGTCGGCGCATTGATCTGAAGCAGAGGAGGCAGCGGCGCTCGATGACACGGGCATCAACGACGATGTAGCATGAGGACGGCGGCGTCGAAGCCCTGTCCATGGCGGCAGAGAGAGGGAGCAGCGAGATTAGGAGGTGGAAGAAGAAGGATGGAAAAAGAGAAGGGCGACGAGGGTTGGCCTTGCCGCGGTGGTCTCCATGGCGAGTTGAGGAGGGGAGCAATGCTGTTGGCCAGTGTGTGGACGAGCTCCGGCTCATGGTTCGAGAGGGGGCGCGGGAAATCGGGGCGCCGTGGTCATCTACTCTGTGGCGAGCTCAAGCGAGGCAAAGGGGATCAACGGCGCGAGGAGAAGCAAAGGAGGCCGAGACAGGGAGCAACGAGGTGGTGGCTGCTCCTGGGATCGAGCGAGGACGAGGGGTACAGAGGAGACCGCGGTGCCTTCGGGATCGGGTGGAGAAGGGGATATGGGAGGATCCCGAGGTGGGATTTGAGTGTGGCGGCGGCGTGAAGGGACAAACCTCCTAATTTCTAGGGTTTGTCCAAATTAGGTATGGCTTGGTCTATATATAGCAAAAGGGGGGAATTTTGGATCATCTGATCGAGATCAGATGGCTACGGGTCAACGGAGTACTTAAAAGAAGAAATGAAAGATGGAGGAGGTTGAACGGGGTTGTGGATCCGTTGGTAATGATAGAGCGGGTCAGGGTCGGGACAACTTTCGGACACGCGCGAGGGGGTCGATGCACTGTGAAAGGAAGGGTTTCGGGGCCTGGCGGTTGATAGCGGACTGTGCAGATGTGTTGGGCTGAGAAGAAAGAGGAGGAATGCAACCCGACAACCGTTTCTGGAGACCGAAACGTCCGACGATAGACCGACTATATTGTCGCTATAGTTATCCGTTGGGGGGTCAAACGGACTCCGAATGAGATGAAACTTGGCAGGCGGTCTACTGACAACATAACAACACCGCACACCAACTTTCAACCCATTCCAAGAACATTTTCCGGCCACTTATAAAATAATATTTTGGACGTGCCGCAGGCGCGTGCAAGTGTGTCTGGGGTCAGAACGGACAACGGACGGAATTGGGGGAACCCAGACGGATGCAAGTTCTGAAAACATGATGATGCAATGCGGATGATGACATGGCACGATGCAACACGCCAGTGAATGACATGGCAACGATGGCAAACAACTGGGAGACACCTGGCGCATCGGTCTCGGCGCGTTACAACACTCCACCACTATGAGAGGATCTCGTCCTGAGATCTAGGATGGCACTGGAGGGAAACCGAAAAAGAAGAGAAGAGGTAAAACTAAGTTGCTTCTTTGACAAACGAGTGAAACCAAGAACCTTGATAGGTTAAACCATCTTCGAGAAAAGAATACAACGAAGATGAACAAAGTTGAAAACAGTCCGTTAGAAAAGAGAAACAAGGAAGAACCAATTCGGACAGCACTCCGGTTGAAGAGAGATGCAAGACTTGATAAGGCGAAAAGAATTTGATCAGAGGGCACAACACTCCGGTTAAATGTATAAACACGAAAAGAACACCATTCGAGATGATGAGAGAAAAGAGCAACATCACAATGCCTCCGGAAGAAATGAAAGAATGGAATGGAATGAACGGAGGGAAACAAGATCTTGGGAGAGCATGCTTACAACAAATGCTAGAAAGGATTTGTTGGATTATCAACAATGAAAGGATAAGCTTGATATGCATTTATGGAATACATATCAAAATTATGATGTGACAACCTGCCACTCACAGGAAAAAGATTTGATTGAGAGCCAGAAAAGATAGAAAGCTTCTTCCACCGAGGTGATAAAAAAACTTGGATCATAGGTAATCATCACCAAGAGCAACATTCCCAATGGAAGGCTTTAGGTGAAACCTATACCAAGATAACTCCAAGGAAGAAAAAGATGGGTTTAAATATCTCATTCCTGAACTTGTGAATCATGAAACACAAAGAAATTGTCAAGAATGACATAACACCACCTCAAAAGATAAGCTATAAAGAATTTCACTTCGGATTGCAAGATGAAGAATACTTGAGCTCCTTTGAAAAGAATATTGATGAACACTTCGAGAAGGATTTAAGTCCTTGATGAACCTCCATGAAGAACTCCGGTATTAAAAGGCTGATCAAACAAAAGGAAAGAGAAGTTGAAAACACAAGGTGAAGCCTTGTAATGATATAGATGGAGCTTCGCGACGAGATAAAGCGGAAAACTTGAGACACCGAGAATTTGATGAACCTCCGGAATAAGGAATTAAATCATTTGGATGAACAATAATAAGAATTACATTATGCTTATCCTTCACCAATTTTGATTGATGACAAGCAACAGATTTGGCATACTACTTATTCCCGTAAAAAGAATTAAGATAGATATCGCGCAATCTTGGAACGATTTTTAACGAACCACCGGTAGGACTTGAGAAACACAAATGAATTGATGATAACAAGAGGAAAAGAATCTTGAACGAACCACCGTAAGAATAGAAAATGAACGAAGAAAAGATAAGAAACACCAGGAAGAATAAGAGAACGAATGAAAATACTTGAGAGAATTTAGATACATAGGAACGAAGAGATCACGAGCTGATTAGAGAATATTTGAATGATGCACCGGTAAGATTTGGAGAATGAAAGTTGAAAGTTGAGAATGAATAAAGCCTCAATGATGGACTTCGGAGAATCAAACTGAAAAGACTCTTGAATTGCTCCGGATTGGTGAAAAGAATTCTCACAATCGAAAACAATTATGAGAGGATGGCATGAAGCTTGAGCTTCACATATCTGAGAGAACGGATAAGATTTGGAGGAAAAACTCTTCTTCGGCCTTCAAATGTTGAGAATGACGATGAGAAACACCACTATGAATTGTTTAGACACTCCGGGAGAATCAAAAGTGAAGAGGTTGAGCCAACGATGAAAAGAATTTGACCGATCTTGGAGAAATACATATGACTGATGATAATTCATTCTTACGTCAAACTTCGAAAAATAATTTCAAAGTAACTCCGGGAAGATTAGAAGAGTCAGGTAAGATCCTAGGAAAAGACCTATGGGTTAGGGACCACTCAAGAGAAACACCGTTGAACGATTTTGAAGAGAGACTACACCGGTTGATTTAAAGGGCTTGAATGAGGTATGACCTCGAAATAGCTTGAACGAATGCAGAGTGGAAACATGAATCTTCGAGATATCTTCAACACTTCGGAACAATTGAATAGCAAGCGGGGAATAATTATGAAGTGCACCGGCATGGGAAAAGCATTTGAAACGAGAAAAAGGATATGATTGACAAGGCTTGACTTGAATCCATCGGAGAAGAAAGAGAAAGGAGAATGATGAACTTGAAGCTCTATTAGTACCTTCCTGAGAATCACCGGATAAGAACATTGACGGAAAAGAATGGAGAAACTTCACATCAATAAAATGGATATTTGATTAAGAAATCCGAGTGCTTGAAGAAAAAGGGATGGGAGGGTGGGAAAACAAAGGCAACTTGGGGACAGATGAAATGAACAACATTGAGAAAACCAAGAGGTGATCTTGCGGATGTTGAAATGATCAGATCCACTTGAAGAGAAACACGCCGATTGAAAAGGATTGACATGACAATCTCGATTATCATGAAGGATTAGTACTCCCATAGAAATATGAGAACACCATTTAGAAAAAGGTATGGATTCAACACTTGACTTCGAAGCAACTCGAATACCACAACTCAAAACAAAAACAAAGGATTTGGCTTGCAAAATAATCCGGAAACAAACATATTATAGATCCCATATCTTATCATGTGTCTGTTGGAAAGATATTCTATGAGCTGCTTGAATTCCCACTTATAAACTCCCGAAACTTTCTGGTTATGCAATCAGGTGTTGGGGATACAGGGGAAGCATAATATCTCACCCAAAACTAACAAATCCTACATCCAGTTGTATCCCTCCTTCAACACATAACCAAGAAACCTTCGGAAATCATTTACCTCAACCTTCGAAAAGCATCCATTATATGAGTTATGGCAATACTCCCGAACTCCCGCCCCAGTACTGGGTGGCGTCGAGGATATCTCACCAACAACTGCATAAAAGAGATTTTCGATGTCGGCGAACTCAGGTATTCCAGAACTGCAACGATAAAATTGTGACGACAACACCTCGGAGCTCAAATCCCCGGGACACTTCCACAACCCCTAAATGTCTAGAGGCACCAAGAACAATGTTCTCGTCACAAAACCAACGGAAGGATTCCAAGATACCCGCGTGATCCTAAATTTTTTCTTGTGAAATTTGAGAAGAGAAGAGTCAAAACTCTAAATCATGATGCCTCACCAGAGCGACGAAGGGACTGAGGAGTAAGAAGAATCCTACTCTCCAATATATATAATCCTATAAGACTCAAAACATTTTCTTCTAGACTCAACAACGTCAGCGATTCGATCAAGCAGAGGGCTCCTAAGTCGGGGAAGGCTCTGATTACCACTTGTAACACCAACAGTGCGGCTATATCTCCCACGTGTCGGGGCACGACTTAGAGGCATAGCCGCATGGTAGGTTTGTCGCAAGAGGGGTAATCTTCACACAATCCCATGTACTGAATAAGAATGGGATAAAGAGTTGGTGATACGTCTCCAACGTATCTATAATTTTTTATTGCTCCATGATATATTATCTACTGTTTTGGACTATATTGGGCTTTATTTTCCACTTTTATATTATTTTTGGGACTAACCTATTAACCGGAGGCCCAGCCCAGAATTGCTGTTTTTTGCCTGTTTTAGGGTTTCGAAGAAAAGGAATATCAAACGGAATGAAACCTTCGGAAACATGATTTTCTCATCAGATAAGATCCAAGAGACTTGGATCCTCCGTCAAGAAAGCCACGAGGCGGCCACGAGGGTGGAGGGCACCCCCCCCCCCCGAGGGCGCGCCCCCTGCCTCGTGGGCCCCTCGAAGCTCCACCGACGTACTTCTTCCTCCTATATATATCCACGTACCCCAAACGATCGAGGACGGAGCAAAAAACCTAATTCCACCGCCGCAACTTTTTGTATCCATGAGATCCCATCTTGGGGCCTGTTTCGGATCTCTGCCGGAGGGGGCATCGATCACGGAGGGCTTCTACATCATCATCCAACCCTATCCGATGAAGTGTGAGTAGTTTACTTCAGACCTACGGGTCCATAGCTAGTAGCTAGATGGCTTCTTCTCTCTTTTTGGATCTCAATACAATGTTGTCCCCCTCTCCCGAGGAGATCTATTCGATGTAATCTTCTTTTTGCGGTGTGTTTGTTGAGATCGATGAATTGTGGGTTTATGATCAAGTCTATCTATGAATAATATTTGAATCTTCTCTGAATTCTTTTATGAATTATTGGTTATCTTTGCAGGTCTCTTCGAATTATCAGTTTGGTTTGGCCTACTAGATTGGTTGTTCTTGCCATGGGAGGCGTGCTTAGCTTTGGGTTCGATCTTGCGGTGTCCTTTCCCAGTGACAGAATGGGCAGCAAGGCATGTATTGTATCGTTGCCATCGAGGATAACAAGATGGGGTTTTTATCGTATTGCATGAAACTATCCCTCTAAATCATGTCATCTTGCTTAAGGCGTTACTCTGTTTTTAACTTAATACTCTAGATGCATGCTGGATAGCAGTCGATGAGTGGAGTAATAGTAGTAGATGCAGAATCATTTTGGTCTACTTATCTCGGACGTGATGCCTATATACATGATCATACCTAGATATTCTCATAACTATGCTCAATTCTGTCAATTGCTCAACAGTAATTTGTTCACCCACCGTAGAATACTTATGCTCTTGAGAGAAGCCACTAGTGAAACCTATGGCCCCCGGGTCTCTTTCTCATCATATCAATCTCCATCACGTTATTATTGCTTTGCTTTTACTTTGCTTTTACTTTTTACTTTGCATCTATATAAAAAAAATCCAAAAATATTATTTATCATCTCTATCAGATCTCACTTTCGTAAGTGACCGTGAAGGGATTGACAACCCCTAAGCGCGTTGGTTGCATTGAGATATTGTTTTTGTGTAGGTACGAGGGACTTGTGCGTGGCCTCCTATTGGATTGATACCTTGGTTCTCAAAACCGAGGGAAATACTTACGCTACATTGCTACATCATCCTCTCCTCTTTGGGGAAATCCAATGCAGTGCTCAAGAGGTAGCAAGAAGAATTTCTGGTGCCGTTGCCGGGGAGTCTACGTAAAAGTCAACATACCAAGTACCCATCACAATCCCTATCTCCCGCATTACATTATTTGCCATTTGCCTCTCGTTTTCCACTCCCCCCAATTCACCCTTGCCATTTTATTCGCCCTCTTTCTCTATCCTCCATCTCTATTTGCCTCTTTTTGCCCGTCTGCTTTTTGTTTGCTCATGTGTTGGATTGCTTGTTTGTCGCGATGGCTCAAGATAATACTAAATTGTGTGACTTCACCAATACCAACAATAATGATTTCCTTAGCACTCCGATTGTTCCTCTTACCGATGCTGAATCTTGTAAAATTAATATTGCTTTGCTGAATCTTGTCATGAAAGATCCATTCTCCGGCCTTCCTAGTGAAGATGTCGCTACCCATCTTAATAGCTTCGTTGATTTGTGGGACATGCAAAAGAAGAAAGATGTCGATAATGATATTGTTAAATTGAAGCTATTTCCTTTTTCGCTTAGAGATCGTGCTAAAGCTTGGTTTTCATCTTTGCCTAAAAATAGTATTGATTCATGGAACAAGTGCAAAGATGCTTTTATCTCTAAGTATTTTCCTCCCGCTAAGATCATCTCTCTTAGAAACGATATTATGAATTTTAAGCAACTTGATCATGAACATGTTGCACAAGCTTGGGAGAGAATGAAATTAATGATACGTAATTGCCCTACTCATGGTTTGAATTTGTGGATGATTATACAAATTTTTATGCCAGATTGAATTTTGCTTCTAGAAATCTTTTAGATTTGGCCGTGGGAGGCACTTTTATGGAAATCACTTTAGGAGATGCTACTGAACTCCTAGATAATATTATGGTTAATTATTCTCAATGGCACACTGAAAGATCTACTAATAAAAAGGTGCATGCGATAGAAGAAATTAATGTTTTGAGTGGGAAGATGGATGAACTTATGAAATTATTTACTAATAAGAGTGTTTCTTCTGATCCTAATGATGTGCCCTTGTCTACTTTGATTGAGAATAATAATGAATCTATGGATGTGAATTTTTTTGGTAGGAACAATTTTGGTAACAACGTGTATAGAGGAAATTTCAATCCTAGGCCTTATCCTAGTAATCCCTCTAATAATTATGGTAATTCCTACAACAATTCTTATGGAAATTATAATAAGATGCCCTCTTATTTTGAATCTAATATTAATGAATTTATTTCTCCGCAAAAGAATTTTAATGCTATGATTGAAGAAAAAATTGCTTAAGATTGATGATTTGGGTAGGAACGTTGATATAATTGCTCTTGATGTTGATTCTTTGAAACTTAGATATATTCCACCTAATCATGATATCAATGAGTCTCTCAAAGCCATGAGAATTTCCATTGACGAGTGCAAAGAAAGAACCGCTAGGATGCGTGCTAAGAAAGATGCCTTTATAAAAGCGTGTTCTTCCAGTTGCTATGAAAATAATGATGAAGATCTAAAAGTTATTGATGTGTCCCCTATTAAATCTTTGTTTTTCAATATGAATCTTGATAATGATGGGACTGAATATGATCCACCTTTACCTAGAAGGCGTTCTAAGAATTCGGAATTTCTTGATCTTGATGCTAAATTTGATAAAAGTGGGATTGAAGAAATTAAAACCCTAGATGTTGCTAAACCCACTATTATGGATTTCAAGGAATTTAACTATGAAAATTGCTCTTTATTTTATTGTATTTCCTTGTTGCAATCCATGCTAAAATCTCCTCATGCTTATAGTCAAAATAAAGCGTTTACTAAACATATCGTTGATGCCTTGATGCAATCTTATGAAGAAAAACTTGAATTGGAAGTGTCTATCCCTAGAAAACTTTATGATGAATGGGAACCAACTATTAAAATTAAAATTAAAGATCATGAGTTTTATGCTTTGTGTGATTTGGGTGCTAGTGTCTGTACTATTCCCAAAACTTTGTGTGATTTGCTAGATTTCCATAATTTTGATGATTGCTCTCTAAACTTGCATCTTGTAGATTCCACTATGAAGAAACCTACGGGAAGAATTAATGATGTTCTTATTGTTGCAATTAGGAATTATGTGCCCGTAGATTTTATTATTCTTGATATAGATTGCAATCCTTCTTGCCCTATTATTCTCGGTAGACCTTTCCTTAGAACGGTTGGTGGAATTATAGATATGAAGGAAGGGAATATGAGATTTCCATTCCCATTAAAAAAGGGCATGGAACACTTCCCTAGAAATAAAATAAAATTACCATATGAATCTATCATGAGATCCACTTATGGGTTGCCTACCAAAGATGGCAATACCTAGATCTATTCTTGCTTGTTATGCCTAGCTAGAGGCGTTAAACGATAGCGCTTGTTGGGAGGCAACCCAATTTTATTTTTATTCCTTGCCTTTTGCTCCCGTTTATTAATAAATTAATTGTTTAGCCTCTGTTTTTATTGTGTTTTTTGTGTTTAATTAGTGTTCGTGCCAAGTAGAACCGTTGGGAAGACTTGGGGAAAGTCTTGTTGAACTTGCTGTAAAAAACAGAAACTTTAGCGCTCACGAGAACTGCTGTCATTTTTATGTGGAGAGTGATTTTTAGTTAATTATTTTTGAAGATGCTTAATAGATAAATTCCTCACGTCCTTCAATTTATTTTAGAATTTTTGGGATTCCAGATCTTGCGCTAGCTACAGATTACTACAGACTGTTCTGTTTTTGACAGGTTCTGTTTTTCGCGTGTTGTTTGCTTATTTTGATAAATCTATGGCTATTAAAATAGTTTATAATCCATAGAGAAGTTGGAATACAGTAGGTTTAACACCAATATAAATAAATAATGAGTTCATTACAGTACCTTGAAGTGGTCTTTTGTTTTCTTTCGCTAACGGAGCTCACGAGTTTTCTACGTTAAGTTTTGTGTTGTGAAGTTTTCAAGTTTTGGGTAAAGATTTGATGGACTACGGAACAAGGAGTGGCAAGAGCCTAAGCTTGGGGATGCCCATGGCACCCCCAAGATAATCTAAGGATGCCTAAAAGCCAAAGCTTGGGGATGCCCCGGAAGGCATCCCCTCTTTCGTCTACTTCTATCGGTAACTTTACTTGGAGCTATATTTTTATTCACCACATGATATGTGTTTTGCTTGGAGCGTCTTTTATGATTTGAGTCTTTTATTGTTAGTTTACCACAATCATCCTTGCTGTACATACCTTTTGAGAGAGCCATACATAATTTGGAATTTGATAGAATACTCTATGTGCTTCACTTATATCTTTTGAGCTTTATAGTTTTGCTCTAGTGCTTCACTTATATCTTTTAGAGCATGGTGGTGGATTTGTTTTATAGAAACTATTGATCTCTCATGCTTCACTTAGATTATTTTGAGAGTCTTAATAGCATGGTAAATTGCTTAAAATCCTAATATGCTTGGTATGCAAGATTAATAATAAAACTTTCGTATGAGTGTATTGCATACTATGAAAAGTTTGATGCTTGATGATTGTTTTGAGATATGGAGGTAATAATATCAAAGTCATGCTAGTTGAGTAGTTGTGAAATTGAGAAATACTTGTGATGAGGTTTGCATGTCCTGTAGCATGCACGTATGGTAAATGTTATGCAACAAATTTGAAACATGAGGTGTTATTTGATTGTCTTCCTTATGAGTGGCGGTCGGGGACGAGCGATGGTCTTTTCCAATCTATCCCCCTAGGAGCATGCGCGTAGTGCCAAGGTTTTTGATGACTTGTAGACTTTTGCAATAAGTATGTGAGTTCTTTATGACTAATGTTGAGTCCATGGATTATATGCACTCTCACCCTTCCATCCTTGCTAGCCTCTTTGGTACCGTGCATTGCCCTTTCTCACATTGAGAGTTGGCGCAAACTTCGCCAGTGCAACCAAACCCCGTGATATGATACGCTCTTTCACACATAAACCTCCTTATATATTCCTCAAAACAGCCACCATACCTACCTATTATGGCATTTCCATAGCCATTCCGAGATATATTGCCATGCAACTTTCCATCATTCCGTCCATCATGACACATTCATCATTGTCATATTGCTTAGCATGGTCATGTAGTTGACATAGTATTTTTGTCAAAGCCACCGTTCATAATTCTTTCATACATGTCACTCTTGGTTCATTGCATATCCCGGTGCACCGCCGGAGGCATTCATATAGAGTCATCTTTGTTCTAGTATCGAGTTGTAATCATTGAGTTGTAAATAGATAGAAGTGTGATGATCATCATTATTAGAGCATTGTCCCAAGTGAGGAATAAAAAAAGAGAAAGGCCATAAAAAAGAGAAGGCCCAAAAAAAGGCCATGAAAAAAAAGAAAAGGCCCAAAACATGAGAGAAAAAGAGAGAAGGGACAATGTTACTATCCTTTTACCACACTTGTGCTTCAAAGTAGCACCATGATCTTCATAGTAGAGAGTCTCTCATGTTATCACTTTCATATACTAGTGGGAATTTTTCATTATAGAACTTGGCTTGTATATTCCAACAATGGGCCTCCTCAGGTGCCCTAGGTTTTCGTGAGTAAGAAAGTTGGATGCACACCCACTAGTTTCTTTTGTTGAGCTTTCATACATTTATAGCTCTAGTGCATCCGTTGCATGGCAATCCCTACTCCTTGCATCAACATCAATCGGTGGGCATCTCCATAGCCCATTGATTAGCCTCGTTGATGTGAGACTTTCTCCTTTTTTGTCTTCTCCACATAACCCCCCTCATTATATTCTATTCCACCCATAGTGCTATGTCCATGGCTCGCGCTCATATATTGCGTGAAAGTTTATAGGTTTGAGATTACTAAAGTATGAAACAATTGCTTGGCTTGTCATCGGGGTTGTGCATGATGAGAGCATTCTTGTGTGACGAAAATGAAACATGCCTAAACTATATGATTTTGTAGGGATGAACTTTCTTTGGCCATGTTATTTTGAGAAGACATAATTGCTTAGTTAGTATGCTTGAAGTATTATCAGTTTTATGTCAATATGAACTTTTGTCTTGAATCTTTCAGATCTGAATATTCAGACCACAATTAAGAAGAATTACATTAAAATTATGCCAAGTAGCACTCCGCATCAAAAATTCTCTTTTTATCATTTACCTACTCGAGGACGAGCAGGAATTAAGCTTGGGGATGCTTGATATGTCTCCAATGTATCTATAATTTTTGATTGCTCCATACTATATTATCTACTATTTTGGACTATATTGGGCTTTATTTTCCACTTTTATATTATTTTTTAGACTAACCTATTAACCGGAGGCCCAGCCCAGAATTTTTTTTTGCCTATTTTAGGGTTTCAAAGAAAACGAATATCAAACGGAGTCCAAACAGAATGAAAACTTCGGAAACGTGATTTTCTCATCAGATAAGATCCAGGAGACTTGGACCCTCCATCAAGAAAGCCACGAGGCGGCAACGAGGGTGGAGGGCGCGCCCCCTGCCTCGTGGGCCCCTCGAAGCTCCACCGACGTACTTCTTCCTCCTATATATATCCACGTACCCCAAACGATCGGGGACAGAGCAAAAAACCTAATTCCACCACCGCAACATTATGTATCCATGAGATCCCATCTTGGGGCCTGTTCCAGAGCTCCGTCGGAGGGGGCATCGATCACGGAGGGCTTCTACATCATCATCCAAGCCTCTCCGATGAAGTGTGAGTAGTTTACTTCAGACCTACGGGTCCATAGCTAGTAGCTAGATGGCTTCTTCTCTCTTTTTGGATCTCAATACAATGTTCTCCCCCTCTCTCGTGGAGATCTATTCGATGTAATCTTCTTTTTGCGGTGTGTTTGTTGAGACCGATGAATTGTGGGTTTATGATAAAGTCTATCTATGAATAATATTTGAATCTGCTCTGAATTTTTTTATGTATGATTGGTTATCTTTGCAAGTCTCTTCGAATTATCAGTTTGGCTTGGCCTACTAGATTGGTTGTTCTTGCCATGGGAGAAGTGCTTAGCTTTGGGTTCGATCTTGCGGTGTCCTTTCCGAGTAACAGAAGGGGCAGCAAGGCACATATTGTATCGTTGCCATCGAGGATAACAAGATGGGGTTTTTATCATATTGCATGAAACTATCCCTCTACATCATGTCATCTTGCTTAAGGTGTTAATCTGTTTTTAACTTAATACTCTAGATGCATGCTGGATAGCGGTCGATGAGTGGAGTAATAGTAGTAGATGCAGAATCGTTTCGGTCTACTTGTCTCGGACATGATGCCTATATACATGATCATACCTAGATATTCTCATAACTATGTTCAATTCTGTCAATTGCTCAACAGTAATTTGTTCACCCACCGTAGAATATTTATGCTCTTGAGAGAAGCCACTAGTGAAACCTATGGCCCCCGGGTCTCTTTCTCATCATATCAATCTCCATCACTTTATTATTGCTTGGCTTTTACTTTGCTTTTACTTTTTAGTTTGCATCTCTATACCAAAAATATTACTTATCATCTCTATGAGATCTCACTTTCGTAAGTGACCGTGAAGGGATTGACAACCCCTAAGCGCGTTGGTTGCGTTGAGCTATTGTTTTTGTGTAGGTACGAGGGACTTGTGTGTGGCCTCCTACTGGATTGATACCTTGGTTCTCAAAAACTGAGGGAAATACTTATGCTACTTTGCTGCATCATCCTCTCCTGTTCGGGGAAATCCAACACAGTGCTCAAGAGGTAGCAGTTGGCTTATAATCGCCACATCAAACAAATACAAGTTATACATACATCATATAGAATACAATCAAGGTCCGTCTACGGAACCAAAATAAAAGAAGATAACCCAAATGCTAGGTCCCCGATCATCCCAACTGTGCTCCACTACTGATCAACAGGAAACGAAACAAAACAACAAACAAGATCTTCATCGAGCTCCCACTTGAGCTGGGTTGTGTCACCAGCACTAGTATCATCGGCACCTGCAACTGTTTGGAAGTATCTGTGAGTCACGAGGACTCAGCAATCTCACACCCTCGCGATCAACACTATTTAAGCTTAAGGGTAGGAAAACATAGTGAGGTGGAGCTGCAGCCAGCACTAGCATATATGGTGGCTAACTTATGCAAATATGAGAGAGAAGAGAAGCAATGCAACGGTCGTGAACTAGAAGTGATCAAGAAGTGATCCTGAAACAACTTACGCAGAAACATAACCCAAGAACCATGTTCACTTCCCGGACTCCGCCGGAAAGAGACCATCACGGCTACACACGCGGTTGATGCATTTTAATTAAATTAAGTGTTAAGTTTTCTACAACAGGACATTAACAAATTCCCATCTGCCCATAACCACAGGCACGGTTTCGAAAGTTCAAAATCCTGCAGGAGTGTCCGAACTTAGCCCATCACAAGCTCTCACGGTCAACGAAGGATATTCCTTCTCCCAGGAAGACCCGATCAGACTCGGAATCTCGGTAACAAGACATTTCGACAATGGTAAAACAAGACCAGCAAAGCTGCCCGATGTGCCGACAAATCCCGATAGGAGCTGCACATATCTCGTTCTCAGGGCACACCGGATGAACACTATGTACAACTAAAACCAACCTTCAAGTTTCCCCGAGGTGGTGCTGCAAGTGGCTCTGTTTTGGACCAACACTCAGAGGAGCACTGGCCCGGGGGTTTAAAATAAAGATGACCCTTGAGTCTGCAGAACCCAAGGGAAAAAGGCTTAGGTGGCAAATGGTAAAACCAAGGTTGGGCCTTGCTGGAGGAGTTTTATTCAAGGCAAACTGTCAAGGGGTTCCCATTATAACCCAACCTCGTAACGAGCACAAAATAAAGGAACATAACACCGGTATGACGGAAACTAGGGTCGCAAGAGTGGAACAAAACACTAGGCATAAGGTCGAGCCTTCCAACCTTTACCAAGTATATAGGTGCATTAAAGTAAACAAGATATAATAATGATATCCCAACAATAATCATGTTCCAACGAGGAACAACCTCCATTTTCACCTACAACTAGCAACGCTATAAGAGGGGCTGAGCAAAGCGGTAACATAGCCAAACAACGGTTTGTGAGGAAAGGTGGGTTAGAGGCTTGTCATGGCAATATGGGAGGCATGATATAGCAAGTGGTAGGTATCGCGACATAGCAATAGAGCGAACAACTAGCAAGCAAAGATAGAAGTGATTTCGAGGGTATGGTCATCTTGCCTGAGATCCCGCAAGGAAGAAGAACGAGTCCATGAAGAAGACAAACGGACGTAGATGAACGGATCCTCACAAACGCAATGTTATTGTAACTAACCCGAAGAAGCAACACTAGAAAGAAGCAAACAACATAGTAAACAACCCTCACATAAGCATGGCATGATGCACAACCAACTATGATGCATGTCTAGTTTAAAGAGGCATGGCATGGCAAAGTGCACAAACAATCCTACAAATTAAGTGGAGCTCAATATGCAACTCCGTTGCATATTGAAAAAACACCATAACCAAGTTATTTAGTTCGGTATCGTTTAAGTACCCAACAATATTAAATGTTGATTAACATGGCAAGAGGTGAAGCATACATAAACTAACTATCTAGTCAAGTTTAAATGAGGCCGGAAACAACAAACAACAATTCCGGAAAATCCTCATGTGCATAATTATGGATTTGGTACTGTTCTTCCCTAAACACAATTTTAGAGTTATTAAACATGCAAAGTAAAAACACCATGTTAAACTAGGAATTTTTCTACCCCATTTACATATAAAGTTTGTTAAGTTTGGAGCTACGGTTATTAAGTTATGAATTAAAGCATTTTAGCATGTTATTTAAGCAAAATAAAGCAAACATCATTTTAAACATGTCAAACATGATTGAAAGTTGGATATTATTAAACTAGATGAAATTCTAGTCATGTTTCATATAAAGTTTGTGTTAAACCGATGCACGCTTAATTAGTTATTATATGCATGAACTCAAGGGGTCTTCTGTAAAATAGATGTTCCTGGGATAATAGCTAAATTCACATATCTGAAGAAAAAAAACACATCAGGTTGAATCTAGGAAGACTGGGCGCTCACCAAGGGCCAAGCCCAGTCAGTGGATGCGGCTGAGGGAAGCTCGCGGCGGCCTACCAGGCAGGCCGGCTTAGGCGCACTGGGCCTGTGCGAGGGCCACCTAGCGCATGACAGGGAGCACGTTCGGTGTTGCCCATCTCGTTCGACAGAGAACAGAGAGAGGCAGGTTCAGTGTAGGGGCGAAGCAGGGGACTCGGGGGGCGACGCAAGCGACCTTCGGCAAGGAACTTGGGTGGCGGGAGAACCGGAACTTGCGGCGGCGGACGTGCAGGGAAGGCCGGCGAGGAGCAACATCCGACGGAGCCGCAAGGGACTTGGGCGCAAGACAGGCGAAGCGGAAGCAGCAACGGCGGGGCTTGGAGCTTCAACGGGCAGGCAGGGAACGACGGCGACCGGATGCGGGAGCGGGTGGGGGAGGCGCCTGGGTTCGGAACCGGCGGCCGGTGCATTGATCTGAAGCAGAGAACGCAGCGGCGTTCGATGACATGGCATCGGTGGCGATGCAGCACGAGGACGGCGGCGTCGAAGCCCTGTCCATGGCGGCAGAGAGAGGGAGCAGAGAGATTAGGAGGTGGAAGAAGAAGGATGGAAAAAGAGAAGGGCGACGAGGGCTGGCCTTGCCGCGGTGGTCTCCAGGGTGAGTCGAGGCGGGGCGCAATGTTGCTGGCCAACGCGTGGACGAGCTCCGGCTCCTGGTTCGAGAGGGGGCGCGGGAAATTGGGGCGCCGCGGTGCTCTGCTCCCTGGCGAGCTCAAGCGAGGAAAAGGGGATCCACGGCACGAGGAGAAGCAGAGGAGGCCAAGACAGGGAGCGACGAGGTGGTGGCTGCTCCTGGGATCGAGCGAGGATGAGGGGTACAGAGGAGACCGCAGTGCCTTCGGGATCGGGTGGAGAAGGAAAACGAGGAGAAGGGGATATGGGAGGATCCCGAGGTGGGATTTGAGTGTGGCGGCGGTGTGAAGGGACAAACTATTTTCCCTAGGGTTTGTCCAAATTAGGTATGGCTTGGTCTATATATAGCAAAAGGGGGGAATTTTGGATCATCTGATCGAGATCAGATGGCTACGGGTCAACGGAGTACTTAAAAGAAGAAACTAAAGATGGAGGAGGTTGAACGGGGTTGCGGATCCGTTGGTAACGACAGAGCGGGTCGGGGTCGGGACAACTTTCGGACGCGCACGAGGGGGTCGATGCACTATGAAAGGAAGGGTTTCGGGGCCTGGCGGTTGATAGCGAACTGTGCAGATGTGTTGGGCTGAGAAGAGAGAGGAGGAATGCAACCCGACAACCGTTTCCGGAGACCGAAACGTCCGATGATAGACCGACTATATTGTCTCTATAGTTATCTGTTGGGGGGTCAAACGGACTCCGAATGCGATGAAACTTGGCAGGAGATCTACTGACAACATAACAACACCACACGCTAACTTTCAACCCATTCCAAGTACATTTTCCAGCCACTTATAAAATAATATTTCGGACGTGCCGCGGACGCGTGCAAGTGTGTCTGGGCTCAGAACGGACAACAGACGGAACTGGGGGAACGTGGACGGATGCAAGTTTTGAAAACATAATGATGCAATGTGGAATATGACATGGCAAGATGCAACACGCCAGCGAATGACATGGCAACGACGGCAAACAACTGGGAGACACCTGGCGCATCGGTCTCAGGGCGTTACAACAATTAAATCATCATCTCCTAGCAAATCATCTTCATCACTATTGAAATCAACATACTCGGGGTGTGTTACCTTTGGACCTTCAGCCATGAAGCATCTCCCAATTCCTTCATTTGTTGAGTCAAATATGTCGAAGGAGTTGGTTGTCACAAGTGCTAGTCCGGCAACACCTTCATCTTGAGTATATTCGGAGTCGGAGTGATAACTTCTTTTGGAGTGATCGTCGGAGTGGGAACCGGATACCCATTCACCAACATGAGCTTGATGTCTTCTCTTTGTGTAGCTCCTTGATGACTTGTCCTTCCTTTTCGAGTCCTTGCTTATCCGAGAGGGTCTTCATTCATAACGATCATCTCTACTCCTTCTCTCTCTTGATGGTGATTCTTATCTTCTACTCCTTCTTTTGGGAGAATCTTCTCTTCTTTTGTAGGGGGGCATACATTCATTGGAGTAGTGTCCTGGTCTTCCACAATTGTAGCAATTACGCTCACGACTAGAATATCTTTTGTCATTGTAGGACCTTGACTTGGAACTTCTTTCCTTTCTTCTACTCTTGTAGAACTTTTTGAAGTTCTTCACCATTAGACTCAATTCTTCATTGAAGGTTTGCTTCTCACTTGGTGATGTGGGAGCATCAAAAGAGGCTTTGTAAGCACCACTTGACTTGCTGTGAAGCTCTTCCTTATCCTTGAGTGACATCTCATGAGCAACAATTCTTCCAATAACTTTTGTTGGCTTGAGCTCTTTGTAATTGGGCATCATTTGGATCAATGTGCACACAGTATCATATTTTCCGTGCAAGGCTATTCGGATCTTCTTGATGATGAATCAATCGGTCATCTCTTCACTTCCTAAGCCGGCAATCTCATTTGTGATGAGAACAAGCCTAGAGTACATTTCAGGGACACCTTCACCATCCTTCATTTTGAACTTGTCAAGCTTACTTTGAAGCATGTCCAATTTGGATTCCTTGATAGATTCGGTACATTCGTGCATATCAATCAAAGTATCCCAAATTTCCTTTGCATTCTCAAGACGGTTGATTTTTTTAATTCTTAGGGGCATAATCTGTTGAAGAGAATATCACAAGCTTGAGAACTGTATTGTAGCATCTTCAATTCTTTCGCGGTAGCTTCACGGTTTGGTTCTCTCCCATCAAGGAATTCACCTTGCAAGCAAATACACACAATAACCCAAATGGTGGGGTTATGTCCAAGAATATGTATTTTCATCTTATGCTTCCAACTAGCAAAATTTGTACCATCATAGTAAGGACCTCTACGGTGGTAATTTCCCTTGCTAGACGCTATACTCTCCTAGGTTGTAAAACCAAGGCTATGACCACCAAAAGCTATGGAAATCAAAGCCAATGGAGACCAAAGCTCTAATACCACTTGTAGGAATCGAAAGTATGTCTAGAGGGGGGTGATTAGACTACTTGACAAAATAAAAATCTAGCCTTTTCCCAATTTTAGTTCTTGGTAGATTTTAGCAACTTAGCACAAGTCAAGCAATCAACCTACACATGCAATTCTAAGAGTATAGCAGCGGAAAGTTAAACAATTGCATATGAAGGTAAAGGGAGGAGTTTGGAGTGTGCAAACGCAATTGGAGACACGGAGATTTTTGGCGTGGTTTCGATAGGTGGTGCTATCGTACATCCATGTTGATGGAGACTTCAACCCATGAAGGGTAATGGTTGCGCGAGTCCACGAAGGGTCCATGAATAAGCAACCTTGTCTATCCCACCATGGCCGTCACCCACGAAGGACTTGCCTCACTAGGGTAGATCTTCACGAAGTAGGCGATCTCCTTGCCCTTACAAACTCCTTGGTTCAACTCCACAATATTGACGGAGGCTCCCAAGTGACACCTAACCAATCTAGGAGACACTACTATCCAAGAGATAACAAATGGTGTGTTGATGATGAACTCCTTTCTCTTGTGCTTCAAATGACAGTCTCCCCAACACTCAACTCTCTCTCTCACAGGATTTGGATTTGGTGGAAAGATGATTTGAGTGGAATGCAACTTGGGGAAGGCTAGAGATCAAGATTTATGTGGTTGGAGTGGAATATCTTGACCTCAACACAAGTGTAGGTGGTTCTCTCTCAGAAAATATATGTTGGAAGTGTAGGCATGTTATGATGGCTCTCTACATTAATGAAGAGTGGGTGGAGGGGTATAAATAGCATCCAAACAAAATCTAACCGTTACAGACAAATCACCAAACTCGGTGGGACCGAATCATGAAACTCGGTCAGACCGATTTAGTTCAAAATATGAACGTTAGGATTTTCGGTGGGACCGACATGTCAACTCGGTGGGACCAATTTTGTTAGGGTTAGGGCATAACGTAATCTCGGTGAGACCGATTACACAAACTCAGTGAGACCGATTTTGGTAATGGACTAACAGAGAGTTGGTCAGGCAAACTCGGTGGGACCGATTCGCTTATCTCAGTTGGACTGAAACATTACAAAAGGGAAACATAGAGTTTGCATTGCAATCTCGGTTCGACCGAAACGTTACGAAGGGAAACAGAGAGATTACAATCCCATATCGGTGAGACCGAAAAGACTAGGGTTTCTTGCAGTGGCTATGTCAATTGAACTCGGTGGCGCCGGATAGAAAGTTTCGGCGGGTCCGAGTTTGACTTTTGGTTTGGGACATATGTGGATGTGAGAAAGTAGTTGAGGGCTTTTGGAGCATGTCACTAAGTAGTTTGAGCAAGAAACTCAATAAGCAACACCTCATCCCCTCTTAGTAGTATTGGCTTTTCCAATGGACTCAATGTGATCTACGACCACTTAAAATGAAAAATGAGCAATCCTGAGCTTTGAGCTTGAGCCAATTCTTTGTCCTTAGAATTTTGAGGGATCCACTTTTCCCATCCATGCCATGCCAATCATTGAGCTTTCCTGAAATGTTTATCTTGAAATAGCATTAGCTCAATGAATTATATGTTGTTAGGAATTACCAAAACCACCCAGGGATAGTTGCACTTTCACCCTTTGAAGTTGTCTTATCGGATTGATTCTTTAAGGATTTGAGAACACTTGATGTATGTCTTGCACGTGCTTATCTGTGGTGACAATGGGATATCATGTGATCCACTTGATGTATGTTTTGGTGATCAACTTGCGAGTTCCATGACCTCGTGAACTTATGCATAGGGGTTGGCACACATTTTCGTCTTCACTCTCCGGTAGAAACTCTGGGGCACTCTTTGAAGTTCTTTGTGTTGGTTGAATAGATGAATCTGAGATTGTGTGATGCATATCATATAATCATACCCACGGATACTTGAGGTGGCATTGGAGTATCTAGGTGACATTAGGGTTTTGGTTGATTTGTGTCTTAAGGTGTTATTCTAGTACGAACTCTATGATATATTGAACGGAAAGAATGGCTTCATGTTATTTTACTACGGACTCTTGAATAGATCTATCAGAAAGGATAACTTTTAGGTGGTTTTGTACCCTACCATAATCTCTTCGTTTGTTCTCCGCTATTAGTGACTTTGGAGTGACTCCTTGTTGCATGTTGAGGGATAGTTATATGATCCAATTATGTTATTATTGTTCAGAGAACTTGCACTAGTGAAAGTATGAACCCTAGGCCTTGTTTCAACACATTGCAATACCGTTTGTGCTCACTTTTATCATTAGTTACCTTGCTGTTTTTATATTTTCAGATTACAAAAACCTATAGCTACCATCCATATTGCACTTCTATCACCATCTTTTGGCCGAAGTAGTGCGCATATACAATTTGCCTTTGTATTGGGTGTGTTGGGGACACAAGAGACTCTTTGTTATTTGGTTGCAGGGTTGTTTGAGAGACCATCTTCATCCTACGCCTCCCACGGATTGATAAACCTTAGGTCATCCACTTGAGGGAAATTTCCTACTATCCTACAAACCTCTGCACTTGGAGGCCCAACAACCTCTACAAGAAGAAGGTTGTGTAGTAGACATCACAACGCAACCTCAAGAAGTAGCAAGAAGAATTTCCGGCGCCGTTGCCGGGGAGATCTACGCCAAGTCAAGACATACCAAGTAACCATCATAAACTCTCATCTCTTGCATTACATTATTCGCCATTCGCCTCTCGTTTTCCTCTCCCCCACTTCTAAAACGATTTTCGAAAAGATTTGCCCTTTTCTTAGCCCTTCTTCTGTTCGTCTTTTCGTTTGCCCTTATGTCTTACTTGGTTCGTTTGCTCATTTGCTTGGTATAATTGTGTGTTTATTGAAAAGTAGAAGCAAAGAGTTATGGATCCTCATCCACTTGCTAATATTTTTAAGAGATCCAATTATGATGAACCAATTGCTAGTGAGTTTAGTGCACTAGATTATCTTTATGAGGTTTTGCTTGAAATTCCTGAATCTGAAAATTGTGATGAAGTGTTGAAAGAAGAAAATTATAAAGTGATTCATGATAGTTCCTTCAATGAAAAGCATGATTGCAATTATGTTACTATAAATTCTATTAATGTCAATTGTGTTAATGATATGCAAAACCCTAATCTAGGGGATGCTAGTTTTTCTATGTCCACTACTTGTGGCAATGATCATGATTGGGGTGATTCTTCTTACGATCTTGAAAATTTGTTAACTCCCCATGATGAATATGAGATTGATAATAATGTTTCCAATAATATTGGAAGTGGGTGTGGAAGAGTGTCAACTTTAGATCCCACATATTTGGATAATGTTCAATCTTATGACATTTTTGATAAAAGTGGGTTCGGAGGGGTCATGACTTTATTTTTTGATAATCCCACTATTTCAGAAGAGTGTACACTTAGCATGCATGTGGATCATGTTGAGAAAATTTTATGTGATAGTTATATTGTTGAATTTTCTTATGATCCTACATGTAATTATTATGAGAGAGGAAAATATGGTTGTAGAAATTTTCATGTTACAAAATAACATCTCGTTATGTTGAGATTGCTATTGTTTCTTTCTTCTTCCTTGCATATGGTAGTTTTTGCTTGTCATAATAATTTGTTTGCTTATAAAATCCCTATGCATAGGAAGCATGTTAGACTTAAACTTGTTTGTTCCATGATGCTCTCTTTGTGTTTCAATTGCTACCTTCCATGTGAGCATCATTAAAATTATCAATGCCTAGCGAAGGGCGTTAAACAATAGCGCTTCTTGGGAGGCAACCCAATTTTATTTTATTTTTTGCTTTTTAGTTCCTGTTTTGTAATAAATAATTCATATAAACTCTGGTTAGATGTAGTTTTGTGTTTTAATTAGTGTTTGTGCCAAGTAAGGCCTTTGGGATGGCTTACGATGATAGTTGATTTGATCTTGCTGAAAGAGAAACTTTTGCGCTCAGGAAAACAATTCTCATTTTTAACAGAGGCGTGATAAAATACTGATTCTTTTGGCAGAAGATTAATAAACAAATTGCTTAGGTTTTACTAATTTTTCAGAATATTTGGAGTTACAGAAGTATTTTAGAGTTACAGATTACTATAGACTTTTCTGTTTTTGACAGATTCTGTTTTCTATGTGTTGTTTGCTTATTTTGATGATTCTATGGGTAGTATCGGGGTTCATGAACCATGAAAAAGTTGGAATACAGTAGATACTAGACCATGACGGCGCATGTTGCCGTGCCTATCCATTTTGGCAGTAGAGTGATTGGAATTTTGTGCATACATATGAAGGCATAATACATAAACAAAACAATTGTGCCCAAAAGTCAAATTGAAAATATTCAAACAAGTGAAAGCAACAATCTCTGAAATGTTTAGGCAAGTACAACCATAAAGTGGTAGTTAAAACGACACAAGATGATATCTACCAACAGGCAAATCGTTCAATCATATACTTCAACGATTCATAAAGCCACAACGGCAAGGTCAGTAGCATGATGTCTACTACACAACCTTCTTCTTGTAGACGTTGTTGGGCCTCCAAGTGCAGAGGTTTGTAGGACAGTAGAAAATTTCCCTCAAGTGGATGACCTAAGGTTTATCAATCCGTGGGAGGCGTAGGATGAAGATGGTCTCTCTCAAACAACCCTGCAACCAAATAACAAATATTCTCTTGTGTCCCCAACACACCCAATACAATGGTAAATTGTATAGGTGCACTAGTTTGGCGAAGAGATGGTGATACAAGTGCAATATTGATGGTAGATAAAGGTTTTTGTAATCTGAAAATATAAAAACAGCAAGGTAGCAAGTGGTAAAAGTGAGCGTAAATGGTATTGCAATGCTAGGAAACAAGGCCTAGGGTCCATACTTTCACTAGTGCAAGTTCTCTCAACAATAATAACATAATTGGATCATATAACTATGCTTCAACATGCAACAAAGAGTCACTCCAAATTCACTAATAGCGGAGAACAAACGAAGAGATTATTGTAGGGTACAAAACCACCTCAAAGTTATCCTTACTAATCAATCTATTCAAGAGTCCGTAGTAAAATAACACGAAGCTATTCTTTCCGTTCATTCTATCCTAGAGTTCGTACTAGAATAACACCTTAAGACACAAATCAAGCAAAACCCTAATGTCACCTAGATACTCCAATGTCACCTCAAGTATTCGTGGGTATGATTATACGATATGCATCACACAATCTCAGATTCATCTATTCAACCAACACAAAGAACTTCAAAGAGCGCCCCAAAGTTTCTACCGGAGAGTTAAGACGAAAACGTGTGCTGACCCCTATGCATAAGTTCACGAGGTCACGGAACTTGCAAGTTGATCACCAAAACATACATGAAGTGGATCACGTGAATATCCCGTTGTCACCATAGATAAGCACATGCAAGACATACATCAAGTATTCTCAAATCCTTAAAGACTCAATCCGATAAGATAACTTCAAAGGGAAAACTCAATCCATTACAAGAGAGTAGAGGGGGAGAAACATCATAACATCCAACTATAATAGCAAAGCTCGAGATACATCAAGATCGTGCCAAATCAAGAACACGAGAGAGAGAGAGAGATCAAACACATAGTTACTGGTACATACCCTCAGCCCCGAGGGTGAACTACTACCTCCTCGTCATGGAGAGCACCGAGATGATGAAGATGGCCACCGGAGAGGGATTCCCCCCTCCGGCAGGGTGCCGGAACGGGTATAGATTGGTTTTCAGTGGCTACATAGGCTTGCGGCGGCGGAACTCCCGATCTAGGTTATGTTCTGGAAGTTTGGGTATATATAAGAGGTTTTGGCGTCGGGGACAAGTCAGGGGGTCTCCAAGGCGGCCACGAGGTAGGGGGCGTGCTCAGGGGTTAGGGCGCGCCCCCACCCTCGTGGGTGCCTCGGGACTCTTCTGGGCCATCTCCGATACTCCGTGGGCTTCTTATGGTCCAAAAATAATCTCCATGAAATTTCAGGTCAATTGGACTCCGTTTGGTTTTCCTTTTCTGTAAAACTCAAAAACAAGGAAAAAACAGAAACTGGCACTGGCACTGGCACTCGGCTCTAGGTTAATAGGTTAGTCCCAAAAACGTATAAAATAGCATATAAATGCATATAAAACATCCTAGATGGATAATACAATAGCATGGAACAATCAAAGATTATAGATACGTTGGAGACGTATCAAGCATCCCCAAGCTTAATTCCTGCTCGTCCTCGAGTAGGTAAATGATAAAAACAGAATTTTTGATGTGGAATGCTACCTAACATATTTATGAATGTAATTTTATTTATTGTGGCAAGAATATTCAGATCCATAAGATTCAAGACAAAAGTTTATTATTGACATAAAAATAGTAATACTTCAAGCATACTGACCAAGAAATTATGTAATCTCAAAATAACATGGCCAAATAAAGTTCATCCCTACAAAATCATATAGTTTGGCTATGCTTCATTTTCGTCACACAAAATGCTCTCATCATGCACAACCCCGATGACAAGCCAAGCAATTATTTCATACTTTAGTATTCTCAAACTTTTTCAATTTTCACACAATACATGAGCGCGAGCCATGGACATAGAACTATGGGTGGAATAGAATATGATGATGGAGGTTGTGTGGAGAAGACAAAAAAGGAGAAAGTCTCACATTGACGTGGGAAATCAACGGTCTAGGGAGATGCCCATCAATTGATGTTAATACAAGGAGTAGGGATTGCCATGCAACGGATGCACTAGAGCTATAAATGTATGAAAGAACAACAAAAGAAACAAAGTGGGTGTGCATCAACTTGCTTCCTCATGAATACCTAGGGCATTTGAGGAAGCCCATTGTTGGAATATACAAGCCAAGTTCTATAATGAATGATTCCCACTAGTATATGTAAGTGACAAAATAAGAGACTCTCTATCATAAAGATCATGGTGCTACTTTGAAGCACAATTGTGGAAAAAATGATAGTAGCATTGTCCCTTTTATTTCTTTTCTCCTTTTTTTGGGACAATGCTCTATTAATGATGATCATCACACTTCTATTTATTTACAACTCAATGATTACAACTCGATACTGGAACAAAATATGACTCTATATGAGTGCCTCCGGCGGTGTACTAGGATGGGCAATGAATCAAGAGTGACATGTATGAAAAATTATGCATGGTGGCTCTGCCACAAATACGATGTCAACTACATGACCATGCAAGGCCATATGACAATGATGAAGTGTGTCATAATAAGCGGAACGGTGGAAAGTTGCATGGCAATATATCTCGGAATGGCTATGGAAATGCCATAATAGGTAGGTATGGTGGCTGTTTTGAGGAAGATATAAGGAGGCTTATGTGTGATAGAGCGTATCATATCACGGGGGTTGGATGTACCGGCGAAGTTTTCACCAACTCTCAAGGTGAGAAAGGGCAATGCACGGTACCGAAGAGGCTAGCAATGATGGGAAGGTGAGAGTGTGTATAATCCATGGACTCATCATTAGTCATAAAGAACTCACATACTTATTGCAAAAATCTACAAGTCATCAAAAACCAAGCATTATGTGCATGCTCCTAGGGGGGTAGATTGGCAGGAAAAGACCATCGGTCGTCCCCGACCGCCACTCATAAGGAGGACAATCAAAGAAACACCTTATGCTTCAAATTTGTCACACAACGTTTACCATACGTGCATGCTACGGGACTTGCATACCTGAACACAAGAATTTCTCAATTTCACAATTACTCAACTAGCATGACTCTAAGATCACCATCTTCGTATCTCAAAACAATCATCAAGTATCAAATTTCTCATAGTATTCAATGCACTCTATATGAATGTTTTTATTATACCCATCTTTGATACCCATCATATTAGGACTAGTTTCATAACCAAAGCAAACTACCATGCTGTTCTAAAGACTCTCAAAATAATATAAGTGAAGCACGAGAGTTCATATATTTCTTCAAAATAAAACCACCACCGTGCTCTAAAAATATATAAGTGAAGCACTAGAGCAAATGACAAACTACTCCGAAAGATATAAGCGAAGCACAATGAGTAGTTGAATAATTATGCAACTATGTGAAGACTCTCTAACATTTAAGAATTTTAGATCTTGGTATTATATTCAAACATAAAGAAAAACAAAATAAAATAAAATGACACTCCAAGAAAAACACATATCATGTGGTGAATAAAAATATAGCCTCAAGTAAAGTTACCGATGAATGAAGACGAAAGAGGGGATGCCATCCGGGGCATCCCCAAGCTTAGGATCTTGGTTGTCCTTGAAAATTAACTTGGGGTGCATTGGTCATCCCCAGGCTTAGGCTCTTTCCACTCCTTATTCCATAGTCCATCGATTCTTTACCCAAAACTTAAAAACTTCACGACACAAAACTTAACAGAAGACTCGTAAGCTCCGTTAGTATAAGAAATTAAATCACCACTTAGGTACTGTTGTGAACTCATTCTAAATTCATATTGGTGTAATATCTACTGTATTCCGACTTCTCTACGGTCCATACCCTGTGACACTACTCATAGATTCATCAAAATAAGCAAACAACACAAAGAAAACAGAATCTGTCAAAAACAGAACAGTCTGTAGCAATATGTATCATCGAATACTTCTGTAACTCCAAAAACTCCTGATAAACTATGAAGTCCTAGATAATTTGTTAATGAATCCTCTGAAAAAGGAATCAGTATTTTATCACGCTTCTGTTAAAAATTAAAACTAATCTCCTGGGCGCAAAAGTTTCTGGTTTTCAGCAGGATCAAATCAACGATCACCGTAAGCCCTCCCAAAGGTTCTACTTGGCACAAACACTAATTAAAACATAAAACCAGATCTAAACAGAGGCTAGATGAATTATTTATTAACTAACAGGAACAAAAGGCAAAGACCAAGAATAAAATTGGGTTGCCTCCCAACAAGCGCTTATGTTTAACGCCCCTAGCTAAGCATGATGATTTCAATGACGCTCACATGAAAGATAATAATTGAAACATAAAGAGAGCAACAACACTAATAGAAAAAGGGTATAATGTGAAACTCATTAGTCACGGTTTGTAATTGAACCGGCACTAATGTGACCATTAGTACCGGTTCCAACGGCTAGGTGGGCGGCGCTCATTAGTACCGGTTCGTGGTGAACCTTTAGTACCGGTTCATGCCACGAACCGGTACTAAAGAGGTTGTGGCCTTTAGTACGGGTTGGTGGCTTCAACCGGTACTAAAGGGGGGGTCTTTAGTACCGGCTGGAGCCACCAACCGGTACTAAAGTTGGTGGCCTTTAGTACGGGTTGATGGCTCCAACCGGTACTAAAGACCGCCCTTTTAGTACCGGTTGGAGCCACCAATCGATACTAAAGGTGGTGCGCTGCCACCCGCAATGCATAATGTTTAGTCCCACCTCGCTAGTTGAGAGGAGTTCGCACCGGTTTATAAGCCCCGCTGTCGGTGTCAAAACCAGCGGATCTCGGGTAGGGGGTCCCGAACTGTGCGTCTAAGGCAGATGGTAACAGGAGGCAAGGGACACGATGTTTTACCCAGGTTCAGGCCCTCTTGATGGAGGTAAAACCCTACGTCCTGCTTGATTAATATTGATGATATGGGTAGTACCAGAGTAGATCTACCACGAGATCAGAGAGGCTAAACCCTGGAAGCTAGCCTATGGTATGATTGTATGTTTTTATATTCTCTATCGACTAGCCTAGCCTCTGTTTATATAATGCACCAAAGGCCTAGGATAACAAGAGTCCTAGCTGAATACGCCGATGGGGAGGACTCCTTGTCTTGATCACCAAGTCATGTGGAATCTTCCATGTATGCGGCAGCTGTCCGAACTGGCCCATGAGTATACGACCATGGGGGTCCTCGGCCCAATCTAATAGACCGGGAGACGACGTGTTGAGTACACCCTAGTCCAGGACACCGTCACAGGGCGTTTTTACATTCGCCCCCTAGCCAGATAAATGAATTGTCTATTAAAGGGATGGGGATCCTTAGATTCGATCCATACCATCCTCCCCCAGCGAGAGTCCATCAGAGCGCGTTACGGAAAGATCCATTCCAGCATGGCCGACCTCCGCAGCTCCTCCTCCCGCCCCCGAAGCCCTAAGCCCGGTGATTGGGAGAGGTGTTTAGTCCCACATAGTCGATTAGTCGAACTGCAGACTAAGGTATTTCTCCCTCCGGCGTACATGGTGCTCGTTCGAGCCGGGCTCGCCACCTATAACGGCAGGGAGCAAGCAGAGAGCTTTCCCTGTCCCTCTATGGGGGAACGGGTCTACCTTGTCCCCTATCTATTAAGGGGACTCGGATTTCCAATTCATCTGTTCCTCTGCGGGCTCCTGGAGTTCCACGGCCTCCAATTACACAATTTCACCCCCGCCTCCATCCTACACATCGCCGGCTATGTGGCTCTCTGCGAGTTGTTTCTGGGCTGCGAGGCTCACTTCGAGCTGTGGAAAAGACTTTTTTGCGTCGTCCCTCGCACATAGAGGGGGTCACTTTATCAAGTGGGCGGAGCCGAAATATGGCGCAGCGCCGATACCGGATACCTATCCGGTACTCCGAAGAAGTCGCCCGAAGACTGGCCTTCAGAATGGTTTTATATGGAGGACGTTCCCCTTCTGGACCCTGTTCGGCTGGCTCTTCCCGAGTTCAACAATGCTCCTCTAAAGAAACGCCGAAGTTGATGTCCACGGAGCCCCCAGGTGGAAGACAACAGAGAAGTCCTCTATCTGATGAACCGGATCAAAGCTCTGGCTCAATCAGGATTGACAATAATCAAAGTTATGTCGATTTGCATAATGCGGGGAGTGCAACCACTTCAATATCGTGGGCACCCCTTGTGGTGTTATAACGGGGCGGATGACGCCACCCGCTGCGGGCGTAAGGGTCCGGACAATTTCGCCGCTTTAGCGAAAATTCTGTCCGCATTATTCAAGGGTGAGGAAGAGGAGTTCACCCGTATCAAGCCACGGGATGGATTCTCCATGTACAATCCTCCAAGATGGGTAAGTTATATCTCCCTGCTCCCATTTTTCCCGCATTCTTTGCCATAAGTATTCACCTTGCCACTTTGCGGCAGGAACTGCGAAAAGCCATAAAGGAGGTCAGCAGCCCCTCTCCACAACCAGAGGACCCTGTCCGGGCCCTCGACTCCGGACTCGAAGAAGATTCGGTTATATCCGTGGAGCTGATAGACCGGCAGTTCTATCAGTTAAGCTGCGACGATGCCATGGTGGCCATTACAGCCGACTATCCCGGACCGCTCCCTACATCGCACGTAAGAAAAACCAAAAATCCCAACTCCAAAACTAGGATCCCCTTTTAGACACTTCACCCACCGTATACACATGGCATTTATACAGGGAAGGCATTCGGGACGCCCTACCGAACCCGCGCAACGCGCCAACAGGAGGAAGCGAGGCCGGGTAGGCCAAAAAGAAGGCGGTCAGGACGGAGACGCAGGCGCGAAGGTATAACAACCCCGCTCCGTGGTTGTCGTCTTTCTCGAAATATAATGACGCCCATGTTTCTTTAACAGAAAAAACGTTCACCGGAATATGTCCGACGATGTTACTAATCACGCTTCCACCAGCCGGGCGCCAGGACCGGACATAGAGGCGGAAGCCAATATGGGTAGGCGCCGAATAATCCCCCTATGGAGGATGCGGATAGATTATCCGCTACTAACTCAGAAGTGGAATGCGCCATGAACCATAGGCGCTGCCGGGCCGTACTCTTGGATGCTTGTTTCTCACCAGAGGCATTTGATGCCTTTAATTCCGGGGAGGCGTACCTCCGTGCTGCTCAAGATGGTCTAGCCAGAGCAATGTATCAATATGTAAAGGATGTACGGGTAAGTAAATCTGACGATTAATATGTATCAGTAGCCCCTGAGACTTGAAACAGTTAGCAGAACTGATTTAAGGATCATCTTTATTGTGCAGGTTCTTACAGAGAAGAATACTAGGCTAACACATGAGCTAGAGGAATGCAAGACCCAACTGCGGGCTTCTATAGCCGCATTGCAGGAACCGAAAAAGTCACCCGCTGGTAACATTTATTTTAAAGAGTGATGGTTACCATATAATGTGCGCCATGGCTGCAGATCTAACAACAGATGTTGCAGATGAATCCGAAGAAAATCCGGAGGACCAGCATGTTATGCGACAGCTAGAGGCTGGCAAACGCATGCTGACTGAGGTTAGGAGGGATAAAAACAATCTCCAAGACGCCAATATTAAGCTGAGCGTCGAACTAAAAGACATTCGGGGCCAGCTTGCAGACTCCGTGAAGGAGAATAAGCGGCTTCGGCACGACATTTTCATTAAGTGCTTGAACGAATCCTTTTAAAGGAGTTCGGCGAAGAAGCCGACCAACAGCGTTATGTCTGTAGGTATGCTGACGGGTCATTCCGCGGAGGAAATGCCCGGGTCTGCGGGTGATCTTCTATCTGAGATGTCACATCTGCACGAACAAGTTTGGCAGGTGATGCAAGGTGTTGCCCAGGCTTTGTGGCCATCCGTCTCCCTTCCAGAGGGAGAGCTTATGGAGAAGCTCAAGGGAGCACGGCGGCGCTTCCGATTATGGAAGATATCGGCCTGCCGACAGGGTGCCAGAGAAGCCTGGGCCATGGTGAAGACGCGGTATACCAAGGCAGACCCAAATCACATGGCCGAGGTTGGACCTGTGGGGCCCGACGGAAAAGAGATCCCCATTAGCTTAGTTATGGGCAAGTAGAATTAGACGCAAAGTATTCCCAACAGGATTGTAAGCTAGACCGCCTGTTGGATGGTATAGAAGAGGAATTTAGTCAGTCTGCATGACTATGTAATTAAAGTGACATGCATAATGCCTTCTAGCTGGATTGTAGATCATTTGTCGTTGCGGACCTTTTCGCTTCAACCTCCGGGCCCAATAGTCCGGAGTGTATCCGAATACCCGCTCAGTTATATAAGAACCAGGGTATGCGTGGAGACCAGGCGTAGGGGTCATTAGTGCTTTATCAGACAAGTGCCCAACTAGTTATGTTATATTACATGGGTAGTAAGAAACATCTTCTAGGGAGAATAGTTCCATTAGGGGTTCCTTTCCCTGGGTAAGCATGCCCTAAAGTGCATGTCCGGACTGCGGTAGAAAACGCAGGAAAAACATCTGGAGGCAGATATGGACAATAAATAAAAATCATCTTTTGTTCACCGACCGAATATTCCCTTAAGAACGCTAGCTTTCGGCTTCACCCAGTCTGAGGTACACATCCGGCTGACCCGGCAGTAACAATCGCAGAGGTGCTCCCCTTATGCCCTAGCCGAATTAACGGGAACGTAGGGCATAAATACAAGAGCCAGGCAACCCAGCTTGGCCAAACTTAAGTCATATCGATGCATATAATGGTGAAAAAAGGTACATGCGGAAGTATAACACATGTGTGGGGCATGAGGCCTAGATAAAGAATTTAAGGCTGTGTTTGGTTGAGCTGCAGATTCTGAAAAAGCTGCTGTGGAAAAGCTGATGTGAAAAAGCTGCTGTGGAAAAGCTGGAAGCTGAAAAGTTAGGGTACCCCTAGCTTTGAAATTTACACTAGGGGGAAGCTACAGATTCTCAAAAGCTGCTTTGAACATTTACCCCTTTGGTTAGCTTTTGGCTTTTCAAAGCAGAAGTTGGTAAAAAAAGCTGAACCAAACGCAGCCTAAGCTTCTGTGAAAGAAGCCCCCAGGTATGAAGAGTGCGGTTAGCGCATCTGTAATGTGCAAGCGAGGCACATGGTGACCCTTGAAGGTCTAGAGAAATTATAAAAGAAAGAAAGAAAAAGAAACAAGACAGATAATGTATATGCAAAAAGTGGACAAAGGGAGGGGACTAACATAGAGTCCGGTGCTAGGCGTAGAATCTTCGGAGCCTGGCCACGTTCCATGGGTTCGGCTCGAGTCCACTAGTCGATGCATCCCGCAGTCAGTACGCTCCACTAGTCAGAACTTGGTCAATAATGAATGGACCTTCCCATTTGGGCTCGAGCTTGTTCTTTTTCTTATCCGGCAGGCGTAGAACTAGTTCACCAGCATTATAAGTTTTGGCCCGTACTTCTCTGCTTTGGTATCTGCGCGCCTGATGCTGATAAAATGCGAAACGGGCTTTGGCTACGTCGCGCTGCTCCTCCAAGGTGTCCAGACTGTCCTGCCGATCGAGCTCGGCTTCTCTTTCTTCGTACATGCGCACTCGAGGAGAGTCATGAATTATGTCACAGGGCAAGACAGCCTCTGCGCCGTACACCATAAAGAAGGGTGTATATCCGGTACTACGATTCGGCGTGGTCCATAGCCCCCGAGAGTACGGAGTCGAGCTCCTCTACCCAGTGTGTGTTAGACTCCATTAAGGAACGCACTAATCTAGGTTTAATGCCGCTCATTATAAGACCGTTTGCTCGCTCGACTTGACCGTTCGTTTGTGGGTGATAGACTGAGGCATAATCGAGCTTGGTGCCCATTTTGCTGCACCAGAGTTTTACATCGTCGGTCGTGAAGTTCGTGCCATTATCAGTGATGATGCTGTGGGGGATGCCATAATGGTGTACAACCCCGGATATGAAGTCTATCACCGGTCCGGATTCGGCTGTTTTAACAGGTTTGGCCTCTATCCATTTGGTGAATTTATCCACCATGACCAATAAGTATTTTTTTCTTGTGGGTTCCCCCTTTAAGGGGTCCAACCATGTCAAGCCCCCAGACCGCAAAGGGCCATTGGCAAAGAGCTGGCAACCGGCGCAACGTTGGACCAAGTCCTGTGCATCTGCCTGGGCCGTTGGCCAATAGAATCCGATACGGAAGGCCTTGCTTACAAGAGCCCGGGCTGAGGCATGATGACCTCCGAGTCCGGCGTGAATTTCTGCCAAAAGATTCTGCCCTTCCTCTTCGAAGATGCACCTTTGAAGGACTCTGGTAGTGCTTTTTTTGTACAATTCTCCCTCATGGACCCTGTAGGCCTTGGATCGCCGCACTATGCAGCGTGCCTCATTTTGGTCCTCCGGAAGTTCCTGTCTAGTTAGGTAGGCCATGAATGGTTCTATCCACAGGGCAATAATGGCCATTATTTCATGGGCTGAAGGTGTTATTTCGGTGGCGGAGCCTCCGATTGTGTCAGGGAGTTCGATATCAGGTATTTTGGCCGGGTCTGGACTGTTGTTACCGGTGTCACCTTCCCATACTACGGATGGTTTGAATAGCCTTTCCAAAAATATGTTGGGGGGGACCGCATCGTGTCTTGCACCGATGCGGGCGAGGATATCTGTCGCCTGATTGTTTTCCCGAGCCACATGGTGAAATTCGAGCCCCTCGAACCGAGCTGACATTTTTAGGACGGCGTTCCGATAGGCTGCCATTTTCGGATCCTTGGTGTCAAAGTCTCCATTTATTTGGGATATTGCGAGATTTGAATCCCCACGCACCTCTAGGCGTTGAATGCCCATGGAGACTGCCATCTGAAGACCATGCAACAAAGCTTCGTATTCGGCTGCATTGTTGGAGTCTGTATACAATATTTGTAGTACGTACTGAACGGTATCTCTGGTTGGGGACGTCAGGACGACGCTAGCCCCTAGACCAGCCAGCATTTTAGAACCATCGAAGTGCATGATCCAATTGGAGTATGCGCCGTACTCTTTAGGGAGTTCGGCCTCCGTCCATTCGGCGACGAAGTCGGCCAATACTTGCGACTTAATGGATCATCACGGTTTGTATGTTATGTCGAACGGGAGGAGCTCAATGGCCCATTTGGCAATCCGACCCGTAGCGTCGCGGTTGTTTATAATATCATTAAGTGGCACTTCCGAGGCTACTGTAATCGAACACTCTTGAAAGTAGTGTCGCAGCTTCTGCGATGCCATGAATACCGCATATGCTATCTTTTGGTAATGCGGGTACCGTGATTTGCATGGAGTGAGGAAAATGGATACATAGTATACCGGCTTTTGAAGAGGGAATTTATGTGCGTCCGCTTCCCGTTCGACGACGAGCACCACGCTTACAACTTGATGAGTTGCTGCAATGTACAACAGCATTGGTTCGCCGATGTTTGGCGTGGCCAGGATTGGGTTGGTTGCCAAGATGGCCTTTATTTCTTCCAATCCGGCTGTGGCCGCGTCCGTCCACTCGAAGTGTTTGGTGCACCGAAGGAGGCGATAAAGGGGTAAAGCCTTTTTCCTAAGTGGGAGCTAAAGCGGCTTAGGGCCGCCATGCATCCAGTTAAGTTCTGGATTTGTTTGACGTCTGCTAGGGTAGCCAACTGTGACAAAGCTCGGATTTTGGCCGGATTAGCTTCAATACCTCTACTGGAGACAATGAAACCCAGGAGCTTTCCAGCTGGTACGTCGAAAATGCATTTTTCCGGATTGAGCTTGATGTCGTATGTTCGGAGGTTGTCGAATGTGAGCCTCAAGTCGTCTATCAAAGAGTCGACGTGTTTGGTTTTGACGACCACATCGTCTACGTATGCCTCTACTGTTTTGCCGATTTGTTTCTCTAGACATGTCTGAATCATGCGTTGATATGTTGCGCCGGTGTTTTTGAGCCCAAAAGGCATTGTGTTAAAACAGAAGGGACCGTATGGTGTGATGAATGTCGTTGCGGCTTGGTCGGACTCCGCCATCTTGATTTGGTGGTAACCGGAGTATGCATCGAGGAAACACAATGACTTGTGTCATGCGGTAGCATCAATGATTTGATCGATGCGTGGGAGGGGGAAGGGATCCTTTGGACAAGCTTTATTGAGGTCTTTGAAATCGACACAAAGGCGCCAGGATTTGTCCTTCTTTGGTACCACCACCAGGTTTGCTAGCCAGTCCGGGTGTTTTATTTCTCTGATGAATCCGGCCTCCACTAACTTGGCTAGTTCCTCTCCCATGGCCTGCCTCTTAGGTTCGGAGAAATACCGAAGAGCTCGCTTGACCGGCTTGAATCCCTTTAGGATATTGAGGCTATGCTCAGCCAGCCTGCGTCGGATTCCTGGCATGTCTAAGGGATGCGAGGCGAATATGTCCAAGTTCTCGTGCAGGAACTCTCGTAGTGCGGCGTCCACAGCGGGGTTTAACTGTGCCCCGATGGAGGCTGTTTTTGTAGGGTCCGTTGGGTGGACTTGGAATTTGACTATTTCATCCGCTGGTTTAAAAGAGGTGGACTTAGATCTCTTGTCGAGTATCACGTCGTCCCTGTCCACTGTGGAGCGTAGCGTGGTTAATTCCTCGGCCGAGAGGGCTTCGGATAATGCCTCGAGGGCCAATGCAGCTGTTTTGTTTTCAGCGCGGAGCGCTGTGTCCGGATCACTGGCGAGAGTGATGATTCCGTTGGGCTCGGGCATTTTAAGCTTCATGTACCCGTAATGGGGTACGGCTTGGAAGATTGTAAATGCCTCCCGTCCTAAGAGAGCGTGATAACCATTGCTGAACGGGGCCACTTGGAATGTTATTTCTTTAGACCTGTAGTTATCCGACGTGCCGAATACCACGTCTAGTGTGATTTTCCCAGCACAACGTGCTTCCCGACTAGGGATAATTCCGCTAAAGGTTGTGCTACTTTGCTTGATGTGGTTCCAGTCTATTTCCATCTTTTGAAGAGTTTCCTCATAGATGAGGTTTAGTTCGCTGCCGCCGTCCATGAGTACTTTGGTGAGTCGAAAGCCATGCACGATTGGACTGAGGACCAGTGCGGCTGGTGCTCAGGCTATTTGGAATTTAGGTTCGTCACTGGCATATAAGGTAATAGCCGTGTCACTCCATGGATTTATTGCTGCTACGTGGTAGATTTTGGCCATGCTGCGGAGTGTTCGCTTGCGCCTATTATTTGACGTGAAGGTCTCAAACACTGTTAACTCCGTATTGTTATCCACGGGATGGTGCTCTGTGGTATTTGGGATAAGAAGATCATCATCACTTTTGGCCACCTGCCGGAGTATCCAACATGCTCTGAGGCTGTGCGTTGGTATTATATCCGCGGTACTATGAATTTTGCAGGGTCCGTTGAGCCATCCCTCCAGTACGGTTCCATGCCCTGTAGAGGGTTTTTGTTTCTTTACAACTGGCTCGGGTGTCTTATGATAGTGCACCCTTTTACTTCAGACTGGGTGTATATTCAGAGCTGGATTATCCCAAAATTTCGTTTCGGTTTTCCAGGCGCTTTCCATCGCACAGTACTTTCGTACTATGTACGCCAAGTTAGCGAAGCGTGATATGTCACGATGACTTAGGTCGTTAAGGATTCCCTTGTCCATGCAATTATTGCAGAAAAGTGAGACTGCATCTTCCTCGCGACAGTCCTTAACCTTGTTCAATACAAGGAGGAATCTGGCCCAGTAATGATGTACTGTTTCATGGGGCTCTTGCGCGATGTGGGAAAGATCGTTTATGTTTGGGTGGGTGGGTGGGATTGAATCTGAAACCTTACCCGATCTGGGATCCAGGGGCCGAGGAGTTTCCAATTTTGGAAGTTCCGGTTCCGGGGTGCTACCAAATAACCCTGGCCTGCTGCTTGAATCTAAGTTCAGGGATTGGGTGTTGTCCTCCCGCGAACGGGCGTCCGGCTCGGAGAGCTCGGGAATCCGGACATAGTTGGTCCTCAAGATAGAGGAAAGGTCGCCGCATTGTTCCTCCACCACTGAAATACGATGGGTGACCGGTGGAGAGTTAATCTGCCTTTGATCGGGTTTAAGCCCAATCCGATCATAGTCCGTAGCGACTCCGAAGGCGGCGATGCGATCCAAGAGCTCGTTTAAGGAGGCGAGCTCCATTGGATCCATCTGTTCGGCAAGTGCCGATTTGTCGTGGAGGCTGTTTTCGATGACCCGAGAAGCCATCATCGGCGCGGCGGCCGAACAGGCGGTCATGATGAAACCGCCTAGCCGGAGAGTTTGGCCGACAACCAAAGCTCCCCTAATAGTAGTACTGTCTTTAAAGACGAGATGAGACATCCATCCTTCTGGCGACAGCGCAGAGGAACTCTCAATGAAAGCACCAAACCCGGCAGATCTCGGGTAGGGGGTCCCGAACTATGCGTCTAAGGCGGATTGTAACAGGAGGCAGGGAACATGATGTTTTACCCAGGTTCGGGCCCTCTTGATGGAGGTAAAACCCTATGTCCTGGTTGATTTATTCTTGATGATATGAGTATTACAAGAGTTGATCTACCACGAGATCGAAGAGGCTAAACCCTAGAAGCTAGCCTATGGTATGATTGTGTGTTGTCCTACGGACTAAAACCCTCTGGTTTATATAGACAGTGGAGAGGGTTAGGGTTACACAAGGTCGATTACAAAGGAGGAGATATACATATCCGTATTGCCTAGCTTGCCTTCCACGCCAAGTAGAGTCCCATCCGCACACGAGACAAAGTCTTCAATCTTGTATCTTCATAGTCCAACATTCCGGCCAAAGGATATAATCCAGCTGTCCGAAGACCCCCTAATCCAGGACTCCCTCAACACCCGTCCTGATATGTGTCAAGCAAGCAGGCGTGAAGCTGGCAAAACAGCCCGGCAGGGCCTGCCGAGCAAGCCGTGATGTGACATTGAGCGGCGCATTTAATGCACTCTGTCAGCCTTAGTGATGTCTACTATGCAACCTTCTTCTTGTAGACTCATGTTGGGCCTCCAAGCGGAGAGTTTTGTAGGATAGTAGCAAATTTCCCTCAAGTGGATGACCTAAGGTTTATCAATCCATGGGAGGTGTAGGATGAAGATGGTCTCTATCAAACAACTCTGCAACCAAATAACAAAGAGTCTCTTGTGTCCCCAACACACCCAATACAATGGTATTGTATAGGTGCACTAGTTCGGCGAAGAGACGGTGATACAAGTGCAATATGGATAGTTATACGTTTTTGTAATATGCAAATATAAAAACAGCAAGGTAGCAAGTGGTAAAAGTAAGCGAAAATGGTATCGCAATGCTTCGAAACAAGGCCTAGGGTTCACACTTTCACCAGTGCTAGTTCTCTCAACAATGATAACATAACTAGATCATATGACAATCCCTCAATGGGCAACAAAGAGTCACTCCAAAGAACCTAATAGCGGAGAACAAACGAAGAGATTATTGTAGGGTACGAAACCACCTGAAAGTTATTCTTTCTGATCGATCTATTCGGCTATTCCTATAAGTGCCACAAACAGCCCGAGAATTCGTACTAAAATAACTCCTTAAGACACACATCAACAAAAACCCTAATGTCACCTAGATACTCCAATGTCACCACAAGTATCCGCGGGTTTCATTATACGATCTGCATTACACAATATCAGATTCATCTATTCAAACCAACACAAAGAACTTAAAAGAGTGCCCCAAAGTTTCTCCTGAAGAGCCAAGACGAAAATGCGTGCCAACCCCTATGCACAAGTTCACAAGGTTAAAGAACCTGCAAGTTGATCACCAAACCATACATCAAGTAGATCACGTAAATATCCCATTGTCACCACATATAAGCACATGCAAGACATACATCAAGTGTTCTCAAATCCTTAAAGACTCAACCCGATAAGATAAATTTCAAAGGGAAAACTCAATCCATTACAAGAAAGTAGAGGGGGAGAAACATCATAAGATCCAACTATAATAGCAAAGCTCGCGGTACGTCAAGATCGTGCCAAATCAAGAACATGAGAGAGAGAGAGAGATCAAACACATAGCTACTGGTACATACCCTCAGCCCCGAGGGTGAACTACTCCCTCCTCATCATGGAGAGCGCTAGGATGATGAATATGGCCACCGGTGAAGATCCCCCCCTCTGGCAGGGTGCCGGAACAGGGTCCCAATTGGTTTTTGTTGGCTACAGAGGCTTGCGGCGGTGGAACTCCCGATCTAGGTTCTGTTCTGGAGGTTTGGAGATATATAAGAGGTGTTGGCGTCAAGAACAAGTCAGAGGAGTCCATGAGGGGCCTAAAAGGTCGGAGGGCATGCCTGGGGGGGGGGGGGGGAGGGCGTGCCCTCCACCCTTGTGGAGGCCACGTGGCTCTTGTGGCCCAACTCTTCTACGTCGGGTGTTTCTTCTGGTCCGAAAACAATCGTTGTAAAGTTTCAGGTCAATTGGACTCCATTTGATATTCCTTTCATCCGAAACTCAAAAATAAGGAAAAAACAAAAACTGGCACTGGGCTCTAGGTTAATAGGTTAGTCCCAAAAATCATATAAAATAGCATATAAATGCATTAAAACATCCAAGATAGATAATATAATAGCATGGAACAATAAAAAATTATAGATACCATGGAGACGAATCAAGCATCCCCAAGCTTAATTCGTGCTCGTCCTCGAGTAGGTAAATGATAAAACAGAATTTTTGATGTGGAATGCTACCTAACATATTTATCATGTAATCTTCTCTATTGTGGCAAGAATATTCAGATCCATAAGATCAAAAAAAGTTTATTATTGACATAAAAACAATAATACTTTCAAGCATACTAACAAGGCAATTATGTATTCTCAAAATAACATGGCCAAAGAAAGCTTATCCCTACAAAATCATATAGTCTGGCCATGCTCCATCTTCATCACACAAAATACTCAAATCATGCACAACCCCGATGACAAGCGAAGCAATTGTTTCATACTTTTGATGTTCTCAAACCTTTTCAACTTTCACGCAATACATGAGCGTGAGCCATGGACATAGAACTATAGGTGGAATAGAATGTGGTGGTTGTGGAGAAGACAAAAAGAAGGAGATAGTCCCACATAAACGAGGCGTATCAACGGGCTATGGAGATTCCCAACAATAGGTATCAACGTGAGTGAGTAGGGATTGCCATGCAACGGGTGCACTAGAGCTATAAGTTTATGAAAGATCAAAAAGAAAACTCAGTGGGTGTGAATCCAATTTGCTTGCTCATGAAGACCTATGGCAATTTTAGGAAGCCCATCGTTGGAATATACAAGCCAAGTTCTATAATGAAAAATTCCCACTAGTATATGAAAGTGACAACATAGAAGACCCTCTATCATGAAGATCATGGCGCTACTTTGAAGCACAAGTGTGGTAAAAGGATAGTAGCATTGCTCCTTCTCTCTTTTTCTCTCATTTTTTGTTTTTTGGGCCTTCTTTTTATTTGGCCTTTTTAATTTCCTCTCACGGGATAATGCTTTAATAATGAAGATCATCACACACTTCTATTTACTTACAACTCAAAAATTACAACTCGATACTTGGAACAAAATATGACTCTATATGAATGCCTCCGGCGGTGTATCGGGATGTCCAATGATTCAAGAGTGACATGTATGAAAGAATTATGAATGGTGGCTTTGCCACAAATATGGTGTCAACTATATGATTATGCGAAGTAATATGACAATAATGCTGCGTGTCATATAAATGGAATGGTGGAAAGTTGCATGGCAATATATCTCGGGATGGTTATGGAAATGCCATAATAGGTAGGTATGGTGGCTGTTTTGAGGAAGGTATATGGTGGGTGTATGGTACCGGCGAAAGTTGCGCGGTACTAGAGGGGCAAGCAATGGTAGAAAGGTGAGAGTGCGTATAATCCATGGACTCAACATAAGTCATAAAGAACTCACATACTTATTGCAAAAATCTATTAGTCATTGAAACAAAGTACTATGCGCAAGCTCCTACAGGGATAGATTGGTAGGAAAAGACCATCGCTCGTCCCCGACCGCCACTCATAATGAAGACAATCCAAAAATATCTCATGCTCCAACTTCGTTACATGACGGTTCACCATGCGTGCATGCTACGTGACTCACAAACCTCAAATTCACAACTACTCACTAGCATGACTCTAATGTCACCATCTTCATATCTCAAAATAATCATAAGGAATCAAACTTATCATAGTATTCAATGCACTTTATATGAAAGTTTTTATTATATCCCTCTTCGATGCCTGTCATATTAGGACTAATTCATACCCAAAGCAAATTACCATGCTGTTTAGAGACTCTCAAAATGATATAAGCGAAGCATGAGAGTTCAACAATTTCTTCAAAATAAAACTACCGCTGTGCTGTAAAAACATATAAGTGAAGCCCTAGAGCAAATGACAAACTACTCCAAAAGATATAAGTGAAGATTAATGAGTAGTCAAATAATTATGTAACTATGTGAAGAATCCTTCTAATAAATAAATTTCAGATCTTAAGTACCTTATTCAAACAGAAAGAAAATCCTAATAAATCAAATTGATTCTCCAAGCAAAACACATATCATGTGGTGAATAAAAATATAGCTCCAAGTAAGGTTACCGATGAACGAAGACGAAAGAGGGGATGCCATCCGGGGCATCCCCAAGCTTAGGCTCTTGGTTGTCCTTGAATATTACATTGGGGTGCCTTGGGCATCCTCAAGCTTAGGATCTTGCCACTCCTTTTTCCATAGTCCATCAAAACTTCACCCAAAACATGAAAACTTCATAACACAAAACTCAACAGAAAATCTCATAAGCTCCGTTAGTATAAGAAAATGAATCACCACTTTTGGTACTGTTGTGGAATCATTATTTATTTATATTGGTGTAATATATACTGTATTCCAACTTCTCCATGGTTCATACCCTCCGATACTACTCATAGATTCATCAAAATAAGCAAACAACACATAGAAAACAAAATCCGTGAAAAACAGAACAGTCTGTAGTAATCTGTAAATCTTGAATACTTCTGTTACTTCAAAAATCTTGAAAAATTAGGAAAACTTGAGAAATTTGTTTATTAATCTTCTTCACAAATAATTAGTATTTTATCACGCTTCAGTTAGAAATAAGAATTGTTTTCCTGAGCGCAAAAGTTTCTGTTTTCAGCAAGATCAAATCAACTATCACCATAGATCATCCCAAAGGTATTACTTGGCACTTTATTGAAACGAAAGCTATAAAACATGATTACTACAGTAGCATAATCATGTGAACACACAAAACTGTAGATAATGCTGTTGGGTTGTCTCCCAACAAGCGCTTTTCTTTAATATCTTTCTAGCTAGGCATGATGATTTCAATGATGCTCACATAAAAGATAAGAAGTGAAACATAACGGGGGCATCATGAAGCATATTACTAGCACATTTAAGTCTAACCCACTTCCTATGCATAGGGATTTTGTGATAAAACAACTTATGGGAGCAAGAATCAACTAGCAAAGGAAGGCAAAGCAAGCATAACTTCAAGATTTTCAACATATAGAGAGGAAACTTGATATTGTTGCAATTCCTACAAGCATATATTCCTCCCTCATAATAATTTTCAGTGGCATCATGAATGAATTCAACAATATAACCATCACATAAAGCATTCTTTTCACGATCTACAAGCATAGAAATTTTATTACTCTCCACATATGCAAATTTATTCTCATTCGGAAAGGTGGGAGTATCGTAAGAAACTCGAATACTATAAATTGTTTCCATATTAAAAGAATAATGTTTAGAAAAAGGGTAATCATAATTATGATAAGCTTTATAAATATAATCATCATTACTTTTTATAACATAAGTGACATCACAACAATCATCATAAGTAGCAACTTTGTTCTCATCATAATCGATTGAAACCTCTTCCAAGATAGTGGAATCATTACTAAATAAAGTTACGACCTCTCCAAATCCAATTTTATCATTATAAGAAGATTCAACACCCTACAAAATAGTGGGATCACTACTTCCTAAAGTTGGCACTCTTCCAAACCCACTTCCATAAATATTTCAATCATCATAAATAGGAGGCACGCATGCTATCATCATAATAAATTTGCACATCAAGACTTGGGGGACTAAAAATATCATCTCCATTAAACATAGCATCCCCAAGCTCGGGACAAACATTAATTGCAGCAAATAAATTCTCAAACATGTCATTATATCAAACATAGCATCCCCAATCTTGGGCCTTTTCATATCATAAGCATAATCACTCTCATCATCCATAGTATGGATAGCACAAATAGTATAGCAATTATTATCATCACAACTTTCTAAGTTGGTGCAAAAAAGATTTTCAAGATTATAACAAGTATCATTACTTTCCAATCATAATCATCACAATGAATAATAGGCATAACGACATCATCCTCAATAATTTCTTCGGACATAGTATCATAAGGTAAAGAATCAATATCATCATCAAGTATATCACCATCCACATTTATTTTTGATTCACTCTTATGAGGCATAACAATAATAGGAGCAACATTATTTGGGAGTGATACCTTTTTACATTTGCTTCTCTGTCTTTTCTTTTCCTTCTTCACATCATGTGTGGGTTTAATCACCCTTTTGGAGCTCCTTATTTATGAGATTGGTTGAATAAAAGGCTCATCCTTGTTACATGATTCAACATAAGAAAAAATAGGAGGATACTGGGAAACCTCCCCCCTTCATTAGTATTCTCTTCATCTTCTATTTGTATTCTTGTCTTTAAGTAATTGGCAATATAAGGATTCTCAATGCAATTTATCGCACAATACATATAAATTTCCTCTAGATCAAAATGAAGAAATTTCTCAAGGTTATATTCTGGAATACCTTTAGTTATACGTTTCATTTCTTCATACACCGGAAGCAAACTAAGTTCAGTATGATGCGCAAGGGAAATCAAGTAATCACAATTTTTGGAGATTTGAATGACCATGTTCATTGCAAAGTTCACAAGGATGGCTAAAAATATTAAATTTTTTAGCACAAACATCTAGCCTCTCTTGCAAACATTTAGTTTCTAAATGCTTATGCCTCTTGCAGAATCTATCTTGCCTATTTGGTAATTAACAACAAATTCTATGCACTCCACTAAATTGGCATGCTTATAAGAGACATTTTTATCATGACTAGTGCAATCATCATTAGTAGTATCGATATTCAATGAATTCATACTAAAAACATTGCAATCATGCTCATCATTCAAAGATTGTATGTCAAATATTTTATTGCATTTTTCCTCTAGCAATTGAGCCCAATTATCGGAATCGTTAGTTTCATGAAAGATATTAAAAAGATGAAGCATAAGAGGCAACCTAAATTCCATTTTTTGTAGTTTTCTTTTATAGAATAAACTAGTGATAAAACAAGAAACTAAAAGATTCGATTGCGATCTAAAGATATACCTTCAGGAACTCACCTCGCTGGCAACGGCGCCAGAAAATAGCTTAGTTGACGGGGTGTTAGTGCCGGTTACCTAGCCTCCCCGGCAACGGCACCAGAAAAGAGCTTGGTGTCTACTAAGCAACCTTCTTCTTGTAGACTCCTGTTGGGCCTCCAAGTGCAGAGTTTTGTAGGATAGTAGCAAATTTCCCTAAAGTGGATGACCTAAGGTTTATCAATCCGTGGGAGGCATAGGTTGGAGATGGTCTCTCTCAAACAACCCTGCAACCATATAACAAAGAGTCTCTTGTGTCCCCAACACACCCAATACAATGGTAAATTGTATAGGTGCACTAGTTCGGCGAAGAGATGGTGATACAAGTGCAATATGGATAGTAGATATAGGTTTTTGTAATCTGAGGATATAAAAACAGCAAGGTAGCAAGTGGTAAAAGTAAGCGAAAACGGTATTGCAATGCTTCGAAACAAGGCCTGGGGTTTCTAATTTCACTAGTGCAAGTTCTCTCAACAATGATAACATAATTAGATCAAATGACAATACCTCAACGTGCAACAAAGAGTCACTCCAAAGTCACTAATAGCGGACAACAAACGAAGAGACTATTGTAGGGTACGAAACCACCTAAAAGTTATTCTTTCTGATCGATCTATTGGGCTATTCCTATAAGTGTCACAAACAGCCCTAGAGTTCATACTGACATAACACCTGAAGACACACATCAACCAAAACCCTAATGTCACCTAGATACTCCAATGTCACCACAAGTATCCGCGGGTTTGATTATACGATATGCATCGCACAATCTCAGATTCATCTATTCAAACCAACACAAAGAACTTCAAAGAGTGCCCCAAAGTTTCTACCGGTCAGTCAAGCTGAAAACGTGTGCCAACCCGTATGCAGAAGTTCACAAGGTCACAGAACCTGCAAGTTGATCACCGAAACATACATGAAGTAGATCACGTGAATATCCCATTGTCACCACAGATAAGCACATGCAAGACATACATCAAGTGTTCTCAAGTCCATGAAGACTCAATCCCATAAGATAACATCAAAGGGAAAAATCAATCCATTACAAGAAGGTTGAGGGGGAGCAGCATCATAAGATCCAACTATAATAGCAAAGCTCGCGATATATCAAGATCGTGTGAAATCAAGAACACGAGAGAGAGAGAGAGAGATCAAACACATAGCTACTGGTACATACCCTCAACCCCGAGGGTGAACTACTCCCTCCTCATCATGGAGAGCGCCAGATGAACGGCCACCAGTGATGATTTCCCCCTTCGGCAGGGTGTTGGAATAGGGTCCCGATTGGTTTTTGTTGGGTACAAAGACTTGTGGCGGCGGAACTCCCGATCTAGGTTCTGTTCTGGAGGTTTGGGGATATATATAAGAGGTGTTGGCGTCGAGAACAAGTTAGGGGAGTCCAGGAGGGCCCCACAAGGTCGGAGGGCGTGCCCGGGGGGGGAGGGGAGGGTGCGCCCTCCACCCTTGTGGATGCCTCGTGGCTCTTCTGGCCCAACTCTTTTGCTTCGGGGGCTTCTTCTGGTCCAAAAACTATCGTCATAAAGTTTCAGGTCAATTGGACTCCATTTGATATTCCTTTCCTGCGAAACTCAAAAGCAAGGAAAAAACATAAACTGGCACTGGGCTCTAGGTTAACAGGTTAGTCCCAAAAATCATATAAAATAGCATATAAATAAATATAAAACATCCAAGATAGATAATATAATAGTATGGAACAATCAAAAATTATAGATACATTGGAGACGTATCAGTTAGGTATGATAGCACTGTTTGCTATCTAATCAGTATGTAAAGACTGATTTGCCACTGTGGTGACCCCTTGATCTATAAAAGGAGGCCCATGTCAACCATAGAGAGGATTCATACCTCCACACATTCATACACGTGTAGCCACTCTCGCCTCGAGGCAACCTTGCCGGGCAAGAGCGCCTTGCTTTTCCTTCATTCTCCACCATCAATGCACCAAAGCAGGAGCAGGGTTTTACGCCTCGCGGCGGCCGGAACCTAGGTAAAACTGCCCGTGTGATCCCTGTCGTGCTATGCTACACTTCTCCGCTCTTCGTGCAACATGCCCATCCCCCTGCCAAACCAAAAGGGGCTCGTAGTCCCATAGGTGGCCATGGTCTCCCATGACATCTTTGGCGCCCTAGGTAGGGGGGTCACTTGCGCGAAACCGAGGGTGTTAGCAGCGCGTCATCTTCATTGCCATCTTCATCATAGACGGGTCCATGGACTATGGCACCCAAGAGGTGGCGGAGAAGGATAGGGGCGGAATGGGGTAACGACATCGTTTCCCCTCCGGTCCTGCCCAAGCTCCGTCACCTCCTTCTGTCTTGGCCACAACAACGACGGAGGCCAACAAATAGGGCGACGAGACCACCCCACATAGATCAAGCAGCGTGAATGCACTACGGGCCCCGTTCAGGGGAGAGGGCGATGCACGAGGGTACAGGGCTCTTTCTCTCTCTCTCTCTCTCTCTCTGCTACTCTCAGTTTTCGACAATCGAGCTGCTTTGGGTCCTGGTGTTGTCAACGCCGATGAGCCCACACGATACTCAGTTCAGCATTGACCCTGCTTAGGGAAATCCTCAGTAGAGCACCGGTGCGAATCCATTGAATGATGCCTCGACAAGCACGCTCCGGCAAGGCCGTCCTTGTTAGCGTGACTTTTGTGCCAGACGCCATTGGATTGTTCAAAAAACGTGAAGAGAAGGAGAGAGAAACCCGCCATGCCCGGCAGTGCATCCTACCGCCCGCAAGATATATATATGAATATGACCGGCCCCTACTGGGGGTCAGAAGTCGATACCATCCTTCCCGAAGCTCATGGGCCCAACAAGTGGCCGCAGCAGAAAGGGATGAATGGAGACACAGATAAGAGCGAAGTTCACGCTATCCTTGCGTTATTATGGTTTGTTTTGGATCTGCATGGTTGTTTATCCCTTGAGTACCAAAGTGTTCGTATGATGAAAACTTTCGCAAGGAGGTACCTCTGCTAGATTCTTGTCTGCACCCTCGTTCCGTTCAGAGCCAGCTCGCAGAATGAGTGGCTGCGTCGGAAACTACTGAGGAAAAACTTGCCAGGACGCATCTACGCCAAAATAAATGTTGAGGGCCAGGCCCTCACGACTATTGCGGCAATATGATACTGGCAGGCAACCAAGAATGCGCAACAGAGACTAATCATAGGAACACTGCATGGATAAAACTCAAAAGGGATAAACATGCAATTCAGATTAAGCAAAAGTATCAAACCCTGCATAAAGCATGAATAGAACAAAGTCTAAACACAGGACATGCATCATTGTTTTGATTACAGGACTGCACAGTAGCAGGAATAATTCAAGGACGAGCCTGTCGGGCTCGTATGTGGAGAACCCTGTCGGTGAAGGGAGTCGCCTTCTCCTCAGCGATGGAGACATCAGCACAGTGTGGCGGCTTCCTAAAACCATCTGCAAGGTCAAGATCTAGGTGGTAGCAAGCAATGTCCCTCAAGACCATGAAGAGGGAGTTGCGGGCGAGCCTCCAGGATTCAGCCTCGAAGAAGCCAGCTCTCCCCTCCTCATGCGTCTTCAGCTTGGCGATCAACTCATTGAAGAAAACTCCCAGCTTAGCACCGGGGGCCTCCTGCTTGCTGGCCGAATAGGTCGGCCCCTCTATGCCCATCGCCGTGGCCTGAGCAGAGAGACAATTGGTGATGTCGATCAAGCTCTTGATCCAGAGGTCGACTTGATCAGAGTGGTTCTTTAGCTTGTCCCCCGCATCGTTCCCGAGGCACCTTGCGGTGTCCAGATCCTTTGACATCTGCTACTCGCGGGCCTCGATGGATTCCATTGAGCCCTCCAAGGAGCCGATCCAGGCTTTCAGATCTTCAATGGTGCCATTGGCAGCCTCAAGGCCTTGACTCTTGGAGGAGAGCTGCGGTTGTGTATCCTTCAGGAGGGACTCTGCTTTCTGCACCTCCTCCTTGAGGTCCGAGACCTCCTTGGCACTCCCGGCAAGCTTCTCCGTCAGCTCGGCCACTTGTTGGTCGAGGTCCACCTTGGTGGCAGAGGTAGAAGTGAGGTCATCGTCAAGCTTCTTTAACATGGCAACAGAGTCAACAGTAAGGGCGTGTAGGGAAGCCTTGTGCTTGTCCTCTAGTTCCTTGGTGCGCTACTGAACAAGGGCCTCTAGGTCATCATCCTTGGCGCGGGAGTGGCTTCGAGTTTTTCCTCACGAAGAGCCATGCTCTTCTCCCTGGCATTTAGGAGTGCTTTATGCCCCGCCAGGCGCACCTCCCGAGCGATGACGTCCTCCCTTGCCATCGAGATTGCCTCCTGGTGCCTCGAGAGGACCCGGAACTGCTTGCCGTGCCAGTCGTGCAATTCGGCACCCTTCTCCTTTAGCTTCTGGTCCACCTTGTTGGCGGATTGGCGATGCTCCTTGAGCTCCTGCCACTTCTGGCTGTGCCTCTCCCGCATCTCTTTGAGGCCGGCTGCCACGGACTCCATGAAGGATAAGTCCATGGCAATGGCGACCAAGTCATCCACCTCTTCGACTCCCTAGTACAGCAACGCCAAGATACGCTGCAACTCTTCATCAAGCTCTGCACTCATTGTCATTGACGAGCCGGGGGATTCAAGTTTGGGCTACACAAGTACCAACGACAAGTTGCTCGACGAGGGTGGAAGGACCTCCGCCGAGGCGCCAAATGAGGGAAAAGGAGCCATGGTTTGAAGGGGTACTGAGAGAGTCCTGGATTAGGGGGTGTCCGGATGGCCAGACTATACCTTCAGCCGGACTCCTGGACTATGAAGATACAAGATTGCAGACTTCGTCCCGTGTCCGGAAGGGACTTTCCTTGGCATGGAAGGCAAGCTTGGCGATACGGATATGTAGATCTCCTACCATTGTAACCGACTCTATGTAACCCTAACCCTATCCGGGGTCTATATAAACCGGAGGGTTTTAGTCCGTAGGACAACGTATTCATACACAATCATACCATAGGCTAGCTTCTAGGGTTTAGCCTCTCTGATCTCGTGGTATATCTACTCTTGTACTACCCATATAATCAATATTAATCAAGCAGGACGTAGGGTTTTACCTCCATTGAGAGGGCCCGAACCTGGGTAAAACTTCGTGTCCCTTGCCTCCTATTACCATCCGGCCTAGACGCACAGTTCGGGACCCCCTACCCGAGATCCGCCGGTTTTGACACCGACATTGGTGCTTTCATTGAGAGTTCCTCTGTGTCGTCGCCGTCAGGCTTGATGGCTCCTACGATCATCAATGGCGATGCAGTCCAGGGTGAGACCTTCCTCCCCGGACAGATCTTCGTCTTCGGTGGCTTCGCACTGCGGGCCAATTCACTTGGCCATCTGGAGCAGATCGAAAGCTATGCCCCTGGCCGTCAGGTCAGATTTGGAAGCTTAAACTACACGGCTGACATCCGCGGGGACTTGATCTTCGACGGATTCGAGCCACTGCCGAGCGCGCCGCACTGTCACGACGAGCATGATCTAGCTCTGCCGCCGAATAGTGCCCTGGAAGCCGCACCCACATCGGCTTCGACCCTTAATTCGGAGCCAACTGCGCCGATCGAGGATGGGTGGTTGGACGCCGCCTCGGGGGCTGCGATCCCAACGGCGATCGAGCCGAACACCAGCCCCGCACTCTGCGAGACTCGTGACTCCAAGGAGCCGGACTCCTCACCGGACTCCAAACCCTCCGCGCCCCTGCTGATCGAATCCGATTGGGCGCCGATCATGGAATTTACTGCCGTGGACATCTTTCAGCACTCGCCTTTCGGCGATATTCTGAAGACACTGAAGTCTCTCTCTTTATCAGGAGAGCCCTGGCCGGACTACGGTCAGCAAGGTTGGGATTCGAACAATGAAGAAATTCAAAGCCCACCCACCACCCACTTTGTAGCCACTGTCGATGACTTAACCGACATGCTCGACTTCGACTCCGAAGACATCGACGGTATGGACGCCGATGAAGGAGAAGATGAAGAACCAGCGCCTATCAGGGCCTGGAAAGCCACCTCGTCATATGACATATACATGGTGGACACCCCAAAAGAAGGAGATGGCGATGGAACAGCGGAGGATGACCCCTCCAAGAAACAGCCTAAGCGCCGGCGTCAGCGGCGCCGCTCAAGATCCCGCCAAAACAAATACGGTGATTCTAGCATGGGAGATAATAATACTCCAGAAAGTGCCAAACAAAACCCCCTCCAGCAAGATTTAGCACAGGAGGATGGAGAAACCAGCCCTCATGAGAGAGCGGCAGACAGAGAGGTCGAGGACGATAATTATATGCCTCCCTCCGAAGACGAGGCAAGCCTCGACGACAACGAATTTGTCGTGCCAGAGGATCCCGTCAAGCAAGAGCGTTTTCAACGCAGGCTTATGGGCATGGCAAGAAGCCTCAAGAAAAAACAGCAACAGCTTAGAGCTGATCAAGATTTGCTAGTCGACAAATGGACTGAAGTCCTTGCGGCTGAAGAGCATAAACTCGAACGCCCCTCCAAGAGCTACCCAAAACGCAGGTTGCTACCCCGACTAGAGGAGGAAGCACTTAAACCTGCATCACCTGCACTCGATACGGCCAATCGGCCACCTCGTGGCCGCGACAGAGAGGCCTCTCGGCCCTCCACTCAAGCCGCACCCCGTACCAAGGCACGGGAAAATGCCTCAGACCTACGATATATATTGGACGACAAGGCAAGGCAAACAAGATCGATCTACGGATCGCGTGGGCGCCCCACGACTCGAGACGGTAACCGTCACGCCGGCCATAAATTCGGCAGGGCCGAACACAGTAGACAAAGCTCATTGGAGCTACGTCATGATATAGCCTAGTACAGAGGCGCCGCACACCCACTATGCTTCACAGACGAAATAATGGATCATCAAATCCCCGAGGGTTTCAAACCCGTAAACATCGAATCATATGATGGCACAACAGATCCTACGGTATGGATCGAGGATTATCTCCTTCATATCCATATGGCCCGCGGCGATGATTTCCACGCCATCAAATACCTCCCACTCAAGCTTAAAGGACCAGCTCGGCATTGGCTTAACAGCTTCCCAACAGTATCAATCAGTTGTTGGGAGGACCTGGAAGCCGCATTCCTCAACAATTTCCAGGGCACTTATGTGCGACCCCCAGATGCCGATGACCTAAGTCACGTAATTCAGCAGCCAGAGGAATCGGCCAGGCAATTCTGGACACGGTTCCTAACAAAGAAAAATCAAATAGTCGACTGTCCGGACGTTGAGGCCCTAGCAGCCTTCAAGCACAATATCCGTGACGAGTGGCTTGCCCGGCACCTTGGACAGGAAAAGCCGAAATCTATGGTAGCACTCACGACACTCATGACCCGCTTTTGCGCGGGAGAAGACAGCTGGCTTGCTCGTAGCAACAACATGACCAAGAACCCTGGTAATTCGGATACCAGGGACAGTAGTGGCAGGTCGCGTCGCAACAAGCAGAAGCGCCGCATTAACGGCGACAACACTGAGGATACGGCAGTTAATGCCGGATTCGGAGGCTATAAATCCGGTCAGCGGAAAAAGCCATTCAAAAGAAATCCTAGGGGCCCGTCGAGTTTGGACCGAATAGTCGACCGCTTGTGCCAGATACATGGCACCCCCGAAAAGCCGGCCAATCACACCAACAGGGATTGTTGGGTGTTCAAGCAGGCAGGCAAGTTAAATGCCGAAAATACAGACAGGGGGCTGCATAGCGATGACGACGAAGAGCCCCGGCCGCCGAACAACAGTGGACAGAAGGGTTTTCCCCCACAAGTGCACACGGTGAACATGATATACACAACCCATGTCCCCAAAAGGGAGCGGAAGCGCGCGTTAAGGGACGTATACACGGTAGAGCCAGTCGTCCCAAAGTTCAACCCATGGTCCTCCTGCCCGATCACCTTTGATCGAATGGACCATCCCACTAGCATCCGTCATGGCAGATTCACCGCATTGGTTATAGACCCAATTATTGACGGATTTCATCTCACTAGAGTCCTTATGGACGGCGGCAGCCTGAACCTCCTTTACCAGGATACAGTGCGGAAAATGGGCATAGATGCCTTGAGGATTAAGCCCACCAAAACGACCTTTAAAGGCATAATACTAGGTATAGAGGCCAACTGTACAGGATCAGTCACACTTGAAGTGGTCTTTGGATCTTCGGATAATTTCCGAAGCGAGGAGTTAATCTTCGACATAGTCCCATTCCGCAGTGGCTATCACGCACTGCTCGGGCGAACCACATTCGCCAAGTCCAATGCGGTACCGCACTACGCATACCTTAAGCTCAAAATGCCAGGCCCTCGAGGAGTAATTACGGTCAATGGAAACACCGAACGCTCCCTCCGAATGGAGGAGCACACGGCGGCCCTTGCAGCAGAAGTACAAAGCAGCCTCTCCAGGCAGTTCTCCAGTCCGGCCATTAAACGACCGGACACCGTCAAGAGCGCCTGGAGTAACCTACAACAAGACCGCCTGGCACGACCCGAGCAGGCATAGCAATACGGTCCCAACCCCAGCCCTCGCAAAAATATGATACCAGTACTTTGTGTACATAACTACGCTCTAGAAATACCATGGGTACAGGGGAAGGGGCACCATCACGGCACGCCCGAAACACGGCTTAAACCGCACCAGGGGCTGCCGATTTTTTAATTTTCTCTTACTTTCAGGACTCCACTCTTCGGAAGGCCTGTTCGGTAGTTCAATTGCCGCACAAACGATACAAGAACCAAGGAAGCAGACAAGCCATGCCGCATTACGGAACTCCCAGGTGGTCTCTATCACGAGCAGTATACCTGTTTCGCATACTATTCCGCAGCCTGCCCCTGGAACGGACATGTTACATAGTACAACCTTTTGCTTATCGCATTATTTGTATCGTTCTGCTTTGATCGCAGCCCTCTTTAATAAACAATGCATAGCTTTTGTCTATTTTTGCATTACTCTTTTTTTAATATATGTTCCTTAATGACATGTTGCATCCGTACACTTTGGTACGACCAAAATACGCCAGGGGCTTTAGTACCCCTCAATATGGTGTGAGAAGTCCGAACACTTTAACAAGTGCGGCACCCCGAACTTATAGCATTATATGCATCGGCTCCGAATCATGTCTTGGGTCAATAGTTGGGTTTGCCCAGCTCCTATGTTTTGGTGCCTTACGTTCCGCTATATCGGCTAGGGTAGGACTAGGAGAACCACTGCGACTGTGCCCCAGTTGAGCTAGGTCGAGCACCTCAGTGGAGAAAGCTAAAACTGACTGTCATGATGAAGCGAGAGCTGGTCGCTATTCGAGAGGTTTTTCGAGTCCCTAAAGACTTATGCCGCTTAGAGCGAGGAGCCGGCTCTGTCCGGCCAAGGCGTGGATAGCGCCCCGAACTCAGTCTTCCAAATACCAGGGGCTTCGCCGAAATTTAAAATTATAGAATTCTATGGCTAAGTGAGAGTGTTCACGCATTATAGTCTGATTGCCTTGTTCGTTGGGCTGAGCGCCTCCCTCGAAGGACCCAAACATGGGAAAAAGAGCGCTCAGGTTTATACCCAAACACCCCAGCACTAGCGGCACGGGGGCAGAAGCCGATGACTTGCCATCTCTCAGAATTGATAAACAGCCGCATAGAAGGTAATATTTTAAATTCCAACAGCATTGCTTAGCGCATATGAACAAGTTTTCAGCGCACAGGACAAGACGAGCAAGTTTCACTCAGAAATTACATCCCTAGAACATTCATCCGCCACAAGGCAGGCACCCTTCAGAACATCCTTATAATAATTCTCGGGCGTGCGATGCTCTTTCCCTGGCGGTGGCCCGTCCTTCACAAGCTTCTCAGCACCCAGCTTGCCCCAGTGCACCTTAGCACGGGCAAGGGCCCTACGGGCACCTTCAATGTAGACGGAGCGCTTGATGACTTCGAGCCTTGGACAGGCCTCCACCAGCCACCGCACCAGCCCGAAATAGCTCCCAGGCAGAGCCCCTCCAGGCCACAGCCGAACTATGAGGCCCTTCATGGCCTGTCCGGCCGCCTTGTGGAGCTCGACCAGTTGCTTCAGCTCATCGCTCAGGGGCACGGGGTGTCCGGCCTCAGTATACTGAGACCAGAACACCTCCTCTGTCGAGCTGCCCTCCTCGGCTCGATAGAATGCGGCGGCATCGGACACACTCCGGGGAAGATCTACGAATGCTCCTGGAGAGCTCCGGATTCGGGTAAGTAACAAGCAACTCACGTTTAAGGAGATCGATAGCGAATGTGGGCGAAAGGAGAGGGTGGTTTCTTGGCTTGCAGAGGGAGATGATGGGGAGGCAAGGGAGACGACGAATGAGTAGTTCCCTTCCGCGTTTTCTCCTCTTTAGGAAAACGGTGTGGGTGAGGGAGCGACTCTTCAGAAAAGTTACTGTTTCACATTAACTGCTGCAGTCCCACTACCCCATGTTCCGAGGTAATTACGCGAAGTGGACGTTGGTTATCATGACAAACCAATGCACGCGTAGCCTTTCCTCGCCATGTGTCCACGCACTGTTTGGGGCCTAACCTAACGTGCCCGGGGACACATATGGCTCAGGCCCAGGGGCTACTGTCGAGGTAAACAAACAGGGGTATGTGTTCCCCCTGACTTGTGCACAGACAGACGACCGTCGGGCTAACAAAGAACCAAGATCTGATCAAGGCACAAAAGACCAGCCCTTTGAGGGATCAGAAATGCGGATCAAGAAGACCATGACAAGCCAGAGAAGCAAGATATCGCTAAGGAAAGGACCTCCCTTGCTGGGCAGGCGGGCCTAGAAAGGTTGGGATTGCCCCGGAAGCAAGCCTCCAGATCGTCCCGGTAGGCCTGCCCCGGCTCGCGGAAGCAGACAACCCCACCGCACCACCTCACAGCGTCGGACGCCATGAATCCGTGTGGTGTCAAGCTCCTAAGCTCCTAAGTGGCTACTCCCTGCCACATGGCAGCCACTTCCTATAGAAACTACCTCCAAATGACACCCGTTCTGAGACGTGTCAAGCAAGCAGGCGCGAAGCTGGCAAAACAGCCCGGCAGGGCCTGCCGGGCAAGTCGTGATGTGACATTGAGCAGCGCATTTAATGCGCTCTGTCAGCCTGCAGAGTTAGGTAAGATAACACTGTTTTCTATCTAATCAGTATGTAAAGAGCGATTTGCCACTGTGGTGACCCCTTGATCTATAAAAGGAGGCCCATGGAAACCATAGAGAGGATTCAGACCTCCACACATTCATACGTGTGTAGCTACTCTCGCCCCGAGGCAACCTTGCCGGGAAAGAGCATTGCGCTTTTCCTCATTCTCCACCATCAATCCACCAAAGCAGGAGTAGTGTTTTACGCCATGTGGTGGCCCGAACCTAGGTAAAACTACCCATGTAATCCATGTCGCGCTGTGTTATGCTTCTCCGCTATTTGTGCAACGTACCCATCCCCCCGCCAAAACAAAAGGGGCTCGTAGCCCCGTAGGTGGCCGTGGTCTCCCACGACAGTTATGTTATGTTGTTAGTTAGGGTAGTAGGTTAGTTAGGCAATGATGTTAGTTAGGTTATGCTGGAGCAATTTACATAGTACGATTAACAAATTAGCAAATGTTGTTAGTTAGGTTATGTTCTAGGATTCTAGGGTCAATTAGGTTAATTTGGTTATGTTGTTAGTTAGGGAAACAGGTTATGTTGTTAGTTAGGGAAGTAGGTTTACATATAATTTACTTAGGTGAATACTTAGTGAGAGAGGGAGAGGGACAAAGATTATGTGAATACTTAGTGAATTTACTTAGTTTTTATTAGTAGTTAACTAGATTTTGTTATGCACTTAATTTTTGAATTAGATTCTGATATTTGGACATGTGTTCTATGTTGCATAATTGTTCTGCACCCAATGTGTAGTTGTTCTAAACCCAATGTTCTGCACCCAAGTGGCCTATGAATGTGTCCAAGTGTCCTATGAATTGTTCGATTCAGCCCAAGTGGCCAATGAATGTGCCCAAGTGGCCTTTTGTTCTTTCCAGGGATATTATGCGAGTGGCCTATGTTTTGCCTGAATGTTGATTCATTTCCATTCTGGCAATTTTTAGGCACTCGATTTGTCCACTTTTTAGCAAATGTCATGCTGAAATTTTTCGTGAATTTCGGCATGACTTGCTAGAAACTCGGACATATCGAGTGCCCAGGATTTGCTGCATTGGGAATGAATCAACATTCTAGCAAAACGTAGGACTTTTTTATGTCATTATTCATTTTATGAGGTCTAGTAATTGACTAGACTTAATCGTAGAAACATGGCTAACAACGATGAAAGAGAGTGTTCTGGTGATTGCAATGTCTATGAGGCGGCAGACAACTATTTGAACTATATGGATGAGCAAAAGTTGTTGCAGTACCCCCTGTCACATCCAAGGGTTGCACCAAGACCGACACCGGCGCCGAGACCGGCACCTGCTACTTGTTAAGCTTGCGTTGGTTTTTCCCTTGAATAGGAAGGGTGATGCGGCAAAGTAGAGATAAGTATTTCCCTCAACTTGATAATCAAGGTATCAATCCAGTAAGAGACAACACGGAAATCACCTAATACCTGCACAAACAATCGAACAACTTTCACCCAACACGATAAAGGGGTTGTCAATCCCTTCACGGTTACATGCAAAAGTGAGATCTGACACAGATAGATAAACGATAAAGTAAAAGACTTCTATAACTACCAAACGTTCGGATTTTAGCAATAGGCAAGAAGGATTCTTACTTCACTCTAATTATGTACATGCATGGATTAGAATGACTAATTTTACTTTCACGTGCACTCCTCCCTCTAATTACATGCATATATGCACTAAAGGATGCAAAGCTGATGTCATTCTAGATTCTTTTTTTTCAAACTTCAAAATATTTTGTAGCTCAAACCGTCGCTTCGATTGAAAAACCGTCTTCACATAAAAAATCACCTCGACGAGATCTTCAAAACTAGATCCCATGTTGATATGTTATGATGACTTTTTTTGGACCAAAAGTTACCACATCTAGGCTACATACGTACCACGTCTGTCATACATAAGTTATCATGTCTGTCATACATAAGTTACCATGTCATTTACACAAAAGTTTCTGGGGTATGTATTCAACAAACTTTTATCCCAGGGTCAAAAATTGATTATGATATTTGAAGTGAGTTATCAGCTTTGTTGTGTATATTACCATGTTCCACAAAAGTTATCGCGGTATGTTTTTCAACAATTTTCATTCCCCTCGGTCAAAAAATTACCGCGATATTTGTATATGAGTTATCAGCTCTCATGTGCGTGTATTATCATATTGTTTACACATGAGTTATTGGGAGGTATTTTTTACAATATTTTTCCCTGGTCAAAAAGTTACCACGTCCGTCTTAAGAAAGTTATCAGCTCTGTTGTATGTATATTATCATGTTATTTACACACGAGTTAGTAGGGTACATTTCAATAAACTTTTATTCCAGGGTGAAAAGTTACCGTGGGGTTTGTAGTGAGTTATCAACTTTATTGTGTGTGTATACCGTGTTATTGCACACAAAGTATCAGGAATATGTTTTTCAACAATCCCCCCCCCCCCGCCCCCACATAAAAAGCTATCATGGTGTTTGTACCTAAGTTATCACGCACTACGATGCATATAATGCACTGTTATTTGCCACAAATTTTTATCGGGGTTATGTTTTCAACAACGTTGTTTCCCTGGGTCAAAGTTATCATGATGTTTGTACCTAAGGTATCAGGTATGTTGTGTGTATATTACCATGCTATTTATATAGAAGTTATCACGGGGGTTCAACAACTTTTTCCCCTAGATAAAAAGTTATCATGGTGTTTGTACATAAACTATCAGGTCGGTGGTGCATATAATGCATTGATATTTGCCACAAATTTTACCAGGGTTTCAACAACCTTATTTCCCCGAGTCAAAGTTGTCATGATGTTTGTACCTAAGTTATCAGGTATGTTGTGTGTATATTACCATGTTATTTATATAGAAATTATCACGGATGCGTCTTCAACAACTTTTTCCCAGGTAAATAGTTACACGGTGTTTGTACCTAAGTTATGATATCTGCGATACGTATATTACCATGCTATTTTACACACAAGATATATGCGGTATGTTTTCCAACAACCCCCCCCCCCACTCCCCATCAAAGTTATCGTGATGTTTGTATCTAAGTTATCAGGTCTGTGGTACGTATATTACCATGCTATTTATATATAAGTTACCGAGAGTGTTTTCAATAAAAAGAATCCCCATGCCAAAGTTATTGTGATGTTTGCGAGTAAATTATCACGCCCATGATGTGTGTCATGTTATTTACACAAAACTTAATGACTAGCCATCACTTCCGTTGTCACAAACACCCGCATGTCATCGAAAAAATGGATCTCTTTGTATGAAACACAAGATTGAAGCCAGTATTCACCGGGAAAATATCTGGTGCTCCGGGAGCACCTAAGGTTAGGTGCTCCCGTGCGAGCTCGGCCGTTGGATCTCTGATCCAAGAGCTCCTGTGAAATGATGAACTTTTTTGCAAAAAACCCTCGTAAAATCCGAAAAATGCACGCAAGTACAGCAGCTACAGCAACTCCTCGTATGTCGTTGGATCTGAGATCCGAGGGCCCAGAAGTCTGTATCATGGGAGCACCTCTTCTCCCGTATCACAGGATACTCTCCCAGTATTCACCAAGTGGAATGGCATGCGGACAAAAATTGAGACACTAACTCGTGAGTATAATTTCTTGCTATAATATTTTTGTGTCCTAGGTTAGGCATCATACAATTTGGAAGTTAGGCATGATATCATTTGTTTTTTCTAAAAAATCATTGAACTTTAGGCATGGTAGATAGGTATGAAACAATGACAAAGAGTGCCCAGTCAAACATGTAGCTGCTCTCTTGAAATATAGAATTTAGACTTGTGGTCAGATAGCACTTTATCCTAAGTTATTAATAACTAAATCATGCTAGTGGATTGGCTAATGAACCAGTATTTATCTCCTTTGATAGCCTATGGACCTGGGATCGAATCCCAATTCTTGCACACTTTTTCGCTTTGGTGTTTACCTCTAATCGGACTAAAAAAACGCATGCACATCGAACCAGCGATACCCGTGGCCGCGCAATCAAAAACCACACGTTCGGTCGTTACATTTCTCATAAAGTAAATACTTTTGGTATTTTTGGTTTATAGATCGGAAAGTAAAAGATTGCAAAATAGTAGATCGGAAACTTATATGATAGAAAATAGAAACATATATGATGGAAAATAGAAACTTATATGATGGAAAATAGACCCAGGGGCCATAGGTTTCACCAGAGGCTTCTCTCAAGATAGCAAATAATATGGTGGGTGAACAAATTACTGCCGAGCAGTTGATAGAAAAGTGCAAAGTTATGACGATATCTAAGGCAATGATCATGAATATAGGCATCACGTCTGTGTCAAGTAGACCGAAACGATTCTGCATCTACTACTATTACTCCACAGATCGACCACTATCCAGCATGCACCTAGAGTATTATGTTCATAAAGAACGGAGTAACGCATTAAGTAAGATGACATGATGTAGAGGAATTAACTCCAGCATTATGATGAAAATTCCATCTTTTTATCCTCGATGGCAACAATACAATACATGCCTTGCTTCCCTTACTCTCACTAGGAAAGGACACCGCAAGATTGAACCCAAAGCTAAGCACTTCTCCCATTGCAAGAAGAACCAATCTAGTTGGCCACCGATAGTTCGAAGAGAATTACAAAGATATGAAATCATGCATATAAGAATTCAAAGAAGATTCAAATAATATTCATAGGTAAGATGATCATAAATCCATAATTCATCAGATCTCGGCAAACACACCGCAAAAAAATTACATCGAATAGATCTCCAAGAACAGCGAGGAGAACATGGTATTGAGAATCAAAGAGAGAGAAGAAGCCATCTAGTTACTAGCTATGGACCCGTAGGTCTATGGTAAACTACTCACGCTACATCGGAAGGGCAATAGAGTTGATGTAGAAGCCCTTTGTGATCGAAGTCCCCTCCGGCAGGGTGCCGGAAAAGGTCCCTAGATGGGATCTCACGGGTGCAGAAGGTTGCGGCGGTGGAAACGTGTTTTCGTGGATGCCATTGGTGGTTTGGGGAATATGGGAATATATAGGCGAAAGAATTAGGTCAGGAGGTGCATGAGGGGCCCACAAGGGTGGGGGCGCGTCCTCCATCCTTGTGGCCACCTCGTGGTCCTCAGACTTCATCTCAAAGTCTCCTGGTTTTCTTTTCATCCAAGAAAAATCATCACGAAGGTTTCATTCCTTTTGGACTCCGTTTGGTATTCCTTTTCTGCGGAACTCAAAAACAGGGAAAAAACAGGAACTGGCACTGGGATCTTGGTTAATAGGTTAGTCCCAAAAATAATATAAAATAGTATATTAATGCATATAAAACATCCAAAACAGATAATATAATAGCATGGAACAATAAAAAATTATAGATACGTTGGAGACGTATCAAGCATCCCCAAGATTAATTCCCGCTCGTCCTTGAGTAGGTAAATGATAAAAACAATTTTTTATGTGGAATGCTAACTAACATATTTATCCATGTAGTTTCCTTATTGTGGCATGAATGTTCAGATCCGTAAGATTCAAAACAAAAAGTTTAATATTGACATAAAAACAACAATACTTCAAGCATACTAACAAGGAAATTATGTCTTCTCAAAATAACGTGGCACTATAGGTGGAATAGAAGGTGGTTGTGGAGAAGACAAAAAGAGGGAGATAGTCTAACATCAACTAGGCGTATCAATGGGCTATGGAAATGCCCATCAATAGATATCAATGTGAGTGAGTAGGGATTGCCATGCAACAGGTGCACTAGAGCTATAAGTTTATCAAAGCTCAAAAAAAAGAAACTAAGTGGGTGTGCATCCAACTTGCTTGCTGATGAAGACCAAGGGTAATTTGAGGAAGCCCATCTTTAGAATACACAAGCAAAGTTCTATAATGAAAAATTCCCACTAGTATATGAAAGTGACAACATATGAGACTCTCTATCATGAAGATCATAGTGCTACTTTGAAGCACAAGTGTGGAAAAAGGATAGTAACATTGCCCCTGCTTTTTCTTTTTTTTTGGGCCATTTTATTATTATTTTGGCCTTTTTCTCTCCCTTTTTTACTACTTCACATGGGGTAATGCTCTAATAATTAATATCATCACACTTTTATTTACTTACAACTCAATAATTGCAACTCGATACTTTCAACAAAATATGACTCTATATGGATGCCTCTGGCGGTGTACCGGGGTGTGCAATGACTCAAGAGTGATATGTATAAAAATGATGAACGGTAGATTTGCCACAAATATGATGTCAACTACATGATCATGTAAAGTAATATGACAATGACGGAACGTGTCATAATAAACGGAATGGTGAAAAGTTGCATGGCAATATATCTCGTAATGGCTATGGAAAGGCCATAATAGGTTGGTATGGTGGCTGTTTTGAGGAAGGTTTATGGTGGGTTTATGGCAACGGCGGAAGTTACGTGACACTAGAGAGGCTAGCAAAGGTGGAAGTGTGAGAGTGCATATAATCCATGGACTCAACATTAGTCATAAAGAACTCGCATACTTATTGCAAAAATCTATTAGTCATCCAAACAAAGTACTACATGCATGCTCCTAGGGGGAAAAATTGGTATGAAAAGACCATAGCGCATCCCCGACTTGCACTGATAAGGAAGACAATCAAAAAATATCTCCTGCTCCAACTTCGTTACATAACTGTTCACCATATGTGCATGCTACGGGACTCACAAACCTTAACACAAGTATTTATAAAATTCACAACTAATCACTAGCATGACTCTAATATCACCATCTTCATATCTCAAAACAATCATAAGGAATCAAACTTCTCATAGTATTCAATGCACTTTATACGAAAGTTTTTATTATATCCCTCTTGGATGTGTATCATATTAGGACTAAATTTATAACCAAAGCAAATTACCATGCTGTTTAAAGACTCCCAACATAATATAAGTGAATCATAAAAGTTCATCAATTTCTAAAAAATAAAGCCATCGCCGTGCTCTAAAAAGATATAAGTGAAGCACTAGAGAAACATTGCCTAGCTCAAAAGATATAAGTGAAGCATATAGAGTATTCTAATAAATCACGATTCATGCGTGTCCCTCTCAAAAGGTGTGTACAACAAGGATGATTGTGGCGAACTAAAAATCAAAGACTCAAATCATACAAGACGCTCCAAGCAAAAGACATATCATGTGGTTAATTAAAATATAGCCTCATGTAAAGTTACCGATAGACGAAGACGAAAGAGGGCATGCCTTCCGGGGCATCCCCAAGCTTAGGATCTTGGTTGTCTTTGAATATTACCTTAGGATCTTGCCACTCCTTATTCCATAGTCCATCAAATCCTTACCCAAAACTTGAAAACTTCACAACACAAAACTCAATAGAAAATCTCATAAGCTCCGTTAGTATAAGAAAATAAATCACCACTTTTGGTAGTGTTGTGAACTCATTCTTTATTTATATTGGTGTAATTTAGATACATTATAACTGAGCACTTTTCCTACCCTCTCAGGCCTAGCCATCTGATTTACACTTTTAGGCCTTTTAACCGTCTGATTAAACTTTGAGTGTAGTACTTACCCCGACTAGACTAGGAAGCTGCTCCCGTATCAAAATTAGAGGCATGTGGATAATTGGGCCGCTCTCGCATGAAGCCCATTCAAACTTACAGGAACCATTGAATGTGTTCCACTAAAAAAACATCGAACGTGCGAGACACCGGTCTCCCTTCGCTCGACACCCTCCTCCCCTTGCGTTTCGACTTCTTCCGCACTATCACTGTCTCTTTATCTCTCCAGACCTAATGGCGCTCCAGCGCCGGTGGCGGCGAAGCATCACCCCACCCCCACCCCTTCTAGGTGATATGTACAGCATCACACGGCCCCCTCTCTCTCTCCAACCCGGAAACATCGCAGGTCAGCCACGCGGCAGCCCTTGCACACCTTCTTTATCTTGGTGGCGTGTCCAATCCCACATCACCGCCTCCACCTCTGCGCTCCATTTCCACACACAATTATCGCAAATTGCTCCATCTGAGTTCATCGAGGATAAAGAAGATATCCCAGATATTCGTTTCCCTGGAATATAATGGAAGATATTTTGCAAATCCCCGCAATGGAAGATTGTTGAGATTGCTCCATCTGGTTGTTCTCTTGTCACTGTTATTTTGTTGCATCTATGGAAGATAGGTTAAGAAATACTATTATGGGGTTCTACACATAATATTCATCTTCCTGCAATCGGATTTCTATCTGCACGCACTACTAAATTAATAGGTTGAACTTAGTCGCATACTTGAGAAAGATTAAAGCCTCGGTTTATTCAAGGTTCGTGACGCAATTTATATGGCAATAGTGCCTTTTGCATATGTTCAATCTGAAGCTGAGTTGGTCAGTATGTTTTCTTGCTATTTGATCTCTGATTAGTGTACTTCCTTCACTAATATATTTGGTTAATATTTTCCATTTTAAGACCAGACATGTTGGCTAGGTATGTTAACTTGCAGGTGAAAGAAACTATGCTTCTGAACAGTGAGGCTCGTGAAGCCACGGCAAGGAAGAATAAGTAGTTCATTGCTTGCAACTATTTTTTGTCTGACTTTGTTCAAGAGGTTTTCGTATCTCATGTAACTAAATACGACTGTGAGTCATCTTTAGGTGATGGTGCCCTCTCATGCCTTCATCCTCCCGGGCTGTCTGATCGCGTAATTGCGCCTTTCATGGCCGTCCAATCAATCTCAGCATGTTGTCCTAAGCGGCTTTGAGGTCAGTGGAAAGTTTGATTTGACCTGTGATGTAATGTCTGATGGGAATACTAGAGAATGCTATTTCCAAATTGTGTTATGATGCTTGTTTGTGTCAAGATAGATTGCTGACATGGACCACATGCATTATGTATTCTATAATTTTAAATTCAATGTAGGTAATCACTTCTTTAGTGATAGCACTGCCAAGTACTCTCTCTGTTCCTAAATATAAGTCTTTTTAGACATTTCAAATGGAATACAACATACAGATGTATGTTGACATATTTTAGAGTGTAGATTCACTCATTTTTCTCCGTATGTAGTCGCTTGGTGGAATCTCTAGAAAGACTTATATTTAGGAACGGAGGGAGTACTTGCTGAATTGTTGTTATTATTGCAGATTATTTTGTTGGCCGGTAAGCAAGCAACACTGGACATGGTACAATGTGCTCACATTCCTCAATGGAATAGAAATTAGTTCAATTAGATGTAAGCTCTCTTTTTTCTTGTTAGATGTTCCGTAAACTCCCGAGCACAGTGTTTATTTTTGTACTAATTACTCAGGTGATACATGAATTGATCGTCCTTTGAATAGAATTGCCTTCAGATGTTTTTCTCCAAAACATGCATTTATTGTTCCTTCCATTGGTCGTGAGGCGGTGTTGATGGGAGCAGGAATTGTTATCATACGTCACATTCCCATAGATGAGGTCTTAAATGCAGGAACTTAGGCAAGATAGAGAGACTCCAATTTTGTACTCTTGGCAGAACGACTTTCATTACGCCGGTTGGTTACTATGTTTTTTCTTGCGACATACTAATATGCATGTGAACCAATAACTGTAGCCACTAGGTCTTAGATCACACATTTATCTCTATTTCTATTCTCTCATATGGGATGTTGCAAATGATGCTATCATACGCTATAATTTTTGATTGTTCCATGCTATTATATTATCCATCTAGGATGTTTTATATGCATTTATATGCTATTTTATATGATTTCTGGGACTAACTTATTAACCTAGAGCCCAGTGCCAGTTTCTGTTTTTTCCTTCTTTTTGAGTTTTGCAGAAAAGGAAAACCAAACGGAGTCCAATTGACCTGAAATTTCACGGAGATTATTTTTGGACCAAGAAGAAGCCCATGGAGTATCGGAGATGGGCCAGAAGAGTCCCGAGGCACCCACGAGGGTGGGGGCGCGCCCTACCCCCCAGGGCACGCCCCCTTACCTCGTGGCCGCCTCGGAGACCCCCCTGATTTGTCCCTGACGCCAAAACCTCTTATGTATACACAAACTTCCAGAACATAACCTAGATTGGGAGTTCGGCCGCCGCAAGCCCCTATAGCCACCGAAAACCAAGCTAGACCCGTTCCGACACCCTGCCGAAGGGGGGAATCCCTCTCCGGTGGCCATCTTCATCATCCCGGCGCTCTCCATGACGAGGAGGGAGTAGTTCACCCTCGGGGCTGAGGGTATGTTCCAGTAGCTATGTGTTTGATCTCTCTCTCTCTCTCTCGTGTTCTTGATTTGGCATGAACTTGATGTATCGGGAGCTTTGCTATTATAGTTGGATGTTATCATGTTTCTCCCCCTCTACTCTCTTGTAATGGATTGATTTTTCCCTTTGAAGTTATCTTATCGGATTGAGTCTTTAAGGATTTGAGAACACTTGATGTATGTCTTGCATGTGCTTATTTGTGGTGACAATGGGATATTCACATGATCCACTTGATGTATGTTTTGGTGATCAACTTGCAAGTTTCGTGACAATGGGATTGAGTCTTTAAGGATTTGAGAAATTATGCATAGGGGTTGGCACATGTTTTCGTCTTGACAGTCCGGTTGAAACTTTGGGGCACTCTTTGAAGTTCTTTGTGTTGGTTGAATAGATGAATCTGAGATTGTGTGATGCATATCATATAATCATACCCACGGATACTTGAGGTGGCATTGGAGTATCTAGGTGACATTAGGGTTTTGGTTGATTTGTGTCTTAAGGTGTTATTCTAGTACGAACTCTAGGATAGATTGAACGGAAAGAATAGCTTTGTGTTATTTTACTATGAACTCTTGAATAGATCGATCAGAAAGGATAACTTTGAGGTGGTTTCGTACCCTACAATAATCTCTTCGTTTGTTCTCCGCTATTAGTGACATTGGAGTGACTCTTTGTTGCATGTTGAGGGATAGTTATATGATCCAATTATGTTATTATTGTTGAGAGAACTTGCACTAGTGAAAGTATGAACCCTAGGCCTTGTTTCCTAGCATTGCAATACCGTTTACACTCACTTTTACCACTTGCTACCTTGCTATTTTTATATTTTCAGATTACAAAAACATTTATCTACCATCGATATTGCACTTGTATCACCATCTCTTCGCCGAACTAGTGCACCTATACAATTTACCATTGTATTGGGTGTGTTGGGGACACAAGAGACTCTTTGTTATTTGGTTGCAGGGTTGTTTGAGAGAGACCATCCTCATCCTACGCCTCCATGGATTGATAAAACTTAGGTCATCCACTTGAGGGAAACTTTCTATTGTCCTACAAACCTTTGCACTTGGAGGCCCAACAACGTCTACAAGAAGAAGATTGTGTAGTAGATATCAAGCTCTTTGCTGGCGCTGTTGCCGGGGAGGTTAGCGCTTGAAGGTATATCTTTAGGTCTTGCAATCGAATCTTTTAGTTTCTTGTTTTATCACTAGTTTGTTCTATAAAAGAAAACTACAAAAAAGGAATTGAGGGTACCTCATATGCTTCATATTTTTAATGTCTTTCATGAAAATAAGGATTCCAATAATTGCGGCAAAGTGTCAGAAGAAGAATGCATTAGAATGTTTGGCACTAAATCTTTGTAGGATGAGCATCATTGCAATGTTGTTAGTATGAATTCTTTGAATATCCATGATGCTAATGATATGCAAAGCCACAAGTTTGGGGATGCTATGTTTGATGAAGATGATATTTTTTCTCCCCCAAGTTTTGATGAGCAAATTTATTTTGATGATAGCATGCCTCCTATTTATGATGATTATATTGTTGAAAGTGGTTTTGGAAGAGTGACAACTTTAGGAAGTAATGATTCCACTATTTTGGAGGGTGTCGATTCTTATTTTGATAATTATGAAAGTGGGTTTGCAGAGGTCATGACTTTAATTAATGTTAATCCCACTATCTTGGAAGAGTGTCAACTTTCCATACATGTGGATCGTGTTAAGAATGTGTTTTGCGATAGCTATATTGTTGAATTTACTTATGATCCTACATGTAATTATTACCAGGGGGGAATATATGCTTGTAGGAATTGCAATAATATCAAGTTTCCTCACTATGTGTTGAAAATCTTGAAGTTATCCTTGTTTTACCTTCCTATGCAAGTTGATTCTTGTTCCCACAAGTTGTTTGCTCACAAAATCCCTATGCATATAAAGTGGGTTAGGCGTAAATGTGCTAGTTATATTCTTCTTGCACTAGTGCAGAACCGAGCAATAGCACTGGTTCGTAAGGCCCTTTAGTGCCGGTTCGGTAACCGGCACTAAAGTGTGGGCACTAAAGCCCCCCCCTTTAGTTCCGGTTCAGCACGAACCGGTGATAATGGGCAACCACGTGGCACGAGGCGTGCCGTGTTCTGGAGGACCTTTAGTCCCGGTTGGTAAGGATTTTTTTTATTTTTAAAATAAAGTAAAAATAGCCCGCCTACTGGGCCGACACGACCTGCGTACGACTAGAAACACAATCTCATGTTGGGCCAGGATGCAGGCCCGTACGGCCCAGTAGGCCCCACAGGGCAGAAGACTTGCAATAGGCCCACAAAGGCCTGCTTAGAGAGGAGCTCTACATGGTAGCCGCGGTGGGTGACGGTGTCCTGGACTAGGGGGTACTCAACACGTCGCCTCCCGATCTGTTAGATTAGGCCGAGGACCCCCATGGCCGTATACTCATGGGCCAGTTCGGACAGCTGCCGCATACATGGAAGATTCCACAAGACTTGGTGATCAAAACAAGGACTCCTCCCCATCGGCGTATTCAGCTAGGACTCTTGTTATCCTAGGCCTTTGGTACATTATTCTAGGGTTTAGCCTCTCTGATCTTGTGGTATATCTACTCTTGTACTACCCATATCATCAATATTAATCAAGCAGGACGTAGGGTTTTACCTCCATCAAGAGGGCCCGAACCTGGGTAAAACATCGTGTCCCTTACCTCATGTTACCATCTGCCTTAGACGCACAGTTCGGGACCCCCTACCCGAGATCCCCTGGTTTTGACACTGACATTGGTGCTTTCATTGAGAGTTCTGCTGTGTGTTCGGCAAAAGGTTGATGGCTCGCTTGCAGATCAACTGCGACTTCGGCATCTTCATCACCAGCTCGGCTGGTCACCTTGGTTCGACCAAGGACTGCACCCTACCACCGATCGTCATGTTCGGATGAGGGTCTTTATAAACATCAACTCCGATCTCTATCAAGATCATGGAGGAATCATCCAGGGAGCCCGGGGGCTCAACGTCAACATTGCCCTCGGGCGACCGTGCTGTTTTTTCGGACAGCAAACTTGTGTCCGCCGCCACCGCCTCCTCAACTGTCGTTTTAACGATCTCTTCAGTGGAATTGTGCGGAATTGAGTCTACAACAACCCTGGAAAATTTCGTTGAGTTCCGATGCAGGAATCTCTGGCAATCCACGATACACCCGAGCCCTGTTAAATCTGGACGGGAATCTGGACGAGTTTGGGGTGTGGTGCCCAGCTTCTAGCTCGGACGTCCTTTGGAAGATCCAACCGTTGATCGGCTGCGGAATCCATATATCTACCACCTCTCAAACTTTCAGCTTGATCCGACCGTCCAAACTCCGGGAACCTTCCGATTAGTGCATCACTTTTCGGATCTGTTTTCTGCGCGAAAACGAATCCGACCCGAGTTCGTCTTTGTTATGAATGGGATTTCGGACATCCCTTTTGAAGGAAGTTTTGTATGGGGTATTGTGTTTTGTTCCCGAACACATCCCACTAACTTTAAAATCTTTTGAGCATGATCTTCAACATCATGCTGGTGTCAAACCAGTCCGGCAATATTGCTCCACGGCTACCGACTTGGGCTAGACACGTCGTCACTTTGTTGAGCCGAGCTCAACTTCTTCGGATCATCATCTCGGCAAGCCGAACAAGAGTTCGACATCGCGAAAGATAAATCATCACCAACATCGCCGCCCCACGGATTACCCGGAGCGGGCACACCGGCATCACTGCACGGTCACATCATCAAGCCGGCATTGACCACGCCACGACCTGCATCGGCAGGGCCGCACTGTTGCTCCTTCAAGACGCTGTCCATCAGTCCGACCTACTTCGACGCATCGGCTGACATCGAGGCTTCGACGTCTCGGCTGGACCGGGGGCTTCGCCATCTCTTCATCAACCTACACCGGAGACTTCGGCGTCACTAGCCGACCAGCTCCGTCACGTTAGCTGGACCGAGGGCTTTACCTCGGCGAGCCAGCCTTTACCAGCGTCGCCATGCCGTCGCTTTATCGCCCATCAGGCAATGGGTGTGCGGATCGAGTCCCAATTTTGGGAATCACCTTTCTTCGGATTGCTACAACAAATAAACCAGGTGCTATTAATCCTAGTATGTTTTGCTTGTTTGGGTTTATTTTTCCCAAGGAATTATTACTCTGCTTTGTCCATCATCTGTACACAGGTCTATCAAATGATGGCCGCATTAACGATGGTCGCATGGTGGTTCGGTCAGTTTCCGTACATAGTCCGGCGAACGCCGCATCTGGAACTCGGACCGACCTGTGAATTCAAGCTTTGCCACACCTTTACCGCATCACGCCAACGCCCTGCATCGACATTGACTTTCGCGCCAGGCCATATTTCTTTTATTACTCACTTTGCATAAATTATTTATTATGCAACATTTTTTTATTATCATTACTATTATCTCCGGTTTGCACTATTTTTTGTGCACAGGAAAATGATCCGGGTTGGGCAGTATCGTCAACTCGGCGTACTGACATACCACGTCACCTCGGCTGGACGGGGGGCTTCGTCAACACTGCATTACCCCATGCCGGGGACTTCGACATCATTCTGCTGGCCTGCATTGACCGTGCTATGTCACCACTTCGGAGTGTCAAGCCCTTTGCTCCGCCACCTTGGGACCGTCTTGGGGGATGGAACCTTGCCCCGCATCAAGCTCGGACCGCGTCATCAATATCGAACACATTAACCAGCTAAGTTGCCTTCATGCTCAAAGTTTTAAATTTTTAACTTGTGTTCGGTTCGACCAAGAATTATACTTTTTTGGAAAAAAGTTGCTTGTAAGAAAATTCCTTGTCTAGACTTTGTTTGTGACGCACAAATTCAAATACCCCGTTTATTTGGGGGCTTCCTTTATGAAGCTTTTCCTCTTGCATATGATTATACTTGGACGGCTTCGTTCCTTGTTCGTGTATTACGCCACAATATGCACCATATTGACTTAAGCGATTTGCAAGCTGGGTTACCTGGCTCCTGTGCTTACCCCTACGTTCCCGATTGTTCGGCTAGGGAGTAAAGGGAGCACCTTTGCGATTGTCACGACCGGGTCCTCCGAGCTCTGACCTCAGACTGGGTGAAGCCGAAAGCTAGCGCTCTTATTGTTTTCAATCATAGTCAGCACACAACGGAACTCATGAGTACAAAAAATCTATTGCACAAGTCTCATAGTAATAATGAGCACCGAAGAAAGGTATCGGTGGGGGTACTATTTTCTTCGAATATGTTTCTTACACTTCGTCTGTAATATAGCATAAGTTCCCTGAGCGCGCTTTGTATGTTACAGCCTTATGGACCGGTTGCCTGGTTATCGGAAACACTGTCGATATTCTCGATAGGTGGAGTACATAACACTTTTTGGTCCTTGACCGAAGAGGGAGAAGCCGACGGTCGGTTAAGACGCGTTTAAAGTTCAGGTTAACAAAGATATGATATTAGTACTTCGGTACATACAATCATTATACATAAAATTCTTTTACCCAAGTCACTTGGGAGCTCTTAAATTTATATGAGCCGTTTTATAATAAGTGTTCTTCTTCTTAGTTGTTGCAAAGTTTTTATTACTATTATTATTCATCACTCCTTTTTTCGACACGAGTGTGTGGTCACTAGCCGGGGAGCCCAATTTCTCTCTCAAAGCCGCTAGAGTTTAGTTTGCTAAACTGGCATAATGAGAAGTACTCCGCCTTCGGGATAGAGGTTGAAGCCGTAGGCTGACCCGCTTGAAGTCTTGAGATAGGATGTGTCATGTTAAAGCACGACAGAAGCACTCTTTTTTTCTAAGACCAATTTTCGAATTGACACCGAACACTTGATCTTGTTCGGACGTCAAGTTTTTACTGACGTTTTTTGGTTTTCCAAGCTTGTGACAAGGATCGCAGTGCAACGCCAGACACCTTTAGAGATTCGGCAAAAAGATTCTCGGATATTGCTATATATGCATCGGTTTCGAATTGTGTCTTCGGTCAATAGTTGGGTTGCCCGGCTCCTGCACTTGCTTCCAACGTTCCGCTTTGTTCGGCTAGGCACGCAAAGGGAGAACCACTGCGATTGTGCTTCCATCTCACATGGTTAAGCACCTCAGTGGAGAAAGCCGAAAGCTGACTGTCACAAACCCCGGTAAACTGGTCAGCGATCCGATGACTGTGTTAAATGACGGGCCATTCATAACAATGTCCGAAGTGTTTATGGCTTGACCTCGACTGTCGCCGAACACTACCGGGGGCTATTAACTGGCCTCCCAAACTAAATCCTCGATATTTTGCTCTTACATTGGAGGTGAGGTTTCATGATCATGCTTAGCATGACAACCCAAATAAAGGAACCGATAGCGGCACTATTTTCTTTGGAAGACATTTCTTATGTTAAATAGTAATATAACATACCTCTCGGCGTACCTTTGTTTATAAAACCGTATGGCCCGATTTCCTTGGTTGAAGTAAATCTTTGCCCTCATAAAGGCTTTATAAAGTAGGACAAACACTCCTCGGCTACTGGCCGAGGAGGTGGAAGTCGATGGTCGGTCAACAAAGTTTTGTACAATGCGGATCCAAGCATTAATGACGTAAAGTACTTGGATACATAGAGTCATTACACATAATTTGTGATTTTACTATCGACATTGATCCTTAATTCGGCCACCCATGCCCGCATTAAGGCTCGGGGGCTACTGGGCTTCGGGCTTATTATTTACAAATATTAAAGGGGCACGTCGATCCTCTGATCTGGTGTTGCCACCCGACCAGTGTCTCAGGGGCTACTACATTGCCCGTTCAATGCAGAAAATTTTAAGTGCAATACAGTTTCCGACGAGATTTTGATCATCAGGTTGGTCGGCCGCACCCAACCTGAGTCTCGAGGACTGAGCACGCCACTTTTTGTGTCCCAAAGTATTCTGCCGAGTTAGGACTTGATCCTCAGGCCGATTTTGCAAATCAACCCGAGTCTCAGCGGCTACTGGGATCAGCGGTCTTACGTCACCCTTCAGGTGCATCTCGGGTTTTAGACCGATACACACGTTGAGGGTTACTGGCTATATATCTCGGCAGAGAATAAATTGCACCAATAAAAAATATTGACAAAAAAATGGCCCATAGACGGGGTGGTGCACCACCTCGGAAGTAGTCCGGCATAAAGCTCGGGCACTAGTGGCTGGCTCCATAGAGGGCATTTCCAGCATTAAGCTCGGCTAAACTCCTTCAACATTTTTGCACCAAGGTGATTTATGATAGTCCGGCGTTGGAGCTTGGACATAGTCCGGCGTTGGAGCTCGGATATGGTCTGGCGTTGGAGCTCAGATACATTCCGGCGTTGGAGCTCGTAAGCGGTCCGGCGTTGGTGCTCGTCTGCAAAAGATACCTTGAATGCAGTCCGGCGTTGGAGCTCGGACGCAAGAGGACAATGCCTTCCCGGGAACAACTTCAAACCCGAGGTATGGCATAAAAATAACAAGGCATTGATAAAGCCGGAAACTTAAAGGGGTTCCTCGGATACCCGACGTATAAACTCGTCGAATGCATTTCGGCGATCCTCAAGATCAAAGAAGAGAATATTTGTTGAACTAGTTTTCAAGACCGACAACCGAAGATGAAGAACAGTTCGGAAGAATCGAGGGGCGTCCCTAACTTGAAGACCGGTTCAGGGGGCTACTGACGGTGTCCTGGACTAGGGGGTACTCAACACGTCGTCTCCCGATCTGTTAGATTCGGCCGAGGACCCCCATGGTCGTATACTCATGGGCCAGTTTGGACAGCTGCCGCATACATGGAAGATTCCACAAGACTTGGTGATCAAGACAAGGACTCCTCCCCACCGGCGTATTCGGCTAGGACTCTTGTTATCCTAGGCCTTTGGTGCAATATATAAACCGAGGCCTGGCTAGTCGATAGAGAATATAAAAACATACAATCATACCATAGGCTAGCTTCTAGGGTTTAGCCTCTCTGATCTCATGGTAGATATACTCTTGTACTACCCATATCATCAATATTAATCAAGCAGGGTGTAGGGTTTTACCTCCATCAAGAGGTCCCGAACCTGGGTAAAACATCGTGTCCCTTGCCTCCTATTACCATCTGCCTTAGACGCACAGTTTGGGACCCCCTACCCGAGATCTACCGGTTTTGACACCGACACCCTGGCGCCTCGTATTCATTCGACGCGTGGGAGAAAGCCCTTATTGGCCACAGAAGCCAAGAGGTCCAAACATTTATGGGACCGGACACTACTTTATAAACGTTCGAAAGATGGAGAAGAACCCGCCTTGCAATGCCGAAGACAATACTGTGCGCCGAACTCATCGTCATTGAAGCCTGGTTCGGGGGCTACTGAGGGAGTCCTGGATTAGGGGGTCTCCGGACAGCCGGATTATATCCTTTGGCCGGACTGTTGGACTATGAAGATATAAGATTGAAGACTTCGTCTCGTGTCCGGATGGGACTCTACTTAGCATGGAAGGCAAGCAAGGCAATACGGATATGTATATATCCTCCTTTGTAACCGACCTTGTGTAACCCTAACTGTCGGTGTCAAAACCGGCGGATCTCGGGTAGGGGGTCCCGAACTGTGCGTCTAGGCCGGATGGTAACATGAGGCAAGGGACACGAAGTTTTACCCAGGTTCGGGCCCTCTTGATGGAGGAAAAACCCTACTTCCTGCTTGATTAATATTGATGATATGGGTAGTACAAGAGTAGATCTACCACGAGATCGGAGAGGCTAAACCCTAGAAGCTAGCCTATGGTATGATTGTTGTTCTGTATGTTGTCCTACGGACTAAAACCCTCTGGTTTATATAGACACCGGAGAGGGTTAGGGTTACACAAAGTCGGTTACAATGGTAGGAGATCTACATATCCGTATCGCCAAGCTTGCCTTCCACGCCAAGGAAAGTCCCTTCCGGACACGGGACAAAGTCTTCAATCTTGTATCTTCATAGTCCAGGAGTTCAGCTGAAGGTATAGTCCGGCCATCCGGACACCCCCTAATCCAGGACTCCCTCAGTAGCCCCTGAACTAGGCTTCAATGACGACGAGTCCGGCGCGCAGATTGTCTTCGGCATTGCAAGGCGGGTTCCTCCTCCAAGTACTTCATAGAAGATTTAGAACACAAAGATAGTGTCCGGCTCTGCAAAATAAGTTTCCACATATTGCCATAGAGAGAATAATATTTACACAAATCTAATCTACTGACATATTCCGTAGTGTGACATCGCACCACGGCCAAGCCTTTATTCGAATCGTTTTATTGTCCCACCTCAGCGTGTCATGCGAGGCGGTTTCCTTGGCACGTCTTGTTAAAGCAGAGATTGTGTCCCCTTATTCCGGGATTCTCATCAATACGGGCGTGGGTAACCCAACCGCTTATAGGACTCCTAGACTATAGGCAAGTCCAAACGGCCACGGAGAGGACACTTGATATTCACCCTCTTTATAAAGGGACAAGGCTTTTACTTTTTTCTCTCCCATGCTCAATCGAATCCTTCCCCCACCTCAAGCTCAAACACCCAAAGTTCAGGTCAGGTGCTCCGAACCTTCAATCATGTCCGGATCTAGCCTTCAAGGCCGATGGGTGCCTTCCTCCGTCATGGAAGAAGACATCAAAAAGTTGAGGGAGGCCAGATATCTGACCGCCGAGGTTTTGCATCGCCCGAGGGCAGGCCGTCCCCTCCCCTGAACCCAACGAGAACGTCGTGTTCGTCTCCCACTTCCTCCGAGGTCTAGGCCTTGCTCTGGATCCTTTCGTCAGAGGTTTGATGTTTTATTACGGGCTAGATTTCCATGATATAGCTCCGGACTCCTTTCTTCATATCACGACATTTATTGTCGTGTGTGAGGCCTTCCTCCGGGTTACCCCTCACTTTGGCCTGTGGCTCAAGACCTTTGAAGTAAAGCCGAAGATGATCGAGGGGCAACATGCAGCGTGTGGAGGTGCCTCAATACGCAAGATGACGGGAGCTCCATGGCCCAAAGGTTCCATTCCAGAGGTGTCTGAATTGTGGCAACAAGAGTGGTTCTACATCACGGCTCCTAGAAGTGCCAAGTGGGCGGCCGCCCCTATTTTCCGCTCGGGCCCTCCACCACAGCTAATGTCTTGGATCAGCAGAGGTCTGAGCTGGGGTCCAGCCAAGGACGTGCCTATACTGCAAAGCCGCATTCGAGATCTCTTCAATGGAGATTTTAGTTTGGTTGCAGTAATACAAGTTATGCTGGTTCGTCAAGTCCAGCCTTGCAAACGCCGGCCCCTTCGCTTGTGGGAGTACAATCCCGAGGGATCGCGTGTCAATCAAAATTTCCTCGGCCTGACGCACGAGGAGATGTACAAGTCATTCTTCGGACCTCAGGAAGAGTGTCCAAAAATCACCAAGGACATGGGTCTGAGCAATAACGGCGCCGCCGAACAGGTAAGGAATCTTCCAGTCGAACATACTATCTCTCATTTGTTACGAAGTTATTTCTGAGAGTTCGCTTTTTGACCAGGACTGGCTAACAAAGGCGAAGTTGATTCGGTGTTCGGCCCCCCTCCCTGAGGGTTTGGACAATCCGGTATTGGAAAAGATGCTCCAGGTCGCACCTTGCCCGAAGCCTTTGAAGGAAGATACTGGGGAGGATAATACGGGCGGACGCGGGCCCCCAACGCTGCCCATTCTAACCGAGGGAGCGAGCGTCTTCATGAAGGAAGACGACCGGAGGAGAAAAAGGACTGTGCCCGGGGATTCGGAAGCCGAAGCTTCCAAACGGGAGAAGAAGTCTCCCACTGAGGGTCCTACCTTGGGGGGTGCTTTTGCCGCACAAAGTCCGCGGGGGGATCAATTCTCCAGCGAGTCGTAAGTGACCCGAAATACTTTAACAGTATAGGTATGCCATCTTCTTCTTCTAAGAAAATAACCACCGCATATATCTTTGCAGTTCGGGCCTTAGCCCCTCTCAAATGAGCTCGTCTTTGGGGGATCTTCTTCCAGAGATGATGGAGAGCGAAACTCCTCCTCCGGACTCCTCCGCTCCGGAAGCGGGCGACCCCGAAGGGTCGTCGCGGAGGGCCTCTCCGAGTCTGGTGAGGCCAAAAGATAATCCCATTGACCCCCGAAGCTCCCAGTGTCCGGCTCACGAAGAGAGCGGACAAAAGAGTCCGGCACCGTCTGGTGTGTGATCGGATGTTCTGAGGGAGTTGGTGGGGCGAGCGGCCGTCTCGGGTGAACACCGTGTGCTGATGAATACGGTGATGGAGAGAATCTCGTCCGCCGAAAGCGGATTGCATGAAGCTTTTATGAATCTACTGGCAGGCTTTGAGATACATAAAATAATGTATGATACTCCTCCACGTGCTAGGTGTGCCCTGTGTAGATAGTAGCCCCTGAGACTCTGGTTGTCGTCGGAAACGACGACGAACAGAGGATCATATTCCCAGGTAATAACCATACTGCCTCTATGTGCAGGTGATGGAAGCTCCGGTGGCTGGCCGAACTAGCGAGTTAGCCCATTTAAAACGGCAGTTGGATGCGACAGACACCGACATCGAGCTTGTTAACAAAAGGCTTGACGAGGCACAGGGTAAGAGTCATTATCTAGTAAACGCCACATAGTAGGAGCAGTATGATGCCAGTATCTTTAATATGTTGTGACTGCAGATGGAGCTGCCACTGTTGAAGCCTTGCGAGCAGAACTTGCCCGAGCCAAGGAACAAGCGAGGTTTGGTAATGCGGCTGCTTTGAAGGCGGCCAAAGAGTTGAAAGCCGAGAAGGCCGCGCATGGCGAGAGCCGAGATAAGATGGCCAAGATGGCCATAGAATTAAAAGCCGCCGCCGACCGTTGCCGGGTTCTTGAAAAGGAAAACCTAGCGAAGGCATCGGACCTTGAGAAGGCTACTCCGACGAGAAAAGACATCCGCTCTGCTATGAGGGCGAAGAAGGAGGAGCTTTGGGAAGCCGGGGATATTGTAGCTGGGAAATCCTTTATGTTGCGGAGGAAGTTCGGAGATCCACGGTATGCCTCTCTAGATCGGCTATGGAGTTCGGAGGATGTGTATATGGATTTGGCCCCGAGCACTGTCGATGCGGCCAAGTACTTCCAGGGTCAGACGGACCGTGAAGTGGACCATCTGTTTTGGACACAATTCCATTCTCCCGAGCGTTCGCTTTCATTGACTGACCAATTAGCCGAATGGGCCGAATTGAATAGGTTGTCCGGACTCGCCATGAGGTCTGTTGTGGATCAGCTATGGCCGGAAAGGCCAAAACCGAACAGCTATTTCAGCATGGTGCAGCAGTTCCTTGACATGGTGCCGCGCATTAATGCGATGAAGAGGTCGGCGTGCATAGAGGGCTCACGGATGGCCTTTGCCCGTGTTAAAGCATACTGGGCGGAGATGGACGCTACCACTGTTGCACCACGGGATTCGGCCATAGGTCGAATGGCTGCTGAGCACTACTTTGAAGAAGTTCTTGAGGGTGCTCGTTTGATAGAGACCCAGTGCTCAAAAAATATTATGTTTGAGTGACATGTAATCTCATTGTAATCGAAATGCTTTTATAAATTTTTATAAGGCTATTTTTATACTTTTGCCTGGAAGTAATATGATGCCTCCTGGGCGGCCGTTTATGTATACATGTGTATAACCTGAAAGATTGCAGCCGTCGGCTTCAACCCCCACGCATATAATGCGGAGGTGCTCGCAAAAAACACGCGTTCACACTTAACCCAACGTCTTGGTCCTATTAAGGAGGTGATAGCGGAGCGAGCGAGGCAACCGGACTATAATGCTTTAGCACTTTCACTTAGCCATAGGAGTTTGACAATGGGGCTACTAGATAGCCCCTGGTGGCTCCGCACTCTCCCCATCCCGGGGTGCGTACATGCCTGGCTGGAAAACGGCCCTTCGTTAAGGCGGAGGAAATCTAACATTCCAATAGGTCATCGAGTGGTTGACCAGTCTCACGCTATATCATGACAGTCAGTTTTTGGCTTTCTCTACTGAGGTGCTCGTCCGGATGAACCAGGGCACAATCGCAGTAGTTCTCCTGGTGCTACCTTAGCCGGTAAAGCGGAACGTAAGGCACCAAAACACAGGAGCCGGGCAAACCCAACTTTTGACCAAAGACAATGATTCGGAGCTGATGCATATAGGGCCAAACTCGCGACGCCGAACACTCCCTAAGGTATTCGGTCTTTGTGGTATAAACCGGGCCTAAATTATGGCCTTTGTAAGAAGCCCCTTGTGTCCAGGTACGTGCATTGTTCTGGCGTGGCCACATGCCAAGACGTCAGCATCCTTCTCAACGGTGGATATGTATCAACAAGAGATAGTAAAAAAGGTTTACGCAGGGTCTTAATCTAAAAAGAATCCTTGGAGCGGGTCCTTGCTGCACTCTGCGCCCGTGTCTCCGTTGTGCCGTATCCCGGACGGGTGTAGCACGATGATCGTCTGTAAAAAAGAGGAATTTAGGTGAAAAAGTTGTCGTGCAAAAAGATAGTTTTTAAAGAAACCATGTATAATTCAAGATGAGGAGAAAGTGCCACTTGTCTTCGCGCGTTGAGCCCCTTGTATTGAAAAATAGGGGTGTGACCATTTATTCAGTATAAATAGAAGCGCCGGACTTGATTAGTTGTGTTTGAGGTCTTGACGACCTATTGGATGCCTTCGCTAGTCCGGGGCAGCCGCACTCTCTTCGGCGCGCAGACATCGCTTGATATTTCCGTTCACTGAAATGATGCCACATGGACCGGGCATATTGAGTGTGAGGGAGGCGTAGTGTGGTATTGCATTAAAGCGAGCGAAAGCTTCGCGTCCGAGCAGTGCTTGATAGCCACTTTGGAACGGAGTGATGTGGAAGGTTAAATGCTCGTGACGGAAGTTATCGGGGGAACCGAATACAACTTGTAGTAGGAGGGAGCCCGTACAATGAGCCCCTGGGCCTGGCGTTACTCCTTTAAAGGTAGTATTGCTATGGCAAATTTTTGTAGGGTCTAACCCCATCCCGCGAATTGTATCCTGATATATTAGGTTTAGATTGCTGCCATCGTCCATCAAGACTCGTGTGAAGTGATATCCACCAATTACTGGGTCGAATACCAGGGCAGCCCATCCTGCGCGTCAGATACTTGCTGAGTAATCGCGATGGTCGAAAGTTATCAGTTGAGACGACCAGTGGCAGTACTTCGCGTTGACAGGCACTTGGGTATATTTTCCTGGGAGTGCCGCGTTGTTTTTTTCCTTGATCACGTGTAACACGTTTACTGTTTTTACTTCTGGTGGAAATTTCTTTTGTTCCCCAGTGTCTTGCTTGGGAGGCTCGTCCTCGTCTTCACTTGGTGTATCCTCCCCCTTGTGTACGGCGTTGAGCTTGCTGGACTGCTTGAAGACCCAACATTCTCTGTGGGTATGATTAGCAGGTTTACCAGGGGTACTATGGATCTGACATACTTGGTCCAGAATTTTGTTGAGGCTGGACAGTTCATCCCTGGTGCCTTTAGAGGGCGGCTTTTGACCTAGCCGAGAGCTTTTGAATCTGGCGTTTACTGCCGTGCCCTTCGTGCTGTCTTCTTTATTCCGGCGTTTGTTATTGCTGTTGTGCCGTGATTTCCCGTTTCCATCTCTAACTTCAGATGTACTGGGGTCGCTGGTGCTGCATCTGGCTAGCCAGCTGTCCTCACCCATGCAAAAGCGGGTCATGAGGCTTGTTAATGCGGCCATCGTTCTCGGCTTATTTTGGCCGAGGTGTCTGGCGAGCCATTCGTCACGGACGCTATGCTTAAAATATGCCAAGGCTTCGGCGTCCGGACAGTCGACAATCTGGTTCTTTTTAGTAAGAAACCTGTTCCAAAGCTTTCGGGCTGACTCTGCGGGCTGTTGAGTTATATGACTCAAATCGTCCGCATCTGGAGGTCGGACATAAGTCCCATGAAAATTTGCCCGAAAGGCGTCTTCGAGCTCTTCCAAACTTCCAATGGAGCTTTCGGGGAGGCCTTTAAGCCAGTGACGAGCTGGCCCTTTGAGCTTGAGGGGTAAGTACTTGATGGCGTGGAGATCATCTCCTCGAGCCATATGGATATCAAGGATGTAGTCCTCAATCCAGACCCCAGAGTCTGTTGTTCCGTCGTATGTCTCTATGTTTACGGGTTTGAATCCCTCTGGAAATTCATGGTCCAGCACCTCATCGGTGAAACATAGGGGGTGTGCGGCACCCCTGTAGCTGGGTGTACTGCGTTGTTCAGATGTTTGTTGTGTTGCATTGTATGCTGGGGCGCGCTTGCATGGTCCATAGATGGATCTTGTTGCACCGTCCTTTGGGTGCGAGCCCTCGCATGGGTCGCGAGTTGTATTGTGAATGGCGTTGTATGCCGCTCTGTGTTGGTAGAGGGGTCGTCTATCTGGCCAGGTGGCTGCTTTGATATTTGGTTGTGGGGGTGTGAGGCCTCCTCATAGAATTCAGGTAGCATCTTCCGCTTTGGGTAGCTCTTGGGGGGGCGATTGTTGCAGTACCTCGCTGCTGTGTTCAGTATTTTACTCCATCTGATTTGGAGTGTGTCTTGTGCAGCCTTGAGCCTTTGCTTCTGCTTTTCAAGACTCCTCGTGGTGGCAACAAGCCTTTTATGGGCATTTTGCTGCTCCAGGTTCCTGTCCGGCGTTATGTCGTCCGGACCATTATCCTTGATAGAATTTGTTTGTTCGGTTTGATTATCCGGATTGCTGTTGTCCAGCAGTGGTTCGCCCTGCTCCAGCGCTGGGTCTGTGTGATCGTTATTTCTGTCGAGGCGGGATTTGGGGTGGCGCTTGCGTCGCCGCTTTGACTGCTTCTCGAGGGAACAAGCCTTCGGTGCGTCCTTCCGCTCCTCGTCGTCATCTATTGGTGCGTCCACCATGTATACATCATATTAAGAGGTGGCTTTCCAGGGCCCAATAGGCGCTGGTTCTTCATCGTCTCTTTCATCAGCGTCCATACCGTCGATGTCTTCGGAGTAGAAGTCGAGCATATCGGTTAAATCGTCGACAGTGGCTACAAAGTGGGTGGTGGGTGGGCTTTGAATTTCTTCATCGTCCGTATCCCAACCTTGCTAACCGTAGTCCGGCCAGGGCTCTCCTGATGAAGAGAGAGAATTTAGTGTCTTCAGAATATCGCTGAAAGGCGAGTGCTGAAAGATGTCCGCGGTAGTAAACTCCATGATCGGCGCCCAATCGGATTCGATCGGCAGGGGCACGGAGGGTTCGGAGTCCGGAGAGGAGTCCGACTCCTTGGAGTCACGAGTCACGCGGAGTGCGGGGCTGGTGTTCGGCTCGATCGCCGTTGGGATCGCAGCCCCCGAGGCGGCGTCCAACCACCCATCCTCGATCGGCGCAGTTGGCTCTGAATTAAGGGTCGAAGCCGATGCGGGTGCGGCCTCCAGGGCACTGTTCGGCGGCAGAGCTAGATCATGCTCGTCGTGACAGTGCGGTGCGCTCGGCAGTGGCTCGAATCCGTCGAAGATCAAGTCCCCCCGGATGTCAGCCGTGTAGTTTAAACTTCCAAATCTGACCTGACGGCCAGGGGCATAGCTTTCGATCTGCTCCAGATGGCCAAGTGAATTGGCCCGCAGTGCGAAGCCGCCGAAGATGAAGATCTGTTCGGGGAGGAAGGTCTCTCCCTGGACTGCATCGCTATTGATGCTCGTACGAGCCATCAAGCCTAACGGTGACGACACAGAGGAACTCTCAATGAAAGCACCAATGTCGGTGTCAAAACCGGCGGATCTCGTGTAGGGGGTCCCGAACTGTGCGTCTAGGCCGGATGGTAACAGGAGGCAAGGGACACGAAGTTTTACCCAGGTTCGGGCCCTCTGGATGGAGGTAAAACCCTACGTCCTGCTTGATTAATATTGATGATATGGGTAGTACAAAGTAGATCTACCACGAGATCAGAGAGGCTAAACCCTAGAAGCTAGCCTATGGTATGATTGTTGTTCTGTATGTTGTCCTACGGACTAAAACCCTCCGGTTTATATAGACACCGGAGAGGGTTAGGGTTACACAAAGTCGGTTACAATGGTAGGAGATCTACATATCCGTATCGCCAAGCTTGCCTTCCACGCCAAGGAAAGTCCCTTCCGGACACAGGACGAAGTCTTCAATCTTGTATCTTCATAGTCCAGGAGTCCGGCTGAAGGTACAGTCCGGCCATCCGGACACCCCCTAATCCAGGACTCCCTCACTAACCCTCTCCGGTGTCTATATAAACCAGAGGGTTTTAGTCCGTAGGTAAACATAGAATCATACCATAGGCTAGCTTCTAGGGTTTAGCCTCTTCGAACTCGTGGTAGATCAACTCTTGTAATACTCATATCATCAAGAATAAATCAACCAGGACGTAGGGTTTTACCTCCATCAAGAGGGCCCGAACCTGGGTAAAACATCGTGTTCCCTGCCTCCTGTTACCATACGCCTTAGACGCACAGCTCGGGACACCCTACCCGAGATCCGCCAGTTTTGACATCGACAGTTGTCATTTGGAGGTATTTTCTATAGGAAGTGGCTGCCATGTGGCAGGGAGCAACCACTTAATTACGTAGGAGCTTGACACCGCATTGATTGACGATGCACTGTGCGTCGCTGTGCGGTGGTGCGGTGGGGTGGTTTTCTTCCGCAGGCCCTGGCAGGCCTGCCGGGACGATCTGGAGGCTTGCTTCTGCGGTAATCCCAACCTTGCTAGGCTTGCTTGCCCGGCAATGGAGGTCCTTTCCTTAGCGATATCTTGTTTCTCTTGCTTGTCTTGGTCTTCTTGATCCGCATTTCTGATCCCTCAAAGGGTTGATCTCTTGTGCCTTGATCAGATCTTGGTTCTTTGTTAGCCCGGTGGTCGACTGTCCGTGCACGATTCAGGGGGACGCATATACCCCTGTTCATTTGCCCCGACAATAACCTAAGTAATCTACATTTCCTAGTGATACGTCTCCAACATATCTATAATATTTTATTGTTCCACGCTATTATATTATCTGTTCTAGATGTTTTATATGCATTAATATGCTATAGTATATTATTGTTGGGACTAACTCATTAACCTAATGCCCAATGCCAATTTCTGTTTTTTAACTTGTTTTTGACTTTTACAGAAAAGGAATATCAAACAGAGTCCAAACAGAATAAAACTTTACGGTGATTTTTCTTGGACCTGAGTGAACCCACGAGACTTGGAGAGGAGGCCAGAAGACCTACAAGGTGGCCACAACCCGTGGGGGCGTGCCCCCTGGCTTGTGGGCCCCTCGTAGACCTTCCAACCCTAATCTTCGCACTATAAATATTCAATTATTTGCCTTACGTCAGAGGACACACCAAAAATACTTTCCCATCGCCACAAGCTTCTGTTCCCGTGAGATCCCATCTTGGAGCCTTTTCTGGCACTCCGCTGGAGGGGGGTTCGATCATGGAGGGCTCTACATCAACCTTGTTGCCCTTCTGATGAAGCGTGAGTAGTTTACCACGGATCTACAGGTCCATAGCTAGTATCTAGATGGCTTCTTCTTTCTCTTTGATCTTCAATACAATGTTCTCCTCGATGTTCTTGGAGATCTACTCGATGTATTCTTCTTTTGCGATGCGTCTGTTGAGATCCGGTGAATTGTAGATTTATGATCATATTATATATGAATATTATTTGAGTCTTCTCTAAACAATTTTATGAATGATTGAGATAGATTAGTATTTCTCTCCGGTCTATCGATTTGGTTTGGCCTACTAGATTCGTTTTTCTTGCAATGGGAAAGGTGCTTCGTGATGGGTTCGATCTAGCGGTGTCCTTACCCAGTGATAGAAGGGGTAGAGAGTCATCTATTCTATTGTTTCCATTAAGGATAAAAAGAAGGGGTTTATATCATATTGCTTGAGTTTATCCCTCTACATCATGTCATCTTGCTTAAGGTGTTACTATGTTCTTATGAACTTAATACTCTAGATGCAGGCACGAGTCAGTCGATGTGTGGAGTAATAGTAGTAGATGCAGGCAGGAGTCGGTCTACTTGTCACGGACGTGATGCCTATATTTATGATCATTGCCTTAGATATCGTCATAACTTTGTGATTTTCTATCAATTGCTCAACAGTAATTTGTTTACCCACTGTGTACTTTATTAATGAGAGAAGATTCTAGTGAAACCTATGGCCCCCGGTTCTATTTTCCATCATATATTTTCATATCTATAAAACCAAAAACCTAAAAATACCTTGCTGCAATTTATTTTATATTTACTTTATTTTACCTTTTACTTACCTTTTATATCTCTCTCTATTAGATCTCACTCTTGCAAGTGACCATGAAGGGATTGACAACCCCTTTTTCGTTTTGAGTGCAAGTGTTTGTTAGTTTGTGCATGTGCATATATTGGGGACTTTCTTGTGCCTCCTATTGGATTGATACCTTGGTTCTTAACTAAGGGAAATACTTATCTCTACTTTGCTGCATCACCCTTTCCTCTTTAAGGGAAAAAATCGATGCAAACTAAAGAAGTACAACCTAAATAATCTATAGAGAAGAGGGGAGGGAGAATGGAAGAGAGGAGGGGAGGGGAGAGGAGAGGGTCTTACGGTGTGAGGTCGACAGCGGCGGGTGGAGGAGTTGGCGGTGACAGCGTAACGGCTGCAGCGGGCGGAGGAGGGGCGTCGGCAAGGCAGGGGCATCGGGGCGTCGGCGAGGCAGCTGGGGCATCTGTGCGAGACAAGGGTGATGGCGAGGCAGCTAGGGCGTCTGGCCACGAGGGGGGAGGGGCACACGGCGAGGAAGGGCGCGCACGGCGTCGTGGCCGGTGTTGGGGCTGGGGCGACGGCGGCGACGGTGACTGCAGTGGAGGAGTGGGGATTTGGGGGAAGAAGTGTGGGAGAAAGGAGGGAAAGCCCCTGATGGTGGTGTTTATGTCAAAATAGCGGTAGCGCTGGTTCCAAACCAGCGCTATAGCTAAGTTAGATAGTGCTGGTTGGGAACCGGCGCTGCCGCTATGGGAAGTAGCTATAGCGCGTGTCTATGACCAGCGCTATTGCTATTTATTTTCCTTCTCCTTTTTTATTTTATTTTTCGTTTTATTTTTATTTTTCTTTTTATTTTCTTTTCCTTTTTTTTCTTTTTCTCTTCCAAAAGACGACTGTCGGTGTCAAAACCGGCCGATCTCGAGTAGGAGGTCCAGAACTGTGCGTCTAAGGATGGAAGGTAACAATGGACACAGGGAACACGATGTTTACTGCTACCTCTTGAGCATGAGTTGGTTTTCCCTTGAAGAGGAAAGGGCGATGCAGCAAAGTAGCATAAGTATTTCCCTCGGTTTTTGAGAACCAAGGTATAAATCCAGTAGGAGACTACACGCAAATCGCCTAGTACCTGCACAAACAAATAAGAACCTTGCAACCAACGCGATAAAGGGGTTGTCAATCCCTTCACTGCCACTTGCAAAAGTGAGATCAGATAAAGATAATAAGATAAATATTTTTGATATTTTTGTGGTATAGATTGGAAAATAAAGAGTGCAAAATAAATAGTTAACTAGAATTGTAGGTTGGGAACTTATATGATGTAAAGTAGACCCGAGGGCCATAGGTTTCACCAGTGGCTTCTCTCAAGATAGCATGTATTTCGGTGGGTGAACAAATTACTGCAGAGCAATTGATAGAAAAGCGCATAGTTATGATGATATCTAAGGCAATGATCATGAATATAGGCATCACATCCGTGACAAGTAGACTGAAACGATTTTGATCTACTACTATTACTCCACACATCGACCGCTATCGAGCATGCATCTAGAGTATCAAGTTCATAAGAACGGAGTAACACATTAGGCAAGATGACATGATGTAGAGGGATAAACTCAAGCAATATGATATAAACCCCATCTTTTTATCCTCGATGGCAACAATACAATACATGTCATTTCCCTTTCTGTCACTAGGATCGAGCACCGCAAGATTGAACCCAAAGCTAAGCACTTCTCCATTGCAAGAAAGATAAATCTAGTAGGCCAAACTAAACAGATAATTCGAAGAGACTTGCAAAGATATCAAATAGTGCATATAAGAATTCAGAGAAGAATCAAATAATATTCATAGATAATCAAGTTCATAAACCCACAATTCATCGGATCTCGGCAAACACACCATAAAAGAGTTACATCGAATAGATCTCCAAGAAGATCGAGGAGAACTTTGTATTGAGATCGAAAGAGAGAGTAGAAGCCATCTAGCCAATAACTATGGACCCGAAGGTCTGTGGTAAACTACTCACACATCATCGAAGAGGCTATGGTGTTGATGTAGAATCCCTCCACGATTGAATCCCTGTCGGTGTCAAAACTGGCGGATCTCGGGAAGGGGGTCCCGAACTGTGCGTCTAGGCCGGATGGTAATAGGAGGCAGGGAACACGATGTTTTTTACCCAGGTTCGGGCCCTCTCGATGGAGGTAAAACCCTACTCCTGCTTGATTAATATTGATGATATGGGTAGTACAAGAGTAGATCTACCACGATATCAAGGAGGCTAAACCCTAGAAGCTAGCCTATGGTATGATTTTTGTGTATGGAGTTGATTGCCTACGGACTACAACCCTCCGGTTTATATAGACACCGGATAGGGTTAGGGTTACATAGAGTCGGTTACAATGGTAGGAGATCTTTAATATCCGCATCGCCAAGCTTGCCTTCCACGCCAAGGAAAGTCCCATCCGGACACGGGACGAAGTCTTCAATCTTGTATCTTCATAGTCCAGGAGTCCGGCTAAAGGTATAGTCCGGCTACCCGAACACCCCCTAATCCAGGACTCCCTCAGTAGCCCCTGAACCAGGCTTCAATGACGACGAGTCCAGCCCACAAATTGTCTTCGGCATTGCAAGGCGGGTTCCTCCTCCAAGTCCTTCATAGAAGATTGTAAACACCAAGAGTAGTGTCCGGCTCTGCAAAATAAGCTTCCACATATTGCCATAGAGAGAATAATATTAACACAAATAAAATCTGCTGATGTATTCCGCAGTGCGCCATCACACTACGGCCAAGTCCTTTACTCGAATCGTTTTTACTTTTCCACCTCAGCATGTTTTGCGAGGCGATTTCCTTGGCACGTCTTGTCAAAGCAGAGATCGTGCACCCCCTTTACGGGATTCTCATCAATACGGACGTGGGTAACCTAACCGCGCCATTTATCATGGCGCTTGGGAGGCAAGCGACTTTTACTAGGCTGGTGGGGACGCACAACCGCGTCCGCCCATATAAGGGGATAAGGATCCACCTTTTTACCCACGCCTTCTTCCTCCTTTGCCTATCCATCTCCTGCGCACTCGAGCTCCAGCGCCCAAGCCCGCACTTCCCACCTCAACCTTCTCCAGCAATGTCCGGCGCAGGAGGCAAGTGGATGGTCTCCTCCGTTATGGAGGGTAAAGTCAAGAAGCTAAGGAAGGCCGGATACCTGTCCAAGAACATCGCGCACCGGCTTCCCGAAGAGGGGCACCTTCTCCCCACCCCAAGGCCCCATAAGAGGGTAGTATTTCTCCCCCACTTCCTCCGCGGACTGGGTTTTCCACTCCACCCATTTGTCCCGGGGCTCATGTTCTACTACGGCCTGGATTTCCATGATTTGGCTCCGAACTTCATCCTCAACATCTCGGCGTTTATCGTCGTGTGCGAGGCTTTTCTCCGTGTCCGCGCTCATTTCGGCCTCTGGCTCAAGACCTTCAACGTCAAGCCCAAGGTGGTGCACGGCAGCCAGGCGGAGTGCGGAGGCGCCATGGCGGGCAAGATGGCCAACGTCCTATGGTTCGAGGGCTCTTTCATGGAGACCCTAAAGGGATGGCAATCCGGGTGGTTTTATATCACCGAGCCGCGCGATCCGAAATGGACCGCAGCACCCGAGTTCCGATCCGGACCCCCCACGCGACTTATGTCCTGGAAAGAGACGGGCTTGTCGTGGGGTGACAAAAAAGAGGTGACCGGATTGCAAACATGCATCCAGTCCCTGGTGAACAAGCCAATCCGGCTTGTTAATGTAATCCAGGTTATGCTCGTCCGCCGGATCCTCCCGTGCCAACAACGGGATTTTAATCTGTGGGAGTTCGACTCGGCGCAGCACCAAACCCTTAGCAGGCTCTTCAACACGATGTACGAAGATGCCTGGAAGGCGCTATTCAAGGGCGCTGAGGCTCCCGCATCCGCTTCCGAGGACCGCGGATACAGCTCGCAGCGTCACGCTAGCGAGGTAAGCTATCTTCACCTTTTACAGGATGTTCAACTTTTCTCATAGTTTAACTCTATGCGGGATCTAAACTCCCTTACCTTTGACAGGCTTGGCGAGCGATATCCGGACCGATTAACTGTCCGGCTCCGCTGTCCGGCTCCGCTGCCCGAAGACCCAGCCGCAGCTCTACTAGCGAAGCTGCTGGTTCCGGCACCTTATGTGGTGCCGGAGAAGAAGGCCAAGAAGAAGAAGGCCATGGGGACTCGAAAGAGTGCCCGCAACGTGGTGGTGTCGGACTCGTCATCTGATGAGTCTGAGACGCCCTCCTCCCGCGAAAACGAGGAGGAGGAAGAAGAAAACTCTCCCCCCCCCCAGCGGAGGGAGGAGAGAAGAGGAAGACCGCCCCAACGGGGGAGGCCGAGAGGTCTAGGAAAAGGAAGACCCCTCCGCCGGACTACGCCCCCAACGCCTAAGAGGGCAAAGAGGAGTGGCCAAACAGGGCCAGGCGTCCAGCGAAATCGTAAGTTCGGGTATCAGAATAACTCATGATGTTCCTTTGTTGCACAGCTTTCCCTAATGTCGAACATAATTATGCAGCCCGCCCCGGGCCGAACTCAACGAGTCGTCGAGCGGCTCCCTGGATTCATCAGACGTGAACTCAGTTCCGCCTGCTGTCTCCCCCCACACTGCGGATGACGCTGAAGTGGCGCCGCAACAAGCTCAGGGGCAGGAGGAGGTGGTCCTGGAGGAGCCGCAAGGCGACCTCCCAGACTCCAGGAGTAAAGGGGACAAGACCCCCCAGGGCTCCAAGTCCGGCTTTGTGCCGGACACCGCACCGGAATCTTCAATAGTTCCGGACCGCGGCAGGCGAACTCCTTCCTAGAGTAGCAAGTCTTCTGAGCCGGCGGCCTCCGTCCAACCGGAGGTGCCGGACAATCTGCTGGAGGTGCTTGACGGCTCCTCCATCGACGAGGAGCACCGTACTATTATGAGTATGGTGATCCAGAAGGTTCAGTCCGCCAAGAGCGGACTGAGTGAAGCTTGCGCTAGCCTTCTAACAGACTTCGAGGTAAGTCAAAAAATATGTAAGAATATAACTGGATAGACAGTAGCCCCTGATGCTCTGTTTGGCGTTCGGAAAGAAAAGCCGAATAGAGGATCTATTAAATTTCGCAGGAGTCTAACAACAAAGAGTCAATATACGTATGCAGGCTTCGCTGGTAGACACCGCCGCACTGACTGCGGAGGTGGGTGCCCTAAAACAGGGACTCGAGCGGACCGAGCAAGAGCTCGACCTTGCCAAGCGGCAGCTCGAGGAGAAAGAAGGTAAGAAATACCTTACAGAAAAAAGTGCCTATAGAGAGGCGTGATTGCAAAAAATAACAGGATTGCACTGCTTATTATAGGGGCCACGACTGAGGTGGCAACCCTCAAGCAGGCGCTGTCTGAGGCCGAAAAGAAAACGGCCGCGGAGCGCACCGAGCGAGAGAAACTTGGGGCTCAGGTCGGCGAGGTGCAGCAAGAGCTTCAGGCTCTCATGAAAAAACATGAGAGTTTGGAGCTTGAGTCAAAGACCCAAGAGTCCGAGCTCGCGGTGGCCCTTGAGACTGCCAAGTCTGCCAAGGCCGAAGCCCAAAAGGCCCTCCAAGAGTTGGAGGAGATGAAGAAGATAGCAACGGGTAAGGCATTCTTTATGCAAAGTAGAAATATAAAAGTAAACTACTTGTTACTTACCCGAATCTGGAGTTCTCCCGGGGCATTCGCGGATCTTCCCCGCAGCGTATCCGATGCCGCCGCATTCTACCGAGCTGAAGAGGGCAGATCGACGGAGAAGGTGTTCTGGTCTCAGTATGCTGAGGCCGGACACCCTGTGCCCTTGAGCGACCAGCTGAAACAGCTGGTCGAGCTCCACAAGGTGGCCGAACAGGCCATAAAGGGCTTCATAGTTCGGCTGTGGCCCGGAGAGGCCCTGCCTGGGAGCTACTTCGGGCTGGTGCGGCTGCTGGTGGAGGCCTGTCCAAGGCTCAAGGTCATCAAGCGCTCCGTCTGCATCGAAGGTGCCCGTCGGGCCCTTGCCCGTGCAAAGGTGCACTGGGGTAAGCTGGACGGTGAGAAGCTTGTGAATGACGGGCCGCCGCCGGGGAAGGAGCATCGCAAGCCCAAGAACTATTACAAGGATGTTCTTGTGGGTGCCCGCCTTGTGGCGGATGAATGTACCAAGGATGTAATTTTTGAATAAACTCGCTCGTTTTTATCCTGTGCGCTGAAAACTTGTTCATAAGCGCTTAAGTAATGCTTGTTGAATTTAAACTATTATTTTCTGTGCGGCCGTTTATCAAAAAATTGAGAGATGGCCAGTCGTCGACTTCTGCCCAAATGCCACTAGTGCTGGGGTGTTCGGGATAAACCTGAGCGCTCTTTTTCCCATAGTTGGGTCCTTTGACGGAGGCGCTCAGCACAACGAACCCAATCGGACTATAATGCTTGAACACTCTCACTTAGCCATAGAACTTTATAATTTTAAATTTCGGCGAAGCCCCTACTTCGGAAGACCGAGTTCGGGGCACTATCCATGCCTTGGACGGACAAATCCGGCTCCTCGCTCGAAGTGGCATAAGTCTTTAGGGACTCGAAAAACCTCTCGAACAGCGACCGGTCTCTCGCCTCATCATGGCAGTCAGTTTTAGCTTACTCCACTGAGGTGCTTAACCCAGCTCAACCGGGGCACAATCGCAGTGGTTCTCCTAGTGCTACCTTAGCCGATATAGCGGAACGTAAGGCACCAAAACATAGGAGCCGGGCAAACCCAACTATTGACCCAAATCAAGATTCGGAGCCGATGCATATAGTGCTATAAGTTCGGGGTGCCGCACTTGTGAAAGTGTACAGACTTCTCACACCATATTAAAGGGTACTGAAGCCCCTGGCGTACTTGCCGTACCACAGTGTACGGGTGCAACATGTCATTAATGAACATATATAAAAGAGAGTAATGCAGAAAATAGACAAAAGCTATGCATTGTTTATATAAAGACTGTTGTTAGAGCAGAACAATACAAGTGGTATTATAAGGTAAAGATATTGGACTATTTAACATGTCCCAGCCAGGGGCAGGCCACGGAATTGTATTCAAAACAGGTATACTGCTCGTAATAGAGACCACCTGGGGGTTCCATAATGCGGCATGGCTTGTCTGCCTCCCTGGATCTTGCATCGTTTGTGCGGCAATCGAATTGCCGAAAAGGTCGTCCGAAGTATGGAGTCCTGAAAGTAAGAAAAAATTAAAAAAAAGAATCCAGCAGCCCCTAGTACGTTTTAAGCCGTATTTTGGGCGTGCCGTTATTGTGCCCCTTCCCCTGTGCCCATGGTATTTCAAGGGCGTAGTTATGTACGCGAGGTACTGGTTTCGCTATGTCGCGAAAGCTGGGGTTGGGGCCACATTGCTACGCTTGCTCCGAGTGTGCCAGGCGGTACTGCTGTGGGTTACTCCGGCGCGCTTGGCAGTGTCTGACTTTTTAATGGCCGGACTGGAGAATTGCCTGAGAAGGCTACTTTGTACCTCCGCTGCGAGAGCCGCCGTATGCTCCTCCGTACGGAGGGAGCGTTCGGTGTTTCCGTTGACCGTAATTACTCCTCGAGGGCCTGGCATCTTGAGCTTGAGATATGCGTAGTGCGGCACCGCATTGAACTTTGCGAATGCGGTTCGTCTGAGCAGGGCGTGATAGCCACTGCGAAACGGGACTATATCGAAGATTAACTCTTCGCCTCGGAAATTGTCCGGGGATCCGAAGACCACGTCAAGTATTACTGAGCCTGTACATTTGGCTTCTACACCTGGTATAACGCCTTTAAAGGTCGTTCTTGTGGGCTTAATCCTTGAGGGATCTATGCCCATTTTCCGCACTGTATCCAGATAAAGCAGGTTCAGGCTACTGCCGCCTTCCATGAGGACTCTTGTGAGATGAAATCCGTCGATGATTGGGTCGAGAACTAATGCGGCGAAGCCGCCATGACGGATGCTAGTGGGATGGTCCCTTCGATCAAAAGTGATCGGGCAGGAGGACCATGGGTTGAACTTTGGGGCGACTGGCTCTATCGCGTATACGCCCCTTAGCGCACGCTTCCGCTCCCGCTTGGGAATGTGGGTTGCGTATATCATGTTCACCGTCCGCACTTGTGGGGAAAGCCCTTCTGTCCATTGTTGTTCGGTGGCTTGGGCTCCTCATCGTCGCTGTGCAGCCCCTTGTCTCTGTTTTCGGCCCTTAACTTGCCTGCCTGCTTGAACACCCAACAATCCCTGTTAGTGTGATTGGCTGGCCTTTCGGGGGTGCCATGTATCTAGCACAAGCGATCGAGTATTCGGTCCAAACTTGATGGGCCCTGAGTATTCTTTTTAAATGGCTTTTTCCGTTGACCGGATTTATAGCCTTTGAATCCGGCATTAACTGCCGTGTCTTCATTGTTGTCGCTGTTAACGCGGCGTTTTTGCTTATTCCGACGTGTCCTGCCACTTTTGTCCTTTGTATCCGAATTACCAGGGTTCTTTGATCAGTTGTTACTGCGAGCTAGCCAGCTGTCTTCTCCCGCGCAAAAGCGGGTCATGAGTGTCGTGAGGGCTGCCATGGATTTCGGCTTTTCCTGTCCCGGGTGCCGGGCAAGCCACTCGTCGCGGATGTTATGCTCGAAGGCTGCTAGGGCCTCTGCGTCCGGACAGTCGACTATCTGGTTTTTCTTTGTTAGGAACCGTGTCCAGAATTGTCTGGCCGATTCCTCTGGCTGCTGAATTATGTGTCTTAAGTCGTCGGCATCCGGCGGTCGCACGTAAGTGCCCTGGAAGTTGTCGAGGAATGCGGCTTCCAGGTCCTCCCAAGAACCGATTGAGTCTGCTGCCAAGCTGTTAAGCCAATGCCGGGCCGGTCCTTTAAGTTTGAGCAGGAGGTATTTGATGGCGTGTAGATCATCGCCGCGTGCCATGTGGATGTGAAGGAGATAATCCTCGTCCATACCGCCGGATCTGTTGTGCCATCATATGATTCGATGTTTACCGGTTTGAAACCCTCTGGGATTTTATGATCCATTACTTCATTCCTGAAGCATAGCGGGTGTGCGGCGCCTCTGTACTGGGCTATATCACGACGCAGCTCGGAAGAGCTATGTCTGTTGTGTTCGGCCCGGCCGGATTTGTTGTATCCGGCGTGAAGATCATTGTCACATGTCGTAGGGCGCCTACGCGATCCGTAGATCGATCTTGTTTGTCTTGCCTTATCCTCTAGTATGTCTCGCAGGTCGGGCGCATTTTCCCATGCCTTAGTTGAGTGGCGTCGGGGCATGGCTTGGGTGGAGGGCCGAGAGGCCTCTCTGTCGCGGCCGCGAGGTGGCCGGTCTGCCATGTCATGCGCTGGTGATGTAGGTGCTTCCTCCTCTGATCGGGGTAGCGGCCTGCGCTTCGGGTAACTCTTGGAGGGGCGTTCGAGTTCATACTCTTCGGCCGCAAGGACTTCAGTCCATTTGTCAGCTAGCAAATCTGCTAGCAAATCTTGGGCAGCTCTAAGCTGTTGCTGCTTTTTCTTGAGGCTACTTGCCGCGGCTAAAAGCCTGCGTTTAAAACGTTCTTGTTCGGCGGGGTCTGATGGTATGACGAATTCGTCATCATCGAGGCTTGCCTCATCTTCGAAGGGTGGCGTATAGTTATCATCCTCGACCTCTCGGTCTGCCGCTCTCTCATGAGGGTTGGCTTCTCCATCTTCCTGTGCCGAATCTTGCTGAGGTGGGTGTTCTTCGTCGCTATCCAGGGTAGTATTATCTCCCGTGCCGGAATCACCGTTTTTGCTTTGGCGGGATTTAGAGCGGCGCCGCTGACGCCGGCGCTTTGGCTGTTTCTTGGGGGCGTCATCCCCCACTGTTCCATCGCCATCTCCATCTTTTGGAGTATCCACCATATATATGTCATATGACGAGGTGGCCTTCCAGCGCCCTACAGGTGCTAGTTCCTGTTCGTCTCCTACATCGTCGTCCATGCCGTCGATGTCTTCGGAGCTGAAGTCAAGCATGTCGGTTAGATCGTCGACAGTGGCTACAAAGTGGGTGGTGGGTGGGCTTTGAATTTCCTCATCGTCCGTAT